>NC_090448.1:910799223-913199223 GCF_031143425.1 Pleurodeles waltl | reverse complement strand
CCCAGTTTGGACCCAGCTAAATGCAAATCAGTCTTGACCCTGCTTCCTATGGGAACAATCCAGCCCAAACTGCCAGGCCAGGTCCTCTCGGGACCAGAAACAAGCATCCTGGGACTGGTTTCAGGGTATCACCCCTCATAAGCCAGACTAGCTTGAATGCAGTGCACAGTGAGCAAGGAACCCACATCTGGGCATACCCAGGCCACTTAGGGCAACTTTAGCAGCACAAATGGAGGATGGACAGAGTGCTGAAACTTCTCAAACACTCACCTCCAGTCACAGATATGAGTTAAAGCCATTGTTCTTTTGCTCACCATGCCACCCCAGTTTCCAACAACAGTTTGTTCAGAGGACCTCCAACTCGGACTTCGGCACGAGAGACGCTTCCTAGAATTACAGGCAACAACTCTCCCTCCCTCAAGAAAATGCCCTTTGCTGGCCACCATCTGATTTCTCTCCTGGAACAACACTTCTTAGCAAACAACCCTTGCAATCTCCCTCGCCGAAGAGGAGGCTTCACCCACTCCCCCACTATTGGAGAAACCATCTGAAGAAAGCCACTGAACTCCGCAGCCTCTCAGCTCATGAAGGCGGCATCTCCCCCATCTCTACAAAGTAACACACAAATACTCTAGGGGACTTTCCTGGCTGCTGCCACATCAGGTCAGAGGGAGGTGGGAGGGTCTAAATTGCTGCAGGTCTTGGGTGGTCTCAAAGGCCATCACTCCTTTCTATCTCTTGTGCTGCTCAGGAGAGTGCCACACACAGTTAGCCCAGCGCCACCATGTTTTGAGAAGTTGCAGCAGTAGAGATTATTGTAGAAATTCAGGACATCTCCCTGCAACTTTGTTCTGACTGCTGTTTTTCTCTTGGCTCTCCCTCTTACAGCTGTTGGGCAGGGCTGGGGAAGAGAGACCTCTGAATCTAGGGCTGTGGAGCTGGACCTTTTTGTGGCAAATTTCCCCCAGTATCTGTTTTCTTAAGATGCCAGCTAAGCCTTCGGATAGGGGTGGTACTGTTTGAAGTACCCTGGCTCGCCTCAGCAGCCCACAGAGAACGGGGAAGAAATGGCCCCAGCTTGTTAAAGTGGTGGCTACCAAATCAATCAGGTTATGAGATTTAGACAACAGCTGGGGAGTTGATTGAGGGGCGTGACACAGTCATGTACCATGAGGCCTACCGTCGATAGCTGCACCCTGCAAAAAGGCTCTGGGGACCAAATCGAATATAACGGATGTTATACGAACTTTAGTTCACTATATCACTCCCCTACAACAAGGGGCTTGTGTAATTGGGGAGCGGGTGACACTGGGTACCCCAGAGAAGATTCATCAGAGACCTCCACTGCTGACTCAGGAGAGAAAACATCGCGTGCGGCAGCTTTCACCACAGCTTGTGCTGGGCTTAATCCTGGGCCTCAGATTGACCGCAAAAAAACAATACTCACTGATCTCCCTCTGGTATGTTAGAAGGCCCTGCGGATGCAGCAGCATCAGGTAGTCCTGATAAGGCTATCTCCACGTCTGAACAACAACCACCCCCGCCGCAGGCTCATGTCCTGCAAGAACCCCCCAAGGCTTTCTTCCACTTAGCAGGCTCTGGGAGCCTGTTGGACTTCCCATCTGGAGGGCCACGAGCCAGGGTGCACAGCTGTTATGAATAGTCTCAAGGACTTATCGTCAGTTACTGCCATAGATGCAGGGGGTAACCTGGCATTCAATAGCAAAGGACCAGAGGTTGGGACTGATGCACCACAATTACTCAAATCGAAGATCTGATAACACAAGCCTTCATGGATTGGTTGCTTGATCATGAGACATCTGCTCTAGTATCTGAAGGTGAACTCGTGTGGTACCCCGATGGCACTGAGCTCACCCCCAGAAACCCTTCTTCTTCAGTCTCAGACACCTTTCCAACTTCCCTTGCTGCTTCTCATCTACCAAAGGATGTCAGGGGCGGGGATCTGGTCCTTCCCATTACTGAGCCTGGCTCCTCTACCTTGTCTACTGTTAATGACCTTCTATAACAGCAGAAGGAGGGGTACCACAAGGACTCACTCACGCTCAAAACTGCTCACCTAAAGACGCAAGTTGTCCTGAAGAAACTTTCTAGGCTTATACCCGCCTTGGCAATGTTGAGACCACTCAGGAGGCCGTGCTAGTAGCCATAGTGAAGTCAAAACAATCCCTGCAGCATGAATCTCAGATCGTCACCCTCTCGTCTAGGGTTTAGGATTTGGAGAACAGATCAAGTCAGAATAGTCTCAGGGTTCTTGGCATTCCAGAATGTGCCAAGGGTATATAGTCCATCTCTTGAGGGGGTGCTTTGTCACTGTAAGCGATTGGGATATAGACAGCATGATCCAAAAGGCTCATTGTTATCCATTTTGACCCCCTAAGGAGGGTTCGCAACCTCGCTATCCTCGCTATCCTCGAACTATATGGATTCAACAACTGTATAAGGGCCTTAAGGCTAGAGTTCTTTGCTTGGGTAATCTCTCACACCCCATAATGATCACTGGGGAACTCTGCACGGGTGCCCTCTCTCATCCCATCTTTTTGCACTCTATATTGAGTCCTATAGCCAAGCTTTGAAAATGTCCAATGACGTTCTCCCGCTGTAAAATTATCAACTTGAACTTAAGGTTTTAGCCTACGACTATAACATGGCTATCCTGACTCCTACTCCGGCAATCGCTCTGTCGGCGGTAGACACAATAGCAAGGGAATTTGGTGTTGTGTTGGGGTACAAGCTCAACATTGATAAGATGCAAGTTGTGACTAATTTCCTGAGATGAGGGTACCTTTGGATGACATCAACTGTACGAATTCTCTGGCCCAGTGTTTTAAACGTTTGGAAGGTTAAAGATCATCAATTCCAGTTTGTAAATGATTTGTATTATACGCCCTACCATCTTTATATAATGAATGTTAGACAAGATCATAAATGCTTTCGAGATGTGGCAGGTCAAGTGGAAGCTGTGCATATACTTGTCTTCTGTCCTTCTGTTGCTTATTACTGGGAAATAATTATGTGGAAACCTAACCAGATTTTTCAGGCTAATGTGTTCTGGGATTCCAAGTTAGTAGTATTAGGGCACTCTGTTTATCCGACCTCTCCTCACAGGGATCTACTTTTTTCCAATTCTCTGACGCGATTAGTTCTGGCCCAGCACTGGTTACTTATTGACCCAATGCTTTGGTGGCATGAATTTTCGAACACAGGGTTTCTAGAAAAAATCACTAAGGGAAATGGCGCTAATAGATAACGCCAAGCAGAGCGTCAGTTTAAAGAAGATCTGAGGCCCTTTGAGAGGGAGTCTTAGCCATTTTGGGATACCATAGCTGCTGTTCTTGTGCCTGTCTTTGGCAGTTTGAAGTTCAAGATGCACACTGCACTTTATGCTGTAGGCTTGTCTGCCTTGTCTCTGTGGGCTACATGAATGTATATATTTCTTGCATTTCGAATGATTTGATTTATTAGTTCTTGTTAATGTTTTGGCAGCTCAGAAAAAAGGAAACACCCACTAAAATACCCTTATATTGTTCCACAAATGGGCACCTATTCTGGAAATCATCCTATCCCTAAAATGGTATGTTCTCTATGTAGACTATCCTCAAAGTATTCTAGTTGGTTTTCCAGCATATATTTTACTCTAAAGCAGATAAGCTATACTCAGAATTTGCCTTTACTTTTGCTTTTAGTTTCCTCTCTGATGACTCAACCCAAAAGACTTTCAGTAAGGCTTTTGTCCATGCTCTCCAGTATATGTGCTACTAAGGTGGCCTCCTTTAAATGGATTTAGAGGAGTATTGAAAGTCTGTAGGGGTACCAAAATCAAAGTCTCATTTTGAAAGGGACTGCTTTCTCCGCTCCTTCCATTCTCTCTGGTTACCCCCTCTATCATTGTAACAGACAGGGGCCACTGAATGAAAAATCCCCTTTTTCCTTGCAGACTTGCCTCTGGTTTCTTTCATGACACTTTTAACTGGTGCTATCTTAGAGGGACGGGCCCTGATATGAGACCCCCCCTCTCTCTCTGTCACTCCTATCTAATTCTTTCATATTGTGAACATTCTTCTGAAAGTCTGCTTGAATCTAGTGTCACTCATGACCAACAGACTGCCCACTGCCAACAGCTCCAAATTACATCTTGGACTGTCCCTTCAAAGATTCTAGTTCTTTAACTAGAAGACTGTAATAATGATTGACGGTATAAGGTAGACCATAGTGCACACTTCTTTGAGTATGACCTATATGTCAGCACTATTATTAGCCATTTGCAGACATACCAGCATATTCTACACCAATCTGATATATAACTCATTGGACAAGATAATACACAATTCGGAAACATTTGTTTTTCTCTTAGTGCGGCAACCAAGAGTTCATTATTTGGACCTGTTGCAATTCACATCATTAAACATCTACTTAACACAGATTGCATTTCAAAATCGTTGTAAGGCAATTGACATCAGATTAATGTGTGGTGTTATGGGTGGAACTTATATTTTATGATTGCTGCTTTTATCCTGTTGGGTTATTGTTTTCTAATTAATATTGTGTTGTTTTTGATTTTGTACACATGGTTTATGTTTTGGTAGGATTTGAAATTATATTTTATTTAATTTAGTATTTTATGCTACTATTGGAATTTATCATTGTCACTGTCAACAGCCCTTTTCAACTATTGACATCTAATATACATTGTGTTTCTACAGGATTATCTTGGATGAGGCAGCCCTCTATTTATCAGACAAATGTAATGCTGTCGCAGTGAACCTGAATCGTGGTAAGAAAAACATATTCAATGAAAAATTTGTGAGAAGAGTTGTTGTTCAGTATAGGTTTAGAAGCTATTGCTTGCATGGATACTTAACTAGTTTATGATGTTTGGAGCTGAAAGACCATTTGATTTTTGTGGCTCAGTTATATTAAGGTGATTGTAGCAAACTGCCCATCTGAAAGTTAACGTCAAGAACTGCAGTTCATTTAAAATACATTTTAGCAGTTAGGTTTGAGTTTTCCTAAAAATGAACAAACAATTTACTATTTCTGTCTCTTGGTGAATAAACTAAACGCACAGTATAGAAGAAAAGGGCTTTATATATCTGTCAATATCGATTTGACATAGATATGCCACTGGGATATGGTACCACAAAATTCTAGTGTGCTTCATAATTGGGTTTTCCCACATTTGTACTCACATGGGTTCATGTAGACTCAACCAACATTTTGGGAGCAAGGGTTTTTGTGGTGTTTTAGGGGGAGATACCATCTCTAAATGCCAGAGAAAAGAAAAGTTAAAACAGTATTAATTTAACCCTAAGTATTATTTAATTCGTGGGTACGTTGACTAGCTATATAGTTTACTGAGATAATTATAACTTGTGCCGCTGATGTGCACTGCTGATGACTATACATCTCACATCACTTATGAATTGTTCAATAACTTTGTTGATGACAATACAGATGACAACTCATGTTACATCTTTTACCAGATTTCTGATTGCCGGACTCCCATGGTAACGGATATCTATAAATTTTTAACCTTAATTTATATACAATGACTGAACAGAATTACACCGAATCACAAAAAGCACGCTTTCTGAGTAAAGATCTAGCTTTCTGCTTAATTTTGTGAAATTCGGTCAAGCTGTTTTTCCTTTATCTTATTTTTCCTTTGGCGAATGCATGGGAAAAAAGTACTTCACCTCTTGCCCTCCTTTTCTTTGCCCTCTATTGATGGATCACCTCAAAACTTTCCAGGGAGGAGCTGGGTGGATTAATTTGTTGGAATATTTTGTGAAGATTTGTTCAATGACACAAAAACGTTCTTTTTATGAAAACTCTGATTCACTTATAACTACACAGTGGCTACCACCATTGTGTAATAAACGTGCACTTCTAAATCCATTGAAGTGCGGATTACATAATGATTCTGTTGCCGAACATCTTTCTATATCAGGTGGGGCAGCTCACCTGCCTTTATGCTGCACTGCTATTAGAAAAGCATTGGGAAACAACCGGACATCAAGCATTGGAGTGTGGATTACATAGTGATTCTGTCGGCGAGCACCTTTTTATGTGTGTGCATACATATATTTGTATGTATATATTTCCATATGTCTTACGTAGTGATGGTATTCCATTGAATAAGCATTTTTAAATTGACCGTAACTTTTTACTCCGAGAATGGATGTGCATACAATTTGGCAGTTCCTTGGCAGGATGAGCTAAGGGCTAAGTTTGGACATGTCTATTTTTGTGAAGATCAACCCTAGCAGAAAAAGACATTGGGGGAGGAATGTGGGTTGTTTTTCCCCATTTTAGCCCGTATAGAGAATTGTGCTTTTGCTTACAATCCAAACTGCTGAGTGCATTTACAGCAGACCTAGAATGAAAGTAGAACATTCCTCAAAAAGCATGCATTTGTTAGTTTGTTGCAAATCTGTTCAGTAAGTTTGGAGATATAAGCATTTTAAAAAGTTGCTGAGTGGGATTTAAATAGGGAATACATTTGTATGTCTGTGCCGTTTGGGATTTGTGGATCTTCCTTGATTCCAGCAAACTAAAATACAGAGAAATCCAATTGGACAGGAGAGCCTATTCTGCCATTATTCCTCAGAACTGTGGTTCCAGAGCTCTGACTTGGCTACCTTAACAGAAATATTTTTCTCAAATCAGCCATTTCAAGACACTGGGTAAGGTCAGTGCATCCTATGAAGTAAAGAAAGGTCATATAAAAGAATGTGGTGGGGTGGTCATATCCTGACCCTCAGGTCAAAGTAAAGACGAAAGTCGGAAGCAACCTACAAAGGGTATATTAAAAGACATGGAAAGAATCACAGGATCTGATGTGTTTTTTTAGGAACCATGTCTTACCTTAAATGGCAGCCGGCTCAGTGGTACCCATGAAGGGAACTGTGTACCTCGAATGATAGCGGAGGTTTTGGCTAGAGGCAAAGTAGTGTGGTACAAATCGCATGCCCTGCGGGGTATGGCTGCTTGTGGCAGATTGGGTGGAGGCCTAGTGGTCCATCCCTGCTCCACACTGCCAAAAACCTTGTTCAGTTAGGGTTATCAGTCCACAGCAAGAGTTAGCTGCGAGTACCAACCTGTGCTGCATACAGCAGAATGCAGAGATCATTAGGGTTGACTTGGCTGCCTGTGATAGGTTGGTTGCAGGGACTGGACAGAGGCCAGATCTTGTGGTCACCTCCTGCAAGACATGGCCGAAGCCATACAACCAGCCAGTGCGCAGCCTATCCCCAAAGTCAGTGTGCAACAAAGGTTGGCTAACTGTGGTGTGAAAGAACTATCTGACCACACTTAATTGCCAACTCCCTCATCCTAGTGGCAGTTGCCTTTCTCAGTGGAGATTGGCTGCCCGCAGTGGGGGGTTGAGCACACGCCAGGCCATAGGTCATGTGCAGTGTCCAACCTGTGCTATGCAAGGCCGCTCGTGCCAGGTTGACTGCGGGGTCTGGCTGAAAGTCAAGCGCTGCTCCTAACCCCCGCTGCACACACACTCTCTCACTTACTATCTCATTCACCCATCTTGCCTCCTGTGCGTTACTTTCACTCACTCGCGTACAAAACACAAACAAACAACATATGTTTTTGTTGTTTTTAAAACCATAAAAGTTAGTTCTGTAAAACCTTTTTTGGCAAAACTTTTTTTTACTTTTTTTTTTTTTTTTTTGAGAACATCAAAATAGCAGCTTCAACAATGGAAAAAGTTTTGGCATAAAAACAGATTTTTACATATTTTCTGTTGGAGTAGCAGTTTGTTTTTGGCATGCCCTTACACTTCGCTCTACACTAGATATGGCCTGGAGGCAGATCAATCAATTCTAGCCCGCAGTCACTTTCTCTTGTTCCTCCCGGTGGACCTCTCTAGTCAGCCTCCCTCAAGGAGGGATTATGTGTTGCATCGTTGAAAAAGATGTATTTACCTCTTCGGGGTCTTTCATCCTCTTTTTGGCATTGAATGCTGTTCATGCGAAGAATTCAGGTACTTGTTCTTAGAGCATGTTCTGGCACATTATTTAGCTTGCTGCCTCCGGTCAGCTTCTTGTTGCACAAAGTACACATTACATATTTGGAAGATTTTTATGATATACTAGAAAGACAATTAGCGGAAGACATAATGGTGGATTAGAGAAAAATATATTATGGTGGCGGTCCTAAACTCTACTGATCATCATCCTGTTCTTCATTTCTCTCCCTGCCATGTTCTGCTGGATTATCCCTCATCTGTTTTTCCAATTAAGAAGCCATTGCAAAGAAGTAAAACTTTTGAGTCCCCCAAAAACAGAAGAGCACAGAAAAAGAGCTAAGCACTCTTCTTTTGCTGACGAGCACTATTTTGCAAGGAGCACAGTGTTCTGTGCAAGAAAGTCAAAATCTTTTTTGCCTGTGGAAAAATAAATGCCAAGGAACCTTTGAGACCTACCCAGTGGTCCATAAGGATCCGCAGTTCCCGGGAAACAGACTTTGGTGGATCCAGCATTCTCTGGAACCATGTTTGTGGTTACAAGTATTGTGGATCCAACAAGTCTTAAAGCATTGAACATTTTAAATGTACCAGTAGAGGTGTTTTTATAATTGAACTTGGATAAAACAATATATCTCAA
This sequence comes from Pleurodeles waltl, assembly GCF_031143425.1. Lineage (NCBI taxonomy): Eukaryota > Metazoa > Chordata > Amphibia > Caudata > Salamandridae > Pleurodeles > Pleurodeles waltl. Next base: position 913,190,584 of record NC_090448.1, on the reverse strand, counting down.
TTTGTTTTCTCACCAAATGCAACTTTTAAAAAACCTACATGTTGCACAGAACTCATGTGGTACTTGGATAGGCAAGAAAGCAGTGCTAAATGCAACATTACTTAGACGATTTGATATCTGATACATTGTACAAGGTAATTGTGTTGCATGGGCGTTGATTCAGTGACTTTTCTAAAATCAAGTTGTCCGAAGCTTTAACAATGCTATTCCTAGTAGCTTTGTAGTATTACTCTTATGCTGTCCGATCTCTTCTTGGTTCAAAGGAAAGTGTTCTAACATAGGTAGCCACTGCAAGACTGTACCATAATAACGTGTGTTGACATATAATATGTGTTTAATTATAATTGAAATGTAAAATCTGTTTGAATGATTTTAAAATGCTTTTATCTTATTGAATGTATTTTCACTTTAAGATTATGTCCGACTCATGGATATGGGACTTTTGGAACTGACAATTACTGCAGTGAAACCAGGTGCAGATGGAGAAAGGGTGAGTTTTGAAATTATAATAGCAAAATTAAACAAATACGTAGTATGCAAATTTTGTGAGTGAACTTGTTTGCCATTTATTAAGGTCTTCCACAGTAATTTGACTGATATGACATGTTGACAGTAGCGAGCTGCATTTTCTGTCTTGTTAAGTGTATTTGAATAAACATGGAGGAGAGTGGAGTCCCATCTAGCTCCACTGTTAGTCCAGTTCTGTGGGAGGAGGCATGCGGCAGCCATGATTGACAGGACGCTGGGGAAATGCTGAGTTTTAGTTTTTGACAGTGCTAGCTGCGGAATACAGAGACAACTTGCAAAGCGGATCTTCCAGCTCGTGAGCTATAGCCTTGTCGGATGCTGTGGTGGCGAGACGCTGGTCGATTTGGCTGCCGACGAAGCCTGGCTGTGCTCATTGGAGCCACTTTAAGCCTGTACCGTGTTTGGGGTGCAGCTATTATGCAGTTCCTACTTTGGTAATAGGATTGCATGTTCAGGATGGCAGAACAGCAGGATGTGGGAAACGGAGTCAAACCACACCATTAGTATCTGTCGGCCTAACTCCTGGCTAGCTTACAGGACCTCACCAAACACCTAACCAGGGTCAAAGGTAATTATGGCAGCCTGAACATGACACTCTGACCCCCCCCAGGGAAGCCGTGGAAACTGATCTTACCACTTTTGTACTGTTGTTCATACATGCCAAGGCGAGGCACAAAAATTCATCATACATTTTCAGTATGTTTATTGAAACAATCGCAATCTGGCATATAGAGAGTGAGCTGTGATAATTAGGCAGATTAAACAAACCAAGGTAATCTGCATTATGAACATGGTTAAAAAGATAAACAATCCAACCATGATGTATGGGGTTCTAAAGGTTCCTACCCAGCCCTATGTCTGAACGGAGAGCACAGTAGGTGTACTATTCTGCCAGGTTTGAGCTAAGGCATAAGGCCTGACCCCATGCATGTAACAGTGTATGGGGTTATTTCATCATGTAGATAGCAAGCCCCTCAGGAGGCTACTAGATCAGTGCCAGCCAAGCTGCATGTCTTATAACATGGCCGGACTGCCCCCTGACCCTCATGGGTCAGTACATCATTTAAATAATAAACCAGTGGTTCCCAATCTGTGCGCCACAACTCCCTGGTGCACCATCAAAACCAGCCTGGGGCACCGCAAACAGTTTGGGAGCCACTGCACAACAAAATTAAGCAAACCGGTACTGCAAGCCTTACTCTCGAGAAGTGGAGGCACAGGGCAATTCTATTACTGTTTTGATGAATCACTTTCCTCAACCCGTAACAATTTTTAGAAAAATGCTGTCAGAGCAACAGCAGTGCCTTGATGTTTATGCAGGGGGAGACATGCGTGTGCACCCACACACTCCCTACATTCAAAAGGACAAGCCCTCTGCTCCAGGGAAGTGTGTTTTTACTATTCTAACTCAGTGCCCACTTGGCAAAGAGTAAATATTTTTGTTCAAATATTTCTTAAAGCACACACTTGAAAATACTAAAAACACATTTATGGAAACTATCTGTTGCTAGGAATAACACATGGAGGTGTGATTTATTGACCCTTTGCAGCCTGGTCTTGGCGGGTCTCTTGCTTCTTCTTCCTCCGGGATCATGACAGCCTGTGCCCGGGACAGGGACTGAACTTAATATCAGAGTGATCCCTGCTGTGGAAGAGCCTTTCTGTGTCCCCTGGACTTGGCATCAGCATCATGGATACAAGCACTCCGGCTACGAGCATGTACCTAACAAGTGAGGCCAGACATTCTGTGTCTGTGAGAAACTAATCTAACATGTAGAAATCATGGCGTTGATAATGGCCTTTGTTTAGTTAGCTGGGTGGTATCAGCTCTGTCTTCCCCATTAGCAGGACAGTGCTTAGGTGTTTCCACCATGTATAGTTTATTATTAAATTGAAGTCTGACCATGCCGAGAAGTTTGTGATAGCTAGAGGTGAATATGACAAGTACGTGAAAAAGTTGTCTTCAAAAAGGTCCCAATATAGAGGATTCCAACATTTTTACAGCTCTATCTTTAGAGCTAGTCCAACAAACTGACCTCATTAAAGTCACTCAGAATTTTATTGTGGACCCTAACCCCAGTTTGTGATTGGTTTCGTAAATGGAATACATGTGGAATATCAGGAAAAGGCGGTATTGTCCCCTTCAAAGCCTGTTCTGCTGTATGTTACACAAAAATGTTATTTTTTGCATTGAAAATACGTTACAGGCTGTAATCACAAGATGGCTGAATAGGCACAGCACTTTGAAAATGATTACGCTGAACAGTGCAATAGGTTTTCACAGAATCTTGCAAACTAAGTGAACACAATATTTGGAACACTGCTTTTAGGCAGATATCCAGATGGAAATGAGACAGAGCAGTAAATGCGGGCTCAATCAAAATGAACATTGCGCATTGCAAAATCATCAATAATGATGGCATGCTATAATAACATTAAATCAACATCCAATACACCCTCCTTCTTGAATGCAACATGAAGGCACAATGTCCATTGTATGTATGATCCTTATAACGGGCAGGTGAATGTCTTTTCAACTTTCCGTGCAATAATAAAATAGCCAAAGAAAGCCTTTTTAACCAGTGATGGCTCCCTTTGAAAATCATATACACATCACACAAACAGTACTGGCCATAATCTAATTAACTGTATCATGATATGCAATGGTGGTGGCAAAACTGAAAAGAAAATAGTGGTAATAAATGGCTTAAAAAATCTGCAAAGTAAAAGAAAAGACTGGCTTGCCCAATAAATTATTTTTTCAGTATTTACTACAGAAACACAACTGAATATGTTTTGATATAACAGTAGTAACTGAGGATGGGGTGGCAGCTATTTAAAATGGGAAGTCCTCCTGCAAATTGCATACACTGTGGTCACCAAAAGCAATTATTTAAAACAAAAGTAGTTTAAAAACATTCCATATGGCATGCAGACCCCAGTGCTCAAGAGTATTGTTTCTCACTCAGCCAATTACATTTTCCATTAAACTGTTTTATTTTTATTTTGTTATATCTATAATTACAATACCTTCATCTGTTTCATCCCAGTTATTTTCAGGGATAAAAACAGAAGTACTCCGTAAACTGGGATTACATCCCCCCCACCAGCCAAAAAAAACTCTAACATAAAGGGGAGCCGCAGCTAAAGCCCAGTATGTCAAGGGAGCCCTGGGTCAAAAATGTTTGGGAACCACCGTAATAAACCATGCTATGTTGGAAGTACAGTTTGGATGCAGTGCAGTGTCAAGATGATAGAAGCTGTGACCTGAACGGACAACACAAACCAGCATATTGTGTAGAGTTCTTAAGCCTTGAACAGAAAGTATTGATTATATGTTGTGCAAAGGCTAACTAAACAAACAACTTGTTCATCGCTTTCCTAGAATAAAGCCAACTGATATAAATATGTAAAAATCATCACTTAAAGCAGCCTTACTGAAATGAATAAAATATGAACACTAAAATTAAGATTTATTCAAAATAAAGCCACTCAGAGATTAGAACTAAGACAGTTACAGCATGATTATTGCTATTTTCTTTCTTTTTTCATCAGTAAATCCTAAAGACAAATATTGGGGCACCTAAAAAAAACATTCTTGACTACTGGAGCAAGCAATATGGGAGATGGTCACTAACAGAAATACATTATCTATGGATAAAAGCCTGGCAGCAACTATTCTGGATATGTAAGTAATGGGTGCAAATGAGGAAAACGTTGAAAATCAAAAAGCAAACTTAATTGATGATGAAGAGGTCCAAAGAGAATAAAGTAGCCAAGATCGCAAAAAAGGTATCTTCAAGAGAATCAAACCAATTAAACTCACATTTAAAAGGGAATGCATGGATACTCAACAACTATCCTCTCTTCAATTTTCAGTGAGTGGAAGAAAGCACCAAACATCAAATTAATCATGTGATGCCAAGCCTTAGTCCGCCACCAGTTGCTGTTCAAGTTAGAAAAATGATGACCCCAATATTTCTCAACAGTTGCCAACAACATTGTCTCTACAAACTTGTTGTCCCAATGCAGTTACTCCACAGAATGTCTCTGAGACATTGGTAGTGTATGATATGTTGATCAAGATCCTACATGCTAGCATTTGTCTCTATCTGCTTTCAGCCAAGCTTTAGAATGTATTCTACATGAAATTAGAGATATGAAAAAAACACAAGCCCTATTCTATTTTCTCCTTATATGACCATCTCAATCCGATAGATGAGAAGCGTACACATTTTTCAGCACATTTTGTTCTGTTAAAACAGCAGATGTCTGATTCTGAGAACAGTCTAAGACGTGGACATAATGTATCTGCAATAGCGAAACACGATATCTCCTCCCTAGCTGAAGGTAAAGAGAACTCTAAGGAGGAGACCCAGCTCATCACAGACTAAATTAAAACACACATTCTTTTGGATTTTACAGCTGATTCATTTTACAGGCATAAAAGATACAAAACCAGTGCACACGCCCCATGCTAAATATCCATTTACGATCTTGGTCAATTTTGCAGATTATTGAAATAAAGAACAGATTCTCTCTAATGCCATTCAACAAATCTTTTGAGGCAAATGATAACTTTAAACTCAATTTTTTTCTTATATTCTAGTATCATCGGCTCATTGGAGGAAAGAGTTTAAGGGAATATTGTAACAGTTCAATGTGGTTCTGTCCCAAGCAACTCTTTCAACAGTGAAAATTGTGTCTTCTCTATAAAGGGACACTCTCATATGTTTGTTTCAGCTTCATAGGCTTGTGATTCTCTAAAAGACCTACAACGGAAATTAATTTTTGATATAGTGTTTTAGTATGTAATATCTAAGCAAGATAGTGTTGCCCAAAATCTAAAGGCTTTTTGAATTTGAGCACTGCAGAAAGGTCAAAGTGACTGCGGACGGTTGTGGTATGAGGATAAGAATGAGCAATTCCCTATCTTTTGCTACTCATATTACCGGGGAGAGAGATCATTGAAGGAATGTAGGCGGGCTGTTCACATAGAGGGGGATATGCTGAATGGGGTCTATTGAATATCTGAGAGACTAGAGCATGGATTTCTTTTGTTTTGTCTTTTCTTTTTGCAGGGGAAAAGGGTAGTTGTTTCAAGACCGTGACCAGTGTTAACTTAGTAGCATTCTTAAAAGGTCTATGTTTAGATATGGTGATGTTGCTTATATATGGTAGGGTTTAATAAAATAATGTCAATGGTTTGTCAGATAAGCCTAAATATGCTTCCACTTTGTGGTTGTTGAAAGCTTTTAATCAGTGTGTAATGTTTCCAGGTTCACATTTAAAATCAAATGAACCCAAGTATTTATTACCTAGGTACTCATCTTATGCAGCTTTTATATCTTCTGAAACTGCTGGAAGAAGAGACGCATTCTATATCTTGTGTCTTTTGAAGTGTGAATTAAAGGATGCTAACGGTGATAAACTAGGAAGATAGCTTTAGGATTGGCTTCTCTAGAAGGCGAGTAGAAAAATAAAGTGAACTAAAATGGACCCATTAGTGACGAGATGACTTCATTGCAAGAGCTTTTTAATTTTGTGAAGAATGGCAATTTTTACAGGGATATATTAGATCACAGAATCTGTAATACATAATGCAATAGCTAATTTCCTGGACCTAATTTCTCTTCCAGCATTGTCGGATGAGCAGTGATCAAGTTTTGGAATCCCAGTTACACCAAACAATTGCAATGTCTTAGCCACTTTGGGGAACTCTAAGGCTAGGTAGAACAGTTGTATCTCTAGTGCAGTGTATAAGGAGATTTATTCCCCCCCAACTTGTGGGTTTTTTAACAGTCTTTTTTAAATCATACCATACTAGGTACCTCTATTCCTACCTCCTTTTCTGAAGCCATTGTGGTCGGTTTTGGTAAAAAGGATAAAAATCGAATAATCCCAGTTCGCATAGACCAATAAGTGTTTTGAATGCAGATTACAAACTTGTTACAAATATTTTAGCGAGCCGGATTATGGTGACTGCTCTGCAAATGAACCATCAGATTTTTTATTTGCCACAGTGATCCACTGCTATCAGTACATCGTATTTAGTTCCGTGAATTGATTATTTTACAACTAGTAACATTAAAGCCACAATTACAATGATCTACACTGGCTAGGCATTTGATCTAGTTAATTGTACAGCTCTAGATCAGATTTTAAGTACATTTAATTTTCAACAACATTAAGAAATCTTTGTTCTCAGGTAGTCACTAGAATTATTAATAATTAAAAGGTTATTGGAAATGCGACATTCAATAGAGGAACCTGTCATGGGTGTCCCATGTGTCCGCTATTATGTACATTCTTATTTCAATCCCTGGATCTTTTACTTTGAAATTATAATTTAAATTGGCCTCCTGTGGCAGGCAGTTAAAAATTAACATAGTTTGTGGTTGGTATCAAACTCTGTTTATCTGCTGATCAAGCGAATGTACGGAAGGCTTCTGATAAGATCCAGAAGTTTATATTGATAGCTGAGAATAGAATCAGTCATTCAAAATATTAAATTCTGTTATTCAGCACCACTGAAAGGGATCTTACGTGTCAAATTAGAGATTAGTGCACATCCTGTTTGTTATTTAGGTATTTGTTACTTCAAATTTTTCAGATTTATTTGCTTTAAATTACACCTTTATGTTAAAAAAAGGTCTGACAATACTAGACTCAATCATTACCACTAGAAATAATTGGAAGGGTCTCCTTAGTTAAAATGTTGATTCTTTCTATTTTTCATTCTCATCTTTAAATGTCCTGATAAAGATAAATCGATCCTATTTTCAGGAAACTGACACTTTGCTGAGAAGATCTGAAGAAGTAAAAGCCCTCATCTTCAAATTCATTTTTCACACATTAGGCATGAACATGGAGGATTAGCATTACTTTATTTTGGAATGTATTTTAATGGTTCTTTTCACATGAACTGGGACACTTCAATAATGATACTATTGCTTTATTTTGTTCTTATTAATATTATGAAGGAAGCAGACATAAGGTGCTATATATATTAAAATCTAGATTAATTCAGATTTAGAATTAATATTAGATCCCTAATTGCCGTTTTTTATGTCTTTCACTGATTGTGCCACTCTGGGCCTATATTTATCCAGAGCTATGTTTCAGGACTGGAATTTATCTGGTTTCAACTGTGTAGACAATTTTGTAGTGAATCATTCTTGGAAGACCTGGGATAAATCTCAGTTCTGTGGCCCAAAGCTTAGCTAAGCCTAGATTGATAGCGTTCAGAAGTTTTACTCTCCTGAAATTAATGAAAGGCTTATCTAACAATGAAGTGACTTTTTTTAAATAATCTATAGGAGGTTGTATATTGGTAAAGTACTTCAACAAATCTCCTTTTGTCGTTTATCCACAATTTTTTCGATAGAATTAAAAAAAGAAAAAAGCTAAATTTGTATTATAACTCCAGTACAATGTCAACATATCTGTGTGATAGGTCATAAGCTGTTGCGAGCTGCCAGTTTAAAAACAATGACTTTTTTCTCCTGATGAATGATTTATTACAATCTTCAATTTTCCATGAGGTTTTTCCATCAGTGTCTTCTCTGTGTTTAGATGACAGTCAAATGTGTCATCCTAGGATTGGACATACCTGCCTACCTTCTGGAACTTTATACCACTGGTGCACTGGAAAATGAATGAGAAAAGATGGATTTTGCAGGACTCGGAATAAGATGGACACTGTCTGAGATGCTTGAGCGCTTTAACTTAGCCCTGAATGGGACACTGTGGATTCATCTCTCCAGGGCCAGTGGTGCTGGTCCCATTACGCCCTCTGAGGGACAGCAGAGGAATAGATCGACTATGGGATCCTGGAGGATAAGATTACTTAAGACCGAACCTGCAGACTGGGGAAACACTCATCATGAGGCCGTTCCCATTTCTCTTGCAATCACATGGGTGGCCTTCAAATAAGCATGGAGACTAGGGGTCCTGGGGAGTGCAGGCATGGAGGGTACTCTGCCTTCTGGGCTGCAGAGTGGTAGTTATTCCAGCCGAGGAGAATCCCAGGGACTGGGAAAAGGACAGGTTTTAATGAGGGAGAACAGTAACAAAAAGGAATCTTAACTCTCCAAGTAATAAAACCATTTAGAGGCTTGGAGGCTTAAAGAAACACCTCATGGTAGCTAGAGCTGAATACCTTGAAAATAATACACAAAATAATTATATTTGTCCTGTGTGGGCCCAAGAAAACATCAGGACAAGTCTCGTTAGCCTTCCTGTCTTTTGAAATACCCCCAGAAAGGCCAAGAGCCCCAAGGGTTAGTGGGAGAGAGATGTTGTTGTTCCCTAGGCCCCTCTTTACATGATGTCATGCATGTTCATGGAAATGTTCTGATATGCTGCCTTGGCAGTGGCAAAGCTAATGGTGAATCCTTGCATGTAGCAATGAAGGTATTTACAGTGCTTTATTGACATCCACAAAGTTAACAATGAATGATCACATTGTTTGGTGAATGTTATTGAAAGTGGTACCATCTCTGGTTATTTTAATGGTGTTGCATTGATTTATCAGTATATATTTCAGCTTTTATTAATGTGGTGACAACATGACAAAGCCAGGAGACCTGTCTTTCATTTACCTACACCTGCTTGTAGGGTGCATAGTATACAGTAGGTGGTGATACTGTGGTTAAAGAGATAGGGCTCACTGGGAGCGTAAAATGTTGAGAGGGTGTCAAAGTTATTTCCACCTACTGTGCTTAAATTTGTAAATTAACGTTTGACCGTTTTGGCTAATTAGCATAGTTTTTCCTATGAGGAAATCCTGAACTTTTAGCTGGGTCTTCCCAAATGTGGTCATTATTATTTAGAAAGCATAACAGATGTTCGTAGTGTCAGCCATTAGTACCTAGGCACAAATCTGTTTTCACCTCAAACCTACAGAAACCCATGAATACATAGACAACATATGTCCGTGTTTATATTCCGAGACACAACAAATTTCCTCCATGCACCATAAGCGCAACCTACAAAATGAATAAAGACCATTCTAAACACGTACCAATGGACATACATGCACATCAGAGGACAGAGAATGTATACAAAAACACACCTACAAGTGCCGCACACAAAACTGACATAAGAGATCTAACACACATACTATCATCCATTTACATTCAAACTCACATCTAGGAGGATAAACACAGATTGCACACATGCAAACACAACTACAGTCAGTTATGTAAAACGCAAAATCCATTTACAATTGAGAAAAAAGATCTCTGTAAACGTGTATCATGTAGCATTATATAAAATAGCAATATAAACGTATTAACTACACATCGGGCCTCATAACAGATGCTGGCAACCACCCCAGAAACGTCACCAATGGGCCAGCGAAACGCCGCTGAAGCATACGTGTACAGCCTCTGCATCAGTGAATGCCTCCGATGTTCACAAATGCACAATGTTGTCCATCGCTTTCGGGCTGATAACAAATGGGAGCACAAACATAAGATGCGTCACAGGGACTTCACTCCCTGTCCACAGAAACGGCATTCTGGTGTTAGTAAAGCGTTCTGCGACGATAACCCTCTGAATTCAGGGGTGGTAATAAATATCTGAAACGGGCAAACGAAGGCTTCTCAGTTGTTGAACTTTGGACCGATAATTAACATGGTTTTAATCCCATTTGATAAATTACACTGACGTATATATGATTCTTCTTCCCTGCTAGTTCTTGAAGGTTGGCTCCAAAGCTTTTGCTATTTATTTGTAATTTGAAAAGGATCCCATGTCTTCCGAACACAGAATCGACCCAAAGATACATTATAAAAAAGTGATACGGGCCTTTGTGTTACGCCTGAGGAAATACTTGTACTTATACAGGTTGTGCCCTTAGTAGACTCTGCTGTTGCCGTCTTTTCTCTTGCTACTGGTGTCATTTTGTTTTCTGAAACATAAACTTCAACAATTGATCCTCTAGGGTTATTGTTTCTCGAGAAAGACTAGATTTTAGCCTTCGTATCCAGCAGGGGGCTCTTTCTTAAGTAGGGGCACTCTCAGTGTGTTTGTCATAGCAACCAAAGTGATGGATATGTTCAATGACCAGCTATACTAGTGGGGGTGTATACTCTAACCTGTTGTAGAAAATATAAACTAGAATCATCATGATTGTAACTCAAACACTATCAAAAACAAATGAAATGGAGTAAAAAGAATGAAAACACCAAGCAGTGGTGTTTGTTAGTGGAAATCCTAGTCTACGTGTGTTTTCATATGTGCGGAGCAGTGCTCAACTCTCCCCACACACCTTGGTACAGCTCATGTGACTAGGTCTCTGGCTTATTGACGGAAAATGTCCTTGGGATGGAGGAGATTGATGGGACAATGTGGCATACAGTGGGAAGGCGAAATGGTGCCCAGAGCAGTACTTGGTCCTTCTGTCTAATAGGCGAAAAAAAGTTATGTAGGGTACTTGCAGCTTGATGTGTTTGTTTCCCCTAGAAGATAACATGGCAATCTAACCTGCTGCTTTATGTCAGTGGTTGGGAGCCTGTTGGTGGGCAAAGTTGCATGACAACCACTGTTATACAATTCATTCAGGAACCCCGTGTAAATGCCATAAATTACACATCATTATTATTGTTGCAGTACATAATTTATGTATATTGTTCTCTGGAAGACAATATTTGATTAGGTGTATTTTACTGCATCACAATATGCACACCACAAAATATTGGTAATTCTTTTAGACTTGTACACTAAGAGGAAGTTAGTATGGACAATTAGTCAGATATAGCACCTATTAACATAGGTCATACATAAATTAAGTTGTAAATGATTTCCTTCGGTAAGAATTCTCAGCTGGGAACTTGAGGAGGTGAAAACCACACAACACGGCCTTGGTTTGTGAGACTAGGACTAATAGCTGGGAGACCCGACCAAGAAATACTTTTACTTCATAAGTAAACGTATGTTAGAAGTTTGCCTTTATAACTTCGTGAAATGGTGGAGGGACATGGCGATTTCTGTATAATTTCCTCAAAGCATATGCCAGTGTTACAAATTTAATTTTCAAGGTTGCAGCCTGCAGCTAGCTTTGGGCCCGCTTTATCATACACCTAGGTCATTGTTTCTCCTTGCCACTTTACTGTTGTTTTTGAATAAGCGCAAGACTTCTTAGTTTTTCAACAAAAAATGACAATGTTGATTTGATCAAATAAAGTGAGAAAATTTTCATAGGTATATAATTCCACTACAGTTAATGCCCATTGGCAAATAATTGCTGTTCAATCAAGGATAACTACATCATATGCATATGGGAGTGCAGGAGCATGGGTGAGGAAACATTTTAGTAGAACCCTAGGCACAAAGACAAATGATAGATGAGTAAGGATGTTACCCAAAAGTCTAGAAGAGAGTGGTTTGCCGCTTAAGTGGCAAAACAATGGAAATGTTGTCCAAGTGACAACTTATTTGGTTCTCAGGCTTACTGGAGATGGAATATAGCCCAAAGAAGAAACTAGTCAAGGCAATTGATGAGATTCCCGGGTCCCAGAACTAAACAGGAAGGTTTGGTGAAATGTTATGGAAAATTGTTACCAAACTTTGCCAGTAGGACACAAAAGTAAGGGGGGTTATTAAATGAAGGTGTAGAAATTAGTTGAGACGTGTCAAGCACAGTTCTGTAATGTAAAAAAGGACTTCTAGATGCCCATGCCTTCACAATTATGACCCTTTGTTGAAATCCACTCTAGTTACTGATACAAGCACAAACGGGTTAGGTGCTTTGTTGTTACATGATTTTAAGAAAGCAGAGAAAAAATCATGTTTATTTTGAGAGGGTTAAAGAAAGATCATTAAAATGTTACAGTTATTGAGTGGTAGGAACTTACAGTATTTTGGGCCATCACAGGGTTGAATATTTTGTTGCAGGGATGTTACTTTGTAGTAAGAGCCAATCACAAACCTTTAAAGAAAAAGTTCAGCAAAAAGCACAAATGCATTCACGGTGTTTCAACTTATAATTTTCAATGGGTGATGTCATTACAAGATTTTGAATTTGAAATGGAGTATACACCAGTTGTTACCATCAAAGTAGCCCATTGTTTGCCATGTCTTGTGGTTGCTCAGGAAGTTGATAATTGTGAAGTTGGAAATAGTGGTTCAGGTGATGGGCATTGGTTAGAGAATGACATGAAAGTTGCTTGAGCGCAGAGTTGTGACTGAGGTTGAGTGGAAAACAAGTTAGAAAATGTAAAGAAGAATGTTGAACAAGGTTGGTGTGAGAAGAAAGAGTGCACTGAAGAAGATAACAATTTATAGTGGGTCATTGATGAGCTGCCCATATAGGATTGCGTGCTCTACAGAGGTATACACCCAACGCCTCCTGTATGCCCGAGACTGAAATTGAGAGAAATCGCACATCTGGGCCACCTAGGAGTAAGTATGAGCAAAGAAAGGTTATGATTGGATTACTGGTGGCCGATTTAGACAGTGAGCTGGAAAGGATTATTCATTAATAGTTTGAGTGTAAACCCAGTGTTAAAGGTCTTAACTTGAGAGTGTAGGCTATTAATATAAGAGAGGTGCTTATGTTCCCTTGGGAGGAGTTTGTGCCTGGTATGATGAGTTCTTTATAGAGTGGCAAAGAGTCTGGGACATAATAGCGCTCACAGATTTGTTCTATGAGATGGCTCAAATACAACATTGTGTACAAACTTTAGAAAAGGGTGGTTATGAGTTTTTGAGTGAAATCATTGACGGGGAAGGTTTTCTGCATAGTATTTTAATAGCTAACTGTGTACATCTGACCTCAATGGAAATGAAAACATTTTGTGTTGATAAAGGTTACGTTTTGAATGATGCTACAGCAGCTGGACAGTGGAGAGAGAGAGATAAAGGCAAAGCTGATTGGCATTAGAAAAGAATGGTTTGATAAAAATAAATCTGTGAAAGTGACCCTAGTGTGTGTAGGAGATTGGTTGACGGTGAAGGTGCATTATGTTGGAAGAGGGAAAGCTATGCATGGTCAAAATATTTATTTCATACTGCCTTTAAGACTGAGGATCACCACATTTGGAATTTCAATAGGATAGTGATGTGGCAGAGATAAGAGACAGATGTGCACACAATATTCTTAAAAAAGAAGAAGGGTGTAGATGTCAGAAGAGGGGTGTCCGGAATATTAAATAAGCCTTCTTATCTGAAAGATTATATGACTTGATGAGAGATCTTGGTCATCTTGAGAAAACCTCCTTCTCAATCTTTGTCGCACATTTTGCCTGTTTATTTCTATTTTACACATACGATGCCATTTTTTCTTGTCATATTTGTGGTGATGAGTTGTTATAGGAGGGAGGTGTTTTGACATGGCTGTCTCTTGCCATCTAAGTGAATGGAATCTTTCGGGTTGGGGTTATTGGTCACAGTGAAATATTTTTTGGTGTCTGACTCCGTCTCATGGGGAACCCCGCTGTGTCCTGGTGGATGGGGTGTTTCCTTTGGAATAAAGCTCACTTTATCTCTTCTGTCTAGTGGATTGACTTGCCTTTTCCTTTTTATGATAATATGTAATCAATTTTTTCTAAGGGTTTGTTTTGGTTGTTCCACAACAGCTTGTGAAAGGTACCAATGTGGCCCGAATGCTAGCAGCCAAAAATGCATATCTGTAAGATAACATCTAGCTTTTTGCACTGAAGCTCATACTTGTTGTGTCACGTTGATCACCCATAGTTTTGATCTCAGTGTATTAACATACCTAAAAACGTATCGTGAAAAGCAGTAATTCCAATTTCTTCGTCCTACAGTACCCACTCAAACATTGTCTTTTACAGTCTGTTTTAACGAGTCTTTGCTTTATTTGTAGACAAAGCCACGATTTGAGCTCCACTGTTCGAGTGATGTGATTCATATCCGAACTTGCTCCGATTCTTGTGCAGCACTCATGAACCTAATTCAGTATATTGCCAATTACGGTGATTTGCATCCGCCCACCAGAACGGAGCTTACGCCTGAAGTACCTAAGCAGGGAAGCAAGGTAAACATTTCTAAAGATGCCTTGCTGATAAATGCTATTTCTTTTTGGGTCATGTTTTGTATACCTCTGTTAAAAAGTCTGTCAATTATTTGGTAATTAAACAACTGAAAATATGATTGACAGCTTGCCTGTGTTCTTCCTTACTTCAACAGTAACAAGGTGATGGATGTAATGCTTGAATTAAACTCAGCCATTGGCTCATAGAACAGTTAATCCTGCATTCCCAAGCTAGACCCCCTCCAAAAGGGACCACAAGCAACCCCAGACCAGTTTTACCTTGCTTGGGGATCATCAGTGGAGTGTACCTTGAGTTCTATTGCACAGTGAGCATGGGACACTCTCTCAGCATAGCATTCACACTTAGGGCATCAACTTCTACAACAACAAAGTGATAGATGGAATGCCTGAATAATCACAGCTACTGGCAAACACCTGGGTCAAGTTTTGCCCACCATGCCACTCTAGACAAAGGCCTGCCATATACAGATCAGTACCGACCTTGCTCCTCATGGGGACATGTTTTATATACTTAAGGGTGTTCTTCCCTAGGCAGCACTAAACCTTTAAATAGTTTCATTTCTCTTTTTAATTTGTTGTGAAGGCTGTGGATTTCAATTTGTTTCAGCATTACTTTTATTGCCCAATTCATTGTTACTAGGAGTTTTTGTGTTTATTTTGCACTGACTTTGCAATGGGGGTTGATTTTATCAACTCTTGTGATCAGGCATCAACATCAAAGATTATTAATTATGCAATTTTTATATTTGGAAATTCTAACTTATACATGGGCATGGCTGAAGACGATTTGGTCAGACGTCTTCTGGAAACTCTAACAGCATTGCCTCGCCTTTTGACTCTTTCTGGTCCTTCTCGTGAGGCTGGACACATGATTGAGCTCATATGTCCTAACACACCAATTGCTCTGGAAGCTCCTAAGAAAGTGGTATTGTCTGACTATTTTATCTTACCATTTTCCTGGTTTCTCCCCATCCACAAGCCAGAGTTCAGTAAGATAACAAGAGACCTGTTTGTGCCAGGAACAAAATAATAATCCCAAAGTTAAAGGACTGCCTAGCCTTCACACTTCCCTGACGCGTGGTGGCATAGCAGTTGATAGCAGAACAGTAGACAACTGACTCCCCTCTGCAGCTGACAAGGTGACCCATAAAAAGTGCTCCCAAAAAAAGTCGTGCACCACTTCTGCCGCTTGCTTTACAATAGAGCTAACTGTTGAAAGACAATCCTGTAAATGATTAGAACACAGTTGGAGATGTCATTACAAAAGTGGAAATAAAGTTTGTTGTAAGTTAGCATTGAATGCATATTATAGCAACAATAAATTAGCCAGAGGCAATTGTTATTCCAAACTGATTTTGTCCAAGAAGAGGCTTTAGGAAATCTTTTAGATTGTATCGCAGTTTTCAGATTCCTCCGTGTTTGCTCCACCATACACTACTGATGCAAACCTGTGTAGCAAGATGATTAACGTTTTTGATGACATTTTTTTTTAAATTCAACAGAAACCTAATTGTGTAAGTGATGCGCAGGTTTCCACACCCTTTTAACTATCCCTCAATCTTGGGGGACAAACTCACATGTTTTCTACCTTCATCAGAAAACAACCTAAAAGAGTGCTTTGTGAGCTGCAAATGTGGCTCCCCCTTAGATCATTCCCTGTCCCGTATTCGGCATGAGATTAGCGAAACAATCTGCCCCATCCATTTGACACTGTTGACTGCATCCTTACGCTCAGGAGTTGTGCCCAGTGCTTGGAAAACAGCTAACATGGTTCCCCTGCTGAAAAACGCAATGAAGCTACAGTTCTATTATCCAATTTCTGCCCTTTCTCCCTGCTTCCAGTCCCTTCAAAAGTCCTAGAGAAACAGATCAATACTGAGCTCTCTGAATTCATAGAATCTTTTAATATGCTACATCCTTCACAATCGGGCTTCAGAGCCTGACATAGCACTGAAACAGCACTGCTTGAGATCTCCGACCTAATAAAGTATAACCTATACCACGGCTATAATATTGCACTAGTTCTACTGGATCTCATCTGACATAGTCTCTCACAAGATTCAGTAACACCGGCTCTCTGCTATTGGTGTGACTGGCTCAGCCATCCACTGGCTCAACTCCTTTCTTGAATCTAGCGAACAAGCTGTATGGATGAGACCGTTTTGCTAAGAGGTGAAATCCCTATGCTGTGGGGTTCCCCAGGGTTCTGCACTTAGCCTGGCTCTTGTTTATATTTATATGTAACCGTTTGCTGTCTTGGTTGAGTCGTTTAACATCAAAATAATTTCATATGCAGACGACACGCAGCTGTTGTTCTCGTACAAAGGAACCTCAACAGACGCAAAGATGGCTTTCTCAGCTTGTATAAAAGCAGTTATGTCCTGGCTCATTGCCAACAACCTTCAGAGCAAACCCAACAAAACTGAAATTTTGTTGCTTGGCCTTGACCCCCTTTCTTGATAGTTGGGTAGCTGGTCTGCAGAATGCTCCCGGCCTGACGAACGTAGCTAAGAACTTGGGGGTACTATATGAGAATGGCCTTACTGTAAAGAAGCAGATAGCCTCTGTAGTCAAGTCTTGCCAATGGATCCTAATTACACTGAAAACGTTTTGTTTTTTCTGCCTTTGGATGTGCAAAAAAATGTAGTTCAGGCTCTATCTTCTCTCGGCTGAACTGCACCAACACTCTTTCACTCGGCGTTCCTGACTACCTGACACACCGTCTCTAGGTGGTCCAGAACACCACAGTTATACTAGAGTTCAAGCCCTCAAAATGGTTGCCTGTAACAATCTTTCACAAGCAACTGCACCGGCTCCCTGTCAATAAAAGAGTCATCTTCAAAGCTTTAATGATTGCTCACCGCATGCTATATGATACTGGTCCAAAATACCTGTACTCAAAGATATGCAAGTATTGTCCCCCTGAGATCTCTATGTTTCATGAATGCTCATGTTTTGGTTGTTCTGCCCTTTGAGAAAAAGAGGCAAGGGGGTTTTAACTTCTCGTTTACAGTAACTTCACTCTGGAATCAGCTCCCTTTCCAATTGAGAAACACCACAAATGAGACTGGGTTGAGGAAACTACTAAAAACCAATTTATTCACTGATTAGTGCTTCCATTTACCTGATTTGCTGTGTTTAGCACCGGGGCACTCTTGAGTAGCCACACGCTCTAGAAGTGCCGTCATTCACTCATTCATAATTATGCGAGGAGAATAAACTTCATTGTGAAGTAATGGCCAAACTGAAAAATAATTTTCAGAAGCATGTAATTGTGGTTCATGCTATATAGAGATTCTGTTAAATAAAAGTTCTAAGCATAATATATCATTTACTTGCAGAAAATATTCTGCTTTCCTTTCTATCCTTCTAGGCTACAGTGTCTCAGTTCTGATGACTGGTTACGTTTTTAGCGTTTTATCTTATGAAAAGTCATTGCTTTAAGCACTTTCCGCAGTGTGGATGAGGCACAGGTTGCATGTTCACTTTGGTAACAACATCACATTGACAGAAACTTTTCTGGTAAATCACTTGAGTGAATCTTGAGGACCATATTGCTTTTTAAGAAGCATAACCTATCTCTGAATTAATCACTCTTTGTACTTTTTTTATTGATTTTACAGTTGTGGTGGTACATGTCCAGGCTTCAAGTAGACATTTTCAGGATTACCTGAAATAGCTTAATGACTCATTTTCCCTATGGGTCACAGACAATTATGACATTGTGTAAGGTTTGGCAGGAGCTCTTGGTCCATAATTATATACTAACAAATCAACAATGATAATAAATTAGGTCAGACACTTGTACATTCGTGAATGTATAAAAAAAAAAAACAGGGTGTGCACTTGCTAGCCCACAGGTGCCCGTCGGGAATCGCTAGGCGTGTGTTGGGCGAGAGCTGATCAGATGGAGGGTTGTGATAGTGACTAAAGTCTCCTGCTGCGATGTGTAAAAACCCTAATGGCTTTATTGGGATTTAGTGATAGGTGCAGCACTAGTGCACTGGGTTAGAACCCCTCGGTCAGGTAATGAGCTCCTCAAATATTTCCAACTCTTGTAGAAGAGAATCCCAATCTGATGCTATGGGAACCCTACGCAAGCCTGTGACGTCCTCCCATCAAATGGCCACAGATTACACCTTGCCCCATTTAAGTGTTGCTGTGCAACAGTGTTTTAATTTAGGCAGTGTATAGCTATGGATCTATGAACTATGAGCAGCACCGATCGAGAATTCTGTTAGTAGCGCTTTATGACTTCCTGCACCTAAACAAACCTACAACCTCACTCTCCATAGTGCAGAGATTTGTGTGAACCATGTTTGTAGACAGTGCTCCTGTAAGTTCCCATTATAGAGTGCCAGCACTTGGGCAGCTCCACAACATGTGGGTTATGTTGGCGTTTGGCACGCTACATCTGGGGCAATGCGAGGTCCAGCCATAAATATTTTGCAGACGTTCAGGAGTGTGAAATTCCTTGTGAAGAATATTATGCTGGATGTGTTGAAATTTGGCATTACGGGATAGCTTATGAGCATATTTTAATGCCTTGTCCCACTCTTTCTACAATAGTTCTCAGCCTAAGTCCTGCTTCCATTTCTGACTTGTAGGCAGTAGGGGCACCTGTGGTGTGTATGCTAATGACCAGGTGAGCCAGTTAATAAGTCAATGGCTTCCGCAGTAGTGTGGGGTGTATGTATCAAGAGGTGTACTGGTAACTATGTGTCCGTTATCTGCCAGAGGTATTTTATTTTGGGCAGTCATCTATTATATGCCAGGAATTGACGAGCTGGCAGGTCACAATCTGTTTGGAACTTTACAAATGGAATGAGTGCACCATTACATTACAATGCTTAGCATGCCCTCACCAGCGGCTTCCCAGGTCACTAATTCTTCCCTTCCAACCATTTCGCAGAAGGGCTATATGGAGCGAATATGGATCTCTCACATGTATGGCGTCAGGGTTGGCATCAGACGCAGGCTGCTGCGGAAACTGCCACATGGCACTTGTAAAAAGAAATTAGACCCACAGGGCACTTTACCTTGAGGAAGGAATTTGTTTTGCACCAAGCGCAGCGCTCTGTCTGCCGTAGGCATTCCTAATTCCTCTAATAGGTGACCTACCAGCCAGCGGGTAGGCCACTGCAGCTGCGCCACCACCATTATCTACCGGGAGGTGTAATTAAGGCAGTGGGACACAGTACCTGCCCTTTCACAGAGAAAGCCCACAAGCATGCCATGCAGAGGGCGGAAAGTGCTGTGGGGTACGTTCACTGGGAGATTATGGAAAAAATATAGTAGTCGCAGGAGCATCACCATTTTAGCAAGTGTTATTCTGCTCTGGACAGTGAGGGGGGACCGTGCTCAAAAACCACAGTTGGGGGCAAGGGGAGGCAACATCTCCGGTGAGGTTAATATCAGTTAGGTCATGTATGGCGCGGTATTTTCGAATACTAAAGAAACGGAAAGTGCGCGGTTCCTACCTGAGCCGAAGCTCATCTACAATGAAGTGTTGCAGTGGGCAATTAGGACTGAGTGGAAACAGGCATGACTTACACCAGCTGATCTCCAGGCCTCATGCAGCCTGGAATTCTGCCAAATATGTCTCTGATCTCTGCTATACCGCTGCATATGCCTCTAATGTAGATGAATACATCATCGGCATAGAGGGAGACTGTTGGACCTGGCCTTTTTTACAGGGTCATCCACAAAGTTTTTGCCTTCCTCCTCCTATCTTTTTCTGACTCTTTTTGTTGACGTTAGGCCCGTGTCCAGGTGGTCGACCCTGCAAGAAAGGGTCCCCAGGCAATTGTGAGCAAATGCCCACCCTGGGTTGACCCCTCCACCACTCCACGACAACGCCTGCAGAGGGAATCCCCAGGACCCCCCTGACCGTGAGCTCCGGACAAAGATAACCGCTGCCTGAAGACCCACTGCACCCGCAGCCCCCAGGCCTTGGAGAAACCGACTCCCGGTTCAGTATCGACCAGTAGGTGACCCTCCTCCCTGCCCAGCCAGTGGTTTGCCCAAGAAGCTCCCCCTGGATCTCATCTGCAACCTCAGATTGACCCCCAGGGTTCCCTCTTAGAGTTGCATTGAAAACCCGAGGCCCTTTTTGCACCCCGCACCCAGCCCTCCTAGTGCTGAGGGTGCATGTTTGGTGCCTACTTGGGGCCCCTCCAGTGCTCTCTTAAACCCCAAATCCCCCCTCCCATTTCCCCCCCGGTCTATCCTCCAAAACCGCAGGTACTTACCTGCCGGCAGACTAAGTTCTGAGTGCCCCCGTCTCCATAGGAGCCAACGTTAATTTGGTGTCTCTTTGACCTCTGCACCCGACCGATTCCACGTTTCTGGTGGTGGGTGTTTGGGGTTAACTTGAACCCTCAACGGACTACCTTCACCCAGGAGATAAGAAACGTAAGTCGTCTACTTACCTGCAAAACTGTACTGTATTTCTTACCCCAGAAATGCACAGTGCCCACTTTAAAAAAAGCTTTTTGCCATTTTAAGAAAAACTGTATATATTGTCAATTCCATTCAAAGTCCTGATAATATTTATGCAAAGTACATTTTATTTTATGTACTTACCTGCAAACTGAATCTTGTGGTTCTAGAAATAAATTAACAAAAGATATTTTTCTATGAAAAAAATATTGGTCTGGAGTTAAGTCATTGAGTGTGTGTTTTTTCTATTGCATGTGTGTGTACAACAAATGCTTAACACTGCTTTCTGATAAGCCTAACTGCTCGACCACACTACCACAAATAGAGCATTAGTATTTAGTATTATTGCCTCTGTTGAGCCTCTAGGGAACCCCTGGACTGTGTGCACACTATGGGGGTCATTAGGACCCCGGCGGTTGGCGTAAATATGGAGGAAAGTACTGCCACCAGGCTGGCATTACTTTTCTCCATATTATTATATTATAAAGCCAAACCACCAATGTACCACACCAACTGCCACAGTGGTAACGACCGCCGGGCTCGACACTTCACTCTACAGTCCTGCCGCCGTCACTTGACCGCCTGCGGGATTATGACCCCACCTACCGCCATGGTTTTCGTGGCATCCTTACCGCCATGAAAACCATGGCGGTAGGCACATCAGTGACAGGGAATCGCTTCCCTGTCACTGATAGGGGTCTTCGCCCCCCCTTCCTCTCCAGACTCCCATACACGCCCCTCCCTTCACACACACACGCATACACACACCCATTCCAACATTCATCCATGCATGCATACATCCATTCACACACACATCCACACACACTTACATACATATATGCACACACGCATTCATACAACTCAACATACATGCACTCACACATCCATACATGCACATACATACAACATACACCCATGCACAAACATTCACAAACACCCCCACACACACAAACACCCCCACCCCCTCCCCTGTCTGAGTACTCGACTTACCTGTAGTCAGGGGTCATCCGGCAGGAGATGGGACGGGGTGCTGCTGCCAGCAGCAACGGCGGCCAGCAGAGCACCGCCAGGCCGTATTATTCTCATGATACGGCCGGCGGCGGTCCACTGGCATCATCCGCCGGCATGGCCTCAACCCGATTTCCACCATCCTACTGGCAGAAATCTTGTTGTGGTCATAGTCCCGTGGACTGCTGGTAGCCGCGGTGACGGTCTTTTGGCAGCCATCGCTGCGGCAGTAGGCGTTTTTTCCCGCTGGAGTCTTAATGACCCCCTATATCTCATTTTGATATAGTATGTAGAGAGCCAGCTTCCTGCAAGATGAATCAGTATGTACTCAATTGTGAAATTTATCAGCAAATTAAAGGTTCTACCACAGTGTGCCCACCACAGAAACCCTATTGGTTTCAAATAAACCTCCCCAGTGTGCGTTTATATCATTGCGGACCTCTGACCTCAGATGGTGTGTTTAAATGTATTCTACTGGCGTAGATTCATGTTCTAGATTTCTGTGGTTGTAGCCGCCACAGCAATCGACTGATGCATGAACTGTTCATAGAGATTTGCAAGTCTTTTTAGGGACTTAGGCAATAGCAGCATTCCACTCAGACCAGGTGGCGTGCCTTTCCCTCTAAGACTTACAGGGATACCATGGGAACCCTCAGTGTTGCTATGTATTTTCCTGTCCCTATCATCCTGACAGAAATTTGATAGTCAAAAGGAAAAACCATGACTTAGAGAAGTTCTTAACAGCTAGTGTATTACGTTCATGTAATTGTTGGATCCATCACCTGTATGGAGTCCGGAGAGCTTTAAATAATCTCCCTAGAAGATCTTTTGGAGGCCGGACCCCCACTGAGTTACTCTTTGGCATCCTGATATATGTACCAGATTGGTATAATCCTGGCACAGTGACGGCAGACATGACTTTTGACATCAATGAACGTTTCATTGTCTTACAGGAAATACAAGACTTCGAGATGCGCGCTTAAATTAAATTACAAAACATTCTGCCTCTGTCGAAGTGAAGGAGCAACCAGCATCTTCTGGCTGGATTACTAAAGTCAGGGATCTAGTTCCAGAGAAGATTATGGACAAAAAGGAGTTTGACCCATCATATCAAGAAGAACCAGTGCCAGTCCTTGGCATTCAAGATACCAGAACTATGATTTTACCTCCACTTGCTGGTTATAAAAACAAATGATTTGTTTTGATTGCCCTAATCAGGCTACACCATGTGTCGATTCCTACACTATAGGCCATGAGGGCTCCTGGGTAGTTCCCTGACTTCTCTCACTACCCTGCAGGAAATCCTCCTACATGCACTGAGTAATGCAAATATTGCTTCTCCCCAGCTATGGACTTCAGATGCCGAATTTCCACTTGTTTCTGTTGCTACTGCCAATACAGGACACACTCCTGATGTGAGCATACAGTTTTAACTGTTGTTTCTTTTACTTAAATTGTTTATTTACCAACCACCTTTGGAAGAGACTACCAGTTCTTCTTTGCCATGTGAGGTCCCTGTTTTCACACAGACTGCCACTGGTTACTTTCTTGATATTGATGATTTTTTCCCCACACACTTCCCTATATGGAGTAAGTACATTTCCTCCTTGGTGGAAAGAGATTTATCTGATTCCTCCTTTGTTCTATATATGGGTTGCCATTTCACTGTTTTCCTCTACATTTGGATTTGATTTGTTACAGTTTTTTTCTTGATTTTGAATGGACATTACCTTCCAGAGCGCACTGCTCCTGAGCTGGTAGCTGACATGTTAGAGCCTCATTCTTCCTTGCAAGGGGGGCAAAGAGACCTGGTGTCTGGTGAACATTTCTGCATTATTCCACCTCTGATGGAATTGTGTGGGATAAGGGCCCATTTGATATTTTTGCTCCTACAGAAATGTTACAAATACCATGTTTTCAAAATAGTTATGGATGACATCATTACTCTTGGTGCTGTCTCCGATGAATGGGATGTGAAGACTGTAAGAGGTATGCTCTTCAAATTGGAAAACTAAACTGTATTTGAAACTGAAGATTTGTATTTACTACTAATGGTGAGAGGTGGACTTCATATCCCAGCAATCCCCAGCGCCCCAGGAAAGTGGTATCAGCAACACACATCTGCTGTTGTAATTTTCAGTGCTATATAGCTTGAGTGCAATTCCTGCAGAGTGGGTCTCAGTGTTCTTCTGGTGAGAAGTGGACTTCATATCCCAGCTACCCCCAGGGCCCCAGGAGGCAGTCCCTGGAACACACTTCTGCTGTTGGCATTTTTGGCACTGTATAGCGCAAATGCAAGTCCCACAGTGCAGGTACCAGTGTGCGAATGGTGAGAGGTGGACTTCATATCCCATCTATCCCCAGGGCCCTGGGAGCCAGTCCCTGCAAAACCCACACCAGCGGTTGTCATTTTCAGCGCTATATACTGCATGTGCATATCCTGCAGCGCAGGTCTCAGTGTGCTACTGGTGAGAGATGGACTTCATATCCCAGCTATCCCCAGGGCCCCAGGAGACAGTCCCTGCAACACACACCAGCTGTCGTCATTTTCAGCGCTATAAACCGCAAGTGAAAATCCTGCAGCGCCGGTTCCAGTAGGCTACTGGTAAGCGGTGGACTTCATATCCCAGCTATCCCCAGGGTCCCAGGAGCTGTTGTCATTTTCGGCTCTTTATAGCATGAGTTCAAGTCCCGCAGCGCAGGTTCCAATGTATTACTGGTGAGAGGTGGACTTCAAATCACAACTATTCCCAGGCAGGGCCCCAGGAGGCGGCCCCTGCAACACACAAACTGTTGTCATTTTCGGTGCCCGTCAGAACCTGGAGGAGAGTGGGCTGGGCCTACGCTCTAATTTTTCGATTTTGAGGGTCAGTGTTATTTATCGTATAAGTTGCTGAGTAATCTCTAGGGTGTCTACGAGCTTGTGAATTGTTTTCCTTGCCATGTTTCAATCGGTGCTGCTTTTTGCTGCCCTTCAAAATATTTGTCAAAGTGATATGGGGAGAAGAAAAGCTCCCGCAGGTCCTCCCAAAGTGCAGTCCAATCCGCACAGCCACTGCAATCGATTGTAATGGGCTAGGTAGTGAGCGAGGCAACTATGAAGATCTAAACCTTGTTCCTAATCCAGCTGGAGCGCCACAAAGATCATAGCCATTGTGAGCTGTTAAACGGCTTAGACTCCATCATCTGCCCCAGCCACCAGCAAATGTAGTAAGCCCTAGTGCTGACTTGGTCAACCTGAACTCTGTTAATCTTTGTCCATGGCTGTGAATCTTCTGGAGACATATTTTGGGAAAATTAAAGACTTTCTGCCCAAAGAGCTCTTGCCATTATTCATGCAGCTGGAAGCAATACAAAGGGGCCTTGTCTCAGTTTTATTGCAGCCAAAGCGATTGTCACGCTCACCTACTGTAGTACAGGATGGTGCCCAGGGTATCACTACTAACCATCAAGTAAACCCGGTCAATTAACTTGGGCCCAGCGATGTATGACCATGGACACTGTGCCCAACAATGGTTTGTCCTGCCCTGGCACACAGACAGATGGTGGAGGCCTCTCACATACAGCTAAGAGTATTGAATCTGATGGAGTATCAGCGTCTCATAATGGAGTTGTGGGGAAGTCTCATTCTAAGCCAAATACTTTGGCCGCTACACAGAGGCAGCCAGTGATTGACTTTCTCCCAGCATCCTGTCCATATGTAACACTCTTGGTTGGAGTCCCCCAGTTGCATGCGGGTCAGAAGGAGGGCTAGAGAGAGCTGACGAATAAATGTATAAACTGTCTTGCCCAACAGAGGAATTTTCCCTTTAATATGGCTAATGAGATTCTTCTAATGTGGGGAGTGGGTTGGCTGGTGCTTGGGCTAAAGGATCGTAGTGGTGACTGTATTATTATAACTTTTAGGTCCCCCAGGTAGTGCAAAATTCTGCCCAAAGGTCTAACAATTGTACAATCTCAGCACCACCTATGGTTCATTCTAAACGTGTAATTAGATCAGATGGCTTTTCCCTACCCACCTCAAATCGATTTGATATCCTGGAAGGGGTGGATTGACTAGTATCCAGTAGGAATAATATCCCCTTGATGTGCTTGTTAGTGGGGAATGACTAGGGGTGAGGGGCTCAGATTCAACTGTTGAGAGTGGGAGACTTGTAAGGAACTCAATAGCTATGGGGCAAAGTGATAAGGGGTCCCTAGGTGAGGAGTTGTAGGAAAGTGCCCTCCTTCTTGGCATGGCTACCATTTTCTGCCTGTTGTCAGTGTGTTTGACTGTGTTCACTGGGATCCTGCTAACCAGGAACCCAGTGATTATGCTCTCTCCTCTAATTTTGGTTGCTACTAACCTTTTCTTCCCACAATTGGCAAACTGGCCCCCCCATGTAAGTCCCTAGTATATGGTACCTAGGTACCCAGGGCATTGGGGTTCCTGGGAATCCCTATGGGCTGCAGCAGTTATTCTGCCACCCGTAGGGAGCCCATGCAAAGGGTTCTGAAGGCCTGCCATTGCAACCTGTGTGAAACAGGTGCATGCACCCGTTTTCACCACAGGTCACTACACCAGGTCACTATAAGTCACCCCTATGGTAGGCCCTGTCAGCCCAGAGGGCAGGGTGCAGGTACCTGTGTGTGAGGGCACCCCTGCACTAGCAGATGTGCCCCCACAAACTCCAAATCAATTTTTCTGGACTTTTTGAGTTCGGGGATGCCATTTTATGCGTGCACTGGACATAGGTCACTACCTATGTCCAGCTACATAATGGTAACTCCGAACCTGGGCATGTTAGGTTCCAACATGTCGTAATCATACCCCAATACTATTGCAAGTATTGGAAGTATGATCCCATGCACTCTGGGGGCTCCTTAGAGGACCCCCAGCATTGCTACTGCCAGTCTGACAGAGTTTTCTGGGCAGCCCAGCAGCTGCCACCCCCTGATACAGGTTTCTGCCCTCCTTCTGCTTGATCTGATTAAACCCAGGAAGGCAGAACAAAGGATTTCCTTTCGGAGAGGGAAGTAACACCCTCTCCCTTTGGAAATAGGTGTGACTGGCTTGGAAGGGGTAGCTTCCCCAAGCCACTGGTTTGCTTTAAAAGGCACATTTGGTACCCTCTGTGCATAAACCAGTTCACACCGGTTCAGGGACCCGCCAGTCCCTGCTCTGGCACAAAACTGGACAATGAAAAGGGGAGTGACACTCCCCTGTCCATCACACCCCATGGGTGGTGCCCAGAGCTCTTCCAGAGGGTCCCTGGGTTCTGCCATCTTGTTTCTTAAGTTGGCAGGGAACTCTGGGAGCATTTGAGTGGCCAGGCCAGGCAGCTGACGTCAGAGCCCCCTCCTGATAGGTGCTTTACCTGGTTAGGTGACCAATCCCCCTTTCAGGGCTATTTAGGGTCTCTCTCTTGGGTGGGTCCTCAGATCCGGCTTGCAAGATTCCAGCAGGACTCCTTTGCAACCTTCACTTCAACTTCTGGCCTCTGGAACTGCAGCTGGAACCTCCAGGACCCGACAAGCTGCTTCCAAGAAGAAAGGACTCTTCAGCAACATTGTTTCCAGGGCTCCAGCCAGTTTTGCAACACTTTTTTTGCCTTGCATCCTCAGAAGACTGCAACTTTTCAGCCTGCACAAGAAGAAGAAGCAATCTCCCTTGGAGTGAAAGCGTCACTCTCCTGCAACCGCAGGCATCTACGACAAGCGACGACCGACTGCATGGATACCCTCTCCTGCTGAGCTGCATGGATACTGCATCATAGGTGGTGGTCCGGAGTAGTCCTCTTGGTCCTTTCTGCCAGCTGTCTAACTTTGATGAAGGTATCTTCAGGTGACATGTAGCTCCACCCCCCAGCACTTCATCCTGCAAAGCACAGCCTCCTCCGCGGTTCTCCTGCGGCATGGGATCCACTTTTGTAGTGCTGCGTGGGCTCCTTCTCGGACTCCTGTGGGTGCTGCCTCTGCTCCTGTGGACTCTCTGCGACACTGAGGGTCCCCTGTGTCTCCCCCTCCTGGGTTGAGTCCTCCTGGGCCTTGCTGGCCCCCGGCAGCACCTCTTTTCCACTAACCGACAGTTTGCCTTTGCCAAGGCTTGTTGGTGGAAATCTTGCACTGACACCCGTCTGCAATCTTCCTTCCGGTGTGAGACATCTTCTGCATCCATCAGGAACTCTTCTCTGACTCCAGGGCTGCAGTTCTGACCTGTTCTTCAGTACCGCCGACCAACTCCTGCATCCACAGCTGGGTGGGTAGTACCTCCTACTCCTCCTGGACTCCACTGTGACTCTTGAACTTGGTCCCCTCTCTCCACAGTTCTTCTTTCTTCAGGAATCCACTGGTGTCTTCTCTGGGTGTCTTCGTTTTCTTCCTTTCCTCCTTTTGGGTGGTTTGGGGAAAATCCATTGACTTACTCCTGCATTCCTGGTTGCTGGGGGGGTACTGTGTTACATATCTTTGTGGTTTTCTAGTACTCCCAGCTCCCCACTACACATTTTACTTACTTAGGTGGGGGTACCTTGTTGGCAATCAATTTTTTTAGTATATGGTTTGTGCTTCCCCTAGGGTCACTATTGGTTATTACTATAGGCACTGTTTTCTAACCTTTTCTATGCCTATTTCTAATTGGTAGTGTATATATCTAGTGTATCACTTACCTCCTAAGGGTGGGTCACCTGTCTAGTATTTTGTGGTGATTTGTCCCAAATATAAACTACCTTTATTTTTGTACAACTGAGTTTTTTCTTTCATGTGTGTAAGTGCTGTGTGACTACAGTGGTATTACATGAGCTTTGCATGTCTCCTAAATAGGCCTTGGCTGCTCATCCACAGCTACCTCTAGATAGCCTGACTTCTAGACACTGCCTACACTTCACTAAGAGGGGATATCTCAACCTGGTATTAGGTGTAAGTACCTTAGGTACCCACCACACACCAGGCCAGCTTCATATCGAAGTCACAGGCTACTGTAGCGCTAAGTGGGTGCTCATGGAAGCCATTTGATAAAACATTGGTGGGACTAAATCCAATGGACATAGTTTCTCTTTATTCTCTGCTACCCCTAAGTGAGACTAGTCATTTGTTTGTGAAACCCAAAGGTGATGGTTGGTAGATCCCCATAATTTGGATATACTCCTGAATCTATCACTCTAGAAGAAGATAAGGTCTGGTGCATTCCCAAACTGTTAAAGGCACCAATAAGGAAATGGTCTCCCCTCGTTTTGCAAATCAGTGCCCTTACAGTGAAACAGGGTCTTTGAGCAGGGAACGGAAGAATGAGGTCTGACTGTGAAGGGAAGCATACGTTTAATCGTGCCCCTGGTACCAGCCTTATTGACTATATTTTAGTGGACGTAAGGATTTGGTCTCTACTGATTGATATGACTGCCATGCCTTGTCAAGACAGTGATCATATTGCCTTGGTCCTTGAGGCCGATCTCCTCGTCTGTGGTATGGAGGCCAGCCTAAGAGAGCCATTTGATCACAGATTGCAAGTAACCAGCAATATGCATAGAGTGAAATGATTCAGCTTGGTAGACTTCCAGGAATCGCTGGGGGAAATGTTTCTTTATTTGCAGTCAGTATTGGGGACTTCCTCAGTGAAGGGGTGGGCTGTGGTCAGGGGTCTGGCTGGTAGAATATCTATTCCTTTTATAACAATCTGTTCACTGGTCTAAACGTCCTTTTCTCTGTGGCTTCTAGTAGTCTTTTGGCAGGAGGGGTCTGCAGTCCAGGTACAACAGAGCATGTAGGGAAATGAGGTCTGCACTCTTATCTGTAATCATAGAACATGATAGGGGAGAAATCAAAGCCGAGAGGGTTCTCTACAAAAATACCATTAAAACAGCCAAAAGAGAATGGGTAGCATTAAGGTGTGAGGATATGGTACTTGCAGCTAGGAATGGGGTCCAGCATGTGTTCTGAAACTGGGCCACAATGCATAGTATGGAGGGTGCCAGCCCTTTGGGGGCCAGTATGCCAGCAGCAGATTGGGTTCCTCATTTCACCTCCCTTTGTTCATTGAAAGGAGGTGTAAACCTTCCCCCATCAGGTTTTGCTAGGTGATAAATATATGTAAGGGGGATTTCTACTAGTAATAGTAAGAGCATCAAACCAGTCTCATTGGAAGAAAGAAAGAAATAAGAGCGGCAATTGCTAAGATTGCCCCTAATAAACCACCCGGGTTGGACAAAGTCCCTGTGGATCTTTATCTAAGTGAATGGATGTCTGGGGCCCCTGTTTTATGGTAATATTTGATACCATCATGGCCAGAGCACCAACCCCTCCATTGTGAGCAGGGCCTGAGATTATCCTCATTTATAAGAGTGACTCCCCATCTGATCCACACAACTACAGGCCAATAAGCTTAATCGGCTGCACCCAAGAACTATTTAGTTCTATACTCCTTAATTGGTTGCATACTTGGATGGAAAAGAACACAATCCTGACTCATCTCCAAGCAGGATACAGGAAGGGAATTTGCACGGTAGACTAGGTCTTTAGATTCCAGTGTGAAAAATGGTTGATTTTGGAGGTGGTAGTCTATATATCGCCTTTGTTGATTTGCGCTTGGCGTTTGATTTAGTTCCCCACCTCAAGCTGTGGCAGGTTTTGGCAAATATGGGTGTCTCTACTGATCTGTTGGGTATTATAACTAGACTTCACAGCCATAATTATGCCCAAGTGCGCTGTGGACCCTGTGGTGAGATGACGGTCCCCTTTTGGGATTGGGCAGGGCTGAGTCCTTGATCCAACCCTCTTCTCACTATATGTTAAAGATTTGGTTTCATATGTAAATCATTGTGATGGGTATGTTCCTTTGTTGGCTAACCTCAAGATTCTCTTGTTAGGGGAGTGGCCAACATGGCGGCCAGAGCGGTCACATAAAACACAGCTCCTTTCTCAGCCCTCGGCAAAATCCTCCACAAGTCGCCTCCGTTTCTATAAACGGTAGGTGCCGAATGTGCAACCATCGGGACCCCTCCGGTGCCGCAGAAAACACTCCAGGTGCCGCCGGGGATGCTGTGCCGCGATCGTGAAGACGGGCGCTTGTGTTGGGCGCTGGAGTAGGCGGTGCGACCGCACGCAGCGTCGGATTCGGCGGCCTCTGCACCCCCGTCGGACGTGGGGCGGAGGTGGGACCGGAGCCCGCGCGGCGTATCGGGGCGGCATCGAACTCGGCTCGGGACCCGCAATACAGGTGAGGGCCCAAAACAGTAAGAGGTGACCTCGGAGGCCTCCCAGCTAAGCCGCATTAGTTAAACACAGCAGGCCCGTTCGCACGGGCGGTGGCATCACATCAGCGGGCCTCCCGGCGCCATACCCTCGGGCCTGCTGGACCCTACCCCCCGGTCGGGCACACAGGGCCCCGAAAAGCAAGCTCAGCATCCGGAGGCACTAATTAACGAGCATCTCTACTAGCAACAAATCCAACCCACAGCCACCAATAGTGATACTGTTCAGCTTAAAACGCAACCTGGGGGGGACCACATAACCCCGGACAAGTGGGAAATGACACAGTGTGACACACCCATTACCCAACACTCAAAAATATCTAACACTCCACGGAGTACAGCTTCGTGCCCCACCGGCGACATAGATCGGGTCGTGGGGCCCCCCCAGAGTGTATCAGGCACCACACAGGCACCCTGAAGATGCAATAACTGCTCCCGCAACATCGCGCTGCCTGCGAAAGCACCGCACAGAGCACTGTGGCCGTCCACAACAGGCTGCTCTTTACAACTACCGCCTGCTACAAAACAAAATAAAAGATAACCGTATGCGTATCGCTTAACTGCATCAACCCAATCTCGCTTGGGACAGGCCGGATTGCCACACACGCCTCGCTATCATCCATAAGGCAAGTAGTGCTCAACTAGCAACTGTCTAAAACTCCAACTCACTGACTGTGAACAGCACCACTTGCCTCACACTCAAGCTCCTGTGTGCTGTGACATAGTCCCCACTCACACAAAACAAACGGCTTGTGCATTTATATTTAACTAATCCTACACCCTTTGATTGGCGTCACCCTGAATGCAACAGAGCCAAAAAACACTGGCAAACCTAATTAATACAGTTCCTAGATTCACCTGAAAGCAACACGACAGCTCCACCGCATCAAATCAAGCCACACTTAGACCATTAACGGGCAAGCCAAAGACCCCACGAACACCACCAGGAAACATGGATCCAAACGAGTCGGCTCCGCCACCGGAACCTTCGGTCACACACCACGCACTTCAGAAGCTGGAGGCAACCTTACAAACTCACACAACGCAATTTGAGAAAATACTACAAGCCATCCTAGACACCAAATCCACATTAGAAGCAAAAATAGGTACGGTCACGGAAGACGTCAACCTTCTTCGCATGGACCAACAAGCACTAGCGGAAAGAGTAACAACGCTCGAAGAGGATACGTCACGGATAACACCATCGATAAAAGATCTTCAACTACAACTGACGACAGTAACAACCGAAGTTGAAGCCCTAAAGCGCAGGTCCGAGGACGCTGAGGGCAGATCACGCTGGAACAACGTCCGATTCGTGGTATTTCCGGAACGAGCAGAAGGTCCCAGCGCAGAACAATTAATCGAACAATGGTTAACGGGTACAATACTACAAAATAATATTCCGAAATTCTTCTCAGTGGAACGAGCACACAGACTGCCTGGAAGACCCCCCCCACCGGGTGCCCAGCCCCACCCGCTTATAGCAAGACTCCTTAACTACCGCAATAGAGACCTTATCCTACAACTGTTCCGAAAATCAGGCCCTGTAAGATACGGAAATGCAGAAATCACGGCTTATCCAGACTTCACTGTGGAAGTACAAAAGAAACGCAACTCCTTCTTTAGGGTCAAAGAAAGACTACATGAACATAACATTAAGTATGCTCTTTTGTTCCCCGCAAAACTGCGTATACAGAACGATACTCGCACTCTATTCTTCACTGCCCCCAAAGGACCCTTGGACCTGGCTGCACGCTAAAGGCCTTGCCGACCAGACAAACCCGAGAAACCCAGCGGAAAAATGGTCATCCCCAAAGACTAGACGCAAACCTCGTAAAAAACAAGACACCAAACCTTCACCTGAACAGGCTCAAGCAGAGCGTTCCTCACTACTGCAGGCTACAACGCGCTTTATCAACACATCTCCAAATTCCCTGTCCACCCAAAACGAAGCAGAGCAGGAACTTGACACACAATATGACTCCACAGACTCCAACCGCAGCCCTAACCTCACACCGCGCACAGCAGATTATATTTTCTAACCAAGCAGGCCCAGAATATTTCCACAACCGGGGACATGCCCCTTCCCCGTGAAAACTGGCACCTTGCTCGACAACTCGGAACTGAGTGGCATGTAGCCAAGCCTTGCTGCCAACCTAAATTACGGTCCCGCAGACGCCGGAGGCCCCCATGCGGACGCACCAGCAACAAGTGCGAAATGGGCCGAGAAACCCGCCGACTCGTATATATTCACCCGAAGCACCCCCACTCCATAATGGACTTGTTCTTCAAGATGGCAGACACTGGCTCTCTTCCAGCTGTGTTGCATGCACAGTTAATGTTCTACTTAGTTGTTGTTTCTTATGTCACTGGACGTGATCCACTTAGGGCACGTAATGTAGCTCACGTTCATAGTAATTGGCGTTATAAACACACCCCTAACACAAACATTGTAGACATTACCACAGCTGGCAAATGCCTATCCATAAAGTTTGTTGGGGAATTCATGGAGGCGCATAACATACGGACAGTATATCTACCAAGCTCAATAAAACAGCACACACACCATGGCATTCCAACTCCAACATAACACCCCACAATATAAAATAATCACATGGAACATCAGAGGCATGGCATCTAAACGCAAACGTCAACAAATTCATGCGTATTTTAAGCGGCAGCGGATACACATAGCCGTGCTAAAGGAGACTCACCTCAGTGGGTCCTCACTAGAAAGCTTACGCGCAAAATGGCGGGGTCAAATATATGGCACCATCTTCTCGACCTTTGCTCGCACGATGGCGATCTGGGTAGCACCAGGGGTCCCATTTGTAATGTCCCGTACACAAACTGATCCAAACGGACGATATGTGATATTGGAAGGGGTCCTAGATGGTTACCCTTTAGCATTAATCGCACTATATACCCCTAATGCAGGCGAACGCGAATTCCTATGGACGCTCAACAACAGCAAACTTAGAGATCCATCCGTGGCTAGTATATGGGGCTGCGATTTTAACTGGGTACTAGACATACGTATGGACCGATCAATCCCTCCATTGGCCACTGCCCCACCCAGACTTACAACCACCGACCTAGTAGAATGGGCCACTAATAATGGCCTGAAAGAAATCTGGAGGGTGGGACACCCCACGCAACGTGAATATTCTTACTACTCATCAGTACATAAAATACACACTAGAATAGATATGCTATTTGCAACGCCTGACATAATTCACAAAATAAACACGTCAGAATATTTAGCCCCCACCATCTCGGACTACAATCCGCTACACGACACAATATCATGGGGACGCACATACGCTAGCATCCCAACTTGGCGCTTACAACCAGAAGCCCTCACAGACCCCCCCCCTTCCAAGCAGAGATATCCAAATGCTTATCAAACTACTTCACGCCAAATAAAGACACCACCTCAACACGCGCTTTTGAATGGAATGCCCACCAAGCTGTGATTCAAGGCCACTGTTTGGCGGCCACTGTGGGAGTCAGAAGAGTACTCACTAAAGAGTTACAAGAATTAGAAATTAAGTTACGCAAGACGGAAGTTGAGGTCTCAATTAATATATCCTCGCCAGAAACACTGAGCCCTCTTAGAGCCAGTTACAGGGAGACAGACACCAGGCTATGTAAACACGATTACAGACACTACCAGGCACGACAACACGCAGAGGGTGACAGATCCGGAAAATTGTTAGCCTGGTTGGTCCGCCAGCCAATGCAGTCATCACCTATAGGTGCGATTAAACTCCACACAGGCCTTGTTGTTAACACCCAGGTCGAAATTAACACAGCTTTCCATACATATTATCGCACTTTATACCAACCCTCCTCCCCTCCTACTGAACAACAACTATCTGCATTACTAACAATAATTCCCCAAAATCCACACATAATAAGCAACTCAGAAATGCTAGACGGCCCTATCACAATAGAAGAACTACGGTTGGCTCTTTCTCAAATGGCACATAATAAAGCCCCAGGCCCAGACGGCCTTCCAGCGGAATATTTTAAATCACAACCTAATCATCTACTGCAACCCCTCCTTGAGGTGTTCAATGAAGCCCACAATAGAAAGCAACTCCCAAATTCTATGCATGAAGCACTAATAGTTGTGCTCCCAAAACCAGGCCGAGACCCCTTAGATGTCAGGTCATATAGACCTCTCTCTCTCCTCAACTCTGACTGTAAACTCCTAGGGAAGATCCTAGCAAACAGACTACTCCCTTACCTACCGGATCTAATACACCCAGATCAATCCGGTTTTATACCAGGCAGAAACACTTTCTTAAACATCAGAAGATTAATTTGCTTAATGCACAGCACCATCAAGGAGGAAGCAGTGGCTATGTCCCTGGACATAGAAAAAGCTTTTGATACACTCAGTTGGGACTACCTTTACCGAACATTAGAAGCATTTGGGTTCCAACGCGGCTTCATAAATTGGATTAGGACACTGCAATGGATAGCCTCTTGACTCAACAATTTAACCTCCCCAGAATGCGTAGCACTGAACGCATACACAGCACCACAAACAATCTTAACGACATTATTAGCGGGCTCTCCCTATCCATCAAATAGATCTCCAATACTAGATGCAGCTAAATTCTGCTGGAAAAGATATATCCAGGGCAGAACCAATTTCCCCCCTTATTCTCCTTCAATACCCTTATCCCAAATACTGAAGATTCAGGACCTATCACTTTATCACGATATACGTGTAGTCAAAACGTTAAATGTGGGAGACCTATATTCTAATTCAAATATAACCACTTTCATGGAACAGGTGACTGCGGGAACAATGCATACCGGAGCATTTTTAGTACATGGGGCCATCACCAAATTGTTACGCAATCTATGGGGCAACAATTATAACGAGCCCCACGAATCCTTATTGCTTACAACACTCCTAACTATAGGTAACACTAAGGGCATTATCTCAATAATATACAAAGCACTATCAGCAAGTGCCCGCACAGACCCATCCCCAGCCAAATCTTGTTGGGACACCGCCCTCGCTGCCCCAATCTCCCAAAAAACTTGGGAAGCTACCCTCACCACGATCAAAACGGTGTCTCGTAACACTAGACTAAGATACACTCAGTTTAATTATTTTCATCAGACCTATTTAGCCCCTGCCCGCATCAACAGAATCTACCCTAGCGCTAAGTCGGAATGCCCTAGATGCGCCACACCCACGGCTAATTTTTATCACATGGTCTGGGAATGTCACTCAATAAATGCAAGCTGGCAGAGAATCACAGAAACTACATCAGAAGTCGCTGACTATGCACTCACCCCTTCCCCAGAATCGTGTCTCCTGGGAATCCGCCGCCGCCCTAAAGGAGACATACAATAACACAGATTCATAGATCTGGCATTCGTGGTATACAAGTGCTTGATCGCTATACACTGGAAGGCGCACCCAACCCCCCCTTACTCCGCTTGGCTCCGTGACTTACACAACCGAACACAAGCAGAAGCCCACACATTAAAACAACTACAACAGAAGGGCCAGCCACAAGAAGGAGTTGAAATATGGGACAGCTTTGTAGTAAAAATAGAAACCAGAGATGACATGTTCCCCCCATGACTCCCTACACTCCCTTCACCAATAGCGCTGATACTAGTACACCCAATTAGCACATAAACCAAGCAATTAATAACATGCCCCCAGATAGAATTGCCGAACACTGCGCTAAACCAACACGCACATGCCAGACCCA
Source organism: Pleurodeles waltl (assembly GCF_031143425.1). Classification (NCBI taxonomy): domain Eukaryota; kingdom Metazoa; phylum Chordata; class Amphibia; order Caudata; family Salamandridae; genus Pleurodeles; species Pleurodeles waltl. The sequence goes on along the minus strand of NC_090448.1, from coordinate 913,153,613 downwards.
CTTAAAACTCGCTCCTTTGGTTAAAGTCCGGACCCACACTAGATGCACACCTCCTCCCCCCATGTACCCAAACAATACTCTCCATGTTTGAAACGCCATTACGTATATATGCATAAAACCACAACCAGAGTGACTATAGTTATATATTATACAGTTTTTCTTTTCTCTCTTCTCTGTTCTTTCTTCCTCATTCGATGCATATCAGTAAAGCTATTGTTGATTAAGCGGCTTAGAGTTCAAAAATACGGGTGAAGCTGCATGAGCAAAGAAGCAGCCCACTCCTCTGTAACAATTGTATTGCATTGTAAATTTCTGTACCTTGTTTAATAAACAGATTTAAAAAAAAAAAAAGATTCTCGTGTTAATGTTTGCGACTGACACCCTTTTGATATCGAAATCGCCTATGGGGTTACAATGTTTTTTAAAAATATCTGATAGAGACTTCTAGCTGCAGATTCATTACCTTAGGCTTCAGCTTGGAATCTGGAACTTTTGCTGAGCAAAACCCTTGCATGTGCCGTCGGGTGGCATCGTTCGGATCTGCCTGACGCTATGACATCGTAGTCGCCTATAAAGGCACCACCAAGGTGTGCATGCATCAGTTCTTTTCCTTCTGTACCGGTTAAACGCAGATCTGGAACTGAGCTACCTTCTGTATTTTTTGGCAGGCCTTTTTTGAATTTTTTGTCAAGACTTTTTATGTCTGTGTGAGGATGACTTTGAGAAAGACTGGATTCAAGCCATGTGGCACCTGCCATCACGCCATGTTGGTGACAGATCCACACCAGGTATGTCTATGGTGTCTCGAACAAGACCACGATTCAAAGTCGTGCTCGGACTGCCGAGCTATGGCTCCGAAAACTTTGAGTGAGCAGTCCCTGAAGCTAATGGTGGCCCAGAAGCGAACATCGGCTGACGTAACTCTTGGGAGGTCACGGTTGAGGTGAAAGTTGCCGGACTTCTCCAAGAGCCCTAAGTCCTCTTCATCTCACTTGAGGTCCTCCACGCACTCAGGGAAGCGGCACAAGAAGAAGAAGAAGTCCAAGTAGACTGTGATTTTGCCTTGCCCATCAGCTGACGAAGCGACTCAGGAATGTCGACGTTCAAGGCACGGCTTTGCAGAACCGATGCCAGGGCCGACTCAGCGCCTTCCTCCCTTTCCGGAAGCTGGAGTGTCCCCTGCTCAATTGAAGCAGTTTTATGAGGCCATGCACCTCATGTTTAAGCAGGCTGTCCCTGCTGGAGCTCCCTTGGGCCCTGCGGGGTCAGTAGAGGCCCTACCAGGTTCCACACTGGTGACTTTGGCCTTGTCTTTGATAGGGTCTTGTGGACCCGATTCTGGATCCAGAATGGCGCCAGCTTTACACAGTCGACCTTCTTCGGCACTGCTCTCGACATTGACGCTCCAGGCGCCCACCGGTGGCGCGGCCCCCATTCTTATCACCGACGATCAGGAGCCTGAACAGCTCCCACAGGTGCCAGACCTATGTCTGAGTATTTATGTGAACAGCCAGGCACTGGTGAGTAATAGGAAGGGTCTTTGGACCCTGTAGAAACCCACATGGAACCATTGGACTGATATGAGGAACCAGGAGGTGCGAGTGGACTGGACATCTCTCCAGATACTGGCATGATCTCACCTCCAATGGTGGCTATGGAAGCAGGTACGTTATTTGCAATGATGGTGCATGCCGGTCAGGACTAACCTCCTGACAGAGCTGCTTCAACCAGGAGCTTCCACATTGGGATTGATGTTCCCCATCAATGAAGCCCAACTGATGTCCTGCTGGGGACATGTCCAAACCCAGCACATGGGCTCCTGTAAACAGGGCAATTGGCTGCCGCCATCACCCGGCACTGGGCGACCCTAGTTTCCTCACACAACACACCATCCCAGGGAGCTTGGTAGTCCAAGCATCTACTTCCCATGGCACCTTCCCTTCCGCACCTCTGGATAGGGAATCCAAGAGGCTGGATCAGATTGGGAAGAAAATGTTTTCTTCCAACAGCCTGGCATTGAGGTCAGTTAACACCTTATGCCTATTGGGCCGTGGTTTTTCCCACACTTTGTGGGATAAGTGCTGCCTCAGGTCCCAGAGGGCGCACAAGCCATTCTCTCCCAAGCACTAAAGGACGGGAGATATGCAGCAAAGTTTACCATAAGGTGGGGTTTGGACACGACTTGGTGGGTAGAGCGATTTCGTCGACAGTGGTCCTTCAACGCCACGCCTTGCAATGTACATCTGACTTTTCAGGGGATATCCAGGCAAACCTTATGGGTCCCGCCTAATTGCCAAAAAGGCAGACTTGGAGCTGGATCGCTTTAAGGACTCCTGGGCAGTGGCCAAGTTCTTGGGCCTCTCAGCGATCCCACACCAACAGTCTGTCTGTCGCCGCTTTCATGGCTTCCGAAGGGGCGTGGCATCCTGAGACCAGCCACCGTCCTTCGCCAGGCCAACAGCTTGTGCGGGGACACGGTTGGGGTGCCTTCAGACCCAAAGGGTCTGGCCAGAAGTCATACACCACCCAGCCCCCCACCTTTACAGCGTCCAAGTCCTCCTAGTGTGATTCTGCAAGACCATGAATGCCCCGTTGGAAGGAGGATTCAATTTCTTCTCTCTCACTGGCTGTACATAACATAAGATAAATGGGTCTTGCAGATCATGCAGAAGGACTACTCCCAAGATGCCCCGCTCAAAAGACAGCTGATGGGGGATCACTTAGTTTCGCTCCACGAGAAAGTTGCAGCTATCTTGGCCAAGGGAGCCATAGAAAGGGTTCCGATATTGGAAGTAGGCAGTGGTTGTTATTCCTGCTATCTTCTAATACCCCAAAGAACAAGGATCTTCACCTTATTCTGGATTTACAGGTATCTCTTCCTCAAAAAGGAGAAATTCAAAATGCTTTTTCTAGCTCAGGTCTTGTCTGGCCTAGACCCAGGAGACTGGATGGTAGTGTTGGACTTGCAGGATGTGTATTTCCATATCCCCATCCTGCCTGCCAACACCTGCAGTTCAAGGTGGGCCACAAGCGCTTTCAGTTTACCGTGCTCCTCTTCGGCCTCAACAGCGCCCCTCGGTGTTCACCAAAGTGGTGGCTGTGGTCGCAGCTCATCTGCGCAGGCTAGGGTGTTTGTCTTCCCCTACCTCAACAACTGTTTGTTGAAGGCGGGCTTGCCCCAAGCTGTTGTCTCTCAACTTCAGACTACAGCGAGCCTCCTGCCTTTGTTGCGGTTCACTATAAACATGCCAAAGTCACTCCTGACTCCCTCTCAAACGCTCCCTTTCATCGGAGCTGTTCTGAACCCAGTGCAATTTCAGACCTATTCTCCCGAGCAGCGAGTAGAGGATATTCAGGTTATGATTCCAATGTTTCGGCCTCTATCCTGGATTTCGGTGAGACAGGCCACTGGCCCTCATGGCCTCCTGCATCCTGTTAATAAAACATGCCAGATGGCATATGCACACTCTGGAGTGGGACCTGAAGTTCCAGTGGGCGCAGCATCAGGGAAATCTCTCCAACACAGTTCAGATCTTGGAGGGAACTGCAAATGACCTGCTGTGGTGGTTAAAGAACTAGGATTGGGTCAGAGGCAAACTCCTTTCTCTTTCCCTACACAATTTCACAATAGTGACAGATGTGTCACTTCTGGGATAGGGCCGCCATCTGGGAGAGGTGGAGATCAGAGTTCTCTGGCCTCCAGCGGAATGCGGAATCCAAATCAACTTACTGGAACTCCCGGCGATCCGGTAAGCATTGAAAGCATTTCTTCCTGTTGTCAAAGGGAAGACAGTGCAGGTAGTCATGGACAACACCACCGCAATGTGGTACTGCAACAAGCAGGGCGGAGTGGGGTCATGGACCCTATGTCAAGAGGCTTTGCGTCTCTAGACATGGCTGGAACAACAGGACTGAACCCTGGTGATTCAATACCTGGCAGGTTCTCTGACCATGGCGGACAAACTCAGCTGTCAATGCCTAGTGGATCATGAGTGGCAGCTCCATCCGGAGGTGGCACAGGACTTTTTCAGCAGTGGGGAGAGGCTTGGTTAGATCTGCACGCCTCCAAAGAGAATGCGCAATGTCAGCAGTATTGCGCGTTGGAGTTTCAAGACGGCACTTGCTCAGTGACGCTTTTAGTTGTGAGTGGAGCCCAGGCCTTCTGTACGTCTTTTCACCTGCACCACTTCTGCCCAGAGTTCTCAAGAAGATCAGGACCACCCGGGCCCAAGTAAGCCTGGTGGCTCCGGACTGGGCATGGAGAGTCTGGTATCCCGAGCTTCTGAAAATGAGCATCGATCCTCCAGTCAGGCTGTCCCAATAGGAATATCTTATGTTGCAGCAGCAGGGAAAGGTTCTTCACCCGAACCTGTCAACTCTGCAGCTTCATTCGTGGAGATTGAGCAGCGGCAGTTGACAGTCTTCGACCTTCCTCTGTAAAGTTATTATGGCAGCCTGGCATCCCTCCCTCAAGATGGTATATGCCTGCCATTGGAAACGCTTTGTATATTATTGTACGGAAAGATCTTTTTATCCTCTTTCTGCTACTCTCTCTGATATTCTTCTCTTTATCTTGTCCCATGCGCAGCAGGGCTCTGCCTTGGGCACACTCAAGGGATATCTTTCTGCCTTATCGGCTTTCCTTCGGATGCCCGATCTGCCTTCATTTTTCAAATCTATTGTGAATAGATTCCTTAAAGGGCATGTACATATGTTTACTCCTACTCCCCTTGTCATTCCTCAGTGAGACTTAAATCTAGTGCCCACTTTTCTCATGTGTTCTCCATTTAATCCTTTGCATAATTGTCCTCTCCGGCTGCTCACCTTCAAGACAGCCTTCTTAGTGGCAATAACATCTGGCCGGAGGGTGAGTGAGATTCAGGCTCTCTCGTCAAAATGTGTGTTTGGCACCATGTTTTCGGACAAAGTAGTGCTTCGCACTTGTGCCTCTTTTGACCCTAAGGTGGTGACCCCATTTCACCTGGGTCAGATCATCACCCTGTCCACCTTCTTTGCTCCACCGCATCCCTCTAAAGAGGAGGATCAACTTAATCGACTGGACCCAAAAAGAGCGTTTTAGTTCTACCTTGACCGCACAATAGAGCTCCGGGTGAATGACCAACTCTTTATGGGGTACGTGGGAGTGTACCAGTCCTGAACATCTGTCAGGCTGCTACGTGGGTGACCCTGCACACGTTTGCCAAACACTACTGCCTGGACAGTTAGGTCTGCAGAGATAGGCACTTTGCCCGTTTGGTCCTGCAGGACATTTTAGTTTGAGGACAAATTGTCTGCAGCCCACCACCAGGAGGTTATGGTTTGGGTATCTATTCTAAAGCTAAGGCATGTGCAGCTAGAAGTCTCTATCAGATGAACAAGTGACTTACCTTTGGTGGCTCATTATCTGGTAGAGACTTTGGGGGTCATTCTGACCCTGGCGGTAATTACCGCCATGGCGGAGGTCGGCGGTAGCACCGCCAACAGGCTGGCGGTGCACCGCTGGGCATTCTGACTGCGGCGGTTCAGCCGCGGCCAGAAACGGAAAGTCGGCGGTGTCCCGCCCACTTTCCGCTGCCCTTGAGAATCCTCCATGGCGGCGGAGCGCGCTCCGCCGCCATGGGGATTCTGACACCCCCTACCGCCATCCAGTTCCTGGCGGTTCTCCCGCCGGGAACAGGATGGCGGTAGGGGGTGCCGCGGGGCCCCTGGGGGCCCCAAAAAGAATTTCAGTGTCTGCCTAGCAGACACTGAAATTCGCGACGGGTGCAACTGCACCCGTCGCACCTTCCCACACCGCCGGCTCAATTCTGAGCCGGCGTCCTCGTGGGAAGGGTGTTTCCTGCTGGGCTGGCGGGCGGACTTTCGGCGGTCGCCCGCCAGCCCAGTGGGAAAGCCAGAATGACCGCCGCGGTCTTTTGACCGCGGAGCGGTCTTTCGGCGGGAACCGCGTGGCGGGCGGCGACCGCCGTCCGCCGCGGTCAGAATGACCCCCTTTATCTAGCTGCAGATTCCTTACACCCACCCATGCCTCCCCAATCTGCGGGCTCATTGCGGATTGCCCCTTTCAGGGCCCTAGTTGTTTGCACAGACAAAACTGTTGGTTCTTTCCATGGCTCTGCGCTTCTGGCACGGAAGTTTGTGAAAAAGTACTGACATGCACACTTTTGCGTGGTGCCTGTATAGGTGACTGTGACTTAACAGATGGTCTCCACACGAATCCGAACAATGCCACCCGATGGTACTCGCAAAGGGTATTCCTCAGCAAAAGTTCCGAATTCCAAGCTGATGCCTGGTAAGGTATTGAATCTGCAGCTAGATAGAGTCTCTATCAGATAATGCGTTACCAAAGGTAAGTAACTTGTTCATTGCTTTGAGAGTTTTTGTGCTTTGAGGGATTTAGAAATAAATGTAGAAAAAACAAAATTTATGCTTTTAACTCAGGCAATTCTACTAGACCAAACCCTGAGCTCACAGGTGTCTCCTTAGATCGCTTGCATGTTTTTGATCGTCTTGGGCTGACCCTTACTAAAATTTAGACTGGAGCTGCCACAGTGACAAATGCAGGTTGAAACTGGTGGAATATACAAGGGAGCTTTCAAGGGTAGAACATCTGGGCTTCTGAGTTAGACTCTTATCGAGAGGGTCTTAAAGAAGTGTTAGGCATCCTCGATTCAGGAAGCATCCCTTGGTGTGAATTTGTCAGAGAAACCCTAATAAAAGTAGGGTGTGGTGATTTGTGGATGGAACCAGAAGAAGCTCCTGTAATTGACAAACAATTGCTAAAAAGGAAGTTCTGGCAGTATAAAATAGATCAAACTCCGGAACGCCCCCCTTATGGCATTCTGACTAACTCCTTTCTACAGTTTAAAGACGTTTTCAGCTTGGAGCAATTCATAGATGAAATATACCCCCCCCCCCCAGCCTGAAAACTGTATTTGCAGGTCAGATATAGTTCATTACTTATAGCAGCCTTTACTGGCATCTGAGCCAGCAAGCAGAATCCTGCTAAGTATACCTGTATCTGAAAGAGACTTCTAGCTGCAGATTCCTTAACTTTGAATTCCCTGGCATGAGCTTCGAATCCCGAATCATTTTGCTGAGCAATACCGTAGGAAGCTGGCTCTGTATATACTATATCAAAATGAGATATAGTGTGCAGAGTCCAGAGGCTCCTCAAGAGGCTTGACAGAGGCAACAATAGATAATACTAATGCTCTATTTGTGGTAGTGTGGTCGAGCAGTTAGGCTTATCAGAGGGTAGTGTTAAGCATTTGTTTCACACACACAAGCAATAAGTGAAAACACACACTCAATGACTTAACTCCAGACCAATAGGCTTTTATATAGAAACATATTCTTTCTTAATTTATTTCTAGATACACAAGATTCATTTAGCAGGTAAGTACATTAAATGAAAGGTACTTTGCATAGTAATACTTAGAACTTTAAATGGAGTCAACAACGTACACAATTTTCTTTAAAAAGGCAATGGCAAATGGACACTGCAATTTTCAACAGTTCCTGGGGGAGGTAAGTAAAGTACAGTTTTTGAGGTAAGTAACAAACTTACGGGTTCAGTCTCTGGGGCATAGGTAGGTAGGTAGCCCACCATTGGGGGTTCAAGTTAACTTCAGACACCCAGCAACACAGGGCAGGTTAGGTGCAAGGTGCAAACAGGGCGTTGGGTTCCCAATGGAACTCAATGGGCGGACCCGGGGGTCACTTAGGCGCTGCAGGCAGAGCAGTGGAGGGCTTCTCAGGCAAGCCACCGACTGGTCAGGATGTAGGGCCGCCGCCTGGTCACTGCTGCACCGGTGGTTGGTTTCTCTCGAGTCTGGGGGACACCGGGTGTAGTGCTTCTCCAGGCGTAGGATATCTTCTTCCGGGCAGTCGCGGTCAGGGTGATCCTTGGGGTTCCCTCTGCAGGCATCGTCGTGGAGGGGTGGAGAGGTCAGCCCAGGATGGACACTTGGTCGGAATCGCATGGGTGTCCTCTCTGGCTGGTTGGTTCCTCTGGACACGGGCCAGGGACGTCGGGTGCGGAGTAGTTCGGACTCATGCTTCTGGAGTGAGGTGGGAGTCCCTTTAAAGATGGTTGCCTTTTTTTCTTGTTGGACAGGTCCGCTGTCCACAGGAGTTTCTTCATCTTCGGTGATGCAGGCAGTCGCCTAGAGGCTTTTCAGGGGTCTCTGGTCCTGCAGAACACGTTGCTTCTCCTTTTGCAGCTTTTTGAAGCAGGAGAAGGGCCAATAGGGCTGGGGCCAAGTCATTTGTTGTCTCCTTCTCTTCTCTGCAGGGTTTTCAGCTCTGCAGTCCTTCTTCTTTCTTGAGGTCATCAGGAGTCCGAAGAGCTGGGTTCAGGGTCACCCCTAAATACTACATTTAGGGGTGTGTTAGGGTCAGGGGGAAGTAGCCAATGGCTACTGTCCCTGAGGGTGGCTACATCCTCCTTGTGCCTACTCCCTCTGGGGAGGGGGGTACATCCCTGTCCCTATTGGTCCTACACCTCCAAACCAAGATGGAGGATTTCTCAAAGAGGTGGTCACTTCAGCTCTGAATACCTTAGTGGTGGTCCTGGCTGAGGGGTTTTTCTCATTATCCCTCTGGACTTGCTGCCAAAAGTAGGGGCTCGTCCGGTGGGGGGGGCGGGCATCTCCACTGGCTTGAGTGCCCTGGTTCACTGTAACACCAGGCTTACAGTTACAGTTCCTGCAGGGGGAGGTGTGAAGCACCTCCTCCCAGGACAGACTTTGTTTCTGACCACAGAGTGCACAAAGGCACTCACCCCATGTGGTTAGAAACTCGTCTGGAAGTGGCAGGCTGGCACAGATCAGGCTGGCTGACATACAGGGGGCATCTCTAAGATGCCCTCTGTGTGTCTTTTTCAATAAATCCCACACTGGCCTCAGTGTGGGTTTATTGTGCTGAAACGTTTGATACCAAACTTCACAGTATTCAGTGTAGCCATATGGTGCTGTGCAGTTGGTAATGACGAACTCCCAGACCATATACTCAGTATGGTTACCCTTCTCTTAAAATGTCCAAGAATTGACTTAGACCCTGTAGGAGCATATTGCTCATGCAGCTATGCCCTCACCTGTGGTATAGTGCACCCTGCTATAGGGCTGTAAGGCCTGGTAGAGGGGTGGCTTACCTATGCCACAGGCAGTGGTTTGTGGGCGTGGCACTCTGAGGGGAGTGCCATGTCGACTTTCTTTTCTCCCCACTCACACACACAAGCTGCAAAGCAGTGTGCATGTACTGAGTGAGGGGGTCCCTGAGGGTGGCATAATACATGTTGCAGCCCTTAGGGACCTTCCCTGGCCACAGGGCCGTTGGTACCAGGGGTACCTTTTACAAGGGGACTTAACTGTGTGCCAGGGCTGTGCCAATTGTAGAAAGAAAGGTAGTTTTAGGGAAAGAACACTGGTGCTGGGGCCTGGTTAGCAGGGTCACTACACACTTCCAATCAAAGTTGGCGTCAACACTAGGCAAAAGGGGGGGGTGACTATGCCAACAGTGGCATTTTCTAACACCCCCTCCCCCCCAAAAGAAAGAGGATGAGACTAACCTTTGCCAAGAGAGTCTTCATTTTCTAAGTGGAAAGGCTATCTGCATTGACATGGCCAGTACCAGGTCTGTGTTTCACTACAAAGTCCATTCCCTGTAGGGATGAGGACCACCTCAAAAGTTTAGGATTCTCTCCTTTCATTTGCATGAGCCATCTGAGAGGTCTGTGGTCAGTTTGAACAATAAAGCGAGTACCAAACAAGTATGGTCTCAACTTTTTCAGTGACCACACCACAGCAAAGGCCTTCCTCTCAATTGCACTCCAACGCTGCTCCCTGGGGAGTAACCTCCTGCTGATGAAAGCAACAGGCTGGTCAAGGCCATCATCATTGGTTTGGGATACAACTGCTCCTATCCCATGTTCAGAGGCATCTGTCTGCACAAGAATAATCTGGAGCTTTTAGAACTGGTGCTGAGTACATAGCTTCTTCTAGTGTGTCAAAGGCCTTTTGACAGTCTAGGGTCCAGCTTACCTTCTTGGGCATTTTCTTAGAGGTCAATTCTGTGAGGGGAGTCACAATGGACCAATATCCCTTCAAAAACCCTTTGTAATACCCAGACAATCCAAGGAATGCCCTGACTTGAATCTGGGTTTTTGGAGCTTCCCAGTCCAGAATTGTCTGGATCTTGGGTTGTAAAGGTTGCACTTGGCCTCCACCTACAAGGTGGCCCAATAATACAACTGTTCCCTGCCCTATCTGGCATTTGGATGCCTTGATAGAGAGGCCTGATGCTTGTTGGGCCTGCAAAACCTTCTCCAGGTGGACCAGGTGATCCAGCCAGTTGGAACTAAAGACAACAATATCCTCTCAATATGCTGCTCTAAAGGACTCCAAGCTAGCAAGGACTTGATTCACCAACCTTTGGAAGGTGGCAGGGGTATTCTTTATGCCAAAGGGCATAACTCTAAACTGATCATGTCCATCAGGTGTTGAAAATGCTGTTTTCTCTTTTGCTCCAGGTGCCATCCTAATTTGCCAGTACCCTTCAGTTAAGTCAAAGGTACTCAGAAAGTTGGCTGCACCTAACTTATCATTCAGTTCATCTGCTCTAGGTATGGGGTGAGCATCTAGCTGGGTGACAGAATTGAACCCTCTGTAATCCACACAAAACCTCACTTCTCTCTTTCCATCCTTGGTATGAGGTTTGGAGACTAAAACCACTGGGCTATCCCAGGTGCTGTCAAAGTGGTCTATTACCCCTAACTCCAGCATCTTGTGGACTTACACTTTGATGCTCTCTTTGACTTGGTCAGACTGTCTTAATATTTTGTTTTTGACAGGTAAACTGTCTCCCGTGTCCACATCATGGGTACACAGATGTATCTGACCAGGGGTCAAAGAGAAGAGCTCAGCATACTGTTGCAGGACTTGCCTGCAGTCACCTTCCTGTTGGGCGGAGAGGGTGTCTGACTAGACCACTCCATCTACTGTTCCATCATTAGGGTCAGTTGAGAGGAGGTCAGGGAGAGGTTCACTCTCTGCTTCCTGATCCTCATCAGTAATCATCAGCATGATTATATCTGCCATATCATTATAGAGCTTAAAGTGGTTAACATGGATCACCCTCTTGGGCAGTGGTTCCCAATCTGTGCGCCGCGGCTTGCTGGTGCGCCATCAAAACTAGCCAGGGGCGCCGCACACAGTTTGGGAACCACTGAGCTATTTATAGCCCTTGGGCCAGTTCGTACAAAATAAAACTACTCAGTTGTAGCAGCTCTTTTTTAATTTTGTCCTTGAGCGCCCTCTGGTGGTTAAACACAACTAAAGGGATTCTACATTTCACAATATTTAAACAGTTATGTTATAACTACATAAAAATGAGACCTGCCCATTTTACTAGGGTTACCGTCAACCAATATTTTCCCCTTACTAAAAAACCCTATGCATGCTGTAATTAAAACACTGTTACATTTTTATTTTTTACAGTTATATATAGAATTACAATACCTTCATTGGCGTCATCCCAATTCTTTTCAGGGAGAAAAATGGATGTACTCCCTAGGCCAGGCTTACATCCCCCACCCGCCAACAAAAAGTAATATAATGGGGAGCCGCAGCCAGTGGCCAATAGATCAAGGGAGCCGTGGGTCGAAAATGTTTGGGAACCACTGCTCTTGGGTGTCCTGCTAGTGCCCAGGTCCACCAAGTAAGTGACCTGACTCTTTTTCTCAAGCACTGGGTAAGGGCACTCAATCTCTCTGGAAGTGCCCTGGGAGCCACAGGTTCCAGAACCCAGACTTTCTGCCCTGGTTGGAATTCAACCATTGCAGCCTTTTGGTCATACCACAACTTCTGGAGTTGAGTTGTTGGCTGGCCTCAAGGTTTTTGGATGCCTTTTTCATGTACTCAGCCATCCTTGAGCGGAGGCCAAGCACATAGTCCATCACATCTTGTTTAGGCTCATGGAGAGGTCTCTCCCAGCCCTCTTTAACAAGTGCCAGTGGTCCCCTTACAGGATGGCCAAACAGAAGCTCAAAGGGGGAAACCCTACTCCCTTCTGTGGGACCTCTCTGTAGGCTGAAAGCAAGCATGGCAGGAGGACATTCCATCTCTTTTTCAGTTTTTCAGGGAGCCCCATGATCATGCCCTTTAATGTCTTGTTAAGCCTCTCAACAAGACCATTGGTTTGTGGATGATAAGGTGTGGTGAACTTATAAGTCACTCCACACTCATTCCACATGTGTTTGAGGAAAGCTGACATGAAGTTGGTACCTCTGTCAGAAGCCACCTCCTTAGGGAAACCCACTCTGGTAAAGATACCAATTAGGGCCTTGGCTACTGCAGGGGCAGTAGTTGACCTAAGGGGAATTGCTTCAGGGTATCTGGTAGCATGATCCACTGGTACCAGTATGTATTGGTGTGGGAGGTTCAGGTGGACCCACAATGTCCAAACAAACCCTTCAAAAGCCCCCCCCCCCAACTGGAAGTGGAATGAGGGGGCCTTTAGATGGCCACCTGTCTTGCTACTTGCTTCACAGGTGACACAGGAGTTACAAAACTCCCTTACTTTCTCGGACATATTGGACCAATAAAAATGGTTCAATAATCTGCCCCATGTCTTGGTTTTTCTCAAATGCCCAGCTAAGGGGATGTCATGGGCCAAAGTGAAGATCAACTCTCTAAACACCTGAGGCACTACTGCTCTCCTAGTGGCACCAGGTTTGGGGTCTCTTGCCTCAGTGTAAAGGAGTCCATCCTCCCAATAGAGCCTGTGGGAGCCACTGACATCTTGTTTCTCCTGTTCAGCAGCTTGCTGTCTCAGGCCTTCAAGAGTGGGACAAGTCTTTTGTCCCGGGCACAGCTGTTCCCTTGAGGGTCCTCCTAGGCCCAAGAGCTCTACCGGGTAAGGTTCCAGCTCCATTGGCTCAGTTCCCTCCGAGGATTGGGCATCTTCCTGGGAAGTGAGGTCCTGTTTCCTGTGCTGTACAGAAGCTGGTCCCCCAGTCCTCTTACCTTTTCTCTTGGAAGGTTGGGCCATTATTCCAGGCTCCAACACTTCTCTTTCACCCTGAGCTCTGCTTTGTGCTCTTGTTTTTACACACACCAGTTCTGGGATACCCAGCATGGCTGCATGGGTTTTGAGTTTTATCTCAGCCCATGCGTAGGACTCCAAATCATTTTCTAGCAAACATTCTGCTGGGATTGCAGAAGAGACCAATACCTGTTTCAGGCCAGTAACCCCTCCCCATTCTAAAGTCACCATAGCCATGAGATGGACCTTAGTTTCATTGTCAGCATTGGTAACTGGATATGTTTGTCCATCCAAATACTGTCCTGGGGAAACCAACTTGTCTGTCACCATGGTGACAATGGCACCTGTGTCCCTCATGGCTTCTGCTTTTCTCCCATTTATCAAGAGCTGCTGCCTGTATTTTTGCATGTTAGGCGGCCAGGCAGCTAGTGTGGCTATATCCACCCTACCCTTAGACACTAAAGTAGCTTCAGTGTGAACCCTGATTTGCTCTGGGCACACTGTTGATCCCACGTGAAGATTGGCTATTCCAGTGCTAACTGGAGTAGAAGTTGTGTGACTTTTCTTGGGACAGGCCTTGTCTCCAGTTTGGTGTCCATGCTGTCTACAGGTATTATACCAGGCCTTCTTGGGACCAAAGTTTTTACCCTTATACCTATTTGTGGACTGTGAAGAGGCTCAGGGCCCACCCTCCTGAGCAGGTTTTTGGGGCCCTTGAGAAGACTCTTTAGTTTTGTCCTTGGATGTCTCACCACCCTTCCCCTGGAAGGCTTTGTGCCTCCTTTCTTTTGTTCACCCCCTGTGGCAAGTCTTTGTCACCCTTGTCTTGACCCAGCAGTCTGACTTCTTTCCCAATTCTTGGGGAGAAATTGGACCTAGATCTACCAGATGTTGATGCAACTTGTCATTGAAGCAGTTATTTAACAGATGTTCTTTCATAAATAAATTATACAGCCCATCATAGTGTTGCAATTCCACTGCCAGTTATTCAGCCATCTAGTGTTTTGACTGAGTAGTCAACAAAATCAACCCAGGACTGGCTCGAGGTTTTGAGAGCCCCCCAAACCTAATTCTGTACTCCTCAGTTCAGAATCAAAAGCCCTCAATCAGGGTAGCCTTCATGAGGTCATAGGATTCTGAATCTTTACCAGAGAGTGTGAGGAGTCTATCCCTATACTTACTAGTACAGTTCCCAAAGGAGAGCTCCTCAGTGAGATCTGTTTAACTTTCTGGTTGCATAAGCCCTCTCAAAAGCTGTGAACTATTCTGTGATATCACCTTCTTCATATTTTGTGACAACCCTTTGGGGATTTTTTTAGGATGTCAGTATTCTCTCTGACTCTATTTATGTTGATGCCACCATTTAAGGGTGCTAAGCCCATTTCTGTTCTCTCCCTTTCTATAGCTAGAAGACGTTTCTCCAAAGCTAGTTTTTTGGCCATCCTTGCTAAAAGAATGTCCTCCTCATTGAGGCTGCCCTCAATGTTCACATAGGAACTGGACTCCCCTGTGGTAGAACCAGAGTCTCTGAGCGATTTGTGGAGACAGAGGTCTTGGAACCCTGGTCTCCCTAGTTAGGGTAGGAGGGGGAGTTCTACCTCCTGATCGCCAACTTCTTCCCCATCTGAGGGGAGATCTTCCCCTTCAGTAGGGTGGTCCCTGGTTTACTCCTGGAGCTTGACCTTGGTAGGGTTGGAACCAGTTTTAATCTTTCTTAGCTTACAGAGGGACCTTAGCTGTGTCATCTCTAGATGAAGGTAAAGGGTGAGGTTGAGTTTCATAACCATATCCTCTGAGCTACTCATTATGTCTCTAATAGTTGGGATTACTTTTTAGGAAACTAAAACCTACTTCTAGTAACTAAATCCTAACTTTTATAAAACTTTTAAACTTAAAAAACAGATGCTAACAGGGACGGAAGGCCCTGGCAGGACTTTTAAAAATTTTGAAAAATAGTTGAAATTTAAAATTCAATTTTCTAATGACAATTTTGGAACTTAGTCATGTGATCAGGTATTGTCTGAGTAGTCCAGCAAATGCAAAGTCTTAGACCCCACCGCTGATCCACCAATGTAGGAAGCTGGGTCTGTGTATACTATATCAAAATGAGATATAGTGTGCACAGAGTCCAGGGGTTCCCCAAGAGGCTTGACAGAGGCAATAATAGATAATACTAATGCTCTATTTGTTTCAGTGTGGTCAAGCAGTTAGGCTTATCAGACGGTAGTGTTAAGCATTTGTTGTATACAAACAAGCAATAAGTGAAAACACACACTCAATGACTTAACTACAGGCCAATAGGTTTTTCTGTCGAAAAATATTCTTTTGTTAATTTATTTCTAGAACCACAAGATTAATTTAGCAGGTAAGTACATTAAATTAAAGGTACTTTACACAGTAATACTTAGAACTTTGAATAGAATCAACAATGTTCACAGTTTTCTTTAAAATGACAAAAAGCTATTTTAAAAGCGGACACTGCAATTTTCAACAGTTCCTGTGGGAGGTAAGTAAAGTACAGTTTTTGAGGTAAGTAACAAAGTTACGGGCTTACTCTCCGGGGATAGGTAGCCCACTGTTGGGGGTTCAAGATAACCTCAAACACCCAACACCAGCAACACAGGGCCGGTTAGGTGCAGAGTTCAAACAGGAGCCAAAATAACATAGGCCCCTATGGAGACAGTGGGTACTCTGGTTCCGGTCTGCTTGCAGATAAGTACCCGCGTTATTGGAGGGCAGACTAAAGGGGTTTGGAGGGTTACTGGAGGGGCCCCAAGTAGGCAGAAAACCACACCCTCAGCGGCACGGGGCGGCCAGGTGCAGTGTGCAAACAGGGTGTTGGGTTCTCAGTTGTACTCAATGGAGGGACCCGAGGGTCACTTAGGCACTGCAGGCTAGGCACAGGGGGGCCTCTCGGGCAAGCCACCGACTGGGCAAGGTTGAGGGCTGTCTTCTAGTCGTTGCTGCACCGTTGGTAGGCTTCTCTCGGGCCTGGGAGCTGCAGATGCAGTGCTTCTCCAGGCGACGGATATCTTCGTTCCGGGCAGTCGCGCTCAGTGGGGTCCTCGGGATTCCCTCTGCAGGCGTCGTCGTGGGGGTGTAGAGAGGTCAGCCCAGGGTGGATACGTCTCCTGGGGATCCTCTCTGCCTCGGTTTCTCTGGACACGGGTCGGAGGCGTCGGGTGCAGAGTACTTGGACTCACGCTTCTGGAGTGAGGTGAGAGTCCCTTTAAAGGTGGTTTCTTTGTCTCCTTTTTGGACTGGTCCAATGTCCACGGGAGTTTCTTGGTCCTCGGTGATGCAGACAGTCCCCTGGAGGGTTTTCAGGGGTCTCTGGTCCTGCAGAACTCATTGTTTCTTTTCTTGCAGCTTTTTGAAGTGGGAGACGGGCCAGTAGGGCTGGGGCCGAGTCATTTGATGTCTCCTTCTCTTCTCTGTGGGGATTTCAGCTCAGCAGTCCTTCTTCTTTCTTGAGGTTGTCAGGAATCTGAAGAGCTGGGTTCAGGGTTACCCCTAAATACTAAATGTAGGGGTGTGTTAGGGTCAGAGGGCAGCAGCCAATTGCTACTGTCCATGAGGGTGGCTACACCCTCCTTGTGCCCACTCCCTCTGGGGAGGGGGCACATCCCTATTGGTCCTAATCCTGCAAAGCAAGAAAGGAGGATTTCTCAGGGATGGGGTCACTTCAGCTCCGGGCACCTTAGTGGTGGTCCTGGATGAGGGGGTGACTCCTCCTTGTTTTTCTCATTATCCCTCTGGACGTGCCGCCAAAAGTGGGGGCTTGTCCGAGGGGCGGGCATCTCCTCTAACTGGAGTGCCCTGGGGCACTGTAACACCAGACTTGAGCCTTTGAGGCTCACCACCAGGATTTACAGTTCCTGCAGGGGGAGGTGTGAATCACCTCCACCCAGGACAGGCTTGGTTTCTGACCACAGAGTGCACAAAGGCACTCACCCGCATGTGGTCAGAAACCCGTCTGGAAGTGGCAGGTTGGCACAGACCGGTCAGCCTTGCACTACCAGTTGGGCTAACATACAGGGGGCATCTCTAAGATGCCCTGTGTGTGCATTTTTCAATAAATCCCACACTGGCATCAGTGTGGGTTTATTGTGCTGAGACCTTTGATACCAAATTTCCCAGTATTCAGTGTAACCATTATGGTGTTGTGGCGTTTTTAATGACAAACTCCCAGACATAAAGTCAGTATGGCTACACTGCACTTACAATGTCTAAGAATTGACTAAGACACTGTAGGGTCATAGTACTCATGCAGCTATGCCCTCACCTGTGGTATAGTGCACCCTGCCTTAGGGCTGTAAGGCCTGCTAGAGGGGTGACTTACCTATGCCACAGGCAGTGGTTTGTGGGCATGACATTCTGAGGGGAGTGCCATGTCAACTTTGTCTTTTCTCCCCACTAGCACACACAATCTGCAAAGCAGTGTGCATGTACTCAGTGAGGAGTTCCTGAGGGTGGCATATTACATGCTGCAGCCCTTAGGGACCTTCCCTGGCCACAGGGCCCTTGGTACCAGGGATACCTTTTAAAGGGGACTTAACTGTGTGCCAGGGCTGTGGCAATTGTGGAAACAAAGGTAGTTTTAGGGAAAGAACACTGATGCGGGACCTGGTTAGCAGGGTCCCAGCAAACTTCCTATCAAAGTTTGCATCAACACTAGGCAAAAAGTGGGGGGTGAGCATGCCAACAGTGGCACTTTCCTACAAGGGGCAATAAAAATACTTAGTCCAATATATTAAGTTCTATTGCCAAGCAAAATAATTATTATAGATGTCATCATAAAATTCCTCCAAAAGGTGTTAGCTACCATAAAGCATACTTATAATATTTTTTTAACTCACAAATGGCAAACAGTTCTTAGGTCTGCAGAATGAACCGGACTGACCGTTAGCAGCACCAGCAGATTCTACCCTTAATGACAGAATGTCGTGTCAGAGACCGTTTAATTATATTCATAGAATTAACTCACTCTTGTTAAGAAGATGCTTTGACTATCTGGTAGCCTCTGGTTTGACCTTTTCCAAGGGTTTTCCTTCGGTCTAATGCTGTATTAGTGCATCATTTATATATTAATCTTTACTGTAGCTCAGGGAAGCTTTGATCTTGAACAGTACTTTTATATCCTCCTTGCTCTTTAGCACCTCCATGCGTGTGTGGTCACGTTCACCTCTCTGTCATTTTTGATGTTCAAGCTCGAGTCCACAGTCCATCTCTTGAGTAATCTTAAACTAGGTTGTTTTCAGGTTGTGCCAGGTAGTGTCATGTTGACCATTGTTTTTACATGTAGTTAGGAGTATTGCATGTCTTAATAAAGCTACCTACTTAGCAGTACCTATTCAGTTTATGTAATTGTTTTACTTGAATGTTCTATATATTTGAATCTGTAATAGCTCTATATAATATTGGCATTGTATTGTCACTCTGATAACCATTCTGTGTAATGAACCCACGGCCTTGGCGCCTGATTTACAATCAGATGGCCAATCAAAATACTGATTTGTAGAGTAAGTGCTAAATTTGGACATGGATGTTCATGGGGAATTTCTGCCACCACATGAATAGTATTTTGGAGGAAACTTTTCCAATGGATTATTCGCCTGAATTAACACTTTCTCCACTCTTCTCAAAATATGATTTTACATACAACTACCCAGTTGTTACCTTACAATGGGCTCATTACAATAAACAGAAGTGTCTGATAGGGACATTTAGTTGCAGATGCCTTACCTTAGAATTTCCACCCAGGTGTCAAACTGGATCTGGAGAATTCTATTGAGCAGTACCCCTGCGTGCCTTTAGGTGGTGTCAATCTGCTCTGCGCCTGTCATCTGCGCTGGATATGACGTGGCGGGTCCTATATAGGTGCCACTCCGGAATGCTGACCCCAGATCTTTTCATTCTGCCCCAGTCAGCACTGTTCCGAAGAAAGAGGTACCCCTCAGTAAATTTTTAACTAGTCTTTTTTCAGCTTTTGTCTAATCTTTTTGAGTATATCTATTCCTGGTGTGTCGAATACAACTTTGTGTAAGACAGCATTCACGCCCTGTTTATCTTTCCCTCGGGCGATGTCTGTGACAGATCCACACCTGGTGTGCCTTTGGTGTCTGGAGCTTGACCATGACCTGAAGTTGTGCTCTGAGTGCCGGGCCATGAATCCAAAGGCTTTGAGGGAGCAGTCCATAAAGTAGATGGTGGCCCGGTGCTCGGCTCCGCGTAAATCCTAATCTCGGTCAAGAGGAAGGTCTTGGGATCTGTTGTGGAGTTGCTCCTCTTTGTCGTCCCACTCTAAGTCCTTGGGCTGATCGAGTAAGTCGAGGCAAAAGTAGAAGTCGAAGAAAGTGAAATGTTCTTTGACACTTCGTCAGTTGGCCGACAAGACGAGCGAGCATCGTTGATCCAGGCTTCCATCTGCAGAGCCTGCATCTGGTCAGCTCCACCCCTCCCGATTTTCCGGTAGCCGGAGCGACCCCTGCCCAACTTAAGGAGTTTTATGAGGCCTTAGGGGCACCTATGGATCCGTTACTGAATCCGGACCATTGTCCGGCAAACCTATATGACCTTTCCCGGCGCCGGTCCTGATGTCAACTCTCCCGGCACCGCTCAAGCTCCAGGGCAGTAGCACCCACATCCTCATTGCCAACACAGAGCTGGATGGGCAGCGTACGATGCAGACTTCAGTGCCGACCGGGGCCTTGCCCCCATCACGGATCCTCAGCCTTATTCCTACGGGCTAAGTTACAGTGAGGAATGGGAGGGGTCTCTGGAGCCTTTAGAACATAATTTCCAAGATCCCATGAACTGGTAATGGACCTGGGTAACGCCAGTCGACTGGATACCTCCCCAGATACTGACATGCTCTCTATGAGAATGCCAGTATCTGGGGATCTAGTTCTGTCCGAGCATGCTAGTATCTGGGGAGGAAGCTTCATGTTAATTGGTGGTGCGGTGAGTGGCCGAGGTCCTGGGCCTCGAGCTGCCTTCAGTGGCAGTGAGGACTAACCTCCTGACAGAGGTGCTTCAGCCTTGAGCTTCCTCCCCGGAACCCCTACTCCTCTTTAATGAAGCCCTTATGGATGTCTAATTGGGTGCATGGTCCAAACCCAGCATAGGGGCACCTGTGAATATGACAATTGTTTGCCGCCATCCCACTGCACTGGGTGACCCAGGTTTCCTGACGCAACAACTCACCCCTGAGAGCTTGGTCATCCAAGCCTCCACCTCCGAGGGTGCATTGTCTTCTATAGCCCGGATAGGGAATCCAAAAGGCTGGGCACACTTGGGAAGAAGATTTTTTTCTGCCCCCAGCCTCGCATTGTGGTCTGTGAACACTGCATGCCTTTTGGGCCTTTATTCCAACGCACTGTGGGATATGGTTGCACAAGTGAGGCCACAGGTCAAAGAGAAGGCACGGGCTGTAGTTTTCCAAGCAGTTGCTGATGGGAGAGTCACAGCAAAGTTCACAATCTGATGTGGACTGGACATGCCCGACTCAATGTGCAGAGCAGTTGCTTCGACAGTGGCCTTGAGATGCCACACCTGGTTGAGGACGTCTGGCTTTTTGGGGGATGTCCAAGCTAATCTAATGGACATGCCCATTTATGGCACCTGTTTCTTCGGAGACAAAGCAGACTTGGCGCTCAAGTACTTCAAGGATTCTCATGCTATGGCCTGGTCCTTGGGCCTCACCTCGGCTACTCGTCACCCTTAGTCTACTTTTCGCCCCTTTCATGGCTACGGAAGGGGCCCCCAGCCATGCCTGTTCCCCTTCGGCCATGTGCCGCGCATACTGCCCAGCCTCTCTGTGGTCGAAGATGTGGGATTCAATGTCCTTGTGGATCCGAGAGCCAGCGGTCTGGTCAGTCCACCTCCCCTTCTCTGTAGCTGCCTCCCAACCTTCCTATTCTAACATTTCCCCCCCAGCGTCCAGCCAGAGGCAAGATTTGTCGTTGTCTGCACCTGCTGTCAATCCAGTGTGTCAGACTTGTGGGTTTTGCAGATAGTCCAAAGGGGCTACTCTCTCCCCTTCGAGACTACCCCTTCATCAATGCCATCATCCTACGATCAGATCATGTAGGATCACTTGGCACTTCTTCTAGAGGAAGTTTTGGCTCTCTTGGCCATGGTAGCCATAGAGAGGGTTCCTGTGCCAGACGTAGGTCATAGTTGCTTTTCCCGCTACTTTCTGGTACTCAAAAAGGACAAGAGCCTCCGCCCTATCCTAGACCTCTGGTCCCTCAATCTCTTTCTCAAGAAGGAGAAGTTGAAAATGCTCACTCTGGCTCAGGTTTGATCTGCCCTCGACCCAGGAAACTGGAAAGTAGTGTTGGACTTGCAGGATTCGTATTTCCATATCCCTGTCCTGCCTGCCCACAGACATTATTTGTGGTTCATGGTAGAACACAGCATCTTTCAGTTCACCGTGCTCCCCTTTGGCCTTACCAGTGCCCCTCGGTGTTTACTGAGGTGATGGCAGTGGTCGCAGCTCATCTGGGGATATAGTGTGTTTCAATCTTGATGACTGACTGTTGAAGGCGGGCTTGCCCTAGTCTGTCGACTCCCACCTCCAGACTGCGATGGACTGCCTGCATTCACTGGGGTTCACTATAATGATGCAGAAATCACACCTGACACCCTCTCAGATGCTCCTTTTCATCTGAGCTGTTCTGCACACAGTGCAGTTTTGGGCTTATCCTCCCAGGCGGCGAGTCCAGGATATTCAGGCTATAATACCGATGTGTAGGAAAGTGCGTCTTTTGACATGGCCACACCCCCCGACATTTTGCCTGGTTTCTGGTGCAATTTTGCCAGAAAGTGCACTGGCTCCCTGCTAAACAGGTCCCAAGTGCCTGAACTCATTACCCCAAAACTTTCCCAATTGGCAAACCTTTAGATTCACTATAAGTCCCTAGTAAATCGTACCCCTAGAACCTAGGTCATGGGGTACTTAATGAAGGCCCCTGAGGGCCACAGCATGAATTGTGCCACCCTCAGGGACTCTCTCGCTAAGTGCACACACTGCGGCTTTCTCAGGCTGTGTGTCTTGGCGCAGAACTAAAATGTCCGTGTGCCCTGCCACCTTTATAATGTGTGTGCAATATATGTAAGTCACCCCTCTAGACCAGCCCTAAAGGCAGGGTGCATTATATTGTATGTGAGGGCATACCTGCATGAGCAGATATGCTCCTGCCATGTCTTTGTCGATTCTCAGACATAGTAAGTAGCCAGGGAAGCCATTTTAAGTACTTGTGCTGGACACTGGTCATTAGGAGTTCCCCAGCCGCATGATGGCTTTACTGAAGATAGGGATGTTTGGTATCAAACATCTTGTAATAATAAACCCTCACTGAATCCAGTGATGGATTTATTAATACATACACTCAGAGGGCACCTCAGAGATGCCCCCTGAAAACCTACCAACTCCTAGCGTGGACACTGAATGGTTAAAAGCAGTTCAGCCACCTTAAACAGAGTTCTGGCCCCCTGAGGTGAGAGCCGACACTTGAGGGCTCAGAACAAAAGCCTGCTCTGGGCAGAGGTGCTAACACCTTGTCCAGGCAGGATGAACATTCCAGGGTGGGGAGCTTCAAAGGCCTTTCCGTCTTTGTAATGTGACCCAGGCCTTTCCAAATGATATGGAGGCCGACCCTCAGTTCCTGACCCCACTTTTGGCAGCAGGACTGGTGGAAAAATCAGGAGATGTGCCCACTTCATGTCAGACGCACTCCTAAGGTGGATGAGCTTAAGTGGACACTACCTTTTAAATTCCTCCATCTTGTGTGGAAGGAATGAAGGCCACTACAGTTAGGGTTGTGCCCACTTCCCATCAGAAGTGGTCATAAAAGGTTGTAGTTACCCTAAGGTTGAGTAGCCCATTGGTTACCACCTGGTACTCCCCATAATGCCCCCAAATGTAGTATTTAGGTGGCACCCCTGAACCGTAGAACTCTGATTCCTGATGACCTAAGAAGAGCCGGACACTACAGAGTTGCACCAGCAGAGACATCTACAGACACTAACTGACTTGGCCCCAGCCCTACTAGCCTGTCTGCAGCCATCTACCATCTTATGCCAAAAAGACGACCTGTCCTGCAGCCCAGCAACCTCTAAAGCTTAGGGAGCACTACCCGCCTTCGACAAAGCTCAAGATCTCTTGAGAACAGCTGAATTGTCTTCGAAGAAACCAACTTTAAAAGAAAGAACTCTGCCTTGAGGAACCACAAACCCGCCTCCGGATCCACCTCTGTGCACCCAACGCCCACGCCCGAGTCTTAGTGGCTGACCAGTCCTGTGAAGGTTCCCCAGTGACTCTGAGTCTGAGTCCACTGTTGGTGGACCCCTGCTGGACTCTGTCTGCCTCAAAGCCTGCAGCCTCAAACCAAAGACTCCCCCTGACTGCGAACTCCCCAGGAAGTTGTCCCCGATACCAAAGGAGACCCTGCACCCAGAGCCCCTGGGCCTTGGGTAGCTGGACCGTTGTTGTCCCTACGTCCCCCAGCATCAGAACTCACCTGGGTAGCTGTGGGTTTACTTCGTTCAGCCTCCTGGCCCGATCTTGCATCCTTTTTCCAAGACTTATCTCCCCCATTGATTTGCATTGGGCGCCCAATGCTGTGTCGGCATTCTGCACCTGACCGCCCCTGTGCCGCTCAGGGTGTAAGTTTGGTGCTACCTTGTAGCCCCCCTGTGCTTACCTCAACTGCAGAACATTGACCCCCAACACTGCTTTACTCACCTGTGAGCAGCTCATTTTCAGTTATTTCCAGTTTCCATTGGTTAACATTGGGCGCCCAACGCTGTGATGGCACCCGGCAGCCACTGTCCCGCTGATGGTACACTCTTGGTACTGTTTTAAACCCTGCCTAGTGTTGACCTAAAACCGCGAAGTCTGGATCTGTAAGTTGTGTACTTAACTGCGAAACTGCATTTTTCTTTTGCTCCCATAGGTTGACATTGCTGA
The DNA here is from genome assembly GCF_031143425.1 of Pleurodeles waltl. Lineage (NCBI taxonomy): Eukaryota > Metazoa > Chordata > Amphibia > Caudata > Salamandridae > Pleurodeles > Pleurodeles waltl. Next base: position 913,129,594 of record NC_090448.1, on the reverse strand, counting down.
ACTGAAAGATTGCACTACGTGTTGATTTTTGAAACTGCAAAGTATTTATGCTTGTAAGTCTACTTACCTGGTTACGAAGTTCTTGGGCTTGAAATGTTTATAAAAAAAAATATTCTTCTATATTGGTCTCTGATTTAATCTTTGTGTGTCTCATTTATTGCCTCTGTGAGAACAACAAATGGTTAGTATTATACTCTGAAAAGCCTAACTGCTTGTCCACACTACCACAAAATAGAGCATTTGTCCGATCTACTTTTGTCTCTGCCATACCAATTGGGGATCCACTTGACTCTGCACTGTGTACTTCATATCTGATAGAGACTTCTAGCTGCAGATTCCTTAGCTTGGAATTCCCTGGCGTCAGCTTCAAATCCGGAATCTTTTTGCTTAGCAGTAGGCTGTGCGTGTTGTCCGAATCTGCATGTGTTGTCCCGCTCCGCATGGCTTCCTTGGCGTAGTTGGAGCCGTCTGTGATGTCACGGTCGCCTTTAAAGACACCACCCCGGTGCGCGTGCATCAGTTCTTTTCCTTCTGTACCGGTTAAGCGCAGGTCCGGGATCAAGCTACCCTTTGCGATTTTTGGCAAGCCTTTTTTCGACCTTTTGTTGAATTTTTTCATCAGTGCTAGGATGACATCCAGGAGGACGGGGTTCAAGCCGAGTGGCGCCTGTCATCGCTCCATGTCGGTGACGGACCCCCACCAGGTATGCCTCTGGTGCCTCAACAGGAACCACTACTCAAAGTTGTGCTCTGACAGCTGGGCCATGGCCCGAAGGCTTTGAGAGAGCGGTCTATAAAGCTCATGGTGGCCAGGCAGTCGACTTTGGTTGGCATGACTCCTCGGAGGTCACAGGACCGCTCCAGGAGCCCCAAGTCCTCTTCTTCCCACTCAAGGTCCTTGGGGGACTCAGGGACGAGGCACAAGAAGAAGTCCAAGCAGACTTCGACTTTGCCACCCCCATCGGCAGACGAGGCGTCACGGGAACGTCGACGTTCTGAGCACGGTTCTGCTGAGCCGTTACCAGGGCCGACTTCAAGTCTCCCCCCTTATCAGGGAGTCGGAGCGACCCTCGCTCAAATAAAATACTTTTACGAAGCCATGTTCCTTGCTTTTGAGTGTACTGCCCCCGCGGGTGGGGCTTTGGTCCCTGCCGGGTCAGCAGGGGCCCCCATTGGGATCTACGCCGGCGGCTTCATCCTCGGCTCCATTGGAGACCCCAGGATCTAATATCGGATCTAGACCGGCACCAGTTCCACACAGTCAGCCTCCTCTGGTGCCGGGCCCGATGTCGATGCTCCCCCCACAGCTGGCGTCCACTGGTGGTGGAAGCCCCATCCTCATTCCTGATGATCCGGAGTCGGAATGACTTAGACGGCACCGACTTGGCCCAGATCAGTGCCGGAGGCTTATCTTGATTAGCCAGGCACAGGTGAGTAGTGGGAGGGGTCTGAGGACCCTTTGGAATACGGATTAGAGGAGCAGGACGGGTATGAGGATCTAGGGGAAGCCAGCAGAATCAATACTTCTCCAGATGCTGGTATGCTCTCATCTCCTTCTGTGGCTACGGAGGAGGGAGCATCATACGCCATGGTGGTGCGTGGAGTGGTTGAGGTCTTGGACCTGGAGTTGTCTACGGTGCCGGTCCTGACAGAGGTGCTTCAGCCGGGGGTTGTTACATCGGAACCAATGTTACCCTTTAATGAGGCCCTTATTGATGTCCTGCTGGGGATGTGGTCCAAACCCTGCACAGGGGTTCCTGTGAATAGGACAATTGTCCAATGCCATCGACCAGCTCCTATGGACCCTAGTTTCCTCACCCAACACCCCACCCCGGAGAGCTTGGTGGCCCAAGCCTCCACATCCCGGGGTGCCCTCCCTTCCGCTCCCCCAGATAGTCAATCCAAGAGGTTGGACCAATTTGGGAAGAAATTGTTTTCTTCCTCCAGCCTGGCAATGAGGTCCTTAAACACTCCATGCCTATAGTGCCATTTTCCCATACTTTATGGGATATGGTGGCACAGGTGCTGCCCCAGGTCCCGGGGCATACGGGACACTCTCACCCAGGCTGTCAAGGTTGGGAGAGATGCAGCCAAGTTTACCATTTGGTGAGGCTTGGCCACGACTGACTCGCTGGGCAGGGCGACTTCCTCGACAGTGGCCCTTCATTGCCACACTTGGCTGCGTACCACAGGCTTTTCAGGGGATGTCCAGGCAAATCTGATGGACATGCCCTTCGATGGCTCACGCCTTTTTAGAAAGAAGGCAGACTTGGCGCTTGAGTGGTTCAAGGACTCTCGAGCCATGGCCAGATCCTTGGGCCTCTCGGCGCCCACTCGCCAGCAGTCTGCCTATCGCCCATTTCGAGACTTCGGGAGGGGCAGGATACCATGCCAACCACAGGTCAGCCACCCTCCTTAAGCTTCACAGCATCCGGTGTGAGGACGAGGTTGTGGTACCTCCAGACCCAGTGGGTCTAGCTAGAGGTCAGCCACCACCCAGCCCCCCTCTTCCGCAGCGCCCAAGAGCTCCTAGTATGGTACTGCAAGACCATGTTCATCCAGTTGGAGGGAGAATTTGTTTTAATCTCCCTCACTGGTGATCCATAACATCAGACAATGGGTCTTGCAGGTCATTCAGAAGGGCTATTCCCTCCCCTTCCAGTCTTTCCCTCCCTCCTTTGAAAGAACGGCTGATGGAGGTTCATTTAATCTTGCTCCGCGAGGAAGTTACTGCTCTCTTTGCCAAGGGAGCCATAGAAAAGGTCCTGATGTTGGAAGTAGGTTGTTATTCCCGCTACTTTCTGATTCCAAGAAGAACAAGGGTCTTCACCCTATCTTGGATTTAAGGGACCTCAATCTCTTCCTCAAAAAGGAAAACTTTAAGATGCTCACTCTGGCTCAGGTCTTGCCTGCCCTAGACCAAGGAGACTGGATGGTTGTGCTGGACTTGCAGGATGCGTATTTTCACATCCCCATCCTGCCCACCCACAGGCATTACTTGTGGTTCAAGGTGGGCCAATAGCACTTTCAGTTTACCGTGCTCCCTTTCGCTGTCACCAGTGCCCCAGAGTGTTCACGAAGGTGATGGCAGTGGTACCAGCTCATCTGTTTAAATCCCCCATTGTACATAAATTCCTCAAAGGGCTTGTACATCTGTTTCCCCTTACGCCCTTTGGTATGCCCCAATGGGACTTAAATCTGGTCCTCACATTTCTGATCTGTGCTCCCTTCGAGTCTTTGCACAACTGTCCCCTCCGGCTGCTCACCATCAAGACAGCCTTCTTAGTGGCAATAACATCTGCCAGGTGGGTGAGTGAGATGCAAGCCCTGTCATCAAAGCCACCGTATGTCACTATCTATCCAGACAAGGTGGTGCTCAGAACTCATGCCTCTTTCCTCCCCAAGGTGGTGACCCCATTTTGTCTGGGTCAGAACATCACCCTGCCCACCTTCTTTGCTCCACCGCATCCCTCTAAAGAAGAGGAACAACTCCATCGACTGGACCCAAAAAGATTGTTGTTGTTTTACCTTGACTGCACAAAAGAGTTCCGGGTGGATGACCAACTCTTTGTGGGGTAAGTTGGAGCAAAGAAGGGTCGGGCAGTGCAGAAGCGAACCATTTCGCGTTGGGTCGTTCTCTGCATCAAGATATGCTAATCATTGGCCAAGAAGCAGCCTCCTGAGGGCTTGTGAGCTTATTCTTTCAGGGGCAAAGCTGCTACCACTGCGCAAGCTCACTGCGTACCAGTCCTGGAGATCTGTCAGGTAGCAACATGGGCGTGTTTGCACACATTTGCAAAACATTGGTGCCTGGACAGTCAGGTATGAAGAGACTGCCACTTTGCACGTTGAGTCCTAAAGGACTTCTTTGTGTAAGGAGTAGTATCCCCAGCCCACCCCCAGGAGGTTATGGCTTGGGTATCTATTTTGAAGGTAAGAATCTGCAGCTAGAAGTATCTACCAGATTAATAAGTTACCTTCGGTAATGCATTATCTGGTAGAGACTCTATCTAGCGCAGATTCCTTACACCCACCCATGCCTCCCCGCTCTGTAGATACATCTCGTAGGAGTGGGGTTTATCACTTTCAGGCCCTAGTTTTGCACAGACAAAATGACGGTTCTATCCAGGACTCTGTGCTTCTGGCGTGGAAGTTTTGTAGATAAAATGGCTGACGTACGTGCACCGGGGTGGTGCCTTTATAGGCGACCGTGACGTCACAGATGGCTCCAACAACGCTGACGAAGCCATGCGGAGCCGGATGACGCACGCAGATCTGAATGACGCCACCTGACAGGGCGAGCAGGGTACTGATCAGCAAAAAGATTCCAGATTCTTAGCTGACGCCAGGGAATTAAAAGTTAAGGAATATGCAGCTAGTCAGAGTCTCTACCAGATAATGTGTTACCGAAGGTATGTAACTTGTTCTTTAGTGCACTATATAGAAAGCCAGCTTCTATGCTGGATTTTGGTGAGAATGACTCTGAGGCTGCTGGGCCGCATGGCTTCCTGCATCCCGCTGGTGTCACATGCCAGGTGGCATAGCCAGGCTCTGTGGTGGAACCTGACGTTCCAGTGGGCGCAGCATAAGGGGGAACTCTCCGACACTGTCCAGATTTTGGAGGGAACTGCACAAGATCTATAGTGGTGGCTGACAAACTGCGATTGGGTCAGAGGTAGATTCCTCTCTCTTCCCCAACCAGATCTGAGACTAGTGACAGATGAGTCCCTCCTGGGAAGGGCCGACGACCTGGGAGAGGGGGAGATCACAGACTTCTGGTCTCCGGCGGAGTCTGGACTCCACATCAACCTGTAGGAGGTCTGGGCGATCAGACTAGCATTGAAGGCATTGCTTCCCTCTCTCAAAGGGGCAGTTGTGAAGGTGTTCATGGACAACACCACTTCCAACTGGTACTGCAACAAGTAGGGCAGGGTTGGGTTATGTACCCTTTGTCAAGAGCCTGAATGGTGTCTCCATCCGGAGGTGGAGCAAGGTCCCTTTCAGAAGTGGGGAGAACCTTGGCTTGATCTGTTTGCCTCCACAGACAATGTACAGTGTCAGCAATATTGCACGTTGTAGTTTCAAAGGCGTCAATCGCTCAGTGACGCTTTTTGTCTAAAATGGAGTTAAGGTCTGCTGTACGCCTTTCCGCCCATACCACTTCTGTCCAGAGTTCTCAAGAAGATCAAGAACGACTGAACCCAAGTAATCCTTGTGGCTCCAGAATGGGCATGAAAAGTCTGGTATCCTGAGCATGGCCATCAGTTCTCCGATCAGACTGCCCCTGCGGCAGGATCTTCTGTTGCAGCAGCAGGGGAGGGTTTTCCACTCAAACCAGTCCAGTCTCCAACTCCTTGTGTGGAGTTTGAGCGGCGGCATTTGACAGCTTTTGGCCTTCTGCCCGGAGTCTGTAATGTAATTTTGGTAGCCAGGCGTCCCTCCACCAAAACTGTATACGCCTGTTGTTGTGCATCGTGCACAGGCAAGTCTGCTCACCTCCTTTCTGGCCCTCTTTGAGGTCCTGTTGTTTATCCTTTCTTTGGCCCAGCCCGGTGTTGCTATGGGCACTCTCAAAGGTTGTCTGTTTGCATTTTCAATTTTTTTACAGTTGCCTGATCAACCTTCCTTGTTTAAGTCTCTCTTTGAAAATAGGTTCCTTAAAGGCCTTACTCACATGCTTCCTCCTTCCCCATTCTTTATTTCCCCAATGAGATTTGATTTGGTTCTGACATTCCTAATGTGCTCATCTTTTGAGTCTCGCCACAATTTTCCTCTCAGTCTTCTCACTTTGAAAACAGCATTCCTTGTGGTCTTTACATCTGCCTGCAGGGTAAGTGAGCTTCAGGCATTGCCATCTGAGCCACCTTACCTTTCCATCTAGTCTGGCAAAGTGGTGAGACACACTAGGGTTTCCTTTTTGCCAAAAGGGGTTAGGGCCTACCATTTAGGCCAGTCCATCACCTTGCCTACATGTTATCCACCCCCACATCCTTCTACGGTAGGGGAGAGACCCCACTGCCAGGACCCAAAAAGAGTGTGGGTGTTCTACCTTGATCGTACTTAAGAGTTCCGGGTGGATGATCAACTCTTTGTTGGTTAGGTGGGTGTGAAGCAAGGTTGGGCAGTGCAGAAGAGAACCATCTCCATATGAGTGGTACTCTGCATTAAAATGTGCTAAGCACAGGCTAAGAAGCAACCCCCTCAGGGTTTGCATGTGCATTTTACTAGAGATGTGACAAATGCAATAGCATGCGAAGTCCCAGTCCTTGACATCTGTGAGGGTGCAACATGGGCATCTCTGCAAACATTTACCAAACACTACTGCCTGGACAGTACGGTCCGGTAGGGGCAGACACTTTGCCTGTTCAGTCCTGCAGGACTTTCTTGTATGTTCTCAGTTCGCAAACCCACCTCTGGGGGCGGTATTTCTTGGGTATCTATTCTAAGGTAAGGAATCTGCAACTAAATTTCTCTATCAGATGGACAAGTTACTTAACCGTGGTAACACATTATCTAGTTGCAGATTCCTTAACAACTTATCCATCCTCCCCACTCTGCAAACTGATTTCTAGGGACAGGGACTCTCTTTCAGGGTCCTAGTTTTGACGCACCAGTAGTCCGTGTTGTTCGTGGTTCTGTGTTTCTTGCATAGAGAGTCAAACTGATGTCAGCGTGCCGGGGTGGTGCCTATATAGGACCTGCAATGTCATATCCTGTGTGTTGGAACTGAAGACGGACGTGGCGGTGATCAACGCTACCTAATGGCGTGCAGTGGTACAGCTTGAGAAAAATATTCAGATCCAGACTGACGCCTGGGAGGACATTGTAAGGTAAGCAATCTGCAACTAGATATTGTATCTACTGTAGGAAAGTGCCCCTTGTGGCATGGTTAACCCCCTCCCCCCCTTTTTGCCTGATATTGATGCTGACGTGACTTGATTGAGTGTGTGCTGGTATCCTGCTAACCAGGCCCCTGCACCAGTGTTCTTTGGTTTGATATCAAACTTCTCAGCACAATAAACCCGCAGGGCATCTTAGAGGTGCCCCCTGTATTTTGCCCAACTCTTTAGTGCAAGGCTGACCAGTCTGTTACATCCTGCCACTAACAGAGAAGATTCTTACCCCATGGAGTGAAGACCTTTGTGCTGTCTTGGGTAAGAAACAAACCCTGCTCTTGGTGGAGGTGCTTCACACGTCCCCCCAGTTCAACTGCAGCACTTGGCGGTGAGCCTCAAAGGCTCGGGCCTCCTGTTACTGTGCCCCAGAGCGCTACAGTTAGTGGAGATACCCCCCCAGACCAGGCCCCACTTTTGGCAGCAGATATGGTGGGAAAATTAGGTAAAAGAGGGAGAAGTGACCACTGCAGCTAAGACCACCTCTAATGTGCCCAGAACTTAAGTGACCCCCTCTTTGCCTAATCCCCCATCTTGCTTTGGAAGATAGGGACCAGTAGGGTTAGGAATGTTCCCCCTTCCCTACTGCCCTCTGACCCCTGTAACACCCCTAAATCTAGTATTTAGGGGCTCCCCTGAACCTTACGCACCAGATTCCTGGCGACTTCAAGAAGAAAGAAGAAGGACTGCTGAGCAGAACCCAGCAGTGAAGACTCCAGATGACAACTGACTTGGCCCCAGCCCTACGGACTGTCTGCAGCTTCAAAGACCTCTGCTCCAAAAAGGCGACACATCCTGCAGGACCAGTAATCTCTACAAATCCCCAGAGGACTGCCTGCGCAGCAGAGAACCAAGAACCCCCGAGGACACCAGCCTTGTCCAGAAGAAATCTCCAAAAACCGCCCTGGGTCTGCGAGCCCTGTCCGTTCTGCACCCGACGCCCATGGCCCTAGTCCAGGTGGCCCACTGGTCCAGAGAAGGTCACCAGGCGATTGCAACCTCGATTCCATTCTGGGATGACCACTCCTGGCCACCACCATGATGCCTGCAGCCTGAATCCAGAGGGCCCCCGACTGCGACCACATCTAACGAAGATTCCTGATGCCTAAAGGTACCCCTGCAGCCCCCTGGCCTTGAGAAATTGGACCGATGGTCCAACAACATCCGGCGGGCGCCTCTCCCTCCTGTCCAGCCTTTGGTTTTCCAGAACTGAAACTGCAACCTATTTGTGACCCCCGGGGTCTCATCATTGAAAGGCATTGGGCACCCGGCACTGTGTTTGCACCCTGCACCGCCCCGTGCCGCTGAGGGTGTGTGTTTGGTGCTGACTTGTCGCCCCCCACCAGGCCTGTGTCCTCAAACCGCAGGTTCTTACCTGTAATCGATTTTCAACCAAGACCCCCAGTCCTCATAGGATTCCATTGCAGACCCTAAGTCAACTTTTACCTCTGCACCAAGTAGGCCCGTGTTGCTGGTGGTGCAGTTGTGGGGTCAACTTGAACTTTGACCTGTGGACCTAACTCCTGAAGACTGGAATCGTAAGTCGTGTACTTACCTGTTAAATGTGCTAACACTCACACCCTCCCCCCCTTCGCCCCCCCATTGACTCCTATGAAAATTTGCACTAAATGTCAACTATTGAAATTGAAAAGTTTTTCTTACTCGTAAACTACTTTATCTGCAAAACCCAAGCAAAGTACATTTGATACATATGATTGATACTTACTTACAACTGTACTTAGCTTCAACAAAGATCTTTTGCTTCTGGAAATAAAATAACAAAATATATTTTTGCTTTAAAAAAAACAATTGGCCTGGAGTTAGTCATTGAGTGTGTGCCTCATTTCTTGACTGTATGTGTACAACAAATGCTTTGCATTACCCTTTCATAAGCCTAACTGCGCGACCACACTACCACTAAAGAGAGCATTAGTATTATCTATTTTAGCCTCTGTTAAGTCTGGGGAACCCCTGGACTCTGAGCACACTATACCTCATTTTCTTATAGTATATACAGAGCCAACTTCCTAATCTACAAGATAAGGTGTTACTGAAGGTAAGTAACTTGTCTGTTACAAAGCTTGGAAATTCTGTTATACATACTTCAGTGGAATGCATTGTTACTCCTTTTTTATGCTGTCTTGACATAATCCACACATGAAGTTTGAGATATATACATTTTTGAAATATTTTTTATTGATCCATAAATGTGGGACTACAGATTGTGAATGTGGAATACATATGTATGGAAATTATGTTCTAATTGTAAAGATACATTCTCTACTTCCACACATACTTAACCCCCAAGCAGTACCATATAAATGATACATTGTTTGTTGATATTAAACAAATAACTGCCCTTATGAAAGCAAATCAATTTTATTTTTTGCAGCCTGGGGCAAATCCTAAATCCTCTTCTCAAGGCGCTGTTCTTGCAGAAGCAGAGCAACAGATTTTGCGGGATCTAATGAGTGATGCTATGGAGGAGATGGATGGCCATCAAGCTGCTTCTCCTGTAAATCATCTTCTTAATGGTAAGAAGAGCCTTCGTTTTTGCGGTACATCTGAACCTAGGTTAAATTTGAGTTTAAACAGCCGATGCATTTGTCTCATTATAACCTTATTGCAACCTATTTATGACCACATACTTTTATTTCCTTGCATTTGAACCAATTTTGCAAAAGCCACATTGTTACTGGAGAGAATGTTACCATATTGAGTTGATGGCACCAGATGGTGTTTTCTGACACCAACCATGGCATCTCTAAACCTCACCTGAAGTGAAGAAACAGTTACTAATAAAGGCAACTCACCATGGTGATGTTAGTTCATTTGCTAATATACGTCAACAGACACAGGGCTCTGGAGTCACCAAGAGTCATAGAATATTTTTGATGTATTTTTCTCGCCAAAATCATCAGGCTTTAGACATGCGATTTGTGTTATACTGCTGTTAGCTTGAACCATACGGCAATCGCCCTTGGTGTCTGGGAAGTAGGAACAATGCATTACAGTGTGACCTTTGAACTTGCATGAATCCTTAAATGATCTGTGAGAGGAAGACTAAACTTTACATGACTATATCAACGATCTCCCTTCCCCTTAAGGGGGTACAGGAAGTTCCTCCTCATGAACAACATTTTAAGCATACTTCATTAGCTTCTTCAGACCGGCTTTGTGACCTTCATCTCATACCTCAGGTGATCTGTCCCATAGCAGGAGCATTTGCTAGTTAAATAGAGGCCTTTAAACAAGCCATGTTGAACCTTTTTTTTTTTTTTTTACTCCTAAGGTTAATGCTAAATCAGTGTACACTCTGGTTCCTTCTTTGACACCACACCTTCGGTCAAGCTTGGTTTCCTCAAAGTCAGATGGCTCTGCAGATACAATGCTGGTTGTGACTTTTGTTGCAAATCTGCTTTTTAAGAAAATTGGTTGTTTGGCTTTCTTGTCCAGTGAATGATAGAGGCACAATACTATAAACAGAATCTGTGGCTTAGAAAAGTATGTATAGAGCTAAGGCCCAAGCCGAACATTGCTTAAAGATTAATTCACCTAGAGTTTTAAAATAGCTTCACATGAGATCTTTCCATGGTTTGAAAATGTATTTGGTTTTAATTTTGATGCCTTTCGGTTCCTCCATCCATCAGGTCTTATTGATGCTGTTGAGAATGACAGAAGCGAGGCAGATGATCTCTTTGCCTCCAATATACTCGAACATGTCATTTTGGCGATTTACAAAATCTCAGAGCTATACACCACACAGGTTGTGAATTTTTTGCCAGCAGAACCTTCTACTCCTGAGCAAGCACAGTATGCTGTGGCTATAAAATCGCAAAAGTAAAAATTGATTAGCGGAATACTTGATTTATTTTGAGGCACAGGCAATTACTCAAGGTTATAACTTAGTCTATATTTTCTACCCACCAAGCCACCTTAGATATGAACCAGCCATTTGCAAATCAAGATTTGTGTTGCTGTAGTAAGAACAGTCTAGCCTGAACTGCCAGGCGGGGTCTTCTCTGAGTAGAAACATAAACAACTCCAGACTGGTTTCCACATATTTAAGCAGTAGGGGGAAGCTTGAATCCTAAGGCATGTCATCCGATTGCATCTAGAGTGTTGCAGAGAAGAAAAAATAAAAGGGATGGCTGGATTAATTCAATTAATCTCACTGGGCTGTCATTAATTGATCTAGAAAGGAAGAGCAGTCCAAAAGCAGATTAGATAAGGGCTACATCATCACTTAGCCCCAAACGTGAGACCAGCCAACTGGTTTTGCCGTGAGTCTGAGGGACTCCGCTGATTGATATTTTTGCCATTTAGAAAAACGGAAAGTGTCATTCTGTTCAGTCAATTTCTCTAGAAGGTTCTCTGGCAATACGTTTGTTCTCACCTAGTTGTATAACGTGTGTCACCTTCCTCCCCTGCCCTCTTTTGCATAGAGTGATCCAGAAGATTCCATTTCAAACAGAAAGAGTGATATTAGTAGATACAGACTGGATGCACAGGATGTGCTTTCAAGACCTTTTTCATTGCAGTTTTCTAATTCCACTAGTCCTTCCTCTCAGCGATGCTTTGCTTTTTTGGAATTAGGACAGAATTCTTAATTCCAGCGCTCAATCGCTATGTCTAATTGTTTGTAAATCAACAGGTTAGCTTTGGTGTTTTATTGCTGCCTCCAGAAATGTTGGAGAATTTGTTAGGCGGCAGAAGCTCTTCTATGAGGGCAGTCTAATCTGGTAGATCGGTTGTGTTTCAAGCATAGTGCATAGATAACTCTAGAGCTTTCCAGGCTCAGACAATTCTATTTTACAGTTAGCAGTGCCTTTTGAGAGGAAAGAGGTGAGTGAGCATTGGCAAGATCTTCATCTTTTTCATGAGACCTTTATTTGAACGTTTGGATTGGCGTCAGATCAGTTTTACTTCTTGGAAGTGGCTTTCCTTCTAGCTAATACTTCAGCGTGGCATGCCAGTTAACTCAGTGATTTCTGCTTCTCCTCCATTTAGTGCATTCTCTACGGTCAAGATAGTTCTGAGAGTTAAACCTTCTTTTCCCCCAAAGACATACTCTAAATATAATGGTGGTCATTACAACCCTGGCGGACGGTGTTAAAGCGGCGGTAAGACCGCCAACAGGCCGGCGGTAAACAAATTGCAATTACGACCGTGGCGGAAACCGCCAACAAAGACAGCCACTTTAACACTCCGACTGCCACGGCGGTACAAACAAACAGTGCGGCAGTCACCGCCAACAGACAGGCGGGAGACAATGTACCGCCCTCACTGTTATGACAGGCCAATCCGCCACCTTTTCCGGGGCGGATTCACCGCGGATAAAAACACAGCGGAAACAGGAATTTCGAAGGGAAAACGCTCACCTCTACACAACCCACGAGGAAGGAGGACACCATGGAACCGGAACTCCAAATTCTACCTGCGATAGTCTTCCTGTTCCTCTACCAGGAGCACGAACGCCGGCGGCGAAGACCACGGTGAGTACTACACCTACAACACGGGAGGGGGGAGGCAAAAAACAGGGACACACACATGCAACACCACACCCCCACTCCCACCCACTACAACACACACACTAATGCATATCAATACATCACAGTTACACCCCCCAAGCCCCCACGGAAGAATGCAAAGACTAAAGAAAATGACTGTAACCATCGGAATATATTACAAACAAGTAGGCAGAAATATATATACACTGTAACCGGGCATCTATCGCCTCGGTTACGCTTCATCGCCGCGAGCCGACAATCCCATACTCCCGGGGCACTCAGGAGAGGAACAGCATTGAGGGAATGACGTCAGATGCAGAATGCGCCAGAGGAGAGCTTGAAATGGAAGACGGACACCGGACTAAGTCGTCAGAGAAGCAGGAAGGAACCCTGCCATCGAGGACCGCGGAGAAGGAGACGCCGCTAGTGCCGAAAGACGAGGAGTCCAAAGAGGAGGAATCCCGCGACGAGAACCCGAGGGAGCTGGAGGACGGAGAACCAATCTACCGGGCGCAAAAGAACTTCAAGGAGATGCCGGGGAACCACGGATGGGCCCGCCATGTCCCAGGAGGGGCGTGGCATTCTCAGGTACGATCGTACCTTAAGCTTTCTTTTCTACCTAAATGGTTACCGGGCGGGAGGAAGTGTACGGGGGCTGAAGGGAGGAGTGGGCAAAGGTGCTGTAAAGAAGGGGAGGTACTTTGAGCCACTTGAAACAATTAATCCAACGAACAACAACTGTATTAAAACCCCCCCAGTTATAAAAAGTCACTAAAAGAGAGAGAGAGAGAGAAAATACTCATGGGAAGGTGAATTCACTATTGAGATAAATACCCAACCACAACCCTGCACCCCTATCCTCCCACTACCCCTACTAACCATCCTAAAACCCCCTGAAATCGACCTCTACGCTTACCTGTTGTCCCGTTCTTTCTGTTTTGGGGAAACCAGTCCATCATCACGGGAGAGAAGATCAGACCCTCATCCACCAGCGTACAGACACGGTTGAGCTCTCCATCCGAACACCTAAAAGAAGCAAAAATCGCCCTGTGAGCTCACTAGCACTCAAACAAGAAAACCCAGCAAAGTGATAAGAAGGAACTGGAAAACCAATAATAATAAAGAAATTATCCAACCAAAACCTGGGGCCTATAGCATTATTCCAATATCCATCCCATATAGACTTAGAACCCATTACAGTGGTGTCAGAAGTGGGACATTGGAATAGGCACCCAGGACGCATAGAGACAATGGAAGGTACTCCTACCATAGCGGATATGATGCAACAATTGGCTGAAGGACAGAGGCACCTTCAGATCGTGTGGGAAAAACAACAGAAAGAAGCTAAGGTTGAAAGAGAAGCCCTTCAAAGTGCCCTTAAGAGTCAGGCCACTATCATGGCAATCAGTTGGCCAGAGAACGCTCTAAAATCTTTAACAGACACCATCGCGGCCACCCTAGTACATCCAAATGTACCAAGCTCAGTGCTACAAAGGTACCAGGAAGGCGAAGACCCGGATGCCTTTTTTACAAACTTTGAGCGAGTTGCCACTTCAGCCACCTGGCCTCAAGATAGGTGGAGTCAGTATATTGCCCCTTTATTAACGGGAACCCTCCAAGCAGCTTATCAAGCCGTGAACCCGGGAGGTACCACACCCTACCAAGATATTAAAAAGAGCATCCTGGAGAGGGTGGGGTTTGGCACAGATCATTATAGAGTTCGGTTTAGGAAAGCCAAGTTGGGACCGTCTGAGAATCCAAGAGCCTTGTATTTCAGGGTAAAAGATCTGGGTCTCAAATGGCTTGGGCCCATAGGGACTAATAGGGAAGATATTATTGAGGCCATTCTGCTGGAACAATATCTAGAGGCTCTACCCGTCACCACCCGTAACTGGATCAAACAACATCCTAGTCCCGGCGCGAATACCACCATTGAGTTGGCCTGCGCTTTTCACCGCTCCCTTGAGTTTAAAGCACCCCTCCATCGTGCGGCCCCTACAGCATCTCGTCAAAACGTGGGACCGATTCCCTCCTTGGGAAGAAGACCGGTCGAAGACACTATAAAATCCAGAGGGATGGAGAAAACATTTTTGCAACAACCCCAATGTTAAAGTTGTGGGGAGTGGGGCCACATAGCCCGGGTATATCCCCTTAAAACCGATAAGACAGAACCTATGGAGATAGGTATTACTAGAGGACGGGTTTACTTCACCGGGGGAAAAGATACCTATTATAAGAAAGAGCTATTACTCAATGGGAGAATAACCATGGTACTTATTGACTCAGGATGTAGCCAGTCAGTAATCAGAGCTGACCTGATAGACAGCCATACCATTACTCCTGGGATTACCATTTCAATTTGCTGTATCCATGGAGAAGCCCGAGAATACCCCATGACTTGGGTCACCCTTTCTTGGGAGGGGAAATAAATACCAATAAGAATTGGAGTAGTATATCGGTTGGTTGAATAAGCCATAATCGGAACGGATTATAAGGACTTTGCTGTTCTTTTGGATAGTACGAGGATCCAGGAAGACACTAATTCCTGGTGGAAGAATGCCCCTTTTTCCAGCACACAAATACAACCTCAGGCTATCCGTTATAAACCTAGTAGAAAGGAGAAACGGGAAACCAAAAGACTCTATGGACAGAAGGACACGAACTATAATCGGGTAATTACACGAGTCCACACCCTCAATAGTCTTCTCCCATTCCGCACGTGTCAAAGGGAAGATCCTAGCCTACTTAATGCCAGGAGAAATGCCCGACCTCGAACCCCGGAAGATAAGGGCCCTTCTTTTTCCATAATCAAAAATCTGCTTTATAGATTCACTAACACTGACAGTCAGGAAAAGAAACAACTACTTGTTCCCGAGCCTTATAGACTACAAGTATTACATATGACCCATAGTCAACCGGGAGGTGGTCACTATGGGAGAAAAAAACAGAAGAATATCTGTTAAGTAGGTTTTATTGGCCTGGCGTATTTTCCCAGATCAGGAAATTCTGTCAACAATGTCCTAAGTGTCAGTTCATTGATCCAGGGCCAAAGAAGAGAGCCCCCTTACAACCCCTTCCCATTATCGAAATACCCTTTTCCCGGATAGGGATGGACATCATAGGACCTCTCATACCCTCCTCAAAAGGTTATAGATATGTACTAGTATTAGTGAATTACGCCACTTGGTACCCCGAGGCCATCCCTCTCACCAGTATTAACACCAAAAGTGTAGCTAACGCTATGATAGGTTTCTTCTCCCGAATAGGCTTTCCTAGAGAGATCCTAACAGACCAAGGAACACAATTCATGTCCAATCTAATGGTTCAGATCTGTCCACTTCTAGGAATTAAACAAATAAGGACTGCAGTTTATCATCCTCAAACTGATGGTTTGGTGGAGAGATACAACCGCACCCTGAAAACCCTTTAAAAAAAAATCAGTTTCTGAGTCGGGTAAAGACTGGGATAGGAGGTTGCCACTAGTACTGTATGCCATTCTGACCCATGAGCAAGCATCCACGGGACACAGTCCTTTTGAATTAGTGTTCGGACGGCAACCACAAACATTATTAGATATGGCCGCGGAATTGTGGGAAGAGGAGGAAGGGGGAGAGAAATCCCTTTTAGAATATACTAGCGATCTAAAAACCCGACTTCAATCAGTATGGGAAGATGTAAGGGAAAATATGGAAAAAGCCCAGAATAAACAAAAACAGGATTATGATAGGAGTACCCAAATGAGGACCTTAAACAAGGGGGAAAAGGTGTTAGTACTCCTGCCCAACTCCGATAACAAACTATTGGCCAAATGGCAAGGGCCGTATGAGGTTATAGGAATAGTGACCTCAGTTACCTATACAATCCAACTGGCTGATAATCCCAAAAGAACCCAGATATTCCACATAAATCTGTTAAAAAAATGGGAAGAGCCAGCAGGTTCTCAGGCAACTGGATGTTTGGTCAACACGGTTAAAGAGCTAGAGATCGGATGGTGACCTACTGATAGAAATTCCAAAACCGAAGAGCCTCAGAGAAATACGCACCTCACGTCAAAGCAAAAGAACCAGATAACCCAACTACTCACCTGTCATAATCAGGTATTTTCTACGCAGCCGGGTAAAACCACCCTAGTGCAGCACCAGATTTCAACCCAACCAGGTAAAATAGTCCGGTTACGACCCTATCTTATTCCCGAGGCCCGAAAAATCCTAGTAGAGGAAGAAATAGAGAAAATGTTAGACATGGGAATTATAGAGCCCTCAAAAATTCCCTGGTGTTCCCCGGTGGTGTTAATCCCCAAACCGGATGGATCAATACGTTTCTGCAATGACTTGAGACACCGCATTGACCTGTCTGAATTTGATACCTTTCCCCTTCCGAGGGTGGACGAACTTATAGAAAGACTAGGGAAAGCCAAGTATATGCCCACCCTTGATTTGACAAAGGGATACTGGCAAATTCCATTAGCAGCAGAGGATAAGGAAAAAACGGCCTTCTCTACCTCCTCGGGCCTGTATCATTTTAACGTCCTCCCTTTTGGTTTACATGGGGCACCGGCCACATTCCAACGTCTTATAGACTCTATATTACGACCCCACACCAGATACGCAGCTGCCTATCTGGATGATATTGTTATATATAGGGAGACCTGGGATGACCACTTGCGCCATTTATATAAAATCTTTACTGTCTTACACCAAGTGGGACTTACAGCCAATCCCTCTAAAAGCCGTTTAGCCTTTCATGAAATCTCTTATTTAGGGTATCACATAGGAGGGGGTATCATTAAACCACAGATGAACAAAGTAGAAGCCATTACACGCATAAAGGCTCCTACTACAAAGAAAGAGGTACGTTCTTTTCTAGGCCTAGTTGGTTACTATAGGAGATTTATACCCCATTATTCAACCTTGGCGGCACTCTTAACAGATCTCCTGAAGAAAGGACAGCCCAAAAATATTATAAGCCTCAACCCTTCCCAGACCCGTACTTACCAAACGTTACAAAAATGTCTCACTACGCAGCTGGTATAGAGTTGTCCAGATTTCAATCTGCCCTTTCACTTACAAACTGATGCCTCAGATGTAGGACTGGAGGCGGTTCTTTTCCAAAAAGATAAAGAGAACACAAGCCACCCCCTGGTGTTCATAAGTTGCAAACTTTTTCCCAGGGAACAGAGATATCCTATAATAGAAAGGGAATGCCTGGCCATCAAGTGGGCAATCGAAAGCCTACAGTATTACCTCCTGGGACGGCCCTTCTTGCTATATACTGACCATGCTCCTCTTACGTGGCTCTCAAGACACAAAGATACCAATGTCTGTATTTTGAGATGGTTTATGGAACTTCAACCTTTTTCCTTCCAGGTGTGCCACCTTCCTGGAGAGCTTATAGGTCAAGCCGACTATTTATCCCGCTATTCGACCACTCTGGGACTCGAACAGCCCCATTCATGGGAGGGGACATGTAACCGGGCGTCTATTGCCTCGGTTACGCTTCATCGCCCCGAGCCAACAAGCCCATACCCGCGGGGCACTCAGGAGAGGAACAGGATTGAGGGAATGACGTCAGACGCAGAATGCGCCAGAGGAGAGCTTGAAATGGAAGACGGACACCAGACTAAGTCGTCGGAAAAGCAGGAAGGAACCCTGCCATCGAGGACGGCGGAGAAGGAGATGCCGCTAGTGCCGAAAGACGAGGAGTCCAAAGAGAAGGAAGCCCGCGACGAGAACCCGAGGGAGCTGGAGGACGGAGAACCACTGTACCGGGTGCAAAAGAACTTCAAGGAGACGCCGGGAAACAACGGAGGGGCCGCCACGTCCCAGGAGGGGCGTGGCATTCTCAGGTACGATCATACTTTAAGCTTTCTTTTCTACCTAAATGGTTACCGGACGGGAGGAAGTCTACGGGGGCTGAAGGGAGTAGTGGGGAAAGGTGCTGTAAAGAAGGGGAGGTACTTTGAGCCACTTGAAATGATTAATCCCACGAACAACTGTGTTAACCCCCCCCCACTGGTTATAAAAAGTCACTAAAAGAGAGAGAGAGAGAAAATACTTACAGGAAGGTGAATTCACTATGGAGATAAATACCCAACTACAACCCTGCACCCCTTTCCTCCCACTACCCCTACTAACCATCCTAAAAACCCCTGAAATCTACCTCTACACTTACCTGTTGTCCCGTTCTCTCTGTTTTGGAGAAACCGGTCCATCATCACGGGAGAGAAGATCAGACCCTATTCCACCAGCTGACAGACTCGGTTGAGATCTCCATCCGAACACCTAAAAGAAGTAAAAATCGCCCTGGTGAACTCACTAGCAAGCAAACAAAAAAAACCAGCAAAGTGATAAGAAGGAACTGGAAAACCAATAACAATAAAGAAATTATACAACCAAAACCCGGGGCCTATAGCATTATTCCAATATCCATCCCATATAGACTTAGAACCCATTACATACACCATGTACAAAATATATATACCAGGCATAGTAGTCCAGGTACTGCACAAAGAAAGTCCGTGGAACACTGGGACCACACGGTATGGGCGAGGCCCACACAAGATCCCCGACCATGACGGAGAGAACACTGCAGGGGCATCAGACAGCAACTAAACAGGCACCTCAGGGGGAGGGAAAGTGGGGGCACCTCAGCCGCTTGAGTGCACAACGCCAAATCCACGAGAGAGCCACATGCCCACTGTTCAATCCTGGGGAGTGCAAAGCCACAGTCTCTCAAGTCTCTACAGTGGGTGGGTTGCCCACTGTTCCATCCTGGGGAGTGCAAAGCCACAGTCTCTCAAGTCTCTACAGTGGGTGGGTTGCCCACTCTTCAATCATGGGGAGTGCAAAGCCACAGTCTCTCAAGTCTCTACAGTGTGTGGGTTGCCCACTGTTCCATCCTGGGGAGTGCAAAGCCACAGTCTCTCAAGTCTCTACAGTGGGTGGATTGCCCACTGCTGCATCCTGGGGAGTGCAAAGCCACAGTCTCTCAAATCTCTACAGTGGGTGGGTTGCCTACTGCTGCAACCTGGGGAGTGCAAAGCCACAGTCTCTCAAGTGGATAACAGTCTCCACTGGTTCTGGAGGGGGACTGGTACCCAGAGTGCTTCATCCTGTGAAGGACAGAGGTAGTAGATGGATGTCTCCACTGGTTCTGGAGGGGGACTGGTGCCCAGAGTGCTTCATCCTGTGTAGGACAGAGGTAGTGGATGGATGTCTCCACTGGTTCTGGAGGGGGACTGGTGCCCAGAGTGCTTCATCCTGTGAAGGACAGACGTAGTGGATGGATGTCTCCACTGGTTCTGGAGGGGGACTGGTGCCCAGAGTGCTTCATCCTGTGCAGGACAGAGGTAGTGGATGGATGTCTCCACTGGTTCTGGAGGGGGACTGGTGCCCAGAGTGCTTCATCCTGTGAAGGACAGACGTAGTGGATGGATGTCTCCACTGGTTCTGGAGGGGGACTGGTGCCCAGAGTGCTTCATCCTGTGCAGGACAGAGGTAGTGGATGGATGTCTCCACTGGTTCTGGAGGGGGACTGGTGTCCAGAGTGCTTCATCCTGTGAAGGACAGAGGTAGTGGATGGATGTCTCCACTGGTTCTGGAGGGGGACTGGTGCCCAGAGTACTGCATCCTGTGAAGGACAGAGGTAGTGGATGACAGTCTCCACTGGTTCTGCAGGGGGACTGGTGCCCAGAGTGCATCACTCACCCCGTGACGGACCCAGTTGCGTCAGTGCCCCTGCCGCTCATGGGCTAGCGGTGCTTGAGTTGGCAGTGCCCTGTGCAGCGGTGCTTGAATTGGCAGTGCCCTGTTCAGTGGTGCTTGAGTTGGCGGTGCCCTGTGCAGAGGTGCTTGAGTTGGCGGTGCCCTGTTCTGCGGTGCTTGAGTTGGCGGTGCCCTGTTCAGCGGTGCTTGAGTTGGCGGTGCCCTGTTCAGCGGTGCTTGAGATGGCGGTGCCCTGTTCAGCGGTGCTTGTGCTGGCGGTCCTTCATGGCCCAGCGGGGCTTGTGCTGGTGGTCCTTCATGGGCCAGCGGGGCTTGTGCTGGTGTTCCTTCATGGCCCAGCGGGGCTTGTGCTGGCGGTCCTTCATGGCCCAGCGGGGCTGGTGCTGGCGGTCCTTCATGGCCCAGCGGGGCTTGTGCTGGCGGTCCTTCATGGCCCAGCGGGGCTGGTGCTGGCGGTCCTTCATGGATCAGCGGGGCTAGCGGTGCCCTCCTGGGCAGCTGGGCTGGGGCTGGCGGTGCCCTCCTGGGCAGGTGGGCTGGGGCTGGCGGTGGCCTCCTGGGCAGCTGGGCTGGGGCTGTCCTCCTGGGCAGCTGGTCTGGGGCTGGCAGTGCCCTCCTGAGCAGCTGGGCTGGGACTGGCGGTGCCCTCCTGGGCAGCTGGGCTGGGGCTGGTGGTGCCCTCCTGGGCAGCTGGGCTGGGGCTGCAAGTGGCCTCCTGGGCAGCTGGGCTGGGGTTGGCGGTGGCCTCCTGGGCAGTGGGGATGATGGCGGTCTTCTCCGCCGTGCAGCTCTTCCCAGACTTGCCGGGTTTCTTGTGGCCCTTCCCCACCTTGGAAGGTGTCACAGCTGACTCCACACTCCCATCGGGACCCCTGGGAGCGGCTTTGGTGGCTGGAGTCTTCCCCCTCTCCCGCGGGCACTGGCCAACTTCCGATGCTTCACAGGTGGGGGACTGTGCTGTGGCTCCGTGCCACATTGGCTGTCCTGGTGGCTGGTGCACTCCACATACCGTACCAGTGACTACAGGCATCACTGGACCCGGAGATGTTGTGGCTGAGGTGCTAGTTCAAGACCTATGAGATGGAAGGGGAGGGGGAGGTGTGGGGAAAAGGTCAAGGCTGGACAGGAAAAGTTTTTGGGACACACTGGGACGGGTAGCTGGAGGGGGTTTGGGAGTGGAGGAAGAGGTGGTGGTAGTAGGAGGTGTACGTTTGGTGACTTTTGGTGCACTTGCATGCGCTGGAGGCTGTTGTGAGGTGGATGGCTGTTGGGTGGGTGTGTGCCTGCGTTTGTGTATCTTGGGAGGGGGCGTCACAGACACACTGGGAGAGGACACAGGGGACGTGTGAATGGTAGTGGGGGTGGTGACTGCACGTGAGCGGGGTGTGCTGGTGGATGTGCTGGTGAGGGACAGAGTGGCTGTAGAGGTAGTGCATGCAGGTGTGAGTGTAGACGAGACTGGGAGGGAGGAGGGAGACGAGGAGGAGGCGGACACAGTAGAGGCAGTGGATGTTGGTGTGTCTGCATGTATGTGTTGCTTGCGTGAGTGCCTGTGGGATGTGTGGTGCTTATGTTTGCCTGAGCTTCCCTTGTGTGTTGACGTGTGTGCATGCTGGTCTGATGGTGTGCTTGGGATAGGCAGAGGTACAGGGGATTGGGTCTGGGTGTAGGAAATTGGAGGGGGGAGGCTAGAGACGGGGACAATGGCTGCCATCAGTGCTGAGGCCAGAGTTTGAAAAGCTCGGTGAGGGGCCGCCTGACAAGAATGAATGCCCTCCAGGAATGTATTAGTTTGTTGCAACTGCCTTTCTACACCCTGGATGGCATTCAAAATGGTAGACTGCCCAACAGTGAGGGACCTGAGGAGGTCAATGGCCTCCTCACTGAGGGCAGCAGGGGTGACTGGGGCAGGGCCTGAGGTGCCTGGGGCGAAGGTGATGCCCACCCTCCTGGGTGAACGGGCACGGGTGAAGGCTGAGGGGCTGCTGGGAGGGCGGTGCTGGTAGGGGGGGTGGCGGCTGTACCTGTAGATGCGGGGGGCACAGATGTTGGCGCCACCACAAGGGAGCTCCCATCAGAGGACGTGTCCGTGTCGCTGGTCTCAGCTCCTGTACCTGCCTTGAAGCTCCCCTCGCCCTCTGTCCCACTGGTGAATTCCGAGTCCGTAGTCTCACCCTCCAGGGCCATGTGGGATGCAGCTCCCTCGTGCTCCGGTGCCACTGCTGCTCCGCCTGATGATGCTAATGCACTCAAGAACAGGGTGACCACAAAAAGGGGGGGGGAACGACAGAAGAAAGACATGTTAAGTGCATGGATTACCGCTACCGTTGGCGGACAAGACAGACACAGAAGCCCCCTGCACTACGCTGCGCTCTTAGGCTCCACTGTTCAATTCCTGGGAAATGGCCTACAAGGCTATGGATGACATCTGCAAACATAGATGACACAGGGGCATGAATAGCTGTACTTGGCAGTCTTCAGAGGTGGGCTGGGGTGCCACATGGCCTGCCTTACGGAAGGGCCTTGCCTACGGAACTCGCCCTGGCCTAGGGAAACCCACAGCCCTCCTCCCCCACCCAGACAACTCCACTGCACGCAAAGTCAGCAGAATGAGAGTGTACTCACCCCCTTGTGTCTGCTGTGATGCCCTCAAGCGCCCATCCAACTCCGGGTAGGCCACCACCAGGATCCTGAACATCAGGGGGGTCATGGTGCGACGGGCACCCCTCCCACGTTGGGAGGCCATCCCCAGCTGAGCCTCCGCTGTCTTTTTGCTCCAGCGGCGAATGTCCTCCCATCTTTTCCGGCAGTGAGTGCTCCGTCTGTGGTAGACCCACAGGGTCCGGACGTCCTTGGCGATGGCACGCCAAATATCTTTCTTCAGGTGGGCACTGACCTACATGAAATGTACAGGGGAAGAAGAGAAGTCATTACTAACTGCACCATCAAAGTGATTGGTCCCCATCCCTACCCTTGCCATGTGGCACATGCATTCACCGTCTTTCATGCACGCAGCACTCTGCCCCCTTCCTTCTTACATCCAGCCTTCTCCACACAGGCATAGCCCATACAACATGCTCCCTGTGTACTTACCTGTTTGTCTGGAGGACCATAGAGTAGCGTGTACTGGGGGAGGACCGATGTGAAGGCAGGGGCCCTATCCCCAGACGCACGAGCCATTGTCTCTTCCAGACCGAGGTCACAGCAGCACTTGCAGTGTAGGTCCTCTCCTGTTGAAGATTAGGTATCGAGTGATTGAAGTGATAGAAAATGCCAGTCACGTCCGCGGCAGTGCGTATCGTCACCGCCGGCGTACATCGTCATTGTCTCCTGGGACCCATAGGGTCCAATGTTAACCAAAGCAGCATTGCGCCGCAGACTTCGACCACCTACCGCGACAGTGTACAACGCCAGCGCAGTTACCTCACATCCCATTGTCCCACTTTACAGGTCAGGCAGCCGCCATTTCAGGGGCCCACATGGCTTCATTTTCAACTGCGTCACACATACCTAGGCCTAGTCTCAACACACATACAGGCCACCTTTTGTGTATGAATGGTGTTCTGGGTAAACTCTGGGTACGTACCTCTGAGTTGTTTGACTCTGTGCTTGCTGTTGTCCTTCATAGGCACCGTCCGCTGGGACATGTGAGGAGATGGCGGCATGCTCCGGTGTACCGACCGTTGGTGGACCTGTCGACAATGGAGAAGAGACATTTGATAATCACATACAGGCTTGACCGTGCCACAATCCAGGAACTGTGTACCCAGTTGGAGCCAGACCTGATGTCAGCAATCTGCCATCCCACAGGAATCCCCCCTCAAGTGCAGGTGCTGTCAGTGCTCCATTTTCTTGCAAGTGGCTCTTTTCAAACAACTGTGGCCATGGCATCAGGGATGTCCCAGCCTATGTTTTCCAACTTATTGTCCAGAGTGTTGTCTGCCCTTCTGAAACACATGCGGAGCTACATCATTTTCCCTCAGGGGGAGGATTTGCCTACAGTGAAAGGTGATTTCTATGCCCAGGGACATATCCCCAACATCATAGGTGCCATTGATGGGACACATGTGGCTTTGGTCCCCCCCCACAGGAGTGAACAGGTGTACAGAAACCAGAAGAGTTATCATTCTATGAATGTACAGATGGTTTGTATGGCAGACCAGTACATCTCCCATGTGAATGCCATGTTCCCTGGCTCAGTGCATGACGCCTACATCATGCGGAATAGCAGCACCCCTTATGTGATGGGTCAACTCCAGAGGCACTGTGTGTGGCTATTAGGTGAGCACCTGGAAGAAAGTCAGTGGGAATGGTTGTCTGGGTCTGGGGTTATCCCTCCAGGTTAGTGTGTGTCTAACAGTTGCCCCTCACCATTTGTAGGTGACTCTGGTTACCCCAACCTGTCATGGCTACTGACCCCAGTGAGGAATCCCAGGACTAGGGCAGAGGAACGCTACAATGAGGCCCCTCGGCGAACTAGGAGGGTGATCGAGCGGACCTTCGGCCTCCTGAAGGCCAGGTTCAGGTGCCTCCATATGACAGGTGGATCCCTCTTCTACTCACCAAAGAAGGTGTGCCAGATCATCGTGGCCTGCTGGAAGCTTCACAACTTGGCTTTGCGACGCCAGGTGCCTTTTCTGCAGGAGGATGGTCCAGATGGCGGTGTTGTTGCAGCTGTGGAGCCTGTGGACAGTGATGAGGAGGAAGCAGAGGAAGAAGACATGCCCAACAGAGACTCAGTGATCCAGCAATATTTCCAGTGAGACACAGGTAAGAATACAATCCTGCCTACTACTTTACTTTAACACTACTACCTCTCTCCTGTCTGTCGTTTTCACCCAGTGTATGGTCACTGAGTTGTCACTTTCCCTTACGGTTTCACAGATGTGGGTCCCAATGTGTGACATCGGCTTAGATTCCTCATGGACTAGAGCTGTGTGACATAGGTATGTTGACATTACTATTTCAAAAACATTTTGTCACTGTAATTGCTAATACACTATTTCGAAATATCAGACAGACTCCAGATAATTTTGTGCTTTAGGTGTGTTTATTTAAATGCTAAATATTGGAGGGGGTAGTGAAATGGTGAGGGGTGATGGCGGAGGAGTGTCCATGGCAGAGTCCAGTCTATTAGTCTCACAGTTGCATTGCCCATATGGGCATAGGAAGTGGAGCTGGGGCAGTTTAATTATGGACAGGGTGACAAAGTGGGACAGTAGGATGACAATCAGGGTGGTCTCATTTCTTGGCGGGGGTCTTGGCATTGTTCTCTGTCTTGTTCCTGGATCTGAGGGACCGTTTGTGGGGTGGTTCTCCCTCTCCAGGGGGTGGGGTGCTGGTGTGGTAGTCCTGTGGCGGGGCGTCCTGTCCACTTGCACCGGCGGAGGTGGTGGGCAGTTCATCGTCCATGCTAGTGTCAGGGGCCCCTTGTAGTGCCACAGTGTCCCTCCTGGTGTTGAGTACTTCCTTCAGCACCCCTACGATGGTGCCCAGGGTGGAGCTGATGGTTCTGAGTTCCTCCCTGAAGCCCATATACTGTTCCTCCTGCATGCGCTGGGTCTCCTGAAACTTGGCCAGTACCGTTGCCATCGTCTCCTGGGAGTGGTGGTATGCTCCCATGATGGAGGAGATGGCCTCATGGAGAGTGGATTCCCTTGGCCTGTCCGCCCCCTGTCGCACGGCAGCCCTCCCAGTTCCCCTGTGTTCCAGTGCCTCCGTCCCCTGGACCGTGTGCCCACTACCACTGCCCCCAGGTCCCTGTTGTTGTTGGGGTGGTGGGTTATCCTGGGTTCCCTGTAGTGGTGGACACACAGCTGATTGACGTGTCCTGGGGACGGAGGTATGGGCCCACTGGGTGGGTGCTGTGATGGTGTTTCCAGAGGGGGGAAGGTCTGTGGTGGCCTGTGCCTGTGTGAGGGGAACCGACTGTCCAGAGGTCCCCGATGGTCCGGGCTGGTCATCTATATCCATTTGGACATGGTGCTGTCATCACTGTGGGCCTCTTCTGTTGGTGGTGTGGACATGTGTGGACCCTCCTGTCCGGTGACGTTGGGTAGGGGTCCTGCAGGGGTATAAAAGGATGTTTGTTAAATCTGTGTGTGTAATGGTGTGCAATGGGTGTGTGAGCGTGTACCCCAGTGCTAGCATTCCTGTGTGGGAGCTTGGGTGATGGTGGTTTAGGGGGGTGTGTGGGTATGTGCAGTGGCCATACTTTGGTGATGGGTGTCCATGCTTTGTAGTTGCATGCAGGGCTTGGTGTTGGGATGTGTGGTTTGTGATGTTGGGACATTTGTGAGGAGTTGGGGTGCTGGGGGTGAGGGTGAGGGTGGGGGTATGTGATAGCATGCAGGTAGGGTGGGGGATGTAATAGTAAAGCTTTGACTTACCAGAGTCCATTCCTCCACCTACTCCTGCGAGGCCCTCAGGATGCAGAATCACCAAGACCTGCTCCTCCCATGTGGTTAGTTGTGAGGGAGGAGGTGGGGGTCCGCCGCCAGTCCGCTGAACCGTCAGGTGGTGTCTTGAGACCACGGAACACACCTTCCCCCGTAGGCCGTTCCATCTCTTCCTGATGTCCTCCCGATTTCTTGGGTGTTGTCCCACTGCGTTGACCCTGTCCATTATTCTGCGCCATAGCTCCATCTTCCTAGCTATGGAGGTGTGCTGCACCTGTGCTCCGAATAGCTGTGGCTCTACCCGCACGATTTCCTCCACCATGACCCTGAGCTCCTCCTCCGAGAACCTGGGGTGTCTTTGCCGTGCCATGGGGTGGTGTAGGTGATGTGTGGGGTGGAGTGTGTGGTGATAAGTGTGGTGATATGTGGTGGTGTGTTGTGTGAGGTGCGTGGAAGTTGTGTTGTGTTGTGTGCCTGTGGATGCTGTTGTTCTTGCTGGTGGTGTCTCTCGCTGGCCTTCTTTCTGAATTTTTTGTCGTGGGGGTTTGTGGGTGATGTGGGTGTGTGTTTTATATTGTAATGGGTGTGCGGGAGTGGTGTGTGTATGTGTCTCAGGTGTGTGTATTTTGAATTGTCCAATGTGGGGATGTTTTGTAAGAGTGTGTGTATTTTGAGCACATGGATTCGTGTGTCGTGATAGTGTGGGCGTATTTCTGTTGGCGTGACGGTGGACGTTTTGTTTTCGCCAGTTTATCACTGACCTTTGGTGTGGCAGACTTGTGTGGGTGTCTGACTTTTGGCGGATTCCGAGATGTGGGTCATGATAGCTGTGGCGGAATTCTGCGGCGGTGTGTTGGCGGTCTTCTGCACGGCAGTAAGTGGCTTTTACCGCCAATGTTGTAATGACTGCCAATGTGTCTAAGATAATTTCTTTGTTAGCTTTCTTTCCAACCATTTTCCTTCTAAGGAGAAAGAAAGGTGATTTAGTCCACACCACAGGGTTCTTAGTCACTACATTCAGAGGACTCAGGCAAGGTTAAGTCTAACCTTTGAAGACTTTCAGGAGGCTTGGTTATGGAATGCTACTAAGAAACAAATAATTTCAAGGTGCATTTCATAGACAGTTGGATATTACTACCAGTTGGCCGGCAAATGTCTTGATGATTTTAGAGATGTAGGAGACACCTTTGCACTTTTAGGTGAGGTTCCAGCAGTTCAGCTGATTTGTATACAAGGTTGTCAGTTCATTCTTTAGGTAAGAAATATTTCAACCGTTATTGTCTAGAGGAGAAGGACTGTAATCAATTGTAATTTGCAATGGCATGCCTGCAATTCCTATAAGCATACATGAATTATGCCTCCTTTCTTTGGTTGTTCTGGCAATCGTTCAGACGTAATAAAGCTGTGGGAGCTAATACCCATTAGAAGAACATGTTATTTGAGGTCAGTAATGGTCTTTTATGAATTATATGACAGCTCCTGAATTTTTCTTAATACCCGCCCATCTCTCCTATTAGGTGTTCTGCTGTGCTTCTGTATTTGTGTTTGGCTCCTCCCATTATGTCCTTTGCATAATTTGGGGCATATAAAATGGATGGAACTGATGTTACTGTTGCATGAGTCTTTTACATTATCAAGCAAATGTAGCAGAAGGGGTATGCAAGGTCTCCCTCCCTCTTTATCTAGCTTTGTCATCCTCTACCATATTCTCAGAAATTTATCCCACTACAATCAGTCTCTGACGACATATACCAAATATGCACTTCACATTAGGATTATTGTAGCTGTTTGTATAATAATTGCATCAATCCTGACCATGTACTCACATACCACCAACTCTTTCCACCCATAAAAGGATTATATGAATTTGAAATTTTGAGCATTTTCCTGAACAACATTAGGAATATTGAGTTTTTCCAGTTGTCAAACTTTACAGCACCAGGACCTGCATTCTGTTGGACAAACATGCTCTTTTAAGCATCTTTTCTTTATCAGGTACAAAAAAAACATATCTTCTCCAGTCTTGCATCAATGACTTTAACTTGGTTCACTTTTTCATTCTCTCAATTACAGCTTACATAGCAAAGTATCAAAGATAGTAATGTAAACACAAAAATAAGACGCATGTTCTAATGAGGAATCTTATTAAAAGTTGAGCTGCCACTTTCTGAGGCAGTTGACTTCAAGAATATAAATGTTTGTATCACCAGGTGTAATCAGTAACAGCAGTCTAGCCTGGGAAAATCAGGACATTTGTAATGCTTTTCAGTTGTTTCCAGTAAGATTGGCAGAAGTGTCCTTATTACATATAGGGCCTCATTACAACTTCAGCAGTCTTTGACAAAGACTGCCGAAGCTGCGGGTGGCAGTATACCGCCAGTGATGGTGGTATATCTGGCTCCCTATTTGGACTTTTCCGCTGGGGCCAACGGATAGTAACAATGTTACCGTCCGCTGGCCCAGCGGAAAAGTCACATCAACATTGCAGCCGGCTCGTAATAGAGCCAGCGGCAATGTTGATATGCAGCGGGTGCAGTAGCACATCTTGCGCATTTCACTGCCCAAAAATCGGGCAGTGAAATGCGCGATGGGGCTGTGCCTGGGGGCCCCTGCACTGCCCATGCCAAGTGTTACCGTCCGCTGGCCCCGCTGAAAAGTCACATCAACATTGCAGCTGGCTCGTAATAGAGCGTTCCTCAAAGTCTCTTGATAAAAATGGTACCTCACTTGTGTGGGTAGACCTAGCACCAGGGACAGGAAATGCCCCAAAACACAACGTGGACACATCACATTTTCCCCAAAGAAAACAGAGCTGTTTTTTGCAAAGTGCCTAGCTGTGGATTTTGGCCTCTAGCTCAGCCGGCACCTAGGGAAACCTAGCAGACCTGTGCAGTTTTGAAAACTAGACACCTAGGGGAATCCATGATGGGGTGACTTGTGGGGCTCTCACCAGGTTCTGTTACCCAAAATCCTTTGCAAACCTCAAAATGTGGCTTAAAAAAACACTTTTTCTTCACATTTTGGTGACAGAAAGTTCTTGAATCTGAGAGGAGCCACAAATTTCCTTCCACCCAGCGTTCCCCCAAGTCTCCCGATAAAAATGGTACCTAACTTGTATGGGTAGGTCTCGTGCCCGCGACAAGAAATGCCCCAAAACACTATGTGGACACATCAAAATTATCAAATACAAAACTGTTTTTGCGGGAGGGGGGGAAGCCGGGCAACTGCGTTTTTGGTCCTGGGCTCAGCAGCCATATAGGAAAACCTACCAAACCCAAACATTTCTGAAAACTAGACAACCGAGGGAGTCTAGGGAGGTGTGACTTGCGTGGATCCCCCAGTGTTTTCTTACCCACAATCCTTTGGAAACCTCAAAATTTGGCTTAAAAAAGCACTTTTTCCTCACATTTCGGTGACAGAAAGTTCTGGAATCTGAGAGGAGCCACAAATTTCCTTCCACCCAGCGTTCCCCCAAGTCTCCTGATAAAAATGATACCTCTGAGGGGAACGCTGGGTGGTAGGAAATTTGTGCCGGAGCGGTGATCCTACAAAGAAAAGTGAGGAAAATATGCTTTTTTAAGCAAATTTTGAGGTTTTCAGAGGAGTCTGGGTAAGAAAATGTTGGGGGATCCAGGCAAGCCACACCTCCCTGGACTGCTTGGGGTGTCTAGTTTAAAAATATGTCTGGGTTTGGTAGGTTTCCCTAGATGAAGACCGCACCTGGGACCAAAACCATAGGTGCCCCCACCCCCCAAACAAGGGTAGTTTTGCATTAGATCATTTTGATGTGTCCACATACTTATGTGATGTTCCAAACACTGAAATTGTGAAAAGAAACGCACTTAGGTTATGTTAAAAAGACCCCTCACCCACCAACCAAGTTTGTGGCATGCTTCATCATCGGGGTCCCACCTGAGACACCTAGCATGGCACGGGTGTGCCGCAACGCTTGATTACAGTGGAGCATGTTTTGTTATTTTTACCTCATATACTGATTGGATTTGGCACAAGGGTGAGTGATGGTTCAGTAGATCAAATTTTATTAACAAGAGATTTCACAAAAATAAAATGCACTGTTAATAACTGAAAGGCCAAAAAATTGAACAAATGACTCACAGCTCATAAGCTGTAAAACCACGACAAGGCACATGACCATTCACGCCGCCATCCACGGGCCCAGCACATTACAACACTCGCATAGACAGACAGCGCCACTCAAGGGCCCATCACTTACATACGCCCTCATGCCTGATACAGCAATCACACCAGCTGATGGGAGTGTGTGGACTGCCGTTTGCCTGGCAGTGTGTTGCAGTAGCCAACAGCAAGTCAAAATTTACCCCGCCAGCAACGCGCCACCCCACGCCCACCGCCAGCCAAGGGCCTCCCCACTCACACCGCCAGCCAGGCACCACCAAGCGCCACCCCACTTACACCGCCAGCCAAGCGCCACCCCACGCACACTGCCAGCCAATCGCTACCCCATGCACACCGCCAGCCAAACGCCACCCTACACACACCGTCAGCCAAGCACCACCCCATGCACACGCCAGCCAAACGCCACCCCACTCACACCGCCAGCCAAGCGCCACCCCACTCACACCGCCAGCCAAGCACCATCCCACGCACACCACCATCACTTTTTTTTGTTTTTAAACAACAAAGAAACCACTTATTATAAATAAGTACAAAACTACAAACACAAAAGCTCTAACTGAATACATGACAGTAATGCCAACTGTGAAACTGAACATATGAAAATATAAAACAGCAGTTTACACTCACGGTATTTCCCAATAATTCTTCTGTGTGTGGAAGCTCCTGAAAAAGCCACCCACACACAGCCCAGGCTTTGAAGGAAAATCAGGGCAGTACATCCTTCCTGATACCTCTTCGAGCACAGACTCTGCATCTCTTAGCAGGAAAGTTTTTTTGGGCCGTGGGAGGAATGTGCTCAGCAAAGTGACGATTTTTCAATCTAGCCACATCCTCCACCACTGCTTCTCTAGGAAATCTTGACTGTTCCAGAACAACAAGGCTACGATAGACTCCTGAAATTTCATAAATGTCATTCTTGACTCTGGAGAACTATCCTTGAACATAACAAAAGCATTAAAAGTTGCCTAGTGGAACAGGCGAACCGCTAATTTCTTATACCAAACATAAGACTTACCAGCAGCAGTGTAAGGGTCCAACCTCTACTCTATCAACACCACCCATGTGCTTACTGTAGTCTAAAATGCACAAAGGTTTGTGCACTTCAGCAACTTGACCCCAAACAGCCACAGGTGAAGTACTCTCATCATGGATGGTAGTTAGCATGTACACATCCCTCCTGTCTACAAATTTCAGAGCTAGCAGCTCATCAATCCGCAAGGCACTGCACTGTCCCTTCCCAAGTTTTTTTGCAGACAAGCTCCCTCAGATAGCCTTTCAGATTAGAGCGGATTGTGCCACAAGCAAAAGTGTCCACTCTGAACAACTCATTGAACAACTGAACTCCAGTGTAGAAGTTATCTACATATAAATGGGGACCTTTGTTAAACAGTCGTCTACCAAGTTCCCACACAATTTTCTCACTAACTCCAAAAGTGGGTGGACAACCAGGTCTAATCTTAAAAAGACGGTAAGAATCAGGGTGATTTCGTGGCAAGGCTAAAGCATTATCTACAAAATGCAACATCCGAAGAAGAAGCTCATACCCGTTATGACTCATGATTGCAGGAAATATAGCAGTTGCCATAAAGGGACTAGTAGATCAATATGAAGACAGTGATGGCTTCCTTATCAGCCCATCAAAAAAGTTAAACCCAATAATTTTTTCAGCTCTTATAGGTTTGTGGGAATCCACTGGCTAGCTCTAGAGTGTGGCCTAAGTCTGGCAGCATTTTCCCTCAAATACTGCCCTGCATACAAATTAGTCTGCTCAACAATCTCTTCCAAAAATATATCGTCCATAAACAACTCAAAGAAGTTGACAGCCAAAAAGTTTTCCATATTATCTCGACACCCTGGGAAGCCAGTAAACGCACGGAACTGTGGTTGCTCCATGTTTGGTGCAACCCACATGTCAAGTCTCCAATGGGAAGCCTTTCACCCGCTGGCTGCTGCATCATTGGCACATCAGTGTCCTCCTCTAAACCAGGCCCTTCATCAGCACTGAGAGTGTCTTCATCATCAGATGATTCCTCTCTGACACAAAATTCACTTCCAGAATCTTGCACTTCCTCCTCTGCCTCAGATGCAGAGTCAGTCTCATAATCATGGTCAGTAGACGACTCAAAAAGCACACCAACAACCTGCTGAGCCGTCATCCTACGGCTTGCCATGATCCTTCCTACAAAAAGTAAGTGGACAAATGCACCACCAACAACCAGCACTGTGTAAGATAAGTAACAAACAAAGCGTAGCTTTATCACTAAGAGTTATAAACTCAAAAACTATACCGCTCACTTGCCTGAAAAAGCTTGACTCACCAGCAACTACTCCGCACAGCTATAGCAATCACCAATGATATCCCACTAAAAAGAAAAAAAGAAAATTAGACATAAGACAACACAATAATCATTGTACATAAATCTAAGGACAATTTCACACACAATCCTGCATTCAGTACACCACCTACAAACATGTCATTCACGCATAGCAACACTACTCCCTTGGAGTAAATTTATTTACTTACCTGAATCATGCAACTACGCAAACCGCAGGAAAACCACTGCCAAAACCGCAACAAGCCACAGCAAAGGAAGCAAAAGCTTTGAACTAGAACAAAAAGGAGAAATAAGCTTTTGTTATCATTTTTTAAAAAAAATCTGTTTATTAAACACAATCTTCGCACAACAATACAATAGCTGTACGTTATTTTGCAGTTCGTTTATACACTTGTATAATTTTACACAGCATTGCTACACCGTAAGGTGTCAAAGAGAAAGGAGGGGAAGGGGGGATGGAAAGAGGGGAACAAGGGTAACTGAAAGGGAGAACCTTTATAACCAATCCTAAGAATGAGAGGAAATTAAGGGCGGGGTAAAAGGAGGGTACAGTGGCATTTAGCGTGAGAGCTGTTTTGGGAAGTGATTGCGGCTTAAGGGGTCTGGCCAATCACTGACGGTATCCGTAATTAAGGTGGAGATCACCTCAAGGGTATAAAAAGTGTCTGTGGTGTTGACAGGTTCAAGGGCAGGGATATTTTACATGTTGTAAATGTATGTTACATGCATGTGTTAACGCGTGGGGTGTGACTGGGCACAGCTAAGAAATATCATTTGAGGAAGAAGGAGGATATTAGCGATGAGTGCAGTTGAGGACAATCAGAGTTGATGCCGTGTGGCTAAAGTATTAACAGTGTCAGCCCAAGCTGTGTTGTTTGTGTGTTGTATCCTGTTCACGGGGGATACATGTCGTCTCTGGCCTCTATTGCCACCACGAACGTGTCCCAAACCTCCGGGCCCGAAAGAATGAGACCTCTGTGTTGTAGCAAGTGCAGCGTCTGGGCTTCAGCTTGAGATCGGCTATGTAACTCCTATAGCCATGTCGCGTGGGAGGGGGCATGTGGAGCTTTCCAATGCGTTGCTATCAAACGTTTATACATCACAAATGCCAGGTCTATAAACCTGTGCGTATGTTTGTCTGTTTTGGCTTGATGTCGTATGCTGAGTAAGCAGGAGTCAGGCGTGGGTACCAGGGTGTGAGATGAGATCTCTGCTGTGATCTCCGTCACTCGTTGCCAGGCCGAGTTTATGGAATGGCAACTCCAAACCATATGATAGAAGTCAGCTGCTGGTGTAGCGCATCTGGGACATGTTGGCGTTGTATTGGGGTAGATTTATTGGATGCAAGCTGGTGATAAATATGATTGGTGAAGATAATTAAATTAGGTGTAACATAGGCGAGGATTACGGGATATTGATTTGATTGTTGCAAGGGCGGTAATCCAGGTCTTCTGTGGTAGTGGGGTAGAAAGGACAGAGTCCCAGCGCGCTTTCACGTGTGGCAGTGTTGTGCATATTGCTTCGAGAAATGCTTTATATAGTGTGGTAATAATGTTCTTTGAGCTGCCAATGGTTAGGATAGTGGTGAGCAGTGAGGATTCGGGAGGTTCCGAATCTCCTACGCCCCAGATATTGTTGAGCAATAGCTTTATGGCATTAAATGTTAGAAAGGCCCCATTTTGCATAATGCCTACAGTCACCAGTTCCGCGAAAGTATGCATCACGGAGCTAGAGTATAAATCACCTAATTGGAGCGTGTTCATTTCTCGTGTATCATGGTGTATTGACAGGGTTTGGGTACCCGGCAATTGAAGCAGTGGCAACAGAGTCGAATAGGGGAGAGATGTGGTCTTATTTTGGACATATCTGCGCCAACAGAATCGGGCTGCCTCTAGTAATATTAGTCTGGGAGGCGTGTGAGGAGTGCTAGTTAGTATCGAGAGCAGCAGCCCCTGTGGTGCTGTATGTGTCTGTAACATCTTGCTTTCAACCGACGGGGTGTCTCGTAACCATGAGGACAGCCATGATAATTGAGCGGCTGCATAATATCTTTCAAAGTTAGGCATTCCCAGTCCACCCATCTCCTGCGGGTGTTGCGTTATTAACAGCGCCACTCTGCGTCTATCTTTACCCCAGAGTAAATCAGTTAGCATTGATTGCAGCTTGTTAAAAAAAGAGCGTGGTAAGCACAGCGGGAGGGCTGTAAAGTAATACAAAAACCTTGGAAGAATGAGCATCTTGGCTATCGCCACACGGCCCATTGGAGACAGGGGGAGTGAGCTCCTGAAGGGTATTGAGCCGCGAACGGAGCCAAGGACCCTATCTATGTTTCCTTCTTTTAGATCTATAATGGAGTGATAGATCTGCACTCCCAGATATTTAAAGGTTATATACGACCAGGGTAATTTATATTGCGATAGTGTCATATGGTGAGCTACCGGGGACGGAGAAATGGGGAATATGCTTGATTTGGACCAGTTGACGTGCAGTCCAGAGGCGATGGCGAAGGAGTCTAGCATCTGCAATACCTCCGTCATATGGGCCGAATGGCCGCGCAGATATATTAAGGCATCATCTGCATACAAAGATACGATGTGATGGGTGTTAGACTCCGGGATACCCCATATGTGTGCGTAGCTCCGTAGTTTAATCGCTAGTGGCTCCATAGCAATAGCGAATAGCAGTGGGGATAATGGGCAGCCTTGTCTGGTGCCCCTGCCTATGGGGAATGCTTCAGAGATAACTCGTCCATTTTTGACACGGGCAGTGGGCCTGGAGTAAAGCGTTTTGATCCAGTTAATAAAACCGGCGCCGAAACCAAATGCTTTAAGTGTGTGTAAAAGATAGTTCCAACTGAGTGTATCAAATGCTTTTTCTATATCTAGGGAAAGAGCCACTGCTTCCGAGTTTGTATTGCTGTGTATTATGTGTAAGAGTCTCCTAATGTTCAGGAAAGTGCTTCTGCCAGGAATGAAGCCGGATTGATCATGGTGTATTAAAGACGGTAAATAGGGGAGGAGCCTGTTTGCGAGTACTTTTCCTAATAATTTGCAGTCTGTGTTTAGCAAGGAGAGCGGCCTGTATGATTTGACATCTAGAGGGTCTCGGCCCGTTTTTGGAAGAACGACTATCAGTGCTTCGCACATTGAGTCCGGTAGTTGTAATTTATGATGTGCTTCATTGAATACTTCTGTAAGTGGGTGTAATAAGAGGGCGGCGTGGGAATTGTAATATTCTATCGGTAGGCCGTCTGACCCGGGTGTTTTATTACGTGCCATTTGTGATAGTGCAAGCCACAGCTCTTCAATAGTGGTGGGGCCGTCTAGGGTGGCGGTGTTGTCAAGGATAAGTTGATTTTGGGGGACCAGGTATAGTGTGTTGATAAGATGTTGCTCTGGAGGTTGTGGAGGGGGTGTATAGAGGGTGCGATAGTATGTGGAGAAGGCGTCATTTATGCCTGCTTGGGTATTAACGATGGTGTCAGAGTTTAAGCGTATTGCGCCAATGGGTGTTGGTTGTGATGGCTGCCGAGTCAGCCAAGCTAATAATCTTCCAGATCTGTCACCTTTGGTGTGTTGTCTGGTCATGTAGTGTCTGTAATCATGTTTACTCAATCTATTGTCTGTCTCCTTGTGAGTAGCCCTAAGCAGGTGTAGTGTTGCCAGTGCGGGTTCACTATTGTCGTTTGCATTCTCTGCGTTTCGGAGCTTTGTTTCTAAGTCTTGTAATTCCTTAATGAGTACCTTTCTGACTCCTACCGTGGCCAAAAGGCAGTGACCCCTTATCACCACTTTATGAGCGTCCCATTCTATGGCACGGGATGAGGTTGTGTTTTTATTTGATAGAAAGTAATCAGTTAGACTTTTGGAGATATCTTTTTGAAAAGGAGGATCTAGGAGGGCTTCTGGTTGCAGACGCCATGTTGGTATCCAAGTGTGTATGTGTCCCCATGCCAATGTTAGGCATAATGGGTTATGGTCTGATATCGTGCGTGCCAAATATTCAGATAAGCATATTTTATGATTAATAGTGGCGGATACAAAGAATATATCTATCCTAGTATGCAGTTTATGAGCTGGGGAGAAGTAAGAGTATTCGCGGTGAGTAGGGTGGTGCACCCTCAATATATCTCTTAGTCCATTGTTTGATGCCCACTGCGCCAAAGTCTCTGAGGCACGATTGGCAGGGGCTGCAATGAGTGGGGGAAATGAGCGATCCATTCGAGTGTCCAGGACACTATTGAAGTCACCCCCCCATATGCATTCCAGTGTGGGGTCGCTAAGGTTGCCAGTAGTGAGCGTGGACAAGAAGTCACGCTGGTTCGTGTTTGGGGAGTATAGTGCGACCAGGGCTAATGGGGACCCGTCTAGGGCGCCTTCAAGTATTACATATCTACCATTTGGATCACATTGTGTGCGAGAGAGTACAAACGGGACACTGGGTGCTATCCAGATGGCCACTCCGCGAGCAAAGGACGAAGAAGTAGTGCCGTATAATTGGCCCTTCCATTTTGAGCGTGCAGTGTCCAGGATGGATTTGGTGAAATGTCTCTTGTAGCAGAGCTATGTGTATTTGATGTCTTGTGAGAAAAGCGTGAACCCTTTGGCGTTTCCGAGGATTTGCCATACCCTTAACGTTCCATGTGAGTATTTTGTATTTCAGGGTCCCTTGGTGCTTGTGAGTGGCCATAGTTGTTTTATGTATATTATATGATCGGGATTGTAATTATCTGTCAACCCGATTTTGACATTGTTATGGGACTCAGTCGCTGTGATTGGCCGACCAGTAAGTAACAAGCTGTAAGCTGTACATTTGTTGCTACAGTAAGCTTTTCTTGTGTGTTTGCCGCTGTTTTTATGTTTAACCCGCCTACTGTAGATCCATACTCCTAATATAGAGGTGCACACTAAAACAACATACAACAAATAAACTATTAACATATAGAGAACAATACCGGAAAAATCCAGTGTAAGGTAATTGTCCATATGGAGCAGGGGGGTGCCAATTAGCGTTGGTGCAAAAGTACGGTCTTACCCTGCCCGGGTTTCATGTAGTTTAGAAAGCGAAGCGCGCCGGCCGGGGAATGGGTTGGGGGGGGCGGCACCCGTTGGCTGCAAGACTGTGCATAGGAGCATTGAAGAAGCTGTGACGAAAACTTTTAGGCGTTGAGTGAGCAAGTCCGATCATTCAGCAGATGTCATCCGCTGTGCGCGGTGTAAGGAGAGGACCTCGTGTGGACTCAGTTGAGTCAGAGTTTGTATCCTGTTCCAGTTCGATTTCCGTTTGCAAAGGTAGGACGACGGAAGAAGCGTTGACAAAATTGATGTTGTCCGGAGGAGCCGAGAGCGCTCGGATTTTGCCTGCTCAGGTGAGGGTCCAGCTCCCTGTCTCTTGCATTGCTTACGGTTCAGCGTGGAGAGAGATCTAGGGGGTCATTCTGACCTCGGCGGTAAAAGCCGCTTACCGCCGGTCAGAAGGCCGCCACAATACCGCTGCGGCCGCGGTCAGCCGCTACGGACATTCTGACCCACAACTGCAAAACCTCCAAAAATCCGACCTCCACTGCAGTCCGCCACATCAGCGGCCAGTGGTAAACTGGAGATGACCAAACCTCCACCGCCACGCCAACAGAAATACGCCCATGCCATTACGACCCGCAAATCCACGCGGCGGTCTTTCAAACGCGGTAGTCCATTGGCGGTACACACCGCCGCGGTAAAAATACACACACCTTTACAAACCTCTACCACATTGGACAATGTGAAAGGCACACACCTGAAACACATACACACACCACTCCCACACACCCATTACAATATAAAACACACACCCACATCACCCACAAACCCCTACTAACAAAAATCAGAGACGAAGGAGATAGAGACACATCAGCGAAAATAGAGCTACATCACACAGAGGCACACAGCACCATCACACACACCACATAGAAGCACAAAGCACCACACACCAACACACACATCACCACATACACCACCCCACACCTCATACACACCACCCCATGGCACCCCAAAGGCACCCACGCTTTTCGGACCAAGAACTCCGGGTCATGGTGGAGGAAATCATAAGAGTAGAACCCCAGCTCTTCGGCTCACAGGTGCAGCACACCACGATAGCCAGGAAGGCGGAGCTATGGCAGCGGATCGTGGACAGGGTCAACGCGGTGGGACAGCATCCCAGAAATAGGGACGACATCCGCAAACGATGGAACGACCTACGGGGGAAGGTGCGATCGATGGTCTCGCGACACAACATCGCAGTGCAGAAGACTGGCGGGGGACCACCACCCACACCACCCGAATTCACAGCATGGGAGCAAGAGGTACTAAACATCCTGCATCCTGCTGGCCTCGCTGGAGTATCCGGAGGAATGGACTCTGGTAAGTACAAGCTCAACTACTTCACCCCCCCCAGCATGCTAACCCCCACCCCCACCCTCACCCCCAACCCCCCATCACACATCCTCCCTGAGAATGTCTCTCCAGCACAACCCACCCAACACCAACCTCTGCATGCCATCCCCAAACTATGGACACCCATCACCTAAGCATGACCACTGCACACACCCATCCCCCCCCCCCCCCCACAAAACACCCTCACAACACCTCCCCCAAGGGAATGCCAGCACTGGGGGACAAGGGCACCCATAAAACGCAAGCAAATGCACACACAGAAACAATAACCATACCCTCTTACCCCATGCAGGACCCGAACGACAACACACCGGTCAGGAGGGACCAGAAATGTCCATCCCACCCCCGGAAGAGGCCCCTAGTGATGACAGCAGCTCTGTCGACCTGGACCCTGATGACCAGCCCGGACCATCGGGGACCTCTGGACAGTCGGTTCCCCTCACCCAGACACAGGCCACTGCAGACCCAACCCCCTCTGGGAACAACAGCACAGCTCCCACCCAGCGGGCCCATGCCTCAGTCTCTAGGACAGGTCAAGCAGCGGTGTGTCTGCCACTACAGGGCACCCAGGGTAACCCACCACCCCAACAACAACAGGGACCTGGGGGCAGTGGTAGTGGGCACACCGTCCAGGGGACAGAGGCCCAGGGAAACAGGGCAACTCAGAGGGCTGCTGTGCGACAGGGGGGGGAGGAGAGGCCCAGGGAACCCACTCTCCAAGAGGCCCTCACCACCATCATGGCAGCCTACCACCACTCACAAGAGACGATGGCGACGGTACTGGCCAGGTTCCAGGAGATCCAGGCACAGCAGGAGGAACGCTACATGGGGTTCAGCGACCACCTAACCAACATCTCTACCGCTATGGGGAGCATAGTCCAGGCCCTGAACCGTATAGAGGACACGTTTCGGGACCATGTGGCATCACACAGGGCCCCTGTCACTAGCCCGGAAAAGGAACAGCCTACCACCTCCGCCGGCGCTAGTGGACAGGAGGCCCCACCACAACGACAGGCCACCAGAACCCCACCTCCTGCTGAACAACAACCACCCCGCAAGAGGAGCCTGAGATCAAAAAAATCGACAGAGTAGGAAGTCAAGACCCCCGCCAGCATCAGATACCCCCTGAAGTCCTCCCACTGTTCCACATTGCCACCCTGTCAAACCTTGAACTGCCCCTGCTCCATCCTTCCACAGGCATATGGACAATGCACCTGTCAGACTGAGAACTGCACTCTGCCATGGACATTACTCCACCCCCACCCATCACTGTTTTACTTTCATGTACCATCATCTTGCACAAAAAATAAATCACTCATTGCACTGAAATCAATCAGGACTCAGCCTGTCTTATTTATAAATGTATAACACATTACATATCAATTACTTTCTGTTAACTTTGTGCGGAACACATACCGAGGTCACTTAGCATTAGTCCATGGGCTAACCAAGCAGAAGTCACGCAGTGGGACATACAGCACTGAAAAGGGAACGGAAAATCAAACATCATGTTAAAAGTTCTGGGGGGAAATAGACAAAGTTGAGATGCAGGAGGCTTTCAGGAAATGTAAAATGGCATGGGTGATTCTTACCTGTGTGCTACTGAAAATACTGTTCTATAACTCTGTCCCTGTTGTCTGTGTCGTCCTCTGAGTCTTCCTCTTCTTCACTCTCCGCAGGCTCCACAGCTGCTTCAACACCACCATCTGCACCATCCTCCTGCAGGAAAGGAACCTGACGTCGCAATGCCAGATTGTGAAGCATACAGCAGGCCACGATGATATGGCACACCTTCTTTGGTGAGTACATCAGGGATCCCCCTGTCATATGCAGGCACCTAAACCTGGCCTTCAGGAGGCCAAAGGTCCTTTCTATGATCCTCCTAGTCCGCCCATGGGCCTCATTGTACCGTTCCTCTGCCCTGGTCCGGGGATTCCTCACTGGGGTCAGTAGCCAAGGCAGGTTGGGGTAACCAGAGTCACCTATTAGCCACACACGTTGTCTCTGTAGCTGCTCCATCACATAGGGGATGCTGCTATTTCGCATAACATACGCGTCATGCACTTACCCAGGGAACTTGGCATTTACATGGGAGATGTACTGGTCAGCTAAACAGACCACCTGGACATTCATCGAATGGTAATTTTTCCTGTTCCTGTACACCTGCTCATCGTCTCTTGGGGGCACCAAAGCCACATGTGTCCCATCAATGACACCAATGATGTTGGGGATATGTCCAAGGGCATAGAAATCACCCTTCACTGTAGGCAATTCACCCTCCTCTGGGAATATGATGTAGCTCCGCATGCGTTTCATCAGGGCAGACAACACTCTGGTCAAAATCCTGGAAAACATAGGCTGAGACATTCCAGATGACATGGCCACTGTTGTCTGGAATGATCCACTTGCCAAAAAATGGAGGACTGACAGAACCTGCACCAGAGGGGGAATCCCTGTGGGTTGGCGGATGGGGGACATCAGGGCTGGCTCCAGCTGGGCATACAGATCATGGATAGTGGCACGGTCAAGTCTGTAGCGTAGTATTATATGGCGTTCTTCCATTGTCGACAGGTCCACCAGCGGACGGTACACACGAGGATTCATCCTTCTCCTCGCAAGTCCCAGCGGACGGTGCCTAGGAAGGACAACATGGAGCACAGAGTCAGGCAAACCACAGGTACGTTCACACAGCTTGCACAGTTGAAGAATCGCAATGGATTGAAAGGCGTGTATGTGTGGCAATGCAAGGCCTAGGCCTGTGTGACGCAGTCAAAATTAAGCCATGTGGGCCCTTGAAATGGCGGCTGCCTGACCTGAGAAGTGGGAAAATGGGATGTGAGGTCAATGCGCTGGCGGGGCACACCGTGGCGGTAGGCGTTCGAAGACCGCTATACGAAGCCGCATTGGTTAACATTGAAGCCTATGGGTTTCAGGAGCCAATGACGATGTGCGCCGGCGGTCGCGGTACGCACCGCGGCGGTACGCACCGCCGCGGGCGTGACCGCCATTTTCTATCTGCTTAATCACTCGAGACCTGATCATCCACAGGAGAGGACCTATACTGCAAGTGCTGCTGTGACCTCGGTCTGGAAGTGACAATGGCTGCTGCGACTGGGGAAAGGGCCCCTGCCTTCACGTCTGAAGAGTTGGAGAAGCTCGTGGATGGGGTCCTCCCCCAGTATGCGCTACTCTACGGTCCTCCAGACCAACAGGTGAGTACACCGGGTGCACATGGAATGGGCTATGCCTGTGTGGATTGGGGTGGATGTAAGTTGGTGGGGTGGGGGCGAATGAGGAGTGCAACGCACGACAGATGAGAGCATGTGCCATATAGCAAAGTTGG
This sequence comes from Pleurodeles waltl, assembly GCF_031143425.1. Classification (NCBI taxonomy): domain Eukaryota; kingdom Metazoa; phylum Chordata; class Amphibia; order Caudata; family Salamandridae; genus Pleurodeles; species Pleurodeles waltl. Next base: position 913,086,801 of record NC_090448.1, on the reverse strand, counting down.
TGGGGGGGACCAATCACATCTAACATGCAGGTCATTGATGATTGTTTCCTTTCCACCCTGTACATGTCAAATAGGTCAGCGCCCATCAGAAAGTCGACATTTGGCGTGCCATCGCCAAGGAAGTCCGGAACTTGGGGGTCCACAACAGACGGGGCACCCACTGCCGCAAGAGGTGGGAGGACATCCGCCGCGGAACCAGGAAGACCGCCGAGTCACTGCTGGGGATGGCCTCCCAACCTAGGAGGGGTGCCAGTCGTACCATGACCCCCCTGATGTCCCGGATCCTGGCGGTGGCCTACCCTGATTTGGATGGGCGCTTGAAGACATCACAACAGACACAAGGGGGTGAGTATCAGCACATTCTCCTATCTTTCTGCGCAGTGGAGGCGTCTGGGTGGGGGAGGAGGGCTGTGGGTGACATTAGGCCAGGGCGCTTTCTATAGTGTAGTCCTCTCCCTTAGGCATGGCCCTGTGCCCCCGGCCCCCACCTCTGTAGGGTGACAAGTACAGCCATTGATGGTCCAGCATCACCCATGTGCGCGTTTGACGTCTCTTGACCTGTTGTCCTAGTCAGTAGTACTGAGTAGTGTACCCCGAATGCGCGGCTTAGTGCATGAGGCTCCTGTGTCTGTCCTCTCCGCCAACGGTGTTGACATTGCATGCACTCAACCTGGTCTTCTTTTTTCTCCCCCCACCCTTTATCTTCATCTTCTTGTGCATGTGTGCATTAGCATCATCAGGCGGAGGAGATTTGGCATCGGAGCACGAGGGAGCTGCAAGTCACAAGGCCCCGGTGGGCCCAGGAACAGACACCGAGGGCACCAGTGATCCGGAGGGCGAGGGGAGCACCACAACGGGGACCGGTGGTGAGACAAGCGACACAGACACGTCCTCGGATGGGTGCTCCCTAGCGGTGGCGGCAACATTCGTGCCCCCCGCCTCTACAGGTACAGCCGCCACCCAGCGCACTAGCACCGCCCTCCCAGCAGCCCCTCAGTCTTCGCTCCGTGCCCGTTCGCCCAGGAAGGCGCGCGTCTCCTTCGCCCCAGGCACCTCAGCCTCTGCCTCTGTTACCCCTGCTGCCCTCAGTGCGGAGCTCATTGACCTCGTGAGGACGCTCATTGTTGGGCAGACTACCCTTTTGAATGCCATCCAGGGGGTGCAAAGGGAGGTGCAACAGAGCAATGCGTACCTGGAGGGCATTCATTCAGGTCAGGCTGCCCATCAACGAGCGTTCACTGCTCTGGCCTCAGCGCTGACGGCAGCCATTGTCCCTGTTTCCAGCCTCCCTCTTCTGACTGCCTCCAGCCTGTCTCTGTCTCCTGTTCCTCAGCCTATCCCATCCACACCATCAGACCAGCCTGCACACACCTCAACACCCAAGGGCAGCTCATCCAGACACAAGCACCACAGATCCCACAAACACTCACCCAAGCAACACACAGATGCAGACATTCCAACAGTCACTACCACCTCTGTGTCCCCCTCCTCCTCGTCTCCCTCCTCCCTCCCTGTGACGTCTACACTCACACCTGCATGCACCCCAACATCAGCCAGTGCTTCCATCACCACCTCACCCTCCAGTACAGTCCACACGCGTGCAGTCACCACCCCCACTGCCATTTACACGTCCCCTGTGTCCTCTCCCACTGTGTCTGTCACCCCCTCTTCCAAGACACACAAACGCAGGCAGCCACCCACCCAACAGCCATCCACCTCACGACAGCCTACAGCACCAGCACCTTCACCCAATGACAGCACACCTGACTCTCCTACAACCACATCCTCTTCCTCCACTCCCATCACCACTTCTCCTACCCTTTACCTTGGCACTAAAAAACTTTTCCTGGCTAATCTTAACCTCTTTCCCTCCGATGACCTACCCCCTCCATCTGCAAAGAGTCCCAAGAGCACCTCAGCCACCACCAGCCCAGCTTCGAGTGTCACTGTTGTGCATGGGTACTGGAGTCCACCCTTTGCCAGCAGTGACACTTCGATCAGCAGCAAGGACACATCCAGCCCCCCCCCCGGCAAGAGGACCCGCAAACACAAGGGCCGCCGTGCGAGGACTGACACGGCTGCCCCCAAGGAGCAAAGTGCGCCCACTTCACCAGCCACAACATCTAGGGGAGGCAAGGGCCCGAGAGCCCCATCTAAGGAGCGGAAGGGCAGCAGGAGCGCGGAGCAGGTGGGCCCCACATGTCACATCCCAGCTGTGAAGGAGGACACTAAAGAGCCCAGGACTCCGTCCCCGAAGGGTCCAGACACGTCACGGTCCGAGGGCGACTGAGCAGGGAGTCCAGCACAGGTCTGGCTCCCTTGACCTACTGGATAAGCACCGCTGAACAGGGCCCGCCGTGCAGAAGAGCACCGCTGAACAGGGCCCGCCGTGCAGAAGAGCACCGCTGAACAGGGCCCGCCGTGCAGAAGAGCACCGCTGTACAGGGCCCCGCCGTGCAGAAGAGCACCGCTGAATAGGGCCCCGCCGTGCAGAAGAGCACTGCTGAACAGGGCCCGCCGTGCAGAAGAGCACCGCTGAACAGGGCCCGCCGTGCAGAAGAGCACCGCTGAACAGGGCCCCGCCGTGAAGATAGGCACCGCTGAACAGGGCCCCGCCGTGCAGAAGAGCACCGCTGAACAGGGCCCGCCGTGCAGAAGAGCACCGCTGAACAGGGCCCCGCCGTGCAGAAGAGCACCGCTGAACAGGGCCCCGCCGTGAAGATAGGCACCGCTGAACAGGGCCCCGCCGTGAAGATAGGCACCGCTGAACAGGGCCCCGCCGTGCAGAAGAGCACCGCTGAACAGGGCCCCGCCGTCTCAAGCACCGCTCCGCTGGGCCCTTCCTGTCAAGCACCGCTCCGCTGGGCCCTTCATCTCAAGCACCGCTCCGCTGGGCCCTTCCTGTCAAGCACCGCTCCGCTGGGCCCTTCATCTCAAGCACCGCTCCGCTGGGCCCTTCCTGTCAAGCACCGCTCCGCTGGCCACCGCCGTCTCAAGCACCGCTCCGCTGGGCACCGCCGTCTCAAGCACCGCTCCGCTGGGCCCTTCATCTCAAGCACCGCTCCGCTGGGCCCTTCATCTCAAGCACCGCTCCGCTGGGCCCTTCCTGTCAAGCACCGCTCCGCTGGCCACCGCCGTCTCAAGCACCGCTCCGTTGGGCCCTTCATCTCAAGCACCGCTCCGCTGGGCCCTTCCTGTCAAGCACCGCTCCGCTGGGCCCTTCCTGTCAAGCACCGCTCCGCTGGCCACCGCCGTCTCAAGCACCGCTCCGCTGGGCACCGCCGTCTCAGGCACCGCTCCGCTGGGCCCTTCATCTCAAGCACCGCTCCGCTGGGCCCTTCCTGTCAAGCACCGCTCCGCTGGCCACCGCCGTCTCAAGCACCGCTCCGCTGGGCACCGCCGTCTCAGGCACCGCTCCGCTGGGCCCTTCATCTCAAGCACCGCTCCGCTGGGCCCTTCCTGTCAAGCACCGCTTCGCTGGCCACCGCCGTCTCAAGCACCGCTCCGCTGGGCCCTTCATTTCAAGCACCGCTCCGCTGGGCCCTTCCTGTCAAGCACCGCTCCGCTGGCCACCGCCGTCTCAAGCACCGCTCCGCTGGGCACCGCCGTTCAAGCACCGCTCCGCTGGGCCCATCCTGTCAAGCACTGTTTATGGTTCACTGTGCCCACCATGCCTCCTCCTTGACCAGTGGAGACTGTCATCCACCTGATGGACTGTGGCTTTGCACTCCCCAGGATGGTACAGTGGGCAGCCCACCCACTGTAGAGACTTGAGAGACTGTGGCTTTGCACTCCCCAGGATGGTACAGTGGGCAGCCCACCCACTGTAGAGACATTGAGAGACTGTGGCTTTGCACTCCCCAGGATGGTACAGTGGGCAGCCCACCCACTGTAGAGACATTGAGAGACTGTGGCTTTGCACTCCCCAGGATGGTACAGTGGGCATGGTGGCTCCTCGTGGATCTGGCGTCGTGGACTCATGTGGCTGTGGTGCCCCCCCCTTCCCTTCCCCCTGAGGTGCCTGTAGTTTTTACATCAGATGCCCCTGCAGTGTTCTCTCCAAAGGACTCAGGTCTCCTGTGTGGGCTTTGCCCTTGTGTCGCTACACTGTGGCCCATGGACTATTCTATGTACTTTGGTTGTACAGGACTGATTGCCTCGGTTCTCCATGGCAGTGTATATAGTTTGATTTTTGTATATATTTTTTACATAGTTGACGTATATTTGTCCGAGCCTATTATTTACATAAATTAATCCTCACAATTTAATTATGTGTTTGCATTTTTCTGGGGTGTTTGGGTGGAGTCACTGTGACTTGTTGCTCTGCATTGGTGTGTACATAGTTGGGGGGGGGGGGTCACATATGTGTGTGGCCATAACCTTTCGTCCTCCCCCTCCCGTGTGTCGTAGGTGCAGTACTCACCGTTGTCGTCTGCGCCGGACTTCGTACTCGTGGTAGATGAGAAGGTAGACGAGAGCAGGTAGGATGTTTAATTCGGGTTCCATGCTGTCCTCCTTCCTCGTGGAGTGTGTATCGGTGAGCGTTTTCCCGTTCGTGGTCTGTTTCCGCCGTGTTTTTATCGGCGGGGCTCCCGCCCCGGAAAAGGTGGCGGATTGATGAGTCGTGATAGGGTGGGCGTTACATTGTCTGCCGCCTGCCTGTTGGCGGTGACCGCCGAGCTGTTTGTATGTACCGCCGTGGCGGTCGGAGTGTTAATGTGACTGTCTCTGTTGGCGGTTCCCGCCAGGGTCAGAATTCCATTTTTTGGACCGCCGGCCTGTTGGCGGGTTGGCCGCCGCTTTATCACCGACCGCCAGGGTTAGAATCACCCCCCTAGTGTCGTCCTGAGTGCTTGCGTCCAGCGGGTCCGCTAGGCCTTTAGCATGCAGCCAAGTCCAGGCATCTTCCGGGGTGGTAAAAAAGAAGGAGCGAGAGTCATCCTGTACCCGAAGTCTGGCTGGGAACATCAGTGCGTATTTGATATCTTGTTTGCGGAGGCATGTTTTAACACGATAGAAGGAGTTGCGTTTTTTTGCACCTCTGCTGTAAAGTCTGGATAGGCTGTTATCGTAGCATTTTCATAGCACACTGGGCCTGATTTGCGAAATAGTTGGAGGATAAGGTCTCTGTCTCGGTAGTTGAGGAGTCTTATTATAAGAGGTCGCGGCTGTGAGCCGGGTGCTGGAGGTCTACCTGGGATCCTATGTGCTCTTTCAACAGAGAAGAACTTCGGGATATTGTTTTTAAGGATTGTGTCTATGAGCCATTGTTCAATGAACAGTTCCGTGCTTAAGCCCTCTGTGCGTTCGGGGAATCCGACCAGGCGTATGTTGTTGCGGCGGGACCTGCCTTCTGCATCTTCCGTTCTGTGCTTTAAGAAATCAACTTCTGTTGACAGCTGCGTTAGCTGTATTTGCAGGTCTTTCATGGAGCCAGGTAAGGACGCTGTGTCTTTTTGAAGTTTGGATACTCTATCGGCTAAAGCGTGTTGGTCAGCACGAATGATGTCGAGATCTTCTGTTACAGAGCCTATTTTGGCTTCCAAGGTGGTCTTAGTGTCTAGAATGGCTTGCAAGATTTTTTCAAATCGTGAAGTATGTGATTGTAAAGTTAGTTCCAGCTTCTGTAACGTTGATTGCGCAGTGGTGTGAGCTTCTGGAGGGGGTGTTATAGTGTGATCCATTTTGGTGAGAGGTGCTCTGGTGGTCTTTGGCTTCACCATTTGAGAGATACAGCAGTGTCTGTGAGTTAGTATTGCGTTTGGGGTCCCTGCGGTGAAAGCCGCTTGGTCAGATGTTGTGGCAAGCCAGCCGATCGGGGCACACGTCCGGCGAATAACTTGGGGAGGATCAGCCAGAAGCGTTAACTAACTGCTTAAAGGGGCCGCAGTTAGTGGTGTCAGCCGGGTATCACGCTGTTGAAGAGGTGTGGATTTTGTGCTTTCAGACTAGGTAGGAGCAGTGTCTGTGCTGGATCTTTTGGGTTTTTTAAAGGAATATTTGACGTATTATGAAGTTTCGGCCCGAAGAGTGTCGCCAGGAGGCTCACCTTGTGTTATTGTCTGCACCTCTTGTGCCCCAGGTATCCGTCCGCAATTTGTTCTGCAGCTGCCACTTCACTACTGAGGGGTTGAGTGCGGTAAAGTTGGTGTAGGCTCGGAATGACTGTGCAGGGTGATCCAACTTTACTGATTCTGTCTTTCTTGGTGCCTTAGGGGGACACAGTGGGGCTTGGGGTGATGTTGTTACTCAAATATGGTCAGTCAGTGCACCTGGCATGCATCACGTTTGTGGGGGGTGCTTAAGCAGTGTGGTTCTCTTTGCCGATGAGTTCGGTACTTCTGGGCCACAGGATCACGGCCCCGCAAAGTTTTGAAGCACCCAAAATGGCGGCCTCCGATTGTGCGATCGTCCGATTAGATCATTTTTCGGGCCGGCAGCGGTGCTGGACTTAAATTGGTCCCGGGTATGGGACAAGACGTTTGTGGGGGGTGCTTAAGCAGTGTGGTTCTCTTTGCCGATGAGTTCGGCACTTCTGGGCCACAGGATCACGGCCCGCAAAGTTTTGAAGCACCCAAAATGTCGGCCTCCGATTGTGCGAACGTCCGATTAGATCATTTTTCGGGCCGTTTTTCGGGCCGGCAGCGGTGCTTGACTTAAATTGGTCCCGGGTATGGGACAAGACTACGGGACGCACAGCGGGCGTCCGATGGGTGCCTGAGTGAGGGAAGGGAGCGGCTCGAGCAGGCGCGCTCCGGCGCAGCACTAGGTTAAGCAGGGCTGTGTGCGGGAGGACTCGGCCGGCCCTGCGCGCGCCGGGCAGCCCCCCTCGGGCCAACGGTCAGTCCCGGCGCGCACGACGGGGACGCGGCGGCGAGCTCCTACCTCCGTGGCAACGCCGGGGTCCAAGCGGCGGCTCCGGTTCGCCGAGCATGCAGCTCCGATCCGCTGGGCCGCGCGGGTCGTATAAATGCATTTTTCTCCGGGAGTACACTGGCTGCGAAGCCGCGGTCACGGTTGATAGTACAGCCCTCCGGGGCCCCCCAAGCGGCTTCCCCACCCTGCACCGGGGGGGGGGGCTCAACAGCAGGATAATTGTGCGGGCTGGGTGACGGAGCTGCAGTTTATGCTGCCGCTCCGAGCGCCATCTTGGCCACCAGCTTTTGTTATCATAAATGCAAATACTTGCCAGTTGACAAACACCCCGCCACCAACCATTTTTAAATGTTCCCTGGTGTCTAGTGTTGTCTGCTTGGGGACAGGTGTGCCAAAAAAACAAAAATAGGGCAATCTTCCCCCAGGGGGCAGAAATGCAATAGAATGTATTGCCACCTTTGGGGGGCGACCCTTCCCCAAGGGGCACCCCCCACACAAAGCACACACTTGATCCCTGGCGCTAAGTGGACTCTGACCCCCTTGGGGGAAGATGGGCCAAAAGAAAATAGGACGATCTGCCCCAAGGGGGCAGAACTGCCCAATAGTGTTTTTTGCCCCTTGGGGGCATCCCTTGCCCAAGGGGCCGCCCCCAAACACGAACAAAAACAAAAGAAAGAAAAGGACAAAATCCCTGGCGTCTTCATGGTTTCTGGCCCCCAGTGGGAAGAAGGGCTTAAAAAAATAGGCCAATCTGCCCCTAAGGCAGGCAAAAATGGCCTAGATTATATTGCTCCCTTTGGGGGGTTACCCTTGCCCAAGGGGCCACCCCACCTACACAAAGCACACACATGATCCCTGGCGCTAAGTGGATTCCGCCCCACTTGGGGGCAGGAGGGCCTTAGGGGGGCAGATCTGCCCAATAGTGCTTTTTGCCCCTTGGGGGTGACCCTCAATACAAAAGAATCTGTGACAAATCAATCCCGGTGGCTTTTGGCCTAAAAATAAAAGGCCGATCTGCCCCCTAAGGGGGCAGAAACGGTAATAAATATACGCAACCCTTGCCCAAGGGGGTCGCTCCCCCACACTGTAAACACACACACATACTAATTCCCTGGTGTCTAGTGGGCATTCCTGCTGCCTGATCGCATCGCGATCAGGTAGCAGGAATGCTGAAAGAGACATTGAGGGAAAGGAAAACCCTTTCCTTTCCCTGATGCCTCTTTTACAGTAATCCCCCCTCCCGGAGGAAAAACTGACCTCCTTTCTGGTGGACACGCTGGAAGAAAATTGCGCGCTGACGTCGTTGGTGGGTTGGGGGGAGGGGAAGCGATTCCCCTTCCAACCCTGACCTGGGGGTTATGGGGGGCAGCCCTTGGGGGAGCGCTAGCGCTTCCCCGTGGGCCGGTACATGGATGTAATGGTTACGTTTGTGGCGCCTGAGAGGTGCATTCACGGACGTAACCATTACGTCCATGGCTTACAAGGGGTTAAAGAGCAGCTTTGCAGAATGCCAAGTTCAAATCTATGTATGACAGATATAAAAGAGTTGTGCAGGAAGGAGATCAACTATTTGTGTGTCAAACCTTTGTTGTCTGTGGAGGTCAGGCTGTCTAAACATATGCTGTGGTTGACCATATAAAATGCTGCTGAGTGATTGGAGCTATTGCTTAAGTCCGCTGAGCCTTTAGTCTCCTGTGTTTCCAGATTGGCTATACGAAGAATTGTTGTTGCTATGTTTACCCTTGTTTAGTGCTGAGCAAGCCGTAGGGTCTGTCTGCACTTAGGAAAAACAGTCTAGAACCCTGGACAGCTAAATTGTATACTGTTTTTTCTATGTGCATGCCATCCCTCTATCTGACATAGATATTGTTATGCGGTTCCTTTGGATTTAGTAGGACTGTGTATTAGGTCAGCAAAACTTCACAGTAAAGAGCCTTAATCTGCTTTTATTGTCACTGAATTTCCATTTGCTTTGGTGAGCTCACAGTACAACATCTAAAAATCCTAATCTTTCAAGGTGATAGATTTTGTCGGTAACGCTGAACATGACTACTCTGATTCTTGATGAATTGATGGAAACAGATCTAACCCTTTTGCTTGTCACTTTTGCATGCCTAAGGTGTCACAAAGAAAAGATATGAATATTGAAAATATCTTATTCTTGTATAAACAACAGAGCTGCGGTTATTAAGCAGGTGAGACACATCATTGTAATAAGCATTGTTAGAATGGTGAAAAACATAAACAATTCTGACATGGTAATTGTTCCTAATGCTACTCTTATCTGTCACTAGGTCCTATACACTAGAGAGCGCATAGCGGGAGTATCCTTTTACCAGACCTGTTGAAATGATCTAACCCAATACTTTGCCGTTAGGTATCAGAAAGCTGACCTTAGTGCATTAACAAATGCACCCATCTAAATGTGCGGGCTGGATATTTCTCTTGCATGGCTATCCTCCTTCACCCGATGAAGGTCGGGGTCAGCAGTGCTGCATCTCAGTCACAGCGCACAGAAGTTCCATGGCGACTTACTGTGAAGTGATTCTCACTGAGTTCAGCACAGAAGCTGTTTATCTAATCAGAGCCAGAGGTGCAGAACAGTGTCTTTAGTTAGTATGAAGAAAGAGAGTCATTTCCTACAAGCACAAAAAAAATATAACAGCCCTACGCTCTAAGTGTGTGACCCTAGAACTAATTGTCAGACTACAGGGAGAAAAGCCTACCAGGAATAAAAGTGTCTGTGGCACATTCTCATATCAAGGGAAAACATGTGTTAACCACCATTTAGAAGAAGAGGCCAAGTTAACCCCTCCCCCCGTGCTAAACCTTTTTTGGCTATTTGGGTAGTTTGTGCTTAGGTTCCCATACTTTTTTGTCCACATAAGCGACCCATGCCAAATTTGCACCCTTTTTTACAACAGCTTGGGGATTCTAAAGGTACCCAGGGTTTGAGCAATCTCTTGGAGGGAAACGAGAAATTAGCCAAAATACAGTTACATTTTGGGGTTTTGGGGGGAAAAATGGGAAAACGTGCCGCAGAAGAAAGTGTATTTTTTTCCTCTGAAAATGGCATCAACAAAGTGTTTGCAGTGCTAAAATCACCATCGTCCCAGCTTTCAGGAACAGCAGACTTGAATTGGAAAACCACATTTTTCAACACAGTTTTAGTGCATTTTACTCGGATATAGCCCATTTTTTCTATTTTGTGCATCCTTCCAGTTAGTCGTAGAAATGAGTGTGAAACCAATGGTGGATGCTGGAAAGCTATACATTTCTGAAAAGCAGACTTTGGGGGTTATTACAACTTTGGAGGTGGTGTTAATCCGTCCCAAAAGTGACGGTAAAGTGACGGATATACCACCAGCCGTATTACAAGTCCATTATATCCTATGGAACTCGTAATACGGCTGGTGGTATATCCGTCACTTTACCGTCACTTTTGGGACGGATTAACACCTCCTCCAAAGTTGTAATAACCCCCTTTGTGTAGATACTTCAAGCTTTTCCCAAACAAAGTAACAGTTTAAATAAAAAAAATATTGAAATGCAGCTGAAAAAACAGCCATTTCTGTCTACATTTTCATCTGTAACTTCTAACTATGGCCGATGTTCAGATGCAAATTACTGTTACGTCTGCTGGACCATTCTGGTTGCCGGGATATATAGGGCATGAAGGTTCACCTAGAACCCTAGGTACCCAGAGCCAATAACTGAGCTGCACGTTGCAATGGTTTTTCATTGTGTACTGAATATACAATAATTAACTTGGTAAAATATTAAGAGTCAAAAATAGGTATTGAGGAAACCTATCTGTTTCCAAAATTAGAACATGATATGGAGTTTACAAGTAGTGGTTATTTGCACATATCTGAATTTGGGGTTACCCATACTAGCATGTGAATTAGAGGGGATTCCGCAAAATAACTTCTTTCTGACATATTGTCTTACATTTGTAAGGTGCAAATGCAGAGAAAGACAATTGGTTATAACACTTGTTCTACTATTCCCTGTTTTCCCTAGTCTCCTGATAAAAAGGGCACCTCACTGTGTGGGGAGACCCAGTGCTCGCAACAGAAAACGGCCCAAAATGCAACATGGATACCATTTTTCCAGGCAAAGATAAATTTTTTGCAAAGTCGATAGCTATGGTTTTTGGGCCCTACCTCAGCTGGCACCTAGGAAAATCTAGCAAATCTCTACATTTTTTAAAACTAGACACCTAGGGAATCCGAAGAGAGGTGATGGGTGTGGCTCTCACAAGGTTGTTTTACCCAGAATCCCTTGCAAACCACAAACTTTGACTACAAAAACACATTCTCCTCATATTCTTGTGATGGAAAGTTCTGGAATCTGCACAGAGCTACTAACTTTCTTCAACCAAGCATTCTCCTACGTCTTCTGATGAAAATAGTACCTTACTTGTGTGGGTAGGCCTAGTTCCCGCAACAGGCAATGACCCAAATTGCAACATGGATACATCAAAATTTTCCATGCAAAACTGACCAGTTTTTTGCTAGGTGGCTAGCTGTGGTTTTTGGTCCCTACCTCAGCTGCACGTAGGGAAACCTAGCAAACCTGTACATTTTTTAAAAACTAGGCACACAGGGGAATCCAGGATGGGGTGACTTGTGTGGCTCTCACCAAGTTATGTTACCCAGACTCCTTTACAAACCTCAAAATCTGTCTAAAAACAAATTTTCCTTACATTTCTGTGATAGAAAGTTCTAGAATCTGAGGGAGGCCACAAATTTCCTATCACACTGCTTTCCCCTCGGTTTCCCAATAAAAATGTTACCTCACTTGTGTAGGTGGGCAAAGTGCCTGCGACAGGGAAGGGCCAAAATCATGTAGAAATTGAGGGAGAACCAAAGCGGGTCCAAAAGGGCAGGCTTTTTTTTCCATACGTTTTTAGGCTGACTCTTCTTTGGGCTCCCACACAAGTAGGGCAGAGTTTTTATCAGCCTAGATGGAGCAATGCTGGGTGGTAGCAATTTTGTGGATTCCTGTGGATTACGGAAGTTTCCATCACACAAATGTAGGGAAAGTGTATGATTTCCGGCAAAGTTGAAGGTTTGCAGGGCATTGTGGGTAAGAAAATGGTGTGGGGTGCATGTGAAGCACACCACCCTTGACTCCTCCAGAGTTTTCAGGAGTGTCTGGATCTGGTAAGTTTTTCCAGGTGGCACGGTTCCCAAGTCCAAAAATTGCAGCTGCTCATCATTGCAAGTGGGACAATACTGAGAGTTAGCTAAGCTCTCTTGACATGTATGTAAAATCAAAACCAGAAGAGTCATATGTCCTCTTGCTTGCCATTGGGATGAGATGATTTAGTTTGCAGGGCAGAAAGAATGTTGCACTCTTTAGTTGGGGTGGGCATAACCATGCCCATGGTGGTGACCAGCCTCCATCCCTCTATTTAAAAAGGAATGGTTCCCTGGTGTCTAGTGGCCATTCTTCCCACCCTGGGGGGCAGATTGGAATTAATAAGCCCCATCATCCCCTAGGGGGCAGAAAGACTGTGCCCATTTGTTTTGGGGAGGATGGTGGCATTGAAATCCCATTCTGGACAGCCCCCAACCCTTGATGAATGGAAAATAATCTTTGGTGCCTAGTAGGCATTATGCCTCCCTGGGAGGGCGTATCGGGGGATATTGTCCCCATACCCCTCCCCATCCAATCCCCCATGTTTTGCTGAAACACTGTGCTGGTTTTGGGGAGGGTTGGGGCCATTACAATTCTCATTTAGGGTAGACCCCACCCCTAATGTACATTTAAAAAAAGTCCCTGGTTTCTAGCAGCTTTCTGCCCACACCCCACCCACCCCAGGGAGGAGACAAGGAGGGCTGAAAGACTGAAAATGCCCCACAAAAATACAGGGGGAGAAAAAACCCTTGCCAAGGGGCTGCTCTACCTCCCTGGTGCCTAGTGGGTGGATCCCTGCTTGTGGATCGTCTTCCTTCAGTGACCCCCAAGCAGGGATCCAGTAGGGAGGGGTAACATTGGAAAGGGGAGATTCTCCCCTTTCCTGTTATGTCTCTCCCGTCTGCCTCAGTGCTCGGGGGACTGAGATAGCCCCCTGAGCATTGTGGCAGTGAAAGTGAAATAAGCTGAATAGTTTATTTCACTTTCAGTTATAGTAAAATAATGTCATTGAGCCGCATGTGCTGATCATCATTTCACTGAAACAAAAGAAACAGCCTCGGGAGATGCGGAAGCTCTCCCCCATCTCCCGAGGCTGTTTCTTTGCAAAATAAATCCCTCTGGTGTCCGTGCTAGTGGGATTTCAAGTGCCATGTGCGCTGATGGCCAGGAGCCATCCGATGCACATGAGCACTGTAGCGTCGGACGGAATGGGTTAAAAAAGAAAGCTAAAGTGGAGGTTAAATGTAAGCCCTACAACAATACATTCAGAAATCCATTTAGCTGACTTAGGGTACTTAATCTATTCATCAAACACTGTTGTGAGGCCAAGAGTTCCTTACACTTTTTGGATGTCATGCAGGTCCTTGATATTTTCTTGGACATACTATGACTCATCTATTAAAGTAACAAACTCTTTGAAACTACTGCAGTGCCCATCTTTAGAAACAGACCTCTAACACTTTAGTTGCCCACTGGGAAAACATTTAAACTGCAAAGTGTTGTAGGGTTGCTTATTTTCTTCCCCTGGAAATTGCCCTCGGGCTTGCAGTGAGGTCATACTTTGCATCCATCACTTTTCTACAGCATGCCTCCTTGGAAGCCTTCTGCAAGGCACTGCACAGAGTATTCCACATGATTTCTGTAAACATGATGCTACGCTGTGGAAGTGAGGGCATTGTTTTGTGCCTAATTAAAGCAGTTTTTTTCTTTGTCTGAGCTGCAGCTAGTAGGTTTGCCAGACACCCATTTGCAGTTTGGGCTGTCTAGACTTCTAATTAGGTAGGGGGGGAAGAGACTAAGCATAATCAAAACATGAAATTTACTCTAATTAGTGACTTTTTTACTATCGGCCTTTTATCTCTTCCTTGGCATCTAGTATGGACTGCTGTCATTCATTCTGTGAATTACAAAACGTTCAAATACATCAACAAGGTTAATATTCAACTTGACCCTTTGTTATTATTTCTCATCTACACAGAAAGCTTTATTCGTGATCCAGTCTAAAGCCACATGGAGTTCAAGATCCTAAACTGAGCATGTGTGATAATGATATATACAGCTCCAAATTATCTGGACATGAGTTGATTTAGATAGACAGAGGCTGGAATAACGAGGTCCTATGCCCAAAATGTTCTATTTACCACAAATTTAGGCATCAACAAATTTCCTACAGCATACTTGCTATGTGGGCCTGGCTCTGGTACAATGCTGTACCAATACGCCACACCTGCAGCTACGACAACATCAGACTGCAGACTATGAAGTGTAAAAAAGAAAAAAAACACAAGACAGCAAGACTTGTCCATCTATGCACCCAGAATCTAGAACAACATCTGGTATCCATCAGGATTCCCCAACCCTTTTGTGATTTAGGTGTTGCCTCTGTAAAGAATACTACAGCACATTGCAATAACCATCAATAACCTAGCTTGCTCACTCCTTACTTGTTTGCTCTGTGCGTTTCCTTGAGAGTGTACAGCTCTCCCCTGACTTTTACGCTATACCTACACACGTACATACATACATACAATAGTGTACAGAAAACCTCCTCGCACTAAAAAAGCTTAAATAACCTAGACTTCACAAAGATATTTGCCTAGCCTATCTAACAGAGACTTCTAGCTGCAGATTCTTTACCTTTGAATTTCCCAGACATCAGACTGAATCTGGAAGATGTTTGCATGAGCAGAACAACTGCTGCACTGTTGGTGGCTTTGTTTGACTCTGCGCGGCAGCGTGGTTGGTGATGGAAGTGGCATCACCTACATAGGTGCCACCCAGGCACGCCAACGTCAGTTCTTTCCCTTCTGCACCGGTAATTGACGATCCAGAGAAAGAGCTACTTCTCTGTCACTTTTTGACAGTTTTTTTTTACATTTTGTTGAATATTTTTTCAAGTGTGTTTCGAGGAAAGTGAGTCCTATGAGGCATTTGTGGCGTATTTGAGCGGGCTGACCCCTCAGGCGTGCCTTCGGTCCCCGCAGGGCCAGAGGTGGTCCCATCGGGTTCTGTGCCGATGGTCCGGGCTCTGCTCAGATGGGTTTCATGGATGTGATCATGGATCCAACCAGCACCAGTCATGCCAAAACGATCTTCACCGGCGCTGACCCTGACGCCCCCAGTGCCGCCAACCCCATTCTAATCTCTGATGACTCTGAGTCAGAACGGCATTGATTGACGCCGATTTTGGTGCTGACAGGGCCCATTGGTCCCAGGTCTGAGCATTTTTCTGGCTGGCCAGGCATATAGGGCAAGAATGGGAGGGGAGCACTGGACTTGGGATGCCTTTGGACCGGTGTGAGGAACTGGGCGATGCCAGTGGACTGGACACATTTCCAGATACTGGTTTACTTTCTCCCCTACTGTGGTTATGGAGGAGGGAGCATCATATGCAATGGTGGTGAAGAGGGCAACGGAGGTTCCCAACCTTGTACTTCCTTTTGTGTGGGTCAAGACTAACAGAAGTGCTTTAACATTGGGCTTCCTCATCAGACCCCCTGCTCCTCTTCACTGAGACACTGACTGGTATCCTACTTGTAACCTGGTCCAAGCCAGCACAGGGGGCTCCTGTGAACATGGTAATTGCCCACCACCATCGCCCGCCCCTGGTGATCCGATTTTCCTCACCCAGCACCCCACCCCTGAGAGCTTGGTTTTCCAAGCGTCGACTTTCCACAGCACGTTCCCTGCTGCTCCATTGGATAGGAAAGCCAAAAGGCTGGACATTTTAGGCAAGAAAATGTTTTCTTCCACCAGTCTAGAATTACGGTTGGTGAACACCACATGACTTTAGGGCCATTATTCCCACTTGTTTTAGGATATTGTTGCGCATGTTCTGCCACAGGTCCTGGAGGACGCCCGGGCCATCTTCTCCCAAGCAGTAAAAGATGGGAGAAATGCAGCAAAGGTCACCATCAAGTGTGGATTGGACTCAACTGACTCACTGGGCAGAGCCGTTTCAGCGTCAGCGGCTCTTAGATGCCTTGCTTGGCAGAGAAAGTCAGGCTTTTCAGGGGATGTCCAGGCCTACCTCATGGACATGCCCTTCGATGGGGCTTGTCTTATTAGAGAGAAGGCAGACTCTGGGCTGGAGAGCTTTAAGGACCCTCGGGCTAAGGCCAAGTCCTTGGGCCTCTCAGTGACCCCACTTCCCCAGTCTGCCTTTCGCCCCTTTTGTGGCTACGGAAGGGACTTATCACCGAGCTAACCCTCTGCCAGCCACCATCCTATGCAAGCTCTCTAAGCTTTGCATGGACACAGTGAACTCTGACCCGCTGGGTCAGGAAGCCAGAGGTCATGCACCACAAAAGCCCAGCAGCTGGAGCCTATAAGCCCTCTTAGTCTCCTAATAAGGGATCATGGCTTTCAAGTTGGCAGGAGATTACGTCATAATCTCTCCCAATGGCAGTCCATTACATTGGACAGGTGGGTCCTTAAGATAATTCGGAGGGGGTACTCCCTTCTCTTTGTATCTTCCCCTAGACCGCCAGCGCAAGAACGGCTGGCAGAGGATCATCTATCCTGACTCCAAGAGGAATTTATGGCTCTCTTGGCCAAGGGAGTCCTAGAGAGGGTTCCTATATCAGGAGTAGGCAGTAGCTGTTATTACTGCTACTTTCTGGTCCCCAGAAAGAACAAAGGTCTTTGAGGTCTTTCTCAAGAAGGATAAATTCAAGATGGTCACTTTCGCTCAGGTCTATTCTGCCCTAGATCAAAGAGACTGGTTGGTAGCATTGGACTTGCAGGATGCGTATTTCCACATCCCATCCTGCCTGCCCACAGGCGTTACCTGCAGTTGAAGGTTGGCCACAAGTATTTTCAGTTCACTGTGCCTCCATTACCCTTACCAGTTCCCTTAGGGTATTCACCAAGGTCACTGCTCATCTGCTGAGTTTAAGGGTGTTAGTCTTCCCCTATCTCGAGCACTGGCTGTTGAAGGCGGGCTCACACCAGGCTGTCGTCTCCCACCTTCAGACTATGGCGGACCTCCTGCATTCGCTGGGGTTCACTTTACATGTCCCGAAGTCACACCTGAATCCTTTTCAGAAGCTCATTTTTATCGGTTCAGTTCTGGACACAGTACAGTTTCAGGTTTAACCTCCAGAGTAGAGAGTCCAGGTTATTCAGGCTAATATTCTATTACTGGGATGTTTCAGCCTCTGTCCTGGATTTCGATCACAATGACTCAGATGGCCTCCTGCATCCTGCTGGTGAATAATGCCAGATAACATATGCAAGCTCTGCAGTGGGGCCTGAATTTCCAGTGGGCAGAGCATCATGGGAATCTCTCAGACATGGTCCAGATCTCAGAGGGAACTGCAAAAGACCTGCAGTGGTGGCTGTCGAACCGGGATTGGGTCAAAGGCAGACTCCTTTTCCTTTCCCAATGCAGATTCCACAGTGATTACAGATGTAGCACTCCTGAGATGGGGTGGTCATCTCAGAGAGGTGGAAATTAGAGGGCTCTGGTATCAGTGGAATCTGGACTCCACATCAACTTGCTCGAGCTCCAAGAGATCCAGCTGGCATTGAAGGCATTTTTTCCCTCTGTCAAGGGGAAGATAATGCAGGTGTTCACGCACAACACCACTGCCATATGGTATTGCAACAAGCAGAGCAGGGTGGGGTCGTGGACCCTTTGTCAAGAGGCTTTGTGTCTCATGACAAGGCTGGTACAGCAGGGCATATCCCTGATGGTTCAACACCTCCCTGGTTCTCTGAACACCAGGGCGGACTAACTCAGCCATTGTTGCCTAGCCGGTCACGAGTGGGTCTCCATTCGAAGGTGGTGCAAGGACTCTTTCAGCAGTGGGGGGAACCTTGGTTAGATCTGTTTGCCTCCAAAGAAAACTTGCAATGTCAGCAATTTAGTGTGTTAGAGTTTCCAAGGAGGCTATAACAAGGAGATGCGTTTTGTCTCAAGTAGAGTTCAGGCCTCCTGTATGCCTTTCTGCCCATACCACTTCTGCCCAGCGTTCTCAAGAAGGCCAAGAAGGACCGGGCCCAAGTCATTTTTGTGGCACCAGACTGGGCATAGAGATTCTGGTATGCCAAGCTTCTGCAAATGAGCATCAATCCTCCAATCATGCTGCCCCTTCGGGAGGATCTTCTATCTCAGCAGCAGGGGAGGGGACTTCACCCGAACCTGTCCAGTCTCCTCCTTCTTGCATGAAGATTGAGCGGTGACAGTTGACAGCCTTCGATCGTCCTCGTGAAGTCTGTAATGTTATTCTGGCAGCCATGCATCCCTCCTCCAAGACAGTTTACACCTGCCGACGGCAACAATTTGTAAATTATTGTACAGAAAAGTCTATCGACTCTCTTTCTGCCCCTCTTTCTTTCTCTCTGATATTCTTCTCTTCATTCTTACCCTTGTCTACCAGGGCTCTGTTCTGGGTACCCTTAAGGGCTATTTCTCTTCTCAGTTTGCCTTTCTGCGTCTGCCTGACCACCCTCTCTCTTTAAGTCCCCTATTGTAAATAGATTTTTGTAAAGGACTTGTACATATGTTCCCCCCTTCACCATTCATTATGCCTCAGTGGGACCTCAGTTTGGTTCTCACCTTCGAGTTGCTGCACAATTGTCTCTTCTGGCTGCCTACCATCAGGACAGCCTTTCTAGTGGCAATAACATCTGCCAGGAGAGTGAGTGAGTTGCAGGCTTTATTATCCAAATCTCCCTATCTATCTGTGTTTCCAGACAGTCGTGCTTTGCACCAGAGCCACTTTCCTTCCAAAAATGGTGACCCCATTCTACTATCACCCTGCCTACTTTTTAAGCTCCTCCACATCCATGTAAGAGAGGAGGAGCGATTCCATCGTCTGGACCCAAAATAAATGTTGTTGTTGTACCTTGACTGCACAAAAGAGTTCTGGATGGATGGCCAACTCTTTGTGGGGTATGTTGGAGCAAAGAAAGGTCGGGCAGTACAGACGTCAACCATTTCTCACTGGATCGTTCTCTGTATTAAAATCTGCTATGCCCTGGCCAATAAAAAGCCCCCTGAGGACTTAAGGGCCCATCCCACCAGGGGAAAGGCTGTGTGACCATGGCATTGGCACATGCAGTCCCAGTCCTGGACCTCTGTCAAGCAGCAACGTGGGCATCCCTTCACACATTTGCCAAACAATACTGCCTGGACAGTCAGGTCTAAAGGGTTGGGCATTTTGCCTGCTCAGTCCTGCAGGATTTTTTAGTTTAAGAAATTTGTCCGCAGCCCACTGCTGGGGTTGGTATTGCTTGGGTATCTACTCAAATGTAATGAATCTGCACCTAGACGTCTCTATCAGATGAAGTTAATGACCTTCCATAAAGCATTATCTGGTAGAGATACTATCAAGCTGCAGATTTCTAGGGTTAGGGATAACCCTTTCAAGGCCCTAGTTCGAACACACCAAGGTCATCTAACTTCATGGCTCTACACATATAGCATGGACAAGAAACAGACATCCACACGCCTGAGTGGCGCCTATAGAGGTGACCGTGACATCACTTTCTGGTCTGCGACGCAGCGTGGAATAGAACAAAGCCACCAGATGGTGCGCAGGAGTACGGCTAATGCAAAAAATTTCCAGATCCAGTCTGTCGTCTGGAAAGGAATCTGCAGCTAGATACTTTCTGTGCCAGATAATGCGTTACCGAAAGGTAAGTAGCTAGTTCTTTAAGAAGAAGTTTTTTTTTTTTTTTTTTACAGGAACAGCCAAGTGAGATTACTATAATGTTTTGTCCCCAAAGATTAAGTTTTAGGGTAGCGAGCAATACCGTACGATTTATTTTCAATAAAAACTTTTTAGAGATTGAGATTCAGCTAAATAGGTAGCAGTAAATATGCTTAACAGTTCAGACAAAATTTCCAATGGGAAATTGATCCTAAAGTGGTGAGTAGTTGGCATTTTTGTACTTTATGTGTTCAGTTTAATATTAATTGTAATGGCATTGGAGGGCAAATACAGTTGTATACATTTTAAAATATATATTTTTTAAGGTGTTTCAGATGAAAAATGTCATGTTCAGGAACCATCATGCTCGGATCTCTTCCTGTTTCCGGATGAAAGTGGAAATATTTCACAGGAGCTCTTTCCACCCTGTGTCGCCTTTACTCCCCATTTAATAGGCGAAGCCATGATGGATGTGCCTTCTGAAAGTGACGACTTCTGCATTCTCTATGCCCCCAAGACGGTCATTTCTGTAAGAATTTAATTTTAATCTGGTTGCAAAACATGATTAAATCAAATGCTAATTAAATAATTGATATTGATACTTAGCCTGCACGTTGTATCATGCCACAATTGCATTCCAATTACAGAATCCCTCTTTGTAAAGACCGCTAGTATTGTGCATTTTCCGTTCACTATTTATAGTGTTTAATATGTGAAAGTGAAATTGCCATCCTTGTAAATGAATGATGTAAACTTTTAGATTTCATCAAACAATGCATAAAGTCTTACTAAAGACACTTATAATGTGGTACATTAGCGATACTGTATTGACAGTAAGGACTATCCTGGGCCTAAACCGTAACATCTGCTTACCTCCCATGGACTAAGACATGTCATGTTATTGGAGGTTGTGTTGTGTTCTGCTACTGCAATAGCATGCTTCTTGTTCTTTTTGTCATGCAATGACTTTCCAGTCTGTTCTGGAGTTTCTATCGCATATCAAGTCTGAATCAGTTGCTGAAAAAAGTTGTTTGTTTTGGAAGTGTGATGCAGAAGTGTTGTTGGGTACCATACTTGTCAGTTATTTGCATATGTCAGCTGTATTGGATGTATGTTCAAAATAATTTTGTTTTTTTGTTGTAAGATATTGTGGTGTGTTTGTGTGGCGAGTGTTTCTGTGAACACAGTGATAATCAGCGATATAACATATTTTTAGATGTAAGGTGTTTGTGCAGTTTGCGGGGATTGGCATACCACTAGACGAATCCGAGTGGTCGGTGTTTTTGGACCCAAAACTCCTTGATCCACAAAGGTCACTCTCTGTTTTACCAAACAGGACTCGGAAATGGTTCCCTAAGACAGGCCACAGCCTCCAAACACCGGAGACTCCTTCCTTGCCGCCGACCAGCCCCTGCAGATTTTTACCACTTGCTCAGAGCCGGTGGTAGAGATCAGTTCTGCACCTCCTGGAACTTGTGAAAGCTTGCCTTAGAGGACGCAGTAATTTCAGGTCCTAAAGGTTATTCCCCATTCCGGGAATTTAAGTTGTTACCTCTCTTTAACTCACTGCAATATGCCAGCCAGCCAGAATTTGGAATTCCAGCCTCAATATCTTCCAGTGGAATTAAGAGGAAACCTGAAATAGGTGGTCATTTGACATGCAAATTTGATAGAATGCATACTTGGTGTCATAGATCCTTAAATTGTTAGTTAATATTCCAAATTTCCGTAGCTTTTGAGGGGATATTGACATGGTCTCCAATGTGGAGGGTCAGTTGAAGGGGTTTGGGCCAAGGATGACTGTACTCATTTGCTGGATTTCCTTCTCCGTCCCCTTAAAGCAAAGTCAGAAACTTTAAGGTCCAGACACGCTTCATGTCAGCTTGGTGCCTGTCTCGTACGTGGTCTTTTTTTTTTTTTGTCCTCATAAAGATCCACATCTCCAATCGAGGGTCATCAACCTGTGCCCATCAGGAACGACCCCTCTAATTTGGTCAACACAAAAGGGCATGTATGCTTTCTCCTCTCCGAGTCCTAATCTGTTCTAGTGGCCATGCTAATCAAGCGCATGTGCCTAAACCAGCCAGACTTGTGGAATTAACTCCCTGAAAACAGGGGGACTATTATCATTGGACTATACAAAAAAAAAAAGACCACTTTGCTGAACATTTTCCCATATATCCCAACAATCATCTCTTTTACCAAGTGGGCCCATACGCTCCATTCTACAAAAATAATTTATGGATGCCAACCAATCAGAAATTGAGCGAGGTGATGACAAAATCCACCTGAAGTATATCTTTTGTCTAGCCAAAAGTATCACCAAGAACATCAGTTGTTTATAACACCTAGGGAGCGTCGAATCCCATGTTGAACCAGATGCTACTCCAAAAATGATTAATGAGAGAGTTACATCCACATCAGAGCTTATTATGTGTTTAAGTGTTCTTTCTACGGGGGCCCAAAAATCACTGACCTTAGAGCAGCTCCAGAACATGTGAATATCATTTGCCTTAGCCTCACCACAGCATGGGCAACTTCTGTCTGACTTCCCCAAGACTGACAGCTTCTGCGGAGACCAGTAGACCCTGTACAGCATAAACAAATGTTTTTTCTTCAACAAAGCCGATCGGTGACGGACCAAAGCATAGAACATGAAGTTTCCCAGATTTTGACCACATCTGAAGCTGGAAGGGCCTCTCCTCATTTCTTCACAGGAAGAGGCAACACATCCTCTGAAGCGTCTAAAGACGCCTGATACCAGACAGCAATTTCTTTGTAAACCGAAACTTGAACTAATTTCTCCTCCCAGACGTTCTTCACAACCCCCTCATTTTCGAGAGTAGTAGCCCAACTAGCTAGCTGATAACACTTAAACTTTGAAATCCTGTATCCAACTAGTTCCTCAAACCTAGACCAAGATACAAACCTGGACCCTCCAGAATTTGTTCCCACCTTGCCACCCCCTTAACCTCTAACGGAAGTGCCAATTTATCTGTAAAACATTCAGGGGTGCCAGGTGAGTCCCAAACCGGGGCAAGAGAACTATAGTACTTAATCTTGTCGAACCAACCACCAAATTCTGACGGCATCCTTAAGTATCTTCAAACAAATCTTTGTAAAATATTTTGGATGACCACATTTATACAGAAAATATACACCAGCCTCTAATAATTCCTGAGTCATTGTATCCCAGAATGCCGTTTACTCAGATCTATCACATAACAGAATCTGCACATTCTTCAAATGAAAAGCAAGATAATATTTATAGAAGTCTGGAACTGCGATCCCTCCTTTTTCTTTTTTTCCTGCATAATTTTTGCCATGCGATCCGAACGCCCCCTAGATGACCACCCAAACGAGGTCAAATCCCCCTTTATCTTTTTAAATCAACACCTCTTAAATTCCAATGAAATAGCGTTAAACAAAAAAGTAAATTTTGGAAGAATGATTATTTTAAGAATATTAACTCTTCCAATAAAAGACAGAGGAAAACCAGCTCAGATTTTAAGCAATCTTCGAGTTTCCACACAAACCTTAACAAAATTAACCTTAGCTATTTCTTTTAGGCTAGAAATAACTTGAATCCCCAAATATCTAATCTGTTCCTTGACAAGAGGGCTATTGTACGTGGTATTCCAACACATAATCTCAGTTTTTTCCAGATTTACGGAATAACTCAACACCCTGCCAAAGTCCTCTAACCGCTGTGTAATTCTAGAAAAAACTTGGCTCAGGTCACCGGTATAAATCATAAGATCATCAGCATATAAAGAAACCTTATTTATCCAGCCCTGCCATTGAAAGGGGAGAATCTGGCTATGAGCCCTAATTGTTGCGGCCAATGGCTCAATATATAAATCAAAGAGAAGGGGGGGCAGTGGACAACCCTGGACAACACTGACGCATCCCTCTCTCAATCATAAATCTCCGTTATATCTTATCATTAATCAAAATGCTAGCAGTCGGGCATTTATAAATAGCCTGAATTGCTCTAACAAATTTTGGTCTGAACTTATATCCCTCCATAACAAATTGTAGAAAACGCCAGTTCAGCCGGTCAAAAGCCTTAGCAGCATCGAAAGTGAGAACCGTTAATGGGGCCTCCCTAGAGTCACCATATCTACTGCACCTAATAAATTATGGGTAAATTCAAGTAATTGTCTACCCCTAATAAACCCCTTCTGATCTTCGTGAATCAGCCTACTAATCGGATCCTGAAGCCTTTTAGACAAAACATAAGTATAGAGTTTATAATCTGACTTCAACAGAGATATCGGCCGATATGAACTGCATAGTGCCGGGTCTTTCCTGGGTTTTAGAAGAAGGCTTATTATGGCCTCATCCCTGGACTTTGGCATGTCAACGCCTTCCCGTAAAAGAAGATTAAGCAACTCCACTAAAATTGGCAAAAGCTCATCACATAGTACACAGTATAATTCGATGGGCAAACCATCCGGGCCTGAGGCCTTCCCCTTTTTTACATTTTTTATTGCTACCTCCACCTCCCCGGATCTATCTTCCTCTCCAACAGTAACTGATCCGTTTCCCCTAACTGGGAAAGATGAATCTCCTCCAAATAACCTCTGGCCACCTCTTCCGAAATATTCAGATTGTCAGTGTAAAGATTCTGAAAAAAGTCTACAAAAGCCTCCTCTATCTCAGATGCAACTGTACATAAAGCTCCGGTAATCTCTGATTTGATTGACGCAACATAATTCTTAGAATGTCTGTTTTGGTTTTCCACGCTAAAAGCTTACCACAGCCTTCCCCATATTCGTAATGAGCTTACCGGCTACTGTCCCATCCCCTTCTATTTTTCTTTTCAAGGAATAGAAATAGATCTGTTTTAGCAGATTCTAATTGGGCATCTAAAATGGCTAGCTGACTCTCCTCGCATTGATGGATGTTAAAGATCGCATCCTGCAGGGAGGCTATCTGAGATTCAAGTTGCTTTAACTGATATATTTCCTCTCTATATTTATAGGTAGCCAAATCCACAAGCCTTCCTCTAATGAATGCTTTATATGCACAACGTCTGTAACGTAGTAGAACCATAATTAATTTCCAAAAATTATTTTGTATCTCACCTCAGACCATCGACAGTCAGCTCATCCAAAAAAAGAGCTCGATTAACTGTCCACCTGGGAATGAATGGGTTGAATATTAAGGGATACATGCAACTTTACTGCAGAATGATCCGAAGGGTGAGCCGGAACAGACCGACATATCTCGCCATGTCACATAGATTATTCTGTATCAAAAAAAAAAATCTATCCTAGAACTATGCCCGTACTTTTTGTTGTTAAACGGAAACCTTGACCCATCACCCCCTTTCTGATGCCAGATATCAATTAAACCAAGATCTACCATTGCTTGTTTTATCTAAGACTGGGTTTTAGGAGAGTTCACCGTCGGTCTTGAGATAGACTTGTCTAACATAGGATCCAGTAAAACATTAAAATCCCCACCTACTACAATCGGATGTTTTGCTACCAATAAATGGCTGTACAATTCCTGAAAAGTTGCTAAATCATCCACATTAGGCCCGTAATAACCAGCTATCGTAAACCAAACCCCGTGCAGGCCCACCTCTACAATCAACCACCTACCCCTTTACAACATTTGCTACACTTGCCCTTACAGATTTCTTAATGAGGATCGCCACACTTTTCACAGCACATGATTGATTTGTGCATGCGTTAAAACCCACCCAGTTCAAATGTTTAAGACTTTTATTCCACTCTGACTGCAGTTAGTGAGTCTCCTGTAAGATAATCACCTCCTCATCTATCTCTCTCAAAAATTCAACATTTTTCCTCCTTCTACCTTTAACCCATAAACCATTGATGTTCTATGAAAGAAATTTCAACAAAACCCTCTTATGGCTAGCCATTATCTGGGAAAATGAAAAATAAGGGAAAAGAAACCAAGATCTAAATGTACTGTCAAACCCTTGACTAAACCACCTGTAACATTCCTGAGGACACCTATGTGCACATTTTTAATTTTTATCCCTATGCTCCCCCCCTATTGTTACAAACCCCCCATCCATTATCACAAATTGCCCCACTGCCTCCCCTTCCTGTGCAAACCCTCCCTGCCATCCCAACGGGGTGACTATTATAACCCATTCGAGCTCAGTTCCAGACGACTCTTTCCTGCAGAAAAAAATCCGTCGTTATGATACTTTTCCCTTCTCAATTAAAGCCGGAACTTCAACAGGATCCCTGTTGTTGTACATTTTGTTTTTCCACATAATCCTTAAAGATGCCGGGAACCTCATCTGAACTGTAGCACCAAGAGATCTAAATTCCTGCATGAACTTTTCCAGTTCCCACTGCCTATCTAATGCCACTTCAGAAACATCCAAACGTATCCGAAAAGACCACTCCCCCATAGAAAAACTGCCCGCCTTAGGAGCTTCAGAGAGAATATTCTCTTTTACGGTATAATTTCCAAAATTAATAAATATTTTCCTGGGCACTTTCCTGTCAGATTTCCTTATAAAGGGGTCTCGAATAATTGTTTGGATATCCTCTTCCAACTTTAGTGTTCCATAGATGGGAAGAACTTTCTAAACAAAGTAGTTACATAAACCTTGATATATATTTCTTCATGAACACTCAACAACCTAATAATATTCCTCCGCAAATTATTTTCCAATGATTCCAGCTTCTCCTGAAAAACTTTTTCTTTAAGTGTCAGTTGAGAAATGTCCTGAGAGTTAGTAAGTAATCATATCTCTTGTTCTGCAACCACTGCTTCCAACCTACCCATTCACTCGGTTAGCACATTCAATTTACTTTCCAATGCTACACAAGATTCCCTGATTTTCCCTTGATTATATTCAGATACCTCAAACAGTATATCGTGAAAGTGTAGAAGCTGCTGGCGATTCAGCTAGTAAAAGATCAGACGCATCTACCTGCTTCTCAGATTGATCAGCCTCCTTATCACGTTCTTGCCCGCTTATTACTCGATTCTCAGGGAGGGAAGCAGGAAAAAGGGGGAGGTTCTCCAAAGTTTGTAAAGATTGCATTTCCGAGCCTCTGGGAATTTTTTTCAAAAACGGTGAATGTAGAGAGACCGGCCTACACCCCTCTAGTAGCTGAGCATGTGAAAGGGTGGCCTTGTTTGAATTGCAGGTTTAACCTACTTCATTGCTGTGTCTCTTTCTTAATTTGATTTCAGGCTGCAGAGGTGCAGGATAGTTCCCTTTTTTAATATTAGTTAACCCCCTCCCTGGCCCTTTCTTGCTACTAATATGAGGTCCCCCCTTTCCAATCCCGTTATAGTCTCCAGAAGCCAGCTCCAGGGGGCCTCCTTACCTTCACATGTGCTATGCAGCAGCTGAGTGGGTGCAAGCGGGGGGCTTCTAAAGGTTGCCCGAGCCCTCAGCTTAGCCGGCGTCATATAAACACAGTCCCCCTCCCTGGTCGCTAGATACGACTTGCAGTGAACAAAAGATTCCTTCTCCTTGCGCCCAACGCCGAGAAAATCGGCAGCGCGGGACTGCAACGGATGACGCAGCGTCTACCGCGGCACACACTGTGAGCAGCCTCCGCCCACACTGCAAAACTCGAGACACCGACCCTGCGCGTCTCTGACCTGCAATCCGTCTCTGGCCCTGACTCGCGCGGGGAGCCGAAAGCAGGAAAAAGATGCAACCGATTTTGTGCCAAACGGCAAGGTTCGGGTGCCGTACAGTAATGTTGTCACTCCGCTCATCGGCCGGAACAGGTAAGCTCCCGACTGCTGAGCTCACGCGGCCGCCATGTTCCCTTGTTCATACGTACATGGTCTTGTGGATTGTTTTTGAGATGCATTTTATAGCCATGCATGTGTAGTCCATTATTGTAGGTTTCATTACTATGTGAGTACTGGTCCAAGTAGTTGTTCAAGTAGTTAATCGAGAGGTGTGAAACTCCTGACATTACACACCTTATTCTGCAGGTTTGCACTGAAAGGAGTTCATTTTGACTTACTGCATCAGCTGTATTTTTACCCCCATGGACAAAAAATATGTATTCTTATTTTGTACGTGGCTGAGCCTTGTTTAGCTGCCTTTTACCGATAACTTTTTTAAACTGAAAGCATAGCCCCCTATGGGCAATACCTTATATTATTGGTATTAAACTGTCGACCATAAACAGATAGTTGATTAAACAAAGAACATTGAAAATTCTGACTAAAGATTAGTAAGTTGAAGAGAAGTAACTCGGAACGCTCCTCGCAGGATCGTCATCTTGAAGTGATCAAGGGGCTTGTGTGTCTCGGTGACCAAGAGAGCTGTGCAGGAGGGAGCTTAGGGCCAGATGTAGCAAGATATGCTTTTGCGACTCGGAAATTGCGAGGTGTGCGACTTGAAATTTCCGAGTCGCAAATGCATATGCAGAAGGGTGTTTCGGACACCTTCTGCAAATCGCAAGGGGGTCGCAAAGACCCACCTCATTAAAATGAATGAGGTGGGTCGCAATTTGCGACCCACTTGCGATTCCCTGCACTCACAGGGATGGTGGCCTGCTGGAGACAGCAGACCTCCATGTCTGTGACTGCTTTTTCAATAAAGCAGTTTTTTTTATGTATTGCAGCCCGTTTTCCTTAAAGGAAAACGAGTTGCAATACAAAATAAAAAATGAAACCATTTGGTTTCGTTTTTTCAGAGTAGGAGCGGCACAGACTCGCAAAATGGGAATGTGCATTGTGATGCCCGTTTTGCATGGCGCAAACTGCGAAAATCACAGTTTGCGCCATGCAAAACAGTTTGTACATCTGGCCCTTAGTCTCATAGGTGGGTTGTCCAAGCCAGGCAGGTCAAAGCGTAAAGACCAGAAAAGGTGGGATCCACTGCTTCTCCTGGTGTTTTGGTGCCTTATAATATATGTAAATGCACATTTTCTTTATTTTCTTTATTTCTTCATCTTGTTTTAATTCTGTATTTTAAAAAGGACAAATTTAAATGAGCTGATAAGCAGAACATCCTCCTAGAGATGAAAAACTATTGTCACTGTCAGGCATATAGAAAAATGAAAATGTTTTCCATATGAAAAACTGTGAAAAATACTAAAATTTAAAAAAATCTATTGTGCAATTTCACAACTCGCCTGACTTGACCCCGTGAATTTTACATAATGTGGACTATGAGCATACGCAAGATTTGGGAACACAACAAGCTAGGCAAGTTCGAAACATGGTGAATATTCTCTTATGTAGACCTGATGCTTATGTGAATCCGGGGGGATTAAGCCTAAGCCTGACTTCAGAGTGTTTCATTTGTTTCGCAAGTAAGACTTCAGGTGTAGTTAAAATAGGTAATATGTTTACATAATTCAGAAACATGGGCAGATTGATTAGCATGCTCTTGTTACTGCAGAACTGCAGCCATGATTCTGATACTACTATGTCAATTTTTTCAGTTCTCCAGTTTGCTTAAGATAACCTTTCTTTTCGTGTCAGGATAAAGAAGAAGAACCAGTGGTAAAAAAAATGGTAGCTGATGCAGTCATAATAAAAGACAACCATTTTAGTCTACGGGGAAGAAAGACTGATTCAAGCAAGGCCCCCTTGCACTTCCCTGTGCCTGAAATGCGCTATGTCGTAAAGGAAGTGTCACTTGTTTGGCATCTGTATGGCGGAAAAGATTTTGGAAGTTCTCATCATGGCTCCCCAGCTAAAAGTTATAGGTAAGTGTTTATTTCTTTAAAAAAATAAATATATATATATATTTGTTTTTTCCATGCATAAAAAAGCAAACCATGACAACTTGGTGAAAACATACACAGTACATACTCTGTATAGGCTTCCAGTACATAGTTATACCAGTGTGCCGTAATTTGTAGTGAAGGGAGTGATATCTATGTGAGCATAATATGGTATGTATCCAGTGAAACACATGACAGCAGTAGAGTTCTAGCCACACACAACACACTTTCACCACTCATGTCTTTGTTGCCTGACTGCTACATACAGGTTCATTCCTGGCAAGGCAAGATCTGAGGGCCCCTCATATGTTCTGGGGTCTTGCCTATGGGACATGTAGGCCTGCAGTTTTCAGCCCGCACCCTTCTAGTTGATTTAGTAAATGTGATCTTTTCAGCACTACATTGTTTACTCTGTTTGCCCCTGTTAGTTAGCACTAGGAGCAAGGTGAATTTCATTTTAAGGTGTAAAGGAAGGGTTATTTCTCTTCCTTCCTTGTCTACTCCTAGGTGTGTATTTCTCCTTATTGTCATTTGTCTTTGAGGATTTTACAAATTTAACAGTTTTTAACGAAGACAGTAATTACGTCAGCCAGTTGTTAGTCTTCCAAATGTTAAAGCTGTGTTATCAGATGTTTCGTTATAGAATATTCTTTGTAGGGAAACTCGAAATCTGTCAATTTATTTAATGAAATAGTCTGTTTCTAAAGCTACAGATCTCCAAATGTAACCAAAGAGAATTATGGCATCCTTATGCCCTTCGCTTCCAGGCCTTTTCCTCCTCAGGTGCCAGGCCTTTTTTTGGCTATTTGGGGCAGTTCGCGCTGAGGCCCTCATAACTTTTTTTCCACATAAGCTACCCACACCAAATTTGCGTCCTTTTTTTCCAACATCCTAGGGATTCTAGAGGTACCCAGAGTTTGTTGGTTCACCTGAAGGAGACCAAGAAATTAGCCAAAATACAGCGAACATTTCATTTAAAAAAAAAAAATGGGAAAAAAGGGCTGCAGAAGAAGGTTTGTGTTTTTTCCCCTGAAAATGTCATCAACAAACAGTTTGCGGTGCTTAAATCACCATCTTCCCAGCTTTCAGGAACAGACAGACTTGAATCAGAAAACCTCATTTTTCAACATTATGTTGTTATTTTACTGGGACATACCCCATTTTTACTATTTTTTGTGCTGGATCCTGAAACGCTAAACATTTCTGAAAAGTAGACACAATTCTGAATTCACCAAGGGGTCATTTGTGTAGTTCCTACAAGGTTTTCCTACAGAAAATAACACCTGAAATAAAAAAATATTGAAATTAAGGTAAAAAAAAAAACAGCCATTTTTCTCCTCGTTTTACTCTAACTTTTGCCTGCGATGTCAGATTTTTTGAAGCAATATACTGTTACGTCTACTGGACTCTTCTGGTTGTGGGGATATATAGGGCTCATAGGTTCATCAAGAACCCTAGGTACCCAGAGCCAATAAATGATCTGCATCTTGCAATGGGTTTTCATTCTGTACCGGGTATACAGCAATTCATTTGCTGACAGATAAAGAGTGAAAAATAGGTATCAAGAAAACTTTGTATTTCCAAAATGAGCACAAGATAAGGTGTTGAGAAGCAGTGGTTATTTGCACATCTCTGAATTCCGGGGTCCCCATTTCAGCATGTGAATTACAGTGCATTTCACATATAGATGCCTTTTTTACACACTGTCTTATATTTGGAAGGACAAAATGTTGAGAAAGACAAGGGGCAATAACACTTGTTCTTCTATTCTGTTTCCCCCCAAGTCTCCCGATAAAAATGGTACCTCACTTGTGTGGGTAGGCCTAGTGCCTGCAGCAGGAAATGCAACATGGACACATCACATTTTTACATTGAAATCTGACGTGTTTTTTGCAAAGTACCTAGCTGTGGATTTTGGCCTCTAGCTCAGCCGGCACGTAGGGAAACCTACCAAACCCGTGCATTTTTTGAAACCAGACACCTAGGGGAATCTAGGGTGGGGTGACTTGGGGGGCTCGCACCAGGTTCTGATACCCCTAATCCTTTGCGAACATCAACATTCATAAAAAATAAAAAAAAACTCCTTTTCCTCACATTTCGGTGACAGAAAAAAAGTTCTGGAATCTGAGGAGCCACAAATGTCCTTCCACCCAGCATTCCCCCAAGTGTCCTGATAAAAATGGTACCTAACTTGTGTGGGTAGGCCTAGTGCCCGTGACAGGAAATGCCCCAAAACACAATGTGGACACATCACATTTTCCGAAAGAAAAAGCAGTTTTTTTGTAAAGTGCCTAGCTGTAGATTTTGGCCTCTATCTCAGCCGGCACCTAGTGAAACCTACCAAACCTGTGCATTTTTTAAACCTAGACACCTAGGTGAATCCAGGATGGGGTGACTTGTGGGGCTCTCACCAGGTTCTGTAACCCAGAATCCTTTGCAAACCTCACAATTTGGCAAAAAGTACACTTTTTCCTCACATTTCGTTGACAGAAAGTTCTGGAATCTGAGAGGAGCCACAAATTTCCTTCCACCCAGCCTTCCCCCCAAGTCTCCCGATAAAAATGGTACCTCACGTGTGTGGGTAGGTCTAGTGCCCACGACAGGAAATGCCCCAAAACACAATGTGGACACATCACATTTTCCCAAAGAAAAAAGAGCTGTTTTTCTGCAAAGTGCCTAGCTGTGGATTTTGGCCTTTAGCTCAGCCGTTTCTGTGTGGGATCACCGCACCGGCACAAATTTCCTATCACACAGCGATCCCCTCAGTCTCCTGGTAAACATGATACCTCACTTGTGTACGTGGGCCAAGTGCCTGTGACAGGGAAGAGCCAAAAATATGTCACAAATGAGGGAGAAACAAAGCAGGTCCAAAAGGGCAGTTTGAAAAAAATCATTTTTAGGCTGACAAGTGGGGCAGATCTTTTATCGGTATAGGTGCGTCAGTGCTGGGTGGTAGGAATTTTGTGGATTCCTGCAGATTCCGGAAGGTTCCATCACAAAAATGTGGGACAAATGTGTGATTTCCAGTAAAGTTGGAGGTTTGCAGGGGCAGTGAGAGTAAGAAAATGGTGTGGAGCCATGTGAAGCACACCACCCTGGACTCACCCATATGTTTAGTTTTCATATGTGTCTAGGTCTTGTCGATTTTGGCAGCATCCCAAAGTCCAAAAAGTGTAGTCCTCACCATTCCATGTGGGACCATTTTGAGAGCTAAACAAGCTCTCTTGGGCCAAATGTAAAACCAAATCCCAAAATGATCAAATGTTCTCTTGCTTGCTGTGGGATAAGATGTTTTAGTGTGCGGGCAAGAGCTGAAATACTGTTATCCCATTCAGGTGGGGTGGGGGCATAACCATGCCCATACTCGTTGGTAACCAGCACCCCACTCTTATTTTTTTAATTCCCTGGCATCTAGTAGGCGTTCTGCCCCCCCAGGGAGTGGATTGGGGGTAATTGCCCCATCTACCAACTGGTGGGCAGAACAACTTTGGCCCATTTATTTGGGGTGCGGGTATGGCCATAGCCCCACCCTCTTCTTTTTTTTTTTTTCTTTTTTTTTTTTAATCTTCCCTGGTCTCGGGTGGGCTTTATGCCCCTCTTGGGGGCAGATGGGCCTTCGAGAAATAGGCCGATCTGCCCCCTAGGGGGGCAGGTATGGCTAGCAGTAATGTGCCCCCATGGGGAGCGGCCCCCAAACAAAACACCACATACACACCACTCCCTGGTGCCTAAGTGGTTTCTACCCCCCTCGGGGGGCAGATCGGCCTAATAGAAATAGGCTGATCTGCCCCAAAGAGGGGCAGAAATGGGCTAAAATAAATTTGCCCCCCTAGAGGGGAGCGACCCTTACTTAAGGGGTCTCTTCCCTTGCGTGAAATTGGCACAAAAATAATCCCTGGTGCCTAGTGGATTCTGCCCCCTCGGCCTAATAAAAATAGGCCGATCTGACACCAAGGGGGGTAGAAATGCCCTGAAATAATTATTCTTGCTGCATGCTTTGCGTCCTGTGGAGATGAACTGGGCAGATGTCGGGTACAGTGGCCTTGGTCTCCATTAAAGACATCTTTACTTCTAAACATTGACTCCATTTTGTTCTCAGATTTACCACTTATGATTTGTCACACATCAGGACTAGTGGAATAGTATTTGTAAAAAGCTACACATAGCATAGGAATGAAGCTTTTGTTGGCAATTGTGAAATGAAATCTGATAGAATCTTTTAGCTACATATTCCTTACCTTTGAGCGTTCTCCCAGGCGTCAGACTGGATCTGGAGATTTTTCTTGAGCAGTACCCCTGCTCACCGTTAGGCGACATTGATTAGCTCTTTGTGCCTCAGCATTGTCCATGCCGAATATGACATTCCAGTTCCTATATAGGCGCGCCCTGGTGTGCTGTCAGTTCTTTTCTTTTCAAGCCATCTAGCGCTGATCCGGAGAGAGCTACTAATCTGTCATTTTTTGGCTGACTTTCTTTTTTTTTTACACTTTTTGTCGAGGACTGTTTTTTTTTATTTATTTTTTAGAGTTTTAGTTTCTGGTGCATCAAGGATGTCATTGATGAAGACTGGGTTCAAGCCCTGTGGTTTCTGTCATTGTGCGATGTCCGTGAACGATCCATACCTTGTGTGTCTTTAGTGCCTAGAGCACGACCACAAACTGAAGTCGTGCTCTGAGTGTTGGGCCATCAATCAATCAATCAGTCGCATTTATAAAGCGCGCTACTCACCCGTAAGGGTCTCAAGGCGCTGTGGGGGGGAGGGAGGGTCAATGCTCGAAGAGCCAGGTCTTGAGCTGCCTTCTGAAATGAAGGTGGTCTTGTATGGCGCGAAGGTGGCTGGGAAGGGAGTTCCAGGTCTTCGCTGCTAGGTAAGAGAAGGACCTGCCTCCGGCGGTGGCTTTGCAAATGCGTGGTACGGCTGCCAGGGCTTGTCCGGTCGAGCGTAGGGTGCGAGGAGGAGTGTAGAAGGAGATGCGGTGGTTGATGAGTTCTGGTCCGCGGTTGTGCAGGGCTTTGTGTGCGTGGGTGAGGAGTCTGAAGGTTATCCTCTTGTTGACTGGGAGCCAGTGGAGTTTCCTCAGGTGTCCGGAGATGTGGTTGTGGCGGGGTATGTTCAGGATAAGTCGTGCAGCGGCGTTCTGGATTCGTTGAAGTTTCCTCTGCAGCTTGATGGTGATGCCGGCGTACAGAGCGTTCCCATAGTCCAAGCGGCTGCTGACGAGGGCGTGGGTGACGGTCTTCCTGGTGTCGGTGGGGATCCAGCGGAAGATCTTGCTGAGCATGCGGAGGGTGTTGAAGCATGCTGAGGTCACTGAGTTGACCTGTCTGGTCATGGAGAGGGAAGAGTCCAGAATGAAACCGAGGTTGCGTGCGTGGTCGGTGGGTTGGGTAGTGCTGCCTAGGGCGGGAGGCCACCAGGAGTCGTCCCAGGCGGTAGGTGTAGGGCCGAGGATGAGGACCTCCGTTTTCTCTGTATTCAGTTTAAGCCGGCTGTCTGTCATCCAGTTCGCTACTTCCTTCATGCCTTTGTGTAGTCTGGTTCTTGCTGAGGTGGGGTCGTTGGTGAGGGATAGGATGAGCTGGGTGTCGTCTGCGTAGGATATGAGGTTGAGTCCGTGTTTGCGTGCGATGTTCGCCAGGGGGGTCATGTAGATGTTGAAGAGGGTGGGGCTGAGGGAGGATCCCTGGGGGACGCCGCAGATGATCTCCGTAGCCGTGGATCTGAAGGGGGGGAGGCGGACTCTCTGAGTTCTTCCGGAGAGGAAGGAGGTGATCCATTCCAGGGCCTTGCCTCTGATGCCGGCGTTGCTTAGGCGACGTATCAGGGTGCGGTGGCAGACCGTGTCGAATGCTGCAGAGAGGTCCAGGAGTATGAGGGCCACGGTTTCTCCTTTGTCGGTCAGGGATCTGATGTCGTCCGTGGCTGCGATGAGGGCGGTCTCGGTGCTGTGGTTAGCTCTGAAGCCGAACTGTGAGGGGTCGAGTGAGTCGTTGGTTTCCAGGGCGGTGGTGAGTTGAGCGTTGACGATTTTCTCGATGACTTTGGCGGGGAACGGTAGGAGCGAGATGGGCCGGAAGTTTTTGAGTTCGGTGGGGTCTGCTGTTGGTTTCTTTAGGAGGGCGTTCAGTTCAGCGTGCTTCCAGTTCTCCGGGAAGGTGGCGGTGGAAAAAGATGTGTTGATGACGTCTCGGAGGTGGGGTGCGATGATGTTGTCGGCTTTGTTGAAGATGTGGTGCGGACAGGGGTCGGATGGTGATCCTGAGTGGATGGAGTTCATGACGCGGGTGGTTTCCTCAGTGGAGGTTGGGTTCCAGGTGTGGATGGTGGTGTTGTCGGTGGCGGGTTCCGGTGGGGGGTTCGAGTTGGTTGTGGTGAAGCTGTTGTAGATGTCGGTGATCTTGTGGTGGAAGAAGGCTGCGAGGGAGTCGCAGAGGTCCTGTGAGGGAGGGATGGAGTTGTTTTCGGCGTCGGGGTTGGAGAGCTCTTTGACGATGCCAAATAGTTCCTTGCTGTTGTGGGTGTTGCTGTCTAGTCTGTTCTGGAAGGCTGATTTTCGTGCTGCGCGGAGGAGTTGGTGGTGTTTTCGGGTGGCGTTTTTGAGAGCAGCCATGTTTACGTCGGTCTGGTTGAGGCGCCAAGTCTTCTCGAGGGTGCGGCATTCTTTTTTGGAGTCCTTGAGGTCGGGGGTAAACCAGGAATTTTTCTTGTGGCTGTTTCTGTTTGCTTGGGTCTTCAGGGGGGCCAGGAGGTTGGCGCAGTCTGAGATCCAGCTCGTGAGGTTGTTGGCGGCTTTGTTGGGGTCTGTAGTGCTGGTGGGTGGGTTCTGAGAGAGGGTCGATGTGAGTTGTTCCGAGGGGATTCGGTTCCACTGTCTTCTTGGTGGTTGTTGGGCGTGGTGGTGTACGTTGGTTTTCTTGAAGCTGAAGTGGACACAGCTGTGGTCTGTCCAGGAGAGTACAGTGGTGTGGCTGAAAGAGATGTGTTTGCTGGAGGAGAAGATGGGGTCCAGCGTGTGTCCGGCGTAGTGGGTGGACGTGTTGACTAGTTGTTTCAGTCCCAGGTTGGCGAGGTTGTCCAATAAGGCGGTGGTGTTGTTGTCGGTGCGATTCTCCAGGTGGAAGTTGAGGTCCCCTAGGAGGATGTAGTTGGTGGACGGGAGTGCGTGTGGGCTGATGAAGTCTGCGATGTCTTCGCTGAACTTTGTGCGTGGTCCTGGTGGTCGGTATATGAGGGTGCCTCTGAGGGTGGTCTTGGGGTCGCTGTTGATTGAGAAGTGGAGGTGCTCGGCGTCGGGCAGTGAGTTGTCGGTGTAGGTTGAGATGCGGATGGAGCTCTTGTGGGCGATGGCGATGCCTCCTCCGGTGCGGTTGGTGCGGTCTTTCCTGATGATTTTGTAGCCGTCGGGGATGGCTATGGCGATGTCGGGTGCTGAGGAGGGGTTCATCCAGGTCTCGGTGAGGAAGGCGATGTCCGGGTTTGTAGAGTCGATGAGGTTCCACAGTTCGATGGCGTGCCTGTGGACGGATCTGGTGTTGACCAGGATGTAGTTGAGGTTGTTTCTGGGCGAGTCGTTCCTGTTGGGTGTAGTGTGAGTTCGTAGGCAGGTGAAATGGCAGTTGCGGCAGGTGAAGGGTCCGTGGGTCCGCTTCGGGGTGGCGCGGCAGCAGGCCGGCCTGCGGCCGGGGTTGAGAGCGGTGAGGAAGGCGGAGTTGTGGGTCAGGCGGGGGAGGTGGGGGTCGCGGGGGCCAGGGGTTGTGGCGCTAGGCGCGGACGGGCGCAGACGGGCTTGCCTTAGGCGCGCCCGCTGCGCGCGTCTGCTGCGCGGCCTCGCAGCGGCCGCCATTTAAGGGTAGCCGGGGAGGAGGGGTCAGCTGGGAGGTGGGAGGCGGGCGGGCGGGGGAATCTGGAGGAGGGAAAAAGAAAAAAGCGGCGAAAAAGGCGGCAAAAGAACGGCGGCAGAAAACGGCGAGAAGGCCAGGTAAAACTCTAAAGGGAGGGGCTGAGAATGAGGAAGAGCGGCAGGAGGGGGCACACGGCACTCAGGGGGACACGCACGGGATACACGGGGAAAAAAGGAGGATTCCGGTCAGTCAGTCAGCACTAGCACTCGGGGTACACGGGTAAAGAGGGGGCACACTTGCACACACTCACAGGATGAGAACGGTGAGGAGGGCAGTCAGGGACTGGTGGCGCTGCATGAGCAGGGGAGCGACCTACCCGAGGGTCAGTGGTCGCTACCTCTGCCTCGCAGCGGCCGCCATTTAAGGGTAGCCGGGGAGGAGGGGTCAGCTGGGAGGCGGGAGGCGGGCGGGCGGGCGGGGGAATCTGGAGGCGGGAAAAAGAAAAAAGCAGCGAAAAAGGCGGCAAAAGAACGGCGGCAGAAAACGGCGAGAAGGCCAGGTAAAACTCTAAAGGGAGGGGCTGAGAATGAGGAAGAGCGGCAGGAGGGGGCACACGGCACTCAGGGGGACACGCACGGGATACACGGGAAAAAAGGAGGATTCCGGTCAGTCAGTCAGCACTAGCACTCGGGGTACACGGGTAAAGAGGGGGCACACTCGCACACACTCACAGGATGAGAACGGTGAGGAGGGCAGTCAGGGACTGGTGGCGCTGCGTGAGCAGGGGAGCGACCTACCCGAGGGTCAGTGGTCGCTACCTCTGCCTCGCAGCGGCCGCCATTTAAGGGTAGCCGGGGAGGAGGGGTCAGCTGGGAGGCGGGAGGCGGGCGGGCGGGGGAATCTGGAGGCGGGAAAAAGAAAAAAGCGGCGAAAAAGGCGGCAAAAGAACGGCGGCAGAAAACGGCGAGAAGGCCAGGTAAAACTCTAAAGGGAGGGGCTGAGAATGAGGAAGAGCGGCAGGAGGGGGCACACGGCACTCAGGGGGACACGCACGGGATACACAGGAAAAAAGGAGGATTCCGGTCAGTCAGTCAGCACTAGCACTCGGGGTACACGGGTAAAGAGGGGGCACACACTCACAGGATGAGAACGGTGAGGAGGGCAGTCAGGGACTGGTGGCGCTGCGTGAGCAGGGGAGCGACCTACCCGAGGGTCAGTGGTCGCTACCTCTGCCTCGCAGCGGCCGCCATTTAAGGGTAGCCGGGGAGGAGGGGTCAGCTGGGAGGCGGGAGGCGGGCGGGCGGGGGAATCTGGAGGTGGGAAAAAGAAAAAAGCGTCGAAAAAGGCGGCAAAAGAACGGCAGCAGAAAACGGCGAGAAGGCCAGGTAAAACTCTAAAGGGAGGGGCTGAGAATGAGGAAGAGCGGCAGGAGGGGGCACACGGCACTCAGGGGGACACGCACGGGATACACGGGAAAAAAGGAGGATTCCGGTCAGTCAGTCAGCACTAGCACTCGGGGTACACGGGTAAAGAGGGGGCACACTCGCACACACTCACAGGATGAGAACGGTGAGGAGGGCAGTCAGGGACTGGTGGCGCTGCGTGAGCAGGGGAGCGACCTACCCGAGGGTCAGTGGTCGCTACCTCTGCCTCGCAGCGGCCGCCATTTAAGGGTAGCCGGGGAGGAGGGGTCAGCAGGGAGGCGGGAGGCGGGCGGGCGGGGGAATCTGGAGGCGGGAAAAAGAAAAAAGCGGCGAAAAAGGCGGCAAAAGAACGGCGGCAGAAAACGGCGAGAAGGCCAGGTAAAACTCTAAAGGGAGGGGCTGAGAATGAGGAAGAGCAGCAGGAGGGGGCACACGGCACTCAGGGGGACACGCACGGGATACACGGGAAAAAAGGAGGATTCCGGTCAGTCAGTCAGCACTAGCACTCGGGGTACACGGGTAAAGAGGGGGCACACTCGCACACACTCACAGGATGAGAACGGTGAGGAGGGCAGTCAGGGACTGGTGGCGCTGCGTGAGCAGGGGAGCGACCTACCCGAGGGTCAGTGGTCGCTACCTCTGCCTCGCAGCGGCCGCCATTTAAGGGTAGCCGGGGAGGAGGGGTCAGCTGGGAGGCGGGAGGCGGGCGGGCGGGGGAATCTGGAGGCGGGAAAAAGAAAAAAGCGGCGAAAAAGGCGGCAAAAGAACGGCGGCAGAAAACGGCGAGAAGGCCAGGTAAAACTCTAAAGGGAGGGGCTGAGAATGAGGAAGAGCGGCAGGAGGGGGCACACGGCACTCAGGGGGACACGCACGGGATACACGGGAAAAAAGGAGGATTCCGGTCAGTCAGTCAGCACTAGCACTCGGGGTACCCGGGTAAAGAGGGGGCACACTCGCACACACTCACAGGATGAGAACGGTGAGGAGGGCAGTCAGGGACTGGTGGCGCTGCGTGAGCAGGGGAGCGACCTACCCGAGGGTCAGTGGTCGCTACCTCTGCCTCGCAGCGGCCGCCATTTAAGGGTAGCCGGGGAGGAGGGGTCAGCTGGGAGGCGGGAGGCGGGCGGGCGGGGGAATCTGGAGGCGGGAAAAA
The DNA here is from genome assembly GCF_031143425.1 of Pleurodeles waltl. Taxonomy (NCBI): domain Eukaryota; kingdom Metazoa; phylum Chordata; class Amphibia; order Caudata; family Salamandridae; genus Pleurodeles; species Pleurodeles waltl. Next base: position 913,046,999 of record NC_090448.1, on the reverse strand, counting down.
GAAAAAAGCGGCGAAAAAGGCGGCAAAAGAACGGCGGCAGAAAACGGCGAGAAGGCCAGGTAAAACTCTAAAGGGAGGGGCTGAGAATGAGGAAGAGCGGCAGGAGGGGGGGCACACGGCACTCAGGGGGACACGCATGGGATACACGGGAAAAAAGGAGGATTCCGGTCAGTCAGTCAGCACTAGCACTCGGGGTACACGGGTAAAGAGGGGGCACACTCGCACACACTCACAGGATGAGAACGGTGAGGAGGGCAGTCAGGGACTGGTGGCGCTGCGTGAGCAGGGGAGCGACCTACCCGAGGGTCAGTGGTCGCTACCTCTGCCTCGCAGCGGCCACCATTTAAGGGTAGCCGGGGAGGAGGGGTCAGCTGGGAGGCGGGAGGCGGGCGGGCGGGGGAATCTGGAGGCGGGAAAAAGAAAAAAGCGTCGAAAAAGGCGGCAAAAGAACGGCGGCAGAAAACGGCGAGAAGGCCAGGTAAAACTCTAAAGGGAGGGGCTGAGAATGAGGAAGAGCGGCAGGAGGGGGCACACGGCACTCAGGGGGACACGCACGGGATACACGGGAAAAAAGGAGGATTCCGGTCAGTCAGTCAGCACTAGCACTCGGGGTACACGGGTAAAGAGGGGGCACACTCGCACACACTCACAGGATGAGAACGGTGAGGAGGGCAGTCAAGGACTGGTGGTGCTGCGTGAGCAGGGGAGCGACCTACCCGAGGGTCAGTGGTCGCTACCTCTGCCTCGCAGCGGCCGCCATTTAAGGGTAGCCGGGGAGGAGGGTTCAGCTGGGAGGCGGGAGGCGGGCGGGCGGGGGAATCTGGAGGCGGGAAAAAGAAAAAAGCGGCGAAAAAGGTGGCACAAGAACGGCGGCAGAAAACGGCAAGAAGGCCAGGTAAAACTCTAAAGGGAGGGGCTGAGAATGAGGAAGAGCGGCAGGAGGGGGCACACGGCACTCAGGGGGACACGCACGGGATACACGGGAAAAAAGGAGGATTCCGGTCAGTCAGTCAGCACTAGCACTCGGGGTACACGGGTAAAGAGGGGGCACACTCGCACACACTCACAGGATGAGAACGGTGAGGAGGGCAGTCAGGGACTGGTGGCGCTGCGTGAGCAGGGGAGCGACCTACCCGAGGGTCAGTGGTCGCTACCTCTGCCTCGCAGCGGCCGCCATTTAAGGGTAGCCGGGGAGGAGGGGTCAGCAGGGAGGCGGGAGGCGGGCGGGCGGGGGAATCTGGAGGCGGGAAAAAGAAAAAAGCGGCAAAAAAGGCGGCAAAAGAACGGCGGCAGAAAACGGCGAGAAGGCCAGGTAAAACTCTAAAGGGAGGGGCTGAGAATGAGGAAGAGCAGCAGGAGGGGGCACACAGCACTCAGGGGGACACGCACGGGATACACGGGAAAAAAGGAGGATTCCGGTCAGTCAGTCAGCACTAGCACTCTGGGTACACGGGTAAAGAGGGGGCACACTCGCACACACTCACAGGATGAGAACGGTGAGGAGGGCAGTCAGGGACTGGTGGCGCTTCGTGAGCAGGGGAGCGACCTACCCGAGGGTCAGTGGTCGCTATCTCTGCCTCGCAGCGGCCGCCATTTAAGGGTAGCCGGGGAGGAGGGGTCAGCTGGGAGGCGGGAGGCGGGCGGGCGGGGGAATCTGGAGGCGGGAAAAAGAAAAAAGCGGCGAAAAAGGCGGCAAAAGAACGGCGGCAGAAAACGGCGAGAAGGCCAGGTAAAACTCTAAAGGGAGGGGCTGAGAATGAGGAAGAGCGGCAGGAGGGGGCACACGGCACTCAGGGGGACACGCACGGGATACACGGGAAAAAAAGAGGATTCCGGTCAGTCATTCAGCACTAGCACTCGGGGTACCCGGGTAAAGAGGGGGCACACTCGCACACACTCACAGGATGAGAACGGTGAGGAGGGCAGTCAGGGACTGGTGGCGCTGCGTGAGCAGGGGAGCGACCTACCCGAGGGTCAGTGGTCGCTACCTCTGCCTCGCAGCGGCCGCCATTTAAGGGTAGCCGGGGAGGAGGGGTCAGCTGGGAGGCGGGCGGGCGGGGGAATCTGGAGGCGGGAAAAAGAAAAAAGCGGCGAAAAAGGCGGCAAAAGAACGGCGGCAGAAAACGGCGAGAAGGCCAGGTAAAACTCTAAAGGGAGGGGCTGAGAATGAGGAAGAGCGGCAGGAGGGGGCACACGGCACTCAGGGGGACACGCACGGGATACACGGGAAAAAAGGAGGATTCCGGTCAGTCAGTCAGCACTAGCACTCGGGGTACACGGGTAAAGAGGGGGCACACTCGCACACACTCACAGGATGAGAACGGTGAGGAGGGCAGTCAGGGACTGGTGGCGCTGCGGGAGCAGGGGAGCGACCTACCCGAGGGTCAGTGGTCGCTACCTCTGCCTCGCAGCGGCCGCCATTTAAGGGTAGCCGGGGAGGAGGGGTCAGCTGGGAGGCGGGCGGGCGGGGGAATCTGGAGGCGGGAAAAAGAAAAAAGCGGCGAAAAAGGCGGCAAAAGAACGGCGGCAGAAAACGGCGAGAAGGCCAGGTAAAACTCTAAAGGGAGGGGCTGAGAATGAGGAAGAGCGGCAGGAGGGGGCACACGGCACTCAGGGGGACACGCACGGGATACACGGGAAAAAAGGAGGATTCCGGTCAGTCAGTCAGCACTAGCACTCGGGGTACACGGGTAAAGAGGGGGCACACTCGCACACACTCACAGGATGAGAACGGTGAGGAGGGCAGTCAGGGACTGGTGGCGCTGCGTGAGCAGGGGAGCGACCTACCCGAGGGTCGGTGGTCGCTACCTCTGCCTCGCAGCGGCCGCCATTTAAGGGTAGCTGGGGAGGAGGGGTCAGCTGGGAGGCGGGAGGCGGGCGGGCGGGGGAATCTGGAGGCGGGAAAAAGAAAAAAGCGGCGAAAAAGGCAGCAAAAGAACGGCGGCAGAAAACGGCGAGAAGGCCAGGTAAAACTCTAAAGGGAGGGGCTGAGAATGAGGAAGAGCGGCAGGAGGGGGCACACGGCACTCAGGGGGACACGCACGGGATACACGGGAAAAAAGGAATCTGAAAGCTTTGAGGGAGTGGTCCCTGAAGCTGATGGCGGCCTGACGCTCAACTGTGCGAAAGTCGAGATCTCAGTTGAGAGGAAGGTTCCCGGGTCACTTGACGAAGCCTCCATCATCTACCCCCCTCTCCAAGTACTCGGGTGATCAGGTAAGTCAGAGCACAAGAGAGAAAACGAAGAAGTCTTCGACTTTTCCTCGCTAGTCGGCCGACGAGACGAGGGAGTGTCAACGTTCTAAGCCTCGCTCTACTGAGCCTCTGCCTGGGCCGACTCTGTTCCACTCTGAGTTTCTGGGAGCTGGAGCAACCTCTGCCCAACTTAAAGAGTTTTATGAGGCCATGTTCCTCACTTTTGGGCAGTCTGACACCGCTGGAGACCCTTTGGGCCCTGCAGAGTCAGAAGGTGCCCTTTGGTTCCCTGCTGGCAGCTTCATGCACCCATGGATCCGTGGTTGCTATTCTCGTTACTTTTTGGTACCCAAAAAAGACTAGGGCCTCTGCACTATCCTAGACCTTCAGACCCTCAATCGCTGCCTTAAGAAGGAGAAGTTCAAGATGCTATCTCTGGCTCAGGTCCTATATGCCCTGGACCCAGGAGACTGGATGGTAGTGTTGGTTTTGCAGGACGCTTATTTTCACATTCCTGCCCTGCCTGCCCACAGATGTTACTTGCAGTTCATGGTAGGCCATGAGCACTTTCAGTTCACCGTGCTCCCCTTTGACCTTACCAGCGCTACTGTGGAATTCACCAAGTTGATGGCAGTGGCCGCAGCTCATCTGCGCAGATCAGGGGTTCCAGTCTTACCCTATCTCCATGACAGGCTTTTGAAGGCGGGCTCCCCCTGGCTGTCGTCTCCAAACTCCAGACCACAGAAAACCTCCTCATTTGCTGGGGTTCACTATAAATGTGCCAAAATCACACCTGACTCCCTCTCAGACTCTCCCTTTCATCAGAGCCTTTCTGGACACTGCACTTTTGGTCTTATACTCCGGGGCACTGAGTTCAGGATATTCAGGGTATGATACTAATGTTTCTGTCTTTATCCTGTATTTCGGTGAGTGATTCTGAGGCTGCTGGGCCTGTCGGAAAGTAAGATCTTTCTGACATGGTTTCCTTTTATTTTTTGCCTATTGTCAGTGTGTTTTGACTGTAGTACACTGGGATCCTGCTAACCAGGACACCTGTGTCTGTGTTCTCTCCCCTAGATTTGGTTGGTAAGTGTAGGAGGCTGGCTCAGTTTATGATGTACACCTATGGTGTGACACCCTATACAGAGTCCAGGCAACCCTTATTAATAGTATTTAGGTGTTCAGCTAGCAAAAGCTCTCTAAGGGTAGCTGTGGTGAGAAGTTAAAACTTATCTAGGAGGAGTGCAAAGCACTTGCAATACCACATTTTTCAGACAGCAACTGTTCACAAGAAAGAACCACACCGGGTGTTGCAAAAATAAAGTATTCCTTATTGCAACACTAAGGCTATACTAACATTGGTATATCTCCACTTGGGGATATCAACACACAAATTATACACTTAGCAACAAGCAGAAAAGGAATAGAAATACATGGGGCCCTATGAGGGGCCAAACCATGTACTAAGAAAGTGGTATAAGTATGGCTGTGCCCAACCAAGGTAATGTGTTAGGATCCCAGGGGCTGGGGGAGTAGAAGAGGTAAGTACTAGAAATCCAATTGCCGCCTGGATGCAGAGTTGTTATTGAGCCAGGTGTTCCATTGCCTAACACAGGACTGTCGCAGTTGGATTTTTATTGGCTCAGGTCCCTTCCCAGTGGACCCCAAGGAAACCATTTGGCACAAGGAAGGTTGGAGAGTGCCCCCACCCGTGGATACCCAGGAGACCAGAGTACCTACACCAGGGAGCCCAGGTGCATAGGGGTGAAGTGGTGTTGTAAACCCTCATTGAAGTCAATGAAAGCCTCGATTGTCCAGCTGCTGTCATGACCTGTGGATCAGCTCTGTGGAACCAAAAGGTGGATTCTGGATGTGAAGAGCCTGAAAAAGAAGGCAGTAGTATCCAGACCACTTGGTGATGTCCAGGTGGTGCAGGTAGGCAATGACCACCCTCTTGGAAGTGAAGCTTCTGCAGGCTAGTGAAGGAAGAAGGAAACAAATACAAAAAGAAGGCCCTAGAGCAAACTATATGTGGCAGCCCTACCAGGGGAAAAGAGTGTATGTATACATAAAGGTCTCCCCCACTGTTATACCTCTACAAAATGCATACATTATGTACATAGAGCCCATAGGTATACACAAGGTATCTCTTTTATTACAATTGGATATTGCATCTCATTTATTATACACATAACTATTACTTTCTCCAACTCTATATTTACATTTTCATGGTATATAATCCATAAAAATAAAGCAAAAAATTGAACATTAATGAAAAAATACATAATAAAAAAGAATTTTAGAGAGACATGCACCCCGACTCAATCAATCACACCTTACATTCATACTACGTAATCACACAAGACTAACACTCACATTCATATAATCAATCATACAGTACAATCTAGATATATTTTATCCATTCCAAATCATACCCCTACTAATGCACTAACATGTAGTCTTTTCAATATCCGAGATATGTTAATGCCATAAGCAGATATATATGTACAGTATTAGAGCATCAAAATCTTATTGACCCATATCCTATAATATAATCAATAATGTTACCTGTCTCTCAGAAGGATCAAAGGTTTCTTCTCGTTGGTGCTCGTCCTATATTTACAGGCAATGGTGTGAGCACCAAAGATAACTCTTAGAAAAAAAAGTCCTATCGTTGCAAGGAATGGTATTAACACCAACACGTGTTTTGGTGTCTCACTGCCATAGTCATCACCTTCATCATGGTGCAGCTGGAAAGTCGGGCACACTGTAAATGCACGGGGGTCTATGCTGTTCTCTTGGTGCTCTTCTCTCTGAAAATAATGGAAAGCAGGGCCCAAAATTACAAAGTGTCACCTAAAAAACAAATAAAATGCAATAATGGATAATTCTGACAACTTTCCTCACCAAATTGTGTGCGCATGCATGCAGATCAGAAAAATTGGTATATTTTACAACCGCAGTGAGAATCTTCAAGACAGAGAGTGCCACGATGGGACCGAATCACCCCAATCACTTCCTCAAGCATATATGCAGTTGTCTCCTTCACATCCACACCTCTACAGGAATCAGAACCAAAGAGTCACCCACGTGCTCCCACGTGCACCCTGGTCACCCCGTATCTAAGTGCTTTCCCATGACTCATAACAGAATTATATTACCTTCAACAGTGGTATATGAGTAGATATCTAAAGATTATATATATATATCCTTATACTTGGCCAAGCTGAATTCACATGCATCACATGACCAGTGGTCAAGTCAGTAACTCTTTCTTTCTGGAAGAATAGGAAGAGAACAGGACCATCAATCTATGACGCAATGTAAATTTCAACACCTAGGTTTCTCTAACACACCTTCATAGAGACAAACCTCTATGGCACTAGAAGGAGTCCATCCCGTATACATGAATGTAAATCCAATCTTCCTTGAATCATAAATGACCCCCCAACCCAAGTAAAAAGGAACATCTTCCTGGAGTCATTCTGAAGTCATCCGATGACTTCAGCTGGGCTAATCCTGTAGTTATCCAGTGAAGTCATCCCAAACCATCCTGAAGTATGCCTGTATGGCGAAATATTTAAATGAGATGACTCCAGAGCCATCACAATAACTACTCCAGGATGGTCTTCTGATTACTTCTTTGGTAAGTGCATGGTTACCTTGAGCTACTACAGGATGACTCCATGACAACAAAGGGATGAGAGCTGATTACTTCATGATGACTCCATGACAACAAAGGGATGAGAGCAGATTACTTCATGATGACTCCATGACAACAAAGGGATAAGAGCAGATTACTTCATGATGACTCTGTGACAACAAGTGGAGGGGAGTAGATTACTTCATGATGACTCCATGACAATTAGGGGATGGGAGCAAATTACGTCACAATGCCTTTGTTACAACTAGGGGATGGGAGAAGATTATGATTACTTCAGGATGTGTATGTATTATTTTACAACTCCATAAGTACTTTACGGTTCTTTTGTATTACTTCACCATGACCCTGGGGAATTTTGGATATGTTTTTCTGAGTCCAGCACAATTTCATGATGATTGCACCAATTTAATTTGTTGTGATTGAACACTCTCTCTCGCAGCTACACTATAAGAACATTAGAGCATATCTTTAAGTAAATACAAAACAGCTTCTCAATTACAGCGTTTCATATCTCTATCTGACTTACTGTTGTAGTATTACTACACTTCCACTAACTCCAAATTGCAATTACTGCAAAATATGATTTTAACTGGGAATTACAGGCGTTGTAAGGAAACATGCCATCTCATTTAAAGTTTCATAAATAGCACCAGTTTCATTTGAAGTGAAATGGTATTACCACATTCTGTATGAAGAAATAACACTTTTCTTTAAATTGAAATAATTGTGTGGATACATGGAATTTCACTTACTTCACAGTAAGCATGTTTTTTGCGTTTACAACAATCTGTATTAAGGTTTAGGGGGAACTACCACCATGCATTTCACCCACTTATCTCAATCTTATCAACCATTAGGCCTGAATAAAATGTTAATTACACCATCGTAATCAACATAATTTGGGGAATTTTAAATTAAACCTGCTACGCGAAATTTTTAAAATGATGCCACACTGCATAATTACACAATATTTTACATGTGAATGTACCATTTGTGGTAAAAATGTACCAAAAATGCACAGAGATGACAGAATGAAAGCAGCTGTTACTCACCATTTTAACACAAAAAGTACTCGCGTAAAATTGTGACGCAAGGGTGCATTTAAAACTAAAATATAGTGTTAATTGCTGCATTCGCATTTCCCATAATTATGTGCAATTTTACAGTATTGTGCAGAGATTTCATGTAATTATGAGGAAAGAAAGTTACACATATTTCGCACATTTCTATTAACAATTGCCTCTTTTAGTTCTTGCTAACAGTGTCTGAGAAGATATAGGTAAACGGTAATGACAGTGGCCCGGGAGCACTTGAGGAGCTATAGATGAGAGGGTGTTGGTAAGCATTGTTGGTGGATGTCATGACATGAATTTTGGGAGGGAGTAATATTTTCTGTGGGAGAGATGGACAGTTATGACTGAATGGCTTTGGGCAAGGGGCTGGCCAATTGTGAGTGGGTGGATTTTTAAGTTATTGTTTTCAAGTGGGTCAGTGGTGTAGATATGTGAAAAGTTTTCTAAATGGTTTTCTAAATGAGTAGTGTGAGTAGGTTAAAGTAAATGGTAGAGAGATCGAGGAATGAATTTGAGTGGCTGGAAAATAGAAATGTGATTCACTGAGGAGTTATTAGTGTCTTATCAGTGGGTGTAGGAGACTGGTGTGAACTGATATTAGTTAGAGGTTATGAGTGATGTTCAGATTTACTGTGCATTGAATAATGATGCATGGTTGTGCAACTGAGGAAAGCAGGGGATCTGCAAGTATATGACTATTTGGTGTGAATAGTGTTGTGTGATTATAATGAATGAAAGGTGTGAATACGGGGAATTAGCCTCAACAACTTGTCTCGAACCATGCTGTTCATTTACAATACGGCCAGAACCACAAATGCATCTTTACAATGCATTCCTTAACCACGCAAGTCATCACAACGACTTGCCTTAGGGAAAGCATTGTTGGACTGAAGTTGGACTTTAAGTTCAACACTTTCCCTACTGTGGTGCAGACTGGAGTTGGAATAGTAAATTATACTATTCCAAAGTCCAGAGCTTTCCCCAACGCAAGTCATGGTAATGACTTGCGTGGTAAAGGAATGCATTGTAGAAACACATTCATGGTTCGGGGCGCGTTGTTAAGGCAGGCATGGTAAATGCCTGCGTTGTTCCAACGTACAACCGTGAATAAGAATCACCAGTGGTGGTCCATGAGTACAGGGTGATAGCAACTATTAATATAAACAGGGCCGTTGGAATTAAGGGGAGCACCAAATTATGCAACAAGAAAAAGGGCAAATCATGCAGCACAGTGTGGCACTTTTTTGTTAGTACTACTTAATTACTTAACATAGTACTACTGTCTGAGCAAAGATTATGTGGCAAATCATTTATGCAAAAAAAACATGGTTGCAGAATTACATGATTCCGGTCACTCAGATGAGAAATACCTAGTGTCAAGTGGTTGTATTAGTAGTCAGGAAAGTGCTGGTGTCAGTGGTGCTTCACAAAGCTTATTGCCGAGGTGGCTACAGGTAAATCAGTATATTAAGTGGATGAGGGTAAGTACTGTGGGTGATGAGTAATTAGTGACTGCTATGTAAGTAAATGCCAGTGAGCAATGCAATGTATACTGTTCTGAATGTCTACACTTAAATTGTATATTCATTTGAGAGTCTTTGAATAAAAATGGGTTTGCTGTGCAAGTAGATTGTATAATGCATGGTTGATGATCTAGAGTGTGTAAGAACAGGAGATATGCTCAGTGATTCCTAGTGAGGAAAGTAGATATGAATAAGGATTGTTGAGTGTGGGCACAGAGCATTGAATAGCAAAGAGTTAGGTGGTGTTTTAAGATCGAATGTGCAGCGTAGACTTGAGTAGTGGTTGTGGATAGGGCAACAGTATACTGCTAGACAGAAGAGTATGGATAAGGTGTGTAGGTAGTGTGAGCAGTAGATCTGAATAGCAAATAAACAGCAGTTTCAAGGAAAAATGTGAGTCCTTGTGTAGCCTGGAGGTGAACAGAGATGGAGTTAGTAGAAGTTCAGCAGTTATGAAGAGCTTGTGCCAAAGGTGTAGACTCCATGTGGAGACTAGATTAGGGGTGGAGAGTGCATTTAGAGAGGACACTGTTTGACAGGGTTATGCGGAGAATTGTTAAAGCTGATGCGAAAAGCAAACATACAGGTCAAGATGATGATATCGAAATTGGAGAGTTGATACAAAGGGCTGTGTAAGTAGAAGAACAGCTGTTGAGAGCTGATTTAGAAGGAGAACAATGTATGTGGAGGGGAGCATGCAAGTCAAGGGTGAAAAGCACCTGTGGATGTTGGAGTCCCCATGTGCAGACAGAAGAGCGAGTGTGGATATCATTATTGGAGGGAAGATGTGCAGAAGTAGCTGGTGGAAGTGAACGTTCAGTGGGGGCGAGAATTATACAGTAAGTTGCAGGATTTTGAAAAGCAGAGATGAAGAGTGGAAGTGCAAAAAAGGGGAGATGAAGGCTGTTGAGTGTGGATGGACATGATGGAGAGAGGATGTAGAGCTTACACTGGTGGTGGGGTGGGGTGGAGAAAAGATACAGAGAGAAGGGTTCAGACTGTTTACAGTGGATCTACTGGGTAGACAGTGAATACACACACACAGTGGAAAGAGCATGAGGAGGTGGAAGTACTGGGTAGAAAGAATAAGGAGGGTGAAGAGAGCATGTGAAGGTGGAGAGAGCACGAGGAATGTGTAAAGTATTTGGAGAGAATATCTGGATGGTGGCAATCGTATGTTAGGGTGGAGAGTGTTCGTTCAGTGAGGAGAGGCATGTATGGACTGGGTGGCAACATGGAGAGTGCTGTGACTGTATTAGAGCATATGAACCAAATGGAGAGGACATGCAGAGAGTGGAAATAAAAGCAACCGTACAGTGTGGAGAGTGCATGTTCAGCACATGTGGAGTATTTACAGCACGTTTAGAGGGTGGAGAATACAGAGTGGCCAGGGAAGGTAAAGTGCGGAGTGTAAAAATGAAGGATGGAGATGGCAAGTTTAGTATGAATAACACATGTTGACAGTGGACATCCATGATGGAGCGAATGTGTAGGGTGGAGAGTGGATATAGCAGGCAGAAATTGTTTGTTGAAGTCCAAAGTAGATCACATGCAGAGTTTGGCCAAAGGATCTAGAGGGCAATTAGTGGATGTAGTCCATTGAAAAAGGATGTGTGCAAAGAGGAATGAGCGCAACCCGTTAAAATGGAGAGTTGATGTAGTTGGTGGAAAGTGAGGTAGGACTTTGATAGTGAATTGGGAGTGCTTGAGTGGATATCTAAGGTGGACAACAGATGCAGATAGTGAATAAAAAGAGTAGGTAGACAATGTAAAGGTCAGGGTGTGGATGTAATCCACTAAGAGCAAATGTGGTGTCGTCAAAGGACAGATTGGATGTAGAGAAGTGATTGTGGGGCTTGAAGGGGAGGTTACAGAGCGCTTTGAATTAGGGGTGTGCAAAATGCACATAATTTGCTTCTGTGCACTCACACAAAATTTCTGTGAAATTACGCAGAATTATGCAAAATTCAAATCTGTCATTTTGTGTGGTAATTTAGCTGGAAATGTACCCTCATGTAAATCTTTCAAGCAAGAACGCATTTCGGACTAAATAGTGCAAAAAACAAAAGCACAGAAAACAGGGCTCACTTTCTGTTGTTCCTGTGCACTGTGTCCTTTTTTTGTAAATGGTGCATCAGTGACACATTTGTACTGTCAATGGTGTGCAATAGTGTAATTTAGAGGAAATGCATGCCATAAGCTTAATGTGAAATTCCTGAAATTATGTGAATTACCTCAACATAATAAAAAATTCCACCAGGCCTACTTTGAATGGATGTGTAGGGTCGAGAACAGATATGGATGGCTGAATGACAAGGCAGATAAAGGAGGTAGAGGAGCGAGTGCACATGATGTGCAGAGCGCACTCATGGACACTGAAGATTGCGCATGAAGGATATTGAATATACAGGAAGGAGAGCACATTTAGACCGCGGGCTGAACATCTATAGGGTGAAGAAGAGCAGGGTGGAGAATGGTTAAAGAGTATGATGAAGGGGGTTGGGGAGTAGGTGTGGAATGCAGAGAGAGGATTCAGATCGAGTAGATAGAGTCTGCACTGCAGATGTGGCGACATGGTGTGGAGAAAAGATATTGAGAGTGTATGTGGACAGTGGAGAATGGATGGAGAGGATGAAGAATGCATCCAGTGGGTGGAGAGCACATGCATAGTGTAGTAAGTGCAAATGGAAGGTGGAAAGTGCATATATAGTATAGAGAGTGGATGTGGACGGCAGGGAGCAGATATGCGTGTGGAGGGCAAATGTGAATATAAGAGCATGTATATGGTGGGTGAAGTGTGGTGAAGTGTGGTGTGTGGATCAGCTTTGGATACAACATCAGGAGATAGCAGTTTCAAGAAAAAGAATGGAGAGTGCTTGTGGAGGCGAGCAGGGATGAAGACTCAGTGGACATTGACATACGGTGAGCTCAAGTCGGGGGTCATAATGGATGCACAGGATGATTTTGGAGGGTGGAGAGAGAACATATAAATATGACAGAGATGGAAATGGTTAGCAGTGGATGTTATGCAGAGTAGTATGCAGATGCAGAAGCGATGAAGTGCTTGGAGAGAAAATGAAAAGGGCTAAGAGTCAATCAGTAGGAAAGGGGGCAGAACGAAATGACAGAAAAAGAGTACAGATTTGATGTATTGTGCAGAGAGTTTGTGGAGAATGGATAAGGCACATGTGGAAAGCAAACATACAAAGCAGGGTGAGGATATGAAGGAGTTGGAAAGCTGATAAAAAGAGCTTACATTGGTTGTGTACCGTTAAGAGCTGATGTACAGGATGGATAAAGAGGGAAGACAGTTGAAATTCTCACCACGAGGATGAACAATAAGTTTGAAAATTAAGAGTGGTGGGCAGATTTGTGGAGGTACTTGTTGGAAAGGGGATGCTTGAGAGGCAATGTGGGGTGTGGTGTGAAGATGTATTGTAGAAAGAGAATATAGAGCCTGCTCAGAAGGTGTGGGGAGGTAGTGTAGAGAAAGGATGGAGGGAATAGACCAGAATGTATGTGGAGAGTGAAAAAAGCATGTGGAGGGTGGCAACTGTGTAATTAGGGTGCTGAAGACATGTGGAGGTTGAGAGCACCTGTATAGGTTGATTGGTGAATGTGAAGTGATGTGCAGAATGGGGAGCACAGGTGGAAGGTGGAGATCAGATGTGATGTGTCAAAGTGTAGTTTAAACGTAGATGATAAGAGAGCATATTTAGTGTGAGGAGCATATGTACCAAATGGAGAGAGCATGCCCAGGGTAGAGGCCAGATGCACTGGATGTGGATCAAATGTAGACAGTGGAGTGTTTCCAGCAAATGTACATGGTGGGGAATAATGCACGGAGGGGAGAGGAGGTGTATAGTGTGTAAAGTAGATATAGAGGATCAAGGCTGCGAATGTAGTATGGTCAGCACATGTAGCACAAGAGAATATAAAGGACAAGAATTAGATGTACTGAAGTGAGAAGGGAGTTGTGCAGTGAAAGGACAGAGTGCAGAACCTGAACATGGAGAGCAGATGTATACAGTGGTAAGTGTATGTGAGGCTTGATGAGTGGATGCAGAGGGCTTTGATTGGACGTGAATGGTTAAGAACAGATGTGAAGGGTTAACAGACAATGAATACACAGAAGTGAGTGCATGTGAAGTGTGAAGTGCACACCTGGATCCTGAAGATTGCATATGGGGGGTGACAGCAGAGTATGGAGATCAAAAAGAGAGGTGGAGAGCACATTAAGAGGGTGAAACAGATGACCAGTGTCTAAAGTGTCTATACTGTGCTGTGGAGGGGGCTTGGAGAGTGGATGTGGAATGCAGAGAGGATAGAGACCATGAAGTGCAGATATACATAGTAGTAGAATGGGTGCAGCCTGCATTGCAGATATGGTGGAGTATCCTGAAGAATAGATAATAAGAGTGGCTGTTGGCCATCGAGAGTGGAGAGAAGATGTATGGAGTTGATGCCCCAAGTGGAGGTTGGAGAGGGCATGCACAGTGTGGATAGTGAATGTGGAGAGCAGATAGTTGATGTGCAATGTAAAAGGCAAATGTGGAGGGCAGGGAAGAAGATCTGATGTGGGGGGGCAAGTGTGAAGGGTGGCAAGGAGAGTACAGGATGGCAAGTGCATGTGAAGGACAAATCTATCAATTGAAGGGCACCTATGGAGGATGGAGAACAGAAAGGTAGGCAATGTGAGGAAGCCCCATGAGGAGGGCAAATGTAGATGGCAGGAAGTAGCTAGCCACTGAGCGATGTGTTGCAAGGAGAGAGAATAGAGCGGATGTAAAGTGTGGATGTGGAAGGCAACATGGATTATGGATGCAGAAGATTTAGAATGAGTGTGTATTGCGTAGAGGAGAAGTAGAGGGTGAATGCAAAGCATAGACATTGGGTTTGGAAAGTGTTCAGCATGGGTGGATAGTGCATGTAGCAGGTGGTTTGTAGTGTATATGCAGAGTACATAGAGTACATGGAGTTCAGACAATGGAAAGAGAATGGATAGGAGGTAAGGCAAATGTATAGTTTGAGAACATAAATGGAAAGTGTGTGCAGAGCATATTTTAGTGGGTGGATGTGGGTCATGGAGTGCTGGTGCACATAGTGGAAAGTAGATGTAGTGGCTGCACAGTAGTGAGTGGTATTAAAAACGGGTTTGAAATGGAGAATTGCAAGAAAATATACAGACTTAAGTGTAGATGAACAGGCTGTAGACTGCAATTGGAGGATGTAAACGTGAAGGGTAAAGAAGGTATCTGGGGTGAATAGTAATGTACAGGGAAGAAAGTGGATGTGAATTGTGAGGAGTAAATGTGAGTAGGGCACGTGGACGGTGGAGAGAATGCATGTAGAAAGTGCATGTGGAAAGTAGATAGCCAATTTGAGGGGTAGAGCATGCATTTACGAAAGTGGGAAATGGATGTTTAGGTTGTAGAGCTTGCATGGAGAAGAGATGTGGAGGGTTGAGAATGCAGGTAGTGAGTGGCTAATTCTTATGAAGGGTGGACAGCACAGTTTGTAAAGCAAATGTGACTGTGACAGTGGAGAGCAGGTGGAATGGAGAGAGCAGATCGAGCAGGAGCGCATGTGTGCAGGGTGTGAAAATCAAGCCGAGAGTTAATGCGGAGGGTCGAGATTAGATGTAAATGTTTTAGTCAGAGGCAGAGAGCAGCATATGCAAGGACAGACTTTACAGAGTGAAGATTGCACAGGTATGGAACAGAGCGTAGATGCTAGATGTGGACAGGAAGAAAAAAAGCTGCTGTACAATAGGCTGCAGAAATTAAAGAATTGATAGAAGAGAAAGGAGGCACAGTGAAAAAGCCCATTATGAGGATCGAGGCATCCCTTTCCCACGATTTTTTTTTTTTTTTTTTTAAATACCGAACTAGTCAACAGGTCACCTTGGGGGATGGGGCGGGCAGATTCCTCACTCCCCTCATTCATCTATTTTTCCCTGATCACTACACCCTTTCCCTTCCTGCCAGAGCGCTGTGCTCAGCTTAACACCCTGCAAAGTCCCAGATTTAGTTTGAAAGGAGACACTGCTGATATAATTCCTTCTGATATTTTCCATACACGCTCATCAAAGGCTCAGCATTATTTCCCTCATTTTCAGCAACATGCGGAGGAAAGAGCTGAATGGGTTGAGATCAAGGAACCTGTTTGTTGGCTTGAGAACAATATTCCCCCTCCTGATTGGCCAAAACGGCTTGAATGCGGGCGGCCTTTAACAAGATTAGTTGCAGGTCAGCCTTGTCCATTGTTTTCAACAATCTTTATTGCAAACGTATTGCAAACAGCCAAACAATCATGCAGTTCTGAACGGAGCAAAAAATGGAATGCAAAAGCTCTCCTAGACAGAGGAACATATTTCCACTGCAGTGAAAATCATACAACGCTGACGTTTGGTATATGTTTTGGAGTTGTAATAATATTGACAAAGGGATTTCCCTTTAAGGCACAGTTCCCCGGTGTCATTTAACAACAAACTGCATCCTGGGAGTTGTAGTTAGGCTTTAATAAATCACAGTATGTTGCACACAGACTAACGCTCGCTCCAAGTTGGAGACTTGGGGGGTTATTACAACTTTGAAGGAGGTGTTAATCCGTCCCAAAAGTGACGGTAAAGTGACAGATATACCACCAGCCGTATTTCGAGTCCATTATATCCTATGGAACTCGTAATACGGCTGGTGGTATATCCGTCACATTTGGGACGGATTAACACCTCCTCCAAAGTTGTAATAACCCCCTTGATGTTTAAGCTAACTATGTTATTTTAGCTTTTTCCCGCTTGGAATGTCCCCCATTCCAAGGCAAGTAAATGGTGAAATCAAATTCACACACCAGCCAAAGCTCTCAATTTAGACTGTATACTTCTTAAGCGTAATATATATATATATATATATATATATATATATATATATATATACATATATATATATATATATGCAATTACTTGACCAGAGCTTCTGACTTTTCAACTGCCTGGTGTCTGCCCACTATCCTTGATTCACTTTATGTCCCCATGAAAAAAAAAAAAAAACATCACTTGTTGCTTTGAATAATATAATCTAGTGCTCATGGAGATCTGTCTAATTCCTTTGGATCAAACTCATGCCACATAAAAACTGCAGAAAAAGCCGTTCTGAGGATGCATAGTCCGCAATCTACACATTTAACTTTCACTTTCCATTAAATGGGATGAAACTAATGTGGAATCACTTCAAGGTATGTTTTGTTGCTTTTCTGCCTTTTCAAAAATGTTCAGTAAAACAAACAAGAATACCAAAGTCTAAACAAAGCAACCCCCATTTGATTGGTTTGACAAGAGGTTTAGTTTTAGTTTGGATGATGGATAGAACCCATTCATCTTGGTCATGCTCACCCATGACCATGCACAGTTTGATGTGTCTTGCAGCATGTGTGTTCTGTCTGTACAAGCGAGAGCTGGGTACTCCAAGCTCAGCATGTTACAAAGCTGCTGCTAGAAAGTTAGCGAAAAGTCTGTGTGCTCTTCATGTTGTGCACAATCGCCTGTGAGAGCAGCTGCTTAACCATTTGAAGCCATCAATAGTGCATCATTTGTTGTTCTGAGAGCTAAAGTAATTCATCTGTAACCTTCTCACGTTGTCTGTGTTCTAAGATAGTGAACTAGAAAATATGAAGGCTGCAGATAAATCTCAGAAGCTGACATTCAACCCCGGATTTACACAAGTGAGAGGATGTGCGGCGTTATGGGCAGTGCTGATGACTTTGGAAGTCGGGCACCAGGTTTGAGTCTGTTTCGCTCAATATCCTGTGGTTATGAGCACCTCATTTAATCTATCTTAACAAACAAATGAATGTGGCTTTGTGTGATTTAATTGGTGCTTAAGTGAAGCACTCCAATATCTTTGGGTCGCCTTTGCGCTATATAAAACTACAAAAAATGAGGATTGGATTATAAAATGTATAGATGTGTCACTGATAGTTATAACAACAATATTGATTAAATGTCACACATTTTTCTTAAGACTTTCAAAAGGTTTGCAACATTGTACAGAATATTTACCCTTTCTGTTTCACAAGAACCACACTTTTTTTTCATAAATATACATTTCTATTTTATCAGCCTCAGAAAAATTAAGGACTTGGTAATTTTTCCAGACTTTGAATATATATTTAAATTCCAGAAAACAGATCCAGTCGATAATTCTTCTGAGGCTGATAATATGTATATTTATATTTCAATTTCAGAAAAACTGACTCCGTCCTTAATCCTTCCCAGGCCGCAAAAAAGCAACGTGCATATATAAAAGCTGTGGTTCATATGAAGCAGAAATGCTAATTAAACTAAAATTGTATACTGTAAGGAAATGCCTCCTTGGCATGGTTACCCCCTGACGTTTTGCCTTTGCTGATGCTAAGTTTTGATTGAAAGTGTGCTTAGGACCCTGCTAACCAGGCCCCGGCACCCGTGTTCTTTCCCTAAAACTGTACCCTCGCTTCCACAGTTGGCACAGCCCTGGCACTCAGATAAGTCACTTGTAACTGGTACCCCTGGTAACAAGGGCCCTGTTGCCAGGGAAGCTCTCTAAAGGCTGCATGATGTCTTATGCCACTGTGGGGACCCCTCACTCAGCACATGCACACTGCCTCACAGCTTGTGTGTGCTGGTGGGAAGAAAATGACTAAGTCGACATGGCACTCCCCTCAGAGTGCCATGCCAACCTCACACTGCCTGTGGCATAGGTAAGTCACCCCTTTAGCAGGCCTTACAGCCCTAAGGCAGGGTGCACTATACCACAGGTGAGGGCATATGTGCATGAGCACTATGCCTCTACAGTGTCTAAGCAAAACCTTAGACATTGTAAGTGCAGGGTAGCCATAAGAGTATATGGTCTGGGAGTTTGTTAAATACGAACTCCACAGTTCCATAATGGCTACACTGAAATCTGGGAAGTTTGGTATCAAACATCTCAGCACAATAAATGCACACTGATGCCAGTACAATTTATTAGAGATGCCCCCTGAATACCAACCTGACTTCTAGTGTGGGGCTGACCAGTTTCTGCCAGCCTACCACAACCAGACGAGTTGCCGGCCACATGGGGAGAGTGCCTTTGTCACTCTGTGGCCAGGAACAAGGGCTGCACTGGGTGGAGGTGCTTCACACCTCCCACTGAAGGAACTGTAACACCTCAAAGGCTCACACCCTTTGTTACAGCACCCCAGGGCATCTCAGCTAGTGGCAATCCCCACCCCTCCGGCCACTGCCCCCACTTCTGGCGGCAAGGCTGGAGGAGATAATTAGGAAAACAGGGAGGAGTCACCCACCAGTCAGGACAGCCCCTAAGGTGCCCTGAGCTGAGGTGACCCCTGCCTTTAGAAATCCTCCATCTTAGTTTTGGAGGATTCCCCCAATAGGATTAGGGATGTGCCCCCTCCCCACAGGGAGGAGGCACAAAGGACGATGTAGCCACCCTCAAGGACAGTAGCCATTAGCTACTGCCCTCCCAGACTTAAACAGACCCCTAAATCTAGTATTTAGGGGCACCCCTGAACCCAGGAAATCAGATTCCTGCAACCTGAACTACAAAGAAGGACTGCGGACCTACAAGCCTGAAGAGACGACGGACGACGACAACTGCTTCGGCCCCAGCCCTTCCGGCCTGTCTCCTGAGTCGAATACCTGCAACCAGCGACGCATCCAACAGGGACCAGTGACCTCTGAAGCCTCAGAGGACTGCCCTGACCCCCAGGACCAAGAAACTCCCGTGAGCAGCGGCTCTGCTCAACAACAGCAACATCTTTGCAACAAAGAAGCAACTTTTAGAGAACTCACTCTTCCCGCCGGAAGTGTGAGACTTCACACTCTGCACCCGACGCCCCCGGCTCGAGATCCAGAGAACCAACACCACAGGGAGGACTCCCTGGTGACTGCGACCCCGTGAGTAGCCTGAGACGACCCCCATGGACCGCCACAGTGACGCCTGCAGAGAGAATCCAGAGGCTCCCCCTGACCTCGACTGCCTGTAACAAGGGACCCAACGCCTGGACCAAGCACTGCACCCACAGCCCCCAGGACCTGAAGGAACCGAACTTCAGTGCAGGAGTGACTCTCTGCCTAGCCCAGGTGGTGGCTGTCCCGAGAAGCCCCCCCTGTGCCTGCCTGCACCGCTAGAGTGACCCCGTGTCCCTCCATTGAAACCTATCTAAAACCCGTTGCCTGCTTTGCACCGTGCACCCGGCCGACCCTGTGCCGCTGAGGGTGTGTTTTGTGTGCCTAGCTGTGTCCCACGAGTGCTCTACAAAACCCCCCTGGTCTGCCCCCAAGGACGTGGGTACTTACCTGCTGGCAGACTGAAACCGGAGCACCCCTGTTCTCCATAGGCGCCTATGTGTTTTGGGCACCTCTTTGACCTCTGCACCTGACCGGCCCTGAGCTGCTCGTGTGGTAACTTTGGGGTTGCCTTGAACCTCCACCGGTGGGCTGCCTATGCCCAGGAACTAAGACTTGTAAGTGTTTTACTTACCTGACAAACTTACCATTACTTACCTCCCCCAGGAACTGTTGATTTTTGCACTGTGTCCACGTTTAAATAGCGCATTGCCATTTTAACAAAAACTGTATATGTTATTGCTCTAATTCAAAGTTCCTAACTTATCTGAGTGGAGTACCTTGCATTTTATGTATTTACTTCAAATCTTGAACTTGTGGTTCTAAAAATAAATTAGGAAAATATATTTTTCTATATAAAAACCTATTGGCCAGGAATTGTCTTTGAGTGTGTGTTCCTCATTTATTGCCTGTGGGTGTACAACAAATGCTTAACACTGCCCTCTGATAAGCCTACTGCTCGACCACACTACCACAAAATAGAGCATTGGAATTATCTTGTTTGCCGCTATCTTACCTCTAAGGGGAACCCTTGGA
Source organism: Pleurodeles waltl (assembly GCF_031143425.1). Taxonomy (NCBI): domain Eukaryota; kingdom Metazoa; phylum Chordata; class Amphibia; order Caudata; family Salamandridae; genus Pleurodeles; species Pleurodeles waltl. Next base: position 913,026,623 of record NC_090448.1, on the reverse strand, counting down.
CTCTGTGCATGCTATTTCCTACTTTGAAATAGTACATACAGAGCCAACTTCCTACACAAGGCCTTCCCTTTTTTTAGGGCTTGGATTGCTGTCCTTACCTCCCCAACTTCTATCTTTCTTGTCAGCTGTATCTGTTCAGCATCCGTTAACTGAGGGAGGTGAACCCCCTCTAGGTAACCCTTAACCAATACTTCCGGACAATGCAAGTCTTCAGTATAGAGGTCCTATAAAAAGGCAAGAAAAGCCTCTTCTATTCCGGAAGCATCTATGCATAATGTTCCGATTATCTCTGATTTAATAGAGGTGATATAGCTTTTGGAACGTTCTGTTTTAGCTTTACAGGCTAGGAGTTTACCACAACCTTCCCCATATTCATAATGAGCATAACAACTGCTATCCCAACTCGTCCTACTTTTCCCCTCCAGAAACAAAGATAAGTCTGTTTTAGCGGAGTCTAGTTGGGCATCCAATGCGCCTAACTGATTTCCCCACCTATATGATTAAAGATAGCTTCATGTAAGGATGCCACCCGAGATTCAAGTTGCTCTAACTGAGTCTTTTCTTCTCTGTACCTGAAAGTGGCCAAACCCAGCAGCCTCCCTCTAATAAATGCTTTATACGAATCCCACAGAATCTGCAAAGTGGTGGAACCATAATAAAATTCAATAAACTCTTTTGTATCTTTCCTCAGACCCTCAGCAACCATCTGGTCCAAAAAAAGGGCTCGATTAACTGTCCATCTATGAGATAAAGGTTGATTTATTATTTTTTTAATACATTTTTACTGCTGCATGGTCCGACAAATGAACCGGGGCATGACCAACATACCTCACCAAATCCCTCAAATTATTCCGTACAAGAAAAAAATCTAGATCGATGGCCATACTTTTTACTATTAAACGTGAGCCTGGGGCCCTCCCTACCTTTCTTATGCCAGATGTCAACCAAACTCAAATCCACCATCACTTGTTTTATCCACTGGCGAGTTTTGGGAAGGTTTACAGTCGACCTTGATGTGGACTTATCCAGCCGGGGTCCAATAAAATATTGAAATCCCTACCCATAATAATCAGATACTTTGCTTCCAGCAAATGGTTATACAATTCTTGGAAGGGGACTGGATCATCCATATTATGCCCATAATATCCTACTACCGCCATTTAACGCTGCCTCGATAATCAGCCACCTTCCCTGGGAGTCTCTAATAACATTGACCACTTTTACATTTGCAGGTTTCTTTATAACAATCGCCACCCCTTTCACTGAACAGGATTCATTTGTGCTTGCACTAAAGCCCACCCAACTCAAACATTTAATATATTCTTGCCACTTGCTTTGCATTAGGTGAGTCTCTTGTAGAATGATCACTTCTACGTCTATCCCTGTCAAATACTCAAACGTTTTCCCTTCCTCCCTTTAACCCTTAGATCATTAACATTCCATGAAAGAAACTTCAAACAAACACCATCCTTATTAGCCATTATCTAAAAAAAAAAAAAAAAAAAAAAAAAAAAACGGAACACGACTAAACTGACAAAGCCATAACTGCTCCCCTCAAAATTCCTGAGGACCTTTACATATTTAGGATTTACCCAGCCAACCCCTACCCCCCAAATAGTGAAGAAAACCCACCAACCAAACATGAATAAACCCCCCCATGTGACCCTCCACGGGAACCCTCCTTACCCTTTTAGCGGGATGAATATTACAACCCATATGAGCTCAGTATGGTTCCGGTCGGCTTATATCCTACAAAAATCACACAGTTACGGCGGTCTTTTCATCTTCTCAATCAAAGCATGAACCTCGGCAGGATCCCTAATATTGTACATTGTATTATTCCACATTATTTTTAGAAATGCCGGAAATCTCATCTGCACCGTGGCGCCGAAGGATCTAAGTTCTTGCATAAACTTTCCCAACTCCCAATGCCTATCTAAAGTAACTTTGGAGACATCTGAACGAATCCGGAAGGACCACTCTCCCATAGAAAAACTGCCTGCCTTAAGAGACTCAGACAGAATCTTTTCCTTTATGGAATATGTACCAAAGTTAATAAGAATCTTCCTAGGGACCTTTCTGTCAGGCTTCCTTCTGAGAGGATCTCAGTGAACTCTCTGTATATCCTCCTCCAGATTTAAATGCGCTGTAGAGGGTAACATTCTCCTAAGCAGGCTTATCAGATATCCCCTGATATCCTCGCCCTCCATACCTTCAGGAACATTCAGCAATCTGATGTTCTTCCGCCGCAAATTATTCTCCAGCGATTCCAACTTTTCTTGAAACGACTTTTCTTTACGTACTAATTGCGCAATGCCCTGAGAGTTAGCAGACACCCGTGTTTCCTGCTCCACAACCACAGTCTCAATCCTGCTAATTCTCTCTGTTAACATGTTCAACTTGGTTTCTAAGGCTACACAGGATTCTCTGATTTTCTCTTGGTTATGCTCGGAAACCTCAAACTTTCCCCTGATCTCATTTGTTAATGATACCAGGAGATTCTGAACCACGGAATCCTATGATTGTAAGGCTGTCTCCATGTCTGGTATTATATGTTAGAGGGAAATCTGTTAATAAAATAAAACAAATCATTTTGACACAATAATATAGGTTTAATCGATTTTCAGCTGGGAACAACAGGCAGTCTCACATAGAGGCCATGACTGAAGTTCAAAGTTCTGGTTCAAACACCAGTAGCATTTATACTGTAAAAACCACAAAAAACTGTGGTGAAGAGTTCAGCATTTATGTAAGCAATTACAAGCAGTACAGATAAGATAATGAGGTGCCTCTGGAAAGAAGCACTTGCACTTGTTGGCCTCATGGGTGGGCAAGTTACACTGACGTCATTCACCATATCTATCTTTCTGCACAACAAGAGATTATATGTTGCGTGCTGCTCATGGTAGCCCTGCCTTGCAAATACTTATCTGACCTTTACACAGTTCCCCTTAATACGATATGAATGACTTGTGGTTTTTAGGAACCCTGTGCTAAGGAAGGCTACACCCTTCTGTGTCACCCTGTTCATGCTAAGTGAACATTTTGAAAGCAACAGTTGGTGCAGCTTTAAAGAAAAACTCTCATTATAATGTGGCTTGGGCCTCTTGTGTGTTTCAGCACAGCTAACTTAACAATGCAGCATGTGTATAAGTTTCCTAAATAATAAGTGTTTGTTTGTCCTAAATATGACCTGCCTTTTCTATTGATCCCACAGTCTGTCTTTTTTAACATGTCATGTATTAAGCCTTTCACTACTTACATTGGTTTACAACTATCTAGCCTAAAATGTTTGTATTGGGATTTGGGAACTTATGTTTGTTTGTATGTGATGTATTCCTATTCTTCCTACATCATATGGCAGGCAGGGGGTTGGTACATCTACTGATTTCACTGGTGCGGCTGTTTTATCACTGCCTTCTCCATTTCTTCCAGCCTCAGGTAGGGAAGTGAGAGTACGGGTCTGGGAAGGCAACATATCTGAACCTCCCAAGAAATTCCTCAAAAAAGGTTCTAGAGGGGAGGTTGTCCTACCACCCGCTAACAGTCTAGCTTGCACAAGGGTAGCCTTACTCAAAATAGGATTAAAGCCTGCTTTGTTATTTTGTCTTTTCCGTAATTTGACCTCCGGTTGACCTTTTACCAAGCTGTTCCTTTTTTTTTTTTTTTTTTACTTGCCCCAGTTTCCCGTAACTTTTCCTTCTGCAGATGCCACCCCCCCTTCCTCCCCCCCCATGGGGGGTCCCGAGAGTGACCCTGAAGGAGCTTCCTCACCCTCTCCCCTATTGTGCTGCTGCTGAAATGATGCCGGTGGAGGGCTTCTAAAAGTTGCCTGAGCCCTCAGTTTAACCGGCGTCATGCACACACACCTCTTATCGTGATAGCCAGAGGCAGCATGGTAAAGTCGTCAAAAAGATGCCCTCAGCCTTTCTACAAGCTCCAAACACCAGAGGAAATCCAATAAGCAGCCCGCGAGAGCTGCAAAACAAACCGGCAGTGTGCTCGATGAGAGTAACACTTTCGTGTTTTGGATCTGCACTCCGCGGTCCAGAACACCGTCTGCTTCCAGCTTCTGCCTCCTTCACTGCCTCCTCCCCTTCACAAGCGAGCGCGGAGACAAAAGGGGGAGAAAAGAAGAAATGCCTGAGGCTCGGATCCGCAGGATAATCACCGCCTCCACCGCTCGCCGACCGGGACCTAGTGAGCTCGCGGCTGCGGGCTTCACGCGGCCGCCAAGTTCCAGTCCTCCTGCTCTTGTGTACTTAATGTCAGATTTTTGTTGGATAATTAGATTTGAGCTAGTTGTTCCACTGTCATTACTCAGGACTTTCTTGGATACATTTTTTGCAAAAATTTTTGCCAATTTTATTTTTCGCACGCATTTGTAAATATCTATTCTAGTTTCCACATAATCATAGTGTTTCTCAGGACTGAACGTTAAGCCTTTATTTAGAAGAGTTCTCGCTAGCGTGGGGAGAAGACAATGAAGAATTAGCAGAAAAGGCTATAATTTGGTTGAGATACATAGACGACCTTTTACTCATTTGGAATGGTACAGAGGAAGAATTAATGCAATACTTTGAAAAACTCAATCAAAATGATATGGGCCTACAATTCACGTATAATATAAGTGACAATTGCGTCTAAGTTTTGGACGTGAAAGTATACATAGAGAACAATCAAATTGAGACAACCTTATTTCGAAAATAAACTTCTATCAGTAGTGTACTGCATGGAGATAGCTTCCATCCAATATCACTCAAAAGGGGCATACCTTATGGAGAATTCATCAGAATGAAACAAAACTGTTCAACTGGACAAGAAATGGAACAAAAAATCCCTGAAACTAGGAATAGGTTTCTTCAGAGGAAATATAGAAGTAAAGACAAAGTCTGGAGAATTAAAGGCAAGAGCCCGGACAAGAGAAGAGCTATTGAATACAACCAGGAAAAACATTCCACAGGAGGACCCAAAAATTAGATTCATCATGACATACAGTAAAGAAAGTCATTTGATTTCAAACATCTTGAATAAATATTGGGACGTTATAAGGATGGACCCAGATGTGGGCAAAATGGTGGGTGACAGACCAATGATAACTTATGAGAAAGTACCCTCTTTACAAGATCTACTGGTCAATATCCATTTCCAAACGGAAAAACAACCGAATTGGCTTGCAGTGCAAACAACTGGCTTTATATGTTGTGACAAATGTAAAGCCTGTCGCATAGGTATAAATATGAAGGAGTTTGTGGACCTTGGTGGAAAAAAGGTGAGGATCAACAAAAGGATCACCTGCAATTATAATTATGTGGTGTACATAATTCAATGCATGTGCGGATTACGATATGTGGGCAGTACTATCTGCCCTCTCAGGAAACGGATCCTAGAACACATCAGAGCTGTCTAAAATAAGGATCTTACCTATGCCATTGCGAAACATTGAATGACCCATGATGGAGCCAGTTGGACAGATATGAAATTCTTTTGAATTGCAAGAGTTGACAGTAATGAAAGAGGAGGTAACAGGGAGTTGAAATAAAGACGTCTAGAATCATGTTACATAATACAATTAAGAACTAAGAGTCCGAGGGGTCTTAATGGGGATGAGGAACTCCATTATCACTTGTAATTAAAGTTATAATAATATGATCAGTAAGTGATGTTAATCAGAGTCATAATTGATTCAGTATGGAATATTAATGGACATTTAAATTGGGACACTTATTTAATACATCAGTGCTAATATTAGAGAATGAGAATAAAACTCATATCCAGATGAAGCAATATATAATGGATATAATTTATGGTTGATAACAATGAGTCAGTCACTCCCAAGACATCCGAGACACTTCACATCGCGGTTTGCTTGCACTTGCTTTTTACACATGGAGGAACTCTTTGAGATTGGTGTATTATTATTTTTATAGCAACTGAGGTAGAGGGTATCGTTTGTTTGTAATTTTTGTTTTTATTACACTACATTTCCCAGAATGCATTAGAATGGGTAGTAGTGAAGAGACTATAAATAACAGACATTGAAGAAATATTGAGATACTGTGAACAAGACCAGTGGGTCGAAACCCGTCGGTGGTGGTGGTTGGTGACCCTTAGACTGCAAATAAAGAAAAGAGCAAACTATTCTCCTAGAGTGCAGTTTTACAGTTGGTTCAACTGTTTTGTTTTCGAATATATATATATATATATATATGATTGGTACTACATAGGCATTTGTTTGTTTCACTTCTATGTCAGTGGAAATATATTTCTGATGGATACAACTACCTGTGGATTCCTCACCTTATGAATTCTCCTAATGCGGCAGCATTCAACTGACATTTTTTTCCTACTTCTCCACGTCGACGAGGATGTCACAATTGCACGGCTCCGCACACGACTCTGTCTGACGTCATTGGAGGCATAAGAAGTCCTCGCTGGCGTGCTGAAGTCAGTTCCCTTTTTTCCGAGCCTTCAACGCTAACTGTTTTTCTACCTCTCCGCAGTTTCCTAACTGTATTGAGGGAATTGTTTTATAGCGCTACTATGTCTCCACCAAAGAAATCAGGTTTTAAACCTTGTAGGGAGTGTAGAGGCCACAGGACGGTGACGGATCCACATGAAAATGTCCTATGGTGTCTGAGCTCTGATCACAATGTGACAGGTTGCTCGTCTTGCCAGCGTGTGAACCCAAAAGCTCTGAAGGAAAGAGAGGATAAGCTTTTCCTAGCAAAAGCTAAGAAGGATACTTCGTCGCACAGATCTTCGAGGTCTCCTAAGAAGTGATGCCGATGACATGTGTCACAACGTCGTTCATCCTGACATCGGTCTCACTCCCCTTTCAAGACTGCGCTGTATGCCGTGGAAGGTAAGTCCTACTGTGTCTTCTCAGACTCCAGAGGCATCTCCGGCGCCGACTTTAATGGAGATCTCTGAGTCCCCAGCAAGTCCAACAGCTAATTTTTCTCCTGCATCCTATCATGGTCAGGAGTTCGGAGTTCAAGCAACAGATTCAGCTCAGCCACCGCAATTTAACAAGAGAGTATCCAGCCTTCCCGGCTCCAGGAGCAGATCCATCTTTATTCCTCAGTGCTATGTTTAGCATTTTTAATAGGGCGATGGTCCCCTCTGTTGCACCTGCTGGTCCCACAGGTCCGTTGGCTTTCACACTGGGGTCGAATAGGCAGGCCCCTCTGGTGCCCTTTTCACCAGCAACTCCTTGCGAGGGTACTGACTCGGTGCTGATAATGTCACCACCTCCACCCCGGATGACCGCATCAATGGCGCCGATGGAGTCAATATCGGCGCCGGATGAATCCCAAAAGGCGCAGAGTGTGGATTCGCCTCCCTCCACTCCTCTGCCAGTGTTCACTTCTACTTTGAAGCCTGCGTCTTCAATGTTGGCTAACTCCCTATCGACTCCACACCTGGAGTCCAAGCTGAGATCGAGAAGGAGGGCCTTGAGACTTTTGGAGAAGCAAGAGTATCAAGAACAACTATTGAATCCTGGAGCCTTCAGGTGATTTCCAGGGCTTAGACTCTGCTAGTGGGTTAGATACGTCCCCGGAGTGTGAGTTTATCCCCGAGAGGTGAACTCATGGCAGAAGCGACTACTTACCATGGGGTGATAAGGAAGGCAGCTGAATTTTTGGACTTTCCACTTCCTGCATCGGAGTTCAGGTCCAATGTTTTGACAGAGGTTTTGCATCCAACAGCTTCCTCTTCTGAGACACTCCTCCCTTTAAATGATGCCCTGACAGATACCATATTGGAGATATGGAGGAAACCAGTTACTACACCTGTGGTTCCTAAGACTGTAGCGGGAAGGTACAAGGTTGCTCCAGGTGATCCGCAGTTTCTGTCCCAGCACCCAACACCAAAGAGCCTGGTGGTACAAGCTTCTAGTTCTGCAAGGTCAACTCCGGGATTGTTCCTTACAACACCATCTGATAGGGAGTCGAAGCGTATGGAGCAGTCTGCCTAAGAAGTGCTTCTCCTCGGGAAGCATGGCCTTAAACTCTCTGAATGCTACATGTGTACTGGGGGGATATCTATGCCTTAATGGATACAGAAAAAGAAGTTGCCCCAAAATTGCCACAGGTTTTTCAGAGGCATTTTAATGAACTGTTGTAGGACAGTCAAGCGGCAGCAAAGCAGGTCATTCAGTAAGGTCTGGACACTGCAGACTCAGTTGCTAGAACCATGGGGACTTCTGTTGCGACTAGGAGGCATGCTTGGCTCAGAGGTGCTGATTTTTTCTCTGATGTTCAATCTACATTGGAGGACCTCCTTTTTGATGCTGCAAAACTGTTAGGGGCTAAGACGGACTCAGTCCTGGAAAGATTCTGGGATAGCAGGGCCACTGCAAAATCTTTGGATCTTTGGACCTATAGGGGCAGTGGGAGAGTTAGAATATGAGGAGCCACACAGCAGCCTTCTGCCTCATCCTCATCCTCTGGGGAAATCCAACCAGGGAAGCAGCTCTAGTTCTCACTCCATTCATCAGCATGTTCTACCTGTAGGGGGAAGGCTGTTACATTTTCTCCATGAGTGGGAGTTAATTACATCAGACTCTTGGGTGCGTAGCATAATGGCAAAAAAGTTATACCCTTCCTTTTTGGGGGTTTCCTCCCCGTCATTCATTTTATACAGAAGAGAATCCCCTGTTGCTTCAGCAGAAGGTGAATACCCTTTTGTTAAAAGGTGCAGTGCAGTTGGTTCCAGAGCAGGAAAAGTGTCAGGGATGTTTATCAGGGTATTCAAGGTATTTCCTGATTCCCAAGAAGGATGGTCGCTTGAGGGCTATCCTGGATCTGAGGATTTTGAATTGGTTCCTCAAACAGGAAAAGTTCAAAATGTTGACCCTGGCACAGGTGCCTCTTGCGATGAACAAGAAAGACTCGATGGTGTCTATCGACTTATAGGATGCTTATTTTCATAACCCTATTCTGAAGTTGCACAGGAAGTATCTCTGGTTCATGGTAGGGTCGCAATACTACCAGTTTGCGGTGCTTCCTTTTGGTCTTACTTCCACACTTCGAGTCTTCACGAAGGTGATGTCAGTGGTCGCAGCAGACCTCAGACGAAAGGAATATATTTGTGTTCCCTTACTTGGACGATTGGGCAGTGGATCTGCGATGGTGGATATGGACTGCAACCTCTTTCAAGGAAGGCCATTTTGTCTTCCACCTCTGGTGACCACGGTCATAACGGATGCTTCCACTCCAGGGTGGGGAGCTCACCTGGGGGACCTGGAGATCAAAGGCCTTTGGTCTCCCGTAGAACACGTGTTTCACATCAATCTGTTAAAACTGCAGATGATACGTCTGGCTCTCAGTGCCTTCCTCGCATCCACTCGCGGTCAGTCAGTACAAGTCTTGACAGACAACACTACTGCGATGTGGTACATCAACAAGCAGGGAGGAGTAAGGTTGTGCCTTCTCTGCAGAAAGGCTCTGCGGCTTTGGACCTGGGCGCAGGACAGTCTAGTTTGCATAGTAGCAAACCATCTGGCCGGAGTTATCGATGTACGTGCTGACATTCTCAGTTGGCACTTTTCGACCAATCATGAGTGGTGTCTCCATCCGGACGTGTTTCTTCACATCTGGATGTGGGGAGCTCCTCAGATAGACCTTTTTGCCACTCGCGAAAATGCACACTGCCTGTCGTTCTGTAGCCTCCAGTATTCGGTGCAGGGGGTGTTGTGGGACGCGTTTCAGCTGTCCAGGTGAGACCAGCTGCTTTACGCTTTTCCTCCCATACTCTTGATTCCTTGAGTTCTCAGGAAGATTCGCCAAGACCGGGCCCAAGTCATATTAATAGCCCCGGATTGGCCAAGAAGGGTGTGGTACACAGACCTCCTTCAACTCTATGTCCTCCACTCTGTCTCCCTCACAGGGTAGACCTCCTCTCGCAGTTGCAGATTCTTCACCCCCATCTCCAGAGCCTGCAGATGCCTGGAGATTGAACAGGGCAATCTGAGTTCTTTTCCTCTCCCTCCAGAAGTGGTGGATGTTATCTTATCGGCTAGGCAACACTCCACCAAGACTGTCTATGTCCAAAGATGGGAGAAATGTGTTACTTGGTGTGGAGAGAGACAAATTGATCCCTTAAAGGCCCACTTATCTGCTATTTTGCACTTTTCTTGGCCCAGAAGGGTTGTGCGGTGGCGACAGTGAAAGGCTATTTATCAGCGCTGTCGGCTTTTCTTTGCCTTCCAGATCAGCCTTCCTTATTTAAGTCCCCTATAGATCTTAGGTTCCTTAAAGGGTTAACCAGCAAGTTTCCTCCCACTCCGTTTGTAATGCCTCAGTGGAATTTGAAATTAGTACTGACTTTTTTGATGGGTTCATCGTTTGAGCCTATGCATACTTGCCCATTGAGTCTTTAAGTTTTAAAGACAGTTTTTCTAACAGCCATCACGTCGGCTAGACGTGTGAGTATGCTTCAGGCTCTTAGTGTGAAACCACCTTTTACTACCTTTCATGCTGACAAGGTGGTGCTGAGAACCAGGGTGGCTTTCCTTCCTAGGGTAGTCACTCCCTTCTATCTGGGACAATCTATAACTCTCCCGTCATTTTACCCTCCTCCCCATCCATCAAAGGAGGAGGAAAGGCTGCATCACTTGGATCAGAGAAGGGCCCTGAGCTTCTACATAGAAAGGACGAGAGACTTCAGAATTAATGATCAGTTCTTCATTGGATATATGGGCAAAATGAAGAGCTAAGCTGACCACAAGAGGACTCTTGCAAGGTGGGTCATTATTTACATAAAGATTTGTTATTCACTAGCAAAGAAAGTTCCCCCTGATGGCATTAGGGCCCCTTCCACCAGGGCTAAGCCTGCCACTTTGGCTTTGGCTAGAAGTGTGCTGGTTACTGATATTTGCAAGGCAGCAACTTGGGCTTCCCGCCCCACTTTCGCAAAGCATTATTGCTTAAATTTAGAAGTTGGGAGTGGTGGCCATTTTACCCGTTCTGTTTTGCAGGACTTCTTGTTTTGACCAGTCGGGCACCCACTTCTGTGTCCGGGACTGCTTTGGGATTCTGTTCATAAGATGAGGAATCCACAGGTAGTTTTATCCATCAGAAGAACAGGTTACTTACCTTCTGTAACGCTTTTTCCTCACAGTTCCACCCACCTCCCCGTTGCCTGTCTGGTTATACCGAGAGTACTGTTAATGTTATAGATGGTATGTATAGTTGTAGATATATTTTGATTTTTATATATATATTTGTATAAAGAATTATTTATATATATATATATATATATATATATATATATATCCAAACACAACAGAAGGCGCTGCACTCCAGGAGGTTTCTCTTTGTGGTAACCATATATTTCTTCAAAAAAGCATAAAATCAGACCCCACAATGCGTTTTGACTCTCGTCTTCCTCAAGTGGTATCTCGTCTTTATTCACATTATTAGCACAATCACAGTTTATATATGCGCGAAGCATTCTGGGACATATTCATTTACACTGGTGCATTCTGGGATTTATAGTTCTCTAGTGTGTTTCACCTGGGGAAGACGAGTAGTGCTTTCCTCTTATTTAGTTTCTAAGCACTAACATAACACAACAGAAATGCACTTCTGAGGTCAAAGAAGACTTTTATTGTTGTTAATTCTTCCCCAACCACAATATTTATGAATGACGAATAAGTAGCTTTCAAGTCCGCGTTAATCAAACAAAATATATCAGTTTGCAATATACACAGCAGGTTATATTTATAATATATTGAATGCAAAGCAAAACAAATACTTCACCGTGTGGGAACTATCTACAGCTTCATCTTTCTAAGGTCTGCAAGCTGATGACCCCTGTCAGCCGCGGGAAAGAGATTCATCTACCCACACGGGATTGCTGGCAGCTGGCGCCAAGCTCCAGCACGAGGTCCGGCAGATTCGAATCTGACCCTCTGCAGCCTGTTACATTCGTTACAAAGGTGTGCCCCCTCCTCTCAGACCCGGGAAACTGAGCAAGCCTTTTGGAGACTGGCCAGGTCTCCAAGACTACTCCTGTTCCCAAGCTCAAGCAGAGAGAACAACACCCTGTACCCTCTCTTATCAGGTCTAGTCTACTGTGAGAAAAACATCTTGGTTCAAAAACACAGCTTGGAAAAATACAGCTTGGATTCTCAACTGCAATGTCTAACTCCACGTTAAAGGCAATGGGCAGCTAACCTAAATATCAAATGCAATGTCATGTTAAAGGCAATAGGCAGCTAACCTAAATATCAAATGCAATGTCTAGTGTCATGTCAAAGCCAATAGGCAGCTGAGCTGAATATAAAATGCAATGTATAATATCATGTCAAAGCCCATAGGCAGCTGAGCTGAATATAAAATGCAATGTATCAAAGCCAATAGGCAGCTGAGCTGAATATCATGTCAAAGCCAATAGGCAGTTAAGCTGAATACAAAATGCAATATATAATATCATGTCAAAGCCCATAGGCAGAATATCTAATAGCATGTCAAAGTCAATAGGCGGCTAGACTGGATACAGCATGTCAAAGCCAATAGGCAGAATACAGAATGTAATGGCTAATGCAATGTCAAAGCCCATAGGCGGCTCAACTGAATACAGAAAGTAATGGCTAATGCCATGTCAAAGCCAATAGGCAGAATACAGAATGTAATGACTAATGCAATGTCAAAGCCCATAGGCGGCTAAACTGAATACAGAAAGTAATGGCTAATGCAATGTCAAAGCCCATAGGCGACTCAACTGAACAAAACATACCATGTGCTACTGGTGAACATTGAGCAACTAATATGCGCAGTGGTGAAACACAAAGTCATTGGTCAAAACAAAACTTTATCAAATGGCAGTACATTCCGCCCTTTGACCAATGAATTTTTGTTTCACATATCTCTTGTTTCAAACAAAAACAAAAAACATCAGCACAAACAAAAAAAAACATTATGATCAAAGCAATCCCTGTAAAGCAATAGAAGTGAATTAACACATTGATTTCATAACCTTTCACATCAGATACATCTACATAGAAAAGACTGGGCAATTTTTATACTCTGAATGAGTCTCTAATTCAACAGTGTTAGCAATTTGATGTGGCATGAGTTCTACTCATGTAAAGGTGCACGGTCCACCTGAAAGGTTTGCTGGAAGGTAAGCAAAAGTCAGAGTTCCATACGAGAGGAAAAAAAACACAGCTTAGTTCCAGTGGAAGAATGCAATCAAACAAGTTGAACTTGAACTGAAGGCGCAGTTTGCGCAAAATGGATCCATGGTGCTGGCACTTTACTCAGCTAGGTTCAGGTTGGGGATTCGGTCCCTTCCCCGACCCCACACGCACACACCGGAAGGGGGACCACACAGCACACTCAGGGACAGTGGCGAAACGTGGTAGGATCTGCAAAAGAAACAAGTATGACTTTTCTTGCAAATAACATTTTTCATTTAAACTGCACCCTTCCTCTTTCTTTCCCTGTTTTATAATCAGCAGGACGTTTTTGGGGCCCTTTGTTATATTCTCTGCAGGTTCTGGAGGGTCACTTGGGGCTTCAGCCCACACACCAGCACTGAGGTTTTTATCTGCTGCACCACAGCTTCCCTTTTCTTGCACTCTCAGAAGGGCTGGGGCAGACTCCTTCTTTACCAAACCTCCATTCACTGCATTTTTGCTAATTTGGGCCATTCTGTCTCCAATTTGTATGAATGAATCAGATTCTTTTCTAGGTATCAGCATAATTTCGATTTTTCCTTGGTAATTTGCAGCAATCACTCTCCCTAAAACCTGATCAATTTGCCATTTCTGTTCTGGTAACTTTCCTCTCCCCAACTGCTCTGTGACTGCTTGCATGACAGATTGCTTTTGTGCGTGCTGCACAGTTTTTATCAAATCTAGGGGAATGTGCATCTCTCTCATCTCTGCCCACCTGTAAGTGGCTTTTTCTCTCAGCTGTTCACATTTCTGGGGCACCCACTTAGCCATCCCCACTAAGGCAGAATTCTGGGTGTACACTTATCTCTCTGAATTTTTCTCATTAACGTCTGCAAGGTAATTGAACCAGTTAGGTACAAGCCATGTGGCTAAAACATTATCAAAGAACCAAAAATCAGCATAAAAATGACACATCTCACGTAGCTCTTGCTTTAAAATCTGACACACATTATACAACGCTGTTCCTTCTACGGTGCCAGAAAACAACATTTCAGTCAATGAATCATTATTAAAACAAACATGCTTTTTATCTTCAGTGGACACGAATTCAAATGGTGCACACAATTTCGTTGATAACTCTTTTACCTGTGGTACTCTAGCCCTGTCTTGCAAGTACCAGATCCATTGTATGATTCTAGCTAGGGGCACTATTTTCTTTCCTTGTTCTTGAGTTACATGTACATAAGTATTTCCTTCTTGCACTGCGCAGAAACCTAAAGTCTGCATTATTTCATTTGCCAAATCACAAGCGCGCAGCTGCATATTATTTTTCACAGTGACCATATACAAAAGTGTTAGGATTTCACTCAAATGAGAGCTATTCTTTTTCCAAAAATCAAACAAGCTAATGAAAGTCGGCTCTTTCTCTAAAATCTTTGGTTTTACTTGTGCATTTTGCAACGGTAACTCGTAAATCACATTCTGGTCTCTCTCGTCCGTGTTATCAGTTAAGGAATGCATTTTGTCTGCCAAAAACCCTGGCTCACACGAAAACTCAGTGCAGCTCGGAGCTGTCTTAACCCCCTCATTACTGGAATGGGACAAGAAAGATTCTTCAAAAACAGCAGTTTTATAACTTTCAGTCTTATTTTGAATTATTGTATCCTGGCTAATTTGCTCACGTAAATTCCTATTTTCATGTTCCAACTTCCTACATTTCTCCTGCATTTCTCTGTAAGCAGATAAAGGTATCCAGACCTTTCTGTCATCATTACTTCCAAAAGACACGTTTTCTACATATGTACAACAGGAATTATTTCTCAAAACACCTTCAGGACACATGCATTTTCTTCTGTAATTCCCCAAACAGAAAACAATTCACAGTTTTTCGTAGCACCATCAGGCAGTTTATCAACACATGCATTCTCAGACATGGTCTGCGGTGCTACTGTGATTCCCCAAACAGAAAACAATTTCTGTAATTCTCCAAACAACAAAAAAACAATTACACTTTTAAAGTGTGCACTTAGAAATCTACCAACTCGTCAACACCCTCTTAATCACCTCTTAATGACCGACCCCACGACTCCTGGTACCAATTGTAGTGCTTTCCTCTTATTTAGTTTCTAAGCACTAACATAACACAACAGAAATGCACTTCTGAGGTCAAAGAAGACTTTTATTGTTGTCAATTCTTCCCCAACCACAATATTTATGAATGACGAATTAGTAGCTTTCAAGTCCGCGTTAATCAAACAAAATATATCAGTTTGCAATATACACAGCAGGTTATATTTATAAGATATTGAATGCAAAGCAAAACAAATACTTCACCGTGTGGGAACTATCTACAGCTTCATCTTTCTAAGGTCTGCAAGCTGATGACCCCTGTCAGCCGCGGGAAAGAGATTCATCTACCCACACGGGATTGCTGGCAGCTGGCGCCAAGCTCCAGCACGAGGTCCGGCAGATTCGAATCTGACCCTCTGCAGCCTGTTACATTCGTTACAAAGGTGTGCCCCCTCCTCTCAGACCCGGGAAACTGAGCAAGCCTTTTGGAGACTGGCCAGGTCTCCAAGACTACTCCTGTTCCCAAGCTCAAGCAGAGAGAACAACACCCTGTACCCTCTCTTATCAGGTCTAGTCTACTGTGAGAAAAACATCTTGGTTCAAAAACACAGCTTGGAAAAATACAGCTTGGATTCTCAACTGCAATGTCTAACTCCACGTTAAAGGCAATGGGCAGCTAACCTAAATATCAAATGCAATGTCATGTTAAAGGCAATAGGCAGCTAACCTAAATATCAAATGCAATGTCTAGTGTCATGTCAAAGCCAATAGGCAGCTGAGCTGAATATAAAATGCAATGTATAATATCATGTCAAAGCCCATAGGCAGCTGAGCTGAATATACAATGCAATGTATCAAAGCCAATAGGCAGCTGAGCTGAATATCATGTCAAAGCCAATAGGCAGTTAAGCTGAATACAAAATGCAATATATAATATCATGTCAAAGCCCATAGGCAGAATATCTAATAGCATGTCAAAGTCAATAGGCGGCTAGACTGGATACAGCATGTCAAAGCCAATAGGCAGAATACAGAATGTAATGGCTAATGCAATGTCAAAGCCCATAGGCGGCTCAACTGAATACAGAAAGTAATGGCTAATGCCATGTCAAAGCCAATAGGCAGAATACAGAATGTAATGACTAATGCAATGTCAAAGCCCATAGGCGGCTAAACTGAATACAGAAAGTAATGGCTAATGCCATGTCAAAGCCCATAGGCGGCTCAACTGAACAAAACATACCATGTGCTACTGGTGAACATTGAGCAACTAATATGCGCAGTGGTGAAACACAAAGTCATTGGTCAAAACAAAACTTTATCAAATGGCAGTACAGCCTTCTGTTGTGTCTGAATTTAACAAGGGTGGTGGTCTTCAACCTTACGTGTGCACCAGCAGCCAGAGTGCTCCACTTTGAAGACCGGTTTGTGGTGTATATATATATATATATATATATATATATATATATTTTGAGTTGGCACATGTTGTGCTTGTGATGTCGGTATTCACCTGTTCACCTCGAAGGCAGAATAAAAATTGGTGAAACTGATGTCAGCACAACGGCGAGGACTTCTTATGTCTCCGATGACATCAGACGGAGTCGCGTACAGAGCCGTGCAACTGTGACATCCTCGTTGATGTGGAGAGCTAGGGAAAAGATTTCCATTGAATGCTGGCGCGTTGAGAGAATTCATAAGGTGAGGAATCCACAGGTAGCTACTGTATCCACCAGAAAAAAGTGTTACCAAAGGTAAGTAACTTGTTCATTGAGAACACCTTGATGGTGTTTTTATTATAACTGCCACTTTTTCTTGGAGGAAAGTATTTTTTTAGGCCAAATTATTATTATTATTGTTGTCTTCAACTTCTTTTTAACAAGGGCAATTGTATGTATTCTCCGAAAGAGATAAACATTTTATGTTTGTCTTATAATGTAGGTCTGGTTGGGATATATCTTTATATGGTAAGAAGTTCTGCCCAATGGCATGTTTTGGTGCTCTGTGTTCCAACATGGTAGAACATTCAGTTTCAGTCTACATATAGGAATAAATAGATTTTTCTTCACTAGCTCATTTGGTAATACTGTCCTACTATCATGGGTAGTCTTTCTTGCCCATGTTTTCTTTGTCTTTATGATGACAATGCTGTGGTCCTTTCCACAGTATCGATGAGATGTCCGTGCATGGGTTCACATCCTGTTAAGGGAGCAAGTAGCTTAATATTCAATTTTGTTATTTTGCCCCTAATACCGATTGGTCATATTACATGGATGTTCTTTATTCCATGTGTTTGATTGTTTATGACTCCTTATTAGTGGTTCCTCCTAGGAGTCTTTAGACATGAAATCTGTTAGGGCTCACCTGCTTTCTTATGAATGCCGTTCTTTTGCATTACTCTAGACCGGTTTTGTTCTAAGAATATAATTTTAATGGTATCGATCATGGTCCTGCTATACTCATGTTGTTAATTATTTTAGAACTTTTTATTACTGTGCTATTTTACACAGTTCTATTACTAACTAGGATGTTCTTCCTCATAGGTATTATTATTTGTGCATAGTCTAATGTCTCCAGTACTAGACCAGTTTTTTGCTGGATAAAAGACTTATGACACACAATGGACATGCTAACATGGATTAACCTATTTCCATGCTCTCATGTTTTATGGTGTTTGTTAGAAATGGGGTCTTTGGTTGACAGACAGGTTGCCCCTTGTTCAAGCAAGGACCCTCTGTAGGAGGTTGGCTCTGTATATACTATTTCAAAGTAAGAAATAGTGTGCACAGAGTCCAAGGGTTCCCCTTAGAGGTAAGACAGTGGCAAAATAAGATAATTCTAATGCTCTATTTTGTGGTAGATTGGTCAAGCAGTAGGCTTATCAGAGGGTAGTGTTTAAGCATTTGTTGTACACACACAGGCAATAAATGAGGAACACACACTCAAAGACTTACTCCAGGCCAATAGATATTTACATAGAAAAATGTATTTTCTTAGCTTATTTTAAGAACCACAGGTTCAAGATTTTAAGTAAATATATAAAATGCAAGGTACTCTACACAGGTAAGTTAGGAACTTTGAATTAGAGCAATATCATATACAGTCTTTGTTAAAATGGCAATAAGCTATTTTAAAAGTGGACACTGCAAAAATCAACAGTTCCTGGGGGAGGTAAGTAATGGTTAGATTATGAGGTAGGTAAAACACTTACAAGTCTCAGTTCCTGGATATAGGCAGCCCACCGTTGGGGGTTCAAGGCAACCCCAAAGTTACCACACCAGCAGCTTAGGGCCGGTCAGGTGCAGAGGTCAAAGAGGTGCCCAAAACACATAGGCGCCTATGGAGAGCAGGGGTACTCCGGTTCCAGTCTGCCACCAGGTAAGTTCCAGCGTCCTCGGGGGCAGACCAGGGGGTTTTTGTAGAGCACTGGGGGGGGGACACAAGTAGGCACACAAAACACACCCTCAGCGGCACAGGGTCGGCCGGGTACAGTGTGCAAAGCAGGCGTCGGGTTTTAGATAGGAAACAATGGAGAGACTTGGGGGTCACTCTAGCGGTGTAGGCAGGCACGGGGGGGCTTCTCGGGACAGCCACAACCTGGGCTAGGAAGAGGGTTGTCTGGGGGTCACTCTTGCACTGATGTCCGGTTACTTCAGGTCCTGGGGGCTGCGGGTGCAGTGCTTGGTCCAGGTTACAGGAAGTCACGGTCAGGGGGAGCCTCTGGATTCTCTCTGCAAGCGTCGCTGTGTGGGTCGAGGGGGGTCGTCTCGGGCTACTCATGGGGTCGCAGTCGCCGGGGAGTCCTGCCTGTGGTGTTGGTTCTCTTGATCTCGAGCCGGGGGCGTCGGGTGCAGAGTGTGAAGTTTCACGCTTCCGGCTGGAAGAGTGAGTTCTTTGAAAGTTGCTTCTTTGTTGCAAAGATATTGCTGTTTTTGAGCAGAGCCGCTGCTCATGGGACTTTCTTGATCCTGGGGGTCAGGGCAGTCCTCTGAGGCTTAAGAGGTCGCTGGTCCCTGTTGGATGCGTTGCTGGTTGCAGGTTTTCGACTCTGGAGACAGGCCGGTAGGGCTGGGGCCAAAGCAGTTGTCGTCCGTCGTTTCTGCAGGCTTGTAGGTCAGCAGTTCTTCTTTGTAGTTCAGGTTGCAGAAGTCTGATTTCCTGGGTTCTGGGGTATCCCTAAAAACTTAATTTAGGGTGTGTTTAGGTCTGGGAGGGCAGTAGCCAATGGCTACTCTCCTGGAGGGTGGCTACACCATGTTGGTGCCTCCTCCCTGAGGGCAGGGGGGCACATCCCTATTCCTATTGGGGGAATCCTCCAAAATCAAGATGGAGGATTTCTAAAGGCAGGGGTCACCTCAACTCAGGACACCTTAGGGTGTGTCCTGACTGGTGGGTGACTCCTCCTTGTTTTTCTTATTATCTCCCCTGGACTTGCCGCCAAAAGTGGGGGCTGTGTCCAGGGGGTGGTCATCTCCACTAGCTGGAGTGCCCTGGGGCATTGTAACACGAAGCCTGAGTCTTTGAGGCTCACTGCCAGGTGTTACAGTTCCTGCAGGGGGGAGGTGTGAAGCACCTCTACCCAGAGCAGGCTTTGTTTCTGGCCTCAGAGGGTCAGAAACTCGTCTCTCAGCAGCAGGCTAGCACAGACCAGTCAGTCCTGCACTGAAGGATTGTGTAAAATACAGGGGGCATCTTTAAGATGTCCTCTGTGTGCATTTTCTTTTTATAAATCCAACACTGGCATCAGTGTGGGTTTATTTTTCTGAGAAGTTTGATACCAAACTTCCCAGTATTCAGTGAAGCCATTATGGAGCTGTGCAGTTCGTTTTTGACAAACTCCCAGACCATATACTTAATATGGCCACACTGTACTTACAATGTCTAAGAATAGACTTAGACACTGTAGGGGCATATTGCTCATGCAGCTATGCCCTCACCTGTGGTATAGTGCACCCTGCCTTAGGGCTTTAAAGCCTGCTAGAGGGGTGACTTATCTATGCCACAGGCAGCATTTTGGGTGCATGGCATCCTGAGGGGGATGCCATGTCGCCTTTGCCTTTTTTCCCCACCAACACACACAATCTGCAGTGGCAGTGTGCATGTATTAGGTGAGGGGTCCCTTAGGGTGGCACAACACATGCTGCACCCCTTAGGGACCTTCCCTGGTCACAGGACCCTTGGTACCACTAGTACCTTTTATAAGGGACTTATCTATGTGCCATGAGTGTGCCAAATTTGGAAACACAGGTACATTTTAAGTGAAAGTACACTGGTGCTGGGGCCTGGTTAGCAGGGTCCCAGCACACTTCTCAGTCAAGTCAGCATCAATATCAGGCACAAAGTGGGGGTTAACTGCAACAGGGAGCCATTTTCCTACACCCTCACTCTAGTCAGGGTAAAAGAGGATCACCCTCAGCTAATCCCTGCTTACCTCTTTGGTAGCTTGGCAGAGCAGTAGGCTTAACTTCAGAGTACTAGTGTAAAGTACTTGTACCGACACACACAGTAACTTAATGAAAGCACTACCAAATGGCACAACACAGGTTTAGAACAATAGGAAATATTTATCTAAACAAAACAAGACTAAAACGATAAAAATCCACCATACACAAGTCAAGTTATCAATTAAAAAGCAAAAAGAGTCTCTATGTAGTTTAAAACACACACTAACACTGTTAACATGAAAAATGTACCTTGGGTGCGTCAAAAATAACCCCACACGGGCGAGTGTGCGTCAAAAAGGGGCTTGCGATGCATCAAATTCACTCACGAGCAAGACCTTGCGTCTTTTCTCCTTTCATCGGTTTGGGGTGTGTCGTTTCTTCTCTCCGCAGGAGAGCGATGCGTCGATTCGGTCAGCACTGTTGCATCCGGGCAGGCCTTGCGTTGTTTTTACACGCCCAACGGTGTTTGGGTTGGAAATCCAGCCGCACGACGATCCGAAAACCCACCAGCTCAGGTTGCGTTCTCACCAGCCTCCTCCAGCTCTGTGCGTCGATTCTTCAGTCGTGTTTCCGGCAAGCGTCGATTTTCAGCCACAGAGCCGGTGGCGAGTCATTTCTTCAGCCGCAGATCGGAGTTGCGTCAATCTTTTCCCCGTGCTGCGCTCTGTGCCTGGGTTTCCTCCTCTTAGGCTGCCAGCTTCTCTTTTCTGGGTTCAAGGAACTGGATGGACACCACAGGGCAGAGTGGGCGTCTCTCCAGAGACTCCAGGTGCTGGCACAGAGAAGTCTTTGCTGTCCCTGAGACTTCAAACAACAGGAGGCAAGCTCTAAATCAAGCCCGTGGAAAGTTCTTCTCAAGATAGAAGGCACAGAAAGTCCAGTCTTTGTCCTCTTACTCTGGCAGAATCAGCAACTGCAGGATAGCTCCACAAAGCACAGGCATGGCAGCTCTTCTTCCTCAGCTCTTCTCCAGGGAGAGGTTCCTCTTGTTTCCAGAAGTGTTCTAAAGTCCGTGGTTTTGGGTGTCCTCCTTATACCCAATTTCTCCTTTAAAGTAGGCCCACTTCAAAGCAAAGTCTCTCTTGAGCGTGAAATCCTGCCTTGTCCAGGCCAGGCCCCAGACACTCACCGGGGGTTGGAGACTGCATTCCCTCCTAGCACAGATGGCCCTTCAGGATATGCAGGCTACACCCCAGCTCCCTTTGTGCCACTGTCTATGGTGAGGTGAAACCAGCCCAACTGTCAAACTGAACCAGAGAGGGAATCCACAAACATGCAGAGTCACAGAAATGATATAAGCAAGAAAATGCTCACTTTCTAAAAGTGGCATTTTCAAACACACAATTTTAAAATCAACTTCACTAAAAGATGTATTTTCAAATTGTGAGTTCAGAGACCCCAAACTCCACATGTTCCATCCGCTCCCAAAGGGAATCTACACTTTAATCAGATTTAAAGGTAGCCTCCATGTTAACCTATGAGAGGGACAAGCCTTGCAACAGTGAAAAACAAATTTAGTAATATTTTCCTGTCAGGACATAGACAACACATTACTAAATGTCCTACCTTAACCATACACTGCACCCTGCCCTTGGGGCTACCTAGGGCCTACCTTAGGGGTGTCTGACATGTAAGAAAAGCAAAGGTTTAGGCCTGGCAAGTGGGTACACTTGCCTAGTCAAATTTACACACACACACACTGCAGTGGCAGGTCTGAGACATGATTACAGAGCTACTTATGTGGGTGGCACAACCAGTGCTGCAGGCCCACTAGAAGCATTTGATTTACAGGCCCTGGCACCTCTAGTGCACTTACTTGTAAATCAGATATGCCAATCATGAATAAGCCAATTACATACACCTTTTGTAAAGGAGAACTTGCACTTTAGCACTGGTTAGCAGTAGTAAAGTGCCCAGAGTAACAAAAACAGCAAAATCAGAGTCCAGCACACATCAACAACCTGGGGAACAGAGGCAAAAAGTTAAGGGAGACCACGCCAAGGATGAAAAGTCTGACAGTTTTATTTACCTGTGGTTACTTCTACAGGTTTTGATGTCATAGAGTATATTATTAATCTCCTTAATTATTATGATTATCCGGTCTTTTTTCTCTTGTTCTAGACTGGTTTTATAATACTTAGAGGCTTTTTTGAGGGGCTCAGTTCACAGTCCCTTCTCCGGGTTACTGTGCTTTGATGTCTGATTATAAATTAAGGAATATGCGGCTAATTATCTCAGTCTGATGAACAAGTTACTTATCTTTGTTAAGGCATTATCTGGTAGAGGCAGGGTCTAGTTGCAGATTCCTTTACGACTCTCCCATCTTCCCCGCTCTGCAAACTGAGTTCCTCTTTTGTCTCCAAAGATTTCATTATGGAAAACAAAAATTAAGAATTCAGTGATTATTTGACATAAGGGTGTCTTTTGTTCAAAGCACACTGTTTCGATAGGCAGTTTGTATGTGTGGCTCCATGTATTGAGCGTTGAAAATAGTCACAGAAGAAACCAATGGCGTGTTGGTGAGGGAGTTCTATTGACTCCGCTGATGTCACATCCTCTGGACGAAGTCAGTACAGAGCAGCGCAACACCCTCTACTGATGCGCACACTGTACTGTAGGAAAAAGTTTCTGGATCCAGGCTTGCGCCTTGTAAAGATTAAAAAGTAAGGAATCTGCAACTAGATTCTGTCTCTGCCAGATAATGCATTACTGAAGGTAGATAACGTGTTCAACTGGTGTGGACCAGAGAATGCATGACCTTGGGGGTGTATGAAGGATATGGGGCATTAGACACTACAGTCCTATGGAGTTTCCCCCACTTTCAAAATCATAAAGACTTTGGCTTCACATAATTCTCACAGGAAGGACCCCACACAGTAGACCTCTTCAAAAACTGGTATAAAAGGAGTCATATTTTTTTAAAAATCCAACAAGGAAGCCATTGAAGCAGGGCGTCTTGCCCGAAGGATTGCCTGCTGAATCTTCTCCCTGGAGATCGAGGACTAGATGGTCCATCTCAGAGAGTCGGATAGAGGAAAATTGTACACCCTTCAGCTGGTCAGTTTGGCCATTGAGAGGAGTACTGTGGCATACAGATTCTCCTAGCAATGGGTAAAGGCACTGGTGGTCTCAGAATGAGCAGAGACTGCCTATCTCCATGCTTGATGGAAGGAATAATCTGTGCTTCAAAGTCCCTGTTAGCTAGCGAGTGTATTATTTTCGCCAGTTTATCCCCCCACTTGTATCCCCCCACTTGTATGTGTGGAGTGCTCATCCATAACTTATGAGAGGTTTCCAGTAGCTTTACCTCAGTGCACTGCAGGCTAGTTCTATCTGCCTAAGGGCAGCATCTGTAGGTGAGCAGGCAAAATGTGCCTCAAGCAGGGAAACCTCCCCCTCGTAAGGTAACAACCCCTGTATGATCAACTTTTTCCTTGTGTCTAATATGTGAAATGGCTTCACTTCTTACCATCATCTTGTAAGCCTCTCATAATACCAGGGCAGAGGTAACTGTGGAAAAAGTAATGTCAAAACATTCAGAGGTAGCTTCTCTCAGTACATCACACTTTAAGTCACCAGTGCGTCCTTGAATCCTCAGTCCATCAGTTAGTGAATGTAGGAAGTTGGCTCTGTGTATACTATCTCAAAGTGAGAGATAGTGTGGACAGAGTCCAAGGGTTCCCCTTAGAGGTTGATAGTGGCAATAATAGATAATACTAATGCTCTATTTGTGGTAGGGTGGTCGAGCAGAAGGCTTATCAGAGGGTAGTGGTAAGCATTTGTTGTACACACACACAGGCAATATATGAAAACATACACTCAAAGACTTAACTCCAGGTCAGTAGGTTTTTATATAGAAAAATATTCATTCTTAATTTATTTTAGAACCACAAGAGTCAGAATTCAATTAAGTACATAAATTGTAAGGTACTTGGCATAAGTAAATATGGAACTTTGAATTAAAATAGTGATGTACACAGTTTTGGCAAAAATGGCATTAAGCTATTAAAAAAGTGGACACTGCAAAAATGAACAGTTCCTGGGGGAGGTAAGTACAAGTTAGTTTATCAGGTAAGTAAAGCACTTACAAGTTCAGTCTCAGGAGCATAGGCAGCCCACTATTGGAGGCTCAAGTCAACCCCAAACACCCAGCATCAGCAACACAGGGCCCTGTCAGGTGCAGAGGCCAAAGTAGGGCCCAAATAACATAGGCGCCTATGGAGACTAGGGGTGCTCTAGTTCCAGTCTGCTAGCAGTTAAGTACCTGCGTCCTCGGGGAGCAGACCAGGGGTTTTTTGTAGAGCACTGGGGAAGTCACAAACAGGCACACAAAATACACCCTCAGTGGCACATGGGTGGCCGGGTGCAGTGTGCAAGTAGGTGTCGGGTTTTAGGTTGAAATCAATGGAGAGACCCGGGGGTCACTCTGGCGATGAAGGTAGGGCACAGGGGGGCTGCTCTGGCCACTGACTGGGCAACGATGAGGGCTGCCTGCTGGTCACTCTTGCACTGGTAGTTGGTTTCTCTCGGGCCTGGGGGTGCAGTGCTTCTTCCAGGCATCGGGTTCTTTGTTACCGGACAGTCGCGGTCAGGGGGAGCCTCTGGATTCTCTCTGCAGGCGTCGCTGTGTGGGTGCAGGGAGGTAATCTCAGGTTGTCCACGTTGTTGGAGTCACCTGGGGGACCTCTCTGCAGTGTTGGTTGCGGGGGAGTCTGGTGCAGAGTGTTGGGGACTCACGCTTCCGGAGTGAGGCTGGAGTCCCTTTAAAGTTGGTTTCTTCTTTGTTGCTTGGACAAAGCTGATGTCCATGGGGGTTTCTTGGTCCTTTCGGTGCAGGGCAGTCCTCTGAGTCGGCAGAGGTCGCTGGTCCTGCTGGATGCGTCGCTGTTGCAGGTTCTTTGAGTCTGGAGACAGGCCGGTAGTGCTGGGGCCAAGAAGTTGTCGTCTCTGCTGGGCTTTCAGGTCAGCAGTCCTTATTTTTCTTTCAGGTCGTCAGGAATCTGTTTTCCTGGGTTCAGGGTTGCCCCTAAATACTCAATTTAGGGGTGTGTTATGGTCTGGGGATGAGTAGCCAATGGCTACTGTCCTTGAGGATGGCTACACTCTCTTTGTGCCTCCTCCCTGTTGGGAGGGGGGGCGCATCCCTAATCCTATTCGGGGGAATCCTCCAAAGCAAAATGGAGGATTTCCTAAGGCAGGGGTCACCTCAGCTCAGGACACCCTAGGGGCTGTCCTGGCTGGAGGGTAACTCCTCCTTGTTTTTCTCATTATCTCCTCCAGACTTGCTGTCAAAAGTGGGGTCTATGTCCGGGGGCCGGGCATCTCCACTAGCTGGAGTGCCCTGGGGTGCTGTAAAACCAGGCTTGAGCCTTTGAGGCATCATTGTGAATTTATTGTGCTGAGAAGTTTGATGACAAACTTCCCAGCATTAAGTGTAGCCATTATGGTACTGTGGAGTGCGTGTTCGACAAACTCCCAGACCATATACTCTTTATGGCTACCCTGCACATACAGTCTCTAAAAATTGGCTTAGACACTGTAGGGGTATAGTGCTCATGCAGCTATGCCCTCACCTGTGGTATAGTGCACCCTGCCTTAGGGCTGTAAAGCCTGCTAGAGGGGTGACTTACCTATG
Source organism: Pleurodeles waltl (assembly GCF_031143425.1). NCBI lineage: Eukaryota > Metazoa > Chordata > Amphibia > Caudata > Salamandridae > Pleurodeles > Pleurodeles waltl. Next base: position 913,000,348 of record NC_090448.1, on the reverse strand, counting down.
CCACAGGCAGTGGGTTGTGGGCATGGCACTCTGAGGGGAGTGCTATGTCGACTTAGTCATTTCTCCCCACCAGCACACATAAGCTGTGAGGCAGTGTGCATGTGCTGAGTGAGGGTTCCCCAGGGTGGCATAATACATGGTGCAGCCCTTAGAGACCTTCCCTGGCTACAGGGCCCTTGGTACCAGGGGTGCCATTTACAAGGGAGTGTTCTGTGTGCCAGGGCTGTGCCAATTGTGAAGACAAAGGTACAGTTTTAGGGAAAGAACACTGGTGCTGGGGCCTGGTTAGCAGGATCCCAGCACACTTTCAATCATAACTAGCATCAACAAAAGGCAAAACGTTAGGGGGGTAACCATGCCAACAGTGGAATTTTCCTACAGTGAAGCACCAGTTTGACTGGGGATTTGATTTGTCCGATAGATCCTACTGAAGGATGTATACCTATTAGACCAATCTAACCTCAACTGCTGATACTCTTTGTAGAGTAGGAAATCAAGCGTATGCTGTTTGTCATATTGCGTTCCGCTCCAGACTTGACTTTGTATTGAAGGCCGTTGACATTCCAGAAGAACAGCTGGTCCCTACCATGTTGTTGGAAAATAGGGTAATGGTCAGCAGTATAGGCCACACTGAAATGAATTATCATAGTGCAATGCTGTCTAAAAAAACTGCGACAAAAACAGTATACTAATTACACACTCCCAACTAACCCCAACTTTATACTTCCACCACTGAAACATCCGTCGGCCACCCCAAAGAAACCTTGTTATCAACAAACTCAAAAAAGATGAGGTAACTAATGTTTTCTCAAATAAAGTCACTAACGCCTCAGGAAATCTACACCTCACTCACCTCACATGCCAGGCTAAGAGTTAATGTCTCAGACCTTGAACGTAAGAGCATCATAGTTAAAATGTATGTCCAGTAACCAGCCCACTATTTGAGAGGGATGAAAAGGAATGGCAGGTTATACCAGTCTTCAGTGTCCTCACCTCCATTCAAGGCCTCGCTATTAGTGTATTCAGTTCCATCGAGGCCCTATTAGTGTTTGAAGGATCAGGAGCCCCCAAGAGGATTCATGACGGAGAAGTATGTGTTTAGTCCTCCACCGCTGATATCCTAGTTTCCACCCCAATCACCATCTCCACTTGTCTTCTTGAGGTCCTATTGTAGGAGGAAAACTTTGATGCAAATTTCATCCATCTTGTCTTCTAGAGAAAGTTTCGATTCCTGAATGGCTTTGAATATAATTTCATCTGAGACCCCGGACACCGGGAGAAATCCCTCAGGGGATGCTGCCGTTGCCCCTTCACCAGCAGATTTGGCATAATTGTCTGTTTTGGGCTGAGATTCAAGGGCCCCCTTATCTATGATTGGTATCACTCTCAGCACTCAGGGCAGCCCATAATAGAATCACCAGCACAGTTCAATTGTACTATAATATTCAAATCCATCTCTGTGCATTTGAGGCCTCTGGCAATACCTGGTTGGCACACAGAGCCTGTGCCACTTCACTGCCTCCGTGGGTGGACTTCCCACCAGGGTTGCACAAATCGCCTCCTTGGGTCCTCCCTTAATCTGGCTCTTACCTCACAATTCAGCCACTATAGGACCAGTCTGATGCAATGAACAGTACACTCCACCAGGAGTGTAGGCTGATGTAGGTTGGTGCCCCCTGGGGCCTTACACTCACAGGATACCTCTCAGGGTCTTTCCTCCGTATAATTCCCATTTGTTAGAGCAGCCCGTCAGGTGGCGTCAGGCATTTTTGTCGAACAATTTTTACGAGGTCGTGGATGTGTCGAGGGATGTCCCACAAGACTGGTTTTAAGCCCTGCGACTCCTGTCACCGAATGATGTCGGTGACTGATCAGCAGCTTGTGTGTCCTTGTTGCCTGGAGTACGATCACGACCCGACATCATGCTCCGAGTGTCGGCCCATGAACCCGAAAGCTTTGAGAGATTGGTCCCTAAAGCTAATGGCAGCCCGACACTCGACCCCGCAGTGCTCACGGTCTCATTCAAAATGTCTCGAGACCAGCCGCGCAGTTACGACCACTCTTCGTCCTCGAAGTCATCTGGACATTCGGGTCATAAGAAAAAGTAGTAGAAGAAGAACAAATGTTCTTCGACTTTATCCCGTCGCTCAGATGATGCGGCGAGGGAAGAGCATCGACGCTCTAGGCCTCTGTCCTCGGAGCCTCCACCTGGGTCCTCCCTGGACTTCCCCGACGTCCCGGGAGCCGGAGCCACCCCTGCCCAGCCAAAGGAGTTTTATGAAGCAATGCACCTCATTTTTTGGCAGACTGATCCACCTTCGGTGACCTGAGGCACAGGTGAGTCGGTGAGGGCCCACTCGCGTTCAAAGTCATCGGCTTCGGCCACTTCTCCAGAGGGCTCCTCTGGATCCAATCTCGGATCCACCCCAATGCTAGTTGTGCCACTGCGACCTTCTGCGGTGTCTGGTCAGACGTCGATGCTCCTGACGTTTTTGGGCCCACAATCGACCTATTCTCTTAACCGACAACCTGAGCCGGAACGACGTCGCTCGATGCCGATTCCGTTTTCTATTGGTTCACCTGGGCCCAGGGTTGAGCCAGACCCTTATGCTTACCGGCATGGATACAGGGAGAGTTTAGTGGGGCCACTGGACACTTTAGAATACCAGCTTGACCCCCAAATGGACTGGGTGCAGGAAGTGGGTGATACAAGTGTTCTAGACACCCCCTGACACTGGAATGCTCTCTCCCCTAACCGTGCCTACAGAGGAGGGTGCCACATGCTCCATGGTGGTGAGAAGGGCGGCTGAGGTCTTGGACCTTGAGCTACCTTCTGTGGAGGGTTGGCTTAACATCCTAACCGACGTGCTTCACCCGGGCTCTTCCACATCAGAACCCCTTTTCCCCTTTAATAAGGCACTGAAGGACATCCTTTTGAGTACTGGGTCCAGACCCAGCACAGGGGCTCCTGTGAATAGGACGACTGCCCGCCGCCATCGACCTGTGCCAACAGACCCAAAATTCCTCACCCAGCACCCCACGCCTGAGAGCCTTGTGATCCAGTCTTCTTCTTCTTCTTCCTCTGGCTCATTCCCTGCCACAGCAAAAAGACTGAATAATTTGGGGAAGAAAATGTTTTCTTCTGCCAGTCTTGCGCTGCGGTTGGTGAACACCGCATGTCTCTCAGGCCGCTATTCCCATACTCTCTGGGATACGGTGGCACAGGTGCTGCCTACAGTTCCGGAGGAGACCCGGACTGTCCTCTCCCAAGCGCTCGCAGATGGGAGAGATGCAACCAAGTTCATCATCCGCGGTGGACTGGATACAACAGACTCTCTAGGCAAATCGTTTGCATCGACAACACTAAGACGTCACGCCTCACTGAGAACATCTGGCTTCTCGGGGATGTCCAGCAAACGTTGATGGACATGCCCTTTCGTGGCACCTGTCTCTTTGGAGACAAGGTGGACTCTGCGCTCGAGCGTTTTAAGGATTCCCAAGCCACGGCCTGGTCCCTTGGCCTCGCACCTGCCCCTAGACCCCACCACTCCACCTCTCACCCCTTTCGGAGCTTTGGCAGGGGCACCCAACTGCGTCCTTTTTCACTGAGCCATCGACTGTACAGCCCCTGCGCAAACGCGGACACGGGATCCCACGATCTCAGGAATCAGGGAGCCAGCACGTCGCCCAGTCAACCCCCACCCCCTTCTCCTCAGTCTCCAAACCTTCCTAGTCGTTTGGAACACCTGGAGCCAGTGGGAGGCAGGATTTGCCATCGTCTGCCCCACTCTAGATCCATTACTGCGGACAGGTCGAACCTCCAGATTGTTCGGAAGGGCTAATCCCTCCCTTTCCAGTCTTCTCCTCCAACCATGCCTCCTTAATTCAACCACATATCGGAGGATCACATGCCCTTTCTCCGCGAGGAAGTCAAAGCTGTTTTGGCCAAAGGACCTATAGAGAGGGTCCCTGCATCAGAAGTAGGTTGTGGTTGTTATTCCCACAACTTTCTAGTGCCAAAGAAAGAAAAGGGCCTTTGTTCTGTCTTAGATCTTCTGTCCCTCAATCTCTTCCTTAAAAAGAAGTTTAAGATGCTGACATTGACTCAGGTCTTATCTGCCCTGGACCCAGGAGACTGGATTATATCGTTGGACGTGCAGGACGCATACTTCCACATCCCCGTTTTGCCGGCCCACAGACGTTACCTAAGATTTGTTGTAGGCCACGAGCACTTTCAGTTCACCATGATCTCCTTTTCCCTTACTAGCACCCCTCGGGTGTTCACAAAGGTGAAGGTAGTGGTTACTGCTCATCTGCGCAGGTTAGAGGTCCCAGTCTTCCCCTACCTCGACGACTGGTTGTTGAAGGTGGATACGCCCCAGAAAGTCATCTCCGACCTCCTGACTACAGCGAATCTCTTGCTTTTGCTGGGGTTCACTATAAACATGCTGAAGTCACACCTGACTCCTTCTCAGATGCTCCCTTTCATAGGAGCTGTTCTGGACACAGTGCAGTTTTGGGCTTATCCTCCCCAAAACCGAGTCCAGGATATTCGGGCTATGATACCGATGTTTAAGCCTCTGTCCTGGATTTCGGTGAGAATCACTCTGAGGCTGCTGGGCCTCATGGCCTCCTGCATCCTGCTGGTTCAAAAGGCCAGAAGGCATATGCAGGCTCTGCAGTGGGACCTGAAGTTCCAGTGGGCACAGCATCAGGGGAAACTCCCCAACAAAGTCCAGATCACCGAAGGAACTGCGAAAGATCTTCAGTGGTGGCTAACGAATCAAGATTGGGTCAATGGCAGATCCCTCTCCTTTCCCCAACCAGACATCACAGTAGTGACAGATGCATCACTTTTGGGATGGGGCTGCCTCATGGGAGAGGCAGAGATCAGACGCCTCTGGTCTCCGGCGGAATCCGGGCTTCATATCAGTCTATTGGAGCTCCGTGTGATTCGACTAGCATTGAAAGCATTTCTTCCCTCTCTCAAAGAGAAAGCAGTGCAGGTGTTCACAGACAACACCATGGCCATGTGGTACTGCAACAAACAAGGCGGAGTGGGGTCGTGGACTCTTTGTCAAGACGCCCTTGGTCTCTGGACTTGGCTGGAACATCAGGACATTTCCCTAGTGGTTTAACATCTGGCGGGCTCCCTGAATGCCAGAGCAGACAAAGTCAGCAGAGGGTGCATAGTCAATCACAAATGGTGTCTCCATCCGGAGGTGACACAAGGTCTCTTTCAGCAGTGGGGAGAGCCTTGGTTAGATCTCTTCACCTCTACAGAGAATGCACAATGTCAGCTGTTTTGCACTTAGGAGTTTCCAGCGACGCTTTTCATCTTGAGTGGAGCTCAGACCTCCTGTACGCCTTTCTGCGCGTACCACTTCTGCCCAGGGTTCTGAAGATCAGGCAAGGCCAGGCCCAAGTTATTCTGGGGGCTCCAGACTGGGCACGAAGAGTCTGATATCCTGAGCTCTTGAGCTTGGCGATCGCTCCTCCGATCAGACTGCCCATTCAGGAGGATCTTCTGTTGCAGCAGCAAAGGAGGGTCATCCACCCGAACATGTCCACTCTCCGCCTCCTTGCATGGAGATAAAGCAGCGATAGTTGACAGCCTTTGACTTTCCACCCGAAGTCTGTAACGTCATCTTCGTAGCCCAGCATCCCTCCACCAAAACGGTATACGCCTGTTGTGGGGAAAAAATTGTGGCATGGTGTATCGACAAATCTGTCGTTCCTCTCTCTGCACCTGTTTCTGAAGTTCTGCTCTTTGTTCTCTCTATCACAACAGGGCTCTGCCTTGAGCACCCTCAAAGGCTGTCTTTCTGCTATCTCTGCCTTTCTGAAACTACCTGACCAACCTTCTTTATTCAAATCTCCCATTGTAGGGAGGTACTTCAAAGGCCTCATGCATCTCTTCCCACCTATCACATTTATCATGCCCCAGTGGGTTCTAAATGTAATCCTCACATATCTGATGTGCAGTCCATTCGAGACGCTTCATAACTGTCCTTTATGGCTCCTAACCATCAAGACTTCCTTCTTGGTTGCCATTACTTCTGCTTGCAGGGTAAGTGAGCTCCAAGCTCTGTCATCTAAACCACCTTTTCTTTTTCTGGCAGTACATCCTGACAAAGTGGTACTCCACACTAGGGCTTTCTTTCTCCCTAAAGTGGTAACATAATTCCATGTAGGTCATTCCATCACCTTGCCTACTTTTTACCCACCCCAAAATCACTCACATGAGGAAGAGACACTCCACCATCTGGACCCACAAAGAGCGTTGGCGTTCTACCTTGATCGTACCAAAGACTTCTGGGTGGACGATCAACACTTTGTGGGATATGTGGGAGTAAAGAAAGGGAAGGCAGTGCAAAAGAGAACCATTTCACGATGGGTCCTCTTATGCATCAAAATGTGCTACTCTTTGGCTAAGAAGCAACCCCCTGAGGGTTTGCGAGCTCACTCAACTAGAGAAACTGCAGCTACCACAGCATTAGCACGAGGTGCTTCAGTCCTGGATATCTGTCAGTCAGCCATGCGGGCATCTCTGCACATGTTCACCAAGCACTACTGCCTGGACAGTTAGGTCCGTAGGGACGGTTACTTTTGTCTTTCGATCCTACAGGACTTCCTGGTGTGATCTTGGTGTGCAGCCCACCTCTGGGGATGGTATTGCTCGGCGATCTATTCAAAAGGTAAGGAATCTGCAACTAGAAGTCTCTATCAGATGTAACAATATATCTGGTAGAGACATATTCTAGTTGCAGATTCCTTACCGACCCGCCCATCCTCCCCACTGTGCAAACTGATTTCTAGGGGCAGGATCTTCATTAAAGGGCCCTAGCTTTGGTGCATCACTATCAGTGTTCTTCATGGCTCTGCGCTTCTGGCGTGTAAAGTCGTGCCAGGATACCGCCTATATACGACCGCGACGTCATTGCGGCGACCACAACACCTCCGACGCCCGCAGAGTCTACCGACAGCACCTGACGGCGCACAGAGGTACTGCCAGGTATATCGTTACCGAAGGTAAGTAACTTGTACACCAAGATGAAGCTTGGTTATTCGCCCTGTATGTACACTGTGCAACTGTGACGCATATAGAAAGAACTCTGCGATTTATTAGTTTGAGAACTCAATTGCTAATAATCCTTCTGCACTCACTTTCAGGAAGTCAGTTAATCTAGGATCTCTATGACCTGAGACATGGTGACCCCCAGACTATTCAGGCTCAGTCCATTAGCAGTAGATCTATGTCTTTCTTATGGAGAGACTCAAAGGGCTTCCCAGTACATTGGGCAGGGAATGCCAGTGGATCCTGTACTGGCCTCCCTCTCTAATAAAGGCCCAGCATTAGAGTTTGTCGGAGTGGCACTCTGACACAAACCTCTTGAATATCCCATCCTCTTCATCCTAATATGCTTGTAATAAGTCAGATGGTATATCTGTCATGTTTGTGATTAAATACTTGTCCGCCAAACTCTGAAGCAGGTTCTTGGTCACTTACTACAGAGTGAAGGTGGGCTACTGTATATTGACTTTCTTGGTATATTTGCTGGCATAAAAACTCTGATGTAGTTGCCAGTCCAGAGTCTGATTTTCTTATTATGAAGCACACACTTGACAGTTTTCTTACACCTTCTTCTGAAAGGGCAGAGATGAGGAAAGGATGAGGTAGGTATGCTTCAGGTACAAATAAGCTGATTACGCTAACATAGTCTTCCTTTTCCTAGCCTTAATGAACTACTGTACTGCCTGTTGTGCTCTTAGTTGTCCACACAGCAAGACAGTGAGGTAGCCATATATATTGTTTCCATATTTAGGAGTTTGGAAGCATGTGACAGGCCCACCAAAATGATTTGAGACTTGGTTAAGGGGGGGTCCACATTTCATGAGCTTATTCACTTTCACCTTTATGGCTGGAATAAGGAATGTTAAATGGGGTTATCCTTAGTGCCTGGGGTATTCAAGAGGAACTTTTTTCATGTGTGTGTTATGAGATTACGGAATGTGTTACTGTGGTCAGTGTGTCTTTATATATTTTAGGATAATGGAGCTATAGTTACTGATTTCTTTTGACCTAGGAGTTTGTTGTGGTAGCACTGTGTGGTGCATTCTGCAAAGACTGTATTTTTTCCTCTTACTTAGAGGCTGCTTCCAGCTAGTGAAGGTGGGCATATAAGTGGGTAAACAGATTTTCTGGCTATTTGGTTTTCCAGAGCTCCTTCCCCCTTTGGTGAGGAAGGTGTGGCACCTTCCTTCTTATAAGTTATAGTACTTTATGGTGGAGGTCAGTTAGGACTGCCAGTAAGCCAGCAAGGACCTTCTTTTGCTTTGTAGTCCAGGGGTTATGTGTCCGCGGGGTGGATATTCTTCACTGCCTGCTAATAGGTAGCCAGGTATGGTTTACCTCTCCCCATTTTCTCTTTTAGTTCTGGACATCATGCCAGGTTTGGTTCCTTCTCTGCCACATGCTTGAGCGCAACTATATCATTCCAAACGTATATGTAAACTGTTTCTAGATGGCAGAATGTCATAGCTGAGTTGCTATTCCACCTTACCTGGAAGTTTGTCTAACCAGCTCATATTGTTCTAAAAGATGAAGAGACTGTTTTTCTTTAGTATATGCCCAGTATGCATAAACATCAATAGAATGCCTTTTTAATTTACATTAATTTGTAATGTATTGTTTTCTTTTTATGATGTATTGGCATGAATAAATATTAAAGGCTTGTTTTTCAAAGCTTGTGAACGTTTTTGGTTATCCATAGTTCGATCATCCTTACTATCCTGTTTATTCCTTTATTAAATAACCACATTCTCTTTGTGTTCCTCTTATATGACTTACAAACTTTTCCTTTTTGCTCACACAGTACTCCCCAAAGCTCACCTAATCATACACCAACAAGACATGGGCGTTACACAGTACGTGGTGGAAGAGGGCGAAACCAAGACTTTTTAATGGAAATTCAACTGACCAAGGTAACATGATACTGTGTCATCAAGACAGAGACATTATTGTGTTGGTTTTACCATTATTGGTCCAAATGATGCATTTTAAAAATCTGTCTATGTATCTTCCACCAATGGAATTATGGATTACTTGATATGAAAATTTGAATTGTATTTTTGCATCCTTAAGACATGTTAGCTCCGATGCACTTGAGTCAACATTGTGGGGGCTGTGGGCTGTAATGCTACTGCAGCTGTTCTTTGGAGCAGAGGAAGATAAGGTTTGCCTCCCTGGCCCCACTCCCACATTGTTTGACAAAGGGCTGCTCCTCCTGGAACTTTGAGCCCAACAAGAATGCCTGGTAGGCAATTGCATCCTGAGGAAATGTTTGTTGAAGGGGCACTTATTCTTTTTTTTTTTTTTTTTTTTTACAATTTCAATTTATTTTGTACTGCCCAATAAAACTATTTAATATAGACATAAGGAGATATATTCAGGCCCTAGTGTCTAGATTGCCCAGGCTCCTTGTATCTCTCATTCATGAGAAGGAATCAGAATCAAGCTCCACGGTGGGGCGTCAAGCTATTGACCGTATTTGGAGGCTGGCTCACCTTGTCAAAAAACTCAACACAATGCCATTAAGTCAACTCCCGTAACTTTAAATGTGCAAATGCTCTTTGACAGCATGAGCTACTCCTATACGACTGAGGTAATGGAGGCTCAAGCAACCTACATCAATATAGATGTGGCAATCTATTGTATCCGCAGGGCTACAGACTTAATTAATATGGAAAATATGCCTCCCTTGTACTTAGAGATGGATACTAGCTAGGACCACTCTCTCTTGCACTCTCTTTTTCTCACTCTCATCTCTTGTTCGTTCTGGTGATTGAACCCCTAGCCCTGGCCACACAAGCAAACACAGCAATGAAGGGTGGACTATTTTGAGCATAACATTGTCCTGTTCGTGGGTGGTGTTGTGTTCTTGATTCAGAACCCAGAGTCATCAATCTTACCCCTGCTAGAAATCCTAGCAGATTTTGGATTAGTATTGGGGTACAGAATAAACAAAGATTAATCAAAGCTTATGCCCCTGAGCCTCACTGAGCAAAAGACGGAATATCTAAAAGTTAGCGTGCCATTAAAGATACCTAAAAGAGGGGTTACATTTCTAGCAATAACAGTGACCTACTCTCTAGGGAGTTATGGCCCGCCAATATTCCCACCCTATTCAAAGAAATTAAGGAGGCTGTTCAGAGGGAGAAATATCCATTTCTTTCTAAGCTGTGTCATACTGCAGCAATTAAAATGTCTGTTATTCCAAAATGATTGTATGCATTTCAGTCCTAGCCAATTAGGGTCCCCCAAAACTCTGGAGCTATACTGGCCTTTATAGTGAAGGGGCAACCCCTAATATTCCTAGTAAACTTTTAAAATCTTCTTGGCAGGCAGGGGTGTTGGTCTCTCTAATGAAATACTTCACAGCTGCATAATTCGGCATTGTTGTAGAATGGTCTAGATGAGTCAGAAAAGCACAGGGTTCACATGACCAAGCGATAATCAGATGGTCTTTTGGTATGTTATTCGGCTGCCCAGACCCTGTAGAGCCTAGTATGTTTATTATAATTGTTTTTTGGAGAATATTACTGGAGACATGGGATAGAATCTCATTAAAAAGGGGGATTACGCTTTACTTCTAGCCATAATAATCTGGTGTTTGGAATGTCACACAACGGCTTAAGGGAATGTACGATAACATCTGACATGTTTATCAATAGAAATATTGGGTTCTTCAAAGGCTGTAAGGAGGTTTTTGGAGTAGGAGAGTCACAAAGGTCCAACAGATTTGGCACCGGGTGATGCTGATGGAAGCTAGGTTGGTAGCCACAAAATAACTGACTTAAGGCAAGACATTTTGTAATCTCATCCTAGGGCACATTGTGTTAGATATCTAGCCTTTGTTAAGTCTTGTGAACTCTGTTGAACAGTACTCTTGAAGATACCAGACAGGAAGGGAGCCAAACTTTGGAAATTAAACAATTGGAAAACTGGGAAAAGTTGTGAAAAGATATTTAGGAATGTAGTTTATTAATGCACCATATGGAATCTTCCTTACAAATAATGATGGTGTGGTACTTGACTCACACAGGCTACACATTATTAGATGCTGGAGGGGATCTGGAAAAGAGGGAAGGCTGTATCATATTTGGTGGGCCTGTTGCATGCCAGCCACATGCTTGGAAGAGGTGGTAGCATCTATTAAATAAATCATGGGATTTGCTTTTAAGTCCATTATTACTCTAACAGGTGGGAAGAAATTATCCTGGGTACCTGGAGACCTTATAATTCAGTTACTCTCAATAGGCATGATGACTATTGCAAGGCAATGGAGACACAAAGCAAATTCAAAATAGCATATATTGTGCTGGGAATATTAGTAGTTTCCCTAAATAAGGAAAAATATAACCTTCTGAGTGTCTAGTTACCCATATTGGAGTAGGTGGAGATGGCCAACTGGTATGCATGTACAGATGCAGGATCTAGAGAAGCTGATGTATCACTGGAATTCTTTCACAGTTTGAAAATAATATTTTTTAGGAAATTATGATGCTACTGAAGTCAGCTCTTGAAGCTCAGCCCAAAATGCCACAGTGCCATACTTTTTAAAAATGTTCTATTTTTATTTTTAATTTGACCAGTTAACTTTCCGTCTTTACTTTCAATTGATGGTATTATATTCGATTGCGTTTTCTACATCTTAATCTTGATAGAATTGGGTCAAATCTCAACCAAATACTTTCGGGCGGGCCTCGCCTGGTCCAAGGCCTATCGCCACATGGTTAGAGAGATGTGAGACCCTAATGGGACGGATGCAGTTTAGATTCTGTCCTCTGTGCCACACCACGTTTCCACACATGGATCACCATCAAGTGAGTAATCTCTGCCTTTCCCCTGATCACAACACTTAGGGACCGAAGAGCTTGCAGTCTGGAAATGGCGCCTAACGCAAAGCAGCACCCCAGATTTTTTATGGGAAGAACATGTACAAGAAGAGCTGGAGCAAGAAGGGGCATTCCCCGTCTAAGACTCGACTCAGACCTTGATAGTCAGGACATCACTTTGGCGCAAGTCATAAGTAAAACAAACAAAAAAAAAATCCCCTTCCTCCACCTATAAAGACAATCAGAAAACTTACCAAAGAGGCCCCACCGAACCATTACTGCCCTTGGGCCTTGATAGGTCTCTCAAACTTACTTCAGCTTCTCTGCCTTCGGGCTCGGCTCTGAAATCCGGAAAGACTGTAGCTAGGTCTTCAAAAGCGACCTTTATTACTTCAGTCTGAACAAAAGCATCTAAGACTTCAGAAAAGTCTGGGACTGACTACTTCATTGCTTACAACTTCGGCACCGAAAATTTCGGTACCGAGTGGAATTAGACGTCTGTTACTTCAGAGTCGAAACGTTTTCATTGTTCCCAATTGAGCCTATGTTGGAAAATATGGGCGCTAAGCAGTGAAAAATTCATATTGAAAAGGACACAGGAAGAATTGTGGTTTTGCCCACCATCCATGTTTAAAAGAAGCCTTCTTTTCAGGAGGAACTTGACACCTCACCTTATCCTAAAAAGCAACATAAAGAGAAGGCTTCTAAATCTGCAGCAGCTGATCCTCTCCCAGCTCTGCCTACATCTCTCGCATCTCCACCTCCTCTTTCTCCTCCACCTCATTCACCTCATTCTCAAGTAGAGAAACAGTACACACCACAGGGTTCACCTGTATATGGTAGGGAAGACATAGGGGAGATCCAACAAGACCCTGACCCCTGGGATACTTATGATACGGATCCTATTATAAATACAGATCCAGATCCATATCCTGCCCGCCCCTCCCCTCAGAAGACACCACTGGGTACCAACAAGTCACAATCTGCAATTACACAAGGATCCCATAGAAGATTTTCTGTTTGATACCCTCACCAAAGCACACAGAGACATACAGTTCCTCCCTATGTTACCAGAAATGCTTCGTCAAGTGCGAGACATTTTTAAAGAGCCTTTGCATTCCTGTGGAATTATGCCTCAGGCAGATAAAAAATATAAAGCTGCTCCATCTGACCCAGTATATATCCGTTCACAAGTCCCTCTAGATTCTCTTGTCACCACCACAACCAGGACAAGAGTAAATAGCCAGGCTACAGGAGATTCTCCCCCACCAGAGAAAGAAAGTAAAAAGATTGATGCAGCGAGGAAAGGGGTTGCTACACAAGTGGCCAATCATTGGCAAATTGCTTGCAAGATAAGATAGAGCATTCTGAGATGAAATGGAAGATATTCTTCAACACATCCTAGAAGAACACCGTAAACACGCACAGCAAATTGCCTCTGAAGGTCAGAAAATTGCTAATAACTCAAATAGATGTGCACGTGATGCAGCAACAAAGCTGCATAAGGGGTCAATACCAGTATCCTCCTTAGAAGACATGCCAGGTTTAGATGTTCTAGTTTCAAACCAGAAGTCCAACAAGCTGTCCTCAGTATGCCTTTTGATGGAGAACACCTATTTGGGTCCCAGGTTGACTCCAACCTTGGAAAAATAAAAATAAAAGACACTGACACAGCTAAAGCTATGGATGCTTTACAAAATCAGCCAAACAGGTTATTTTTTTCCTCCGCTGAATGTATTGGGTTGGCTACGGAGGGACCACATCATCTGATCACACCAACTCACAGCACTGTCAAACCTCTTCCTCCTACTCTAAAGGGTTTTTCAGAAGAACATATAGAATACAGTTCTAAGGGCAGGGGAAAAACCACCAACACTCGTGGTTCACCCTCCGCAGCCAAACATTGACTACCTCCACATTCCACTCCAGTAGGGGTGAGTCTTCATTTTTACCACTAGCAATGAACAGAGAGAACATCGTACCAATGGGTCCTATCCATTATCCAACATGGTTATCGCTTAGATCTTATGTCAACATCCCCCGAATATTCCACCTTGCAGACACAAAATGTCAACAGAACATCTCACTCTTTCAAAAGAGGAGGTACAATCTCTACTATTAAAAGAAGCAATAGAAATTGTCCAATACAACATCAAGGAACAGGAGTGTACTCTCACTACTTTCTCATTCCCAAAAAAGACAACACTCTGAGACCCATTTTGGATCTCCGACCACTAAACCTATATATTCTCTCAGAACATTTTCTTATAGTAACTCTTCAAGATGTTTTTCCATTAATTAAAAAAACTACAAAAAGGCGACTTTTCTAGATTTAAAGGACACCTACTTTCACATTCCAATTCATCCTGCACACCGCAAATATCTTAGATTTGTAGTGACAGGGCAACATTATCAGTTTAAAGTTCTACCTTTTGGATTCACATCCGCTCCCATGCTATTCACCAAGTGTCTCATAGTAGTCGCAGCTCATCTTGAAAGGCAACACATAAATGTATTTCTGTATTTGGACAATTGGTTGAACAAAGCCAACACTTTAAGTCTATGCAAGTTGCACACTCAAACAACAGTAAACCTTCTTCACAAATTAGGGTTCACCATAAACATCCAAAAATCACACCTACAGCCTCTCCAGATTCAGCCGTATCCAGGGGCTATACTCAGCACACAATTGGGGCTTGCTTACCCCAATCCAACACGTGTACATAATTTTCAACTAACAATTTCTCAAATATGTCAATCAAATGTACACAGTCATTACACTAATGCGACTCCTAGGCATGATGGCATCCTGCATTGCCGCTGTCCCTCATGCCAGATTTTATATGTGGCTTCTACAACAGTGTCTCTCGACAATGGTCACTAGCTCAGGGTCTTCTTCAGGATCTAGTGTTGGAAGATCGCATAGCTTACAACTCTCTCCTGTGGCGGAATTCCAACAATCTACTCATAGGGCGTCAGTTAGAAGACCCTGTTCCCCAAATAGTTCTAACCTCGGATGCTACCCTTTGAGGATGGGGGGTTCATCTCAACAACGTCACAGTGGAAGGATCAGGGGTGTGGAATTTATTAAAGTATCTACTTGTCCATGGGACAGATAGCTTCTTAAATCTACTTGTCCTGTAAAAAAATCTACTTGTCCCTTTGGTACTGTGTAATGTGGCGACAAATTATAGCAGCAAACTCGTTATGTAAGAGCTCTGATAATAGACTCTCTGATTATGCCAGGTCTACTACTATAGTATGCTTGCACACTTGCAATTTCAATCCCTACTATAGCAATATTGCCACCATTGCGCAGACCTACATACAGGGGCTGGAGGAAGCAGTAAGCAGTAGTTCCAGGGCTGGAATGGCTTTGAGTCTGCAAACCTACTAACTTGCATGTTTTAAGGATTTTCACCAGCTCTCCTCTAATATTTCCCATAAAGAGAAAGGTTGGAAATTTACTCCTGACAGTGGCAGAAGTAGAAGTTCTTCCACAGTTGGGGAAAAAAGTGGTTGGAGGGAAAGTGAACTTGTAAACGCTCAAAAGATTTTCACATGAGCAAATCTACACAAGCAGATTTGCTCGTGCTAAAATACAGTTCACAAATATTTTCTAGGAGTACGATTTCCTGGTCTACTTCTGTAGGTTCTTGTGATTTCATGAACACCACTATTTCAAAGACATATACCATGGTTACACCACTGGTGGCAATGTGTACTTTTTGAGACCAAAAACATATATATTTTTTTGCCAGTGTTTGTTACAGTGGTGAGGGCCTGGCAGCTCCCACAACAATAAAGTGTTACGAAAGCCATGTCAAAACAAGACATGCACTGACGAAATCAAAAGAGACAAAAACAATGTCAGATCAGGTGGCTTTGCCAGTGCTTGTTTATTTTCATGCTTCCCATAATCGTGTGGAAAAAGGTTACACTGATTTTCCATTAGGAATATTTTTTGGAAATACTAGCATGCATCAACACATTTTAATAAATTACACTTCAGAAAAATAGCACGTAAAATTTCATGTTAGTGAAACTTTTTTCCCTACTTGCGTTTTTTCTGAACATTTTACTTTGAAAGCAAAGAATCATCACTCTTGCTTCCAAGCTTCTGCAAACATTTGCATCTAATCAGAGAGCATTCTGGGAGCCTCATATCATTAAACTTTTCAAACGTGTGTACACTTTTTTTTTTAACTGGAACCACTGTCAGTAGTGCAGTGTGACCTTAAAACGTTCATTTACAGCTCTCACACTTATAATGAAGGTTTCTCAATAATGAACCATAAATACAAGTTTGAACAGCATTAACATGTGGGCACACATATTACCTAAACTGCAGACAGTTCCCTTCTCTGTAAAATGGCAGCCAAAGGGTTTGTGCTGCTGGGGGTTGGGCCCACTTGTCCCAAGGACAAAATAAGCTTGAAAACTTGTTGCCCTTGACCCCAAATAATATGTCCCGGGGGTCAGGCGATAGGAATTCCACATCCCTGAAGGATCATGGAACTCCAGTCACCACACCTTACACATCAGTGTTTTAGAACCTCAAACAGTCTTTCTAGCCCTAAAGGCATTTCTGCCTCACTTAATGCACACATCTGTTTTGATTCTCACAGACAACATCACTGCAATTTATTATCTACAAAAACACGAGTGGACACGCTCTCTCTAGTTGTCTGTTAGCACAAACAATCTGAAGGTGGGCTTAACATCACCACATTCATCTACTGCTAAAATATCTCCCAGAGCCAGACAATTTGACAGACCTGATAAGCAGCACGCTGCAACAACTCCATGAATGGGAACTCCACCCAGTAGTCCTTCAAAGGTACTTTCAAAAGTGGGAAATACCTCTAATAGACCTATTCATCACTGCAGAAAACTCAAAATGCCAAAACTTTGCATCCAGTTACCCACACCCCCTGTCCAAAGGCAATCTGGCTTACACATCAATTCGGTTGCACATAGCTGCGATTGCAGTCTACATACAAAATAGACAACATACTTCAATATTTAAAATAGCAGTCATTAACCCCAATAGTGCGGGCGTTGGCCACTAGCCGACACCCTCACACCCTCCCTGGTGTGGGTCACCACTAGTGGCCGACACCAGAGAGGGGGTTACAAAGATCTTCTGGTGCGTTGCACCAGAGGATTTTTTTTTTTTAATACCCTTTTGGGAGACACGGAAGAGCCTCTGTGTCTCCCCCTGCCTCCCGCCTGCCTCTCTGTGACATCAGCGTGCTGCGAGGCGCACTGACGTCACACTTCGTTTTCCGCACCAGAGCAGGAAGCAGCAGGTAAGGCCGCTTTCTGCTCCAGTGGGGAAAACAGCCCCGAAAGGGCCTCCCACCATTTGGGAAGGTCTTGTTTGAAAGGGGAGATTATTCCCTTTTGAACTGGCTGTGGATCGCCAGAAAACCCCACTAGACACCAGGGATTACACTTGGGGGGTCAGCCCCCTCTGAAAACAGCCCTTCCCCCCAGTGCAGGTCATCACCAGTGGCGGACACCAGGGAGGGGTTTGAAAAATCCGGAGATTTTTATTTTATTTAATACCCTTTTGAGAGAGATGGAAGAGCCTCCATGTCTTCCCCTACTTCCCTGTTCCCCCACTCCCCTTTTGTGACATCAGTGTGCAGCGAGGCACGCTGATGTCACACTTCGTTTTCCCCACCAGAGCAGGAAGCAGCAGGTAAGGCCGCTTTCTACTCTGGTGGAGAAAACGGGCCCGAAAGGGCCTCCCCACCGTTCGGGAAGGCCTTGTTTGAAAGGGAAGATTATTCCCTTTTGAACTTGCTGTGGATCGCAGCTGTGCTGCAATCCAAAGCCAGGAAACCCCACTAGACAACAAGGATTACACTTGGGGGGGGGGGAAGGGGAAGGTTCGGCCCCCTCTGAAAACAGCCACCCCCCTTAACCTCCCAAACCCCCTCCCCCTGGGGGCATAATATATTAAATGTTAGTTTACCCCTAGGGGTTAAAAATTAATTAAAAAAATATTAATTTTTCAAAATGAAATTGACAGGGGATCACCTGTGAGCGTGGCTGACCCCCTGTGGGGGGCAATTTTTTTAAATAGCTGTATGGCTTCCCTGGGGGCCACGATCACCCTCTCCGGGAAACCATACACCTATTAAATATATATATATATATATATATATATATATATATATATATATATATATATATATAATTATAGACATAAATAGATACATACATCTTCATATAGATATATTTATTTATATTTATATATAAAGATATGTATATTTATATATAGATATAGATATATAGATCTAAATATATATATCTATTTATAGATCTATATATGTAAGTCAGACATTACCTGCGCTATAATACAAATGAAATGTATGTGGAGGGGGGGCTATGGAGAGATTAACGGCACTTTTGCAGGGTGGTAGTGAAAGAATACGAGGAGGAGGTCATGGGAGTGGGAGCACCAATAATGATTGTCGGACGGGTGCCAGAGGCGCTAAAGACAGTAACGATTGGTATATGACAAGGTGAAATAATAGTGTGTCTTTTTTGTTATTTTGAGTGTCTTGAGTAAACGTGCTGATTGAGGGAAGAAGCGAACGGAAGGTGACCTTTACTGTTGCACGCATCACACATGCACCCACCAGCAATTTTTGACTGTCTATGTAGGCTAGTGTTTTAGAGCAACAGTTTAGCCAGTAGCAGAGATGGCGTCTCGTTATAGAGGGCAGCTCTGATGTAGGATTAGAGACTGAGATAGCAGATACTGAGACAGCATCTGAGGGATAGGACAATTGCGCAGACTCTGGGAGTGATTTTTTTATTCGGACTCACATTCGACAAATCCTCTTCCAGTGATTCTGAGAGAGGTGATGAGGACAATCCGACTGTCCCTTTGCAAGCACAGTCTTTGCAACGGGACAGTAGCGAGTTAGCCTAACCCAGAGAGCAGGTGCATGTGGCAGCAAGCACAGAGAGAATGCACTCTCGGGAGCTCCCCAATTTAGTTCAAACCCAAATTACACCACCCAAATCATATTGTGAAGACATCAAAATTATCTATCACAAAACAACCTGGTTTTGTAAGGCAGGCACTTGCGTTTTTGGTCCTGGGCTCAGTGGCCATATCAGGAAACCTACCAAACCCAGACATTTCGGGAAACTAGACACCCGGGGGAGTCCACAGCGGTGTGGCTTGTGTGGATTCCCCAAAGTTTTCTTACCCAGAATACCCTGCAAAGGTGAAATCATGACAAAATCTCTATTTTTTCTTGCTTTTGTCATACAAACTACAGAAATATGCTGGGATCCACAAAATTCCCACCACCCAGTGTTTCCTCACCTGTTCTGATAAAAACGCTACCCCACTTGAGTGTCTGTACCTAGTGCCTGCGTCAGGAATGGATCACCCTAGGGTCAACAGTTGCCCTCATGTAAGGACTAACATGGACTGTTGTGTGATCCATTCTGGCCATGGGCACTAGGCCTCCCCACACAATTGAGGTTCATTTTTTATCGGGAGACTTTGGGGGGATGCTGGGTGGGAGGAAACTTGTGGCTCCTCTCAGATTCCAGAACTTTCTGTCACTGAAATGTGAGGAAAATGTGTTTTTTTGCCAAACTGTGAGATTTGCAAAGGATTCTGGGTAACAGAACCTGGTAAGAGTGCCACAAGTTGCCCTATCGTGGGTTCCCCTAGGTGTCTAGTTTTCAGAAATGTCCAGGTTTGCTACGTTTTCCTAGGTGCCGGATGAGGTAGAGGCCAAAATACACAGCTAGGCACTTTGCAAAAAACAGGTCAGTTTTCATAAGAAAAATGTGATGTGTCCATGCTGTGTTTTGGGGCATTTCCTGTCGCGGGCACTAGGCCTACCCACACAGGTGAGGTCCCATTTATATCGGGAGACTTGGGGGAATGCTGGGTGGAAGGAAATTTGTGGCTCCTCTCAGATTCCAGAACTTTCTATCACCGAAATATGGGGAAATAGTTTTTTGTTGCTAAATTTGAGGTTTGCAAAGGATTCTGGGTAACAAAACCTGGTCAGATTGCTACAAGTTACCTCATCCTGGGTTCCCCTAGGTGTCCAGTTTTCAGAAATGCACAGGTTTGGTAGGTTTTCCTAGATGCCAGCTGAGTTAGAGACCAAAATCCACAGCTAGGCACTTTCCAAAAAAACCATCAGCTTTCAATGTAAAATTTTGATGTGTCCATGTTGTGTTTTTGAGTGTTCCCTGTTGCGGGCACTAGGCCTACCAACACAAGTGAGGTACCATTTTTATTGGGAGATTTAGGGGAATGCTGGGTGGAAGAAAAGTTGTGGGTCATCACAGATTCCTGAACTTTCCATTACTGAAATGTGAGGAAAAAGTATTTTGTTTTCTGAATTTTGAGGTTTGCAAAGGATTCTGGCTAACAGAACCTGGTGCGAGCCCCACAAGTCACCCCATTCTGAATTTCCCTAGGTGTCTAGTTTAAAATATATAGGTGTTGGAAAATGGGTTATTGGTAAGAACAGGTAAGTACCTACACTTAGCAATAGGCCACTAGCCGCCACTTAGGTCCAGTTAGGTCTCAATAAATTAAACCCAGCTCAACCCTTGGTAGCTTGGCAACAAGTGACAAGGCTTTTCTTAGGAGACAAAGCGTAAAGCATCCAAATATCACAAAACAGTAATTAAATAAAACACAGGAAACATTTATTTCATCATTATTTTCACATTGATTTACACGTTGATCCACAGTGGGCATACTTCACCTATGTGTGGATTTGCACAGAGCACATTGCTGTTGATATTGTGCATGTGAATAATGTGTTGTTCTTTTTGTTTGTTATTCTTCTCATTTCAGGTCCCTGCATTGTACTAATATTCCTTATTATAGGTTATATTTACACATAGGATTAGGTAGTTTAGGTCCCGAAGAATCGCGTTAGATCCATAGGACATCAATAGCGAGAAACATGTTGACCTTCTGGTGAATCGTACAGGGGATCCTGTGCGTACAATTCCTAACCTCAAATTGAGTGAGGAAGTGAATAATTTTTTGGGGAGCGTAGACCTTGTTCTTTTCTCTCCCCGCTCTTTGGTTTTAATCATGACAGTGGTTGGATTATTTAATAAAATTTGCCTAACCTCTAGTTATTTTTAAATAGAATTTTTCCAATCCTATACCCTATTCTTTCTAAACCGGGCATATATCTCAAAAGATCTCCCGCAAAGAGCCCCCCTTGAGGGGCCCGTCAGGCATTGCAGCGCCGGCCTGACGTGGAGCAAAGCCCGAGGATGAAGCATGTCACCTTTGGTGAGTGAGGGCTCTTGTTCCAAAATAATTAATTTTTCCAGGGACCTGGCTTTCTTTCTTCTTTCTTCTCTCTTTTTTATGATCTTTTCCTCAGATCAGGACCCAATGTGTTTTTCCTGATTATACTTATGTTGTGGAACTGTGTATACCTTGTTTTTGTACATGTATTGGGAGCTCTATACACAGGACCAGGATTTTTCTATCCAAATCTCCCTTTTTCCAAACCCCTCTTTTAGTTGGTTTTTGATAAAAATTTAAAACCATTTTATGAAAATAGGAAATATTTTTATCTTTAAAATGACACAAAAACGAATAAAATCGGATAAAGGGAACCACAGATATGATTTTTGTAAAGAATTAATGTTTTTTGCGCTCAGAAATGAATTGCGCCAATCTGGTCATCTGGTCGCACCTCGACCGGGGCAAAGTCAAAGTTTAAGGTCAGCCGCAATGGAGCCCTGCTCGACTATAGCCCATGGGAGGCCTCGGTCAAAAGTTTAACTTCACACTTAGTTCTTGAAGATTTTCTTCAGCTGGACCAAGTTGCCAGTCCAATCTGACCTCCTGGAACTCTTCCACGGATATGCGTCGTGGGAGCCCTGGGTGGAGATTTTTACCTTTGGACCTAGTTGTTTTTTCGAGATAGAGGTCCTTCGACCGGGGCAAACCTGAATCTTGAGCGACGTCCTTGGAGCCCTCTTTAGATGCATTGCCTGGGAGGTCCCGGTCAACTTTCTACGTACGGACTTAGTCACTTTTTTGGAGATTTTCTTCACCGGGAGGAACCTGCAAGTCAGGCCTGGTCGCAGCTGAGGCATGCCGGCTAGGGTTTCCGCGGTGGGTCGTCCCCTCCATGGAGCTCTTTTTAAAAAAGTTCTTCAAACTTCTGGATCTTCTCCCAGATGTTCTTTCAAGGTTCTTTTGAGGTCCACAGCTCACCCCAAGGTTCCAGAAGCTCTGAGATGCTCCTTGAGGATGCGGACTACAACTCACAGAATGCACCTGGCACAAATTCCTTTTTGGCCACTGGACAGTGGCCAGCTGGTCAGTTTCTTCAGGGTTTAATGCAGGGGCCTCTGGTTAGCAATTTTTCACCTGTAGCAAACAGGAAGTCCCTCCTTGAACCAGTTGAAGCCAGGCAAAGTATTTCTTGTGGTGAAGCCCAAGTGTCCAGCTGGTGTAGCCCTCTAGAGTGCAGTGTCCAGGTGCAGGCCAGGGGTCCTGCAGGGCATTCCTTCTTCTCCTGTAGTTGTTACTTGTAGAAATCTGAGGTGTGGGTGGAGGTCTGCCAGTTTTATCCTTGCTCCTAGGTGAAAAACAGGGGGGTCTTTGTTCTCCAATCAGGTGCAGGGTCCTACCCCCTGTGATGGCCTCTTCCTGGGAAGGGTGGCAAAAATCAGTCCCAGGGAACAACATTCCTCAAAAATCCATCATGGCTGAAAATGATTTGTGGAGGTTATCATCTGGCTGAGCCCACCCACTGGTGTGGCTAAAAACCCTAAACACACCCCTCTCCTGCCCTCTCCTAATCTAATCAAGGGGGCACCTAATTGTCTGGGTTTGCAGGATGTGAGGGAGGTGTTGGATTGCTACAAATGTTCTTCCCTGCCTTTTAAGACCAGTTTGGCAGCCCTCCCACTTCCTGCTTCTCCATCTACTGAGGGATGGTCTCCTCCCCCAGGCACATCTCTTTGTGTTCAGCCCAGGCTCCTTCACACCTCATCAAGGCAACCTGGCCTGGCTGCGAGAGGCTGGCCAACCAGAGCAGAGCACTACAGGGCTGATGTTGGCAACTTTTTAGGTAGATTCTAAAACTCTTTAACCGAACAAGATATATTAAATCCAACAATTGTAAATTGTGGGATTAATTATAACAATTAATTTGATACCCCATTTGAGGTATCTGACACTTAAGGGGACTTTATAAATTAAAATAAAGTCTCCCATTTCCAGCCTATGGAGGCCATTCACTACAATGAGGGAAAACTGAATTTGGCTGTTTTACCTCACCAGGGCTTATAAAACTATTTGTATAAGGTCCCTGCCTATAGTTACATGGCACCCAATTCTAGGGGCACATAGAGCACACCTTGGGGGTGACCTATATGTAAAAATAAGGTAGTTTAGGACTTTGGAAGTACTTTTAATTCCAAAATCGAATTTGTATGTAACCTTGGTTTAAAAGCAGCCAGCAAGGCAGGCCTGCCTTTAAAATGACACTAGGCGCCTCAGCAGTTCACCTATGCGTGCACTACCTATGCTAGGGTCCCTAAACCTACATGCCACATGTATACTACGGACTTATAGGTATGTTAATATTGCCAATTATAATTAGCCTAATTTGCATATACACCGAGCACTGCCCCTGAGTCTGGTAAGCAGTACCCAGGGCACAGCCAAGAGTCAGTAACCACCAGTATCTGTCCAAAAAGTTTGGGGGCGACCAGGGCAAAAAGAAGGACATTTTTACAATAGGTTTGCTAGGTTTCCCAAGGTGCCAGCTGAGCTAGAGACCTAACCCGACAGCTAGGCACTCTGCAGAAAACAGGTCAGTTTTCTTTGGGAAAATATGATGTGTCCACATTGTGTTTTGGGGCATTTCCTGTCAAAGGCACTAGGTCTACCCACACAAGTGAGGTACCATTTTTATCGGGAGACTTGGGGGAATGGTGGGTGGAAGGAAGTCTGTGGCTTCTCTCAGATTCCAGAACTTTGCAGTACCGAAATCAAAGGATTTTGGATAACAGTCACCCCATCCTGGATTCCCCTAGGTGTTTAGTTTTAAAAAATGCACAGGTTTGTCAGGCTTCCATAGGTGCCCGCTGAGCTAGAGGTCAAAATCCACAGCTAGGCACGCCAGATTTCAATTTAAAAATGTGATGTGTCCATGTTGTGTGTTCCTGTCGCGGGCACTAGGCCTACCCACACAAGTGAGGTACCATTTGTAACAGGAGACTTGGGGGAACACAGAATAGAAGAACAAGTGTTATTGCCCCTTGTCTTTCTCTACATTTTTTCCTTCCAAAACATAAGACAGTGTGTAAAAAATAAGTCTATTTGCAAAATGCCCTGTAATTCACATGCTAGTATGGGGACCCCGGAATTCAGAGATGTGCAAATAACCACTGCTTCTCAACACCCTATCTTGTGCCCATTTTGGAAATACAAAAATGTCCTTGATACCTATTTTTCACTCTTTAGATTTCACCAAATGTATTGCTGTAGACCTGGTATACAATGAAAACCCATTGCAAGGTGCAGCTCATTTATTGGCTCTGGGTGCCTAGGGTTCTTGATGAAAATACAAGCCCTATACATCCTTGCAACTAGAAGTGTCCAGCAGACGTAACAGTATATTGCTTTCAAGAATCTGCCATAGCTGGAAAAGTTATAGAAAAAAACGTGGACAGAAATGGCTCTTTTTTCACCTCAATTTCAATATTTTTTTATTTCAGCTGTTACTTTCTGTAGGAAAACCTTAAAGGATCTACACAAATAACCCCTTTCTGAATTCAGAATTTTGTCTACTTTTCAGAAATGTTTAGATGGAATACAGCATTGGTTTCATGCCCATTTCTGTCACTAACTGGAAGGAGGCTGAAAGCACAAACAATAGTAAAAATGGGGTATGTCCCAGTAAAATGCCAAAAGTGTGTTGAAAAATGTAGTTTTCTGATTCAAGTCTGCATGTTCCTGAAAGCTGGTGATTTTAGCACCGCAAACCCTTTGTTGATGCCATTTTCAGGGAAAAAAACACATGCTTTCTTCTGCAGCTGTATTTTGGCTAATTTCTTGGTCTCCTCCAGGGGAACCCACAAACTCTGGGTACCCTTAGAATCACTAGGATGTTGGAAAAAAAAGGACGCAAATTTGGCGTGGATAGCTTATGTGGGCAAAAAGTTATGAAGTCCTAAGCGCGAACTACCCCACATAGCCAAAAAAGGACCCAGCCTGGTGGTGGGGCCAGGGGGGATAGATGGGGGGGGACGCCCAGCAGCTAAGCGGTTAAAGCTTTCATGTAAGGTCTTAAAAGCTTAATCCTACCTGGAATCTTAATATTGTACTTACTAACTCATGGGACCTCCTTTTGAGCCCCTTCACTCATGTCAGTTACAATTCCTTTGTTACAATGTAGCTTTTTTAGTAGCTATTACATCACTCAGATGTGTTAGTGAACTACAAGCATTAATATTAGAAGAGCCTTTCTGTCAAATACACAAGGACAGAATTGTCCTGAGTACAAACCCTACATTTATATCAAAAGTAGTTTCACATTAATCAAACCGACTTTGGCACGCCTGGGTGGTGCCTATATAGAAATACAATGTCATATCTTGGGCGGATGATGACAGACGTAGAGCCAATCAACGCCCCCTACTGGCGATCAAGGATACTGCTTATGTAAATCTTCTAGATCCAGTCTGACGCCTGGGGAGATTTCAATGGTAAGGAATCTGCAGGTAGATATAGTCTCTACCAGATAAGGCATTACTGAAGGTAAGTAAATTGCCCTTCACTGCTAACTTTGACTGTGGAGTGGCTCCCACAAAATCCTGTACATCATTGTTTACTAATTCCTTTTGGCTTGCATTAATTATATTATTGCTACACTGTACACATGCTGATTTGTGCCAGCCTCATTTCAGAGTTGTTACTTGCTGGAAAGGTTTGGCAAGTTTCTGAACTGTCAAGACTCTAGTTGAGTGAAGAATAAAAATCCAAGTGCATGTCTTCCTGACAAAAGTGCTTGTTGCTCTTTTAAGGCCATTTTTGGGAAGGTGTTTCTCAGCCGTATTCTCCAACACAGCATCCATCATGTCAGTTTTGAACATTCCACATCTAGCTATTTTGTGGCAGACACATGTAAGAAAATCCAGAATCAGTAGACTTTTTCCTCATTCATTTTATTAAAACAGATGGGGAAGCTCATCCCTAAACTACTCCTGTTCTTCTATTCTGTACAGAGTGGTAATGCTTTTCAATGTATGTTGGAATGATCCTCTGTGCGGAAGCGCCTAGGGGCATGTCAGGGTCCCAATACTTAAACTAAAGTTTCTGGGATGAATCCCGCCCTTTCAGTCAGATTTCTCAGTTCCTACATATCAACTTGTAGTGTGGAGTATGGCGTTGTTAAAGGTAAAATGACTCTAGACTTCATCTCAAAGCCACAAGGATAGTGACAATAGCCATCCTGCACCATGCAGTATATATGGTTTTGGCAACTCACCCTCGAGTGGAATGCACACCACTCAGCTCTAAGAAGATTGTTTAAAGAACCATGGGCCAGATGTAGGAAGAAAACATTTTGCGAGGTGCAAATTGCGAGTACTAGCAACACGCAATTTGCACCTCGCAAAATGTTATGCAGAAAGGTGTCTCAGACACCTTCTGCGACTCGCTATGGGGTCGCAAAGACCCACATCATGAATGTTCATGAGGTGGGTCGCAGTTTGTGACCCCATAGCGAGTCTAGGCACTCACGGGGATGGTGGCCTGCTGGAGACAGCAGACCACCATGTCTGTGACTGCTTTTGAATAAAGCTGTTTTTTTTTTTTCTTTTTGCAGCCCGTTTTCCTTAAAGGAAAACGAGCTGCAAATAGAAAAAATACCGAAACCTTTTTGTTTCGGTTTTTTTCAGAGTAGGCAGTGGTCCATAGGACCACTGCCTGCTCTGAAAAAATATTTTTGTTTGCATTTACAAAGGGGAAGGGGTCCCATGGGACCCCTTCCCGTTTGTGAATGAGTTACCATCCACTTCAAGTGGATGGTAACTGCGAGTTGATTTGCGACCGCTTTCGTGGTCACAAATCAACTCTACATCGCGATGCGGTCGCAAATAGGAAGGGCACACCCCTTCCTATTTGCAAGTCGGAAACACATTTTGCGAGTCGGTTCCGACTCGCAAAATGTATTTCAGCATCGCGTGAGGCCTTTTGCGCCTCGCAAACGGCGTTTTTCGCCGTTTGCGAGGCGTAAAAGGCTACCTACATCTTGCCCCATGTTCTCAGAAAAAAACTGAAAACATGGCTCTTTAAACAATCTTCTTAGAGCTGAGGTCAATAAGGACCACAACAGGATAGAGAATCCTAGTGCAGGGACACTCCTAGAGGAGTAACCATGCACTTTATAAGCTTGATAATATAACATAACATGTTCGGTGATTAGGAGCATAAAGCAGAATATGTGGTTTGTGCATCATGTTGATTTATGAGATGGGGTGTAGGGCTAACCATATGACTTTGCATTAATATTGCATTGATTTGCATTTATGTAGTGCTCCATAGGACAGATCATCACTAAAGCACTTTCAGTGGTTGAGCAGCATGCTGTTCCATACATTTTGGATATTGAATGAGAATTCAATACTTTCATCCTCTGCCTTCAATTTGACAACAGAAATGCTACTGCATGCACCTTGCCCGGTGGCCCTTTGGGTACACACCCCATGGCTGTGATATCAGATCCAGTCCCACTGGTTTGGATGCAGCTTGTAGATACTTTTGTAGCCTACCCGACCACAACTTCTTTTGGCTACACAACATGATGAATACTTGTAACTGTCGATTGGTCACATTAAAATATATCCCCAAGCACCAAACTGGATCCAGATGATAATTTTGTAGCAGTGCTCCCATGTGCTGCTAGGTGACATTGTGCGGTTCCACAGTGGCTTTGTACTGCAGCGGAAGTGATGAAGTGGAACTCAGCCTTCCAATGACTTCCAAATTATCTGTCATATTCTGCTAGGAAATTGTGTCCCCAGTGAAGATGACGTGATTGTCTGTGCGAAGACAGTAGGAAGAATACGCCAATCATGGATCCGCACTAAGTGTTTGCGGTGCTTGGTCTCTAGCCATTTCCCTAAGAGATGTGAATTGTGCCTTTATGCCTCCTATGGTAATTCACAAGTGGAAATTGAAAAGCTCTATGTTGCTAAGCATACAAATAGGTTACAGTAAAAACACAAATCCCGCTCTGTCAAGTCCCTGGTGTGCTCACCGTCACCTCCTTGAGGATGCTTCCTTGATAAGCCTGCTTACCTGCCGAAGTCTTTTGGTAAGTCGAAGTCTAGACATAAGCGCATCAAGGCAAACAGGACTCAGCCGCATCCCACCACTCTAACAAGGTGGCACAACGGCATAAGGATAGAGATTATACTCCTCCTTTGTCACCTGAATATGAACAGTCCTTCAGTTGGTTCCAGCACACCCTGTGTTTTGCAGGCTATTTTTGACCCCAGAGACAGTGGCTTTTGAAGGGGCTATGTGGCAGCCCTTCGCTGTTATTCCATCTTTCTCTGGTGCACTCCCAATCACTGCATTGGTCTCTAGTCGGATGTCTGCTGGCTGGTCTTTCCACAGTGCTATGTGTCAGCCCTCCTCCCCTTCCACCGCCCTCCCTCCACCAAAGCCCGCTGCCAGTATCAGGCCTGAACAGACTCCTGACTTGGCCTTTTCATTTACACCAGAGTCCACTTGGTTCCTTCTGTACGGACACTGACCCTGAATCTGCCCAGGACTGACTAACATAAAGTCTCAACACTGATCTCTGACCCCAGAACAGCCTACTCCCAGGCTATGTTTCACCTCGAAATCACTAAGGCTCAGCCAGTTGTTATTCAACATGGCTTTAATCTAAGAGTCGCTGCCATGACAACAGTACTACTAGAAGCTTGAGGCTCCATGTGGATCTGATTTTGATATAGTGGAGGAAGCAAATAATGTCCCTCAGGACACTGGTGATGATATGAGGTGGACAACTTACTTCCCCCTCATTGTACTGATGGTGCTGATTTAGACCTCTAAAATGCCAGTTGGCTAGACACATCTCGTGAAACATAGCTAGACTCACCACGAAGACTGACAGTGGAAGAAAGTGCTGCGTTGTAGTGATGGTTCAAAGGACAGCTGAAGTTCTAGACTTGCAATTGCCCACAGTTGAGACAAAGTCAAATGTGTTAACTAAGATTCTAAAAACTCAGCAGGCATCATCTGGGCCATTCCTGCTTTTTAATGAAGCCTTTACTGATGCCGTTAAGCTAATTTGGTCCAAGCCATGCTGTTGCCTTCTGGGCAGCCGACTCAAGCTAGGCGGCATAGATTGGCTCCTTGTGATATGGGCTTCCTGACCAAACATCCTTCACCAGAAACCCTGATAATTAAGGCATCTGTGCGTAAGGGCAGTCCTGATTCCTCTGTGACCAATCATCTGGGCAGAGATTCAAAAAGAATTGGTGCCTTCATAAGAAGAATGTTTTCTTCAGCTATTTAAGCCCTCAAATCCATTAACTCCGTTTTTCTCCTGAGAAGTTACAAGTTGGCCTGAACCCTACTGACTGCATAAGTAGAGTTTATAATTCCACTGTTATCCTCAGATAGCAAACCTTGATGAGGTCAGCCAGGTTTTGGGGGGGACATGCTGGCATCCATAATGGACATGGCCTTTGATGGTGAAAAGCCGGATTCTGTACTGGAACAATATAAAGACAGTGTGCAAGTGCTTGGTCCTTGGGGCTGTTTTCGTGAGCTACTTAATTTCCACACCAATACTGGAAGTTAAGGCGCTTACAGATAACTCCTGCCTACCCAGCCTGTACTACAGCTACAGGTCGAGCCCTTTCAATGCTAGGGGCTTGGCAACAGCCTAAATCTTCCACGCCATTAGGGGCAGCAATCATCCAGTTCTCTCTCTCCTGAAAGTGGCTAGCAAACTGCTTTAATTTATCCTCGCAGGCCCATAGTTGACTGGTAGGAGTCAGGATACAACATGTCCTCCCTGGCTGGAAATCCATTATGTCAGACAGGTGGATCGTAGAAAGTGTTCAAAGACACTATCCCTTGCACAGCATTTATTTCCTCCCTGGCTGGAGATCCATTATGTCAGAAGGTGGATCTTACAAAGTGTTCAAGACACAATCCTTTGCTCTTCATTTCTTCCACAGTTCATCTTCCTCCTGTGCCAGAGCAACTTTCATATAAGCAGTCCAGGATTCTGTTGCAAGTAGGCATTTTTCTGTTGTCCAAGGATGCCATTGAGTAGGTGCAAGCCTTGAAAAGGAGGAGAGCACTACTTCCACGTTCTAAAGAAGGTTGCAGGCCTAAAAGCATGTTTAACACCTTTAACTGGAAGAATAATGTCAAAATGCTTCCTTTGGTTCAGATTCTTTCAGCTATAGATGCAGGAAATGGTGTCCCTGCACATTCCAAGCACATATTTCTGTATTCCTGTCCTCTGTGAATCTGGTTCCTGATGGGGTTAGAACACTTTCAAAATGCTGTTCTCCACTTCGGCCTTATCTCAGCTCTTCTGGTAACAAAAGTGATGATGGCTGTCACTGGTCACATTCGAAGGTAGGAGATACACATTTTTTCTTACCTCGATGACTTACTGTTAAGCTGGGCTCACCTCAGTCAATCATTGACCATCGCTAGACAATGTCCAAACTTGTGCCACATGCAAAGGATTCTTTTAACTGGAACTGTTCTAGACACTGTGTCATCCAAGGCCTTTCCACTGCTGCAGCAAGTCTAGGACATTCAAGATAGGATCTCAATATTTGGGGCTTAAGCCTTGATCTCCTGAAGACAGGTCTAAGGTTTCTTGGACTTCTAGACTCATGCATTTTCCTCTTGCTGAATGCCAGACGGTATAAGCAGGCAATAGAGTGGAACCTCAGGTGTCCGTGGGTCCTGCATCAGGACTTCCTTTCCAGCTCCAACCAGATCTAACAGGAGTATGCTCAGGGTCTGCAAATATGACTTGCAAGTGCCTACCTGACTTGCAACTCGGCACTTTCCCTACCTCCATCCAGAGTTCATGGCTGTGGCACATACATCACTCCTGGATTGGTAGGGGTCACGTGGGAGAGGTGAAGATTATAGGCCTCTTGTCTCTGGCTGAGAGCCAACTCAATATGAATAATCAAGAGCTTCATGCAATCTATTTGGCCCTAAAAAACATTCTGCCATTCTTAAAAGGGAGGCTATTGCAGATTCTCACAGACAAGATTACTACAATGTGGTGCTACAATAAGCATGGTGAACTAACTTCCTAGATCCTTTGCCAAGAGATTCTATATATTTCGAGGTAGCTGGACTAGCAGTACATCTTCCTCATAGCTAATCACCTATCAGGATCACTTATTACTAAAGGGGACAAACTGAACAGATGCTTTCTGGTGGACCACGAGGGATGTTTCCTCTTGAGGTTATGCAGGGCGTCTTGTGTCAGTGGGGTTCTCTCTGGATAGATCACTACCCTCAGTCTAGAACGCGCAGGGTAAGCAATTATGTGTGTTGGACCTTCTCTCAAGGCATTCGCTTCGAGACACATTCCTGGTGGAATAAAACAAAGGCTTTCTGTGCATGTTTCCACATCTACTTTTCCTGCCGGAAGTTAAGGATGGACTAGGCGTAAATTGTTTTGACTGCACCGGATTGGGCCAGTTGGGTGTGATCCCCAGAGCTCTTGAGTCTGAGCATATGCCTTCCGATCAGGCTGCCACCTCATGAGGACCTACAGATTGAGGTTGATGTCATCCTTGCAACCAGATGACCTTCCACAAAACGTATCTACATTGGGTGTGGGGCCTGAAACACTGACCCATTACACACCAGACTTGCCGATGTTCTGTTACTTTTTATTATGTTTGCCTAGCAGTGGGTACATTGAAAGGTGCTTTCTTCGCACTTTTTGTTTACCTGAACAACCATGAACAATTAAATCTTCAACTGTCATATGTTTTGTAAAAGGATTGACTCACAAGTTCCCCCACAAGGCATTTGTTATGCCATAATGGAACCTGAGCTTGGTCATAATGTTCTTTATGTGCACTCCCTTCTAACCAGTACACATCTGTTTGTTACGTCTCATGACATTAAAAACATCGTATTTATTGCAATTTCGTCAGCATGTCGCATGAGTGAATTGCAGGTGCTTTAGGTGCATCCACCCTCCACCATCTTCTTCCCAGCCAAATTGATACTATGAACTAGGTAAGTCTTCCTACCAAAGGTTGTGATTGGCAAGTTGATCACCGACAGTGCTTTTTTCCTGCTTCACCCCTTGAAAGAAAAGGAGACTCAATCTGCTTGACCCAGAGAGGAGGGCTCTGAGATTTGACATCACCCACATAAAATACCATGCTTTGTATGATCCTCTTGTGAGTTGTCTGCGCAAAGAAAGGTATAGCCTCTCATGGAGGGTGGGGGGGGGGGGGGGGGAGGTAGTCCTCTGTATCAAAGTCTGCTATGCAGTGGCCAGGAAACAAACCATTGAGGACTGCGCCCAGTCCACCAGGACCAAGGCCTGCATGGTGGCGATAGCACATGGGGTGCCTCTTTTAGACATTTGCCAGGACTCATAGTGTTTTTTGTGCATATGTTTACTGTTCCAACTGTCAGGCCCGTTAGGGACAACACTTTGCATGTTTGATTCTTCAGTATCTTTTGGTTTGGGTCTACTTCCTGGACCCAGAGCCATGGGTGGTACTGCTGTGGTATCTGTTCTTATCTGCAGTTAGAAATATCCATCTTAAGAACAAGTTTCTTAACTTTGGTAGAATTTGTTCTGTTGGATACTGTATCTACCTGCAGAGTCCTCACTTCCTTCCTACCTCCCCGTTCCGTGGGAACAATGAAAGCTTTCAATTTAGAGTGTGACCTAACATAATATTGATTCTCTGTGACTAAGGACACAGAAGGCGAAAGTTGATGAAACGAAACTGACATTAGAGGGCGATGGTGATGATTGTATACAGCACTCTTTCCCTTCTGGACTAGTACAGAGCCACGGCAAAGCCACACGACACCACCTACCAGTGCACAGGAGCACTGTTACAAACGTCTCCAGATCCAGTCTGGCACCTTCGGATTTTCTTAACGTGAGATATCGACAGTCGGATAAAATAGCCACCAGAGGGAGCATTATCGAAGGCAAATAACCTGGCGTTTTGTACATGAGCCCTCTTTCTCAGTGGATTCTGCGTACTAATTCTGTTTTCTGTATTGCGGCACATTGTTTATAGATTGCCCACGTCTTTCCAAACATTTATAATCATATGGAAAACATAGGTTCTGTGATTTAATGTGTGCATGAATTAATTCATTATTATGTTTCAAGCAAGGAAAGATAATTATTAAAAATGGGTGTAGGAAGGTGTTACAACTTAAGTTATACAAATGTACGTCAGTTTCAGGCATGATTCAACATCGACAGCTCAGCTTGTGTGCATGACATAGTTTTATCAGTTCTTTAAAATACCCATATTATGTGCTTGTCCTCCCTCACCCACTTGATGCTGTTGGCTATATCATTCTGCCTTCCATGAAATGATTGCATTACAACATATGAGGGACTATTTACAATTGAAAAATACATTCAATCTTCACACATTCACTTATTTTATACATCCTGTTTTATACTGGAAGCATTTTTTTTACTTCTTTGTCGGTTGTGAAGTATGAGCCTGACCCTTATTTGTCAACCTAATTGCTTTTTCTTGATCACATTTTGGGACAACTTGACCCCAGAATAACTGTCTTGCTTCACAGGATCCGAGCTTCAACTCAACCCGCCATCCTGGTTTGCTCAAATAAGCTGACAGGCGACTGTGTACACTTTCAGTATGCCTGGCAGCTTACGTGAGCCGTTTGTGTTTTCATTGCACGATCTCTGCCTCCAGGTGGCTCATATGATGCTGCTACCTTGTGCTTCTGATCAACATCCCCCTGCTTGTTACTGTGGCTCATTCGCTGTGTTCACTTGTATTGTGGCCCATCTGCCCCAGATGGTGTCCCATTGTGCTTCCCATTGGCAATTACCACCCACATTACCACTACCACCTCCACTATTCCGACCATCAACATTACTACCAGTATTATCACCACCATTAGTACTCCATCACTACTACTACTTGTACCACCACCGTCAATTTTATTGCTGGCACTACTAATATTACTCTACCAGAAGGATTACTACCACTACCAGTATCACCACTAACACTGTTACCATTACCACCACCACTATTACCACTACCTCCACCCCTGTTACAGTACCACTATGACTACAGTGATCGTTCCCAGCAGAACTAGTACTACTGTGATTATCACCACAACCAATAAATGAAACTTCAGAGACTTTATTGAATAAACATGAACATAAAGGCATGAACAAATGGTGTTTTTGCTGTTTTCTTTGATAAGCTCTTTAAAACAAGACATTTTTACTTTGCTTTTTACACTGGGTATTGACGTACACATACACCAAATAAAACAATTATGTTTTATGGTAGCCAATTCCTACGGGTGTTTTCAATGGTTCAAAACCGGGTAAAAACTATAAACTATAGATATTGATTTATTTTTTTACTGTTCGTATGAAATATTTATGACTATCAGGTGCCTACAGTGTTTTTTGAAGTTCAATGTTATAAATCATTCCAGGCATGTACTTGGTTGTTCTTATTTGTTGGTAGGTTAAATTCCAGCATGAAGTGTACCCAGAGTTCGAATTGGAATCTGAATTGAGCCCGATGGAGCAACCAGTATCGCGACAGGTTTTTGTTGTTCAGGATCTTGAAATTCGAGATAGACTGGCTTCATCGCAGATGAATAAATTTCTCCACCTTTACTGTAGCAAGGAAATGCCTAGGAAAGCACATTCTAATATGGTAAGAAACTTTCTTAAAATAAACGTTATAAAGACCATATTGTAAATTAAAATTACTGATTACTTTTCCTTTTGATCTCAAATAAAGTTATGAAAGTGACCTATTACTCAAAAAACTGTAGACTAGAGAATTGTGATTTTGAATTTTGAGAAGAAAATGGCAACATATATGCCATAACATGGCATCTTAAATATCTGTGTAATGGCCAGTTCCCACAGATTCCTCATAGTCTCATTGTCAGCCCTTCAGATTCCTCAGGTTGGATCAAACATACTTTTAGTAGTTCTCCATCACCAATGTCAGGTGACACATTTCACAGTGCCTGCCACTAGTCAGAGAAGCACAATTCAGATTAGCAGAATAGGTCTTGAATAGTTCCACTCTTGACTGATTATGTCAGTTGCTTTTCTTCTGCAGCTCGTAGATGTGGGTTCCGGAGGGTGTCAAGTTTTTTTCACAAAACATATTCAAAGCTCTCTGTCTCCTCCAAAGCCAATTGGCCTTAAAGACTATTCTGATTACACACATTGACTATCCAGCATTCACCCCTCTTTCTTTGTGTCCGTTGTGCCTCTGTTCTAAATTTAATGTGAATACATGTGTGCTCAGATACCTGAAGAATATCCAAGAAGCTATTCATAATCTCAAAATCAAAGCCAAAGTCTTAAAACGGAAAACCGCATCACCACAAAAAGTGCTCTTACTCCTCTTTGCACCACTCTGATTATAGGAACAGAGTTAGAAACACGCCCACTGGTTAGAACCAATACCTAAAAAAAAAAATCATCCTTCCAATGGTAGGTTTTCCTTCCTCTGGATTTACTGTAGAGCACATTATATTCTTTCAGGAAAACCTTGTGGTGCTTTTTAGCCACAAGCCAAATGCCTACAGTGTGCCCACTGGATAATCTAGTTTGCAGATTACCTTTTGTGACATCGTGCTTCATTTAGATGCTGTCAGCTTATGTCTTGGGCCTGTCTAGCGTCCAGTGTGATCCTTTAGTACCTGCTCGGAGGCTATTGGTGCCTTTTTTGAACCTGGCGTTTGACTTCAATTCCAGGTTTGAAATCTTAAGCCATTGACTCCATGCCAGCAATGCTGTTTCCAGCCCCAGGCCAGGAGTCAGACACCTTTTTTTTTGTAACAGATTTCACTCTGAAAACTGCAAAAAAACAGATGAAGATATCTATGCACTATTTTAGAGAGACCACAAAAAGGGTATAGCAGTAACACTAGAGCAACCCAATATGCCCAAATATCTATACACAGTTATGAAAGAAACAGTGGTTTACTAGGGGATCATTTGGAAGTTATTACTTCTAGTGTATCATAAATTACACACTCAATTGCAAGTAATGGTTGTTACCAAAAACTAGACCTACATTTGATAAAAATGATTTTTAATAAGAATCATATCAAGAATCATACACTAGACAAATGGTCATACCAGTGACTGAATAAAAGTGTATAAACAAAACAATAACAAATAAGACGGAAAAATATTGATGGGATGTGTATCTTCAATTTATTGTCATAACAATGTTTGTG
Source organism: Pleurodeles waltl (assembly GCF_031143425.1). NCBI lineage: Eukaryota > Metazoa > Chordata > Amphibia > Caudata > Salamandridae > Pleurodeles > Pleurodeles waltl. The sequence continues at coordinate 912,963,921 of NC_090448.1, read as the reverse complement.
TGAAAAAATAAGGAAGTCTGTTCATAATAATGTTGATTACGTTTTGACTTTGTAGTTCAATTATGAGATCATCTATTTCAGGACTGGAATAGTCAACTCTTTAAAAAATAAAAATGGCAAAATCGAAGCAATTCAATTATAAAGCAACATTTAGTCAAAAGAGGAAAACAAGCTCAGCACACACTACTGATCTGTAAATTTGGTATTTCCTCCCTGAATAAACAGCAAAGCTAGAGCACAATTTAAATACAAGATGGTAGAGTCCGTAGTAACCTAAAAGAGAACAAACATCTCATTGAAATGGTGCAAAAAGCCTAGTATTCTGAGATCAGTTTCACCACACAGAAAAAAGATAATGTTCTAGGATATTCTGAGAGCCTTCGTCATAGGAGTGCTATGCTATCTCTTACAGGTGGCATCAGTGTAGTGAAAAATCTATTTTTTATGGCCAGGAATCAATAACCATACACATTTAGAATGTTTCCTGGGTTTTGAAATCATTTGTTACCTTGTTCACCCTTTGGCCTTTCTAAGGGGGAGATTTCCATTACGCAAACAGCTTTGTGCTTTATATGCTTACTTGTTATTTGTTGGACCTCTTGTGCTGCAAAAGAGAGGATAAATTAAAAAGAGCAGCAATAATTTGATTTAGTGCAGCAACTAGTTACATTGTCTTGTTTTTATGTGTGTGTTGCAGTGTTATTAATAGCAGCATGTCATGAATTCACACACTGCACTTTCTAGGGTTGAAACAAATTCTTGATGAAGGGTCCTGTAATGTTTCTAAGGAAGCAACTGACGTTGACTGGACCTTGTGATACATTCAGCAAAGGCAATGATACATTGAGCAAGGGGAAAGATGTGGAGGAATGTTTGAAATACTATCATAACTGAGCAGGATCCAGTCCAGGTCCATTTGCCACTGGTCAGCTGGGCACTTCCAGTGAAAAAGGCCTCTTGATGCTTGTAGTCTACCTGTAGCCACACAGGAGGTCAGCCAACTGACCCTGGGAGTCCACTTTTTTGGCCTATGTACATGAGAGAGCTAGTCCGGTTCTTCAGGTCTTTGCTCATGTCACACCAGATCCAGTCCTCTTCTGATCTTCTACAGGTCCAAAACGTGTTCTGAAGTGGGTGCCTAGAGGGGCCATATTTATGTGTGGTTCCAACTATTGGGCTTGGATAACTCCTGGGCACAACCAGAAGTCCAAGTTGTTCAGAAGTCCAAGTTGTTAACATTCTTATGGGAGAGGGAAGAATAAGGATGGGTGCTGGTACATTTTGACACTAGAGGGACTCGTCTTCCAGTGGTGGTTTGCAAAATAAATTCCAAAGTTGGGGGCGGGGGTAGCGGTGAGCTGTGCCTTATTTCGGCAACAGGATAAAGAATAGGTTTGGAGACTCTTTTACTTCATTGTGTACATTATAGAAATCTGAAATTAGATAAATGATTATACACCCATAACTAATTCAATGGTGTACAAAATATAACATCAAATCAGCATAAAAGCCTACAAAACAATACATGCTTGATCTTTAAGCCATTTGTGTGTTTTAACTGTGCATTCCCGTTTCGGGGTGAAGCACAACATGGCTTATCTTTTTTGACATTTGAATGTTTTATAGCTATATGCTTATACACTTAATGTATGCATCATGGAATGTGATGAAATATGTTAATAACATAGGAAACTTGGTTTCATTTCTTTTGCAGCTCTCAATTAAAGCCTTACATGTGCGCCCAGAGTCTGTCAGATCGCCTCAAGAGTGCTGTTTACGAGTGTCTCTTATGCCTCTTCGGCTCAATATTGACCAGGTTTGTGGTATATAAAATTTGTTTTCAAATTTACATTATTCCTCTGTTTGCATCTGAGTGCCCTTCTGTTTCAAGACTACTCAGATGACATCAAATCAGATTAGACGCTTGTGCCAGGGCTAATAAAGCCATCTGCATTATGGCATTTCAAACAAAGAAAAACAGTTATCTGAACCATCTTAATGTTAAGGCCTGATTACTGTCAGTGCCTGCTATTTGAACACTCTTAACAAATCCATAATAAATTAAAAATAGTGTAGACCTTTGCTGCCACAATAGTTTATCAACAATTTCTGTATTACTAGTTTGAGATTATCTTCCACAGTCTCTTTGAAAAGAAGTCAATACTACCTAATCTGATTTTCCTGGGTTCTTAAACCAATGGTGAAAACTCCTCCTATCAAGAGGTCCAAATAGGGCGACTTTCTTTCAGTATGCCTCTCAATTCACATCCCTTAGGGTTATGATGTTATGAAGTCCAAGACAATGCCACTGAACGACAAGTGTTGGAAAGTAGTACTGTTTTCTGCACATCTCATCTCTGCTGACAGCCATATCTTTTCGCATCTCATTTACTACATCAGATAAGCAGTATGTGTGTTTGGCCATTGCGTTGAAAGCTCTTGGCATTGTAAATCTCTCTCATCACCACAATGTCCTTTAGTTAGAAGATTAGGACTGTGTGGGAACATTTGCAATCTCCTACGGAACCTGTCTTCTTTTTCAGTGATCTTCCAGTCTCTGAGAAATGTCTGTCCCCCAACTCTGCCCTACATCAAATATTGACTCTAAACGGATGCATGTCCCTATGAATATAGTCACAGTGGGTTTGATGGCCCTTCTGTCTATTAATGATGAATGGAACTTGATATACCCCTCCCAGTGTCTGTTACAGATCAAACTGAGGGACCACTGAAAAGCTTGGATTATTTTTAATCAAAGCTTCCAATTTTAATCACTTATACTTTTGTATTTCCCATTCAGCTACCTTGAGAAATATAATTAGACCAGAGCAAGTTTTTGTATTCCCACCAAGGTTAATCATGTCTTTTTCATAAAAGCTGATTTCTGTATTCATCATGACCTTGCTCATTTAATTGATAAAAAGTGTGGAAGCAGTTAAGTTAAAAGAGCTGTGCTGTAGACATTTTTTCATTTATGCTTTCTTTCTGCCACTCTTTTGTTCTTCTATCCATCTTCTTCATTCCTTTTATCTCTTTGTGTTATTTTTCCTTCATTCTGTCTCTCTTTCACTTCCTCTTTTCCTCGGTAATGATATTATAAAGTGACCGCTTCTGCAATTCTAGTTCAGCTGCAGTCCCTTTTGCACCATTTTTGTTTTGCCTTTTTGTCACAATATTACTTAGAGGCATTGTGTGTGTATATATATACACATGTAACATCCAGTCTCTAGAGGATATGTGAAAACATGTCCACCTGTTTAACAGGGGATGGCTATAGTTTACTTGAATGGCTGAACTGTCTCACTTGTTGAATATAGTTGACATACACTTGTTCCTTAAGTACCTTTGTTGTTATACCTCTAAGGACAAACAGATAATACATTCAGTTCCCAGGTACCACATATTTCATTCAGATGAGACCATTTTGTGAGACAGGCCATCTTTTTAGTGGTTTTTCCACTGATTTGTTTCTGCTGCCGTTAGGACCTTGCCATTCAGTGTCACAGAGTATAGGCATTTCCATTATGCATATAAGGCACAATTGGCTGGATTCAATTGACTTATTTAGCATTGCACTGGTGAGATGGTGCAGGAAGTCCACTGTCACCAGAATATCAATAAAACATTCAGATTTGGCTGATCTACAATGTAGTCTATCGATATGGTATGCCACGGTTCAGGAGCAACTGGTAATAGATGTAGAAGACGAGAAGATCTTGCCTGGGACGCTTTAAACTGGAAACATAATGTAGGAAAGTACCATCTTGCCTGGCATGTTACCCCCATATTTCACTGTATATATGTATTCACTCTGCACCTGTCCTGAAAAGCCCCTGTTACTCCAAAAAATTCATTGTCCAAACTGATGCATCTGAATTAGGGGTAGGGGCAGTCTTATCACAACTTAATTCTGAGGGCCAGGATCAACCTGTTGCTTTTATCAGCAGGAGGTTGACACCTAGAGAAAAGGGTTGGTCTGCCATAGAGAGGGAGGCCTTTGCTGTGGTCTGGGCACTGAAGAAGTTGAGGCCATACCTGTTTGGCACTCACTTCATTGTTCAGACAGACCGCAAACCTTACTTTGGCTAAAACAAATGAAAGGTGAAAACCCTAAATTGTTGAGGTGGTCCATATCCCTACAGGGAATGGACTATACAGTGGAAACATAGACCTGGGAGTACCCACTCCAATGCAGATGGACTCTCCAGATATTTCCACTTAGACAATGAAGACTCATCAGGGCATGGCTAGTCTTATTGTCCTTCGTTTGAGGGGGGGGGTTGTGTAGGAAAGTACCATCTTGCCTGGCATGTTACCCCCATATTTCACTGTATATATGTTGTTTTAGTTCTATGTGTCACTGGGACCCTGCCAGCCAGGGCCCCAGTGCTCATAAGTGTGCCCTGTATGTGTTACCTGTGTTATGACTAACTGTCTCACTGAGGCTCTGCTAATCAGAACCTCAGTGGTTATGCTCTCTCATTTCTTTCCAAATTGTCACTAACAGGCTAGTGACCAATTTCACCAATTCACATTGGCATACTGGAACACCCTTATAATTCCCTAGTATATGGTACTGAGGTACCCAGGGTATTGGGGTTCCAGGAGATCCCTATGGGCTGCAGCATTTATTTTGCCACCCATAGGGAGCTCTGACAATTCTTACACAGGCCTGCCACTGCAGCCTGAGTGAAATAACGTCCACGTTATTTCACAGCCATTTACCACTGCACTTAAGTAACTTATAAGTCACCTATATGTCTAACCTTTACCTGGTAAAGGTTGGGTGCTAAGTTACTTAGTGTGTGGGCACCCTGGCACTAGCCAAGGTGCCCCCACATTGTTCAGGGCAAATTCCCCGGACTTTGTGAGTGCGGGGACACCATTACACGCGTGCACTACACATAGGTCACTACCTATGTGTAGCTTCACAATGGTAACTCCGAATATGGCCATGTAACATCTCTATGATCATGGAATTGCCCCCTTTATGCCATCCTGGCATTGTTGGCACAATCCCATGATCCCACGGGTCTCTAGCACAGACCCGGGTACTGCCAAACTGCCTTTCCCGGGGTTTCACTGCAGCTGCTGCTGCTGCCAACCCCTCAGACAGGTTTCTGCCCTCCTGGGGTCCAGCCAGGCTTGGCCCAGGAAGGCAGAACAAAGGAGTTCCTCAGAGAGAGGGTGTTACACCCTCTCCCTTTGGAAAAAGGTATTAAGGCAGGGGAGGAGTAGCCTCCCCCAGCCTCTGGAAATGCTTTCATGGGCACAGATGGTGCCCATTTCTGCATAAGCCAGTCTACACCTGTTCAGGGACCCCTCAGCCCTGCTCTGGCACGAAACTGGACAAAGGAAAGGGGAGTGACCACTCCTCTGACCTGCACCTCCCCTGGGAGGTGCCCAGAGCTCCTCCAGTGTGCTCCAGACCTCTGCCATCTTGGAAACAGAGGTTCTGCTGGCACACTGGACTGCTCTGAGTGGCCAGTGCCAGCAGGTGACATCAGAGACTCCTTCTGATAGGCTCCTTCAGGTGTTGCTAGCCTATCCTCTCTCCTAAGTAGCCAAACCCTCTTTTCTGGCTATTTAGGGTCTCTGCTTTGGGGAATTCCTTAGATAACGAATGCAAGAGCTCATCAGAGTTCCTCTGCATCTCTCTCTTCACCTTCTGCCAAGGAATCGACTGCTGACCGCGCTGGAAGCCTGCAAAACTGCAACAAAGTAGCAAAGACGACTACTGCGACTCTGTAACGCTGATCCAGCCGCCTTCTCGACTGTTTTCCTGGTGGTGCATGCTGTGGGGGTAGTCTGCCTCCTCTCTGCACTAGAAGCTCCGAAGAAATCTCCTATGGGTCGACGGAATCTTCCCCCTGCAACCGCAGGCACCAAAGAACTGCATCACCGGTCCTCTGGGTCTCCTCTCAGCACGACGAGCGAGGTCCCTTGAACTCAGCAATTCTGTCCAAGTGACTCCCACAGTCCAGTGACTCTTCAGTCCAAGTTTGGTGGAGGTAAGTCCTTGCCTCCCCACGCTAGACTGCATTGCTGGGAACCGCATGTTTTGCAGCTACTCCGGCTCCTGCGCACTCAGCAAGGATTTCCTTCGTGCAGAGCCAAGCCTGGGTCCACGGCACTCTAACCTGCATTGCACGACCTCCTGAGTTGTCCTCCGGCGGCGTGGGACTCTCTTGTGCAACTTCGGGTGAGCACCGTTTCACTCCACTTCGTAGTGCCTGTTCCGGCACTTCTGCGGGTGCTGCCTGCTTCTGAGAGGGCTCCTTGTCTTGCTGGACGCCCCCTCTGTCCCCTCACGCAATTGGTGACATCCTGGTCCCTCCTGGGCCACAGCAGCATCCAAAAACCCTAACCGCGAGCTTTGCAGCTAGCAAGGCTTGTTTGTGGTCTTTCTGCGGGAAAACACTTCTGCACGACTCTTCACAACGTGGGACATTCATCCTCCAAAGGGGAAGTTTCTAGCCCTTATCGTTCTTGCAGAATCCTCAGCTTCTACCATCCGGTGGCAGCTTCTTTGCACCCACAGCTGGCATTTCCTGGGCATCTGCCCACTCCCGACTTGATCGTGACTTTTGGACTTGGTCCCCTTGTTCCACAGGTACTCTCGTCTGGAAATCCATCGTTGTTGCATTGCTGGTGTTGGTCTTTCCTACAGAATTCCCCTATCACGACTTCTGTGCTCTTTGGGGAACTTAGGTGCACTTTGCACCCACTTTTCAGGGTCTTGGGGTGGGCTATTTTTCTAACCCTCACTGTTTTCTTACAGTCCCAGCTACCCTCTACAAGATCACATAGGTTTGGGGTCCATTCGTGGTTTGCATTCCACTTCTAGAGTATATGGTTTGTGTTGCCCCTGTCCCTATGTGCCCCCATTGCATTCTATTGTGACTATACATTGTTTGCACTGTTTTCTATTGCTATTACTGCATATTTTGGTATTGTGTACATATATCTTGTGTATATTTGCTATCCTCATACTGAGGGTACTCACTGAGATACTTTTGGCATATTGTCATAAAAATAAAGTACCTTTATTTTTAGTATATCTGTGTATTGTGTTTTCTTATGATATTGTGCAAGTGACACTAGTGGTACAGTAGGAGCTTCACTCGTCTCCTAGTTCAGCCTAAGCTGCTCTGCTAAGCTACCTTTTCTATCAGCCTAAGCTGCTAGACACCCCTCTACACTAATAAGGGATACCTGGGCCTGGTGCAAGGTGTAAGTACCCCTTGGTACCCACTACAAGCCAGTCCAGCCTCCTACACATAACATGCATAAAGACTTATTGCTCCACATTGTTCAACACTGTGGGCCACTAGGAAGATCTCAGAATCAAATTCAAGGTATTCTTGTTGCCGAGATGACCTGCACCCAATGTGACCTAAATTTGAGACTGATCTTTGCAGATCAAATAGGGGAATAAACAGGGTCTTCTTTATGAAGTATAGCTGAGTCTGTTCTTTAATTTTAGAGTTAGACAATCACCCTAATTCTTCTTGACCCATGAACAGATAGGCGTTATCCAAAAAGGAAGGGGCAATTTAGGTTATTTGTTGTGAGCTAACATGATTTGTGGTTGAACCTATTGAATGAAAGATCTTGACAAGAGTGAGCACTGACTATAAAACATAACTGACACCAGCAACATAGCAAACCACAAAATAGAACTTGGAGAACAAATAGGCCGAGCAGGCCTGCTGACTGTTTCAATATTGGAATTCTTACATAACCTGAAGGTTCAATGGTCAATTGTGATCTCAAATGAGCAACAAGAACCTTGGAGCAAATGCCTCCACTCAAAGGAGGTTTCCATCATGGCCAGCAGTTCCCATTCTCTGATGCAATCGTTTTGTGTGGAGGATGATACAATCCTTGAATAGAAGACAAGGTGTTTTAAATTACAATCTGTTGGGACGGAAAAGTCTACTGCATGGTAATAGCTGTGCGCCCCTGTCATAGGCAAACACGTATCATTAATGTGCACCATGACATAGGCCTGTCTCATGGACTGTAATATTGTTGGACAGGGAGTGCGCCCAAAGTGCTACCCTCATGGAGGTGGAAGGCTACTGCCTTCACCTGGAGTTAAGCAGCATGAGGGCAGTGGTGGCAGCATATTGTGTAGTGATCAGTAGACATGAACATGGCCTTTTTAACCTGTGTCACTGGAAGTAAGGCCTACAGGCTCACTCATTCAAGGTTCTGATGCGGTATGCTTAACTCACCATTTACCTACATCGATTTGGTGTGGAGTGGTGCACACCAAATCGATGTAGGTGTACATGTGCTGGGTGTATTTGTGCCTGGAGAAGGGTACAATACAGGGGTAAAGCAGTACTGTGCAGTATGTGCATGTTGAATGCAGATGCTGAGTGTATGTGTACCTGTGAGTGATACAGTGCATAAAGGATTTTAGTACTGTGCAGTGCGTGCATGTTAAATATGTGTGCTAAAGGTATGTGTGGTTGTGAATGGGACAATACATGACAGACAGTGGTTCTATTTTGGGAGACCAAGGCCTACATGCTGAAACATGAGGATATAAGGTAGAGGAATCCACCCAGGCAGACTTATGTACTGCTGCCTTTCTGTAAGCTGGGTGGGACACCACTGGAGAAGTGAGAGCCAGGCTCCTCCCGTACACTTCAAAGGGTGCATTTTGATTCAGTGTGAGGTCACAAAGAAAGTTGGTATGGCTGATAAAGTAATCATAAAGAGTAGGGTTGAGGCCCTCGTCTAACCTTTTGATGCACATATCACTGTGCCTGGAATCCAGATGTGAGCTGTATTGACTCTCATGGGCTATCAGCTTTGGGGTCGTTCTTCCTGTGACAGATTGCTTTCAAGAAGAGGTGAGAGCAGAGGAGTAGGCACTTAAAAAAAAAAAGCGGACCCCAACAAATCCTTCAAAGAATCAGACTCTAAGAAAAATCTAGTGTCTTGAAATCAACTACAGGAAGGGGAGCTTAAGATTTCAAATATTGACATTTGCTAAGCAGCTAGATGGGCTGTGTGAGGTGAGGGAAAGCTCTGCAAGACTTCTGTGATCAGAACTGGGGAGGCAATGCCCTGCTGGGTGATGGGACATCACTCAGGGAATCCAAGTCCACGTGCCCTGGGATCTACAGCACTTGCGCCTGCCTGCCATGTGAGGAAGATGAGAGCACTGGAGGGAACAAGATCCAGTTGGGTGCCTTGACACGTGAACACCATCTGTGACGTGTCAGAAGACAGCTGGTTCACTGATTGGATTTTTATCCATGTGCTGGACGAAGTCAGGGCCCCTAGTATGCCAGAGGAGGGCCAGCGTCAATTAAGCCGTGTGTAAGGCTGAGCTGATCGGGCTGGAGCCCCTGCGTAGTGAGAAGCTGGTGACCCTGTATTTTAGGAAGTGGCCGGCGTGAGAATACTGTTGTGCAATGAGTGCTGTAGTCCTTGTGTGGTAGTGGGCCATGACCCTGTATGTCCAAAGATGCTTCTGCCCAGACTTAACTGTGCCAATCAGGCTATGTACCGTGAGGATACAGTGATCTCTTGTGTCAGAAGGGGTCACAAGACATGTGACCTGGTCGCTGAAAGAGTGAGGCCACTGTGGAACCCTGCACATTTGCCCAGACAAAGGATTCATGCAAGGATCTTTGCACCACCAGCCCCCCTTCCCCATCGTTGGATGAACCAGAGACTTACCCTGCAAAAATAAGCTTCTGAGATCAGCCTGCCTGGGCCAAATGCCATAAACTCACCTAGATCATCTGCTGCCACTTGAGCACCCACGGAAAGGGCGCGCTCAGGAACTCAGGTCACTTTGATCCAGTGAGGTGTGGGAAAGACTGATTTTGGGCCAGCCAGCCCCAGGGGAACTTGCTGCTAGATAGTGCTGTGGTGCTGGACCACTATTGACTTTAATACAGAGAGTGGACTTTTGAGTTAGACTACTAGTGGGGCTTACCCTCGATGTTGCCTATAGTGAATAGGAAATAGCCATTACTGCTAGAAGCAAGGAGGGAATGGGACCCAGTGGAACCGCCTAAAGAAACACTAGACCCAAAACGTCTGGAGGGCTGTCTTGTTGTTTGTGAATGTCATGTTTCCCTTTGCGTAGATGGCAGTAAAATAAAAATCCTTCTTCTATTACAAAAGTATTTGGCTAGACATTAATTCATTGCAACAGTGCGCATGTTGAGTTGTGAGCCTATCTTCACCTCTGTGTTTCCAGCTTCCCCCATTAGGGGAGAGACTTGGACTGTTCAGACCATGCTAACCCCAAGAGTCAAGTGCTGAAGTGGTACTTGACTCAGTTGCTAGGGATCCATAGTAGGTAGGTCCCCTGAACATTAGAAGTAAAAGGCTTCAACCGCCACGGTTGGGCCCATTAACCCCTTCTTGCCTCGTGGCCCTCTGAACAGGGATCAGGCACAATCCTCTTGGTGTTGAAGTAGCACTTCCCCTAGACCTCTTTTGTGGCTGTCTGTCACCACCACAAACTTCTTTATGAGGCCTGGCTGTCTAAGTACGGTTGCCTTGGTGAAGGCTTACTTCAAGGTTTGGAAGGCCATTTCCACATGTTCATTCCAGTTAAATCCAGAGTTTACATTTTCCTTCTTTAGCAGCCGGTAAATGTTATAGGAATGATGAGAAAAGTTATGAATAAACTGCCTGTAAAAATTGGCAAACCCTAAAAATGTTTAGGTCTCTTTAACTGAAAAAGGGACTGGTCAATTCAGAGCAGCTTGAATCTTTCTAGGATGCATCAACAGGTCTTTGGGTAATCTTATCAACCCAAGGTATTGCACCACAGTCTGTTTGAATAAAAAATGTTCGATGGCATGTGTGACTGTAGATACACATGCTTTGCATACTCCTGTCATCTAGTGTTGGATCTGGAGTTGTTTTTCTTCGAAGAAGCATTTTCGAGACACAGGATCGAGTGCCTCCTCCTTCTCGGTGATACTGCGCATGGCCAATATGCTAAGCTGATGGAACGGAACCCTTTTTGTTTCTGTCCTTTGTACCACTGTAAATTTCCCCACACCAACCAACATATGTTTTGTAACTTGTGCCTCTCCCCCAATCACCAGGAAACTACCTGTGACTCCTGCAAATCCTTCTGGTTAAAGAAGGACCTTCAGGACTGAAGAGCTCATTGGTTGGAGATAACGTTCAAGATTCCGTCTGACACCCCGGACATCTTTGGGGAGGAAAACACCCAGGAGGAAACGGACCAAGAGGAGGCATTTTCGAACCAGGACTCCGAAGTGTAGTCGGTTAGCAAAAGCTATGAGGTGACATTGACACAATTTGTGAGGATCGTGGCCCCTCCTGCCCACCCTAAAACTGTTAAAAAGCCCCTTGTAGAGGTCACCAGATCTCCAATGCCACAAGGCCATGACTGAATCCGAACAACTGTTTCAGCTGCCTTACCCACCGACTCGGCTCCGAAAATAGCCAAGACCAAATCAACGTCTTCGGCTTTGACCTGCGGCACCTCGGTCCGAGACATTGTTGCCATCTCGGTCTGAAAGTTTGTCTTAGAGTACTGCGGCTCCGAACCAGCCTCTGCTTCTGTGCTGACCAAAAATGCACCGACTGAAAACTTCAATGCCAAAAACCATAGGACCAAGAACATTGGAGCAGAAAGACTCTAGTCTCTAGCCAATCTTCAGCTACTTATTCACCTGTGGAACCCATTTTGGAGATGATGGACACTCGGCAGTGCCACCTCCATAACCAGGGAGGTACAGGGTGCATTATTGCTTCTCCCCCTGTAATTTTGAATAGGAAATTGTTCTTCCAAGAGGCTTTGGACACTTCTCCACCTCCAAAGAAGGTCACCAAGGACAAGGCTACCAGCAAACCTCCCAAGCCTTCTCAACCTCCTCCACTGTATGGATGAACTAGCACGACAGCAAGCCAGTGTAGTTCAAGCTGTGCTACGAAACCTTTCCCGGTCAGCTGAAATCCTCACAGGCTAGCCACTATTTTTATGAAGGGACTACTTTACAGTCTATGCAGAGCATGTCTGTCTACAGCCACACATGACATTGAACGGAAAATGTTACTTACCCTGTAAACATCTGTTTGTGGCATGAAGTGCTGTATATTCACATACGTCTTCCCTCCTCCCCGGACACTTGTGGCTGTTTCAGTTACTTTATATTTGTATATACTTGTACATATGTAGTTACATTTGCATATGTTCCTATACTTCCTCTACACTCATTTTCTCACCCGCCTGTGGGAAAACAATCTAACAAAGGAGTTGATGCCCATGCGCAGTATCACAGAGAAGGAGGAGTCACTTGATACTGTGACTTGAAAATGCTTCCTTGAAGAAAAACAACTTGCAACACTCCAGACCCAACACTAGATGGCAGGAGTATGCAGAACATGTGAATCTACAGCACAACATGCCAAGAACTTACTGGGTACGTAACATTTTCTTTCAAACTTACAGGTAAGGAATTTTCCCCTTAGCCCTTGTATAACTTCACGAACAGGTTGACTGTGTTTTTCTAAGAAGCTGTAAAATATCATGATATTGTCTAGGTAGATTATTACATATCAGCTCATTAGATCTGAAAAGATGTTATCCATAAAGAGCTTGAAAATTGAAGGGCTGTTGCTCAGAATAAAGGGCTTCACCCGATATTTAAAATATATAGAATTTGAGAGGCTGATTTTCACTAGTTTCCTATTGTCCCTCTAAAATGGATTTGGGATTACATCTTGACATCCCTCACTGACCCCACTATATTCTTGACTAAAGGTAAAGGATAGTGGCCCTTTATTGTAACTTTATTTTGCTCGCCGTATTCAATACAAGGTCCCAATTTGATTGACTTAATGGGTGCAAAAAAAGATGGAACAGTGAGACCAATCTTCAACTTTTCATCAATATAGTGATGCAACACTTTATTCTCAGAGAGTAAATATATTCTGCCATACAGTATTTCAGACCCTGGTATTGGGTTAACAGCACAATCAACGTGGTGGTAATAACGTAGGCCCTCATAATGAACACTGCGGTAACAACTGCCGTGTTCATGCTGGTGGTCAAAACACTGACCGCCAATGTCCCCGGATCCCCGCCGGCCAAATAATGAACCTTTCTGTGGGCGGAAACATTGTTTCCGCCTGCCGGCCCACAGATAGGCCTGGCCAGGACCTGGCCGGGACATGGAGCCTCCGCCAATGCCTCTGTGCGACGGGTCACTGCACCGGGGACCCCGCACTGCCCATGCGCTTTGCAAAGTGCACGGGCCCCAAGGGGTTCCTCGGGTCACCCCCATCTGCCTGCCTTTCCCTCACCACGGAAAGGCTGGAGGATTCGGAAACATTATCCAAGGGATAGCACTGCTGCCCTGTCGGATGATGTTTCCACCCGCCGCCAGGCTGCCTGACGGAGGAAGCCTGGCGGTGAGTGTTCATTATGTGGCGGATTGGCTTGCCATGCTGGCTGGTGGTTTCACCCGTCAACGCAGGCATGGCGGGTCAACCCGCCATGTTCATAATGACCACCTCAATGTTGACCTTCTCAAACACATCATGATAGTCATGGTAATTTGTGGGAAATGGGAAAATATTGGCTATGACTATCTCATACCTCTCAGAAGAGCGTATTTTCCCTTGATCTTCCATCTTCTTAATGCATGGACAGTTCTAGATGCAAAATCCCAAAATATGAGACAGAATCCTGGTGAAACAATTAACATATTGGTTATAGAGGATCAACAAAGGCAAGCCAAAGATACCTGGATGGTTAGATGAAGCTATTAAGTCAATCTTCAAACTTTCATGATGGTTCAACAGCACAACCTGTAATGGCTCGGTAGACTGAGTGACTACCCCTGATGCTAGTGGGGTACCATTCACCATCTGTACAATATCCCCTTTAACCTTAGATTGAGTGGAAAAAATGTTCTTTTAGGCCCACTCCATACCCATGATGAACACGCCAGTGGCTTCACAGTTTGATGAATCCAAAACAGAAATGGAAGAGGACTGTATTCCAACAGAAATTGTCTACAGAAATGATTGGGCATTTTCAGGACTTTTTGATGGTACAGAAGACATTACCTGAGGAAGTGATGTTTTGCCAATAGCTTCCTTCATCTCCGAGGATAGACTTATTTGTTTCTGTTTTCATGGGTCAAATAGGGCACTGGCGAAGTAAATGACCTCTCTCTCCGCAATACAACCAGAATCATTTTAACCTCTGTGCTCTCCTCTCTTCTTCAGGTGAAGGAGCTCGGATAAATACTATCAGTGTTTGAAAATAGATTTCTCTGCATTTTTCCTTCATACTGAGTTCTCTGAGATGTAGAATTTCTTAAATCTGTGGTAAAGCGCTAATGCTGAATACTTCTCCTTTTCTTCATTCTCTCATTCAGACGGTGTTTTATATATAGCCCTGATTCAATTTCTTCCCTTAAAAAAGTGGGATGAGGAGCATGGATTAACCCATCTTTATATTTTCTCTCAGCACTTTCTGAAATAGGGTTAACAGGGTTTGCTCTAACCCAGTTGCATAGGACAGCACGTCCTCTAGGCTCTGCTGAATTTTGCAAAGGCCCTCCTCCTTAGAACTCTCCAAATCTGGCTTTTCAAAAGGCAAGCAAGATGGTGATTTAATCGCTCAGACTTTGGCCAACGGCAGTCACCAGAGGTTGGGCTTAAGGAAAGGCTGTTCCTGATAGGCAACTAACCAGGTATCTCACCTTTATTCTGTCTTGAGAAAATTGAGTAGGCTGGAAGGGGAATGGAACATCAGTGAGTCCAAAATGTCTTTGAGCTTGTTTGAATCCCCATCAAAATGTTGAGCTCCTACAAGAACTAGTGGTAGTTCAGAGGGCACCCTACCTGATGAGTCTTGTCACAAAATTGTGATTTCATGGTGCAGAGTCCAACTCTGTGGACTGTTGAATAGTACTTGCAAGGTTTGAGTTGGGCCCATTTCAGGCAAGCAGCATTGGCATTGCAGTCTTTCAAGAGCTAGACTTAATGCTATCTTTCTCAGTCTGAAGGGCCTTGATTTGACGGTTGAGCGATCTCCTGCAAAAGTCACCTTGCCAGCCAGTGAAATGTAACATGAGGAAAATTCCAGGATAAAAATCCTCTAGAGAATTGTCGGCAACAGCAGCACAGGAACCACAATAAGTGAAAAGGGTTAAGCAAGCTGTGAGCTCGCAAGGAGATTGGAGTTGGGGTGGAAGTGGGTGGGGGGACAACAGACATTCCTTCAAAAACAACAGTATTGAAAATCACTGAAAATGTACTGAACAGACAGAGTCCATATAATGGAACGGGGATGTAATGTGGTATTAATATATGATCACATACCTGTTGTACTTTATCAATAGAAATTTGTTTAAAAAAAAGAAAAGAAGCTGGACAAAAACGAAGGAGTGTTGCAACTCACTGAGTAATGTTTCAGCAGGGCTTATATACTAAAATACAATCTTCAAGGGGAACTAGAATTCACAGGAAAAAGATTCCCCATCATGGTTTAGGCTAGCTCTAGTCTTCCCTAAGAAGCAGAGACCATGATGAATTGGAGAAAAGGACTATGAAGTTCCGCCCCATCATGGCCAGCAACTTCGTTTATCTGTCCACTGTCCTCCAAGAAGACAAATGAGGACCCCAGGTGCCCCATTCAACCCTGGGGCATTGCCCAAGAATGTGCCAACGAGGCAAAATGGTACACCCATGACAGTGCTTGCCCACAGGTGTGCACAAGGGTCTTTGGAGGACACGTTCCCCAGGTGCATGTAACAGTTTTGTGTAGGATTGAGCAAATGTCAGTCTCCAATAACTGGCTATTGTACTGGATAGAAATCCCTTCATGTCACCAACTCTGCAGTACATTCCCTCCACCTGGATTTATCACGTGAAGGAATAGGAATGTTCAGGAAAAAGCCAGAAGGACTCCTGCTCTTCCCTGGAACCCAGGGCCTGGGACAAGAGTGAGCTGGCTGTCCTATTGCCTACATCAGGGACACAAAACACAGAAGGGGGTTGCATCCTGTGTGGGAGCCAACTGCCAGTTGGAAATGGACTGCACTGAACTGTATGCAAGCCCTTCCTGAAGCACATCCAGCACTTTAGAAGCGTAACCTCAGCACCTCTTAGTAGTAGAAGAGACCAGGGGTGACTTTTTAGAGATGCCCTTCCATGTTAATTCCCAGCTCTTCAAGGGACAAAGATACTTTATAAAAAATGTCTGACTATAAACGAGAATTATTGTAAATGGGGATTCTAATTAAGTATTTTTAATCCCAGAAGCCAGAGATACATCTGTCCAAGCCTGTCAAAAAAAGCCAAATTCTTCAGTAAAACATGTTGGAAATTTTGAGTAGTTGAATTTAAATAGATGGTTTACGCCAAGAACAGCATCTAGAAAGCAAAGCCTAATAAATGATTAAACATGGCCTTCCAGTTCTGAACTATTGTTTCAATAGTTTTTGATATGAGCACTGCCCAGTAGTGCCATTGTAATTCTTACAGTGCTAAATTCCAGAAGAGGCCATTAGAAATCTCAGATGACCAATTTGAATGTCATCTTTGCATCTAAAAATGTGGCCTCAAGTCAAGGTGATGTGTTTTTTAAAATCTCTTTATCGAACATTTTGGGGTAAGACAAGCATCATGTACACATGAACTTAATATATGTGTCCTTAAAGTTTAACAAACATTTCATACACAATTATAAACCAGTCTGGAATAAACAAGTACATCAATTCTATATCAAGCAGCTTAGTAAGTTCAGCATACACACACACACGTATATATTATACAAAAAAAATATATATATATATATATATATATATATATATATATATATATATAAAAAAAACATATAATGTTAGTGTAGTCAGTGTGAGCATGAAAAAAACTCTTGTCATCTTGGCTCACTTGTTGGTGCATACAAATGGTTTTTTTTTTGGAGCAGGTGTGGTAGCTGCATGTTCACCCTTTGCCACTGAGTTGGTTGGGTGAGGGGATGGGCAAAAGTGTGGCATTAGAAACAATCCCCAGCCAGGTTCCTAACTTTCAAGTCCAGTGGTGGTGTTCCAAGATAAAGGGGCTGACCATAGGCTAGTGATTCTGTCTCAGAACTTCTAATTACTGAAAGCACGGTCTAGGGCCCGTTCATGTGCCGAAAGCTCTACTTCATGCACTAAACCCACCATCGAAGCACCAGGTAACGTTGGTTTGAGTCTTTGGACCATTTTCTTAATGAAAGTGGATTACTGTCAAGACACTGGCACCTAGTGAGGATCTCAAGCTGTGGATTGATCTGGAGTTCCAGGTTTTAACTATGCTGATCTGTCATTCCTTATGCTAGATTGCACCCAAGAGGTAAAGTACCCCCACCAGTGGTAGCCCAAAATGGAGGACAAAGCAGAGAGCAGAAAACCTCCAAGGTGACAGGCATGGCTCAGAGAGGACTGCGCAAAGCATTACAATGCAGTGAGGGAAGAAAAAGCTCCTTCTTATATGCCCAAGGAAACAAAAACACGAAATTCACCATCTTGAATTGGGGAATGCTTCTTTAGAAGTAACTGATTGATGGCCATCTTGGAGCAGGTAAATTATTTATCTGAGAGTTCCTTACCAAGGGACTCTAAAAGAAAGTAGACACACTTACATGGAGGCACAGGGAGTGCTTTTGAAAAGACACTCCCCCAAGGAGAAGACAGAAGGAAGGAGAAAAATGAACTAATGAGCCGCCACTGCAAGGTAGATGTATGCGCTCAGCACGGCAGCCTGCCAGCATCTCTCCTGAAGAGAGCAGCTCGTCCCGCCTGCCCTCTCAAATTGAACCCGGACTCTGAAATCGGATGGGACACTAATGGCAGAGCCATAATTTGTGTGTTGTTAGAATACATCTAGCAGATCACCTGTTATTGCTCAAGACAATGTGCCAAGTTGTACTCAAATGTAAAATAATAGACAGGAGAGAGAAGGTCCTTGAGGAACACTACAAGACCCTGGGCTTGTGGACCATTCACCTGATCCTGTAATTTCTTTTTCGTTTGTGAGAATTAATTGGACCCTTTACAATGGAGGTCTCCATATACCTACCCAAACCTCCATCCTGACCAACACTATTATATTTTCAGCTGTGTCATTAGCAGCATACAGATCAATTCATCCATGGAGAGAAGGAGCTTCTCACTAATGTGGCCTCTGGCAGTTTCAGTACAATTTGAAAAAGAAATCCAGACTGATAGCTGTGGAGAAGGTAATTTAATCCCACATACTCTTCAAGAAGTATTGCCACCTCTCTTTCCAAGTTGTTGTTGGAAAAAAAGGAAGTTGACATAGGCCAGCCAGCTTCTTAAGGTCAATCCCACTTACTCTTTGAGTTGTCCGGTCACCTCCTTTTCCAAGATGTTGCTTAAAAAGGGGAGGTTAGAATTACCAATTACATAGGGTCAGCAGATGGCCTCTTCCAGGAAGTTGACATAGGCCAGCCAGCATCTTAAGGTCAATCCCACTTACTCTTTGAGTTGTCCGGTCACCTCCTTTTCCAAGATGTTGCTTAAAAAGGGGAGGTTAGAATTACCAATTACATACGGTCAGCAGATGGCCTCTTCCAGAGATTGCAATCATGGCATATTGTGTCAGGACGAACTCCAGATGGGAGCAAGGAGTTAATCATGTTTTAGTATCTGTTACAAGAGGGCAGAGGAGTTATTATATGTATCCTGTGAGCAAGGGTCCATTGGAGAGCTAGCTGCTTTAGGTTTTGAGGACAAGGACAGTTTGAAAGAGGTGAAGGTGGATTATTTGTTTTTAATTTTTTTTCACATTTTTATAAATTGACGAAAGTGTCAGCAAGCTGTACTGAGATAAGTTATAGAGATTGAAATCACTTTAGAAAAAAACCCAGGAGAAATAAACAATAAAACCATACATGACATGTCAGGAGGAAAGAAGGGCCTTAGATTCTGCAGAAAATGTACCTTAAGGCAATTAGTGATTAAGGTATAGTGATAAGCATTTTAGCTATCTTTTCCTCTACGGAGGTTCGCACCTCTTGTAAGACAAGTAACCCACCCTACTACATTGATGGATAAGGTGTTCTGCTTAGGTCCTGTTGGCCTGTTTCTAACCTTTGTTGTCTATCTTTTTTTCTGTTCCTTTCTGATGTTTGCGGCTGGGTGCCGGGGTAGTGGATGGGCTATTCTAACAAGACCTTGGGAGTCAGAGTCCTATGTAAACCCCACATTCAGCAGAAACCTATTTGAGCTGTCAGTGATACAGCAAATTGCTATATGAAGATAAAGGTTTAAAGGGGCAATCAACCTTCACTATGCTTAATGCATGCCCCTAACCCTTTACAAGATGTATAACGATGTTCTTTATTGAAACAGCAACCATTTGATACCCAAGGGGATATTTTTCTGGGGGGGGGGGGTACTTTAACCTGACATGGGACCCAGTTATAGACAGGAGTGTAAATGCCTGTCTGGGTACAGGGGTGATGTCCATGCTTCCAAAAAAAAATAGAGACTACAGAATTGGGGCAATCTTCATACTGTCCTTAGAAACAACTTTTTTCACATGTCCACTTATCTTACTCACACTTTGATTATGTTTTAGTAACTCAGTCCTTCCTTGGCATTGGATTCGACCTCAGTCTCAGACATATCCATATCCAGCCAAGCTCACCTTGACCTCATGTGGAGGGAAAAGCCTGAGCTCTGTGGCGGACCTCCTCACTGGAAACACTAAGGGACCTGATAAAAAAAGCCATTATTCTCACTGCGGTTTAAGACTATTTTACTCTCAACACCTCTGCCTTTTTAAGGCCTTCACCGAAATTCCACCTACACTGTGGGATGCATTCAAAGCCACTATTAGAGGTACTATCACCGCAGTCGTAATAGACAGTGCCACCATTAGAGGTACTGTCATCACAGTCGAAATAGACAGGCATTTCATGGAGCAAAACCTTCCCACTCAGATTAAGATGCTTGAAAAACTGGACAAAAACACCTCTCCAAACACATGCAGACAAAATTGTTTATTTCTCAAGACAACTAAATAAGCATAGAACTAACCAAGCTGAGCGAGCAGTGCTCGCTTTAGGGCAGCGCTTCTATGATTAGGGGGACATGTAGACACTTTACTAGCTCACAAAATTAGATTGCAATGAACTAAAGGCCTGATGTTCAAAGCATTTTTTAGATTGGAAATAGCCTAATTCGCTAAATGTTTCTTTAAATGTACAAACACCAAACTGGGATTTGGTAGCTAGTTACCGAATCACAATTTGCTTTGTGACCAAATTATTATTCAGTATTCGGAAGGGGTGTGTTTAGGGAGTCAGTTCCAAATGCTGTTTAGCGGTGGTATGTATTAATGTTCAGAGACAAAATTTTGGTTTCAAAACAGTAATACTTTACTGCCAATTTAAAACTGATGGTAATCCATTTGCAAATGAAAAGGCTTTTCCATAGGACCCCTTCCCATTTGAAAATGTTAAACAAAATATTTTTTTAGGAGCAAGCAGTAGTTTCACGGTCCACTGCTTACTTTTATCAAATTAAACATTTAAATTTCTTTTTTTTTTTTTAAAGCATCCTGTTTTCCTGTAAAGTAAAAGAGTTGCATTTAAAAAAAAAAAGATTGCTTTTACTAAAAGCTATCACAGACATGGTGGTCTGCATCCCTGTGATGACTGTCATTCCTGATGGGTTGCAAACTGAGACCTACCTCCTTAATATTCATGAAGTAGTTTGATTTGTGACCCTCTAGGAATCACTCATTTAAAAAAAAAAAAATACATACATTAATATGAGTCCTTACATAATTGTGATTCCCAGATAATCACAACTAGGAAATTGCTGTTCCCAATGTTAGTACATCTGGCCCTGAGTCCTTTCTCTTTCAGGTTAAAACAGAGGGAGGGTGAGTGAGCTGTTGGAGAGAGGGAATGTGAGCCTTCTTCCATACATTTTAATTCAAGGAGCTGAGAAATCTGAGGACAATGTGAGTGGCCACCTATACCTCGTCATATGGACTGGATACCCTTCTCCCAGGTCTTATCGATCCTGATTTAGAAGGCTTTGTTCATAATAGACCAGAAGCAGATAATATTTGATACCTCGTTCCCTTGGTGGAAATGTGCATAGACACAACATCCCAGCCATAATACTTTCAATTGATGCCAGAAGACTTTCAACCGAGTGAGCTTGGCTTTTTTACGAGTGGTGTTAAAAAACTTCACTTCGGACCCAATATGATGAAAAAAAATACCCCTTTCCAGTTATCTGGATAAATGGATAGTGTACAGGTCCCATCACTCTAGCCAGGGTCACTATTTAGGGGTGTCCACTCTCCCCACTGCGTTGTGCCACGGTGGTAGACCTCTAGCTATATAGATTAGACAAACACAGACAATAACTGGCATCCCATTTGGAGGTTGAATGCATAAAGTTAATTTATTCGCAGACGATGTACTCCTCATATTGACTAACCCCTCCAAATCCAACCCATACATAAGCGAGGACCTAGAGCAGTTTGAAATAATATTGAACTTCAAAATTAACAAGGAGAAAACCCACATCTTCAACTTAACTATCCCTCAACAGATTTCCACACCCTCCAAACTCTAACGCCCTTTCAGTGGGCTATCACAACAATTAGATACCTGAGCTTTAATAATACAGTTCACTTCGAGGGATGGACTAAAACCAATTAGGTCATAATCTGCAAAAACATTCTGGAGGACCTTCTGAGGTGGCATCTAGCATACTAGTCAAGGCAGTGATGTCTCAGGCTCATCAAAATTAATATTCTTCCCAGAGTTCTAAACCTCTTCCAGGCTCTCTCAACATATATATATTTGTTGGACATCACCCAATCCCAGACTAAAATATGCTTCTTTATTTGGAGGAGGGGTTGCATCTCTAATAAGATATTTACACCACCTGAAGACAAAGGTGGTCTGACATGCCCTTATCTTCTGGATTAATACTGGGCAGCATACCTCTGAAATATCTCAGTGTGTGATGAGGGGGGAGTGAGAAACACTGGGTTCATATGAATCGGGCAGTATCTTGCTGTTCACTATGGGACTTGGGGCCTAATTTAAATCACGGGGATGGAGTAGATAAGTTCAGATGATGGAGGTGCCTCCCGTCTCCTTTATAAATTACCATCAAGCAAGCGGTCATTTATGAAAACATTGACAGGAACTACGTCACAGCAGTTCCATCAATACATTTTATTCTGTGCTTTGGGGCTGCGTCTGCAGAGTATTTGCCTTTTCTTTGCAAAAAGAAAATCCCAAAACGGGATTTTCTTTTTGTAAAGAAAATAAATAATGCTCCCCCCGCCATGGGAGACTTTTCCCGCGGCTGTTAGAACGCTATTATAATTTACTGTCCCTTACCGCCAGTTGTGCCTGACAAAAAGGAACAGTAAAAAATGGTTTAATGCCCACCCCTCTAAATTGGGCAGGTGGACATGTAGTTGGTTCTCCAACTGACGTTTGAGAAGTTTGGACACAGCAGAGATAGAGTAGTCTCCGCTGTGGCCAAACTTAAGGTCCACCCAAAATTAATTTGGGTAAACAGACAACTATGTTTTAAGGGAGGGAACTCCGTCACCACTGCAACTTAGTTCCCTTAATGCCAACATATAAACTTACTGCCACCCAAAACAGTTATCAGCATATGGGACCAAATAGCAGTCAAGAAAAGCGTCACCATTTTCCCCTACTCTAGTACACCCATCACTCGGAACACCAATTTTAGCCCAGCCATGGATCCCATGTCCTTTTCGGAATGGGTGGATGGTAACTGCAGAACCCTGTGAGATCTATCTAATTAAGGGAATACATTAAGATTCTACCTGTATTAAGCAAGTTTAATACAACCTCAAAAATTCGAAATGCTTTTTTGTTACATCGTTTGAGCATTTTCAGCCTTCATATTCAGACAGGCTGTGGGGGTGTACCTGTGGACACATTATAGTCATTTGATAGGAGTAGCTTGCGGAGTTCGACACATAACTGCAGATAATGGTCTCTTATCTGCAGAAGGGGACTTCCCAAGGGTAGCAGGAGAATGACATGAACAAAATTCAGGGCACATTTCAGAACAAAAAGAGAGTGTGACCTAATCCAGATGGCCTCAGACATTGGTCTTTGTCGCTTGGTGTGACCCCTGTCTGCGTATTGAATGACACTGAGCAAGTACCATGTTAACAATACAGTTGAGGGGAACACTACTAAAGAACTCTCCTTTTATCAAGGACCTTTAAGAGAACTTGTTACTGAGCAAATGCTCCAATGTATTCCTCTGCATACAAAATCGCTCATCGTGATGACATACGATATGTAATGTTTGTCCGATTAAATATATTAAGAAATAAATAAAAAAGCAAGTTTAGGAGAGCCTTTGGGATTGTCTTTTGAGCCTCGTGTGTCCACTGGGCTGTATAATGAGCATTATTATTATTCTAGAATTAAAACAAATGACAGATTAACTTGCCCCATCTATCACAATTTCTGTTAATTTACGTTGGTATCACCTGGCACCAACTTCTTGTCTGTTGTTTCGGAAATGGCAGAAACCATGGCACTAGGACGGCCCTGTGAACAAACCACTGTGGCACAAGTTCCATTCGCCATTATGAAGGCACACAAGGTTATGTGTAAGCACCATGGTGACATGAATGTTAGGTTCTTGTTTAGTCTCACAAAGCAGCAACAGATCCGGTTATTTGAATTAGTAGCAAGCAGCTGTACATCAAGGAGCATGCCGGAAGGATTGAAGGTCAGCCGTTTGCTCCGTCCTTCTTTTTCAGTCTCTTTTCTACCTTAATTTCTTAATGCTTGTGGGGAGTGTAATCCTAGATGTCACTGAATTTGCAGGCACGCATTTAATTAGCTCCTTAGCTATGAGAAAAGTTGCTGGAATTTCACTGTGGTGCCGGAGGTAAAAAAAAACCAAACCTATCGCAAACTTTGTTTCTTGCATTTGTGTACTTTTGTTTAAATGGTAGGCTGGAAAGGGGTTGTGTACAAGAAAATGCAAGGCATATGCAAGGTGTGAGAGCATGAAAAAGTGGGCATTTCAGTAAATGGATAGGATAAAGTTTTCACTGCTCAGTGCTGACATCTAACAAATGAAGCAGTATTTATGTGTACAATATTTTTGTTCGGCACTACTGACTTCCATTTTCTTTACTTTAGGATGCCTTATTCTTCCTGAAGGACTTTTTCAGTAGCCTTTCTTCCGAGGTGGAAGTTCTCATGACTCCAGACCCAGAAGGTACAAATGTTTAGCACAGAATATTCACTACATTATAGAGTGGAAACATTTTAATGCAGTTTGCTAAAAAAAAATGTATACATTGGATGGACTAAATCTCTGTTATGTTATTGCTGCGCAGTAAGCAATCAATAACACTGTTTACAGGGCCCTAGCTCAGGTTTGTCTACAAAACAATTACACATTGTCATGATAATTAGTGAATGATGGATACATCAGCAGTGCATGGATGGGAGAAGGGTGTTGGTATTAATCTGATCTGTTAGTGTTGAGTTTTGGTGCATGTATGCGAGGTTTACATCTGTGCTTGTAATCAAGGAGTGTAGGACGCTAGCTCTCTATATAGTATACTAAAATGAAGTACACTGTGCAGAGCGCCCAGTGGATCCCCAAAGATGTGCAGAGGCACAAATAGATAGGTCTAGAGCTCTATTTGTGGTAGTGTGGGCGAGCAGCTAGGCTGGTCAAGGAGTTGTGTTAAGCATTTGTTGTACTCTTAGAGGCAATAAATGAGAAACACACAAAGAAAAAATCTGAGACCAATTTAGAAAAGTAACAGTTGCTTTTATATATGCTTTGAACCAAATAACTTCAGTATAAGGCAGGCAGTTTTCAAATTAATAACACTTTACGGTTTCAAAAATCAACAGTGCAATTTTCAGAGTCTTCAATGTTAACCGTTTAAGGGAAACAAAGATGCAGTTTCACAGGTAAGTACACAATTTACGGTCCCAAACTTAAGGGCTTTAAGCTTGCACCAGGCAAGGTTCAGATTGGTACCCAATGTGCACCGCAGCGGCACAGGGGTGTCTGGGTGAAGAGGTTAAAGTTGAGTTGTTAGTCAATCGAGGCTGGGGGGGAGTTGATGCGCTGCTCACAGGTTAGTACCAGTGATGACAGAGGTTGGTCTCGGGTTGAGGTGAGCTCCAGGAGGCCACTGGTCAGCACCAAACTTACACCCTCAGCAGCACAGGGTCAGCCGGGTGCAGAGTGCCAACACGGTGTGGGGCAGCCAATGCTATCCAATGGAGACAGGGGGTATCCGCTGCAGTGCAGTTCACAGGTGAGTAAAGCAGGGTCAGAGGTTGATCTCTTGGAGCTGAGGTAAGTACAAAGGGGGGGGGGTCCACATTGGAGCACCAAACTTACATCCTCAGCGGTTCAGGGTGCCTTAAGATGTCGGGAATCAGCTCACCAGGAAGGTCGCAGTCAGGGGCATCACTCAGGTTTAGGCTGTAGATGTTGCTCGGGAGTCCGGCAGGGGTCAACCCACGGTGGACTCTAGGTCAGAAGCGCTGAGTAACATTCACTGAATGGGTGGGCCACTTGGACTCGGCCAGGGGTGTCAGGTGTGGTGGTCTCTTCTGGTGTTGGATTTCATAGTTTCTCAGGCAGGCTTCCTCTTGTTCAAGGGAGGGTTATTCTGGAAAGGGCTGCTGTCCACTCGAGTTCTTGGTCTTTTTAGAAAAAAAGGTAATCCTCCCAAGCCTTTGGAGTTCGCTGGGCTGCAGGACGGTTGTCTTCTGAGAGCAGGTTTCTTTGAAGGTGCAGAAAGGCAGTAGGGCTGGGGCCAAGTCAGTGGGTGTTTTCAGTCTTCTCTACTGGTGACGGGCCCAGGACTTCTTAGGTTGCAGGAATCTGATTCTAGGGTTAAGGGGTTCCACCTAAATACTGAATTTAGGGGTGTTACAGGGAGTGCCAGGTGGAAACCAAGGGCTACTCATTTTACGGTGACTTTATCCTTTATATGACCACTTCCTTTGGGAAGTGGCAAAGCCCTATCCCTATTGGCCTAATTCCTTCCATGCAAGATGGAGGAGTTTTTAAAAAGTAGTGTTCACTTCATCTCGTCCACCTTAGGGGTGGGACTGGCATGAAGTGGGCACTCCTACTAATTTACTTAATGTTCTCACCAGTTCTGCTGCCAAAACTGGAGTCTGAAACTGGGGGTAGACCTCCTCCACCATTTTGAGAGGCCCGAGTCACATTTCAAAGATGACAGGGCCTTTAAAGCTCCCCACCCTGGAATGTCCATCTTGCCTGGGAGAGGAGGTCACTCCTCTACTCAGAGCAGGCCTTTGTTATGAGCTCTCGAGAGCACTACCTCTCACCTCAGGGGGCCAGAACCTTTTCTAAGGTAGCTTTAAAGGTTTTGAAAAGTCAATGCCCACGGTGGGAGTTGGTAGGTTTTGCAGGGGCCACCTCTAAGGTGCCCACTGAGTGCATGTATTAAGAAATCACTGGATTCAGTGAGAGTTTATTAATACAAGATGTTTGATTCCAAATATCTTTATCTTCAGTGAAGCCATCATGTAGCTGGGGACATCATAATGACCAGTGTCCAGCACATGTACTTAAAATGGCTTCACTGCTCACTTACTATGTCTGAGACTCGACACCGACATAGCAGGGTCATATGTACTCATGCAGGCATGCCCTCACATGTAATATAATGCAAACTGCCATCTGATAGAAACAACTAGCTGCATTTTCCTTACCTTCGAATTCTCCCCAGGCACCAGACTTGATCCAGAGATACTTTTCAGCAGTATCTTTGTGCGTCGGTAGAGGGTGCGTGCGATTCCGTATCGACATCGTCTACTAAATATGATGTCGCCGGGGTCCATATAATCCCTCCTCTGGCACGCTGATGTCAGTTTATTCTTTTCTGCGCTTCAACGTGGATCCAGAAAAGCGGTTCCTCTGGCCATTTAGTTTCCCTTTTTCGAGTATTCTGTTGGATGGAACAGTGTGTATGCCTTCTGGCTTTAAACCCCGTAGGTCCTGTGCTCAACAGATGTCAGTCTCGGACCCCCATTCTCTCTGTATGTGGTGCTTAGGTGACCGTCATGACACCAATGATTGTAGTGCCCGATTAACATTTGAGGCCAAAAGCATTGAGGGAATGGTGGATGAAGCTCCTGGCGTTGCAGTTGTGTCAGTCTTCACAAGACTCCTATAGGCACCGGAGTCCTCCTTCTTCCAAGACCCATCTGTGCTAACACTTTAGGAGTTGTTTCCATGTGGGTCTATTGACGTCTCAAGGTAAGTGTCGTCCATGGTCGAAGTTGCGCCCTCCTCCGGCTTCACTGCCGCCATGCTGCTCCTCCAGTTCTTCAGAGGACGAGTTCATGCACGAGTCCACCCTGAGTCTCCCAGATTTTCCTGGTGCAGGGACAACTCTGGCCCAGATGCGGGACCGCTACTTGTCCCTGCATGCCATTTCTCGGCCTACCACTCACCCTGGAGCGCTTTTGGTCCCTAAGGAGATGGAGAGTGCCCGGACGGGATCTTCATTGGCGGCGGCGTCCTCTGTGTCAATCGGGCCCCCGACTCCATCTTAGGAGTCATTTCAGTGCTGGTGCATGCCTCCTATGGCTTCCACCTTCTGCACCTGATTCTTCTCTACCGGCTGCATTGTTGCCATTGAATTTTGCCTTCCCGACTCTGGTGGTAGTAGTGCCCTTTATGCCCCCATTGCCGTCTCACCGGAGTCAATCAGCTAACCTTCTGATGTTGAGGTCTCACCCTCTCGACGTCTGTCGATGACGACCCCGACGCTAAGTGCGGCGCCGATGGAGTCAGCTATTTCAGATTCTTGCCCTATGTCTTTTAGGGCCCACCTTCCAGTTCGTCAATCAGAGGGGCATGGTTTGGATAGTCTACCTCCCATTTGCGACCCCATTTAGTTTCCGTATTCGGATTGGTTAGTTGACTATGGTTGGCTTCAGAAACAAGTTCTGCTCTAGCAGACAAGTTAAAGTGTATTTTAAAAGTGTTGCACTTACATCTTCCTAGTGTTCATTGTCCACAGACACTTTACTTGATGTCTTACATCCTGACCCAGTCCTTCCTTAATGTGAGCCTCTTTATGACATCCTCTTGAGGGCTTGGTCCCAGCTAGAACGCTCTATTTCACATAGACACAGACTAGCCTCAGAGGAACCATCTTGCCTCCGTCGGCATCCGACTGTTCACAGCTTTGTGGTGCAAACTGCTTTAGCTACACAGAGCCTTACTCATGTCCCTCCTGTCCCTCCAGAGAGAGAGGCCAAACAGATGGGTGCCTCCGGTAGGCAGATTTTAGCTTCATTTAGCTCTGCCCTGCGTTCAATCAACACTTCTTGTGTCCTTGCTCAGTTTGCCCACGTCTTGTGGGACTCGGTGGAGGCACATTTTGCCTTCCATACCTGATGAGGCTAGGAATGTTCTAGTTCCCTTGGTACGAGATGGTCAGCAAACTACCAAGCGTAGTTTTAGATGTGGTATGGATATCACCAATTCTGTTGGAAGGGTTATGCCCCCTTCAGTGGCTCTGCATCAGCGGGCATGGAAGTGTCATTCTAGTTTTTCAGTGGCTGTGAGACATCTTTTCTTAACATGCCTTTTGATGGCACCTCATTTTTTGGTGTGCATGCCGACTCAGCTTTATGCTGCTTATGAGACACTCATCATGGCACTCAGTCTTGAAGCCTCCTAGTGTTACAGGAGGGTCTTCTAAATCTGTATTGGTTTCGTTTCATTGTTCAGGGGCTGTTTATTTCCCCTGCTGCTTCTTTCTACTGCCCTTACAAGCAGTGTGCTTCTTGCTTCCAGTATGACACCCGGTGTGGCGCTGTTGCCTATTGCAGATGCTCTATTGCTCTTATTATATTCAAACTGCCTAGTGCCCTAGTATGTGTTCCTGTGTCTGCAGGTGTGCGTTCTTTTTCCACTTGTTGTGGACTTATTCCATTATTTCTAGTGACACTGTTTTGGGCTCATTCATCTTAGAGAGGGATTTTCTGTTGTCTCTGCTTATGGGCATTTGGCCTAAGAGATTTGCAGTCTACAGGGTTCTTCCTCTTGTGAGAATCGTTTTCAGTTCCCCGCTCTTAGGAGCACTTGCATTAGGCTTTTAGCCATCTTTTTATGTTGGCTGTTCCCTATAGGGATCTTTTTAGGTGCCTCTTTTGGAAGTTGCTACTATATATATATGTTCGATGGCATGTGTAGCTTCAGATACACAAGATATGTATTGCTTCCGCCATCTAGTATTGCAAGTTGTTTTTCTTCGAAGAAGTCTTTTCGGAGTCATGGGATCGAGTTACTCCTCCTCTCGATGACACTGCGCATGTGCATCGATTCCTTTGTTAGATTGTTTTCTTTCCGCTGTCGGGTTTGGATGTGTTTCCTCTCGCTCCGAGATTTCGAATCGGAAACTCTAGATAACTTTCTTTGACCGTCGGTATTGTTTCGATCGTGTTTCCATCTATAGTCGAGCTGATAGTACAGTTGAAAACCAATTTTCGCCTTTCTGGGCGCGAGCGCCCATCTCAGACCTGTTCGGGCTTACCACGCCGAAGCCTGATGGATCAGACTCCATTCTAATTCTGTCCTCGCTGTCAAGTGAAATTTACATACACAGACCCACACCTGGTATGTAATCTGTGTGTCTATCCCGATCAATCAGAAGAGGATTGTGAAACCTGTCGATCGTTCGATTCAAGAAGACTCTACATGACTCGAGAGCAAGGAGACTGTAAATGGCATCGAAAAGTACAGAGTATATTGACACCTTTGAGGACGAACCGGCGCGGACAGCAGTTTCCATTCAGGATACAGACTCCGAAGATGACTCGGAGGAAGATAGCCAACTCATCACTGCCGGTCAGCACGTGAGTATGACTGCCCCTACTCCCACTCCTAAAAAGCAATTGAAGGCCTTGGGTGCACCACTGCCAGAGAGCCATAGTTTGACCTGCAAGAAAATACTCGGCGACCGACCTTCGGGTTCGGTGGCAAAAAAGGCCACACCTACTTTGTTACCGGAATCGATCAAATCCACCAAAAGCTCAACTTCTGAACCGAGTCGACGTCCACACTCTTTGGAGTCAAAACCTCTACGTCCTGCCTCGGAGCAGAAACAACAGGCTGTATTTTCGGGCCTGAAAAAACTGCAAACTTCGGAGCCGAAAAAGTATTTTTCTAACAGAAGAACAAGGACTGATGAACAGTCCTCTAAATCATCAAAACCATCAGAATACATTTTGAGGACACTGACATTCAACCCATTCTGGAAATCATGGATGAAAGACAATCAAGGATCCATATCCATAAAGAGACTGGGAGGATTATTACTGCACCTCCTCCACAGACTAAAATAAAGTTGGCTTTTCAGGAACATCTCGATACTGCTCCACCACCAGCAAAGATTTTTAAACAGAAGTAGAAGCCATTACCTCTGCATACTTCTCCCCCACATTCACCACAACTTTCTTTTTTTCACCACCACCCACTAGCCCACCACCATTACCTTCACCAACACACTCACAGACTTATTCTCATGGTGATACGGTTGATCCTTGGGATCTGTATGACCCAGATCCCATAGCAGCTAATGACCCAGACCTATATCCCTCAAAACCTTCCCCACCAGAGGATACAACTGCATACACGCAGGTCATCTCTTGGGCAGCTCCATACCACGGGGTACTCATGCACAGTGAGCCTTTAGAAAGGGATTTCCTTTTTAATACCTTATACCTCATGAACTCACATTACCAGTGCCTCCCAATGCTACCTGGCATGATCAAGCATGCAGATGAGATATTTAAGGCGCCGGTTAAAGGTAGGGTTTTAACACCACGCATAGATAAGAAATATAGGCCTGCACCCACAGATCCTGCTTACATTACACATCAGGTACCTCCAGACTTAGTGGTTGTCATTGCCGCCAGAAAAAAGGCCAATAGTCAGTCGTCAGGGGATGCCCCTCCCCCTGACAAAGAAAGCAGGAAGTCTGATGGTGCTGGCAAGAGAGTAGCTACACAGGCAGCTAACCAATGGTGCATTGCAAACTCACAAGCCTTGCAAGCAAGGTATGATAAAGCTCACTAGGACGAGATGCAGGAGCTATTACAACACCTGCCAAAAGAACATCTGAAAAGGGCTCAACAAACTGTTGAAGAAGGTCAGGCGATAAGTAATAACCAGATAAGGTCTGCCCTTGATGCTGCAGATACAGCAGCTGGAAGTGGGAATACTGCTGTAACCGTACGCAGACACATGGTTAGGTTTCTGCATTCAAACCAGAAATACAGCAGATATTACTGAATATGCCTTTCGATAAGAAACACCTGTTTGGTCCGAAGGTTGACACCACAATAGAAAAACTCAGGAAAGACTCGGACACTGCTAAAGCAATGAGAGCCCTATACACCACATCTTATAGAGGCTTCTTTCATAAGCAGTAATTTGGAGGAAGGTTCAAGCCTCAATCTATGGAGGCTTCTACATTCCAGAATAAACAAGGTCAACAACAACAGTACCAAAGAGAGGGATTTAGAGGCTCTTACAGAGGCCAACACTTCAGAGCCAGAGGCAAATTCCAGGCCTCAGAAAATGTCACTACCCCATCAAAACAGTGACTTCATAAGCATGCCACAACCTCACACATCTCCTGTAGGGGGCAGACTGCAGCAGTTCCACTCCCAATGGCAAAATATCACCAAAAACCAATGGGTACTCTCATTTATCAGCAATGGCTATTGCCTAGAATTGATTTCTACCCCTCCAAATATTCCTCCCCGTTATCACAGGTTGTCCCCAGAATGCAACATTCTATTACAAGAAGAAGTACAATCGCTACTACTAAAAGAGGCAATAGAATTTGTTCCAAAATCTCAACACAGAGCAGGGGTATACTCTACTTCCTCATTCCCAAAAAGGATGGTACTCTCGGGCTCATTCTAGATCTCAGACCACTAAATCTATATATCCTGTCAGAACACTCACATGGTAACTCTGCAGGACGTAATTCCACTACTACAAAAACAAGATTACATAACTGCATTAGATCTCAAAGATGTGTATTTCCATATACCCATCCATCCAGCTCACAGAAAATACCTTAGGTTTGTGATAGCGGGAAAACATTACCAATTCAAAGTTCTGCCATTTGGCATAACAACAGCTCCAAGGGTATTAACAAAATGTTTAGCAGTAGTAGCAGCTTACCTAAGAAGACAACACATACATGTCTGTCCTTATGTAGACGATTGGCTAATAAAATCAAGCAATTTTATACAATGTCAACAACACACTCAATACACAGTAGAAACCCTATATACATTAGGGTTCACCCTCAATTACCAAAAATCCCATCTTCAATCAGCAGAGGTGCAACCTTACCTAGGTGCTATTCTCAATACACAAAAAGCCTTAGCCTATCCAAATACACAAAGGATACAAGCTTTCCAAAATCTCATACCACAAATTCAGCCTAATCAACAATACACTGTAAGGTTTATCATGAAACTATTAGGAATGATGGCATCCTGCATAGCAATAGTACCGCATGAAAGAGTAAACATGAGAACACTACAACAGTGCCTCTCACAGCAGTGGTCTCAATCACAGGGTCAGTTGCAAGATCTAATGTTGTTAGACCGCCAAACGCACAAGTCCCTTCAGTGGTGGAATCTCAGCAATTTGATGAAGGGGCAGTCATTTCAGGGCCCTGTGCCTCAGACCACAATAACAACAGATGCATCAATGATAGGTTGGGAAGCTCATCTCAACAACATTACCATACAAGGGGAATGGGATTCAAAAGAGCTAAATTATCACACAAACCATTTAGAATTATTAGCTGTATTCCTTGCCCTGAAAGCTTTTCAACCACTTCTCAAACACAAGACTGTCTTGATAAAAACAGACAATATCACAACTATGTATTATCTAAAGAAACAAGGTGGGACACATTCATCTCAACTGTGCTTTCTAGCCGAAACAATATGGAAATGGGCAATTCACAATCACATTCATCTACTAGCAGAATACATTCCAGGAATACACAATCAGCTAGCAGATCTCCTAAGCAGAACAGACCAACAGATACATGAATGGGAGATTCACTCTCAGGTACTTCAACAGTAGTAGTACTAGTAGTAGCTTTATTTTGGCAAAAAAGTTACCATAAAAGCACATAAACAATTATACAAATTCATCTAGAAATATAATACAGAGATGAGAATGTTAAATCTCTCACTGCTGAAATATACAATAAATATATCAGTTCTAACCAGTAAAAACCTAATTTCAAAAATAAAATACAGTATAATAAGAACATTTTAAAACTATAATAGGCAATGTTAAAAATCATGACTATTACATCACCGCGCCTCACATATTCTCATAAGGCCACACTTAGGAGTTGATTTTTCGATTTACAAGCACTAATTCACGACAGGAATAATGCTATATAACATAATTAGTGTTTCAGATGCTTACATCTGATGGGCCAGATAGTCTCTAGATATTTCGCCACAGCACATGCCACATTACAATAGGTGTTTGATTTAAGGATCTTAAGGGCTAATATGCCATTTCTGAGGCCCAAGGATCTGCACAGTGGTGTGAGCCAATGAGCTCTCTGTTTCAAATAGGAGGGGCAACAAAATAAAACATGAGCTGAGTGTTCGACAGCCCCACATCCCATTGGGCATAAATCGTTGTCGAAGGCAGAAATTTACCATTTACAAGTAAAAGAATGAAGTGGTAATGTTCCCATCCTAAATCTAATATAAAGTGCACGTGCATGTGGAGATACTATCAGGTCTATAAAATGCTCAAATTCAGAATGACATTTCAAAGATAAAAAGCTATCAATTAAACTAAGCGAGGGGACCTCTGCCAGTTTTTTCAGTTGGACGCTCAGCCAGTATGCATCCTTCAGAATCTGAACAGCATTTATTGGGAGATGAAGAGGGTCTGACCAAAAATTACCCAGACCAAGACTGAAAAAAGTTTCTCTAACTTAGGTACACCACCTGACCTTCTTTGAAGCTTGCGTACACATCAGGGAACTGAGCCTGGCTCTATATGGACCAAAGATATCCAAGGCCCAAATCCTTAGCCAACACATCAGTGGCCTTAAAGCAGCTATGTGCGAGATGGGATGGAGGTTCAAATCCAGCCTAATGGGCAGGGTCGAGGAACTTGCCAGTATT
This sequence comes from Pleurodeles waltl, assembly GCF_031143425.1. Lineage (NCBI taxonomy): Eukaryota > Metazoa > Chordata > Amphibia > Caudata > Salamandridae > Pleurodeles > Pleurodeles waltl. The sequence goes on along the minus strand of NC_090448.1, from coordinate 912,929,624 downwards.
TTTAATAGTGCTTTCAAAAAAAAGTTTTCAACTTTCTCCAAATCATTCAGATGGCAGTAGCCCTAAAGCTCTGCACCATATAACACTCCACCCCTTGCTTGGGCATTATATATTTCTATCGCAGGAGTGATTGTGAAACTGGGGGATTTGGCTGCGTTAAAATACACCCCGCTTTTTGTTTTAAGCCCATAACTGACTTGGATACATGCGTCTGCCATTTATGGGAATCTTCTAATCTTAATCCCAAATAATCAAAGTCAGTTACTCTTTCCAACACCTCTCATTCCAAACATATCTTCCTCCTTGTTTTATGTTTGAGATTGCCAAACACCATATATTTGGTTTTAGAAGTATTAATTTCCAGTCCATGATTTTTACAAAACCCTGTGAACTTTTCAAGCAGATTGGTAACACCCAGGGCAGTCTGAGATAATAACCGAGTATCGTCTGCAAACAGCAGGCAGGGAATCTTCACCCCCTCTATTTTGGGCGCATCACTTACACAGTCCATTAAGTGGGGGATACAGGCGTTAATAAACAATAGAAAGAGTGTGGGGGCCAGCACACATCCCTGCCTCACTCCTCTGCGTATCCCAATCTCGCCTGTTAATTCCCCTTTTTCCCCCCCCATCTAATTCTGCCATAACTCCCAGAATACAACTCTATAATAAGATTTAACAAATGGCCTGGCACTCCAGCTTTATTCATAACTTCCCAAAGCTTATTCCGTGGAACCAGATCAAAGGCAAACTTGAGGTCGACAAATGCAACATAGAGTTGCCTAGCCTCCAGGTCCACCAATTTCCATTTTATCGTAAGAAAGCGGAAAGCCTGGTCAATCGTGCTAATATTCTGTCTGGAGCCTGCCGGTAAATGGCTCAGTGCTTGATTATCATTCACCCATTCCATACAAGATTCCGCATAACATTCTTCACCTCAGGCAAGTCCATTACTTCTGTCAGGGAGCTCAGGGAGGGACTAAGCAATAACGAGTGGGTTGAGATTAGATTGCAATATTTTTCCCATAATACATTTGAATTTCTAAATGAACCCCATTTCAAGGTGCGCTTATTAGAGGATACCTCTAAAGGAAAGGAGACATCGTACAATAGTTGCACTTCTTTATGACTGAAAAGCTGCCTGTCATATGTAACCAAAATGAGGGCATGATCACTATCATACTGGTCCTCCACCTCGAGATCTCTGATTATATGCCAAAGTCTTACATCAATAAATACAAAATCCAGAGTGCTGCTATAGGTCCCTCTAAAATACGTAGGTTTTGCGGGAACATCAGATGGAAATCGACCATTCCCTGGGCAAAGACCATGTGTTAATATAAGATCTATGACCTGCAAGACCCTAACATTGGATTGTAACTGCTTTCGCTGGGATGTATATGGAGGGATATTTCATATCACATCCTCCAGCTGTGTGCTTTCTGATAATGCAGAGTTAGGTTCCAAGGACACGTTAAAATCATCAGCTATTATGATATAATGAGACATACGATAATCCAGGACTAGGGCATTCAAGGTCTCAATGGTATGAGAGCTTTTGTTTGGCTGATCTGGCCTATTATAAACATTTACACAAAGTAGCGGTAACCCTTGCTTTGTCTGAATAGACAGAGGCAATATATCAGGCGCCTCCACATACATTTCTTTGACTTTCCTCACCTCTGATATTCTTATCCAAGAGGTAAGCCCTCCAGCTGCTCTATCAGCAGGGGAACCCTAGCTACCTTACAAAAGGAGCAAAAGCCCTGCCTATATATATTTTCTATAGCCCAAGTTTCCTGAAACAAACATATGCTAAAGTCATCTATATACATTCCTCCAATCAATATCCTCTATTTGGCTGCATTTGTGTTGATATTGTGAATAAGTGAATTACTCTCATTAAGGAGTGACAGTCAATCTCTGTCCAAAACAAAACCTGTTAGACCCAAAAAACTTGAGCTAGATCTCCTTTCTAAACATGCGAGTTCCTCAGTTTGTGACTCGTCAGGCAGGCGCCCTCCTGCAGGCTCATATCTTTGGTTTTGAGACTTAGATGATGAGCCACCTCTCATCATACAAGAGCTAGTATCTGCACATAAAGATACAAGATTCCGCATAACATTCTTCACAGGACAAGTGCTACAAAGACGAATATTGGGCCCATTTAGCATAGACTGACGAGCTTCCGTAGATAACAATCCAGTTACCGAGCTTGGAGTAGCTAACGTTAACTTAATATAGTCGCATTGGTCTGCCTTTTCAGTAAAGAGCTTGGCCGCAATTATGTCAGAGTAAATGATCGAGCCACATTGTCTAGTATGTCTTAACCAATGTACAACCTTATTTATCAAAGATGAGTTATCTTCAAGCGACTTTGAATGTACAGGGGGTACCTTACACATATAAAGAACATGGTTCTCATTAGGATGAATAAAGGACGATTGCGTAACCATAGAGTCCCACATCATTTTGGCATGTGAATGTTGCCTGGGGGGTAAAACTTTAGGATTGTCCTTAAAACTCAGTGGGCCAACATGGATATCCTTGGGGGGCACTTGTAACATATGGTGGCCACGAAGAGGGCCTAAAAATGGATGCATTTACACTAAATCCAGGGTGCAAAGAGGCAGGGGTGTTAATGATCGAACATTCTTCTTTTTGACAGAGGCCCCTGTTGGGCTGGTTGGGCGCAAGGTGTTTAAAACTGCTGTTAGCACTTGTGTTTATTCCATCACCTCTTTTTGTAGGCCCAGTATGAGAGAAACCTCCTCCTCCTGGGAAGAAACCATAGGAGGTAGATGTTCTGGGGGTCGAGCATTTTGAATGTGAGCCCCCATGCTCACACGTTTGGGCCTGCAAATCCAATGACAGGAAACAGTTTGAACATGGGATATTATATACAGACACAGTGTCTGTCAAAAGATCCCCAGGAATCAGGTGAGCCGCACCCCGTCCCATGGGATCTATCTTTAAGCCATCAGATTGTAATACAGGGGTGAGCAAAGGGTCTTCATTTAGAGAGACATTTCCTTTAGAAGGGTGACACAGTCAAAAATGGAATTAAGGTACCAGTTCAGCCCTTTCAGTGGGGGCTTCTCCTTCTTGTTCAATAATGATTCAACCTCCTCTATCAGGGAATCAATTTCATTAGATAAGGCATAAGAAGATTGATGCAGCTTCTGTAATTTGGGTTGCACTAAGCCCACCACGGGGCTCCCTTTTGCCTTACGCTTCCCCATCCCCAGGGAAGGACTCCTTACGCCCACCAAATGTCAAACAGGAGCCCCCCAACAATCCTACCTTGCAACCAAGGGGGATGGCCCAGCCCAGCCTCACCCGGGCTCAGACGGGCGCGGCCCACGCCGCGGGAAGCTCTAGCACGTTTGTAGCGCTCGGTCTGCTGCTCCGCCCCCTCTGACCTCACGGGGCACTTGGGACAGGAAGTCCCCTTAAAGTTGCTGCCACGATGGAGATGACCGCTGCGGGAAGCTCTAGCGTGTTTGTAGCGCTCGCTCTGCTGCTCCGCCCCCTCCGACTTCACGGGGTGCTTGGGACAGGAAGTCCCCTTCAAGTTGCTGCCATGAGTGATGAACCTGTGCTGCGGGATGCTCTAGCGCGTTTGTAGTACTCTGTCTGCTGCTCCACCCCCTCCAACCTCATGATAAGGAGTCCAGGCACGAAGGTGATGTTCCTGCCGTAGCCTTAATGGAATACCTACACAAGGTTACTGGACTGGAGACCAGTCCTTTCAAAAGTGGGGACACCAGAAATAGATCTATTCGCAACAAGCGAAAACGCAAAATGCCAAAACTTTGCATCCAGACACCAACACCCTCTGTCCAAGGGCAATGCTCTATGGATCAACTAGTCAGGGATATTTGCTCACTCTTTTCCCATTCTCCCAGTACTTAACAAACTGTGTCAAACCTCTCTCAACATGATACTCATAGCCCACACGTGGGCACGACAACATTGGTACACAACACTCCTAGACCTGTCAGTAGTACCTCACTACAAACTTCCAAACAGACCGGATTTGCTAACACAAAACAAAGGACAAATCAGACATCCCAATCCCAGTGCTCTCAACTTAGCTATTTGGCTCCTGAAGCCATATAATTTGAATACTTACAACTTCCATTAGAATGTATGGAAGTTCTCAAACAAGCATGCAAGCCTACAACTAGACAATGCTATGACAACAAATGGAAACAATTTGTTTATTATTGTCAATCTAAAAATACTGACCCACTTACAGCATCAATACTAGATATTGTATGCTACCTACTTCATTTACAAAAGTCATTTATCTTTCTCATCTATTAAAATTCATTGTCCTGCCATATCAGCATATTTGCAGGCTACAACATACCTCTCTCTTTAGAGTTCCAGTTATCAAAGCCTTTATGGAAGGACAAAAACATATTATTCCACCTAGAACACCACCAGTTCCTGCTTGGAATCTCAATGTTATACTCACAAGACTAATGGGTCCACCTTTTGAACCCATGCATTCCTGTGAGATTCAATTTCTAACTTGGAAAGTTGCTTTCCTAGTAGTGATTACTTCATTAAGAAGAGTTAGTGAAATACAAGCATTTACTCTTGAGGAACCTTTTTTTCAAGTACACAAACATAAAGTTGTACTTAGAACTAATCCAACATTTTTGCCAAAGGTTGTATCACCCTTTCACATAAACCAAACAGTGGAATTACCAGTCTTCTTCCAACAGCCAGATTCAACTGCAGAAAGAGCCTTCTACACGTGTGATCTTAAAAGAGATCTAATTTATTATGTGGATAGAACAAAAGAGTTTAGAAAAACTAAACAGCTTTTTGTTGCTTTTTAACAACCACATAAAGGTAATCCTATCTCTAAACAAGAATTAACTAGATGGATTGTTAAATGTATTCAAATATGCTTAATTAAGGCAAAACAACAACTTTTGATAACACCTAGAGCACATTCCACTAGGCAAAAAGGTGCTTCTACGGCATTCTGAGGAAACATACCAATAGCAGACAAATGGAAAGCTGCCACATGGTCTACACCACATACATTTACAAAGCATTGCTGTGTGGATGTACTTTCAAAGCAACAGGCCTATGTTGATCAAGCTGTCCTAAAAACATTATTTCAAACAACTCCTACAGGCTAGCCACCGCATTATCTTGGGAAGAACAACTGCTTTTTAGTCTGTGCATAGCATGTGTATCTGCAGCTACACATGCCATTGAACGGAAAATGTCACTTACCCAGTGTACATCGGTTCGTGCCATGTAGTGCTGCAGATTCACATGCACCCTCCCTCCCTCCTCCCCGGAAGCCTGTAGTCGTTGCAGTTTCTTATTTGTGCATATGTATATACATTAACATTTGCATGGACATCTATTTTACTTATTACTTTTATAGTACATTTACATTCTTACACTCTATCACTCCTTCCTACACCCTTTTGCGGCAAGACAATCTAACAAAGGAGTCGATGCCCATGTGCAGTATGACCGAGAGGAGGAGTCACTCGATCCTGTGACTCCGAAAAGACTTCTTTAAAGAAAAACAACTTGTAACACTCCGAGCCCAACACTAGATGGCGGAAAGCAATGCATAGCATGTGAATCTGTGCAGCACTACATACCACAAACAGATGTACACTGGGTAAGTGACATTTTTCATATCTGTATATCTATAGATATATTTAGATAGTTCCTTCTATAGGTAAGGACTCTACTAGTGCGTTTAGTCTTCCCCAGGGGGTGGGGGGGCACTGTTTTTGGACCTGTCCTTTCCCATTGAATAAAGGTGTTCTGCTTTCAGATCCATGGTACATCTTCCATTGGAAGTCTTCCCTACAGTGGGCACACTATGTCCCCATTATGGTCTGAGAAAGTAGCCTCTTTCTAGCATGGTTACCCCCATTTTTGGCCTTTTTGTCAGTGTGTTTTTACTGTCTCACTGGGAGTCAGGACCCCAGTGCTCAAAGATTGTGGCCTACATGTCAGTATGTTTTACTGTTTTGTCAGTATGCTTGACTGTGTCACTGGAGTCCTGCTAACCAGAACTCCAGAGCTTATGTTCTCTCTGATTCCAAATTTGTACTTACGTACTGGTAACCCAGTATTCCACTCCAAATTGGCGTACGGGACCCCCCTTTTAAGTCCCTCGTATATTGTACCTAGGTACCTAGGGCATTGGGGTTCCAGGAGATCCATTGCAGACTGAGTGAAATAGTGCAAGCACTATTTCACAGCCACTTTCACTACACCGGATAACTAAGTCACCTTTATATCTAACCTTCAGTTACTGAAGGCTAGGTGCAAAGTTACTGTGTGTGAGGGCACACCTGCACTAGCAGAGGTGCCCCCACGCTGTCCAGGACCATATTCCCAGACTTTGTGAGTGAGGGGACACCATTATAAGTGCACACTACATATATGTCAATACATATATGTAGCTTTGCAATGGTAACTCCGAATATGGCCATGTGAGGTGTTTTAAGATTGAGGAATGTACCCCAATCCGATTCTGGTATTGGGGGGGCCAGTTCCGTGCACCCTGGGGGCTCCACCATGGACCCCCATTACTGCCAAACCAGCTCTCTGAGGTTTACACTACATCCCCTGCTACTGCCACCTCACAGACAGGTTTCTGCTCTTCTGGGGGATTGAGCAGTTCAATCCCAGGAAGGCAGAACAATGCACTCCATTGGAAATAGGTATTCCAGGCATGGGAGGGGTATCCTCCAAGAACCTCTGGAAATGCTTTGAAGGGCACAAACGGTGCCCTCCTTGCATAATCCAGTCTACACTGGTTCAGGGACCCCCAGTCCCTGCTCTGGCACGAAACTGGACAAAAGAAAGGGGAGTGACCACTCCCCTGTCCATCACCACCCCAGGGGTGATGCCCAGAGCTCCTCCAGAGCGCCCCTGGTTTCTGCCATCTTGTTTCAGGATGGTCAAGGAACTCTGGGAGCATCTGAGTGGCCGGTGCCAGCAAGTGACGTCAGAGACCCCTCCTTATAGGTGCCTACCTGGTTAGGTGACCAATCCCCCTCTCAGGTCTATTTAGGATCTTTCCACTGGGTGTTTCCTCAGATTCGGTTTGTGAGACTCCCCCAGGACTCCTCTGCATCCTCTGCTTTAGCTTCTGACAGTCGGATCAACCGCAGACTGCTCCAGGAACACTGTAACTGCAACAAAGTATCCAAGAAGGCTACTTCAAATCTGTAACTTCAACCCCTGCCAGCAACTGCAACAGTTTCCAGGTTCTGCACACTCTGAGAACTGCCTGTCTTCATTTTGCACCAGAAGGACCGAAGGAATCCTCTGTGGAGTGACGGAGTCACTTCCCTGCTTCTGCAGGCACCTCTCTGCAGCGGCAACCTCTGGGACTCCTCTCCTGTCATTGAGGGCGATCCCTGCAACATAGGTGGTGAGCCGAAGTGATCCTGACTGTCCAAAGTTGCAGCTGTCTAAATTTGGTGGAGGTAAGGGCTTGCCACTCCCAGCCAGACAGTACCCATGTGCACCGCGTGTTTTGCAGCTCCTAGGGCTTCTGTGCGCTTCTTCCAGAAATCCTTTGTGCACAGCGTAGCCCAGGTCCCCAGCACGTGTCCTGGGACTCTTGTCGGTGCTGCTGGGTCCTCTGAGGGCACTCTAAAGTGCAGAAAGCCCGCTCTGTCTCCTCAGTCCAAGTTGAGACCCCCAGTCCCTTCTGGGCCCAGTTAGCGCCTCCCCCCCCCCAACCGCAACATTTGCATGAGCCAAGGCTTGTTGGCAGAATCTAATGACGAAAACCAGTCTGCATCCAACGACTTGACGTGGGACATCTCTTTCACCAAGCAGGAACCCACAGCTGTTTTCTTTGGTGCATTTCTGACTTTTTCTTCCAACCGGAGAATCCATTCTTGCACCTTCATCCGGGTTAGCAGGGGCTCCTGTTCTTCCTGGACTCTTCATCAACTTATGGACTTAAAGAAAAAAGGGAGCACACTGCCTCACACTCAAGCAAAAAGTTAGCCCCAATGCATCATGGTAAATGCAGTCACTTCGTTTTGTGCTGAAAAAGTAATCAAAAGTCTTTCACCTAAGTAGGTGCAGCAAGTGCTGTGTATCTCTGGACACGTGTTTCTAGGTTTAGCCCGTCATCAGCAGAGAGCAGCCAAGTCTGTGGGGTTGCTTGAAATGCCGCCAAAAGTCTTCTCAGGTTTATGTACCACTCACTGGCGCACAGGTGCCTCTCCAGAGCTCGTCAGCTCGTTAGCTCAAGGGAGCAGTCATTGGACAAAAAGAAAAAAGGGAGCACACTGCCTCACACTCAAGCAAAAAGTTAGCCCCAATGCATCATGGTAAATGCAGTCACTTCGTTTTGTGCTGAAAAAGTAATCAAAAGTCTTTCACCTAAGTAGGTGCAGCAAGTGCTGTGTATCTCTGGACACGTGTTTCTAGGTTTAGCCCGTCATCAGCAGAGAGCAGCCAAGTCTGTGGGGTTGCTTGAAATGCCGCCAAAAGTCTTCTCAGGTTTATGTACCACTCACTGGCGCACAGGTGCCTCTCCAGAGCTCGTCAGCTCGTTAGCTCAAGGGAGCAGTCATTGGACAAAAAGAAAAAAGGGAGCACACTGCCTCACACTCAAGCAAAAAGTTAGCCCCAATGCATCATGGTAAATGCAGTCACTTCGTTTTGTGCTGAAAAAGTAATCAAAAGTCTTTCACCTAAGTAGGTGCAGCAAGTGCTGTGTATCTCTGGACACGTGTTTCTAGGTTTAGCCCGTCATCAGCAGAGAGCAGCCAAGTCCGTGGGGTTGCTTGAAATGCCGCCAAAAGTCTTCTCAGGTTTATGTACCACTCACTGGCGCACAGGTGCCTCTCCAGAGCTCGTCAGCTCGTTAGCTCAAGGGAGCAGTCATTGGACAAAAAGAAAAAAGGGAGCACACTGCCTCACACTCAAGCAAAAAGTTAGCCCCAATGCATCATGGTAAATGCAGTCACTTCGTTTTGTGCTGAAAAAGTAATCAAAAGTCTTTCACCTAAGTAGGTGCAGCAAGTGCTGTGTATCTCTGGACACGTGTTTCTAGGTTTAGCCCGTCATCAGCAGAGAGCAGCCAAGTCTGTGGGGTTGCTTGAAATGCCGCCAAAAGTCTTCTCAGGTTTATGTACCACTCACTGGCGCACAGGTGCCTCTCCAGAGCTCGTCAGCTCGTTAGCTCAAGGGAGCAGTCATTGGACAAAAAGAAAAAAGGGAGCACACTGCCTCACACTCAAGCAAAAAGTTAGCCCCAATGCATCATGGTAAATGCAGTCACTTCGTTTTGTGCTGAAAAAGTAATCAAAAGTCTTTCACCTAAGTAGGTGCAGCAAGTGCTGTGTATCTCTGGACACGTGTTTCTAGGTTTAGCCCGTCATCAGCAGAGAGCAGCCAAGTCTGTGGGGTTGCTTGAAATGCCGCCAAAAGTCTTCTCAGGTTTATGTACCACTCACTGGCGCACAGGTGCCTCTCCAGAGCTCGTCAGCTCGTTAGCTCAAGGGAGCAGTCATTGGACAAAAAGAAAAAAGGGAGCACACTGCCTCACACTCAAGCAAAAAGTTAGCCCCAATGCATCATGGTAAATGCAGTCACTTCGTTTGTGCTGAAAAAGTAATCAAAAGTCTTTCACCTAAGTAGGTGCAGCAAGTGCTGTGTATCTCTGGACACGTGTTTCTAGGTTTAGCCCGTCATCAGCAGAGAGCAGCCAAGTCTGTGGGGTTGCTTGAAATGCCGCCAAAAGTCTTCTCAGGTTTATGTACCACTCACTGGCGCACAGGTGCCTCTCCAGAGCTCGTCAGCTCGTTAGCTCAAGGGAGCAGTCATTGGACAAAAAGAAAAAAGGGAGCACACTGCCTCACACTCAAGCAAAAAGTTAGCCCCAATGCATCATGGTAAATGCAGTCACTTCGTTTTGTGCTGAAAAAGTAATCAAAAGTCTTTCACCTAAGTAGGTGCAGCAAGTGCTGTGTATCTCTGGACACGTGTTTCTAGGTTTAGCCCGTCATCAGCAGAGAGCAGCCAAGTCTGTGGGGTTGCTTGAAATGCCGCCAAAAGTCTTCTCAGGTTTATGTACCACTCACTGGCGCACAGGTGCCTCTCCAGAGCTCGTCAGCTCGTTAGCTCAAGGGAGCAGTCATTGGACAAAAAGAAAAAAGGGAGCACACTGCCTCACACTCAAGCAAAAAGTTAGCCCCAATGCATCATGGTAAATGCAGTCACTTCGTTTTGTGCTGAAAAAGTAATCAAAAGTCTTTCACCTAAGTAGGTGCAGCAAGTGCTGTGTATCTCTGGACACGTGTTTCTAGGTTTAGCCCGTCATCAGCAGAGAGCAGCCAAGTCTGTGGGGTTGCTTGAAATGCCGCCAAAAGTCTTCTCAGGTTTATGTACCACTCACTGGCGCACAGGTGCCTCTCCAGAGCTCGTCAGCTCGTTAGCTCAAGGGAGCAGTCATTGGACAAAAAGAAAAAAGGGAGCACACTGCCTCACACTCAAGCAAAAAGTTAGCCCCAATGCATCATGGTAAATGCAGTCACTTCGTTTTGTGCTGAAAAAGTAATCAAAAGTCTTTCACCTAAGTAGGTGCAGCAAGTGCTGTGTATCTCTGGACACGTGTTTCTAGGTTTAGCCCGTCATCAGCAGAGAGCAGCCAAGTCTGTGGGGTTGCTTGAAATGCCGCCAAAAGTCTTCTCAGGTTTATGTACCACTCACTGGCGCACAGGTGCCTCTCCAGAGCTCGTCAGCTCGTTAGCTCAAGGGAGCAGTCATTGGACAAAAAGAAAAAAGGGAGCACACTGCCTCACACTCAAGCAAAAAGTTAGCCCCAATGCATCATGGTAAATGCAGTCACTTCGTTTTGTGCTGAAAAAGTAATCAAAAGTCTTTCACCTAAGTAGGTGCAGCAAGTGCTGTGTATCTCTGGACACGTGTTTCTAGGTTTAGCCCGTCATCAGTAGAGAGCAGCCAAGTCTGTGGGGTTGCTTGAAATGCCGCCAAAAGTCTTCTCAGGTTTATGTACCACTCACTGGCGCACAGGTGCCTCTCCAGAGCTCGTCAGCTCGTTAGCTCAAGGGAGCAGTCATTGGACAAAAAGAAAAAAGGGAGCACACTGCCTCACACTCAAGCAAAAAGTTAGCCCCAATGCATCATGGTAAATGCAGTCACTTCGTTTTGTGCTGAAAAAGTAATCAAAAGTCTTTCACCTAAGTAGGTGCAGCAAGTGCTGTGTATCTCTGGACACGTGTTTCTAGGTTTAGCCCGTCATCAGCAGAGAGCAGCCAAGTCTGTGGGGTTGCTTGAAATGCCGCCAAAAGTCTTCTCAGGTTTATGTACCACTCACTGGCGCACAGGTGCCTCTCCAGAGCTCGTCAGCTCGTTAGCTCAAGGGAGCAGTCATTGGACAAAAAGAAAAAAGGGAGCACACTGCCTCACACTCAAGCAAAAAGTTAGCCCCAATGCATCATGGTAAATGCAGTCACTTCGTTTTGTGCTGAAAAAGTAATCAAAAGTCTTTCACCTAAGTAGGTGCAGCAAGTGCTGTGTATCTCTGGACACGTGTTTCTAGGTTTAGCCCGTCATCAGCAGAGAGCAGCCAAGTCTGTGGGGTTGCTTGAAATGCCGCCAAAAGTCTTCTCAGGTTTATGTACCACTCACTGGCGCACAGGTGCCTCTCCAGAGCTCGTCAGCTCATTAGCTCAAGGGAGCAGTCATTGGACAAAAAGAAAAAAGGGAGCACACTGCCTCACACTCAAGCAAAAAGTTAGCCCCAATGCATCATGGTAAATGCAGTCACTTCGTTTTGTGCTGAAAAAGTAATCAAAAGTCTTTCACCTAAGTAGGTGCAGCAAGTGCTGTGTATCTCTGGACACGTGTTTCTAGGTTTAGCCCGTCATCAGCAGAGAGCAGCCAAGTCTGTGGGGTTGCTTGAAATGCCGCCAAAAGTCTTCTCAGGTTTATGTACCACTCACTGGCGCACAGGTGCCTCTCCAGAGCTCGTCAGCTCGTTAGCTCAAGGGAGCAGTCATTGGACAAAAAGAAAAAAGGGAGCACACTGCCTCACACTCAAGCACAAAGTTAGCCCCAATGCATCATGGTAAATGCAGTCACTTCGTTTTGTGCTGAAAAAGTAATCAAAAGTCTTTCACCTAAGTAGGTGCAGCAAGTGCTGTGTATCTCTGGACACGTGTTTCTAGGTTTAGCCCGTCATCAGCAGAGAGCAGCCAAGTCTGTGGGGTTGCTTGAAATGCCGCCAAAAGTCTTCTCAGGTTTATGTACCACTCACTGGCGCACAGGTGCCTCTCCAGAGCTCGTCAGCTCGTTAGCTCAAGGGAGCAGTCATTGGACAAAAAGAAAAAAGGGAGCACACTGCCTCACACTCAAGCAAAAAGTTAGCCCCAATGCATCATGGTAAATGCAGTCACTTCGTTTTGTGCTGAAAAAGTAATCAAAAGTCTTTCACCTAAGTAGGTGCAGCAAGTGCTGTGTATCTCTGGACACGTGTTTCTAGGTTTAGCCCGTCATCAGCAGAGAGCAGCCAAGTCTGTGGGGTTGCTTGAAATGCCGCCAAAAGTCTTCTCAGGTTTATGTACCACTCACTGGCGCACAGGTGCCTCTCCAGAGCTCGTCAGCTCGTTAGCTCAAGGGAGCAGTCATTGGACAAAAAGAAAAAAGGGAGCACACTGCCTCACACTCAAGCAAAAAGTTAGCCCCAATGCATCATGGTAAATGCAGTCACTTCGTTTTGTGCTGAAAAAGTAATCAAAACCTACAGAGGTGAAAGACTTTATTACTTTCGGAATGGACTACGAATTCGACTGCATTTACCATGATGCATTGGGGTTGGACTTTGTTGCTGGAGTGTAGGCAGTGTGCTCCCTTTCTTTGTAATTTTGTCTTTGGACGGCTCCCTTGAGCCACGGCTGACGAGCCTTGGGAGGCACCTGTGCGCCATGAGAGGTACATAAACCTGAGAAAACATTTGGCGGCATTTCAAGCAAGCCCCTATACCATGCTGCTCCCTGCTGATGATGGGCTAAACCCAGAAACACGTGTACAGGGATAAACAGCACTTGCTGCGCCTACAGAGGTGAAAGACTTTATTACTTTCGGAATGGACTACGAATTCGACTGCATTTACCATGATGCATTGGGGTTGGACTTTGTTGCTGGAGTGTAGGCAGTGTGCTCCCTTTCTTTGTAACTTATGGACTTGGTCTCCTCCCTCTTCAGGTGCAGGATTCCATGGTTGGTGTCTTGCAGTCTTGCTTGGTTTTGGCATAATCCTTTACCATGACTTCTAGTGTGTCCTGAGGAAACTTGCTGTACTTTACTCCTGTTTTCCTGGGCTCTGGGGTAGGGTATTTTACTTACCTTTGGTGTTTTCCTACACTTCCAGCATCTCTCTACACACTACACTTGCCTAGGGGGGAAACCGACATTCGCATTCCACTATTTTAGTATATGGTTTGTCTTGCCCCTAGGCCCATTGCAATCTATTTTGTTTTTCACTGTTTGCGCTATTTTATGACTATTTACTTACCTGATTTTGGTTACTAAAATATATATTGTGTATAATACTTACCTCCAAAGGGAGTATATCCTCTAAGATATTTTTGGCCTTGTGTCACTAAAATAAAGTACCTTTTGTCACTATTATCTTTCTTGTGTATAAGTACTGTGTGACTACAGTGGAATTGCAAGAGCTCTGCATGTCTCCTAGTTCAGCCTTGGCTGGTCTGCTACAGCTACTTCTAGAGAGCCTAAGCTGCTAGACACTGCCTACATTTCACTAAGGTGGACCACTGCAAACCCGGCAAGCTTCTCACATATGGTGCACCTATTCCATTTCTAACTTTCTCATGGTGTGCTATATCCTCTTTGTGAATTGTCCCACATGTTTTTGTTTAGCCATGTGCCACAGTCTTTGTCCTCTTCATGTGTATGCATGTGTGTGTGTGTGTGTGTGTATATATATATATATATATATATACACACACACATATATATATTCACGTATATATATGTTCAGTGGCATGTGTAGCTGCAGATACACATGCTGTGCATTACTTCTGCCATGTAGTGTTGGGCTCGGAGTGTTACAAGTTGTTTTCTTTCGAAGAAGTGTTTTCGAGTCACAAGATCGAGTGACTCCTCCTCTTCGGTTCCATTGCGCATGGGCATCGACTCCATTGTTAGATTGTTTTCTTTCCGCCCTCGGGTTCAGACGTGTTTCCTCTCGCTCCGAGATATCGATTCAGAAAATTTTGAAAACACTTTCTTTTTGTCGGTTTTGTATCGATCGGGTTTACATCTTCCATTGACACATTGGTACCGTCGGAGAAGTCAACCCTACTCGTCCTTCGGGGCGCATGCGCCCAAATTGGGCCTATACGGGCCGACCGCGTGGAAGCCTCATGGATCTAACTCCATTCCGGTTCTGTCCTTGGTGCCATGCGAAATATCCATATACGGACCAGCATCTCGTCTGCAATCTTTGCCTTTCCCCAGATCATCGGGAAGAAAATTTGTGAGGCCTGTCCATCGTTCCCTTCCAAAAAGACTCTTCGAGACAGGAGGGCACGAAGACTCGAAATGGCGTTGAGAAGCAGCGAACATCTCGAAGTGGAGGAGGAAGAAATCATGCAAATAGAAGTCTCCGTTCGAGGTTCCGACTCCGAACAGGAATCAGAAGAAGACAGACTGGTCACAGCGGGACAACATGTGAGTACACCTGCCCCTGTACCCTCACAAAAACATAAGGCCTTGGGTACGCCACTGCCGGAAGGCCATGGCTCGGCCCGAAAAAAGACTACCGGTAACCAAATTACCAGTTCAGCACCGAAAAAGGCCACTCCTCACAAAACATCGGAGGCAACAAAAGGCTATGTGTCCGACTCCAGAAAACATCATTTTTCGGAGTCGAAAGTTTGAAAATCGCCTTTGGAGCCAAGAGCATCAACCGCGTCATCTTTTTTCGATCCCGAAAAAGCCTTCTTCAGATCCGAAAAGACCAGCATACACAGAGGAGCATGGACTTTCAAAGAAACTTAAAGAAAGCCACAAAACCTCTGAAGAGAAGTATCAAGTATAACCAATACTTGAAGTTATGGATGAAAGGCAATCCAGGATTCACATCCATAAAGAAACAGGCAGAATCCTGACAGCACCTCCTCTAAAACCAAAGAGAAAGCTAGCCTTTCAGGAGGAATTGGACACTGTTCAGCCTCCAACAAAAGTTCCAAAGCAGAAGGAAAAAACACCACCTCCTCAATCTTCTCCTCCTCATTCTCCTTCTCACTCTTCACACCTGCCTACCTCTCCTCCTACTAGTCCTACACCAGTGCAATCACCCACTCACTCTTTCGACTCACAACAGGACATTGTAGATCCATGGGACCTTTATGATCCAGATCCCATTCCTAGCAATGACCCAGACAGCTATCCCTCTAAACCTTCACCACCTGAGGATAGCACTGTGTACAATCAAGTTCTAGCTAGGGCTGCAGCATACCATGGGGTCACCATGCATACCGAACCACTGGAAAAGGATTTTTTGTTTAATAGCCTATCCTCATCACACTCAAAATACCAATGCCTTCCCATGCTCCCAGGCATGTTAAAACACACCAATCAAATATTTAATGAGCCTGTTAATAACGCTCAGGATAGAGAAGAAGAATAAACCTCCACCTTCTGATCCCGATTACATAACCCATGAATTTCCTCCAGATTCTGTGGTAGTTAGTGCTGCCAGAAAAAGAGCAGTCAGTCATCAGGAGATGCTCCCCCACCTGACAGAGAGCAGAAAATTTGATGCTGCAGGGAAGAGAGTTGCATCCCAGGTAGCAAATCAGTGGAGGATAGCTAGCTCACAAGCACTGTTAGCTCGATATGACAGGGCCCATTGGGACGAGATGCAAGACATAATCCAGCATCTCCCAAAAGAACACTAAAAGAGGGCACAACAAGTAGTTGAAGAAGGGCAAGCCATTACTAATAATCAAATTCGATCTTCCCTAGATGCAGCAGACACCGCTGCTAGAAGTGTCAATACTGCAGCGACAATACGTATGCATGCATGGCTCAGATCTTCGGGTTTTAAACCTGAAATACAGCAGGCTGTGTTAAATATGCCATTCAATAAAAAACAACTTTTTAGGCCAGAGATTGACACAGCCATAGAAAATGTAAGGAAAGATTCAGACACTGCAAAAGCAATGGGTGCACTATACTTGACACCATACAGGGGATCCTTTCGGAAACCTCAGCTTTGAGGTGGGTTCAGACCACAGACAACAGAGGCATCCACATCTCAGGCAAAACCAACCTACCAACCACAATACCAACGAGGTGGTTTTAGGGACACCTATAGAGGGCAGTACCCCAGAAATAGAGTGAAATTTCAGACCTCTACGCAACCTCCAGAGCACCCTAAGCAGTGACTCGTCTCATTCCCTTCCACTCCACACCTCTCCTGTGGGGGAACACTACAACAGTTCCACACAAATTGACAAAACATTACCACAGACAATTGGGTACTATCAATTATCCGCAATGGCTATTGCTTAGAATTGATACACACTCCTCCAAATATACCACCAAGGTCTCACAAACTATCCACAGAACACATCAGTCTGTTGCAGGAAGATGTCCAATCTCTATTACTCAAACAAGCAATAGAATCGGTACCACAATCTGAAATAGGCGCAGGAGTTTACTCACTATATTTCCTAATTCCCCAAAAAAGATGGTGACCTCAGACCAATATTAGATCTCAGGACCCTCAATCTTTACATCCTGTCAGAACATTTTCACATGGTAACTCTACAGGATGTTATCCCACTACTCTAAAAACACGATTTCATGACAACATTAGACCTCAAAGATGTGTATTTTCATATACCCATCCATCCTGCGCACAGAAAATATCTCAGGATTGTCACTCAAGGAAAGCACTATCAGTTCAAAGTGTTACCCTTTGGAATAAAAAAGCTCGAAGGGTATCCACAAAGTGCCTAGCAGTAGTCGCAGCCTACATAAGAAGACAACGTATACATTTCTTTCCATATCTAGACGATTGGCGAATAAATTCAAACAGTCATATGCAGTGCCAAAACCATACAAATTACGTAATACAAACCTTGCAAACACTAGGGTTCTCAACAAACTACCAAAAGTCACATTTACAACCGGCACAAATACAATAGCATTTGAGTGCAATACTAAATATTCAAAAGGTGCGAGCATGTCCAAATACACAAAGAATACAAGCATTCCAAAATATAGTCACACAAATACAAACAAATCAACAGTACACTGTCAGATTTGTCATGAAGATTTTAGGGATGATTGCATCATGTATTGCAATTGTTCCACACGCAAGACTAAACATGCGGCCCTTACAACAGTGCCTTGCACAACAATGGTCACAGGCACATGGTCAACTTCAAGATCTAGTGTTCATAGACCGCCAAACATGCATGTCCCTTCAGTGGTGGAATTCCAAAAATCTTAGCAAAGGGCAGCCATTTCAAGACCCTGTGCCTCAGACCTTAATTACAACAGATGCATCTATGATTGGTTGAGGAGCTCACCTAAACAATCACAACACTCAAGGACAATGGGATGCCAAACACAAACAGCTACACATAAATCCTCTGCAGTATTTGGCTGTTTTCCTAGCACTCCAAGCTTTTCAACCTCTTCTCACACAGAAGAATGTTCTTATCAAAACAGACAACATGACAACCATGTATTACCTAAACAAACAGGGAGGGACACATTCGTCCCAACTCTCCCTTCTAGCCCCAAAAAATTGGAAATGGGCAATACACAACCAAATTCACCTGTAAGCACAATACATTCCAGGGATACACAATCAATTGGCCAATATCCTCAGCAGAAATCACCAACACAAACACGAATGGGAGCTTCATCCTCAAGTACTTCAAAAATACTTTCAACAATGAGGAACACCAAACATAGATTTGTTCACCAAAAGCGAAAACGCAAAATGCAAAAACTTCACATCCAGACACCCACAGCCCCTATCCAAGGGCAATGCTCCATGGATCAATTGGTCAGGGATCTTTGCTTATGCTTTTCCCCCTCTCCCACTCATTCCGTTTCTAGTCAACAAGTTGCGTCAAACTTCACTCAACATGATACTCATAGCACCAACATGGGCACGTCAACCGTGGTACACAACATTGTTAGACCTGTCAGTAGTACCACCCCCAAACTCCCAGAACGACCAGATCTGTTGACACAAAACAAAGGCCAAATTAGGCACCCGAAACACTCAATCTAGCAATTTGGCTCCTGAGGTCATAGAGTTCGGATATTTACAACTGCCATCCGAATGTATGGAAGTTATTAAACAAGCAAGAAAACCCACTAATAGACAGTGCTATGCAAACAAATGGAAAAGATTTATATATTACTTCAATCTAAACATATTGACCCTCTTACAGCATCAATACAAGACATTGGGGGTCATTCTGACCGCCAGGGCCAACGACCGCGGGAGCACCGCCAACAGGCTGGCGGTGCTCCCAAGGGCATTCTGACCGCGGCGGTACGGCCGCGGTCAGAAACGGAAAACCGGCGGTGTCCCGCCGGTTTTCCGCTGCCCTGAGGAATCCTCCATGGCGGCGCAGCGTGAGGGGTGTCGTGGGGCCCCTGGGGGCCCCTGCAGTGCCCATGCCAATGGGCCAATGGGCACTGCAGGGGCCCCCGTAACAGGGCCCCACCAAGATTTTCAGTGTCTGCCATGCAGACACTGAAAATCGCGACGGGTGCAACTGCACCTGTCGCACCCTTCCCACTCCGCCGGCTCCATTCGGAGCCGGCTTCCTCGTGGGAAGGCGTTTCCCGCTGGGCTGGCGGGCGGCCTTCTGGTGATCGGCCGCCAGCCCAGCGGGAAACTCAGAATTACCGCGGCGTTCTTCTGACCGCGTAGCAGTATTCTGTTGGGGGAACTTTGGCGGGCGGCCTCCGCCGCCCGCCAAAGTTGGAATCACCCCCATTGTGTGCTATTTACTTCATTTACAAAAATCGAATTTAGCATTCTCTTCCATAAAAATTAATCTTACTGCAACTTCAGCGTATTTACAGAACATACAGCACAGCTCCTTGGTTAGAGTTCTTGTCATTAAAGCTTTCATGGAAGGGTTAAAATGCATCATTCCAACTAGGACACCTCCAGTCCCCTCTTGGAATTTAAACATAGGGCCTACCATTTGAACCCATGCACTCCTGCCAAATGCAATTTCTAGCATTGAAGGTTGCCTACCTTGTAGCAATTACGTCTTTAAGAAGAGTAAGTGAAATTCAAGCCTTTACTATTGAAGAACCATTCTTCTAAGTACACAAGCATAAAGTTGTACTAAGAACAAACCCCAAATTCCTTCCAAAGGTTGTATCACCATTTCATATAAATCAAACAGTGGGACTACCAGTCTTCTTCCCACAGCCAGATTCTGTGGGAAAAAGAACTCTACATACATTAGACATCAAAAGAGCTGTAATGTACTATATAGACAGAAAGAAACCATTTAGAAAAACTAAACAACTGTTTGTAGCCTTCCAAAAACCTCATACAGGCAACCTCATATCAAAACAAGGTTTAGCAAGAAGGATTGTAAGATGCATCCAAACATGCTACGTTAAAGCCAAAAGACAACTCTTAGTTACTCCTAAAGCACATTCTACAAGGAAAAATGGTGGTACAATGGCTTTTTTAGGCAACACCACATACATTTACTAAACACTACTGTATGGATGTTTTATCATGACAACAAGCCACAGTAGGCCAAACTGTACTCAGAACATTATTTCAAATAACTTCAACTCCTACAGGCTAACCACTGCTATTTTTAGGGGAGGACAAACTGCTTTGTAGTCTATGCACAGCATGTGTATCTGCAGCTACACATGCCACCCAACGGAAAATGTCACTTACCCAGTGTACATCTGTTCGTGGCATGTTCCGCTGCAGATTCACATGCACCCTCCCACCTCCCCGGGAGCCTGTAGTCGTTTGTTACAAACATTTGTACATATATATATATATAGTTGCATTAGCATGGACATCTCTTTTCTTTTACCTACATACTCTATCACTCCTACCTTACCCTCTGCGGAAAACAATCTAACAATAGAGTAAATGCCCATGTGCAATCAAATCAAATCGAAGAGGAGGAGTCACTCCATCTCGTGACTCGAAAACACTTCTTCGAAGAAAAACAACTTGTAACACTCCAAGCCCAACACTAGATGGCAGAAGTAATGCACAGCATGTGAATCTGCAGCGGAACATGCCCCGAATAGATGTACACTGGGTAAGTGACATTTTCCATATACACACTCCATTGTACATATTTATAGCTCTATATGTAGGAAAGTGCCACTGTTGGCATGTTTACACTCCCCCCCCACACTTTTTGCCTGGCGTTGATGCCAACTTTCATTGAAAGTGTGCTGGGATCCTGCTAACCAGGTCCCAGCACCAGTGTTTTTTCCCAAAGTCTGTACCTTTTTTCCACAATTTGCACACCCCTGGCACGTAGTTAAGTCCCTTGTAAAAGGTACCCACGTTCCAAGGGCCCTGTGGCCAGGGAAGATCCCCAAGGGCTGTAGCATGTATTATGCCACCCTCACCAATCATATGTACACTGCCTCTGCAGCTTGTGTGTGCTGGTGGGGAGAAAAAGGCAAAGTTGAGATGGCAACCCTCCTAGGGTGCCTGTGGCATAGGTATGACACCCCTCTAGCAGGTCTTACAGCCCTAAGGCAGCGTACACTATACCACAGGTGAGGGCATAGCTGCATGAGCAATATGCCCCTACAGTGTCTAAGTCGATTCATTTACATTGTAAGTGCAGTGTAGCCATATTGAGTATATGGTCTGGGTGTTTGTCATTGCGAACTCCACAGCTCCATAATGGCTTCACTGAATACTGGGAAGTTTAATATCAAACTTCTCAGCACAATAAACCTGCACTGATGACAGTGCGGTATTTATTGAAAAATGCACCCAGGGGGCATCTTAGAGATGCCCCCTGTATGTTAGCCAAACTGCTAGTGCAGGACTGACCAGTCTTTGCAAGCCTGCCACTTTCAGACAAGTTTCTGACCACATGGAGTGAGAGCCTGTGTGCGTTTGGTGGTCAGAAACAAAGCCTGTCTTGGGTGGAGGTGCTTCACACCTCCCCACTGCAGGAACTGTAACTCCTGGGGGTGAGCCTCAGAGGCTCAAGCCTCGGGTTACAGTGCCCCAGGGCACTACAACTATTGGAGTTGCCCGCCCCTGGACAAAGCCCCACTTTTGGTGGCATGTCCGGCGGAAAAATTAGGGAAAACAGGTAGGAATGACCACCCAAGCCAGGACCACCCCTAAGGTGTCCAGAGCTGAGGTGACCCTCTCCCTGCAGAATCCTCCATCTTGGTTTGGAGGACAGGGACCACTAAGATTAGGGTTGTGCCCTCCCCCTCCCCCCCCCAAGGGAAGGGGCACAAGGAGGGTGTAGCCAACCTCAGGAACAGTAGCCATTGGCTACTGGCCTCTGACTCCTGTAATACCCCTAAATCCAGGATGTAAGGGCCTTCCTGAACCCAGCTCACCAGATTCCTGGTGACCTGACAAATAGAAGAAGGACTGCATAGCTGAAACCCCCGGCAGAGAAGAAAAAAGATAGCAACTGATTTGGCCTCAGCCCTACTGGCCTGTGTCCTGCTTCAAGGAACCTGCAAAAGAACAGAGATGCATCCAGCGAGACTAGCGACCTCTGCCAAGCTCCAGAGGACTACCCTGCACTTGAAAGGACCAGAATTCCTGTGGACAGCAGCCCTGTCCAAGAAGAAACAGCAACTAAGGACTCCAGCCTCATTCTGAATGCATGAGTCCTTACCACTTTGCACCCGACGCCCACGGCCCGTGTCCAGGTGGCCAACCAGCTAGAGAGGATCCCCAGGGGATTCCGAGCAAGTGCCCACCCTGGGTTGACCTCTCCACCCCTCCACAATAACGCCTGGAGAGGGAATAACGAGGAACCTCCCTGACCACGAAGCTCCAGATGAAGATATCCGACATCTAAAGACATACTGCACCCGCAGCCCCGAGGCCTTGGAGAATCCGAACTCTGGTGCAGCAACGTTCAGCAAGCAGCTCTCCTCCCCGTCCTGCCTGTGGTTTGCCCAAGACGACCCGCTGGACCTCGCCTGCAGCCTCTGACTTCCAGGACCCCTCATAGAGAATCATTGGAGACCTGACATCTTGTTTGCACCCCGCACCTGGCAGCCCTAGCGCCACTGAGGTTCTATGTTTGGTGCATACTTGTGCCCCCCTCCCCACCCGAGTGCTCTTCCAAATACCCAGATCTGCCCCATTAAGACGCAGGTGCTTACCAAGTGCCCCCAGTCTGTGTTAAGTTTGCCTACACTTTGACCTCTGCACCCATCCGGCCCTGTGTTGGTGGTGGTGGATGTTTGGGGTTAACTTGAACACCAACGTTTGCACTTCCTAAACCTCGGAGACTGGGACTGTAAGTGTTGTACTTACCTGCAAATCAATCTAATTTTTCTTCCACCCCAGGAACTGTTTCTGAAAATTGCACATTCAACTTTTAAAGCAGATTATTGCTAATATTTAAAACTTATTTGATTTCAAACAAAGTAGTGTTGATTCATGTGTGAAATACAAATCTATTGAAGTACTTACCTGCAACTTAAATCTTGTGGTTCTAAAAATAAATTAAGAAAAGATACTTTTCCTTATAAAAACCATTGGTCTGGAGTTAAGTCATTGAGTTTGTGCTTCTTCTATAGCCTGTGTATGTACAGCAAATGCTTTGCACTACCCTCTGATAAGCCTAACTGCTCGACCACACTACCACAAAAGAGAGCATTAGTATTATCTACTTTAGTCTCTGTTCAGCCTCTGGGGCAGTGGTTCCCACCCTGGGGGTCCGTGAAGCCTTCTAAGGGGGTCCACGACTGCTTAGAAAATTAAATAATATTAACAGATTAGGTCCCCAGCTTTCAGTAATGACTTAGTAGGGGGTCCTCAAATTCCACTAATGATTCATTGTGGGTCCCCGGGTTCCAGTAGTGATAAAGTGGGGGTCCTCAGATGTCAAAAGGTTGGGAACCACTGCTCTGGGGAATCCCTGGACTCTGTGCACACAATATCTCACTTCAATATAGTATTCAGAGCCAGCTTCCTACATTGGTGGATCAGCGGTGGGGTCTACGACTTTGCATTTCCTGGACTATTTAGCAAAACCTGATCACACAACTAAATTCCAAAATTGCCTTTCTAAAACTTGTTTTTTAATTTGGCATATTTTTCTACATTTTTAAAGTCCTGCTAGGGCCTTGGTTAAGTCCCCTTAGCATTTCGTTTTTGACGTAAAAGTTACTGTAAGTGAAGAATTAGTTATAGAAGTAGTTTTTAGTTTCCAAAAAGTAAACCCAACTTTTATTAAAATAATGAGCAGCTGAGAGGAAATTGTTGTGGAACTCAACCTCACCCCTCACCTCCATCTAGGGATGGCAGAGTTAAGGTCCCTCTGTAAGCTGAGAAAGATTAGAACAGGTTCCAAACCTACCAAGGTCAAGCTCCAGGAGCTCTTGGCAGAGTATACAAGGGACCACACTGCTGAAGAGGAAGATCTCCATTCAGACGAGGAAGATGTTAGCAACGAGGAGGATGACCTCCCCCCTCCTCACCTAACTAGGGAGACCAGGGTTCCAATATCCCTGTCTCCAAAGATAGTACTCACAGGATCTTCCACAGGGGAGTTCAGCTCCTCTGGGAACATTGAGGGCAGCCTCAATGAAGAGGACATCCTTTTAGTAAGGATGGGCAAAAGATTGGCTTTGGAGCAACAACTCCTAACTATAGAAAGGGACAAAAACATGCTAAGGAGGGTGGGCCAGAGCCTCTTCGCAGTCCACAAATGGGTATAAGGGTAACAACTTTGATCCCAAGAAGGCCTGGTGTCACAACTGTAAACAGCATGGACACCAAAATGGAGACCTGGCCTGGCCCAAGAAAAATCCCACTAGCACTACTCCAGTTAGTACTGGAATAGCCAGTCTCCAGGTGGGATCAACAGTGTGCCCAGAGCAAATCAGGGTCCACACTAAAGCTACGCGAGAGTATGAGGGTGGAGTGGATATAGCCACACTGCCTGCCTGGCCATCTAACAGGCAAAAATACAGGCAGCAGCTCCTAATCAGTGGGACAAAAGTAGAAGCCCTGAGGGATACAGGTGCCAGTGTCACCATGGTGACAGGAGAAACTGGTTTCACCAGGACAGTATTTGGCTGGACAAACATATCCAGTTACCAATGCTGACAATGTGACTAAAGTGTATCCTATGGTGACTTTAGAATGAGGAGGGGTTACTGGTCTGAAACGAGTAGTGGTATCTTCTGCAATCCCAGTGGAATGCTTGCTAGGGAATGATCTGGAGTTCTCAGCTTGGGCTGAGATGGAGCTCAAAACCCACGCAACCATGCTGGGAATCCCCGAACTGGTGTGTGTGAAAACTAGAGCACAAAGCAGAGCACAGGGTGAAAAAGAAGTGTTGGAGCCTGGAATAATGGCCCGCCCTTCCAAGAGAAAAGGTAAGACGACTGAAGGATCAGCCTCTGAACAGCACAAGAAACAAGACCTCTCTTCTCAGGAAGATGTCTTATCCCCTGGTGCCCAAAAAAGTCAAAGGCTTATGTCCTATACTAGGCCTTCGGGACCTCAGTCTCTTCCTCAAGAAGAAGAAATTCAAAATGCTCACCCTGGTTCAGGTCCTGTCTGCCTTGAACCTAGAAGAGTGGATGGTAGCGCTGGACTTGCAGGACGCTTATTTCCATATTCCAATCCAGCCTGCCCACAGACATTACCTGCGATTTGTGGTAGGTCACGAGCATTTCCATTCTACCGTGCTCCCTTTCGGCCTTACCAGCACCCCTCTAGTGTTCACGAATGTGATGGTGGTTGCAACTCACCTGCGCAGGCTGGGGGTTTCAGTCTTCCCCTACCTCAACGACTGTATCTTGAAGGCAGACTTGCCCCAGAAAGTCGTCTCCCACCTTCAGACTTCGGCGCACCTCCTTGACATGCTGGGGTTCACTATAAATGTGCCGAAGCCACACCTGACTCCCTCTCAGATGCTCCCTTTCATCGGAGCTGTTCTGGACACAGTGCAGTTTCGGGCCTGTCCTCCCGAAAAGCGAGTTCAGGATATTCAGGCTATGATTCCGATCTTTCAGCTTCTATCTTGAGTTTCGGTGACACTGATTCTGAGGCTGCTGGGCCTCATGGCCTCTTGCATCCTGCTAGTGACACATGCCAGATGGCACATGCAGGTTCTGCAGTGGGACTTGAGGTTCCAGTGGGCGCAGCATCAGGGAAATGGGAGAGGTAGAGATCAGAGGCCTCTGGTCTCCGGTGGAGTCTGGGCTCCATATCAATCTTCTGGAGTTCCAGGCAATCAGGCTTGCGTTGAAAGCATTTCTTCCCTCTCTCAAAGGGGAATTAGTGGATTTGTTCACAGACAATGTAACCACCATGTGGTACTACAATAAACAGGGCGGAGTAGGGTCCTGGACCCTCTGTCTGGAGGCGCTACGCATCTGGACATGGCTGGCACATCAGGACATCACCCTGATGGTTCAACATCTGGCGGGCTCTCTGAATGCCAGAGCAGACTAACTCAGCTGTCGATTCAGAGCCGATCACATCTCCATCCTTTGGTTAGACTTGTTCGCCTCTGCAGAGAACGTGCAATGACAGCTGTTTTGCGCATTGGAGGTTCCAAGGCGGCACTCGCTCAGAGACTCTTTTCATCTTGAGTGAAACTCCAACCTACTTTCCACCCTTCCGCCTGTACCACTTCTGTCCAGAGTTCTCAAGAAGATCAAGAACAACCAGGCCCAAGTAAGTAATCTTGGTAACTTCGGACCGGGCACAGAGAGTATGATATCCAGAGTTATTGAGCATGGCCACCGATCGTCCACTCAGACTGCCCCTTTGAGAGGATCTTCTGTTTCAGCAGTAGGGACGGTTCTACACCTGAACCTGTCCAATCTCTGCCTTCATGAGTGGAAATTGAGCGGTGGCAGTTGATGGCTTTTGACCTTCCACCCGAAGTCTGTGATATAATCTTGGCAGCCATACGTCTTTCCACCAAAACAGTATCGCCTGTCATTGGCATAAATTTGTGGCATGGTGTACCAACAAATCTGTTGATCCCCTCTCTGCTCTTCTTTCTGAGGTTCTTTTGTTCATTCTCTCTCTTTGGGCACCCTTAAAGGTTATTTATCGGCTATCTCAGCCTTTCTTAGGTTGCCAGATCAGCCTTCACTCTTTAAGTATCCTATTGTTAGTAGATTCCTTAAGGGCCTCACCCATTTGTTTCTTCCCACTCCGTTTATCATGCCTCAGTGGGACCTCAATCTTGTACTTACTTACTTGATGTGTACCCCATTTGAGCCGATGCACATTTGCCTCTTATGGCTCCTTACTTTCAAAACAGTTTTTCTTGTTGCCATCACTTCTGCTTGCTAGAGGCTCCATCTGTTAAGCTCCCATTTTTGTTTGTGCACCCTGACAAAGTGGTGTTACACACTAAGACCTCCTTCCTTTCCAAAGTCGTTACACCTTTTCATGTAGGTCAGGCCATCATTTTGCCTACTTTTTATGCACCGCCACATCTTTATCAAGAGGAAGAGAGACTCCACCTCCTGGATCCAAAAAGAGTATTGGCATTCTATCTCAGTCGTACTAAAGATTTCTTTGTTGGACATGTGGGTGCGAAGAAAGGGAAGGCGGTGCAAAAGCATACCATCTCACAATGGGTACTTCTTTGCATCAAAATCTGCTACGTTTTGCCAAAGAAGCAACTCCCTGAGGGCTTGCACTCTCATTCCACCAGAGCATCTTCTGCTTCCACTGCATTAGCATGCGGAGTTCCTGTCCTGGATATCTGCCAGGCAGCTACGTGGGCATCCTTGCATACTTTTACCAAACATTACTGCCTGGACAGTCCGATCCGTAGTGACGTCTATTTCAGTTGTTCGGTCCTGCAGGACTTTCTAGTATGATCTTGTTTTGCAGCCCAACTCCGAGGATGGCATTGCTTGGGTATCTATTCTAAGGTAAGGAATCTGCAACTAGAAGTCTCTCTCAGATGTATAAGTTACTTACCTTTGGTAACAATATATCTGGTAGAGACATATTCTAGTTGCGAATTCCTTTCTGCCCACCCATCCTCCCCACTATCGAACTAATTTCAAGGGACTGGGCTTCCCCATTCAGGGCCTTAGCTCTGGCACTCCAAATTCAGTTTTCTCCACGGCTCTGCGCTTTGACGTGGAAAGTCATGAAAAGAAATTGATGTCACTGCGCTGCGGTAACATCTATGTACTACTCCCGACGTCATCATGGCATCTACGACGCCCGTGGATTCGACAGATGCCACCTACCAATGTGCAAGGATAATGCATGAAGAAAAATCTCCGGATCCAATGTGACACCTACGGGAAAATTCTAAGGTAAAGAATCTGCAGCTGGAGTATGTCTTTACCAGATATATCGTTACTGAAGGTAAGTAACTTGTACGTCCTGCATCAAAGATGTATCGCGCAGTAGCGGTTCTGAGAAGACAGAGAGCTGTGATACGAGGTCCGACATCAGGAATGCTTCGCACTGCAGCAGCTCCTATACTGCTGTGAGGAGATTGGTAGAGCTATGTCGGTTCTGCTTCACAGGACTATAGCTGGGCTGGCAGAGCACCTTCAGACCCACTGCCAAGGGTCCAGGACTGAGGTGGAACCTCTTGGGGGTAAGACTCACAGCAGACAGAGTACATGTGCTGGGTTCAGGGTGGTTGGATCTACACCAAAAGTGCAATAGCCAATAGATTTATGTATATTGACATCTATACCTGAATGTCATACCTCTTAGGAGTATTTGAAATATTGAGAGCGAATGGGACCCGTAGAGACCTAAAGTTGGGTCTGCAGAGACTGCAGGTAAGAGACCCTTGTGCCTCCTTCCTTTCTATTATTTCACTTTGATGTGGGTAGACAGGGAGGTCTAGGTGCTCCGAAGACGGCAGAGCTACCCAGATGGGAGTGTAGAAATCGACTGATACATGTTGGCATAGTAAGGATGGCCCTCCCGTTTCCAGCCATCTGCATGTTACTACCTTCATTTTTTTATCACTTTGGGAAGCTGCTCTCCTGTTACTGGTTGAGGGGGATGAAACCCTACTCAAGCAGCAACTACAATCCCCATCAGGGTGAAACGGAATCAAACTCCAAATTAACCCGTGCTTAACCCTCTGGTTTCTTGACACAAAAGCAGTCAGTATTTATGCCACACTTTAAATAGTAATAATGTGAAAATACAACACAATCAAAATCCCTAGCTTGCTGGAACCATTGTATTCCTACTAAACATCCAAGTGTTTTCAATGGTGGCATGAGTTTCCACAAATCAGTTATTTTCGTAAACCCATGACTGTGCTTTAAGCTAAAAATGGACCTCTGGTATTTGTCCAGGAGCTGCAAATATATAAGAGCTCCCAGGAAATGGTTGAGCCAACGCCAGCGGTGTTTACCTAGTGGGGTGAGCGAAAACACCAATGATGCATGCCACCAATTGGCGGGTGTGAAGTTTTCTCTTAATATTTTAAATATTCCTCAGAGGTGTGACATTCAGTTATAGATGTTGATATACATAAATCTATTGACTGTTGTACTTTTGGTGTTGATGTGATTATATAGGGAGGATGTGCGCAGACCTGAATACCTCTCGCTCTCTTGTGATTGTGTTAATAGTTCAAGGTGGTTGGATCCTTTTCTGGCCCTAGGGCTCTGATCAGGAGGCCAAAAAAACAGCCCTTGGAGTCACTTTGGTGGTCCTGGGTTCATGATGCAGGTCTAGTACTTCCACCCAGACAGCTGGACAATGCAGAAGCAGTCCTTCTGACAGAGCAGCACAGCAGTCCTTCTGAGTCTTTCACAGAGTCAGTGGTGTAGTGAAGACATGTGTCCCAGGGTCCAATATTTATACCTGTTGCCGGCTATTAAGTAGGAGAAGGTTCTGGAGGTTTCCACCCCCAAAGGTGTTTTGAATTTCTTGCCCTTACCTGCAGCTTGTCTGTGGTTACCATAGGCTTTTGTCAAAGCCTTTGAGAGTGTGACAGGCAGAGCCTTTGAGATATGTAACTGTGGCAGGTGACAGCTCCTCCATCCGATCAAGCCAGAGATGGCCCATCCAGCCAACACCTATGCTCCTTTGTCTCACTGCCTGGGAGCAATACACAAAGACCAATTGCCAGCTAGACCTAGTCATGTAACCCTGTGTCGCGTAGGTTCTCATTATCCTAAAGAGGCTGCTGGATTTGGGCAGCAGAATCACCTGAATTGTGGGGAACTAAGTCCTAATCCACACCATGTGACAACTGTCGACCTATTCTGGGTTTCCAGCTAACTAGCAGCGCCTCATCTCTGCCCAAGAGCAGGGATGATTGTGGCAACCTGGATCATGACAGAAATGACTCCTCAGGGAAATCATGGCCGATCAGATCTCATTGTTCGCTCAGTTACTTTAGTCTCACATATGTAAAGACAAACAGAAGCAGAGAATGGTTCAATAAGCTTTATTGAATTAGCTCCATTTGAGATAAATTGGCATGAATTGCAATAACTGGGATCATAAAAAAACGCTAGAAGCAAAATGGTGACAAAAAGAGTGAAACATATAAAAAGTCCCTCCATACTGTCACTATGAGTAATATATCCCTTTCCTGCCTAGCTGTTAGAGCACAGCGTGATACGCCCTAATCCGCCCTTCAGGTTTCCCCCCTGGGAAGACATCATCCCCCATACCAGAGTAAGGAGACCTGTTGTCTAGAAAGACACCATCCCCATGTGGGCCAGGGGTCTGGTAGTCTAAGCAAGCACCTGTAGCGAAGACTATCAGCATACAGCATGCAGTTGTGGTCATCTGGCTGGAATCTCTGTCTAACGTTTATGTGACAGAGAAGTGTTTTATAATATAATTGCTGATATTCTGAGAAAATATCCCTACATAAGGACATGTATGTTTCTGTGAATATTGGAGACACAGCGTACCACTTTGCCGGCAATTCTGTCTCGCTGCAGCCTTGAAGAACGCACAAAGTAAAAAAGAATGTCTTGCTGAAAACTTAATGCTTTCCTTGGTGAAAAAACAACTAGATAAAGAAAATAAAACAGCACCCCAAATGTGGCCTATGCTGGAGCTGAAATGTAACTAGGGTAAAGTGCACAAGCGGCAGGCCTAGTTGCTAAAATAACATGTCTACAAACTATGGCTAAAATGGCTATACAACACCAGGATACAGACTGTAGACACCAAATTGTTGGGACAAGAAAATGCCGACTTTCTGGAAGTGACATTTTCGGAATTGTGGCTTAAAATCCGACTTTAACATAAAAGAGGGCTTTAAAGTACAATTCTTTAGACACCACATTTCATACTCCTACCTGTTCCCAATTGCGAGTTATCACCTATTAAATGTAATAAGCTAACCCAGTGTCACCCTATGGGAGAGGTAGGGCTTGTAGTAATGGAAAATACATTTGAGAGTTTTTCACTACCAATACATGTAAAAGTTAAGGGTACATGTTGAACTTTTTAAGTACACTGCACCCAGCTGTTTGAACTGTTTAGGGCCTAAAATAAGTATTAAAAAGGAATATTTAGACCAGGCAAAAGGTTTTTTTGCCAGGTCGAAGTGGCAATACACAGGGTGCAATGACAGACTTTAGACATGGTTAAAGGGGCTACCTAAGTGGGTGGCACAATTAGAGGTGCTGGCCTACTAGTAGCATTTAATTCACAGGTCCTGCGTACATATAGTACATATACTACATTAGTACTGATTTATAAATAAGTTTAATGTGCCAATCGGGTGTAAGCCAGTGTAATTATGTTTTAAGGAGTGAGTAAAGGTGCATTAGCACTAGTAGCAGTGGCAGAGACAGTCCTAAAAGCCAATACAAAAACAGGTTCAGGAAACAAGGTGAAAACATTTGGGGACTACCCTGCAGAATGGGCCATGTCCAGCATCTCCTCTTAATCCTTTGATATGGTGGCATTCTCACCCTCTATAGCATCATCCATATTCACATCTACACACTACATTAAATATTCCCGGACCAATTTGTGATATACATCCTCTCACTTCAGTGGCATTTTTGACAGACAGTCTGCCTGTTAATTTTTCCAACATGCCACATGCTCATCATAAAATCAAACGTTTATGATCTGTTCTTAATCTGAAGTTTATTCTCCACAGATTGGCCCATAAGTACTCTACGCAACGAGCTGCAGATAATACTTGTCATTCTCTCAATTAATTATAGTACTCAGCCACACACGGGGACCTTAAGGCAAAAGAAACAGTTTTTTCCACAACACCACTTATTTGGGGTAACACTGCACACAATCCATGTGCACTGCCAAAAACATTAGTATACCAGCAGACTTCACATCAAAAGGACTGATGATATGTACAGTTGAGATTTCCTGCTTAATTTTCTGAAACATTCTTCCTCGCGTCTGACCACTTGTAATCTTTAATCTTACTTAATGACTCTTTCATGGACTCTGTTTTATCCAGAAAAGTCCTCTGCAAACTTTGAGTAATAATCAGCCCTCATGAATGACTGGAGCTGATCTCATCCCTTGGGTAACAAACTAACTGAGGTATCTTACTAAATATTCTTTTAGCTTAATACTGTGATACCTAAATATTCAACTTGCTTCCAACTCCTTATTGTGTTTAATTTGTGTTGCTCCGAATATTAGAATGTCGAATTGGAAGAAATGTACATTGCAGGAGTGTTTAGAGAGACTGCTCATCATACCTTTAAAGACTATAGGCGCCAATCTGAGGCCAGAAGACAATCTTGTGAGTTGATTAAACTCCTCCTGTGGGTATGAATTGTGCCAATTGTTTGGGCTTGGGATGTATTCAAATCTAACAAAGATTTTAAATCCTGTCTTAATAAGTAATTGGCACTATTTACTAATACAGTGCCATTACTACTAATACAGTCATCTAGTTAATGTTCGGCATGGGAAGATTGTCCATGACGATTTCATAGTTGTGGGTCAATAAATTAACAGAAAGCCTAAAGTGGCCAACAGCCTTTTTTTTTTTGTAACAGGCAATAGCCAGTTGGATGCATCAACCACTTTAAACAACTCTCTCTCTCTCTCTCTCTCTCTCTCTATTTCTCTCTCTCCATATATACAATCATACTTCTTTTTCCCTTCACTCTCAATGAGATTTTCCTCATGCTATGACTTACGAGAACTCCTCTCCCTCTCAATTTAATCTCTTGGACGTACCCTTTCAAGTCTCCCAGATTCTCAAGGGAAATACTGGAAAATTTGACTAACCTGCTCTCTAGAACGTCCCCTACTTTCAGTACAAACACTTGTTCTGTGGAACTGGGATATACAATCATATGAAGATCATATTTTTGCATCCACCCTAGAATAGCAGTTTACTCTGAGCTACGTACATGTTTCTTCAGCAGATTCCCTTTGAAACCCAAATTCCAAAGTATTGTATCTAATATAATGTATGTCTCTCCCTTCATATCCCTTAGGGCATATGTGCTGCAGAATTAGTGGCGCTCTAGGCCACACACCCTCAAATAACGTTTTGGAGATTTTTATACATGGAAAAAGGGTACACCATTTACTCAACTACTTTATCATAATTTATACATTTTGCTTTGAGTCTGTACTTTCTAGACTCTGCTTTATTCTCTACACTCAAAACCTCCGACTTTGCTCTGCATTTTCCTCCACATTGGCCACCTGCAGTTTACCAAAATCCTTGCCACACTCACTATATGAACTGTGTTCCTTCATTTTTTACAGTCTTTGTTTCATGTATGGCACTCCTTGGAAACTCCTGCCTGCAAAGCATTCCTACATCTATACCAACCTTTTAAGGTAGACAGGCTATCTCTGTAGTGTACAAATGTAGGGGTACACCATGCAGATAGTCTAGTCAACCCTTATTGACTTTCAGGGCTTAAATGAATAATCCTAAATGCTCTTTTTGTTTTAGTGCGGGTGAGCAATTTAGGCTTATCAGAGGGTAGTGTTAAGCATTTGTTTAACACACAGTGTCAATAAAGGAGACACACTCAAGAAGAAACTCAAGACCACTTTAGTAAAATAACATAGATTTTTATATTAATTTTGACACCAAGATCTTCAAGATCAGGTAAGTATTTTTCGAGTTAGCGATATTTCAAAACTTAAAAATTACAGCTGTCCAATTTGAGGCTTGAGCCTCGAATGTGGTAATGTTATCCTATGGGGAAAACATACACTGTACAGGGTCACTTGCAAATGACTTATAGGATTGACATACTCAACTTTTAAGGTAAGTAGGGAGCCAATGTCCTCTGAACCGCCAGCAGTTTTGGGTTACCTGCCCGAGTGCAGTGGTGCTGGTCGCAAGACTAGCCTTGATTTCTATAGCTGAGGGAAGAGTACCTGTAGAAAGCTGCAAGTGAGGACTGGGGGACCAATCTGACAGAACCTAACAGGGGGCTCAGCTCATGGGGGTCTCAGGGCCATAGAGACACGGTTGATTCTCTTGTGCCTGTATTTGGGAGCTCGGGTGCAGAGGCGTTTTGTCTGGTGGGCCACTGGACTTAGAGGCTCTCACTTCTTGGGGTTGACCTGGAAATGGGAGAAAACAAGACAGCAGGAACACTTTCTGTGCTGGCCTTGGTGATGCTGATGTCCTTCGTCAGTAGGTCGGTCTTGGTGGTGTTGGTCTCCGGACTGGACACTAAACAAGCCTTGGTGCCTGCACCTGCCTGGGGTACTCCAGGTATGGGGTAGTCCAGGTATTGGTGCAGGGAGACTCTGAATAGACTCAGCATCTTGAAGACAGGCTAGGTCGATGGGGCTGCACTGCTGGACACTCTGGAACCTCTTCTGGACAAGTTGCTCAATCAGTGGACCCGATGGTCAGCAAAGCGTAGACCCAGACTGTCGCTGGTGGTGCCTGCTGGTGCAAGGGAGTGTGTCCTCCAATTCAAGGGAGGTGTTGACTGGAGGGCGAAGTGCTGGCAGTCCTCCAAGGCTCTGGATGATGCACGGATGCAGGATGAGTCAGGTCTTAGCAATTGTTAGGACAGGAGCAGGTAGGCAGGGTTTTGTGCCAGGTCCACAGCCAGTCCTCAGTTCTTGTGTTTTTGGCTCTTCTTTGTCCTTCTTCTTTTTGTAGTCAGGGGAATCTGAATTACTGGTGTCAGGGGGCCACCTCAATACTCAATTTAGGGGCATTTAGGGTAGTGTAGGGTAGTAGCCAATGGGCTACTTACCCTTGTGGTGACTACCCCCATGTGACCACTTTCTGTGGGAAGTGGGCATAACACTTCCAGAGTTCCTAATTCCACTAAAACCAAGATAGTGGATTCCTTCGTGGAGCACATCAGGCAGACCGCCTTGGGGTATCACTAGCCTGGTGGTGCAACATGCCTACTTG
The DNA here is from genome assembly GCF_031143425.1 of Pleurodeles waltl. Lineage (NCBI taxonomy): Eukaryota > Metazoa > Chordata > Amphibia > Caudata > Salamandridae > Pleurodeles > Pleurodeles waltl. The sequence goes on along the minus strand of NC_090448.1, from coordinate 912,895,018 downwards.
CATAGCTAATTTCCCGCTTGTCCTGTTGCAAAATGGCCTGAGGGCAGGGGGGTGACATCTCACAGGTCTGGGGGAAGCCAGGGTTGCATATCAAAGGCAGCACGGACTTTGAAGTCCCTGGCCTTGGTTTGCAGATTTATTAGCCATCCTGCAGGAGGAGGTGTAAACACCTTCCTCCGGAGCAGGCATTGTTTCGGGCCTCAGAGAGTGTGGGTGGTCACCTCCAGGGGATCAGAAACTCATCTGTAGTGGCAAGCGGGCCAGTACCAGTCAGCCTAACACCCTAGAGGGCTAGTAGGTTTTCAGGGGCCACCTCTAATGTGCCCTCTAGGTGCATGTTATAATAAATTTAATATTGACATTAGAATTGATTTAGTAAGACTGGGTTTTTCATGTCAAACACCATAGGTTTCAGTGAAGCCATTATGTAGCTTGATAACTTGTAATGACCAGTGTCCAGTACATACCTTAAGATGGCTTCCCTGTACTCTTACAATATCTAGCAATAAAACTAGACATCACAAAGGCACCTCAGCGCATGTGAATATGCCTTCCAACGTATTATAATGCACCATGTCTTAGGGGCCTTCTGTAGGGCTGAATTACATATAAGACGTGCAATGTATTCAGGCATTGCTCATAGGGTGTGTGCAATGTTGTGTTTTCACAATGGTTTGCACCATTTCACATGCAGTTGTTAGGGTTCCTTAGGGTGGCATAATACACACTGCAGCTCTTAGAGAATCTTTTTAGTACCCACCTCCTAGGTACCGGGTGCTATTTACTCTGGGTCTAAAGTATTTGTGAATTGTGTTACAATTATTTCGTTTTTAGGGGAAAGATCACTGACACTGGAGCCTGGCTAGCAGGCTTCAGTGTGCTGTCAGAGTTGAAAACCAGCTTCCAGTACTTTGAATGCAGGCTAAAAGTGGGGGTGGGGGCTCCAAGACCTTCAGTTTCCTATATATATCACTTACTCTGAAGTTCCTTTCTCTTTTAGTTCTCCATTTTATCTGGTTTCACATTCACTCTTTCCTTTCAACAATATTTACTTAAGACGTTCTTCTAGAATCTATCTGTTTCATCTTGTTAATGCAAAGATGTCATATGCCTGCTATTTGTGCTATCCCCATTTCTTCTTGTAAAGTTGGATTTCTGGTGGTTACTTCTAACCACAGATTCTACACCTTGTGAATACCCACAGGCACCAGACTGAATTCTGAGATTTTTAAGAGCATTGTTTCTGTGGGCAGTAGGTGTGCACTATGCGTTGCATTTGTCCCACTTCAGAAGTGACATTTGAACCATATATAAGAGCCACCCTAGCGTGCTGATGTCCGTTCTGTCTGTGTCTTCATATGGGGATCCAGAGCTTGCTCCTAAACTTTTTCCTCGTCTCTGATGAACTTTTCCCTTTTCTTTGACAAACATTTTCCTCAAATTCTTTTCCAGTGTGCAAGGGACCATGTGTCCTCCTACAACTATAGAGTTCAAGCTTTGTAGGGACTGTCACAAACAGATTAATAGGGATTCATTATATCTTGCTCTAATATATTTTCTTTGTCACATAAAATGTGTATTCATAATATCATCAAGAGATGTATTAAATTATGTAAGGAATAAAAATATGATTTTGACATAAAACACTGCATATTTGCCTTTAGCTCCATTCTCTATATAAAGTTGCATTGTTTATGATGCAGTTATACCCTAATATAATTGTTTAGGACAGACAGTCATTTTCTTTGTGTGTGACAGATCCCCACCAGGTATGTCAGGATCTTCACATGGCTACAAGGCTTGTGAGGACTGCGTATAGATGAGCTCCAAAATGATCTGGGACCATTATGCCAAACTCTACATCGCTGAGCCTTGACAGAAGGCACACATGGGAATTCCTAGCCAATGTCAAAGGCTAAGACCCACTTCTACTCTTGAAGCTGTTGCTGCGAAAGATCTTCCTTACATTCAGAATCCTCTGGGTTAATCATAACTCAAAATGAAACAACTAAGCAGGTTCCTTCTCCATTCTGCTCTTCTCGACCATAGAAGTCATGCAGGTCCTCACCTTAAGAACATTCTCTCAGCATCAAACTGGTTCCAGGAACTTTAGAACAGTACTCCTGCATGCTGGTGGGTAGTATGGTGTGGCTTCATAGCAATGTAGTTTGCTTCAGAAGTAACGAGTGGAGTTGCATGGAAGCACCAGCCATGCCCACTGACGTCATAACAAGTGGAGGCCTTTAGGGAGATCATGCTGCACATTTCCAGCACTTTATCTGTTCCCTCTGGCATGCCTTTGGCCCCAGTGATGCCCAGTGGCCTCCAGTGGGACTTCTGCCATCAAGTCCACCCTTGGCACTGCATGTGCCTTTTGAACATGCTTTGGGTTCAGCAATTGCCTTGGTGCAGACTTTGGTTACGGAGCAACAAACTCCACCTGTTCCCTCTGCGTCAATACTGATACCAATGCCAGAAGTTGATTTGAAGTCCATTGTGCTTTCTGAATCCCCGCAGAATCCACCACTACTGTGGACATGCCTGGCTCCCCCTGGAGTGCAGCCAGCCGGCAACCCTTCTTATTCTGATACTTTGCTCTTGCTATGCAGTAGGTCCAGATTTTGCACTGTCTTTTTGGCACTAATTTGAGCAGTGACAATTTAAAAGAAGGGGATCATTTTGTCCCCAGAATGAAGTGGAAAACTGGTATGAAGAACTACAAGGTGCAAGTGACCTGGATACTTCTCCACATACTGGCATTGTTTCTCCTCCTGGCCCTGCTTTTGAAGAAATAACCTCCATCACTCTCATTATACAGAGAGCAGCAGAAGTACTAGACCTACAACTTTGTGCTATATAGGCAAAGCCTTTTTAATTGACTGAGGCCCTCACAGATACTCTCTAGGGCATTTAAGCGAACCACCAATAGGTGCCCAGCGCCAGGCGACCCTGACTTTCTCACACAACATCCCATGCCAGAGAGCATGGTGGTTGAGGCATTTACCATAAAGGTAAATCCATATACCTTCTCTTCCACTTCACCTGATTATTAGTCTAAGTCAATATAGACATTAGGCAAGTATATATTTTTCTCATCAAATTTTACTCTGCAGTCAGTAAATGCCAACTGTTTTGTAGGTCGCTGCTCCCATGCTCTGAGACATAGTGGCCCAAATTTTACTGCAGGTTCCAGACATCCTTAGGGCATCCCTGACCTTAACTATCCAGGATGGCCATGGTGCAGCTAAATGTGTAATTTGCTCTGACTTGGACATGACTGACTGCGTAGGCTGGGCACTAATGAGGCATTTTGACGTTGAAAATGGTCTTTCTCATTGCCATGAGATTGGCTAGGTTTGTGGGCAAGCTGGGGGCTTTTTCTGTTAACTCAGGCATTTTGCCTGCTTGGTCCTTGTTGGTATGGAAAAGTCCTCTGCATGGTAATGGACGTGTACCTTCTACACTGCGTGCCCAACTGTACTGTTGTCTTGATCCCTAATGCTGATTTTTGTTGTCATAGTCAAACAAGCAGAATGCGTGTGCGCCATGACTTAGGCTTGTCTCATGGGCAGTTGTCTTCTTGGACTGGAGGGGCGCCCAAAACACTATCCTCAAAGTGGTGGAAGGCTACTGTTTTCATCAGGAGTTAAGAAGCACAAACACGGTGGTGGCAGCATATTCTATAATGATCATTTGAAGTGAACAGATACCTGGAGTCACTGAAGTGAGGCCTACAAGCTCACTCACATTTTTATAGTTCTGCTGCTCTGTGCTTAATTCACCCTTGGCCTACATCAATTAGATTTAAAGTGCTATGAAGCGTAGGATTGGTGACTGCAGTAATATATATGTGCACAGTACATGCATGTTGGCTGCATGTACTTGGTGTATATATACCTGCAAGGGATACATTACATGAGAGATGTAGTGGTGTGCAGTGCTTGGTCAGTGGAATCGTGCTAGGTGTATGTGTGCTTGTGAAACGTACTATCATGAAGGGTGAAGTGATGTGCATTGTGCTCATGATAAATGTGTGTGCTGGCAGTGTGTGTGTTTGCAAGTAGCACACCATGGCACAATACAGAAAGGCTACAGTACTGATCGATGTGCAAAGCAAATGTGTGTGTTGACTTTGTGTGTCTCTGAGGGCACAATATATAGCGGTAATAGTACTGGACAGCGTGTGTGCTGTGTATATGCACCGAGTTCAAGTGTGCCTGTATTGGTACATTACGTGGAGGATCCTAGGTTCCATTTTGGGAAGCCTGGTCCTGCCTGCTGAAGACATGAGGAGTAGAGGAATCCCTCAGACAGATTTCTGTATTGCTGCATTCCTGAGTGGTGGGACACACTGGAGAAGCGAGAGAGCCCTCAGTACACTTCACAGTTTACTCTGGTTCAGGGAGAGATCACAAGGAAGAGGCCTGGACACACCTCAGGAAGGAGATGATGCTGATGAGGAAATCATAACATGTAGGGCTGGGGGACTGGGATTAACCTTTTGACCTGCATATCATTGTGGGTTACATTCAGGTGTGATCTCTAGTCACTCCCATGGCCAGTGTCGTTGGGCTATTGGCTTCAGAGTCTCTTCTGCTCTCAGAGGTAGCCTTTCAAGAACGGGAAACGTGTAGGGAGAGTCAAGCCTATACTGCACCGTTGCAGTGACCCCGTATGTCATATGAGGCATGCATGGACATGAAAACTGCCAACAATATCCCAGACTGTTGCCAGGCCTAGTGGTGAATGCGTATGCCTGGGGGTGCTGCCATAGTGTGGAGTGCCTATATGAAGGGCCCACGCTTTGTGTGAGGTACCGTGGCAACCCTGTATGCCTGGAGGGGCTGCCGGTAATAATCAACTTTCAGATTTTGGGTCTCTGCCCATGAACTAAGTGTGACCTGTGAGTGCATCAACCTCACTGGGACCAGATCGGGAGCGCCAGGATCAACACTTCCTCAGAAGCATCAACCATCACAATTGGACCTAGTATTCCCTGCCCCCAAGAAAGGGATTGTTGCAGTTCTGCAGGACTTTTTGGTCTGAGCCAGTTGATTGACCCTCCACCTTGGGAGGTACTGCTATGGTATCTGTTCACAAGATGGGGAATCAGCGATTGGAAGTAGCTATCAGAAGAGCAAGTTTCTTATCTTTGGTCGTGATCTTTCTGGTGGATACTCCATGTAACTGCAGAGTCCTCACCGACCCTCCTGTCTTCCCGATCTGAGAACTTGACTGTCTTTCCATCTAAAAAGGTCTCAATCAAGCATGCTGGTAGACTTCTGGCTACAGATTCCTCACCTTTTGAACAGTCTTTAGTTGTATAGCTATTCTAGCAATATTTTAGAGACGTTATTTTAGCAAACTCAGCCTGCCATCGTCCACTTTTGCTCAGTTACATTTTATTCAAGCATCGCTTTATTTTGCTAGCAATAGCCACATTTGCGGTGTTGTTTTATTCCTATCTACTTGTTCTTTTGCCTAGAAAACCAATACATTCTCAGTTGGACATTCTTTCACTTTGTGCTTTCTTCAAAGCTACGATCAGATGGGTTTCTGGCAAAAGTGGTACGCTGTGCCTCCAACATTCACAGAAACATATACACTCATATGTGGGGACCATTTCTTGGAATGTCATCTGTTTCATTATAAAAACACTCCTTTGTCCCATACAAGTTAGAGGGAGATTCCAGCAAGTTGACCTCGACTGCATGCTTATTGCCTCGCTACAGCTGCTTGCTTAGACTGCCGAACCCCGGGCCTGCATGGGGACGGTGTCTTTTTAGACTACAGTCAACCTTAATCAAGTATGAAGGATGATGTTTTCCCAGGGGGAACCTGAAGGGAGATTTAGGCTTATCATGCTGTGCTCTAGCATAGCGTAGGTAGGAGAATTATATCTTACTCCTAGTGACAGTACGGTAGGACTATTTTTGTGTTTCACTCTCCTTGTCACCTTATTACTTTTATTGTGTTTTATCATCCTAGTTATTGCAATACATGTCATTTTATCTAAAATGCTGTTATTACAAAAAACCCTTATTGAACTTTATTCTGCCTCTGTTATCTTTGCCTGTGTGAGACTAACGTAACTGAGAGAAAGGGATGGGATCTGATTGACCACGATTCCCCCGAGGAGTTTTTCTTGTCATGCACCCATTGTCACAATCATCTCTGCTCTTGGGTGGAGATGATGCGCTGCTAGTTAGCCGGAAAATCTGGATTAGGCTGACAGGTGTCACATGGTGTGGAATTTTACTTAGTAACCCACAGTTTATGCGGTTCTGCCGCCCAAATCCAGTAGCCTCATTAACATAATGGGAACCTACGCGACACTGTCAGACTGGATCTGGAAACCTTTCCCTAGTACCTCTGCATGACATTAGTTGGAACCATGTGACTTCGTACTGACACAGTTCCACTCCACAAGTGATGTGTTGGGCCTATATTTTGCAAGCAAATGTCTTTGACAGATCCTGACTCGGTTTACCTGTAGTGTCTGGCGTTGGGCCACGAGTCACAAACCTGTGAAGACTGCACATTAATGAACCCAAAGGCCATCCGGGAATTTGAGGTGAAACTTTATGTTGCGAAGCACTAGAAGGCGGGGTGTCAGGACCGCTCCAAGTACAAGGTCCGATCCAGATCCTTCTCCCGTTTCCAGAGTTGATGCAGCTGTTCTAGGGGCTGGTCTTCATTGTACTCCAAGTCCTCTGGTAAACACAAAAACACAAGAAGTTGAAGCAGAGTTCCTCTCCCTCACACCATTCCCACTTCCCAGACGAAGTGTTTTGATGACACCAACTGCCTCTCTCCCGCACTTGAAGTGAAATGATTTTGAAGCTGATTCTGCAGCTGGTTCTGGCACAACCTGACTTTTTGGGCCTTCAAGCACACAACACCAGATCAAAGAGTTGTGTGCAGCTATGCTCTGGCTGTTTGGATTCCTACTGACTCCCTCCGGTGACCACACGAAGCTGAGGGGCCTTCCACTGGCGGGTTCGCCCAGGCGCCAGCTAGAACCTCTAAGCCGCTTCTGCCATCAGCTTCAGATCTGACAATACTTTCAGTGCCCAAAACCATACTCGTAGTCCTGGGTATGTCGAAATCTATGTTGACCTTTCCGCCAAAAGAGGTGACCCAGATTGTCCTGCTTAATGAACACTAGTCCAGCTTCGGCTGACATCGTTCCCTGAACCCGACTGAGGTCTCCATTTCTGCACATGCAGGCAGCATTCTTTGCATTCCCTTTTTGGACTGACTTAGATAACTATGACCAGGGCGATGATCTTGCACAGTCCTGTGTCGAGGACAATTGGTATGGGGACTTGACAGAGGCTAGTGGGTTAGATACCTCCCTAAAAACAGCCCTTTTCTTTATTCCCAGCCATGGAAGAATCTGCCTGCTTTGCCATGGTTATGCGTAAGGTAGCTGAAGTCCCTGACCTCACGCTCTCCACCCTGATGGTAAAAACAGACTACTTGGCGGTGGTTCTGCAATCGGGCAGGCAGCTTCCGAGCCAATCCTCCCTTCAATTAAGTTGACAGATATACTCCAATGTGCTTTGGCTTGCACTTGCCCCCCCCCTCCCCAGTTAGCAGACAAATTGCCAGGGGCCAGCACCCAGCTGCATGCATCCAGACCTTTTTGTCCTTCACAATATCCTCCTTCATGCATGGAGATTGTTTATCTGAATGAATGCCTTTGATCTCCCACCAGAGGTAGTGAATGTCATCTTATCAGCCAGGCATCCCTCAACACCGTATACCCGTCGCTGGAACATTTTTGTGGTTTGGTGTAGTGCATGCCAAATTGACCCCTCCAGGCCCAGTTGCCTGATGTTCTATTGTTTGTTGCTTCAGTTGCCTGGCAAGGCCTTGCTTTGGGCACTGTAAAAGGTTATCTTTCGGCCTTCTTGTGTTTATCTAATCAGCCTTAGTGACTTTAATTACCAGTTCTGATGAGGTTTCCCCCCCCCCCTTCTTCTTTTGTGATTTCCCAATGGGACCTCATTCTTATCCTTAAGATTTTGATGTGCACTCCATTTGAGCCACCCCATAGGTGACCCCTAAGGCTCCTCATCCTCAAAACAATGTTCCTAGTTGCCATCACTACATCTCGGAGTGAGAGTGAACTTCTGGCTCTCTGTGTTTATCCGCCTTACACCACCTTCTTCCACAATAAGCTGGTTCCGTGAACTAGGACACTCTTTCTACTGAACATCGTGACGCCATTCCTCATTGGTCAAACCATTACCCTGCTGCTATTGTATGCTATGCATCACACCTCTAAGGAGTGGGAGAGACTTCAACTTTACCTTTTCAGACATTTTTCTTCGAAGTCCAATGGTAAGTGCCAATTGGGCCCAGTCCACTTCTTGTGTCCGACCTGCGCTTCTTCACAATCAGCCATATTTTTTCGACTTTGACACGGACGCGCACAGCTAGATATCCAAAGTAGTCTCTTTGATCCTTTTAGGAGATAGTTTTTACCTTAAACTGTAAAGGTACATCTGGTTCTACTGATTGGATGTTTTTTTGGTGTGAAATAATTTATTAAAATGTACTCTATGTTTTGTACATGGGTGTGGGATTTGTCTTGTATTTTCACTTTATTACTGTTTGTTTGTTGCATAAATCCTCTACACATTGCCTCTAATTAAAGCCTGACTGCTTTTGTGACAAGCTGTCAGAGGGTTAACCACAAGTAAATTTAGTCATTTTAGTGGCTTGCTCTGACAGGTATTGTGGTTGTTGCTTAAGCAGGGTTTCCACCCCACTCAACCAACAGCTCAATTTTTCACAGTGTCCTATTAGCTTCTTCTTAAACATCTTCAATAAAGCATTGTTTGAACGTAGAACAATTGGCAAGAACTCGAAAACATGTTGGCCTTTTTTTTCCAAAGGCATTGACGAAGAGCACTCATTTCCTTGTAGGTCGAAAATGTAAGCCATCAAGAGCTAAGTAGTTTTCATAAATGTTGATCCACGCTTCTCTTTCTTCTGGTGGTGTGCCAATATTAGATAAGAAGCAGGATGGAACAAAGCAGCTTGCATATTTGAAAGACTTGTATCCATGTTTGTCGAGGAATAAAAGAAAAAGAGAGAAAATATATATATTTTTTAAATCCATATGCAATTAGTAAACAAGTCGAAGTGTCACTGCTGTCCAATTGCCTATTTAACTCCTGCGACCTGAACAATGTACAAAATGTCCTGTTAATGCCTTAAAAACGAATGTGTATTTTAAGGCTTCTTGTACATTCTTTTGGGCTCTCTTCATCTTTACATGGACAATAATTAGAGGTGAACAGTCCGTCCTTATGTTTAGAGGCAGCAATGGACGGGCGTCGGTCGCTACTAGAGCCTGCGTGTTTCTTCTCACTTGGAGACACACATACACGCAAGGAAGGATGTGAACACGATCTGGGGTGCGGTGAGTGGCTCCCACTCCCTAGTGCTGATAGTGTGCATGTTGCAGAAGTTGGCATGCAAGCCTGGAAAATTAGAGAGGCTGCCATACGCAGCCCGCCTCCATTAAGCTCCTACTACTGACTGCGATGTTGGCAGTACTGGTGGCATGCATAGCAGTAATCATACTCATCTGGGTTGCTAGGATTCTTTGTCTCGCTGGGGTTGAAGGGCTTACGCGCTGGTTTGACAGCTGCACTCTGACTCAACCCACTTGGGATTTATTGTCCAACTCACTTGGTTTCAGCTCCACGCATGTGGTGTCCGCTGTCCAGGCCGGCTTGAAAGTCGCCGCCAAAATGTGTAACACACATTACATATCTGTTTCCTAGACTCAAGAGCGCTATGTAGCCAGTACCACTGCCTGCCCCGCAGCAGTTGCCGTAGTTTAAGGCCTAGTGACCTCACAACACTTCACATTGTTACATACATACATTCTGAGATGAGCAGTGCCAGATGATATTTCCCCTTTTAGGTGTAACAGTTACAAACAGGAGGTCACCAGGGTCGTGATCTCTTCATGTTTATGGTGTACAAAGCTTGGGGGAAAAACATCTGAGCAATGTGGCATGGTATTGCAGACAAAAAGGGAGGGGTGATGTCTGAAAATGGGGGCTAGGAGGGATCCAGCCAATTACTATATATCGTGGAAAGAGGTATTGAAATACAGAGAAAATATTACTAATGTTGGCTTATCAGTGTTTATTTTATTACTGCAAACTTGAAAAAAGTTTTACGAAAACATTTTGGGCATTCGTTTTTTCTAGCCTCGATATTTTGCTTGGTCTCACACTTATCTGCTTCATGAATTACTTCTGCACATTAATTCTATATAACATTGATACCTACAAATAAGTGTCATATCGGCATTGATGCTACTGGAAAATTGTATTAAAAGCTATAAAAAAAGGTTAGTGCAAAGATCAATGCACAGTCATCGAATGCTCCCTTAACCTAGCAGGAGTGACATCTCTGAGTATAATCACCAAGTCTGATACCGGTGGTACACCAACTTTTAATATAAGCTGTTCATTCGGATTTTCATGGGCTGTCTCTGAATAATATTGGATCCAGTATGTAAGGGATTTTCTTAGTCTAGCTGTACCTTATGACCCAGTCAGTACCCTTCTTATGTTGTGGATGGACGTTCACTTGGTTTGATTGTGGTACTTAAGTGGCGCACCAGGAAAAGCACCCCCTGCTATGGCTCCACTTGCCATCCCCCCCTTGCTTGTTTTTCTATGCTGTGCATTCCAACAATTCCAGCCCTGACCAGATATTTTGGCTGTTCCATTTACTAATATTTTGTATTCAGTGAAGCATGAAGGCTTTGGTACCATTTCCTAAAGGCATGCACAGACCATTAATGATAATCTACAAACCTTAAATCCAGGAAACCATAAAGGCCCTCTTGTCCCACCAGCTAACTTGTATGACGTGTGGGTGGTCGAATTCCCTTAAAAACACATCTGCACAGCTGGCGAGTTCCCAGCCCTCCTCTTTGGAATGTCGCACGCTATGAAGCAGTGGCTTAAACCCACTGTTTCACCAAAAAGTACAAGCAGTGCAAGGATATGTGCAAATGAAAATGAAAACACTCATACTTGTATCATTATCAAAATCATTCATGAGAATACTGGTTGATTTTCTCTGTGCCCGATTCAGTAGAAAAGGTTATGTTTTACTGAAAGCTGATTCGTCACAAAAAATCTCCATATGAAAATGTCCCCAGGTTTCGGACTTAGATTTTGAATTTTTTTGAGTCTGAGGACTCTTGCCAGGTAGGATCAGAGCAACTCCAGAAGTGGCGTTGTATGGGGGGTCACAAACAAAACGGACATAACCTCTCCAGTAGCTCTTGGCACACTCCTGCAGCCATGCAGCCATCAGACTGAAGACAAAGTAAAAGAAAACTTAAGCTGTGCAACATTCATTCTTCGTTTATGCATTCAGCGTGTGGAAATGTCGACCTTTATCCAGACCACAACTACACTCATTGAATTTAGAAAAGAGCTGAAACCCTCAAAAGACAATTATATCAAGACACCGTAAATAGTTTTCCACTTCACCTCCACTGCCTACATTCATCCTCTGATTGTATTTCTGCCTTCGACTTTACAACACTCTGCAGCTTTTTGCATAAGTTCGCACTAAACAATTATTAGATAAATATATACATATGGTTATTGGCGTCGTCCCCCCAATGGCCTTGACATCACATCTTTATTTTCTGGTTTTGCATCCGTTGAATATTTCCTCCTCTTGAGGTCTAGGTTTACAGCTTTAGTTGTTGACAGAGAGGGGCTTTAGCTCAGTCCACTGCAGCTATTGACTTTATTGCTATCTTTCACATTTTATATCAGTGCATAGTATTTTGCCGTTTGTAACAATTTCTCATTGGTTACACTGCATTGGTGAATCAAAAGAAATATGTAAATCTCCAGCACTCTAGCACTGGAAGCTATACAGAGACTACTTGGTGCCTGGAAAACCGCTGCACTAAGGGACTGTCAGGGCTGGTTTTCTGTTATGGCTGGCAAGGTACGCATTGAAAGATGGATTCTATTATTTTGGGTGCTTCTTGACAACTGTGAGAAAATGTCTTTTTTTGCGTGGTCACCCTCATTTCTTGCTGAAGTTTACTGCTGGCTTCCACGTTTTCGATCAGTGCATAGCATTTTGCGGTTGGTTACAATTTCTCATTAGTTACATTGGTGAATCCAACAAAGGACCCCAAGACTGGCACTTGTGTGGCCATTTCAGGCATGGAGGTGCTGTCTGCACCCCTCCCAGTGACAGAGGAGTTGGGCCAGACGGACTCCTGCAAAACAAAGACAAAATATGTCACCTTTGAGTGGGACTTTTTATCCACCATAGAAGTCTTGGACAGCCAGGCATATGCTCAGACCCTGAGGTGGCAGACGTGAGAGTGGAATGATTATGTCTGCAACCCGAGATTGTAACTCACCACTCTGAGGAACCTAAGAGGCTGAAGTGACCTCAGGAGAAAGTGAGTGACTCATTGCCAGCCCAACAGCTGTAAGTAAGACTTGCTCCAGGCACCAGATTGGAGTGTCAGTGGAAGGCTATTGGACTGATTCCTGATAGTAACAGCAGTCAGTGGGCTCTGTTCGTTGCTTACCCTGTGGGCAGAGCTGACCCCCACTTGGAGACAGAAGCCTGACTTAGGACACAGAGGGGGTCATTCCGACAGCACCGCCAACAGGCTGGCGGTGCCCCGCCGGGCATTCTGACCGCGGCGGTTTGGCCGCGGTCAGACAAGGAAAACCGGCGGTCTCCCGCCGGTTTTCCGCTGCCCTTGGAATCCCCCATGGCGGCGCAGCATGCTGCGCCGCCATGGGGGATTCTGACACCCCCTACCGCCATCCTGTTCCTGGCGGTTCGCCCGCCAGGAACAGGATGGCGGTAGGGGGTGCCGCGGGGCCCCTGGGGGCCCCTGCAGTGCCCATGCCAATGGCATGGGCACTGCAGGGGCCCCCGTAAGAGGGCCCCACAAAGTATTTCAGTGTCTGCAATGCAGACACTGAAATACGCGACGGGTGCAAACTGCACCCGTCGCACATACCCACTCCGCCGGCTCCATTCGGAGCCGGCTTCCTCGTGGGGATGGGTTTCCCGCTGGGCTGGCGGGCGGCCTCCTGGCGGTCGCCCGCCAGCCCAGCGGGAAAGCCTGAATGGCCTCCGCGGTCTTTCGACTGCGGAGCGGCCATTTGAAGGTTCCCGCGGGGCGGGCAGCTACCGCCGCCCGCCCCAGTTGGAATCACCCCCTGAATGAGTCACATCGCCATGTTGGCCATGATGGTTTTGTTTCCTTGCTGGGATGCCAGTACGAGTAGACTAGGGTTAGCTGTATTCCAAGTGTGGTCTGTTGATGAAAAGGCTCCAAATTACAGGCCAACTAGAGGCTGGGGTTGAGGCAGAACTTTAGGGTGGGTTCTTAAAATCTTGGATTTTAAGAGTGAAGGGCATTGTGACATTGTTTGCAGCCGGGCAAGCAGGAACTACTCAAGAGTCAGTAGGATTGCCCTTTGGTTGCCCCCTGAAACCTTTACTCCGTTGGCTAGAAAGTGCAGAGGATGCACTGCCACCCACCAGCTGGTGCCATGCATAAATGTTGCACCCCAATGCACCATCCTTAGAACATTCTCTGGACCTGTGGAAGAACAAAAGACGGGCTGCTCCCGTTGTATAGGACCTAAGGAACTGAACCTTCCCCCACTTGTACCTAGGGCAAAGAAGTGGGCTCCAATGGTCAGTTCATTGACTCCCGGTGTGGCTACAGGTACACAAACAGCTGCAATAGGCCTTTTTTCTGTAGTGCCCAAGTGACCGGTGGCAACTGAACCTGGACTGGACACTGCTGTTGGTCTCTGCCTGACTCCTTCAAAGTCTCTAGGTGCCTTCTCCTGAGGTTCAGAAGGCCCTAGAAGAGTACTCCAATATTTTCCTGGTTATCAGGAGAAAGCTTAAAAATTCTGAAAACCTCTGCCCCTAGCTGGTCATTTGACTTGTCAGAAAAAATATCCAATTGGCAGTTCTACAGCACCGACTTGGATTTCAGCTTAATCCGTGTCAGAGGTCCTCCCACCTCCACAAAAAGCAACTAGGGGCCTGATTTTGAGTTTGGTAGATGGGTTACTCCGTCACAAATGTGACAGATATCCTTTGTGATGGATATCCTGTCTGCTGTATTACAATCCCATTATATCCGTCACGTTTGTGACGAAGTAACCCGTCCACCAAACTGCAAATCAGGCCTTAAGTCCTTTTGTGCATTGGGGCAGAACACCAGAGCTCCAGTGGGAACAACCTGCTTCCGTTACCTGGTCTTCAGATCGAAGGTGGCAGCTATAATTTTAGTGGTGGCTTAGTTGAGGAGGATTTTTCTTCTAAAAAATTGACAAAGTCACATTATGCATCAGAACTTGGAACACATTTCAAGGTTTTTCTTCAGAAAAGTGGCAAAACCCTTTTCTGTTTTGGGACTTATAAATGATCAGGATTTGTTTCTGTTTTAGTTATTTGAGTGTTGTTGTTTGGTGTCATTTTGCTTATCAAGTTTTTTTCTATTGTTATAAATTTGTGTGGTATTTTTATTGTGACTTTTGGTGGTACTTCTTTTAATGTGTAGTCATTAACCTTCAAGCATTTAAGCTTCTAGACTGCACATGTGCTCCTGTTAATCCACACTTCATTAATGCAAGACCAGTTAATAGCCTATCTTTATGTCCTATTAGTGCACAAATTCCTGTCAATGACTATTTGATCCTGTGGTGTTACTCTTCACTTTCTGATTTCATCACAGTAAACCCTTCTCTCCACTCCATGTGAGCCTGCTACAGGTATTACCACTCAGTTGATATTCTGGTACTTCATGGGGTTATGCATTAGTGCTGCTGCTTAGGCCAGTCCAGGCCTGCAACAGTGTATAACGACAGGAGCAGTGGTACAGAGTTATGATTCAACCTGCCAGTCTGCCCTCACCTGTTGATTGCCGGAGCACACCTCTCCTTTTCTTGTGCTTTTTTATTCCTTCCTTACTCAGGTCTCCTTGTCACAGTAGCTGTTCATAGGAGAAATGCACCAAGTGCAGGTCTTAACTATAAACTGGAAGTTAGAGTGTCCGCGATGCACCAGAGCTACCACTCTCTTCACAGGGCGGTAGTGCTGAAATTAGAGCCCAGCCTCCTTCCATGCTCCCTGCATCACTACCATCCTCTCTTGTGGCGCGGACCTTTTGCTGCAGTGATGAAATGTCACTGGTCCTGCCAGACACTCTCACTCAGTAATGTCACAGCACTTTTGGTATTGTTTTGCCACTGCTGTCATTGTCAGATGTTGATAGACGAGCTTCAGACAGCTATGAAAGAAATATATCATCTGCATAACAAGGGTAGTGTTCTGTTTCTGAAAATAGCTAAGTGGGGCAACCAGCCTACAAAAAACAAGTTAAGACGCTGATTAGAGTAAAAACAAACTAACTTAAGACACTATAATCAAGTCACCTTATGTCCTAGTAATGACAGTACACCTAAAAGGTAACTGAAAAATAAAATTCAAATTTTAGCTGTTACAAAATGCCTCTTGCATTTTCTCTGATACGGCATTCAGTAAACGATGCCTTTTAACAGTATATCGTTCAAACTTTGAATCATTAATAAAGTATTTTCTCGAACCTTTGGGAGAGAACATGTTTTTTCTGTCCGTAAGTTCATTTTTCTCCAGCAATGAGGTATGAAGCAGCTCTACTAAATACTTATGAGAGCTTTGTGAGTGTGCTCAATGGCATAACATGCAATCTCACTAATTTTTGACATAATTGCACACCGTATGAATTACTATGAAATCCATCACCAGAATTATCTTAGTTGCAAGTGCAAGCCAGACCTGTTGACTTAGCCAGTACTACGTCTTGATAATGTTTCATCCAAAATGAATGTGTTCGAATCAGTTGTTGTTGGCTTCAGATCCATCAGAACTGCATCTCGTTCTTGGGATCCAGCCCCAACTCTTTGCTGGCGAGTTATTCCTACATATGAATCCTTTGTTGGCATATCAAGATCCACAGTGGTGGATAAATTCCTTGAACTTCCTGAAAGGTCGCCTTTTCAGCTACCTACAAGCTACCATGGTCAGAGATTCCTCGCTAGGGTGGGGTGCTTATTTGGGTGGCAGGTTGGAGCAGTCCCTTTGGTTTATATTGGAGCAGCACGTGACCATCAATGTCCTCAAGATAAATTAGTAAAATCATTAAAGATAAAGAATTTATAATTATCATTATCATTATAATTATCAAAATGATACGCCTATTTTTTTAGTTTTCATTCCTTTTTTGCAACTCCTTTCAATTACCAACCTCTTGTATTCCAGTCTGCAAAAAGAAGGGGCCATGCCACAGAGTTCTTAAGTCGTTGTCAAGTAAAGGTTTCTTTTGTCCTACATATTAAAAAACAAAAGCATTCATGACAATGACATTTTAATTTCTAAACTACTGCACAAGTATTGAAATGATCAATGTGGAAAACCTAGTCTAAGCTGCAATTTATATTCATCGATAAACACATTATAAAACTTGTTTATTTAAGTACCAGATTGAGTCAGATGTGTTATAGCATACTAGACTACAGTTAAATTTGTCTAATAAAATGGTAATTAAAGTTTGCAACTTTGACTTATAGTTGGTTAGTAACTTGTTTTCTTTAATTTCAGTAAAAAAGTTGCCAGGCGCTGACGTAACCTGCAGTATGCCTAAACACATCAGTGGCCTGAAGGATGTCCGCCCAGTCATCTCTTTTTCAGGACAAACTCAGCCATACCAGAATGGCACATCACATTCTATCAGTACACTGCATGGAGACAGCAATGATCTTGACCAAGGAGGGGCTTTATTTAATGATCAACCTATTTTCTTTAGGTATGTAGAAATATGTGTGCATGTGATCATATTGATGGAAACAAGTATGTTGGTGACTGGTGCCCTTCAGTATTAGTATGCTCTCTCCCATCCCCAAGAGTAGGAATGACCTATCACTTAGTAACTGCTTCACAAAGTTGTTCTAAACAAATACCCAGCACATTAGCACCACCAATGTGCAGCACAAGCAGCATTTCCCCCACTTACTTTTTTTATCTCTATTGAAATAAAAACTGTATGCTCGTCCTGATCCAGTTTTTATTTATATGTGAAGCCTAAACTAACATTCATTTTTGAAAGCAGATTTATGGATTTCCTTATTCTTCTACCTTTCTGTTTTTTTACATGTTTTATGGGACTTACCTTTTAAAGCAGCATATCCTCACCCTTGCTTCTTATTCTGTTAGGATAATGCTTATCTGGCTCACGTGCTGGCCTTACAATATAACTGCAATAGGATATTGGCACCGAACACTGTATCAAGTCTTTCAGAGCCCCATGGCCCTCATTCTTCTAAACGTTCTCTACCACTACCATAGGTTTTCTGTTGCCAGGTACAGCAAGTGCAAATACCGTTAATAGATTATGAAAGCCAGTTGCATGATCATGTTACAACGAAGCCAGGCCTTCCCACCGCAATCCAGGATAGTGGTAACGTTGAAACTTTAAGATTAATGCAGACCTGCCTTGTACATAAATCTAGACACTCCCTATCAGATCAGTGAGATTGTCCAAGCATCATCACCTTCTTCCTGACTTTCCCTCTCTGGAAAGAGATACCACATGTGATAACAGCAAAGGTCACTTCTCTCCTGCAATGGTGGACTGCAGCCTCAGGCATAAAAGCTTACCCCTGTTCACAAAGCTGGCTAGTTAAATCATTTACACTGCCTAATGTACCCCCAGGGTTTTCAAGGTCCTGCTTGATTATGGCTAACGGAGTCGACAAGGGAAAGGTTTCACCCCTTGTCCAACAATGAAAGACCACTACAAGCGTTAGAACTGAGCTGACGTGTTAAATGATATGCTCTCCAAGCTGTGCTTGTGCTTCTGGTGGATATTTCTAATCACAGATTCCTCATCTTGTTGACATTCACCAGGGGTTAGACTGGATCTGGAAACTTTAAAGCCTGCTTGGCGGTAGGTCGCTGCTGTCATCGGCCTCCGAGCTAACTTCGTTCTTCTCCAGAAGTGATGTGGTGCCTAGGCTCAGAGCTCAACCCCAAGGTCAGCAACAAATGTGCCTGAATGAATCCAAAGGCCATAAGGGCCTGTGAGGTAAACCTTTACATCGCCAAACACAAGAAGACCGCACCCAGGAATCGGTTGCAAGAAACGTCCAGTTCATTCCTGCAGCAGATATTCATCATTATCTACATCTTGGAGTAAGTCCAAGAAACACCACAAGAAGGCTCAGTGGGATTCGCGCCTTTCCCACCACAGTAAGACTGTCAGGACAATGGGGGTTGGAGGGGAGGGGAGGGGCATAAGTCTGCCCCCCAGGATCGTTCTCAGTTACCACCAATTTGTAGTTTAGTCCTGCCCACCTGATTTCCCAGGTCTGTTCGCAAAGTTGCAATAAGTTGAGGCCATAGTCCGGATATCTGGCACTTTATCGGTTCCCTCTGACCCACTTTCATGTTCCAAAGATACTTGGGGGGCTTCCAGTTAGACTTCTGTCAGCGGATTTTGTCCTCAGTGCTGTCTGTATCCCTTATACGCGCATTGGGTTCAGTACCGGATCCAGTGCCAACCCTTTCCTTTTACATCAATGCCATGCAGGCACTCCCAGCTCTGACCGGCATGCAGCATTTGGCAATCCTGCAGATTCTGACACTTTGCCCTTTACACGATATTTTCAACGACTGTTACAAACTGCAGCAGTGGTATATACTACCTGCACATACCCTCCGCAAATGTGGTCAGTAAAAGTAAAAGGTGTGCTACAATAGACAACACTTCTGCTGCAGAAAAGTGTAGATATGGGGATTGTGAAACCAATGCACAGCCTAATGTTTCTCAATGGTCTGGAACACTTAAGTAAATGTAAATCAAAATGAAAGTCTTTAGTTTCAATTTATTGCAAAAAGGTGTAACATATACATAAATGTAAAAATACGTATATTCATACCAATTATATTATCATCCTACAATGTGCATGATTTTATAAGTCCAATGTATTTAGTACAGGCTGTGTTCATCAAGTGAACAGTTTATATGAAGACATAGCTTTCATTTCTCTGCATCCCATAAACTGTTTTCTTTTATCTCTGTGAATCTCATAATGTATTATATCAATTGGACTTACAAAATCACGTTTATTTTTGCAATAAATGGAAACTAAAAAGTTTCCTTTTGTGACGTGATTTACATATACTTGAGTTCTCCAGACTATTGAGGAACATAGTATGTTTTTTATTTTCAGCTCAGACAATGATAAGGCGATGCCTCTGTTCTTCAGTATAACAAAGACAACTGGTATGAAAACTTCAGGATGCCAGTGTGCTGAATACGTCCCCAGATACAGGTCTTGTCCTCCCCCACCCATTCCTGCCAAAGTATAAAACGCCTTATTCGCTGCTATTACATGAAAGGTAGCAGAAGTTCTAGATTTACAAATAGCCACCATGAAAGTAAAGACTAATGTAGTGATGAAAATACTGAAACCTGATAAGGTTCCCACCGAGCCACTGTTACCATATAAAGAAGCCCTTATGGATACTCTTTTGGGCACTTTGGTCAGAACCTTGTATCGTTCGCCTGTTAACAGGCAGGTTGCTTGTGATGATTGCCCTGTACCAGGTAGTTCAACACCTGTGAGTCTGAAGGTACAGGTGTCCACCAGAAAAATGAATCCTTATACTTTCCATGCTACTCCACCTGCTTATGAAACCAAAGAAATAGAAACATTTGGGAAACACATTTTTCCATCCATCAGCCTGGCCCTCAAATCTGTGGATACCACCTGTTTCCTGTGACGGTAGTTTCATACGCTTTTTGTTGGCTTTTCCAAATAACGTTTGGGTGGCTTTACTCAGTCTCTTCAGGAAGGTTGCGATGCAGCAAAATTTGCCATCTACTCTGGTTTGGATACGACTGATGCTGAGGGTGAGCAATGGGTGCTAGTGTGGCCCTTTGGCAACACCCCAGAGTGAGGTTTGCGGGCTTCTCTGGGGATATCCAGGTATCTTTAACGGACATGCTGTGTGACGGCTCTCTCCTTTTTTGGTGAAATGAGGATTTATACTTGGAAAGGTTCAATGAGAGCAGAGCCACATTCCTTGGGCCTTTCAGATACCAAAAGATAGTTCCAGCTGCAATTTGCCCTCTCCATTGCTACGGTAGAGGTTTTCCATTTTGCCAGCACCAGACTTCTCCAGCAGTCTAGCAGGTCTTTCAGCCCATTTGTGTTTAAGCCTGCGCTTCTGAGAGACAAAGTGCTGGACAGCAGGATCAACATACACCTCATTCCCCTGCCCCTCCAGGAGCTGCACCACAAAACCACTTTAGTGTGTCTTCACTGGCTCACAGCCATCCTGCCAGAAACCGCATCTGATATTTTCTCCAAGGGTGTCAGGCTGTCACTTCTGACAAGTGATTTATCCAGATTGTCTATCGAGCCTTGACCCTCCCATTTCTTTCTGTCTTGCCGAATCTTCCATCACCGTCAGTGCTAGTTAACGTAGGGCCTCCATCACCTTCAGTGCTGGTTAACGTAGGGCCATCTGTCCATCTTACAGTAGGAATTTCAGGCCCTTGTGGCGAAAGGGGCCATTTTCATATACCTGTTCTGCAGGCCCACACGCACTATGTGCTGTTCACAGTGGGCCAGGAGCATTTTCCGTTTGTAGTGCTCCCTTTTGGCCTCACTAGTATCCCTTGTGTGTTCCCAAAAGTGATGCAGGTAGTCGCAGCACACCATCAGAGGTCGGAGGCGCCAGTCTTCCCCTACTTCGATGACTGGCTGCTCAAGGCAGGCTTGCCCCAGGCAGTCCTAAATCATCCCCAGACTGCAGACTTCCTGTAGTCTTTGGAGTTCACCATCAACATACCAGAGTCGCACTCGACTCCTTCACAGATACTCTCGTAGATCGGAACTGTTCTGGCTATTGTATTGTTTTCTTCCCTTTCACCAGAGTGGAGAGTCCAAGACATTCAGACTCTTAACCTCAGTCCTAGATCTCAGTGCGGGTGACTCTGAGGCTCTTCAGGTTGTTGGCGTCCTGCAACCTACTGGCCAAATTAATCAAATGGCATTTGTGGGCCTTCTAAGTGGTTGTGTAAGTCCCACAAAAAGTCTAAGAAGTTGAAGCATTCTTCGACTTAGAAACACTGGTCCAAGTCATCGGACGAAGTGCAGGAATGATGCAACCCTATGCTCCACTTCCACACATCAGCAAGGAGCCTGTCTCTGAGTCCGTTGCACACCAATCCGACTTCCCCGGAGCTGGAGGTGCTCCTGTCCAGTTACAAGAGTTTCATGAGGCCATCACCTCATACTTGGATGGGCCAACCCCTCCTGAAAACCTTTGGGCCTCATGGTGGGAGCCCACACCGGATTCCTGCTAGCAGGCCATTCATTGGCGCCAGTTGGGCACCCTGGATCAAGTCCTGGGTCCACAACGACACTGGTTTTGAGAGCATGACCTTCCCCGTAGCCTGTTCCAGTGACTTCATTCACTGACCAGAACTTGACCTTGTGAGTCGGGTCTTCTTTTTTTGACAGGCCTTGTGAGAAGTATGATTGGGGTGTATCTGATGATATTTAAGGATACACCAACCCCCTTGATAAGGCTGAAGACAACTGGTGCGAGGAACTGGCAGATGCCAGTGATTTGAACACCTTCCTAGACATTGAATTGGTCTCTCCTCCTAGTGTGGCCATGGAGAAAGGGACTTCATTTGCCATGGTGGTGAGGAGAGCATCCCAGGTTATGGACCTTACGCAGACCTCAGTGGCAGACATGACGAGATGCTTCAGCCGAGAGTTGCACCCATGGAACCTCTCCTCCCTTTTAAGGAAGCCCTCACTAACGTCCTGCTCAGAGCATGGGTCAAGTCCTGCACAGGGGTTCCTGTGTACAGGACAATCGCCCACAACCACTGCCCCACTCCTAGGGACCCAGCTTGCCTCAAACAGCACCCCACTCCAGAGTTTCTGGTGGGCCAGCCCTCCACATCCAACGTTAGCCCTGTTGTGCTCCCTTCCACTTCACCAGATCAGGGATCCAAGAGTTTGAATACCTTTGCCAAGAGGATGTATTCTTTCCCCAGCCTTGCACTGCAGTCAGTGAACAGTGCGTGCCCCTTGGGCCCATATACTCACACAGTTTGGGATTTGGGTGTGCAAGTGCTGCTCACGGTCTCAGATGAGGCGTGAGCCATAGTGTCTCAGGCTATTGCCGACGGCAGGGAAGCAGCAACCTTCACCATTCACTTTAGACTGCATACTAGACAGAGCGATTATGTCGTCAGTGGCACTCAGATGCCATGCCTGTCCAACATCTACTGGCTTTTCGGTGGATGTCCAGGCGTCCCATATGGACATGCCCTTTAATGGCACTTGTGGCTTCCGGACTGGAGCGCAATAAGGACTGTTGGGCCACTGCCTAGCCTGTAGGCCTCTTCATGGCCCCATGCCAACCCCATTCTGCCATACGCCCCTTCCGTGGCAATGGTAGAGTCTACCAGCTGCTTCCATTCCAGTCCCGACACCAAGGCCAACAGGCTATGCAGTTTATTGTGGTAGAACACACTGTTCCTGCAAGCTTTGTGGGACCCGCAGCCGGAGGTCTTCCCGGTCTGCCATCCCCCTGCCACCCAGGCTGCCGCAACCTCAAACCCCTTTTGTTTGCCCTCTTACCATAATGGGCAACCAGTAGGCGGCAGGATCTGACACCTGACCCTCTGGTAGTCCATAACATCTGACAAAGTGGTTACTTCAAATTGTTCAACAGGGTTAATCAATCCCTTTCTTAGAAACCTCTCCACCAATGCCCCCATCTTCAGACCGGCTGTCGAAGGACCACCTCTCCCTTCTCAGTTGGGAAGTTCTGACTCTTTTGGCCAAAGGAGCCATCTAGAGAGTGCAGGCATTAGAAATAGGTTGTGGTCATTATTCTGACTACTTTCTAGTGCCCAAGAAGGGAAGATCTGCCCTCCCTCAATTTCTCCCTGAAGAAGGAGAAGTCCAAGATGCTCACGTTGGCTCATGTTCAGTCTGCCTTGGATCGTGGAGAATAGACAGTGAACAGGACCTGAACTTGCAGGATTCCTACTTTCATATCCCCGTCCTACCATCCCACAGGCGTTATCTGCAGTTCTTAGTGGACCACAAGCATTATCAGCTGCTGTGCTCATTTGTGGCCTCACCAGAGCCCAGAGGGTGTTCACCAAGGTGGTGGCTTTGGTTGCAGCATGTTTGCAGAGGTCAGGGTTTCCAGTCTTCCCCTAGCTCGATGACTATTTGTTGGAGGCAGGTGGGATCGCTCCAAGCAGTCATCTTCCACCTCCAGACTATGGCAGACCTCCTGCATTTGCTGGGGTTCACTATCAACTTGCTGAAGTCAGCCCTGACTCCCTCCCATACGCCCCCTTTCATAAGAGCTATTCTGAACGCAGTGCAGTTTCGAGGCCTCTATCCTTCAGATCTGCAAGTCTAGTGTGTATTATTTGAGATATGATTCCATTGTTTCAGACTGACTTTGAGGCTGCTAGGCCTCATGGCCTCCTGCATACTTTTGGTCGCACATACCTGTTGGCATATGCAGGTTGCATATGAAGTCCCAGTGGGTGCAGTATCAAGGGAAAATCTCTCTGACATGGTGCAATTCTCGGAGGAAACTACAAAACATCTGCAGTGGTAGCTGATGAACCACGATTTGGTGACATGACGAACCCCTCTACCTTCCCAACCCAGAGGTGACTGTAGTGACTGATATGTCACTCTTGCGTTGGGGGTGACCATTTGGCCGAGGTGGAGATCAAAGGATTCTGGTCTCCGGTGGAAACTCAGCTGCACAATCAACATCTGACAGGCTCTCTGATCTCAGGAGTGGACAAACTCAGCTATTGATGCCTAGTGGATTACAAATGGTGTCTCCATCCAGAGGTGGTGCAAGGCCACTTAAGAGATTGGGTATACATTTGGTTACATCTATTCACCACCATCCAGAACACGCAAGTGCAGCAGTTCTCTGTGCTGGAATTTCCAGGGTGACTCTCACACGGATACGCTTTTCGTCCCGAATGGATCTCAGGCCTCCTGTACGCTGTTCCACTGATACCGTTCCTGCGCAGAGTTCTCAAGTAGATATGGAACAACCTGGCCCAAGTCATTCTTGTGACTCTGTATTGGGCTTGGAGAATATGGTATCCTGAACTCCTGAGCATGAACATCGGTCCTCTGATCACCTGACTCTCAGGAGGATCTCCAGTTGCAGCAACAGGGCAGGGTTCTGCACTCAAACCTTCACTTGCTCTGCCTTCATGCATGGAGATAGAGCAGCGACATTTGACAGTTTTTGACCTTCTTGCAGATGTCTGCGATGTCATTATGGCAGTAAAGTGTCCCTCAACCTTAACGGTATATACCTGCCATTGGGACAAATTGTGGCTTGGTATACTACCAAACATGTCGATTCTCTTTCGGCACCTTTGTCTGAAGTTCTGTTATTTGCTTTGTAGGCAGGCAAGGCTTTTCTTAGGGCACGGTTAAAGGGTATTTTTTGGCTTTATCACCGTTCTTGCAGTTGCCAGAAAAGCCCTCCTTCTTTAAGTCACCTGTTGTGACTCATTTTCTGAAAGGTCTACAACAGCAGTTTTCCTCCAAAATCCTTCATCATTGAACCTAATTTTGACATTCTTGAAGTTCTCGCCCTTTGAGTCTATACAGAACTGCTCCCTATGCCTTGTTACCATTAAAATGTCATTTATGGTGGCCAATACATCGGCCAGGAGGCAGGCACTTTCAGTGCACTCTTCTTATATAGTTTTTTCCCCATACAGTCTGTTTTGAAAACACATGCCTCTTCCCGACCGAAAGTTGTGACACCTTTTCAGGAGGTCTGACCATCACACTGCAAACCTTCTTTGCTTTACCTCACCCTTCAAGATAGGATGAGAGATTCCACCGTCCGGACCTTAAAAGAGCCTTATTGTTCTACATCGATCATACCAAAAAGTTTTGGGTTGACAATCAACATTTCATTAGGTTGATTGAGGCAAAGATAGGAAAGGCTGTGCAGAAATGAGCCATCTCAAGATATATTGTGCTTTGCATTCAAATCTGCTACGCACTGGCCAAACAAGAACTCCCTGACGGCTTGCGTGCTCAATCCACCTGAGCCAAAGGTGTGACCATGTTGTTAGCTCGCTTGGTTCTGACCTCAGCATCTGTTAGGCTGCACTGCAGATGGTTTGAGTACACGTTTACCAAGCACTACTGCCTAGACAATCAGGTCCATTGTGACAGGCATGTTGGTGGTTCAGTCCTTCAGGACTTCTTGGTCTAAATCTGTTTGCAGACCCAGGGAGGTATTGCTTAGGTATCTATTCTAAAGTAAGGAATCTACAACTAGAATGCTCTATCAGAAGAACAAGTTACTTTACCTTCATTAAAACCTTATCAGGTAGATACTCTAGCTAACCACAGGTTCCTTCATGACCCTCCCATTTTCCGTGCTCTGTGAACAGATTTCTCCATCTAAGGTAATTCTTGTAAGGTCCCTAATGTCTGCACCCAGGTCTATCAGCATCCTTCGTGGATCCTTGCTTATCGTGTGGAAATATGGTAAAAAGTACTTTTATCAGCGTGCTGGGGTGGCGCCTATGTAAGCACCACACCCATCACTTCCAGTGCAGATGCCCCTGACGCTGTACCAATCAACACCACCCATCGGAGAGCAGAGGTACTGCTCGAAAGGTTGCTGGATTCAACCCGATGCCTGAGGTGTATTCTAAGGTAAGGAATCTTCAGCTAGATAGAGTTTCTACCAGATAGGGTGTTACCAATGGTAGGTAACTTGGTTTTCTCAACTGACAGAAGTTAGGAAATTAAGGCCGGGATTACCATTGTGGTTGCACCAAAATGTACACATTTTACATTTTTTGTTTCCTTTTATCTTATAGGGAGTTTCGATTCACTTCAGAAGTTCCAATACGACTTGACTATCATGGCAAGCATGTATCAATGGATCAGGTGTGTGTAAAAAGCTATGGAGTACGTTTTTGAGCAACAGTGTCCCCTGTACTTAAATTCTCTATTTTATTTGATGTTTAAGATTTTAGTTAGATTGTACAGCTGGGTTAGGTTTGCCAGGACTGTGGTCTGCATTGCCCTGTGGTTTCTTCACCTGTGTGATTTGACTACTTGTGAAAGCCACACTCACTACTGCAAAAGGATCACTTCGCTAGCCTCTTAATGGGGGTATCTTCCTGTGGTTAGAGTGGAAACGTGTTGAATTTACAGCACAATTACAAGTTTTTCAAAAGCCTGATTTAAGCCTTTATGTATGTTATTCATGTATGTTTCTAGCGTGAGAGTTTTTAGGTTTTATTGATTTTTTAGAATATTTAAAGTTGTGGATGCATGTGATAGTCAAATTCCTCATTCAATTGTGGAGTCTTCTGAACTCACGTATTCTTTTTTTCAAAATAACTTTTTTGATTGTTTTTCTTCACTAATACAACTCAACCCAATAATAACGTGTATTGAGCCACAAACAAATTTAGGGCGGCATTATGGGATCACATATGATATTGAGCAACGTAAAGAGTACAACTTAAATCTATGTAGTGTGATTTATCATGTCTGTGCCGCCTGTTGTTAACACAAGTGTAGTGGAATGTGTTCCGCCCATTTAATCTGCCCAGATGATTTGCTTTTGGATCACTTTATTTTTTTATTTTTTTGTTTTTTTACTGTGGGAGAACCTCACAACTACTGGTGTTTCATCAACAGTAATCACACGTTAAACTGACTTGTGCATGTTTGCTGTCAGTGTCCGACTTTTAAAATAAGGCTGCTGTGAGGAACAATGGTCAGGGGCACTTGCCTGGTTACACATGAGCATGTGTGGACATGTGAATGGGCTACAGCTGTGAGACTATGGTTGTGCGCAGCCTGGACCTGCTCAAAGGTTGCTGAGCACAGAGGTGACTCTGCAGGTTTAGATATTGACCTAGGGGTAGGTCTTATAATATTAGTGAACACTTCCAGGAAAGGTTTGTATGGTTAACTGTTTTGTCTGCAGTGACACTTTATTATCTGCATGGGGGAAATAAGCACACTTTTGCTCCTCTTTGGCTTACGAAGTCTTGCAAGATATTAAACTTGATTAAAGTGTGTGCTCAGTTGAAATATGTGCATCCCAAGCAGACCCATTTACACCTCATCGGTCCTCCAGAATTGTCCTATTTCTCTGACTCATCTCAGGATAAGAGCCCAGGCCTTTTGTCAACCAACTGGGTCAAGTTAAATACATTGTGCTTTAGCAGAAGGAACAAAGGCTTTCCTGCACGAAAGGAGAAATTAACAGTGCTTCATTCAGCTCCTGAGGAGGAAGAGGTGGTAAAGAAAATGTTCTTCCGTTTATTAGCTGTCCTAGTGTACCAGGGTAGGGCCAGGCCTGGCCCACTGAAAAAAGGAGGGAGCTCAGACCCCTGGAGGCAACACAGGAGGGTGCTTCTCTTTTAGGTTTTGGTGGGAAAGGCCCTGGCAGTGTTGTTTGTCAGTGAGGGGCGAAGTGGAGGCCCCCAGAGGAGATGTGACAAGTGACTCCTGGATGGTGCCATTTTGAACTGTCAATTTAAAAACTCTTGCACAAGGAAGAGAGAGTGCTTTGTTGGAGCTGAATGTTGGACTAGATAATGGCAGCCATGGACAGCTCGAAGGAGAACCCACTGATAGCCTTATAGACTAAGGTCTCTACCTATAGAAGTCCTCAGGGTGAGTGGATCGCTCTAGGACCAGGGAAGCTGGTCTGTTTACACCCTCTAAGAACCATTTGGGGGAAGAGCTGGACTTCTACACCACACAGGAGGAGCAACATCCAGAGGACAAGAAAAAAGAGAAAGGCTGGCGTAGGGAGCCAGTGAAAACAGGCCCCTGCACAGTGTGCACCTTAGAGGCCAGGAAGCCTGAGGAAAAGGCAAAAGCAAAATGTGGCCAAGATTGCAAGGATCGGCCTAACGTGGGTCCCGAGATATGCAAGGAAAAATTATTTGACCTGTATCCGGCCCACAAGATCTATCCCATGCCTCATTGCCCCACCTTTCCATCCCAGGGCCAGGGCCCAGGGGTCAAGGAGAGGGATCATCACCCATCCAGATCCTTGCTCCATTGGTTGGCTGTTGATGGGAGAGCAGCCCTCTATTGTCTGGCAGTGTTTCGCCCAGCTACAACTAGTCTCACAACTAGTCCCAAATTACAGAATGCGTCTGATATTTATTACTCGCCATGTCCCCCTCATATTTCTGAGTC
The DNA here is from genome assembly GCF_031143425.1 of Pleurodeles waltl. NCBI lineage: Eukaryota > Metazoa > Chordata > Amphibia > Caudata > Salamandridae > Pleurodeles > Pleurodeles waltl. The sequence continues at coordinate 912,866,630 of NC_090448.1, read as the reverse complement.
AGCTTTCTTTTTTTGAGCAACTGAATGTTGACACATCAGACTTATTTGAGTAGTCTGTCCCAGGACTCTTGAATCCCGCCACACTCCCATATGATGTGAATGAACATACCCAGTAGGCCAAATCCTCGTAGACATACATCAAAACATGCTTGTCTGATTTTTACGAACAATACCCTGGTATAAGAAATTCTATGTATGATATTTTTCTGATGGAGACATCTTACCACAGATTCCTCCTCATTTTTAATTTTCCCTGGTGCCAGACTGGATCCGGAAACTTACGCACCAATTCCCTTGTATGTCAACAAGTGAGGTTGTGCGGCTTGGTGTCAGGTCCTTCGCACCCCAGACATGATGTCATCAACCTAAGATCTGCGCCCCCTCCACCCCCTGACATTAGTTCCTTTATTTCCGTGCCCTCCAATGTGGGTGTACAGCTTCTAAACCTTGTTACTTTTTGACTGAGATTTTCCCCTCAAAAATGTCTTCGCAGTTTGTAGTTTTTCTTCCCCTAAAACAACAAGGTTTAAAACGTGTTGGTCCTCGAATCGACAGATGTTGGCCACCAACTCCCATGAAGGTTGCCCTGGTGCCTCGGTACCTTACATTTGTGGGAGTGATGTCAGAAAAATGAAAAAGAAGCTCGTCCAAAACGTTAGACTGTCAGTCATTGCAGAGCTCAGAAAAGAAACAGTCCTCGTTCCCGAGGTTGCTCCCGCGAGAGGTCTTCACCTAAGTCATGCGACTCAGGTAAGTCCAACAAGTCTCATAAAAATCTCAGACAGGACTCTCCATCCCACTGCTCCTACCAGCCACACCACGAGCGAGGCACCTCTTGGTCGTAGAGACAGTTTCCTTAAGTGGAGCCCTTGCAACCACTGATCCCGCTTTGTCCCAACTCTTCACGGACAGCGATTCCACACCATTTAAGGCAATGCTACAGGTCCACCACTTAAAGCCAGTATCAACTTCACTGATGCCAGAAATGAAGCAGATAGTCTTGTTGGACTCCGCAAGTCCTGCTGCACCACCCACACATCGACAATATTATTTCCCATCTTTCTTTTGAAAGTTTTCATACAATAAAGCATGGTGTTCAGTGAGACAGGATAAAAGTAGTCTGCAATGTTTCTTGTACAGTAAGTGTCCAATTCAAAGGAAGTGAATCAAAGGCAAGTTATCACAATGAATAAGGGATTACATGGATAACCAATAAACATAAAACAACATAAGGCCTAATTTCATTGGTGATGCGCAATTCTATTGATGTGTGGATTGTCTCGAGTTCGACCTGCCAGCTGTGTCGCTGTCTCGGTGACTATGAGTCGGAGATGGAGTCATTTGAGACCCCAGTATTATGGCCACTCAGACCCAGACTCTACGTTTTGATGATGGAGTAGCTGTCTATGGAGAGGGCTCTGAATGATGATGGCCAGACGTCTTAAAACTATGTCACATACTGGCCTTTTTTCCTGAACTCCGGCAAGGGCTTTTAAGGAATCTGCCTCCTTTGCCACTGTTATAAGGACTAGCTGCTGAAGTAATAGACCTCACTCTGGCCACTCTAGCGGTCAAATCTAAAATAGTAATAGTGGATGGAAACATTCGTTAAGGGAGTTTTCTCTTCGGCCAGCCTTGCCCTTAAGTCACTAAACACCTTCTGTCTCCTGGGAAGATATTCATGCGTCTGTAGTACAAGGTGGCAGATATCTTGCTAGCTTTATCAGAGTAATGCCCCCACAACCGTGCTATGTCAGATTTTGGATGGATGTGATGCGACAAAATATTCAATCAAATCTCTCCTGGACACTACCAACTGTCTAGGTAGTACAGCTGGCAAACCACCACAGTGCTTAGGAGATACCGCTGGATTCGCTCCATGGACTTTTCCTCAGACATGCCGCTGTGCTTAATGGACATGCCCTTTCTATGGCTCTAGGGTGTTTAGAGAGAAGGCGGACTCAAACTTTGAGCACTTTAAAGAGAACAGTGCCCCCACCCACTCTCTCAGTCTTGCCTAGCCTGCTCAGCAGTGTCCCCAACAACAGCACCCATCTCGGTAGGAGCTACCAGCAGAAGCAACTCTTATGCAGGCCTTGATAATAACAAGACTCTCAGCCTTTTTGAGGTGAGCATCCAGTTGATAGTGCCTAGACACCAAAGGGCAATGTGCTACTCAGACCACAACTCTATCTCATGCAGTCGTTGCCAAACCACTTTAATTTGCCCTTGGCTGTGCATGATCAGCCAGCAGGGAGTCACATCACCTTTCACCTTCTCTGCTATAGTAGCAAACTGTCTAATCAATCTATGTTCCTGATCGTGCAAAACAGTTACACCATACTCTTGCTGTTCTATCCTCTGGATATGCCACTTACACACCTCTAGTAGGACCACTTGCCCATCCCAAGAGAGAAATACAGAGAGCGTCTGTGTCAGAAATCAGGACTGGTTGCAGTTCCCGTTATGTTTTGATGCTGAAGAAGGACAAAGGCCTCCATCCCATACTAGACCTTCACCCTCTAAACTTCTTCCTCCAGAAGGACAAGTTCAGAATGTTCCCCATGGCTCAAGTTCGGTCTGTCCTGATCCAGAAGACTGTTGGTGTTGCAGGGTACATATTTTCACATCCCTAGGCTGCAGTCACAAAAATGTTACCTGTGGTTTCAGGTAGGCCAAGAGCACTTTCACTTCAATGTGCTCCCCTTTGGCCTTACTAGTGTACTCCAGATGTTCATAAAGGTGATGGTAGTGGTGCAGCCCATCTGCGAAGGATGGGCATACCAGTCTTCACATACCTTGACAACTGACTGCTGAAGGCAGGCTTGTTTATGGTTTTTCCATCAGTGTGCCAAAGTCACACCTGACTCCTTCCCAACGGCTATCTTTCATTGGAGCCATCCTGGATACAGTGCCTTTCAAAGCCATCCCTCTGCCTCAATGAGTCCAGGACATTCAGGCTGTGATCATGATATTTCAACCCTTGACTTAGCTCTCAGTGAGAGCAGCTTAGAGACTTCAGGATCTCTTGGCCTCCTGTGTGCTACTTGTGAACCACACCAGGTGGCTCATGCAGGCACTGCAGTAGGATGTGACGTCTTACTTTGCCCAGGAGTAAAGTAAACCATCAGAGTCTATCCAGGTATCGGAGGAGACTCCGAACATTTTCAAGTGGTAGCTGCTTGACCGAGACTAGAACGGTAGCAGACTCCTCTCTCTATCACATCCAGAGCTAACAGTTGTGATGGGTGCATCTTTGCTGAGTTGGGGATGTTACCTGGGAGAGGTGGAGGTCAGAAGACTCTGGCCTCGAGTGGATGCCTCTTCCACATCAGCTTGCTGTAGTTGCTAGTGATTTGCTTGTCACTGAAAGCTTTCCTCCCGACTATCAGGGGCAATAGCGGTGCAAGCTCTCCCAAACAAAACAACCGCCATTTGGTAGTGCAAAAAACGGAGTGAGTCATGGATCCTGTGCCAAGAGGCCCTGTGTTCTGGAAGTGGCCAAACTCTCAGGTCATCTCTGTGATTGTGCGGCACCTAGCAGGATCTTTAAATGCCAGGGTGGACGACCTCAGCCACAGGTGCTTAGCAGATGACAAATGACAGTCACTCTCAGAGGTAGCACAGCACATCTTCTTAGAATGGGGAGAACACTGGCTATATCGCTTCACCACCACAAAAAACAGTGTCTCAACATTTTTAGAGCATTGGAGTTCTAAGACAGTCGTTCCTTGGAGACGCCTTCTCGTCAGCATTGAGGATCAGGACTCCTGTACACCATTCCGCTCCTTCCCCTCCTTATAAGAGTACTGAAAAAGTTCATGAAAGACCAGGCCCAAGTCATCCTTGTGGCTCTGGGCTGGGTAAGAAAGTTGTGGTATCTGGAACTTCTGACCATAAGCACATGTCCATGATCTGGCTGCACCTTCAGGAGGACCTTCTGTCGCTTAGCAAGTCTTGCAGGGAGGGTGGAACTTACCGGGCTGGAAAATGGCTGCAACTTAATCATGCTCCGGCAACCACCCATCTATCCTGCATAGTCCTGATACCCATGGGTCATCAATAGCCGTGACTTGTCGAGGTGCCATTCGCCTGTATTATGTTACATCGCCTCTGGAGTATTGTGGGGACTCTGAAGGAGTGACACTGGAAGTGGGGAGACTGCCTTTTGGCTCCAGGTGGTGGTTCTGGAAAGTCAGAGGGGGACACCCTTGTGAGAAGTGCGCCAACTGTGTGCTGGGGCCAAATTAGTTGCACTGGTGCGTGGGCATGGGATGCGGATGCTGGAGAGTGGGACGGCCTACCCCGAATGCCGAGCCTGCGGCTATAGAGGAGGTGGTTGCTGTAGTTTGGTGATTTCCATACTGCTGTTAATCACACCCCTTCCCCTGGGGATCTGAAGCCCGGGCTGTCGCATGGGCATGCCTGCTACCCTGGTGAGTGGGGACTGGAGCATTGGGAATACCGTGCCTCTGCAGCCTGAATTGCCATTGGGACATAGTTAGGGAACACCGAGAGGCCGTGGGCAACACACCAAGACTGGATACCACTGCGATATGCCTTAGCACATAGAGCTGGCGACTGAACGCCTAGTGCCTTTGAGAGGCTGCCGTGTGGTTGCTTCTGCTTGGGAATGTTAATTTCAGCAGCCCAAAGACATTGGTATGACATTGGTATGCAGCATTGCTCATCTTACTGGCCATTATTCCTTCAGTGGCATTCGTGAAAGGCACTACTGGTGCTAAGACAGATATACCACCAGCACATTATAACTCCCTTAAGCTCACACGCCGAGACTCTGCAATGCTACAGGCAATGATGTTTATTCACTTGTCAGGGTACACATCCTTGCCGCAACAGTAGCCAAAAGGTTCTGATGCTGATTTTAGAGACACACGCAGTTGCCTGGGTGCTAGACTCCTGGTTGACGTGGGTGTTAACCTCAGGAGCAACCACTATTAACAAAACTTACCTGCCCTGCTACACACTTGTGGCTGATGAGATTGGTAAAACTGACAAATCACAATCAAAATTGCAGTTTGACCAACGCAAAAGCACCAGGTCTCATGAGGGGGCCGCAGGCGACTTGGGACTACCCCTGGAGGAATTTGAGCCTACCGGTGACCCAGGCCTGAAACAAATACTGACTGCCATGCAACAGAGTCTTGCTGCTATTGATGGTAAAATAGATGGGCTGCCCTTCTAGATGGATAGAATGACTGAAAGATTAGATAAACAGTTGGAACACATTGATGCTGCCGAGCGTCAAATTTCTGAGGCCGAGGGCAGAGAAGTGGTACTCTCCATAGCACAAAAAAATTGACAAATTACTCTTCTCTCTGCAGGCTGAGGTGGAGGATTTAGAGGCCCGCTCGCACACGAACAATTTACGCATAGTGGGAATATCTGAATTTACAAACATCAGTGACATGGAGTGATATATAGAGCACCTTCTCGTCACCTTGCTGGGCTAGGAAACATTCTCAGAGATGTTCGTAGAAGAGCCGCCAATCGCTCTCCTGCACCCTGCCTGGTCCCGGGAGCCAGTCCCTGGCCTGTGACAGTGAGACTTTTGAACTATAGGGACTTGCGATGCGGCCTTACGGAAGGCATGAGAGTAAAAGACCCTACGCCATGAAGACTCTGAAATTTAGCTGTATCCAGATTTCACGCAGCAGGACAGCTATTTCTACCAGCCAATAGACAATTATACAAGCTTCAATTTGCCTACAGTATCCTCTACCCTTCTAGGCTGTGGGTTATGGCAGATGGCAAAGTGCTGTTTTTTAGTGATACCAAGCAACTACAGCAGTTCTTGAAGCGTTGAACAGCTACAGGGGACCGTAGTGCTACACAGAATTTGGCACTGTCAGGAGATGGGGACATGCAAGGAAACACAGACTGGCCCTCGCACCTCAGTTCTGTGCCTCAGGTCCCTCAGGGGGAGACCTACCCTAGGAACTGAAACTTTGATACTGTGATGCCATTCAGTATGACACTAATTGATTGCCCTGATAGATATTGTGAACAGAGTTTCCCTCATCGACATCTGGCAATATAGATCTCCCACAGGGACCGGTTACACACATTACTCTTCAGTACATGACACACACCCACATGCATTGATTTTTGGCTAATTTCTAGAAGACTCTTACCAAGGGTGTGAAACTGTGAACCATTACAGACAATCCTGCTCTGATAATTCCCCAGTGCTGCAGGAACTGGAACTTCACACTCTGAGGGCTGTGGCTTTCACATGGCAGTTCCCCATATTACATACTAAATACAGGGTTCAGAGATTAACTGGCCCAGGCTATTGAGGATTTTTTCCATATAAATTTTGGCTCTGTTAACAGTTTCATCACTGTGTGGGAGACCTTCAAGGTCTATATTAGGAGTTTACCCGGACAGGTCCTCATGCCCTTAAGAGGCCGGCTGAGTCTCCTAGAGAGGGAGATAGCGGATTTAGAGTGCAAACACCAAGACTCAAAAAACAATCATCCACCTGGTGACATTAGGATGAAAGTGTACAAATTCAATGAGATGGCAGAGAGTAAAATCCATCAATTAGGGAAATATGCCATAGCCCATACTTACGGAGAGAGAGAGCGCGCCCAAGTGCCACGCTTGCGGCATTGCTGCGCCCCAGTAGGGAGTCGGGGTGCTCCTGGAAGTTCAGGACGAGCAAGGACATCCGATTCACCATCTGGAACAGATAACTGACAGATTCTGGTGATATTAGGCAGATTTCTATAAGTCAAGAATTTCTTATGATGACTGGCAAACTACAGATTATTTAGAACGTTTAATCATGACATGGCTCACCACTAAGCACAGACAACATTTAATGGCACTGCTACAGCCGACAGAAGTACGCAAGGCACTCAAAGATCTGCAGTCTGGTAAAGCACCAGGTATTGGTGTGCTTACTGTAGCCTTTTATAAAGCCTACTAAGATATTTTATTCCCATGCCTGGCCACATTGTTTGTGGAGATGGTCGAATCAGTGGTAATGCCAGCAACTATGCGGGAGGCCCTCATAGTAAAGTTACTAAAACCTGCTAAATCTCCAAACCAGTGTTTGTCTTACAGACCGTTTTCTCTACTAAATATAGATACTAAATTTTATGCTAAAGTATTAGCTAATAGGCTCTTTCTGTTCTTACCGGGGTGGTACGGACGGAAAAAGTGGGTTCTGCCCCATGTAGTAGTCTCTCATTCAACCTTAGAATGCTGTTCGGTGCAGAGAATCGACCCGAATATTTGGGTGACAGCAGTCTTTTTGGATGCAGAAAAGGCATTTGATTTGGTCGAGTGGGGATTCATGTTAGCTATGCTGTGCCGCATAGGTGTAGGAGAGGTGTTCTTGTGCCTGGTGAAGGCACTCTACCGACCCCTGGCTCAATGAGATCATCTCTGCCTCCATAGAAATCACTAGAGGCACCAGACAAGGGTGCCCTCTATCCCCATTACTATATGTGTTGGTTGCGGAACCATTGGCATTTGCACTCCATGAATACCACAGACACAGAGGACTTCATTTCCCGGGTTACAGTCTTACTATTTCGGCGTACGCAGACGATACCCTGCATTACATACGTAACCCGTAGAAAAATCTCTCCTCATTATTGCATGAAGTGGTGCGATTTGGTTTTTTTTTCTGGTCTTTGTATAAATTGGGACAAAACTATTATTTTTCCCCTTACTCCAGCTATGAAGCCTCTACCATTGGAATACCCCCTACAATAGATGACAGAGTCAATCCGTTACCTAGGTATTCAGTTTCTCACAGACCAGCAGCAGTTATGCTTGATAATTATGGTAGGGCGATACACAAATTATCGGATGCTGTTGACGTGCGTTGGATTAAATTGCTACTGTGAAGCTATCATGAAGATGGTAGTGCTGCCCAGATTTGTATTCCTATTTCAGAACATTCCGCTATTATTGACTTGAGCGGTATTTGATAATATACTGTCCCTCCTGGTTAAATTACCTGGACGAGTAAACAACTGAGAGTTCGCTGGGAACTTCTCAAGTTGCCCTATGACATGGGGGACCTCAACGCTAAGATTTAGTCATATTATAAAGTGGCACAAAGTATGTTTGCTCATTATTGGATTCGTGGTCCACAAGAATTACCTCATTTATACCTAGAGTGGGATGCAACACATCCCCACACACTGCCCTACAAATGATTTGAGACTCCAAAACGGATATATGGCACTTTTGACTCTTTAAATGCCACAACCTGTGCATGGCATAGCTTTCTGGAATGGCCAGGCTGGCTAATTACTGTACTCAACATATACACTTGTTTCCTGGTGCTCCTGGTTCCCTATAGGTGGGGAGAGGGGAGCCGTGCAGTGCCTTCCGCACATTATGGTTAGATACCATGAGTGATTTCTTTCAAGACGCCATAATGTGCTCCTGGGAGACGATTCAGGAACGAAGTGTGTCACCTACTGCTCTCACCCTCTACCATTATTATAGAGCTAGACACACTTTGCAGCAACTCTTGGGAACCAGCCTCCTTGAACCACCTGACATGCCAGCGCTGTCTGCCTTGCTTCAAAAGGAGGTCCCAAATGGACTGGTGGTGAGACTTTACGCCTTTGCACAATAGGCGTGCAGACCTGGGTGCCGCAATAGGAGATAGTCAATAGAAATATTGCTGCTCAGTGCTACAGACCATCCCTTTAAATGTTAGGCATAGGATGATACATTTCAAATATATCAACCTGGTATATTACACTCCAGAATGTTTGTTCAGGTATGCAGAATGTCACAGGTGTGGTGAGAGAGTGGCTGGATTCACACACATGGCATGGGTTTGCTGTGGAATACTTAAATACTGGGAAGCAGTATTTAAGGAGCTGGAGAACATCACTAGGGTGACTCTGGAATTCTCACTGATGCTTGCACTGCTGGGGTATGATAGAGATGTAGACGGTGAGGTTAGGCGGCTGGTGGCCAGTGGGTTGCTGCTCACAAAATGTAGAGAAGCTGTTAGATGGGCTTGCGGCCCACTATCAAAGATTGGCACACATATGTGATATACTCCAACACACAAACTAACACATACAATGAACTGCTACCACCGCAGAACCGACAGAGAAATCATTGCTCTGCTACCAGATTTATCTAGTGGGCAAGGAGACAGGGGAAGCGGAGGGAGGAGATGCCCCTAGCCGAGGAATAGTAATCCTGATTACGTGTAATGCTTTTGACATAACAGATAATACTGAGGTTTAATTAAAGTTCTCAATGTCTCTCTAATTAACTCCTATATGCTCAGTGCACTGCAAATGCATTTCTATGTATCGAGTGGGCCTATTATTTATTATACCAGTATTGTGCACCACAGCAAGTGCTTATGTCTCCATATTGATTGCACAGTAACCTTACATGATTTATAATGCTTCATTCTCTTGCCAACATGTAATGCTTATGACTGTACCAAAGTGTTTGAGGTCTTTCCTGGCTGCATTGTAAGTGTTTTGACATTTTTATTTCAATAAAAGAATTTAAAGAAAATTCTGAGTCTTACAGCCCAGCCTGCACAACCTATACCTCCACTCATGGAGATTGAGCGGTGACAGTTGACAGCTTTCTACCTTCCTCCTGAATTGGTTGATGTCATCTTGGCAGCCAAACATCCTTCTACCAAATCTGTTTACTCAGGACACTGCTAGAAGTTTGTTGTCCGATGTTCTTTTCATCTCACACAACCCAGAATGCACAGTTATCTGTGTTCTTCAATTTTGCATGCTTTTTGCACAGCAGGGCTTGCTGGGACAATAGTTGAAGGTTACCTTTCACCTCTTTTAGCCTTCTTACGTTTACTTAATCAGCCATCCCTCTTCAAGTCACCAGTTGTGATGTGTTTCTTGAAGTGGCTGAACTTCATGTTCCCGTCAGCACCATCTGTGATGCAGTAGAATGTCCTTAATTTGGTGCTCACTTACACGATGTGCACTTTTTAAACCAATGCACAGCTGCACTCTCCAGTCCACCTACCTACCATCAAAATAGCATTCCTCATCACCATGACAGCAGCCAGGTGAGTGGTTGAACTTCTGCTGCTATCAGTAGTCCCACCATATACATCCTCCGGCAGAAAACGGCTTTCCTGCCCAAGGTAGTCACGCCCTCACACTTAGAGCAATCCATCACCGTACTGAATTTCTATGCACTGCTTCACCTTTAAGGAGGAGTAACGGCTTCATCACCTAAACCATGAAAGAGCGTTTAGCTTCTATGTGGATTGAACTCGTCAGTACTGGCAAGAATACCAACCAATCACTTTCTGTGGGGACAAGAAAGGAGAAGCACTGCAGAATAGGACCATCTATAGATGGATTGTATTCTGCACAAAGATGAATTGGGTTGGGCAAAAAGCAGTCACTAGCAGGCGTGCAAGCGCACTCCACCAGAGCGAAGGCATCTACCACTGCGCTGGTGTTCGGTGTGCCAGTTGGGAGTGGAAGGGACCTGATGCAGAGTCACACAATGCAACTTGTCAACATGTGAGGGAATTGCTACTAAAGTTTAAGGATCCAGTCTAGTGCCTGGAGAAATTCAGAGTTGAGGAATCTTTAATTAGACAGAGTCTCTGCCAGAAAAGGTGTTAAAGAAGGACAGTAACTTCTTCAGTTGCACCAAGTGGTACCCAGCCGTGGTCACTGCTTCCTCAGATCCCTGTATGGGCTTGTACTAGTCCTCGTCTGTTATTTCCCCCAGGCATCACTGCCACTTCACTGGTAGTTCAACCAGATTATCTGACATGATAGCTGTTTTTTGTATGTATGTGAGATTGCTTTTTGTGTCAGTGTTTCCATCGAACTTCTATCCTCCAGGGGAACTGATCTCTTCATCAGGACTGCCCACCGGTATGTCAATTTTACAATGCATATACTAGTGTAGTATATCTAAAGACCTCACTTTGCAGCATTCCATACTCCTCTTTTAGGACCTGAAATGCCTTCAGAGTGCCCCTTCCACAAATATCCCCCAGTTTAATTATAACAATTAGGCCCCATACCCCAAAGCTAGTCATGCTACCCGTGTCAGGCAGTCGTGGTGCGTCCCAGAGTGGAGTCTGTTTTGTTAAGACGATGTGCCATCCAAGACGTTTAGGGCCAGATGTAGCAAGGTTCCAAATTGCGAGTTGCAATTTGCGAGTCCCAGCGACTCGCAAATTGCAACCCTCAATTTGGAATGCAGAAAGGTGTCTCAGACACCTTCTGCGAGTCGCTATGGGGTCGCAAAGACCCACCTCATTAATATTAATGAGGTGGGTCGCAATTTGCGACCCCATAGCGATTCAGGGCACTCACGGGGATGGTGGCCTGCTGGGAACAGCAGACCACCATGTCCGTGACTGCTTTTAAGTAAAGCAGTCTTTTTTTTTCAATGTGCAACCCTTTTTCCTTAAAGGAAAACGAGCTGCACTTTGAAAATAAAACCGAAACCTTTTGGACCACTGCCTGCCCTGAAAAATTATTTTTTTTGCCAGACACAAAGGGGAAGGGGTCCTGGGTTACCATCTACTTCAAGTGGATGGTAACTGTGCTTTCATTTGCGACTGCAATTCGCAAATAGGAAGGGAACACCCCTTTCTATTTGCGAGTCGGGAATGCATTTTGCGAGTCGGTTCCGACTCGCAAAATGCATTTCAACATAGCAAAGACGCATTTGCGAGTCGCAAACGCCGATTTTCGCCGTTTGCGAGTCGCAAAGTCTTTGCTACTTCTGGCCCTTAGTCCCCCTTTCCCAAGTCTGAAGGACCACACGTATGTGCATTGGCCACCTTTGTCTAAGCTGCTTCCCATATAAAGCTGCCAGGTATCCCCTCAGATCCATCCAGTACTTATCAAGTCTAACTGATGGTTCTTCCAGTGGTGGGTACACCTAATCATTACCAGCTGTGAGGCCCAGTAGTATGTTAGAACGTCTTGGGGACAATACCACCCCCCATACCCCATGTGACAGTTTTATCAGGGCAATTTTTTTTTTGGGTGGGGGGGGGTCCCCTTGTTCCACTAGAGCTGCCTTAGCTCTTATTCTGCATTTCAAAAGAATTCCATGGGACACAATAAGGCATGTTTTGCAAAGGCTAGATCCGTATATGTCCTACATGCGGTCCCCTAGGGGCCCTTGATGCGAGGGCATAGATCCCGGATTTGAGGCAATTGATGTGAAACCCAGTACATTTCCTGAAACTCTGTATCAGCTGCTTAAGCCTGTCAATACAGAGCTCCAGGTCTGTCACTTATAGAAGTATGCCATCCACATACATTAAGATCCTTACCTCCTACCCTGTTTCCTATTGCAGTCCCCTCACAAGGGCTTCCTCTCTCACCCAGCAAGGAAACTGTTCGATTGCTAAGCAAAGATCATGAGGGAAAGGGAAAAGCCCTGTCTTGTACCACTCCCCATGTTCAGCAACCTCAAGTAGGCCCTGTTAACTCTAATGCAGGCTGTGGAGTCCCGGTACAGCAATCTCACACATTTTAAGTACTTGGGTATGAACTTCATCCTTTCCAACGGTAAAAATAAATAATTTATCACGTTAGAAGCAATACTAGGGTCCAGTGGCAGCGCGGCTGTTGGCTACACTGCCACCTCCATGTGCACCAGGCATCTAAACATCCTCCTCAAATTCAAACTTCTCCCAGGTATGATCCTGGTTGGACCAAGCTCACAGTCACTCACGAAAGCTGCATTGCCAATACTTTGGCAAGGATATTTGCCTCTGTATTTGATAATAAGATAGGCCTGCAGGAGGAACAGCCTTCCAGGTGTTTAGTGACCTTGTGGATAGCAGTAGTTGTGGCTTGCCACAGATCCTCCGAGAGCCATGCCACTTCGTGTGCAACATTGTACTTACCTTAACATTGGTTCAAAAGTGTACCGGTCAGGCTTTTACAGGGGATCTTCAGAAGACTAACTCCGTCAGGTTCTTAATTTCTTTGTTATATTGTTTTAGATTTAATTTCTATCAGATCTTTATGCACAGTAAGCTACCTTGGCTTTCTGGAGCTTCTAATGTGGTCTCCCTAACCGACGGACATAAAAGAAGTAGTCCAAGTAAGTGAAAACAAATCTCACTGCGTTTCGTTATAATGTTGTAATACTTAATTCTGCTGTATGTCACAGTCAAATGCCATGGATCTGTACTGCTATTCCTACACATATCCCTCATTTTCGAACAATGTATGGGTCTCGAATATAATGCTGCTTAGTTAACAAAACAGCGGAATGAAACGTAATTCTATTCTAAGGCCCTGCATGTAAAATAGCAAAGAAGGGGATGGTAGAGCTGAGTCAGAGTGGGTAATAGTGAAGTGGTAGTGGAAATTCGGAAGAGATGGGCTATCCCCACATGTTTAAAGTGGGTGGAAAGCAAGGACGATGGAGGCAAAGGTATGAAAGAAAGGGAGCAAAGGATGGATTAAAAAGGTAAGATGAGCTAAAACAATGAAGAAATGATGGTAAGAGTACAAAAAAGAAGAAAAAAACAAAGCATACTAGGGATCACACACGACAAAATTGACTAGAAAACATTAAAACTACAGCATTAGGAACAACAGCAAGTAATGAAAGCAAACATGAATAATGAGTTTGGAAGCAGCTGATATTGTTGGGGGATTTCCTAACATCATGTCAGTAATCAATTTAATAGACAGAATTAAATTACGTTTAAATTTACCTTGTTTTGTTTCATTTTGGAATGTGATTTAATTTCTTTAAATACAAAGTTTGATGCTAATCATTTTTCTGTGTAAAATCAGGTCTTTTAGCTGGTCTGGAAATACATGTATGGTTCTTGTCTCTTGTGACTCAAGTTATTCAATACAGAGACAGTTGTATATTGATGTTCCAGGGGATACTGAAGCAGTCAAATTTATTGTGTGTTTGTATGTATTGTAGGGGGACGATGTTGATTATTTTACCCATTATTTTTGGTGTAGGGTACCCTAGCTGGAATTCTCATTGGGCTTGCTCAACTGAACTCTTCTGAACTCAAGCTAAAGAGACTGTGTTATCGTCATGGGTAAGGGCACACTACCATTTTTATTACAAACATAAATGAATTGTGATTTTAAATACTTTTCTGCAAACTGTATTACAGTGCTGATGAAAAAGGTGTAAACCTCTGGGTTGGTTAATGTGTGATCTAGTTCATTGTGTGACTTGTGGTACAGAGATTTTGGGCCAGATGTAGCAAAGCAGTTTTCATTCGCAAATGGTACGAATCGCAAAATTCCACAGTTTTCGAATGCAATATAGCCTTTCTGAATGTATGAAAGGCATTTGCAGTCCCATTGTAGGGAACCACAATTTTTTGCGATTCCCTAAGGTTGCAACTACAAATAGGGAATCACAATTTGCGATTCCCTAAGTATGAAATCGCAAATAGGGATTACCTATTTGCGATTTCATAAGCACTTGTATCAAGCATTTCCTAAATGCGAAATGGACACTTAGGAAATGCTGTTCCCATCAATTCCAAGTTGTTGATAACCATGTGCAATTTTTTAAAGTGCATTTTTAAAAGTGCCTTGTAGCGCGCACATGCCCTAAGGGCATGTGTGCACTTCACATGTGCATAATTCATTTTGGGGGCATCAAAGGACCTTAGGCCCTCAGCACCCTTGGTTTTGCATTGCCTAATTTGTCATTCCCTAATAATGAATCGCAAATTAGGAAATGCAAAACCGTTTCTCACCTATGGGCCTGAAGGCTCATAGTAATGAATGGAGTCACATTTCTTAATAGCGATTCCCTAATAGAATTGCAACTCTGTAGGATTCGCTATTAAGGAATCGCTGTTTTTTTTACATTACATTTGCATTTCCTAAATAGCGATTACCTAAAATTTGCTATTTAGTTAGTGCAAAATAAAACTTTGATACAACCTGCCCCTTTGTTTCTTTTCTGCAGTAGTCAGAGACTGGCTTCCTGATGTTCACAAACTGTGTGGGTTTGTTGGTTTTCCATAGCCCTTTGACACAGTTTGTGCAACTAGCCATTTGACAAAAGGATATGAGTTCCTGTAATGGAATCCCTGGTGGATCTACAGTTATATAATATACTACATTCTTATAAGTATGTGCCACTTAGGTATGTCTTCGGTCCAAAGACATAAACAGTTGTTGAATTTTAGCTACTTCCTGTGAGGGACTAATCCCTAGGTGCAGACTGGTATTGTTGCTTCATAAAAGCTAACAAAGTTTCCATGCTATCATCCAGTGTTTTTAAGGATCCATTGTTAATGATATTTTCACAAAAATATGCATTTCTTTACTACAGCCTGTCTTTAATCACTTGTTTCCAACAGTCATGGTCATTTTTGCCAGACGAGTTTAGTATCCATATATTGTTTAATCAATATGTTGAATCATCAAAATATTCCTGAATATCCCAATGCATTTCAGACAAGATTGATTATTCATGTTTGGGGCAGTACCCTAAGAAAGTATAGTAGTGCTATTGCCCAAACTTTGTTGGACAATCTAAAAAGTCATTAAACATGGCAAAAACACTGTTGCTTCTACATTACATTGTTTTGAAGCAACAAGACACTTGTGCACGAAGGGACTAGTCTCACTCAGAATAGTTTAAGTTCAATAACTAGCTGTTTGAAACACTTAAACGGGAAGCAACTAGCAAGAACAACAGCTAGAGTAAATGTTGGATAGGGTATCACCTACCATGCATGTCAAAGATATGACAAGTCACCAAGGATTTCCATAACCATAAGGAAGAACAGTCCCAATTCCAAGGTGACTTGCAGTATCCTTTTACCATAAAACAGAGGGGATTTTATTCCATATTATCCAGGTCTCTGGAATTACGTAGATCTGCGACCGCAGCATTTTCTGCATAATTGTGCCACATAATCCATCATCTCTTGAATAATATAAAGATTTTAACAAAAAAAATGTTTCTAGCTCAAATGGATTAAAAGCTACAAAAAATGTGGCGTCACATGTTGCGCAATGGAAGGCCCTTTGCAAAGTTTTTTCATATAACAAATTGCAATGATTTTTTTCGTAGATAAACAGCACACTGTTTGCGGCCATTGTTCTAGTAACATCCCTTCTCTACCCAAGCCACTATATCAGCTACAGAGAAGAACTGAACTCTTTGCTAAGGGTTACTTGCTACCTTTCAGTTGATTAGTGTCATAGTTGGGTGTTAAAAGGATGCGGATGAGGTGAAATCCTTCCCAAGACAGTTTTAACGTGTAAAATGACAATATAATGAAGTAATACTATTACAAAGTGTGCCACGTTATACCACATAATTTCCTTTTTCCTATCCATAATTCAACCAACCCCCGTAGTACATTATTTGGTCCTTTTCTGTCACATAATTCCAGTGAAAGTGCATATATTCCATTTCTTGCTTTTTAATTAAAAAAGAGATAGTATGCTTGCTGCCAGGAGATATAAAAGAAAGATCTGTTGTGCGTAATTAAACACATAAAATAGCACTTAGTAATCTGTTGGAAAAAGATGTTAGAATCAGGTTATTGTAAGTTCAGATTTAAACAATTATGTAGTTCAGAGTGTGTAAAAAAATGCAAAGTGATTCTTTCTTTCTTGTAATGACCTATAAATGCTTGCAAAAATATACACGTTGCCATAAATATCTTTATGCTAATCCTTGTTCATTTTAGAAAAACAGGTCAGAAGGAGAAGCCAGTTCTCATTTTCAGTGTTTAAACTGCAACTGTGATGATGTTCCTTGATCTGACGTTTATCTTGGCTGATGGCAGCAGGAATTTTGACATCACAAATCTAGTTTAAGAACTTATTACAGTTGAGATGTTACCTCATTTTCCTATTACAGGTCACTAGAGACGTCAAAGCTAATAAGGAAATTAGAGACCAGCTTTTAATCAGGGTTTGCAGGTTCCAAGGTATTGTACATTAGATTAAGTACCCCAGCCACACTTGGTAAACATATTTATAAGGGTATTACAAGTTACTGAGTAGTGCCATGGCTGTATAGAGCAATGAGGCTGAAGGCAGATTTGCCTTATAAAGTCATGGACTCTGGGGTGACTTACAATATCCTTATAATAAACAGCAGGAAACTTGTATTCCATGTAATACATGGCCACACCATCTCCCCTCCCACAAACCACTTCAAACTTTGGTGTTTTCCTCTTTCATATTAAAGTGAAAGGATGCCTGCAAGCATGAAGAATACAAGTAGAATCTGTAGTGCAAAATTAAACACACCAAAAATGCAGTTAGATATTTGTTAGACATAGTGGAATTGTAGCGTTCCAATAATTGCCTAAAGGGTGCAGAAAATCAACTTGTTGCCTTAAATATCTTCTTTCTGATGATCACTGTTCATCTAGAAAAAGCGAGCAGAAGAAGGAAAAGCCAGGTTTTGTTTTTGTTGTTGAAACTGGTTTTAATTATGCTTTGTGTCCCACCGTTCCCTTTTGCTGCTGACTCTGGCAGGAGGCATTATTACACCAGAACTCAACTGTAGTGAGTTATTACAGTTGAGCAGCTATGCCATTTCATTATTAAAGGTAGTGTCTCTCTCAGCAGTGTTCCTTCACTCATCTGCAGTTTTGTTTACTTCATTGTCACTTCGGTTCTGCATCCTCTGATCCGCATAATGTAAATCAGTTTTTAAAATGAGCAAGACAACAGTATGCTAGCTTACATGAAAGATACCTATATTCGATTTCAAGGTATCAAGACAACATAGGTTAATTTCTCAGGCACTTTTAAAGGAAGAGAAACAGATCCTTGGTAGATAAGACCAGCTGTATTACCTTTTAGGTGAATGAAATGTAAATACGTTTGCCGAAAGCAGGAATTAAAGATTAATTTCAGATAGCATGATACAATGAAAAACAGGAAAATCTTTGTTTTTTATTGAATTCACTCTAATTGTTTGCTAAAAAAATAAGAAAGAACTAATGCTTCATGTAAAACATGTTTTGCGGTCACAATTTTAAAATGGTTGCTACCACAGAACAACTTTTTATAATGTGTCAAAGCCGTTTACAAGACAAGTCTTTCTGACTTGTAACATGGCTTTTTTTTTTACCCTTTACAATTCACAGCTAGGAGAGGCGTGAAATGGGCATCCACCTTGTATTTCAGAGTTGTTACTGAATATGTCAATGCTTTGCAACCACTATTAAGCTTGCAAAACCTTGATCAGATACGGACACCTCAAAGGTAGAGGCATCTGATTCTGACAAGGCAAAATTCTAATGACTGAGATGTGTCACAGGTGAATTAAATCAAGTTTATTTAAATTCATAGAACTATTCGGTTGTGGGAAATGAACACACATGAGCTCCTCCACATTCTGCGCATCCCAGTCATCTCCAAACTGTCGCCAGCCGTTCTCCCCCCACATTCCAACTTAAAATATTAAACAGTTTTTAACTATAACATTAAAACAAGCATAGGGGCTACCAGTATAATTACCTTATTATATATCTTCCTTTTTTCCAAATTAAAAAAACAAAAAAAAATAAAACATAAAGAACAATAAAAAATATACATTATGCAAATATAAAATGTAAAACTTACATGGTTAAGCAATAGTACTAACACAAATTCATTGTCTCTTTTACTTCACAAATCAGTTGTGAAACCTACTAGGTTTTACCATTGTTCTAGTGTGTTTATGTATTCTGTACTTATCTTTGAAACATTAACAAGCTGCCTATAATTTTCATTCCTGTAGTATGGATTGAGAGCATTACCTTCACCATCAAAAAGTTGATGCTTGATCTTATGACCCAGTCCTTCGGAATACTGACCGCTCCCATAATTTTTCTCTGGCATTTTTTTTCCAACAGTAACAACCATAGCCAGATTCCACCAATGACCATCTCTAATCTTAATGGCATTTCCACAGATTTTTACTACTTTGACCAGTAAGCTGAATGTACTTTTTTTCTTCTGGACATGAACAGACGATTTTACATGGACCAAGTCACCAATCTTGTCTTGAACCAGTTTTTCTTTTGTCATAGCATATCTTTTGCTTATCTTGTGAGACCTGAATATTTTCTTTTACCAGTTCCTTCAATTTTCAACATTTGATTCACCTTTTATCCATTTCGACATCCACACAGAATAGAACTTGGTATGAGGTTTTCTTCTCCTCAGAAGTTCAATGGAGAAATTTTGGTGGTGGAGTGGGTTGTGGTCGTGTAAAACCATTACATATTGTGCACTGCTTTTACTACATCCACATTGGAGTATTTGGCATATCTGATACATTTCCCCACCACTTTATTCATCCTCTCTAGAAACACATTTGTTTGAGGGTGATGCAATGAACTCTTAACATGTTTGACACCACATTCCTGAAGAATCTCTCTATTTCCTTACATACGAATTGTATACCATTGTCATTAACCATATATTCTGTAAAACCTTGTTACAAATATTTATCTTAGAAAAGCTGTAATGGCATTAGCATTAAGATCTCTGATCATCTTTAATTCTGTCACTTCCAACAGTAGTTAGTGAGAACCACTATAAATCTCAAACCACCTGGGAAAGAATCATATGGCCCCATAATGTCTATGCCTAATTTAACCCATGGACCATTAGGACATTCTATAGCCATGAGAGGAGAGGTGGACACTGTCAGATGTCCGTCTGCTGACTTATAAATCACACAGCTCTCCACTGCCTCATCAACTTAGGGGGTCCTTACGACCTCGGCGGTCTTTTTGCAAGACCGCCTGAGGGACCGCTGAGTGGAAGACCGCCTGTGCAGGTGATTTGCTGCTCGGCGTATTATGACTGTTGGCTGCTCTCTGTCGTTATTCCAACGGAGAGCCGCCAACAGCCATACTTGCGGGCGGCGGGGAAGTGAAAGTTGCTCCACCTCCACCGCCACGCCAACAGAACACCGCCCAGCGAATCACGTCCTGTGATTCACCGTGGCGGTGTTCTGTTGGCGGTGTGGTGTCGACGGAGCTGCCCCCATGGCTACCGTCCCCTCCCGGAGGATCGACGGACCAGGTAAGTCGATCGTCCGTTAGGGGAGGGGGGTGGAGGGGTGTTGTGTGTTGTGTGCGTGCATGGGGGTGTGCGTCTGTGTATGTAGAGGGTGTGTGTATGCTTGCGGGGGTGTTGTGTGTATGGGAATGAGTGCGTGTATGGCTGTGGGTATGTCTGTATGGATGTGTGCGTGTATGTTTGAATGTGGGTGTGCGTGTCTGACTGTGTGTGTGGATGTAGCCATGTATGTTGGGGTGTGTGTGTTGGTGGTGCCTGCATGCGTGTCTGGTGTGTGTGAGTAATGTTATGTTGGGGTTCGGGGTGGGGAGGGGGGCCCTGCCACCTTTGGGGGGTGGCAGGGGTGGTGGGGGGGTAGGGGAGGGAGTCGGGTGGGGGGTGGGGGAGACCCCTATCAGTGCCAGGGAAGGAATTCCCTGGCACTGATAGTGCTTACCGCCATGGATTTCATGGCGGTTGAAACTGCTGGAAATCCACGGCGGTAAGCCGGGTCCAAATACCGCCGGCAGTATACTGACGGCCGCCGGGCTGGAGACCCAGGTCTTTAGCCCGGCGGTTGTCTCCGCCCTGGCGGGGCGGGACAGAGAACCGGCGGTTGACCATGGCGGTAACCGCCATGGTCATAATTCACCAAGGTAAGACCGCCAGCCTGTTGGCGGTCTTACCGCCGGTTCTCCGCCATCCGCCAGGGTAATGACTCCCCTAGTGTCCATTCATGGTCACCAAAATGACTCACAAATCCGTCTTTTAGTTAGAGACACCCCCAGATGACCCTCATGAGCATTGGCAATAATGTTTCTTCTTGTGGTAATAGGAGGAATTAACTTATCTGATCTTAAAACAGGGCCATTCTCAACAGAGTCCTCATCACTGACTTTTCAATATGGCTGTACTAACAGTGAAAGAATGTTCTCCCCGGGCCAACCTCTTTTGACCATGTCTGTTATTTGCTGCAAAACTTGATCTCCTGACATGGCTTCCCTCCAGTCCTCCTCCTAACATACCTTAAGTTCAGGAATTTCAAGAGAAGCCATTAGGCGATCTTCAAAGTCTTCCTCTAATAAATCAGACAGTTTCACATCACCATCAACTTCCTCTTCACTTTTACACAGAAAAGGGGAAAGAAAATTTGCCCTACCATTCCTTTCACCAGGAATGTGTGTGATCTCAAAATGATATTGCATGCATTTGGAGGATAGCTATAATATACCTGGAGAGCAAACCTGACTACCTCCTCAAAATGTTTACCAGAGGTTAGTGATCGGTTTGCAGTCTGAAATGCCTTCACAGTACATAGGTGAATAATTTCTCAATTGCCCAGAAACATGCAAGCAACTCTCTATACAGAGCATTGTTATTCTGCCTCCCTAAGCACTGTTGAAGAAAAGGCTACCATAATTTCCTTGTTTACATCAACCTGTGTAAGCGTGGATCCAAGACCTACCTGGCTGGCATCAATAGTAATACAAAATGACAACCTTGGGTCAGAAGGTTTAAGAGCTTCACTTTGATCTGTTGGAATGCCGTATCACACTTGTCACACCAAACAAATTGGTCCCTTTCTTTAAAAGGTCACTAATGGGTCTCACTTTGGAAGCAAAACGAGGGATAAAGCGTGAATAAAATTCACACATTCCTAAAAATGATTTGATGCCTGCCCTGCCAGTGGAAGGTGTAACTCCAACTGTGGATTCAACTAAAACCTGTCTGGGACTCAGACAATCCTTAGAGATAACATGTCCCAAATATTCCACCTCACTACACAGAAATGTACGTAAAACAACTCCATGGATTTCAAAAATACCCAACACACATTCCAGAATAGTATTATGTTCTTCAACATTTTAAGCAAATATTAACACATCATCCTGTAAAGCCAGGTTACCTTCAACATCCTTCGGAAGATTATACTTGACACTTTGAAACACATAGGCCATAGAAGCTAGTCCAAAAGGCATCCTGCAGTATTGGAAAATGCCAATATGAGGAATAAAGGCCATCAAATGTCTCAAAGACGAATGTAGTTCTACTTGGTAGTATGTGCTAGCAAGGTCAAGTTTAGAAAAAATAGTGGCACCTGCAATACACACAGATAAATCAGACATTTTGGGCAGCGGATGGGCATCCACCCAAATTACTTTGTTGAGTGATCTAAGATCCACACAAACTCACAATTGGCCATACCGTTTACATGCCACAACGAGTGCAGAAAGCCAAAGAGAGGATTCAGCTGGCTTAATGATCCCCTTTTCACACAGGCTTCTTAGTTCTTTTTCTAGATCATTTCTGACACTGAAAGGGACACCCCTCAGTTTGTGTTTAACTGGAATCGCCCCTTCCTGTACCCTGATTTTGTGCTTGAATCCTTTGATTTTTCCTAGCTCTTCTCCAAAAACAGTAGAAAACCTTTGTTCCACTCACATGCCATATCCTCACAATCAATCACCATAACTTGTTATTTGGCCCCTGGTCTGAGGATCATTCCAAACAACCCTTGATGGAATCAGCCTAGTATATTTAGACTTTCAACTGCCACATACATTTTCCCTTAATCTCCCTCCCTTTGAATTTCAGAACCCCCTCAAAATAGCCTAATAACGCTATTCTCTATTCCTCGTATGAGACCTGAGAACAGTCAGGTGGATGTAACGACCTATCACCCCACATTTAGGTGTATAGAGAATAAGTGATCGTGGTGAATATGGCTCCTGAATCAATTAGGAGATTGAGTACTTTGTCTCCAACACAAATGCCAGCCACAGGATCTACACACTTTGATAGATCACTCATTACAGGTTATTTTCCTTCATCACCAGTAGCTAGAATAAGATCTTGCGTTCCCAAACCATCATCATCAGAGTCAGGATCAGAACACCTACGGAAGCAACTGACATTTTAGAGTTCTTCCTCTTAGAAAAAACTGTTGCAAAGTGACTGATTTGTTTTTTATTTCATTTATTTATTTTTACATATTACATTCATGGCAGGACACTTACCACCCTTTTTGTGTGGAGGATTCCCACACCTAAAGCAAAACTTTGTATTCAGCGGAGGAACATTTTCATCTTTTATATTTTTTCGGGCAAAATTATTTTTAACACAGTTTATTTTCTGGCAAGATTTCAATACTTTCACCACATTCACAGTTTTCACAGGCTTATCATCCAGTTCTTTAGCTTAAATTTGTGAAATCTCAATACTTCAGCCATTTTGATACTCTCAACAAGTGATGGATTATTTAATGACAGATGTTTCTGTCTAATTTGTCTTTGCAGTGACACACAAACTGATAGCTAATTAGCTGATCAGTGAAATTCTCAAATTGGCATTCAGCAATTAGTGTGCGCAGCACAGAAATATAAACCTCGGCATCCTCTTCAGCACTTTGTTTATATTTTTTTAAAAAAAATCCTGCAATATCATTAGACGGCTGCTTGTCAAAACGCAGTTTGAAGTTTTTTTCTACAGCCTCAGAACATTCGCCATTGCCTTCAATACCATCCTGTGGCAACTCAGGTAGGTGTTTATAAACTGATCTACATTCAAAGCCTAATGAATGTAATAATAAACATTTGTTCCTCTCAGCCCTAAACCTGGGTAATCCTACGCCTCCTAAGTAGTTCTCAAAAGCATCAAACCACACCCTACACTTATCTTGTGGTTCACCTGGTGTTTCTAAAGATGAGAGAGGAGGAGCGACTAATTGCATTTTGAAATTTTACACCAAAGACTACTGTGGATAAATAAGAACCTAACACTGGACTATGTATGTAACCCCAGCTGAACCACCGCTTGGAACATTGTACCTATGCACCATGAACACTTGAGATAGAAATTATTGTAATAGTGTTGCATAATCATGAAGTAAATGGCAGGAAATACATTTTTCAAATAGTTCTCATATGTAAATCCTTGGTAATCAATAAAGGTGTGTGCATCACCGGAAAGAATACAAACAAAACTACAAAGTTCTCCTCACCACTGTGTGGTTTATAAGCCCATCATTAAATTAAAAAAAACTAAAGGTGTATGCAATATAATAAGGTGTGTGTATCACAGATGTAAAAACGCAATGGTTTTAGACTCCTGTGTTGCTTGAAATGGTGTGTGTATCACTAATGCGCAGACCATACGCATTCAGTACTTCTATTGGGCAAGGGAAAGAAGCCCAATAGTTTGTCATACAAGGTAAATACCCCTAGATAGATGCCTTACGTTGATACAGGAACCACAGAACCACAGAACCACGTTGACTCAAGGAAACACAGCGTGTACGATAATCAAAAAACAGAGAGTTAACACTGATGACTAGTAAAAGAGGTGAGCATATCACCGTGAGTGTACGCACATTTTGGATCCAGTAGCAATAAATGTGTGTATGCCATTGTACTGACAACCAGGTATTGAACGTAAATTATAGTTCGACTCCCCCTTACTTCTGTATTCGCCCAAAATAGATTGCAAAATATCTGTCAGCAGCACCGGTCGCAGTGTGCGGTATCGGCATTGCACGACATGCCCCTACTTTTTATGAAAAAACAACCGTCCCAAGGCAGTAAATTCCAGTAATGCAAATGCTTCAGCAGAAGTTTCATTCAGGGAGTGTCCTGTGCTGTGAAACCACTGGAGTGGCAGACACCTTAACAATAAACAGGCCTTCTTGCCAGGATGCCTCTTGCCTAAAGAAATGCAAATGCACACAGCTGTCTAATCTGCAAATATAAAGGGGTTCAGGAGCCCTGTGCTGGTATAATCGATCGAATCACATGAAACTTTGTGATGACAATTATTTATTGTTTTCCAATTGTAGTGCAAGGGAGTTACCAGCCAAGCTGTGAAGTGCACGCTTCTCATGTCTGTTAAATAAAAATAAATCATTACATACAGTCTGGGTGTTACCAAAACCTATATTTGTAAGCACCATTTTATCTGAAACCTTTTTAGGTTGCCTGTAAGCGTTTGACCTGGTGTATACTTAAGTATACTTATACTGTGGGCTTAAAGCGATCTCATTTGTTGGTTGCAGTGTCCTTGAAAAATTCTTGCTCGCTAGTGGTCAGTCCTGCCCTTTTCTCACTCCTTTTTCTGTTTCAGAGCAGTGACCAACTACTGTATTATTCCACTTTGGTTTCTTTATCTGTTGCTGTGGTGGACTTTTTTTGTTATTTCTTTGGTGTTCCCCTGTCACTGCAAGGTGTTTTAGGCTGGTAGCTGCCTGCGTTTTATTGCACACATGTGGCTGACATTTTGTTAGAAATAGGGTCTTTGGTTGGCAGTCAGGTAACTCCCTGTCCACGCAAGGACCCTCTCTCTAGTCAGGGTAAGTCACACACAATCCAAGTTATCCTATACCCACCCTCTGGTAGCAAAACAATATAGATTCAATAAGTATACGTTGAGATATCACTGTAAAAATGATATAAAGTGCCTTTAGTCTTTAAAAAGCAACTAGTGTCTCTTACAAGCACAAAGTACCTGGTTATGAGCACCTTCACTTCCTCAATGGGAAAGCATACTTTTTTCTTCCTTTTTGTCGAAAAAGATATCTGTCAGTTTCTATGGTAAAAACGCTATATAATACTTGTGTGAATACCCACACAGTTCTGAGTTTGTTAGTGTTCAAAATAGTGTCATTGCCCACCCACTGTACCCAAAGAATGGAGTAGGGACTTTCAACACTTACAGTTTCCAAATGGTGAGCTCCCCATGCAAAATCTTCCCTCTGACCAGTCTACGTATGAATCTGGCTCAAACCACCAGTGTTCTAGAGTATGGGCTGAGGATAAAAAAAATTGCTGAGCATTTTTACGAATTTTAGAGGGGAAATTAGATAGCTTAGGACCAGAAGAGGGGGAACATGTTAAGAAATTTGGTTTCTGTAGGAGAGCAATTCATATCACACTTCAGCTGTTTTTAAGCACAGTAGATAACATTTTGTTATTCTGCTCAATTTAATGGTACTTAATTTACTAATGGTAGAAGGATGAGTTGGTTTTGTTGATGTTCGAAATTGTGGCCTACATTTCACAGCTGATGTAACAAGCATGTATTTAACTCACTGAGCTGTCTTGTACATTGGCAGTGTAACTTTCAAGCAGTAAAGAGGTCAATGGTGGTAGAAATGGTTAGGGCATAAAGGTAAGGATCTTTGAGGTACATCAACAGTCCGGTAGAACCGTTTATAGCAAAGCAAGTAAGGTTCTCTAGGGAGTAACTGTTCAAGGTTTAAACATTAGTAGCCCGTTTTTTAGGTCGAACGCGCAAGCGCTTTGACTTGTTGTAATCTCTCTGTGGGCTTTTAACCACGCATACCACACACCCAGCACTATCACTCGTTCATAGGCTTGCCTTTTAAATCATTGCCTTTAAAAAAATCATTTGTTATCATTGGTAGATGCTTTACTTTTGTCCCTCCTTGAGGCAGTTTGGTTACCGCCTTGGAGATCGACTCTATTACATGGATAATTAATTGCACGATTACTGATATGTTTGACTGCAAACAAACTTTTTTTTCTGTTTGTGTCTCTCCTTCGCGCTCACTCTCACGGCGGCCGTGGCACTTTGAATCAGCTCGCCTGTGTCAACTGTTTTACTTTTGTTTTCAATTTATGTTGCAAGAAAAATCCAATTAGCAATTTGTAATGCTAATAGCTGTAACTCGAGCAAATGCGAGACCCATTCCATTGCAAATGCTAGTTTCCCATTTGGTAGCAGTTTGTCTTTTATATTGCGTGTAATGATTTGTAGGTTCTTAGGGCTTTCTGTCGCAGGCTGGGCCCTCGTAGCACTAACAATACACAAGCCACACTACTCCATTGCACCAACCAAGATTTTATTCTGTGGCTTTCTGGAAACACACAGGCGTCTCAGTGCATTAACTGAGAGGTTTCATCAGGCACAATAGTACACTTATCACTGATTAACTTCACTTTTTAAATTAATTTTTCATTGAATCCTTGAGTTATTTTATATGTAGCTACCTGAAGGAGAATATATATATATTTTTTTTAGTCGCACCTTTGACCCCGCAGTTCCCCGCTGGTCAGCAGCAAACAAAATTATAGCTGGAGCAGGTGTGACCTACAAAACAGACATTTCGTAGAAGAACGGATGTGAATATAAAAATATTTTAGAAAAGCAGGCTTTATGATAAATGTCCACACGGTGGCGTACTTCCACCACGGTCGCATTGCATGCACAGCAATATGAAAGCTTCACATGATGGGGCACATTCACCACTCACCGCAGTAAGCAAAGGCACGTACAAAGGACACAGGACACACTCCGACAGTAGCAGGAAACGACAGGAAACGCTTTGGTGGCACAGACCACAAAGGAGGGAGATTTTCCTCAGAGCTTTAGCGAAAAAGCAGAAAGCAGGCACTGAAGACCTCTCACCCCTGAGATGTGAAATAAATAGCAGACTACAACGCTGTGATCAGAGGTACAGAACACAGGCGCCCTTTGAAAACCGAGGTAGCCGATGGCGTTCGACCTGTAGCTCAAGTCGATTACTTTTGTGATGACTGAGGCGTGTCACAATTGAAATAAATCAAGTTTATTTAAATACATAGGGCTATAAGGTTGTGGGAAACAAACACACAGTAGCTCTTCCTCGCCCCATGCTTCCCAGCCGTCTCCACACTGACTGTCGCCCGCCATTCTCCCACCACATTCCAACTTCGAATATTAAACAGCTTTGAACTATAACACTAAAACAGACATAGGCTACTAGTATAATTGTCGTACAACAAAGATGTCCACATTGGGAAATCAAATGCAAGAAATGGTGTCTGCTAGTCCTTGCAAGCCACTGTCCTTGCAGCTGAAGCCATGCACAGAGGGTTCCAAATTGAGACCCTCTATGTCATATTCATAAGGTGGGTCATTTTGCAACCCTCTTTAAAGGAACATTTTATGATTCTACCTATTAGTACATAGGTTGCATAACAAAAAATAAAGGCTGGTCGCAAAATGTTGATGCGAAATTGGCAGCCACAACCTGTGGCCTGTGTAGGTTTATCAGGCCCTGAAATATTTTGTGTTGCATTCAGCTGTCTTGGAGAGCATTTACATGCAAAACCGAGCTAGTGTGATGGAAATAGTCCCATTGTGAACGACCTTGTTCAACAATAATAGAGAAACACGTTGACAGTGAATAGCAATCTATGTACCGGCCAAAGGTTAAGCAACTTGAACAAGGTGAGCATTCACCTTGTCTGAATATTGGGTAAACGAGACTTCAAGGGATTCATAGTGGCAACAAAAATGCTCTCTTCCTATTTGATCCAGTTTGCAGAACCACGCGTTTCTATCGTTTTGAATTCATATGTCCCCCTGTTTCTCTTTGTTTTTAAGTTTCCATTAAGTACTATTTTTTTTTTGCTCTCTCATTTTACCATCTGCTGTGGATTGCCAATACCACAATCAACACGGGCAAAGGCTTTTTCAAAGGATAACATAACGTGCATTTGTAAAGAGCATAGCCATCCTGCAGATTATTTTGAAACTTAAATAACATGTTTATTGTTATCCAACTTAGTGATGCTCATTTTATGTTCCTTGGAATGATGGAAGGCTAAGTGGGCCCTATGTGAGTTGAACTCGTGGTCATAAGGTCAAACAGAGATCCACAGATGCATTAATCCACTGGGACACCAGGCCTGATGCTGTCACTTCACATTTATTTTCCTGTAAAGGCCCAGCGCAGTTATCACCTACTCACCTGTGTCTCTACCATCTAAGCGTTTATTACCAACCAGTTTTGAACGTTTATGGAAAAATAACCACACTCTTTCGTGTATGCTACTGAAGACCAGTTTCATACAATGCAAAGGGTGCCACGTTTCATTTTCACAGCTGTCCCTCATAAGCCTTTTGTGTGCTAGGTGAGTAATTTCCATTTTAGGCATATCTGTATATTCTGCACGTGAATCTAGACAAGGACAAGAGGTCAGTCAGTGTCAGAGGTGGGACAGGTACCACAACAGGCCTTGGTCTTCAGGTCAGCCAAGGCTCAGCAATAGTATCTGGTCTAGTGGAGGTCAAACCCATTGCCTACTGGAAATGGTGTAATGGTCACTACCACTACTGTCGGCTATCGCCGGTACCTGAAATAGGGATCCTGTAGGGTACTGCTGAAACACTTTCTCCTGAAATGTTTGCGATTCCACAGAGAAAAAAGAAGCAATAGAACAACAATCACAGAGTTCCGTTCAAAAACCTTAAAATTCACCACATTGTTTTCAGAAGCTTATAGGCCCTGTGTCCTCCTTTTCCATGTGGCTCTTCTGACTTGTTTTAAACGAAGAGCCCTACTACACCATCTCACTCTGCATTGGGGCCAACAGTGTGAGCCACCGCTATAGAAGGTTGCCCTTCTGTAAGAGATTTTCTAATTCTCTGTTCAGGGATCTGTCCCCTCTGATTACACTAACAACTTACTACTCTTATTTTGATAAAATACTAATGGACTATGGCCAGTTCAAGAAATTACAATCAATGTAAATTAGCTGGAGTTGAATACAAAATATCTGACCTTGAACATGTTTCTACTCCTTCATCGAGAAGATTTCTTCTTTTGATGGTCAACACACTGACCATGTTCATTTTGAACAAGCAAAAGAGGACATTTCCTGTGTTGGTTTCCTCTGTAACTGTGGGACCGGGTCCATTGAAGCAGGATACTCCCACAAAGTGGCGTAACAAAACTTAAGGGGGCCTTCCTGCAAAGTACCTGGAGGGGCTTCCTCCCCCCTGGACCCAGTCAGAAGCATGCTGCCCGTGCACAGTGTACTGTGTTGAGGGGGACCCCTGGAGCTCACACCTCATTTCCCCCATTCCCTCCCTCCTCACTCCCTGCAGCGCGGGGGCTCCGGGGGCCTCTGTTACACCACAGCCTTTCACAAAGAGTGAGACAAGAACGTTTCTGCAATCCTTTGCACCTTACCAATAACTGATGAATTTCTCGATTCTCTATATGCCACACTTTGCCCACTCAGTCAGTCACACTTCAACAAGTAGGACTTTCTTCAAACACATCAGTGTATGACAATGTACATCCATCACTGCCCAGTATCTGGGAGCAGAAATGGATCATCTGTGGAACTGGCATCCAGATTAGTCTGGGAAATTCCTTTGTGCATTTCTACACACTCCACTTATGCCCTGGGCTCTGCAGAGGTTCAAACACCCCATCAACCTGGAAATGTTCCTAACTACCCCTTACTTTTCGATGTGGTTTTTCTGTTCATTAGCAACTTTTTGCAGCTTTCTCAGATTTCAGGTCTTGTAGTTGTGCAAGGCGGACATAGGCCCTCATTACGACCCTGGCGGTTGATGGAGAAGTGGCAGTTTTACCGCCAACAAGCTGGCGGTAAAAAATTTGGAATTATGACTGCCACTTCTCAGATCAGACCGCCAGGGCGGAGACGACTGCTGGGCTGGAGACATGGGTCTCACCGCCATGGATTTCATGGGGTTGGGAACCGCCATCAAATCCATGGCGGTGAGCACTATCAGTGCCAGGGAAAATCTTGGCACTGATAGGGGTCTCCCCCACCCGAGTCCTTCCCAGACACCCCCTGCCCCCGGCCACCCCCCAAAGGTGGCCGGACCCCCCATCCCACCCCAACATCACATTACTGATTCACACCCGACACACACGCAGGCACCACCAACACACATACCCGCACACACACCAACAAACATGCCAACAGCCACACACACAGTCATACACACACACCCACAG
Source organism: Pleurodeles waltl (assembly GCF_031143425.1). NCBI lineage: Eukaryota > Metazoa > Chordata > Amphibia > Caudata > Salamandridae > Pleurodeles > Pleurodeles waltl. The sequence goes on along the minus strand of NC_090448.1, from coordinate 912,835,847 downwards.
TCAGACATACACGCACACATCCATACAGACATACATAGTCAGCCACGCACACATTTCAAAACACACAACACCCCGCATACATACACGCATTCACACACCTCCTCTACATACTCACACATATACCCCCATGCACACACACAACACCCCACCCCCCTCACCTAACGGACGATCAACTTACCTGGTCCGTTGATCCTCCGGGAGGGGACAGGATCCATGGGGGCTGCTCCGCCGCCATCACCCCGTCAACAGAACACCGCCACGCCGAATCATAGAACGTGATTCCGTGGGCGGTGTTCTGTTGACGTGGCGGTGGAGGTGGAGCAACCTCCACTTCCCTGCCGACTGCCAGTATGGCTGCACTGGTGGTCTTCAGCACGGCGGTCCCTCGGTGGTCTTGTAAAAAGACCGCCGAGGTTGTAATGACCCCCTTAGTGTCCCTACGTCCTTATCATTACAAAGCAAGAGTCTATTTGGTATAAAACTACCTTATGTTCATTTAAATCTTCAACTGTCCAGTAGAACTCCATTAGGTATCAGTATAATATGCAATTAGTTTTTGTTTGCCAATGCGTCCAACTGAACATTTTACACTCCTTGCTAGATGGCGTTTTACATTTTATGACGCATCTAACAAACTTATGAAGCCTTGTAGAATGATTGAAACATTATCTCTCGACATTCACTGCCAATCTCAGTAGACCTGAAGAACTCATCATGTTAAGCAGTTAAATGCACATTGGCAGACTACTTCATTTGCACCGTCACATCAAATACTTTGCTTCACTTTGTGACACTAACCTATCCCTTGCCTCTTTAAAACTTTACAGATCTTCCAAAAATATTGTCTTGTGTCATTGCCATCCTTACATGGCAAATGCTCTTCTTGGTAGCTACTAACTCAGCAGAAGAGAACTCTGTCGTTACAAGTTCTGTGTTTGCTTTTCCATAAGGAGACATTTTCCCAAAAAGGGTACTCTCTTTTAATCCAAAGCTTTTATTAGAATTTCATCTCTTCAGGCCTCCCAACCAATACTTACCTCGTTGTTTCTCCACCGAGGAAACCCTGTGCTACCGTAATGCTTCCAAGTCCCTTAACATATGCTTGAAATGAATGCCTGCTCTTATAAAGTAAATATTTCTTAACACCTGGTTGTGGGAGTCAGTTTACAAAGGAGATGTATGACCATCCCCTCAGACATTTCAAGGTGGGCGTTTTGAGGGTCTTTCTTTCTCCCACCATGTTTTCTTCTTGAAAACTGCGGTCTCTGGGTGATTATCTCTGTTCTAGTATACTTGAGACCACAAAAGAGAATGATTATTCGCATCATAATGGGCAGTCAGCCAGAAGGGATCCCATAAGGGACACCTTCAGTTGTTACGCCTGTTCTCGCTTGCTTCCTGCATTGAGAGCAGGCGTTTCAATTTTGTGTGGATAGGCTCGCTGGACGTTCACATACATATTCCAAATCAGCTTTGTTGTGAAGGATGAGGAGCCCAATTGCTGATAATCCTCTGCATACTAGAACACTCGCCAATGTTTTCACTAAAGGGGGAACAGTACAGCAATAATTTTTGTCAGCGCTCCAGGTATAGTTTTTTTCTAGAGGGTAAAGCAGGGCTGCCATTCTGTTGTAGGTGGAGTTGAGCTTGGTGCTAAATACTCAAAGGTTCTTGAGCCTGAGCTTCCAGTTTGAGAAACAACTACTATTACCACATCCAATTGGATTAGTTCTGTCGATCTTGAAAGGATGAAACTCTGAGTTTGTCGTTCAAGCGCGTGAACTTGTGTGTGCGGTTTGTACACGCGTCAGTGAGATAAACCACTGTGCTGTCATACTAGCACTCTGGCATGAAAATGAGTTAGAGCTACGCAGCCGACAGCCCCCACTCCTGCCTTTCACAAAATCTGTCCCACCTTCTGCCGTCCTGTGAATTCCAATCAGTCACATGCATGATAAAGCACACACATCCCTGCAGTGGGCAAGTTACCCAACCTCCCCGACTGACTTAACCGGGACTGGGTGCGTAAAACACATTTACACACACATATGTGGTAGACACCAACCGTTCAAGAGGATCTACTGAGATGGAACCTTGACTTGCAGATTGCACAGTAATCTTCAGCGTGTGCCCTTTTCACTGAGGTGGGATCCGCAATGTAATGCTTTCAGAACCGAGACATTATTGCAGGGCGCTGCTTAGTGCAAATCTCTTTGGTTTCCGTTACACTCGATGCATCGTCACTCAAGGATGTTACATTGTCTAGGATGTTCTGTGCAGGTAAATGCTTGAAGCTTTGTCCGGTATATTCCGTCCCCGCCTACCCAGTACTTTAAGACAGTGAAGCGCCACTCGCACGATATTAGTCACGGTGGGAGTGCAGGACAGTGGTGCAAAGGGCATGGAAAATATCCTGCATAGTGTGTCCGCTACTTCGCCTTTGCTCTCCCTCCATCAGATCTCCCGCCCAGCCACCTCTCTAGAACCATCTGCAGTACTACGACTGTACACGATAGAACAAAAGCATTGGCAAAGATAACTGGTCTGATGTTGGCTGCCGGTCAGATTCGTTGTCTGGGCTTCTTTTGGTGGTTAGTTTGTTTTGTAATAGTTTTTGCGGAGAGCTTTTAGTAACTTGCCAGTGTATAGAGACATTGGCTAAAAGCAAAAAAATATATATTTTGCTCACAAAAAAATCACAAATTGACACAGTAGACCCACGGACTGAACGGAACTAATTTGGGTGCGGATGTGAGCAGAATTCTGTCACTCACATTGAAGTGTGAGGACCTATTGTCTCAGGATGCTTGTTTCCGGTCCAGGGAGGACCTGGCTTGGCAGTTAGGGCTTGACTGTTCCCAAGGAGGAGAGGGTCAAGACTGATTTGCATATGGCTGGGTCCAACCTGGGGTTGCATGGTGAGCAAAAGATCGATGGATTGAACCCAGATCTGTGACTGGGGTTGAGTGCTTGAAAAGTTTCAACACTCCATCCATCAACCTTTTGTATTGCTAAAGTTGCCCTAAGTGGGAAGGGTATGCCCAGACATGGGTCCCTTGCTCACTGTGCCACTGGATTCAAGCTAACCTGGCTGACGAAGTGTAATACCCTGAAACCTGTCCCAGGATGCTTGTTTCCAGTCCAGAGAGGACCTGGCTTGGCAGTTCGGGCTTGACTGTTCCCAAGTGGAACAGGGTCAAGACTGATTTGCATATGGCTGGGTCCAACCTGGGGTGGCATGGTGAGCAAAAGAACGATAGATGATCTGTGACTGGGGGTGAGTGGTTGAAAAGTTTCAAACCTCCATCCATCATCCTTTTGTGTGCTAAAGTGACCCTTTGTCACATCCTGTATGCTGTAATGGGTGGAAGTAAAATGTGAAAGACAGAACAAACCAATGTATAAACGCAAGACCTAAAAAAGATTTGTGAAGTGCGCTGGTGTGGTTGGTGGCGTATGGGCCTCCATAGGCAATTTTTGCTAAGTGATAACACTTTTAGCAGATGCCTTTCTTGTCCTGCTTATGGTGTATGCACTATGGTGTATGCACTTTCCAATGCACCAAAATCTACGTGTAATGAATGCAGTTGTGATACATACTTATATTTTGCCTAAGGGCCTGTCTCTTTCCGCCAACCAACATGTCTTGCAGTTTGGATTTTCGTCCTTAAAAGTGTATACCTTTTTCATTAACTTATTGATAATGAAATGAGTTAAGAGTGATAGCTCCATAATATTCACCCTGTATTACAGATTACTTGGTGTGGATAAACTGTTTGCCTATGCTATCCATGAATGGCTTAGCGACATCAAGAAAAGCCAGCTGCCAGGAATTCTGGGAGGAGTTGGACCGATGCACTCACTCGTACAGTTAGGTGAGTTACTAGCCTGCTAAATGCTTTGTATGTTTGTGTTTCTGTTTCTATATCTTGAAAGTAGTTACAGCATGGTAACATTCTCTCAGTTGTCTTACAGACTTTTCAAACTTTAGATCATTTTAGATCTGATAAAAAACATCTAGTTGCAGATTCCTTACCTTAGAATTTTCCCCAGGCGTCAGAGTGGATCCGGAGATTTTTCTTGAGCAGTACTCCGTGCACAATTAGGTGGCGTTGATCGGCTCCATGTCCGTGGTCCATGCTGGATATGACGTTGCAGGTCCTATTGCGGTGCCACCCCGGTGCGCTGACATAAATTATTTTCTTTCCGAGTCAGCCTAGCGCTGATTTGAAAAAGAGTTGCTCCTCAGTTGCTTTTTGACTGATCTTTTTTGACTTTTTGTTGAAGATTTTTGAGTCTTGACACTCCTGGTGCGTCGAGGATGTCTTCGCAAAAGACCAGGTTCAAGCCCTTCTAATCCTGTTTTTGGACGATGTCGTAACAGATCCGTGCCACCACATCCGTTCCTCTCCTGACACCGTGCTGCACACGCTGCCCAATCTCAAGGATGTGGGATCCACCATCCTCGTGGATCAGGGAGCCAGCGGTCTGGCCAGTCCACTGCCCCTCCCCCCTCTGCAGCTGCCTCAAAACCTTCCTCATCTGACGATTCCCCACAAGGGACCAGTCGAAGGCAGGATTCGCCATGACCTGCTCCGCTGCCCGTTTGTGATGTCAGGCGGTGGGTTTTGCAGATAGTCCGAAGGGGCTACTTCCTCCCCTTCGAGACTACCCCTCGATCCATGTCACCATCCTACGATCGGATGAAGGAGGATCACTTAGCACTTTTCCAGAGGAGGGTACAGCTCTCTTGCCCAAGGGAGCCATAGAGAGGGTCCCTGTACCAGAAGTAGGTCGTGGTTGTTATTCCTGCTACTTTCTGGTGCCCAAAAAGGACAAGGGTCTCCGCCCTATCCTAGACCTTCAGTCCCTCAAGATCTTCCTTAAGAAGGAGAAGCTCAAGTTGCCTTCTCTGGTTCAGGTTCTATCTGCCCTGGACCCAGGAGACTCTATGGTAGCCTTGGACTTGCAGGACGCTTACTTTCACATTCCCATTCTGCCTGCCCACAAACGTTACTTGCGGTTCATGGTAGGCCACAAGCACCTCCTGTTCACTGTGCTCCCCTTTGGGCCTTACCAGTGCGATGGTGACCTCCAGACTACGGCGGACCTCCTGCATTCACTGGGGCTCACTTTAGAAGTGCTGAAGTCACACCTGATTCCCTTTCATCAGAGCTGTTATGAACACAGTGCAGTATCAGGCTTATTCTCCCAAGCGGCGAGGCCTCGATACTCAGGCTTGATACCGATGTTTCAGCCTCTGTCCTGGATTTTAGTGAGAATGACTCTGAGGCTGCTGGGTCTCATAGCCTCCTGCATCCTGCTGGTGACACATGTCAGATATCATATGTGGGCTCTGAAGTGGGACCTGAAGTTCCAGTGTGCGCAGCATCAGGAGAATCTCTCCGACATGATCCAGATTTCTGAGGGAACTGTGGGAGACCTGCAGTGGTGGCTAACAAACCGCGATTGGGTCAGAGGCAGATCCCTCTCCCTTCCCCAACCAGATCTGACAGTAATGACAGATGTGTCACTCCTGGGTTGGGGTGGCCACCTGGGAGAGGCGGAGATCAGAGGCATCTAGTCTCCGGCGGAGTCTGGACTCCACATCAACTTCCTGGGGCTCCGAGCGATCAGACTAGCATTGAAAGAATTTCTTCCCTCTCTCAAAGGGAAGGTAGTGCAGGTGTTCACAGACAGCACCACCGCCATGTGGCACTGCAACAAGTAGGGCGGAGTGGGATCCTTTTTCAAGAAGCTCTGCGTCCCTAGACGTGACTGAAACAGCAGGGCATATCCCTGGTGGTTCAACATCTGATGGATTCTCTGAAAGTCAGGGCATACAAACTCAGCCAACAGTGCTTAGTCGATCACAAGTGACATCTCCATCCAGAGGTTGTGCAAGGTCTCTTTCACCAATGGGGAGAGTCTTGGTTAGATCTGTTCGCATTCGCAGAGAATGACAATGTCAGGAGTATTGCGCATTTGAGTTTCCAAGGCGGCACTCGCTTGGCAACGCTTTTCGTCTCAAGTGGAGCTCAGGCCTCCTGAACGCCTTTCCACCAATCCCACTTCTGCTCAGAGTTCTCAGGAAGATCAAGAATGACCAAGCCCACAAAATCCTTGTGACTCCAGACTGGGCACAAAAAGATATCTTAAGCTATTGAGCATTGCCATGGATTCTCCAATCAGACTGCCTGTTTGGGAGGATCTTCTGTCGCACCAGCAGGGGAGGGTTCTCCACCCAAACCTGTCCAGTCTCTGCCTTCTTGCATGGGAATTGAGTGGCTGCAGTTGACAGCTTTTGACCTTCCGACCCCGAAGTCTATTATGTTATCTTGGCAGCCAGGCTTCCCTCCAACAAAACAATATATGCCTGTTGATGGAAGAGATTTGTAGCATGGTGCACACACAAGTATGTTGACCGCCCTCTTCCTGTGTCTCTGAGGTTCTTTTGTTCCTATTTTCGTTGGCCCAGCAGGGCTCTGCTTTGGGCACTCTCAAAGATTATTTGTCTGCAATCTCTGCTTTTTTACGGCTGCCTGATCAACCTTCTTAGTTTAAATCGCCTATTGTAAATAGGTTCCATAAAGGCCTCACTTGTATGTTTCCCCCATTCCCCATTCATTATGCCCCAATGGGATTTAAATTTGGTTCTGACATTCGTTGTGTGCGTTCCTTTGAGCCTCTCCAAAATTGTCATGTCAGGCTTCTCACTTTGAAAATAGCTTTCCTTGTGGCCATTACATCTGCCTGCAGGGTGCAGGCATTGTCATGTAAGCCTCCCCAACTTTCTATGTATCCTGACAGTGGTATTTCGCCCACTACTCCCTGGATAGTTGGGTCGGTAGGGGCAGGCACTTTGCCTGTTTGGTCCTGCAGGACTTTCTGGTGTGATCTTGGTTCACAGACCCATCTCTGGGGATGGTATTGCTTGGGTGCCTATTCAAAGGTAAGGAATCTGCAACTAGATGTCTCTATCAGATGTACAAGTTACTCACCATTGTTAATGCCTTATCTGGTAGAGACAATATCTAGTTGCAGATTCCTTACTGACACACTGATCCTCCCATCTCTGTGAACTTATTTCTAGGGACAGGGATTTCCCCTTTCAGGGCCCTAGTTGTGATGCACCAGTGGTCAGTGTTATTCGTGGCTCTCCATTACTGTTGTGGAAAGTCATGAAAAGAAACTGACATCAGCGCTCCGGGGTGGCGCCTATGTAGGACCTGCAACATCATATTTGGCGCATAAGTCGGTGATGCTGGAAATGGAGCCGATCAATGCCACCTAACGGCGCACAGACTGACACCTGGGAGAAATTCAAAGGTAAGGAATCTACAACTATTGTCTCTACCAGATAAGGCATTACTGAAGGTAAGTAACTTGTCCAGTACGACCGTAAGTGAGAAGGAAAGAAATTAGAAGTTTTTTAATTAATAGTTAATTATTTTTAGAATTTACGTATCTCGCCCACCATGCAGGCACTGCAACTGAATAAAACCTCTTAATTTTTAAATAAAGTAGATGGGATGCCTGATGTTTCACATGAACGTGTACTTCAAGATTTCCTTGTACCTGTTTTCAGATTTTTTTAAATTTTGTGTATGTATTCTTACTGCATCTGTTCACTGGTAAATTTGCATCTGTTATTTTAGTTCAAGGTCTCAAGGACTTGGTGTGGTTACCGATAGAGCAATATCGGAAGGATGGTCGCATTGTAAGAGGATTCCAGAGAGGTGCAGCTTCGTTTGGTACTTCTACTGCAATGGCAGCCTTGGAACTCACAAACAGAATGGTTCAGACAATTCAGGTACATTTACCAATTCATATGCCCTCTCCGGATTTCAGCTTCATCAGTTTCATAGTTTGCAAAACAACTAATCACTCTTGTCAGGAAATGTGCAGATGTGTTTTTTTTTTTTTAAATATTTTTTTTAAATGTTCACTAAACAATCAAAGGTTTACAGGTCCAATGTTCAACATTATCAGTACATCTCCAATAAAAAGCGCCATACTGACATTATCACTATAAACCTTCCCAAATTCCCCCCAGCTGCTCTTGGACTCGTAGCCCACCGTACCCCAGGCAGTCAAGGAGTCACCCACCCTCATTCAACACCTAACATATTAACATCCATGTACATGTATGTGCAACTTGTCCACCCACCCAACTTCTCTCACGCTCCAACGCTAGTGCCCCATTGGAGTTGTCAGGTGGTCTCATCCCAACATAACATCTCCGTTCATTCCTCTTCCCCGTCTCCTCCGGTGTAACATGCGCTCCCACTCAGCCAAGTCATCCAGAAGTTGTCATCCCTCATACATTCTTCATCTCCACCTCTTCTAACCCTGCCCATTTCAGCATATCATATAGCCATTCTTCATATCTAGGGGGCCCTTTGCTCAGCCATTTAATGGCGCTATGACTTTTTGCCAAAAAGAGTCCTAATAAAACAAATTTACAACTAAGTTTTTTTCCTTAGGCATTGGTACTAGCCCCAGCAGGAGCATTTGGGGCATAGGTGTTATTGCCCAGCCTGTGGCCCAGTCAAGGTTCATTACTATGTCTCTCCAATACATTGTTAGGGATGGGCATCTCCAGACCATGTGTGCTTCTGGGCCATTGCAGCATGGGCAGTTCTGTTCTGATCTGTTGGGATTCATGTGATGTAAGGTCTCTGGGGCCAAGTATATTCAGAGTGTAAAATGATATTGTATGAGTTTAAAACACGCGTTAGGGCTCACTCTTTTAGCCTCCTGATTAACTTGTCTCCATTCCCACGCAGTCAGCACATCTCCCAACACGTCTTCTCATCTCGTCTGTGCCTTAGGTGTTAATCTGGGGAGGTCTTTTTACAGTGCCCTCTAAATATTTTATATAAAGTCAGTTTTCCCCTGTTTTGTCCAGCAACCTAGTCAGGGTGTGCAAAATCGGGGGCTCCTCTGGGAAGTTAAGACATAGTGAGCGTGCCATTACTGATAATTTAGCGTATCCTAAATATTGTCCCGTGCCCAGCCCAAATGAGTCAATGGCATAATCCTGTGTGATAAACTGTCCACCCAAATACAATTCTCCCAGTAAGTCAAACTGCTGTCTTTCCATTCTTTTATGGACATTGTTTCCTGCAAGCCTAGCAAACTGCTTTTTTTTGTAATACAAACTTTATTGTTTTTCAAATGTATAGTGACATTTCCATACAGACAGTTCATATAGTTAAGAGGATCTTCAGGTATAAAACATTGGTAATGTCCTACTGTAGTAGCAAAACCATCCTGCTACTGCTATGCAAGGATGAATTGCATTTAGGTTATACTGGCCAGCCTTGCTGTGTTTCTAAGATGTTTGCCTGTCTTATCCTACAATTAACACCCTACAGCACATCATCTCTCCCCCCTCAACTTGGACATCTCCCTATAATTACATTCTCAGCCAAACATGTGACCATACAACCTGGTGATGTGCAGGAGAATCATTAATGTCTCTCAATGCCGTGGTACATGAACGATATGGCAGTATCGAGTGACTCATTGATCCGCACATCTCCATGGGTCCATGTTTGTCCATTCATACTAGTGATAGTGTCTGCATAAGAGATGGTCTGTGGAATCCGTACATCCTGGATTTCCTGCCCTGTATGTAATCAATATCTCTGTCAATAACATTCAATGCTTTGAAGGACTCCAATAAGTCATCCTACTCCATAGTAGTCATTTTTGTCTGCAGGCCCCTGTACTTCTATCTGCAGAGAGCTATACTTTCAGCCAACCCCCTCACCTCTCCACCTCCTCCCGCTGGTGTTGTATCGAAGGCACCATCGCAGATTTCCACCTCCTGGTCAAGAGGTGTTTGGCCAGTAACAATGACAAGTCAGCAAATTGTGACAACACTTTCAGGTATCTACTGTGTCCCATACTGTACATCGCTTGCACAAACTCATGTATTGGAGGTTCCGTGCCTTCTGGTGCCCAGTACCACCTAAAGTAGCATGAAATGTTGGCATGTGTCAAGAACAGGGAGTTTGGTATTTTATGTTTGTTTATGAAATCTGTGTGGTTCAGTAGTATGCTATGTCTAAACAAGCCAGCCTCCAGTATGTGAGAACTATGTGGAGCAAGAGAGGAGCTGTATGAGGGGTGGTGGATCCAGGGGAAGTCAGGCAATATAGCCTGCCTGTATCTAATAGAGTCTGCGAGTAGCCCACTTCCTGTAGGTTCACCTAGCCCACCAGTAGAAAAGCCACTGCATTTACGCCACTATACAGAAGGCTTTGAAATCTGGGGCTCCCAATCCTCCTCCCCCCTAGGGCACATATAGTTTGGCTAGTCTTACCTTTTGCCTACTAGTACTCTACACTAGATCTATAAAAAGTGTGTTCAGTACCTTATAATAACTGTCAGGGGCCAATACCGGCAAGTTTACAAAGTAATAAAGAATACATGGTAGCATCACCATCTCAGCGTGTGTTAGACGACCCGCCACAGAGAGCAGAAGCGTGATCCATAAACTAATCTGAGATCTAAGGGAGCTTATCACTGTCTGCAGGTTCCCGTCCAGCAAATCCAATGGTGTTCTATATATCTGTATTCCCAAATATTCTAAAAGGGTAGGTGCCACAGGTATTTCCTCCTCTCCGAAAGGCAATGTCTTTTCCATTGCGTTTTCCTAAAATGAGAAAGCGTATGATTTAATGCCGTTAATACGAAGGCCTGACAGGGACTGAAAATCAGAAAAACCTTACCACAGTAAGATTCCAAAGGGGATGTTTTGTGTATAGTGTGATATTGTCTGCATAAAATGATATTAAATATATCACTGGCCCTAATGATATTCCCAAGTCCACTGCTCCCTGCTAATTAGGCTGCACCAATGGGTGTAAGGTAATTACAAATAGTAAGGGGGACAGTGGCCACTCCCGTCGAGTGCCACAGGAGATATATGAGGGATCTGAGATACATGCTCCAATATGTGCTCTTGATGTAGGAGAGGTATATAATAGCCGGACCCACGGGACATAGGGCGAGGGGACTCCAAATCTATCGAGCATGTCAAGCATGTAGTCCCACCCTAGGGTGTCAAAAGCCAGGCAAAGGTCTAATGAGATACAGCCAGCTCTCAGGTGTAGGTCACGAGCGGAGTCCATTATATGATACAATCGTCTGATGCTAAGGGAAGTGTTTCGTCCAGGAACAAATTCACACTGATCCCTCTGAATTGTTTTAGACAATAGTGGGAAGATTATGTGGGCTAAGACATTGCTTAGAATTTTATACTCAGTGTTTAATAGTAATAGTGGTCTGTATGAGGACATATCAGTCGCAATTAGGAAAGGGGGTTCCCTTCCTAATTAAGAGTCGCAGTCCCACGTATGATTGTTTTGTGTCCGCGAATGTAGTCGCAAAACAATAGCAGTTAGCACCTGTTTCAAACTGGTGCTAGCCCATTCGCTGTGAACGGAAGCAAAAATATTATTTCAGAGCAGACAGTGGTCCTACGGACTGCCTGTTCTGAAAATATGAAAAGAAACTTTAAATTTTTTGTATTTGAAATGCATCTAATTTTCCTTTAAGAAAAATGGGCTGCATTTAAAAAAAAAAAAAAACTGCTTTATTTAAAAGCAGTCACAGAGATGGTGGTCTGCTGTCTCCAGCAGGCCACCATCCCTGTGAGGGCGGCCATTCCCAATGTGGTCGCAAATTGCGACCTACCTCATGAATATTCATGAGGTAGGTCAGTTGTGACCCCATTGGGAATCGCAAACAGAGTCATTGACACTGTTGTACATCAGGTTTTGCAACTCGCAAATTGTGAGTTGCTCTGACTCGCAATTTGCGACTCACAAAACCTGAATTTTGTACATGTGGCCCTTAGTCTTTTATTGCCTCTTGGATTTTGCCTGGCATGAGTGGGGTCTTGAGAATCACTTTGTCATTTGCGTGTAAGAGGGGCAGGGACAGACCCTGTAAGAACAACTGGATCTCTCCAGTACCTGCTGGGGGATGGTCCATTGACAAATTCTCATGATATTCTCAAAACACAGAGTTGATATCAAGTTGTGTATCTACACTCACCTGCTGTGGAGTGACTATGTGAAGGACAGGTGTGGACGAAGGCGTCTCCTTGATCATTTGAGCCAGGAGCATGCCAGGTTTATCTGCTTGCTGTGTGTTATTTGCAAGTATGCTCTATGATCTATAACATGCAGGGATTCGGGGTGCTCCACATATTCAATTCTGGCCGTCTGTAAGTCCGGAGAGCAGGAGGTGTCTGTCGCCAGGGATCCAAGACTGTCTTCCATTCGGACAAGGTCTCAGATGACCGTCGGGCAGGCTCCCACCATGGCGCCCTTTGTTGTCCCCCTGACCACCACCTTAAAGGCTTCCCACTCTATTGTTTTCTGTAAAGTATGTGTCTATGGCCATGGCTAGTGTACTCTGGAATGCCCCATCCTCTAGAATCTGTGTCTGTAATCGCCAAGTAGGCACTGGTGTATGTACCCGCCCCCAGGTTAGTGTCACCTTTAGTGGTACATGATCTGATTGGGTTGTCTCTAAATATTTTGCATGCGTTATATGAATTTGGAGAAGAGTGGTGCATAAAATGCGATCGAGACCGGCATGTAGCATGTGCGGAGGAGAATAAAACTAATATTTTTGCATACCGTCATTGTGACTACACCACACATCTGCTAACTTCCAACCCTGCACCTAATTCTGTAATGCCTTTGCTTGTCTGATTGAGCTGGTACCTGGTAACGAGGGCTGTGAATCGTCCAGATGAGTATCAAGAACAATGTTAAAATGGTCCCCACAGGATCCAGGGATAGTGTGACCACTCTGCTAAGACAGTGGACAGGTGTGTGAGGAATACATCTTGTTCTGAATACAGGGCATATATGTTTCCCATCACCACCGGCATTCCATCCGGTGCACCCCATAGCAGCACATACCTATCATTTGTGTTGATTTTAGTGTCTTGGAGAGCCAAAGGGACCTCTGAGCGAATGACTTGCAGCCAGACCCGGGCCCACCATCTAGATATATCAAATCATATCCTAATCAGATGTAAACGATATCCACAAAGTAAACTGATGCCCTTGATATGTTCTTATCAAGAATGGACCACTGTATATCGATAAGATGTAACAGGTGTTGGAGTCATTACTCAGCAGTGCCTCTTAGGGAGAATAAGTTCTCAGAGTTCTAGTTGGGTCTTTCTCTGTACCGTCCAGACTGTCAATCGGTTAAAACCGCCAATAGGGATATGACCCCAATCTCCTCCTCCCTGCCTGCCTGAGAATCTTCTCCCATCTACCAGATTATACGGACTTGTAAGAGTTTCAATGTTACAGCTTGTTTGCTGTCTTTGGGGTGATGAAGGGAAACAGAGCAATGCTGCCCTCAGAGTCTGAGCTGGAGGTGCCATCTGGTGAGGAGGCAGTGTCGGGGGGGTATTGAACGTGAGCCCTGGGAGGGAGTCGGCGGTCTGAGGGCTTCTCTGTCCTTCCCAGACCTGCTGTGGGGTTAGAGCAGCTCTCCTCTGAGTTTGTCGTTCCGAGCTTTGACGTCTTCTCCATGATTGTTGCTGCTTCTTAGGCAGCAGCAGCTGAGACATTTCCAGTCTATGTGAGAGTAGAAAGTGCTGCTCCAGCCAGTCCCATATTACTTCAGGCATCTCAAAGAGGGTATAGTCAGGAAACAGGGAACACGAGCGTTGCTGATCATGATAGGTGCTGCCTGTCGGGCACTCTGGAGAAGTGCATCTCGATCTCTGTAATTTAGGATTTGGGCCACCACTGAGCACAGTGACAATTCAGGTTACGGCTTCTTTGCAGGGACACTGTGAGCTCTTTCAACCATAAATAAAGCCGAGAGCCCAGTTGGTGCCTCTGTCTTCAGACAGTCCTTGATATATTGTGGGGCATTCTGCCCCTCAGTCCATTCCAGTAACCCAATAAACCGAACATTATTTTGCCTCTCCCTACCCTCGGCATCCTCTGCTCGTTCTTGCAGTGCGTCCACTTGGCACTGAAGTTGCATGATTGCTAATATGCTTTCAGTTTGCAAGGGGGTCAATAATAGACTTGTTAGTTTTCACTCTACACTCTAATTTGTTATGGTCGTCCTTGAGTAGGCTGAGGTCAGAGGCAATAGTCCCCAGGCACTGTTCAAGCGCTGATCTAGATTCATGGATTTCCCTCAGGATCACATTCAACTTGTCTGCTGGTAGGTCCATATTTGTAGGTGGGATGAAGTGTTCAGACAGCGACACAGGGAGCTTTGAGAGAGTGTGGGTCGAAGTCGGGGATATTCTTTTGGGTCAGCATGTTTCCCCGTAGTGAGACCCATGGTGTTGGGAATTCAATTCTGCAGACTCAGTACCAGCCAAGTATGGCTCCGGTTTGCCAATGCACTTCAGATAATCTAGGCAATGCAATTGTTACGGAGTCAGCGGCCTCTAGTCAGTGTCCTGAAACATAAGGGGTTCCTTCAGATCTTCCCTGCAGACTACAGAAGTGAATGCGGGGTGATTCCACAGGGCACTCACCGTGTTGCGGTAACTGTATTTGACTAGACTGGCTGGGTGCATAGGGTCAGATAAACAGAAGCCCTGTAATGCAGGTTGTAGTGTTCACAAGACAGAAATGTGCCATGATGTCCCTCGCTCCTTCCCACTGTATGCAGGCTCCCCAATCTCCGAAGCATCAAATCAGGTATGGGCTAGGCCTCAAGGCGTTACAGTTGCCAGCTTACGTGGTCTCTGTGACTCATAGGCCTGTGTTCTTTAAAGCTATGGAGCTCTCCATGTCTAAACAGCCAATAATTACATGTGGGGCCAGTGCCTTTTTACTTATGTCACCTCTGAGGCTAACTGTTCCGGTATGCTCATTTTCGGCTGATATTTGTTCCCGGCTCCCTGGCTGATCTTCAGCCTCGCCACTCCCCGGGTGCACCTTATCAACTGCTTCACAGCGCCTCTCTAACCTTCAACCACAACATCAACCGGTCACCTGTAGGCGATGCTGGTAGCTGACTCCACTGTTTTTGTCACAGCCGAGCCTCATCAGTTGGCAGCTTGTTATGGTAGTCCTTGGCTGTTCACCACGTCTCCTCTCAGCTAGTGACTCTAAGGCAGGAGGGCACGGCCTTCACAAACACTGCTGCGTGGTCCTCCCGGTCTCCCCCAATTGTGCACTTCTTTATATCTCACAGTGGCATATCCCTTCCATATGGGGCCTGTCGTAACACATGGGCTATTGTCTGTGTCCATACCCCACATACTTGTCGCACCTAGATGGGCATTTGTCCTGTAATTGTGTGACACCCATGAGCAGCAATGGTAGCTATTGTTCTCTATATGTGCCGCTGGGAAGTTTTTTTTTCCCCAGTTATCTTCACTCTCTGGCCAAAGAACCGCATGTTGTAAGTGTATCGCTACATAGTAGAGTTCCAGGTTGGGAAGTACAATCCTGCCCTGCTCCCAGGTCTGTTTAAGTGTAGCAAGGCTAACCCTCTTTCTCTTATTGAACCAGAGTAAATCCAATATCAATCCGTCCAGAAGTGTGAAATATCTAGGGATCTCATCTCATTTTGTAGCACATACAGACATCTAGGGAGTACCACCATGCACAGACATGGTTTAAGGTTTTAGTGCACCAACTGCGTAAAGTTAACTTATTACACTATTTAAAATGCCATTGAATTGGATAATAGTAGCTTCTGTTATGTATGGTGCATAGATATTAAAGGAGTGCAGCATGAAGCTGTATTTGAAAACAAGTTATTGTCCAGTAATATGGAAGGTGAAATTAATTGCTGGGTACCTTTACTATCTTAATGACAAATACATATATTTCTCCCAATCCATCAAGATCCCAGTGAAAAATGACAATTTAATAATTATAATTGATATGATTTGACAAAATGAAAGACACACAAAGACATTATTATTTTAAAGTAAGGAACGCATGCAGATGCTGCACCTGGAATTAGGTTATGTTTATGTTTCTTAAGGAGCCAAGAGCCCTCCAAAACTCTTTGTGTCTGCACCAACCCAGCTTCTCAGTTGTGGTTAAAGCTTAATAAGGAACACCAAATGAAAGATAGGGCAGGTCAGTTATAAATTTAATAATGGTACCTCTAATGCAGAGATATAATTAAAGTTTTAATAGAGATATCCGTCCACTGTACTCCATGTTTTACATTGTAGGACAGTAATGTCCCACACACTGCATTTGCCTAATGGTTACATCGCATAGTATGTGTAGGTGGAGTTAATAGTGTTTGTGGTCCAAATCTATATATTGGCAGTAAGCATACTCCATTGCAATGGTGACAAAGTATCATTACCTCCAATATAATGGTTCATCTGTCGAATTTAGATGTGGGTGGACCATAGTTTTGCAATGGCGAAGAAAGCTCTGTCTCTGCTGTGGCCAAACCTGTTTGAGGGAGTAATGGATTTACTGCCCAACTTAGATGGGCAGACTTAAAGCTTTGTTTTTTTAGTCCCTGTCACTGCCAGAAAAACCTTAGCGGTGATGGGTGATAAAAAAACTAAAAAATCCCTCTCACCATGGGAGATAGCTCCCATGGTGAGGGATCATTTTTTCATTTTCAAAAAGAAAATCCTGCTTTGGGATTTTTTTTTTAAAGTAAAAAAAAAGTTTGATAGACTGCTCCATCACATTGAAGGAGCCATGAGTCAAACTTAAAAAAGCATTGACAGGCATCACCTTGATGGCAGTTCTTGCCAGTGCTTCAGAAATGACCGCAGGCTCGGTGGTCATTTCTAAATTTGGCGGGCGGCACATCTGCCAGGGTGCCTGAGTTATTTATTCTGTTACCCGGGCAGAGAAACTGTCCCATAGCAACTTTTAAATCGGGCCCTATATACTTTACTGTACAGTGCTTTTAACTGTAGATTCCTCACCTATAGACTATTCCCAGGTGCCAGACTGAATCTGGAAACGTTTACAACGCAATTTACGAGGGCTCTGGTAGGTAGGTAGCTCTGAGTGGCTCCATATTGGCTTTGTTCTGTTTGGAAGTGACAAACCAGAGGTGCAAATAAATGCCACACGTGTGCACTGACATCAGTACCTTCCTTTATACACTTTTGAGTGCTTTTCCAGAACTCTGCTTCCCTTTCTCCTTGTTGGTTTGGCAAGAATTTTTTTACTCAAAATTCTCAACCAGTGTGCCAGGGAACTATTACCTTCAATAAACTACAGGACTTAAACCAAGCCCAGACTGTTGCAAATAAATGTCTGTGACACACCCACGCAAGTTATGCCTTCTGTAATTGGGCTTGAGGAAGAGCTCCAAGTTGTGTGAGGAATGCACCTTCGTGAATCTCAAGGTACTCCAGGAACAGAAACAACTTGGTATATTGCTAAGTACCTGAAGAAACTGTGAAAATCCTGCTTGAAGTTGAAAGCGTGAACCTGCTTCTGCTTCCAAGGCTGTTCTTGCAACAGGTCCTTGTTTTAGTCTAAGCCTTTGGGGAAGTCCAAATCAAGTTGAAGCTGAAACACAAGAGAACGATATGGGACTCGTCCCTGACCTGATGCTCTTACTCCAGAGAAGTCTCAAGGGCATCAGTGTTGGTTCAGCAGTTGGTCCCGATGCACCCTTGGTTCCCCAAGTAAACAGTGATGCCTCAACAAATCTAGGCCTTTAGGGAAGGCCACTGTGTGGATGTCTGGGACTGTTCCAGCTCTGGCATGCGTCCGGGCTCCAAGGATCCACAGGGCCCTCTGGTCAGGTTACCTGAGGCAGATACCTCCTCTGTGCCATCTGTGCCTCTGGACCCACTTCGAGTTCTGCACTGGCTTCAATGACAAATTCTACTCTGATTCCATAATAGACCCCTGGTCCTTTCAATTTCATCAATGGCCCAACAGCACCGGAGGAAAACCTTTTACTGATACAGGTGTCCCACTCCGTGCCAGACTCATCTCAGTCTTGATTGAGGTCCTATCCTGTTGCGGTTCACACATATTGAGATAGAACACTGCCTCTGACACTGAGCCTCCCTGAGGTGATCCACCAACTTTTTGGCTCTGACTCTGCACTGTCTGCTAGCCTTTGGAGATGACAGTGGAGATGATGGGGATAAACCCTTTATGTTGATGACAATCTCCACATTGATTTGCAGGAGGCCAGTGGTCTGAATAATTCCCGTGATACTGGATTGATATCCCCCTCTTGACCACCACTGATTTTCTGCCGTTATAATTAGACATAAAGCTAAGGTTATGAATCTACAACTTCCTTGGTGGAGGTGAAGACTAACGTACTCATAGAAGTATCAAATCCTGTGCAGACTTCCTCTGACCTTTTGCTGGCATGCAACAAGGCCATTTCTAATCGATATATCTGATAGAGACTTCTAGCTTCAGATTCCTTACCTCAGTGGTTCCCAACCTTTTGACTTCAGTGGACCCCTGCTTTATCATTACTGGAACCAGGGACCCCTCTGCCCCCATTGAATCATTATTGGAATCCGGGGACCCCCCACTGAGTAATTACTGAAAGCTGGGGACCTAATCTGTTAATATTATTTCATTTTCCAAGCAGTCGCGTAAACCCTGAGGAGGCTTCCCAGACCCCCAAGAGTCCACAGACCACAGGTTGAGAACCACTAGCTTACCTTAAAAGATCCCTCAAACTTCTAGTGGCCCGACAACCATCTTCGGTTGGCTCGACCCCGAGGAGGTCACGGTCCCGCAGTAGGAGGAGGTCGCAGCACCGCTCCCGGAGCCCCAAGTCCTCTTACTCGCATTTGAGGTCATCTGATCATTCAAGTAAGAGGCCCAACAAGAAGAATTCCAAGCAGACTTTGACTTTGCCATGCCTGTCGGGCGACGAGGCGTCTATGGAACTCGACGTTCCGAGTGCGGTTACGTGGAGCCGTTGCCAGGGCCGACTCTGTCTCTTCCCCCTTTTCTGAGGACCGGAGTGACCCCCGCTCAAATAAAGGAGTTTTACGAGGCTACGTGCCTTGTTTTTGAGCGCGCTGCACCCTAGGGTGGGTCTTAGGGCCCGCGGGGTCAGAAGCGTCCCCATCGGGTTGGACGTCGGCAGCTTTGGCCTCGGCGCCGTTGGGGACCCCAGGATCCGTTAGCAGACCCGGACCGGTGCCGGTCCTACACAGTCGACCTCCTCCTGCTCCAGGTCCCACGTCAACGCTTCCTCCACCACCGGCGTCCACTGGTGGTAGCCCCATCCTCATTCTGGATGATCCAGAGCCGGAGCAATGCCGTACGACACCGACAGTGCCAATTAGGCCCAGGTCATTGCCTGAGCCTTATTTTGAACAGCCAGGCACAGGAGAGGAGTGGGAGGGGTCTGAGGACGATTTTGAGTGTGAATTGGAGCAAGAACAGGACTGGTATGAGGATCTAGGGGAAGCCAGTGGACTTGACACGTCTCCAGATACTGGCATGCTCTCACCTTCTAACGTGACAGTGGAGGAGGGAGCTTCTTATGCTATGGTGGTGGGTAGGGCAGCTGAGGTGTTGGACCTAGGCTTGCCCACGGGGTCAGTCAGGAGGAATCTCCTGACAGAGGTGCTTCAGCCGGGGACGACTACATCAGAGTCGATGTTACCCTTCAGTGAGGCCCTAACGGACGTCTTTCTGGGAACATGGTCCAAACCCAGCACAGGGGCTCCTGTGAATAGGACAGTCAGCCGCCACCATAGACCTGCTCCAAACGACCCTAGTTTCCTTACCCAACACCCCTACCCGGAGAGCTTGGTAGTCCAAGCCTCCACTTCCAGTGGTGCCTTCCCTTCCGCTCCCCCGGATAGGGAATCCAAGAGGCTGGATCAGCTTGGAAAGAAAATGTTTTCTTCCTCCAGCCTGGCATTGAGGTCAGTAAACACCTCTTGCCTATTGGGCCGTTTTTCCCATACTTTATGGTATATAGTGGCACAGGTGCTGCCCCAGGTCCCGGAGGGTGTATGGGGCACTCTCACCCAGGCTGTCAAGGATGGGAGGGATGCAGCCAAGTTTTCAATCAGGTGTGGATTGGACACGACTGACTCGCTGGGTAGAGCGATTGCGTTGACAGTGGCCCTACGTCGCCACGCCTGGCTTCTTTCGACTGGCTTTTCAAGGGCTGTCTAGTCAAGTTTGATGGACATGCCCTTTGATGGCTCTCGCCTTTTTGGTGAAAAGGCAGACTCTGCGCTTGATAGGTTCAAGGATTCTCGAGCTACGGCCAGATACTTGGGCCTCTCAGCGCCAGCTCGGACGCAGTCTGTCTTCCGTCACTTTTGAGGCTTCAGAAGGGGCGCGGTACCACACCAGCCACACCTCAGCCACTGTCCTCCGGCTTCTTACCATCCCGGTAGAGGACGTGGTCGTGATACCCTCAGACCCAGATGGTCTGGCCAGCGGTCGCCCACCACACAGCCCCCCTCCACTGCGCCCAAGCCCTCCTAGTGTGGTTCTGCAAGACCATGTCCATCCAGTTGGAGGGAGGATTCCATTTCATCTCCATCACTGGCATTCCATCACAATGGACAAATAGGTCTTGCAGATCATATGGAAGGGCTATTCCCTCCCCTTCTATTCTTTACCTCCTTCTATCCCTCCAACAAAAGAACAGCTGATGGATGGCCATTCGGTTTTGCTCCGCTAGGAAGTTACGGCTCTCTTCGCCAAGGGAGCTATAGAAAGAGTCCCGATGTCAGAAGTAGGCAGTGGTTATTCCCGCTACTTCCTGATTCCCAAGAAGAACAAGGGCCTTCGCCCGATCCTGGTTTTAAGGGATGTCAATCTCTTCCTCAAGAAGGAGAAATTCAAGATGCTCACTCTTGCTAAGATCTTGTCTGTCCTAGACCAAGGAGACTGGATGGTAGCATTGGACTTTCAGGATGCGTATTTTCATATCCCTCTCATGCCCGCCGACAGGCGTTACTTGCGGTTCAGGGTGGGCCACGAGCACTTTCAGTTTACCATGCTCCCCTTCGGTCTCACCAGTGCCCCTCGGGTGTTCACCAAAGTGATGGTGGTGCTGGCAGCTCATCTGCGCAGGTTAGAGATTTCAGTCTTCCCCTACCTAGACGATTGGTTGTTGAAGGCTCCGACGCGCCAGGCTCTCCTCACCCATCTCCAGACGACTGCGAACCTCCTGCATTTGCTGGGGTTTACTATAAACGTGCCGAAGTCACACCTGACTCCCTCTCAGAATCTCACTTTCATCGGAGCTGTTCAGGACACAGTGCAGTATCAGGCCTATCCTCCCGAGCAGCGAGCCCAGGATATTCAGGTTAAGATACCGATGTTTCGACCTCTATCCTGGATTTTCGGTGAGACACACTCTGAGGCTGTTGGGACTCATGGCTTCCTGCATCCTATTGGTCAAGCATGCCAGATGGTATATGAGGGCTCTGAAGTGGGACCTGAAGTTCCAATGGGCACAGCATCAGGGAAATCTTACCGAAGTGGTTCAGATCTCGGAGGGAACTGCAAAGGATCTGCAGTGGTGTTTAGTGAACTGCGATTGGTATACAGAACTTCTCAAAATGAGCATCAGTCCTCCAATCAGGGTGCCTCTTCCGTAGGATCTTCTGTCACAGCAGCAGGAGAAGGTTCTTCACCCTTGACCTGTCAACTTTGCGGCTTCATGCATGGAGTTTGAGCAGTGACAGTTGATGCTTTATGACCTCCCTTCCGAAGTCTGTGATGTCATTCTGGCAGCCAGGCGTCCCTCTACTAAGTCAATTTACACCTGCCGGTGGAAACATTTTGTTTCATATTGTACAGAGAGGTCTATTGATCCTCTTTCTTCTTCTCTATCCAATGCCCTTTTGTTTATTCTATCACTCGCCCAAGAGGGTTCCTCCATAGGGACTCTAAAGGGCTGTCTTGCTGCCTTATCGGCATTTCTACGCTTTCCCGACCAACCATCTTTGTTAAAGTCTCCCATTGTACAGAGATTTTTAAAAGGGCTTGTGCATGTTTACACCTGTGCCTTTTGTCATGCCTCAGTGGGATCTTAATCTTGTACTTACGTTTCTAATGTGTGCTCCTTTTGAGCCTTTACATAACTGTCCTCTCCGGCTGCTCAAAATAGCCTATTTGGTGGCAAGTACATCTGCCAGGAGAGTGAGCGAGCTGCAGGCTTTATCATCAAAACTGCTGTATCTCACGATATATCTTGATAAAGTAGTCCTTAGAGCTCCTGCCTCTTTCCTCCCCAAGGTGGTGACCCCTTTCCACCTAGGTCAAAATATCACCCTGCTCACCTTCTTTGTGCCAACGCATCCCTCTAAGGAAGAGGAGCGTCTCCATCGTCTGGACCCAAAAAGAGCGTTATCGTTCTACCTTAACCTCACAAAAGAGTTCCGGGTGGACGACCAACTCTTTGTGGGCTACGTTGGTGCAAAGAAGGGTTGGGCAGTACAGAAACGATCCATTTCGCACTGGGTCGTTCTCTGTATGAAGATTTGCTACTCTTTGGCTAAGAAGCAGCCTCCAGAGGGCTTGAGGGCTCACTGTACCAGAGGGAAATCTGCTACTACTGCGTTGGCTCGTGGCATACCGGTACTTGACATATGCCAAGCGGCAGCGTGGGCTTCCTTGCACACGTTTGCAAGACACTACTGCCTTGATAGCCAGGTGAGGAGAGAGGGGCATTTCATCCGCTCGGTCCTGCAGGACTTCCTGGTGTGAAATATATCCTTGCGACCCACCTCCAGGAGTTATAGCTTGGGTATCTATTCAAAGGTAAGGAATCTACAGCTAGAAGTCTCTATCAGATGAACAAGTTACTTACCTTCTGTAACAAATTATCTGGTCGAGACTCTATCTAGCTGCAGATTCCTTACACCCAGGCAGACCTTCCACTCTGCGGATATATATATACATCATGTTTTTGTATTTTTGCCTTTCTTAAGGGCATGTCTTTTTCCTCAAACAATCAAGCTTAAAACTAAAATGTATGTTGGTTCTTCCATGACTCTGCGCTTCTGGCGTGGGAAGTTGTGGAAAAGAAGTGACTTACGTGTGCCGGGATGGTGCCTATATAGAAGACCGTGAAGTCACAGACCGCTCCAATGACGCTGAGGAGACCACGCAGAGCCGGATTACGCACGTGGATCCGAACGATGCCACCCGACAGTGCCCGCAGGATACTGCTCAGCAGAAAAATCCCGGATTCAAAGCTGATGCCAGGGAATTCTAAGGTAAGGAATCTGCAGCTAGATAGAGTCTCTACCAGATAATTTGTTACCGAAGGGAAGTAACTTGTTCTTCTAACCTTACATTCCTCACCTCTATAATATCCCCAGGCACCAGACTGAATCTGAGAGACTTTTCAGTATAGCCCCTCCTTGCCACTAGATTGAGTAGTGCAGCTCAGCGTGGATTCTGCTTCACTCTCGAAGTGGCAGCCAGAGTCGCATATAAGCATTACCCACCCTCGCTGATTCCAGTTCCTTTTTATCTATGCCTTGATACGCGCATCTGGAGTAACGTTTTCTTTTCAGTTGGCGAGATTTTTCTGCTACAAATGTTTATTCATTGTGCAAGGAAATGTGTCTCCTCCTAAAACTACAGGGTTTAAGCCTTATTGGTACTGTTGCAAGCAAATGTCTGTGACCGATCCCCACAAGTTATGTCTCTGGATTTTGGGTCCAGGCCACAACCGTATGAGGTGCATGCCCTTATGCACCTGATGGCGATCTGGGAATGCAAAGCTAAGCTGTACTTTGCCATACACTGGAAAAAGTTGCTCAGTTCCGCTTCCCACTTTATTTCGGACCCATTTTCTGGCTTGTTTCCACAACAGACCATTGTTACAGTGAGACAGAAGACCACCTTCCGATCCTTCAGCAAGAGGTAGAGGAAGGATGGTGGTACTGATGCAGGACCAGGGTTGTTATTTCAGGTACTTCCTAGTTCTGAAAAAAGATGTCGATCTTCATCCTATTCTAGACCCTTGGGCTCGAATTTGTGCCTGCCAAAGGACAAGTTAAGAATGCTGTCCCTAGCTCAGGTGTTACTTGCATTGGAATCAGGAGACTGGGTGATGCCTGTTGACCTGCAGGAGGTGTATTTTCATACACCGATTCTGCGATTGCAGAGGAAATATCTACGCTTCACAAAGGGATCAGCACATTACCAGCTTGCAGTCCTTCCATTTGCTCTGACTTCAGCTCCCTGTTTCCATCAACAAGCCCAAATTCACTTGATGCCCGCTAAGTGTGTCCTGTTTATAGAGGCAGCACTGGACACTACATCGAATTGGGCCTTTTCACCTCCTTACAGGATACAAGCTATTCTGGCTGTGATTCCGATGTTTCACAATTGAGCACAAGTTTCAGTCTTGATGGTCTTGAGCCTGCTAGGTCTGCTAGCTCCCTGCATTCTGATGATCACTCACACACACTGGCACACTCCAGTGTGGAGTTGACCTATGGTGCTCCATCAGAATCTTCATGGACCGTGCAGCAGTTCTGCTGTGGTGGAATGTGGAAGGCAATCTGGCCAAGGGAGGCCATTCCAGCCAGCACTGGCAAACAGTCATCATGGATGCTTGAGGGTGAAGGCTCATTTGGCACCTAGAGATCAGATGCCTCAGGAAGAGCAGATATTGCACTTCAATATGCGCAAACAACAGGCAATTCGACTGGTGCTATATGCATTTCTGCCATCCCTTCACGATCAGTCTGTCCAGATCTGGACCGATGATACAACCACAATTTTCTGTGTCAACAAGCAGGGGGTGTTGTGCGGCATCATTTCTTTTTAGAAGCACTTCGGCTCTGGTCTTAGCCTACCCAGCATCAGATCTTGCTGGGGGTCTGAATGTCTGAGTAGATATTCTAAGTCAGTGTCACCTTGCTGACCACGAGTGGCTAATTCATCCAAGGGTGGTCTAGTGCATCTTCAGTCTTTGGGGAATTCCCCAGGTGGACATTTTCACCTTCTTTGACAATTTTCAGTGCCTGGTGTTGAGTGCCCTACAGTATCTGTTGCAGGGAGCCTTGAGGGACGTATTTCACTTGATGTTGAACTTTCCAATTCACTATTCGTTTCCCTCAGTACCCTGATTCTACGAGTGCTGATGAAGATTAACCTTGACTCTGCCCAAGTCATCCTAATAGCTGTGGGCTGGCCAAGATTTTCTTTTCTTTTTTTAAATGTGTCACATTTATATTTAAAAAATGCCATATTTCAGAACAAATATATGTGTGATCTACACGTTTGCAGTCAACTACAACTCATAACAGCAAACATATGAGGAAGAATCGCAGGAAAGACATATCCATGTACTTACATTGCAGAATTAGTATGACTGTAATACAATTCATAGGTGCTCAGCAGATTTTTTGCCACACACGCATTCCATGTGACTTGCATCTAGAGTGTTAACCTGTAGCTTGGAGGGGGGGGGGTGCCGATCTGGTCCACTCACGTATACAGGAAAGTGGCATGCTATATGGAATACATTACGTTACAGACATCCACCGCCTGCACCAGGGGGATCGGAGCTGAGCGGCACAGGCATCAGTGGGGTGCAGAGGTCTGTTAACATTCGCTCCCATTGTGACGCAAGGGGGTATTTGCGCAACCCCAGCAGTGCACTCTGCTGTCACCTAGACGGTTAGTGACTGTACCCATACTTCGAATGCCGACAGATCAGGGGACCGCCATTTACAGGTTATAAGGCGTTTAGCCAATAAAAAACATAGATCCAGAAAACGGGATGTGGCTTTCAACTTTTTACCCCTAGGGAACAATCCCAGAATGCATGACTCCCATGCCTGTAGTAGGGGCCGGTCCACACAATCCACTAAGCGCACTGGGATCGCAGACCAACAGTGATTCAGAGTTGGGCACGACCACATCATATGCAGGAAGTCCGCTCCCAAACCCTGACAGCACGGGCAAGTGGCATCTGTGCGGTTAAAATATCTATTAATCTTCTCGGGTGTGAGGTAGGCCATCTGAGTAACATAATATTGTATGAGGCGGAATCGCATATTGCGAGGAACATACATGGGAGTTTCCAGCACAGTCGCCAATTCCTAATCAGTAAAAGGTCCCCCCCGTCCTCCTCCCATCGCCCACGAAGGGTCGCATGTGGGCCAGATGTGAGTAGTTGCAGAGAGTCCGCAGTCCAGCATATTAAATGTCTCCCTTTCCCAAATACATGTAGATACTGTAGTGTGAAATGTATTTGGGGTTCCTTCATGTGGTCACCCCATGCATGTTGTAAGACATGCTAAAGGGACATATACAAGAGAAAGGTACCTGGGTGTAGACCAGTGGCTTCCATCATTGTATCATGCGTGTGGAGTGTGCCATCTGTGTAAAGATGTCCTAGGGTGTTAATCTCCGCTTTGTGCCAAGAAGCTAGCTCTGCAGGTGATGTGATACATGCGCCACGAGGTGTCCCTAATAGTGGTATGGCCGGTGCATAGGGTGTAGTGTCCCTTGTGAGGTACAAACATCTACCGTAGCAGCGGTATGCTAGGTTTAGCAACATGGGCGCTGGTGCAGGGGATTTGGTACAAGGGCGAAATAAATGAAGCAATTTGTAGCGTGACCATGCTGGTAGGTCGGTGGCCATGTCCGCCAGCTGTCGAGATGAGAACCAAAGAGCCACCCACTGTAGCTGGGCAGCCAGATAGTAGTGTTCCAAATTTGGCAGTGACAATCCACCCAGGTTCACTGGCCGTTAAGGTTTAGAGAGGGCCACTCTACATCAGGAGGTATTCCAAATTAAATTACGCACATCCCGTTCTATGGAGCGAAAGAATGAGGCTGGGATATATAGAGGCAGATTCGCAAAATAACATAGGAATCGAGGCAGTATTATAATCTTGACAAGGGCTACCCTGCCCCTGACTGTCAGTGTCAATGTCTTCCAGAACGACATCTGGCGGTGCAGGTTCGACACAGCACGCAGCAGGTTCCCATCAAACAGATTAGATTCCGTATGATATATCTGTATGCCAAAGTACCTAAATGTGCTGGATTGCCACTTTAGTCCAGGGACCACAGATGTAAGTCCTGGATCAGACGTAGTGCGTGACAATGGAAAAACACAGGCCTTGGCCCAGTTAACTCACAAACCACAGACCTTTGCATGTGCATTAAACAATGGTATTATATTGCTGGGAAATTCCGCTAGGTCTCTAATATACACTAGAAGGTCATCCGCATATAAAGAGACCGCATGAGTTCCATCCCCCTGCAGTATTCCCCAAGCATGCCCTGCCCTGTGGAGCACAACTGCCAGTGGTTCCACTGCAAGAGCAAAAAGCAGGGGGGGACAAAGGGCATCCTTGCCACATACCCCTCTTAATGCAAATTGGAGGCGATATGAGGCACCCCGTTTTGTTACGGGCTGATGGGAGCGTATATAATTATATCATTAGCTGTATGAAATGAGGGCTGAGACCATATTTTGACAGAGCTGTCAAAAAGGTAGGTCCATTCCAGTGAGTCAAACGCCTTCTCCAGGTCTATCACTAGGCAGCCCGCTCGTGGCCAGTGACGGGGGTATATCACAGCGTACGGAAAAAGCGACGTATGTTGAGGGATGTCGTGCGGCCAGGCACAAATCCATTCTGATCATTATTTACTAATGCATGCACTAGTGGGACCAGTCTCGTTGCAACAACTTTGGCTAGTATCTTATAATCTGTGTTTAGTAGCGCTAACGGCCTATAGGAGTGTAAACTAGTGGGATCTTTATGTGGTTTTAGAAGGGAGACCAGCATGTAGGGGGTAAGTGCGCCAAAGCTTGGGATTCCTCATACAAAGTAAGCAGTTTGGGTGCAAGTTGAGTTGAGTATTTCTTATAGAATTCAGCTGGTAGCCAATCAGTACCGGGTACTTTGCCATTAGTGAGGGAACGGATACTTTCTTGTATCTTGGACAGTGATGGAGGGCTGTCGAGCTCCAAACACTGCTCGTTCGTGATCTGGGGCAGAGGTAACTGTAAGGAATAGGTCGACATAATTTAGGGAAAGATTTGAGACAGCGCTGTATAGTGACTGATAATGAGCGTGAAACGGTTCATGAATGGAATCCTGTGTACACAGCGAATCGCTCGACTGTGTACGAATAGACATTACCAAACAAGGGGAAGTCTCTTGTCGTATCAACCAGGCAAGCAGAGTTCCTGCAATGACTGCCCTCACATGCGTGTTGGCTGAGTGTGCTGCATAGTTAAGGCACCTCAAGGAGTTCTGAATGGGCTTTACGCATGGTCTGCAATTAAGGCAGAGTACTGGGATCTCGCACCACCTCCGTCTCATGCTGCAATGGTTGCTGCTCCACGGCGGACACCTCCTTGTCCAGCTGGCTGTGCATGCCAAAACTGAGCCCCAGACAGTGACCCGGCAGCGCAGACTTAAACGCGTCCCATTCCACTGAACGAGACAAGGCTGTGTCTGCGTTAAGATCAAAGTAGCTAGTGATCTGTTGGCCAGTTGATTCATGGAACACTTAGTCTTCCAGCATCGCAGGCTGCAGCCTCCATGTGGGAACAGGAGGTGGGGCGGTCACACCCCAGTCAAGCTGAAGGTGTTGGGGGTTGTGGTCGGAATGAGTACACCCAAGGTAATCAGTCTGCACAACCACTGGACTCAAGCTAGCTGTGCAGAGTAGCCTGTCAAGTCAGACATGCAGATTATGAGGGGCCGAATAAAAGGAATATACTCTTGTGGCAGCTTTATAATGGCGCTAGATGTCTGTCAGTTGCCAATGGTGTAGCCAGGCCGCGAAAAAGCGGGCATTGGAAATGGCAGTGGTGCACTCCAAAGGCAGAAAGGACCTGTCCAGATTTGTATCTAACACACAATAAAAAAAAATCCACTCCAATCAACCACGGAACATCGCTCCAACGTGCCAATAACCAATTGAGTGCGCTTAAAAAGGGATCCTGGTCCATGTTCAGAGCATAGATATTACCAATGCTGTTGTGGCGAACACTTAGTCGTCCTCAGGTAAACACATACCGGCCATCAGTACCTGCAACTTGTTCCATCAGATCAAATGGGACCCTTGGTCGGACCATATCAACACCCCTGTGCATATGATGAGTAGTTTGTGGAGTATACCTGGCCTCGCCATTTTCTTCTAAGCGCGTCTACCTCTGAACTCCTGTAACATAGAGATATGAGCATTGCGGCAACACAAGTAGGATCATATAGCGTATCTGTGCGCTGGAGTGTGCATGCTGTGAATACTCCATGTCATTACGTTAACGTGTGCCATCATGTGTAGGACTAGTCAAGGGAGGTGTTGTGCATAATTGCCACAGAACTGATAGCACCAATAGTGCATGTGAGGAAGCAGAGCGATGTGTGGTTAAGTAACATCATGGAGTGCCTAGCGGGGAACAGGTAACAACAGGCGGCATATTATAACAATAACATAGCGAATACGAAAAGAGGAGCACACTACAACAAGTCGCCACCCAAACCAAGTGATAGTAACTAAAACAGAAAGATAGTTGGC
The DNA here is from genome assembly GCF_031143425.1 of Pleurodeles waltl. NCBI lineage: Eukaryota > Metazoa > Chordata > Amphibia > Caudata > Salamandridae > Pleurodeles > Pleurodeles waltl. The sequence continues at coordinate 912,806,355 of NC_090448.1, read as the reverse complement.
CTTATAGCAGGAATGACTGGATGAGGGTCTACAGTATGTAGCAATAAAGGCACTACATCGTGCACCACCTTACTGAGAGTCCAGCATTCACGACCACACAAGGGGCATTATACACTAACAGTGGCTGTAATTACATGAAAAATATTTATGAAAATACAAATAATTGAACTCAAATAATTGTGTCTGATGTCTGCTGGGTTATATCCGGAGGAATATGTGAATTTTGCACAGATGGCCAAGTAGCAACGGAACTCTCTCCATCTAAAGAGGGGGAGCCTGGGATGTCTGGGCTGGATCAACGCCCGCAATTGAACGTGCGGCTGCATATTGTAGGGCTTTGCGCAGCTCCTGGATTCTTTGTTCCAAATATGGGACTGTTGAAAGGTCTCTGTCCATTCGTGACTTCATCCCACGCTGCCCCCTACGGTTCCGTCAAGAGCTGTCCACCTTTGTTGATACCAGTCGCACTGAGCGGGTGGTGCAGTCATCAGAGCCCTCAATCCAGTGCCATGCTTCCTCAGGAGTGGTAAAGAAGTGTGTGGTGTTGATGGCTACTACACGAAGTTTAGCTGGGAAGAGGAGACCGTAATTAAATCCCATTTCCCGGAGACGCGGCTTCACTGCTAGGAGTTATTAAATTGTTTCTGTATGGCAATCTTGTAATCTGGAAAGACCATCACTTTGGCGCAGCTCACCCACAGATCTGCCATTGAGCAGGTCTCCTTTAACACTGTCTCTGTCGCTGTAATGAAGAAATCGTATCACCATCTGTCGTGAGCTGGCACCCGCTGTGGGCTGCCGGGCTGGGACCCAGTGCACCCGCCTGATGGAGAAAAAATGGGAAAGTGTGCCCGGGTGAGAACAGTGCGCAGCCAGTCCTCAATATACTTCACTGGTTCTTGTCCCTCAGTACCCTCTGGCAGACCCACCAGTCGAACATTGTTTCTACGAGATCTGCCCTCTGCATCCTCTGCACGCTATTACAGTATTCGTACTCTGTCCGTTAGTTCCTTCAGGGAAGTTTCCAGGTTGTTCATTCTGGGCGGCAGTGTTGTGACAGTTTGCTCCACCAGTACCACCCTATCCGCCAGCTTTCTGTGATCCACATGCAGTAGACCCAAATCTGAGGCAATGTCTATTTTGGACTCCAGTGAAGTCCACGTGTTGTCAGTGGCCATCAATGTGCAGGGGCGCTCAGCATTGGTCATAGCAATCATTGTTTGTGGTGGGAACCCTCAAGACTGGGATGTAGGTGGTTGCCCCACAGTTCGCTGACGACCCATGACTTGCAGTGTATTACTTTTGAGGAGAAATGAAGTAGTATAGGATGACCTATGCCTGCCAGTCAGCACCTCGGCGGCTTGTGAGGAAGTGTATAGTTCTTATTAGGGCACAAAACAGAAGTGCTGATCCTTTGCTGATGCAATTCACCGATTAGGGACGGAGATATAGAGTTGCCACCAGTGTGCTCCACTTCTAGGACTGACCATTCATCCAGTCCACCGCAGCACTGCGCCCCAAGTCCACTGGTCGCGCTACCAGACCATGCAGTATGTTATTGGTGGCATCAGGTAGGTCAGACCATGCAGAGTTTGTAAAATGAGCCAGCTCAGCAGGTCATAGCCAATGTTTGAACTATCGTATCCAGTGTCACAGCATCGCGTACATCCATCAGTGTGCCTCTGGCAGGGTAGGTCAGGTCAGCTGGATCTCTGGGGTGCACAGAATTGGAGCACGGGTAAAAACACTCCCCTGCCAGCAGCTCCGCTTCCAGGAGCTGCCGAGGTGGACTCAGCAGCAGGCCACAGCTGGGACAACCTCACAGACAAGAGATCTGATCTCCCAGTGCCAGGCACGTCAGGAAGTCCCTCGGTTTCTGCCACCCCAACAGTGCTGCTACCACGGCCACTCTCCCATGAGCGTATCCTATTCCACAAAGGCTTCACAGTCCACACCGCTGCGTCACTCCACAAACAAAATGTGCCCCCACAGCCTCATGTCTGATGGGCTGATACTCCTTACCGTCACTGACTGCATCTGCCCATGTCCATTCAAGCATCCGGGCACAATGTGGGTCCAATTTCGCTGTTGGGCGGCTCAGTGCTTAGAATGCAATTTTACTTCTAAGGCCGCACAGCCACCACAGGACGCCTCGGTTGCAGTTGGTCGCCAAAAAAAAGAGAAGGCACCCAGTGCCACAGTCCCTTAGCACCTCATGCGCACCGGTGCCAGTATGTATCCCCCTGTGTTACGGTCGTTTGGTGCCTGATAAATTGGTGGTGCAGCAGAGCTCCTCTAACTTGCGTCTGTCATGATGGCTCCTTAAGCCACTCCCCCGTACTGGCCAAGATATGTGGCATGCAGACTTGGTCCTCCTCCTCAGTCTCCCTCACAGTGTAGATCTCACCTTGTAATCACAGGGACAGGTGCTGCACTCCAACCTTCAGATCCTCCATTATAGTGCCTAGAGATTAAGCAGGATAACCTGTATGCTTTTTCTGAACCCCCTGGGTGGTGGATGTTATCTTAAGTGCCCATAGACACTCCACCAAAATGGTATGTTCTGGGAGATGGAGTAGGTTTGTCAAACCATGAATTGGCCTGTAGATCCTGTTTAGGCCCACATATTGGATGTCTTAAGCCTCGCACTCTCATTAGCACAGGTGCACAGTGGGCACAGTAAAAAGCTACTCTTTCGCCTTGCCAGCCTTTTTTTGTCTGCAGACTTACCATCTCCCTTCAAATCACCAATTGTTAAGATGTTTCTGAAGGGCCTCACCAACATGTTTTCACCTAACTGTTTCATAATGCCACAAGGCGATATTAATGAGGTTCTTACTTGTTTATTGGGTTCCCTGTTTGAACCATTGCAGAGTTGCAGGTTGCTACTGCTTACTTTTAAAACTATTTAGCATGCAGCTATAACCTCGGCAAGACCTACTAGTGAGCTGCAGGCGCTGAGCGTCAAGCCCCCTTCACTACATTCTTCCCAAGATCTTAGACCCAGGACTCCATTACTGCCTAAAGTGATCACACCATTTCGAATGGGGCAGTCTGTCACCTTACCAACGTTATCTCTTCTGCCACATTTTACTGAAGAGCAAGTGAGGTTTCATAAGCTGGATCCCTTGATAGCGGTCATTTTTTATATTGACCATACCAAAGTCTTCCGATTGGCGACCAGCTTTTCCCCGGCAAGTTAAAGGACAAAGCCACCTAGAAGAGGACATTATCAAGGTGGCTCAAATTATGAATTAAGATATGATACGTTTTGTCTCACAAAGAACCACTAGTGTCAAAGTTCACTACACCGGAGTTAAATATTCTACTTCAGCTCAGGGAGTTCCCATTACAGAGGTCTGCTAAGCGGCAAACTTGAGCTACTCTCCTCACCTTTTCAAAGCATTACTGTTTGGACTATGAGATGTGGAGAGGAGGTCACTTTGCATGCTCTAAAGATTTAATTAGCCATTCAGCCAACATCCTGGTTGGGTACAGCTTGGGGGATACAAATATGAGGAATCTGCAGGTAGAAGTATCCATCCAAAGAAAAATGTACTTGCCTTTGGTAATGATCTTTCTGGTGGATATTCTATCTACTTGCAGATTCATCACAATCCACCCTCCTCCCCATTGTCCTGGCTAGTTACTAAGCTGATCACTTTAATAGAATTCCATTTCTAGGGATCATGTTGCACCCTTGTCTAGCTGATGTTGTTCTCCTCTTGTTTGGCTCCAAGGTATGTTAAAAGAACGGGTGGGAAACTGACATCAGGGGGCTGCTGAGAGCACTTTATAGCTCAGATTATGTCACAACAGTGTCACTTCCAGCACCAAGGTGGAGCCAGCGCCTCTTACCGGCATGGAGAGGTATTGAATAGTTTCCAGATTTCCGTCTGATGCCTAGGATATTCATAAGGGGTGGAATCTACAGGTAGATAGTGTATCCTCCAGAAAGATTGTTACGAAAGGTAATTAACTTTTTTTTTTTTGGTTCCACTAGCATGATCACCTGAAACGTATTCCCTTTGACCCCACAGCAGATAGAGGGACAAAGAGAATAGTGGATATTGGGAAACCGGTGTTCTCTTCCTTTGGCTTTAACCAGCACCAACTGTTAACTTGGTAGGTACTCGTATGCATTATGAACATGGTCACAGAGATCTTGATGGCAGGTGTAAAGCAATTCCTCATTAACTAGGTGTAAGCCGTTCAGGATATCCATGATGCGGCCAAATATGTCATATGGTTAGACCGGGACATGACTTTACGGTTAGGCTCAGCAGTCAAGACCATGGTAGTGGTATTGTGCCACCCATGAATGAGTTCCAAGGGTTTCTTGGATGACACCCAGGTGTCACTCATGGATTTTGACAGGGCTCATCTATTGGGTGAGAAGGATGTCTCTGTCCTATAATGCTTTAAATATTTAAAGAGAGTAGAACCACAGTGTGCTCCCTTGGTCTTTCCATACCCACAGGGCAGTATCCCCAACATTGTTGCCCCTTTCGAGGCATCACAAGGGGTTTTGCTTACAGGCAATGCCAAGGACCACCACTGCAAAAACAAGCACCCCATTCCCTTTGGTGATGGGGTAGGGGATCCTGCAGACAACGTACAGGCCAGCAAAGACAACAAATGTCCCAGTCCCCAGCATCCACCCTCTTAAGTGGCACATGACCACCCTACGGAAAGCAGAACCTATCATTTTCTTCATGAGTGACAGGTCCTAACATCCGATAGGTGGTCACGGACCATACCCTTCATGTGCAACAGGCAGGGTAGAGAGAGGTTCTGGACCCTTTGCCAGGAAGCACTTCACCTCTGGAAATGACTGAATCATCAAGGCATTTTTCGGATTGTACACAACCTGGCAGAATCTTAAAATGCCACGGCAGATGAACTCGGCCAGCAATGCCAAATGGATCACAAATGGCATTTAAATCCAGCAGTGGTATATGGCGTCTTCTAGCAGTGAAAACCCTGGCTGGATCGCTTCACCACCACCAAGATTGTGCAATGTCAGCACTGTGGTGTACTGGAGTTCCCAAGAAGGCTCTCTCTGGAAGACGGATTCCTGTCATTGTAGTACACTGGACTGCTGTATGCCTTTTCTCCCCTACTTCTTATACCCAGAGTTCTCAACAAGACTAGGAATGACTGAGCCCAAATCTTCCTAGATTTCTGGATTGGGCCAGGAAAGTGCAGTACATGCAACATTTGGGCATGAGCATCTGTCCCTGGAAAAAGGCTTCTGCTTTAGGAGGCTGTTCCGTCGCAGCAGCAGAGCAAATGATGCACCCAAGCCTTTACTATCAACACCTTTATGTATGGTGGTTGAAAGGAGGCAGTTGACTGCTTTCGATCTTCTTCATTAGGGTGTGGATGTTATCCTTGCTGCATAGTTCCCCTCTACAAATTCTGTTTATGCCAAGTGCTGGGACAAACTTGTGGGCTGATGTGGTGTCTGCAACACAGACTTGTTGCAAACAGAACTGTTGGATGTTTTATTGTTTACTTTGTGTTTGGGTCAGGAAGTACTTACAGTGGGCAGCTGTTATACCTCACATCCTTGGCGTGGTTCCCTCCCTAACATTTTGCCTTGAGACCTCCTGTTTTTGTTGACTTTCTGTTTGCTGGTCCTAGGACTCTGCGCACTTTACCACTGCTAACCAGTGCTAAAGTGCTGGTTCTCTCCGCAAAACATAGTTAGATTGACATATTTAATTTACTTGTAAGTCCCTAGTAAAGTGCTTTACATTGGCCCATGGCCTATAAATTAAATACTACTAATGGGTCTGTAGCAGTGATTGTACCGCCAACTTAAGTAGTTCTTTAAACATTTCTCAGACCTGCCATTACAGAGCCTGTGTATTCAGTTTTAACCTGCTGTCTCAACCTGGCAAAATAAACCTTTTACCAGGCCCAACCCTTCTTTTTTTATATATATAAGTTACCCCTAAGTAGGCCCTGGACAGCCCCAAGGGCAGAACGCAGTGCAGTTAAAAAGTTGGACATGCACTTTTAAGTTTCCATGTCCTGGTAGTGAAAACTCTTTTTCACCACTGCAGAGCCTGTCGCTCCGCTATGATCTCATTGAAGTAGCATTATTGCATTTAAAAGTGTAATGTCCAAATGGGAAGTGATTATTAGTTCATGTTTGGTGTCTCTACAATCATAATTTAAAACCCTACCTTATGGTGAAGTCAGATTTTAAATTACAATTCTGAAAAAGGCACTTTTAGGAAGTTTGCATTTTCTTGATGAGCCATTTGGTCCTTGTAGTCTGTCCTTGGTCGCATGACTGGGTGCAGTTGGGAGTTGGGCTTTCTGTACAGCCATGCACAATGGAATCATAGGTGTGATTGGATGGACGATCACTGGCAGGATGGGTGAGAGGATCTGGGTCCAGCCTCACTTACACCTGAATAGGCTGTGTCCTGTCTCCACATAAAGGGCTGCATACCCCCTGTAGTTAATCTGGACGGAAGAAAGGACGGGCATCTGTGCACTTCAAAGGCATGCCTATAGAAGCTTCTCCCCCACTTCAAAGGCATAACTATGTATAAAAGAAGAACCTCAGGCACCACCACTTTAGTACACTTCTGGAACTGTGGTTACCCTGCCAGGAAGAGGGACTGCTGTGCTGCTACAAGGACTGTCAGTCTGCAGGACTGCTGCTCTGAAGGGACTGCTGCTCTGAAGGAACTGCTGCCCTCCTCTGCTCACCCACTTCCAGCAGCCCCCTTACCTGTGTGAGAAGGACTGGACCTGCATCACTTGAACCCAGAGTGACTCCAAGGGTTAGGTGGCTGGCCACCTGATCTAAAGCCTCAAGGACATAACAGGCTTCCAACAACCTTGCATATACACCTGGGCTCTGGTGAGTCTACCCTGCCAAGTGGTGCCACCCCAAGCCTTTAGTCTTGGAAACGGGCCTAAGGTTCACTAGCACTCTGTGGTACCAGCGGAACCGATGGATCTACTCTGCTGTGCAGAGCAACCCCAATCAGAACAGACACATCTCTGCTGCTGTGTGGATTTGACCCACTGCAAAGACATGCATCACTGCTGCAGCCCACATCGCCTTCAGAACTGCCAGTATGCGACTCATCCTCGGCAAACGCCCTTGCATCTCCTGTCGACAGCAGCCTCAACCACGATGCCGGACCCCGCATCGCTGCTCTCTATAACTGATGCATCGCCCGACTTCGTGCCGCATCCTCGATGCCGGACTTTGCATTGCAAGCCCCATCGACAGGATCCTCGACTCAACAGGATCTTACATGCAGCCTACTCACATCTCGAAACTGACACATCGCCTCGGCTGAGCATCTCATCTTCGATGTAGATCCACTCAATGCTCGCCGAGGCAAGATTTAAAATACTCTGTTCAGCGGGCCTAACTGGGTCCGCATAGCCGGCCCGTGCTCCATCGCAGTCGGCCTGAACTTTTAACTTTGCACCGGTCTGACGCACCCAGATAGCCACAGTTACCACTTTAAGCCTTTTGGCACTATTTACTCTAAAAACTTTGAAATTCAGTATCTCTAGTTCTACTAATTGGAGTTTTGTTATTTCAGTCTTGTTTTATTTATTAAGTGTTGCTCTATTTTGCTAACCTGGTGCGGGATCTTTTTGTGTGGTGATTTCATTTTATTACTGTTTAACGTGTTGCAGAAATACTTTACACATTGCCTCTGAGTTAAATCTGTCTGTTTTTAGCAAAGCTACCAGGAGATTGAGGACAGAATAATGTGGGTTTTGCTAGAATCTTACTATGACTAGGATTGTGGGTGCTGCTTGACCAGCCCATAGAAGCCAGTCAGCCAGTAACCCAATTTCTAACAGCACCCTTAAAGGTTATTTGTCTGCCCTTTCGCCTCTTTACATTTGCCATTGTCATTAAAATCATCTGTTGTGATGAAGTTCCTAAAACGTTTAACATATGTTTCCCATAAACCGTTTGTGATGCCACAGTGGGATCTCAATTTGGTCCTGACTTTCATCATGTGTACTCCCTTTGAACTAAAGTACCGCTGCTTCTGACCTTGAAGACTGCATTCCTTGTCACTATTACTTCAGCTTTTTGCATGAGTGAACTGCCTTGCCCCACTTTTTTCCTAAGACAAACTGATATTTAGAATGAAGGTGGCCTTTTTGCCAAAAGTTGTGACTTCTTTTCGCATTGAGCAATCTATCATCCTCCAAAGTTATTTTACATCAATTACACCAAAGATTATCAGGTGGGTGATCATTTTTGGGGAGGGGGGTCTTTGGGGCAAGGAAAGGTTAGAGTAGTATACAGAAAAGGACTTTGTCAAGAGGGGTTGGCCTCTGTATTAAGACTTGCTATGGACTGGTCAAGGATAAGCCTCCAGAAGGACCGAGGATTCATTCCATGAGGGCTAAAGCGAATACCTCTGCACTGGCGTGTATAGTGCCTGTTTTTGCATTTGTCAGGCCACCACTTGGGCATCCAAACACAAGTTTATAAAGTACTACCAGGTCCAACGGAAATAACATTTCGCTGGTTCAATCCTGCAATCCTACATCCTCCTACATTCCATAGACCCTCGATTTTGGGAGCTACTGATTTTTTTTTATTTCAGGGGTGTTTTATTGGGATTTTATACAATAGGAAAATTAAATAACATAAATGATAGGAAACAGTACACTTTATGGTGCCATTAAATCAAGTAAGACATTATTTTATGGTATAGGTTGAGGGATCGGTCCACATTTACGAAAGTAGAGGGTAGAGATAAGTGTATTTGTTGCAATGATGAGGGGAGGTTAATGAGTGTATTGTGATGGAGCGGTTTTTGATGTTGTGATGAATGATTAAGGTACCTCTGTTGTAGATGAGTGAGTCAGAATAAAATAGCAGAGGCGAGAGAAGAGAAGAAGAAGGTGATAGGAGGTGAAAAATAGGGAGTACATGGGGAAGGGAGTGGGGTATGGAGAGGAGGAGGAAGGTGAGCGGGGAGATGAGAGGGAGGGTGGGAGAATGAGTGAATAAATGCATGAATGATTGAGTGATCAGATGATTGTGGTTATATAGACGAGTGAGACATAAAGTTGTCTAGTTTGCACCAGAGTTTACCATTCTTCATTGGTGTTGTCATCAAGTATATGTTTAGTGAGTTACTGGCAATTATGGTGAATTGTACCCATTCCCACCATGTGTGGGGGGATAGTTTGGATGAGTCTTTCCATTCATTGAAAATAGCTTTAAGGCCAGTTGTAACTAGAATGTCCCATAGCAAACGGGCCTCTTTGTTTAATGACTGTTTAATGTCAGTGAGGAGGATGTCGAGTGTAATAGAGGCTAACGTAAGAGTCCATTTTGTATGAAGAATTTGAGATATTTTTTACTGATGTCCTGCCAGATCTTTCTGGTGGAGGTGCACTCCATTAGCATGTATTTTAAGTCTCCTGTTTCCTTATCACAGCTCCAGCATGTGTCGGAGGAGCCTAGTTTTGTACAGTTTGGCTGTAGTCCAGTCAGCCATATTGGCAATCCAGTATTTGCTTTGTGCTAGTGCTAGTGCTGGTGATGGAGTTATTATTTTTGAAGTGAGGTTACTCCAGGTAGATGGCCATTCCGGTGAGACTGTTGGAGGGTTGTTGGAGTCTGAAAGTAGAGTTTCTGACTTGTCTTGTGTTGGTTTACTTAGCAAGGTTTTTGTGGGGGTGTCTGAGAGGTATATGGGGGACATGCTGATTACAAAGTTAATGAGGGGGTAATCATCATTTTGGTAGTCTATTCTACCCCAACAAGTAATGGACCTTGTTGGCCATTTGTCTAAGCTATCTTTGATGTTATCTAGCGTATTTTTCTTGTTGGGATTCATGGAGTCTTTAAGGTTAAGGATGAACCATATACCCAGGTATTTTATCTTATCTGGGGCCAATTTGAGTCCATAGTGGCTGAGGTGTGAACTGTTGCAGTACACATTGATAGGAAGAACCTCTGTCTTTTCCTTGTTGAGGCAGTAGCCTGACATCTTAGAGTAGTCGTTGATGGTGGTTATGATGTGCGGGAAGGCTGATTCTGATCCTGTAAAAAAGGAGAATGTCATCCGCGTAGGTGGCTAGTTTTTGTGGGCCTGATGAGAAAGGGATACCCGGGATGAATGGATTTTCTGCTGATCAGTGTAAGTAGGAGGTCTAGCGTTCGTAGAAATAGTAGGGGGGAAGAGTGCATACTTGTTTGGTTCCCTGTTGGAGGTAAAAGGGATTAGACAACTTTCCACTGATGTTTATTCTAGATTTTGTTTTTTTGTATTCAGCAAGGGTAATTTTTGGGTGAGCAGGGCCAAAGTTGAAGGAGGTTAGTGAGGCTTGCAGGAAGGTCCAAGATACCTTATCAAAGGCCTTCTCTGCATCTTGTGCTATTGCGCAGGTTGGTTGGTACAGGAGTTTGCCTATTTCAGATCTCTTGCATTTGTACTCTAATTGGATTTTGGGCAACGAGTCAGAGGGGTACGGACAGAGTCAAGAAAGAACCTGCCAGTGCACAGAGATACATAATGCTTATATGCCGATCGGTTCCCCACTTCACAATGGATCAAAGCCAGTGCAGAGCTATATGGCACCACCTACTGGTACGCAGGTGCACTGCTGTGTAAAAGTTTCTAGATCCAGTCTGGGGATCTCCTAAAGGTGAGGCATATGCAATTAGGTAGTTTATTCACTAGAAAGGGCACTACCAATGGCTCTTTCCTCTTTATCTTGTTGATGTGATATTCATGCAAGTCAGTATTATCAACCTCGATATTGTGATGTAATTTGTTATTATTCATAGTTGCTATGATAGAGTAACGAACAAAATCATATGAGGGGAGCACTGGAGGGGGAAATTGTCTGACATAGCAGAACGATTCGTGTGGGCTCCTTGCTGTATTTGAGATTCTTCCCGGCCTCAGAATGTGCAGTTTTGCCTAGAGAAAATATGTGCTAGTCACACCTTTATTGTGTGACTTGCATGCTATTGAACAAAAGTGCGATGACGGCTTTCACTGTAATGTAAGTGGATAGTTGTCATTCTGAAAACATGAACATCAGCAGGAATGCATACATCTCTCACACAGTTGGCTGGTTTTGCTTAGAACACAAACTGTTTTGATTTCTTAATTTCTTTAATTTGTGGGGTTGATATCCACTTTGTTCAGCTTGTGTTTATGGATTAGAAAAAAGCACAGGGGTATGTACTGTCTTGTTGAAATGGAAATCAGCAGTTATGTCAATCTTTCAATCAATCAGGATTTATAAAGCAAGGCTAATCATTTGATGGGGTATCCAGGTGCTTGCAGGTCCCCAAGGCTTATTCCAAACAGCCAGGTCTTAAGGGCCATTCGGAATTCTGGAAGTGAGGCGATGGATGGAGGTGCGTGGGAAGGCTGTTCCAGGTTTTTACTGCGATGTGACAGAAGGCGCGTCCTCCACTTCTTTGGTAGATGCAGGGAGTATAGCCAAGTGAAAAGGATGCAGAGCGTAGTCGACGGTTGGAGGAAGTTTAGGCGGTGGTTAATGTACGTGAGTCCTTGGTTGTGTAGAGCCTTGGTGCATGGGTCAGCAGCTTGAATTGACATCTCTTCTGTATGGGGAGCCAGTGGAGTTGCCTGAGGTGGGGTGTGATGTGGGTTCGTCGGGGAAGGCCGAGGATGAGTCTGGTTGCGGCATTTTGTGTGGTCTTAAGTCTCTGTAGGAGGTGTGCAGCAATTCCTACATAGAAGGCCTTGCCGTTTTCCATTCGGCCGCTGATAAGGGCCTGTGTCATGGTGCATCACGTGTATAGGGGTAGCCACTTGAAGATCTTGCGTAGCATGCACAAAGTGAAGAAGCAAGTAAAGGAGATGGCGTTGATCTGTGACTTCATAGTGAGCTTTTTGTCAATGTTGATTCCAAGGTTTTTGGTGTGGTCAGAGGGGTTGTGTGTGGGGGTCGTAGGTCTGCTGGTCATCAGGAGTCATTCCATGTGTTTATTCTGTTGCCAAACATCAGTACTTATGTCTTGTCTGTGTTCAGCTGCAGGCAATTGTTCTTCATCCAGTCAACGATGATTGTCATGCATCTGTGGAAGCTGGTTCTGGTGGTGGAGAGGTTGTTGGTGAGTGAGAGGATGAGTTAGGTGTTGTCCACGTAGGAAATTATTTTGAGATTGTGGGATCTGAAGATGTTGGCTAGCGGGGTCATATATGCATCGAAATGCATGGGACTGAGGGATGAGCCCTGGGGGACACTTGGTTTCGCAGTGAACAGTATGAGGTGAATCCTCTGGGTTCCTCTGGTGAGGAAGGAGGTGATCCATCTGAGCACATCCCCTTTAATACTGATGTGGTGGAGTCTTTCTATCAGCACATGGTTGGAAACGGTGTAGAAGGCTGCCAAGAGGTCAAGGAGGATCAAAGCTGCTGTTTCTTCTCATTTGAGAAAGGCCCCAATGTCATTGGTGGCTGCGATCAGAACAGTTTTGATGCTGTGATTGCTGTGGAAGATGGATTAGGAGACGTTGAGTAGCTGGTTCTGCTCCAGGTATGTCATGCCTGGCTTGTTGATGATATTTTCCTGGTCTTCGCTGGGAATGGGAGTAGGGAGATTGGCTGGTAGTTTTGGGGTTCTCTGAGGTCGGTGGAGGGATTTTTGAGTAGTGGTCTGACTTAGGTATGTTTCCAGGCATCAGGAAATGTTGCAGTGGTGATAAATGTGTTGAGCAGGGTTGTGATTTTCTGACTGGTCATTTGGTTTTCAAGGATGAAGATGTGGTGCGTGCATCGGTCTGTGCGAGCTTCCTAATGGATGAAGCTCATGGTGGAGGTGATGTCCTGGGTGGAGAGGATATTCCAGGTGGTCCGTGTGTGGTTCATGTTGGTTACGATGGTAGTGTAACTGTCGAGGAAGTCCGCAGGTGTGGGTTGGGGTTTAAAGTATCTGTATATGGTTGCGATCTAGTCTAGGAAGAAGTGGGTGATGTTGACTTACAGCTCCGGTGAGGTTATGATATTGTTTTCTCTGGCAGCTGGGTAGGAAAATTCCTTAATACTGTTGGAAAGTTCCTTGGTGTTGTTGGCACTGATTTTGATGCGTGCGGCAAGGGCTGTCTTCCTTGTTGCCCTCAGCAGGTGTTGGTAGAGGTTGACGGAGGTCTTGAAGGCTGCTCTGTCAGATGTGTCCTTATTGGCGTTGCCATCTCCTCTTCAGTTGATTGCTGTCTCGTTTCGCTGTTCTCAGTTCTTGGGTGTACCAGCTGGCCTTTTTTATGAGGATTTTCTCTGGATGTTGCTCTTGATGGGAACAATGTTGTAGGCACAATTGGTGATCCAGATGTTGAGGTTTTTCACTCTCTGGTTGAAGATTTGGTGGTAGTGGGGTTGGAGGTGTTGACGGCGTCCACCAGGCTGGTCTCTGATACTTTGTTCAATATCTGGAAGGGGGGGTGCTTGTCATCTTAGGTGTGGGGCCTAGAGATGCTGAAATGGACAATGGAGTGATCGGTCCATGTGAGTTCTGTGACATGGTTGTATTTGATGAGGTTAGTAGAGGTGAAAATGGGGTCCAGAGTGTGTCCTGTGGTGTGTAGGGTCATGGACGATCTGAGTCTATCCGAGGCTGCTCTTACTGTTGAGGAGGTGTGCAGTATTGTTGTTGTTGGGGTCGTCTATGTGGAAATTTAGGTCACCGAGGCAGATGTAGTTTTTGGAGCCTAAGGCTAGGGGTGCATTGAAGTCTGCGATGGTATTGCTGGAGCGCAGTTCTGGTGTTCGGTATATGATGGTGTCTCTGATGGCAGTTTTGTCATCTTTGTGGAGGTTGAGAATGCTCCATGGGAGTTGTAGTGTTGTCAGTGGTGGTGCACTGTATGGTCTCTTTGTTGATGATGGCTGTTCCTCCTCCCGACTTGTTGGTGAGGTCCTGGTGAGTGATTTTATATCCATTGGGGATCGCTGTGGCAGTGTCTGGGGTGGATGTGGGGTTGAGCCAGGTCTCGGCGAGGAAGACGATGTCGAGTGGAAGGGTGGCGATGAGGTCCCATAATTCAGTGGAATGCTTGCATAGTGAGTGTGTGTTGTGATGGGTGCATGCGAGTTGGTGTATTTGTTCAAGGTGGTGTCTACGGTGTGTTCGGGGTGGGGCTGGCCAGTGGACTGTTGTGTGTGCTGTGGCAGGTGAAGTGGCAGTGGGCGCAGGTGAAAGGTCCTAACGTGGAGCATGGGTTGGCGTGGTGACAGTGTTTGTTGCGGTATCCGGGGTTGAGGGTGTAAAGCTCAGCAATGGTGTCTCTTTGAGAGATGGGAGGGCCAGGGGTCGTGGTACTGGGAGCAGTCCAGGCACGGACAGGCGCAGATGGGCTTGTCTTTGGCAAAAGTCCAGGAATTCAAAGAGTCCTTTGACTTTGCAACCCCGTCCAATTCCTCGGAGGAGGTGCAGGAGCATCAGCACTCCAGACCTCGCTCCTTGGCAGAGTCTGTGACAGGGTCCACTCCACACCTCTGTGATGTTCTTGAAGCGGGAGCGACCTCTGCCCAACTGAAAGAGTTCTATGGGACTTTGCACCTCATATTTGCGCAGTCCAACTCCAATGCCTTTGGGTCCTATGGGTTCAGGAGGGACCCACTGGATTCCCACCTGCAAGCTCACCTTTGGTGCCAGTCAGGTCCCTTGTATCCAGTCCTGGATCTGGAGTGGTGCAGTACGGGAGACCACAACCTTCCTCTGTGCCTGCTGCAGGGCCTATGCTCCCGGTGCTACTGATGCCCCATGGTAGCACCATCTCCAAAGTTGTTTCGAACTCTGACACAGAGATGTACAAGTGTCTTCCGAACCTGGTGCTGCACGGGACTATACTCTCTGAGTTGAAGCTAGTGACTTTTGCTTTCGACATGCCTGGAGAGGGAGACAAATGGGAGGGATCTGATGACCTTCACCAGCACCCCCTAGATGACACGGAGAACAACTGGTATGAGGAACTGGCCGATGCCAGTTGGTTAGACACCACACCAGACACTTGCTCGATTCCCCCCCTACCGGGGCAATGGAAGAATTGCCTCATGCGGTATGGTGGTGTGAAGGGTGGATGAGGTATTGGACCTTTATTTGCCCTCAGTGGCAGTCAAGATGCCCCTCCGACCACTTACTCCCATTTAATGAATTCCTTACCAATGTCCTCCTTGTTGCATGGCCCAAGCCCTGCACAAGGGCTCTTGTGCATGGGATAATTTCCCACCCCACTCCTGGGGACCCCAGTTCTCTCACCCAGCACCCCAGAGAATTTTTTGGTCCAAGCCTTCACTCGCTGAGGCAACATCAATGCGTTCCCTACCACTCCACCTGGTAGGGAATCCAAGAGGCTGGACACTTGAGGTTGGTGTACATTGCATGCCATTTGGGCCTCATACCAACATGGGCATCCATATAGGGGCAGGATACCCCATCACCTGCACCACTGGCAGTCGATAGTCCAAAGTGGCTACTCCATCCCTTTTCTGGACACCCCTTCAGTCATGCCACCCACTTAAGACCTGCTGATAGAGGACCATCTCTTCTTACTTTGTCAGAAACTCTAGGCTATCTTGGCCAAGGGAGCCATTCAGGCGGTACTGACATCAGAAGTAGGTTGTGGTTACTATTCCCTCTACTATCTGGTGCCTGAGAAGGATGGAGGCCTTCTTCTTATTCTAGGCTTGCAACTTCTTAACTTCTTCCTGAAAAAGGAGAAGTTCAAAATGCACACGTTAGATCAAGTCCTATCTGCCGTGGATCCTGGAGCCTCAATAGTAGTGTTGAACCTGCAGGATGCATACTTTCACATCCCTGTCTTGCCTGCCCATAGGTGTCGCCTATGGTTCATGGTGTGCCAAGAACTCTTCCAGTTTGCCGTGCTCCTTTTTAGCCTCACCAGCACCACAAAAGTGAAAGCTCATTTGTGGGTTCCAGTTATCCCCTACCTCAACAATTGGCATTTGAAGGTGGGCTCACCGCAGTCAGTTGTCTCCCACTTACAGACCACTGCAGACCTCCTGCATTCACTGGGATTCACTATAAATGGATTAAAGTCACAGCCGACTCCCTCTCAGATGTTCTCTTTCATTGGGGCTGCCTTGGACACACTGCAGTTTCAGGCCTATCCCCCTGAAAGGCAAGTCCAGGATATTCAGGCTATGATACTGATGTTTCAGCCTGTATCCTGTACTTTAGTGAGACTGACTCAGGCTGTTGAGCTACATGGCCTCCTGCACATCCTTCTAGTTACACATGCCCCTTTTGTCGTTTAGGTCCCACTGCACAGGCCAGGGGGGTAAGCGAATTGCAGGAACTGTGTGTGCACCCTCTTTATACAACGCTTTACACAGACAAGATGGTCCTTCTAACACATGCCTCCTTCCCTCTGAAGGTAGTGACATGTAGGCCAAAATATCACCTTGCCTTTCTTCTTTGCACCACCTCACCTTTCTAAAGAAGAGGTGACAGTCTACCGCCTGAACCCAAAAGGAGAGTTGTTGTTCCACCTTGATCGTACCAATGAGTTCCCGGTGGATGATCATTTCTTCATAGGATATGTGGGAGCTTAGAAAGGGAAAGCTGTAAAGTAATGAACCATCCGTGATGGACAGTGCTCTGCATAAAGATTTGCTCCGCATTGGCCAAAAAGCAGCCCCCTCAGGGCTTGCATGCTCATTCTACCGGAACTAAAGTTGAGTTCGCACGCGGAGTTCCAATCCTTGACATCTGTCTTCTCTGCACACGTTTACTAAAACATTACTGCCTGGACAGCCAGGTCCGTAGGGACCGGTACTTTGCTTGTTCGGCCCTGCTGGACTTTCTAGTATGATCTTGGTTCGCAGACACTCCTCAGGGGATGATCTTGCTTAGGTGTCTATTATAAGGTAAGGAATTTACAACTAGATGTCTCTATCAGATGGACAAGTTACTTACCTTTGGTAACTTGTTATCTGGTAGAGACAATATCTAATTGAAGATTCCTTAATGACCCACCTACCCTCCCCACTGATTTCTATGGATAGGCACTCCCTTTCAAGGCCCTAGTTTTGACTCACCAGTGGTCAGTGTTCATCATGGCTCTGCGCTTCTGGGGTGGAAAGTTGTGAAAAAAAAATGATGTTAGCGCATAGGGGTTGTGCCAATATAGAATACGCAACATCATATCCGGCGCAAACAGTGTAGATGATGGACACGGAGCCGATCGACGCCACCTAACGGCGTGCAGAGATGCTGCTCGAAAAAAATCTCAGGATCCAAACTGATGCCTGGAGGAAATCCTAAGGTACGGTTTCTGCAACTAGACATTGTATCTACCAGATAAGGCATTACCAAAGGTAAGTAACTTGTTCTTCAAAGCATTTAAGTAACTTGTCCTTAAAAGCGTCTGTCTTATGTATATTATATTCCTTTATTTCATGCGTCATCTTTTTGATAACGTTTCTTATCCTTCTAATGAATGTTCCTTGAGTGTGTTCATATTATATGTTCTTTGAAACTTTCTCAGAAATATCAATTTTAGTAGATTATGTGAAATTAATTTTAATTAAACACGAAAGTAAGGGACATGATAGACCCTCAAAATAAAATGTAAAGATCTATGACAAAAATGATGAGTGTGTTTCTTTATCTGATGTGTCAGAATAGTTTAGCATTTAAATGTGTATCAGCTCCTCTTACATGCTAAACCATGAGGCTGTCTCTGGCAGTACATGCAATAGTACAAGTTTTCATTTGATTTGAGAAATCAATGTGAACTTTCTTTAGATGCTTGGTAGTTGCATATGATGCTGAATTAGTAGTATTTGGCAATGTGTATGAGACTCATTTCAGTAATTAAGGGGAATGCCCTGACTAATTTGGAGGTTGTCCTGATTAAATATCATATTTCTTCACCAGGGGGGTTCAGTGTATTCAGAAAGCTAGAGGGTGAGATTGAAAAAAGCATGTAGACATGTTGGTGGCAACCATTTGTTGAAAGCACACAAGATAATGAACTGTTCGTGGCATTTGTGGCTGTAAGATACACATGCTATGCATACTTCTGCCATCTAGTGTGGTGCAAGTTGTTCTTCTTCTAAGAAGTATTCTGAGTCAGGGGACCGAGTGACTCCTCCCGTGATAGTGCGCATGGGCATTGACTCCTTTGGTAGATTGTTTTCTGCCCGCTGTCTGGTTTGAATGTGTGTGTCTTCGCTCTGTCTTTTGACTCGCTCTGGTTCACAATCTTTCTTCTTTGTTACCCTTCTTTCAATGTTATTGTTTCTGCTTGCACTTCTCCATCTTATCGCTCTCTTTGAATCGTCGGTCCGGGCACCAACCGGTCGCCCCTCGAGGCGTCGTCGCCCATCTAAGGTCTCACCACGTAGCACCGACTGATATGTCAACCTGATGGAACAGAATCCATTCCGGTTCTACCCTGGGTGCCACGCTAAATTTCCCCAAACCGATCAACATCTGGTGTGTAACCTTTGCCTCTCCCTGATCATCAGGAGGCTACCTATGACACCTGCAGATCATTCTGATTGAAGAAGTAGCTTCAGTACCAAAAGGCACGATGATTGGAAATCCAGGATCCCTCCAACGTCTTTTGGCTCTCGATAGCCACAAAATCACCTTGGCGCAACCTGTGAGTATAGTCGCCCCTCTTGCTCATCCCAAGACTGTTAAGATGCCCCTTCTAGACGTTACTGGTCTGCCACGGCCACCAAGCCATGGTCGAAACCGAAAAACTGCTTTGGCTGCCCTGCCTTTCCATGCTGCTTCGAAAACATCAGCCAGGGCAAAGCCATCATCTTCGACCTCCTTCACATTGGACCAAGAGGTAATTTTTGTTTCGATCTGAGCCTCTACTCAGAGCCGAACACCTAGAGCCTCCACTTTGGTGCTGACAAAATCACATCGACTGAAACCTTCGGTGCCAAATTTCACAGAGCCAAAATCTTCAGACCCCAGAGACTCCAGTCAGTCTTCTGCCACCCTTTCTCCTGTGGAGCTTATTTTGGAGACCATGAAAGCTTGTCAGCACCGCCTCTAAATTCAGGAGGGTACAGGATGCATTATCAATTCCCCTCTTGTGCTTTTGAAGCGGAAGCTTTCCTTTTAGGAAGCTTTAGACACTCCTCCACCTCAGGAGAGGAAAACCAAGGACAAGGCCACCAGCCCACCTCTTAGGCCTTCTCACCACCTCTTCCCCCAACTTCTCCACCTCCTCCACCCCCTTCTTCTTCTCCACACCCCCCTCATCCTCATTCTCCTGCTTCACATATGCAGGGAGATTACAGTCCTCAGGGATCCCCTTTATTTACTGGGGAAGATTTGGGTGGGCTTCAACATGATCCAGATCCCTGGGGCACTTTTGATCCTGGTCCCATCCCTTGTAATGGCCCAGGCTTCTACCCTGCACGCCCTCACCACCAGAGGCCATTAATTTCTACCAACAAGTAGTAGCACTAGCAGCTGCATTCCATAATGTAGAGTTACACAAGGACCCTTTTGAGCAGGACTTCATGTTCAATACACTAACCTCTACACATAGGGTTATTCAGTGCCTCCCAATGCTCCCTTGCATACTTTGTCATGCTGACAGTATTTTTAAGGAACCTGTCCGCTCCAGTGTTGTAACCCCTAGACAAAATAAACCAGCTCCCTATGACCCAGTTTATGTTAGATCTCGGGACCTTCCTAACTAAATTGTTGCCATCACCGCTCCTGCAAACAGTCAGGCCATTGGGGACTCCCCTCTTCCAGAGAAGGAGAGTAAGAAAATTGATGCTGCATGCAAAGAGTAAGAAAATTGATGCTGTGGGCAAAAGGGTTGCTGCGCAAGCAGCCAATCATTGACGTATCTCTAACTTGCAGTTATTATTGGCCTGATTTGAATGAGCTCACTGGGATAAAATGGAGGAGCTTCTCCAATTTCTACCAGATGAGCACCGTAAAAGAGGGCAACAAATAGTAGCTGAGGGGCAAACAGTTTCCAACAACTCAATGTGTTTTATCCCTGGACTCTGCAGACACAGCTGTATTTGGCATTAATACTATTGTCTTCCTCAGAAGGCACACTTGGCTCCGCTACTCCGGTTTCAAACCAGAGGTACAGCTAGCAGTCCTTAACATGCCATTCGACAAGGAGCACCTTTTTGGACCTCAAGTGAACACTATTGTTGAAAAGCTCACTAGGGATACCAACACAGCAAAGGCCATGGGTGCCCTCCAGTCTCGAACACAGAGAGGCGCTTTTCGTTACCCATATTTTAGAGGTTCCTTCAAAACAACATTCTCTGAGGTGTCTAGATCACAATCCAGACAGCCTCAAGCCTCCTACTCTAGAGGTTTGTACAGGGGTTCTTTCAGAGGCAACAGTAATAAGGGAGGAAGTACAAGTACTGCCTCCCGAGGCTCTTCCTCCACTGCAGAGCAGTGACTACCACCATTTTCTCTGCCCCCATCACTCATCCCACACCTGTCGGGGGAAGGCTGCAAAACTTTCTTTCGCATCACCACAGACCAATGGGTCCTCTCCATTATCCAGAAGGTTATTGTCTGGAGTTCATCACCACTCCTCCCGATATTTCCCCTTGCAATCTCTGGAACACCTCACTCTTAAACAAGAGGTCCAATCCTTTCTTCTAAAAGAGACCATAGAGCAGGTTCCATTTCAACACCAAGGGTCAGGTGTATACTCCCCATTCTTCATAATTCCTAAGAAGGACGGTTCTCTCAGGCCTATTCTCGACCTCAGACCCCTTAACCAATACTTCCTGTTAAAGCACTTTCACATGGTACTCTTCAAGTTGTTATTTCACTTCTACAGCAAGGTAACTTTATGACAGCTCTAGATCTAAATGACGTCTACTTTGCTATTCCCATCCACCCTGCACACCGAAAATGCTTAGGATTCATTGAACATTACCAGTAGAAGGTTCTGACTTTCGGGGTCACTATCGCTCCCAGAGACTTTTTCATTCATCAGTGGTTGCAACACACCTCAGAAGGCAGAACATCCACATCTTTCCTTATCTGGATGACTGGCTCCTCAAAGACAGTACAGTACAACAGTGCCAATATCACCTAGTTGACCGTGGATTTCCTTCACACACTGGGTTTAACTCTGAACTTCTCCAAATCCCACCTTCAACCTCTTTGATTACTGCCGTATTGAGCCATTCTCAATGAAAAGTTAGGATTAGCATACTCCAACCCAGACTGTGTTCAGAGTTTTCAATCTCTTCTCCCTCAATTTCAGAAAAATCATACATATACAGTCAGGACCATTATGAGACTGTTTAGGATGATGGTGTCTTCCACTGCCGTTACCCCCAAGCCAGACTACACATGCATACTCTACAGAAGTGTCTGTCTCATCAGTGTTCTCAGTCACAAGGTCACCTGGAAGAACTAGTGTTCATACTCACCGTTCTTTGGAATATTGGAACACCACCAGCCTCTTGAAAGGGCTGCCTTTTCTGGACCCTGTGCCTCAAGTTATTCTGTCCACAGATTCATCACTGACGGGTTGGGGCGCTCTCCTCTAAGACCTCACGGTACAGAGCCTCTGAGATCTCAGTCACCAATCTCTACACATCAGTTACCTTGATCTTCAGGCAGTATTTCCAACCCTGAAATAATTTCTTCATCACCTATCTCACAAGGTGGTCTTAGCCCGCACGGGCAACATGATAGCCATGTATTAGCTACAGAAACAGGGAAAAACACAGATGTCAAAATTGTCACAACTCTCTCAGACGATATGCTAGTGGACTCTCCACCACCACATCTACTTGGTGACAGAGTATCTCCCAGGGATGGACAACAACTTTTCAGACTTGCTCAGCAGGATGCAGCAACAAGTCCATGAATGGGAACTCCACTCACAAGTCCTTCAACCACACTTTGTAGGTAACTCCTCATATAGACCTTTACACTACATCAGAAAATGCAAAATGCCCAAGCTTTGCCTCCTGGTATCAAATCCCTCTATCCAAGGGCAATGGTCTGTGGATGAACTAGTCAGGGATATTTGCTTACGCTTTTCCACCTCTCATTCCATTTCCGGATCAGATGATCCGCAAACGTCTCTCATCATTATCCTTGTAGCTCCCACTTGGGCGCGTCAACAGTGGCTCACCACACTTATAGACCTATCAGTAGTCCCCCCAGGAGATGCTGCTTAAGAGTCTGGACCTTCCCACTCAAAATCAAGGACAAATCAAACATCCAGACCCAAGTCACTCAACCTTGCAGTATGGTTCCTGAGGTCGTAGAGTTTGGTTACTCAGGATTGCCTGCAGAATGGTTGAATATTTTCAGGGAGGCCTGTAGACCCACAAAGAGAGCATGCTATGCTGAAAATCGAAACATTTTGTTTGCTGTTGTTAACCCAAACATATTGACCCCATGAAAGGCACTGTTCAAGAGACTACTTATCTGCTCCATCAACATAAGGCAAATCTAGCTTACACTTCCATTCGCCTATATCTCACAGCCATAGCTGCATAGCTACAGAAAAGACACCATAGTTCTTTGTTCAGAATCCCAGCCATTAAAGCTTCCATGGAAAGCCTTAAAGGATAATTTCAACCAGGGTACCCCTGCACCATCCTGGAACCTCAACATGGTGCTCACCAGTGTCATGGCCCTCCTTTTGAGCCACTTCGCTCATGTCCTCTTCAATACCTTTCTTGGAAGGTTGCTTTCTTAGTTGGCATCGCATCACTCAGGTGTGTTAGTGAGTTCCAGGCACTAACCTTGGAAGACCCTTTCTTCTAGATTCATAGAGACAAGGTGGTCCTTCACACAAACCCATAGTTCCTTCTTAAAGTGCTTTCATAATTCCATATAAATCAATCCATTGAGCTACCATTCTTTTTTGCGCCACCTGATTTGTTGCAGAAAGACCTGCCACACTCTAGATGTTAAAAGAGCACTCATGTTTTACATTGACAAAACCAAAGAGTGTAGTTAAACTAAACAGCTCTTTGTAGCCTTTTCACTACCTCACGAAGGCAGGCCAATATCCAAAACCAACATAGCTAAATGGATTGTTAAATGTATACAGACTTGTTATGGCAAAACGAAGTTACCTGTTACCCAGAGCACATTCTACTAGGAAAAAAGGTGCCACTGTGGCCTTTCTTGGAAATAGTCCAATAATTGACATTTGTAAGGCAGCTACATGGTCTACACTATACACATTCATAACACCTTACTATGTGGATGTGCCAGCACATCAGCAAGCCAATTTAGGTCAAGCTGTGCTACAAACACTTTTTCAGTCAACTGCAGCTCCCACAAGCTAGCCACCGCTTTTAATGAGGGACTGCTTTACATTCTATGCAGAGCATGTGTATCTACAGTCACACATGCCATTGAATGGAAAATGTTCCTTACCCAGTAAGCATCTGTTCATGGCATGTAGTGCTGTAGATTCACATGTGCTCTCCCTCCTCTCCGGAAACCTGTGGCTGTTACAGTTACATTATATTTGTATATATTTGTTTACATGTAGTTACATTTGCAAGGACATCTCTTTCTCTACACTTCTCCTGCACTCTTTTCTCACCCACCTGCAGAAAAACAATTTAACAAAGGAGTCGATGCCTATGCGCACTATCACCAAGAGGATGAGTCACTGGATCCCGTGACTAAGAATACTTCTTCGAAGAAAAACTACTTGCACCACTCCGGAACCAACAGTAGATGGCAGGAGTATGCAGAGCATGTGGATCTACAGCACTACATGTCACAAATAGATGCTCTGTGGGTAAGTAACAATTTCATTTTGTTAATAGATCATCTGATAAAGACTTCTAGCCGCAGCTTGCTTATCTTAGAATTACCTCTAGGTTTTAGACAGGATCCGGACATTTTTCCTAAGCAGTACTCCCGTGCCAGAACTGACATGCAGGCTGTCTAAATAGGCACCACCCATTGCGTGACATCAGTTCTTTTCTTTATGTGCCTGACAGCGCAGATCTGAAGAGAGCTGCCCTCAATTATTTTTTGACTGTCTTTTTTTACTTTTTGTCATAGTTTGTTTAGACATCTCTCCAGGTGTCGCAGGGATGTCAACAAAGAAGGATGGATTCAAGCCTTGCAGCTCCTGTCACAACAAATGTCAGTGACGGATCCACACCTTGTTTGCCTCTGGTGCCTTGAGCTCAGCCACACACAATGCCAAGACCTGCTTTGATTGTCGTGACATGTACCTTAAGGCTTTGAGGGAGCAATCCCTCAAACTCCATGCCACTTGACGTGCAATAACACAATAGTCTTGATCCTGGTCGAGAGTAAGCTCCAGGGATCGGTCGCAGAACCATCGATCTTAGTCACAGCCACAGTTGTTCCATTCCAGTAGGTCCCACAAGAAAAATAAGATCAAGAAGTCAAAGAGGTCTTGGACTTCACCCTGCCAGTCTAAGACATCTAATGAGACAAGGGAGTGTTGACACTTGAGGTCTGGCTCTATGGTTGAGCCTGCGCCTGGGCTGTCTCCGGGCCCCCTGGAGTTTCCTGGAGAGGGAGCAACCCGTGTCCAACTTATGAGCATTTTGTGAGGCCATGTACCTCATATTTAGGGGGCATATCCCTGCTTGAGCGCATTCAGGCCCCATGGGTTCAGGAAGGGCCCTTATCGGTCTTCCCCTGGCAGGTTCGCCCTCGGCAACGTTTACCGGCGCTCACCCAGATCCCGCCATCCCCATTCTTATCCCAACTCGGACTCGGAGCTGGATGGGCACCGTCCGACGCCAACGCTGGTGCCAACTGGAGTCCTGCCACCCAGGCCGGAACCTGAGCCCTATTCTTATGGGCTAAGACTTGGGGAAGATTGGGAGGGACCACTGGACCCTTGTGAATACCAGCCAAAAGACCCTTTTGAGGACACCAGGTGTGAGGATCTGGCAGTTGCCAGTGGACTGGACACCTCGCCAGTTATACTGGCTTGGTCTTTCCTCCTAATGTGGCTATGGAGGAGGTAGCCTCACTTGCTATGGTGGCGAGGCGGGCGACTGAGCTCCTGGGCCATCAGCTGCCCTTTGTGACTGTAAAGAATAACGTCTTGATGAAGGTGCTTCAGCCGGGAGTCACCCCGTCAGAACCGCTTCTGCTGTTTAACGAAATCCCCAGAGATGTCCTACTTGTGTTAGGTCCAAGCCTTGCACAGGGCCTCATGTGAACAGGACAGATGCCCGCCACCAAAGCCCCCCCTCCCATCAGGGGACCCTAGTTTCCTCAATAGGCACCCTACCCTGGGAAGCTTAGTGGTCCAGGCCTCAACTTCCTGAGTAAATCCTGGCGTATTCCCTACCACCCCACTGGATAGGGAATCCAAAATGCCGGACACCGTGGGCAAGAAAATGTTTTCTTCATTCCCAACCATCAAATCCAAGATATTCAGGCTATGATACTGATGTTTCAGCCTCTATCCTGTGTTTCTGTGAGACTGATTGAAGCTGCTGGACCTCATGGCCTCCTGCATCCTGCTTGTGACTCATGCTCGCTGGTTTATGCAGGCTCTGCAGTGGGACCTAACATTCCAGTGGGGTCAGCATCAGGGTAATCTCTCCGACATGGTCCAGATCTCAGATGGCACTGCAAAAGATCTGCAGTGATGGTTAAAGAACCGCAATTGGGTCAGTGGCGGGCTCCTCTCCCTTCCCCAGCAATGTGTCACTCCTGGGACGGGATGACCATCTGGGAGAGGTGGAGATCAGGGACCTCTGGTCTCTGGCAGAATCCAAACTCCCCATTAAACGTTTGAAGCTCTGAGCGATCCAGCTAGCATTGAAAGTCTTTCTCCCCTCCATCTAGGGGAGGGTAGTGCAGATGTTCATGAACAACACCACTGCCATGTGGTACTGCAATAAACAAGACCGGGTGGGGTCGTGGACCCTTATTCAAGAGACCATGTGCCTCTGGGCATGGTTGGGATGTCAGGGCATTTCCCTCGTGGCCGAACACTTGATGAGCTCTCTCCACATCAGGGTGGACAAACTGAGCTGAAGATGCCTAGCAGATCACAAATGCAGTCTCTGTCCGCAGGTGGTGCAAGGTCTCTTTCATCAGTGGGTAAAGCTTTGGTTAGATCTGTTGGCCACCACCGAGAACGCGCAACGTCAGCAGTTTTGCACTATGGCAGCTGTCTCTTGGTGAGACTCCACCAGCTCTGCCTTAGCCCTCAAAAAAGAGGAGATACTACATCAGCTGGACCCAAAAAGAGTGATTTTGTTCTGCCTTGATTGCACAGAACTGTTTCAGGTGGCCGATCAACTCTACGTGGGATATGTTAGGGCTAAGGAAAGGAAGGCCATGCCGAAACGGACCATCTCCTGATGGTTCCTGCTCTGCATCAAAGTCGTCTACTCATTGGCCAAGAAGCAACCTCCAGAGGTTTACGTGCTCATTCTGCTAGAGCAAAGGCTGCAACCACTGCGTTAGCATGCAAAGTCCCAGTCCTGGACATTTGCCAAGCAGCATTGTGGGCATCTCTGCACAGGTTTACCAAGCTCTACTGCCTGGACAGTCAGGTCTCTAGTGACGGACACTTTGCCCGCTTGGTCCTGCAGAATGTTTTGGTGTGAAATTGTTTGATAGACCCACCTCTGAGGAGGTATTGCTTGGGTATCTATTCGAATCTGCAGCTAGAAGTCTTTATCAGATGAACAAGTTACTTACCTTCAGTAACGTCTTATATGGTAAAGACTCTGTCTAGCCCCAGGTTCCTTACCAAACCTTCTATCCTCCCCGCTATGCGAACGGATTTCTTGGAACAGGTTGTTCCTCTTTCAGGGTCATAGTTTTACACACCAGTGGTCAGTGTTTTTTGTGGCTCCACGCTCCTGGCATGGAAAATTCTGAAAAGATAAAGATGTCAACACGCTGGGTGGCTCCTATTTAGGTACTGTACATGTCCCTTCTGGTGCGGACAATGCAACGCGGGTCCGAACTATGCCACTTACCAGCTCACAGGGAGTACTGCTCATTCAAAATTTGCAAATCAAGTCTGACGCCAGGGGATAATTTTAGAGTAAGGAGTCTGTGGCTAAATAGAGTGTTACCAGATAAAGCGTTACCAAAGGTAAGTAAAATGTTCATAGTGCCTACATGAGCTCTTTACATAACAACAATGGCTAGATTGAAATGTATGACCATTAGGTTGAAGCATAAATTACTCTTCATTGTAGTTGTGGGTGGAGAACTCATCATGACACGGATAATGTGTTGTTGATCTGCCCAACGTTTAGGAAACTAGGGATGAAATGTTTAGCACTTTTTAAGGGAATATCCCAATTGAGTAAAGATTAATTCTTTATGTTTGTTTTTAAATAGAAGGCATCTTGAGGTTTGCTTTAGTATAGTAATTTGAAATGCCTTTCTATACTTGTTGGCTGAAGTAGTATTATTTGGCACAAACAAATATTATTTGTGTTCCTATTTTGAGTAGTTCCTGAAATGTATACAAGTTGTTTATTTCACATTTATAAATTTCTTAGTAACGCGATGAATGTTAAATATTATTTTGATTCTAAAACGTCATACTTAAATTTAAACATTGAAATCCTGAGTTGAATTAAATTGGCAATATGTTAAATTCTGGACCTCAAAAGAACAAAACCTTTTTAGTAGAGAGAAA
This sequence comes from Pleurodeles waltl, assembly GCF_031143425.1. NCBI lineage: Eukaryota > Metazoa > Chordata > Amphibia > Caudata > Salamandridae > Pleurodeles > Pleurodeles waltl. Next base: position 912,778,718 of record NC_090448.1, on the reverse strand, counting down.
TATGGCTGTAAGCTTGATCATTGCTCCTGCAGCTTTTAAATGATAAATGAGCAAGGCATACACAATTAAGGTACAATTCTAAAACAGAATGTTCATTTGGAAATCCTTCTTGAACTGCCTATGCTTGTAATACCCTGTCTGTATTTACTTTTTTAGATATGCTGCTTTAACTAAAACAATGTTTATTAGAATGAAAATATTGAATGCACCTATAGCTGTATTAAAATGATCAGCTTGATTTTGCCTTTCTCTGCTATTCACAACAGGCAGCTGCAGAAACAGCTTATGATATGGTGTCTCCAGGTCTGAGTCCTATTGAGGCAACCAGAACAAAAAGGTTTTCTCATCATCGATTGGCTCATCAGCCAGTAGATCTACGGGAGGGTGTGGCTAAAGCATACACTGTTGTGAAAGAGGTAAGTTTCAGTAGGATGATAGATTGTGTATGGTAAATGCCAGACTGAATCAGAAGCATGAATTATATTTCGAGGTGTTTTGCAGAGCAAAACAAAAAGTGTTGTAAACGAATGAATTTTTTATGTAATGAGACAGTTAATTTCTTAACATTAACAATGCAAAACCTGCCGATAATTAACAGAGTACTGTATAAGCATTAAAAGGAAAACTGTTTATGGAGGGCACAAAGTAACAATTTTACAGTTCGAGAAAGAAATTTGGTTTAACATGGCCAAATCACAAAAAGAAAAACTAATCCAGAAGGTTCACTGTTAATATAAAAAAATAAAAATAAAAAAAAAAACAGACAAAGTGAACATTTGTGAAAGAAATTAAGCAAAAAGTGTCTACTTTAAAGAAATCAATTCCTTAATGTCTTACATTACCCAGCGATGTCACTATGACATTTCATTGTGTGTTTGCTGTGTACTGGTGGATAGAAATGCTCAAAATGTCCAGCATGTCCCCCAGCATCAGCATAGCTGCAAACAAAATTGATGCTTGGGGCAAACTGAAATACATGAGAAGGTGTCCAGACCTCAAAGAATTGGTTTGAGATCTGGGTGCTTCCTGAAAAGGATAGTATTAAAAGCATTAGACAAGAGTTAGTGAAACCCCCTACATGTCTTCTCCATGGGTAAGAGAAGGGAGGAGTATAGTTGCTTACTTTGATTTTTATGGGCTATTGTAATGTGTTTAGAGCGAGGTGTGCACACCCTATAAAGTAAGAAGCAGAACAGTGAAGAATGAATGAGAGTAATGCACACTAAAATTAGTTGAATAAGTAATTCAGATAGTACTCCCTTCTGCTTTGGTCAGTGTGAGAATTTCAGTGGTGGGCAGGAAATTACAGTTTCAACCATCTTGTGACTTTATATACAGTCATGCGTTGATCTGAATTATTAACCTTTATTCACTCATTCAGGAATCCCTTTTTCCTTCATTTTCATTTTGCAAATAAGATTAGGGCTTATGGTGAAAATTCATCGAGTTACCAATAGCAAAGAGAAGCTAAACATGAAATTAAAAAAGGTAAGTTTTCAAAATGAGTTTTAGTGGAAAAAAATCCCTCTAGGATTTCTATATCATTCATTGAAAGGGTTGGAACCAGTAGTTCCTCTATAAAATGTAGGTGATGAGATTGTTCTTCCTCTTACCTTATGGAGTATACGATCTGGAGAAGACTTGCAAAGGCTTTGCAATATTTCTGAATTACTAGTTATTAGATTCCCCTGTTTCTCTTTCACTGCTGTAATCCATTTGTGACATTTCTGTCATCTGCTCACCTCTGGAAGGTATTTCCCAGCTTTGCCTCCAACTTCGTATAGATATTTCTCTCACACAACATATTGATTCCGAGCTTCATTAGTGAAGAGTGATACAATCTCTTGTTTTGTTTTGTGAGATCACAGGGTCACCATCTATCAAGTATTGTTTTTCTAAAACCTGCAGAGTTTCTGTCGCCGTTTGTTCTCTTTCTTTTTTCTTTCTTGTTACACTTGATTGGCGTAACTTGACCACTTATTACTGTTTTTAATGCTTCCCAGATTGTCACCTCTTACTGTGCTGATCTCATGTTTTCTACAAAGTAATTGTCCATGACTTCCATTATGTTTCATCATTCATTCCTCAGGCATTCAGAATCCAGCTGTGTGTAGAAACCTTCCCCCTTCCTCCCATAGCCCATCACAGTGTGGAACAGTAAAGCACTTTCATAGCAAGAAATAACACATTATGAAATCTCTACATTTTTAATTGGGAAAAGCATCCCTGTGTCCGCACTCTCGATGTCTTACCAACTTTGCAGAGGCTTGTTTATTCCGGGTTGTGGATGGGCTATAGCCCTCCTGCCAGTCCCCGGTGACATCCAAGGAGGTGAAATACTATGATCGCCCCTCCACCAGTATTTGTAAATGGGCAAGGGATTCATAGCTGTGTTCTCAATTCCTCATTAATTGCGTTGAAAATTGTGCGTTGATTTTATACCGCTTGCGTGAAGTCTGGAAAAGGGAGAATGGTTGCATCTGTATAGCTCAAGAGATCCTTTTCTCCCAACCTGTAACATGATGTCTCTGGGTTATCCCGGTACACCCATCATCGGTCTTGACAACAGAATCGGTGCCCTATGTGCTTTCCCCAGAGAGAAAAAGCTAAAAAAAAAAGTTATTTGTACTGCATTTTAATCAAGGTAAGAGATGACTCCAACATTTCTGACTGAAAGTCCTTTGACTTGCTTGTGCGCTTCTTCTGTACTGATATTGTTTTTTTAACCTCTGCCAGTAAATCGCTGTTGGGGATAATCTTGGTCCGGGACCTTCCTGTTCCCGGAAAGGGAACTTCGTTGTTTGCCAACTGCTCCTGTTGTGCTCTGCGATAGTCTCTTCTCTGCTGTCGCTATTCAGGCATCTTGAAACGGCAGCCCCATCGTTGTTCAGTTGTCTCTGACACTCTGCATCGATCTCTACCCTCACCGGGTGCTCATACATAATTTTTTGCTTGGGATACATAGTCCCTAATCAGGAGCTCTGAGCTAAGCATTTTACGCTCTTTGTAAATTATATCTGCAATTGAAGAAATCTGCATAATCCTAACCTCACTGTCGAATATTGTGGCATCTGTAATTCGTTTAACTGCTGTTATAGAAAAGATACGGATAGGAAGTTGTGTTTACCCAACAAAATGTATTTGCACAGGTACTTTCCTTCTAAACTAATCAACTGGACCTTATGTTTAAAATTCAGAAAAAGCGAGGCAATCATTTCAATTGGAAAATCACCTTCTTCCACGACTAACACCACCAAAGTTCTCGGTTATAAATAACCAAAGATCCATGTCCCATAACTGTCTCGAAGTATTCCTCTAACACGACAGGCCAACGCATTTTAGAGTTTGGCCCATGCAATGCACTTACCACCACTATCTCAGGTTTTTAGTGTTTAGTTTACATTGATTTTCACACACCCAACTTTCCACCATTTCTAGGCATCTATGGCTAGATGTATCTAAGATTTTTGCATTCACAAAAGCTGCAAAATGTATGAAAGGCATTTGCAGTGCAATTTCAAGGAATCGCTAAAATAGTGATTCCCTGAAATTGCGACTCCGTTTAGGGAATCGCAGATTGCGATTCCCTAAATAGGGAATCGCAAATAGGGGATACCTATTTGCGATTATCAGTGCACATGTATCATGCACTTCCTAAATGCGAATTTGGCATTTAGGAAATGCAATTACCACGAATTGAAGTTTGGTGGTAAGCTTGTGCAATTTTTAAAAATGCATTACAAATTCATTTTTAAAAATGACATGTAGCGCACACATGCCCGGAGGGCATGTGTGCGCTTTACATGTCCACAAATATTTTTTTTGGGGTGCATCAAAGGGGGCCTTAGGCCCCCAGCACCCTGGGATTTGCATTACCTAATTTGCAAATTCCTGATAGGAATTCACAAATTCAGAAATGCCAAACCATTCGCACCTGAATGGAGTCTTGTTCCCTAATTGCGATTCGCTAATATTTATTGCGATTTTTAAGAAATCACTTTTACCAAATTGCAAATTTCATACATCCCATTTTGCATTTCTTAAATAACGATTTCATAAAATTCGCTATTTAAGAAATGCAAACCGGGAGCTTGATACATCTAGCCCCTAGTATATTTAACCTTATTGTCCTGATATACAAACAGAAATAAGTTTTATATTTTAGAAAACTTAAAGGAGCGATGAGTAATGAAACAAAGGTATATATTCTGCAGTTGTTTACCTCAGTGCTAAAAGTGGTTGGTAGGTTGCCTCCAAAATGGGTCCAGCACTGAAAACTAGCTTCTCACTTTCAAAAGAGAAAAACAGTTTTCAGAGGATGAATGCGAAACACCAAGGCCAGACTTGTTGTACTGTGGGATCTAGTGTGGATGAAGTAATTCAGTGCCCAGAGGATTTAAAGGAGCTACCATATTAGGGGACCATATGACCATATGTTTACAATGCAGTAAAATTGTTTTCTAAAAGCTAAGTAGAAACTCTACACCTACCTTTGTGAAAACTGTATTCAAATCTTATAGGGTATTTAGCATCAGTGCGACTCCTCACTTGAGTTCTACTCTCGGATAATAACAGCCCTGAAAATATGTATTGAAAATGTTTATGATAACTGTCTTCATCCACCCTGCCGCAAATTTTTAAAACTATTTACAAGCACCGACAAAGTCCGTAGGCCTGTGGTTTTTTACAGCTCATGGAGAAATGCTATGTGAACATTTTGGGAATAGAAGACCCACGTTGACACACAAACAATACATAGTGGTATATATGCAAACAAAGGCAGGATGTATTAAAATACAAAGGAAGTATATCAAGTATATGGGTACTCAGTACATGGAAAGATGATAGTTCACAGCTTCATTCGAGATGTAAAATGCCAGCTGTTTGAAGAGGCACTAGTATGCATATGGATAAAGAGGAAAATCACTGGGTGGATAGAAAATGTACTGTATGGACAGGTGAAATGTATATGGAGAGCTGGTGGATATGCATTCTAGGAACAAGTGCTGCAGGAACAAGACGCTGAGACATTGCATTGCTGTTAAGCAGTAGTTGGCTCATCCATGCACTGGCCAGTCAGTGCCTGCTTCTCTCTGTCGACACTACATAAATGAAGAACTGCAGGATTTCCTCAGATTAGAACCATATGGCATCGAAAGTGCAACCTTTCGTCGCACAGACGGAACAGGTGGAATTAGAGAGCATCAGTGGTGTAAACTTTACTTTCACACACACAACAGGAAACCCATGGACATGAGCAGTGCAGGCCTGCCTTTTGAACATGAGCATCAGGAATGCATCTTTTCCTCACATAAACCAGGCACGACAGGGAAAATCAGTAGTGCCAGACAACCACATCAGAAGTACACAAGAAAGGTATAGCTCTGGTAGCGTTATTGACTGCTTACCTGAAGCAGAACAGAGAAAGCAGTGGGGAATGATTAACACAGACACATAAATATAGTGCATGCAAGTTTCCTTCACCTAGAGCAAGCAGCATATGTGAAGTATCAGTATAAGAGCTGTCTGGCTGGAGTCCGGGACCTGATATGGATCAAAAGTACTAGGGGTGAAGTAGTGGGAATGACAGCTATAAGAGGACATAGTTTTTGCTTAGGTAAAAGTCAAGATGCTTTTGAAAGAGAGTCATGCCATAGACCTCATGCCAACCTGAGTCGTAGTTGAATCACAGTGATCCAAGTCTTCCCTTACGGAAGAGTGTATTCACAAGACATCAGCCAGTTTAAAGGCATCAGTTTTATGTTTAAAGACTAGATATTGTGCACTTTTTCAAAAACATGAAACAAAGGAAGAAAAAAAGACAACTCCCATGGCCCTATTTCATATATGAACTCATCTGCTGCACTGTTACCAACGAGAAACTGTGTTTTATGAATAACAGTTGCAAATGTTGTGAGGTAATACCTGACTGTTTTTCTTTTTTGTGTTACCTTCAATTGGTTTTTATCTTCCACAGCAGTCAAAATGTGAAATGTAGATTAGAATCACTCAGTGTGAGGTCATTGGGGCACATTTCTTTGTGTGATACATCTGATATTAGAGTTTTGCTTAAAATCCTTCTATTGCATGTGTATAAGAGTGATGAGAAGGGAACACTGTAGCTAATACGTTCTGCTCATTTCCACCAGAGAAACAGGACTGCCCATGGAAAAAAACAGACAAGCAAGTGTGCAGCCCTCACCCTATTTCTTGAAACTTCTGCGGAGAGGGACAAGTCCTGGATGTCGACAAAAAAACATGTATTTGTTTTGAATGGAGACAGGGTGTGCATGGGACCCCCATCTTCAGAGGTTCATGTATGTCCCAAAAGCTCATCCCCTGTGACAGAGTGAGAGCAAGAGGCTGGGCGCAGTGCCTGCTCCTCGTGCCTGTGTCGAAGGGAGTCGGGTCAGACTCCCCACTCCTTGCCTGTGTGAATGCGAGCATAGACATTTGAGCTCTAACCCACCAAAAGGATAGCTTGCTCCCGCAATGGTAATGTAAGGTTCCGTGCGCAGCTCTGGGGCGGGGCATGTATGGGAAGCCGACTGGGGCAGATGGGGCTCTCCACTTGGCTCCAAACATCAATTTTTCCCTTGTGGATGTCCTGAGTGGGAACAGGACACCCCATAGCAAAACAAGTTATGCAACATGAGGCTGAAAAAGTGAAACAAGCACAATGGACTAACCAGCTCATAAAATATTCACCACGTGGGCTTTAAAAGTGCCCCATAATCCCTACAAGGGGATTAAATCTACAAATTTGTGCTTTTTGGTGCCCCAAGGAGGGACCAGGGGTACCACCAATGTTTGCCTAATATATATTGTGGGGCTACAGGAGATGCAGCAGCACCTGAGATTTCTTTTTGTTTTTAGAAAATTAACTTTACCTCTTCCATGGAATTGAATCCCTGACTTCCAAGAAAGGTTTGTCTGCAATTTCAAGTTCAATGGCAGCTGGAGCTTTGACTCTTGGGCTCTGCAGTGCCCGGGCCCTTTGTAGTTGGTCCTGTGACTGCAGTAGCAGTCCAATCAAACAAATGTTTTTAATTGAAGTGCTTTAATTAATATGTTGAAATTGGCTCCACGTTTATCATTATAGTGAATGCGTTTGACTGTTAGCTAGCTGAGCTGTGTGAGCCGCCCAATGTACAGATTCGGCAGACAGGCCCAGATTTTGCTCTCTGTCACATTTGTATCTTGCAGCCCAGATTTTCTGATTTGGCCCACCCTGGCCTGTTCTCGACACATCTTGTCACCTCCCAACACATTGCGAATTGTGATCGCATGTCTGATAGAGCCGCAGAGGTGGATAGGGTGCTTGTGCCTCCAAGTAGGTGATGTGTCATCTCTGGCACAGCGGATTACACTCTTGTGCCCACTCCATGCCTGAGAGTGTCAGGGAGCCAACCCTTCACCTGGACGTAGGGCTGGAGAAGCATAATGCCCCGTGGGAGGCTTTGGTAACATGTTCCCTGGTGAAGGTGACGCCAGAACAACTTTCAGTCTTGCAATGCTGGCTAAAGGACAGGGATCAGTATGCTTGAGAGACTTGACGGATTGCCCATTTAGAGTTGAACTGTTCAACTAATTTATAAAGATTAATTGACCGTGCCCATTGCTGTGCTATGTTGAAACATGATGTGTATGCTTTTACTACTATGGTGACAACCTGACAATTCCAGTAGCCCTGACTTATTAATAGTGATCCTCCTTCCATTGAGATTGTTCTATCTCACATAGGCGTGGCATATTGTGGTGATAGAGTTAGGGAGCCTACTAGGGGTGTACTGTGATATAAGGGTGTCACCAAAGGTACTTTCACCTGTCTGAATGTACATATGTGTGATTTAATGTGCAGTATTTAGTAGTGTGTGTAATAAAAGTAATTTTCCTTTGCAAAAGAAAAGGCACTAACTGGACAGCAATTTGAGTATTATTGTGTAGCAGCAAGCTGGGGTTACTAGCACACAACAACTTCACTGAGTAGGCCTTGGGCTGCTTTACTTTGCTGCCCTGTGAGAGTCATATGCTACATTGGGGTACTTGGTTCGTAACAAAGAGACAATTGCAGATTTTTTACTTGTGAAAGACTTAGGCCCTCATTACAACCCTGGCGGTAGGTGTTAAAGCTGCGGTAATACCACCAACAGTCCGGCAGTAAAAGAAAAAATGGAATCACGACCACGGCAGAAACTGCCAAAACATACAGCCAATTTAACACACCGACCGCCACGGCGGTAGCAACAAACACCACGGCGGTAACCGCCAACAGCCAGGCGGAAGACAATGTACCGCCCACCCCATCACAACCCGCCCATCCGCCAGCTTTTCATGGGCGGTACCGACGCCATCAAAAGCATGGCGGAAACAGTACACAGAAGGGAAACCACTCACCTCTCGACACTCAACGAAGAACCAGGACCCCATGGAACCTGAGCTGCAGGTCCTCCCCATGCTGGTCTGCCTTCTCATCCACCAGGAGTACCAACGGCGGCGGCGGCGACAACAACGGTGAGTACTGCACCTAGGAGACAGGGGAGGGGCGGAGGAAAAATAGAGTGACACACATGCAACACACCACACTCCCACCCACAACACCATACACACAAACACATGCAGCAACATTACATTTACACCCTGTAACCACCTGGAAAAACGCAAGGACAAAAGGAATAGAGTCAAGTCAGTGATATTTTAGAAATAGTCAGATATACGTAAGAATTGCTAAAACAGTATTTACAAATATATACAATATGTACATAACGCGGTACATTGTCCACTCAAAATGTCCGTGGGCCACTGGGCCAAAACTCATAGGCCAAGCCCACACTTGACTCCTACCTCAATATGGAGAGAACACTTCAGGGGCATCAGGTCGAAAACACACAGGCACCTCAGGGGGAGGTTGAAGGGGGGTAAACCTCAGCCGGAAGATGTGACAACGCCACTGCTCCTGAAAGGGTGCTCCATGCCCACAGCGAGGTCCTGGGGAGTGCAAGGCCACAATCTCTCAAGTGGATGGTTTGCCCACTGCTTGGTCCTGGGGAGTGCAAAGCCACAGTCTCTCAAGTGGGTGCTTTGCCCACTGCTTGGTCCTGGGGAGTGCAAAGCCACAGTCTCTCAAGTGGGTGCTTTGCTCATTGCTTGGTCCTGGGGAGTGCAAGGCCACAGTCTCTCAAGTAGATGGCTTCTTCCACTGGTTCTGGAGGGGGCTTTGTGCCCAGTGTGCTTCATCCTGGCAAGGAGGGGCTGAGTGGATGGCTTCTTCCATTGCTTCTGGAGGGGGCTCTGTGCACCGGGATGCAACACTTGGGGTGTGGCAGTTCACAGTCCCTCACTTGGGTGTCTTAGGCATGAGATTTGCAGGGACCAGATTGCATGATAGTCCATGGAGGCAGGGCTAGACTCCATCCGGCGTCGGCTACGGCTGCAAACTGGTGGTAGTGCCGGGGCTGGAGGGGGTGCTGCCAGTGGTGGAGGGAGGTTCCAGCCCTTCTCCTGCAGCCTCAGACGGCTGGCCACTGGGGCTGCTGCTGCTGCCAGTGGTGCTACTGTCAGCGGTGCAGGTGGCGGTGCTTGTGGCGGGGCCTGTGGTGGTGCAGGTGGCGGTGCTGGCCATGGTGCAGGTGCTAGTGCTGCCAGTGGTGGAGGGGGGCTCCAGCCCTTCTCCTGCAGCCTCGGAAGGCTGCCCACTGAGGCTGATGCCGCTGACAGTAGTGGTGCTTGCGGCAGTGCAGGTGGCAGGGCTTGCGGCGGTGCTAGTGGCGGGGCTGCTGGCGGTGCTGGCCATGGTGCAGGTGGCGGTGCTGGCGGTTGTGCTGGTACACACCAGGCCTTCACCTGCAGCCTCGGACGGCTGAAGTGCCTTGGCTGTTTTTTTCTGCCCCTTCCTCCCCTTAGCAGATGGTGGTGTGACCTTGGGTCTGGCAGCTGGAGTCTTTGAGGTGACCCTGCTGGGTGGTTATGGCTCCTTCCACTTGCTGCATCCTGTCCCCATCTTCACCTTGCCAGGTGGAGGAATGGCTTTGGCCTTGGCAGGGGTTGGTGGCACAGTGGCTGGGCAGATGAGTGCCCCCTTTGAGCCTTCAATAGCTGCAGGAACCACAGCGGATGACGATTTGGTGGCTGCGGTGCTGGGCTGGGTTCTGGCCACCCTGGCCCGAGGGGGAAGGACGGGGGTGGGGGAGGGGGAGGTAAGAGGTCAATGTTTGCCAGGAAAAGCTTCTTAGGGACACTGGGGCAGGAAGAGGGAGAGGGATTGGCAGTGGAGCAAGAGGGAGTGGTTGTAGGAGGTGTCTCTCTTCTGAGTTTGGGTGCAGGTGCATGGACTGGATGCTTTTGTGAAGTGGATGCCTGTTGGGTGGGTGGGTGCTTGCGTTTGTGTACTTTGGGAGGAGGGGTCACAGACACACTGGGAGAGGACACAGGGGACGTGTGCATGGATGTGGGGGGGTTGACTGCCAGTGAGGGGTGTGTAGTGATGGACGTGCTGGTGATGGAGGTAGTGGATGAGGATGTAGTGCATGCAGGTGTGAGTGGAGATGCTACTGGGAGGGAGGTGGACGAGGAGGAGCAGGGGGACACAGTGGAGGCAGTGGATGTTGGTGTGTCTGCATGGGGATAGTGCTTGTGTGAGTGCCTGTGAGATGAAGTGTGGTGCTTGTGATTGCCTGAGCTACTTTTGTGTGGTGATTTGGGTGAATGCTGGTCTGAAGGTGTGCTTGGGATAGGTTGAGGTGATTGGGACTGGGTAGAGGAAGTTGGAGGAGGGAGGCTAGAGACAGGGACAATGGCTGCCATCAGTGCTGAGGCCAGAGCCTGAAATGCTCTCTGTCGGGCCACCACACCAGAGTGAATGTCCTTCAGGTATGCATTTGTTTGTTGCAAATGCCTCTTGACACCCTGAATGGCATTGAGTATGGTTGACTGCCCAATAGTGAGGGATCTCAGGAGGTCAATAGCCACCTCACTGAGGGCAGCACGGCTGATTGGGGCAGGGCCTGGAGTGCCTGGGGCAAAGGAGATGCCTACCATCCTGGGAGAGCGGGCACGGGAAACACGCTGAGGGGCTGCTGGGAGGGCGGTGCTGGTAGGGGAGTGGCAGCTGTACCTTTTGTTGGGGTGGGCACAGAGGTGTCCTCCACTGCCAGGGAGCTTCCATCGGAGGAGGAGTTGCTGTCTGTGGTGTCCCCTCCTGGTCCCGTCGTGGTGCTCCCCTCGCCCTCCGTCCCACTGGTGCCCTCACCGTTGGTAGATTTGGCCTCCAGGCCCATGTGGGATGCTACTACCTCCGTCGCCGGTGCCTCTGCTCCTCCGCCAGTTGAGGCTAATGCACACAAGGACAGGGTGACAAAACAAAAAGGGGGGAGAGACAGAGGATACACTTAGTCAATGCCAGCAACAACACTACTGTTGGCGTACACAACTCACAGGGAGCAGCCCTATGCACTAGGCCATGCACTACCAGTTACTAAGATAGTCACCAGCCCATGGGGTACAATGCCTAATGCCATTAGCTGCACACCTGAAACCCACAGGACCCTGTCCAGTAGTAGATGAACACTAACACTATTGAGGGTGGAGTGCTTCAGAGCCTGCCCAACAAGGGACATATCCTGCAAAGTTCGCCCTGGCCTAGGGGCACCAACAGCCCACATTTCCCACCCAGGTAAACCTTAATGCACACAAAGTAATGAATCTGAATCTGTACTCACCCCCTTGTGACTGTTGTGATGACTTCAGGCGCCCATCCAACTCCGGATAGGCCACCGCCAGAATGCAGGGGGGTCGGGGTCCAACGGGCACCCCTTCCTTGTTGGGAGGCCAGCCCCAGCTGGGCCTCCGCCACCTTCCCTGCCCAGCGGTGCAGGTCCTCCCACCCTTTGTGGCAGTGGGCCCTCCGCCTGTCAAAGACCCCCAGGGTTTGCACCGCCTTGGCGATGGCACGCCAAATACCCTTTTTCTGATGGGCGCTGACCTGCATGGAAAAGACAGCAGAAAAGGGCATTAGTTAACCGTCCAGACCATCACACTCATGGCCCACCAGCTCCCCCCCATCCCCGACGCACATACATTGACCACCATACATGCATCACCCTGGCCAGGACGCCTCAGCCCCCCCCCTACATGTGGCTTACACACACAGCAATCCATACATTCATAGCCCACTCATCATGCTCACAGTGTACTCACCTATTTGTCTGGAGGACCGTAGAGTAAAGTGTACTGGGTAGGACCCCATCCACCAGTTTCTCCAACTCCTCCGCAGTGAAGGCAGGGGCCTTTTCCCCAGACATATGATTAATTGTAGCTTCCAGACACAGGTCACAGCAGCACTTGCAGTGTAGGTCCTCTCCTGTTAAAAGTCAGGTAGCAAGTGAGTGAAGAGATAGAAAATGGCGGTCACGTCTGCGGCGGTGCGTACCCTCACCGCCGGCATACATCGCCATTGGCTCCTGGAACCCATAGGGCCCAATGATAACCAATGCGAAGTTGCGCGGTGGTCGTTGACCGCCTACCGCAATGGCGCACAATGCCTGAGGAATTACCTAATTTCCACTTGTCCCTCCTCACAGGTCAGGCAGACGCCATTTCAGGGGGTCACAGGCCATGGCACTTAACTGCGTCATAGCAGACATTGGCACAGCAACTAACTGTCAGATTTACATACAGGTTCTGTAAAGTAAAAGATGCATCATTATTTCAATTGATGTGTGAATAAGACCCTCTGCTCACCGTTTTCCTCCATAGGCTTCTGCCACTGAGGATGAATATGAGATGGCGACATCCTCCGGTGTACAGACCCCTTGTGGACCTTGCGACAATGGAGGACAGACATATTATCCTGACCTACAGACTTGATCTGGGCCACAATCTAAGAACTGTGTGACCAATTGGAGCCAGACTTGATGCCAGCTATCCACCAGCCCACAGGTATCCCCCCTCTAGTGCAGGTCCTGTCAGTGCTCCATGTCCTGCAAGAGGTTCCTTCCAAACAACAGTGGCCATAGCATCAGCGATGTCTCAGCCAATGTTCTCAAACGTGTTGACCAGAGTGTTGTCAGCCTCGCTGAAACACATGCGCAGCTACATTGTATTCCCCCAGGTGGAGGATTTGGCCACAGTGAAAGCTGATTTTTTAGCCCTGGGACATATCCCCAACATCATTGGTGCCATAGATGGTACACATGTAGCATTTGTCCAACCCGGAGAAATGAACAAGTGTTCAGGAATAGAAAAAGCTATCACTCTATGAATGTGAAGATGGTGTGTTTGGTGGACCAGTACATCTCCCATGTGAATGCCAAGTTTCCTGGCTCTGTGCATGACACCTTCATCTTGAGGAATAGCAGCATCCCAAATGTGATGGGCCAACCCCAGAGGCACAGGGTGTGGCTAATAGGTGAGCCCAAGGTCACCATCCAGTATAAGTTTGTGTCTGGGTATGTGGTTGTCCCAAAGGGTTAGTGTGTGTCTAACAGGTATCCCTCGATATGTGCAGGTGACTCTGGTTACCCCAACCTCTCATGGCGACTGACCCCAGTGAGGAATGCCATGAGAAGGGCAGAGGAACGTTACAATGAGGCACATGGGCCAACAAGGAGGATCATTGAAATGACCTTTGGCCTCCTGAAGGCCAGGTTCCGGAGCCTCCATCTGACAGGTGGATCCCTGTACTACTCACCCAAGAAGGTGTGCCAAATCATCATTGCATGTTGCACAACCTGACCTTAAGACGCCAGGTGCCTTTTCTGCAGGAGGATGAGCATGGAGATGGTCTTGTGGCAACAGTGGAGCCTGTGGACAGTGAGGAAGAGGAGGCAGAGGAAGAAGATGTGGACAACAGAAGTAATATAATACAGCAGTACTTTCAGTGACACACAGGTAAGATACTGTAACTTCACTTTACATTTCAGTTTTCTGTTGGACATTGTACATGGCAACCTGATTTCCCTATGTCTATGGCCACTTACTGTACCCTTTGGCATCTCTATTTTCAGATCTCTGTGGGCCACTCTGGCTCCTGGTATGTTTACTGCTGCCCACTAAAGGTCATACCAATGTATAAATAAATGACTGTACATATTACTTGCAATGCTTTCAGAATGTTGTACTAATACATGATTCAATCATTTGACAGACTCAAGATTAGTATTTGTTCTGAGAGTGATTATTTCAGTGCTCATACGTAGAGGGGGATGTACAGTGGGCTGGGGTGATGGTGGAGGAATGTCCAGTTAGAGTCCAGTCTCTTTGTATCACAAGTGCATTGTCCAATGGGGCATAGGAAGGAGAGTAATGGCAGTAAAAGGGGGACAGGGTGATAGAGTGGGACAGAAGGGTGACAATCAAGAGAGTCTTATTTCCTGGCGGGGGTCTTGGCAATGTTCTCTGGCTTCTGCCTGGATTGCAGGGACTGTTTGCGTGGTGGTTCTCCTTCTGCAGGAGGTGGGGTGCTGGTGGCCTGTTGGTCCTGTGGCGGGCCTCCTGTCCATTAGTGCTGGCGGAGGTGGAGGGCTGCTCTCCGGTGTGTGGCTAGTGTCAGGGGCCCGTTGGTGTGCCACTGCCTCCCTCATGGTCTTGCCCATGTCTGCCAGCACCCCTGCTATGGTGACCAGGATGGTGTAGATGTGTTTTAGGTCCTCTCTGATCCCCTGGTACTGTCCCTCCTGCAGCCGCTGGGTCTCCTACAACTTGTGCAATATCTGGCCCATGGTCTCCTGGGAATGGTGGTATGCTCCCAGGATGTTGGAGAGTGCCTCATGGAGAGTGGTTTCCCTGGGCCTGTCCTCCCAGTTTCCCTGTTGTCCTGTGCCTCTGTCCCCTGAACTGTGTGCCCACTGCCACTGTCCCCAGGTCCCTGATCATCCTGTGTTTGTGGGGTTGCCTGGGGTCCCTGTAGTTGTGGACACACTGCTGATTGACGTGTCCTGGGGACAGTGGCATGGGCCCGCTGGGTGGGTGCTGTGCTGGTGTTTTCTGAGGGGGGAGGCTCTGTGGTGGGTTGGGACCGTGCCTGGGTACCTGACTATCCAGAGGTACCTGTTGGGCCAGGTTGGTCATCGTGGGGGCTGGATGTTGGTGGCAACTCCTCTCCGGTGACGTTGAGTATGGGTCCTGTGGGGATGAAAATGTAGTGTTATTGTATCTGTGTGTGCCATCTTGGGATAGCTCTGGCAGCTTAGGCTTGTGTGAGTGGTGTTTTGTGGGCTAGGTGATTCTCTCTAATGGGCATGCTGTGGTGATGGGTGTCCATGCTGGTCTGTGATGGGGTCAATGGATTGGTGTTACATGCAGGGCTTGGTTTTGGGATGGGTGGGTTGTGATGGTTGGGTATATGTGAGGTATGGAGTGGTGGGGGAGGGTAGGGGTAGAAGTTTGTGATGGCATGCAGGTAGGGTAGGGGATATAGTAGTAATGATTTGACTTACCAGAGTCCAGCCCTCCTGTTACTCTTGCAAGGCCCTCAGGATGCATTATTGCCAAGACTTGCTTCTCCCATGTTGTTAGTTGTGGGGGAGGAGGTGAGGGTCCTTTGTTCAGCTGCCTGGTGTCTTGCAACCACGGAATGCACCTTCCCCCGTAGGTCATTCCACCTCTTCCTGATGTCATACGTTGTTCTTGGGTGCTATCCCACGGCGTTGACCCTGTCCACGATCCTCTGCCATAGCTCCATCTTCCTAGCAATGGACGTCTGCTGCACCTCTGCTGCACCTGTGATCTGAATAGCTGTGGCTCTACCTGGATGATTTCCTCCACCATGACCCTTAACTCCTCCGCTGAAAACCTGGGGTGTCTTTGGGGTGCCATGGATGTGGGGTGAGTGGGAGGTGTGGGGTGATGTGTGGGGTGATGTGGTGTGAGGTGTGTGGATGGTGTATGGGTGATGGTGTTCTGTGGCTCAGATTGAGTGGGTGCTCCTGGCTTGTGTCTCTCTCTGTTGGCAATCTTTTTGTTCGTGGGAAGGGTTCTGGGTAATGTGGGTGTGTGTTTTATTTTGGATTGGGTGTGGTGTGTGTATGTGTATCAGGTGTGTGTAGTTTGAATTGTCCAATATGGTGTAGTTTTGTAAGTGTGTGTGTATTTGTGGGTGATTAGTGGGTCCTGATACTGTGGGCGTATTCCTGTTGGCGTAACGGTGTGGGTTTTGGTACCGCCAATTTAGCACTGACCTTTGGGCTGGCGGGCTTGTGTGGGTGTCTGTATAGTGGCAGATTTCTCAGTGTGGGTCATAATACCCGTAGCGGAATACTGCCGTGGTCACTGTATCTTGGCGGCCGTCAGCATGGTGGTAGGCGGCATTTACCACCAGGGTTGTAATGAGGGCCTTAATTCTTTGCAAATAATAACCCAATTTCTTTCAAGCACATTTTGAAATCATGATGCTGGCATCACCCAGCCTGTTGTCAATGTGTTATGTTTTTGTTGTTTTAGAGGGCAGTGATGCAAAGCTTCTTGATGCTGCCTAAGACATAGCATTGGAACAGAAATTAAAACATTTTTAAAGTATTGCAAGGGAAGCTCTTAAGCTAGCAAATAAGAAATTAAAGCTGCACAGGGCTGCTCTGTAAGCCATAGCAATCAGTAAACACTATATTAGTTTGCAAAAGCCTTGTTTTTAAACAATTGTGGAAGAATTTGAATGTACTTTCAGGTTGCAGTGCAAAAGTTCCAGTTTGTTGGTGCTGTGAAGGAGTAGGCTTTTGACCTGATGCAATCAAGCAGATATATCTTCAGTGTGATGCTAGTATCCCATATTGCTGTCTATGGTGTTAGAAAGTGGATTATTATTTGGGGTTGATAATAGTTCTCCACAAGTAATAATGGCACTATTCTTTTTAGGTACATCCAGTAAAAGCTTCAGTAATTTAAACCCCAGTTTAACCCATGGTAATTATGACACATGGAAGACAGGCTTAAATTAAGATAATATGTAAAGCATTTACAAGTACCAAAACAGTTAAAATGTCAAAAACACAACACAATAAAAACCCTACTCCAGTGTATAAATTTAGAGAATATTTTGACACCAAACTAACAAAAATCCAATAAATGGAGATTTAGTGTTGATCGCTTGTAAAATAATTCTTTCTTTTACCCTGTAGACTCTGAAGTTGACCAGTATAGTACAAGGACACTTTGAATTTGTGGGCCTTATTTGTTGTACTCACTGTGCACAAGTTATAGTCAGATCCACTTCTCGACTTGACAAGTTCGGGAGTACAGGGTTTAGGACCAATTCTGTGATTACTTTGGTTACAGTTGATCCTGATTCTTGATCCTCCGGTACTTCTACGAACCCTAAATTCATCCTCCAGGACTTGTTTTTCTCTTTGTCCAGTTTTAATTGGAGTTCTTCCAGCTCTTTCTGCATTTTTGCGATATTAGTTTCGTATCTGCCTTTGGATTCCTCCAGATCTGATACCATTTGCTTCACGTGGGAGATGCGAGCGTTAACCTGTGTGATGCTGCTGTTAATTAGCCCCAATTGCTCATTAGTTTTTTGGTATGCTTCTAAATGCAACAGCTTTAGCTCTTGGAGTTCCAGTAGTATATGACTCAGTATGACTATTGATGGGGTTGTCTTGAAAGAGCCATCCAACATTTTGTTTGCTAAATGAATTGGTTCGCCCTCGGTACTGGTGTTCTGGTGGTCTGACCTGGCCAAGAGCTGTATTGTCATAATACTTCTTCTTTCCTGCGTTGTATGCCTGACAATTTCTGATTCCTGAGAGGCTTTTGCTCCATCTAGAATACTCTGACCTTTCAGAACTTGCCCTTTGGTTGCAGCTGACATTACTGGGGGTGCTGCTGGCGCCTTTGCAGATTCCTTTGATTGCAAGTTACTCATGCAGAATAAAGGGTATGTTGTTTTGATTTGGAGGTTTTCTTTTTCCTGAAATGAAAAACTGGTGCCTGGGGAATTTCGCCTAATTGGTTACATTCTTGTGGTGGCGGGCTACCATCACTCCCAGTGCACAACAATGCCTGGGTTATCTTTGCCGATGGAGCCGGACTTGGTACCCAGGCGGCCAACTGTGATGCACCAGATCTTGTTGATGGAACTGGTTAGGCTAGGATGGTCACTTGCTCCAATGTTCCTGTGCCACTAGCATGCTGCTGTGCCCGTAGTCTGTCAGTTAATGAAGTATCTTTATCCCCTAGCATCTCTGAGCCGACATTGCTTGTCCCTTAGCAGATTAAGGCCCTTATTATGAACATGGCAGTCTGGGCCGCCATGTCTCCCGTGGCGGTAATTACCGCCACCGGCATGGCGACCCAGGCCTCCATATAATATTCGTGGCAGAACCGCCACTTGTGTAACTTCCGCCTCCGGGCAGCCTGGCGATGGCAGAGTTACATATCCGACAAGCAGCGCTGCCTGCCGGATAATGTTCCTGGTTCCACTAGCCTTTTCCAGGCGGTTTACTCCGCCAGGGAAAAGCTGGCGGAATGGGTGCCTCGGGCCCCCCTGGGGGCCCCTGCACTGCCCATGCACTTGGCAAGGGCAGTGCAGGGGCCCCCTTGCACAGCCCCGTCACGCTAAATCGGGCAGTGAAATGCACGACGGGTGCTGCTGCACCCGCCACACTGCTGCATTGCCGTACAGGCCCTGTATTCAGCTGGGCTGGCTGGCGGAAACACTGTTTCCGCCCGCCCAGATGAATGTACTTTATGTGGCCGGCGGGGTCTTCTGCGCGCTGGCAGTCTTTTGTTGACCACCAGCGCCGAACTCAACGGGTTTTCCCGCCGAGTTCATAATGACCCCCAAAGTGTGCTTAGACGGGGCATGCGTTTTCATTGGCCCATCTTTGGATAACCACTTAATTCCTCAGTTCTCCTGTGATCTGATGTTACGTTCATGCAGTGGGAGAAAGACCAGCATATCATAAGAGGGTTGCAAGCCACATTTGTGCTACACGAACTGCTACTGCAACATGTACTCGATCGACACCCCCGACCCCTTGAGGGTAACACAATGCTTTCCCCTTGGATTGCTTTCCACTTCCCCCAGATTCATTCTTATGATTTTTATGCAGTCAGTTAGTTTAAAAGTCATGGACGCAGAATAATCTTGGTCCCTCATGCTGAGGCCAAAGTGTTCTATGTCCCCTTGTGGCACCTGGGAAGTGGGGATGTCTTTCTTTTTTTTTTTTTCTTTTTTTTTTTTATGTGTTTTTTAAAAATGTTTTGCCTTACTTTTCACCTTGGATCCTTAATAAGCCCCTTTGCTGCTGCATTGGGGTAGGGAAGCGCTGGCAGTTCCCAGGACCTTGTTTGCTTAATGTCCTCCTTGTTGCCAGTCTCTCTTTGTAACAATCGTACTGGTGTTTGCTTCCCTTTGAAGCCCTTCACATATCAGGCTTTATACATCGCATCATATGTCACATGGTGACCTAGGATTTTTCCCCGGATTTTCCGACCCACCGTTACTTGAACTGCCGGTATTGGAGTGCAATTTGCCACGCTCTCCTCCTCAATGCAAAGAAATTAGCGGACAGCTGAGTGCTAATGTGCTCTGTCGCGTTGTCCAAGGGTTCACTTTCCCCTGCTCTCACTTTTTCACTACTTTGCTCCCAACTTTCATGCTGCTCACGCTGGCACTCCACCAGGCTGTTTGGCGAGCAGACCTCGGTACTCCGCGTATCACTGCTCCGGTGCTCGAGAATGTGCTCCAATTGCGAGTATGATCAGTGCGCCGGCCCTCACAGCAGTCTGCCCCATTTTCCTCGCTCTCTGGTCTGGCTCAGGTCCGGCTCATATGGCACAGCCTCACTCAGTCACCCGTCGCCATCTTGCGTCTGTCATTTCTTTGTCAGTCAGCCGTGGAGCATGACGGGAGCTCTACATGGTCGAAAGACCCCAAGACTAAAATCTTCAATACTCTAGATTTCTCCTTTCATGTGTTCTCTGGCATGTCTATCATGGCAGCATGACGCTGTAAGGAATTTGTGGGCCTGATTGATGATTTCAAACGGCAAGGAGCTCCAGCAGGGATTGCTCAGCAGTCAAAACTAAAGGTCTTTTACAAAGGCCAATCTCATGTTTTTCAAACAGTTGATCAGGCCCATGAACTATTAAAGTCAATAAGAAACAGAGAGGGGACAGCGATGGGGGGGGCAGGTCTAATGTTCTGTACTTTAGTAATGCTCTTTGATTTGTAGCTCAATGCGCTAAGGAGGTCAAAAGAGCTGGGGGCTAAAGACTGGCTCACGCCTTATAGCTCAAGCAGAGGAGAAATTAAGCCCTTGTTCAATCAAAACTGTATGGTTGTTTCTAACTAGTCTTTCTCGCAGCTGTCATCCTGCATCAGTTGAACGAGTGCCACAAGGCACTCATTGTAGAGGAGAAGGGGAGGGCAGGGCTTCAGGACATCAAATGTGACAACAACTGTTTGGGAGGGGGCAGTGATGGGTGGGGGCCCCAGGGTGACAGTGGTGAGTGGTGATAGGCCCACATTGGAGGATGAGGAGGGTGAGGGAAAATCAGGTGTGAAAGGTGGAGAAACAGAGGGAAAATCTATTTTTGAAGATACTATGATGTCCACGAGTCTAAGGGAGCCTGTAGATGTAGGGAATCTAGGCAACAAAAGAAAAAGGGCAAGTGATTAGGTAATCATATTTCCAGTGTCCGGACCATATACCAGTATGGCTATCAAGGTTATCAGAATTGCTTCCTGTAATGCTGACGGGATCAGTAATCATGTGACAGTTAGAGCTATTTAAGAATGGCTAAGGGCATCCCAGTTGCAGATAATCTTATTGCAGGAAACACACCTCAGGACACAGGCCTAACAGCCAAGATTACCTGGTTATATAATTAAGTGTTCTCTATGCTTAAGCTGGTGCAGCAATTCAGGGAGTGGCAATACTAATTATGCAGGAATTTGAGGGTGAGGTGTGCCAAGTTAGGAAGGATCCCCAAGCTAGATGGATATTCGTCAGTATCAAAAGGGCGACTTAGGTATTAAATTTGATCAGTTTTTGTGGCACAATAGAAGATGATATAGCTGCTTTGCAGAAATTATACGACAACTTAAATCTCTCTCACAGGACTACTTGTAATAGGGGGGGACTTCAGCATTTTGCAGGATCTAACTCTCGTCTCATCATGTTAAAACAGGTCCCAAAACAAACAACAGTGTTCTAGGCTTTTAAAAAAGTTAATAAAAGATTTGGCCTTAGTAGATCATTGGAGGGCCGACCATCCTCATAGCCAAGAGTTACCGGTTTTTCAAAGAGATTCACTTCAGCTTTAAGGATGGCCAATTTTTGATATCACAAATATGGGTCAGGGGTCAGGCCAAGATATTATCAAATCCATTTTCTGATCATTCAGTCCCATTAATCGAGCTAAGGATTCTATCAAGAGATAGGCAAAGACCACCCTGGACGTTGGATAAATTCGTATTAGTTGATTCTGGCTGAGTTGCAAACCTGCGGGTGGCAATTGATGACTTTTTGACGAGAAACATAAGCACAGCAATGCTGTTTGCAGTATGGAAGGCATGTAAAGCCTTTATAAGGGGCAAAGCTTTTTCGTATAATACACGGATATCTAAGATGAAAAGGGAAAAATTGCAACTTCGCAGGGGGAATTAGAGCACGTTAGCCTTGTCCACCAATTAGTTCATACCATATCTTCCAAACACATCCGGCAGAGGTAAAGCATAATTTGAAGGAGCACTTCATAGTACAGGAAATTATGAATCAAAATACGTGCTTCCAGCAATATTATGAGAAGAATTAACACAATGGGACGTTTTTAGCCTGGGTGGGCAAGCAAAGGTGGAATCCTGCACATATATATTTGACAAAACTCAGACATGCCAGGTTCATCAGCAGGCAGAAGTGAAACGTGTGTTTCTAACACATTACTTGGATTTATACTCTTCCCCAGTGATGGTTCCCCAAGACCAAGTTATTTCGTATTTAGCAGCCATGAAATTGCCCATTCTAGACAATGAATCTAGGACCATAGCCGAGTGCCCAAATGAGCTGGTTGAGATAGAAGAAGCTGTAAAATAACTCACCAAATGTGAAAGCCTGTGGAAACGATGGGCTACCTGCAGAGCTATACAGACTTATTGTAGTCAGATCGCCCCCATCTTACTTATTTTATTTTATTAAATATTGAAGGGGGGTAAAGTGCCAACTACCTTTAGTACAGCTGTAATTGTATCCTTTTTAAGAAAGATAAGCCTCCAGACAAGCAGGGTTTCTGTTGACCTATCAGTCTTCTCAGTAACGATTATAAAATATTCTCAAGAATAATCATTGCCAGTATTATGCCACTGGCTCAGGCACTAGTGCTTCTGGATCAATCTGGATTCCTGCCAGGAGGCGAATGATGTCAGCAAATACAAATTTCTTAATACAGTCTGTTGACTATTTTACTGAGAATAAGATCCGGGCTGCTATTTTAATGCTGGACGCAGAAAAGGCGTTCGACTTAGTCCAGTGGTATTGTTTACTATCCTAAACAGATTTAATTTCCCTGATCAAATGGCGAGCCTACTTTAGAATCTTTATCAGAATGCAGAAGCAACTATTATGGTGAATGCCCGAGTAGCAGGGAAAGTTTCAATTTCTCATGGGATGCACCAGGGGTGCCAGATGTGGCCAGTGCTATTCGCATTATTTATAGAACCATTAGCATCTGCAATGCGTCAAGATCCTCAAATCATACCACTTTCTTTGGGGGGTGCGCCCAAACTAAACTTGTTTGCTGATGAAATGATTCTGTATTTGTTAGCAGAGGGATCCAATATAAGTGGTGCCTTGGATACAATTAAGGAATTTACAGAATGTGGGGGGATTATGGGTAAATAATGTAAAATATGAAGCACTCCTGCTCAGTAGCTCGGAATTTGTGTTGCCGGAGGACATGCGGACACAGTACCATGCCCAGCACCTCATTAGATACCTGGGTATCTATGTTTCACATAACTGGTTGTACTAAATTACCAGTACAGTCTTAGTAAGTTTAGAAGTATACTTTTCCGATGGCAAGTCTTTTCGCTATCAACTACTGGTTGAATTTCTTTGATCAGGATGATGATTCTTCCTCTCTGCCTTTTTGTATCCTCAAATGTGTATATAAAGTTTCCCCAATTTTTTTTCAAGGAAATCGATCAGATATTATGTCAATTCATTTGGTCAGGGAAAAAAACCCTGTACTAAATTAGAGCCATTGCAGATGGGAATTGAACACGGGGTCTTACATTTTAAGAAATATTACCAAGCAGCATTTTTAGATTGGATAATTAGAGCATCTGCATCCCATAATCTGGACATAAATTTCTATTTAAACAAATGTTGGCTAATGATAGTGTACAGTACTTAAAACTCCCAAACTACTCAAAAGAACTAGATGCAGAACCCCCCAAGTAGTCATTTTTAGATTTCATCAACTCAAAGAGGAGTACCAACCTCCCCAGCTATAACTATTATTGCCACTTCTGGAATGTAAGACATGGGAATGCAGATGCAAACAAAATGTATCAAGGAATAGGAGAGGCTAGGTTTTCTATCGCTCATTGATTTTGTAACCTTATGAGAAGTAAAAACATGGGAGCAGCTTAATTTAAACATTCCAGAAATCCCAAAACTGTTTTATTTTTCATATCTTCAAATTTACTATTTCATTTGATCAATGTCAACTACAATCAGTCCAAGTGCCCCCATTAATATCCAAGCCTGTTACCTGAAGGGTCAAATAGGGGTAGGAAACTGGTACTGGATAGTACAGCAACAGCTCTAAGTGAAATTAATTCCAGATGCTTTGAAGGGGATTGAGTCTGAAACAGGAAGTCAAATTGACAAGCGGGTATGGAACCAAAATAATATGTGGGCCCACAAAGCCATTAGGGGTGCAAATTTCAAAATAATGCCTTTTTTACAAAATGGAGATTATATTACACACCTGCTTGGGCCCAGAGAATGTTTCCATCAGCGTCCGGGGTTTGTTATAGATGCCAACATAGTGTGGGAGATTGGCTATATGCATGTTTTACTTGTCCTATTGTACGCAAATTCTGAGAAAAAAATCTACGACTGGTTAGGCGCCCAAATGAGTGTATACGGATTAGCCCCGATCCTGTGGGGGGGCTCTTTTTGGCATTTACAGTAACCCCAGGCTCTCAGTACATCAAAAGCAGAAAGTTTTTATAGCCTCATTGTTTGCAAAATTGTTCATATTACAACAATGGAGAAAGGCAACACCTACTTCCTTTGAAAGGTGGGAAAGTAAGATGACGCAAGTCCAGACGAGGGAAAAGAGATATGCTTAAAGAATGGGTGCAATGCAAAAAGTCTCCAAAATTTGGGGAAAGAGAGGGCTACAGCAAGAGCTCATACTAGAATGCGATCCAGGAATCTAGACTATGACTAGATCACACCAATTGATGAAACTACTATAATGTTTGTACGCATGCCTTTCACACCTGTATCAAAACTTGTCTGATTAAATAAAATTTCCAAATGGAACCGGAGTTATAATATTTATAGTTTTCATTAAAAATAGCACCAGGAAGCACAAAGTGCCAGCTGCAGGCAATTAGCTGCATTGGACCTGGACAAGGGTAACTTTTAGGGCTGACCGTGATGGAGTGCAGATTGGGGACACAGGTCAGATTAGTCCTGATGGAAAAGTTACCGTCACACACATTTTTAAGAAGGTTGAGTCCTCAGCGGGGCAAGGCTGGGTCTGAAGACTGTCTTTGACGATGTGTTGAGGACGAGGTCTCAGTGAAGCTGTCGAGGAAGGAGGGAAAGATTTGGAGTTTGTGCCAATGTTGATTTGATGCTTTGGCATCGGGTCCGGTGAAGCTTTCTACATTCATACTTTACTGGAAATCGGAATCCCTCAGCAGGGCAAGGCTGCAAGCTGTAGCTAAAGAGACTGTTCAGTGTCATTGGATGCCGGTCAGCATCTGGCCTGCTGAAACGGGTATGCTGCTGCTGTGAAGAAGGTAGCGAAGTCAGACCCATCGGCCATGGACCTTGGAAGATCGGCTAACAGGTTGGCCCTGGTCTCGCGATGGTTCTCCGGACAAAAAGTTAGCAAAATGTTTTTAAGGGCCTGGTTTTTATGTTAAAGCAGGATAAGTACACTCTGCTACCAGGCAAGAGCTCCAGAATCTCGAAAACACCTCTGGGTGTCAGGATCACTTCAACAGAAGCCACCATCAGATTCTAGGGCAGATTCATCTGAAACTGGTCAGCAGGGCTTTTCCAGGAAAGTGGGCTTCTTTCAGCTTTCATGTCCTTATAGCTTAAGACCTGCTCAGCCAGCTACCCTTAGGAGTCTACTTCTTTGTCCTGAGGAAACATGGGAGCGGGTCCGGCCATTAGGATTCTCCTCACAGGTTTCAACAGCAGATGCAGTCCTTCTTCTGTCTTCCACAGGTCCAAAACTGTTCTGAAGAGGATGCCCAGGGAGCCACATTTATGTGTGACACTAGCCTGTGTCTGGGGGTGATTCCTGGCCCCTTACTAACGAATAGGGAAAAGGTTTCCTTGGGTAACCCTATCCACTTTTACAGCAGTTCCTGTGTGCCATATTGGAAATAATCCCACAGTGCCCTTCTCTATCTAAAACCAAGATGGCAAATCTTTATTTTCTTGTACGATGCTCCTGTGCCCAACATAGAGGTGTGTCCAGAGAAGTGAGCAACTCCTCTTTTGTGGTCACTCAAAACAGGTTCTGGGAGCAGCTCCTTTCCCACTGGGATTCCTGCCTGGCTGGCTAACAGAAGAGGGGAGTGCATAGGTATTGGCTACATCTGCCTGTGTGAGGGTAATCCTCTTAGAAGATAATTAAGTTCCTGGACATTGCCTATATGCTCATCCTTTCAAGGGAACAGAACACCTCCCCACACCCAAGGTTTTTGTCTCAGCCGTGGGGGCAGGTCCATACCTCATCAAGTAGATGTTCAGCTCTTGAGTGACAGTTGGATGCTCATGCAAATGGACTCCTATAGGCATGCAAAAGGTGACTTTTTAAAAGTAAATTTTTTGTAAAATATTTACAAATCTAACTTTACCAAAGAATTGGCTATGTAATAAAAATGTGAAAAAGGCCAAGAATGTACTTTTTAGGTGGTGCCTGTGTGAGACAACATTATTTTATTTTAATATTAACTCCCAGTGCTTTCATATGTAACAGCTAACCCTGCTACAGTGAAAAAAGCTTTTGGGGCCCTGTTTTACATTCATTTTTTACACGTCCTACTTTGAAATATCATGCACCCTGCCTTAATGGACATTCAGACCTATTTAGGGGTGACTTATTAATATTTAAAGGAGGGTTTATGCCAGTCAAACAGGTTTATTTTAGCAGGTCAAAATTGCAGTTTAAACATGCACAACAAAGCTACTGGTGGCAGGCCTGCAGTCCTGTTTTGCATTCTCACA
The DNA here is from genome assembly GCF_031143425.1 of Pleurodeles waltl. Classification (NCBI taxonomy): domain Eukaryota; kingdom Metazoa; phylum Chordata; class Amphibia; order Caudata; family Salamandridae; genus Pleurodeles; species Pleurodeles waltl. The sequence continues at coordinate 912,752,298 of NC_090448.1, read as the reverse complement.
TTAGTGGTGGCACAGTATTGGCTGCACTTCACTAGAGAAGTTAACTCAGAGGCCCTGGGTATACTTTGTACCATGTAATAGGGACTTGTAGGTAAGTTAAATATGCCAATCAAGGATATAGCACATGCACTGGGACCTGGTTAGCAGAGTCCCAGTGTGCAGAGTCCACATCCAAGCAGCATCAGTCCACGAAATAGGAGATGATCATGCAGAAAGAGGCATTTTCTTACATATGGGAGGTAGGATCCTTCGCTCTTCTGTTGTAATTCTCTGGATAACTGGCCTCCAGTGGAGCTCTCTAATGATTGGACTTATGTGGTTATGTATAGCTCAACATGAGAGATGCCTGGCTGCAGCATTCTGGGCAAACTGCAGTCTGTTGTTTAACTTATTCCATTCCTTAGATAAATGATATTACCATAATCTAGCCTTGACTGATTCAGTGCAATTACCACTGGGATTTTATGCCTTGGAGGAATAAAGTGCAGTATTCGCCTCAGGTGCTTTATTTGGTAAATACAAGCAGTAGACGCATTATACACTTGTGTTTGTACTGAGAGTTGACTGTGTTTGCACATGCCCAGAAAATGTACTGGTAAGGATGACTTAGGTGACAAGTCCTTCAGTATAGGCCAGTACGTATCTGTCATTTCAAAAGAAATTCTTTATTGAAGAGCTGTTCAGTCTTCACTAAGTGTAAATTTAAATCATTTTCTGCCATCCACTGGTCACAGTAAGACTCTGATTGATGTTGACATCATCTGCTCCTCCAAGATGTTTGCTCTAGTTCTGCCAAAAGATCAGCTGGGTGTCATCACAATATATCGAAAACGCAGTCCCTGATGGAGCAAGTAGGCAAGGGGATGCAGATATATAAATGTTAAGTAATAGGGGTCATAAAATTGACATCTGTGGAACACCAAGCTAACAGATATGAGCTGTGAGGGCAAGGTGAAACGGCATTGTAGCCTGGTTTCCCTTTGAAATGCATAACACAAGCTGTGTCAGAGCAATACCTGTGGTTCCTGCTTCTGGTAGTCTTGAGAAAGGAATGTTATGGTCAGTGGTGTAGAAGGTTACCTTGAGATCTAGTACAGAGGTCTTTAAACACAAAAATGCTGTATGTGGTGGCTCCTTGCTGTGTGGTCCTCGAACAAAGTAAGATATATCTTACCTACCTTTTTATTATCTTCAATGTATTAAAAACAAGGACAACTCCCTGATTGAAGAAAAAAGGAAAACCCTTGTTTTGCGCTGCTTTTTTAGGTTTAAGATCTCTTTTATCCGAAGTTTAAGCTTAAGTACGACAATCCTCCGGTGGGGAGAAAATATTGTTAACAGGGGAGACAGAAGAGGCATTAAGGAAAATTAGGGGAGAATTGGACAGGTCATGAGGGTAAATGGGTAGTGACGACTGACGCGGTGAAGAAAACATCCAGAGTGGGCTGGGAAAGAAAAACAGAAAAGGGTGCTGGGACTGGTAAAGTCAGGTAATGGGCAATCACTCTGCTCTTGACTAAGCCTGGTCAAAGGTGCTATGAGTTAGGCGAAGAACTCATAAATATGTTGGGCACGTCAATTCTTGGAATTTGTCCAAGAGATAATAAACGCAAGGTCTCCATGTCTTGTCAAATAAGAGCAATGTATGAGTGGCGACGACTGTGAGTTTCTCCAGCCCCAGTAAATCCCATAGTTTATGAAGCCAATCTGTAAAAGTTGGGACAGATTCTGACCCTCACTGAGAGAGCAGAAGTTGCTTTGTAGCTCCTATGGCTAGGGTGATGGCCTGACTTTAGCTAATTTTAAGTGGAACATCAACAAGTTCAGGAGTCATAGCAGCTAGGAAAGTGTATATATCAGAAAGAAGCCTTTTTCTAGTGGAGTGGGTAAGGTGCCACTTCTCAAACGGAGTGAGAGGTCTGCCCGCATGGGGCGGATCGAGGGCTCTGACACCCAGGGGCGAATGAGTATGACCTGCTAGAGGGCCACTGATGGGAGACCAAAAGCCCTCTGAATTTGGGGAAAATCCAAAAGCCACGTCAAAAAGGCCGCCTATCCTTTTACAATGTGCCTCTTACCACGCACCATAGGAGGGGCTATACATCGTGGGAAGGAAGTCCACATTCCCACATATTGGTGCTGAAAGGAGATGGGAGTGGAAAGGCCTTTTTGTACCTGCAACGTGTCCCGCACCACCATAGTCGCACACAGCACTGGAGAGAGAAACCCTAGGCGGTCGATGTGCATTTGGTAGCTGCGGGACCTTCCAGATGTGTATGCCTGCTACTGATTGGTCAATAAAACGCCAATGCTTTTCAGTGCTAGAATGGGACCACTCCACCATATAGTGCAATTGTGCTGCTTGATAATAGCTCACTAGATGAGGGACCGCCAGGCCCCCCTCCACCTGGGGTAGATAGGCCTATGTCTTTAGCATTCTCTCTTTCTTTCAACCCCAGAGAAATTCCCAAGTAAGACTCTGTAATTTATCTAATGCTTGTGGGGTAGAGTGGGGAGGTTTGAAGCAGCAATGTTTGCATGACATACAGCACCTTTGATAGGGGCATCATCTTGACTGCTGCTAAGCTGCCCAGCTAAGAGAGGCCATGTCCTTTCTGTTTAGGCGAGTCTGAGCAGGCATTCAATAGAAGTGTATCATAATCGTGTCCTGCCATTAGAGTAGGAGTAGGATGTATCTGCAGACTCAGGTATGTCACCCCTTTGCATGGCCTAGGTGAATGGGAAACTGGCCTCCAGGAGTGCCTTCTCTGTTGTGAAGATGGTGTGGTATGGTATGGAATATTTGTGAAGATTGGTTTTAAAGCCTGAGATTTTCCCAAATGTCTTCAGGTCCTCAACAACCACCACCAGAGAGGTACACGGATTTGACAAAAGTCATCCATGTGGAGCACAATTTTATGGGGTCTGCCCTTCATGAATAGGCCTGTGATCTGCAAGTGATGCATATCCATTTGGCAGAGAGTTCCATATATAAGGCAAATAAAAGGGGGGACAGAGGGCAGCCCTGCCACGTGCCACTAGCGATAGAAAACGCCTGAGAGAGGAGTCATTTTTACCCTCACCGTTGCCTTGGGGGGAGGCTTAGCTGCATTGGATCCATTGGCAAAACCAGGAGCCTAGACCAAAGCTTGTCAGCACCACACAGAGATATCGGCAGTGGACCCAGTAAAATGCCTTCTCTTTATCAATAGACAGAAGAAGGGCAGGTATGCGGGAGCGCTGTGTCTTGTCCAGAAGACGGCTGAGGCATTTGGTATTGTCACTGCAACTCATCTCTGGTATAAACCTGGTCTGATGAGGGTCCACTAGTCCCTGCATATTGGGAACTCGCCTGTGTGCCAGGATACCTGTGACGATCTTAGCATCTACGTTTAATAATGATATGAGGTGGTATGAGGAATCCTTCCTCGGTTTAGGAATAACAATTATCGTTGCCAGTTGCATTGTGAGAGTCAGGGGAACAATAGAACTAAAAGTATTATAGATCCTCATTAATATAGGAGCTAAGAGTGTCCTCAACATTTTGTTAAACTCCACACTGTACCCATCATGACTTGAGGCATTACCAACCTGGAAGCGCTGTATTGCCATAACAACTTTGTTGGGAGTGATTTCCTTTTCTAAACTGTCAACGTGTCCCTGGGGGATACGAGGCAGGGGGACTGAGTCCAAATAGGCCCCAGTACCAGTAGCATCGGGATTCTCAGTGGAGTAGAGGTTGGCATAAAAAGATTCAAACTCATGGAGGATCATCTCATCATGATGAGTTAGATTACCATCTAGGGTTGCTACCCCTATGTCTGTTATGGACACTGCTCTAGTGATACGAGGTATCAACCCAACCTTTGCTAACCAGTGCTTAAAGGCAGTGGACAATGCACTAGTCTGTCCTTGTCTTTGAATAGACCTGTGTAACTGTGAGTCAGCAACAATGTTGAAGTCTCCACCTATAATGATATCCATGTCAGGGGTCGTGCGGACTTGTCCCAGAGCCTCCCTAAGAAATGGTTCTTGGCGTTTGTTAGCGTCCGTATATATAAGCCTATGTCCAGTTAAATCAATACGCAGAGAGGAGTCTGCCTTGTATTTAAGTGTGTGTGTGTTCCCGCCCCCCCGCCCCAGAAAGCGTGTTGCCAGAAGTACCTCCACCCCAACTTTTTCCCCATGACCCAACAAGTGGTATTGGGGGTCGAACCACCGGGAATGTAGTCACTTTCAATCAGCTTTGAGCAAATGTGTTTCCTGTAAAGGACAAATATCACACATAGCCTCTCTAATAAGGAAGAGGAGTGCCAATCGTTTCACAGAAGCATTAAGGCCTCTAACATTAAGATTGATTCTATTAACCATTGGTCTGGCAGAGGAGAGGGCCTGGTATGCATCAAATAAACCTGTGTGTGAGCGTGGGATCTCCGGTAATTGAATACCATTTTAACTGATCTCATATTGGGGCAGGAGCGTCACAGAATTAAGCTAGCCAAAATGCAACTCCCCAGACCAGGGGGGTCTGGGGGCTCCTGATTTTAAGGCACACTGAATTGCGGGACAGCTACAAAGGCTCTCCTGCTGGTTAGCTGGCTGTATCCTATTTGAAATAAATTACACTAAGACTCAATTAGAACAGGGCCAAGAACATTGCCTACTACACTTGGGCACACAACCATTGCCTTCACCGTCACTACCATTGGATATAGCACTCAAATATTGGACGCTACCAAAACAATACACTGCAGTTCAGGTGCCATATGCCCCAAATATCCCCCTATGAAGCCTCCCCACCACATCAGAAACATTAGCAAAACGTAGACTTGCACCTAGGGAGCAGGATGCAGTAACATTGGTGGGAGGTCTTTTGGGAGATGGCCCTCTGATGACACGATGATTTCAGAAATACATATAACCTCACAAGCACTCTCTTCCTTACACACGCCAATGTCCTTAGATTAGTAGGAACGCAATGACTGCCAGATGTTCTGAAATCCTTGACCAATAAACTACGAAAGACACTCATTATGATTGAGCGCGGTCGACATTGAGTAAGATGGCTCTAAAAAGTTCTCAGAACCCAACTCATGGTCCCTTTGGTCCCACTATGAGAAAAATGGGAAACTGACATGGCCAAAACATTCTCCGATAAGGACTGGGAGATGGTTCTTGCATACTCCAGTATGGTGCCCAGTAACCTCAGATTTATATATATCCAATTCGCCACACTACATAGGTTATATACAACCCCTCACCAAATCAGCAGGATATACCCGATGGCTAATTCTGCCTGCCCCCGCTGCTGTGCGGAAGAGCAGATTTTCTTAACGTGCCGTGGGCATGCCCTCAGCTGTCATCCTACTGGGCCGGAATAAACAAAACACTCAGAGAAGTGACAGGCCTCACAAACAGGGATAACGCTGAACACTGTATACTGGGCCTACCCAAACGACCATGGGGCTCCAAGGTGGAAGAGAGATTTACAAAACTAGCATTATTGCTGGCAAAACGCCTGCTTACCAGGAGGTGGAAGTCACCGGTACCCCCTAGAATTGGGGAACGGCAGGCAGGGGTGTTGCAGAGTGTCAGGCTGTCTGACGGGAAGAGTTTAAAGGACACCCATTTCAATGGGATGGGATTTACTTATGGAAGGCTCCACAGCAGAAGAACCAGAACCCAGATATAAACGGACATATAATAAACTCAAGTGGCATAATTTGCACCCGATACTGACAGATGGACATATACTCCATAAGAGTATTAATATCGAGGATGCACATAAGTTGTCACCCAAGCACTAAAATGGCTACCCCTATTCTACCCTTCCAGTACAAACAGCTCACATTTTATGGACACAGCCAGTATTTTGTTGTTGTTGGGGAACCAGGAGGGAGAGTTATAGTAAAAGGGGTTGTTAGATCTTGGCAAAATATAACGTTGTAGAACAATATGTCATAATTCATCATAACAACATTGCTATGATATTTTTGCTGGGAAATGTGGTAATTGTGCTTTATTGCTATACTCCTGGATCCTGTAATGTTTACCCACAAAAAACAATAAAGGTTGGATCAAAAAAAAGTGTGCTATCCCTGGCAGTATTGTCAGTGGCAGATGTCTTCGGAGGAAGTAAGCATATATAGGTTTTCACAAAGGAAGGGATGGGAATTACAAAGAACATAGAAACAACCTAGGAACCCATGTAGTGAAACTTTGAGGGTCCATACCGATTGTCCAGGGTATGTCCATCACTATTGCTGAATCGGGTGGGGACCTCCGCCATGAAGATATCAGCTACTGATGGAGCGTCACAGCCCATGAGCTAATACCATCTGCAGAGGAAAGGTCAGGAACTCCATGTCGAGGTAATTCTGGTGGTAGCAGGCTTCCACAGGTTAACTCCGAACTGATACATAAGTAGTCACCGTATATCTCTGATGCATTATCAGGACATTGTAGGTGTCGCAGTAGTGCTGCTCATTCTTTGCAAGCCTCCGTTTCTGAGGGCTTGCATAGTTTACTTTTCTTTGGTTATGTTGAACGTTGTGAGCCCATTGAGGGGAATGTGGGATCCCTCAAATGTGAGTGGGCCGCGGGGGGGGGGTCAACAGAGAGCAATGACGTGTTCAGCAACAAGCTGGCCTCCTCCATAGTTCGGATGGATAGTGTCTCATTGTTCCACACGAATTGGAGGCAGAATGGGTGCCTCATTTGTATTTGATCCCCTTTTTGCAGAGGAAGTCAGTTTGGGGTTGTAAAGATCAGCAATGCCGTAATGTAAGAAAAGAGAGGTTCTGACACATCCCTAACCTGAGGCCCTCAAAGTCAGTGGTATTTTTGGCACATACCGCAGACAAGATTACCTCTTTTTGTCTATAGTAGTGCAAGCAAGTGAGGATGTCTTGAGCCTGACCTGGTGAGCTAGTCGGGCAGCCTGTCCTGTAAATGCTTTCAGGGACAATATCTTAATCCGCAGGCTCTGGCACCACATGATGGAAGAGGCGGGCAGCAGATGCTTTCAGGTTCTCCAGTACTGCCTGTAAAGGGACCCCTTCAATCCGGATATTGGAGCATCAAGATCTAATTTATAAGTCCTCCAGTTGATAGTGCAGTTCCAGATTCTTATCTCTCAGTTCAAGAAGTTCTCGGTGATGGGTATCCAGTTCCTCTTTATGGGAGTCATATGTTTGTTCAAGCAAATCCTGTCTTTGGGCTAGTTCTCCAACATCCATTCTGAGGTCTTTCACCTCTGACACTATTTCTCGTTCTTATTTGAGGGTTGCAAACTCCTCCCTAAGGACCCCAATCAGTTGCTCCAAAAAGGACTGTGTCACTGGAGCTCCGTCCACCAAAGTCACGTCCACCCCATCAGTCTGAGCCGGAGCGGGAGGCACTGCATTTGAGAGTTCTGTTCTTTTCGCAGGAGTTTTAACAAAGAGCTCCTTAAGGGATTTGTCTCTCTTAGTGTTGCGCTGGGAGGCCATTGTGAGGTAGGAGTCAGATCCTCCACATCCCAAACAAGCAGCAGCCTGGGGCTAGGAAGGCGTGTGATTGTACCCACTATCGTATAGTCAGACTAAATGAAAGCCTGTCCGTAACCAGCATGCCAGCATCGAGCACTGAAGAGTGCAAGACTGAAGTTCAGAAGCTCAGTTAAGGTCCCACTACCTGGTTCAGTCCAGTATCTCAGGGGGCATCGGTCACATAGAAGCTTCCACTCATCAGTTCGACCCCTCCTAGTAGCGGGTCCAGGTGGCTATAGAGTGGCAGTAGCAGAAAGGTCCAGGTGTGCAGTTGCATGCATGGGCCAGAAGTCTTGGGGAGGCTTTGGAGAGACTCCTCCTGTGCTATAAAATGGCCCATACTGGGCTACGCAGTTCCCTTACAGTTAGTTCTCATTTCTAGCGGGTGCCACAGTACTTCGGGGTTCTTTAGGCAGCACAATGTCTCTCTTCCCGTCCCCAGGCAGAATGCAGCAACTGAGGTGGCAGCCGGTCTCACGGGGTCAGCACTCCCCGGTATTACTTTCGCAGTGACCAGCAGCACTCATCAATGACAGGCTCTTCCCTGGGCCTACACACAGTCCCCCTCCTGCAACATCAGTCTGCAATCCTCTGGCCTCCGAAGCAGGCCGCAACTACCTCAGCTATGCAGGGGGGGGGGAATAACAGGGCAACTCTGGTCTCCTCCAGAAGTTGGAGTGCTGTGGCCAGAGGGGGCCTGTGCATCAGGCTGCGTGCCTGCCTACTTTGTTTTGCTCTCAGCCGGGCCAGTTATTCGGATCATGATCCAGAGGTTGGCGGTCATCTATGGCAGCAGAAGGAGGCCACCAGTCCTTTCCGAAGCACCAGCATTCACTGCTGACCCCAGGCCACAGGTAACATGCATTCTATGTCTCTAGTTAGGGGTCAGCAGGAAGCTGCAGGAGATCGGGCCAGGAGCACCCGCCATATTAGGAGTAGAGCCTCCAATCATCGCCAGGTTCCAAGAGCCGTGTGTCACCTCCGTTGGCAGAAAGGCTCTCTAGTGTTTTGACCTCAATCAGGGATGCAAATGTACTGCAATCCGGGTGCAGAGATGTCCCAGTAGTGAACAGATCTGCCCGTATACAGCAAACAGGAGGTGGAGCTCCAGTAAGGCACTCCTACACTAATGCCATCTTGGACACATCCCTTCACTCTGGCTGCTTTTTAAGGACAGTATTGCTTGCTGTGATGAAACTTCTCCTGCTGTCAGGTGGCTGCTCACAAAAGCTGAGTACATGTACAAGGTTGAGGAGAGGTGGGACATGTTTCTGCAAGACAAATCATAATTATATAGTGTCCTCAATCTGATAGAGACTTCTAGCAGTGGATTGCTTACCTTAGAATTCCTCAGCCGTCAGACTGGATCCAGAAAATCTTGAGCACTAGATCTGCATGCTGGTAGGTGTCATCCATCGTCTGCAACAAAATTGACACGCACAGTGCCCTGTAGGCACCACCCCAGCACACTTACATCAGTTCTTTTCTTTCAGCCCTACCAGAGCTGCTACAGTCATTTTTTTGGATGTTTTGTCAGCCTTTTTTGAGCTTGTCTCCCAGTATGCTAGGGGTGTCTCCTAAGACACCTATGGGGTTTAAAGCCTGTGGTTTGTGTCACAGAGAGAGGTCTGTGACAGACTCCACCTCGTTTTGCTTTGGTGCCTGGAGCCGGCCCGCAACTCCAAGACCTGTGGTGATTGTCGCACCATGAACCCCAAGACGCTTTGTGAGTGGTCCTTGAAATCCCTAGTCACCCGACGCCAGTCCACTCCATGACTCTCCAGGCCCTGGTTGCGTGGAAGGGCCTGGGTCGCAGGCCATCACCATTGCACTCGAAATCATCGTTGAGTACGTCCCACAAAAAATTAAAAAAAATTAAGAAGCCGGATGCGCTCTTCGATATTGCCACACCAGTCCAAGTCTTCATACGAGGCGTGTGGATGATGCCACATATCCAGGCCCTGCTCCCATGTGTCATCCCTGGAGCCTGATCCTGGGTCTGCTCTGCACCTCCCAGAATTTCCCAGAGCCAGTGACCCCTGCTCAGCTAAAGGAGGTCTTTACGGCCATGTACCTCATATTTTTGTGGGCGGACCCCTCCAGAGTGCCTTGCCTTTGGACCCCATGGGTTTGGCGGGTTTACACTCTGGGCGTCAGTTGGACCCCTTGCATCTGGTCCTGGATTGGCTCTGGTTGTGAGACCACAACCTTGCCCTGTGCCTTTTTTAGTGATGTCATTCCCAGCACCGTTGGTGCTGTGCAGGAGCGCTGACCCTGTCGTCATAACTGACTGATAGGGATTGGATTGGCGTCTACCAATGTCAACTCCGGCCGGACTTCTACCTTCCAAGTCGGAATCAGGGCCCTCTTTTTTTTTTTACAGGCCCTTTAAGGACTATGGTTGTGGAGGCTCTGAGGATCCTTTTCTCTACCCTAAACACTGAGAACAGCCTGAAGACAACTGGTCTGAAGAACTGGCAGACACCAGTGGATTGGTTGTCTCCCCAAACACTGGTTTAATCTCATCTGTTGTCTATATTGGAAGGGGCTTAATTTGCCATGGTGGTTGTGAGGGCGGCTGAGGTCCTGGACCTCATGCTGCCCTCTGTGGCAGTCAAGATGAATATCTTGACAGAAGTACTTCAGCTGGGAGTCACCTCCAGAGAACCTCCCCTCCCTTTTAATAAAGCGCCCACCGATGTCCTGCTTGTGGCATGTGCCAAGCGCTGTACAGGGGCTTCTGTGCACAGGCAAATTGATGCCCGTCGCTGCCCAGCTCCAGCAGAGCCATGGTCTGGTTGTTAGGTCGCTCCATGGCCCCATGCCAGCCCCCTTTTACCATTCGCCCCTTTCATGGCTACAGTAGTGGCCACTATCCTTATTCATTCCTTCCCAACCACCACGGCCACCAGGCTCCCCAGTCCTTTTGTGACCAGGGACGTGGCTCCCACAAGCCCTGTGGGGCCCAATGACAGAGGTCTGCTAAGTTTGCCACTTAAGGCAGTCATAGCCTCCAAAATGCTTTAGATTGCATATTTACAATCATGGATAACCAATTGATGGCAGGATGGCACCATCGGACAGATGGGTGCTCCAAATTGTTCAGTGGGGTTATACCTTCGCGTTTACAGAATCTCCACCATCCTTGACCCCTGTCCTCAGACCAGCTGACGGAGAATCACCTCTCTCTCCTTCGTCAGGAAGTGCTGGCCCTTTTGGCCAAAAGAGACATTGAGAGGGTGCCAGCATCAGAAGTAGGTCGTGGTTGCTATTTCTGCTACTTTCTGGTGCCCAAGAAGGACAGGCCTCAGCCCTATACTAGATCTGCGCTCCCTCAACTTCTTCTGAAAGAAGGAGAAATTAAAGATGCTCATGTTGGCTCAGGTCCTGTCTGCCCTGGAGACTCCATGATAACATTGGACTTGCAGATTGCCTGTTTTTACTCACTCATCCTGCCTTCCCACTGGCATTACCTGCGGTTCATGGTAGGCCACAAGCACTTTCAGTTCACTGTGCTCTCTTTTGGCCTCACCAGCACACCTTGGAGTGCTTTTGGGTGTTCACCAAGGTGATATTGGTGATTGTAGCACATCTGCGGAGGTCAGAGGTTCCAGTCTTGTCCTACCTCGACGACTGGCTGCTGAAGACGGGCTTGTCCAAGGCAGTCTTCTCCCACCTTCAGACTATGGCGGACCTCATGCATACTCTGGGGTTCACTATCAATGTGCTGCAGTCACAACTGACTCACTTTCATGTGCTCCTTTACATCAGGGCCAATCTGGACACAGTCCAGTTTTTGGCCTATACTCAAGAGTGGTGAGTCCAGGATATTAATGGTATGATTCTGATAGTTCAGCCTCTACCCTGGATTTCGTGAGACTGACTCTGAGGCTGCTGGGCTTCATGGATTCCTGCATGCTGCCGATAAAACATGCCGGCTGGCATATATGGGCTCTGCAGTGGGACCGGAAATCCCAGTGGCCACAGCATCAGGGGAATCTCTTTGACCTGGTCAACATATTGGAGGGAATGCAAAAGATCTGTAGAGGCGGTTGACGAATCACAACTGGGTCAGCAGCAGATCCCTTTCCCATCCCCAGCCAAAGCCGACTGTAGTGGCAGCTGTGTCACTTCTGGTTTGGAGCCACCATCTGGGAGCGATGGAGATCAAAGGACTCTGACCTCCACATCCTTTTGTAGTTGAGAGTGAATCACTTGGCTTTGAAAGTCTTTCTTCCTTCTATCTAGGGAAGGCTGGTTCGGGTGGTTACAGACAACACCACTGTCATGTGATATTGCAACAAGCAGGGTGAGGTGGGGTCTTGGACCCTGCATCCCAGAACATGGCTGGAACATCAGGACATGTTCCTGGTCGTACAACATCTGGAGGGTTCTTTGAATTTCAGATCAGACAAACTCAGCCATCCATGCCTCATGGATCACAAATGGCATTTCCATCCAGAGGGGGTGCAAGGTCTCATCAAAGAATGGGGAGAACCTCGGTTAGATCTCTTTGCCACCGCCAGGAACCTGCAATGTCAGCACTTCTGTGTGCTGGAAGGTGTCTCTCCCTCAGGGACACATTTCATCTTGAATGGTACTTAGGCCTCCTATACAAGGTTCTGCCAATTCTGCTCCCTCCCAAAGTTCTCAAGAAGATCAGGAACTACTGGGTCCCAATTCATTCTTATGGCCATGGATTGGGCATGGAGAGTATGCTATTCCGAAGTCGTCAGCATGAGCATTGGTCCTCTGTTCAGGCTGCCTTTTCAGGAGGATCTCCTGTCACAGGAACAGGGCAGGATCCTGCATCTGAACCTGCGTACACTCCAATCTCATTAATTCAGATTGAGCTGTAGTAGCTGACAGTTTTTGACCAAACCTTCAGAAGTCTATTATGTCATTGTGGCTGCCAGTCGTCCTCAATCAAGACAGTATACGCCTACCTTTGTGACAAATTTGTGGCTTGGTGTGCTACTACAAAATGTTGATCCACTCTCTGCACCTTTGTTTGAAGTGTTGTTTTTGTTTTTTCTTTAGCTTAGCAAGTCTTTGCATTAGGCACAGTTTAAAATAATACATTTGTCTCCACATTGGCTTTCTTGCAGTTGCCAGATCAGCCCAACATGTTCAAGTCACCTGTTGTAACCTGTTTTCACAAAGGCCATCAGCACGTTTCCTTCAAAAACCTTTGAATGACCCAATGGGACTATGAACTTAGTTCTGAGTTTGTATTTAAATGCTCGCCATTTGGGCCTATGTATAGCTATCAAAACATCCTTTTTAGTGGCCGTAACATCTGCTGGGAGGGTTAGCAAACTGCAGGCACTCTCTGTGCACCCTCCGTACACTACCTTTTTTCCAGAGAAGCTGATTCTAAGAACACATGCCTTTTTCCTGCCAAAAGTAGTGACACCCTTACATGTCGGCCAGACCATCACACTGCTGACCTTCTTTGCTCTGGCTCACCCTTCTAAAGAAGAGGAGAAACACCACCGCCTGGACCCAAAAAGAGCGTTATTGTTCTATATTGATTGTACCAAAGAGCATTGAGTGGACGATCAATTCTTCATGGGGTTAGCTGGGTCAAAGAAAGGAAAAGCCATGCAGACACAGACTATCTCCAGATGGATTGTACTCTGCATTAAAATCTGTTACACACTGGCCAAGAAGCAACCCCCTGAGGGCTTGTGGGCTCATTCCACCAGAGCCAAGGCTGCGATCACTGCCTTAGCATATGAAGTTCCTTTCCTTGATATCTGTCAGGCCGTGGTGTGGGCATCTCTGCACACCTTTACTAAGTACAACTGTCTGGACAGTCAGGTGTGTCATGATGGGCATTTTGCCCGTTTGGGCCTCTAGGACTTCTGGTCTGAATCTGTTCGCAGATGCATCTCCGGGGAGGTATTGCTTGTGTATGGCTAGAAGTCTTTGTCAGATTAACAACTTACCCTGCCTTCCGTAAGAACTCTATTTAGCTGCAGATTCCTTACTGACCCTCCCATCCTACCCGATCCTGCCAACGGATTTGTCCATTTATCATGATGATGCAGATCCTTAGTGTCTACACACTGGTCCATCAGCATTTTGTCTTGGCGCTGTGCTTCTGGTACGTAAATGTCATGAACAAAAACTGATGTCAGCTCGCTGGGTAGACAAATATGTAGGCACCGTGCATGTTACTTCCGATGTAGCCAATTAGTTCCACCTACTGGTTTGCAGAGGTAATGCTCAATATTTCTTGTATCCTGTCTGATGCCTGTGGAATATTCTAGGTTAAGGAATCAGAAGCTAGACAGAGTCCCTACCAGAAAAGGCATTACTGAAGGTAAGTAACATGTTCTTTAGTGTAATATAGGAAGATCTAACTGGTTAATCTGTTCTCTAGAAGACTTGTAGACTAAGGAATAGTCAGTCGTGTTAGACTACTGCTCCCCCATCACCACCAACATTTCATAGTTACCAGCTGGTGGTTAGTGATAAGTAAGTGGGGTCATAATCAGCAGAAGGAAGTTACAGGCGTGGTGAGCTGCACTAAAACAGGGGCATTGGTAGGTGAGAGGGGCAGTGATAGGGAGATGGACAGTGAGAGGAGACAGGAAGAGGTAGGAGTAACATACTGTAAGTGATAGGAGAGGCAAAGTGAGATGAATGGCGAAAGGCCATGAACGGAGAGATGATTTTAGACAGTGGCAGAGAGGTGGACATAGACAGTGACATAAGAAGTGTACTGTGATACAGGGTGTCACTGACAGGAAAAGTAAACCCTGTATGGAAAGGGGGCAATTACAGCAGGAGATTGCATTGACAGTAGAGGTTGACAGTGAGTTCTGAGGTGGTCATTAACAGGAGAGCTCTATACTGACAGGAAGAAGGGAGAGTGATGAGAGAGAGATGAGCACTGTTGGGAGAAGCAAATACAGGCAGGCAAGGGGTCAGTGATGGGAGAGATGTATAATGATTGTAGAGGTCGACAGACAGTGGTGGGGGAGATTCACAGTGACAGAAAAGGTGGACACTGACATTTGACAGAAATACTTGGGAAACATTAACATTCATGGGAGTAGTGGGCAGATTGGTGGACAGTGAAATGAGAGAGGAACAATGGTTTATGTGCCTCATGATGAGGCTGTGACTGGGAGATGACCACGAGTGTTGTGAGTAAGAGTGCGAGTGGGCACTGAAAATAGAAGACCCACTTCAAAGAAAAGAGGAATGAAGGGCAGAGGATCTGTCCTCTGTTCCTAGTGCTTCAGTAAACTCTTCTGTGGCCAGTATTTTACTGTGCTTTGATCACCACACCACTGTCTGCCAAAGTTTGAGGATGACACACCACAGAAGTTTTTGGCCAGCACAGTCTGACACCACCCTCATTAACAAACTATGTTAGGTCCGCCAGTTCTGAGAGAACTACTACCTTGGTACGCCGAGCTAGTCTAAACCCGGCCTGGAAAGGGTCAAGTTTGTGATTAGCCTTGATAGCGTTATGAAGCTGTATATGATCAAGTCTTTCCAGTAGTTTTCCCATAAAGGACAGTACAGATATGGGCCAAAAATTATTCTTGTCTCTTGTCCCTAGAGAAGGTTTTTTTTACGTTTAAGAAGGAGCTTTACAGTTGCAGTTAACAAATAATTTGACCATGCCTTTGATCAGTTTTTGAGCACATTGATTTTATAAGAGCTGGTAGGCAGATATCCGAGGGAGGGCCAGAATGCTCACAGCAAGCTAGAGAGGGCACAGTGTTTTCACTTGAGGCAGGAGAACATGGCAAAGCTGGTCCCTAGTCTTGGAAATTTGATTCAGACTTGTATCTTACATTAAGACTATTTTACATAATTTATGATTTCAGTTCTGATTTGGCTATCATATTGTCAAAAAAAGATGCCAGTGCTTTGCATACGGTGATTGAATGCTCAGATGGTGATTGTGTTACTGGATTTTGTAGATCTACATTAATTATGTAGAGCTCTTTAGATAGGTTTGGAGCACTGAAGATAGGTTAAGAGAACTAAAGCGTTAGATAAACTGATCTGCTTCTTGTCGGCCACCATACTGGCTGGTGGCTGGATCCTAGCCTTCCTGCAATTTCTTTTCACTTGGCAGATGGTGAGCTTGGACTGGCCTTATCTGCTGAGAACCTTGTTTGGACTTTGCTCTCACATTTGCCTTGCATTTAGTTGCTGGGATGCAAGGGTCTAGGTATTTGGCCAGAATTTAAATTATTTAGCAGAAATGTTGGATCATCTCCAGGGAGATCGTTGAGTAAGTCTGCAAATGAGTGATGTTAGTACACCTTCCAGTTATCAATGGTGAAAGATTTCCAATTCCATTCATTGTGATTGGGTTAGGGTGGTTTAGGACACACTAAGGTGTTGATCCCAAATTAATTCCATGGTTATCTATCCAAGGGAAGAGGGTTGGATCCTTTTACTTAAATGTATCAAGTTGGGATAAAATGAGGTGTAGGAGATACCCTGCTTGATGTTTTCCCGATATGTTGATCAGGGGCAGGGTGAAGAGTACCAGATCTTCTAGCAGAGTCAATGCCTGGTCAGTGTGCTGATTAAATTACAGTGTATAAAATATCCCTGGGCTTAAAGATTATTAAGTTCTAGGGTCATGACACAATTAGTGCTGAGAAGATAAAGTTTGGTGAATTGTATGTACATTGGTATGAAATTGAAATGACTGTTGCTAGAGGAAGAAATGCTAAGAAGTTCTATTTGAGTTTGATTCTGGTTTTCCTGTTCTTCAGCCATGATGTTCTGTCTTGTCAACTCTTTTGCTGATAGATTCTTTAAATTAACTTGGACGAACTCATCATGAATTGTGGCACCATATTCCTTGAAGCCATGTCTGTCTAGAGACAGTTATGCTACTGATGTTATGTGAGGTGGGGAGGTGAGGAGAGGCCATGGTTAGATAGTGCTGTGTGAATGTACTGAGTCTGTTCATGAGGCTAGCATATCATCTTTTGACTCTTCCAGAGCTGTCCACAGGGTGTCACAGTGGTCAGCAGTTGGGTATTTATGGACACCTTTGGATCCATCTATGTGAAGAGCTCATATTTCAGCCTAGGCCAAGTGCAACATTATTGTGCGCCAGGATTGAAATGAAGAAGTAGAGGGTGCTCTCCAGTGGGATATGATCATCTGTTTTGCCAGCACACAGGATTTCCCTGTAAGCAGGAGAGGTGCTTGAGTATGATTTAATAAGACATGGAACATTTAACTGCAATAAGATGCTCAGGATGGATAATCCCACAGTTTTTGACATAATTAGACTGTGGGGCGATGCAACACAAACAAGATGCAGAGGCCCCTCGGAGAACATTTAATTTAACCCAATGTGGAGGGATAAGGTCTTCAAAGGATAAGCATTGAATCGTTTGAACCTGGCATTTCAAGAGACTGTGCACGGTTATACAAGAGCCTCAGCCCATTCTTTTCCATGGAAAGGTATCCCGAGTTCAGTCTCCCAAATAATTCTTAGATATAGAAGGCGGACTTCCAGTTGGGTCTGTTTCACTTTATATAACCAACTGATACATCTTCTGCCTGCTCCCATTGTATATATAGTGTGGGTAGGTAGATGAGTCTCAAGCTCTACTTCTGGGATCACCTATTTGGTGTGAACAAGGTGAAGCGGGAAGTCATAGGTCAGAAATTGAACTTCATGCAAAACGTTCTATTCTATAAGTCTGAAAGGATTAGAGGAGTCTGTTTCAGAATAGGTCACCTAGGGCAGTGGTTCTTGACCTTTTGACATCTGTAGACCCCCACTTATTCATTACTGGAACCCGAGGTTGCCCACTGAGTCATTATTGGAATCCAGGGGCCCCCATTGAGTCCTTACTGAAAGTCAGAGTCCCTTTTGATAATTTGAACCTAAAAACAATTCACGAAAAAATACAGAAACAAGTATTTTTCAATCCTTCAGAAAATATGATATATTTTTTTTAATTCACAAAACATGTAAAAAATGTATTTGAATCAGAAAGTTGGAGCTTGCCTTGATTCACTTGAGGCCAGTCATCGTCCACACTATATCTGTTTGATGCAAATGAACTGTTTCCTCAAATCAGTCTGAGGATTCTATATTAATTTCTAGCCATCAATTTCAAATTTCTTCACATTTCCAGAATGTTTTAAAATGTTCAGTTTTACATTTTGCACCTTTATTAATTATACACTTTCATAAACTGCTAATATTATTCAATTTTCAAAGCAGTCATGCACCCCTTCAGTTGGCTTTGCAGATCCCCAAGGGTCTCCGGACCTCATGTGAAGAACCACTGATGTAAGGTGTCCACCACAGCCACTTGCCAATGTATCAAGGATTTCTTAGTTAAGAAAGGGTATTTATGCAGAAACCCCAGCAACAAACAGTATGTTCGGAGCATATGGAGATGGGGATCTCTTAAGGAGGGGGAGGCGCGCAAGACAGCAGAGTGCCACTATGACCAGATGGGGCGACCAGAGGGGCAAGTCAGATCCAGGAACTACATAATTCGGGCAAGTGAAGTGGTCTAAGGACCGCACCAGTTTCATCCAGGGGCAAACCCTAGAGCCAACCATTTAAACTGTACTACAGGGCCATAGGCCTCAAAGTTAGAAGCACCCAGACCTCGCTGGTCAGTGGAGAGCTGCAGCAAAGTTGTAGCCATGGCCACTTAACAACGCCCACTAGACCATACAAGGTCTCGCAAGAGCATATCCCGGACTCTGAAAAAGCACTGAGTAAGATAGACTGGGATGGTTGCAAAATAATAGAGCGGTCTTGGCAGCACAACCATCTTATAGATGGCAGTGCAGCGATGGTTGAGAGGGGTAGTGACCTACAAAAGGTCACCTGACCTCAGAATTAACTGCTCATGTCATGTTACGCTCCCGTATGCCTTCTTTCGCATGGAACATTTAAATGCTCAGATTTCGAAACATGGTACCTTACCAACGTACAGGCAATCTCTCTGGGAGATGTTTATATCCAGACTTAACTGTGAGCAGAGTGAGTAGATAATACAGTATGTCCAATTTCAAGGCTCCTGAATTATTTCTCAATAGACAATTTACTGTTTTTTCCCCTCAAAAATGTACAAATGTATGAGCTCTAATATTGTTTTGAATAATTTCTACAGGGGATTACTGACACAGCACAGACCATCTATGAAACTGCTGCACGGGAGCATGAGAACCGAGGTGTCACTGGTGCAGTTGGAGGAGTCCTTCGTCAAATTCCACCTGCTGTGGTAAAGCCATTCATTGTTGCTACAGAAGCCACCTCAAATGTTTTAGGTGGGATGAGAAATCAGATCAGACCAGATGTCCGCCAGGAAGAATCACAAAAATGGCGCCAAGGGGAGGATTGATGTCTTCTCTCCTGAGCAATGTGATGATAGTGCAAGCTCTGCGATTCAAAACATTGGGATCAAAGGATATTAACCAAGACTGTTGCACTCCATTAAATTATGCTTTGTTTAAGATTAGCCACGTTTCCTTGTTCATACAGTGGACCCTTTAAACAAGAACTCCTTTGATCTTGACAACCGGAATTTCTACTCTTCATAGAGCTATGATTTGGCATATGAGATTGAAATGGGTACCTGGTGCCAAACAGGATGTGACAAAACGTGGCATAGTTTTCCAATTTAGTTATGGTTTTGCATTAGTGGCATTCCCATATTCTAATGCTTTAGGTGATATAGCAAGCAGTTCCTTGTGATTGCTGTGACAGTAATGATTAATGTTACATGGGCATGCTCAAAAGGCATATATCTTCGAAGCGTCTCCATTTGCACACAGATTGGACACTAGAGACTATTAACTATAGCATGAGATGTAGAAGACATATGTCATGAATGCAAGACATCTTCCCTATTCTCTGACTGCCCATGTTTACACTATATGCAACATTCATCGACACAACAAAGTTTGGACGCTTGAGACACGTCATTAAGAACCTACAGAGACATTATGGTAACTTCTAAACACTTGGATGCCTACATTTATAGGTTATAGAAGTGCCTAAATGCTGCAGCCATTTTCTGTTGTATTGTACATTTAAAAACGTAAACTTGTACATTGTGATTGTTAATAGTGTGAATAAAATAGCATGTTAAAAGTCTTATATACGATTCAAATATGTAAGCAGAAGTTCTGAGGGAAATAAAAATGTTGTGAGTAAATAAAACTATTTATGGAAATAAAAATGACTTATCTAAGCTGCTCAGTTAACTCTCGACATACTCGACTCATTGGTTTAGTCACTTCTTATTTCACATGTAAATCCTGACTGTTGGTCAGATGGGATCATCTCAAAGCTTAAACGGTGGAAGACTTGGCAAACTCATTGCAGGTGAACACCAAGTACAATTCTACACTTTGTTGCAAATAGGTGGCTCAGAAAGATAAAGAGCTAGGGAAGATGGGAAAGAGAGACACAACTTCTCAAATGAAATGTCCCCCGAGTCGTCTAGATCTACTTGGTATTTTCTTGGTATGCATTCGAACACTTTTCACTACAATTTAGGAAATGAACAGGGGACTAAAAACAAATCCCCAGAGAGCACAACACTACACTATAAACAGCAAACAAATACCACACAGGAGCTTACGCTAACTGGGCTTATTGTTGATGCGCCTGTTATTTCTAAATAACGTTATGCTTTGTGATTCACCATGTATGTTTCCTATTCATATGGAACAATGCAAAATCGCTGCACATATTTTTTTAGATAAGCTTTCCATGTGAAAACAGCAAATGTATAATTTATTCGAAGGTCTGGCCCAGTGCATGAATGAGCTGTAGTATCGTTATAGTCTTTTGTAACATTATCTCATTCCTGTAATCCCAAAGGAGGAAAAATATATAAAATCTGCTTTTAGCCATATGTGAACCTATCCTGTACCGCTAGAAAAAAAAACATTGAAAATATAATTATTTCGCAAATTGTTTTTCATTGCAATCGTTTATCTGAAAACTAAGAAAGTTTCTTAGACTCTTTTTACATAACATCCATTGTTTCCCGTCTTTCACATCCAGGATCACGGAGCGGGCAATTGTATTCGTTTTTCTCATATAATCCAATGGATTGTCAATGGACCCTTTAGGGGTGTTTGGGCAGCCCGGCTTTATGAGAAACAACGTATGTTTTGATATCCTAAACGTTATGCAATAGTTGGTAAATAGTTGTATGAATAACAATTCAGAATTCCTCAGTTGAGGCATTCTCAATGTTAAACTAATGTTACCTCCTAGAAATAGTACTGAGAGCTAGCTGTATGTGGAAGAGTTTATACTATTTTAGTTACCATTTAGATACCCTGTATTAAACGGTTAATTACAAAATGTATTTAAACGATTAACAATTAACAATGGTAGATTTTGAGTCTGCCTTTCATAGGCTTTGATGAACGAAATGCATGACAGCAGTATTCGCCCACTTTTACGTGCATTTATATTTTCAGATTAAAACGCACACTGCTACTATGCTCCAGCAGGTCATTCTTCATAAAAGTAAGACAAATTATGTTGCTAACAAAAGAAGTCTTCACCTTTGTGGTATACTTTTTAACTCAATGTCTAGATTATAATATCTGTTTACAGCCATTACTGCAGAGAAAAGGGGGCACTCAACATATTTGTGGTGCTTTATTTTCACATGTTCAATAACACTTTACTGTTTGATGAACTGCTAATAGATTGGTGAAGTAAATAGACTAGCTCCCATTTGTAAACATGTCAATGAACTGAGTGTAGTTGCTCACATAACTATTGCAATAATACTATTAATAACAACTCTTGTTGCTAGACCTCTGTCTTTTATAAGAATATGTAGAAATGCCCAGTCTTCTTAACTCAATATATCAATTAGAGTATGTCAAATATGCCAAGTCCCGGCATGCAATGGTGTATATAGAGTATTAGGTAAACAGTGCAAAACAATAAATCTGGAAAGCAACCAGGGGTTTGAGCTTTAATAACATAAAACAAAGGTAAAACATTGGCAGGAAATCTTCATGCCTGCAGCTTTATGAGCTAAATCCCATCAATTACTGATATTTCACTGTGCTGTAAAACAGAATAGAAATTACTTAACTTCTTAGCTGTGTTTAATAACATTTGGATTTCATTCACATTTCAACTTTGAACTATCAGAGCGTTCATAGGACACACTTCATTAGGAAATGGCATTCATTATTTAGTAGCCATCAGTAATAAGGTAGTATCTCTGCACATGACCGCACTTCTAAATGAGGACAAGGACAGATTTGACTGTTTAGTGTGACGTTAGGGGCTCTT
This sequence comes from Pleurodeles waltl, assembly GCF_031143425.1. NCBI lineage: Eukaryota > Metazoa > Chordata > Amphibia > Caudata > Salamandridae > Pleurodeles > Pleurodeles waltl. Next base: position 912,730,467 of record NC_090448.1, on the reverse strand, counting down.
TAAAGTGAATTAGTATTGCAGAAAAGTTAATGTTGTAGAAGGAGGAAAACCAACTAGCCATTAATTTGTATTTAAGCATGTGCCTAGGCCAGGAAGCAGCAAGATCCTGTACAGAGGTTTTTGTGCTATTTGAAAAAATAGACCTATGCCCTCAGATGGTAATATGTTTTGGGCTATATATGACAGCAATAAACAAGGGTTTACTGCTCTGGTTTATTCAACATAATTGTGTATTTATGAATTACTTGATTGCCAACAATGTTTGGTATTTATAATGTTGGAGATTCATTTTTCAAGAGTTCACTGTGTCATCTGTGTTGAGTGGTTCACTATAGGAGAAGCACATATCCAGCAAACTTAAAATTTAGCCAAACATTGTTTTTTAGTACCTGGAGTGGAGTCGCTACTAACTTTCTTTTCAAGAGGGTCACAAAATCTTTATTGTAAAAATCATAAAAAAACAAGTTAGGAGGGATATCACCAGTGATATAGATGCATTCCTGTAGTTCATTCTGTCCAAAGCTTTTACTTGTAGCTCAGTAATAGATTTGAATAATTTCTAGAGACTTGTTTGGAAAGATTGCTTTTAAATAACTAGTATTTTTTTAGCTTCCTCGGTTATTTCGTCAGGTGTTGACGGTTTATATTTCTGTCCTGAACTCACTTTTGGGACTGGTCCACTGATGTAAGTTGTCAAAGTGTGCTTATAGGACCAGCATTAATGCCAGCTGATTGGCACAAATATTTAAATAGAGCCAGTGTCTTATTACCCTGCTGGAGGTTTTTTTATTGCTGGGTCGTCCTAACTGAATCTCCCCAGTAAGCTGAACAGTGACATTTTATGGTTGTTGGTGAACGTATTGAAAAGTTTTTTTTTAAAGTAGCAATTTTATAATGTACTGCCAAATTTAGCAGCAGTCAGTAGTTCAAGAATTACAAGTAATGGTAAGTTTTCTGCCCTTTTAAATAGCAATATAGTTTGGACATACTGTTGGGAACCCTTCAAAACAATTAGTGACTATTAATTTCAAAAGTCATTGTTTGGCAATGTTACTACCAAAGTACTAATGTCTGCAGATAACTAATGGAGCATAAAGGGCAGGAAATGTATCCGTGCATGGACGATGTTTACTGGCTAAAAACAGAAAATTTGAAATTGGCAGTCTTTTCCCAGTTTCGCCATTTCTCAAAGTGGTAATGGAGCAGTGAATCTCAGTCAACAAATCGTCACTGGGACATGGGCGTTTTCCTTCTGTCACTTTGCTGAGATGTGCTGGCCAATATGTATTTTTGTAACTAATTTTGCAGTCACCAACAACGACAACTTGGATGTGTCAAGTATAGGATATTTTGATCTTCACAGTTGCATAGTGATTGATTGCTGATGTATAGAAGGCAGTTTTGAATGTTTAATAGCAAAAGAGTCATTCTGAACAAATAGAATGTAAGGAGTCAAATGTTATAGTCCTCGTTTTTAAAATTCAAACTTACACCTTCAGTTAAGAAACATAACAGCCTGTCACTAATGTGTGCTGTCAAGAAGATATTGGTTTCTAAATTGTGAAGTTGTGAGAATCATCTTGGTATTAATGTGCAATTTCAGAAAGTTTCTTGTAGGGCACTGGGATGACCCCTCAGGGTGTAGTGTGGTAAATACATCATTCACAACATACTTTCTTAACAATGAAAGCAGCACACACATATTAATTTAGATAAAACACAGAACCGTTTAGTTTGAAATCTTATTTGATCACATTTCTTACAAGTATAATTATTTTCATGCAATACATATGTAGAACTCTTTACAATAAGTGGACCTTTTCTTGCTTCCTTCTCGCCAGATCCCTGTAGCTGCTGCTGTAATAATTTGATGGGTTTCCTCTGAGATATATGAATTAATGTTCCTAATAGTGATTTATGTGACCTGCAGGTATGTTTGTTATATGTTGGGTGAATATTTCTAGACCAGCATTTGCTTTGTGTTTCTAGCTGTTTGCGTATCTTTTCATTTACCACTGAATGTTGATTACGTCTCAATTGTGTAAGATCTGAACTCTTTAGCATTTGCTCATAATGTATGTCCTTGCAATTCTATTGTAATGAGTCAAGTTAAATTGTTTTCTCTGTCTTGTTATGTAAGTATTTTTCTCCAATTTCTTCGCTGGAAATAGGGTTGTGGCATTGTGTATGTGTGTTTGTATATAGTTTTCAAGTGTAAAGACTCTCTGTACAACCATCTACTTGAAAATCTCTTTTGAAGGGATTTAAAACATGTTTTAAAAACCTGGTTTTGCTAAAAGTACTATAAAGTATATGTTTGGAAAATGCTATTTTTACATCACATTTTACCTTCTCCAACCTTGTTATATTTTTCCAATGTTGATGATATTGAAAATCAAGCCCTTTGTTGCATTTGGATTTTTTTTGTTAAATATGTATTATTTAAGCCTATTAGATTGTTATCTAAATAAATAATTGTATATGTAGCAAATTATTATTTTAATATTTGATCAATGCATGCATGTGTGAAATTTGAAGCTACAGTCTTTGCCTGAGCTTTCTAAAGTGACACTCCAACGTGAATCACTTTCTAATTTACCTACACTAAGGGGCTGATTTATATTTTGATGGATGGATAATTGTTCCACCAGGGGGATGGAGTAGATAATGCATCCCCTTGGTGGAGGGACTGCCCAGCAAATTTGTAAATGACCACCAAATTGGCCATCGTTTATAAAGCATTGGCGGTAAACGCTGTCACAGTGCTGTGGTCATGGTATCCCTATGCCACTGAAACATTATTTGTAACATATACCCAAAGAAAGTCACTAAGGGGCTTCAAAGACATTGGTCTTAGAACTCACTAGAACCAATGAAAATATGAACATGTAGAACAACCTTTCAAAGACCAGCTGTAGCAACAACCCTCTGGTGCTTGGAGAAACTGGGTCCCCACAAAGTGCCACCTAGGTATGTGCACTTGTTAACCACACCTGATCAACCAATGGTGACAGAATGGTAACTCAAGCAGCGAAATAAAGGGTAGGTCAATTAGAGTCGCATTTCTAGGCTGTTGAGTGACTGGAACCCAAGCCTGAATCTAGAAAGGAATTTACAGGAAAATGTAACTATTCTGACTGACCTTGAGCTGAACACTCCAAAGCAAGGCTGCCACATAGGAGTATCAGTCAATGGGTTTGATTAGAGTCTTATATCTCCATATCCCATCTTCGTAAAGGTTCTGTTGCTGACTAAAGAATATTGAAGTGAGAGGAATGTAATGTGCAGCGCTTTATAAAACTTTCACATAATTAAATAAAAGGTGAGAAAATACCTTTACTCCATACAGGGGATATGCTAGCATATGAGAGCAGGTGAGTTCACTGAAAGCCTAAGCATACATGCATGAGAGTGACTGCCTCTAGCATCACTCCCACATAGTTCCTCTGACCTCCCAAACATGAACATGTTTTCCCTCACAATGAACGTTATCCTAGTTGAATTAGATTTTACTTTATACATTCTGGCCCCATCCTTCTGTATTCTGTGCCATAAAATGGACTGAAAAAGCAGATCTAGATATTCCCTTTTGTCTAATTGATCCACATTCTTTTTTATGTATTAAGCTTAGTGAGTATCCCCAAGACATGCTTATTTGTCATGTTGATATACCCTTGTCTTCTTTCTCTGTATTCTGCAGAGGAGCACCAATTTGTGGCTTTCAGTCAAACCTGTCAGGCTAAAACTGTGCTATTGTGGAAGGAATGCTCACCAGCTAATAGGTGCCCTTCCTCCTCATTGATTACAACTACCTCAGCCTGGTAAGGAACCCATTAAAGACAGATATGATCGACGCCCTGATTCAGTCAATGGCAGAGACAACAAGCATATGCAATGCAATGGGTCTCATATTTGCTCGAGTTAGAGCTATTGGCGTTGTAAATTCTTAACCGGACTTTTCTTGCCACATAAACTGAAAAGGAAAAGTAATACAGTTTCAAATAAAGGTGCAGATGTAAAGCGCCGCACCATGAGGGTGAATGTGATTAATCAGAGCAAAAAGACCGGCATAGTAATAAAAAAAAAAAAAACAGAACGCGATTGTGCTGTGTAAAACCTTGACTAGGCGAAGGAGTGCTAGGATAAGCAATAGAATGAAACTGGTAGTCTTTAAAAGCACTCGATTAGTGCACAGTGAGCTTGCGCTTCCTACGAAATAAAGAGGAAAAGTAGTCCAGAAACCATACGGAAAACATGGAGTCTCATATATTTTCCGTAGTTTACCAGTGCTCTTGAGGAGGGCTAAACACCAGAAAAGGCATGACATATGCATGCCTTTCACTAATGAAATAAAGCAAATTTTAAAAAGGCAAGCTTATGAACCAACAAAAGTGATGGCTGTGACATGGGCGTGGTTAAAATCCCACAGAGAGATTACAACAGGGACCGAGCGTTTGCACGCTCAACCCTAAAAATGACAGAAAGTAATGCAGTGCAACCATATATTTAATCCCTAGAAGGCATAGTAAGTACATCAAACGTAATCAGGGTTAACACGCCTATAACAATTAAATTACAAAGAAGTCCCTTAAAACACAACTTACTCTCAACTGTAAAACAAAAGTTCCAACCATGACAAAATTAAACAGATACTGAATGGTGGGAGGAGTTATTATTTTGGGGTTTCCAGTAACGTAGTCCAGGGACCCAACAATTATGTAGAAGAAACAGTGCGTTGTTGTGAACGCTTTGGTGGGGGTCCCATTGTCCTAGGACCACCATAGTCTGAGTTATCAACAAAAATGTTTTGAAAAAGAATGTTTGCAAAGCATCATGGGACGAGTTTCCCTAGTGAGGGAATATTGTAGTATCAGCTCTGCCGCTGTGCCAGGAGAGCCGCTTTCTTTTTGAACATTACTGTTTTAGTAAAGCATTCACCCAATTTCAAGTGTTTTAAGCGAAGAGCCACAAGAAATGACTCTGATTAGGTAACTGTAAACCCTATGACCAGCACTGTAATACCGCCGATCGAGTTTGCGCTGTTGTGCCTGTCTGAGCTGGGAGCACCATGGCCGCCATGCAGCACGAAAGGGAGAGAGACCAATGAAATAGTTCCCCCAGCTGAAGTATATCGCAATCCTACAATAATCCATGTAGGAGGGGTAATCTGCAGGGCGTGGCAAACACAGCCTCAAGGCGGGTTAAACGTAAAGCATTTACCAATGACATCAAGTGATTTTTGCCCACAAACGAGTGAAAGTGATGGGCGTAACATGGACGTGGTTAAAAGTCCACAGTATTTACAAGGGGTCAAAGCGTTTGCGCTCTCGACCTAAAAACTGGGATGGCCTTCTGCTGAATGGAGGCAGTTAACCCACAGTAATTAATGATGAAGTTAAAGGGACACAGGCCACAGGATGACTAAGACATTCAGGATATGACAGCCAAACTGCAGTAACCACCAAGCAACACAGTATGCCAGATGCAGACTATTATAACTATGCCCTGATGAAATTTTTATTAAACCGGCAAAGCTCCTTAACGTTGCGTTATGTGAAATCCAATAAATCTCTAAAAAATTATGCATTAAGCCATTTTGCGTATTTTTTTAACCTGAGTTTTACCCAAGCGACCTGCTCACATTACATAGTTTTGCACAATACCAGTGTAGATTGAACCGAGACATCTTCCTGATCCAGTGTCCTTCCAGTATCCTACAAGAATTTTAAACTAGATAAGCACTCAGGTAAAAAAAAAAAAATATATATATATATATATATATATGTTCGATGGCATGTGTAGCTGCAGATACACATGCTGTGCATTATCCTGCCATCTAGTGTTGGGCTCGGAGTGTTACAAGTTGTTTTTCTTCGAAGAAGTCTTTTCGAGTCACGAGACCGAGGGACTCCTCCCTTTCGGCTCCATTGCGCATGGGTGTCGACTCCATCTTAGATTGTTTTCTTTCCGCCATCGGGTTCGGACGTGTTCCTCTTCGCTCCGTATTTCGAATTGGGAAAGTTAGCTATTTATCAGAAAATTCGACGGTATTGTTTGCGCTCGGTAACGGTCTAGTGTTAGTTCAGCGATACCGAGAGAAAAAATGCTCCGGCGGCCCTTCGAGGCTTCCACTCTTCAGCGGGGCCTGGTTGGCCGGACCACGTCCATCATCGAACCTCATGGACCGGACCCCCTTCCGCTTCTGCCCGAATTGCCACGCAAAGTATCCTTATACAGACCAACACTTGGTCTGTAATCTGTGTCTACCACCGGAACACAGGGAGGATACTTGCGAGGCCTGACGGGCATTTCGATCGAAGAAGACCCTACGCGATCGAAGAGCCAGAAGACTCCAGATGGCGTCGACACCGGCCGAACAGATCGACGTCGAGGAAGAAGAGAGATTCTCCATTCAAGATTCGGACTCGGACGACTCCGAAAGTGAGCAGCCGAAGGCGCAGCAACAAACTGTGAGTAAATCAGCCCCGGCCAAGACTCACTCAAAAATTATAAAGGCCAAGGGGATGCCACCGCCAACAGGCCATGGCTTAACCCGAAAACATGGTGACCAAACATCGGCACCGAAAAAGGCCTCCCAGCAGCCGAAGACATCCGACTCCGGTCGAGATACCGGCTCCGAACCATCTCGGCACCGAGAATTCGACACCCCCAAAATAAAAAAGGTTTCCTAGGAGCCGAAAAAGAGCATACCGAAACCTTCGGTGTCGAAACATGCAGCCTCAGAGCCGAAAGCAGGCTCCTATACAGAAGAGCACGGCCTTTCCAGCCAAATGCAAGGGCACAGATTTGAGCAGGAACTAGGCATGGGAGAGCCAGACTACAATCAAAGGAGGCTGCACATACAGAAAGACACTGGGAAAATTCAAACTCTTCCACCAATAAGAATGAAACGAAAGCTAGCATTCCAGGAGTCGGAAATGCAGCCAAAGGCAAAGGTGGCAAGAGACAAGACACCACCAAGGGTTTCGCCACAACCTTCACCATTATATTCGCCACCCCTGTCCCCCGGTAGCAACACCCCCTATGCAGTCGCCAACACACACGGGGATGACACAAGACGACCCGGATGCATGGGACTTATATGATGCACCGGTCTCAGACAATAGTCCAGATTGCTACCCGGCAAGGCCGTCACCACCAGAGGACAGCACTGCATATCTGCAGGTGGTATCAAGGGCAGCCACTTTCCATAATGTAGCAATGCATGCGGAGCCCATAGAAGACGACTTCTTATTTAACACCTTGGCATCCACTCACAGCTCTTACCAAAGTTTGCCAGTGCTCCCAGGCATGCTAAAACACGCCAAACAGGTATTCCAGGACCCAGTGAAAGGCAGAGCCATCACGCCTAGGGTGTAGAAGAAATATAAACCTCCCCTAACAGACCCTGTGTTTATAACACAGCAACTAACACCAGATTCGGTGGTCGTGGGAGCAGCCAGAAAGAGGGCAAATCCCAATCGTCAGGAGACGCACCACTGCCCGACAAGGAAAGTCGGAAATTCGATGCAGCAGGCAAACAGGTGGCAGCACAGGCAGCCAATCAATGGCGAATTGCCAATTCTCAGGCTCTACTGGCTCGCTACGACAGGGCACACTGGGACGAGATGCAACATATAATTCAGCACTTGCCCAAGGAACACCAAAAACGTGCCCAACAGGTTGTTGAGGAAGGACAAACAATTTCAAAGAACCAAATAAGGTCTGCGATGGACTTGGCAGACACAGCAGCACGGACAGTGAACACTGCGGTAACCATGCGTAGGTACGCATGGTTACAGAGCTCAGGTTTTAAACCAGAAATCCAGCAGGCTGTGTTAAATATGCCGTTCAACCAAGAACAATATTTTGGGCCGGAGGTGGATACGGCAATCGAAAAGCTCAAAAAGGACACGGACACAGCCAAAGCCATGGGCGCGCTCTACTCCCCACAGAACAGAGGCACTTTTAGAAAGCCACAATTTAGAGGGGGGTTTTGTTCCCAAACCACAGAGCCTTCCACCTCACAAGTCAGACCCACATATCAGGGCCAGTACCAAAGAGGAGGTTTTCGAGGAACATACAGGGGTGGACAGTTCCCAAAGGCAGGAGGGAAATTCCAGAGCCCAAAAACCCCGTAAGCCAAACAGTGACTTCAATGTCACAAACCCCCACCACTCAACACCAGTGGGGGGGAGACTTACCACATACTACTCATACTACCACAACTGGGAAAACATAACTACTGACACATGGGTCCTAGCCATTATCCAACATGGTTATTGCATAGAATTCCTGCAATTGCCACCAGATGTGCCCCCAAGAGCACACAATATGTCCAAACAACACTTAGACCTGTTACAACTAGAAGTCCAAGCATTGTTACAAAAACAAGCAATAGAACTAGTACCCAACCATCAAAAAGGAACAGGTGTCTAATCCCTGTATTTCCTAATTCCAAAGAAGGACAAAACGCTGAGACCCATATTAGACCTCAGAACACTGAATCTTTACATCAAATCAGATCACTTTCACATGGTAACACTTCAAGACGTGATTCCCTTGCTCAAAAAACAGGACTAAATGTCAACATTAGATCTCAAGGATGCATATTTCCACATACCCATACATCCTTCCCACAGGAAATACTTAAGGTTTGTAATCCAAGGCGTACATTACCAATTCAAGGTGTTACCATTCGGGATAACAACAGCCCCAAGGGTATTCACAAAATGCCTTCCAGTAGTAGCCGCTCACATCAGGAGACAGCCCATGCACGTATTCCCTTACTTGGACGATTGGTTAATAAAAACCAGCACTCAGCAACAGTGTTTTCTTCACACACAATACGTGATAGAAACTCTACACAAACTAGGGTTCTCTATAAATTACCAAAAATCGCATCTACAACCATCCCAAATACAACAACACTTGGGAGCAACACTCAATACACAAAAGGCGATTGCCACTCCAAGTCCACAAAGGGTACAGGCGTTCCGCAATACAATACTAAACGTACAGGCAAACCAACACTACCAAGTGAGGTTTGTAATGAAACTTCTAGGCATGATGTCTTCATGCATACCCATTGTCCCAAACGCAAGACTACACATGTGGACCTTACAACAGTGCCTAGCAACACAATGGACACAAGCACAGGGTCAGCTCCAAGATCTAGTGTTGATAGACCGCCAAACACACCTCTCGCTTCAGTGGTGGAACCCTATACATTTAAACCAAGAGCGACCATTCCAAGACCCAGTGCCTCAATACGTGATCACAACAGATGCTTCCATGATGGGGTGGGGAGCACACCTCAACCAGCACAGTATACAGAGACAATGGAACATTCAACAAAAACAACTGCACATAAATCACTTAGAACTGTTGGCAGTGTTTTTAGCATTGAAAGCATTTCAACCCCTGATAGCCCACAAACACATTCTTGTCAAAACAGACAACATGACGACAATGTATTACCTCAACAAACAGGGAGGGACACACTCCTCACAACTGTGTCTCTTAGCACAAAAAATGTTAGGCAAGTCACAATCACATTTGCCTAATAGCACAATACATCCCAGGTATTCAAAACAATCTCAGTCGAGCTCACCAACAAACACACAAATGGGAAATTCATCACCAGATCCTACAAACGTACTTTCTACGCTGGGGAACACCAGAAATAGACCTATTCGCAACAAAAGAAAACGCAAAATGCCAAGACTTCACGTCCAGGTATCCACACCCTCTATCCAAGGGCAATGCGTTAAGGATGAGTTGGTCAAGGATATTTGCTTACGCTTTTCCCCCTCTCCCACTCCTTCCTTATCTGGTAAACAAATTGAGTCAAAACAGACTCAAACTAATACTCATAGCACCAACCTGGGCTCGCCAACCGTGGTACACAACACTGCTGGACCTGCCAGTAGTACCTCATATCAAACTACCAATCAGACCAGATCTGTTAACTCAACACAAACAACAGATCAGACACCCGAAGTGTCAGAGTCACCAGATCCTCGGGGTCTGTGCACGTTCCCAACACTTCCACCACAAGACAGTTCCAATACTCTGATTAGATTTATCACAGAGTCTAAGAGAGTCTAAGTGGGGAAAAGGGGATTAGGACGGGAACAGCTGGGAAGGAGACCTGTAGGAAGCAAAAGGTTAAAACACAATATCAAAATTACATCTCATGAAATCAGTACCATGCTACAACTCTAAGCTTCGTCTTTTCCGAAAAAACATGAACAACCCTAGAATAGTCCTAAAACTGACTAGGCTTTAGATGACCGAATGCCTGAGGAGGAAACAGGAAAAGTTAAATAGGACTTTCAGATTCGAGTACTTTCTTTAGCATGAGAATCAGGAAACACTCTGAGCAATTTCCAAACAACCATATGAATCTCCTTTTAAGAATATGTATCAGGAACACACAGCATTACATCTAGAACTCTGGTATTGTTGTGTTCATCTCAGAAAAAACATTAGGAAGTGAATTGCGCACATTGCAGACCTCTATATGAGTATTAAACACCATAAAGGATTGTGCACCATGAAATCACTCAACGTAGATTCAAGGAATAAATCACGCAACGTGTCAACTTGAAATGCTACCAAGAAAATGTCTTAGAATAGTAGCGCACAGTAATTTACATTATTTACACACGAGGAAAAAATTGCGTGTCTTGCCGATTCAAATGCCACCATACAAATGCCAAGAAATGATAGTGCACAATGAACAACATGAAAAGCACTCAGGGAAAGAATTGCACGTCTTGCCGATTCAAATGCCACCATGCAAATGCCAAGAATGGTAGCGCACAATGAATAACATAAAAAAAACACTCAAGGAAAGAATCGCGCGTGTTGCCAATTCGAATGCCACCATGTAAATGCCAGAAAATGGTAGCGCGCAATGAAAAACAAAGTTAAATGCTTATGAAACGAGTTGCATGTCTTGCCAACTCGTAAAACATCATGTAAATGTCAAGAGATATCAGCGCGCAATGAACAACAATGTAATAACGAAGTCAAATCTTTATGGAATAAATTGCGCGTCCTCCCTATTTGCAAACCACCATACAAATGTCAAAAAATGGCAGCACAAGTAATCTGTTATTCTTTTAAGAATTAAAATCAAGAATATGAAAATGCACAATTACGGTGTTGGGAAATGTCCAAACACCGTCTTACCGCCTGGAAACAGTGATCACCAATGAGAGATGAGCGCAGGAGACTGGAAAATCCAAAATAGGCCACCGGGACAGGAGCTCAGGAAGAAGCTGCTGCTCTGCACCGGGACCTCTGAATAGTGAGCACTGGAAGTTGGGCTGACTCTGTTTTATAGAGTCTTGGCCCAGCCCAGAACCACGCCCAGGCATGTTGCAGGGAAAGTCTCTAGAAGACCCTGGAAAGGGACCACACCCTAACACACTCTGAATGTCTGCAGCAATAGATTGCAAATGTACAGTATTTATAAGCACCTTAAAAATGAATCTTTTGGATGGAATTCTGCAATGCAAAAGGTTAAACAATAACATATCATCACAATGCATAAATTACATTATCTTGCGAGTGTTGGGTTTTTGAATTCTAGATGCCCGTAGAGCGCGCACTGTCCTGGTGTTGACACGAAGCCAGCATCGCTCAATCTAGCAATCTGGCTCCTGAAGTCTTAGAATTTGGACATTTAGACCTTACACAAGAATGTATGGAGGTCATTAAACAAGCTAGGAAACCTACTACAAGACATTATTATGCAAACAAATGGAAATATTTGTTTATTACTGCCGTAATAATCATATTCAATCACTACATGCTTCCGCAAAAAAACATTGTACGCTACTTATTACACTTACAAAAATCTAAACTAGCATTCTCTTCTATTAAAATACATCTCACAGCAATATCTGCCTATCTGCAGTTCACACATTCAACATCACTTTTTAGAATCCCAGTCATCAAAGCATTTATGGAGGGATTAAAAAGAATCATACCCCCGAGAACACCACCAGTCCCCTCGTGGAACCTCAATATTGTGTTAACACGGCTCATGGGACCACCATTTGAACCCATGCACTCTTGTGAAATGAAATACTTAACTTGTAAAGTAGCCTTCCTGATAGCTATCACATCTCTTAGAAGAGTAAGTGAAATACAAGCATTTACTATACAAGAACCCTTTATACAAATACATAAACATAAAGTGGTTCTCCATACAAATCCCAAATTCTTACCAAAAGTTATATCACCATTCCACCTAAACCAAACAGTGGAACTCCCAGTCTTTTTTCCACAACCATACTCAGTAGCCGAAAGAGCCTTACATACGTTAGACATTAAAAGAGCACTAATGTATTACATTGATAGAACAAAACAGTTTCGCAAAACAATTGTTTGTAGCCTTCCAACAACCTCATGCAGGAAATCCAACATCCAAACTAGGCATTGCCAGATGGATAGTGAAATGTATTCAAACCTGCTATATCAAAGCAAAAAGAGATCTAACTATTACACCAAAGGCGCACTCCACTAGGAAAAAAGGTGCCACAATGGCTTTTCTAGGGAATATACCTATGACAGAAATCTGTAAGGCAGCCACATGGTCTACGCCTCATACATTCACAAAACATTACTGTGTAGATGTGTTAACAACACAACAAGCCACAGTAGGACAGGCTGTATTACGAACATTATTTCAGACAACTTCAACTCCTACAGGCTAAGCCACCGCTTTTGGGGAGATTACTGCTAACTAGTCTATGCACAGCATGTGTATCTGCAGCTACACATGCCATCGAACGGAAAATGTCACTTACCCAGTGTACATCTGTTCGTGGCATGAGACGCTGCAGATTCCCATGCGCCCTTCCACCTCCCCGGGAGCCTGTAGCCGGTATAAGTTGAATGAAAACTGTAAAACTTGTAAATTTGTAAATAAATACTTTTTTAAGACACATTGGGGGTCATTCCGACCCTGGCGGTCCATGACCGCCAGGGCCGGGGACCGCGGAAGCACCACCAACAGGCTGGCGGTGCTTCCTGGGCCATTCTGACCGCGGCAGTAAAGCCGCGGTCAGAAAAGGGCAACCGGCGGTTTCCCACGGGTTTACCCCTGGCCCAAGGAATCCTCCATGGCGGTGCTGCTTGCAGCACCGCCATGGGGATTCCGACCCCCTTCCCGCCATCCTGGTCCTGGTGGTAAAAACCGGCAGGAACAGGATGGCGGGAACGGGTGTCGTGGGGCCCCTGCACTGCCCATGCCACTGGCATGGGCAGTGCAGGGGCCCCCTCACAGGGCCCCATAATGATTTTCAGTGTCTGCAAAGCAGACACTGAAAATCGCGACGGGTGCCACTGCACCCGTCGCACCCCAGCAACTCCGCCGGCTCCATTCGGAGCCGGCTTCATCGTTGCTGGGTCTTTCCCGCTGGGCCGGCCGGCGGCCTTTTGGCGGTCCCCCGCCGGCCCAGCAGGAAAGCCAGAATGGCCGCCGCGGTTGGAATGACCACCATTATGTACATACATACTTACTCCACTGCATGAGCACTATTACTATATTCACAACTCCTACCTCACCCTCTGCGGGGAAAACAATCTAAGATGGAGTTGACGCCCATGCGCAATGGAGCCGAAAGGGAGGAGTCCCTCGGTCTCGTGACTCAAAAAGACTTCTTCAAAGAAAAACAACTTTTAACACTCTGAGCCCAACACTAGATGGCAGGATAATGCACAGCATGTGAATCTGCAGCGTCTCATGCCACGAACAGATGTACACTGGGTAAGTGACATTTTCCATATATATATATATATATATATATATATATATATATATATATAAAAAACGCAAGATACCATCAGTTTATGAAAGCATAGTTAAAGGATTTTTTTATTGAATTTAACAGAATTTTGTGAAAAAGTACACCATAGCACCAAGCCTTAATTATCCCAGGCCTAGGGGCTTACTAGTTGGCAGTGGATGAAAGAGCAATCTATGCTACCAACTCGCTCCAAGTGAAGCATGCAAAATCTCATACAAGTTAATGTCCGAATCATGATTTAACATCACACAATAGTGATCCGTGCAAAGCAACTTACAAATTTACATGATAGGATATGATGTTCCAATATGCCCGTACACAGGAAAGGTTAAAGTATTTTAAGTATTTCAGGCGAAATGCAATGTTGAAATCTGTAACTCTTCCCCACACACAATGATTATTTTCTAACTTTTCAGTAACGCATTACAGTGGTCTTACGTAAGAAACTGCCCCACACATACAGACAAGCTAGCATCTGATGCCATGCGTGCCCCTACACACGTGCAGGATGCCTGTCCCCCAACACAAGTGCAGTAATGAATGCGCCTCCAACTCCCATGCACATTCGGAACATTAAATTAAGCAAGTTGGACAAATTGTGATTTTTCTTTTTGTGTGGTTTTGGTGGGGAAGGGGGATTTTAATGTTTTTTTTTTTAAAACGCTTAAGGGCTGAAAGGTGGGGGAGATCAGAAGTCGAAATAAGTACTGTTTGGAGGACTTTGAGGGCAGTGTCTACTTTTTGGCTGGACCCGTGGTGTTTTGGGTCAGCCTTCATTTTTTATTTTTAAATAAATTTTAAATATTAGAGTTTTTTAGCAGGTCGGTTTCAGTGAGGGGAGCAGCCATTTTTCCCTCTCACGAGCGGCCGATTGGAGGTCTGCCATCTTGGGTGGTTGACGGTCTAGTTGACCGCAACCCAGAAGAGAGAAAACCTGACCCGAAGTCCGCGCAGTTGTTCGGAGCATTAAATTAAGCAAGTTGGACGAATTGTGATTTTTCTTTTTGTGTGGTTTTGGTGGGGAGGGGGATTTTAATGGTTTTTTTTTTTAACGCTTAAGGGCTGAAAGGTGGGGGAGATCAGAAGTCGAAATAAGTACTGTTTGGAGGACTTTGAGGGCAGTGTGTACTTTTGGCTGGACCCGTGGTGTTTTGGGTCAGCCTTCATTTTTTATTTTTAAATATATTTTAAATATTAGAGTTTTTTAGCGGGTCGGTTTCAGTGAGGGGAGAAGCCATTTTTCCTTCTCACGAGCGGCCGATTGGAGGCCCGCCATCTTGAGTGGTTGACGGTCAAGTTGACCGCAACCCAGAAGAGAGAAAACTGGGCCCGGCGTCCGCACTGTGGACGCGCGCAGCGGGCGCGCCATCAACGCGCCGAAGGTGCACAAAAGGCAAGCCCGTCTGCGCCCGTCCGCACCTGGACAGGGCTAGGGGCCACCCCCTTTAGTCTTTGAGAAAATGGTGATCTCCGTTATCTCGTATACCCCTGGGGAACTTAGGGCATTTATGAATAGCCTGGGGGATGACTGCCGTCTCTGTCCTAACTTAGCGATGGGGGCCTGGACCTGTCCCTCTTGCGAATGGACTCTGCAAGAACCAATATGCTCAGATTTAGGGCAGCTTAAAGAAAGTTTGGTTCTTCAGTTGATCAACTGCTGCTCCCTGCCTGCACATATGCAAGACATAAATCTTCTTTTGAGCGAGCAGTCACCGGCCGCCCTCTTTCTTACGGAAACCTGGCTCCATGAGGGCTCTGGTCCGGAGCTAGCACTTGCTCTACCTAAAGGGTATGCTATTGCAAGATTAGACAGAGTAAAAGGTAAAGTAAGGGGTATAGCTGTCATCTTTAAACAAGGCCTTCTTTTTAGTTGCTCACCTTTAGACCTCTTAGGGTGTGAAGGTATGAGTTTCTCCTTGGCGTTTAACCCAACTTTCACATTTACAGGAGTTTTATTGTATCGACCACCAGGACCCTATGAAGAATTCCTTAACATATTACCGGATCAGAGAGCGGAATTAATTTGCAGGAAACCTAATCTAACGGTGTTAGGAGATTTCAATATCCAAGTGTACAAATTAGAACTGAATGCAGCTAATCGTCTGGTGAATTATTTGGAAGCGTTAGGACTACATCAATTAATTTGTGGTCCAACACAGGAGAGATGACATACGATAGACTTGGTATTTAGCAATCTTTCTTCGCTAAGTGCTTTGCCCCCCGCTCCCGTAGCATGGTCTGATCATTTTCTAATCCCACTAAAAATAAAGTTGCCCAATGATCACAGCTTTCATCAGCCTTTAAATAGGAAGGTAAGGAAATGGCATAGTCTTAATATAGAAGAATGGGTTAATCTGCTATTTAGGAGTAAAAAAGATTTCATGAGGGACCACCAGATGAACTCCACTCTTTTTAATGACTGGATTTCTAACAGCCTTGATATTTTGCTGCCCTACAAGGTTCCTTCTGGGCAGAGGAATGGAGACAAGTCCCCATGGTTCTCCCCCCACTTAATAACATTGAAGAGGAATTGTAGACGGCTTGAAAGAAAATGGAGGAAATCATTGAAGCAGGTAGACAGGGAAGAGTATAGATGTTCAGTCAGGCTCTATCATAGTGAGATAAGACTACCTCAAGCAACCTATTATGGCGACAAAATTGAAAAGGCGGCGGGCGCTCCTAAAGAAATCTTTCATGTTTTAAAGGAGTTGCTTTACGTCCCTAGCTGCCCTGAAGCAACAGTAGCCTCAGTGGAACACAGCAACAATTTTGCCTCATTCTTCTTAAAAAAGATCGAGGATATTTATAAGAATTTTCCAGGTAAAGATGTGACAAGTTCTGTTCAGCCCATTGAGGATAAGGAATGCGATACTATTCTACAGAGCTTCCCCTCTATCTCTGAAGAAATTACCTCCTTGCTTCTTAGTAAATTGAAATCTGGCTCCCCATTAGACCCCGCGCCTCCTTATATAATTATGCAGGGAGGATCAGCCATAATACCGGTGATAACGGAGCTGTTGAATAGCTCCTTACAAAGCGGCATTGTACCGGAATCATGGAAGCATGCAGTGGTGAAACCCCTGCTAAAGAAACCTAACCTAGATGGAGCCGAACTTAAGAACTACTGGCCAATTTCTCTTCTTCCAATTATGGCAAAATTAATCGACAAGCATGTCAACACACAAATATCTGGATTTCTGGAAGAACATAATATTTTGCATTCTATGCAAATGGGCTTTAGACCTGCCCACAGCACCGAATCAGCTATGATAGCGGTTACGGAAGAAGCCAGAAAACTGATGGATCTGGGACTGGTGACAGCTGTAATAATGCTGGACTTAAGTGCCACATTTGATACAGTTAATCATGGATTATTGATTCAAAGAATGGAAGAAAGTGGTATTAAGGGCCAAGCGCTTAACTGGTTGAGCTCTTATCTTCAAAACAGATCTTTTCAGGTTTTAGACCGTTTTTTCTTTTCAGATCAGTTTAGATTTCAGTGTGGAGTGCCACAGGGCTCACCTTTGAGCCCGACTCTTTTTAATATCTATATGGCTCCCCTGGCAGGTTGTGGAACCTTTTGGTGTATCGCTTGTATCATACGCAGAGGACATGCAGTTGGTAGTCTCTTTTTCCTCTGGTAAGGATGTGGATAATTCAGCGTTACCTGCCTGCTTGCAAGCTGTGTCGTCCTGGATGACAGAGAGTAGGCTTCAGCTTAATGAAGAAAAGACTGAAATAATGTTTTTGGGAAGGCTTTCCAATCCGGCGAAGAATACTTTGCCAGCAATACATTTGGAATACTTACCGTCACAGAAAGACCATATTAAAGCATTAGGACTCTGGTTAGATACCAGACTAATGGCAGACTATCAGGCCAGGAGACTCTCAGCTACCTGTTTTGGAATACTGAAGCTACTTCGTAAGGTTATTGGTTTGCTTCCTCCCCTGGCCAAAAGACTTACAGTACAGGCCCTCATTCTATCTAGGCTGGACTATGGAAACAGTCTCCTCCTGGGTTCGTGGTTAATAAATTACAGATAGTCCAAAATTTGGCTGCCCGGTTACTGTTTAACATGCCTAGGTTTACTTCGGCTAAGAAAGCTTTGATCGCTTTGCATTGGCTTCCAGTGAGGAAAATAATTAAGTTTAAGGCTTTGTGTATTTTTCATAGAGCTCTATACAAAAAGGGTCCTCATCTATTAAAAATACTAGTTTCATTCTATGAACCTACAAGAGCTTTAAGATCCTCTTCTAAAGCCTTGGTTGTGCTCCCTTAAAGTAAAAAGAGTAACTTGGGGGGGCAGATCTCTGACTATCAGGGAGCCAGACTTTGGAATTCACTGCCGCTTAATATCCGTTTGATGAAACAGGAGACAGAATTTCAGAAGGCCATTAAAACATGGCTATTTTAATTCTAAGGTAGCATTTTCCCAATCTAGCTTGAGGCTACACTATCCCTCCAGCTTGTTTAATATTTAGTCTGATTAGCGCTACGAAGCCTCCGGGTAGCTCTGCGTTATATAAAACACTGTAACATAACATAACATAACATTGTATGCTCCAAACACAATGACCAAGCGTGATCTGGAACATATATAACAGGGCTGAGTGCACGCATTCACACTACTGCTCCAATATATAGACTGCCACCTCCCCTTCCCCTTTACTGAGCACACAAAGCACAAAACAATTCCTTGGTGGTGCTGAGCTTTGGACCAACCTAGATAGTGTCTTTGTAGGCTGCGTGTCTTGAAAGGGGTCCTCGCTGCGCCCCTCTGCTCCTGCCTCAGTAGCTCAGACACCGACTTGCTGGTGGTGGAAGGCCAAGAGTTGGTAGAGCTGATAAAACTTATGTGCTCCTAGCAAATAATGTGTATTAGAACATTGGAATGCTGGGGGCTCCATTGAAAACAATGGAGTGCTGCGGGCTTTTACTGGCTTTTACAAAGCGAACAATGTTCGCTTTGTTCACAGCAACAACTGTGAACAAAGCCTCACGGAGCCCGAGGGGATTTTAATCCCCTCGGGCTCTGTGAACATTTTTTTTTTTTTTAATAGAACATTCTGCCCTGAGTGGCAGAATGTTCTAATAGCCTTAGAACCCGCCGTAGCGGGCTCTACCGGCTATTAAAGTCCCTCTCCCTTGTTAAATGCCCTCGCCTTCGGCTCGGGCATTTAACGCGGGGAGCGGGCCTTTAATAGCCGGTAGAGCCCGCTACGGCGGGTTCTAAGGCTATATGAGAACACGAACAAGCAAAACTGGCCGTGCAGCTTGGGAGGGGTCACAACGTTCTCAGACAGCGCATAACTAGTAACTCCTTTCCCCGGATCGGCCCAGCATTTATTTTGCACAAAAGTAGTACTTTCTCTGAAGGCAAAAGCAGTGTGGTATAAGGAATATAAGTCCTATTTGACAAGAGAACGGCAAGTGGCGAGTGAAGAATACTAGATATGGTGTTTCTCTTCCTTGCCTAGGATCCCCTCTTGAATTACCTGTGCAAGATTTGCAGTAAGTGGCAGCAACATAACTGTGCCAACGGCAAAAATCGAGATGCCTGACAAGTGTGAGCCCCACCATGACAGCAGACTAGACACAGCAAAACAGTGGAATCCAGACTCCAAGCTGACCAAAAAGAAAACCCAACCATTCAGCAAAACACACACCAGCTCAGCACCAGAAAGCCAAACTAATCACCTAAGGGCGCAAAAAAATGTTGATAACCTCACAAAAAAATAGGACTTTCAAAAGATGTTGGGGAGTAGGATTTCACAACTAAATTGTATTCAGAAGAAAGGATCTCTTTTTTTTTTTTGTTTTGCCTCAGTTCAATCTGCTCCCTGATGCATGCAGAGCACGGATGTCTGCCTCGGTGCATGAACGAGGCGGTGTTGGTCACCGGCCGGAGTCTGAGTGTATGTGACATTATTCTGTGCTTTTGTGTTGTAGTGGACAGGAGTGTGTAACTCGGGGGCTCTGAAGAGATATAATAATAAACTAATGCAGAACGTACATCAAAGTTGAAAGGTGCACAGTCGCTTGATCTTTTGGACAGTTTCAGACTCTTTAGTTCCTATGTTTGTAGATGTAAAATGTTTCCTAAGAATTTTTAAACTTTAACGCGGTCTTATTTACTTCCACCCCTCAAAATAGGTGTTTTAATAGCATTTTGAGACCTGCGTCCAAACGGCAAGTATAATTAACCAGGTCCTCACAACATTAATGTGAAGACAGTTCACGTGATAAGAACAAAATCGGGGAACATTTTGAGAACCGAAAAAGATAGTCTAGGAATTTAGCAAGACTAAATCAGTAGTGCAAGCTACACTACAGGAGGGAGCTGTAGTTTAAGTGAGCATTTGTTTTCCCCCTCACCATAATTTATCAATCCCTGGCTGTCAAAATCCAATGATTAAGCTCAAGAGACAAACTTTTCTTCACTAGCCAACAAGCAGTGCTTGAAATTGAGAAATTAAAGTGCAGGTACTCTGTGCCAGAGTACCTGCTTGTTTCTGAGAAGTGCCGGTACTCTCCAATTGAAAGTATTACGTTTTTCTTGAGGTGTGCCGGTACTCTCCCTCTCAAAATAAAAAAGTGCCGGTACTCAGTACCGGAGAGTACCGGCCCATTTAAAGCACTGCCAACAAGTCACAAAACATTTAAAATGAAACAATCGCACGTTTTTCCTTAAAACACGTTAATGGGTAAAGCAAAGTTGTGAGGGGTAATACAATGTCAATGAAATACATTAAAATTTCAACTCACACGACTAGATCGAATCCCTTGAGCCCAAAACCTTAACATCGCCACCACAGTACCATGATGGTAAAGGATTTTTTTTGAAAGTTAGCACACTGCGGCAGAAGCCTGGCCGTGCTCGTTCTTGAAACCTGTTCTGACGATTACATTTCCTGTGATTGAAGTAAACTAAAGTGAAACAAGCACTTCCAATAGTTAGAGCTATTAGCGTTGTAAATTCCATAATGGACTTTTCTTGCCACACAAACTGAAAATAAAAAGTAAAACAGTCGACATAGGCAAGCTGATTTAAAGCGCCGCCGTGAACGTGGAGGACAGATACAAAAGGAAAAAGAAGTTCGCTCATGGGCAAAGTTATCTGTAAAAGTGCAATTATCCATGTAACAGGGTCGATGGCCAAGGCAGTAACAAAACCGCCTTAAGAAGGGACAAACAGTTACCAATGAAAACAAAGGATTTTTGGAAAGGAAAGCCCATGAAGAGTGATAGTGATGGGCGTGGTTAAAAGCCCTGATACATACCAACATGTGGGAAAAGCAGCGCTTGCGAGCTGCTATGCTCAACCTAAAAATGGGGACACTAATATTTGGCACCCAGCCTGTCTAAGATCCATGTTAATAGTAGAGGCGAAGTGAACACTGATTCATTTTATGGCAAAGGATAAAATAGAGGCACTTCTCTGTCAATACCATCAGCCCAGCTTTTCCTCCTAGGAACAATTGTGAAGAAGTTACAAATGTTAGCTGAGGTGGAAGGCTCTTCTCCGTTACCCTCAGGACTCACAAACACATGCCCTGAGGCAACAGTTCAACCAGTGAGCCACTACATTTCAATTCGTCTATAAATTTTAATGACAAACTTATTAAATGTTTCTTACCGTGAATGTGAATTCAATAGCTTTTGAAGCAGTGCATGAATCATTATTATTGGAAGTAATAAAATGTGGCCCTGTTGCTAGAAGATGTGAAGATAACGCCTTTCTATCTGAGAGATTATGCAACTAAGATATTTAGCTCTTTTAGTGATATATTAAGAACTCATCCTTCCTCAATATGATCAGAAGATGTCTGAGAAGAGCTACGCATATGGTCTGCTAAGCAATGTAGAAATACACAAATAAACTCACCTAGCTTAAATCATTTGGCAGCTGATACGGGAGAGATAGGGTGCAGCAAGATGATAATAGAATCATCTATATCTGTTATTCGTTGGATGTGGGATTCAAAACTATAGGAAGCCATAAAAGTGTAGGATGCACAAACCACATTAGAAAACAATAAATGGCAACCTTGTGATCGTGTTACATTCACAGGTCGGATTTTTGGATATGGTGGGGTTCTAGCCATCAAGGGCATTGAAATGGTGACAGAATCTGCCCAAATGTCCATAGCAAGCCTGGAGATGCAGTTGATCAATCGGGAAAGGAGATCAACGTAGAGGCTATGTCACCGTATGACGAGGTCTTGAGATAGTAAAGGGTTTACTTTGTACTTTGTCAAAAAGATCATGAGGAAACTAAGAAGGTTAAGGAAATGAGGGCAGTATTATCTTGTAAGGCATAAATTGTCAAATCGAGATGCAAGTACCAATGAGTATACTCACTGTTCAACATAAAGCATTAAAAAAAACCGAGGCAATGAAAGGGACACCAGTGATAGTGAAGGCTAGTTATCACACAGGAGGGACTTTTATCACCATTACATATAATAAGTAGTAGTGGTAATGAAAACATGCCATAGCCCCTCCGCGCTGACCCATATAGGAATGTTACCTACCTACAATTGCTGAAATTGGCCACTATGACAGGATCATCAGTTAATCCTGTAGATTGTATCATTAGAGATGGCTTATGAATAGCACATGCCATAGAAGGTGCAAGTATAAATAGCCAGGATGATAGCGCTAATAAGCTTAAGCCCCATGTGAATCCTAAAATTACATATAAATTGGATGTGATTGCATTGGTCTTCTCACCAGCTACAGTTAATGACAAACAAGGTATCTAGGTCTGATAATGTCAGGTTGTAGCTCTCACACAACCGCTTAAGGTTAGAGCTATTACCACAATACTCCTACGAAGGCCCTCGTGACATTCTAAGTAGAGGTAATATAATATGCCTATTGATAAATTATGCAGCATTTATATTGAATTCCATTCTTCAATAGGCAACCCCACAAAAAACTCGCCAGGATGATTTGGGGGAGGGGCATTGCAAAGCCCTGTGGCAAGGTAAGAATGTATTGAAAGTTCAGGGTATTCTTTTATTAAAAGCATCACTTTTAAAAATGTCCGTCCCTGATGTTTATGGATGAATGCTTAGATGATGACTGGCTAGTGCAAGCATTGACCAGCAGGCCCACACAGCCAACTTTACGGTAGGCGGGTCGGCTTCACACAAACCGAACGGTTTGTGTTTAATAATCTACAATTAAATAAACATTTTATAACAATCGCATGAGCAGGGTTACGGTAGCGTTACACAACACTTTTTTTTTTTTTTTTTACTAACTAGCCATCTAGTGCCGAAAAGGCTCACCCTACAGGGGGGAAAGCTCGGTGTAATGATGACAGCTGGGATTATATCGTGCCTTACCCGAAGGTGAATGAACCTGATCAGTGCGAATTAATTTGAGCTAACACCATGGACCGTAACCCCAACTCCCTTTCAAGCATGTATGAATTTTAGCAATATTCTCTGAACTTTGTATAACTTAGCATTCAAAAGTATCATGAGAGTTAGCCACCTTGCCAGTGAGAAGGGCTTGTCATCCCGTATAGTAGAATTCTTTCTAACTGCCTCACGCAGCCTGCATATAAATCAGGCCCACGCAACACTGAAATTGATTATATATTGATCAGTGTAGCTTTTTGGCATATGATCAATGACATGTTGGTGAGGGAATGCACTGAAATTTACCGTGAGCCACCGGTGCTGTGTCTGGAAGCAAGTATCTTTCCAACTTCTGTAATAAATCCAGCAAGATAAACTACCTCGACCCTGTTGTATAACAGTAGAATAAAGCGGAACTCTGCAGATATGATTAATGCCTTGCCAATGTTCTATAGTGCTGTTTCATTCTTTTCTGCGTTGTTTTCAAATGACTCATTGGATCCTATGCAGTATGTCTAATACCTTAATGAAATGATGGATGTGATTCACATTAATGATTAAACCTTGTCAATCAAAGAGCAATGTCTGAGAGAAGCCACACTCATGGTGCAATAAATAGTGTAGACAGTACATTAGAAGCAAAGTAGGACTTGTTCCTATCATTGAAAGCATGGTTTCATGAACACAGGAAGTGCCTGGGGTAGTTATATACTTTATTGGTAAGAAAAAGGAAATCATCCAAGGAGTGCAAACAGTGGTCAGACTTATCTTGTTGAGGCAACCAGAACCAGCAAAATCAGTCTGTTACAGCATTTCCGGACAGATGTATCATTCTTTCCAAAAGCGATTACCAAAATGCAATTTTTGCAAATTGCAATTACGTAATCTCTACTGTAATTTTTGAAACTCCAGTTGTTTCCTATAGCGATTCGTAAGGGCTTGCAAATGGACCTACTTCATTAATATTCATGAGGTAGGTCGCAATTTATGACCTATTGTGAATGGCTACAATCACCGGGATGGTGGCCTGCTAGGCTCAGCAGACCACCATGTCTGTGATTGCTTTTAAATAAAGCAATCTTTTTTTTAAAAAAATGCATCCTGTTTTCCTTAAAGGAAAACGGAATGTGTTTGAAAAAGAAAAATGAAAAGTTTTCTTTTCATTTTTCAGAGTAGGCAGTGGTCCGTGGGACCAGTGCCTGCTCTTAAAAAATGTTTTCACATGCATTCACAAAGGGGAAGGGGTCCCATAGTGACCCCTTCCACTTTGCGAATGGGTTACCATCTACTTTCAATGGGCGGTAAAATGCGAAAATGCGGTAAAATCCGCATTTGGGTCACAAAACATTCATACAAACCTCTGCGATTCGGTATTAGGAAGGGACGCCATTGACACGCCCTTTTCTAATACCAAATCGATATGTAGTTGCAGTTCCAATTTGCGATTCAGTAACAAGATACCGAATCGCAAATTGGACTTCATACATACCAAAATGCATTTTTGCGATTGCAAACAGCCCGTTGGGCCGTTTGCTTTCCCAGAACTGTTTGATACATCTGGCCCTTCACATCTCACAGCAAGGTGGCTCATTGATTCTCAGTTATGTTCTGAAAGCATTGATGGTAAAACAAGAAGTTGCTCGGAGTTTCTGCCTCCCCTGCTGCCCATTGATTGTGACCCAAAGGAGTTGTTTATGTTGAAGAAGATGCATTCTGCAATACAGAACAGGAGCTCTTGGATCCAGAGAGCTACTTTGGTTACTTTGTGACCAACTTTTCAACCTTTTGTTGACTATTTTTGAGCAATTGCTTCCAGTATGATAGGGACAAGCTCCCTTTTAAAACTACAGGGTTTAAGCCTTGCGGTTTTTCATTCCCACTTGGTCTGCCTCTGCTGCCTGGGTTCGGGGAATGACTCCAAGGCCTGTGTTGAGTGCAAATCGATGCTCCCCTAGATGATTTGCGAGCAGGTGATAAAGCTCCTAGTAGCACTTCTGATGAAGGCCTCAACCATTCTCGGTTTTGGCCCAGAGGTTGATCTTGGGGCTGTTCCCTCAGATGATCGTCTTTCCACCCTAAGACTTCCTTATACAAGTCGGGTACGTCGAAGAAGCAGAAGAAAAAAGATGTTAAAGAGTTCCCGACAAAACGCTGTACTTTAAGACCCAGGTCCGCACTGCTGGGCTCTCTGGATCCACTCCCGGTTCTGACTTGACCCCTCCACGGGTGCCTGTACCTTCACAGACCTACTCCATCTGGCACTGACCCCAACGCCTCTGGCCCTGCTGGACAAAGAACCAATACCCAACTCAGCTCCTCCTTGATGTTAACAGCAGAACATCTAGACCATACTAACCCCTGGACTTGCTGCCCCTAGGCAGGCCCTTTATCCATGCAGGAGGAGATGAGGAAGAGGGGTATGGCCCCTTTGAAGAGAACCCTAACTAAGACAACTGGTATAAGGAGCTGGGTAATGTCAGTGGCCTGGACAGCTCCCAGACTTTAGCATGCACCCCCCTTCGGGCCCTAGTTTGGAGTAGGGCATATATTTTGCCACAGCAATACACAGAGTAGCAGAGGTACCTGACTTATAACTGCTTGATGTTGAGATCAAAATTAATGTCTTAATGGAGGTACTTCACCCGGGGATGAGCTCGGTCGAGCCCTTGCTCCCCTTTTACTGGCGTTCTTCTGGGAGCAAAACCTTGCACTGATGCTCCTGTGCATCGCTTGATTCCTTGCCACCATTGCCCCACCTTAGGAGGCCCAGCCTTCCTTTTGCAGCAGCCTTACCCAGAGAACCTGGTAGTCAGACCTCTACAGCCAAAATCGATCCTAACAACTTTCCTTCTCCCCACCAGACTGGGATGTCAAGAAGCTGTTTACTTTCAGGAAGTAGATGTCCTCTTCCACTAGCATGGGCTTGCAATCGGTGAGCACTGCTTTCTTCTTGGGCTCGAGCCAAAATCGATCCTAACAACTTTCCTTCTCCCCACCAGACTGGAATGTCAAGAGGCTGATTACTTTCAGGAAGAGGATGTCCTTTTCCACTAGCATGGGCTTGCAATTGGTGAGCACTGCTTGCCTCTTGGATGGATACTCCCATGCTCTATGGGACTCAGTCCCGCTGCTGCTCCCCATGCTCCCTGAAGAGAGCCATGCCATCCTTAACTAAGCCTTGGTAAATGGCAGGGAAGCAGTTTGCCATCAAGTGTGGGTTGGACACCACAGAGTCCCTAGGTAGGGCCATGACATCTATGGTGATGCTCCGCTGCCACCCTTGTTTACGGTCCACTGGATGTTCAGTGTTCGAGCATCCCTCATTGACATTCCATTCAATGGCTCACACTTGTTGTTTTGCAACAAAGCCAATATGGCCATGGATAGGTTCCTGGAAACAAAGACGCCAAGTCCCTAGTACTCTCTTAGACTTCCTCGCTCACAGCAGCAGTCCTTTTGCCCCATCTGCAGCCATGTTCGTGGCACCTATGGGCACCCGCGATATCATCATTACACCCCACCCAGGCAGACCATCCAGTCTTTCTGAGCCCGGGGGCGAGAAGCCCAGAAAGGACATACCCAGAAAGGTAATTCCCAGCATTCTGTCCAGTCACCCTTCCAGCTGCTGCAGCCTTCAAGCTGCTTTTGTGAGCCCTCCACACCAGACTGCTATCCTGTTGGTGGCAGATTATGACACCACCTTTCCCAATGGAGTAACATAACCTCCAACAAAGGGGTCTTCCAAATTGTACAGAAGAGTTATGCTCTTCCATTCATGGAAACTCCTCAACCCATCTCCAGAAAGGCTAATGGAGGTCATCTCTCCTAACTCCTTCAGAAAGCAGAGTCCAGCCTATGATCCTGATGTTTCAACCTCAGTCCTTGATTTTGGTGATACTGACTCTATGAGGATGCTGGGTCTGATGGCCTCCTGCAACCTGTTTGTGAAGCAGCTTAATGGCAAAAGAGGGCTCTGCTATGGGATCTGAGATCCCAGTGGACACGGGTTGGGGAACCTTTCCAACTTAGCCCAGATGTCGAAGGAGATTCTGAAATATACGCAGTGGTGGCTAATGGACTGCGATTGGGTTAAGCGCAGACCCCTCTTCATTCCCCATCCAGAATTGACAGTGGTGACCAATGCATCACTTCAGTGTTGGGGCTTCCACTTGGGAGAGGTGGAGTTCAGTGGATTCTGGTCTGGAGGAAACTCAGCTTAACAGACTTCTGGAGTTTAGTGCTATTATCTTCCTTTCCAATATCAAAGGAAGGCCGATTCAGGTGTTCACAAGCAACACCTCTGCCATGTGGTATTTGAATGAACAGAGGGAGGTACAGTCGAAGACCCTGTGCCAGGAGTCTCTGCATCTCTAGAGTTGGCTGGAGCGCCAGTACATCTACCTGGGTGTACAGCACCTTGCAGGATCCTTGAACTCGGGCAGACAAACCTAGCCATTGATGCCTTGTGGATCATGAATGGCAATTAAATCCAGAGGTGGGACAAGGTCTCTTCCAAGAATGAGGAAAACCTTGGCTCTATCTGTTTGCCCCCGCCGGGACAGTGTGATGTCATTACTTTTCCACAATGGAGTTTCCAAAGAGCCTCTTGAGTGGAACTCGGGGCTCCTGTACACCTTTCTGCTGATACCACTCCTGCCTTGAGTTCTCAAGAAGATGAGGAACAACAAGGCCCAAGTCAATCAATACTTTGATCGATTTTATAATATAAAATCATACAAGTAACATCAAACAGGAACCATAAAATAAGCCCCCAGTGTAGTTATGCATGTGAAAAAAGTTCCAAAATAATAGAATTACTCAGCAAAACTGGCGTAAAGATAGCATTGGAGGCTGGAACCACACAATCATTTCCTATTGTGCTGCACTAAGTACCCCTATAAGAAACTTTGATGCATAAAAACAAACTTTATGTGTCGCTAAGAGTTGTAAATGTAAAAGAACAGGCCCGGCCTGATAAAAGTCTTGAGTTTAAAAAAAGGGTTTTAAAAACTCGCGCTGAAGAGATTTATAAAAGGGGCATATCAACTTAATGTGCAAAGTATTGCATTTAGAGATCGATTCACAGGTACATGTAGATGGTTCAGAATACTTGTATGAGGTTCCCTGTGGATAAAAAAACTGATGGAACCGACCTAACCTGAAAAGTCAGAAATCTACGCTGGTGAATGAGCATTTCAAGCAGTAGGTATGGCTCTACCCCGGTAATTGTTTTTACCATGACTAATTTTTCAAATAATGGCTTTTTCAGAGCTAAGGCTTCCCTCTCAGCTGACACCTTGTGGAGAAAGTTCTCTCTTAACCAAGCAACATCTTCTTTGATGATGCTATGAGGGTTTAAAAATAGCTCAGGTCTCACAAGAGCTCTAAAATATAATATAATATAACCAACCAGGGAATGTTAGACATATTATCAGCTTCATAAATCTAGAATAACTAGATTACTAAAGCTCAGTTCTTCCTTTAGCCAGATGTCACACCAAAACAGAAGATGACACAGCTGGATATAGTCTACAATCCTATCTCTTTATGTAGTATCTCAGTAGGGGTACATTGCCCAACCTCTAAGAGACCCCTAAAAATGTATTCTCTGCCACCCCAATAGAGTCTAGATTCTCATAACCCCAAATCTCTCTACCAAAAGTGGAAATGGGGATACTATAGACCCCCAGCATGGTTCTCAGGGGCATTTTGCACCCAAGCAAGAAGGAAAATCACTCCAGCGCAAGCCCTCTTCAGATTGCCAATATTCCCCTTTATTAGGGGTATCCAGCCAAGTCTAGAATCTATGATGATTCCTAAATAAGTGATATGTTCTACCTTACTTAGGCCCTCATTATGGCTCTGGCAGTCTCAAGACCGCCAGGACCACAGTGGCGGTCTCACCACCGACGAGTCGGTAGTGAAGACCGCCACATTATGAGTGTGGCGGGTTGGCCTCTGCCAACCCGTCACATCCCCACTTGTACCGCCAAGGTGGCTGGACAGCCGGGCCGGAGATTAGTATCACCGACCCTGTGGTCCAATGAAGACCGCCGGCTTTATTAAGGGTCTACGTTCCACCAGGGTTTCCGCGGCGGCAGCACCGCCACCAAAACCCTGGCAGAAAGGCTACGGCAAGCATCCATACACGCACTCACTTCAACAATCATACACGCATTTAAACACACAGACACACACATACACACACGCATTCAACACGCATACACACACTTTCAAGCATACACCCATGCATACACACACACGCATACACACATTCACACATGCAGACAACACCCACTCACACACACACACAACACCCCTCACCTTCCCACCCCCCTCCTCTGTCGGACGATCGACTTACCTTATTCTGCGAGGAGGTCGTCTGGCAGGGAACCAGAACACGCGCTTCCACCACCGGCAGCGCCCCACCATCTGGACACCTCCAGGCCGTATTACAGGTTGTAATATGGCTGGTGGAGTCCTGTTGGCGGGGCGGAGCCGGTGGTGGAACTGCCCATGTGCCTCTGACCGCCAGCACGACTACTGGAGGATTTTCGCCCAAAATGTGGCAGAAATCCTTTAGTACACGTGATATGCTGGCAGTCTTCTGGTGCCTGTGGCTTCGGCAGTCTGCTGAAAAGACTTCCGAAGTCATAATGAGGGCATTAGTGTCTGATCTTGGACCAAAAAAGTGACATTTTCATGTTTTTCGGCTGCAGAACCATCATGTATGATTTTTTTAAGTTGGTGAGTAAATGCCCCCAGCATTAGGTCCATCGATGCCCAGTTCAAGAAGTACATTCTCCAGGTGATTAACATACATTGAGTTCCCTCAGTGAAACCCATATTGGATATCAGACAAAATATTACATTCCTCTGCCCAGTGAGTTAATCTATTCAATATAACCCTATGATCTTAACCTCAACCTCAATTAATGAGATGGTCCTCTAACAGGAAGGATCATTCCTGTTCCCCTTTTTAAACACAGGTACAATAATGCTGCAGGGAGGGAATAGCTAATGCCGGATTTAAAATAAAGAGTAAGAAAAGGGGCCCGGAGGTCTACAAGGGACTTAAACAGGGCGCCAGGGACACCATTTGCCCCAGGGGCCTTTTCCACAGGGAGGGAAACAATAGCATCTCTAACCTTCTCCCACAGTAGTGTTATTTTAGCACCCCAGACTGGGGAACGGCCTTATCTGTAAGTTGTTGGTAATCTTCCTTAGGAGGTTGCAACACAGGCAGGACGTTGGCCAAGATCAGGACATATAGGGGGTACACGCTGGGGGGAAATGAAAAATAGCAGGAGAGGCCCCCATTTAGGGTTTCCAAAGAGATGGAAGATCCCTCTGCATTGGATTTCGTACAGGAGAGACCAACCTGGGACCACTCCCCTGGGATTGTACTAACAACACTCTCCAAATAAGGAGCCTGTGCACCAACATAATTACCAGAGATTCAACGTGTGTTAGTATTGTCAACTGTTATATTCAGAGTGTCTGCCTGAGGCATAGTGCCATTTAAGGTGGGTGGGCACTGGCTCAATCTAGAAGATATTTCTGCAACAGGTTCATTCACTTGTGCAATAATAGTAGGAGTATTTGGGATTTGTGTGGATCTGTTAAAAAAAAAAAAGATTCAATCAGATCTGTCAGGGATCCAATAAAACGTGCCTGAGATCCCAACTTATCTTCCAACGTATCTGTGAGTTAAATTTTCTAAGGCTGATAAAATTTTTACTTCTATAGCGGTGGGGCATTCTGTATTATATGCTAATTTACCACAGCTGGCTGTCCCCTTATAGATTTCCTTAAGTTGTTAATAGTAGAGTGCGGAGGGAGCAGACACACCCACCTGCTGCTTTTGCCTTTGTCTGTAGTGGCACAAGATATAGTGCTCCCCCCTTGT
This sequence comes from Pleurodeles waltl, assembly GCF_031143425.1. Classification (NCBI taxonomy): domain Eukaryota; kingdom Metazoa; phylum Chordata; class Amphibia; order Caudata; family Salamandridae; genus Pleurodeles; species Pleurodeles waltl. Next base: position 912,699,360 of record NC_090448.1, on the reverse strand, counting down.
TCCCCTCTGTCTTGAATGTCCAATTGGGCGGCAGAGGCTGCATGATTCAAACTGCCCCCAGGCTCCCTCCACTGAGATAATTCTGATTGTTACATGCCACAACAATATCTGAAGGTAGGAAAACAGAAGGCCTATTAACAGCCAATGAGTCCACTCCCTGTCTTTAGTGAGTTATTTGTTTCTCAACAGACATGATTTTATTGGCAAGGACTCTCACAGTGTTATTTAAAAATAAATAAAAAAGAACTACTTGTTCTCTGATGTTTGTTGATAGGGTTCTTGGTCTCAGCTTTCCTTTTCCTCATGGTGCTGGTATCAAATGGCTAACAGCCACTAGTCTCTAAACGCCTAAATGTAAAGGGCAGAGTCAACCCGAGCCGGCAAAGGACAACCAGTACGATGTTTAAACACAAACAGTACCTTTCTCCAGCAAGACAAGTCTTAGTGCAAGGAGCCAGCTAACAGAAGGCAAGACCAAGAGGGGTGGTCCAGGCTAGCCTCTTCTGGGCTATGACGGGCTAAGACAGGCCCGTCTTGCCCTGGGCTTCACCCGGGCGCGTCCGGCGCTGCAGGCTTCAAAGAGCACTTTTAATGCTCTTATGGCTCCAGATTTGGAATGGACAGTATCATGTCCAGAACTCCATGCATGAGCATCTGTCCACTGGTCAGACTGCCCCTTGAGGAGGATCTTCTGCTGCAGCAACAGGGCAGGATTCTGAGGCCAAACCTGTGCATTCTCTGACTTCATGACTGGAGACTGAGCAGCAATAGTTGAGGATTTTTGATCTTTCTTCCAGTATCCGTGATATGGTTTTGCCTCCATGCATCCCTCAACCAAGACTGAATATGCCTTCTGTTGCAATACGTTTGTAACTGGGTGTTCCTCATGCCATGTGGGCCCACTTTCTGCTCCTCTGTCAAAGGTATTACAGTTTGTTTTCTCGTTAGCCCGGCAAGGCTTTGTCGTAGGCACTGTTAAGGGTCACTTGCTGGATACTTCAGCTTCCCTGTAGCTGCTAGATCAACCCTCCCTGTTCAAGCTGCTCTGTGTGGCTCTTGACAAGTTTTCCTGGTGTACATAACATTGGCAAGAAGGGTCCGCAAGCTTCAGGCTCTGTCAGGTCACCCTCTTTACACCACAGTTTCCCCCAGCCAAACTGGTCCCACAGATGTGTGCCTCTTTCTCTCTGAAGGCAGTCACCTCCTTCCATTTTCGCCAGAACATCACTCTGCCCACCCTCTTCTCGCTCCTAAGGGCTGGCAGGACAATTACACTAGGGCCAAGGTGTTATCATGAGGGGTACCTGTCCTGGATATCTGCTAAGCTACCATCTGGGCATCACTGCACCTATTCACGAAGCACTATTGCTTGGTACGTCCGTTCTGTTGGGATGGGCGGTTCACCTGTTCAGTTCTCAAGGACTTTCTGGTCTAAGCCAGTTTGCAGATCCACTTTTGGGGGGGTTATTGCTTGGGGATCTATTCTAAGGTGAAGAATTCTGCAGTTAGAAGGCTCTACCAGAAGAACAAGTTCATTACCTTTGGTAACGCGTTTTCCTGGAACAGACTCCAACCGCAGATTTCTCATGGACCCTCCTGCAAAATGGGCTCTTCACCTAAAATGTCCCTTTGAATGCTGCACATTGGTCAAACATTGTCTTTTTGCGTGGCTCTGCATTTCTGGTGCAGAAATAGTAATGAAAGAAACTGATGTCAGGGCACCAGAGTGATGGTTATGTGGGCTTCGCGACATCACTTCAAATGTGGACCATGTCGACACAAAGCTGACCAATATCACCTACAGGTGCGCAGAGGCACTACTCAGGATTTTTCGGATCCAGTCTGACACCTGGGAAATATTCTAAGGTGAGGAATCTACAGTTACAGTATCTATCAGAAAAGGCATTACCGAAGGTAAGTAACTTGTTCTTTAGATGTTTAATGTTAAACATAAAGACAACATAGTGGGGTGACATTATAACAAACCATAAATGCACATTTGTAGAAAGCCTAGCGTACAACAAGAGAGTGGATTTGATAAACGATTATAGTGCCATTCTGCAAGTTAATTTCAATGCACATTTACACTGAACCAAAGGACTGTAAAGCACAAAAGTTGAACGAATACAACAGATCTGGCAAGTCCATGGTCAAATTGAGAAAGAAAAAATTTAATGATTTATAACATATCAAACATCCGTGGAAAATCCGTTTGACAGGAGTGCAGCGACGCCTGGTGAAGTAACCAGACAATCATATCCTCGAGAGAGCAGACGAAGGGACTGGTCATTTAATGTATCGTAATAGCGGTCTTGTTAAGCAAAGGTGTGTAGTTTATATTTTAGTTCGTAAGTGTGCTAAAAAGAAACCAATAAGAATACTAAAGAAGAAAGAGCAAAAAGCCATACAATACAGATTTATGGTTTATGATTAGTCAGTCACAGACCCTGATACTCGTGAAACTGGAAAAGCTTTTAGGTAAAGGAGAAGGACTTAATACAAAGTCCCACACCGGCGTTGATTAAGATGCCAGAAATAAACAAGCATTTTTAATGTAACGGGTCTCGCATTTGCTGGAGTTCGAGCTATTAGCGTTGTAAACTCCTAACCGGACTTTTCTTGCCACACAAATTAAAAGAAAAAATAAATGCAGCACGATCATGCTAAAACTGAAAACGGAAAAAACGAGCAAGATCGTGCTACGTAAACCCCAGCGCAATCGCGCTGCGTGGAAAATAAACAGATGAAGTAGTCCGGAACCCATGCTGAAAACATAGAGCCTCGTATGTTTTTAGTAGTTTACTGGTGCTGTGTAGGTGGGCTAAACACCGGAAAAGGCATGACATATGCATGCCTTTAACAAATGAAAGCAAGCGGATTTTAAAAGGCAAGCCAATGAAAGTGACTGATGTGACATGGTTGTGGTTTGGACCCCAAAGAGAGATTACAGCATGAGACGGAGCACTTTGAGCTCGCCCACCAAAACGCACTCTAAATGGTCACCAGTCTCCAAGAGCAACAGCAGAATAAATATCCATTGTAAACCATGTTTAGCAGCAATGTGCTTAAGAAAACTAGCCTTTAAAGATTTATGAATAGCCTGTGTTTATTTCTACCAAATTTCGAAAAAAAAATTGCATGGGGTAAGAGTGCTTGCACACGGGTACAATGTAGGGATTGTCAGTGATATGGCAGAGTGCACTTTTTAGGAGAAGGTCCATCTTTCTATAAATTACAATGAATTCTTATACAACTCTCAACTGTTCATAGTTAACAGGCCCCTCTCCAAAGACACCCTAAAAAACAATACCTTTTATAAAATACACTTTGCGTTCTTGTGGAAACTGTGCGCTCTACATTAACACAAAAACACACACCTAAATTAACTCCCAGCCAAGTTTGCAGTAAAACATGCCCTGAGTGGGAAAAAACAGCTGCATTTCGCTGTAAAAACTTTTCGCAAAGTTTGCGAACAGCTGACAAGAAGCTGCTGGTAAAATGAACCACTAAACTTTTTTCTGCCTTTATCTTACTAGTTCACAATCACCCACCAAAGCTGCAAAAACGTGAGGCCTGTCCAAAGATTCAGTAGCAAAGTTAACAAGCATTTACAATGCATCGGGTCTTGCGTTTGCTCGTGTTAGAGCCGATCGCGTTGTAAACTCCTAACCCGACTTTTCACCTATCGGGCAAAAGTGCATTTATGCACGTAACCCGAAAAAGTGAAATCAAGTAGGTAAAGCGCTCGACTTCTGCCAAGCGAGATCGGGCTCCTAAATTAGAGGAAAAAAAGTCCACGAGCTCGATGGAAAACAGCGAGCCTCGCATGTTTTCTGTACTTGGTCGCTGCGCTCGAGGAGGGCTTGCCACCGGAAAAGGCATGCCATATGTGTGCCTTCGACTAATGAAAGCAAGCAGATTTAATTAGGGAAGCCCACGAACCAATAAAAAGCACTGATGTGAAGTTGACAGGGCTCCGAGCCCTTTTATAAATACTAAAGAGTCTCCCTGCTATACGCATGCGCGAGCGCATGCAAAGCAGGCTCGACCCTAAAAAGAAGCAGTGCTCCTGCACAATAACACACCCAGCATCCCCGGTACAAGTTTTTAAAAGTTATGGCAGGAGTTTAAACATTTGCTAACAACTTAAATGAAACCGTGTTATGCACAGACATAACTCTTGCACATTTTATTATCACCATGACCGGGCTGTCCTTTGAAAAAGGATATTACAAACCAGTGATAAATAGCCTTCACGTTCCAGTTAAAATGTTACTAACACTAGAACAATGATACCATTATTACCAAAGAAGGTGCAACGGATGAAAAAACGACGTGAAAAACTGTAAAACGCCCTTCTTTTCCCCCCAACACACTTTCTCGAAGACATAGCAGGTATTGAAGATGGGGCGACTGTGTTTTGTTTGAAAGATTTAACAGCCCACATGATAATTTAGGTTCTAGTGAGCAACACAATTAAAGTTTAAAAAACGATATTAAACATTGTAAAGAACCCCCATTCATTCTATGTACGACAGACCGTATTAGTCTTCACATCTTCGAGATACTTTTGAATATTTTGCGCATAACAAAGAAATCTCCTGCACCTCCATGGCTTAAGAATACCTTGTCGTTAACAGTGCTTAGAAACTGCAGCATTGCGACATTAGTTGTATATATAAACACTTCTCATGGACGGAACCGTCCACGCACCAAATCGGCAAAAGTGCAATTATGAACGTAACTGGCAAAAGTGCAATTAACTGTGTAACAAGGTCGATGGTATGCAAAGCGCTCGACTTCTGCCCAGCGAGATCACGCTGCGAAAACAGAGAAAAAGTAGTCCACAAACCCAGCTAGCTTCGCATGTTTTCTGTACTTGGTCGCTGGGCTTGAGGAGGGCTAACCACCGGAAAAGGCATGAGGTATGCGTGCCTTCCACTAATCAAAAGAAGCGGATGCTAACAGGCAAGCCAACTGGCCAATGAAAGACACTGACGTGACATCGACGGGGCTCCGAGCCCTTTTCTAATACCTAAAGAGCCTCGCTAGCGATACGCATGCGCGAGCTCATGCGACGCAGTCTCGCCCTAAAAAAACTAGAATAGTAATCACTCAACTATTTCATCCATTTGTGTCTCTTGGGACGATTCATCTTGACTCAATCAGTATAAACAATCCTGAACATCTTTCCTCTATTCCTGCTTAACTTGCTTTTGTGTTTTTGTAACAGCAAGGAAGAGGGTGCTGGTTAAGAGGATTTGGGTACATATCTCTCCTAAGGATATCAACCAAAGCGCTTGCGCCCTTCTGACCCTTACTGCCTTTTCCAGTAAACAAGGGAGTGTGGCATGGTTCTTCTATGGCTCCAACTCTAGATCTCATGGAGGAACAACATTTGACTGGATGACTTTCCCCATGAAATGGCCAAGGGTTTGCTTGTTTGGGGATTAAACTGGGCTGTGGTGAGAACTGGATGAAACATGCTCGAGTAACACCGGCCTAGTCCAGCGCAGGGGCGAAAGAGTACGTTCTGCAAAAAGGCTGTGTGGCTGAGCAGTATCACCCATGACTGAAGCGTACATATATAAGTACAAGGTCAACATTGTGCTCTGTATGACAGAACATGGGGGTATGCAAACACTTCTTCATTGATTGTCAGTGAAAGTCACTGTTTGAAATATTTGTTAAGATTATTGCTAAGCTGTCCCAACATTCCTCTTCACCTAAACCTAGGACTGAAACACAGAACTGCAAGAGCAGATCTTTCCTATACTCTGCTAGAATCTGGAGCACAGTTGAGTGGAAATATTTAGGGAAGTTTGAGTGATGTCTTACAGTAGCATAGTGCGAGCAGCCAAGGCTCATTCTTTTCGAACCTTTGGTTCTTCGTAATCTGTTGTTGACCCCCCTGAAACCGTCATGGCTGTGACAAGGTAATTTAAAATGTCATTGCCCTGAATCTGGTTTAATACGACTGGGAAGGATAAACCGGTCTTGGAAAGGCTCACAGAGTACTTATGTCCTTTAAAGATTAGGGCTTGATTTAGATATTGGCGGAAGGGCTAATCCGTCACAATGGTGATGGATATCCGGTCCACCAAAACCTAAATCCTATTATATCCTATGGGATTTAGATTTCGGCGGACAGGATCTCCACCACCGTTGTGAGTGAGTAACCTGTCGGCCAAGTTCTAAATCTGGTCCATAGTCTGTGTCTGAATGTTGTCTGAACACTCCAGAACCCTTGTCTACAAAAGTATCGGACATTCAATTTTGCCTAGGTACACTTCCTTTAGTATCTTTCACCCAGACATGGAGACAGTCCCTAAATCAGACAGGTAGCTGTCTTATTTGCGAATTGTATTGAATCAGAGATTAATTTCTTGCTTTGCTATCAATGTATGCTTGCTCTGGGAAAGAATTCAGCAAAAAATTACATGCAATGCAAAAATTATGTGAAAATCATTCAGCACATTATTTTAAAGTGAAATTCATCCTCACATCCACTCTCGACACGGAGGCTTGCTCTAAAAATGTGTAAAAACACAAGTACCGCAAACAACAGCCACTCACATTGTGATCATTCACGTTGTTCCTCCGGTCTGGCGCTTTTTAGGATTACTTATCACATTTAATTGTACAATGGTTTGTGCTGTTTCGTTACTTTGTTCTTTTAGCACACTTAACTCTCTGGTTCAACCTGCATTGCCTAACTCGAGAACTCGCCTGGTTGAGATGTTCACATTCAACTTGACCCACTTAGTTTCCTCGCTATGATTCAAAGAAAAGAAAGGCTGTTGCATTCTGAAATGTCCACTTAGATACCCAGTTATGTACATACATAACTCAAACACTCCAGTTTATCAGGGAAATGGGTATTCTAACAGCAGTGTACAAAATAACATCGGATGCATTCTCAATAATATGTGTAGAAAATATATTTTCCAAATGCCTTTATATTCACAATTTGCATAGCGTTTGAGCTGATGACACCATCTTGCAGCTATCATGTGCTTTGCCCTCGGCAGCTATGAATCTGGGTCTTCCTCGACGTAAATTCTTAGTAGGGTTATCTATTTTCTAATTACATTTGAATGCTTGGGACTCATCCCTCTGTTATAGTAGTTTCTTCTCTACACATGATGCTGGACATCTGTTGGAACCAGTGATTTTTTTCCATTGACTTTGTAATCATGACTGTATGAGTTCTTTTTTTTTTTTTACTGGCCACTTGTTTATTCCAGTAAAAGAATTGGCACCATAACTGCCATGTTGGACTTTGGGGACTGTATCTGTGAGAACTTACCCTCAAAACTCTCCAAACCTGTGATACTTAACGCAGAGCAAGTAAGCACTGAACTGTACAGCTTCCCTGCACTGATTATACTCTTACCTTGACTGCTTTACTGGGCGAGGTAGCTCCACTCAAGAAACGTAATTGTATGTAAAACACATTAGAATATTTGGTCCCATTTGTATTTATTGGTTTGTTTTGGGAAACTCAATAAAAAAAAAACATTAAACGTGAAAGTAGTCGGAATATTTCTGAAATGGCAACTAAGAAAATTCACTTGCGTCAATGAGAGGGAGCAACTCTACGAAGGACCAAAGGCACTGTCTCTCCTCTTTTGATAATTAAGAATCAATTTTTCTTTAGTGACAAATGCAAAAATGTAATTTTTCACATGTAGTGTCCATAGCATCCAATATGTTTTATGAAGTCTTCAAAATTATTCTCATGATAATTTGTGATGGTTTATGATTTCTTTCATTTCGAAAGTTGAAAAATTAGGTGTGACATCTAAACAGGTCATTTCCATCATCCTCCCAATGTTTCTACGATCCCAGAATGTCCTTGATGTCACTTTAATCTTTACAGGATTGATGCATGCTACTTGTCCCTCAATTCCTAGTTGCTTTAAATGATCTACTCAACTTCACCCCCAGGAGCAGTAAAGGAAAAGAGATGGAAATGTCTTTATTACAAATCTCCAAATGAGGCGTTGCAGATAGCCCCAGCCTTCGATAGGAAGCTGTGTTTTCAGTGTAGCCTTGCAACAAAACACATAGGTCAGCAGGCCTTTCCCATCAATGCACCTCCGATCCGGAGCAACAACATCATAACCGGTCAGGATCTACCAACGCTGCTCCAGTTTAGGAAATAGTTGAATATGCACCACTTTAAAGGACACTACATCACAACAGATTCACCGACCACAAACCAGCTATCTCTCCTATCCCTCATTGACTCTATGCTTGCCTTTGACCCGATACTGCACTCCTTTGCCTTTTGACCGGGTCTGATCTGTAGAAATGCCTCCCACCTACATTACAGCCTTAAAAGTAGGACATGAATTGAATTGCGTGTATTCCTTTAAAGACAGCCAGTTTAGGGTCATAAGTATAGGTGTGATAAGCTCATGCTTTTTGGAGCCAGTTATGAGCCTCTTGACTGAGTGCAATACAATTCTGAGTGAAAGGAAGGCCCCGTTCTTGAAGTCCTGTAAACACTTCATTGCCCCCATTGATGTGAGGGTAGCTTCAAAGATGATACCACGGTTTGTGGTGAATACCTCATGATTTAAGGGTTTTTCTTCTGGAAAATATGGTTATGTACAGAAACTGTGTTTTCCTCATTACATATTGCATGTATGGAACTTTAGCGCATTTTTTCAAGTAGGAAAGTCCAGCAGCTTTGATCAGCTGAATTTCCCTGGAAAAGAAATGCATGGCCAGTAATTGCATTACTGAGAATTCTTATACTTGCCCATACCCCTGTATGCACAGGGGCGTAACGTACCCCCAGCTTGTCATCCGGAAATAAGAGAAGTCCTAGGGACCTAGCATATTCAACCAGTAAATGGGACGATCTCTATTTTGGCAAAAATAGAGAGCCAGGACTGAAGCTGTGGTTTATTTTTATTTACTTTTGTGCTAAAAAAAAGAACAGCAGAAATTCCGTTTTGCTGGGGTTAAATTTCAAACTTGTTTTGACATCCGGGTTTCAATTACTACAAGGCAATGTAAGTCTACATTTGATAAACCTTGGGAGCGGATTTAGATGTCATGAGCACACTGCAGGTGGATCCACGAAATATGCTACCAGATCCCTCTGTGTGTTAGGTCAAGAGAAATAGTGAACAAAAAAAGAAAGGAAACATAGAAGAGATGGCACATAGAACTACAGAAATAATTCCATTTGACATTTGTAAAACTACATTTCCCGGAGTCGGGGTTGCAGCTCCAGCCACCAAAGAACCAGCACACACACACATACACTTCCAGGTCAATAGTGTCAGACAGAGGGCCTGATATAGAGTTTGGCAACTGGGTTATGTCCCGTCTGCCATACTAAGATTTACATGGGAAATAATGGAATTTTAATCCGGCGGACGGGATACCAGTGACGAGTAACCCCATCTGCCAAACTCTCCATCAGGCCCCGAGTCTTTAGGCCTGACTCACACAGGGCCCCCTTGTCTGGCGACAGCGGTTGTTATAACTCCTTGCTACTTGGACTTGCCAGCAGTTGTTTTAACTCATTCCTTCACCTTTGTTGTTTTACCCTGTTCGGTCTCCGTTGTAATCTGTGCCTCTGTCCTTGTTATTCCTCCTCTGGCCATTTTGTCGATTTTTTATTTTCTATCCCGCCTCCCTCCTTCCAGGTGCTTCGGGAGACCTCGTCGTTGGCTCCTGTGCTGGTTTTCTGGCACCCTGGCGGCTAGTTACTGTGTACCACCTGCTTGCACTGGGTAAATTCTCATTTGTGTTTTTGCATCTCTTAGTTGTGTTGTCTCACCTGACGGTGGAAGCCTAACCTTGATTAATCTGGCTTGAGATGCCGTGCACATCGAACTCAGTCCAGATCTTCCTACCAAACACCTACAGGAGTGTTGGTCTCCTTTCTCTCACTCCTCTTCCCCTTAGTCTGGGTATTCATTACCATCCTTGATCTAATACACGGGGTGAGTGTAGTAGGGGAAGAGTGTGAGATTGGCTTAATCACCATCATGCTTGCAATACAGAATCCGTGACACTGAGGGTTCTTATAGAAATTGGGCAGTGTGAAAGAACGCATAAAACCCCGGAGCACTCTTCAGTTCATTTGCATCTACCCATAAGAATGCATTAAGTGCGCCCTGTCACAAATTGTATTTAACGCTCCTGGATTTCCCTACCAGTATTCTAATGGGATGAAAGAACGGGCAAAAGTGCTGCGTGCTTCATCCTATCAAAAGCTGTTTAGAGATCCAGAAGCACGAGAGGACTGGTGTCTCCTCCATCAGAAGTTCTCAAAATAACATCACACACATGCTGAGTAACCATATTGGTACTGTGGTGTGAGAGGAATGTGAATTGATAACCTTTGAGGAAATTAGCCTTCCCGATATGAGTCAGTTGCTGGAGAGAGAGAGAGACTCTTTTGATTACTTTCTCAAGAAAGGGGTGATAGCGCTACATTGATCAGTATAATGTGTCATCCAGAGTGAGTTTCTCCAAAAGTGATGAGATACTCTTGGTTTTCATAGCAGTCAAGGCACATCCCTTTGTTAGAGAAGAATTGTTATGGTGCACGGAAGAGTCATGGCAGTAACGTAAGTTCAGAAAAGAAAAATGGAACAATGTAATTTTATAATTAGGGGGTTAAATGCATTACAGATATTGTGATGGTTGTAATCTCAGCAAAAGAAACCCAAGGGGACACATAGCAGGGGATACCTAGTTGGATAGTGATAAGGAAATAAAATACTTTATGCTCTCCTGAATTGTTATTGTTTCATCAATAAAGTGTTGGTTAGATATAGTGCATCTATGAACGAGTGAAATTGGCAGTGGTATAAGTAGGTATTGATACAATACTGAATAGCTCAAAATCACGTTTTGGTTATTAGTAATCCGAAGACTGTGTAGGTGGACTTGTCCAGAATAATCAAGTCTTTGTGTTCTCGTCTCAATTCCTTAGGCCTAACCAGAAAATGGTTTAGTGAGAATGTAGCCATCCTTTTTAAGACTTGTGGCTACAGGACTTACTACGTTTTGGAGTCTTTGTGTACTAACGAGCAATTGCCCTGTGATATTGTGCTTTCATCTGGAAGGAGACTTCATCAGTACAAACTCAAATGGCAAACCATCATAGGATGAATATATGGAGTCCACTTCAGCATCAGGCGGTAGTTGCTTAAATGAGTTGAGTGTTTTTATTGATTTTGTCTACGGTCAAACCCGCTGCTCATCTGCCTAGTTGTAGCAGTTTTATGCTGTATTCAGTGGGTATGCTGCCCCTTTAAGAGTGTAAGGTGGAAATCCAACGTAAATTGCTACCAGAAATGTAGGAAAACCTCCACCAAGACGTGGCACATTTGCTTGAGGTATCTCCCAGTGAGGCTGCTGCTGTACAGTCACTGGTTGTGGCCAACATACTGCTGCCTGAACGTGCCGTGTTCAGGAGGATAATTGCTGATCTTGCTTTCTTGGTGCTTGAGGCCACTTACAAATATGATTGTTATTTCATGACTCGTACGGAGGCGTTTTATCATCTATATTGATGAAGCTTTTTAAAGTATTATCAATATTGGTGGATGAAGTCTAATCCTTTAAAACCTATGTAATCTGCCTTCTTTTTGATCCTGTGCGTTCAAGACCTGCAGAGTATCACCCATCATGTGTTAAACTACAGTATTCTTTAATGTTTCCTTGCATCACCGCATAATGCCAAAATTCTCACTAACATCTATTTTCAGATACACTTTTCACGCTGCTTTTTTGCTTCTGTGTCTTCCATTCTAAGTCAGGCTTAAGCCCGGCGTAGCCACCAACCTCTCACAAAATATCGCCGATAGGCTGAGACTCTTTTACGCTTACACATTTGCTTGAGCGCTGCCGAGTGAAAGTGTTATTATGTGGTTGAGAATCTTTATATGGTGGTACGCGTGCTAAGAATAAGAATATTAGTGTTGCAATACATCAAAATTAGCACTGGAGGGAGCGCGGTTATTTGTTTTGAACACGCTTCTGCAGAAAGATATGAAGTAGAGATCATTAAATGCAAATAAGATGGCCGTTCTTGATCTGTGTTATATTCACGAATTAAACTAAAATAACAGAGCAGAAAAATAATGTTCTCTTAACTGTATATATACTGGGTCGAACGGGGACAGAAAATAGATCCGGGCACCAAAATACAAATGGCTCCCATTAGTGAATTAGAAAGCTAATCAAAAAGTGGCCATCCTTTACAAATCGGGGCAGTTTTTAAATTGTAAAGACATGCTGTATAAGGGTTTTTGATGTGTATGGATGACTGCATGGATTTGAGCTAACTGCAGACCATGTTTGTTTTAATGTCTGGGAAATCAACTGTAAAAACCGACCCATGAGACCAGCCCCCCCACCACCACCCCACAAAGAAAAAAACTGACCAAATGCTGACCTATCAGACCAGCCAATCGGGCACTGCCTGAAGTCCCTATAGGCCAACCCGACTCTCATTCGGCATGTCGATGTCATCTCGTATCTGTGTCATGAGACCGCTGTGGATTTTCGCCAAAAGTTACGAATTCCACCAACATGAAAACCAAAGGAGCATAACTAGGCATCCGTGTTATTGCATAATTATATAATCTCGCTACGGAAGAGGTTACATTGGCAAGGCAGCAGCAGGCCACAGGCTGATTCTGAGGCATGAGCGTGAATTATGTCAGGGAAATGTACTCCTTAACTCGCTTTTACATGCTTTTCCTGCGTGGTGTAAACATGCCTTAAGCTTCATCTGTAGCAGTCTGTGCCAGTTTCTCCTCCTGATCAACCCGGACAAACAAGGTCTGTTTTTCCAGGATGAAAAATATTTTCCACTATAATGTATTCCTTTCCATATGATCCCAAAATCTATCCCAATTGGTAGTGGTTGTTTACAGAGTACATGGTGGGGAAAATAAACCTCCGGCAATGCACCAGACAAACGCTGCACTAGGGGAAGCCGTTCATGTAAAAACTACAGAAACCCATGTAGGATACATCCTGAAATACATAGCTGCTGCAAAATGAATATGGCAACCACCAGAATAAACGTAATATGTGTTAAAATAAATTTGATATCTGGCTGAGTGAATCTGACTTGAACCAAAACAAATATGAAACCTGCCAGAGTGAAAATGCTACTTAGTGATTAATATGAATAACACACACTCCGAATTTAATAAGAGAGATACTGAATATATATCAATAATACTGAAATAAATATGGCCTGCACTGTAAACAATAAAGTAGTCACTGAAACCTACACAATATTCATAAAAAGAATAGGACATTTCTTAAAATGACTGACATATGCCAAGAGGAATATGGCATACATTGAAATGAATATGATATGTTGAAATGAATATAAGGTACTGAAATGAATATATTAGATTCTGTAAAGAATATAATGCACATCAAAACTTACATTTCATACAGTGACATGAGCATTACATGTTGAAATTAATATGAACTGCATTGAAATGACTATTACCCAGATTGGAATGAATGAGATATACAGAAATGAACAGGAGATGATTTAAGATGAATATGGTTTGTGTTGAAATTAATAAAACCCCCATTGAATTCAATTTGACATGCCTTCAAATGAGTATGACCACAGCTGAAATTGTCATGAAATTTGTCAAAATGAATATGGCATGCATTGAAAGTAAAATGATACATATTCAAATGAATATGATATATGTTAAAATGTATAAGTTGCATGTTAAAATGAATATGACAAGTGTTAATGTGAATATAACTTAATTTGAAATAAATCTAACAGTGATTGAAAGGAATGTAACACATGATAAAATGAATATAACATGAGTTTAAATGAATATGACCGTCATTGAAATAAATCTGACATGTTTTTAAATGAATATGAGCGACGTAAAATTAACATGCCATTTATCAAAATGAATACGGCTTGAATTGAAAGTAATAAGGAACACGTTTACATTATTATGATATGTGTTGCAATGGATATAATTCATGTTAAAATTAATATGATGTGTTAACATGAATGAGACATCAATCGACTGGAATACAACATATGCTAAGATGAATATGATATGGATTGAAATTAATATGAGCCCCTTTGAAATTAATTCAACATGCCTTAAACGGAATGTGGCCAATGCTGAAATTAGGATGAAACGTGTCAAAATGAATATGTAATGCTTTGAAATTAATATGACACACATCAAAATGAATATGGCATTATTGAAATGAATATGACTTATGTTGAAATGAATATGACATGTTCAAATTATTATGTCGGGTGTGAAGGTGAATATGACACCCATTGAGAAGAATATGGCATTAATTGAAAGGAATATGACACCTTGTGAAATTAATATGCCCCTGTTGGACCTGGCCCTTTTTGCAGGGTCACCACCAAAGTTTTTGCCTCCTTCCTCCTAATTTATCTGACCTGTTTTTGTTGGCTTTAGGACTCTGGGCACTTTACCACTGATAACCAGTGCTAAAGTACATATGCTCTCTGTGTAAATTGTATTGGTGATTGCTTTATCCATGATTGGCATATTTGATTTAATAGTAAGTCCCTAGTAAAGTGCACTAGATGTGCCCAGGGCCTGTATATCAAATGCTACTAGTGGGCCTGCAGCACTGATTGTGCCACCCACATGAGTAGCCCTGTAAACATGGCTCAGACCTGCCACTGCAGCTGTATTCGTGTGTGCAGTTTTAAACTGCCAATTTGACCTGGCAAGTGTACACACTTGCCAGGCCTAAACCTTCCCTTTTTATACATGTAAGGCACCTCTACGGTAGGCCCTAGGTAGCCCCATGGTCAGGGTGCAGTATATGGCAAAGGTGGGACATGTACTGTTGTTTTTTACATGTCCTAACAGTAAAAAACTGCCACATTCAGTTTTCAATGTTGCAAGGCCTGTCTCTATAATAGGTTTACGTGGGGGCTGCCTTTAAATACCCTTAACGTGCAGTTTCCCTTGGAGAGCAAATATAAATTTGGAGTTTGGGGTCCCTGAACTCACAATTTAAAAATACACCTTTTAGTAAAATTGGTTTTTAAATTGTCTGTTTGAAAATGGCACTGTTAGGAAGTGGGTATTTTCTTGCTTAAACCATTCTGCGACTCTGCCTGCTTGTGTATTCCCTGTCAGGTTCAGACTGACAGTTGGGCTGTTTGTGAATCCTCTCTAGACAGTGACTCAAAGGGAGCTGGGGTGTAGCCTGCATATCCTGATGAGCCAACTGGGCTAGAGTGGAGGGAGGAGTGTTTTTTCATCCCTCAGCCCTTCCCTTCTTCTTTACTCCCCATTCTTTACTTCTCTTCTATCATGTTTAGGGCCTATTTTACATTTTTTGTGGAGAGAGAATGGTGGTAACTGTCAATTGGGCCAACAGACATTTTAAAATTTGGAGGTTGGCTGCTCCTCTTGGGCAACGTGGTAATTTTGTCCATCTCCTCGGCAGAGGACAGGCCAACTGCCAAAATATAAAGGAGACCCTAAATGGCATACTTCTTCCACTAACCTCACTCCTCATCCCTCACCAGCCATCCTCAAATTCCCCATACATAAGTCAGCTCTCACTTCTGATTTCTAATAATCACCTCACATTCCTCACTGTGCATCACTCAGTCTACTTTTTATGTTTCATCCCTTCACCTGTCGTTTGATCCTTCACATGCTTTGCCCCTTATTCCACTCCTTTTTCTCCCGCTCTTTTCTATTCACTCCACATCGCTTATTTGTCACACTTCATTCCTCATCTCTCCCTATTCTTCTTTCCTCATCCCTCACTGCTCATACCTATCCCTCTGAGAAATACATGGAATGGACAATGATGATAGCTTAAAATGAATACCACGCTGTCCATTTTAGGGCATGCAGCCCCCTTACATCTCATGCCTCAGTTTTCATTCCTCACTTGTACCCTCTTGACCTCACTCCTCTTTCCTCACATCTCATCATGTTTTTAATCAACCATCATTCCTCATTACCATCCCACATTCCACAATGTTCAGCCCTGATTTCCAACTACTCATCCTTCATTTCTCATTTGTCATCTCTAATCCCTCACTTTTAATCACTATTTCCTCCTGTCTCAATCCCCAGCCCTCACTCTCATCCTTTCTCACATCTGTCAGGTGCCATCTTCTCCTCCTTCACTCCTCATCCTCACAACTCAAACCTCCTCCCTTATTCCTCTCATCGATCCTCCTTTCCACTCATTCATCTATCCATACTTCACTCAGCCATCTAATCATCCATCCTTCCTCTCTTCCTTTGTCCCAACCACTCATCCATCCACCCATTGACTCTTTCTCTCATCCATCCATCCACTCACTCATCCACCCATGCTTTCATTCCTCTGCCCACCCACTTTTTCTTTCATCCACCCTTCCTTTCACTCATCCATCCATCACCCTTTTCATTCATCCAACCATCAATCCATTCATTCATCCACCCTCCATTTCAGTCTCTCACCTATTCTTAACTTATCCATCCTCTCTCATCTATCCTTTCTTTTATCCTTCCATCCTTTCACTCATCCACCCATCTTTTAATTACACCCATACACCCTCGCACTGTATCCATCTGTCCATCCTCCTTTTCATTCATCTCATCCATCAATTCACCCACCCTCCCTTTCACTCAGCCATCAATCCTTTCACTCACTCACTCATCCATCCATCTTTCCTTTTTCTCACCATCGATCGCCCTTTCACTTATACATCCATCCACCTTCCCTTTCATTCTTTCATCATTTTTACTAATATATTCATCCATGCATCCACCCTTTAACTCACCCATCTATTTTTTCACTCATCCACTCATCCTTTCTCTGCCAAGTTGCAGACAGAAGAGACCCATCAAGAACTCCACCCTGTTGTAGCTTCTAAAGTTGGGAGGGGGTTCACAAAGCCCCAGCATACATCCTTTCACTCATCCATCCCTCCATCCATTCACCCATCCATCCTTTTGCTCATTCAGCTATCCATCCTTTCATTCCATCCATCTATCCACCCTTTCACTTCACCCATCCATCCATCCTTTCACTAATGCATCCTTCCTCATCATCCCTCCACCTTCAGTCATCCATCTACTTGCCCTTTAAAAAATACATCCACCCCCTTTCACTCATCCATTCATTCTTTCACTTATCCATATTTTCACTCATTCATTCATCCTTCCATCCACCATTTCACTCATACATCCATCCTTTCATTTCCCCACCTATCCATTAGTCCTTTCACTCACTCAACCATCTACCCACCCACCCTTTCAGGTTATGAGCCTTTGTCCACCGAGCCGTGGACAGAAGAGGCCCATTAAGAGCCCCACCCCTCTTTGAGCTACTAAAGCAGGGGGTTCACAACATACTTGCCTCCAGTCCTTCATCCTTCATCCCTCAGTAGTAAGTCCCTAGCTCTTGGACCTCAGCACTCACTCTTCTTCCCACCCCTCTTGGCCGTAATTGCTCATTCTATCTTTCTTGTGATTCACCCTTTCTCCTCACTTTGTGTAATGAGTGAAACTGACTAACAATGATGTCCTAAAATGTACTCAACCCTGTCTATTTTAGGATAATCTAATCACTCATGCTGCTGTTTTCATTCTTCATTCCTTATCACTCATCCCTATTTCCATCTTCCTTTTCTTAAAGTTCACTGATGACCCCTCATTCATCAAACCTCTCCTTAACCCTCATTATCACCCATCAGCTCTTATTTATCAATCCTAATTCCTGACCCCTAATTATTTATCCCACACTTTTCTGCTTTCACACCCATACCTCATTCTTCATCTTTCATTCCTCACTTCTCATTATTTTTTTCCTCATTGTTCTTAATTCCTTGCTTCATTTCCCTAAACTTCAATTTTCCACTTCTCATTCTTCATCCCGCATCCCTCACCTCTCATCTTTTCTTTCCCAGCCATCATCACTCACGCCTCAGTCCTTACTTCTCATGCCATATTCCTTCACTCTTCACAGACTTTCTTTGGTTTCCGGCCTCAAACCGCAGTCATCATCCCCCAACTTTTAACTCTCACACATCATTCTTTACCTCCCTTCGCTCACTGCTTGTCCGACAATCCTACTCTCTTATTCTTCATCGTCAGTCATTACCACTTGTCCCTTAATCACCATTCACACCTCTGTCTTAAGCTTTCACTCACCATTTCTGACATTTTAACTCTCATCCCTTTCTCCTCATTCCTCATTTCCTCTTCCTTTATCCTTCATGTTTGTTTTTGTGTTTTTACTCTTCAGTCTTTATTGCTCCTTTACCTCTACTAACCTTTAAACTCTAAAAGCATCCTTACCTCCCTTTACCTCTATGGCCACATAAAAAATTATTAATTACAAAGAGACTTACCTGCAGGATAAAGTACTTTGTAAGAAATGTAAAAATACTTATCTGCACTGTAAATGGATGCATGTAATGGATACATTGTAAAAGCTGGTTCTTTGTTTTATATTTTGTTAACTGTTTGATATATTCATTTTTGTTAATCTATTTTAGTCCATATCATATCCTTTCACACTATGGGCCTTATTATGAGTGTGACTGTATCAGACCGCCACACTCGCAGTCAGGGCCGCCGCTGTTGCAGTGGTCCGACGGCCACATTAAGAGTGCCAGCACCTCCAGGATCCATGATCCTGGAGTCCCAGCGGTTGCGGAGATCATAATCCGCCAGGGCAGCGATGCATGACCCTGTTCTATGCCAGCCTTTACATGACGGTTACACCGTCATGAAAAGGCTGGTGGAGAACAGGTGCAGGGGGCTCCCTGCACTGCCCATGCACTTGGAATGGTCAGTGTTGGGACCCCCCTGCTCTGCACCGTCGCAATGTTCATTGTATGCTTTGAAGATAGTAAACATTGAGAGGGTGCTGGTGCACCCTGAAGGCGAAAGCATTGCCGCAGGCCCGATTATGAGCTGGAGACAAAGCTGTAGCCTGTTTCCTTCTAGGCCTGCATTTGGACACCAAGGTTTCCGCCCACCGACCTAGCAGGAAACTCTTAATAGCTCTGGTGGGGTGGTTGCCATGAAGGCAGCGGCCCCCCTGTCAGGAGTTTGGCAGACGAGCTTTCCCATTCGCCAAACTCGTAATAAGGCCCTATGTAATAACAATTTCAATATGTAATAATAATTTTAAAGCAAATCAAGATAATTTCAATGCAAGCCATATTCATTTAAACAGGGGTCATATTCAGTTAAACATGGCTTGTGTTCATTTCAATATGTGCTTTGTTCATTTCAAAGCATACTACATTTATCTCACATAGCTTCATATTCATTCAAAAATCAGTCATTCATTTTGGTGTGGGACATATTATTTTCACCAGGTGTCATATTCATTTCAAAGTGGTTGATATTCATCTTAACATGTGTCCTATTCCTTTTAATGAATATTATATTCATTTTAATGGATATTATATTCTCCTTGACCGTTGTCATAATAATGTTTAGATGGGTCATCCATTTTGACATAGGTCATATTCATTTCAATATATACAAGATGCAGTTCTATGTGTATCATATTAATTTCAAAGCATAGCATAACATATTAATTTTGACAGGTTTCATTTTAATTTCAGCATTGCTCATATTCATTTTAAAGCATGCTGAACTAATTTCAGTAGGGCTCATATTCATTTCAGTTCATGTCATATTCATCTTAGCATGTCATATTCCTTTCAATTAGTCTCATTAAAAGTAACACATCATTTTAATCTTAACATGAATCATATCCACTGCAACATGTATCATAATCATGTCAATGTGTATCATACTACTTTCAATGCAAGCCATATTAATTTTTATAAATGTCATGTTCATTTTAAGATATCTCGCATTCATTATAAAACATGTCAACATTTTTTCAATGTAGCTCGTATTCATTTAAACTCATGTCATATTCATTTTAACATGTGCTATATTGCTTTCAATGTTATTTTTATTTCAATGGATGTCGTATTCATATTAACACTTGTTATATTCATTTTAAGATGAAGCATATCCATTTTAACATATATCATATTCATTTGAATATGTATCATATTAATTTCAATGCACACCATAATTATTTTGGCAAATGTCATGACAATTTCATCTTTGGTCATAATCATTTGAAGGCATTTCATATTAGTTTCAACGGGGCTTGTATTGATAATGGAAGATGACATGTATGTAAATGAATATGGTGCGTCTTGAAATGCTTCTTTTACATATAGAAATTAACATGGCTTGTGTTGTAATTACTTTGACACATGTATAAGTGAATATGACATATGTTGAAATTAATATGGCAGACACAGTAGTCTATATGACACACATTAGAAGAAATATGACTTATGCTAAAATTAAAGTGGCACCTTTGCAAACAAATATAATCTACATCTAGATTAATATGATTTACATTGAGATGAGTGTGACTACAATTACATTGAAAATAATATGACATTTGTTGAAACCAATATGACATGGATTGAAGGTAATGTGAAGCATTGAAAGCTATTGGGCATAATTTGAAATGAATGACACATTAAAAAGAAAATGACACCCAGTCAAGTACATTTTGCGTATCTAAAAATAATATGACCAAGTCTGGAATGAATATCACATTGTTAAAAATTAATACAACACACATTAAATACCATGCAATGAAATAAATATTACATAATTTGAAACAAGTATGAAACATTTTGAAATTAATATGACCTACATTGAAATCTGTATGAGACATCTTAGAATTGATATAGCACCTGCCAAACTAATAATAAAGTCCAATTAAGTAAATAAAAAATGTACTGAAATAATGATGGCATGCACTGAAATTGATGTGCATTTCACATACTTAACTATGAAGCCCTGTGATAAATATGACATGCACATAAAAGAAAAGAGACCAATACACTGGATCAGCAACCACCTAGATCAATAAATATTAATGAGGTGGCTGATTTAGCAACACTAGAAAGCACATGACATTGAGACCCAATCAAATCACAGTAGAAATCAAACAGGAAAACCAATTCCTGAAAATGCTTAGCCATTGATATTTTTTGCCCTTATTGAGCATGGCTTTAACAAGTGCATCTAGATTTTGTTTTATGCTCATTTTGCTTCTTTGTTTCTTTGGTGCAGCATTATCAGATGATCTTGTGGACTATTTCACTTCTTTAAAATCATGCTTTTTTGCTTTAGAACGAGCTTTGATGTCTGTTGATATTAACTATTTGGAACACCTGCAGAGAAAACTGTAGAGCCATTTGGAAATTATAATTGCCATATTAACAGCCTACAATCTTCCTGGAATTCCAACCATCCCTGTGAGCTTAATTTTGGAAGAGTTGTGTGGATTCATTTCTGTTTCCATTACAAACATTGAAAACAAGATCACCAGTTTGTCACCTGTTTCTACAAGTACTTTCTGTACATTTGTCGTAAATCAAGGTGTAGGAAGACCAAGGTCAGTTCAGTTTTATTATTTCTTTCACACTATTTTGCAAATAGCTCCTTATAGCCTTTTTTAATTCTGTTTCTGCAGGTTTCTTGTTCCAAAAGAAAACATTGGGAACCTATGGGAGATTGGATTTTCATGGGCATCAATTGCATCATGTTTGAACATAAGTTCCTCAACTCTTTACCAACGAAGAGTAGAAATGGGTTTGTGTACATCTTCTGAAAATAGATTTACCAATATAAGTGATGCAGAACTTGATCAACAAATCGTAAACATTCTAAGTTCAACATCTGATTCGGGAGAAAGTTATGTTTGCGGAAGCTTGAGAAGTAAAGGACTAAGAATTCAAAGAAGGAGAGTGAGAACTCGACTTCATCTTCTTGACCCTGTTGGTAGAGCAATTAGACAACTTACAGCTATTCGACGAAGGGTGTACCATGTGCAGGGTCCAAATCATTTATAGTAAATCATTTCAGATGAATGATCTATCTATCTATCTATCTATCTATCTATCTATCTATCTATCTATCTATCTATCTATCTATCTATCTATCATTTATAGGTTGCTTCTCTCCCAAAGAATGTGAATGGTTCACTTTAACAATGTATTATAAGTGAATTATTTAGGCCAGTTCAAGGAAAATCTACCAAAATCTTTGGCCCGCAGCAACAACTCTTATCTTCAGATAATGCCCTGTGTCCGGGGGTTTTGCACCAAGCCCATGTCCCCATAGAATCCATTGACCGTAGCCTTCAGCCTTACATAGTAATCTCTATAATCCTCCAATCATATTGCACATGACTGTGTATAGTGTTTAAAAGCATTGACCTTTGTAGTATTATTATTTTCTGTTGTGTTCGTGTGGTTTTGTTTGTTGTAGTGTTGTTGTGTCATGTTTGCTGCTTTGCTTTTATTATGTGCTTTTGATACATTTTCTGATTTTGTTATTTTCTGCAATGTTGCTGGTTTTTGCTGTGTTCTTGTGTGTTCCAGTTGTGTTTATATTGTCACACTACCTAAATGAATGGGTCTGGACACAGGGACTGCTCTTGGAGACCATAGTGAGGCTGTACAAAGTTGAATGCAATTTCCAGTCAGCACTCAGGTCTTGCGTACTGGCTGTACATTGGGGCCCAGACTTACTTTTCTTTCACACAACGCCGGCACAAACACAACTTGCTGTGCTTTGCTGTGCAAAAGGGAGAAAGCAGAAATGCTCCATAATTACAAAGATATGGGGCATTCCTGCTCTATCCTTTCTCTTCCTCTGGTACACTGTGCACTGCCTAGCAACAACGCTGGCACTCTTGCACCAAAGTGCAAGGGAGCCTGCATTACGGGCGGGGTTATTTTTGTGCATGAAGGAATATCTTCCTGCACAAGAATAATCCTTACAGGAATATTCCTCTTTCTATGTTTTCCGCCTCATGCAGCACAAATGGAGGGATGAATTAACAAGGAAAAATAATACAAGTTTTCCTCGTCTTTGTCTGGAAGGTGCACCAGGTTTACAAGTCTTTGTAATGCTGTGTTTGAGTCATAATACATGGGTGGATGCATGGGAACCCCACATGCTCCACCCACCTAATGCGTGCCCAACTGAAATTGACACTATGCCCTGCTTTGCTTTACTTTCTAATTACTAAATCACATGTATGGCCTAGTAAATACCAAAAATTATTTTCCATTGGGGCTGTGCCACAAAGGTGACATAGCCTCGACGATAAATGGTAGTAAATCTAACTTGGTGAATCTCATGACCTTCACTCTGAGAGTAAATTCTATTGTCTGTGTAGTTGAAGGAACATGACTCAAGGTATGGTTAACAACCACATAATGCGTCCAGTGCCTACTGAAGTCTGAAACAGTGGAAATGGGTGATCAAGCTGGGATTCATCAAGAAAAGAAGTAAAAAAAAACACAAATTGCTGGTGTCTTGAATGAATATACGTATAGACAACACTGTATTTTCACTGTTAATAAATAACTAGTGAGGAGATCAATTATTTGTGATTTAGTAGTGTCATTTCTGACAATGTCAGATGGTATGCAATCAGTGATAATAATCAATTAATTTGTAATGCTGTCACATCAACTATGGGGTCGCGGTTACTGTAATGAATTCCAGGGTGTTTTAGATTAATTTTATGTTCACGATGTACGACCATTACAGATTCCGACTCACAATTTGCATATTTTTGCAATTAGCAATCTGCGAGTTGCAGTCTGTAATGTAAAACAGTATATGAGACACTGTTAGCAATTCCCAAATGGGCTCAATGGACCTGCCTTATTAATGTTTGTTAGAAATGGGGTCTTTGGTTGACAGTCAGGTTACCCCCTGTTCAAGCAAGGACCTTCACTCTAGTCAGGGTAAAAGAGAATCACCCTCAGCTAATCCCTGCTTACCCCCTTGGTAGCTTGGCAGAGCAGTAGGCTTAACTTCAGAGCGCTAGGTGTAAAGTATTTGGACCAACACACACAGTAACTTAATAAAAACACTACAAAATGACAACACCGGTTTAGAAAAATATGAAATATTTATCTAAACAAAACAAGACCAAAACGACAAAAATCCGACATACACAAGTCAAGTTATGAATTTTTAAAGATTAAACTAAAAAATAGCGCTTAGAAACAAAAATGCTTTGATGAGATGTTAACACGGCGTCGTGACGGAGTCGTTCCCAACAAGCCGACACCAGCGGCGCCAGACACGGAGTCATGTAGACCCCCAAGTACAGTACCTTTGGTGAAGAGTGAAAACAAGCCGATGTGCGAAGTCGGGGATCGCGGCGTCTGTGCGAAACATTGAATCCGCGCACTTCGAGCGGCGTTGGTCACGACGTGGTGCGGCGACTTCCACGGAGTCATGGACTTCAGCGGGGCTGCTGCGGCGTCGGGCCTGCGAAGAGCGTCGCGTTCCAGCAAAGGTCACGGCGTCAGGTGCAGGCGGCGTTACCGGATTCAGCAGCGGCGTCGGTCCGAAGTCGTCCGAAGTCGATTTCCTTGGATTCCACCAGCTTTCCTTTCAAGGGCCCAGGGACTGGATAGGGCACCACTTGTCAGAGCAGGAGTCTCTCCAGAGACTCAAGTGCTGGCAGAGAGAAGTCTTTTCTGTCCCTGAGACTTCAAACAACAGGAGGCAAGCTCTAACTCAAGCCCTTGGAGATTTCTTCACAAGATGGAAGGCACACAAAGTCCAGTCTTTGCCCTCTTACTCTGGCAGAAGCAGCACTGCAGGAAAGCTCCACAAAGCACAGTCACAGGCAGCGCAGCACTTCCTCCTCAGCTATCAGCTCTTCTCCAGGCAGAGGTTCCTCTTGGTTCCAGAAGTGTTTCGGAAGTCTGTAGATTTGGGTGCCCTTCTTATACCCATTTTAGTCTTTGAAGTCACCTTTCTTCAAAGGGGACTCACACCTACTTGTGAAATCCTGGCTTGCCCAGGCAAGGCCTCAGACACACACCAGGGGGTTGGAGCTGGCATTGTCAGAGGCAGGCACAGTCCTTTCAGATGAGAGTGACCACTCCACCCCTCCCTCCTAGCAGAGATGGCTAATCAGGAAATGCAGGTTACACCCCAGCCCCCTTTGTGTCACTGTCTAGTGCGAGGTGAATAACAACCCAACTGTCAAACTGACCCAGACAGGGAATCCACAAACAAGGCAGAGTCACAGAATGGTTTAAGCAAGAAAATGCTCACTTTCTAAAAGTGGCATTTTCAAACGCACAATCTCATAATCAACATTACTAAAAGATGTATTTTTAAATTGTGAGTTCAGGCATCCCAAACTCCACATGTCCATTTACTCTCTAGGGGAATCTACACTTTAATCATATTTAAAGGTAGCCCCCATATTATCCTATGAGAGAGACAGGCCTTGCAACAGTGAAAAACGAAGTTGGCAGTATTTCACTGTCAGGACATATAAATCACATTACTATATATCCTACCTTATCCATACACTGCACCCTGCCCTTGGGGCTACCTAGGGCCTACCTTAGGGGTGCCTTACATGTAAGAAAAGGGAAGGTTTAGGCCTGGCAAGTGGGTACACTTGCCAAGTCGAATTTACACTGTAAAAATACACACACAGACACTGCAGTGGCAGGTCTGAGACATGATTACAGAGCTACTTATGTGGGTGGCACAACCAGTGCTGCAGGCCCACTAGTAGCATTTGATTTACAGGCCCTGGCACCTCTAGTGCACCTTACTAGGGACTTACTAGTAAATCAAATAGGCCAATCATGGATAAACCAATTACATACAATTTACACGGAGAGCATATGCACTTTAGCACTGGTTAGCAGTGGGAAAGTGCTCAGAGTTCAAAAGCCAACAGCGACAGGTCAGAAAAAAATAGGAGGCAGGAGACAAAAAGATTCAGGATGACCCTGCATAAGCAAAAGTCCAACAATGTTCAAGAGGCAGATTGCAATTTGCGACCCATTTGGGAATGGCCTCACTCACAGGGATAGTGGCCTGCTGGGGTCAGCAGACCACCATGTCTGTGACTGCTTTTTAAATAAAACAGCTTTTTTTTATTAAAGGACAACAGCATGCTTCAAGCGCGATGCGAAAGAGAAATGCTCAGCATTTCTCTTCCGCTCCAGAGGAGGGTGCAGGCAGAGGCATGAAAGGAAAGGCCTTTCCTTTCCTTTCATGTCTCTGCAAGCATTTCTGCAAGCAATCTTAATGCCATTATCTAGGCCCGCTTCCCTCCTGTGCACTATTTTTGCATGGGAGGATAAATAGGGCGCTAGGGCCTTTGAGTAATTTTTTGCCCAGGAACGCCTACCTTGCATCTCATTGACGCAAGGTAGTTTTCCGCTCGCAAAATATGATGTTAACTCCAATATTTTGACGTTAGACTACTCTAGCATCAAAATACCAATATAGAGTTAAGTTTGCGCTGAATTAGCGTAAAAAAAAAATGACGCTAATTCAGCACAAACAGAGTATAAATCTGGGCCTAAATTTCATACTCTAGGACCACTCTCTGAGAAAGCTATTGTGAGCCTTTTGTTTATCTTCAAGGGTGGGGTTTACAGTAGGAGAGAGTCTGCACTCTTCACTATACTTGGTACACCAGAGAAACTTGTCAGTGTAATAGCTGTGGGGGAGGTGTTGTGTATAGAGCAATGGACAGTGAGAGCTATTTTGTAAATACCTCTGTTTTCTATGAGAATCTGTTTGAATGAGTCCAATGGAGTGATCTGGTATGATCAGACATCAACCAAGTTTCAATGTAGAGGGCTGCTTTTAATGGAGTAAAGAGAATTAACAAAATTCAGAAAGTAAGTAAACATGCTAAGAAATCATAGAGAGGACAAAGGTTTGTACCACTAATCTGAGGGTATTTTGTGGAATGATGCATTTAATGCCTCCTACTAGCCTGGTTTGGTGGTGAGAATTTTTAGCTTGGGAATTGATGTTATTCTGTAAGTTAATTTTTCCAAGTGTAAAGCACTCAGTACAATTGTTTTCAGTTCAGCATGTTATTTACAGTTAACCATGTTTTCCCTGGAGTTGTGCATGTCAATGCAGAGAAGGAGGTGAATTCAGTTTTCAGAGTGTTTAGTTTAAGGTGGCGGTGACAAATTAATGATTAAAATAATTTTTGTATCTCTGCCACTTCACATATTGTCTTGTAGTTAGGAGACTTTTAAACAGAGCTGCCTGTTGTTCACATTGAGGCAACAGGAGATGTTTGAACGATTGAGAAGTAATGAGAGGTGTTTTGTGTATGCTTTAAAGAGAGTCAGGGAAGGATTGGACTGTTGGACTACTCCCTGGTAGTGAGGCTAAGTGGTTTGACAGTATGTTTGTCAGTTTTATTTACAGAAATCAGTTTTTCTCAGTGTTTGGGCATAGTTTCTCAACCATCGTTCAATTGTTTACAAAAGGCTAGCATGACAGAATCTATTGAGTAACTCTGTCAAACTGGGAAGAATGAGACAACATCATTCAACGTAGACCAGGATTTTGACAGCATCATCTGCTATTTGTACCACAGTGGTTGTTGTGTTACTGCCAACACAGAATCTTGATTGAAGATCATCCAGGGGCTGGTTGCATTTCATTGTTAAAAGGCAGTCATTATTTAATTATGTAGATTTCCAGGAGTTGGCTAGGACATCCTCATTGAAAAATAGTCAGAAATTATGTAGGTTTTCTGAATTGGATCATTTGAGCACAAGAATGACTTGGCTGATTTTTACATTTTCTTCCACTATGTGCTGCCTTACGGAGATTGACTAGGATTGTTATGTGTGGACTATATGCTTCATTAACTTGGCTGGTATAGAATGGCAGAAGTAAGAAGAATGTCTTAGTTCAGTATCAGTCTTTGTCAATTCTGTCTGCTTTATCTCATACAATGGAGACCATATCTATGCGGACTTGCAGACTAGTGCGAAAGAGAGTATCTCATGAATGTCAGGTATAAGAGTCCTATTTTTCCTATTTTTTCCTGGAAGAAGGTAGATAATGTTTCCCAATTTGTCCATTAGTTTGGTGATGATCTTCTATTCAGGATAGAGCTGCATGTGTCTCTGAAGTTTCTTGATCAAATCATTTGTGTCTTTTTATTGACCCATTACATATATTTTGGTAAGTAGAAGGGTAAAACATAGTGGGAGATGGTGAAAGCCGTCAATCGTAATTGGGTTTTGACTCTTAATGCAGCCAGTTTTGAGTATTGGGAAGTTGTGAGTTGTGAGTATTGGAAACTTTGACATGCGTGGGTGCTGAGCAAATGTCATTGAGTCATTGTATAAGGTTAATTTGGGTCTCTCCAGTGATGACCAGAGACACCTATGAAGATGCATTTTACCACAGAATGTATTCATTTTTGTCTTTTCCATTAAAATTATTTAACTTCTGGGCATTTCTTATCTTCTGGATAATTTCTTCCTAGTGAGAAGATGATGATATAATAAGAGAAGATCTGATTTGATCCCACCTTTTCATCTGCAAATGTAATAATCAGCAATCAATGTTTACAGTACTGCTTTCTAGGGACCAAAACACATGAAGAGTGATTTAGTTATAGTGGTAGAGGCCACAACAGGAGATTTCCCCCCTATATCTGCCTATAAATCCAGTCATTTCATAGTGAAGGTTATAGTGCCATTTTTCTTTCTAAAAAAAAGTATGAAATATTTATTCACCATTCTAAAACATTTTTCTTTCATTTATCAGGCACATTGACAGTAACCACAAGCAGATACGGTGGAGGTTTGTTTTCCATGGCTGCATCGATGGCTACAGCAGAGCAATTATATATGTGAAATATTGCACTAACAATCGTGCAGGCACAGTTCTTAATCTTTTCAGAGATGGAATATCCAGATTTGGACTGCCATTGAGGGTTAGGGGAGACATGGGTGTTGAAAACGTTGATGTTGCACGTTACATGGTACATAGAAGAGGATTAAACAAAGGCAGTTTTATTTGTGGCCGAAGTGTTCACAATCAACGTATTGAGCGATTGTGGGCAGAGTTAAACAGAGTTGTTGTTCGTTATTTCAAAAATGTGTTCCTTTGGATGGAACAAAATGGAATAATAGATATTCAAAATGAAGTCCATCTTTTTGCAATGCACTTTATTTACCTAAAGAGACTAAATAAAGCAGTTGTTGAGTTTGTAAACCAATGGAATGATCACCATATGCGTACAATAGGGCATTTAACTCCTTTACAGCTATGGACGGCTGGCATGCTCCATGCTACCTCAATGTTAGACACCTTCTGTGAGGGAGATGATTATGGGGTTGATAACTATGGTTACACATTTACTGCTGAAGGAAACGATTGTGTACAGGCCCAAGAACATATTTGAATTTTAAGTGAAGAAGACAGGGTGGCATTAAAGACTTTAATAGATCCTGACACCAATGATTCTAATCATGCAGTAGACATTTTCATTAACACATGTCATTTTCTTGCAAATCTGAACTATAATGTAGCCAGTGATTAAAATCTAATTCTTTTGTTCTGCTTTTCGATATACTCCAATGTCTTGTTTTCCTTTAAAAAATACTGTTCTTGTTTCTATGCATCAATGAGCAAGGTATATGACATTTTCTTTACAAATGTAAAAATTACACATTTTGTATAACACATTTAAATATTTGTGATGTCAATGATTGCATTCAACACCGTGGACTTAGAATTACTGTACCAATAAAGAAATTGTTATTAAAAAATAAACTGTGGGAACTGCGAGCTGGATAGTAAGCCAAAACTCCTTTAAGCTTTACAATGTTGGTGCAAGTTGCGATCGTGTGTTTCAATGATCACTAAACATGCAGCAATTGTAAATATAGTCTGAGTGCAAAGTCGGTTTCAGATTATTGTCAGCAGAAGATCTAATTGAAACACATGCCTTTCTTGGTACCATGACTGATGACGTGTTCTACCAATTTCAGAAATAAAGTTAAATATAATATCTATAGTCTGCATAACTCATTAAAACTATGAGGACAATGTCCAGGCACTCTAAATTAAAATAAAACACACAAACATGCAAATGTAATAGTGAACCTTAATGACTTAATGTATTGGCTCGAAAGGACAGGGCTTTTAATGGTCACACTATGGTATATATAACAAAAACATTCAAATCTGGATGACTGCTTGAAGGCACAAACAAGGCATTTGAGCCCAGAGAGAGTGGGAAATATTTGTCTTTTCCAGTTGTGATTTTATGAACTGGTGTTTGGAGACTCAATTGCAATCAATTAACCAATCAATCAAAGATAGCATTTGTAAAGCTCAGCACTATCACCCCTAAGGGTATCTGGGTGCTGAGGGTGCTGTTTCTTCTTTGAAAAGCCAAGTCTTGAGTCCCCTTCTAAAGATCACCAGGGAGAGAGCTGTTCGGAGGTCGAGGAGAAGGCTATTACAGGACTTGGCTGCTATGTTGGAAAAGGAGCGACCTCTGTTGCGGCTGAAATGAATGAGGGGTGTGTGGGCGAGATTTAGCGAGGTGGAGCATAGTTGTCTTGCTGGGACATAGAAGCTCAGTCGATGGTTGATGTAGGATGGCCCTAGGTTATGTAGAGCCTTGTATGCTAGTGTGACCTGCAGTTATTATGTGAGTTGCATACATTGTCATACTTCCAAATTGTCGGGAATGGTGTATAGATTCTGAGCTTTGCTTTTGTAAGAGTGTGTTCCTATTTCACTATTCTTTACATAATTTTTTGCTGGTTGTTTCCGTGATACTTTTTGTCAGAAATGATCCTCCTTGAGCGAAGGTGATACCATGTTTTGGCCTCTCCAAAATGGGAAATGATTCTATGTCTTGCACGATACCTGCTTGTCAAGAAGACACCATTGAATGTTTCCTATTGAAAGTCAAATTTTTTGCAACTATCCCACACATATACCAGTATTATCCCTATGCGCATTGTTAAAGGTATGTAATTTATCTGATCGCCTATTTGCATTGTTATCATTCAGGTGTTTACTTTCGTCTGCTGCGGGAAATAGTGAAAGAGCACATTGTTAATGCATTTTCCTGAGAAAAACATTCAAAAGCTTCGTGGAGTGCTCAACAACTAAGGTGACCCTTTTGGAAATGTCCTCAGAAAGTGTTTAATGGCACCTTAGTTGTACATACAGTGATGAAATCCTCTTTTTGCTGCGATACAAACGCTTGTTTAAAATGATAAGGGGGCATTAGAAATAGATAATTTTTACATACTCACCCCATTTCTTGCTGCATATATTGCTGTTTTAAGGCTCTGCACAATACAACACTGGCGTCAGTGTCCAGTGTTTGTGCTCTGAACCCTAAAACATTTATAATTTTACTAATCATTCGCTGTCATGCTAAAGCTATAGTTAGTGTCTGATGTAGAAACTGGACCCATGGCATGGAAATGTAAAAGTTAGTTGAGGACTGAAGCACTTATTCTACCCTTCTCTCAGTATAACAAAGGAAACAAGACGTCAGGGCTACTATTGTAGCCTGACTGCTGCAGTGTAAAACGTCCTGTTAAAATAACCCATTTTAATAGGTAAAATCCTCCTTTTTAAATATTAGGAAGTCACCTCTATGTAAGTGCTGCTGTCAACAAATTAGAGTGCATGGTATTTATAAGTGCCACATGTTGAAAATTAACATTGCAATGTCACTGTAGCAACAAGTCCCTAAGGCCCTCATTATGAGATTGGAGGCAAATGCCACCTACTGCCACAAGATACCGTCGCCCTGGCTACTGACCATCCATGGCATTATAACCGTAGCCGGAATCCCGCCAGCATGCCAGCAGAATTCCGGCTACAGTCATGGCGGCGAACGGAGGTAAGGTGGCGCTGCTGCGAGCAGCAGCACCACGCCAGCAAAACACCGCCTACCGTATCATGTTACATGATATGGCCTGGCAGTGTTATGCTGGCGGATGCTTCTGCTGGCAGCAGCACTGCATCCCGTATCCTGTCCTGCCTGTCAAGCAGATAAGTTGGGTTCTCCGACTAGAGGAGGGTGTGGGGGGTGTTGTGTGCGTGTGTGTGACTGTGTTTGAATGCGTGCATGCGTGTGTAATGCGTGTGTGCATGAGTGGGTGTGTGTGTACATGCATGTTGTGTCATGTGTTTCGTGTGTGCCTGGATGTATGTCCGTGAGTGTTGCTCTAAGTGTGTATGAATGTATGCATGTGGTAACGCGTCCCAATCTAGTTAATTTATTCACTCTGGGACTCGTTTTAGGCCAATGAATCTTTTGACCCTGATTGAAGACACTTTAGGACGAGATAACTAATCAACATGTCAATCAACAAATCAATACCATTATCAATAAGACTCGGAAACCACCATGACCTTTCAGTCATGAATAACCACACCAGTTTAATACGATTATATGATGTTTATTCCCTATTGGTTACAATTCTACCAGTAAGTTTATTAGTCTCAAAACCATGAAACACATCAAAATAGTCATAATATGGCGACTTGAATAGGATTTCATCAAAGCAAAGATCATGAACATTAGAACATAGCACGACGTCAACATGGATTAACCTTAGCAGAGTATCATTAGAGCATTATTCAGCAAAGCATTGATTCAGTCACTTGTCTATTTGCGTCTGTTTAGTGAGCCTCTTAACTAACCTCGAATTAGCATTGGCATGTTGGGCTTCATGCAAAATAATTTGGTAACACTAATTTGGAATACATCTAACTATGGTCTCTGTCAAAAGGAAGCAGCTGGTACCTAGAAAGGAAAGGCAAACAGACAATTACAATTTCATCATCATATAGTTACCCTCCGTATTGGGTCAGCATACAGGGTCAGTCTTCGTCCACAGTTGATTCGCCATCAGCCAGGGAATTCAGCAAGACGGGTAAGGAAGGGACACTTCCCTCATAAGGAGGAAAAGTATAGAACGGGCAAGATAAGGGCGAGGATGGTTTGAAGAACCAAACAGCAAAGTCTCTAGGCAGAGTGACAAAGTGTCTGGGTCATATCAAAAATTTGCAATGGCATCTCCCTAATGTCTCATTGTGTCAAAGGTTTTTATCCCTTTTCTGTTGTACAGTCCCCTAATTTCTGATTGGGTAGGGCTGGCACCCCACTATCTCCATCCAATGGGTCTCTATTGATTTCATCAAAATTGTCACCCCATAACAGTTCTCACGTAGTTTATTGGTTCTTGTGATTGACGTCTCCAGCGGGTAGAATGTCCGGTATGATTTCATACTCTCGTGGTCCTCTCACATCCTCAGTCAGTAGGTCCATTGTCTGTACCGGTTTAGGTGACCTTGTACCTGTAACTAGTCTAAACTGTTGAATTCAGCAAAAATGTTTCTCTGAGCAAGTCGAATTTCATGGGAACGGATCCACTACGGTTACATACATCCTCTAACTTTGGAAAAATACGAGTTCATGTCCTTCAGCAAGTCAGCACACTGCACGTTAGAAAAACACATTTATTATGGAACCGGGCAGCTCGGCCTCGACTCATGCTAACTAAGGCCTAATGATTTACTAGCAAATCCTTAACATATAACTCTTAATATTAGTGTAGAATCATTCATTAATTGTTACTTCATCTTTAGTCAATTTCATTAGTCATTGTATACATTGACGGCCACTCCTCATGGGCACCTTTCAAGCGCACGTTTAGCAAAACACATTAATACATTTTCTATGCGGCATTATTATGCATTAGTTCATAAACATTTCATGTTAGCTTTGAGTATAAATCTACGCTCCCTCACATGCATGGGTGAATGTGTGTATGTGTGTGTGTATGTGGGGGGGTCAGGCGGGGGCGGAGACCGCTATCAGTACCAGGGAAGGAATTTCCTGGCAGTGATAGTGCCTACCATCATGGTTTCCGTAGTGGCACAGAACCCACAGAAACCATTGCGGTGGGCGGGGTCAAAATGCCATGGGCGGCCTAGTGGCCTGGTGGCCGTTACCGCCATGGCGGTCGGTGTGTTCACTTGGTGGTTTGGCTTTGGCCAAACGGCCAATGTCATAATAGTGGAGGTATGTACCGCAAGCCTGTTGGAGGTAATACCTCTACTATAACATCGACCGACCGCCAGGGTTATAATGGCCCCCTAAAACCTATTTTCATTTTGAAAGGTCTTGCTGTCATATGTATAAGACCATATTGAATTCTGATTTTTAATAAAAAGAAATAATTGCCTGAGCTGTCAGAAGACTTAATAGCGTTAACCTTTGCAAACTCCCAGTCTGTGCTCAAGCCCGGGAGTATGTGTGAAAAATGTCCAAATGGCCTCCCAGAAGCAAACAATAGGCTGACCTGAATAAACAGAGATGACCCCGAGGAATTCCACAGAATATTCAGAGGGTAGGTTGTGAACATAATTTTGACATTGTAATGTCAAGTCCTGCTTAACACCTCTGTTGGGAAACATCCCCAACCATGACTCCTGAACAACGAAGTTGTGAAAAACGAAAGTGGAACAACGCTTTCATTAACCACGACTTCGTTGTTCTGTGCCTTAACCACGCATGTGCTGAACCACACACATGTGTGGTTAAGGCACAGAGGAAGGGAGTCCGCATAGTCGGAGGACGCGATCAGGTAAGTGGGGCGGGGACCATTTTAGGGGCAGGGGTGGGGGTTGTTGTAGTTTTAGGATGGGGTGGCAGGCCAGGGTATTTTTAGTTTTTAGGAGTGGGATTGGGGGGGCAAGGTAGTTTAGGTTTTAGGGGGTTGGGGGTAGCGGTAGTGGTAGGGGCAGGGTAGGGTTGGGGGGTCAGGGTATTTTTAGTTTTTGGGGCGGGATGGGGGTCGGGTAGTTTAGGTTTTAGGGGGATAGCGGTTGCAGTAGTTGTAGGGGCGGGGTGTGGGGGTCGTTATATTTGTAGTTTTCAGGGTTGGGGTCAGGGTAGTATAGGTTTTAGGGGGTGGGGAGTGTGGGATTGCGGTACTTTAAGGGGTAGGGGGTCGATGTAGTTTTGGGGGTAGGTGGGTCAGGAATTTTTTTGTTTTTAGAGTGGGGTGGGGGGTCGGGGTAGTTTAGGTTTTAGGGGGTGGGGGTTGTGGTAGTTTTAGGGGTGGGGTGGGGGGTCATTGTAGTTTTAGGGGTGGGGGTCTGTAGGGTGCGGGTGTCTGGGTATTTTTAGTTTTTAGGGGCAGGGGTGGGGGGTAGTTTAGGTTTTGGGGGGTCTCAGTAGTTTTGGGCGAGGGGTGGAGGGTTGGAGTATCTTTAGTTTTTAGGGGCTGGGTAAGGGACAGGGTAGTTTAGGTTTTAGTGGGTGGGAGTCGCAGTAGTTTTAGGGGCGGGTAGTTTAAGTTTTAGGTGTGGGGGTTGGGGTAGAATTGTTTTAGGGGTGGGGTGGGGGGTTGGGTACCATTGTTGTAGGGGTGGGGGAGTTGCATGCTGGAACCACGCATGCCATTCCACGCATGCCTTTACCAGGAATGCCTCTACAACGAAAAATCGTTGTTAAGGCATTCGTGGTAAAGGCATTTGTGATAACAATGCTGTTGTTGTTCTAACCGCGTTGTTTAGACATGCATGGTTCCAGCATTCGTGGTTCTGACTTCTATTTGTTCTGTTGAGCCACATCTAACATTTGACAGGAAGAGAACAGGATGCCAAGACAATTCTTGTGTATTTGATACCTTTTAACTCAAAGACTCTGTTTGTGACTTACCAGGCAGCTGTCTCTGGGTTTGTTGTGGTACAGTGAGTGCTTCAAACTGGATTTTAGTTTTACCACAGTATACCCCCCACTCACATAGCCTCAGAGCCATAGTTTAGTGTGGCCAAAGACCTTATCCACCATGAGTTTGCCCTGACACATTACATTTTTGGCCTGTTTACAGTAACTATAGCAAAAGTAGGTTGCTCGTGGCCTGGGAGCTATTACTCTATTGGTCATAGAGGAACTAGCAGTATCCTAGGGTGTTTCCCACCTACTTGCTGGTGAACCTTACAAGACTGGGCCCTCATCCAGCCTTTATCAGAAAAATACTAAACTTGCTAAAGGATGCCAGGCAGACTGAATATGCTGCACTTGGCTTCTTTGGCCTGTTAGAAGGACCTGAGGATTTTGGACCAACATCCTCTTGAAACCCAAGGATACAAAGGTCTTCTAGGATTATGAGGCTGATCCCCTGGATAGCACCAGGAACATAAACAAGCTGAAGAGGACATTCTTGTGAAGAAATCCGTTTGAACAGTAGCAACTGGACCTGGAATGGAATTTGCTGTTTCACTCAGCCAGACACCCTGATAGTCTACAACTACTCTACCTGAGGTCTGGTGGACATTATCAGTGTGTTCCTGTGGTTGTTTGGGCACCCCAAGACGTTTGTGAAATTAGCTCCAGAGCTTCAAGGGGACTGACTGCAAAAATTATTTGATTGGCAGTTCCACACTGTCAGATTGAAATTCCTCAGAAAAATGTAAAAGTTTGGACTTGGAAAATGTTTCTAAATTTCCTACTTCCATGTCCTAGCTAGGCCAATCTGCTTGGTGTATCCAACTGGATGAGGCGGCCCTGCTGTCAACACATACAACACTCTTTTATCATTAAATTCCTCTCACTTTTGAGGCAATGCCCTCCTGTGAAGGGCTCTGGTTGTCAAATCTCTCCTGCTCTCTCTGTGTCTACCTTTATGCGCTTCTGGCAGGAAGGAACTGAAAAGGCTTCTTTAGTAATCATAGTTCTGAATCTTTTCCTTTTGTATATAGACATCAACACAGCTACAAAGAATTGTAGGTACTTCCATACCCAACTTCTTTGTTAAATGCCCTCCATTTTAGATGCAATGAGTCTGTAAACAGTATGGTAGGGTTCATCAATCTCCACATGGTAGTCACCATCACCACATATGCTATCTTTGCCAATGATTACTAAAAAGTTGTTCTGAATCTGGGGCACTGTACTTACTCTACAGTCATAAGGGCATAGTTTTGACTGATGCTGGCCTCTTCAACAGGGGTAGGGTTGTTTTCCATCGATGATTAAGTCAAAAAGGGTCAAAGGGACAAGGGAAGATGTCTTGTTCTTCTGCTTCAATGAGAACACAAACAGAAACAGGACCAAACTCTTTCCACCTTTTCACATATAGAAAGATGCAAATGCTTCTTTGAATTGTTTTTGCAGGATCCTTCACAAAAACAGTCTTGCCCATAACGCAGACACACTTGTGTCATGGTACAAGGGTGCCTACATTGGTGCTAGGCAGCCACATGTTTGCCAGCATTGAAAGACTACTAGAGTGCCATATCTTTTCAATTTGGCCCTCATCACCTCCCTCCCATTCATGCAAAACAGTGCAGAAACTTGCATTGGTGCACTATGTTACGTGAACTCTTAGTAAATCTGTCCTTAAATCTGAGATCTGAGCCTGTTGATCTTGTGGAACAGTTGCGTCATCCCCTTTTCAACTCTGGATTGTGGTGTGATGCTGTCTGGAAGGTGCATCCTACTACATGGGTCCATGTTGGGCTCCATCATATTTTTTTGCAATGTATTTGCTAGGGCAAACAGACTACAGCTTAGCTAAAGGCAATTTATTTAATAGTTTATGCATACTATTTTGAGAGGTACCTGTGGAAGAGTCCATTTTTTCAGCCTCTGGCATACTATTTGAAATGTTCTTTCTTTGTGTCAGCTTCCTTGTTAGTGTGGTTTGTATTTTGAATGCCTGACTTATCTCATCCATTCAGTCCTCTCCCTTAAAGAGCCTTGACCCCTTTGACTTCTCCGTTCCCCCACCTCCTTGTACACTTCCATGCACCATTTTATCTCTTCATCCCATTCCTACCTGGATCCCATCCCTGCATTTGATCCTCTACATTTACATCTGTACCCTGTCCTGGTATTTTTGCTTAACACACCTTGACATGGTAAGAACTCTAGTAGAATTATCTTCATGGCCTCACCTCAATATTGTGTAATGTCTTTCTTCCACTCCCTTGCCCAGGGTGTATCCCCTGCAGTCTTTTTTCCCTTTCTGTCTTTATTCTTTGTTTGTGCCATTCTCTACCTTATACCATGCTTTGTTCTTACTTTGCTGTTTTTTTGTGACTGGACTCCTGGATACCCTCATGCTTCCTACCTTCCTTTTGCACGAAAATGCCATTTCCATCATCTATCCCAACAAAACCTGATCTCTGTCTATATGTCTCCCCAGCTACACTCCTCTTATTCAATTGCCCACCTGTTCTCTCTCACCATTGCAGTCCGTTGCGTACCTCCACAACAAGTTACTTACCTTTGGTAATGCCATATCTGTGAGAGACTCTATCTAGCCACATATTCCTTACCGTAGAATACTCTGTAGGTGTTACACTTGATCTGGAAATTTTCAAGCAGTTAACATGCGTGCATGTTGTTGGAGTAATTTGGCCCTGTGTCAGCATCCTCCACACTGGAAATGATGTGTGCTGTTCCTATATAGGTGCCACACCGGCATGCAGACGTCCCTTCCATTTGTGACTTGCTACGACAGGAGTGTGGAGCCACGATGAAGACTGACACCTGGTCTGAAATTCTAAGGACCTTAGAATGGTGACCCTCACACTGTAGTCAGTTTATAGTGTGGAGAGGATGTGAAGGCCAGTAAGAAATCTGCAGATAGAGGGCCATAATTATCACTTGGTTTGTATCAATCATGCACCAAGCAAAGTGGTGCAAGAGCGACGGAAACCCTGAGTCAGATATTTGAAGCCACACAAAGCCACTTTACGTGGCTCTGAGTGGCTTCAAATGTCAGAAGTAACGCAATGCATTGCAAATAGCTGCTTTACGTTATTCTTCCCTGTGAAGGCGTTTCATGGGTGAAGGAGAAGGGTTTAGAGTTTGCTCCTACAACATTAGCTAATACATTTGCAATAGACAATGACATTAAGGATTTGTTTATGAAGGTAAGGAAATTATTAGCAGGGAAAGAACTAATAGTTAAAGATAATCAGTCTGGATTTTAACCTCCTTCTGTGTGGACACAATCTATACAAATGTTAGGAAAGGAAGTAGAGACATTTGAGAGAGTAATAGAAAAAGGGGTTGAAGATCTCTCTGCTAAAAGATTGTGGAGTAAGAACAACTTTTCTAAGGAACACAGAGAAGCTTGAGAGCTGTGATAGTGTAAGGATTAAACCAGGTGACAAAGTAGGAAGTATAGTGGTTATGGATACGGATGATTACATGAGGAGGATGTACGCTTTGTTAAATGTAGCAGCACATTATAGGAAATCCAATAGAGAGGAGTGGAAGGCTCTAGTAGTAAGAATCAAAATAATTCTAAGGTTAGCTAAAGACAATTAGTTAATCTTGTCAGGATGAATATGATTTTCTTAATAATGAACACCCAATATTACAATGCCTGTATGGGTTACCCAAGATTCATACAAATATCTATGATCCCCCTATGAGACCAATAGTCTCAAGTCTGAGTTCCCTTAGGAACCCCCACAGCAAGTATGTAGAGTGCTTTTTTGAACCATTAGTCTTAAAACACCCTTCGTACATCACAGATGCAGCTGATGTGATTTGCAAAATTTAAGACAGCCACGTGGTGTTCACTGACCACAGTGGAAGGCTGGCAGAAAAGAACATCCTCTTCCCAAAGGTATCCAGCTTTTTGGATTTCCGGTCCAGTGGAGTGGTAGGGAACATGCCCAGTTTGACTCGAGAGGGGGAGGCGTGCACCACAAAGCTCTCCGGGGTGAGGTGCTGAGTAAGGAAACTGGGGTCCCCAGGATCGGAGCAATTGTGGTGGCCAATTGTCTCTATGTACATGAGCCCCTGTGCAGGACTTGGACCAGGCCCTGAGTAAGACATCACTATGGGCTTGCTAAAGGTAAGTAAGGGTTCAGATGGGGCACTCTTGGCTGAAACACTTCTGTCAAGACATTTGTCTTGACTGCCACTGTAGGTCCCAAATACCTTAGCTGACCTATGCACTACCATAGCAAATGAGGCACTCTCCTCTGGAGATACTAGTGGGAGAGACCAAGCCAGATTCTGATGAAGTGTCTAACCCACTGGCATCTGCCAGTTCCCAATACCAGTTGTCCTCAGTATCACCTTGGGTATGCTGGAATCCATATGTTTCCTCAGACCCCTCCCATTCATCTCCCCTCCAGGCCTGTCGAATGAAAAATGTACTAGCTCTGACCCAGAGGGCATGTACTCAGTTGGTGCCGGAACTGGTGTTGGACGCCCGTCCAGCTCCATATCGGTGTCAGGAATGACAATAGGGATGGTGCCACCATGGGTCAGCGGCGGGACTGTCGGTACTGGAGCTGGTGCCTAGGAAGGTCTTGGTCTCACAGTCAACTCTACTCGCGATTCAACACCAGATCTATAGGCCAGACTAGCACCAAGGGTGAAACTGCCAGCCAGGATCCAGTGGGGGCCATTCCTGAGTCTGGGGGGCCCAAAGGTATTACTGAGGGACTGGGCCGCTCAAATATGAGGTGCATGGCCGGATACAATTTTTAGCAGCTGGGTAAGGGTCATTCCAGCTCAGGGAAAGTCAATAAAGCACACAGCTGACCCTATCTCAGGCTTTGCTCAAGCATGTGACTTAGGCTGCTGATTCTGCTGTGCGTTGCGTTGGTGCGTTTGAGTCGAAGTTCTCTTTGGCTTCTTGGATCTCTTCTTGCAGTGGGACTTTCCCGATGACTTTGAACTGGACTGCGACCGCTGGGTGTGGCTCTACGAGCAATCCCAGAACCTTCCTCGCAACCAGGGTCTTGAGCGTGGTGGCATCATCCAACATTAGAAGCAAAAGTTCTTGAGGGAACGGTCCTTCAGTGCCTTTGGGTGCATTGCACAGCAGTCCTCGCAGGTCTTGGAAGTACCACAGACAAACCAAGTGTGGACATCTGCTTGTGACGGGTACCACATGGCTTCAAACCAGTATTTTTCTTTGGGGATATCCTGTCAGACCAGGAGAAAAATCTCGTAATTTTATTTTGACAAAACGTCAAGGAATACACATTTAAAAGTCGACTAAGTTAGTTCTTCATGGATCAGCGCTATCTGGGATGGGAAGGAAAGAAGTGAAGTGAAGGTTGGCTCCTATATAGACACCATGCATGTAATTTCCATTGTGGGTGATGCTGACAATGCCAATGTGGACCCGAATTACACCACCTACCGGCATGCGGGGGTGTTGCTTGAAAACATCCAGATCCAGTCTGACAATTCTAAGGTAAGGAATTTGGAGATGGAAATCTCTATCAGATATTCCAGTTGCTTATACTATTCCCTGACTGTGCCCTTCCCAAATACCTTGTATGTGCTTTTACCTCTTCCACCCTGGCCCTACTGAGTCTGTACTATTTTAATTTCTAATCTTCTCAAACACTCCATCTTCATTGTTGTATTTACTGTCATTAGCCCCATTATACCTTGATATTCTCTTTGTGCTATTTGGTTTATATATTTTGCATGTCCTCGGCCATACGTGGCCTGGAGGCAAATCTCTACTATTTGATACTTCCTGTAAAAAACCCTTGCTTGTTTTTCCTTGAGAGCTCCATTGTCCCTGTATTCTGTCCCATGCCGTACTAGCTGAACACCCAGGCACTCTACCCACAAATTATCCTTATTTGTTCAGTATTTCTTCTCCTCCTGCTGGACAACCGTTTGTGACCCCATCTGTTTGTCTCTACCCACCTATGCACCTTACATGTGCCAT
The DNA here is from genome assembly GCF_031143425.1 of Pleurodeles waltl. Lineage (NCBI taxonomy): Eukaryota > Metazoa > Chordata > Amphibia > Caudata > Salamandridae > Pleurodeles > Pleurodeles waltl. The sequence continues at coordinate 912,657,707 of NC_090448.1, read as the reverse complement.
TCTATCTCATGATTACACTACACCAAATTATCATTAACATATCTTATTAACAGTGAACTGTGAAATATTTCCTATCTGCCCAGAAGGACACTCAGAGACTGGCTGCATGGGTCACAACACCATGACATTTACCCTGCTCATCTGTGGGTTCTCCACCTTGATCTAGGTTTCTTCATTCATGTAGCTCAATGCCAAACAAGCCTACACAAGTGGGCCCCTTCTCTCCTTGCCTAAGCTAGAGAGATAAGTCTGCAGGACTGATCACATAACATTTAGATATTACATCATTTTACATATAAACCTTACAAGACTTCAATGCAGAGTTCAAACTTGCAAGGTCTAAGAAACTGTGGCACTGATTTATACTTTTTGGTGCAAAACTGCACCAACTCAGTTTTGCACCAAGAAGTTTAGCACCGACTTGCACCATTTCTGTGCACCAGCCGAGCACCATATTTATAGAATCGTGCAAGCCGGTGCAAAGGGTATGCTAGCAGCAAAAAAATGACTTTAGTTGGGTTGGGCTGGCAGTATGGAAGATGGGGTTTTTGCACCAAAAACTGATGTTAGGCAGGTTATAGTGAAAAAAATGACTCTAACCTGCCTAGAGTCATTTTCTGATGCAAAACCATCCATACCACATGAACCCTGTGTTTGAAAAGACAGGAGTCATGCCCACCACCCCAATGGCCAGCACAAGGGACCAGGGTCCACTGGGCATGGCCAATGCACCCAGTGCCATGTAGGGCGGCCCATTTCAGGGCCCCCATTGGCACCTTAAAAAATTAAATAAAATACTTACCTGTACTTACCTATGATGGGGTCCCCCATCCTCCGCTGTCCCTCTGGTGTGGTTGGGGGTGCCCCTGGGACCTGGGGAGGGCACCTGTGGGCTTATTGTATGGTGTTCCACCATGGAAACAGGCCCAAGGTCCCCTAATGCCTGCTCTGACCCAGACGTTAAAAAATGGGGCAAAGCAAGCTTTGCCCCATTTTTGACCCCTCCTCCTTCCCGTGTACCATTTTTGCATGGGAGTATAAATATGGCGTTAAGGCCATAGAGTTATTGTTTGCACGGGAACGCCTACCCTGCATCTCATTAAGGCAAGGTAGGTTTTCACTTCCCAAAAAAATTACCTTAACTCCATAAATTTGGCGATAGACGGGACTAGCACCAAAGTATAAATATGGAGTTAGTTTTGCACCGAATTAGAGTAAAAAAGAAATGATTCTAATTCGGTGCAACCTGAGTATAAATATGCCCCTCTGTTGTCTAAACTTAATGCTCGCAAGTCTTGGACATCTTTACGGATAACTGTGTCAATGAGCTGTTGATTTATCACCTTCATCCACCCAGTTGAGGTGGGCTGCCATTCATCTGATTGCATGCCTAAAATTCAATAAAGTTAATTAAAAAAAAAAAAATCACCTTCACAAACACTCTCATATAGAGAATCAGTCCATCCTTCCCTTACACTGTGAAGAACTCTCCTCTCATCTGCTACTGCTGTCATTTGAAGTCCGACAGCCTTCCTCCCAATAAAACCACATCATCAAAAAGTCACTCATTTCTTCTTTCCTTCTATGCAACTCATTCACTAATTGTCTTATCTTGGCTGAGAAGAGACTGGTATTTAATTCCTATATCTATAACTGTTAAGCTTGACTTTCTGATTACTGCTTTCCTACATTGCAGCAACCCAGTTTCCTAAAGAACACGCAGGACAGGTCGTCTGGCGTGTACAGCACCATACAAGGTGCCTTTGACTATAGCAATATTAGAGAAAGCCAAAGCCGATGTATTTACACACAATTTCCTAACTTACCATATTAACTAGTGAGTATCACTACTACTCAACACAGTTTCAATATGCTAGTTAATCAGATTCCACTGAAGACTGAACAACAATCCACTATTCAACATGGTATCTTTTCTGTTTGGTCAAGATATAGTTGTTCTATCCAATGCTCAAAATAAGAATGATAAATGCAATCCTGGAGGCAATCAGCTGGACACCATGGCACCATCGACTTGTAGGACATAAAAGTCAAAGGAATTTGCATATCTACAGCAGAAGGTCCTCAACTCGTACCTGCAATGCTAGATGTAATCCTGGGAAAAGGCCTGTCACCATTTATCTTTTTGTGGCAGTGGCATTTCTAATCTAAGGTACAATTAAGCAGGAGAAAACTGATTTACATCTGTGAAATACATTTTTTGGTTCTATTCATTTGTAAATCCTTCCATTAACAGAAACGGCTTGGTGAAATGGATTAATAGAAGGCTAAAAGTTACAACCTCAACTGCAAATGCACTTGAAGATTTCTTTTCACCTTACAGCAACAGAACAAAATCAGCACTCCTGCTGCTCCTCGTGTGCTCAAAAAGCATTATTTTTGAAGCAGTTTGGCATTAGTCACGCAAAAAACATTACCACCGTACAGCAGAGAGGAAAGGTCTACTGAGCTATCCAGAGAGCTATATGTATGGAGCAGCATTACAAAGTAACCCAACCCAGGATATACAAATGTGGAATCATGTTTCAATACACTTGCTCACCTATCAGAGATGCATCTAACTGAATCATTGTTTGGTCTGTGGTACAGATTCGAGAGACTGACCACCAACTTTCCCTTCCCTTTCCCGAAATAATTATTGGGGAGAAAATTGTAAACAGACCTACAAATGTGGGCCCGGAGTTTGGGAGAGCAATACAAGAGGACTGGTTGCTTTTGGGAGATGCTTCCGCCCAACTGCAAGCTCTCAAATGCATTCAGTGGCAAAATATGAACTGGCCTAAAATAGTTGGGGAAAATATCAATCATTCACTAATATAAAACCCCAGAAACTGCTACTATTATAGATGTAGTTGTTATGTATGGTTTAGGACAATTCATGACCAATAGCAGGGATGTGTGATATAAAACATCCTAGATTTTTCCAATTTTTAAAAAACTTTCTAATATGACTGCAGAATTTATAATATTTTCCCTTATTCTGATACACAAGGATTGTGTGATTATTGTATATATTACTAACCTATTATTCTAAAACATCAATAGCTGTGTATGGCTGGACTGTCTAACTCATACAACTCTGGATCTAGGTGAGCATAACTCATTGCAGAGAAACGTGAGAGACACCTATTGTTTTACCTGTTCTGTGACAGCTGTGTAATAACCAAGATCCGCAAGGAGCGATATGAAACTTTGTGGGTGCAACCTACGATTTGGGAGGGTTCACAACAGTGCAGTAGGTCCCTGATGACCACTCCTGGTGGGCTGAACAAATTCCACAGTGGTGGGAACTGTCACACAGGTCTGCTAGAGATAACTTAGTGCACAAACTATTCTAAAAGGCGATATGCACCTGCCCTTGTTACTGGCCCTAGAGAGCCAAAACCCAGAAAGATGGAAACACCTGGGAGGAGAGGACTAGGATGCAAGGCACAGTAGCTCAGTAGAGTAATTGTACCTGTTCTGTGAAGCATTCATTTTTACATATGCATATATACATCATTATCTTTACTAAGCAAAATGAAGCAATGGGTTGGACGATCAGTTATTGTGCTGCAGGCCATTTGATGATTTCATGGCTTGCACCCCCCATTACACTACATCCCTGAGAAGCCTGTCACTGCTTGCCATTGCAATACCTGCGAGTCAAGTGTTAAAGCGATTGTACTTGGCCCAGTTTGCAGAGCCACAAGGTGATGTACCCCCGGACATCAGAGGCAAATGGCCGCAGGCCTCAGGCCCTGTAGCCCCTGAAACCCTGTAGCCAACCAAACATTGTCTGACACAAGAAACAATAAAAAAATTCAAACGAGAACTCTGTCGATATGAAGAACTTCTATTTATTGTTAACCACTGTAAGAAAATACTTTATTGATCATTGTAACAACAAACATTGGCAAAGATTTAGAAAAAATAAGGTCCTTAGCAGTCTTTTGTAATATACCATGATAAACAAATCAGGAAGGGAAAGAAATGTGCTTTTCTAAAGGCACAGAGACATGCACCTTGCTATCAAATTAATTTGCAGAAGAAAAAGGCCTTTGAATGATATGAACTTCCACAAGACTATCACATGCACCTTGCTATCAGATGAATTTGCAGAAGCAAAAGGCCCTTGAATTTTACAAGCTTCCGCAAGACTGTCACACCTTCCTAGACAACAGCATGGTCAATCCTCTCTATCTAAAACACATGCTACTACATCAAATATGGAAGCAATCTACTCATCATCAAAACATGATTACTAGGCCCGCCCATATCCAGGTGAATTCAGTATCCCAAAGTCCATGTTTGTTTTAAATTCTTCATAGGACATTGAAAGAGGGAGGCGCAACACATGTCCACAGGTGTTTGCCTCTGGGAACATGGACAATTGGACTTGGCCACTGCATACATGAAGAAACTCTATTGATGGTTGAGGGCTGAAGCCAAGTGGTGGAACTGTGTTAGCAAAAGTTATAAAACACAGAATGTCTTTTATTTTGGCTTGACATGCGAGTTCTAAAAAAGGAAAAAAGGTATGAATCAAAATAGCAAAATAAGGATTAGTGTAGCAACTGTGATTGTTTTTATTCCATCTGCTAAATGAATACTTCAGTGACAGTTGATACATGATTAATTAAAACCCCTCATGATTTGCTATGCATCATTTCAGAAAAACTCACCAATTCTAGATTATTTGCTTTTAACAACAGAGAAAACGTCTAGTCCTGGCTTTAGCATATGTTACCATCCACACAAGCCTTCTCACCTCCCCCTCCCCTTAATAGGAGACTTACTACTGCTCAACATGTAGTAGGCATGGGTAGTCCATGTTGCTAGACCTGAATCTGACACATTCTCTGCCACTTCAAACACACGCTCCTTTTCCAAATAATGCTGGCATGCCAATAAAGTAATCTCAAAGACTTGGGACTGGAGGTAACTGCTACCTCTGCTGTGCAAAGGCTTTGCTCTGTTAGAAACACACACAGCAGACCCATTTATGCACCATATCTATTTTCATTACTTTTCCTCGATGGACAGCACAGTTTCCTGGTGAACTGGAGCTACCTCTGCTGCTGCAAACTTGCCATCACTTTTGTCACTGAACCACTGCTTATTGTGGAAACGCATTTTTAGTTTGAATCAAGCAAATCATAAACAGATGAAAGGAATGGAAAGATAGAGTAAATGAATTGTGAAACATTGTAAGGATCAATGAAGAAAGTGAGAGATTAAGAAAGCAACAATGATGAAGAAATCATGCGGTGGCGTGAGATTGTGAAAATACAGAGTAAGATAAGCAAGGGAGGGACCTGGTGGGATAAAAAGAATACTGAACTAGATAAAAGAAATCAAGGCAGTGAAAAAAAGGAAAGGGAGAAATAATATTTTAATAAAAGAGAAGTGAGGGAGGAATGCTGGTAGGAATACATGAAAGGCAAAGTTAAACTGGTTTATCAGGCGCTCAGGCACTGCCATATTGGCTAGCTTGAAACAGACAGTATGTGCCCATGTTTTCTTGTTCTGTGGACCGCAACGTGCCAAAAACAAAAAGTTTAAGAAAACAGCCCACATACTGGCCCTTCCAGGAAACCATCTGGCATTGCCAAAGACCCTGACATTCCAACACTGATTAATGTATGTAGAACTGATGAATAAAAGAAGGGAACAAGATGGGTAAACAGTGCTGACAACAATGAAGGCAAGGTTAGTATACATTTCCACTGAATGGACAAAAGAGGACAATGACAGTAAAAGCCTTAAAAATTGGAAGATATGGATGGAAGAGAGTGTTGCTACATCTATGAAGAACATGAAAAGAAAGAGTAAAATAAAGCAGTGTGGAGGGAAATATCAATGGAAGGACAAAGGATGTCTTCAAAAGTAGTGGAAGGAATTAACTAAATGTGGATGACAGAAAGAATGATAGCATAAAGGATGCAAACTATGAAAAAAGAAAGGTGATGATAGAGCAAAGAGTGTAAAATAGGGTGCATATAATGTAAGAAAGATATAAATACTTTTGTTAAGTAAGGAGAGACTGGGTGAACAAAAGAATGGTCTCAGATGAGAGATACCTTTAAAAAAATATATGTGCCTTGAATCTTTAAAATTTGGTTCTACTAAATCCTTTCCCATATGACTCAAACTGTATGATATTGAGCTATTTGTTGTATTAGTTCCTGAATTCCACAAAGTCCATGTTGAACAGCATTGTTTTTTCACTGTATTTCTTTATTCATTTTAATTATAGGAGTACATGAAGCATGATTACAATTGAGTAGCTACCTTTTACTGCGATGACACTTCAGTTAAGCTGGAACAACCTTGTCAATAGTCATATCACACAAAATTAAGTTGAGAAAATGAAATAAATTTTGCACATACTTTCCAATTATGTGCACATTTATCCTTTTGTCCTTACAATGGATTTTACTCTATGAAAATGAATCCAATAGATGTGTCCTTCTTTTTCTCTCTATACTACACAGTTATCTTTAGGAATTCTTACATACCATGCTTGCTATAATAGGTTGTTTTGAATTGTAATTCCAATGGCTGTGTAGCCATAAGTTGAACTATAATGGAACATTTTCACTTGCCTTCTCAATCTTGTAGGTAATCTCTCCAGTAACCAATGATGTGTTATTCCTGTATCCGGTAGTTACTGCCTGATGGACTGAATTTAATGTTGAACATTCCATTAATAGTATCAGTGGTGATTTCTTGTTCCATCCAAATGAATGCCTCTTCAAAAATATGTTTATGTATTTCCATGGCCTGCAACACGCCCAGATTTTTTAACCCCTCCTTTAATCTGCAATAAAGAATACTTAACTAGAATTAGTCATACTACTGGTCAAATTACAATTTAAAAGTAATTCTAAAATTAACATGTCAATGATACATCCAAAAGTCCTTCTGTGCCCTATATTCAAGTTGTGTTCATAAAAAGTTCAGTCTAATTAGGGTAATTTGAAACTAGCTGCTAGAGACCACTGACAAAGGTCAATTCTCTTTTTCCTGAGGTCTTGTGATAATTTCCTAACAGCAAGGTAGCACACAACCTGCACATTTTCTTCAAAAAGCTGAAGAGGATAACTAATCAGACTGACCATGCACATTATTAGAGGGCAAACTGTGTGAGTTTCTGAGCCTTTTGGGTATTTGGATAAGTAGAAAATATCTGAACTGCTGTATGTCTAGGTCCCACCCTGCTGAGATGGCACCTAGTGGCTGAGTAATGTAAAAGGTGCTCCGTATTCTGTGGTTGTGAGCCCACAGCTCTTTAGAGACGCTTGGTAGATTGAGGGGTCGATATTTAGCACGGTTGGGATCAGTGGCAATCCCAAATTGGCTAAACAAAGACCTTGTGATGAGGCAAGAAAGCATGGCTCAGTGATTTCCCTGAATTAAATCTACAATTTGTTGTTTGCCTCATGCTCCCCATTAGAACAGAACGTACACATTTTTTTTTTTTTTTTTTTTTTCTTTATTAACATGTCAGAAGAGAAGGACTATACAAATGAAGAAACATAATATTTCCACAAACAGAAACACAAAAAAAAAAACTGGAAGGAGACAGATATATTCATCACATATCAAAATAGCCAACAACCTCTATGGTGTATCTTGATTTTCCGCTGGCCTCTTTTTGAAGCTTTTCAGAGTGACCTATATCCTCTCTATACAGATCCTGATAGTAATCCTTAAAGACCTCTAAAATTTCTACTAGCTGTCCGTGTTTCTGGCCATTAATATCAATGATATTTAAAATATTTTGCTTGACAGCCTTTTGCCTTATGCGCCTAGCTAAGACTTTTCCTGTTGTTTCGCCATATTCGTAATACTCAAACCGGTGACTTTGATAATCAGCTGCGACTATTTTGTTTAGATAAGCATTTATTCTAGCTTTGAGGATCATCGTCTGAGTCTGTATAGAAGTAAAATCTTCCTTACTAGTAATTTTAAGGGCTAATTCCCTCTCTTTTGCTATTAATCTTTTCTGAAGCTCTGCAATTTCTTTCCCCCTGGCTGCCTGTACTCCCAAACTATAGCTAAGGGTTTCACCCCTTACAGCGGCTTTAAATGAATCCCATACCATCCCGCAATCTGCCGTGTTTCTATTGATTTAAAAAAATTGATGAATCCACACTCTCATATGAGATATACAGTATATCCTGGGTCGACCAATAGTTTCCTATCAAATGTCCACACACGACGTGGACTTAATGGCCCCCTTACTGCTATAGACAGAATTAGCGGGTTGTGATCTGATAAAAATCTAGGCTTACATTCTATTCCAACCCCTTGAATTAAACTTTGTGAAATAAAAAAATAATCCAGCCGTACTAATTTCGCATGAGGGAATGAGAAATAAGTATACCCCGGGTTTGGAGCTTTAATATTTTCCCAAACGTCCGTCAATCCATGATCCACCGCTAACCTCCTTAAAGCCTTCCATACTTTAGGCTTTCAACCCTGATATAAGCTCCGAGCACCCATACTGTTGCTGCCTACCTATAAATGAATATTTAAATCGCCACATACAATTAATGGTAAGGCCATCCAGTTAATTCTACATTCAACGTATCCAGAAGCTCAGCCTCATCAAAAATTGACCCATATATAGTACAGAGAGTAAATTTAAACGTGTTCACAGAGAGTTCTGCGAGAGCCCAATGCCCATCACCACTTGCTAGAGATCGGCAAACATGAACATTACCCATTCTAGCAAATATTGCCACACTACATGTCGATACCTCCTGTCGGGTACAAACCAAGTTCTCTCAGTAGCTCAAGTCTGCCCCATGAAATATGTGTTTCTTGTAAACAGTATAAATCTGATTTAATCAGTTTAAGACCAGCTGCCACTCTTTTCCTTTTTTGAGGGCTATTAAGACCACAGATATTCAACGTGCAGATCCTTAATCTATTTGCCATTTTGACCAATTTGTTGTACCAGCCTCGCGACACTGCTCCTTCCGCTAAACAAACCTACTTGTTCGTTTTGAGCCCTATTAATCTTCCTCTTCTGACATGTCTCCATTAACGTATTCCTTACTGTTAGAAATTGGGTTTTTGGTTGGCAGTCAGGTTACCCTCTGTCCAAGCAAAAGCCCTCACTCTAGTCAGGGTAAGTCACACGCTATCCAAGATTATCCTGTGCCCACCCTCTGGTAGCTTGGCACGAGCAGTCAGGCTTAACTTAGAAGGCAATGTGTAAAGTATTTGTGCAATAAATCATACAATACCACCATATAGCACCACAAAAATACACCACACAGTGTTTAGAAAAATATAGAATATTTATCAGGATAATTGTAGGTCAAAAAGAATAAAGTTGCAATGGAAAATTGTAGAAATATCACAGGGAAGTGATATAAAGTGTCTTAAGTCTTTAGAATGCAATAAAGTGTCTTTCAAGCACAAAGTACCTGGTTTCTGGTGGAAAATCTCCTCAGAGGGCCATAGGTGGAGAGATGCGTGGAAAAAGGGTGTGTGCGTCGATTTCTCCTCAGCACACAAAGACTTGCGTCGTTCTTTTCCACGCGGGGAAGTCGGGCGTCGTTTTCTGGCGCGCAGACAGTCTCTTTTCGTGGATCGCGGGGATTACCAGATGTCCCGGGTCTGTGCGTGGATTCTCCTGCTTGTTTTCCGGCTGCGCGTCGTTCTGCGGGGCTGCGCGTCGAAGTTTCGATCTCACGGTAGGCGTCGCGTCGATTTCTTCTTGGAAGTCGGGCGGCGTTGTCCTTGCGAGGCCGTGCGTCGGAAGTTTGGTCTCACGGCAGGCGTCGCGTCGATTTCTCCTTGGGAGTCGGGCGGCGTTGTCCTTGCGAGGCCGTGCGTCAAAGTTTCGTGCTCACGGTAGGCGTCGCGTCGATTTCTCCTGGAAAGTCGGGTGGCTTTGTCCTTGCGAGGTTGTGCGTCGAAGTCTCGATCGTCCCGAGGGCGTCGCGTCGATCAGCGTCGGTGTGCGGCGTTTTTCTCGCCGCGAAACAAGCTGTGCATCGAAATTTTCGGCGCACGGAGCGTCCAAGTGAAAGGGAGAAGTCTTTTTGGTCCTGAGACTTCAAGGAACAGGAGGCAAGCTCTATCCAAGCCCTTGGAGAGCACTTTCACAGCCAGACAAGAGTTCAGCAAGGCAGCAGGGCAACAGCAAGACAGCAGTCCTTTGTAGAAAGCAGACAGGTGAGTCCTTTGAGCAGCCAGGCAGTTCTTCTTGACAGGATGTAGTTTCTGGTTCAGGTTTCTTCTCCAGCAAGTGTCTGATGAGGTAGGGCAGAGGCCCTGTTTTATACCCAAATGTGCCTTTGAAGTGGGGGAGACTTCAAAGAGTGGCTAAGAAGTGCACCAGGTCCCCTTTCAGTTTACTCCTGTCTGCCTGGGTCCCAGTAGGGGGTGTGGCAGTCCTTTGTGTGAGAGCAGACCCTCCACCCTCCCAGCCCAGGAAGACCCATTCAAAATGCAGATGTATGCAAGTGAGGCTGAGTACCCTGTGTTTGGGGTGTGTCTGAGTGAATGCACAAGGAGCTGTCAACCAAGCCCAGCCAGACGTGGATTGTAAGGCACAGAAGGATTTAAGTGCAAAGAAATGCTCACTTTCTAAAAGTGGCATTTCTAGAATAGTAATATTAAATCCGACTTCACCAGTCAGTAGGACTTTGTATTACCATTCTGGCCATACTAAATATGACCTCCCTGCTCCTTTCAGGTCAGCAGCTGCCACTTCAACAGTGTATGAGGGCAGCCCTAATGTTAGCCTATGAAGGGAGCAGGCCTCTCAGTAGTGTGAAAACGAATTTAGGAGTTTTACACTACCAGGACATATAACTACACAGGTACATGTCCTGCCTTTTACCTACACAGCACCCTGCCCTAGGGGTTACCTAGGGCACACCTTAAGGGTGACTTATATGTAGAAAAAGGGGAGTTCTAGGCTTGGCAAGTACTTTTAAATGCCAAGTCGAGGTGGCAGTGAAACTGCACACACAGGCCTTGCAATGGCAGGCCTGAGACAAGGAAAAAGGGGCTACTTAAGTGGGTGGCACAACCAGTGCTGCAGGCCCACTAGTAGCATTTAATTTACCAGCCCTATGCACATAAAGTGCACCTTACTAGGGACTTATAAGTAAATTAATAGTCCAATCAGGTAGGATTCCAGGTTACCATGTTTTAAGGGAGAGAGCATATGCACTTTAGCACTGGTTAGCAGTGGTAAAGTGCGCAGAGTCTATAAACCAGCAAAAACAGTGTCCAAAAAAATGGAGGGAGGCAGGCAAAAAGTTAGGGGTGACTACCCTAAGGCTGTCAGGTCTAACACTTACGTTACTACCTGTACAAGTGCTCCCCCTAACCCCACCACCCCTCCTCCACCCTCCCACCCCCCCTCCCCCTGCCACCCTGCCCTACTACCTACCCCATCCCCCCCCACCTATACCCCCCGTACCCTTACCCTTATCCTTACACCCAGTTTATGGAAAGTATGGGACCCCACTGTCCCTAATGATGGTAGCACATCTGCTCCGACCGTCCCACCCAGTGCATTTTGTACTTTTTATACCAGACCTCAAGACTACCTTATAGCATCATAGCCTTAGCATTTTATATCTATCTATCTAAATGCTATCTGTGTCTACATTTTATGGTTAAAAAGAAAAAAATAGCAGGGGAGGGGGAGAAACACAGAGGATTATTTACCACCACCTCACCCTCCCACCTCTCAACACCTTACCCATTCTGCTTCCCCCCCCCATTAGTCAAGAACCCTACATCAAGAGCCCTGACCACCTAGTGCGCCCAAAAAGACAGAACGTACACATTTTGATGAGGAGGGCATCTGCTTCTGGTGTGGAGCAAGGGCCCCCCTTAAACACAAGCACAGACTTTGGTCTGTTTTGTACACTGAACTGCCTGACATTTCCAGTCTGACCACAGATAGCTAATTAGTAGAGAGTTAACACACCTGTGTCCTGCTGTATATCCCCTTTCCACCTAAATAGAAGCTTATTCCGCAGAACAAAGGATCAAGCAATTTTATCACCGCTGCCTCGAGCACTAGGGACACCCATAAATCCACAAAGGAGATCTAGCCCAAGGAAGGCATTGACACTTACAAAAGAGAATTTAATAATGATCCTTCAACAATTCCAAAAAGAACTGAGTGAAGAACCTGAAGTAAAACTTAACACAATCACTAAATGATCTCAAGTCTGAACTAAAAAATAAACTAGCTGAGCTTCATCATGATGTCCACTCAGTGAGGATTTGGATTATAAATGCTAAAAGCTAAATTCAGATTCTAGAATACTGGACTGACCACTATGGTGAAACCGCTAGCCAAGTCCAGAACTTCTGACAAGCCACAATACTAAATTGCAAAAATCCTGAAAATGGATCCCAAAGAGCAAACATCCACATCCGAGAACTGGAAGAAGGTGTGGAGAGAAGCAATTTGGAAGCTTTTGTAGCTAGCAAATTCTCATCCATTCTTGAAAATGATCATCCAGAAGTTACAAAGTGATTGTGTACTCAGAGTTGGCTGCCAATCACTTACAAACCTGAGATGATGAAAGGATATCCTTGCAAAACTACAGTTTAAAGGCAAAGTAGGCCATCCTCTATGCGGCCAGGGAAAAGGATACCATCCCGTTTCAAGAGGCCACATGTTTCCTATCCCCAAATATTGCACTGGCAACCTTAATACACAGGCAGCAATTTAGAACCATAAACTAAAAGCTATGTGATGTGCTGAAAACATTTGCTATCCTTTGACTTATCCATTAGACTGTTGTTCGACCATAAACAAAAATATCACCCGTTGAAGAGGCAAAACGTCCCACAGAGGTCACCCACACAGAGGGAGGTTCCCCTCAATGACTAAGAAGTGAAGATGGCAGTTAAGGTACTTAATATGCACAAGGCCCCTGGTGTCAACTGCTTTACAAGTGATTTCTATAAGAAAAACTTGGCAGTGTTGCTACCCCAGCCTTAGTTATTGGTATCGGGCAAAACAGAAAACATTCCCAATTAATGAGTGAGGCCCTAATTACACTAATCCTGAAACCCAAGAAAGCTCACAGGCTCTGTGCTTCTTACAGGCAACAGCCTTGTTAAATCCTAATACCAAACTTTTCTCTACTATAGATTGATGCCACAGCCAATACAACCTGCCCAGTCAGGATTGATCAATTAAGACAAACACAAAATAACATTTTGAGAATTTTTGCCAAATTATAATAATCCTACCTCCTACATCCTAGTTAATCACAGAAGATCGAGGGAGTATACATGTGTAGAGAAACAGGGAATAGCTAGCCATTCTCCCTACTTTTTTATGCTCTTAGCATAGAACCCTATGCATCACATAATAGAGTAGAGAGGGAGGTGGAAGGCACAACCTTTGGGTAGGAGTTTCACAAAGCATTCTTGTTTTCTGATGATGTCTTCTAATCTCTTAATGATCCCTCAGGATTGCTCCCATGATTTCAACAACTTTTCGCTTGATTTAATGGAGTATCAGGCTTCAAGGTAAACATAGCAAAGTTCATTACTTTCATTTTTTTCAACCTTACACGATCTTTGAGGAAGGTTGGTGAACTAGCAAAAACACCCAACATGAGTGGACCAATAAGACAAGCAAATGCCTGGGTGTTAAATTGACTTCTAAGACTGGGAACCTTTACAAAGCCAACTTTACTCCACTTCTACATTCTACATGACAGGACTGCCGGAGACTGTCCCCTCTTTACCTATCTTGGTTGTGAATGCTCAGTTCTATTAAGATTACCTTTCTAGTTCTCAATCATTCCAGGCACTTCCTATAATGGTCTGCAGTGAATTGTTTACCTCCCTCAAACAGTTGGACATACTCTCCTATAAACATATGTGACTACTGCAATATGGGGGCTCTTATACTGTAGAGCTGCCCAAATAAGGGTGATAGTGGACTAGTCTCTCTGAGAAACTGTGAAGCATTTGCCACATATGGAAAGGATGTTGATAATATGCTACATTTGGGACCTAACATAGAAGTCAGGATCTGCTCGGCCACCAAATGTACGTTTATGTACTCCCAGAAAGACAACTTTCACAGGCTACACACGGTTACCAAGAAATCAGCATTGGCAACATTTCCCTCCCCACACACGCACTCACTGCTTTCACAGAGCATTTACAGCTGCACTAGAACCGAATCCCTTTGATAGCTGGTGGAGGGGGGGGGAGTTACTATATGTTATGTTTCAAAGGAAAGAGATATTCTAACCGTTGATGCCCTCAATAGTAAAATTCATGTAAATGATAGAGAGTGTTTTACACCATTGGGTTCTTAAAGAAATGGCTTCTAGGGAGTTTGAGATCTTCTACCATTTGAGATGTCTGTGCGGGAGGCAGGTGAGACTAGGGTGAGGACCACCTTCCTAAATCACCTCTACTAACGTCTGTTCCAACTCGTACTCTACCTTTGCAAGCATTTTCCGATACAATATCTGGCCTTGGTGAGACAGAACCACACCAGAATACCCTATGGCATGACTCCCAAACAATCTTGCATACACTAGCAGGAAGGGGCGCTCCTTATAAGGTGATATTTGATTGATGCATATATCTTGCTAAGTTTGGAAAACAAGCCAACACTCTTTAATGGAGAGGTTGTGGATTATTAGGAGACTTTAAACATATATAGTGGGAAAGTCCTCATGTCTCCCCTTTCCAGAATGAAATCCTTGTACAAATTGAAGTGATACTTGGCTATCCAGTTCCAGCTTTACCTCATTTGGTGAGACTGCACTCTAACTTCTTTAAGTAGCAAAAAACTGCTAATGAATTGAATATGTGGAATTATTTGGGGGCAAATAAAACAACACCGGCAGCCGAAAGGAATAAAGTGGACCCTCCACCTGTGTCAATGTGGCATCACAGACTCTCTTCGGACAATGGTGAGACAGTTCAATGTCCTTGTGGATGCATTTAAAATGAGTCAATTTGGAGCTGCCCTTACTTTTGTGTCTCACAGACACGAGCCCTGATTCTGTTACATTTTTAGAACTCATTTTAGGTTGCAAGGCGCAGAATATAAGTATTCTACCTCTGTAGCTCAGTTGTTTATGCTGATGCTCATTGTGACTATAAAGGGAAGGTAGCCGGTGCATATTTTCAAGTGCATTTTCTAGTTGTGGAAGTTGGAAAAGACGGGGAAGGGTGGTCCGTGGACTCTCTTTTTAATTCTTCCTGGATTTTTTCTCTATTTTGAATTGTGTTGGGTGGGTCAAACCAAAGGGGATTGTTGGGATTCCTGTAACTTTTGTTAGCCGTATAGTTACATCCTGTTGCTGTAGGACTGCATAAGTTGCACTGCAAAATGCCAATAAAAAGACTGAAACAAAGTAAATTCAATATATATTTGATAACAATAATGTGATTGATTTCTAATTCTATCATTTGGATATTCATGGAAATGTGATTATGTATGAAGCCATTAGGATGGACAGTGATTTACGGTAATTACATTTTTAAAATGATATAGTGTTATAGCATATATGCACATAAATATCTAAATAAGTAATAATAAATAAATAAATAAATAAGTACCTAACTAGCGAAGGAACAGTCCTCCCAAAAATGTACCAATTGATGAAATCCTCCAATAATTCTCTTTTGTCATTCAGAGATTTCAATGGGCGGAAGCAACCTGCTATACTTAGAACTGTGCTGTGTTTTTTAATCAATCCTTGAAGATTCTCAAGAGAAGAAGCATTCTCAATCTGTGGAAAATGTAAGAATGTGATATTGTGATTAAATATTTAAAAAAAGCTATTATACTGTAAAAAACATTAACTAAACCATATTAATGCAGAAAAAGTGACTTGACCATCTTGTTCAGTAAGTTCAATGTTTCTAAAAGTATAGTACTCAATAGACTAAACAATATTAACTGGTACTGTACTTAACGATACTGTAGAAAATAAAAAATTCCACATTGAGTGAATTAAACCAGGACGCAGATATTGAGGTACTCTCCTATATCAGATTGTTTGCGGAAACATGGTCAGAAAGGCTCCTTCTATTATATTAAAAGTCAGTGCTGTAAACTGTAGCAATTCTGAGGACGTCCGATGGGCAACTAGAAGTGGCTGTTGATATGCCTCTAGTTATGTGCCTGAAGCTTTGTCTTCTTGGAATGTAGAGACCAAGATATATCAAGCAGATGTCACATGTTGAAACAAATATGGATAAAAAATGGTCCCACAAGAGGGCCTCCTAGATTGATCACTTGTGCAAGAACATGGATTTGTCTATGGCGGTGGAGAGAGTGGCAAATAATTGCAGGCTGCCCTGGAAAGTCTAAAAAAATTATGGAGCCCCTGGAATAGACATTCTGAATTAACCTGAATCCATATAAGAAAGATAAGTGCCATTTTTTCATTTTTGTTTATAGTACATATAGTAACATATATAAATCCATGATACATAAATATTAACCATAACAAATTAAGTACAAATGAGTTGCATGTTTTTATCTACTTCACCTATAACTAAATGAAAACAAAGTAGGAAAACTAGATAAAGATTCATCAGCACCAATGTTCAGTATCTATTGCTTACCTCGTGCAGCATGTCTTGTGTCTCAGGATCTACCACATCTCCCAAACTGGAATGCACATGTTTAGCATCAGAAACTAAACATTGATACAACACAGGAGACACAACATTTGGAGCAGCCCCCGTGAACTATGGAAATGGCCATTGCTTGGCCAGCAAGGTAGTACTCATCATTTTGCATACCTGAAACAAGAAAAAAACAATTAAACATAATGTGTTCTGCTTTACTATAAAACATGTCATAGATCTCTGGTCCTACATTTATTACAAAAAATGTAGAGAACATGTTGTCCAAGTACCCATGTCCTGATTCATGAAGGTACTTTTGTGCAGTAAAGTAAAGAGTGTGGAATCTCGGGATGGAATCTCTGCACTTGGGGCAGAATCTCCGCACTGCAGTCCAGTGTGGAGATTCCACCTCAAGTACGGAGACTCTGCATTTATAACGTTACTGCAGGTAAGTACCTTAGTGAATCAGGCTCCCAGTGTATAATTGAAGGAGAGAAGATTTTCAGACTAATAGCCTGATTACAAGTTTAGATGTATCTTAACATTCCTGATAAATTAGATACATCAGGGTATGTTATTTATTGAGTGTGATAAATTACACTTATTACAGGTTTGTGAGAAATAACCTAGTGGATTTCTGTACTTAACACACCAAAATCCACATGATCCAGTAAATATCCTAAGCTTTGCCCTTTTTAAATTTCAGCAAGTCTGACCAGTCATAATTGAATGAATCTTGAGTTATTTTACCCACCTGATAATTATCGGATGTGTTAATAATACCTTAGAACTCTTAATTCCACCATCTGCAAACAGGGGTTTACACATGAGTCGCAATTTACATACCTCTCATAAAAAGGCACAAAGTGCTCTAAAACCAGGGGAAGTCCTTTCAAATTTAGCACATTGTCATCATAACTGAACTTGAAATAACTAATAAAGGCACATTTCATAGCAAATGTGCATTTGCACAATATTACGAGCGGTGGAATACTGCTGTGCCAAAATCTGGTGGTAGCGCATCATCAGTAGTGAAATAAAAGAGAGGAATATCGTAGGAGGCTGGCCCTCTATGTAGTGTGCAGCACTAGGCACACTGTGCAGGGGGTCCAGGCAACCCACACCTTGGTCTACAGGGGTAAAAACTAGATCACCTAATGCTCTAATTTTTAAGTTAGCTTGGTCGAGCAGTTAGGCCAATCTTGGAGAAATGCAAAGCATTTGTTGTACTCACAGTATCACTCTTGCAACTCACACACTCAAAGGAATAACTCAAGACTAATTAAAAAAATATTTCAGATTTTTATGTAATTTTTATGACCAAGGTTATCAAAATCGGTTAAGTACTTTTTGAGGTATGAATTTTTGAAGTCTAATAAAAATAGCATTTTGTGCATAATTATGCACTATAGGAATCAATGGAAGATCACCTTTAAAAATACATATAAAATCATACAGTTGGTTTTACAAGTTTTTCTTTTGCAGGGTGGTCGAGGTCCTCAGTGGGCACACTGTGCCAACTGGAGAAATTCGGGTGGTTCCTGGTTCCAGTGGGAGCAGCAGGAGAAGGTGTCTGGACCTGGTGCAGGGCCACTCTGGGGGATCACTTGGAAAAGCACTGCAAAGGTAAGTTTGAAGCTGGTTTCTTCGGGTCCCCTTGAAGTATCAAGGTCATAGGTGAGGGGGACCCTTAGGGCACAGCAGGTTCTTTGGTGCAGGGCACAGGGCAGCCGGATGCAGAGCTAGTCGGTGAGCCAGGAGCTGTGTGCAAGGGTGCCCCCTGGAGCAGGAGGTAAGTTGGCTTAAGGGTTGTTTGGAGGACAATGGGGGCTTTCTGGCAAGAGGTCCAGGGCGTTCATGAAGTCCCTTGACTGGGTCTTCCTCCTGGTCCTTTTTCAGACCCAAGCGAGCTGGTTTACTCGATGTCCGATGTTCAATCAGTCAATCAGTTTTTGTAAAGCGTGGCTACTCACCCGTGACGGTCTCAGGGCATGGGGAGAGGAAGGGGGCCTCATCCAAAGAGCCATGTCTTGAGGTGCTTCCTGAAGATGGTGAGCGATAGACTTTGTCTGAGGTGCAGGGGGAGGTTGCTCCAGATCTTTGCTGCGATGTAGGGGGAGGATCGTCCTCTGGCGGTGGTTTTACGAATATGAGCGATGGTGGCCAAGGCCAGCTGGGCGGCGCGGAAGGATCTGGTGGGGTGTGGAAGGAGACACAGTGGTTCTGGTAAGCTGGTTCTGCACTGTGCATTGCCTTGTACGTGGGGGTGAGTAGCTTGAAGGTGGTTCGTTTCTCGACCCGGAGCCAGTGGAAAGTCCTCAGGTGTTGGAAGATATGTTCTCGGCGTGGGAGGTCCGGGCTGAGTCTGGCAGTGGTGTTCTGGATGAGTTGTAGTTTTTTGATGTTTCTAGTCGAGGTGCCGGCATAGAGGATTTTGCTGTAGTCGAGCTTGCTTGTGACTAAGGCGTGGGTGACTGTCCTGCGGCAGTCTGCTGTGATCCATCTGAAGATTTTCTAAAGTTTGCGGGGTGTGTGCCAGCAGGAGGAGTTGACTGAGTTTACCTGGAGGGTCATGGATAGGGAGGAGTCCAGGATGATGCCTAAGTTGCGGGCATGCTCGGTCGGTGCATGGGGGCCCTGAGGGATGTGGGCCACCAGGAGTCGTCCCAAGCTGAGGTGGCATTTCCAAAAATGATGAGCTCAATCTTGTCAGAGTTGAGCTTGAGGCAGCTTTCTCTCATCCAGGTGGCGACGGCTTCCATTCCTGAGTGGAAGTTCCTTTTGGCCAAGTCCAGGTCTTCGGTGAGGGAAATGATGAGTAGTGTTATCAGCATATGACACAATGTTCATTCCATGGCTTCTGACGATGGCTCTGAGCGGGGCCATGTATATGCTGAACAGTGTGGGACTCATTGAGGATCCTTGGGGGACTCCACAGTTGACTCCTGTGGGTCAGGTTGTGTAGGGCAGGAGTCTGACCCTCTGAGTCCTCCCGGAGAGGAAGGAGTGGATCCATTCCAGGAGTCTTCTATGGTTTCCTATGTCGTAGAGTCTGGTGCGTAGAGTGCTGTGGGAGACCATGTTGAGGGCTGCTGAGTGATCAAGGAGTATGAGCGCTGTGGTGTGGCCGGAGTGATCAGATGTCATCGGTGGCTGCCAGGAGAGCTGTCTCCATGCTGTGGTTGCTGTTGAATCCTGACTGGGAGCTGTCCAGGGAGTTGTTGTCCTCGATTACATTTTGTAGTTGTGGGTTGATTGCCTTCTCCACTATTTTGGTGGGATAGGGTAGCAGCGAGATGGGCCGGAAATTCCTTAGTTCTGATGGGTCAGACGAGGGTTTCTTCAGGAGAGGGCGTACTTTGGCGTGTTTCCAGTCCTTGGGGAAGGTGCCAGTTTTGATGGAGCAATTCATTGTGTTTTGGAGCTCGGGCGGGCAGGGGTCAATGGGGGCTCCGGGGTGGGTGCTGTTCATGATGCTGACTGTTTCCTCCATGGTGAGCGTGGACCAGCTGTGGATGGTCTGGATGGGTTCTGTGGGGGTTGGGTCGGTCGTAGGTTTCGGTGCCAGGTTTTTCCGGGATGAAGCTATTGTAGATGTTTTGGATCTTGCATTGGAAAAAGGTGGCGAGTTTGTCGCAGAGGTCCTGTGATGGAGGATGCTGGTGGCTTCGGAGGGGGGGATTTGTGAACTCGTTGAGGACTGAAAAGAGTTTCTTAGAGTTGTGTGTGGAGGAGTTGATGCGATCCCGGAGTGCGTCCTTCCTTGCGTTCTAGATGTTTCGGCGGTGAGTGGCGGTTGCAGCTCTGAATGAGGCGAGGTCTTCTCTGGTTTGGCTGTTCCTCCATTTTTTCTCTCAGCGTCTGTGGGTGCACTTTGATTCTTGGAGTTCGGTGGTGAACCAGCGGACTTTCTTAGGTACGCGTTTGGCTGATGTCAGCCAGAGGTGGGCTACAGTGTCGGGGCATCCAATGATCGTGAAATGTATGCAGCATTGGTCGGTGTAGTATGAGGTGTATATGGTCTCAAGGGTGATCTGGTTGTTTGAGGTGAAGATGGGGTCCAATGTGTGTCCTGCGATGTGTGTGGGTGTGGAGACCAGCTGTCTGAGGCTGAGGGTGGTGAGGTAGTCGAGTAGAGCGGTGGTGTTTGGGTCGGCGCAGTCCTAGCAATGGAAATTCAGGTCGCCAAGGAGGAGGTAGTTGTCTGACCCCAGGGCTAGAGGATAGAAATGTCTACTACATCGTCTACGAATGCTAGGCGGGGGGCAGGTGGCCTGTACACCAGAGTGCCACGGATGGAGGAGTTGTGGTTGGAGTGGACTAGGAAGGGAGGGGGGTTCCACTGTGGCGCATTGTTCTTCTGGGACGACCTTGACACGTAGTGAGGACTTGTGTATGATGACAAGTCCTCCACCCGGGCAGGAGGGCCGGTCCTTCCTTAGGATGCTGTATCTGCAGGCAATAGCTGGTCCCGAGATGGGGTTGGTCCAGGTCTCGGTAAGGAAGGCGATGTCCGGTCGGCCGGTGTAGATCAAATCCCAGAGTTCGATGGCATGTTTGTGGAGGGAGCAGATGTTCAGGAGGAGGAAGTTGATGGGGTTGTGTAGGGTGTTGGTATCTCTGTGTGTGGAGAGTACCTTTAGCTTGTTGAGGCTGGCGCTGAAGTTGCATTTCCTGTGGGTGAAAGGTCCGTGGGTGTCTTTGGGGGAGATAGTGCAGCAGTTGCTGAGACATATGGTGTTAAGGCGGTGGAGGGTCTCGGTGTCATAACGGAGGCTGTCCAGGGGCTGGCTTAACGAAGATCCAGGGTTCCTGGCGCTGGGCATTGGTCCTTGCACGGATGGGGACAGAAGGGCTTACCTTTGGCGTGCCAGTGGCGCGGCTGCTGCGCACGGCCGCTGCACGGCTGCCATTAAGAAGGGGAGGGGGCAGGGAGAGTGGTCAGCTGGGAGGCAGAAGGGTGGGAATGTTGATTCGTGGGGGAAGGGGAGCGGGGTCGCAAGGGCCGGAGCTGTGCGGGAGGGAGCCAGGGACAGCGGGGAGAAAAAAGGAAAAGAGATGGAAAAAACAGAAGTAAAAGGAAAACAAGTGAAAAGGCAAGAGTGAAAGAGAGATAGAGAGAAGATACTTACTTTTTGATGGCCACTAGACCACCTCAAACTGAGAGTTGGGAGGCTCTCAGTTCATCCCAATCAAAGGCAGAGGCAGCAGCAGCCAGAGGAGCTGGGGAGGACAGCAGAAGCTGACCAGGAGGTCAGATGTTAGCTGACCAATACCCACGGTACTGGTACGGTTTGACCTCGGGAGGGTACAGTGCCACCAAACTTGGCACACTAGCTTGGGTTGTCCTCCTGGTCATTGGTGTGTCATTTGGTCCAGCTGCGGCATCTGGTTCTGGAGTTAGCAGCTCCTTAGTGAAGTGACCCTCACTGGCATGCTGGTTTCTTGCTGTTGTAGAGTGGTACCTCCTGAAGAGAGTTCTATGGCAATTCTCAAAGCTTGGAGGTCCTCTGGGGTTCTTTGGAGTTTTTCCAGTTGTCCAACAGCGGCGATTGCCGGGTCCTGGGTGAAAAAGGTAGGGTTTGGTGCCTTCTCTTTTTTGCAGCAGGTCCACAGGTCTCGTGCTTTGGATCTTCTTGGTGCTGGTCTTCTTATGTCCGTCGAATCTGATTTCCTGGTCTAGGAATGCCCACTAAATACTGTATTTAGTGAGCACTTTAAGGGAACCTGGTAGTGACCAATGGGTCACCAACCTTTGGGCGGCTACACCCACTAAAGTAGTCACTTGCTGTTGAAGGGTCACTTCCCTATCCCTGATTGGCTATTTTCCTTGCATCCAAGATGGAGGAAAATGAAATGGAGTGCCCACCTTGTAGGCAACACCCTAGGGGTCGTACATGCCAGGTGGGGGGCACTCCTCCTGCTCTTTGTTTGAGTTTCCCAACATTGCTCCCGCCAAAAGTTAGAAGTAAAGGGTTGTACATAAATAAGTCTGTTCTGGTCTACACTCCTAGGAAATGTCTAGATGGGCTCCAGTGGCAGAAGGAGTCTGTCCTATTATCCTGTATTTTAGGCACTGCATCTACAATGGACTGGAAGGCTTTAGCTTCAAGGCCAGGGTTTCTACACACAAGATCTCACATTTCAGTGTTGTTCCGTGCTTCAAGTCTCATGTATCAAAATAACCTAAGCAGTGTGTTGTTTCCTTTAATACATGGGCCTATGTTTCAAAACAAACTCCAAGTACATAAGCAAAATGCACCTGTACAGTTAGGTTGATTATTTCATATACACAGCTGCATCACAGCATCAGCTAGGATAAATTTATGCTGAATCTCCAAAAATGTTTGAAGTACTTGTCAAAGGAATTTTCTTAAAAACGTTAGCGGTAACTACTGCAGGGAAACCTTAGTCACTCATTTAATGCAAAGTAAATATAAGATGTATAGCAGGGGAGACATCAATGGGAAGTACTTTTGCCCCACGTTTAGCTTGTCTCTATGCGTATGACTTTGAGCAATGGTTCATCCTCAATGCAACTAATCCGTTTTCTGACAACATTAGAGTCTGGCGAAGGTACATAGAGGACATCTTAGTGATATGGCAAGGGGACATCCAACTTGTCCCTTCCTTAACTAACTGCATCAACAGTCTTGACCCTTTTTTGAGATTTACATCTACAGTATTCACAGAGAGTATCTCCTTTTTTGACCTTACGATTTCTATCACGAATGGCAAATTACAATCCTGTACTTATCATAAAGACACTGATCGCAATAGTTTGCTTTTGTATGAAAGTTATCATCCGAAGGCTCTAAGAGATAATCTCCTGTATGGCAAATTTTTACGATTACGTAGGAATTGTAGTAGTCTTTCCACCTTTGAACAAGCAGGTGATTTATCTCAGAAACTTCTCCAGAGACATTACCCAATGAAGATTATTAAGATGGATCGGAAGCGAGCACGAAACAACAATAGAGAGGCCCTCCTATCAACCCCACAGAAGAATATGGAACCTCGTTTAACCTGGGTATCCACATTTTCCCCCAATTCAAATCTTTTGAAGAAACTGATTAAAAAACATTGGTCGATTCTCACTAGTGGAGGTACCCCTATACCAAGACCACTGTTTGCATTTAAAAGAGCATCCAACATAAAAGACTCAGTGATACATACCAGACCACCATCTATTAATGTGGACTGTGACCAACAGCAATTGTGGTCTTTACCACCAGTGAAGGGTCACTCAACTTGTGGCAATTGTAATGTTTGCCATCTCACTGAGCGAACAAAAATGGTCATGTTAGAACCTATTGGCCAATGGCATCTTAATAAACATAGCAATTGCAACACTTCTAACTGCATATCTGATTCGTTGCCCATGTGGATTACGCTATGCAGGTATGACCACAAGATCAGTTAAGGTCAGGATCAACGAACATAGAAGTAATATCAGATGTGGTCGTTTAACAACAAAATTAAGCACACATTATTGTGATGCCAAGCATACTCCTGATGACATGTGGTGGATTGTTTTGTAAGTTGTCAAAACGGCGTCAAGAGGGCTTTTTGGAATTGAACAACGTTGGGTTTTTAGATTAGGCACCCATTTCCAGGGCCTTAATGACGATATACCTTGGTTGAATATCTCAGGAGGTGGAATATGACTCTAGTTTAGTAGCCATCTTTTTACTTCTCCACACTTATTCTTGTTTTGTCATTTTGATTGGATGAGTTTAATGGATTTCCTTTATTTTGGGTCATTGTTCCAGGATTCTGATTTGTTAGCTATAATGTATAACCAACCATTTGGAAATCTATCCTTTCATATTGTTTCATAGACTCACAGACTATGCTACCTATTTATGAGTCATTGGAAAGATATATCCCTGGTTTCTCTAAGCAGTGTTTATCACGATCTTTGTTTAATTTTTTCTCGGCTCATGCAGCTTGTTGGATTGAGATTTTGGTCCTTTCTCTATGTCCATGAACTAACCGAGCAGTCCCGCCCTTTGTTTGGTTTCATTGGACGATTTCTGTCCCAGTACGTATTTGTATCTGCACTTCCGCGTCCCGCTATTGTTAGAAAGTTGGGCGGCATGCATGGCACGAGAGAACAGCATCTCCAGCTTCAACAGGTATTTCTGATGTATGCTGCGTTAGGCGTTCGTTCGACGCGTTCGGCTTTTGTAGGAACTGGATACTGATTGCCGATCGTTCTTTTTTCCTCGAGTATATCAAAGCTAGGATACCGATACATGATTTAACTAGCAACCACACAACAGTTCAGTGTTGTGAGAGTGCTTACTTTTGGACATTGTCTCGTCTTGAATAATTGACGAGGATTTTGACACGGGGAATTTAACATCATTTCCTAGCGTGAAATTTCTTCTAATCTGGTACTAAAGGTGCCATTTTCACATTTAAAAAAAGTTTTGATAAACAATTACCGTTAACCCAAGCAACGGGTCTTTGAGTGCTTTATTGTGCCACAGTGTTTCTAATGAATTAGATCTTCCTTCTCCTTTTTTCCCCTTTTTCAGGTTACATGTATAATGGAGAATCAATTTATTTTTAACATGCTTGGCCCTTATATTGTTGTTTAGCAACTGAGTTTAGGTAGCTAAGGTACTAAGTTATAGTCAATTTTTTTTACACAGAGTGGCCTTGGTTCAACTTCAATTGATACTGTTTGACAGCTTATTGAGAATATTGTTTCCTTAGTATATGGAAGATGATGTATAAGACAAATTTGTACTGAAGGTATTTACATCAGTTCCACTTCTGTTTTTCCTTTTTTTCCTTTTTTTATTTTCCTTATAGCAATTATGACTAATTGTCTACTCGTCTGACTTAATAAAAGACCAAGCTACGATATTGATTGGTAATTAAGATTTTGTTATTAGCTCTTCATCAGAGTTCCAGATGGTGATCGTGTATTATTATAGTGAGTACATGGCTCTGATTTAAGAGGGAGGCAGATTTTCTTTCCTCTTTTTGATTTTGTTCTGTAATGTCTTCCTAGTTTGTTTTATCTTTGTAATTCCAGGTTGATTCATCTGAATAATTACTTATTGGACAACTGAGTGAGTAGAGACTACGCCATCATTACCTTTATTATAGACCACTGTATCTGCCTTTGTTGGAGAAGATTTTGTTTCAGTCCTGAAGAAGCGCCATGAGATCTGTATGGAAAAGGTAGGCGCGAAACATGTTGACCATTACAGTGGCATAGAGAATATTCCTTAACCACTTGTATGCGAGGGAAAAGGGTCGTTATTCCCCTAGACTCGCATTTTTGTTTTTAATCTTGACCAACTGCCTTTAATTTCAATTAAAGAAATTCACTTTAGGGGAGCTGAGTCAATTTTAACCTCACTTTTCTCTCCATTTCTCCGAGCTGTTGGGTTGCACAGCAGTCTGGATCAGTGACCCCAATATGGGTCCCGTCAGACATTGCAGCACCAGTCTGGCGTGGAGCAAGCCCAATGATGAATCTTGAGGGCATTTGCTTCTAAAAGGGAACCACACTTATTGCCGGTGTTACTCCTGTTGGAACAGTGCA
Organism: Pleurodeles waltl; assembly: GCF_031143425.1. Lineage (NCBI taxonomy): Eukaryota > Metazoa > Chordata > Amphibia > Caudata > Salamandridae > Pleurodeles > Pleurodeles waltl. The sequence goes on along the minus strand of NC_090448.1, from coordinate 912,631,528 downwards.
CCTTTTTTGATTTGAGATGCTAGCAATGTTGCATTACAGGATGGGAAGAAATATATTCTGTGAGTGGAATTGAACTCAGTATGATCTTGCAGCAAAAGCGATTAATACAGTGCAGCGCTGATTAGCCCCCAGTGAACAAATGCAGTTTTTAAGGCTTATAGACGTTAGCCTACAATGCATATTTAGAAGTACTCCCACCACATGTTTTGTGCATAAAATGTAAACCAGGAGGTAAACTGCACCCAGATTGACGCCTCATTGCACTGCATCTAGGTACTCAAGTTCTACCATACTGACAAAGCCCAAAGAAGCAGCAATATAGATGTGGCCAATTTCGTTCTCATAGCTAGGATATGTCCCGGAAAGTCATGGACAGTAAAGAACAGTGACTCGATGTACCTCAGAGGGCATCACTTCAGTATTTTAGACTGCTAAATAGTGTTTGGTGAATGAAGGTAGTTGGTTCCCTGGCCCCAATACCATAGATTACAGGGAGGGAATGGAGGCAGAGATTCTACCAAATTCCTACCATATGCCCAGTACCTACCAATTGCAAGGTGGTGCAAAACACAGACTTTTCAACTCTGGCAGAGGCTTGTTAGACTACATTCATGTTATAAGTCAATCGTGGAACGTGGATCTCAATTACTAAAACTGCAAGACAGCAGGACAGAATTGATGTGGGCTGTGTAAGCATTTTGCTGGCAGAAGCTTTCATTCTCCCTTCACAAGGATACTACCAATCAGCTAGTCAACATTTCTCTAACTACATACAATCAATTCATGTGGTTCTCCTTGCACTTTTGTTGTTTCCCCTATATCTTTCTCTCCCTTCCGAACTTAGACATCAAAAGTGGCCTTTTATATGTTTGCTAGAAACTGCAAATCAACTTCTACTGTCAATATCAATTCATGAGAGGAACACTGTATCTCTTTCCAAATACTCTAGGAACTGCATAATCATATGTCTCAGGTCAAACTTTATTCCCTGCTACCCGGAGGGTGCTACAGGATGGTCAGTGGGTCCATCTCTAACAAGGCTTCTCTGTCATCTGATTTTGTAAAGGGGTTTTCCCTTTTTCTGGCTTTGCCATATAATTTCCTGTTTTCCACAGCGTTATTCCTTTTTTTATATTCCCTTCCATATTCCATTTCTATTTAAAATGCGTTGAGGAAACCTGATCAGTGGGATCAAATAAACATTGAAAAATTCAGTAAGACATTAAACCATAAACATTAATGACACTTTTATGTATTGAATAAGTAAGTATGTTTTCACTATAGAATCTGAGTAGTTCATAAATGATTGAATGTCATAAATCAGAGGTATCTTGGGCATCACAACTGAGTGTCTTCCTGTTTTCCGGGCCCTCAAAGAGTTTACTGTGTTGCAAATAATGCATTAATAATCGCAGAAATTCCTGTGTTGGACCACCAAAATCAACAGCTCCTTCAGAGTTCCCAGCTGAATCAGTAAACATAACAGATATACGGTTGTCCGCTTTATATGTTTTGCGAAGGAAGGCATGGCGTGCTCCATCCCAAATATTTAGTCGATTTATGTTGAACTTGGATGTCTTTTCAGAGTCAATTTGTAGAGGAAGGTTTGATGGTAGATCCTTCAAAGTTATATCATTGCTCTCACTGAAATACAGGAAATGAATGTAAGTTCTCAAATTTATTAATTCAAAATCAAATGTATAAATCAGATTTGAAAGTTTTAAAATGACCTTTCATGCACCTCATTTCGCTCAGCAATATTGGTAATTGAGTCATCAAATTCTTCCTCATCAGGAATTTGCACGTTATCAATCAACAGTTCAGTGTAACATCTAAAACAATAAACATTACTCATTTAAAAAAAAAGCAACCTGTTAAATTATTAGATTACACCCTCTTGTTACAAGTCAACTAAAGACATGATTTATAAGTTTTACCAAATGAAGCAACAATCATCACAAGACAACTTGTTATGTAATTTGTTCACACAACGTATCCCAATGTAACCGACCTGTGCATTTTAAAATATGAATTATGCTTTATTATGTATGGCAATTACTTTAGTGGTGTAGAAATTGCCAGTTGTGTCCTTGCCATACACATTTATTTGTCAATGTACTACAGATTAAATTTACCTTCCATGCATTTTAATAGACTGAAGACAAGGTAGTGGTAGCACAAAGTCAAGATCCATTCAGTCTGTAGCATATGAAAGAACTACTGCCTGCATGTCACACACCAGCTGTTATAGCTATGAAGTACATACATGTGGTACTCAACATTGACTGTTAGGCCTGAGACATTTGGTATAACATTTCTTAAAGTGAGAATTCTATAACTCTGATTGCATGTTAAGATGCCATGGTCACCATGTTACATTATGCCACACATCTACCACTTAAGATTAGACATCTTACATGGTTGTATTCCTACATCGCTAAGTGTATGCTCTGCATACCATTGCTTGCCTTGATGTATTGACTAATGTTTGTAAAAAGTATTAGACCACTCCATATGCATTGTACATCGACTGTATGATCTAATAGCCATACATCATGGTAAAGATCCAGTAAAACATTCCTTCAGGGACCCTCGAGACTGGTCATGGCAAAACGTTCAAGAGTCTAGCTTTTTTATAACAGGCAAATACTTTTCCAATGATCTGACAATATTTAACTAACATGCAAACCGCATATTGAGCATGTGGTATGAAAAAAGCAGTACCGATAAGGGTCATCAAATCCTTCACTAAGGACACTGTGAGAGGACAATATCTGCAATGTACTTTCTCTCGCCGTGTTTGCAGACACTGCAGTTGCTGTATAGTTGCTAACATTCAGTGGATCCGAACTATCCTCTTTAACTGGATATTCCGGTTCTGCTGAATTACTGCTGAAAGTGGCTTCACTCTCCAGCCACATCACCAAGTCAGATTTTTCCTCTATGCCTTTCTCCTATAAAAACATCAATAGCACATAACATGATTCTTGAGAATTTACTAGCAATGTTAGTAAACAACCTATTTGAAAATAGCCACAGAAGAACTACTCCTACAAGACAGCATCGCACAAGCTTTTCCAGTGTTCGCTGGCAGCTGACCATACCCAAATCCTCCTCCTTTGGTAGTTTACAGTGCCTACCAAATCATCCATAGCACAGCTCCATATTTTTCAAATGTACATTCAGACAGTATATGCAGAAAGGAACTCTCAGCTTAAGCTAGGAACCATTTACTGACCATCATGTACTTCAAGAAGACTTGAAAAAAATAGGACCTCTTCCTCTCTTCAGACATCAGATAAGAAACAATAAGAATCAAATGTAAACGATGAAGGCAATGACAATCAGATTGTTGACAAACAGATGACATCCTTTCCTTAAAGTAGAGCCTGCACACCTGCACTTGAAGAAGTAGTATAGGAAACACTCACTAGATATTATGCATGAACACAGGCATATGTATTTCTCATTACTCATTTCTCAGCTCCCTGTAACAGCAGCATCACAATCAACACAACTTGGTAAGAATACTTCTCTGGTCATCACCCACAATACCAAAGATCTTGCCACACTATAAACCCACACACTATCAACCTAACCCTTTTGCAGATTTTTGTATTTTACTAAATAACCATACTTGTGCGGATGCACAATTGAAGAAGTAGCTATTTCTGTCATCTCTGATTCCATTAGTTTAATCACGTACACCTCTGCATCTTATACATACAGACATAAACACACTCACACACTCCATATAAGTAATCAATTGTTCACATATGTTGACAGTCAATTCACCCACTGTAAGACAGAACCATATTGGCTGATGACACATGAGTGTATGAACATCGTTAAAAATTGGACTGTACTATTTAATGTACATATTAAAACAAAGAGGATCTTACTTAATTATGTAGGTACGTTTTTAGGGTTTTAGAAAACAACTACATTTCTATATTTATAGCTAAAGTGATGTTTGGATTTTTTGTATGCAACCAAACAGCACAGTCCAGTATTTTCAATGAACATTGACTTGATATAAACCTTTTTTCAATCATTAATGGATATGTTTCCTATCTGTTTCAAAGGAAAACGCAGAGCATACATTATGCAAGTTTTACTTACAGGCCCCTGTAATTCAGGAAGTTCTAGAATTTGCTTTGATGGTTGTAAATAGACTGATTTCTGTTTAAAGAGTTTTGAGATTATAGATTATATATACAGATTATATATACAGACTCTGTTTGTCCATTAGCAGAGGCTGCACTAATTTGTTATGGCACGGCATCAGAAGTTTTATGCTATAAAAAAAAAAAGTGGAGTGTTAATATAATCATATATGAACTTTTAAATTAGACGTTTAAACATATATCAAAATATCAGAAATGCTACATCTGTATCAGCCAGAATTCCATCCATTGTGGGAGGAGTTAGCCTTTATGTCATTAAGCTGTCCAACTTTTATCGATGTTGAACATTTACATGGTGGATAGGAGATAGAGCAGTGGATAAGAATTGAACATTATCTGAGAGTATTTTAATTGCCACTATATTGATTGTGGTGTGGTACATGATGTTATGCTTTTTATAAGTCAAAGTAATTGTATATGGTGCTGCTGCATCCAGATCTGAATATAATGAAGTTGTTAATCTATTAAACTACTGAATTTTTTCCACTAATCCTTTTAAAAATAACTCTCTATTAACTGTCTTGATCGATGTAAAAAATATTTTTTTTTTATTAGCACGTGATGTTGCCTTGCCCCTGGTTATCTGATCACGGACTCTCATTTTTTATTTAACATCTCTGTATTTATGAGTTATTTTCCCTAAACATTAATAGAACTCTCTTGCCACATTGAAAGTATGTGGTTATGATTTAAAGAGTAGATTAAATGGAACTGCAAGGCCCTTTGTAGGTGGAAATAGATAACAATTTTATATACAATTGCTGATATTTTCAAATAAGTGTATTTCCTTGTCAAAATATATATAAAAAGAAAATGTTCTTACTCAATATTGTCAATTTTTGGGCTAAAAGCCATATGGAGATGGTTCTGCACCTCAAGGTTAGTCCATAATTTGTTAAACTCAAATGTTGTGATGATATGTCCACTTTCATATAGAAATTGCTTTGTTCCTTGCTCCACCACAATCACATCATGGGGACCAGATAAAAGAATTACTTCTTTAGTGAATGTAGGAGGTCCACGAAAATGCCTGAAATGAAAAGTTATATCTGGATGGTAATCCTATATTTAGAAATTGAATACAATGATACACTTTGTACTCTGTCAAAATTTTAAAACCAGTTGCTGTGAAATACCAGGAAAAACCCTAATTTGAACATAAGAAAGAATATTTCATAGGCACAATAATGCTGAAAAAACAAAGGCCCATATTTATACTTTTTTAGCGCCGAATTTGCGCCGCTTTTTGGTGCAAAAGTGGCGCAAACTTGCAAAATACAATTGTATTTTGTAAGTTTGCGCCGTTTTTGAGTAAAAAAATGACGCAAATGCAGCGCTAAAAAAGTATAAATATGGGCCAAAGTGTTAATAAAATCATAAAGTAAGAAGTTTATAATCTTATTTTAGTAACTGCTGAATCATCTCTACCCTAATCATTCTGTATATTTAGTGAGTTCACCATTTTTTGTTTGGAGTTTTTGGTTATTACTCAAATGTCTGCACCTGTGCTCATCATATCTTTATATGTCAGCTATTACAATGTCCTTGCAGAGCAGGAGACTTTTTGGTTACTCATTACTTTTTACCTTAACCATCAATCTCTCTGTGAAAGTAATGGTAAATGGGGCGAGTGAATCACTCTCACCACAAAAACACCCAATATCATGTGTAAGGTAAACATAAACCTAACTATAATGTCCCTGTACACTTTGGTTTTATTTCAGTGAATTTCCATGGCTTTTTTTCAACAGTAAAGTCATATATACTTCCCATAAGTTAATGTAACTAAATGGCCATGCGCAGTAGTAGTTGGCCACAGGAGCTGGTCTGCAGCCAGGCCCTGCATCCAACCCCCGCAAGCAGCCATCCCCCACACACAGCGCATGGCCTTTGAGCATGTACGGCAGGGGTTTGGTGTGTGAGTAGGTTTTTCTCATTGTTAATCAGCTCCTTATATCCTTCACAATCTTATAACTTCTGCATGTGTCTTATGGAGCCAGAAAACCTCTATTGTGACCCCTTAAGTGTTTTTTGGACAATATCTTTGTCCTCCTCCGGGCCAAGCAACAAAGAAAATGGCAGCTGCAACTTTCCTGTCAACAAACCATCAATTTGAGCGTTTGTTTCTAAAATTAATAAATGCTGTACATGTAACCATTACATAGCACTGCATTGCATTTTTCCCAAATGTGCTCCTATACTGAGCTGGACAAAGCAATTCGTCTCTGAAGAGCTTCTCTTCTGTAAGCACTTTTGGCAAACATCACCGACACAGCAAGAAACTATACATTTGGCAGGTGAGACATCCCGTGTCTGGAGGAAGGAGAGCCTCCACCTCCCTAGTGGTTTGCTGGCCACCCACACACTTAAAGTGAGACACCTAGTAGATGTAGGAGGCTGGCCTGGCTTGTAGTGGGTACCAGAGGTACTTACTCCTTGTGCCAGGTCCAGTTATCCCTTATTAGTGTAGAAGAGGTGTTTCTAGAAGCTTAGGCTGATAGAAGGTAGCTATGGCAAAACAGCTCAGGCTGAACTAGGAGACATGTAAAGCTCCTACTATACCACTGGTGTCAAATGCACAATATCATAAGAAAACACAATACACAGAAGTACTAAAAATAAAGGTACTTTATTTTTATGACAATATGCCAAAAGTATCTCAGTGAGTACCCTCAGTATGAGGATAAGATATATACACAAGATATATGTACACACCAACGTTATGCAGGTAATAGCAAGAAAAGTAATGCAAGCAGTGTAAAGTTACAATAGATTGCAATAGGAACACATAGGTGTAGGGGCAACACAAACCATATACTCCAAAAGTGGAATGCGAACCACGAATGGACCCCAAACCTATGTGAGCTTGTAGAGGGTCGCTGGGACTGTAAGAAAACAGTGAGGGTTAGAAAAATAGCCCACCCCAAGACCCTGAAAGGTAGGTGTAAAGTGCACCTACTACCCCCAGAGAGCACAGAAGTCGTGATAAGGGGATTCTGCAGGAAGAACAAACACCAGCAATGAAACAACAGTGGATTTCCAAACCTGAGTACCTGTAAGACAAGGCGACCAAGTCCAATAGTCGCAACAGTGTCGAGAGTGGGCAGGAGCCCAGGAAATGCCAGCTGAAGGTGCAAGGAAGCTGCCACCTGGTGGAAGAAGCTTGGAGTTCTGCAAGAAAGAAGAGGACTAGGAACTTCCCCTTTGGGGTATAGATGTCCCATGTCCCGATGAAGCTTGGAGAGATGTTCCCACGCAGAAAGACCGAAAACAAGCCTTGTTAGCTGCAAGGGTCGCGGTAGAGGTTTTTGGGTGCTGCTATAGCCCAGGAGGGACCAGGATGTCGCCACTTGGAATAGGAGACAGAGGGGGCACCCAGCGAGTCAGGGAGTACTTACAGAAGCAGGCATCACCCACAGAAGTACCTGAACAGACACTTGGAAGAAGAGTGAACCGGAGTCCATGCAAAGTCACAAAAGGAAGTCCCACGACGCCGGAGGACAACTCAGAAGGTTGTGCACTGCAGGTTAGAGTGTCGGGGACCCAGGCTTGGCTGTGCACAGAGGAAATCCTGGAAGAGTGCACAGGAGCCGGAGCAGCTGAAAATCACGCGGTACCTAGCAATGCAGTCTAGCGTGGGGAGGCAAGGACTTACCTCCACCAAACTTGGACTGAAGAGTCACTGGACTGTGGGAGTCACTTGGACAGAGTTGCTGAGTTCCAGGGACCACGCTCGTTGTGCCGAGAGGGAAGCCAGAGGACCAGTGATGCAGTCTTTTGATGCCTGCGGTTGCAGGGGGAAGATTCAGTCAACCCACGGGCGTTTTCTTCAGAGCTCCTGGTGCAGAGAGGAGGCAGGCTACCCCCAGAGCACGCACCACCTGGAAACAGTCGAGATAGCCGGCAGGATGAAGCGATACAAGGTTGCTAGTAGTCGTCTTGCTAGTTTGTTGCGGTTTTGCAGGCGTCCTGAGCAGTCAGCGGTCGATCCTTTGGCAGAAGGTGAAGGGGGAGATGCAGAGGAATTCTGATGAGCTCTTGCATTCGTTATCTGGTGGGATCCCCAAAGCAGAGACCCTAAATAGCCAGAAAAGGAGGTTTGGCTACCTAGGAAGGAGGATTGGCTACCAAGAGAGGTAAGAGCCTATCAGTAGGAGCCAGAATGGCATTGGGGTGACAATTCCCTGATCTTAGACATGTTACATGGCCATGTTCGGAGTTACCATTGTGACGCTGTACATAGGTAGTGACCTATGTACAGTGCACGCGTGTAATGGTGTCCCCGCACTCACAAAGTCTGGGGAATTTGCCCTGAACGATGTGGGGGCACCTTGGCTAGTGCCAGGGTGCCCACACACTAAGTAACTTTGCACCCAACCTTCACTAGGTGAAGGTTAGACATATAGGTGACTTATAAATTACTTAAGTGCAGTGGTAAATAGCTGTGAAATAACGTGGACGTTATTTCACTCAGGCTGCACTGGCACGTTCGTGGTCACAAAGCAATGCAGCATCGCGCTGTTACTCGCAATTAGGAAGGGGAACACCCCTTCCTAATTGAGACATGCAGTCCCGTTTTGTGAGTCAGTAACCAGGTTACCGACTTGCAAAACGGGAATTGGGCATCGCAATGTGGGTTTTGCAAGTCGCAAACAACACAATTTGCTGTTTGCAAGATGCAAAACCTTTCTTACATCTGGCCCTTAGTCCCTTTCTAGCTTGGCCTAGATGTCACTGCGCTAATCCTGTGCCTAAACTTTTTCCTAGAAAAACAAAAAATTTGAAGTGAGCAGTGTCAGAATGTATTTGGTGTTGTTGGGTGCTCTATATCGGAGCTGCTCTCCACCTAAACTAGGGAACTATGCTGAGTTCCTTGTTTCCCATCATTATATATATATATTTAATTTTTTATATATATATTTTATATATTTGTATACACATCTATATATATATATATATATATGGATATAAATACAAATGTATAAAATAGGCAATAATTTTCAATTTCAACCACCCCTTAATGTTGTCCCTCCATCATCCTGAAAAATGCCATACTACCCTTAAAACGCTACCCATTCCTGATCCCTAAAAGCCCTTACTACCCCTTTAGACTCTCATTCCCTAACTCCTAAAAATGTCTAACTCCTCTTTAATGCTACCTTTCACTGAACACTAAGGTCCCCTTACTACCCTTTTTATACTACTCTACATTGAAAACTATAAACCCATTACTATTCTTTAACCTCACTCATCCCTGAACCCTAACAAATGCCTTACAGCCCCTTAACACTGCCCTTCCCTGAACAGTAAACCCCCTTACTACTCCTTAACCCTTCTCTTCCCTGAACACTAAAAACCCCTTAGCACTCCTCATCCCTAAACCAAAAAAACCTTACTACCTCTTATTACTACCATTCCTTAAATTCTAAAAACCATGGCTACCCTTTAAATCCTTAAAGCCTATTATCTTAAACCCTTATACAATTTGATATAACCGTAACACATTGTCACTTACCACATTGCAACCATATTATGGCCCTCATTACGACTTTGATGGTCTTTTTCAAAGACCGCCAAAGCCAGCGTGTGTCAGAAGACCACCATATTATGGGTACTTCTGAATTTCTGCCACAGAAATCCAGTAGCAGTCGTGTTGGAAACACGTGGCCACCTAAAAATAATTGCATGTGTGAAGAGCTCTTCACAATTTAAACAAGACAAACGAAGTGTGAGGGGCATATAGCCACTTCAAAAGAATTGCATGTGTGAAGAGCTGTTCACAATTTAAACTAAGGACAGGGGGAGTGGGAAGGAATGCAGTGCCTAATGCGCTCCACGGAAACCTGGCAAAACACCATTGTAATGACAACCAACGGAGCAAGAGATACGGTCGCAATGATGAACAAACCAAAAGTAAATAAAAAAATAATGCATCAGACAAACAATAAAGAAACGAACAAGAAAGATCACATCTAACAGGGGCAGTCTTCATGGAAGGGAACCAAACACCAAAAGGAGGGACAAAGACAACAAAGGGACCATAGAAAAGCAACATTGTACAAGGACTACAACAATGAACCAATGAGAAACGATGGGCATGTACAAAGCCCACAGGGAGAGATACATCATGTCTCCCGACAGCGCATAGGTGCTGCCTAGGCTCAACCTAAAAAGCAGCAAAAACCAAGCCCAACCTGAGGGATCTTTTAAGTTTTCCATGAGTCTGAATTGAGTTGACCCATCCTAAGACCAGGGATAGAGACAGTCTGGCAGCCTGCTTGACTGTCAGACATTTCATGGACATTCTTGTTGTCCTATCATCCTGCGTTAAATGTATTATTAGGCTTCACACACTGTGTTGCCCTGGTGTTTGCAGTTTGGTCATTTACTGGAGAACTGTGGGTAACCCTGAATGTGCCTTTGTTCAACTGGCTGCCCACAGCACACTTTTCTGAGCCCTGCCTTAGTGCCTGTATCCTAAGAGGCAAGTGATAGCTGGATAGGTGCAGTCCCCCTGTTATAGTCAGGCCTGGGATAGTGCTCTTGAGACCTTTTCTGATGGGACTAGTTAAACTAGTGTACCACACATGCAAACCAGCCTCTATTGACTTACATAAAGATGCTTTTGACAGGCTACTAATCAATATCATTTAAACATGTAGGTACATTTATTACAGAATTGATTTTTTATACAGCACGCATCTTGAACACACATATTTTAATGTGTTCTCATATGTGTTAATGACATCCCTAGTGCATATGACAGGTTCTCGAAATACTTAAGCTCATTATGTGTGCTGCACTATAGAGGTTGGTGAACCAATAATTGATCATGGAGAGCAAACCCAGCAGTGGACTCTGGCTCAAAGATTCTTGTACTGAAGTCGAACCTTCAAAATAAGTGCCATAAAAATCATGCTGCAAACATGTTTGAATCCGATAAGATGTTCACAATTTAAAAAAGTGTACTTCTTTAAAACTCAGAATCTTTACACCTTAATACATCACACAGTAGTCTTACAAATAGGAGTTTTGTAACATGCACTAAGAAACGCTCCTGCTCCTGCCTTCATGACACTATCAGTAAACTAAGAGGTAAATCACTTATGTTTACTTTAAATGTAGACTAAGGGGCAAAATAACAAAGATTTTGTGTCCTGGTTGTGTCACTTTTATGTCACAGCTCCAATGCGAAATCATTTCTGTTATTTAATAATTCATGTAAAGCTACTCATAGGCATAGGGCCTCCTTGCTTTTGGAAGAGGTTCCATGGGTGGAGCATAGGCGTTTCCATGCATCCACCCATGGATTTTGAAGCATTCCCAGATTTACAGACTTGTAAACCTGGGAATGTGTCAAAATCCTCCATCTTCCAAGTGAGGCGCAGGAGGAGGGATATCTATTTCTACTCGTTATTTCCTGTTCATGGGTGCTGGATTTTGTAGCACACATATGAATTGGAAAAGGGTGTTAAATATTGTATTTATTTAAGAAGGTATCCCTTCAAGCACAAATCAATACTGGCTGTAACACAGTCACTTTTGCACTATGTGCCTAGGGTGCCTATGTTCACGCTAGGGAGCACACAGTGTGCTAGTGCGAGGAAGCAGTAGAAAAGCATCATATTTTAATTAGCAAGGCACACGTCTGCATGCAACACAGTGCAGCAACTTTGCTTGCTCCCCTATATTGCAAGAAAAATGAGTAAATCTGTCCCTAGATTCTAACTATGGCTGGAGAAACATGCAGTCTATTATCAAGTGTATGTTATTCAATAACCTCTTGTTTTTGTTTAATTGTAATTGTATTTATATATACCGCTTACTACCCCTGACGAGGCGTCTAAGTGCTTTTCGGCAAGGAAAGGATTAGTGGTGGATTAGCCTAGGGAAATATGAGTTAATTTGAACGGTGGACCTGTGAGTCATTCGGTTGGATTAAATGGAATATTGGAGGGATAGAACAGGGAAAAATCTAGAAAGTGTTAATTGGGAGATCATAGTAGTGAGATGAGGTACGAGATGAGTAAAACAAGTGATGGAGGAGGGAAGAGTCTGTTGAAAGAGATTAGTGGGAGCATAGTAGTAAAATGAGGTTTGGGGATGTCAAAGGAGAGATACTTGAGGGAAAAATGTAGGGTTGTTTGGGGAATCATAGTAGTAAAATGAGGTTTGGGATGAGCCAGGAGGGATAGAGGGGGGAGAGTCTAGGAATGGTTATGTTGGAGATCATAGTAGTAGAATCACTTTTGGGATGAGTCAGAGGTTGGAAATAGAGACTAGATTGAGAGAGGTAAAGTGTAAGGCAGTAGTGCATTGGAGAGAGTGATTTTTTTCCTTTTTTGCAGTTGGAGTAAAGTAATAAATACTGTATAAAGATACTTGGAGTTAAGTTGTAGACAAGTGTGCACTTTAGCCTGCTGCTCCAGTCTCAACATATTTATAACTTTGTTAAACTCATGTTAGCAATATTTGGCACGCAGTTCCTTCTTTGTAATAGGAAATAAACTGAGCCTACCCAACTCTCCTTCCGTTAATGATGCGATCTTGATGCTTTTTTGTACCCGAGGGACTGTTGACTGAGATGTTAAAGTACTTCCTAGCTATCTCAGGAAAATGTCATCAATTGACTGTGGCATCTACATTTTTGGCAGTTTATGCTATTGAACAGGAGATGTTTGGTTATTTTCTCCCAGAAACGTGGCTTGTAGATCAAGCCACATTTGGCAGGTACTGAAATATTTCAGTCACTGGCAAAACAAGTGGACAGAGGTCATGCAAAAGCAGTGCATTTATAGAGGTTTCAAAGTCACAATAATAAAAAAGGATAATTTCTTTAACCTATGAGGTTCTGTTTGTTTAATGTCACTGGTCTGTCCAGGACAAATTGTTTAAGCTATGAAGTTCTGTAAATTTAGGGGCATATTTATGAAAAGTAGCGCTGCACCTAGTGCAGCGCCACTTTTCTTGCACCCCTTAGCACCCCCCTGACACCACCATGTGTGTGCCGTATTTACAATACGGCGCACCATGGCAGTAGTTAGGGGGACTAGCATCAAACTTTTTGACACTAGTACAGTGCTTCGCAGGACTAGCATCAAAAATGGTGACGCTAATCCTGCAAAGCACCCGGAGACCCATTGAATATAATGGGAGCCTCCTTGTAACGCCTGCAAAGAGAAGGCGTTAAAAATGCAGAAAAAAATGTCTCAAAGGAATCTCATAGATTTCTTTGCACCATTTTTACAGCCCCCTTAAGACCAGAACACCCCCCTTGCATACATTACGCCTGGTGCAGGCTTAATGTGGCACCAGGGTTTACAAATTGGCACAATGCATGCATTGCACCACTTTGTAAATATGGTGGGGGGAAAATGCCATGTTAGCGCTGCCTTAGCGTAAACAAATAATGGTATGGCGGTACTAAGGTGGCGCTAGGGGCTCTTAAGTAAGCCCCTTAATGTTACTGGTTCTGTCTAGCATACATTTTTGAATTCCAAATGGCAGACCTGGAAAATACTTCCTGTTCAGAATTAGGTGGTAGGAAGTAGTGAATAAAGTGGTTCAGGATGAATAAAAGCCGAATTTATTGTGCTTTTGTAATTGGAACTTAAGTATAAAATCAATGTGTGACTGTAGGGTTAGGGGCTGGTAGGTGGTGGACAATTTTTGCCAAAGAACCAATAGTGCTGCAGGGGGATTAAACTGACACAAAAAGAGCAATAAATAAACACTTTTAAGAGTTTTCACAAGCATCCAGATGGGCAGCAATGTCTCACAAGGTAGCTATATGACATACAACATTGGAACACATGCCCCCAGACAGCAGGATGTGTCAGCTCTGCAATACAAAGGTGAAGAGACGGCATTTGTGTATGCCACGGTTTAGTGAACAGTGGTAGACTTTTATTAAGTTTTTGCGTTATTGCAATGCTGATTTACTTTTCACTTCCCCTCAAGAATGCATGACTATTTCACATGACACTGACTGAGCACAAAGAAACCTGCACCAGTGGGGCAGTGTCAGAACATACCGTTTCCATGTAGCGATTTATCTATTTGAAATTCGGAAGCATCTGATTTTATGCATGAGCATTGCACGAGTTACCACACTAACGCAGTTTAGCGTCAAAAAGTATAGTGCCGGCTTACGCCATTCCTGGGCACCGGCCAGGCACCATATTTATGGAATGGTGCTAGATGGCGGTAATACCCAGTTAGCGTCATTGTAAATTACACTTACCGCGTGGGGGAGGCATAGGGGGAACCAGAACTTGTGCGCCGAATTACGGCGCTACACTGTTTAGAGGCAAAAAAATGCCTCTGAGCAGTGTAATGCCATTTCCTGGCACACAACCCCCATAGACATGGCTCCTGTCTTGGTAAAGACAGGAGCCATGCCCACCTCCCCAATGGCCATGCCCAGGGGACAAATGTCCCCTGGGCATGGCCACTGGGGCCTGCGTCATACAGTGGGCCCCAAGTCAGGGGCCTGAGCAGGGGAAAAAAAGAAAATACTGTCACTTCCCTTGGATGGGTCCCCCATCCTGTGGTGTCCCTCTGGTGTGGGAGGGGATGTCCCTGGGGCCAGGGAAGGGCACCTGTGGGCTCTTCCCATGGTCTCTGACCATGGAAACAGGCTCACAGGTCCCCTAACGCCTGCCCATATCCAGGCGTTAAATAATGGCACTAAGTAAGCTTAGCACCATTATCTAAGGCCCCCAGCCCCCCATGCATGAATTTAGCACTGGGGATAAATATGGCGTTAGGCCATATCGTCATTTTCTGGACGGGAATGCCTACCTTGCATCTCATTGATGCAAGGTAGGTTTCTACATCCAGAAAATGACGTTAACTCCATATCTTGAGCCAAAGTATAAATATGGAGTTAAGTTTGCTCGTAAACAAATGACACTAATTCAGCGCAAACAGGGAATAAATATGCCCCTGACTCTGCAGAATTTTTGATTTGTTTTTGTTATATCTTGCCTTAGAAATGCATTCCCTCTGATAAGCCCCAAAGATATCCATGTGCCCCGTGCAGGGGCTATGATTATATAATCTAGAATGGTTGACCTTTTTCTGCTACCTCTGAATAATTTGCATAACCCACATGCAAGGAGATCCCTATCAGTGACCTCCCCTGGTGACAGGGAAACTACAGCCTTACAAAGGGTATCAGGTGTCCCGCTCCATCAGGAGGGGCTGGTGCGGAGAGACCCTATAAGAGTCATCAGTTCATAAACCCATCATTGTGCACAGCAGACAGAGGTCTAAACATGTGCTTCATCAAAAAATGAAAGACTGCAAGCTGAGAAAACCCAAAAATCCCTGTACCGCTTAAGAGCTGCTTAGTACACAGGAAATACATGACTGTTGTTGGACCTCACAAGGATGAGCAGTCACACTGTTCATGCAGAATATCAAGTAGGGACTGCCGAATTACCTCAGCAATGGGCACTCCACTCAATCCAATAAGCTATTTTCGTGGCATTGAATCTGCGCTCAGAACTCCATATAAAGCTGCCACTATTTGTACACACCCATTGCTGTGACCTTTTCTCTGACACCATTTTCGTTTTTCTGCACTTGGTTTTAGTAGATCAGGGTGACAACAAAACTGTGCATTCCAAAGAGGTGGAGATTAGAAAGTGAGGTAATTGAAATGCCTCTCGTAGGCCTTTGGATGAGTTACAACAACAGTGCAGGCCAGCGTTTCATCTAGCTCAACGGGTTGTGCAGTACTGCAGCATAAACATGCTCGTTCCGTGAGTGAAGTGAATATAATACCATTTTTATCAAGGGTGCTGAAGTGAAAAAAGGCGAGATCGACATTCACAGCAGCACACCAGGGCCAGCCTTAGCGTTGGTGGCGCCATAGTGCGACAATGTTTGATGGCGTCCACCAACGACCACCTCTGCAACGGATTCCCTTACTACCACTTTTTAACAGAGCCTCTTAAGTTTCCATAACCACTCTCTCTCTCAAATGCATATAATTATATAGCACCACTCAGACCAGTGTAGGGTGTCAAAGCACTTTACATTGCACAGACATTACACAGAGGCAATCAATTATAGGTGTATAAATCAGTGTATGAGCATTGTTACATAAGACAGAGAAGTACAAGATTTATGAGTGACATGTCATCTCCACTAGTATGCTGTATAGTTTAATAATGCTTGGTCTGGAGAAACACGCCCTCAGAATTTAAATTGTGATATCAAGTTTGGGTTTTCTCTTTAATAATAATTGATTTCTACCAAAATGAACCCGTTTTCCAACATTAGGATAATGAAAGGTTGGGGAAAAAATCATAACGCAATAATCTATACCTTACAGTAGGCATGCATTTCTTTAATGGCAGATAATAGCTCACTGTTCTATATTAGGATTTTAAGTTGTAAACAGCAAGCAACAAAATTACCTCTGACAAAAGAAGTGACCCACTAACCTGTTTGCATTTTATGCACTTCGTGATCTGCATGTTACACCTTCTTTGCAGCAGGCACATAAACCTGCTGCACTACCTCAAAACTCCCACTGCAGAAAACTCGATCCCTCTCCAGCCAGCACATTAATCAGCTGAGTTATGTTGACATCTTTATTATCGCCTGAAAACTTCTGGAGACAAGGAATGCCACAGCACATCCTTTAACAATAATAATATTCCTCCAAATCCGGCGCCCCCACCCAAAGTCATCACCCGGTGCAGTGGCACCGGTCGCACCGCCCTAGAGCCCTTACACACACATGATAGGCACCTGCAAGACAGGGGAAGCAGCAGAGGCAATGCACCGGAGCTCTGCTGCCGTACTGAAAGATTAGATCTGTGTGTGGCCTTTCCTGTTAGCTGCGAGGTGAGCAGCTCAGGAGTCCGAGAGTCAGGGCCTGCCAGAGGGCAGGGGCGGAGGCCTTTTCCACTGGTTTCAAAATAAATTAATGCACGATTATGAGGGTCATTTATTTCTGTGTTAAAGTTATTTTCCAAATTGGAAAGTAACTTTAACACAGCTGAATGTCAGCACAATCCTACAGGGACCCATAAATAACCGGCCTGGATAATCCTGCAATAAATTCTTTTGAAACCGGTGGAAAAGGCCTCTGCTCCTGCCCTCTCCACAGGCCCTGACTCTCGGACTCCTGAGCTGCTCACCTCGCAGCTAACAGGAAAGGCTGCACACAGACCTAATCTTTCAGAACGGCAGCAGAGCTCCGGGGCATTGCCTCAGCAACTCACAGGGTCTAGGTTCTGACACAGGTCACTGATTGTGGAGTGACGGAAGTGGCTATGGCAGGCAAGTGCCACTGTCAACCCCAAAAAGCAGAGCAGAGAAGGGTATAACTGCTCTGTGTGCCGCCTGTTCCTGCACGTGTTGAAAACGTGCTGCTGTCCACAACCCCTCCTCTTGCTGAGCTGGCCTTGTGAGCTCTGCAACATGTATTGAGCTCCACAGTGATTGGCTGTTACTGTCATGTACTTTTCAGTGTGTCTTACACACACATTTCACCATATCCCATTGATTCACATTCTTATTCAGTTCACATTTCAGTGATGCACATATTCATTTCAAGAGCAGCGATATTTGCTTCACTGTTATTTATATCTATTTAAAGATATGTCATATTTGAATCATTCCATAATGTATTTATTTTTATTTTTTAATTAGCTGTTATGTTATACCAACTCTATACAAAACAGTACATCTGTATTCAGTAAATTACAGTACCTTAACACATGGGCAGCATATCGATAAATACATTAATGGTCCAGCAGTATCCCTCTTTTCCCAGAACATCTTTCTCGCACATCAGGAGCCATATTCCAAAAATGCCTCGGGGTGGCAATGGGCTTTTGCGCCCGCTTTGTGCACCACGGGGCTCTTTGGTATTACAGAAGGGGCCGCAGACGCTTGTGGTGCCCCTTCTGTAATACCAATAGTACTGGCACACATAGAGGGGCTCATTCTGAGCCCGGCGGGCAGCGGGAGCCGCCCGCCTGGAGGGAGCCGCCAAATGACCGCACCGCGGTCAAAAGACCGCGGCGGCCATTCAGACATTTCCTCTGGGCCGGCGGGCGCTCTCCAAAAGAGCGCCCGCCGGCCCAGAGGAAATGCCCCTGCAACGAGGACGCCGGCTCAGAATTGAGCCGGCGTAGTTGCAGGGGTGCGACGGGTGCAGTTTGCACCCGTCGCGTATTTCAGTGTCTGCATTGCAGACACTGAAATACACAGTGGGGCCCTCTTACGGGGGCCCCTGCAGTGCCCATGCCATTGGCATGGGCACTGCTGGGGCCCCCAGGGGCCCCGCGGCACCCCCTACCGCCATCCTGTTCCTGGCGGGCGAACCGCCAGGAACAGGATGGCGGTAGGGGGTGTCAGAATCCCCCTTGGCGGCGCAGCAAGCTGCGCCGCCATGGGGGATTCCAAGGGCCGCGGTCAGAATGCCCTGCGGGGCACCGCCGGTCTGTCGGCGGTGATCCCGCCGACAGGGGTCAGAATGACCCCCATAGTGCCAGCACTATCACAACAGGGTATTCCCTTATTTACATGTGGGAGTTGTCCCATGCAAATGTGGGAATCTCTGCCTCTGCTCCTGCGCAATATTATAGACGTGTGGGCAGAGGCAAAGAAGATGTTAGGAGGCACATTGAAATTGTGCCACTTAAAGGGTGGTGCACTGTCAGTGCTCTCCCTGAAGGCAGCCCTCTAGAAGGAGAAAGGGGTCCTATGGAGCCCCCAGAATTCTCTTTGAAGGTGGGTGCAGTCACTCACTGCACCCGCCTACAAGCGCATCTCTAATTCCCCTTCAAAGTGCAGGCAGGTTGCTGCTTGCTTAGTTATACACAAAGCAGTTTAAAGCAGCCACTCCATTCTTCACATGAGTGCACTGCCCCCATAGTAGCATGGACTCTTGACTGCCGTGGCGGCAGAGCATTCATGCTAATACTGTGCATCTTCCTTGGTTGCGCTGGGTAAACCTTTTAAAGGGTGCACCTGGCGCAAACAATTAAAATGTATTGTATGTCTGATATGGCCCCATGGTGGCACCTCCAAAGCACGGTGCATTTGGAGCTCTTGTCCAGGAATCAGTTTGAATACATATTTCCACCATGCCATCATTTCTCCCCTATTTCGAATGTTTGGCCCAATCTTTAGCCAGTTTCCAAGCCATTAATATTGTGAGTTAACTTGTATGCTTGCAATGGGCCACAAATATTATCTGTCTGGAGACCCTGGATAATAGTAGAGTTCCAGTTGGTCACTGTAGTATATCATATCATGCAACCAGGTCCTCATTGCAGGTATGAGATCCCTACCCCTCACACATCACACATGCCTCTTTGCCAGTAGTAGTACCATCAATGTGAACTGTCACATGCTGCATGGCGTGCCATTATTATAGTCCTTAGAACATGAAATACTTTGCCACAGTACCTTGCAATCAGTGGGCATGCTCAGGTCAGGTGAAGGAAGACCACTTCTTGCATGTTACATCCTGCAAACCAGGAGTGGGACGTAGTTTCTGTGTAAACAATTTTTAGGAGAGTATGGTTTGTCCTGTGTAAATATACCGTTAGGAGATGGCTCCCCAATTCAGCTACAACCATAAGATGACTCCTTATGGGTAAATAAATCTCCCAGGTCTGCACCACACAGCACCTTGTTATTAGGCCTTACTGATAAGGCATCGGCCTGTATATAGGAGTAGAGCTTGGTTACCGGTTGTCCAGCCACCTGTACATTCAAGAACATGGTTAATGTCTTGGCTTCGACAGCTCCACAGTAAACATAAGGTATAGATCCCTGCACAATGTACGAAGGCAAAAATAGGTGAATGTGTCCATCGAGGAAAAATTGGCTGCGTTTGCAAGTGTTGGGCAACCAAAAAATGATTGGTAAGGAATAGCTCACTCAGCGAGTGGATTCATGTTTAGTCAACCTCTAGATGACAACTTTATCTTTAATCAGCAGTATTAAAAGGAAGTGATGCGAGGATTGTTCAGGGGAATAGAGCATTCGGTAGCCCAGCCATCTACAAATCTCCTCCCAGTCCAACTGTGTGCATGACACAGTCTGTAACTCTACTCGGCCGTAGCGCAGGACGTGCCCAGCAGGGCTCCCAATGGATTTGGGTGTGCTATGTCATGTTCAATATTGTGTTTGCCATGTAGGGGGAGTGGCATAATGCAGTAGTGTGCAAAGTGTGCTTGAGAACAATGGTAATTAAAATCTAAGAAACTCATTTACTAGAAATTACGCACTGCTGCTGCAGCGAGGCATCAAAGTTTTTAAACGCCATGTAACAACAGCTCCTAACACCATGCTTGCACCAAATTTACTAAGCAGTGCACCATTCATGTTAGAATTGGTGCAGCATTAAAAAAACGATGCTTGCCTGTGTGCCATGGCACTAAAAGAAATGACGCTTGTGCTGCAAAAGTGACACTAGCCTAATTAGTGGGACATAATCTGACGCTAGCCATCCTAGCACCACGTTTGCACCTAAAATTGTAAAGAAGTACAGCCAGAAAATGAATTAAAAACAAAAATAAATAGGAGACACTGGAGAAACAGAAATAGAGAACCTAGGAGACCAGAGACCCCACGGCAACCCCAACAACCTCAGTGCCAGCCAGGCTGTCCAGTCACACTTCCAGGAGAAAGGGAAGAGAAAGATGAAATGCAAGTTTAGTGAGGAGGAGAACAACATCCTGATCACTGAGGTGACGGAGCATCAACACCAGCACTTTGTCAACTCAAAATTGCCATTATAAATGAAAGAGGCTATATGGCAGTCCATTGTGGACAAAGTAAATAGTGTGGCAGAGGTGAATAGGACAGTCATTAACTGCAAAAAGCAATGGCATGATTGCAAGCGCAGAGCAAAGGAGAAACTGGCCAAAACACGCAAGGCAGTATTGCAGACCAGAGGTGTAAGTCCAATGCCCAAGGAGCACCTGGATGAGTTGGAGGAGATGGGGTAAGCCGTCATACCTCAGGAGCTGGTGGCAGGAGTTAAAGGACAGGACAGTATGTCACAGCGCCCAAACGCAGAGTCTGCAGTCCAAAGGATAGTATGCTGGCACTCCTATGGTGAAACAGCAAAGACATGTAATGCACACTGACCTCCCACAATTTGCACAGCCGAGTCCAGCCCCATCACCTCACTCACCTCATTCTCCGAAGTGCAGCATCTGTCCATGTTTACCTCATATTGTGCCTCATGTATGAGTAAATGACAAAGTGCAGTGCAGAAAGCCAGCAGCTGTGCCATGCTGTGTCAAATAGAAAGTTTGATGATGCGTTGTATGTAATGAAACTCAGGGGCTTATGTACAAGCCCTTTCTGCCACAGATGTGTCACTTTTTCCCATAGAAAAAGTGACACACCAGCGGTGCAAGGGGCTTGTAAATAAGCTCCTGTATTGTTCCTAGCTGACATGGCAGGCAGGGTGAGTGCCCACTGCTCTCAGTTGCCATGGACGAGACTACAGGAACTCATTCAAAATAATCAATGGGGAGTTAATCTAAGAGATGCACACCACTGGACCATGTGTGGACAAACTAATGATAATATGTGGGCATAGTGGAACACTGCTACTGCTCTGCATGGTATTTGCTGACTGTGGAAGCCAAAATGACATTTCCTCTGAATTGTGAGACTGTGCATACTGGGGAGATGGAAATGTGTACTGCATGGTACCTACACAAATACACAGGGACTACTGGGTCTGAATCTGCAATGCTTGTGGCATACCTGGGAAGGGATTGCAGCGAAAAGCCAATTGGGGGACTACAACCTGCATGTCATGTAGCTTGCAGGCAACATGTGGCACGTGCCAGTAGGGAGTATGATGCAACATTGTCTCATGGTGACATATGTACAATTTGGAGGATGTCAAACAGGGATGCAACGGGATACGAAGAAACACCTGTCCACCCCAAATCACAGGACTCATGGAAGAGCCCAAGCTGAAGTGGGTGGGCGTCTGATGTGGGACTCAGATGTAGGTACTTGACACTAATCACACCGCTAATACAATGTGGGGTGATGCCCTAACAACTGCTGTCTATAAAAAAATAACATGTGGTAAAACTGGATACGGTCATGCATGATCAACGTGTTGAAAGCATGTGTGAACGAATGTTGATCTGCATATGAACACTGTGTGCCACTTACCCAGGTACAAGGAACCAAAAGTGGGTAATCTGACAGGGTCCACAGTCACATGATGTATGACACTCTGCAGATAAACAATTCACATCAGGGTTTTAGGGGGGAATGTAACTGGGCTAAACTCCCCAGTAGTACAGGGCCCATCCACTCAGAGCAGACACACAATGCTTGTGACAGCAATCCATATGTAATGCAAATATTGCCAAACTGTGCATCAATATCCATGCCCAACATGTGTATTACACATCACTATTGATCTGAGGGCCCCATGTTTGTGGAAATGACAAAATGTGGTGCTGCAGACAGCTAGCTGTCCTGTGTTGCATCATTTGCAAAATGCAGGGATGTGTTGTGCTTATAAAAATGCAGTGCATCCCTGTATATTCCTCAGTGATGGTGCACAACTGCTGACTAGCATCAACACAGATATCCCTGCTCCATGGTGGAAGGGTGCCTATGTTGCAGGGATGACTGCCCATGTGCTGGAAAGGACACTCACCTGAACATGAACAATCATGAATGTTGTTGTCCACTTTCCATGTGTACTGCAGAATGCAGCACTCATTGAAAAAGGACACAAATGTGGAGAAATAGTTAATTCATCTCCTTTGTACCACTTTAATGCCTCCCCTGAGGGGTTGTAGGAATCTGATGCATTTTAAGACAGCTAAATCTGGGAATGTGTCAGATTCCTTTTTAATGCCATGGGTGTTGCATGGGAACCCCCAAGTAACACCCATGGACCTCACCTTATACACAGTGTAATGTGTGAAAGGGGTACCTATTTACAGGGCCAAGGTTGCTTGGTGTTGCCTTGTAAATATGGGGCCCACAATCTGAGCTACCAAAGCAGCAAAAACAATGGCACTCTGGTCCCACAGTCTGCTGCTAAGGCCCTTGAATAAGGGGCTGAAAGTGCTCCTTTGGAAATCTTGATTGTTAAGCTGATTGCTCATATCAACATGTAGCAGAGATCAACATTAACGTATGTCTATCTCATTGGAGAGGATGACTCTATACCTCCTGGCCAGCTGACCATCTTGGACATTTCCAAAGATCTGGATGACCCGCTGCAAACCATACATACAGCCACCCTCCAGCAAGTCTTGGATGCCAAACAGACACCATCTCTGGTCGCAGGAAGTCTTGACACCGTTCCTGGGTCTCCAGATGATCTGCCCAATAGGCAACAGACACAATCTGATACCACATCCATAGCGCTGACTCCCAGGAATCACAAATAATATTCCAACAGACTGTGGTAGGAGTCCAGCAGGAGCTGACAGATCATAGCGGATGGAGACCATAGCGGACAGCCTAGAGATAGTACATAGGTGCCTCAGTCCGAACAAAGGACAACTTGGCTGCCATGCAAGGCACCTATTCTCTGCTCCCTGGCCTTCAGAAGTCCTTGGCTGACATTGCTAGTGTCATGATGCAGGGCATGAGCAAATGCCCTGCCAAAATGGCACCAGTGGAGTTGTAAACCAACTTGGGGCAATAAGAAATATCTTGGAGTCCATTGAGCAGAAGCAGGACTCACTCATAGCCACCATGGGTGTCTACCACCATGACGTTCCTGCTGATTTGCAAAACCTGCAGATCATCCTTGCTGCTGTGCTGTCTAATGTGTTGCCACAGATGAGAGCTGCCATGGACACTGGACCCACATCTTCAGCCCCTGATGTATGTGTGCCTTCCTCAACTTCAACACCTATAACACTTCTGTCATGAAAGACACCACTTATGTCACAGGATGAAGCTGTGGAGGATATATTTTTCACTGGGAAAACTGCACAGTAGCATCTCTCTGTGGAAAATGTCCCCTTTCTCCTTTGCTCTGTGCTTAACATCATGCAAGTGTCAAAACACCTGGCACTGACCTCAATTGGACACTCCCGCTGTTGACCTGTCACATATGTGGACTGTCATTGTGGCTAGTCATTCCTAATGACAATATGGTCCTCCTCCTCATTAAAGTTCTCCTTTCCTACAGTTGTCCCATGACATGTTCACCCCCTGGACTCTGTCTGAACATCCAATTGCTAAATACATCCATTGGGGTAGTTCTTACATGGAATGTACATCATTACTGTGTGTAAATTTACACATGTAAATAAAATTGCTTACTACAACCTTAGTATTGCATGTGTGTCTAAAGGAGGAACAACATGAACATGTTGCATTGTGTCAAGCAAATACACTGACTGCTCACCAAAGGGATACATGTGGATTGCATTCAGCAACAAAGCTGCACAGACTGAGTGAACATACTTGATGAATATGATGTATATGTTGATAAACAAACAGTTCCTGAGGCTCCCAAGCATGTAATGCAACAGGTATCATGCTGTTGTTGTGACAGCTGATGTAACTCACACCACAAGTGGTTGGACTAAGCAAGGATAGTAGCAACAAAAGTACATTGATGTGACAACCAAATGATGCATGCTTAAGTCTGTGAGAGGGAGGCATAGGTGTGTGAGTAGCACATCTATGACTTAGGGTAAGTGTAATAACAACAACATTCCACCTATGGATGTCCCAGGACTTACCAACACATAGCAAATGCACATGAATACCTGTTTTGGAATGTGTATCCATTCACATCCAGATTGTCACTTATGTTCCTCAATGACCTTTGTAGATTGGTGATGTGATCTGATTGCCTACCTGACACATACTTGCCCATAGGGAATGCACTTTGTCAAATGTTTCCAAACACTGCATGCAAAACCAAAGGCATGTACCTAACATAACCTTTGCAGACAGGCAATATCTTAGACAGTAAATCATGATGGAGACCATAATGTATGAAACAACAAACTTAATAAAACTATAACAATTTCACAAAAACTACCTAAAATACCTACCCTAACTATCCTAATCTAACCTATACTACCTTATCCTAATTTCTATCTACAATTAACTTATCTTAACTTATTCTGTATATTTAATGGCACATGATAGACACCAACCCACCACCCCCTTAAGAACATCTGTAGACAAGGCCAACCGTAACTACACCTATACATAAACTAAATAAACATCTAGGCCTAAACAAAGATATATTTTTTTAGATTTTTTAACTTTTTTTCCTTTTTTTCTTTTTATAAGAACACATACCTAAACATCAACCACCCCCTAAAAACACCCAATGAAAAGAACCCCTAAATATGAAACCACCTCTAATGAAAACTACCACGTACTACAACTAACCTACACTACGCTAACTTTTCTAAAACTAACTACTTAAAAAAACCAACAATAAAAAAAACGATATACAAGTAGAAGGAATGTAAGGATCCATTTGGCCCATCCTGCTCTTAAGGGTTTGGTGACGACTGCATTTATCTCATGGAGCAGGATGAGAATCTGGTCATGTTTGTTTTCCAATCCGGACAACCAATACTTTAAATCAGCCACTTCTTGATGAATGTCACTCTCAAAGTCGGCCCAAAGTGCATTTGGTGTGGCATGTGATGTGGATGGGGTGAACGTTGTAGTGGTGAAGGTGAATGGACCTTCCCCTGCAGGCCCTTCCTATCAGTGGCCTGAGCCTTGTCCTTTCCATGTTGGGTGGAGGTTGCTTGTTCCATGGTGGGAGCCCCAGGGGGAAAGCCACTCCAGGACTCTGATGCTGTCTCCTGGTCAAAGGTTTTCCCCATCTTCTTGAATGCCTTCCATACTTGGCGTATGTGCTGGTATCTGTCTGCCCTTTTTCCAAATTTGCTCTTCTGGGATGGGGTCATATTTCCTGAGTAAACAGAAAGAATACATGTCATACAAAGTGTTAGAAATGGGGTCTTTGGTTGGCAGTCAGGTTACCCCCTGTCCAAGCAAGGACCCTCACTCTAGTCAGGGTAAGTCAAACACAATCCAAATGATCCTGTGCCCACTCTCTGGTAGCTTGGCACTAAGTAGTCAGGCTTAACTTAGAAGGCAATGTGTAAAGTATTTGAGCAATAAATCGTCGATCCAGTGGGCCGTGCGTCTCATTTCCGGTCGATATGCTGACGCTGCATCTATCTTCTCTTTGCGAAGTCAGACTGCATCATTCCGGTTCGGCATGCAGTGAAATTTTCACTGTGGTGCAGGCTGTGCATCATTTCTGGCAGGCTGTGCATCGA
This sequence comes from Pleurodeles waltl, assembly GCF_031143425.1. Lineage (NCBI taxonomy): Eukaryota > Metazoa > Chordata > Amphibia > Caudata > Salamandridae > Pleurodeles > Pleurodeles waltl. Next base: position 912,605,031 of record NC_090448.1, on the reverse strand, counting down.
AGTTCGCCGCACAAGGAGTCCTTCTTGAAGAGATGAAGTCTTTTTGATCCAGAGACTTCAGGGAACTGGAGGCAAGCCCTATCCAAACCCTTGGAGAGCACTTCTTCACCACAGCCAGAGAGCAGCAAGGCAGCAGGGCAACAGCAAGGCAGCAGTCCTTCACAGAAATCAGTCAGTTGAGTCCTTTGGGCAGCCAGGCAGTTCTTTTTGGCAGGATGCAGGTTCTGGTTACAAGTTTCTTATTCAGGAAGTGTCTGAGTTGGAAGGGGCAGAGGCCCTGTTTATATACCCAAATGTGCCTTTGAAGTGGGGGAGACTTCAAAGAGTGGATTTAGAAGCGCAACAGGCCCCCTTTCAGGTCAATCCTGTCTGCCAGGATCCCAGTAAGGGGTGTGGCAGTCCTTTGTGTGACAGCACGCCCTCCACCCTCCCAGCCCAGGAAGACCCATTCAAAATGCAGATGTATGCGAGTGAGGCTGAGTATCCTGTGTTTGGGGTGTGTCTGAGTGAATGCACAAGGAGCAGTCAACTAAACCCAGCTAGATGTGGATTGTAAGGCACAGAAAGATTTAAGTGCAGAGAAATGCTCACTTTCTAAAAGTGGCATTTCTAAAATAGTAATATTAAATCTAACTTCACCAGTCAGCAGGATTTTATATCACTATTCTGGCCATACTAAATATGACCTTCCTACTCCTTTCAGATCAGCAGCTACCACTCAAACAATGTATGAGGGCAGCCTCAATGTTAGCCTATGAAGGGAGCAGGCCTCACAGCAGTGTAAAAAAGTATTTAGGAGTTTTACACTACCAGGACATGTAAACTACATAGGTAATTGTAATTGTAATTGTAATTGTAATCGTATTTATATAGCGCTTACTACCCCTGACGAGGCGTCGAAGCGCTTTTCGATGAGTAGCACGCTACTCCGGTACCCAACAAGAATTAGTGATGGATTAGTATAATTTAATAAGGAGTACAGTTTTAGTATTATTATGAGTTAATTTGAGTTGCGGATATGAGAGTTTGTTAGTTAGAATGACTGGAGTAATGGAGGGGTGGAGGAGGAAAGAAATCCAGAAGTGTTAATTGGGAGTTTATCCTTCATTTACTCAATCCAAAGGCTTGAGATGAATAAAAGGGGGGCGGAGGGGAAAGAGGATGTGGAAGGGTTAGGGAGAGCATAGTAGCAGGGTGAGATGAATGAAGGAAAATTTAGTAGGGTTGTGTGGGAGGTCACAGAGGTAGAGTGAGGTTTGGTGAGTTAGATGTGGGGGTGGAGGGATGAGCTTAGGCAGAGATATTTAGGAGATGAAAGTGGTCGAAGGGATTTGGGATGAGTCCGAGTGAGAATGGAGGATAGTTTGATAGAGACATGACATAAGAGTGATGAGTAGATAAGTGTGATAAAAAGAGAGCAGAAATTCATAGAAACATGCCAGGCACAGAAACAACATATACACATACATACACATATATATATATATATATATTTATACACACACACACATGACTATACACACACATCTGCACATACAATACATAATTAGAATCATGGGTAAAAAATACTTAGTCGTCCATCCATCATCCTGGTAAAAGGCGGGAACTCCCCCACCTACCTCGAGGGTGGACGGGGCGTGGCCCAGCGGGCGGAGCCCACAGGTGCTCCACAAAGGGAGAAACCCTCCACTCTGTGTCTCCAGCAGAGGAAGACAGAACCCGCGCGTCCCAGTCAGACACAGACCACGCTCCAGCACATCATCAGCTCACCTCCAGGAAGGATTCCAGATCCCCTCCGCCATGGGATCTCTGAGCGCACAGCCCCGCCCCGCCCCATCCCTGCTAAGCCCAAGAGCCAGGGTGGGCCGTCCTTTCCAGAAGGTGAGCTTCAACCGCGGCATCTGCCGCGTCCACATTGTACACTAGGGTACGTGATGGGCCACGGGGGCAAAACGTCTTCAGCAACCTTGTGTGCCCCCGGCAATGTCATTGCCACTAGTGCGTCCCCGCGGAGATGTCCTCGCGTCCCTGCGCATCAACAACGCACCACGCGAGTCGGCGGCAAACGCAGTGGGGTCGCCTTGGAAAGCTGTCCATCATCCTGGCAAGAGGCGGGAATTCCCCTACCTACTTCGAGGGTGGACGGGGCGTGGCACAGCGGGCGGAGCTTACAGGTGCTCCACGAAGGGAAAACCTTCTACTCTGTGTCTCCAGGAGAGGAAGACAGAACCCGCGCGTCACAGTCAGACACAGACCACGCTCCAGCACACCATCAGTTCACCTCCAGGAAGGTACATGTCCTGCCTTTTGCCTACACAGCACCCTGCCCTATGGGTTACCTAGGGCGTACCTTAGGGGTGTCTTAGGTGTAGAAAAAAGTGAGTTTTAGGCTTGGCAAGTACTTTTAAATGCCAAGTCGAATTGGCAGTGAAACTGCACACACAGGCCTTGCAATGGCAGGTCTGCAACAAGGTTAAGGGGCTACTTAAGTAGGTGGCACAATCAGGGCTGCAGGCCCACCAGTAGCATTTAATCTACAGCCCCTGGCACATATAGTGTACTCTGCTAGGGACTTATAAGTAAATTAAATAGTCCAATTGGGTATGATCCAATGCTACCATGTTTAAAGGGAGAGAGCACTTTAGCTCTGGTTAGCAGTGGTAAAGTGTGCAGTCTAAAAACCAGCAAAAACTGTGTCCAAATAGTGGAGGGAGGCAGGTAAAAAGTTAGGGGTGACCACCCTAAGGCTGTCAGGTCTAACACAAAGGTGTATTTGGCAAATGAACATCAAGCTTGCCATGTAAATACTAACTGCAGACTTCACATAATTGACATCACAAATAACAATAACATCTTGAAGGGCAAAGTGAACATACATCTGCATATTATCCATCATCTCAATATTGATTATGGTCACGGTACCAAGGCGAAGCTACTGTTACACAATAGCAATGCCCCGTCTTTAGACAACTTCGGATGACCATGTCATCAATGACTACGGTAATGAAAAATGCTGTTTTGTGACTATGGTACAGCACACTCATCATGTTGCATTGCTCATTGTTATTCCTTCTGCATACTCTATGGCTCTTGGATCCTTTGGCATTTAACAAAGTCATCTGAGAAAGGACTGTCAGTTAGATGTACTATCTCGCAACATTATGTGCTTGAAATGGCATGGGTACATACCTGGACACATTGCTACATGTAATTTACATGTGCCATACGTGAGAATGGAGGTGGATAGCTTACTCACATTACACTGAGATCCTTGAAAATACTCCCATAGCCACTCATGTCAGTATCTGGTGGGGCATGCCATGACTCCAAGCATATTCCCTGAGTAACTGGATGTTTCTCACCATGCAGGCCATTGCCTGAACATATGTGTCCAAAATGCATGTCACCTTGCTGCACACCAGTACTTAGCACAGCCATTTGATAGGTGAATGCATGCATGCCCTATATCTCATCTGCACAGGGATCTTGGAACAGCAATGGCTAATGCTGTTCATTGTATGAACATGATTGCATTACATCTTGTAGACTATCAGGGCCAGAGGTATCTGAAGCTAAATTGGCAGGTTGTATGACACTGTTGTACAGACATCCCTCTGGTCTAACACACATTTCCAGATCTTTGAAGATGACAGGGGATAGCAATGTTGACACATACAACATAGAGTATAACATAGGGCATCACACCACATGAGTGGGAAATTCAACTGTAGTTCTAAAAGTGGTATGTTGACTACTGTCCTGCTAATCTTAGGGCCCTATGGACACGGTACTCAGTCCTGGAAGAACATGATTTACTGTGCTGTTCCTGTGGCAGACATAGCAAGAATATGTTCTGTGAACCACATATTGCCACCCTGCATAGATGTGTAGGACCCTGTACTTCCGGCACATGTTTTTACTGTCGTCACTGTGTTTTGACTCATACACCATGTGTGCGCTAGCCAGACATATCAGACATAGGCTGCTGTTACTCACAGTGCAATCTATCTGTATATTTGAAAAGCTTTTCTCAGGTATACAGTGCCCTGTAAAGTTCAGTTATGATTCCCTTACCACATATGTTCACAGATCCTGGCACTGTGGTCATTGCTCTTTGGTCATACCAGCCTATTTGTGGATGCTCAGGGATAGCAATGGGAATCTCCTTGACATTAGGCAGATGCAAATGCACATCCTGGACCCAACCTATGCCTTACTGTCCATATACATGTATAGCATATGCAGTTTGTTTTTGTATACATGAACTTTGTACATGGCATTGGACACAGCATACAACATCACACACAATCCTTGCACTAGCCATTATACATACAGGATGACAATCACTGGTAGCATTGTAGTCATATAAGCTTTCTGTCTCTCCAGTTGTATACGGCTCGTGTCCACCTGCAAGAAATAACATAAGACATAGCAATGTGAAAATTGAGCAATGAACACTGTGGTCAAATATTGCACATTAGACATGACTTGCAAATGGCCATAAAAGCTTTATAGTTGTATCAACTCAAATAGGCCATTTGACATGTCTCAATGGCATACATTAGTAGGCCAGGCAGACAGGTACGCATATGTGCTGGAACCATAAATAAATGTCTCTGGTAAATTGTTTAAGGCTTTCAAATGACTTACTACTCCAAAATGTATCAAGGCTAGCTGAGTGTAATAGCACTCTGCACCTACATGACTCACAGAACACACTCAGCCATGACTACCAATACTCCTGCCTCACTCTTATCATCACATGCACATGACTATGCAACATACAACAGTACTTAGACACCCTTGCCCCCTCAGTTAACAGACATCAGTAGAGGTCAATGCTGCATGGTCAAAGACAACAAACATACATATTTTGTCCATCCGCAAGCCACAACATTTCTTTCAGATTCAAACATGTGTGTGACATATAAAGGTGTATGACAGTTCACATGTCATAATTATGTACAGTCACACACATAATCCCTCATCTACATGAGACATGATCCACAGAAGTGTCTCTAAATAGGATCACTAATGCAAAGGGACATCCCCCAGGCTGGTATATGTTGACATAAGCCCTGGCAGCAGGCCATATATTGAAAATGTGCACACTTCCTCAGGCTGTCCACAGCACATCCGGCACCGTGGTGCTATCATGAAATTATCTGACAAGTATGCTAGGGAGACTGCTCCTTGTGAGTGCATGACAGCCCAGTATTCGGAATCCTTTGTGTCATGCTTTGTCTCTGAAAAGGCTTTTTTTTGTGGTGGAATGGCATTTGAGTCCTGACACATGTCAGCCACTGACACAATTGGGTCACAAATACCAGCCCAAGTTTTACCCTACACCATCAGAGCAACACATCTGCTGATTTTATGTGGCACAGTGTGCCGGGCATGAGCACAAGGCTGGTAATGCATCGGAGTCATACATCACCTCAGGGGTAGCATCACACTGGGCCAATTGGAACGAAATACCTTATTTATCCACGTTTTTCCTGCTTTCTACAGCACACATAGACAAAGGAAAACTCCATTGATGATTGTGAATGGGTAGGAAGGTTCCCTTCCTGCACATGACCACTCATCCCTGGAAACCATGTGCCCTTGCACCATGACACAAGGGTGTCTGTATTGGTGTTTATCAGCAATGTGTGGATAAGTACGGGGGACAAGGACAATAATGTGCCATATGACATATCTACGGCTCCTTGCTGCACTTGTCAGAGATGCTGCTTGGTGCTGCAACACACCTTGCAGCCCTGCCCTGTGTCCTAATTTAATAATGGAGGCCCTATCGCTAGCAGCTATCTAATTGAAAATGTGATACCGGAATCACCCACAAAGATTGTGTACTTACCAACAGTTCCACCAACCTCGATTCTAAGGTAGTCAAGGATGTCACGTTCCCAGAAGATGATGTCTGCCCATTGATGCTTCAGTTGGTGCGTTGTCCATTCCACCTCAAAAATCTGTTGCATGTGGAAGTGGGCCTTCCCCCACTGCAGCTTGCGTGCCTCCGTCCGGTACCCCCAAATGACTCGACTGCCCACGGCCACCATATTTGGAAGGTAGTGGGTAACCAGCCAGATGAAGCCTCCCAACTCTTGGCATTCATGTGACATGCCCTTCCCTTCCCCGACATGACCCACCCTAAACCTACGATTTATGTAACAAAAGAAAGCTGCAAACAACACCCAACTACCACAAAAAATAATATACCCCAAGAACAAACACCTGACAATACACAGTAAATTACGAATCAACATACAAATAGACACAACAAAACAGAGATCAGGAACACAACGAAAACAGCAGAGTACACAAAAGACTCTTGAAACAGCACTCCTCAATGCAACACCAGCACCACACAACCTCTTCCAAGCACAGACACAAATACTATGAGTGTAAGAGAAAGTGAAAGTACATCTACAGTTCCTGCTTTGCAACATGGCAGATACATTGTATCACTTCCTGAGCTGATGTGGCCAGTTTTGAGCCAATGTGTCATTTTCTTTCACGCTTCATGCCAATGTTTTTTTTTAGTACGCATGACAAAGCACCATGAGGAAGTCCTAACACGTCGTATAGGGTGCATTATTTTTGGCATACTCAATGGATGAAAAAAACATGCATTGGGACAATGCGTCCATTTTTTTGAAGCAATTACTGAAATCTGTGTATATATGTATAGTGTCATGTGGAATACATGTTTATAGTCATATGGCTTGCTGTGTTGCCTGTGAATAGTTGTGTTTACCACCCTCCTCACTTTCTGTTTGTGTCTAATGTATATTTTATAAGGGTACATGGGTGAAAGTACATGCCTTACTAGGATCAGACCCCGCATAGGGCACATTTACTATGTTTTGTTGACACTACACCTAGAAGGCTTGCCCTATGTGCCAACTTTGTGTTGGCACCACAGTCCATTGATTAGTTAACCCCCAAGGTATGCCATGGACACGCCCTGGAATATGGACCACACAACCACATCTAGGACAGCAGAGATGTCTGCCAATCTATGCTGTGTCCCAAAGTGCAGACAGCAGGCTGTCTGGCAATTTAGGGATACAGTCTCCCATGCAGGCAAGTGTTGGGATAGCTAGTACACACATGGGAAGGGACATATGAATGGTGCAATGTGCTAATGTTCCCCCCCTTCCAGGGGCCTTCTATCATGGGACAAACTGCCAGTTCACCTCTGGAGATTGTCTCTGCACCTGGCCCCACATCTTACACCGACGTACAATCCAAATCAGAATGTTGCTCACCATAGCATAGGCCCACGCTCCCCTGCACAAGAGGGTGCAACCTCTGTTGCTGCCACGGCCATCATGAGTGTCTGTAAACCACATCTTTGCAGTGAATGTCAGCAACTACATGTGCTGCACCTTCACATATTTGCAGGGACACCAGGGGTCAACTCATTGTGTGCAAGTGGCCAACATGCACCTGCAATACTTGCCATGCAGGACTTAGTGAGGATACTGTTGGATTTAAGGTGCCATTTTCAAATGGGTTTAGCATGTGAAGGTGCCCTGACAAGTCCATTCCACATGATTTGTGATGCTCAGGATTCACACATATGCTAAGTGTGCAATGTTACTACAACATGCATGCCTTTGCATATTCTCAGATGTACTAAAGACAGCAAGCCAAAGTGCGGCAAACCAATATTACACTCTGCATCAAGGTGGTGTAGCTTGTGTATTCCAGTGTGTGTACACCTATAATATCCATGACCCTTTTAATTTGTGACAGGTAATTTGATTCATGTGGTCCAGGCTGTCACAAATGTGTCGGAAATCCCGAGGAGAGCATTGACAAGTATGTATGGATTGGTGTGACCTTGGCCCATTCGCTTCAATGTTTCCTGCATTATGTAGCTCACATTGGCCATGTTGGACTGGGCCATGTATGGTACATGTGCATGATGGTGTTGCATGAACTATGATGCCACAATCTAGCAGATTGTGTGGATATGTGAGCCTCTTTAGCAACCAGAAGTTGACATCCATATGTTTACATTAGTCATCCAGGTGATCCATGTGGGCTGTCCAGCACTGATGCAGCAACAATTTCCCTCCAACACACCCATGACAATGTGTGACACGTGTGAGCTTCTTGAGGTTAATTCTGCTACTCCATAGCTATGAGTCCATGATGTGCCACACAGCTGGACTTTGCATGGCCACATGGATGTCGGTGAGAGGCTTGTGCCACCAGATGATCCATGTGAGAGGTGACACCTGCATCATTGGCCCGTGGTACCATGTCTCATATCTGTATGACTTGCACTCCTAGGGGAGCTTACTATGAGCTTGGATTTTGCTTACAGGACAGTATATCTTATGACTTCTTAATGGTATTGGTTATGGTGGAAGGTTGTTGGATTTCCCATTGCCAAACGTTGGAGTCCTGTTATGACACATTTAGCTCCTACCTTGCAATATTTGGTTTTAATTCATATTTTGCTTTGTTGGCCTATGTGGCAAACTTTCAACAATGTGAATTGACTTTGATGTGCAGTGTTCCCCTCACCAGGGCATTTCACACATCTTTTCAAATGCCCCTGCTTATTGTTACATGGCACCACATCTATGGGGCAACTAGGGAAAAACTTAGATGTGAATGGTATGTATGTTGCAGGTGGTTTAGACCTTGATAGTACAATATCTTCCAAATGTTATTAGGCACACACTTGGTTACAGTCTGCAAGGCAGTGTTGCTCCAGAATTGACAGCGGGTAACACAGAAGTGCACACCTCAGTGCAAGAAATCTCCTGGGCCTCTAAACTTCCCTGCGATATTATATACTAGGGACTTACAGAAGTCTGTCATTGGCAATTTTACTTGTACCACTTAAACACATACCTTTTATTCAGAGGAGTGGCACTGGGCCTGTTTATCAGACCCAGGGTGCAGCCAGGTTCAGCCACCACAGGTATCAGTCATTCACATTTGATTGAACATGCTACAAGGATTACTTTCTTACACTGTGACTGGGCAGGTAACTTCCCTACACACTGTGCCTATATGTGTTGTCTTACCTAGATACCCTGTTTCTTGTCATGCTCTTCTGACATTTTGAGAGTCATTCATGCAAGTACCACACACATGACTAGCATTTGGTGCATCATCAATGTTGCTGCCATTGATAGTACATTCATGACTCCTGAAGTAGTGCTTGAGTACTCTGGAAATCACATCCACAATGTAGCAGGTCCAGTTTAGGACATGATTTTGACTCTGCTGGGCTTCTGTATGAGTGTATTTTTGAGGAGTAGTCACCCACAGCTAAAGACTAAGGCCCAGACTTAAGAAGCTCTGCTTACGCTAATGTGGCATTAGGCTTCGAAACTCCACGTGTCACATTAACAAAGTGGCTCAATGCATGCATTGTGCCACTTTGCGACCCTTTCGCACCACATTATACATGCACCATGCATAATGTATGCAGAGGGAGTGTTCTCCCATTAGGGGGACTGCAAAAATCGTGCATTGGAATCTTAGAGAATCCACTGTGCCATTTTTAGCAGCACTTTTTAACAACTGCTCTGAGCAGGAGTTAAAAGGAGGCACACCATTTTGGGCCAATATGTGTTTTGCAGGGCTAGCGCCAATATTTTTGTCACTAGTCCTCCAAAGTACATCAATAATGTAGAAAAGTGTTGCTGCTATTGCCCCTACCCTGCACCATGGTGGCAGTAGGGGGCACTAAGGGGCATTAAAAAAATGTTAATGCAGTGGGTGCAGCACCACTTTTCTTAAATATGCCCGTATATCGTTTGTCAGCTGCACAGTGAGTAGTGGTGAATTAGTGGAATGGTCATTACAGCTAATGGTCCACATCTATATCCATGTTATTCTGTTTCCTAATTGACTCTTATACATTGCCATCAGTATGAGACGTACTATGACATTGATTGGCATACATACAAAATTATCACTGACTTGACCGACATTGTGCTACACATACAGGTGTACTGTCCTTTGTGATACACTTATTATTTGTCATACATATGAATCTTTCACCCATTGAGTTAACACATATCTCACAGTGATCCACTGATGCAGTTCCTGACTACTATTTACAAACCATGACATACAATTTTGCTCTAATGCATCACGTAGAGATTCATATTCATATATTTTCCTTTTGTACCAACAGTTTATTTGTAGATATTAGTGTTTTCAGTTCAAAATGTTTATTTGACAGGCAGTGCAAACATTACATACCACACTTTTCAGAGATCAGTGCATTGTGTCTGGTAATTTGAGGATGATGACAGTGTTGACACTTGATTGACAACTGTTGTGGCCTACTAACGGTTTCCTAGATGTGGGTGTGCTTTTTTAAGTGGGACTGTGACAAACATTCCAAGATATATGTTACATCAAATCATTTATTGACATATTTAACAATCATGCCTTCAGTCACATATGCTTAGCTAAAGAAGTTCTGCATAACGTGTGCACACCTGTGTGCACCTACAGCAGTGTTCTGGGGATCACGATAATGTGTTGGCTTGTCCTCCCCCTCTTCCCTTGGTGCCTCCAGTTCTTCATACCAGGGGACATTTGTCCTGACAGAAATATTGTCCAGTATTCCCACCAAAGGGGATGAATACAAGAGTCTCTCACCTGAAACATCCTGGAAGCAACACCAGGCCTAGAGCAGGACAAAGGTCCGCTCGGCGATGCTTCTCATGAGGATGTGCACCTGGTTGTGGAACTTTTCTGCCACAGTTTGTCGATTTCCAAATGGTTTCATGACTCACTGTTGGATGCCATGTCCTTGGTCAGCTGTAATGTAAAAGAAAAGAAACAGTGTCATTGTTTTGGATTACTGTATTTGCATACGTCCTGCACATGTGTGTTATGTGACCACATGAAATGTCAATCATGCCAGTTGCTCCAGGGGCCTGTTCACTCACTGTATGTGATGTCAACTGCAGTGCATGCTCAGATACATCATACAATTCAACTTCCTGACTGTCATGTTTCTGCAGCAGATTTTGATAGTGGCTGATTCCCATCACTCTAGTCTACTTAATATTTTGCGTTCACTTTACATGTGTGGTGAGACAAAATGTGGATGTAAATCTTTTTTATAGGTCCAGCCTTCGTTGTGGTGACATGCCAGACATGGCTGACACAGACACATGTATAGGTCCATGCTCATACCAGATGTTGGTGTTTCCCTACATTACATATGCCCATGCCTTTGATTGACCTATATTGTCCATGCCAGTTGATATGATGCCATCCACACAGTATGCACTCACACATCACAACTGAGTGATATGATGTGACAACTGCCATTTCCCAATCCATGATTGCATGTCACAGTGGGGGAACATTGTGTACATGTGAGATGGCGTTGTGCCCAATTTGGGCACACAACACATGTATCCTGCAGATTTGTGGGTGGTCATCTGCAGTCCAGCTATACGACTTCCTGCATTGTACTACGTAACTAAGAAGGTGAACTGGTACACAATACTTAGGACCTCATGAAAATTCAGGGTCCGTACAACTATACTTAAACACAGGTTGCCAAGCAAGTACACATTCATATGTGCAGCATGGGTTGTAGGTTTTCATCTTTGTTTTCAGGATGGAATTTGTGTATGTAGGAGCATCTTCCAGCCAAGACAGCTGCCTCAAAACCATGGTGAGTGATGTCTGTGTGTAGCATCACACTTCACACATGTGAGATGGGAGTTATTTTACATACCAATATACATTTCTAAGGTTACATGTCACCTGCCTATGGGCCATAGTTTCTCATTTAGCACCTGGGGCCTCATTTAAGAGGCCCATGGCACAGGGCAATACAGCAAGTACCTTTCTGTGCTGCTGTGCATCATCGGAAAAGGGGAGAAATGTGATGTATCAGCAATATATGGTGCCTTTCTGTCCTTTCCACCTTTGCTGGTGCACAAATTGTTGCCTAGCGCCAATGCAGGCAGCCTTGCAGCATGGTGCAAGGGTGCCTGCATTGTGGGCATGATTGTTTTTGTGCAGGAAGGCACACCTTCCTGCACAAAAACCATCACAAGATGTTTTTCCCTCTTCCTATGTGCGCTGAAAATGCAGCACACATCGGAAGTGGATAAAACGGGGAGGAATAAAGATATTTCTCCTTGTTGCGTCACTCTTCTTCCACCACAGAGGTGGCATAGGATTCTGGTGCATTCCCAGACTTGTAAATCTGGGAATGCATCAGATACCTTGGCTTCCATGGGTGTTGGTGAGTACACCCCAAGCAACACCCAAGGAACACATCTTTCATGCAGTGTTATGAATGAAAGGTGTCCATATTTAGAAGGCCATGAAAAGCCATGTAAGGTGGCCTTACATGGCCTTGTTAATATGGCACACTGCACCACCGGAAAATCCCAAAAAGTTTGCTCCAGTGCACCACTAGGGCCTCGTAAATTAGGTCCAACTCCCATGCACACAGAGATATTGAGCAGAGTCCCTGGCTGACATGCATGGCTGTGTCCCTTTTATCATGCAACATGTGCAAAACTGGCTTGAGATGTCTTCACCTGTAGGTCCGGGTGATATGCATTACATATGTGTACTGAGGCAGGGTGCATATATGTGTAACAGGCCTCATCCTGCAGTTCCTATCTGTGCAGGCAGAGAGTTATCTGTGTGCTGTGTCCCCCATATCTATTTGTTATTGTGTCTGTTAGGTACTTGCTGTTTGCTTACCAACAAGTAGGCCATTAACCAGATATAGGAATGTCTGGTTAATGATCGACTGCTGGAGGATGTTGGCATCATGTACACTGCCCGGGTATTTGGCCATCACATACAGGATCAACACACGATGGTCAACCATGGCCTGTACATACATTAAGTGGATATGTTTCCAGTTCCTGTATAAGTGGGCAGTTGCAGCATGAGGAACTAGTTGCACATGTGCAGTCCAGGGCACCTAGCACATGCGGAAAGTGAGGAACGGCGTAGAAGCCTTGTTTTATTTCCTGCTACAGTTGCTGGGTATTAGGGAAGATGATGTGGCAGGGTGTGAGGCGAATTATGGCATCCAGGACAGAGGGGAGGAATGTTGACAGGGATGGCTGTTATACTCCTGCCACTCGTGCTGCAGTGGTCTGGAAGCAACCTAACGCAAGCATATGTAGCACAGCGAGGAGCTTGGTCAGTGGTAGTTTGTTGGTCACCCTGTTGACTATTGCCTGCAGTATGGGCACTATGAGGTGGAGCAGCTGGATGATGGACTCCCTTTGCAGCCGGTAAAAGTTGATGACCTCAGGGATCAGGCAATCAAGGATATCTGCAATCAGGGGTATCCGCTGGAGGTAGATGTGCTCCCTTCTCCTGAGCTGCATCCGTGTTATGGGGGTGGTGATTGTGTGGTGTTGGCGGATGTGGTGGTGATGGCGGGAGTTGTGGTGGTCTTCTTGGTGCCTCAAGCTGTAGTAGGAGTAAATTCATGTTGTCCTATAGGTTGCCAGAGTGTTTTGGGTGTGTTTTCCTTATGTACCTGTGCCAATGCGTCATTTTAATGTCTGGTCTGACAAGGCAGCGGTGGTGCTAACTCCTTGTAAATAAGGCCTTAAGTCAGGTGTTCCCAGTTCAGCCGTTTGCAAGGTAAAGTTAGTGTTTCCCGTAGAACCTGAGTTGGTTTGCCCATCCAGGATGTGAGTGTTTTAAAAAAACTGTTGATTCAATAGTAGAGGAACAAATGCAACTCAGCCTAACAAAAATAGCAGGAGTTGCATCAAATGGAAAAACTACTCTTTGATGTGTGCTACCTCTGTCCTATAGTTCTACATGATCATCTTAGGTGAGCAACACACCAAAATAGTTGTCAGAGGTTGTACTCCAAAAGAGGGGAAAATGTAATGCTCGAGTTTGCTGCCGGTGTTAATGGGAGAAATGTGCATTTATTCCAATTGATTGCAATACTGAATAGTGCTTTAGATAAAGTAGACTCTCGGGTGACCAGGCTGACGTTTTGTTTTGGGTTGTATCCTGTAGGAAGCTGTAGGGGCAAGCAGTTAGGCTTATCAGAGGGAAGTGCTAAGCATTTATTGAATTCACAGAGACAATAAATGAGACACACACTCAAGAAGCAACCCGAGACCAATTGTTTAGGAAAATATTTACTTTGTTTGTATTATTTAAAAACACCAGAACATTTGAAGAAAAATAGATACTGTTACAGTTCTTAGAATGATTTGCAGGTAAGTAACACTTTGTAGATGTATGCGCTTTTACGTGGCACAAGTTCCAAAGTACTATGGCTGCATAGGCGTTCTTACACTCAGTTTCACTGGGTCCCCTGTAGATAGTAGGGTGTTGGGGTGCAAAGTTACTGTCAAGACCAGCAGTTAAGGTTTACCTGCCCAGGAGCGTCCAGGCGCAGTGGTCTTGGTCGTGTTGGGTTCCTGCGCACCGAACACTTGGCAACAAGAGGAGCCACCTGGAAAAAGAATGAAAGGGAGGTCCCAACAGGAATGCTCAATCAGTGGACACCCAGAGAGCAGGGGGAGACCATTGGAAGTGGTGGACCTGGGATGGGGTGCTCGGATACAGTGGTGCTTCTTAGCGGTGGTGCTCATGTGCCAAGGGACACATGGTTCATTGGTGCACCTGCAGAAGCAGAAACAAGACAAGGCAACTGGATGACTAAAGGCTTTCTTCTGTGATGCTGACATCCCTCACCGGCAGGTCTTTGGTTCTGCTATTGGAGTCAGAGGTGGGCTTCAACAAGTCTTGGTCGGTGCAAGGGGTCCAGCACCCTAGATGTTGGTGCAACTCAGCTCTGGTGGGTCCCTGGGTCTCCTCACTTGGAGGGGTGACAGAGCTGGCTTTTTGGAGCATTGGACCTCCTCCTGGATGGCTGCTGTGGCAGTAGACCCAGCGGTATGGTCCGTAGGGCAGTGGACTGGGTGTATGTGGTTGGTGCATGCAAGCTCCAAGGGAGATGTCAAAGGGCTGGTGAAGTGTTTGAGAACCTTTGAGGCTTTTGGAGTCCCCACAGCTGCAGGACAAGTCAAAGAACCATGATTGTCAGGGTGGCGGCAGGTAAGCAGGGAGGGTTTTGTGCCAAAGTTACCTGGTGTCCACAATTCTTGCTCTTCCAGGTCTTCTGTGTCCTCGTCTGTTTGTTGTCAAGTGATGATAGCTTCTTGTGTCGGGGAGCTGCCTAATTACTAACTTTAGGGGAGTGTAGAGCAATAGCCAACGGGCTACATACCCTTGGGGGGGTATACACTCCAATATGACCACTTCACATTGGAAGTGGGCATATCTCTATACCGGAAGGCCTAGTTCCAACAAAAACCAAGAGGGTGGAACCCTTCTTCTAGTGCCCACCTCGGGTAGCCCACCTTAGGGATGTGGTTAGCCCAAAGGTGGTACATGCCTAGTGACTAGTTAATTTTCCCAGCTGTCCTGGTGCCAAAAGTGACTCAGGTCAGGGGGTGGCTACATCCAAGACTGAGGAAGCCAGGGGCTGTGCATACCAAAGGCGGCAGTGTCCAGTGTAAATCCCAGCCTTTTTATGCATATCTGTTAGCCATCCTACTGGAGTCGGGGATAACACCCTTCTCCAGAGCAGGCATTGTTTCTGCCCTCTGACAGCATGGACACTCACCTTCAGAGGGTCAGAAATGTATCTGGTGGTGGCAGAACGGACCAAACTAGTCAGTCAGCACACCAAGAGACTTGTAGGGTTCAGGGGCAACTTTAAGGCCCTCTATGTACACATCCGAATAAATCAGAGGCTGGCATCAACCTGGATTAATGAATATTAGGTGTTTGATACCAAACACCATAGGGCTCGGTGAAGCCATTATGTATCTGGGTCACTCATGCTGACGAGTGTCCAGCACATTCCTTAAAATGGCTTCCTGGTTTGTGAGAAGGTAGCCTCTTTCTAGTATTGTTACCCCCACTCTTAGCTGTTTATGAGCATATGTCAGTGTGTTTTTACTGTCTCACTGGGATCCTGCTAGCCAGGGCCCCAGTGCTCATAGTGAAAACCCTATTTGTCAGTGTGTTTTATATGTCTCACTGGGGTCCTGCTAGCCAGGACCCCAGTGCTCATAGTTTGTGGCCTGAATAGGTATACCTGTGTAGTGCCTAACTGTGTCACTGAGGCTCTGCTAATCAGAACTTCAGTGCTTATGCTCTCTCTTTGACTTTACAATTGTCACTATAGGCTAGTGACCATTTTTACTAATTCTAATTGGCACACCGGAACAACCTTATAATTCCCTAGTATATGGTTCCTAGGTACCCAGGGTATTGGGGTTCCAGGAGATCCCTATGGGCTGCAGTATTTCTTTTGCCACCCATAGGGCGCTCAGACAAATCTTACACAGGACTGCCACTGCAGCCTGAGTGAAATAACGCACACGTTATTACACAGCCATTTTACACTGCACTTAAGTAACTTATAAGTCGCCTATATGTCTAACCCTCACTTGCTGAAGGTTAGGTCCAAAGTTACTAAGTGTAAGGGCACCTTTGCTCTAGCAAAGGTGCCCCCAAATAGTTCAGGGCAATTTCCCCAGACTTTGTGAGTGCGGGGACACCATTACATGTGTGCACTACATATAGGTCAATACCTACATGTAGCTTCACAATGGTAACTCCGAATATGGCCATGTAACATGTCTAAGATCATGGAATTGTCCCCCCATGCCAAATCTGGTATTGGGGTACCAATCCCATCATGCATCCCCGGGGCTCCACTATGGACTCCAGGTACTGCCAAACCAGCTCTCTGGGGTTTTCTCTACAGCTACCGTTGCTGCCAACCCACAGACAGGGTTATGCCCTCCTGGGGTATGGGCAGCTTAGTTCCAGGAAGGCAGAACAAAGAATTTCCTCTGAGAGAGGGTGTTACACACACTTCCTTTGGAAATAGGTGTTAAGGGCTGGGGAGGAGTAGCCTCACCCAGCCTCTGGAAATGCTTTGAAGGGCACAGATGGTGCCCTCCTTGCATAAGCCAGTCTACACCGGTTTAGGGAACCCCCCAGTCCCGCTCTGGCACGAAACTGGACAAAGGAAAGGGGAGTGACCACTCCCCTGTCCATCACCACCCCAGGGGTGGGGCCCAGAGCTCCTCTAGTGTGTCTCAGACCTCTGCCATCTTGAATCCAGAGGTCTGAGGGCACAATGGAGGCCTCTGAGAGGCCAGTGCAAGTAGGTGATGTGGGAGACACATCCTGATAGGTGCTTACCTGACAAGGTGGCCAATCCTCCTCTGAGGGCTATTTAGGGTCTCTCCTGTGGGCTTTTCCTCAGATAACAACTTGCAAGAATTTACCAGAGTTCCTCTGCACCTCTCTCTTCGACTTCTTCCAAGGATCGACCTCTGACTGCTCCGGGACACCTGCAAAACTGCAACAAAGTAGCAAGAAGACTACCAGCGACATTGTAGCGCCTAATCCTGCTGGCTTTCTCAACTGTTTCCTGGTTGTGCATGCTTTGGGGGCTGCCTGCCTTCATCCTGCACTGGAAGCCACAAAGAAATATCCCATGGGTTAACGGAATCTTCCCCCTGCTCGACCAGGCACCAAATTTGCGCAACACTGGTAATCTGGGACCCCTCTCATCCCGACAAGCATGGCCCCTGGAACACAGGTGGTAGACCCAAGTGACCCAGACTGTCCAGTTGTCCAACTGTCCAAATCTGGAGGAGGTAAGTCCTTGCCTCCTCTCTCCAGACAGTAGTCCTGTGCACCACGTAAACTGCAGCTGCTAGGGCTTCTGAGCACTTTTGCAAGGAATCCTTCATGCACAGCCTAGCCCAGGTCCTCAGCACTCCGTCTCGCATTGACTCTCTGAGTTGACCTCCGGCTTCGTGGGGCCCTCTTTTGTAGTGTTGAGATGACCACCATGCTCAGTCTTCTTGAACCCGTGTTCAAGGACTTCTGCGGGTGCTGCCTTCTTGTGCATAGGCTCTCTGGGTTGCTGAGGGCCCCCTCTGTCTATTCTCCCAAGTGGCAACATCCTGGTCCTTCCTGGGCCCGGGCAGCACCCTTTTCCCTTTAACTGCGACCTTTGCAGCTAGCAAGGCTTGTTTGTGGTCTTTCTCCAAAGAAACAACTCTGCGTCCTCCAGCACTCCGTGGGACATCTTCTGCATAAAGGAGAAGTTCCTAGCACCTTTCGTTGTTGCAGATTCTTCAACTTCTTCCATCCAGAGGCAGCCATTTTGCACCTTCATCTGAGGTTTAGTGGGCTCCTGCCCCCCTGGACACTTTCACTACTTTTGGACTTGGTCCCCCTCCTTTGCAGGTCCTCAGGTCCAGAAATCCGTCTTCAGTGCTTTGCAGTCTGTTGTAGTCTTTGCGGAATCCTCTATCACAGGTTTAGTGTGTTTCTCGGGAAGTAGTATCACTTTACTCCTACTTTTCAGGGTCTTGGGGTAGGGTATCTTGGACACCCTTAGTGTTTTCTTATACTCCCAGTGACCCTCTACACACTACACTAGCCTAGGGGTCCATTTATGGTCCGCATTCCACTTTCAGAGTATATGGTTGTGCTGCCCCTAGGCCTATTGCACCTGATTGTATTCTACAGTGTTTGCACTATTTTCTAACTGTTTTACTTACCTGATTTTGGTTTGTGTGTATATTTTGTGTATTTTACTTACCTCCTAAGGGAGTATATCCTCTGAGATATTTTTGCCACATTGCCACTAAAATAAAGTACCTTTATTTTAAGTAACTCTGAGTATTGTGTTTCTTGTGATAAAGGGCCAGATGTAGTAACCGTTTTGCATGGCGCAAACTGAGAAAATCGCGGTACCGACTCGCAAAATGGGAATGCGACTCGCAAATAGGAAGGGGTGTTCCCTTCCTATTTGCGACACGCACCGCAATGCAGAATTGATTTGTGACCGCGAAAGCGGTCGCAAAGCAATTCGCAGTTAGCACCCACTTGAAGTGGGTGCTAACCCATTCGCAAAAGGGAAGGGGTCCCCATGGGACCCCTTCCCCTTTGTGAATGTCGCTATAAATGTTTTTTCAGAGCAGGCAGTGGTCCAATGGACCACTGCCTACTCTGAAAAAACGAGACCAAATGGTTTAATTTTTTTTTCGTATTGCAACTCTAAAAAAAAACTGCTTTATTGAAAAAGCAGTCACAGACATGGAGGTCTGCTGTCTCCAGCAGGCCACCATCCCTGTGAGTGCAGGGAATCTCAAGAGGGTCGCAAATTGCAACGCACCTCATTAATATGAATGAGGTGGTTCTTTGCAACCCCCTTGAGATTCGCAGAAGGTGTCTGAGACACCATTCTGCATACGATTTTGCGAATCGGAAACTGCGAGTCGCACCGACTCGCAATTTCTGATTCGCAAAATCGCATTTTACTACATCTGGCCCATAGTACCTATATGATATAAGTGGTATAGTAGGAGCTTTGCATGTCTCCTAGTTCAGCCTAAGCTGCTCTGCTATAGCTACCTCCATCAGCCTAAGCTGCTAGAACACTATTAATCTACTAATAAGGGATAACTGGACCTGGCACAAGGTGTAAGTACCATCAGGTACCCACTATAAGCCAGGCCAGCCTCCTACATGGTTCACTTGCAATTCTCAGCAGTGGGACAGAGCATCACATGGACATATCCACCCATGCAGATATGTCCACACACCAAGTGTACTGCACCCTGCCTTAGGGCTCTTAGGTCTGCCTTAAGGGTGTCTTACATACACTTACCTGCAGCGATAGGGGCATGGCACACAAAGGGTGTCAGGTTTTCTCCTAGTTTGCACCAGGTCACGCAGTCTGCAATGGCAGATGCGTGTTTCTTGTTTTTAGGAGGGACCCTGAGGGTGGCACAGCCTGTGCTGCAGCCATTAGGGACCTTCAACTCAACCCAGGCCCTCGGTACAAGAGGTATCGTTTACTAGGAACTTAAACGGGTGGAATTGTGTGCCAATTGTAAACCAATTTACATGTTTTGGGGAAAGAGCACTGGCACTGGGGGCCTGTTTAGCAGGGACCCACTGCACCTCAGTCAAAAAACCTCTATACCAGTGACAAAAAGTGGCGGTGACTATGTAAAAAAGGGCCAGTTTCCTACAGATAGGTAGAGCATGATATCAACAACATAGACACTATCAGATTTCATGGAGAAATATCTGTTTTTATTTACTGGGTACCCATATCATGATTAAAAATCAAACATCCTATATTGCTGACATGTTTGAGACAAAGAATTATACCCATATGTGTCATTTGACTTTCATCAGGGCTTCTCTACCTTCTTTCCTAGGGGTACATATCTGTGGTATACCAATAACCATTTCTATTACTGGATCCATGCATCTGGCCAGGAAAAGATCATCTCTGAGCTCCCACTTAGGTGATTGAGTCTCAGGAGTAGGAAGGGGAGAAGAGAAGGAGCTGTAGTCCACTAAATTCACAGAAGGAAGATGACATCGAAAGGCATGCTGTCTAGGGTGGCACTCCCACATCCCTCAAGCCTCGGACCTGGCTGGGGAGCTTCTGCCTCAATATCAGTATTCGTGGGGCATACAAGGCCATGAGGTTCAACTGTCAAGTGCTACCTCGAGCAGAGGTTTCACAGTATTTCATGTGGAGAAACTATTTTAAACTTATATCAATACTAATGTTGATTAGCTCAGTCCACGTTGCTGAAATCCTCCTCTGGGACAGGAGACCCATACAGCTGTCTGTGTCTGTGGTGACACAGACAGCCTATGATGAGTTTTTACACAAAAAGGTGCAGTGTTTTCAGGAGTCTGGAAAAGACAGGGCCTGTTGCAATGCATGATCTCAAGGCGCACCAGATCCATATTGCATATTGCATTCAAGCATGGCACAGTTTCCCCTTGATGTCAAATACACACTCTGGGCCTCTTGGAATGTTTGTGTGAAATCAAGAAAGATGGGGAGCGTGGAATCTGGCACCAGATGACAGTCTAGGGCCCAAGGATCAGTGAGCCCTTTCCACAGTAAAGAAAGCTAAAAGCTGCCAGCTCCAATGAAGGATTTGAAAAGCCAGATTGCCAGTGTTTGTTGCCTTAGGCACACCTATGATTTGCAGGTAGTTGCATAATAATCTGGGTCCAAGTGTTCATTTCTCACTGACATCTAGCACTTTACTGATGTTTACTGTTTTTTCATTATAGCCATCCATGTTGTTCTTGAGAGTGCAAATTCGACTGTCAGCTGTAGTAATCAATTTTTCCTGCTAGCTGAGAGTAGTGGTTAGCTTGCCCACTTTGGAGTAAAACATTTCAATCTTGTTATATATGGCAGTCAGGCTTTATTGGATATGCCCTAGGTGTGACCTTATGTTGCCGTCATCCATTTCTGCGGTGGCACACTGAGAGGATAATGCTTATTCTGATGAGTGAGCTATGCCTGTCTTCATGGCTTCACTGTGTAATTTAGCTTATATAGTGTCACCGTTCCCCATTATGCATACAACAGTGAAGGCAGTTGGGCCCTTCCCCGTTCGCAGTAGGGTGCCAAGATATAATCATTGGGGAATGCTGTGGCTGCTGGAGGAGGTCAGCTACTAGGAGAGGCTTCATCACAATTTGCGATTCCTCAAAAGGCTTTGTACATAAAAAAGCCTATTTTGCATTTCTTAATGGCCCAAAATAGCAATTCGGACCATTAAGAAATTCATACCGGCTTCGTACATCTGGCCCTATATCTCTTGCGGTTCACCTTTTCTTTTTGCTTTGGTTGATGAGTGAAATTGACAAACTATGATGTCCTAAAATGTACACCACCCTGTCTGTTTTAGGACAGTCTAATCCTGCACGCCTCATGCCTCTGATCTTATTCTTCATTCCTTATCACTCATCCCTATCTCCAATTTCCCCTGTCCACATGACCTACTCATCACCCCCATTAACCACACCTCCTTCCTTAACCGTCACCCTCAACCCACCTCCTTCCCAAATATTGGAAAAAACACAGCAAAACACTAGTGTTTTTACAATTTTGAACATTTTTTAATCTTAAAAAAGTCTATGCAGTACTGCAATAATTCCTAGGGATTACTATTCTACTTACAAATTTTAAGTATTCCACTGTATGTCACTCCACTCTGCACCACGCCACTTTATGCTATTTCACTGTATGCCGCTCAAATCTCTGCCCCTCCACTGCATGGTATTCGACTCTACCCCACTCCACTGTGATCCAGGCCAGTCTATGCCACTTCACTGTACACCTGTGCTGTACATTAAATCCTAAAATTACCCTAAACTCCCTTTCCATTCACCCACCCTTAAACCCTAAAATCACTTAACAAAAGTAAGACTTACCTGCATGGTTATGTACTGTGTGTAAAGGTAGAAATACTTCATTTGGTGGTACTTACCACTTACCAGCATGGTAATGGATGTGTGATAAAGGATGTTTCCTTCTGTTATATTTGCGTTAGACCTGGCATCCTTGGCGTGGTTTCCCCTGCCTTTTTACTTCTGCTCCCTGTATTTTTGACTCTGTGTTGGATTTTGTTCTTGCTGGTTTTTGGTACTCTGGGCACTTTACCACTCCTGATCGGTGGTAAAGTGCTAGTGATCCCTGTGTAAATTGTGATTATGATTGGTTATCCCTGGTTGACATATTTGATTTACTAGAAAGTCCCTAGTAAAGTGCACTACAGGTGCCAAGGGCCTATAAATCAAATACTAATAGTGGACAGGGTGCAGTGTATTTAAAAGATAGGGCATGTACTGGTGTGTTTTACATGTCCTGATAGTGAAATACTGACAAATTCGGTTTTCACTAGTGCGAGTCCTATCTCTCCCATAGGCTAACATGGGGATTGCCTTTAAATATCTTTTGAGTGTAGTTTCTCCTTGGGAGCAGAGGGATAAATGGAGCTTGGGGTCTCTGAAATCACAATTTAAAAATACATCTTTTGGTAGAGTTGGTTTTTAGATTGTCTGTTTGAAAATGCCACTTTTAGAAAGTAGACATTTTCTTCCTTAACCATTATGCACCTCTGCTTGGCTGCTGAATCCACGTCCGGGTCAGAATGACAGTTGGGCTGTGAATTCACTTTAGACAGTAACACAAAGTGAGCTGAGGTATGTTCTGCATATCTTGATGAAACTACATGAGCTAGAGTGGGATGAAGGAGCTGTCACCTGCACTTGAAAAGGCTGTGTCTGTCCCCTCACAATACAGTATCCAACCCATTAGAGTGTGGCTGGGGAAGGGCAAGGAGGAGGCAGGGTCTTGTGCACTACAAAGACTTTCCTTTGAGGTTTGCCTATTTCAAAGACACACATGAGTATAAGCAGTGGACCCAAAAACCCCAGACTTTTATAACACTTGAAGTTCAAGAGGAGACTCTGCCAAAGAGATGAACTTAAGAACTATGAGGAGGAGTAGTGCCCCTTTGCTGTGTGTGTTTTGCTGGGTTGGCCTGCAGTTGCTGCTTCTGACTAAGAGAGGACAAAGACTTTGCTGTGTATCCTGATTGTGAAGATACTCCAAGGGCTTGAACTGAGTTTGCCTCCTGTTAAGAAGTGTCTGGGACATCAAAGACATCAACTGCCAGCACCTGGGCTCTCTTGCTGAAACCCCTGACTGCCAAGTGGTACCACATCCACTCCCTGGGATCCTGGAAAGAGAAGCTGGCAGAACCTGAGAGTAAATCCTCTCACCAGAGCTGAGCCACAGAATAATCAGCTCAGCACTTGCACTGTGGCTGAAAAATCAATTTAGTGTGAGTGAAATCGATGCATCACTAGCTCAGCACGGGTTCATTGATGCTGCGCGTCCGGATTTTCTACGCATTGTCCCTGGGCATCAAAATCTTCAACATCACCGCACGGACCCGAGGCTGGTGGTCTGGAAACCAAAGCATTGCTTAACTGGCAGGTATTTGACTCCCTTACCCTGATTAGAGTGAGGGCCCCTACTTGGACAGGGTGTAAACTAACTACAAACTAATGACACCATTTCAAACAATTTGGTTAATATTTTCCTATAGTCATGTTAAATAATTAATTTTAGTCCATATCATGTAGTTTCAGAATATGTGACACTAATTTCAATATCAACTATTAGTCATACGTGCTTTATTCATTTGAATGCAGTGCACATTTATCTTACATAGTTTCATATTCATTTCAATGCTTTTCATGGGCCATATAAATTTTAATAGGTGTCATGCTCATTGAAAAGTGATTCATATTCATTTTTACATGTCATATTCCTTTCAATTAATGTCATTCATTTCAATGGATGTCATATTCACATTAACACTTGACATATTCGTTTTACCATGAGTCATATACATTTTATCATATGTTCTAATTATTTTAATACATGTCATATTGATTTTGATGTGTATCATATTAATTTCAGTGAATGCCATTTTAATTTTAACAAGTTTCATTGTAATTTTAGCATTTTTCATATGCATTTTAAGGCATGTTGAATCAATTTCAATAGGTCTCACATTCACATCAATGAATTTCATATTCAGCTTAGCATGATGTTATGTTTGTTTCAATCAATGTCATAATCATACTAACACTTGTCATTAAGTTTACCATGCATTATATCCATTTTAACCTATGTAATATCCATTTCAATAGATATCATATTAATATCAATGCATCACATATTCATTTTGAAAAATGTCATGGGAAACTCAATGTTAGTCATATTCATTTTAGGCATGTCAAATTCAATTCAATGGGGCTTATATTAATTTCAACACAAGTCATATTCATTTTAAACCATCTCATATTTATTTCTGTATATCTCATATTCATTCCAATCTCAGCAATATTCATTGCATTGCAATTCATAGTCATTGCAACATGTGTAATGTTCATTTCAAGGTATATGATTTTATTTTCAGTGTACCATCTATTCATTTCAGAATATAACATATTCACTACTGTAACAGACATTCATTTCAATCTGTCGTAGTCATTTCAACTTATATCATATTCCTCTTGCCATATGTCAGTCTTTAAAAAAACTGTCCCATTCTTTTTGATGCATATTTTATTCATTTCAGTGCTTGCTATATTGTTTACAGTCAGTGCCTTATTCATTTAAGTATAACTTAAATATATTTCAGTATATCGCTTAATCAATTCAGACTCTGTATTATTCATATTAATCACTAAGTAGCATATGTGCTCTGCCATGTTTCATATTTGTTCTGGTACAAGTCAGATTCATTCTGCCAGGTATCATAATAATTTTGACACATATTACATTCATTCTTATTTTTGTTATATTCATTTTGCAGCACGCTATTTATTTCAGTGGGTGTCCTATATGGATTTCTGTAATTTTGACATGAACGGCTTCCCATACTGCACACTACTGAGGCACTCAAGGTGAAATGACTTCAATGACGGCACTCGTGGATTCGTATGATATGCTTGTGCACTGTTATTTTATTATTGTCATATTCAATTACTGAAAACAGAGGAAGTCATTGAGACCTTGGTCGGTGGCTCTTCTGGACTAGTCCCCACTCCACTGGCCGTGGAATGGCCTTAAAAGCACCCTATGGTGGACAGGGCTCGTATTAAGATCGGTGATGGTTGTTCTCTTTCTAGAAAAATCCCCACCACCTGTGGTGTGAAGCAGGGCTGTGTGCTTGCTCCTCTTCTTTTTAATTTGTTTATTGCAGATTTATCGTCTCTTGATGTTAATTCTCATCCCCCTAAGATTGGTAGCCTTAGGCTCAGTCTTCTGCTTTACGCCGTTGACCTTGTACTATTTAGTTACACGAAGATCGGCCTTCAACAGCTGCTTAATCAACTTGCATCATATACTTCCGAGAATCAACTGGAAGTTAATCTGCTTAAAACCAAAGTGGTTTCCTTTGGAAGGAAAAAACATTTGGGCTTCAGTTGGTATTATAAAAGCTGTGAATTTGTTTCTGACCAGTCTTACAAATATTTAGGGGGTACATTTTGATTCCAGGGGCAGCTTTGTTAAACGCAAGGAGATCAAACTCAAAGCTGTGGCATTGCAGGTGGCCTTATCCAAATTATCAAAAGTTTTAAAGGGGCCGACCTTCCTTCCCTTAATGGAAGTTATGAGAGTAAAGGTTATCCCTTCATTGGCCTATGGTCAAGAAATGCCGTTGGGCAAAGGCTCCTGCCTATTAAATAGGCTGGTTAATAAAATCTGTAAGAGTGTATTTCATGTTCCACGCCTTGCCTCACCCGCGCAGGTCCGGTTGGAATTTGGGCTTCCGGATTTAGTGGCAGTTGGTGCCGGAGCTTTTTTGAAGCTCTGTCATAAGCTGCATCGTGCCACAGATGGTCGTCTAGAGGCAGTCCTGTGGCAAGAAATCAGTGAGTCTAAATTGAAGGGATCATACTTACATTTTCTGGCTGAATGCAAATGGCGACTGGGTGTTGATGATCTTTGGGAAAGTAATCCACACCCATTCTCTGTTCAAATTAGGTGTGAAAAGGCCTATTCAATAGTATTCTTATCACTCAGATCACTCCCTCCTTGTTCAGTGGAAGCATGCCTGGTCAGTAATTAAATCTTTCAAGCAAGGTATGCCTTCTTGCTTTTTTTCCTGTTTTTATGGGTCTCGGTTGAAAAGGGCCTTTATGGCCTTAAGGATGGGTGATTGGGGTTTCTTGAAACATCTACCTCAATGGTGGCTATCCTCATGCAGAGGCTCTAATATTGCTGACGAAACCCTAGATCATGTGGTCTGTCTGTGTCCAGCTTTACTTAAGGAGCGTAGATATTTGCATCAACGCAAATGGAATGATTTGGGAATGCTAAATGTGTTATTGATTACATTTATTAAAATTGCTCAATCTAAATTTAGTGGCACTGCGAGCAAAGGATAGGCAGGATTTGAAGTCTCTCCCTGCGCTTGCCACGTAGTTCGCTGTTGGTAAAGTTGTGGATTTTAATGGCATATGCTGGTATTTATTGTAGCCATTCATTATTAATGCACTACACACTTTAGGGCTTGGGCTTATGTATTTTGTTTTGTTATGCATTATGTGGAGCTCCGGGCGCTTGGTGGTTTATTCTATTTTAAATTTAGGACTGTTTTATATTTTTAGGTAGAAACGCTTCCTCTTTTAAATATATTATATGTTTTATAATCATGACGCGTTCTTAGCATGCATTTAGCTTCTGATTGTATCTGTATTTTTTATTCTCTCTGTCCAATTGTATTGGATTTGATTATCTGTACAATAAATTAAAAAGAAAAAAAAAAAAAAAAGCTATGGTGGACAGAATCCCAGGCCAAATGTTTCTACTGGTGAGACAGCTGATGCACGGCCAGCAGAAACCCTGCGATTCCCTTAACTCTAAATAGGTGTGACCGCCCCCAGTGAGGCAAAGGTCGCCATGGGTATTTAAAATCACATCTCCGTGGTGGCATGAAGTGGGTTTGAGCAGGCGCAGGAGGTAAACCGGTTATAGGCATCAGGTAAATCTGTCGGGTATGTGATGATCCTCTGTGAAAGCCACGTGTCATCAAAGCTATGACCAGTAGAAGAGAGCTGTAGATCACACACCTTGCAATCCTGTATTGAAGTCTGTAGTCTTTGCTGAGTTCAACAGATGTGACGGTTCTTGGGATCGATACAGCTCTCAAACATATAACAAAAAAAGCTACGAAACAGTAGAATTAGACAAAACTATTCTGGAAAGTTCCCCAATATCAAATGCCGGAGCAGCACTGGACATCATGAGTTCAATGCTGTCAATGTAAATAAGAAATCAATGGATTTGAGAAAGACATTGAAAACTGTACACATTAGAAGACATGTACCTATTTGGAGGTAGAGTGCTATCCGCATCAGTATCTGGATTACAATTACCATTTAGGCCGGTAATCTAAATTGTGTGGAAGGTAAAACAAAGAGAGATTGGATTTTTTAACTCTTTACCAATGTGCTCCTATGAAGAGACAACGTACTAGGGCGACCCAGTAGACCCCCAGTAGGTTGGGTATGAACATGAACCCGCAGACACAAAATAATCCCCTAAAGGAAAAATTAGTTTTTACATTATTTTGCTTATGGAATACAGTGAACAATATCTCCTAATTTTGTTACATGCAATAAATATGAAGTAAGTAATCGATTATATCAAATGTGAAGCATACTTCTGTCTATATAAATGTAAAATACCATTTATTAATTTCATAAATATATTGATCACACAAAGATGTTTAACAGCACAGTGTTGAAACAATTACATCAATAAGTCGCACTTTCCCTTAGTAACACTCAGATCAATAATTGAAAGCCACAAATGGTGATCCGAAGTGCCACAAGGAGCACCCGGTTCTGTAGTCCTCCTTATTGTGAAAGGAGATTACTTTGAGACAAGGAATTTGCGTCTCCTTATAATTAGATAATTGTGGTGATCGCTGCGTCGACGTTTCGGTTCTCACGTGTCTGAATATTACATGGGACCATCCCTGGGACGAAGTGTTGTGTGTTTTTTTTAAGTATGTAGACCCTTGTCAGATAATAAAACTGTGAATATCCAAAAGGAGGGTGATTAGTCTAAGGCACCAGTATGACTCACAGGGCTATATTTATACTTTTTGACGCACAACTGCGCCAACGCAGTTGTGCGTCAAAAAATGTATTGCCGGCTAACGCTATTCCAATGCACCATGCGGGCGCCTTATTTATGGAATGACGTTAGCCGGCGCTGCAGACTGGTACGAGTAAAAAAAAAAGACTCACACCAGGCAGCCCCGGCGTATGGGAAAATGGGGGTTGTGCGTCAAAAAATGGTGCAAGTTAGGTCTGAGGCAAAAATCCGGCCTCACACTGGATTTGCGCCATTTTTTTGACGCACAATCTCCATTGACATGACTCCTGTCATAGCAAAGACAGGAGTCATGCCCCCTTATCCAATGGCCATGCCCAGGGGACTTATGTCCCCTGGGCATGGTCATTGGGCATAGTGGCATGTCAGGGGGCCCAAATCAGGACCCCCTATGCCACTTAAAAAAGTTAAAAAAAATACTTACCAGAACTTACCTAAACTTCCCTGGGATGGGTCCCTCCATCCTTGGGTGTCCTCCTGGGGTGGGCAAGGGTGGCAGGGGGTGTCCCTGGGGGCAGGGGAGGGCACCTCTGGGCTCCTTCCGAGCCCACAGGTCCCTTAACGCCTGCCCTGACCCAAGCGTTAAAAAACGGCACCCATCAGGCTGTGTGCCGTTTTTTAAGGCCCACCCCCTCCTGTGTGTCAAAATGACGCCAGAGTATAAATAAGGCGCACAGGCCTTAAAGTCATTTTTTGGAAGGGAACGCCTACCTTGCATATAATTAACGCAAGGCAAGTTCCCCTTTCCAAAAAATGACGCACATGGTGGGATTTTGACGTCTGCGGGGTCGGGCGTCAAAGTATAAATATGGGGTATGGTTTGCGCCAAATGTGTGTCATAATTTTTGACGCACATTCAGCGCAAGCAGAGTATAAATATGCACCACAGTACGTAAAGCATTTGCCAGTCGTCTCTTAACTGAATAGAGACCAATAAGCCAACATCTGAGTAAATCAGTGTGGCAGTGGGTGTGGCGATAATAAGGACTAGGAGACTCGAGTGTATTAGAATTAGTGAATTTATATAAAGTTCTTTACCGTTGTGAAAAAGACTTTAATATTCTATGGGCGGTGGACTCTCCGTAGTAGAATGTCTCTTCTCTCCTTTCCAGGTCTCCTCTTGACTGGCGAAGATATTCCTCGTGGACTCCCAGACATACCGGAAGTAAGAGGAATGGAGATATGGGTAAGTCGGGGTGTTGTATACGTACTGTTAGTATTAATAGTACAAGAAGGAAAGGAGAGAGGTATAGAGAGAGAGAGAGAGAGAGAGAGAGAGAGAGAGAGAGAGCTCCGTCCCTTGGGAATGGTGTCGAACGTGCAAATCAGAGTACAGGAAACAGTCACCTCTTAGTGTCTTCCCAGTGATAGGTTTATAAACCCTTGGTGCTTTTTAATTCCCTCCTTGTAGTGCTCTAAATAAATTCCACATTTCTCCTCTTTCCCCTATGTGGTTCCTGTTTCTCTTGTCCTTCTTTCACTTTATTATCCTCCCTTTCTTCCCCCTCAACCTCCAAAATCCCCCTCCCCTCTCCTTGTATTATCTCTCCCCTCCCCTCTCCTGATTTCCCTATCCCCTTTAGCCCGAGGTTGTCCTTTATAAAGGACCGTACCTGGTGCAGCCACGTCCCTCCTGGGACGTGGCGGATTTCTCGTCCTTCGGGTCTTCTCTGGACCTCAAATCGGCCTTGGTCGCTGGCTTCCTGGGTTTCTCCGCTATTCCATCTTCTTACTGGGTCCTCCGGTCGTTCGCCTCCTCTTCCGGCTTCTCTGTCGGCGTTTTCATTTCTCCTCGCGGCACGCGCGCGAAGTCCGTTCTCTCCTTCTATTCCCAGTGATGTTGTTGGTGTCTCCGTTGTCATGACGCCCGGGCGGGGCGTCGTCTGCGAGGGAGAATCGGGACACCGTTCCCGATTCAGCGCCACCAGTAGCCGGAATATCCGATAGCCGGCTACAATCAGATTGCCCAGAGCCTCGATATTATTTTCACTTGCGTACCTACACCCTTCCCATCAACTATGCTTGTGCCGTGAAATAAAAATATTCAATATCATTGTCCCAGCGTTCCTTTGGGTGTGGTTCTCTTAGAATTTTAACAAGGTTGGGAATGCCATTATCAGTATGTATTTTAACATTCTCCTCCAAATAATTTTTTAATGAATCCGCTGTTGGCTTTTGTAGTCTAAACCATTATTCAATGAATTGTAAATCTCCTACACTTGGTAAAATGACCATGCCAAAATGCAGTCTGAGCTGACTCACTGGTGAGCTTCTGGATAGTCGAAACACTGACCTGATTTCACTTATTGCAATTTGACAAAGTTGTCATGTAACTTAGAACCCTAAGTTCCCCATAGAGCATTGCTGACACTAGCTTTGCTCTAAAGTCTTACACAAGTCCCATTGGGGCTATGTAAGCTTCCATTAATTTTCCTGATTTTGCAAGTAGCAAGCACTGGCATGCTTCACGCTAAACTGATTTTTAAATGTTAGGTTGGTGTTTAACAGTACTCCTTGATAGAGCTAGGAATCAGTGGTAGATATAATTTGATCTTCAATCTCCTATTCACACTTGGTCCTAGTGTGTCTAAATTTCAGATTCTTTATGTTTTGACAGACTTAATTTTAATTCATTGTCTTGGTTATACATCTGAAGATTATTTAAGGCCCTTTGTAGGCTTATTACAGTCGGATCCAGTAATGCAGTGTCGTCAGCATACTGCAAGAGTTAGAGGTGTCTCCCACCTAGTTTAGAGGGGAACATTTTTAGCCCTTCCCGAGTTGGAAGCTAATCAGCTGTTTAGATGTTACAAAGCAGTGGCACTAAAACACAGCCTTTTTTCAGGCTCGGTTGGTTGGAATTTTCTTGGACACTGATGAATCGTTACCCAGCTTTACCCTCACCCATGTGTCAGTGCACAGAAGTCAAATTGCTGTTAACAGATGTTCCAGGATATTCCAATCCTTTAGCTATCTCCGAAAAGTTCCACAGTTGTCTTTGTAGATTGCAACACTATAGTTGAGAAAGCATACATAGAGGAGTATTTATTACTTTCCTAGCTAACAATTTAGTTGCCATTAAGTTATCCAAGGTTTCGCAGCCTTTTCTAAAACCGGGCTTTCCGGTTGGCAGGATTTTAAGTTCATTTACCCTCTCTTCATGTTCTGTCAGCAGCAGTCTGGCAAATATCTTAGCATCAGTATCCAGGAGAACTACAGTGCAGGGACCAGTAGAGTTGTTTACTGGCCTTTAGGAATGGGACCACCAGTTTTCCGGGATGATTTCTACAGCTAAAATTTCTTCATATAGTGCTAGAAGAGGGGCACTCCAAAATTCAGGATTGTTTTTTAATGGCTGTCATGGGCACTCCATTCAGACCAGGTGCACCACTAATTCCTAAAAATGAGGCAATGTAATATATTAAGTTGAGCGTAATCGTTCAACCTCGTGTATACTTTTACTATACTTCTTATGGCTTAAAGCTATTTTGTTTGTTGGTTGCAGTGTCCTTTAAAATTCTTGTTTGCTAGTGGTCAGTTATGCCTTTTTCTCCTTCCTTTTTCTGTTTCAGAGAAGAGACCAACTACTGTATTATTACACTTAGGTTTCTTTATCTGTTGCTGTGACAGACTATTTTTTTTCCCTTTGGAGCTCCCCTTTCACTGTGGGTGTTTTAGTCTGGTAGCTGCCAGCGTTTTAGTGCAGCATTCCTTTCCTCCCATCTCCTCCCATGTGGCTGACATTTGTTTTGGCTTTATGCCAGTGCTGTCCTCCTTTACCTCTGGCTCCTAAAATAAGCTTATTTTACAAAAGAAACACCTGGTCGTTTAGCTCACTGCTCACAAACACCACAATATGCCCTTTCTGGTAGAATGTAGCTAACCCTAGAAGCAATGATGTGAAACTTGCTTAACCTTGCATCTCGAGTCTCTCTCTCCCGGGCCCCTCTCTGCCAGCAATCACGATATCGCACACAGGGCATTGCTTATCTCCTGTGTTGGGGCCATAAACCTTTTTAGGCTGCTCTGCTTGTTGAAATGCAAGGCAAGAATCCTTGCAAGACTTTTCATTCTGTTAAAATAAAAATAAAATACTTTTACAGTCTTATTCTCCAATTTCTGTTCAGACGTTTACACAACACGAGGTAGTACAGTCAAGAAAAGTCCAGTTCTGAATTTTTTTTCTTAGCAAAAGTCCACAGCACAAACTGCAGCTGTCGGGCTCTCATCAAGATAGTACGGGGCTGTGCGTCATGCAGAGAAGGCAAGTTTTTGCTATTTTAAGTAGCTTCTTCCCCATTGACACCGAAGTGAATTTCGGCCTTTTATCAAGTCAGCAGCAGTTTTGAGGAAGAAAGTCTCCCAGGGGGTTTTATTTATTGCTTTTTACAGCCTTTACTCTTCTGCATTTACATATGTCTTCTGTTTAAAAAAATAACAAAAAAAGACCCTTGGGTCTTCTGAGACATGTGAATTGATTAAAATGTGCCTCACTCGCAGTTGCCAGTGCTTCTTTGGAAGAAATGCAGAACGATTGGTGCGTTTGTTTTGTGCTGAACCTTGAAGTTAACCCAATCTGAGCAAATCTGAGGCATCCTGCTTCTGGAAGACATGTCCCTGGAAAACCCGGCTTTGATTAGGCACCTGTTCACAAGGAGTTCACCCAACCAGCAGCCATGTATTTTGCACTCTTAATTGTTTATCGCAAATGTGGGGGGGTGAGGCTGAGTTAGGAATGTCATCAGTGTAGTTTGTGTTGTGATTTGTATAATGCCATAGAAGCTTAAAACTGGGTGAGGGAATTTGGGCAGTAAATATATTAAAATGGAGACAGAATATATTAGGATGCAAATGTGAAAAGAATGTTTCTTTAAGAACAGAAACATGTGTGACTCACTTAGAATAAAGTCACCGGTGGCATTTGAATGGCTGTAAAGGAGCGGTGCAGTATAGTGCACATACCCTTGAGTCTGCGCTAAATAAATAAAGTTATGAAAAAAATATTCAGTAACCACAGTACAACCTATGTCTGATTTGTAATTGTATTTCTGTTTCTTAATATGCAGTTCGCACTTACATAACTTCATGTTCTCCACTCGTCATGTGGTATACTGCACTGTGACTCTTGATACAGATTGGACAACAGTTAAGTTCACTTTTTCAGAAGTCTGTTAGTTGAACTGCATTGGGAGGGATCTGGTTTGGTTTTGGAAACTGTTTTTGTAGGAACACGGCACAGCCATGCGCAGTGCATTGAGTTATGATGGTCACCAGTTTATAAGTGCGAGGATGTCCCTGCCCAGCGAGGTAGAGAAGTAGGCAACAGCTTAACTTCTAGATCTGTATTAACCCATCTCTGCTATTCACGGTCTTAAAGTGACTTGTCTGAACCCTACAAATGGTTCTATGGCTGTGGGAAATGTAACATCTAAAGGGAGACATGAGAATTAATGAGCATTTATTAACATGAAGGGTTACTAGAACAAAGACATGTAAAAATCGGTTTTCTAGCATAAAAGGGTTAACCCTCCAAAGGGAATATACAATCCAGGCCATATACTGATTATTCAAGGGGCCTAATAATGCATTTAGAGGTGAACAAATGCGTTAAGTTAGGTGACTTTATGATTTTCTTTCTTGGTTAAATAAACTTAGAGAGTCAGATCGAGAAGTCAAGAGATCTATTCAGCTTGAACATGGTTGGCCCACTGAAAAAAGTTGCCTTCAGACTTAGAAACATAATATTAATGTAGCTAGACTGACATGGAAGCAGGCTGTGCTTTTAACACTGTTCAGGTCCCCTGATTTGCTTGCTTGGTGCTTCTCGGAAAAAATACTTGAAGTGAATATGGTTTGAGTGGGCACAGACATGTGGTACAGTTGAAGCATGATGTGGGATGCCAGCTTAATGTGCCTGTTGTGCTCTCACTTTTTGTTGGAGCATTTGAGTCACATAGTTAGCACCACAAATGGTTCTTGGTGATTGCACTCGAAGATAATATTTCAGTCATAGTTTTTCACACATTATTCTAAGTACAGTGCTACCAGTTGAAACCCTGCAACAGAGTATGTCATACGTCAACATCAGTCACAAGCAATCTGTTTTTTCAGCTAATGACGAGCTTTTAAGCTAAGGTACTCAAGAACATATATTTAAAAGGTACTCAAGCACGTTTGTTTGAGTCCTCAACTGAGAAATCACCCTCAGATTTCCCTTTATGTAACAGCTTCTCAGAATTGTGATTCAGTGAAATATACTGAAATCCATTCAGGGCCCTTTCTTGATGGATACGTTTTCTGAAGATAAGTATAGGAAAAGTGTTTTTTGTTTTGTTAATAACTTTGGCGCTGCTTGATGAATCTTCACAAAATTGTCCCCTAAAAAATATGACGCTCACTCCAGCATTTGTCTGGAAAGTTTTGTGGTGATCAGTTAAGCGGGTGCAGAGAAAAAGGGGGGGGTCCCTAGACATTTTTCCCCATGCATTTTTCCGTAGGTATTTTGAACAGGAATAGTGCCCGAATCACTGGATGAAATTACACTAAATTTGACAGAAAGGTAGCTCTTGGTCCAGAAAGCGACCTTTTTAGGTCAAGCATGCAAGCTCTTTGGCCTGTTGTAATCTCTCTGTGGGCTTTTCACCACGCCCACTGCATGCTCATCACTATCACTCATTCGTTGGATTGCCTTTCAAAAATCCTTTTGTTATAATTGGTAAATGCTTTACGTTTGTTCCTCCTTGGGGCAGTTTTGTTACCGCCATGGACACTGACCCGGTTACATGGATAATTGCACTTTGCCGATACGTTTGACTGAGAGCAAACTTCTTTATCTTTTTATGTCTCTCCTTCGTGCTCATGGTGGCCCTGGCACTTTGAATCGGCTCACTTATGTCAACTGTTTTACTTTTAATTTTCAATTCAACAGTAATAGCTCTAACTTGAGCAAATGTGAAACCCATGCATTGCAAATGTTTGTCTGATTTTGATATCAAGAGTGTCTCACTCATGTCTGACAGCAATTTCTCTGGAAGAAGAATCACTGCGGTTTTCCTGATTTCTGGAGTTGGATCCTTGATCTGGATCTTCGAGCATTCATTAGGCAACTTGGATTTAAATTTATCATAATATAGTTGTGACAGAAAATTCTTCCAGATATTTGCACCATTGTTGTTTATTACAGTTTTGGATGTTTCTAAGTTATGGATTAACCTCCATAATTCTTTATTATCCAGAGTACTGACCCATTAGAAATGTTATGCCATTGCCTAGTCTCAAATGCTGATTTTGCTTCCCAGCATCTCACTCGATATTTATGAGTTTGATCTTTGACAATGGATTTGATTGATTCCTCGACTTTGTTTTGGCGACATCTTTGCAATTTGTTAAAGATTCTTCTGTGCTTTTCTTAATTCCTCCGTATACCATGTGTGTTTTTCCAGCTCTGCCTATGGACACCAGGGTTATGGGCTCCCTTTCTGATTATATTAGGAATATAGTAATTTACTAGCAAGGTGATGTTTTTCCCATTTTTTATGATCGTTGGTGCCCTCTGCAAAGAGCTCGCTATGGCTAACAATTTTTCACCCCGAGAAGATTTCTACTGACAATACCTTTTGTGTCAGAGGGCGTTCCACCTAAGTTTACATAGAAGATGTTCTCTTCTTCAGGAAGAAATTTATCTTAGTTTGTCATTATAATAAAGATCTAAATGTATTTTTATCACTTGAGGGCAATAGTCACTTTTGGCACAGGAATGTATTTGAAAAGAAGTATCTGATCCAAGAAAAGCAGCAGTTTAAGTTACCCAGTATGCAATTAATTAATGCTGCCCAGAACTTCTTATTACTTCTGCAGGTTCTGTCTGTGCCAATCATCTTGTCCAGGATCTAAAACAAGTAGTTTAGTTCACTTAAAACAGACACCTGCAAACATACTGGAGTTGAGTGCGTTGTTTAGATCTCCAGTTACGATGTAGTCACTTTTTGGGTTTGCCGAGTGTTGATCCTTAAAATGCTCATACAATATTTCATAAGTTAGTCTTTTTTCTGATGGAATCAGGAGGGATGTACACATTGTAAAGCACAATTCACATTTTAATCCTTCTTCGAAATGTAATATTGGTCACTAGGATGTAATTTAAAGCTATCTCCTTTGTCAACCATGTATAGCTCTCCACAGAGGAGATAAAAGATGCAAGGAAACCTGGTGGCCTTCCATGCTCCAAGAGCTTCACAGCAGGTTTCATCTTGGAAATAAAGCCTTTACAGGCAAGCTCCTCTTTGACCAGGTTTCCTGCACACATATTATATTAAATCTGTTTATCCATCCCCTTAGCTGTGGACCAACTTTGAGGTTATCTGTGCCTTCAGCTAGTACTGTACAGTCTTAGTACTGGTACTGTACTAGTAGTAACTGCACAAGACAACCTTCAGCCAGTACCCCCAATTAGTCTTTCTTAAGGAGAGCACTGCAAGGGAGCAGGATGGTGCAGGGAAGAGGCAGAACACAACATACTCTATGTGAAAGCCAGACTAAACATCAGTATTACAAGTGGCAGACCAAGAGACCAGTCATATATCACCACCATTCATTATCAGTTTATCAAACTCTGGATTAACTTTGGACAGGGATCTCGCTCCTCAATAATGGCTTTGCCTAAATATATGCCCTAATTATTATGTTTTTTTTTTCAAAAAGTTCGCAATCCTTCCTCTTCCAGTCCCTCAGTACTTGCCATCCAATCCATTATCCAGATTTTGAAAACATATTGCCACTAATGCATTTTGTGGTCACCTAGGCTGTGATTCCCAAGATCAGAGGCTTTGCAAGTGCAAACTAAAAATGTTTTAATATATCAAAGGCGCATTCAATTCCCAAATGTCTGGGATTTGCCACGTACGTTCTGAACTCATTGTGAATCCTAAGGAGAATGGTGCATGATCTGGCAGTCTGTCCTTTCTTACGGTTTGCAATAGAATGTAACAATGCTTTGCAACAGCAATTACAGATGCACATCCTTGATTGGATTTCGACACTTGAAAAGGGCTATTACCAGTTTGTAAAGTGGAAGTGGTATGTGAGGTGCAGCTTCCAGTTCGAGTGTGTGGACTGTAGACTTGGAGTGGAGCAAACAGTGGACCAGGGGACCTCTGCATTAGTTCCTCCAATATCCCTACTGTCATGGCACTTTTTTCTGATTGTACCTTTAAGAAAGGGAGCGGTAATAACATTTTTGCTTTGATTGCAGAGATAGAGGTCTACTGTCCATTGGAGGCCTTCATCCTTGTATTTCTAACCTTTTCGGCTGGATGCTCAGATAGAATTCTGCTTAGTTAATAATAATACCAAAAGTAAAATATAAATGTCCCAAGGAGTCCTTGGGTACCAAATGCGGAATCCCAAGTATCCCTCAAAGAAGAGGTCTCAGGATAACCAGACACAGGAACAAAAGAAACATTAACTAATGAAAATTAAACATATACAATGCAAAATTTATTTAAATGTAAACATAATCTCATCATCTGTACAGACCAATACTCGAACCTGATATACCTACAAATAACACTATAGTAAGCATCCTTGATGTGCACCCTGGAAAAAAAAAGAAATGTTAAAACGACAAAATCACAATCATACTGACTTCATTCATACCATGTTAAAAAATGTGAGGACTCAATTAAATGCATTGAGACCAACATGGATAAAGTCAAAAAAGGCTACAAAATATAATATATAGTCATACCTAATGGGCCTCTCCGTCTACATCGATAATTACATAGCCACGTAGTAGTCCAATGATGTCATAATGCCATGGTTAAAGCAGGCCCAACAAGAGGGATCCTCAATATCCGTTATATGTATTATAGTAGTTCCGCTTTCAGACTACAAAAGTCCTTCTTAGTCATTCAGATATAATCTTTGATTCTTCCTCATGATAGATAGATAAATTAATAGTGGATTCCAAAGAAATCTCCATGTTGGCCACAGCAAGTGTCTCGTTCATGGGTTATAGTGCTGACGTACGTTTCGGTGACTAGCGACCAAGGGAAGGTTGCCCACCTTCCTCAGGGCACTAACCTTTGTATATTTGAGTACAA
This sequence comes from Pleurodeles waltl, assembly GCF_031143425.1. Lineage (NCBI taxonomy): Eukaryota > Metazoa > Chordata > Amphibia > Caudata > Salamandridae > Pleurodeles > Pleurodeles waltl. The sequence goes on along the minus strand of NC_090448.1, from coordinate 912,566,340 downwards.
TTCCAGGGAACAGTTTGTAGCATTACATGATCCTAAAAATATGAAACATAAAGTAAATGTGTCTGTAATCCTGAGATCTCAAAACCCAAACAATACACAGACACAAAAACACAACACACACAAAACAAAAAAAGAATAACAAACTAAGTAGACAAGGAAAGAATAAGCAAGGATGAAGAGAATGATGCCTGTGTCCAAAAGTCCATGCAAAGAAAAGGACTTTAAGATCCAATGTATCTCTGTGAGGTAAACATAAATGAAATAGACATATCAAATAATGTGCTTCAAACCTCAAATATAATCCACCACAGATACTTTCTTCCTTGTAAACCCACAGTGCTCTTTAAAGTGAGTACTGTAAAGACATTAAAGATACCTAGATGTATGCCAGATCAAAATAATGCCCCAAGGGAAATAGGCTCACTATTAGCCGGATCCTATTTTCGCTGTAACCGGCATCTGCAACAAATGAGACATGATACGCAGAATATATCTCTGCTAACGGAATTAGATGTCTACAATGCCACCCTGTACATGACGTCTCATATGCTAAAGCGTCGCCTTTAATGTATATATTCATGTATATAAAAACGTGGACTAAATATCTCATGTCTTACCTGAAGAACATCTTGCTTGAAAAGATGATCAGTGGTCTGCTGATTGTATAACCAGGCCGAATCCGCTAATCCCGACACAACGGGCATGCGGAAAAGAATCCTATAACATCGCCTATCCCTAGATTATAAAATAATTAAATCAACACATTATAAGGATATACATGGTCGTCAAAGTGACGAAGGCTCTAATCCGGGGGAGGAACGCAATCCTGACCGACAAAAAGCACGCAATGCTGCCAAACTCAAACTCCGTGCCGTCGTCTCAATTATATTAATTCAAAATAGAGCAACAAATATCGACAAGGGACTAAAATACCTGAAGCGGTAGCCCGGGATAAAAACATAGGTGCCATCTTGGAATGTGAAAAAGAGATAAATAGATTGCCATTTTCTTACATTGAATCATGAACAAGATACTACCCAACAACATCTTAGAATAAATGAAAAGAATTCAAGAATGTAAGCCTCATGTATATAAACAATACAGAGCAAAAATGCCAGAAAAAGACTGTAGTTATTCTAAATAGAGACTCAAAAAACACAAAGACATTGACACACAAATTGTCATGGCTTGCATTATAGGGCATCATGATAGCACAGCATATCAAGCTATGTATATAAGCTATGCATATAAAAATAGTTTTGATTTTATATTATTGAAAACATTGAAAAACATAACCTATTAAACCTATAACTAAAACATCTTGCCCTATTTTACAAGAAAGTGTTCTCCCATGGAATACGTTCATTGAGACCTTTGTGTACCGTATCAAACAAGTAAATCCAAAAAACTTCCCTTTTCTTCCTAAATTTCTCCTGGTCTTCATTGTCGAATTGATTTTTTCTAGTATATTCCATTTTAGTTCCCTTTCCTGATGTTGTTTCTCCATAGAGTGCTACACCAATGGAGCTTGAAGACGTTCATTTCTAATTGCTGACTTATGTTCACTGAAATACACTTTAAACTGGTGTCCTGTTTCTCCTATGTATACTAAATGGCACGGACATAAGATACAGTAAATAATATTACTGCTTAAGCAATTTGTCAAGTTCTTTAATCTTATTGTTTTGTTATTGTACTTAAATACATCCAAGAATATAAATAAGCAGAATTCGGTGAAAGCGACACAAAGTCCATTGTGCACATGATGATCAGTACATCAGTTTCAGCACAAAATAAGTCTCAGGTCACAAACAAGTCGCAGTGCACAACCAGTGGTTTTTGTAATACGGGGATTTGTACACCAGGTACTTAGTCTTAGGTAATATTGTTAAAATGCACAACTGGGAAAGTGAGGTACCCTACAATATTAAAAAACACGAAAGACAAGCATTAATGAGCCTTCACCAAATAGTTCTAACACAATCACAAGTGTCTACAAATGGGGACAGTACATTTACGCAGCCAAATTACTAAGGATATATTTCTAGACAGGTCCTTGTGTTTTTTTGTTATATATTTGTATTGGAAGCGTTCATGCATCTTAAAAACGCCAAAATCCAGGAACCAGCATCATCATTATGTGAAACATTATACATCCACCTTAAAATACATATATAAACCTATTACTAAGAATATATTGCACATGTCCCACAGTCACAAATTTCAGCCATAATATTTCATAATTCAGGCTTTTCAAAGATATAGTAATCTACCTCTATTACCCCACTTATATCAGTGCCTCCCATAATCTTTAAAATATATTGCAAGATCATGACCTAAGCACCTATTGGTGCTCTAGCTTCTTAATTTTTAGCATTTTAGACCACCATTGTTGGTATACTGGGATCTTCTTAGAGCACCAGTTTTGCAAGGTAATTGATCTGACTACTAGCGTGAGTATGAACAAATTTTTTTTTTAACAAAGGTGCAATATTAACATCTGGCGAATACCCCTGGAGTGCTATGTAAACGTCTATTGACTGATCCAACCCTAAAGTGTGGCTGCATTTCTGTCCAAAAAGGGGTTATTTAAGGGCAGCCCCCGATAATATGGGTCCAAATGCCTCCCCCTCAATTGATCACCTAAAGCACCTATTAGGTACATGGGGATTAATTCTGTGCAAAAATAAGCCACTTTGCATAAAATTACATTCTATTGAAATTCGCTTCTTTCATTAAAGAGAAATTAAACACATTTATCTTCCTTCCTTGGACTGCCATTTATCCAAAGTCTTCATAAATAATGCATTGGCCTTCTGCTGTCTAAGAATACCCACCCAGCTGCCAGTAGATCTTCGAGTTGTTGTTTCTATCCAGACTTCAACTAGATCCAGACTAGCTTGTATGCTACTAACATCTAGGCTATTAAACTGTTGTAATGATGAGGAGACGGAAAGTGAGGTAAACTTCTCCTTCTTTATTGATTTCCTCACATGAATGCCTCCAGCAGTCGTTCTCCCCCTCTCCCTCCCCCCAACATTCCAAAACCCCCGCACGCAGCGTCAGCCGCGCGCACAGACACATGAGGGAAGGCCGAGGGAAGAAATAAAAGACACGACACACGGGGGAAAATGACAACACCACTGTACTTCTATGGAACATTACATCTTTTCCCTTTTATCAACGCTTAATTCAGTATGTAATCTTTGAATCTGACAGGTGGTACAATAGCTCTTTTGGTTGTTACAGTGCCCTTTGGACTGGTTACAACTGTAGTTAAAGACATGTTGGAAGGGTTACTTTTTGCGGCATTTTCATGGCTTGTTCTACACTGTTCTCTGTGGTTTGCAGGTTGGCTGTATTCAGGCAAACTATTATGAACAACTTCATGGTCCCTGCCTGGTTCTGGTAACTTAACGCTGACCACATTCGATCCATTCCACCATTCACCATTATCCAACAAGACAGCTGTGCCCTTAGCTTTAACCACCCACCTTACCTCACTGTATTTGCTCATATTAACTCCTTTCTTCCGATATCTCACTCTCACCAAATCACCAGCACTCACATTCATTTCCTTGACTGCATTTCTAGCATTATAGTTGCTACGCATGCGTTTTTGACGTTGGTCAACTAGCTTCCTCATCTCAATCTCCTTTTCCTTTAAGCTCTTTGTCTCCCATTTCTTCCATGCCACTGACCAGTACGGCTGCAATTGTGTGATGGCCACTCTACCCCTGAGCAACTCAAAGGGTGTTCTTCCTGTGGTGTTGTGTGGAGTGGTGCGATACGACCATAGCCTAGTTCTAAGAGCTGCTTCAATAGGAATGTGAGACCTTAATGCCATTTGAATAGTTTCTTTGACTAAACGATTGGCCCGCTCAACCTGCCCATTACTTTGGGGGTGGTATAAGGATGACCGTATATGTTCTATATTATTTACTTTCAGGAACTTGGTCATTTCTTGTGACAGGAATTACACTCCGTTGTCTGAAACCAGCTGACGTGGAAAGCCCTCTTTACAAAACACTTCCTTCAGGAATGTCGTCACCTCAGAGGTGGGGTGGGTTGTGACACAAACTTTACTTCAATCCATTAACTAAAGTAGTCAATAATAACAATGGCATAACGCATGTTTAGGGGAAGAACATTCATTGGCCCGATAAAATCGATTCCGATTTTTATCCACGGGCCTTCGGGTAACTCAACAGATAACATTGGACAATGGTGAGCAGACATGGTTTTGTCCGCTTTAGCACATAAGGAACATTGGCTGACAAATATGTCAACGTCACGATCCATGGTTGGCCACAAATATTTTTCCCTAAATTTTTGTTTAGTTCCTGTCATTCCTACATGACCTTCATGTGCTAGGGCCACCAACCTCCCTCTCAATGACATTGGTGCAATAAGGGTTTCACCTCTGAGGAAGACCTCATCAACAATGGTAATGTCATCTTTAATTTTCCAATATGGTTGCAATATTTCATTCAATCGCTTTTCACGTGGCCAGCCTTCTATTATGTACTTTTTCATTTCTGTAAATACATTGTCATTTCTAGTGGCCTCCTCCCATTCTTGTTTTGTAATAGCACTATGGGGCTCTTCACTATTAAACAAACATGCAACCAGAACATCATCATCATACTCATTTTCTTCACAATCAGTTTCACTAATACATGGTGCACGTGACAAGTAGTCAGCAGTAACATTCGCTTTGCCACTAATATGCTCTGCTCTGAATTGGTACTCTTGTAATTTACACACAAGCTTTGCTATTCTTGGAGTAGGTTTACTCAAACCTTTTCCATCTAGGATGCTAACTAATGGTTTGTGATCAGTACGCAAAATGAACTCTTCTTCCCTAAGAAAACTTTAAAACTTTGTAACAGCCCAGACACAGGCTAAAAGCTAACGTTCAATTACTGAATATTTTGACTCATCTCCTCTCAGTTTTCGAGAAGCAAAAGCAATACTTTTTTCCTTTTTAGCCACTCTCTGGCTTAACACCGCCCCCAGTCCAACCTGACTAGCATCAGTGGTTTCTATGCTCTGTAGTTTTTCATTGAAAGACTGCAGGGAAGGTGCTAGCTGAAGTTCTTTTTTTATGTTTTTCATGCTTTCTTCACATGTCTCATCCCATATGAACTCTGCATCCTTCTTTGTTAGCTTCCGAAGTGGTTCCAGTTTTGTAGCATAATTCTGTTTGAATTTAGAGTGAAATTCACACATTCCTAAAAATGATGCAAGTTCTTCCTTGTTACTTGGGGTTGGTGGGTTTGAAATTGCAGATATTAGGGATGGCTTTGGTCGAACACCTTGTTCATCAATTAGGTGCCCAAGGTACTCTACTGTTCCTTTGAAAAATGTACATTTGTCTTTTTGTAGCGTTAGACCACTGTCTTGTAATACTTTTTTTTAAAATAGACAGGTGTTCTTCCTCTGTTTTACTGTAGACTAGTATGTCATCCTGAAATGACCTTACACCTTCCATATCTGAAAAAAGTTGATTCATTACTCGTTGGAAGACCGCAGATGCCGAACACAGCCCGAAAGGTAATCTACAGAATTGGTAAGCTCCTTCAGGAGTGATGAATGCTGTGTAACTCTTTGAACCTTCCTCCAACTGAACTTGATGATAAGCTGCACTGAAGTCCAGAGTAGTGAAGAACTTTGCTTGATCCAAAGTCATCACCATCTAATTTATCAGAGGCAATGGTTGACAATCAGCTACCACGTGATTGTTGAGTTGGCAAAGGTCAATGCATAAACGGATTGAGCCAGGACCACGAGCGACAACCACTCGGACGCATTGATGGGTTCTATTATTCCCTCATCACACCAATTCTTCAGAATAGCCTTGACCTCAGAGCGGGCAGACAAAGGTATGTTTCTTACAAGTTGTTTCACGGGTTGCACGTCTTCCTTCAAAATTATTTTATGTTTGAAATTCTTTAGGCATCCCAGTTTTCCACTGAATAATTCCTTGTATTCCTCAAGAATGCTTTCCAAACTGTCTTTTTGAATACTGAACACGTAGGGCGGTTGACATGGGTTGATCAACATCCTCAGGCTCTGTTGCTCCAACCAACCAAGAATGTTGACATTGTAGTCAACCGCGAACACCTTTGAGGATGTACCTTTGTCCTTGAACTTCAGATCAGCATTAAATACTCCTTCGAGCTTTATTTTGTGACCTCCATAGGCTCCTGGAATAACCTTGCTAACCTGTAGTGGTGCTTTACATCCTAAGGTCTCATAAGTGTTCTTTGACAAGATAGTAATTCTGGATCCAGACAGTTATACATCATGGCTTGTTTTCTGGCTGGATCATACTTGGTTCCATCGATACCCTCCAAATGTTTTTCAAAACATTTGATCCATTGTGTCCAGCTTTCTGCCGGGGGTCCTGGAACATCTAAAAAGGTACTTGGCATTGCCACTGAATTCATTATGCCAGCCATTATAATGTTAATTTTCTGGGGTTTTATTTATAATTTATAGGTAATGCTCTATCAAATTGTTTAACTCCTCAAGTTTAGATTGTACAATGCGTTTGTTTAACTATAAATATCACTTTTTAGGATCTGGCTCCCTCCTGTGGCAGTTTCAGGTATAGCACATTAGTTAATTCATGGGCATGTAAAGGGTTAATCACTCACAGTTCAGCTCACAAAGTCCTCTCAGAAGCCAGAATATCAGGGTCAAGAGGTCATAACTTGCTGGCAAGAATTCAGATGCCTGTGTGGATAAGGGCTGATACACCTCGGGCTCTTCACATGACTTAAACTTGAAGAATGCACTGGATAAGCCTGTCCAGAACGGTGAACACAGCCTGCACCTCGTTGAATGGATTTTGCTACTTGATCCTGTTCCTCGTTGCCAAAATTTCCTTGTGTAATGATGAGGAGACAGAAAGTGAGGTAAACATCTCCTTCTTTATTGATTTCATCACATGAATGCCCCCAACCGTCGTTCTCCCCCTTTCCCTCCCCCCAACATTCCAAAACCCCCACACACAGCGTCAGCCGCGCGCACAGACACATGAGGGAAGGCCGAGGGAAGAAATAAAAGACACAACACATGGGGAAAATGACAACAGCACTGTACTTCTATGGAACATTACACAGTCTTATACCAATAAATGACCAATGCATCATTATTTCAAGTGTTCTATCTCAGCCCATGTCTTCCAAGTGGTAGAGTTTAAAAAATCTAAGACCTAGATATAACCATTAAGCTCCCACCTGGAAGTGGTGCGCTTATCTAATAAGGGTCGATACTCAGCATAAATGTCTACCAGGAGGGTCGCTGCATTAGCTGCCGGGATGCTATACTACTTATACAGTTGTTCATTAAATTTAAAAAGCCACCACAGACTATTGTAATGAACATTTTTAGGGGACCTTGTGAGGCAAAACAATCTCATATCCGAAAAATCAGGTTGCTAAAACAAAAAATCTATCCCAATTGTTCCGGAGGTTTTCTTTTTAAAAAACCTACATGAACTGGGTGCAAAATTAGTAAAATAGTATACTCTTATTTCAGGCAGAGATAGGCCCTCTTCTTTCACTGGCCTATATAATTAATCTAAAGCAAATCCAGACATCTTAATCACCCAAATAAAAGCGGAGAATGTTCCCTCCAGCTCCTTAAAAAACTTCATATGGAGAACGCATGGGATAGCTGTGAACAAAAAAATAACTGAAGGTAAAATTGACATTTGAATCGAAGCAACACTGCCCATTATTGAGAGAGGTAAATCAATCCATTTTGCAAAGAGCGCATTGATTTTATGAACCAGAGGGGAATAGTTCAATACAAAAAGGTCATTAACATTCTCTGTGATGTATACCTCTAAATATCTCTTAGGTGTTGAATTGACTAAGATGAAACTTCTATAGATAAAGTGTCAAGTGCGCTATTGCATATTAATATCTCCATTTTCAACTTGTTGATCTTGTACCCACACAGTTCTTAAAACTCTTGAAATACTTTAAAAACCTGTTTTAAATTTGCCATATCTGGCTTTAAAATAGAGCTATATCATCAGCATATAAAGTAATGCTGGTCATGCCACTTATTGACTGCCTAATACTCGTGACAGTTCACACTGCTATTTCTAGGGGCTCTATGAATAGCACAAAAAGAATGGGTGACAAGGGACATCCTTGTCTTGTGCCCCTTGCTACCTCACAGGCCCCGACATTTTGAGAGTTAAAAATTATATGGAAAGTGGCCCTATATAAAACGTTATGATCTGAATGATTCTCTCGGGAAACCCAAACTTTCTTAAGATAGTGAAAAGGCCTTCCCAACACACTAAATAAAATGCCTTTTCTACATCTAATTAAAAGAACATGGGCAGGAACTTTATTTTGAGAGAAATGGCTTAAAGATTCTATTAAAAAGTTTGTGTTAGAGAATAGTTGCCTACTAAAAATAATACCACACTGGTTTGCATAAATAATTGAACATCAAATTATGCCCAAGCGATTGGCCAGCAATTTTGAGATAATCTTATAATCCGTATTTAAAATACTAATGGACCTATACAAGTTGACGTTCTCTTTTTCAAATAACTGACCACTATTGCAGTGCTGAATGACGCTTGGACCTCACCCCCCTCCCGGATATAATTAGCACGTTTTAAAGGTTCTAGGTTTACAACCAGTGCAAATTTATTGGAAAACTCAGCTGGGAGATCATCTTCATCACAAGCCTTACCATTAAACCATGACCTCACCATCTCCTCGATTTCCCCAAGAGAGATTTTGGCTAGCATGCAGCTTTGGAAGGAGGTACTGGGTTGAAAAAACACCTAAGACAAGTAATATCAAGCAGTTGTTGTGCACTATACAGTGCTTCATAATGCTTGATAATCTCTCTTGAATCAAAGTGGGATCTATAATATGAGTGTCCGTTTCTGCATCAAAAAGAGAAGTGACTGTGTTTTGTGCTTGGTGTTCTCGCGCCTGCCACACTAAGAATTTACCTGCATATTCACTTTCTTTGTAGGTCTTTTGAAGATGAGCATCATTGGCAATATACCCTCGCTCGTAGTAGTATTCATGCATATGTGCTCGTGCATGTTTAAGAGCTGATATGTTATGGATGGTTCTATCATGGGAATTGTTAGACCTGACAGCCTTTGGGTGGTCACCCCTAACTTTTTGCCTGCCTCCCTCCACTTTTTGGACCTGTTTTTGCTGGCTTTTAGACTCTGTGCACTTTACCACTGCTAACCAGTGCTAAAGTGCATATGCTCTCTCCCTTTAAACATGGTAACCTTGGATCATACCTGATTGGACTATTTAATTTACTTATAAGTCCCTAGTAATGTGCACTATATGTGCCTAGGGCCTTTAGATTAAATGCTACTAGTGGGCCTGCAGCACTGGTTGTGCCACCCACTTAAGTAGCCCCTTTACCTTGTCTCAGGCCTGCCATTGCAAGGCCTGTGTGTGCAGTTTCACTGTCACCTCGACTTGGCATTTAAAAGTACTTGCCAAGCCTAAATCTCCCCTTTCTCCACATATAAGTCGCCTCTAATGTGTGCCCTAGGTAGCCCCTAGAGCAGGGTGCTGTGTGGGTGAAATGCAGGACATGTACCTGTGTAGTTTACATGTCCTGGTAGTGTAAAACTCCTAAATTTGTTTTTGCACTACTGTGAGACCTGCTCCCTTCATAGGCTAACATTGGGGCTGCCCTCATACAGTATTGAAGTGGTAGCTGCTGATCTGAAAGGAGTAGGAAGGTCATATTTAGTATGGCCAGAATGGTAATACCAAATCCTGCTGACTGGTGAAGTTGGATTTAACATTATTATTCTAGAAATGCCACTTTTAGAAAGTGAGTATTTCTTTGCACTTAAATCTTTCTGTGCCTTACAATCGACGTCTGGCTGGGCTTGGTTGACAGCTCCTTGTGCATTCACTCAGACACACCCCAAACACAGGGTACTCAGCCTCACTTGCATGCATCTGCATTTTGAATGGGTCTTCCTGGGCTGGGAGGGTGGAGGGCCTGTTCTCACACAAAGGACTGCCACACCCCCTACTGGGACCCTGGCAGACAGGATTGAACTGAAAGGGGACCTGGCGCACTTCTTAGCCACTCTTTGAAATCTCCCCCACTTCAAAGGCACATTTGGGTATAAAACAGGGCCTCTGCCCTGTCTCATCAGACACTTGCCGGAGAAGAAACCTGAGCCAGAACCTGCATCCTGCCAAGAAGAACTGCCAGGCTGCCTAAAGGACTCACCTGACTGCTTTCTACAAAGGACTGCTGCTTTGCTGTTGCACTGCTGCCTTGCTGAACTCTTGTCTGGCTGTAAAAGTTCTCTCCAAGGGCTTGGATAGAGCTTGCCTCCTGTTCCCTGAAGTCTCAGGATCAAAAAGACTTCTCTTTTTCATTTGGACTCTTTGTGCGCCGAAATGTTCGACGCACAGCTTGCTCGGCGGCGAGAAAATCGCCGCACACCGACACTGATCGACGCGACACCTTCGGGGCGACTGGAACTTCGACGCACGCCCTCGCAAGGACAACGCCGCCCGACTTCCAGAGGGGAAATCGCTGCGACGCCTGCCGTGAGACCGAGAAATCGCCGCACAGCCTCCCGGAAGGACGTGCAGCTGGAAAACAAGACGAAGAATCCACGCACAGACCCCGGGACATCTGGTAATCCCGCGACCCACAGAAAGAGACTGTCCGCACGCCGGAAAACGACGCACGACTTCCTCGCGTGAAAAATAACGACGCAAGTCCGTGTGTGCAGGGGAGAAATCGACGCACACATCATTTTTCTACGTATCTCTTCTTCTGCGGCCCTTTGCTGAGATTTTCCACTTTAAACCAGGTACTTTGTGATTGAAAGAGACTTTGTTTGCTTTTTAAAGACTTAAGACGCTTTATATCACTTTTCAGTGATATCTCTACAATTTCACATTGCATCTTTATTCGTTTTGACCTGCAATTATCCAGATAAATATTATATATTTTTCTAAACACTGTGTGGTGTATTTTTGGGTGCTATATGGTGTTATTGTATGATTTATTGCACAAATCCTTTACACATTGCCTTCTAAGTTAAGCCTGACTGCTCGTGCCAAGCTACCAGAGGGTGGGCACAGGATAATTTTGGATTGTGTGTGACTTACCCTGACTAGAGTGAGGGTTCTTGCTTGGACAGAGGGTAACCTGACTGCCAACCAAAAAACCCATTTCTAACACGAATATACCGAACTTGCTTGGCGAAGAGCTGCTTCCAACCCTGTCCTGCGGGCTAAAAGCTGCTTACTCTGCATAATCCCTCTACAAGTTAAATGGCCACAAATTGTTGCCTTGAATGCGCCTCAGATGTTACCTACACTGGTGGTGCCTTCATTCAGCTCAAAGTAGCTTATTATCTCACAGTTTATCATCTTGCATCATTTTCCATCTTCGAGATTCACTTTATTAACCCCTTGGTGTGGATCACAACCAGTGGCCAACACCAGGGAGGGGGTTAAAAAATGCACCAGAGGATTTTTTAAAATTTAAAATAACCCAGGGAGACACAAAAGATCTTCAGTGTCTCCCCCTTTGTGATGTCAGTGCGCTGAGAGGCGTGCTGACGTCACTATCCGTTTTCCCACCAAGCCGCTTCCTACTCCGTTGGGGAAAACGGGACTAAACAGGCCTCCCCGACGTTCGGGAAGGCCTCATTTGAAATGGGAGATTCTCCCCTTTCAAACGAGGCTTTTCTGAAACCCCACTAAACACCTGGGTTTTTAAAAAATGTTAAAACATATCTTTTAAAAATAAATAAAATGAAATTGACAGGGGGTCGCCCGTGAGCAGGGCGACCCCCTGTGGGCGCAAATATATTTTAATAGTTGTATGGTTTCCCTGGGGGCCACTATGGCCCCCAGGGAAACCATACAGCTATTAAAAAAATATAAGTAAATATATATATATATATATATATATATATATATATATATATATATATATATACACATACACATATATATATATATATATATATATATATAGAGAGAGAGAGAGAGAGAGATAGATAGATATATCTATATATAGATATACATACCTATATAAATAGATATATCTACATATAGATCTGTATATCTATATATATATATATATATATATATATATATATATATATATATATAGCGAGAGAGATCACTTTTGTCAATGTGTGTTTGGTTTCCCTAGGAGCTGCAATATATATATATATATATATATATATATCTATATATATATATTCGCCACCAATTCTCTTGCAGTTGTAGCTTGCGTCTTCAAAGCAATGCACAAATGCACATACTTCAACTGACGTGTTTCAACTGTAGCTTTTAAGCAGCAATAAAAAAGTCAAATAAGTCTTGTGATTATGTTTCTGCTATAAAATGATCTGACTTTTGCCTAGTGGCAGTTTTGATGCCATAAAGTAGCCAGAAGGTTTATATGCCTACGGCAAAGATCAAATCTATATTTTATGTCAATAGCTGAGTGAATTATTAAAGTCAGCCATTACCTGCACTATAATGCTAATTAAATGTATATGCGAGGGGGGCTATGGAGAGATGAAGGGCACTTTTGCTGGGTAGTAGTGAGGGAATCCGAGGAGCAGGTCATGGGAGCACCAATAATGATTGTTGGACTGGGTGCTAGAAGAGCTAAAGACTGTGACGATTGGTATGTGACAAGATGAAGTAATAGTGTGTCTTTTTTTGAGTGTCTTGAGAGAACCTGCTGATTTAGGGAAGAAGCAAAGGTCAGGTGACCTCTACTGTTGCACGTATCACACACACACCCACCAGCAATTTTGTGACAGTCTACGTAGGCTAGTGTTTTAGAGCAACAGTTTAGCCAGTAGCAAAGATGAATGGCTGGTGCTCAAGCCCTAACTCGGGTTATAGAGGACAGCTCTGACATAGGATCAGTACCTGAGTGATAGGACAATGGCACAGACTCTGGGAGTGATGTTTCAGTCGGAGGAGTCCCATTCCATAACTCCTCTTCCAGTGATTCTGAAGGAGGTGATGAGGATAGTTCTGCTGTCCCTTCTCCAGCACAGTCTGTGAAGCAGGACAATAGTGGGTAAGCCCAACCTAGAGAGCAGGTGCATGCAGCAGCAAGCACAGAGAGAGTGCTCTCTTGGGACCTCCCCAGTTTAGTTCAGCACCAAAGTCCATCACCCAAATCGTATTGTGGAGACATCAAAATTATCTATCACAAAACAATCTGGTTTTGTAAGCAGACACCTGCCTTTTTGTCCTGGGCTCGGCAGCCATATAGGGAAACCTACCAAACCCAGACACTTCTGGTAACTAGACACCTGGGGGAGTAAACAGAGGTGTGACTTGTGTGGATTCCCCAAGGTTTTCTTACCCAGAATACCCTGCAAAGGTGAAATGTTGAATAAAAACTCTTTTTTTTTTTTTTGCATTTCTGTCACACAAACTACAGGAATATCCGTGGATCCACAAAATTCCTACCACCTAGTGTTTCCCCACCTGTCCTGATAAAAACGCTACCACTCTTGAGTGCCTGTACCTAGTGCCTGCATCAGGAATAGATCACGCCAGGGTCCATAGTTGCCCTCATGTAAGTACCAACATTGACCGTTGTGTGATCTATTCCTGACACAGGCACTAGGCCTAACCACACAAGTGAGGTACCATTTTTATCGGGAGACTTTAGGGAATGCTGGGTGGAAGGACATTTGTGGCTCCTCTCATATTCCAGAACTTTCAATCACCAAAATTGAGGTTTGCAAAGGATTCTGGGTTACAGAACCTGGTGAGAGCACCACAAGTTATCCAATCCTTTGTTCCCCTACGTGTCTAGGTATAAAAAATACTCTGGTTTGGTAGCTTTTCCTAGGTACCAGCTGAGCTAGAGACCAAAATCCACAGCTAGGCACTTTCCAAAAAACCCGTCAGTTTTCAATGTAAAAATGTGATGTGTCCATGTTGCGGTTTGGGCCGTTACCTGTTGTGTGATCTATTCCTGTCGCAGGCACTAGGCCTACCAACACAAGTGAGGTACCATTTTTATTGGGAGACTTGGGGGAACACTGGGTGGAAGGAAGTTTGTGGTTCCTCTCAGATTCCAGAACTCCCCATCAAAGAAATGTGAGGGAAAAGTGTTTTTTTGCCAAATGTTTAGGTTTGCAAAGGGTTCTGGGTGACAGAACCTGGTGAGAGCCCCACAAGTCATCCCATTCTACATTCACCCTCATGCCTAGTTTCCAAAAATATATAGGTTTGCTAGGTTTCCCTAAGTGCCAACTGAGCTAGAGGCCAAAACCCACAGCCAGACACTGTGCAAAAAAACAGATCCGTTTTCTTTGGGAAAATGTGATGTGTCCACGTTGTATTTTGGGGCATTTCCTGTCGCGGGCACTAGACCTACCCACACAAGTGAGGTACCATTTTTATCGGGAGACTTAGGGAAATGCTGGGTGGAAGGAAGTTTGTGGCTTCTCTCAGACTCCAGAACTTTGCTTTACCGAAATCTGAGGGAAAAGTGTTTTTTTTGCCAAATTTCGAGGTTTGCAAAGGATTCTAGGTAACAGAACCTGGTGAGAGCCCCGCAAGTCATCCCATCCTGGATTCCCCTAGGTGTCTAGTTTGCAATAATGCACAGGTTTGGTAGGTTTCCCTAGGTGCGGGCTGAGCTAGAGGCCAAAATCCACAGCTAGGCACTTTCCAAAAAATACAGCAGATTTCAATCTAAAAATGTGATTTGTCCATGTTGCGTTTCCTGACGCGGGCAGTAGGCCTACCCACACAAGTGAGGTACCATTTTTATTGAGAGACTTGGGGGAACACAGAATAGCAGAACAAGTATTATTGCCCCTTGTCTTTCCCTACATTTTTTCCTTTCAAATGTAAGACAGTGTATAATAAAGAAGTTTATTTGAGAAATGCCCTGTAGTTCACATGCTAGTACGGGAACCCTGGAATTCAGAGATGTGCAAATAACCACTGCTTCTCAACACCTTATCTTGTGCTCATGTTTCCTGCATACCTATTTTTAAATCTTTATATTTTACCAAATGAATTGCTGTATACCTGGTATACAATAAAAACCCATTGCAAGGTGCAGCTCATTTATTGGCTCTGGGTACCTAGGGTTTTTGATGAATCTACAAGCCCTATATATCCCTGAAACCAGAAGAGTCCAGCAGACGTAATGATATATTGCTTTAAAAAATCTGCCATAGCTGGAAAACGTTATAGAAGAAAACTTGGACAGAAGTGGCTCTTTTTTCCCCCCTAATTTAAATTTCTTTTTATTTTAGCTGTTACTTTCTGTAGGAAAACCTTGAAGGATCTACACAAATGACCCCTTGCTGAATTCAGACTTTTGTCTACTATTCAGAAACGTTTATCTGTCTGGGATCCAGCATTGGTTTCACACCCATTTCTGTCACTAGGTGGAAGGAGGTTGAAAGCACAAAAAAGTAAAAATGGGGTATGTCCCAGTAAAATGCCAAAATTGTGTTGAAAAATGTGGTTTCCTGATTCAAGTCCGCATGTTACTGAAACCTGTGAAGATGGCAATTTTAGCACCACAAAATCTTTGTTGGTGCCATATTCATATGCTGATTACCTCTTTGCATCCCTGCCCCATACTCCAAGCTGTCAGTGTTTTGCTTCCCTTGAGCTGAAGTTTCCTTTAAAAGTAGCTTTTTTTAGGCATTGCAGTGGCAACAATCACCTAATTGCAGGCTTCTGTGGATTTTGAGTGTCCTTGTTATCAGGTTTATCAGCTAATGTGTTTCCTTTCATTCAGCAGCCAAATGTCCTAAAATACCTTTGCAACATCATCAGGTTTTTGTTCCAGCCAAACCGGTCACAACAATGAATTAGTCATACAGGCCCGTATTTATACTCCGTTTGCGCCGAATTAGCGTCGTTTTTTTCGACGCAAATTCGGCGCTAAACTAACGCCATATTTATACTTTGGCGTTAGACGCGTCTAGCGCCAAAGTATGGGCAAATAGCGTCATTTTTTTGCGTGAACGCCTTCCTTGCGTTAATGAGATGCAAGGAAGGCGTTCCCGTCTAAAAAAATGACGGCGACGCAAATGCGTCGTATTTATACTCCCGGGCAAAAATCACACCCGTGAGTTGGCGGGTCAAAAAACCCCACATTTGCGCCACTATTTAACGCCTGGGTCAGGGTAGGCGTTAAGGGGCCTGTGGGCTCAAAATGAGCCCACATGTGCCCTCCCCTGCCCCCAGGGACCCCCCCTGCCACCCCTGCCCACCCCAGGAGGACACCCAAGGATGGAGGGACCCACCCCAGGGACATTCAGGTAAGTTCAGGTAAGTATAATTTTTTATATTTTGAATATTTTTTGGTGGCATAGGGGGGCCTTATTTGTGCCCCCCTACATGCCACTATGCCCAATGACCATGCCCAGGGGACATAAGTCCCCTGGGCATGGCCATTGGGCAAGGGGGCATGACTCCTGTCTTTACTAAGACAGGAGTCATTTAAATGGCGTCTGGGCGTCGAAAAAAATGGCGCAAATCGGGTTGAGGCGATTTTTTTGCCTCAACCTGACTTGCCCCATTTTAAGACGCCCTAACGCCATTTTCCCCCTACGCCGGCGCTGCCTGGTCTACGTGGTTTTTTTCCACGCACACCAGGCAGCGCCGGTCTGCTAGCGCCGGCTAACGCCATTCCATAAATACGGCGCCCGCATGGCGCTTCAGAATGGCGTTAGACGGCGCTAAATTTTTTGCCGCTAAACTGCGTTAGCGCAGTTTAGCGTCAAAAAGTATAAATATGGGCCACAATGTTTTCAACTTTAGGACATCATCAGAAAAAAATCACAATTATTTCATGAAATGATTTCGAGTTAACAAGAAGTCAATATGGTAAATAATCAGTAAAATCCACTGTTACTTTTTAGCCATTTAACCAAATTAGGTCTCAGCATTGAAAAGAAAGGTAATTAGACTCGAATCAAGCTGATATTACTCAGGAAACAGGTTCAATAATAATACACAACTATTAAGCCTCGAGCCCACGAAAGAAAGTATAAAAAAAAACAACACTCTAAAGGCTAAATCCAGTAGGGGAGAATGTAAGTAAATAATTTTCTAAGGTGCGCCAAACCTAAAGTGCTAGAGCTCTTTCCCCAGCCAATGATGAACCAACAGCATCTGTTGGGATGTGTTGAAAATAAAGATTCTAAAAAATGTACCCGCTCTCCAGTCGAGTACCCAACGGCACCCGCCCCGCCTTGGTGTTGAGAATATAGCAAGTGCAAAATGCTTTGGTTAACAAATCGCCCCGCATGTGTTGCCAATACACTTAAGAGACCATGAAAACTCGACCAAAATTGACTTGCATATGCTGCTGCTTGGCCAAATGCTACATAGGTAGGTCTATTTCTGCTGATCTTTTACAAGATATTAAGGCCCGTATTTATACTCCGTTTGCGCCGAATTAGCGTCGTTTTTTTTGACGCAAATTCGGCGCAAAACTAACGCCATATTTATACTTTGGCGTTAGACGCGTCTAGCGCCAAAGTATGAAGAAAGAGCGTCATTTTTTTGCGTGAACGCCTTCCTTGCGTTAATGAGATGCAAGGAAGGCGTTCCCGTCTAAAAAAATGACGGCGACGCAAATGCGTCGTATTTATACTCCTGGGCAAAAATCACGCCTGGGAGGTGGCGGGTCAAAAAAACCCGCATTTGCGCCTGAATTTAACGCCTGGGTCAGGGTAGGCGTTAAGGGACCTGTGGGCTCAGAATGAGCCCACAGGTGCCCTACCCTGCCCCCAGGGACCCCCCCTGCCACCCCTGCCCACCCCAGGAGGACACCCAAGGATGGAGGGACCCATCCCAGTGAAGTACAGGTAAGTTCAGGTAAGTATAATTTTTTTTATATTTTTTTTTTTTTGTGGCATAGGGGGGCCTTATTTGTGCCCCCCTACATGCCACTATGCCCAATGACCATGCCCAGGGGACACAAGTCCCCTGGGCATGGCCATTGGGCAAGGGGGCATGACTCCTGTCTTTACTAAGACAGGAGTCATGAAATGGCGTCTGGGCGTCGAAAAAATGGCGCAAATCGGGTTAAGACGATTTTTTAGCGTCAACCTGACTTGCGCCATTTTAAGACGCCCTAACGTAATTTTTTCCCAACGCCGGAGCTGCCTGGTCTACGTGGGTTTTTTCCACGCACACCAGGCAGCGCCGGTCTGATTGCGCCGTCTAACGCCATTCCATAAATACTGCGCCCGCATGGCGCTTCAGAATGGCGTTAGACGGCGCAAAATTTTTTGACGCTAAACTGCGTTAGCGCAGTTTAGCGTCAAAAAGTATAAATATGGGCCCTAATGTTTTATAATGTTGGAGGCATGCTACAGTTGATGAGGAAATATAACAACGTTTAATGATCAAGCCACAAGAAGGACGTAATTACACATAGGCCTTTGCTGGGTGCCCAGTCAGGCTTGGGAGGGTTTAACGAGCGTCGTGAGAAGAGCAGTTTTCCCATCCACGGCTTTGTGAGCATTATGGGCCATATTTATACTTTTTGGCGCAAAGCTGCGCCGGCGCAGTTTTGCGTCAAAAATTTTACCGCCGGCTAACGCCATTTCGATGCGCCGTGCGGGCGTCAAATTTATACTTTGACGCACGGCGGCGCAACCAACAGGTGGGAGTCAAGTCGTAAAGGAAAACAACGTTAACGCAACGTAAATGACTGTGGGTTGATTTACGACAGCGCAACCTGGAAAGTGCCGTTTTTTTACGCAATAGCGTCAAATTTACCCGCGAACACTGCCCTTTCAGCAGAGGAGAGCCAAAATGGATCCCAGATGCCACTACAGACCCCAGGAAGATGACAGCAGACCAGGAACCAGCCAGGATGATCCATCCAGGAACCAGGACATATATAGAAAAAAAAGAAAGTGTCGCTTCAGTGCAGAGGAGCAGGAAATCCTGGTTAAAGAGGTGACGGAACACCAGCACCAACTGTTCATCACCTCTAAGTTGCCAATCAACAGGAGAGAGGCCATATGGCAACAAATTGTTGACAAGATCAACAGTGTGGCTGAAATACGCAGGACAGTCACCGAGTGTAAGAAACGCTGGCATGACTGCAAACGTAGGACCAAGGAAAAAATGGCCAGGAACAGGAAGGCAGCACTGCAGACTGGAGGTGGGAGTCCAGCACACCAGGAGGCCCTGGACCACATGGAGGAGATGGTCGCAGCCGTCATCCCTGAGGAGATCGTCACAGGGATTCAAGGACAGGACAGCGCAGACTACCACGAGACAACGCACATGCAGGGTAAGTCGCATGGGGAATTATAATGCAATAATGTTAACTGCAACCGGGGGGGGGAATCTCTACTACACAATGCATGTAAGTCAGCATATATATGGAGTGGCATGGGTAAAAGGGCGCGGCAGGGGGGCATGCCCAGCACAGACAGAAGTTGGGGCACGAAATAACACAGCACCAACAACAGTCCTTTGGGGGCATCCTGTCATGACAACAATGGAGCTAAGGGAAAGCCTCGACAGGTGGGAAGGCCACTACGTCAAACTTACATCCTGGCACTCGTCAGTCAAAATATATCCTACATCAACTAGGTCCCTATCAGTAATCCAGTAGCCAAAACAACAACTGCAATGTAACTGCAACAACAGTTGACACTAACACCTCTGATCTCTGTGCAGCTATAGTAGCCAATGGCAGTAACCTCCCCATGGAACATACATACCTAAATTAGGGGGTGAGGATGACATCTGCAACATTCTCCAGAAATAAGACAAAGGCACCAGTACACGCAAATGTCAATGCCCATAGTTGACACATACATCAGTCAAAGTAAACAGCAGTAGGAGCCACACAGCACTAAGGACACACACATGCTGCATACGTCAGGGTCCCTCACATGCCTGGCTAACAAGGCACCATCACTAATGTCATACTGCTCAGACAACAAAATTGAGGAGGGGACACATGCAACTGGTCACTGAAATACACCTGCACAGTCAGAGGACCAAATAGGACATTGAAACGATAAACAGGGCAATCCAATTAAACACACATCACCCAACATCAGCTGGAAACATCAACAATGTCTACATCCATATCACATCGTAACTTTGCCATGCATAGGATATGCCACATTACAATTAGGTCAATGTGAACAAACAGATTTTGGGGCAGGTCCAGAGAGGCAAGTGTGCTGCCAGGGCAATCACAACACCCACAGCCAGTGAAAGGTCTCACCATAAGAATAGATATACACGGAGGGTCGAGTAGGACAAAAAGATGGCTATTGCCTATTTGGTACAAAGCAACACCTAGAGGCGATTAGGCAGAAAAGTCTGATAACTCTATATCATACATGTGACACACAGGTGGGCCATAGGCCTATGACAATGCCCATATGAAGGACAGCAGATACCAATACCAAACAAGATCACAAAGTAAAGTCATCAAAAGGCATGCATGTTACGTCAAAATTGTCACAACACAGACACACTAATTGTACCCTGTTTCATTGCAGAGGAACATGGATCTCCTGCCGATATGCCTGTCCCTGATTTCCCTGATGACATGGATGACGAGCCCATAAACATTCCCCAGGAGACCATCCAAAAGGCCCTTGAAACCCTCCAGACCCCACCTTCAGTCACAAGGAGGAGCACAGAACAAGTAGCCATCACAGAAGACCCACCCATCACCCCAATTGTAAGACCTGCCAGCTCCAATACAGCTGAGGACTCTGACGACACTGGCACCAGCTTTGAAAGAACTGTAGTTGGTGTACAGTGGGAGCTGGCCAAGGAGGTGTGGGTGGGGATGCAAACTATGGCAGCCAGCCTTGAGGGGGTGCGCTCGTGCATGTTGTCATCTGCAGATCAGGCAGCAGCTACGCAAACAAAACATCCATACTGCAAGGACTACAAGAAACAATAAAGGAATTCACCACTGCAGTAAGGGAGTTGCCCCAACACCTCGCACCCCAAACTTTCCACTGCATGCACGAATGCAATCATGACTCCCTCAGGGCTGACCTGGCTGCCTACCATCGTGATGTGGCTGCTATTCTCAAAAACCAGCAGGCCCTCCTTGCTGCAGTACTGTCCGTAAGAACTTCAAAGGGAACAGCCCCCAGGATGTCTGACTCCACGTCTTCTAACACTGAGGTGTGTGTTGCCCCTTCACATCCAACAACAACAAGGACAAACCAGGAAACACACACATCAGAAGAAGAAGACATGGAACAGATCACATTCACACGGAAGAGTACCCGGAAGCACTAGCCCCTGCACCATGGCCTACTTTGACCATTAGTGACTGTTCTCATTTTATTTCAGCCCTGATGAAGTCCGTGAGAGTACTGTTCTCATAGGACGAAACACGTGTTGGCTGTGGCTGTATGTGCTACATGGATACTGACTTCAATACTGTGTTTACTACACACTACTTATTTATGCATGCCGCAAATACAGAGTATATGTCCCTCTGAGTTGGGTACCAGTCAGTATAATCAATTCACATAGCATTTGACCCAGTGACTTGTATGTAGATGAGACACAATATAATCAAAAGACTACACTTGCAGTAGATTCATGAATAACATATGCTTAATGAACTTAGTAAGTCAGAATGAGAGGAGAGTAGATTGTAAAGATGATGCATAAATATCAGTAATTATTCTTATGTTCCCAAATAGTATTCCATTTCAAAGTTGGTATTGAGACCCTCCTCCACCGCTCTGAGTTTCAAAATCCAATAACATTCTTTTCTCCTGAGGGCTAGTTCCCTATTGCCACCTCTGGGGTCTCTATTTACCTGATCAAATCCAAAGAATTCAAAACCAACAATGTTTTTTTGTTTTGGACAGTGTCGCATATGGTTTACTATAGGGTATCTCTCGTCACCTTGTCTCAAAGCTCTGAAATGTTCACCCGCCCTAACTCTGAGTGGTCTGATAGTACTGCCTACATAGTATAGGCCACAATTGCACATAATCATGTAGATGACAAAATTACTATCACATGTAATATTGTGATTAATGTTGTATGGCGTCCCAGTACAGCTGGTGAATGTGGAGATGCCTGACTTGGCCCATCTACACATTCCACAATGTCCACACTTAAAGAAACCCTTTCCACGGCTGGTAAGCCAGTTAGTCTGAGTTGGTTTACAGCGAAAATTAGAACATAGCAAATTTTTTTTTTTTTTAAGGGTTCTGCCTCTTCTATACGTAAACAGTGGGGTAGCCGGGATCACTTTTTTCAGAGTAGGATCTGCTGTTAGAATAGACCAATGTCTGTTCATACATTTACGTAATAAAGTAGCCGTTTTTGTGAAATTCACAATACAGCGGATACCATTATCCTTAGTTCTCAATTTTTGACCCAGTGTGTCTGATCTGGACAGACGTAAAGCCCTAATCCGAGCTTTGTCTATCACCTTAGTGGAGTATCCCCGTGCTTTGAATCTCATGCTCATATCTTGTATACATAGGCCAAAATCTTCCTCAAGACTACAATTGCGCCTCGCCCTAACCATCTCACCATACGGTATCGCATTAATTTGATGAACTGGATGTGCGCTCTTTGCGTGTAGGATAGAGTTACAGGAAGTACTCTTTCTGTAAAGACGACTTTCTATTTTGTTGTTGCAAATCAGAAGTTCCACGTCAAGAAAGGCAATGTTAGTCACACTTCGTTCAGAAGTAAAGTGAATATTATACTCATTATTATTTAAATAGTTAATGAAGTTGTCAAGTTCTTGTGAGTCGCCAGTCCAGATCATCAAACAATCATCGATATATCTGCCCCAATAGAGTATATCAGAGATCCATTTACTACCCTCTTTACTCCAGATCATATTTTGCTCAAACATTCCCATAAAGAGATTCGCATAGGCCGGTGAGAATTTGGATCCCATAGTGTTAACAACACCTCATCTACAAAGATGTCCCTGAACATCACACTGCAGTCCGACCTATTAAATTTACCACTATACCAAGTCTGGAAGCACACTTTGTGATGTAGAATACCTACTCATCAACACAAATCCTTGGTGATCGATGTAAACTACTAATGGTGGGTCTACCAAATGGTGGATACTTACCAAGTTAGCACAGGGGTAGCTGCCATGTTAAACCTCCATTTTCTGTGGAGGGTAGCATAGGACACAAATGCCATAGAAAACCATTCACCTACACTGATGTCAAGCCCATGATCAAGTAGCAGTTAACGCATAATGCAAAGGGTTAACTATATGTTTATTCCTATGTATTCACACCAGAGGCAACTAAGGGAAAAGTCATACCTACACTAATCCAACCTGACTACTCCTAACCCACAACTGTCCCTAACTAACCTAAGCTAAACTTACTCTACACATATAACGAATCGATCTAAACATCAACCCCCCACCCACCATTATGAGACAGGACACATGCAGGACAACACATACTAACCTACACACATACTATACTATCCTAAACAATCATATAT
Source organism: Pleurodeles waltl (assembly GCF_031143425.1). Lineage (NCBI taxonomy): Eukaryota > Metazoa > Chordata > Amphibia > Caudata > Salamandridae > Pleurodeles > Pleurodeles waltl. Next base: position 912,542,809 of record NC_090448.1, on the reverse strand, counting down.
ATATATATATATTTTTTTATAAACAGACAGGAATCCCAACATTGACCCCCACCCACCCACACAAAAATGAAAAATAGAAAGACTAAGGACCCCCCACCCTCCTCCCTAACACTAACTAAGCTAACAACCTACACTAACCTAACACTATTCCCCAAAACCCAACTATCATTACAAAAAGGAAAGAGGAGAGAGGGGAGGGATAAATTTAAAACAAGCAATAAAGTCCTAGAGGTTGGCCCTCCGTAGGGTCCGCCCGATGGACCGAACCCTTTTCTTAATGTAGGCCACATCCTGGCTTAGCTTGTCCACCTTGGTAATAAACTTGTCCATTTTCCTGTTTAATGCCAGGAATGCCGCAGGGTCAATAGGAGGGGCTGCTGCAGTCTGTGTGCTGGCAGAGGTGCATGGTGTTGTTGGAGTTGTTGTTTGCCCACTTGACTGTCCTGCAGCTCGGAAATTGCTGGGTCCAGGTCGTGCTGCAGAAGCAGGGTCAACTGTCCCCGCGGTTGCTGGGGCCACTTGCGGAGAACTGGTGGATGTGGTGGTGGTGGCTGTTGTGGGCAATGTTGGGCCACCCTGTGGTGAGGCCCACCATGCTCCGGAGGCCCGATCCGCCTGGTATTTTCGGGCCATCCTTCTGAACCCCGACTGCACCTGCAGGATGTGCCGGTATCTCATTGCACGCCTTTCGAACTGATGTCTCTGTGCGGCACTCATGTTTGCAGCTGTGAAGAGAAAGGGCAACTATTTACCATAGGAAATGCTTTGGGTGGAATAGCACAATGGGTCAATTGCACATTACTTGTACTGTAGTTGTTACAGCGATTTTCACAACATAGATCATTGAAAGTCTCAGAGGAAGTACATGGGAAGCCTGCATACTAAAGGGCATCTCACACCTAGCATATCCATGTCTCTACATGATGGGTGACATCAGCCTAAACTGCTCATCCAAATAATGGGTAATGCAGCTGACATTATGGCTGAACCTCTTCCGCCTACTGACTTCACTACATATGTCACTCTATGTGATAACAATCACAACCCTCAATATATGCCATTTGTAATTGTTTTTTGCTAATAACCGAATGTGTACACTAGGTTCAAAACAAAGTTGCCAAAGGTCACAAGTATGTGTAACATACTGGTTGCTACAATCCTAGGTACCCTATTCCCAAACACATGGCAGTCTTTGAGGGTGGGGTGGGAAGAACAACCAACAATCCCATATTCAATGCACACCCACGAGTGTATAGAAAGCTCAACAAGTATTTGCCTCCACACACAACACCAATGAAGGGCTAGCAAGAAATTGGAGTCAGACAAACCTTGTCCTATCCAAGGTCCACACATGTCAAAATTTACTGACTTAGGCCAACATCACATACTACCAGTGAGGCATATTTTACCACACACACAGAGGAGCAAGAACACCCATGATCATGAGTAGAATGAACACCTAGGCCATTGCACTCTAGTCCCACACACTTCTAGTTCAACTTGTGGTAGTACATGCCCCCGGAAGATCCAACCTACAGTGTACTCAGTCCATCCTCAACTAGGGAAGCTGCATATTTAAGACAAGCCTTTTGCAGAAGATATCTGGGAGAATGTCAGTCTGAAATGCAGACTCAGTCCAAGCCAAGTCCCAGAGCAACTCTTACATTAACCAGTGTATTCCACATGACTCATCCCATTCCCCATTGCGGGCCCGACTGGTATGGCCTACAGACCCTAAATCTGAGAGATGGATAAGCATAGGTCTACTGAAACTGAAGTGATATTTGAAATCCCACTAATGGAACAATACTAATGAATGGGCAGCACATCAAACCTTGAATCCTGTTGAACACACAGTAGTCCATCATGCATCACTAGCAAACAATAAAAATAGCACACATGCAACACTCACTGTAGGTGTCGGGGTCCTCAAAATGAGCCACCTCTCCCACGGTATACGGTGCAGGTCCACCTGTAAAGCATGGAAGGAAGAATATACTCAGACTTCGTGCACTGACAAACAATTGCAATTACAAAGACAATGTGAGAATATGACATGCGTAATGAAAAACTTTCACACATGCTCATACTTCATGGAATAATTCTTGAGCAACATTTACATTGGATGAGTCTCCTGCTAAAGTTACACACCCTACTACACACATGCAGTGGCCAGGACAGTCATGTAGTGTCAAAGATGCACCTCCATTAGTATGCCCCAACAATATCGGGGTGCATTCATCTCATCATGTGCATCCCAGAGAGACATCCAAAAGCTGGTTACTTGAGTACTGCATGACCCCTCAAACTCAAACAGCCTATGTGGTCATTTTCAACACACACCAACCAGACACACATGTGACATATGTGTGGACAACATAGCTAACTTCAATTGACGTGAAGGCAGCACTCATTTATAGCATCATATTGGGTTTACAAATTTCTGTCTAGCTATGGCGTCTACATATGTAGGTATGATGTTTCAACATCTATTTTTCACTGGCTATTGTGACCTGTAGAGTTCAAATAGAGCCATTAACGTGTTGCTTGTCTGACACAAAGGCAACACTACATTACATACAGCTACAGGCAACCGGTATGTGTAGAAAACATGAGCTACCTGACTGCTAGCATTTGTCTTCCTGTACATTGTGCAACAATTACCCAGTAGGTTTCCCTAGCATTACACACAGTCAGCTACTTATCTAGCAGATTGGGTAACAATCATCACATGTCACCACGCAGCTTTCAATTGTTCACATGTAATTGATTTGTACTCACCAACATGTCCACCAATCCTGATTCCCAGGTGGTCCAGCAGATCCTGCTCCCTGGATATCAGATCAGCCCAGCGGTGCTTGAGTTGATGGTCATTCCTCAGGCTACCATAGACACGGACCAAGTGATGGCGCACCTTCCCCCACCGTGCCTCCGTGTGATACCCCTGTATCACACGACCCCCAGCCTCCAGCATGAGTGGGAGGAAATGGCAAACAAGCCATATAAATCCCCCCAATTCCTCCTCACCCATCCTGACAAGCTGTGGCCTACCTGACATCTCTGCACAAAAAAGTGGAAAAAGTTGGACAAAAAGGAAAAGGGGGAAATGGGGAAAGGTAGAGTAGTGAAAAACAAAGAAAACTTAAGAATAAGAGCCCAACTAACCCCAAAATTACACTACCCAGAACAGACTCCCACAGACAATAAAAGAGACACTGGACTTGACAAAAGTATACAAAACAGACTCAGACAGTATTCAACAACAAGACAATGATGACAAAAGCACAATAGAGAAGTACACTGGACACAAAAGCACTAAAACACAGGACAACACTTTCCACACAGCCACACAGTCTAGAATAATCTGAGACTGTAAAGTGAAAGTGAAAGTACACCCACAGTACAGAATCTGTAAACAGGATATCCTATTACATCACATCCTGCATAAAATGGCCGCCGTTTTTATTTTTCCGTTATGCATCATATTTTCAGGCATACAGATTGTGCGTCATATTTTTTTACGCATAAGAGTGCACATAATGCAGAGTCAAATTTTTTGTTGCCATTGTTCCCTTATATTTGTGTGAGGCTTATTTTACAGTTCTAAAGTTTACATTTTATCCGCTGGCAAACATGATGACCAAATATGAAAATTATTTTTGACTCTGCATTATATGCACCCCTGTGCGTCAAAAATTTATGACGCCCAAGCTGTATGCATGGAAATATGACGCATTATAGAAAATATGGTGGCCATGTAATGCTGGTTATTAATATATTTATTTTTAAATGATATTTTTTGACTCAGCATTATGTGCACTCCTGTACGTCAAAAATTTATGACGCCCAAGCTGTATGCGTGGAAATATGACGCATTATAGAAAATATGGTGGCCATGTAATGCTGGTTATTAATATATTTATTTTAAAATGATATTTTTTGACTCAGCATTATGTGCACTCCTGTACATCAAAAATGTATGACGCCCAAGCTGTATGCGTGGAAATATGACACATTATAGAAAATATGGTGGCCATGTAATGCTGGTTATTAATATATTTATATTAAAATGATATTTTTTGACTCAGCATTATGTGCACTCCTATGCGTCAAAATTTATGACGCACAAGCTGTATGCGTGGAAATATGACGCATTTTGACAAATATGTCTTTATTTTGTCAAATTGTGAAGAGAATTTTGTCATGACCAAACGGTGCTAAGTGATACACATTTGGGCTTAGCTATGGCACATGTCCCTTATAGGATGTATAGAAGGCATTCACAGTGTAATAGTAATGATTGCTCCAAATGGTTATTACCCATAATTGTACACATATTTTGGGCAATTGCTGATGGCTAATTTCAAATGATGAATGTGATACCAGGATGTATTCCTTAGCAAAAATGTGTCCACATTGATCACGGTAATCCAAATTATCTATAGGCCAAATAGGTAGTGCAATTGTCACCTACACTTTTTATGGGGGTAACCATGTCCTAATTATGAATTTGTGTATCTTATATGTGTTAGACTTTTGACATGTAGGCCACACATGCGCCTTATGCATGTGTGTACTTCACATGTGCATATTTCATGTATATTTGGGGGGCGGTAGAGGTGGACTCAGGCCCCCAGCACCCTAGGGTTTGCCCTTCCAGATTTGCGAATTTATCCAAGGGTTTCATGTATTCAGTAATGCTAAACCTGCAGCAGCAGGCTCATGGAAGCCCATAGTGTATGATTCACTGTTTGACATTCAATAATCCCATTAGCCCATTTGACGTTTGCCCTATTGATTCTTTGGAGCAATCTGACATACCATTTTGCATTAATATTTTTTCCTAACTCTCGACGTTCCTCATGTCCTGATGACAAATAGGTTGTTGATGTATGTGGCCCTTTATGCATTACCTGGTTTAGTGGCATGTTTCATTCTTCCTGCTAGGTTTCAACTGGGACACTACTGTGATCGGCTGCTTGCAAATATTTTGTTGATTGGATGGCACATGTTTATATGTGTGGTCCAATGTAGATCCACTATCAACTGTCAGGGTGTATGTTGTCACTGTAACTTCCAGGTCTCCTCATGAGTTAGTGGCAGCTAATCTTGTTCCAATTGGGCATTGTTTGTAGCAAAAATGGAGAGAAGCCATTGAGGACATGGTCACCTACACATGGATGGTCCCACCCTGTCACTGAACACGTGTAATGAGACTTTCGAATGGGTAACCTTTTTGTGCTGAGTGGGAGAATGTCTCAGGTGTCTGGTTCTGGCATGTGTCATTGCCACATTTCTACTCCAGTTGGCCTCTGTGGATGGTAATGTATCATGAAACATCATAGCCTCTGTGCAGAAGTAAATGACTGGTATTCAACACACGACTCATCTTTATCATTTGAAAAAGTGTTACTCAGCGTTTAGAACAGTCAGGGTCCTCATATGTGTTGACTTTTCATGGACATTATCTGAGGTTGCTGGTTTTGATGGAGGCCATTTACACCATCATACACTATGGTCCTGGTCCACTGTCACACTTTGTAGTTTAGGCATTAATGAAGGTCAGACAACGGAAGGGCCAAGATTTGGCTATTCATGGGCACTGTCACAAATCGGATGCAAATGACAGTCAGATGATGCACTACTATGTATTTGAGTATACATTGATGAGGGTAATGACAAATTATTGTCTGAGGTACAAAAGGTATTGGACAGCATGTGTGGTCCATAGGTGGACCCCAGGTATCTGTAGAGTGACCCACGGACAGGTGCCAGTCAGGCTGACAGGATGCTGGGTCAATCAGGTGCAGGCTCTTTCAGTAATCAGGGAGCATTAGACAGTTGAGATGTCACACTGTGTATGTCCTGTGTTGCTTTGAAGGTGACACATGAACCCTGATAAAGTGTTACACGGCAACATTAGTGTCAAAGCTTAATGATGTAATGGCTCACATTCAAACATGTATGCAGTAGGAGGCATCTGCAGGGACAGGGCATGTACATTTGGGTGGTGTGCATGGAGGGGATCACAGGTGTGGCCTCCATCTGTGTCTCACTAGTCCTGTCAGATGGGATTAGCTGATAAATAGCCTACAGCACCTTTCAAAGAAGAATCAATCTACAGGTGATACCAGGCCTTATAAACTCAAAGCCAGTGTATTATATGAGCTGAGTTCCATGCAGTGAGATGGTAGTATGACAATGGTAGGCATAGTAAAGGGTGTGGCACACTGGATGACTCTTGTGAGTTTGTGTGTGTGGATGAGGGAATCTCAGTGTACACAAATCGTCATTCCAGGGACCTCTTTAGACAGGTGGGGTGTGAGCAGCTGCAAGTGTGTGTATTGTTTTCAGAAAAGGGCTGACATGTAGATGGGATGTGATGTGCTGGATGCTTGTCATAGGTGTAGCACTTGTGCTGTGTATGTTCTGCTTATGTGTAACTCTAGTGACAGATATAGTCATTGCAATGATAGTAAGTAGTTGGAATTACTGTTGGCAAGAGTCTAGTACTACATTCCTGTTCCTGAAGCATTAGCATGTGAACTGCCTGATGTATGAGGCCTGTTATCCCCTAGTTGAGTGATTGTGTTTTAGTTGTGTGCCATCTGCTGCGATGATCCTTGTTTCCTACATGTATGTGAGTCATATGTGTGGTCCTCAGCTATTGCCCTTCAAAGGTGAACTGTACAGGATGTCTGTCATTTACATGGTGTGTGTATTTGACCATTGTATGGTGGCCATTACATTTGTGGTGTATATTTTTTGTGTGATGATTGTTATGTCATTATTGCTCAATGAGACAACATTCTTCTTCAGCAATTTCAAACTAAAGGTGGGCAGAAATGAATAGGCCAAACCATGATGTGGTGTTTGTTATCTAATGTTTACAATTGTGCATTAAGTGGTGATAGTAAAAATTAAGAAAAGAAATTATTTACAATGTGTTGGCGCCTACGCACTCCAGCAGCCGTGTTTGGTTGTTCCCCCTCCTGTTGCAGGCCAGCATCCTCCTCTTCGTCGTCTTCAGGCATGTATGGGTCTGGTTCCAGGAGGGGAATTTTCCTTTTTACACAAATGCTGTGCAATATGGCACAAGTGAGTATGATCCTACAGACCATCTCTGGGGAATATAGTAGGCTACCGCCAGTGATGTCAAGGCAGCGGAACCTTGACTTTAGGATCCCAAAGGTGCGCTCGACAATGCTGCGTGTCCTCTTATGGGCGTCATTGTATGCCCGCTCTGCAGCAGTAGTCGGGTTCCCAAATGGTGTCATTAGCCACGGCTGGATGCCATACCCCTGATCAGCTGAAAGAAAAACACAGAATGGGATCATGTAGATGTAGCTGGCACTATTGAAAAGACCTTTAATGGCAGTAGTTGTCTTGTGTTGTCTGTGACTCTTTTGTGTACTAATGTGACAACCTATACTTGTAGGCTATACCTTCTGCATTGTGTTTTTTCCTTGGCTGAGCAAGTGTTTGTCTGCTAACCCTTCGTCAGCAGTATGTTTTGGGAATTGCAATAGAGTGTGTCCTCCCTAGCATTGTGACTTGTGATACAGGTGTCCGTGTGTCTTCATTGGGGGTGAGATGATAGTTCCATGCAGAGTTAAAATTAAAAGTGTTGTTAACACGTTCATATCAAAGTACCCTGGACATCCCATCCCTTGAAACTTATGCAATGTATTAATGTAAAGGTTATTGTGACACTTACAAATTGCAAGGTGACATTTAGGCAACCACACTCATTAATGTCTTCACATTAAGCTGTACCGTAAATTACAATGTGTCACAGGTTCAATGGTGAGTTAAAAAACATGGCTAGTGATGTGAGGACCTCAGTGTGTTCCTGTCTAGATGTTGCTGTTGTGGTGTATGTGTTGTGTGTCCTAGAGGGTTGCTGTGCAGTGTGTATATAAGTAGGTTTTTGTACTTACCAACAAGTAGTCCATTGCCATACCGTCCATCCTGGAAGTGTTGGTTGATGGTGCTGTGACGGAAGATGAAGGAGTCATGGACACTCCCAGGATATTTAGCCACGATGTTGGTGATCAATCCCTGGTGATCAACTATGGCCTGCACGTTGATTGAATGTGTGTGCTCCTGTTGCGGTAGAGGTGTTCTGTTGCAGCAGGTGGCACAAGGCGTACGTGTGTGCAGTCGATTGCACCAAGGACGTGTGGGAAGCCACTGATGGCGTAGAACCCCTGTTCAGTTTCCTGATGCTTCTGCAGTGTGTTAGGGAAGCAGATGTGGAGGGGTGTCAGGCAAATGATGGCATCCAGTACTTTTGGCAGAAATGCGGAGAATGATGGTTGTGATATTCCGCCAACCAGGGCACCAGTTGTTTGAAAGGAGCCACTTGCCAGCAGGTGAAGTACGGCAAGCAGCTTTGTTTCTGTTGGGATAGTGCGGGGTGTCACCAAAGTGGGGGCCAACTGCTGTTCAATGTTTCGCAGCAGCTGCTGAATGGCCTGCCAGTTCAACCGGTACCTCTGGATGATGTCGTGTTCCCTGAGGCCATGCAGGGTTGTTCTTGGGCGGAATATCCTCTCCTGCCTTCTGCGCTGCCTTTGGGGTCCCTGCTGTTGTTGTTGTAGCTGCTGTTGTTGCTGCAGGGCTCTGCGTCTACGTGCACGCTGGATAAAAATCACCTCCATGTCTCCCTGTTGCTGCTCTGCTGCTCTGTTGTTTGTTCTGTGTGTTCTGATTAAATACAGGTGTGCTTGCCCCATTTTAACGCCTGCCCTGACCCAGGCGTTAAATTTCGACGCACATCGGGCTTTGCGTCATTTTTTTGCTCCGCCTCCCGGTGAGAGTCATTTTTGCCCGGAAGTATAAATACGACGCATGGCCGTGTGCGTCGTTTTTTGGACGGGAACGCCTACCCTGCATATCATTAACGCAGGGCGGGTTGCCGCATCCAAGAAATGACGCACGCAGCGGATTTCTGTCGTCCGTGGGCTCGGGTGTCAGGGTTTAAATATGGGGCAACGTTTGCGCTGATTGTGCGTCAAATTTTTTGACACACAATCGGCGCAAACGGAGTATAAATATGCCCCTATGTGTCTGCGTGCAGTATTTGATACAGTTCTGTTCTTTGTTTCCATGCTGTGTAAATGTGGGATGGAACAACCGTCACAATGTCTGTGCCATCAAATCGCATGCACAAAGCTTCAGCCTCCTTGCACTTTCTGACCTTGAGTTCCAAGAAAAGTGGACGTAGATACTGCTTACGAAGCCAGAGCATAAAACAACATAACAAAAAGAAGTGCGTACTGTTGCTCAACCACCCAGAACGCAAGGACAGTGATCTATCCCCTCAGAAGGATTTGAGGACCATCTCTTTGTTACTGAATGCACCGGCAATATTCCCGGACGGAATTTTAGGTAAAGAGATCTTTTTTCCACTGGGTAAATGTCATCAATAAAAACAACAGGATGTCGCTCTTGATTAAATGCCAGATAGTGTTTTAGCAAGGGGCCTGGTCGGTTATACTTCATCAAATTTTTATAGTCCCAGTATGCCTTCATACCCAGGACTAGGCTGGCCTTCACGATGTGTTGGGGATGGAGCCAAAATTCTTCTAGAGCAATGTTGACTAGGACCTTTGACAAATGAATGAACCATGGCAACTTATGGTGGTCTCATAACTTCATGATGTCTATTAGGGTTGATCTATATGGGGCAAGTGTCACCTTGGACCATATGCGGAACCAATATTTTATTGGTGCCAGTGAAATGTGATCTTCAATTTTTCCTTTATCTAGTTCTGTTCTCACTCATCCATTGGTGTTCCACGGCCCAGATGCAGTAGCTGTCTTATAAAGGTGTTTTTGGTAATTTGGAGTCTTCATGTGTCCTCAGATCTCAGCACCATATGTACTTGCCATATGTACTTGTTCTATTACTGCTTTTAACCCACTCACTGTTTCCCTCAGATTTTTCTCTGTTTTCAGTTGTCTTATACCATTAACTGTAACTGTTTTCTGGTGGTTATTTTTCTGGGATTTTGCAGCTGCGGTACAATCGCCTATTTTCAGGCTAGAGTAAACTTCAAATGCAGCTCTAGGTTTTTCTTCAATGAACAGTTTCTATGCTTTATCAGTTTGCTTCTTCTAATAGATTATGAAGCCTATTTGGATTACTTTTTCATATAATTGCGGTCAGTCCCTACTTTTCCTTGGATGTTGCTTTTTAATGTTTTGTAGCTTTCTTTTAGCTGACAGCTTCAAGTGACTTTCCCAATAAGCATGTTTTTTTCAGGCTGTGGGTTATTGTGGATGTCGTCTGTCAGAAATGTTCTTTGTATTTTTCAGTGTGCTCTTCTGAAACCTCCAGTTGCTAAGTAAAAATCTTTTTTATATATTTTTTGATTGTGTTTAGTATTCAGATATTACTGTGAACGGCTGTTTCACAATGCAATGCTAGCATTTAGCCTTTATTATTCACAATTGTTTGAAGTTTAAGCTACTGTAAAACTTTTAGTGCATGCGAATCATGTTATGTTTTTTTTGTTATTTTTCATCTGTAGTATGTTCTTAAACTGTAGATAACGCTATAAGAACGAATAATGTGTCTGCTACTTGAACTCAAGAGTAAACCAAGGATTATAATCTTTTCCATAACAGGAAAAATCGCGGCCTTGCCCCTCTTTACTTATGAAAAACTCAATATAATATTTAATGGAACAACCTGGGTGTTTTTTGCCATTTTTTGTTTACGATTTAATGGAGCAGAGTTCTGAAGTGGCTGCCTATAGTGATGTTATAAAGCGTGTTGCCATACTGGAGATGGCATGTATCCTAAATGTTTGTGTTTTGTTGTTTTTGTTTGCACCCAGCGATCCGACTGTTAAGCTTTCTTTCAGCAAATGGCTTTATCAGGTGAAATCACCCTGTCTTCCGGCTACTGCCTTTAAGTGCCACTCAGCTGCTGCTTTGGTTTGCCAGCTTCATGTGGATTTTCTTTGGCTGGATGGGCCATTTTTTCTCCAGCCCTTTGCTCTGCAGCATGGCAGTATTTTTTAGACTGCTGCTAGTCTTCAGTGTACTCCTTCTAGTTTTTAAATCCATTTTTAATGGTTATCAACTGCACCCACAACATGGATGGTAATGTCATAGCTCTTCCATACTTCTCTGCCAACATTACCCTTTAAAAAAACGTTCAAAGGAATTAAAACGTAGATAGGGAGACTGCAGAAGTGCAAGGTCCTTCACAACTCATGCACAGTACCGTTCTTTCCACCTTATCACATCTCCTTCAGCTGCTTACACCTATGTGCCTTCAAGTGGATGTTTGTGACTGTGTATATTCCGTGCTAATCTTGTCACAATGTACTATGCTCTTCAACCAAGCCTGTGTGGTGGGGTGATGGCTTTGCAAATAGCAATGTAATAGAGGTAAAGTTTTGTACTGATTGCGGAATGTAACAGGTGTAGCCCAGTAGGTCAACTAGGGGGGTGGGCAAGATTGTAACCCCAATCATTGTGAAGAGTAGGGAGACAATATGGGTCGAGTATTGTCCTATGTTGGAGCAGGTCCAGGTCAAATGTATGAAGTCGGCCTCTGGGCTATGGCATTTGGGACACTGCGACAAGCATATAGGGTCTGGACAAGATTGGAGTTTGAGGCGATATATGCCTGATGTAGGAATTTAAAGTGGAACAACTTGTATTCATGATTAATAGTTGTATGTTTCGCTTGTGAGCAGCTATACGTCTACACTTTGTCAGATAGGGGACATCTGAGATCAGTCCCCCAGGCTTCCCTAACATGTTGAGACAAGTCGGGTTTCATAGACAGACTAGCACGGTACAGTCAAGAGACCAGATGACTTCCATCTGTGTCTGTCATATGCAATGTTAATGGTGAGAAGTCTACCGGGGCCAAGAGGTAGGATGGTAGGTGAGCTCATAAAGCATTATGAAGTCTCTGTGAAACAAAGTGATCCATACGTGAAATGTTATGATCATATCAGGCAATAGGATCATTATATGAGAGGACATGGCCATTCAGGAATAAATCCCCTACGGTATGTAAGTCATGGCTAAGTAAAGCTAGGGGTTGTCAAGCAGAGGTAATGCAGGAGAGTAGAGTATCCCTCCCCCAGTACACATCTAAGTTTTCGCCATGTCCAGAAAGTGGTGGATAGTGTTTGTATATCAACAGGGTCCATAGAGATCCTTTTGAGTAGGATGGAGGAAAAGGGAGGTCTACAAGCAGGTCACTTTCTGGTTCTGATATAGGGGACCCATGCATCTGGATGGTACCAATGGTGGGCGCACTGGCATTGGGCAGCAAGATAGTATAGCTGCGGGTCTGGGACTCGAACACCACTGCGTTCATAAGGTAGTGTTTGCATGTCCCATCAAATGCGGGGGTGTATAACCAGCCCATATCAGTCCCAAAATGAGACCGCAGAGGTTAAGGAAGAAGTGCTGCGTCAATGGTTTAGGAATGTTCAGAAAGAGGTATAAACAGCAGGGGAATATGCCAATTTTTATTATTTCTATGCAGCCTTCCGTGGAGAGGGGGACTTTAATCCTTTGTTCCACACGCGCCAAGAGTTGGTTGACCGCAGGATTTTAGTTGAGGCAGAGGACTTGGCCTTTTTCCCTCTGCAAATATATACCTAAGTATTTGGTGAATTCTGTACACCATGCCAGGGGATAATCCAGAGGGACTGGCTGAGTGCAGTCAGAAAGAGGTAAGAGCTCAGACTTGGTCCAATTTATATGCAAGCCCGTGAAGCAGCCAGACCAGAGAATTTTGCAGATTAAGGGAGGTAGGTTGTCTGTAGGATGCCAAATGAACAATAAAATATAAAAAGCATACATTGAGATTAACAGGGGCCCATGCGCGATTTGAAGGCCATGATGCATATACTTTTCTTGCAAATGTCAAACCAGTGGGTCCATTGTGATGATGGGGAGAGGGGGCAACCCTGTCTGGTCCCCCTAGCTATTGGGAAGCCATCTGAAAGAGAACGTTTACCCATATCCGGGCGACGGAATCAGTATATAGTAGCAGGATTAGAGATGTAAAGGTCTGGGGTATGCCCAATTTGAGGAGTGTTGCTCTCATGAAGGGCCATTCTAGTGAATCAAATGCCTTCTTGGCATCCAATAAGGCCACCACTCCAGGGGTCATAGGGGATATCCTGTTCAGGACTGCAAATACCCCCTGTAAATTAAGCGAAGTGGACCTATGAGGAACAAAGCCCGATTGTGCAGGCAATATAAATATTGGCCCTCATTATGACACTGGCAGTAAATCCCACTTACCGCCGAGGCGATGGCTGCCAACCTACCATCGTGGAGGCGAACATCCGTTTGCCATATTATGACACACACACACCAAACCGACAGAATACTGCCACAAACACATATCCGCCAGACCAAAGGTCCGTGTTAAAGTGTCGGTGCTACCACCCTTACCGTTACGCCAACAAAACCACGCCCACCACATTATGACCCGTGAATCACCACAGCGGACATTCAATGGCGGTAAACCATTAGCGGTACACACCGGCGCGGTCTGAATGGCCACCCAAACACAAAACCACACAACACTGGCCAATACCAAAAACACACATGTGACACTGATACACACACCACACCCACCCACAGCAACATAAAACACACACCTACATTACCCACAACCCTTTACGAACACCGCAAATTGCCACGAGACAGACATGAATATCACAGAGTCAACTACAAACACACACACCACAAGCAACCATTCATCCTTCCCGCACCCCAGATCCCACACCCCACCACATTATTCAATACCCTCTGCACAACACATACACCACACAACACCCATGTCCCCACTAAGGCACCCCCATTTCACTGATGAGGAGTTGCAGGTCATGATGGAGGAAATAGTCAGGGTAGAGCAACAGCTGTTTGGAGCACAGGTACAGCAGATATCCATTGCAGGAAGATGGAACTATGGCAGAGGATCGTGGACAGGGTGGGTGCTGTGGGACAGCATCCAAGAAAAAGGGACGACATCAGGAAGAGGTGGAACGACCCAACGGGGATGGTACGTTCCACGGCAGAAAGGCACCAGCTCACCATCCAGAGGACTGGCGGTGGACTCCCACCTCCTCCCCCACAGCTGACAGCATGGGAGGAGCAAGTCATGGCAATCCTGCATCCTGAGGGACTCACTGGAGCAGCCGGAGGGCTGGTCACTGGTGAATCAATATTTACTACTTATCACCCCCATACCTCCATGCCATCTCACCCCCTCACCCTGACTCCCATCACTCCACTCCATCCCACACACTGCACCTACACATGTGACCAACCCTACTGCCAAGCCTTACATGCCATACCAATGCATGGACAGCCCTTCCATCCCTGCATGTGGACCCATCACCAAAGCATGCACAGCATGGAGTGCTAACAATTGCACAAACATCACCATACACAAACAAAGGTGGCAGGGCAACAGCAATGATAGAGGGGAAGCTAGAGATGTAAAATATGTCACATACATGAAGCATAATACATCACGTATATTCCCACAGGTGCCAATCCCAGGGACGAGGAGGTGCCACGACTATCCAGTCCCCCAACAGAAGATGTCCCCAGTGATGACAGTAACTCTGGACTTCAGGATCTGGATGAACTTTCTGGCCCTTCAGGGACCACTGGTCAGTTGGCAACCCCAACCCACTCCCAGTCCACCACAGAGCCTCTCCCCTCAGTATCCAACATCACAGCACCCACCCAAAGTCCCAACACCTCTGTCCTCAGGACACATAAATCAGCAGTGTGCCCACCTGTACAGAGACCCAGTCCACAACTCACACCCAAGACAATCAGGGTCCTGGGGTCAGTGACAGTGGGTACAGCATTCAGGGGACACAGGCACCTGGGGACAGGGACATAGGAGGACAGCTGTGCACCAGGGGGAAGACGGGCCCAGGGAACCGACTCTCCAAGAGGCACTCACTAGTGTCCTGGGGGCTTACCAACAATCCCAGGACAAGATGGGCCAGATCCTTACCAACATGCAGGAGAACAAGCGGCTGCAGGATGTACATCCTCAGGAGATCAGAGAAGATTTGCAGGCCCTCAACACCACCATGGTCTCCATAGCAGGGGTGCTGGCTGATAAGGCCAACATCATGAGGGAATGGCCAGCACACCAGCGGGCCCCTACCACTAGCCAGTCTACTGACCAGCCCTCTATATCTGCTGCAGCTAGTGGGCAGGAGGCCCTGCCACAGGACCCACAGGCCACCAGCACCCTTCCCCCTGCAGAAGGTGAACCACCCCACAAACATTCCCTTCAAACCAGACAGAAGCCAAAAACACTTGCCAAGGCCAAGACCAGTGCCAGGAAATGAGATCCTCCTGAATGTCCCCCATGTATCCCACCCTGTCACCTTGTCCACTCTGAAACTGCCTTTGCTCCCCTTCCTATGGCCCCTTGGACTCTGGACCTGTGCTACAAACAGAGTGGAACAATACCTTGGATTTACCTCTACCATCACCCCATTCCATTGCAAATTTCCTACTATAATTTGCATTAAAATAAACACCCTTGAACACAACTTGATTGATAGTGTTTTATGTGATGAAAATTTGCAATTATGGAAACAGTCACATCTTGTGCAAATGATCTGAACACTGTGATAGCGTACAAATAATGACCTGTAGCTGCCTCTAGTCATCACATCAGTACCCACCAACATATGCAAAATGAGAAGGCATAGGTGACAGTAAGTTGAGATGCAAAAGAAATGAGTGGCATCCTGCTGCAGCCACACTGAAAACATCAATAGTCAGAGCAATGGTCAGTTCCACTGTCTCACCTGTGTGTCATTGGAATTATTGATGTATAACTGATGTTCTGTCGTCCACATTCTCATCCTCTGCCTCCCCATCCTCACTGTCCTCAGGGTCCACTACTGCCACAGGGGCATTTCCAATCTCCTCCTCCTGCAGATAAGGCACATGCCGTCTGAGGGCCAGATTGTGCAACATGCAGCATGCTACTACTATCTGGAAGACCTTCTCGGGTGAGTAGCACAGGGGTCCACCTGTCAGATGGAGGCATCTGAACCTGCCCTCAGGAGGCCGAAGGTACTTTCGATGATCCTCCTGGTTTGCCCATGTGCATCATTATGACGATTCTCAGTCCCTGTTATGGCATTCCTCACATGGGTCAGGAGCCACGATAGGTTTGGGCAGCCAGAGTCACCTGCAAGTATTGAGGGACAAACATTAGCTTTACACAATAGTATGGGGATAACTCCTGAAGGCATACACTGACATACATTGCGTGGGGACTCAGGCTCACCTATTAGCCACACCCTGTGCCACTGTAGTTGTGCCATCACATTTGGGATGCTGCTATTCCTCAGGACGAAGGCGTCATGCACCGACCCAGGATATTTGGCAGTGACGTGGCAGATGTACTGGTCAGCCAGGCACACCCTTTGGACACTGAGTGAGTGAAAACTCTTCTGATTCCTGAACACCTGTTCATTGTGGTGGAGGGGGACAAATGCAATATGTGTTCCGTCAATCACCCCAATAATGTTAGGTATATGTCCCGTTGCCTAGAATCCTGCCTTCACAGTGGCCAAATCTTCCACCTGGGTGAAAGCAATGCAGCTGCACATGTGTTTGACCAAGGCAGACAAAACACTTGCCAGCACTATTGAGAACATTGGCTGTGACATTCCTGCTGCCAAGCCAATTGTCACTTTAAAAGAACCAGTTGGCAGGAAATGGAGCACTGATAGAACTTGCACAAGAGGTGGGATCCCAGTGGGATGACGGATAGCTGATCTCAGATCAGGCCCCAATTGAGCACAAAGCTCTGTGGTAGTGGCCCTGTCCAGTCTATAGGTGAATATTATGTGCCTGCCCTCCAGTGTAGCCAAGTCCACAAGGGGTCTGTACACGGGGTCTTGTCTCCTCCTTCTATTTATCTGCCGTGGTAGGTATCTAAGGGACACAAGAGTGAGTAGGGTGTCACAATTTAAACAATGGAACCACCACCTCAGTGTACATAGTGCATTAATGTGATGGGACAATGGGAATGGCAATATATGTGCAATTTATGGCAATGACACAGTTCTCAATTATCTGAATGTTGTCCACCACATAAAATGGCAACCTCCTGTCCTGTATGTAGGGACAGGTGGAAGTGAGGTAACTCCGCCGGCGTTGGACGTCATGGCGGAAGGCGGTCTTCCACCGCCGTGCTATTTCTCATTGGCTAATATGGGGCTCTATGGAGAACAGTGGCCAATGGGGATCACTGGAAGCTGTGACAGTGTACACCGCCACAGATGTGACTGCCATTTTATGTCTATAACCT
Organism: Pleurodeles waltl; assembly: GCF_031143425.1. Taxonomy (NCBI): domain Eukaryota; kingdom Metazoa; phylum Chordata; class Amphibia; order Caudata; family Salamandridae; genus Pleurodeles; species Pleurodeles waltl. The sequence continues at coordinate 912,525,453 of NC_090448.1, read as the reverse complement.
CACTTGATTCCTGACTTTCCCCAGGACTACACCAACACTGCGTGTCCTGCTGTGACCTGTGTCTGGATCCTGCCATGGCCAATGTGACCGGAGAAAGGGCCCCTGCCTTCACATCGGACGAGTTGGAACGCTTGGTGGATGGGTTCCTACCCCAGTATGGACAGCTGTATGGGCCTCCAGACCAACAGGTAAGTACACCATGGGCACGATGCATGTGACAAGGTTGCATGGAGATGTGTGTGCAAGCATCGTGTCATTTGGGGGGGTGGTATGTCTGATGGTAGTGTACATGGTGGGTGCCGGGTAATGTGTGTGCCAATGGAAATGGAAATGGGATTTGTGGACCATATGTGTGACAGGCTGGATTGAATGTGTAATGGTGTCCTCTTGTCTGTAGTACCTCTGCAGGTCAGCACCCATCAGAAGAAGGAATTGTTGAGTGCCATCGTTAAAGAATGTGCGGACCCTGGGGTTCTAGAGCAGGCGGAGCACCCATTGTAGGAAAAGGTGGAAGTACCTGAGATGATGGGCCCAGAAGACTGCTGAGGCCCAGCTGGGGACGGCCTCCCAATGAGGGTGGGGTGCCCGTCAGAACCTGACTCCCCTGATGGCCCGCATACTGGCGGTGGCCCACCCAGAGCTGGATGGGCACTTGAGGACATCACAGCAGCCACAAGGAGGTGAGTACAGTGAGCGTAACAACCATTATTGGTAGGTGGCATGGGATCCTGGTGGTGGGTTTCAGTTAGTGGGTGCCCCTTAATGCCAGGTCAGACATTGCAGCATGATCCAGCTCAAGGGAAATGGGTGTATTGCAAAATCTGATAACCTAGCTAGGCTGCATTCCATGTCATACAGAGCTTAGTGGGTCCCAGGAGGGCTACAGTTGGCGGTGGTTGGCTCTCATCTTGCTGTGGCACCTAGCCAATTAAATGCCAGTGCGATGCATAGTGCACAATCCTGATCCCTTTGTTTGATGTTAATGTGTATGCCAACTGTGGTGTTGGTGCTGTAATTGACCCAGTGACTCCCTTTCTCTCTCTCCCCCCTTTTTCTTCTGTCATCCTGTCCATGTGTGCATTAGCATCATCTGGTGGAGGAGCAGGGGCACAGGCGACAGAAGGAGCTGCATCCCACAGGACCCAGGAGGCAAAGTCCACCGACGTCGGGGGAACCAGTGGGACGGAGTGTGAGGGGAGCACTACAGCAGAGACAGGAGGTGACACCACTGACTCTGATTCCTCCTCCGATGGAAGCTCCCTGGTGGTGGCGGACACCTCTGGGACCAGCCCAGCTACAGGTACAGCTGCCACCCCGTACCAGCACCACCCTCCCAGTAGCCCCCCAGCGTGTTGCCTGTGCCCGCTCACCCAGGAGGGTTGGCGTTTCCTTCGCCCCAGGCACCTCAGGCCCTGCCCCAGTGAGCCCTGCTGCCCTCGGCGAGGAGGCTATTGCCCTCCTGAGATCTATCTCTGTAGGGCAGTCAACCATTGTGAATGCCATCCATGGGCTGGCATCCCAGATGCAGCAATGCATTTCTGGAGGGTATCCATGGTGTATTGACAGCCCAACAGAGATTGTTTCAGGCTCTGGCCTCCTCTCTGATGGCAGCCAGTGTCCCTGTTCCTACCGTCCCCCTCCAACTACCACTTCCCAGTCCCAGTCACCTCAACCCCAACCCATCCCATGCACACATACCGACAAGCATGCTCACAAAACATCACATAAGAGTGGCACATAAGAGTTGCACAGACAAACACAGGCAGCACACTTCAGGCCACAAGCACTCACACAAACACCAGACAGTTGCATACCCAAGAACATCCACTGCCTCCACTGTCTCCTCCTCCTGCTCCTCCTCCTCCCTCACAGTCACAGCCGCACTCACACCTGCATGCACTGCATCAACACCCACCACCACCATCACTACACCAAGGCGCATGCGCACCTTACAACACCTTCACAACATCCATCCACATGTCCCCTGTGTCCTCTCCCACCCTGTCTGCCCCCCTCCTAGGAGACACAAATGCACTCACACAGACTCCAAACAGCTATCCACCTCACATCAGCACACTGCCTATACACCTACACCCAAGTCCAGCAAATATACACCTCCGACAACCACTCCCTCAACCTCCACTCCATCTCTCATACCGCCTCACCGTCCCTTAGAAGCTTTACCTTGCCCAAGTTGACCTTTTCCCTCCCACTCCACCCCACCATCCTGCTCGTAAGTGCAGGGTCCCAACAACCCAGGCGAGCACCTCAGCCAAATAGTCTGCCACTGCTTCCATCAAATCAACAGCTGCTGGCATGAAGGTGACCCAGAGTGTGACGGCTGTCACTCCTACTGTGAGCACACCTCCACCTCAGAAAGGTTGGACTAAGGTGGTGAAACCCAAGGGACATGAGATGGGAACAGTGGAGGCACCTCCTAGTCGTGGAGGCAAGAAAGGGAAGGTTCCCACTCAACCACCCAAAAAGGGAAGGATCCCACTCCACCACCCAAGAAAGGGAAGGATTCCACTCCACCCCCTCGCTGAGGCAGACAGGGTAACACCTCCACAAGCAGTGGGCAAGGAGCCCTTACCTCCAGCTGAGGCAGGCAGGGTAACACCTCCACCAGCAGTGGGCAAGGAGCCCTCACCTCCAGCTGAGACACAGCAGCCCTCACCTCCAGCAGAGGGCATGTAGGCCACCCTCCATGGACTTCTGCACAAGGAGCCCCCTCCAGAACCAGTGGGAAAGTTCCCCACCTCAGAGACTGTGACCTTGCACTCCCAACAAAGATAAATGGGCATGGAGCCCCCTCCAGAATCAGTGGGCAAATTGTCCACCTCAGAGACTGTGACCTTGCACTTCCCAGCAAAGGGAAATGGGCATGGAGCCCCCCCCCCCCAGAACCAGTGGGCAAGTTCCCCATTTCAGCTGAGGTGCCCTCCATCCCCTTCCCCCTGAGGTGCCTGCCCATTTCCAACATGATGCCTCTGCACAGTGTAGTACGGATAGTGTCAGGAGACAAGTTGGGGCTTGGACTGTTCCCTGTGGCCATGTGGGCCTTTTGTACTTTGGACTGGCCATGGCCCTTTCTGGACATTTACTCCTACTTTTTTTTCACATAGAAAATATGGTGGCTGTTGGCGTCAAATTACAATATCCGTTAAACCTAAACCTTATTATGACGTGTGGTCCTGTGGCACTGGTTTTCCTCTGCATCTGGTTGTGTGTATGGTGTGTGTGTGAATGGTGTGTGTGTGAATGGTGTGTGTTGTGCGTGTGTGTGTGTCCATCCTCTTTTTGTCCCTCGCTCCCTTGTGTGCTAGGCGGCTGTACTCGCCTTTGTCATCTTCATTGGCGTTGGTGGTCCAGGTGGAGCATGGCGTAGAAGAGCATCGGGAAGACTTGTAGTTCCGGTTCCATGGCGGTGGTGGCCTTCTCTGTGTCTCTGATGGTGAGTCTTTCATTTACTTTGCAGTGTTTCTGCCAGGCTTTAGATGGCATTGATACCACCCCAGAAATCGTGGCTATTTGCTATGTCCTAATATAGTGGGCGGTACCTTGGCTTCCACCTAGCTGTTGATAGCTGCCTCCGTGGTCAGTGGTGTTAACACCCTGGCAGTTGGTGTGATACATTGGCTGTCTATGGAGTTATCACCGCCATGGTCATAATTTGGCAGTAATTACCGCCAGCCTGTTGGTGGTTTTAGTGCCACTTTAACAGTCATTGCCATTGTCACAATGACCACCATAATCGGTTCTTGTTTTAGGAGGATTGTAAGTACTGCTTCCTGTAGCGTGGGTAGAAGTGTACCAGTAGTCACAGATTCTAAATATAGAGCAAGTAGCTGTGGAGCCAGTTGATGTTTGTATGCCTTGTAGAAGGCACCAGTGAGCCCATCTGCACCAGGAGCTTTGCACCCATCCAGGGGGCTTATGGCCTGCATCACCTCTTCACAGGTAAAGGGTTTGGTCAAAAGCTCCATTGAGCATCTGTAATCCCCATAATTGCAATTTCAGCAAAGTAATCCGAAGACTCCACATTGCTGTCAGGTGCTTGAGAGGAGTACAGTTGCATGTAATAATGGTGAAGCTCAGCCATGATGACCAGAGTATCAGAGATGTTATCTCCTTTGGGAGATATGATGTGGGTGATGTAGTTATTAAGATAATTGGGGTAGAAAAGGCTTGCCAAGGTGCACCCAAGTCGCCCCCTCCCCATATTGTCTGACAGTGGCTTGTTCCTTCACTTTAAAAGAGTCTAATTTTGCTAATCTAGCTTGGAGTAATTTGTCTTTGCCTGTTTGTGGTGGTCCTGGTCGGTGGACCTCAGTCTGTGTGTCCTCCAGGAGCTCAGAAAACATGCCTACCACAAATGCCTCCAGGTCCAAGCCGTCCAATCCTTCTTCCAGATTCCATAGATGGATCGAGAGTGGTTATCAAGTCTTCACGTTTGAAGCTTGTCACCTGTAGGTGGTTCTGAAATTGTACGGTTGAGCTCTCTAGAGTCTGACATTTATTCTCCAAATCAAGAATGCGTTCGTCCACAGAGTCTATATCTTGTCTCAGTGTCGAAAGTTTGTTTTTAAGGTTGAAGCAAAGAGTGTCTAGTGAGGTGCCTAGGTCTGCTTTTAATCCCTCTCTCAGTTCCTTCCTTGTCGGGAAGACAAGAGATCTTCCTTGACCAACACCACTGCGTCGTTTCCAGCAGAAAAGGAGTGTGCTTCCCTGGACTCTGTTGGTTGACAGTAGCTGGGCACTCTTCAGCTGCGTCTTTTTCAGAGGCATGTTGGCTACAGTAAAATGCTCAAGGTAGGGAATCAGAGTGAGAGGAAAAACAAATCTCCCCCCTAGCAAGCCACCAAAAGTAATATAACCTCTAAGGTTGACCACGTTCAAAACAGTCTGCCATAAACAGTGCCATGCTGTAGTAAGATCGGGCACTGAACAGCTTGGGGCCTGCTTAATGGGGCTCTCTGTGCATTGTGCTTCTCAGGAATCTGTTTTTTTGTAAACGTAGTTGCATCCTATCTGTTTTTTAAGTAATAGATGAATATATGCATTACATGTTTGGATGCAGTAGTATGAAGCCCATAATTCAATGGAAACTGTCAAACATAGGAAATATTGCCAGGCTCCCTGTTAAGTAGAGGTTTCATAATAATAAGTGCCCCAAATCACTCTTCAAAGCTTTATGTTATCATGGCTGCTAGGATTATGCATTAATATAACAACTTTCCCTATGTCTTAGATGTTTCTCCAAGATTTTAGATGCAATAGGGAGAAGGGCAATAGGTCTATAATTATCAGGTAAAGAGGGGGTCAAGATTTGTTTTTTTTGTTGCAAAGGCTTGACCACAGCATGTTTCTAATGATGGGGGATATGACCAGAAGACAGGGAATCATTGAGAATCCTAGTTAGAACTGGCATTACAACTTCGGAACCCCTAGCTAGCGTGGAGGCGGAGGACAACGGTGCGGCCTATCTGGCCGCCGGCGTGGGTGCAGTCGTCAGGAGCAGAGCGGAGAGCGACAAAAGGACCTTGAGGTGGCCCAGCAGGAGGTGATGCTGAATGACGGGGGCATCGGAGGTGGCCCGGGGGACCGAGAGAGGCAGTGAGACCCCGCAGGGCTGGGCGGACCCAGAGGGCACACCACGAGGCAGACTCTGAGGAGTAGGAGAAGGACGCAGAACGGCCCAAGTGACTGCATCAGGGGACTCGGTTGCAGGTCCTGACGGAGGTGAGCCCAAAGCCTGAGGGGGTTGAGTGTGTATGGAAAAAAGAGACCGAGCCTGGATTCATTCAGGAAGAAGGATATAATGAATGCCGGGGGAGAACTTCTGGGGGCTGCGGAGAGTGACAAGATTGGTCATGACCACGACAGCCTGCTGAGAGGCAGCAGTGGACCTAGAGAGGACTGCGATGACCCCCCTGAAGGCCACGAGGATCAGACAAAGCGTATCGCACACCATAAGATAGGCCTAAAGATAGTATCCTGCCCCGGCCTCAGAGTAGGAGGCAAGGATAGAATGGCCCAGGTAACGGAGCGGCGCTCAGACAGGGATGAAACCAGGTGGCTGGTGGACGCGCAGTGACAATGAGTACCTAGGCCCAGGGGGACTGAGTACAACAGTGGAGCGGATAGTGGCACCATGGGCAAATCAGATAAAATGCAAGCCCAACTGCAATTTGAGTCACGAAAGGCACATAAGACTTGCAACGCGAGCATGCCAGCAGAGACACCAGAGGACCTCGAGGGAGAGACGCCCTCAGATCTAAAGCAAATTGTGACAGATATGCAGCACAGCCTCATAAAAATCGACGGGAAAATAGATGCCCTGACGTACAGGATGGATCACATGTCGGACGGGCTAGATGGGCACTCAGAGCGCCTGGATCAGGTGGAGCAGAGGGTGTCAGGGGTGGAAGATGAACAAAGTGCACTGGGGGCAACCCATAAGAAAGTGGGCAAACTTCTCCTTACGCTGCAAGCCAAAGCAGTAGTCTTGGAGGCGTGCTCACGCAGAAACAATGTACGCATTGTGGGTGTAGCGGAGGCCTCTCGGATAGACAACATGGAGAAGTATGTGGAACAACTACTGATCAGTATGCTGGGACATGAGACTTTCTCAGACTTATATGTAGTGGAACGAGCCCACTGCTCCTTGGCTCCATGCCCTATTATCACGAGGCTCCTTAATTATAGGGACAGAGATGCAGTACTCGGGAAAGCCCGCACCCTGGGGGAGCTGCAACAGGAGGGCGCTGCGCTGTCACTCTTCCCAGATTTCACCCAGCAGGTGCAGGAGGGGAGATGACAGTTCCTGCAGGATAAGCAGAAGCTTAGAGACCTGAAGGTTGATAGTGGCTGGGAAGCCCCTGGTCTTCACAGATCCACAGAAATTGCAGCAGTTCATAGCTAAAAGAGAGGCCAAGTGCCTCTGGGTCCTGACTGCTCTGTATTAGGTTTGAAGGTTAAGAGGCCCCATACAGCTGAACATGGAAGAACAGGGTCTTCGCCTGCCATTGTGATGGTATATATGGTGCATAGAAAACACGAGGATGACTGTACAGTGATGAGGGGTTCGCAAAGATGCACATGGCAGGGCTCGGGTGCCCCCTCGCGTGTTTCACATAAAATAGGATTGCAGAGAGTTAGCCAAAATAGAGATCCTTCGCACAAGCAGGACTGGAAATTGTGAATAGGGCTTGCGCGATGGGCAAGTTGTGGATGAGAAGCTTGACTTTATTGGCCCCCGAGTGTGTATCACGTTTCAGTTGTTCGGAAAGGAGGGAAAAGGGGTTAGGGTGGGGAGAGGAAAAATTGCGCATGTTCAGGAGAACGCAATGTGGAAGGCTAGTCGGGGTAAGTTCAAACGCAATTCTAGTTGGCAGATGACCTGTGCTATGTTCAGAATATGTGTCCATAGAACAGTACAGCAATATAAGACAGTGTGGCCCTCATTACAACTTCGGCGGTCGTACAAAAAGCCGGCAAAGCTGCGGGCGCCACTATACCGCCAGTGCTGGCGGTATTTGTGGCTCCCTATTATGACAGGGTTTCCGTCCGCTGGCCCAGCAGAAAAGTCACATCAACATTGCCGCCGGCTCATAATAGAGCCGGCGGCAATGTTGATGTGCAGCGGGTGCCGCAGCACCCATTGCGCATTTCATTGCCCAAACTTCGGGCAGTGAAATGCGCGATGGGGCTGTGCCTGGGAGCCCCTGCACTGCCCATGCCAAGTGCAGGGGCCCCCAGGGGCACCCAAAGTCCTCCTTAATGCCAGCCTTTCCATGACGGTGTTTACTGCCATGGACAGGCAGGTGGTTGGGGATTATGACCGCCTGGTGGAAGCCTGGTGGTCATTTGGAGGGGCCGGCGGTTTGGCCATGGCTAATGCGTCACGGTCATAGTACACTGCTGGTACACCATCAGCCTGTTGGCGGTGTTACCGCCGGTGTACCGCCCGCTGACACGGCTGTAATGAGGCCCTTTATGCCTAATGTCCAATGCACCTCCAGTAAATGTTCTGCGAAACCTGTGCTGCTGCGCTTGCTCACCCGGATTGTTTGTGGCCTCAATGATAATAGAAAGATCCACAAAGTGGTTGCATATTTCTGTAAACATACCATAGACGTGGCAATCCTACAGGAGCCGCACTTGGCCCTGGGTGATAGGGAAGCGCTGCAGCGGACAATGCAGGGGTCTGTGTGTGCGATGGGATTCACATCCCAAGTGAGAGGTGTGCTAATTTGGGTCCATAAGGGAGTTGGCATTAGCCTGCAGGGATTGTGTTCAGATCCCGCTGGTCACTACGTGGTGGCTAAATGTACTGTAGGGAATTGCGCACTGTTGGTGGTGGGTGTTTACGGTCCCAACTTCGATGACCCCAAATTTTACAATGATTTGAGTGCCAGGTTGCCACAATGGGCAGACCTCCCTCAGCTCTGGGGTGGGGACCTCAATTGTGTGTTAAATCCTGACTGAGATCACTCATTGGGCCCCCCAAGACGTCCTTCAAGGGCGGCCAGAGCCCTATCTAAGATCTTACAACGAGAAGGAATGATTAAAGTTTGGGTGCTTAGCTGTCCGGCAACTCCAGGGTACACTCACTACTCGACAGTACATGACATACATACCAGCATAGACTATTGGCTGTGCACGTATCAGTTGGTACCGCGCATTCAGGCTTGTGAGGTGTTTCCATACACATACTCTGACCACTCACCAATCTTATTGGAACTAGACCGGAGCTCGCCGCCGCTGCCCGTCTTCGTGTGGTGATTTCCTCCAAATTCACTACTGGATGATGTGTTCAGGAAGGACCTGAGTTGAGATAGAAGTGACTACTTCATGATAAATGTGGGTACGGTGGCTAAATTTGCTACGGTGTGGGATGCATTTAAAGTTTATATATGAGGAATTACTAAAGCAAAACATGCAGGAGTGCTGAGGGCTCTGCGCAACTGTATCCAGAAATTAGAGGCCGAAATAGCAGAGATGGAAACCAGGCAGGTAGAAGAAGGAGATAGATCAGTGCTGCATGCTATATGGGACAAGATGAAAGTATTCCAAGAGGTAGCACAAGTGGAGGTGACGCATATGGGGAAATATGCAGTAGACATATCTATGGTAAAGGGGAACTATCTGGCGCTACACTAGCATCCACTCTTTGCCCCCGCCATGAGGATAATACAATATCGCAAATACTTGATGATGGTGGCCGAGTGTGGAGCGATCCCCCGTCTGTGGTACAACAGTTCCATGATTATTATACTGGGCTATATAGATTATGCTCACAGTCAGATGAAATGGCGGCTGAGGGCTAATTATTCCATATCGCTTTGAGGAGGCTTACAGGTGAACATAGGGTTCGATTGATGGGCCCAATGCAACCGGAGGAAGTCAGGGTCGCTCTGACAGGTAAAGCACCAGGCACAGACAGACTAACGGTGGCCTTTCATAAAGTCTAGCAAGACATTATTATTCCACATCTGGTGACGCTGTATGAGGAGATGGCAACTGACAGCTGTATGCCTCTTACAATGCGAGAGGCCCTATTGGTGGTCCTATTGAAGCTTGGGAAGCCGGCAGCCCGCTGCTCTTCATACAGACTGTTGTCCCTTATGAATGTGGATGCCAAACTGTAACCCAAAATCCTGGTGAATAGACTGGCACCCTTCTTTCCCAACTGATAGGTGAGGAGCAGACTGGGTTTGTTCCCGGGCGTAGCTGTCATATAACCTATGAACATTATTTAGTGCCATGCAGCACCTGCATCCAGAGGTTTTTAGATATCGAAAAAGCCTTTGAATCTGTGGAGTGGGGCTTCATGCGGACAGTCCTGCGATGAGTGGGAGTCAGAGAAATATTCATAAAGCTGATCAGGGTACTGTATACTCAGCCGGTTGCCAGGCTCCGGTTGAAAAGTATGGTGACTTCCCCAATCCCAATAGAGAGGGAAATGAGGCAACTTTGCCCCCTCCCCCCGTGCTCTATGCGCTAGTGGCGGACCCGTTGGCATGTGCACTGCGAGAATACCATTCCCATAGAGGGTTACGTTTCACTCTTTACACACTTAAGTGTCTGCGTACGCAGATAACACATTACTATATGTTAAGGAACCGGCGTGAAATCTCATGCCGGTACTCCGAGAAGTTGTGTTGTTTGGAGGCCATGATGGTCTTCGCGTAAATTGGGGCAAATCCATGGTGTTCCCTCTTACAGCTGGCACCACTAGGTTATCTATGGAATACCCACTAGAGTGGACTGAAGAGTGCGCTATCTGGAGATTAAAATTCATTCTGACCCAGCTATCGTCCTCTGAGATAACTACGGGGTGGCGGTGCAGCATCTGTCAGAAGCAGTCGAGCGATGGATTAAACTTCCACTTTCGCTTGCTGGAAGAGTGGCCATTATGAAAATGGTGGTGCTGCCACACTTCCTTTTTTTGTTCCTTAACATCCGGATTATCCTCCCCCATTCCATCTTTGACAGGCTGCGGGCTCTCCTGAATAGATAAGGCTGGGCAGGTAAACATTCTAGGGTGCGATGGCAGACGCTCACTCTCCCATATGATATGGAGGCCTAGGTGCCCCGGACCTGGAAGCGTACTATCAGGTTGCTCAGGCGTGGTTCGCTCACTACTGGGTGATGGACCCCTGCAGTTGCCCAATCTCCAGCTAGAGCGGGATGACAGCTTCATCCATACTACCCTGAGTCCTCTTTGATAAACCGAAATGATGATTTGGGAAACTGGATTAATTAAACGTAACCTCCTATGCCTGGCCAAAGTTAATGGACAGACAAGCGAGCTCCTTATTATATGCGACGGAGGCAGCGCTGGCCTGGTGCACCTGGTTCCCACTATCGCAGGAGGGGGGGTAACTAAGGTCCTCCGGGAGTTGGGCATCATAAATATAGGAGAAATGTTTGAGGAGGGCAGGCTGCGCAGCTGGGGAAAAAAAACAAGAAGGGGGGGCCATGGTCACACCTCTCATCAGGTTTCATTAGCACAGGGTATGCGTTCGGATGCAGGAATTATTAGGAGATGATCTATAAGAGCCATCTACGGTCCCTACTCTATCATCGCTGTTGCGAAACACTGCGCCAGGTCATGTAATATCCAGGCTTTACGCCATTACACAGGAAACATGTAGATCGGAGATATCTAGAGGGCGATTAGCATGGCAAAGAGATTTGGATGTCATTTTTTATGACAAACAGTGGGCATACTGTTGGTCGAGGACCAAGATTATGGCCCTCATTATGATGTTGGCGGTAAGTTCCCCTTACAGCCATGCTGACTGCCGCCAACATACCGCGACCACGGCGGTATCCTGCTACCCATATTATGACTCACACAGCAATCCGTCACTATACAGACATACACACAAGTCTGCCAGACCAAAGGTAAGTGATAAAATGGTGGTAGCAAAGCCCACACCGTTACGCTAACAGAACTACGTTCACAACATTATGACCCACAAATCACCACGGCGGACATTCAAGAGGGGGTAAACCATTGGCAGTACATACCGCTGCGCTCAAAATACACACACACATACAAAACAACACCACATTGGACAATTCAAACTACACACACCTGACACACATACACACATCGCACCCACAACACTATAAAAACACACACCCACAGTACCCACAACCCTTTACAACTACTAACCATTGCCAACAGAGAGAGAGAGACACACCAAGAGCAACCACATAACCAGAGCCACAGAACACTATCACCCATACACCATCCATGCCCCTCACAGCACACACCCCAACACATCACCCCACACACCCTAAAACACGCCACTCACACTACACCCATGGCAGCACAGAGACACCCCAGGTTCTCAGAGGAGCTAAGGTCATGGTGGAGGACATCATCCGGGTAGAGCCACAGCTATTCGGATCACAAGTGCAGCAGACATCCATTGCAAGAAAGATGGAGCTATGGCGGAGAAATCATGGAAAGGGTCAACGCTGTGGGACAGCACCCCAGAACAAGGGATGACATCAGGAAGAGGTAGAACAACCTACGGGGGAAGGTACATTCTTTGATTGCAAAACACCAGATAGCTGTACAGAGGCCTGGCGGTGGACCCCCACCACAACTAACAACATGGGAGAAGCAAGTCTTGGCAATACTGCATCCTGAGGGCCTGGCAGGAGTAGCAGGAGGACTGGACTCTGGTAAGTTAATTCTCTATTACTATCACCCCCCTAACCTGCATGCCATCACATACCCCCACCCCTACCCTCACCCCCATCACTCTACCACCTCACATACACCCCACCATCACAACTCACCCATCCCAATATCCAGCACTGCATGCAACAATAATGCATGGACACCACTCACAGCCCTGCATGGACACCCATCACCACATCATGCACACTAGAGAGAGTCACCTAGCCAACACAATAACTACTCACACAAGGCAAAGCTGACAGGGCAGTCACAACCATTGAGGCCAACACACCCATGCACAAGATGTCACAGGCAGAAACAATAACACTGCATTTACATCCCCACAGGTCCCACACCCAACGTCACCGGAGAGGAGGTGCCAGCAACAACCAGCCCCCCCCAGAAGAGATCCACAGTGATGACATCAGCTCTCCTCGCCTGGATCTGGAAGAACTACTGGCCCATCAGGGACCTCCGGACAGTCGGTTTCCCAGGCACAGTCCCATACCACCAAAGAGCCTCCCCCTCAGGAAACACTACCACAGCACCCCCCCAGTGGGCCCATACCTCTGTCCCCAGGACATGTCAATCACCAGTGTGTCCACCACTACAGGGACCCCAGGCCACCCCACAAACACAGGACGATCAGGGACCTGGGGTAAGTGGCAGTGGGCACATGGTTCATGGGACAGAGGCACAGGACAACAGGGAAACTGGGAGGACTGCTGTGCGACAGGAGGAAAACAGGCCCAGGGAACCGACCCTCCACAAGGCACTCACCAACATCCTGGGAGTATACCACCATTCCCAGGAGACGATGGGCCAGATACTGGCCAAGTTGCAGGAGACCCAGCGGCTGCAGGAGGGACAGTTCCTGGGGGTCAGGCAGGACCTGAGGGACATGCACACCACCCTGGTCACCATGGCAGGGGTGCTGGCAGACATGGCCAACACCATGAGGGAGGCAGTGGCATACCAACGGGCTCCTGACACTAGCCACATTGATGAACAGCCCGCCACCTCCACTGACGCTAGTGGACAGGAGGCCCGAACACAGGAACAAGAGGCCACCAGCACCCCTCCCCCTGCAGAAGGAGAACCACCAAGCAAACGGTCCCTGCGATCCAGGCAGAAGCCAGAGAACATTGCCAAGACCCCCGCCAGGAAATAAGACTCTCCTTATTGTCACCCTTGTGTCCCACTCTGTCACCCTGTCCACCTTGAACTGCCATTGCGCCCCTTCCTATGCCCCCTTGGACAATGCACCTGTGATACAAATAGACTGGACTCTATCCTAGGCTCTCCTCCACAATCACCCAAGCCCATTGCATATCCCCATTTACTAAAGCAATAAAATAAACACCCTTTTAAAAAATACAAGTATGTAGTATGTCAAATGATTTAAGTATGTATTCCTTTAACAATCTGTAGACATTGCTATTAGACTGTACAGTAATGTATACATAGGTAGGACCTGTATTGTGCTGCAGTCAGTACACCAAGAGCCAGAGTAGGGCACAGATATCTGTGAATAGACATGTCAAAGGGTACAGCAAGTGGCCATAGTAGTGGGAACAGCAGCCTGCCAGTGGAAATTTACAACGCAAAACTGAAATAGAAGGTGAAGTTACAGTGTTTTACCTGTGTGTCACTGGAAGTAGTGTCGAATGATATATGTTCTGTTGTCCACATCCTCATCCTCTGCCTCCTTTTCGTCACTGTCCACAGGCTCCACCGCTGCCACACGCACATCTCCAGCCTCATCCTCCTGCAGAAAAGGCACCTGCCGACGGAAGGCAAGGTTGTGCAACATGCAACATGCCACGATGATCTGGCACACCTTCTTGGGTGAGTAGCACAGGGAACCACCTGTTAGATGGAGGCACCGAATCTATAATTCTTCTTGTTCACCCATGTGCCTCTTTGTAACGTTCCTCTGCCCTTGTCCTGGGATTACTCACTGGGGTCAGTAGCCATGAGAGGTCAGGGTAACCAGAGTCACCTGCAAATACCAAGGGATACCTGTTAGCCAGACACTAATCCTTAGGGCCAACCCCACACCCATATATCAACATACACTGGGTGGGGACCATAGGCTCACCTAGTAGCCACACCCGGTGCCTCTGGAGTTGAGGCATCACATATGGGATGCTGCTATTCCTCAGGATAAAGGGATAACGCACAGATACTTTGCGTTAACATGGGAGATGTACTGGTCCGTCAGAAACACTATTGGCACATTCATCGAGTGAAAGCTCTTTTGATTTCTGAACACCTGTCCATTTCTCCGGGGGGGGGGGAACAAAGGCAATATGTGTACCATCAATAGCCCCAAAAATGTTGGGGATATGTGCCATTGCAGAGAAGTCAACTACTTTCACATTGGCCAAATCCTCCACCTGTGGGAATACGATGTAGCTGCGCATGTGCTTCATCAGGGCAGACAACCCTCTGGTCAGCACTATTGAGAACATTGGCTGTGATATTCCTGCTGTCAAGCCCACTGTCACTTGGAAGGAGCCACTTGCCAAGAAATGGAGCACAGATAGGACTTGCACAAGAGGGGGATCCCAGTGGGCTGACGAATAGCTGAGATCAGGTCTGGCTCCAATTGGACACACAGCTCTTGGATTGTGGCCCTATGAAGTCTAGGTGAGGATAATGTGCCTTTCCTCCATTGTTGCCAAGTCCACCAGGGACCTGTACATGGGGGGATGTCTCCATCTCCTATTTATTCTCAGTGGTTGTAATCTAGGGGGCGAAACAATGAGCAACTGGTCAGTTTCCAACATTTCCTCAATGTACAATGCATTGCATGTTGTGACGGAAACAGTATGTTGATGTTTAGTCCCAAAATGTGCTTATGTCTGCTGTGACGCAGTTAGGTTCCATGGAGAGCCCCCACTGAAATGGACTGTGTGGATGGACAGGTGGAAATGAGGTAATGCCACTGACATTTTGCGCCATTGCGGGAGATAGTCAGGAACCACTGTGCAACTCCTCATTGGTTATCATTGGGCCCTAAGGGTTACAATAGCCAATGGTGATGTACGCGGCGGTGACGGTACGCACCACCGCAGATGTGACCACCATTTTCTATCTGTTCACTCAATTGCTACCTGACCTTCAACAGGAGAGGACCTACACTGCAAGTGCTACTGTGACCTGTGTCTGAAACCGACCATGGCTCGAGTCACTGGCGAAAAGGCCCCTGCCTTCACCGCAGCGGAGTTGGAGAGACTGGTGGATGGGGTCCTACCCCAGTACCAAATTCTGTATGGGCCCCCAGACCAACAGGTGAGTACACTGTGAGCACGAGTGCTGTGTGTGAAGGCCTCGTATAAGAGGGGGGTTGAGGGGTCCTGGGCAGCGTGCTGCATGTATGGTGGGCAATGTATGTGCATAAGGGGATGGGAGGGATATGGTGGGCCATGACTGCAACAGGCCGGACGATATGACTGATACCATTTTCTATTGTTATTTTTCTGAAGGTCAGCGCCCATCAGAAAAAGGGTACATGGTGTGCCATCGCCAAGGACGTGCGGACCCTGGGGGTCTACGGCAGACGGAGCACCACTGTTGCAAACGGTGGGAGGACCTGAGACGCTGGGCAAGGAAGATGGCGGAGGCCCAGCTGGGGATGGCCTCCCAATGAGGAAGGGGTGCCCGTCGAACCCTGACCCCCCTGATGTTCTGGGTACTACCGGTGGCCTATCCGGAGCTGGATGGGCGCTTGAGGGCAGCACAGCAGCCACAAGGGGGTGATTACAGTTCCCAATATACTACTTGCACCTGGAGGGGTGGTCTCTGGGTGGGGGATGTGCGCCTGTTGGTGCCCCTAGGCCAGGCCTGACATTGCAGGCCAGGTTCCATGTTGGGCAGGGGCTGATGCACTCCACCCCCAAACAAGCTAGTGGGCATCCAGTACTGGGCAGGGCTCTGTGGGTCTCAGGTATGCTGCAACTGGCGTTAGGTATTACTGCCCATGGCCTGGTGACTAGCATTGTGACTGGTAGTGCATCGCCTAGTGCGTAGAGCTGTCCCCTGTGTGCTGTGTACACCAACGGTGTTGTTGTTGCTGGCAGTGACCAAGTGTATCCTCTGTCTCCCCCCATTTTTCTTTTGTCACCCTGTCCTTCTGTGCATTAGCAGAATCTGGCAGAGGAGCAGAGGCACCGGCAACGGAGGGAGCTGCATCCCACAGGGCCCAGGAGGCTGAATCCGCCGACGGCGAGGGCACTAGTGGGACGGAGGGCGAGGGGAGCACCACTGCCGAGACTGGAGGGGACAGTTCAGAAAGTGATACCTCCTCCAATGGAAGCTCCCTGGTGGTGGTGGACACCTCTGTGCCCACCCCAACTACAGGTACAGCCGCCACCCCCCGTACCAGCACCATCCTACCAGCAGCCTCTCAGCGTGTTTTCCGTGCCTGCTCACCAAGGAGGGTGGGCATCTCCTTCGCCCCAGGCACCTCAGGCCATGCCCCAGTTAGCCCTGCTGCCCTGAGTGAGGAGGCTATTGACCTCCTGCAATCCATCTCGTTGGGCAGTCAACCATAGTGAATGCCATCCAGGGCCTGGCAGGCCATTTGCAACATACAAATGCATTCCTGGAGGGCATTCACTCTGGCGTGGCAGCCCAACATAGATCATTCCAGGCTCTGGCCTCCTCCCTGAGGGCAGCCATTGTCCCTGTCTCTAGCCTCCCCCCTCCAACTTCCTCTACCTAGTCCCATTCCCCTCAACACCAGCCTATTCCAAGCACACATTCAGACCAGCATGCACCCAAGACAACACACAGGAGTGGCTCAGGCAAACACAGGCACCACACATCATCCCACAGGCACTCACACAAACACTATCCAAATGCAGATACACCAACATCCACTGCCTCCACTGTGTACCCCTCCTCCTCCTCGTCCACCTCCCTCCCAGTAGCATCTACACTCACACCCGCATGCACTACATCCACACCCACTGCCTCCATCACCATCGTGCCTATCAGTACATGCCCCTCAGTGACAGTCACCACCCCCACATCCACGCACAGGTCCCCTGTGTCCTCTCCCACTGTGTCTGTGTCCCCTCCTCCCAGAGTACACAAACGCAAGCACTCAAACACCCAACAGCCATCCACCTCAAAACAGCATCCAGCCCATGCGCTCGCACCCAAACACAGCAGACACCTCCTACAACCACTCCCTCTTCCTCCACTCCCAAACCTTCATCCTCTTCCCGCCCCAGTGTCCCTAAGAAGCTTTTTCTCGCCACCCTTGACCTCTTCCCTACCCCTCCCCCTGTCCTTCACTTCGGGCAAGGGTGGGCAGAACCCAGGCCAGAACATCAGCCACCCAGTCCACGGCCACTGTAGTTTCGGCAGCTACCGCAGGTGTGAGAGGCTCCAAGGAGACACCCTTCAGCACTGGCAGTGTGCCTGCACCAGCTGCCAAGGGGAAGGGTAAGGAGGCACCACCAGCTGCCAAGGGCAAGGAGGCACTACCACACAGCTAGGGCAGGGAGGCACCACCACACGGCCAGGGCAAGGAGGCACCACCAGCTGCCAAGGGCAAAGGGCTTGTTGCTGTGACAGGATCTGAGCCCCCACCACCAACCATGGCACTTCAGCCGTCCAAGGCTGCAGGGTAAGGGCTGGAGCCTCCCCCCACCACTGGCAGCACTGCCACCTGCATCACCATCTGCACTGCCACTGGCACCACTGGCAGCAGCAGCACCCCGAGTGGGCATCCGTCGAGGCTGCAGGGGAAGGGCTGGAGCCTCCCCCCACCAATGGCTACACCGACACCAGCACCATCATCTGCACCGCCATATGCACCGCCACATGCACCGCCACCAGCACCACTGGCAGCAGCCCGAGTGGGCAGCCATCTGAGGCTGCAGGGGAAGGGCTGGAGCCTACCCCCACTACTGGCAGCACCAACACCAGCACCGGCACTGCCACCACTGTGGAGCTGTCTCCGCCGTCTGATGGACTCTAGTCCTGCCTCTATGGCGTGTTATGCATCCTGCCCACTGCAAATCTTGTGGGTATGACACCTAGTTGAGAGACTGACCTTGCACTCCCCAAGTGCTGCATCACAGGTCACAAAGCCCCCTCCAGAACCAGTGGGAGAAGGCATCCACTCACCTCCTCCTTGCCAGGATGAAGCACACTGGGCACAAGTCCCCCTCCAGAAAAAGTGGAAGAAGGCATCCTCTCACCCCCTCCTTGTCAGGATGAAGCACACTGGGCACAAGGCCCCCTCAAAAACCAGTGGAGAAGCTATCCACTAGAGAGACTTTGGCCTTACACTCCCCAGGACCAAGCAGTGGGCAAACCACTCACTTGAGGCACTGTGGCTTTGCACTCCCCAGGACCAAGCAGTGGGCAACCCACCCACTTGGGAGACTGTGGCCTTGCACTCCCTAGGGCCAAGCAGTGGGCAAAACACCCACTAGAGAGACTGTGGCCTTGCACTCCCCAGGACATTGCACAGGGCATGTAGCCCCATCCAGGACCAGTGATGTTGTACCATCTTCTGGCTGAGGTGCCCCCCCATTCCCCTTCCCCCTGAGGTGCCTGCATATTTTCGACTTGATTCCCTAGCACTGTTGTCTCCGTGTTGATGCAGGAGCCAAGTGGGGCCTTGGCCTATGTGATGTGGCCCTGTGGCCCACTGACATTATGGACTGGGCAGTGTCCCTCCATTTGTATTTCTGTAAATACTGTTTTGATTTTTGAGGCCGTATTTCTAGTTTTTTTATCTTATTACACTCACTTAAATCACTTCCTTTTGTCCTTGCATTGTTCCTGAGAGGTACGGGGTGGATGTGTAATGTTGTTGCATCTGTTTGTGTGTATGGTGTTGGGGGTGTTGCGTGTTGCGTGTGTATGTGTCACTCTCTTTTTCCTCCCCCCTCCCCCCTGTGTGCTAGGCGGCAGTACTCACCGTGGTCATCGTCGCCGGTGTTTGTATTCCTGGTGTAGGAGGAGGTAGACCAGCATGGGAAAGATCTGCAGTTCGGTCTCTATGGCATCGTGGTTCTTCCTTGAGTCTCCAGAGGTGAGTCTTTTGCCTTCTGTGTACTGTTTCTGACGTGCTTTTGATGTCGTTGGTACCGCCCCGGAAAAGGTGGCGGATAGGCCGGTCATAACACAGTGGACGGTACATTGTCTTCTCCCTGGCTGTTGGCGGTTGCCGCCGCGGTGCTTGTTGCTACCGCCGTGGCGGTTGGTGTGTTAAAGAGGCTGTCTGTGTAGGCGTTTTCTGCCGTGGTCATAATGCCATTTTTGTTATTGCCGGCTTGTTAGAGGTATAACTGCTGCTTTATCACCAACTGCCAGGGTTGTAATGAGGGCCTATATCTCTCAATGGACGTCATAGACTTATACACTTTAAATATCTTAATCAGGTTTACTATACCCCATCTAGGTTGTGCAGGTTTGGTCTTCGTGACAGTGCAGAGTGCTCTAGATGCCCACAGGAGGAAGCTCGGTTTCTACACATGCATTTGGGTTGCCCAGGTCTTCATGATTTTTGGCAAGCAATATTTGGCTAATTAAGTTTGATCGCAGATGAGCGGGTAGCGCCCCACCCCCTGCTGGTCCTGCTGGTCCTGCTGGGTTAAGCCAGACAATTGACCCCATGAATAGGTGGTTAATAGCAGTGGGCCTACTTATGGCAAAGAGACGAGTAGCTATATGCTGGGACAGGGGCCCTTTACCGACAAAAGAGGAGTGGATGAAGGATATGGCATATTGTAATGTACAATCAGATGCCTATGGAGAACTTCTTCCACAGAGTAGTCGCCCATGGGATATCTGGGGACCATTTCATGCCCATTTACACCAGCGGGGGGAAAAGGGGGAATATGAACACGACTTGCACACCGCAGCGCAGCTGACCGCAACCCGTTAAGCCTCATGGTCGGCGATAGGTGCCCGGCTGTCACCCCAGAGTAGATGGGAGCATCACCGTGAGGGAGGGCTCACTAGTAGTAGCACAGCTGATTATCAAGTGCTAGCGCCAAGATTAGTTAGGGCTAAGGGTTGTATTCAGTGGCTGAAAGGGGGGCACAGGGGAATGATAACTACAATACTGCGGGAATGGTCATGTACTGAAAAGGAAAATGTAAGAAAGGTCACTGCCTATGCATATGACTATAAAATGAGATTATGTAATGTCATATATGCTGTGGGTGTTGTTTTCTTTGTGTGTTTCTAAAAATCTAATAAAAACAAATTAAAAAAATACGCATGAGAGGGAGAATTCGAGTTTTTGAAAGCATTGTTTTTACTACCGTAATTTATTTTAGTTGCCACCGTTGTTTGGGTCTGTTAATCTATTTCCAGTTTATGTTATCCTGGAAGAGTATTTCTTTGTCACAAAGTTTAACATTAATATATGAACAAAAAAGGATCTAGAATTAATTTCCATCCCCTAAGCGCCTGTTTTCGGACCCTTCAAAAGCAAATGACTGCATTTCGAATGTGCCTCAAAGTCTTTAAGCAATTCCCAGAATCCAACAAAACAACCTTTTCTATGTTGTCTGTAGAAGAGCATATATGTCTAATTATTTACTGGAGAAGTAAGATGGTCGACAGAATGACAATTTTGGTATGAATTTTAAACACTCCCCCTTTTCTTTCATCTGACATTGCATGTTGTTTTCATATTCCTTCTTATTTTTGGATATACCGTACATATTTTTTCAATGGAAAGTCTGTAAGTGTATGAGCGTGAGGGGGGCCTACAAACCTCTCCCAGTGATGGGACTTCCTAGCGCCAGTCGAGTAACATTCCAGAATACAGCCCAGGATGCCTGCACTACGCTGCTCTATCATGATCATATCGGTGGGCATTCTGCTCGATCTCTTTGCGAACTCCAAGTAGTCACAGAATCCTACTTATCTAAAAGTCCTCCCACTAGTGCATGCTGGTACACGTGGATGGGCTGTTGTGGGTTGAAGGAAGCAAGGGAGATAGCTCTTAACCATTGGAGGATGCTGGGGAAACCCAAAAGCGGCATCCAAAGCAAGGGAAACCTCTTTCTGCACTGCTTGTACACACCTCATGGTAATAGGGAGGACCACATTTCAGGAACACCTTTTAAGGTGGGTGGGACTAGAGTACACTCTACCCTCCTTTCACTGCGAACAATAGAATAAGAGGAACTTGGGGATACATTGGAGGAATTCCAGCTTGCATGATCAGATCAGGTGAAGGGGTGGGGACATTCAGGGGGACCGCCTCTGGAGCGAGGTGTATAGAAAGGCTGCGATTCACCTGCAGTTGAAAAGGCAGGATTCACAAGGTGATATTCGGCAGCAACGCCTTCTCTTCCAAAGCAACTGTGGCTTCTTCCTTGCTGGATAAGCAGGGCAGGTGATTTGGAATGGAAAATGAAGGAACCACAGGAAAGTGTCTCACAGCAATGTTTTCTCTTACCAGGGTACTCTCCTAGCCTATGCTGAATCAACCCAACACATGGACAGTAACCAAGACCCAAAGAAAGTGGACAATACATTATCATTGAAACAATCCTTGTAAAAATTAAAGATTTACGGAATTTTTTGTTGGTCTGTTCAGAAGAGTATGAATACTCATTAACTGTGAAAGGATAGATACAGGTAAGCATGAAAGTCATGTATTTAGAGAGTCCGTCTGTACAGTTTGAGGTGGTAAATATTGTCTAGACATACATTCATGCCAGGGAGTCATTTAGAATTTGGCTAAGTGGGAGTTCTGACATAAATTAGACACAGAGTCATGCTTATTAACCATATGCCATTATGACACCAATTGTGATACATAAGGAGGCCATCATATTTAGTTAGGGCCTACTTATACAGATTTTATCTGTCCAGGTCTGCCATGCTATGCAAGATGGACTCTGGCAGGAAGAATAATTGCCTCATGCTTAGGAAAAAAGCTCCCTCTGTGCTGGAACTGTTGTTTTTTCCTTCTCAGAAGTAATTCTGCTTCTGGGATTTTCTTTCTGTGAAATAAAAACTTTTTACCAAGAGTGCTATTCTTGTGTTATGAATGCACCTTTGTCACAAATTATCTGCTAGTGTGGTTGAAAACATGACGTAGGTCTGGCCGTGTGCTACAGGGTGGATGGAGGCAGCCCCCTATCATCCTAGAGGCATAGGAAAACTACCTACCAGACTCCAAGTAAACTCCTATGTGTAAGCGCCAAACAATCCATAATTCGACTTGGTCGCGTTATCTTGTCATTCGTCCTTGAAATAACATTTTATTTTATTTTCCAGTGGTCTAAATTAAAATGGCAACATTAAACCCAGTCTTATATTGCTGGAAATGATTTTGTTTGTACCTGAATGGTGGGACTATCAATACGGTACGTTCTGGGAACCTGTAGATATCTAGGTCTACTGGGACCTAACCTCTCTAGAAACACATAAAAAAAACATCTAATCTAAAAGTAAAAATTTGTTCTGCATCCATTTGCAAAGAGAAAAAGACAGAATGGTGTGTTTTTGATTTCATGACCTTTCATACCAATCACATTTAGATGTCTTCTTTGTAACTGGTAGGAAATGCCTCACCAGGGGCAAGCCTAACACAAGATTACAACTTTTAGATTAGAAAAATAAACCCACCTTCATGGCAGGAAACTTTTAGGGCCATATATATACTTTTTGACAGTCCAGTCCAGGAGGGTAGGGTACAACGTAAAACTGTCCTGCTGTCACACGTCAGCTGGTATTCTCCCTACATGAACTAAATTAACAGTCTCAGCCCATATCTGCAAGTGTAATTTAACATTGACAACAGTTGCCACCACCACCTCTGCTGTGTGTGCTGGTCAGGTAGCTAATGGCAATAACATCACCATGGATCAAACACACCCAAATTAGAGGGTTAAGGATGGCAATTTTATCAATCCCCTGTAACCAATACAAATGTTCTAATCCTGTCAAATGTGATTGTCCATAGTTGCTACAAACATCAGCCATTGTCATAAACATTATGAGGTACACAGCACTAATGTCATACCCTTGCTGCATATGTCAAGGTCCACCCTGTGCCTGGGTCACAATAGCTCCAATGACACCATGCAACATCCCAAATGTCATACTGCTCAGACAACAGAATTGAGGGGAAGGACCTATGTCACCGGCTAGTGAAATTCACCCTCACAGTCAGACGAGGAAATGGAACACTGCTAGGACCATCAGTGCAATCCAATGTAGCACACATTCTCCAACATCAACATTACACACTACCAATGCTGACATCTGTAGTGTGCCATGCCAATGTTATACATAGTATATGCTAGGTCTCAGCAACATATAGTTGGATGTGGAATATCTGAGACTGGGTCAGTTCCAGACTGTGAAGTGTGGTGCTAGTGCCATCAGAACAACCACAGCCAGTGCAAGGCCTCACCATGAGAATGGAAGTAGACGGAGGGTTGAGTAGGACAAGAAGGTGGCACTTCACAACTTGGCCAGAACCAACACCTAAAGGATGTGATGCTGACAAGTCCCCCAACTGACCACAATACATGTGACATGCAGGTGGGGCATAGGCCATCGGAGAATGCTAATATGAAAGACAGGAGTAATGAACCGGAACCGAGATTACAATGTGCAACAAATAGGAAGGCAGGCACGTCACATTACAAATCCCACAACACAGACACACTAATTGTACTGTATCTCATTGCATAGGACGATGGCTCTCCTGGGGATATGCCTGTCCTGGACTTCCCTGATGACATGGATCGTGAGCTGACAAACATCAGCCTGCAGACCCACCAAGATGTCCTTTGGACCCTCCAGACCCCACCTTCAGTCGCAAGGAGGAGCACAGATACAGCAGCCATCACAGAGGACCCACCACCACCCCAATTGTACGACCTGCCAGCTCCAACACAGCTGAGGACTCTGACGACACTGGCACCAGCTTTGAGAGAACTGTAGTTGGAGTACAGCGGGAGCTGGCCAAGGAGGTGGGGGTGGGGATGGAAAATATGGCAGCCAGCCTAGAAGGGGTGCGTTTGTGCATGATGTCAACTGCAGAACAGGCAGCAGCCATGCAAGGGTGAACATCAATCTTGCATGAGCTCGAAAAAAGTGTGAAGGGAATCAGCATAGCTGTAAGAGAGTTGACACAACACCTCCAACAACAATCCTGTTAACGCGTGCACAAATGCAATATTGACCCCCTCAGGGCCGACCTGGCTGTCTACCACAGTGATGTGGCTGCTATACTTAAGAACCAGCAGCTCCTCCTTGCTGCAGTATTGCCATTAATAGCCCCACAGTTGGCAGCTGCCGGGATGTCTGACTCCACGTCTTCAAACACTGAGGTGTGTGTTGCCCCTTCACAACCACCACCACCAAGGGCAGAGGAGACAACACACACATCAGAAGATGAAGACGTGGAACAGATCACCTTTACCAGTAAGAGTACCTGGTAGCTCTAGTCCTTGCCACATGGCCACCTATAACCAAGGCCCTTTGCTTTGTAACATGCCAGTCGTGCAACAGCTGCTCACAAGCACTGTTCTCCAGCCCACTGTTTATCTTGTCACCCTGCCCTGTGATTGTCTCTCACTAACTCATTGGCAAATCCTGTCCCTCTGCACTGTCTGACACTTCACCCCAGCATGTCCAATGGCATGTCCTTTTGCACTTGTGTAGGATCACAATGGAAGGTGTCACATTAATGGACTCGCATTCATAGACAATGTACATATAGGGGGTCATTCTGACCCTGGCGGCCGGTGGCCGCCAGGGCCACCGACCACGGGAGCACCGCCATCAGGCTGGCGGTGCTCCCACGAGCATTCTGACCGCGGCGGTTCAGCCGCGGTCAGAAGCGGAAAGTCGGCGGTCTCCCGCCGACTTCCCGCTGCTCGGGGGAATCCTCCATGGCTGCGGAGCGTGCTCCGCAGCCATGGGGATTCTGACACCCCCTACCGCCATCCTGTTCCTGGCGGGTCTCCCGCCAGGAACAGGATGGCGGTAGGGGGTGCCGCGGGGCCCCTGGGGGCCCGTTGGCATGGGCACTGCAGGGGCCCCCGTAAGAGGGCCCCACTGTGTATTTCAGTGTCTGCAATGCAGACACTGAAATACGCGACGGGTGCAAACTGCACCCGTCGCACCCCTGCAACTACGCCGGCTCAATTCTGAGCCGGCGTCCTCGTTGCAGGGGCATTTCCTCTGGGCCGGCGGGCGCTCTTTTGGAGAGCGCCCGCCGGCCCAGAGGAAATGTCTGAATGGCCGCCGCGGTCTTTTGACCGCGGTGCGGTCATTTGGCGGCTCCCTCCAGGCGGGCGGCTCCCGCTGCCCGCCGGGCTCAGAATGAGCCCCATAGTACTTTAAAATAAATAGCACTTACACAACAACGTTGTCTCTGTGTAATGTGACACATCAACCGTGATGGAGATCAGTGATGTTTACCTCAGGTCAATGATTTTAGAATGTCAATACAACTGACCTGAAAGAATGTTGGCTGATAACTATGCACTGTGGTCTGGATTGTACCATCATCTGCACTTCCTGGGGGTTAATTATGAAGGAAATAGAAACTATACAGTATAATGCTGTGTTGGACAGAATAATGCTTTCTCAAGGGATGTCTAAACCAAAAATTATTGCTTTCAACTTTTTCTTCAAGCCAATTTCTACGTATGTGACATTTGACCCAAATTTTTCTTAACACACACCATACAGCATGAATGGATGTGTATGAGTGTACGTACAAATATGTAACCTGGCTGAACAATGTAACAAATGATAATTATGTGTACCATACTACATGAGATCATACTACCACTCCCCTTATAAGGCTTCACTTGAAAATCAGGCTGCAGGCAGACTTAACACAGTCCCCTTAATACCAAATCTGGTCGCAAAGTATGTGAGATTGAAAACATACATCAAAAATTAAGAACACTTTGGGATCTATAGTAACCTTGAGTGGTAAGTGTAATGGATGGCAGATTCTTAGCAAAGTAGCTCTGGTGTAGCTGCCAATGTAACAGCTGAATTGGGATTTGGTTGCAGGATGGGACACAAATGTAAATACTAAAGAGACACTGTTCACCCATGCCAAGGCCCTGATCCCCAAGCATGTGACATATACTGTAAAGGATTACCTAAATATTTATTTAACAGTAAAAAAGGAAGCTAAAACCTGGGGAAACACCTTGCCTAACCTAACCTATCCTAACTACACATTACCCACAACAGGCCCTAACTAACCTAAGCTAAACTTACTTATCACATTTAACAAAACGATCTAAACATCAACCACCGACCCCTCTTATAAGACGGGACACATGGAGGACAACATATACTAACCTAAACACATACTATCTTGTACTGAACAAATATATATTTTTTTATATTTTCATTTTTTAAATATTTTTTATTATTACTTTTTTTTAACACCAAAACCCCAACATCATCAAACACACATAATAAAAAACAGATATTAAAAGTATCATACTACCACCCCCCTGCCCACTACTACTAACTAAACTAACAGCCTATTCTAACCTAACACTAAGCCACCTAAACCCACTAATGAAAAGAACCAGGAAAGAGGAGGAAGGGGAGGGAATCATGGCTGAAGGTAAAATGTTTACAAGTTCGCCCTCTGCAGGGTCCTCTTTATGGCACACACCATCCTAATCACTTGTGCCACCTCCTGCTGCAGTCTGTTAATTTTCCTCAACATACGGTCAATGTCATGTTGCATCCGTTGAAAATCTGCTGGGTCAATGACTGCAGCAGGGGTGGTCTGGGTGCCAGTTGAAGATGTAGGTCCCGTTGTCGGTGCCATGCGTGGAGGAGGAAGTGCAGGTGGTGCTGTGATAGGTCCGGGAGCAGTGGAGGTTGACGGTCCAGCAGTGGTGCCTGCTATGGTTGGTGCCACCTGGGTGGTAGTGGTGGCATGTTGCGGAACCCAGACTCCACATCCAGAATGTGGCGGTAACGCATTGCCCGGCGCTGAAACTCCCGAATCTGGATGGGACTCATATTGGCTGCTGTTAAAAAAAATATATAACCAAACATTAGGTACTTCACTGTGTGATATGGCTCCAGAAGTAAATCAGACAATACATCTAGTTGTGTAGCCATTTTAGCTCCAGGACCGTTAGTTTAACACACTAGGCCGCTGTGCACTTTAACCTAGATATATTTTATTCGGCTTCGCATTGTTATTTTTACAATAACCAGTTTTACGGTGTTGTTTTATTTCTATCTAACTGTTTTTGCTGAGCCCAGCACCGTGTTCTCAAACAAGACATTCTTGATCACTCTGTGCTTCCTTCAAGGCTACAGTTGGGCACATTGCCGGTGAACGTGGTAGAAGTTTAGTCTCCAACATTTGTAGAAAATAACATCCTTACATAGGGACATTTTCTCAGAACATCAGCTGTGTTATTATAACAACACTTCCTAGTCCCATTACACGTTAAGAGGGAGATTCCAGCCAGGGAACCACAACTGTATGCTGATTGCTGAATGCTTCGCTGCAGATGCTAACGCAGACTATAGGCCTTTGCTCAGGTATGAGGGTTGATGTCCTCCCGGGGGAACCTGAAAGGCAGAATTAGAGTTTAACATGCTGTGCTCAGATTATGACTTAGATAGGAAATAGTCCATCAATTAATCATAGTGACAAAATGATAGCGTTATTCTTATGCTTCACTCTCCTCGTCACCATTTTAATACTGCCATATTGTGTCGTCCTGGTTATTGCAGCTCACGCTTTGCTATCTAAAATGCAGTTGTTTTATTAAACCAGTCATTGAAACTTATACTACTTCTGTTTGTCATTTATATATGAGACTGGATTATGAATGAGAGAACAGGATGCGACCTGAGTGACCACGACTTCCCTGAGAAGCCTAATATGTCATGCGCTCGGCTGCCCAATCATCCCTATCTTCTGGTATAGATGAAGCACTGCTAGTTAGCCGGAGCAAAACCCAGATTTATAGCAACAGGTGTCACCCACAGTGGGTCAAACCCAGTCTCCCACACCGTGGACGATCTTGCTGCTCAAAATCCAGTAGTCTCATTAGAATAATGAAAGCCTACACGACAATCTAATGTACCAGCAATAGGCCATATCATCATACAGATCACTGATTGTCCCTGAGGAAGTACATGCCAATGCAGCCTACACATGTCCTATCAAACAGCACAGCAATGCTCTAAAAGATGTGTACCAACTTAAATGACCTATGCATCATTGTTCAGCCATTTGTCACGTAAAAAATGCTGCAAGTCCTCCACATGTGACAGGCCAACTAATGACTAACTTCTGGGTGACAATCAAGGGCCACACGATCTGTGATTTTTAAATGGAATTGCCAGGGTAGAATGCAGTTGCTAATCCTCAGTGGGTATCCTAGTTTTGGACAAGTGATTTACAGATTTACATGTCTGTGTAATAAACTTGGATCATCAGTCCTAGGCACACATTTCATAACCCTACGCCTGTGCCTGGGGGGGGGGGGGTGGACAAGCAACAAATACTTTCCAACATCTAGGACACCCAGGAAGCTTTGGACAGATGTACATGGGTTTGGGCAGCCCACCACAGGTAAGGAGGGTGTCCAACTAGGATACACCCAAGCCTTGGACAATCCCATCCACATTTATGTTTGGAAATGCAGACAATTGTCAACATCATTTCATACCAGTAATACATGACTTACAACAAGCTGATAGATGCAAGTACACATCTGGCCATGAGCTGCATACACACCTATGGTATTGTACTCAAGTGCCATATACATGTAGCACAACATATGGAGCTACATGCTGCTATGAAGTCAAACATACAGTCAAACATGTTCAATAGTGAACAGGGAGGCTCAAGTCTGTGGGTAAGACTTTGGTTTACCCTATTCTGTGAGATTCAGGGTCTGACTTGCTGACTAAATCATAAATATGGTTGTCTGCTAACATTTCTTAATAAACGTATTATCAACAAATGTCACCCTATTCACATGGCCGTGCCTACAGGGCTGCACTACAATCCCAAAATATGACTATACGCTAATGATTGTCTAACTCAAAGATGGAAAAAAAAATGATACTTCACTCAAGTAACATATCTGATCATTTACCAGCGCATCATACCTTGCTATGTGTCCAACACACAGGAGTCAATCACACAACAGCAGCACACACAACACAGAACTGAAATATCAACACTAACCGGAGATGTCTGGATCCACAAATCGAGCCACCTCTCTGATTGTGTAGGGGGCAGGTCCACCTGTAAAGCATGGAAGGGAGAAATGTGCTCAATATCTGTGCACTGTACAACAATTCCAAATACAATTACTGTGTGTAAGATTAAATCAGAAAGTCCAGCCTCTCAGGCATGATGATACTACAACCGACATACCACTGCAAACATGTACAGACCCGGGCACTCCAGTGAGTGATACACACATATCTGCACACATGCAGTGGCCCTAACTATCATGTGATGGCAAACATGCTCCATCATTTGTTTGCAGACTCATTTATGGAGTGTACTCCTCTCATCATGTGTATCAATGAGAGACATGCAAAGCCACTTTCCTGGAGGACTGCAATACCAGTCACTCTGGTATTGTGGCTTGTGCATCAAATGACAATCCTTTACTGTGTACCGCACCTGTGGGTTGAATTAAGGGCATGATTTATCATGCTTTCTATGGTCCCTTACATGTAGGGCCTGTGTTGTGTCTAGGTTACATACGCTACATTAAAAGGGTACCCTGAGCCACATATGCCCCATATGACACCATAATGGCAGGGATCCTGTGCATTATTTGGTGACTGTTTGAGGCTAGCCATGAAGTGACCAGTTATCATATTTGGATACAACAAGGAGATATATGTTGACAGTGTATATTGTATTCATCCATGACAGACTTCATGGGCACAGGTGTAGTCATTGCACCTGAAATGTGTCTCTCATTGCCCTGTTTACCCAATATGGGTTTTGGAAATCACAGATGAGCCACATTCATCATCTTACATTTGCCAATTTGATAGATCAGTGGATATATAGCAAACTGACACTGTGATATTATTAATACATGGTTTGGTAAATGTACCAGTGTGTCGATCTTGATGATGTAGTTTTCAATTTGTATGTACCTTCGTAATGACAGCAGTCACAGGAATGCTGGTCTACTGGTCTTAGCATACACCCATGTCAGTGACAGCCTCCATACTTGGAGGTTAGTTATTAAACATATGCTGCACTTGATCAGCATGGGTGTGCCAAACTAAACTAGCTAAGTATTAGTCAACTTTATATGTACGATGGAATTTGTCAGTGGTCCCTTGCATGACATCATGCACTTAATCCATTGTGATCATGCATTCCCCAACGTCAGGTATCCCATGATGATCCCATAACTTATGAGAAGTACATGGCAATAGAATAACACAGATGGCAAATGCATTAGCTTTGGGGCAGCTATTGTGGCTAAGACCAATGTAAAACACACAGGTACAATGTATAGAGGGCCATGGATAGTTGTTACCCCTCAATTTGTATCATTTGCTTCATTTTATGTCCTACAGCTAGGGTAAGTTGCACCAAACATTTTGATATGAACCTGTGTGCATTACTTTTGGCATCCATCCCTAATTTAATTGCGGCACAACCAAGTCCAACTATCAGCCTAAGATGTTACCTGAGGTCAGATATAACTTGTTACATATGTGTCAGAATCCAGTTCAGACATGCATCAGAAATAATTTGGGGACACATTATTTCTTCAAAATATCTGGATTAAAAACATGTCTTTCCTGGTACACTCACAGACCATGCATAAAACATATGTTAGAGCCACATTTGCATCATCGATTGACGTGAAGGCAGCATAATTTACAGGCTCCAGTTGTGTTTTGTAAGTTAGTGCAGCTTGTTGCGTCAACAAACAGCAACTATATGTTTAACTTGCATTCCACATGTCCAAAAACATTCCCTGCAGCATATGAACAAATCTTCAACTGTCACTACAGAGCATTTAAATGTGCACATTACTCTGAATTGTACTCACCAACAGGGCCACCAATCACAATCCCAAGGTGGTCCAGCAGGTCTTGCTCCCAGGCAACCAGGTCAGCCCAACGGTGTTTTAGCTGGTGGTCGTTGCGTGGTGTGTTGTATATTCTTTTTAGATGATACAGGACCTTCTGCCCACCGAAGCCTCCTTGCCTATGTGTGATACCCCTGTATCACACGGCCACCTGCTTCAATCATTAATGGGAGGAAGTGGCACACCAGCCAAATAAATCCCCCAGCTCCTCCTCTCCCATCTTACCAAGATGTGGCCTACCCAACATGCTTGAAAAAAAAAAGTAATAAAGGGGTACAGAGGATAACGAAGGGAAAGTAAGAGAGAGAAATGAAAACTAATTAACAGTAAAACAGCCCAACTATCCCCAAACTAACACTACCCACAACAGACTCCCAACAGTACAAAGAAAAAATTAGACACCAGAAATGACAAAAATATACTTACACGGGATAACACAGACACTTAGGAAACACCAAAAGACAATATAAAGACCACACAGGAAACAAATTCACAATATGCACAGAGAGACAAGTCCAAACACAGCCACACAGTCAAGAAAAATCACAGACTGCAAAGTGAAAGTGAAAGTGCACCCATATTACCATTTTGTAAACAGGATATCCTATTACATCACTTCCTGCCTCAAATGCGGTGCGTTTTTATTCGTATGCGTCAAAATATTGTACCGCTTACAGTCTGTACGTCATTTTTGTTTTTAAGCACATGCTTAGAAATTACCTTGCATCCATATTTTCAATTATTTTTCATAGTCAACCAATTTTAGGGTGTACAGTGTGGGAATTACCGCTCAGGGCCAATCGATTTATCATGGTAGTGAGTGTCATTTTTCGACGTATGTGAAGCATTTTTTGATGCATGTGCATCTTTTTTGAGGCATATGCGTCAAAATGTCTGTCTTTTACTGAGTTTGGGTCATTTCTCAATTTTAATACTACATGACAGGTGTGACTATACAGAGATACGCTGTTTGTACCTACATTGTGCATTCCAGTGTATGCGCACATGTGACTGATCATACTACTGCGGACCATGATCCTCTAGTTGTTGTACCGGTCTTGCACTCTTCACTGACACAATAGATGGCTAAACCTGTGGAATACAAATTGGTATTATCCAGTTTGGGCATGATGTGCGTCAATAGAGGATAGCAAGGCTAACTCATTGCCTGTGTGTCAATGTGTGTGAATTGTCTCTTACTAATGTAGTTGTCCCACTGTGTGAACATCACAAGACGTGTTTTCCTCAATGTGCTTGTATGCATGTGTTCTCAATGTGGCCAACCATCAGATGCTATTCAGTGTGGAAATGAGAAATGAAATGTGTTTGTCATACACGTAGCAACAAATGCTATGTGAACTTCCTAGGTTTTTTGGGACATATGCATCTCCAATGACAAACCATGCACAGGCTAGATAGAAGACGGTTGATCATGGCAAAGGTCCAAGACTAAGGGGGTCATTCCAACCCTGGCGGTCGGTGTTAAAGCAGCGGCTAACCCGCCAACAGGCTGGCGGTAAAAAAAATGGAATTCCGACCCTGGCGGAAACCGCCAACAGAGACCGCCACTTCAACACACCGCCCGCCACGGCGGGACAAACAAACAGCGCGGCGGTCACCACCAACAGACAGGCGGGAGTCAATGTACCGCCCACCCTATCACAACCCACCAATCTGCCACCTTTTCCGGGGTGGTTGCCCCGCCGATAAAAACACGGCAGAAACAGCCATTTCGAACGGAAAACGCTCACCTCCATACACCCCACGAGGAATCTGGACAGCATGGAACCCGAACTCCACATCCTCCCAGCGATTGTCTTCCTGCTACTCTACCAGGAGCACGAACGCCGGCGCAGAAGACAACAGTGAGTACTGCACCTACGACACAGGGGAGGGGGGAGGCAAAAAATTACGGGGACACACATACGCGACACACCCACCCCCACCCTCACCCACTACAACACACACATCAATGCATAGCAATACATCACAGTCCCCCCCCCCAAGCCCCCCGGAAGAAAGCAAAGACAAAAGGAAATCATTATAAACATTGTAATATATTGTATAAGTGGCTTAAAAATATATCACACATCTAAAACTATTATATACATAAATTGTCAAGTCCGATATTTGTTGAAGCCATTGTTCTTGGACCACTGGGCCCAAATCACATGGGCAAAGCCCACACAGGATACCTGACTCCAACGGAGAGAACACTGCAGGGGCATCAGATAGGAAAACTACAGGCACCTCAGGGGGAAGGGAAGGGGGGGCACCTCAGCCAGATGAGTCCACGACGCCAGATCCACGTGGGGCCTCCATGGCCACTGTGCCATCCTGGGGAGTGCAAAGCCACAGTCTCTCAAGTCTCTACAGTGGGTGGTTTGCCCACTGTTACATCCTGGGGAGTGCAAAGCCACAGTCTCTCAAGTCTCTACAGTGGGTGGCTTGCCCACTGTGTCATCCTGGGGAGTGCAAAGCCACAGTCTCTCAAGTCTCTACAGTGGGTGGCTTGCCCACTGTGCCATCCTGGGGAGTGCAAAGCCACAGTCTCTCAAGTCTCTACAGAGGGTGGCTTGCCCACTGTGCCATCCTGGGGAGTGCAAAGCCACAGTCTCTCAAGTGGATAACAGTCTCCATTGGTTCTGGAGGGGGACTGGTGCCCAGAGTGCTTCGTGCAGCCCTGCCCGACACAGATGCGGGCCTGCCCCTTCTGCCAATGGGCCAGCGGTGCTTGAGACGGCGGTGCCAAGTTCAGCGGTGCTTGAGAGGAAGGGCCCAGTTCAGCGGTGCTTGAGAGGAAGGGCCCAGTTCAGCGGTGCTTGAGACGGCGGTGCCCAGTTCAGCGGTGCTTGAGAGGAAGGGCGCAGTTCAGCGGTGCTTGAGACGGCGGTGCCCAGTTCAGCGGTGCTTGAGACGGCGGTGCCCAGTTCAGCGGTGCTTGAGACGGCGGTGCCCAGTTCAGCGGTGCTTGAGAGGAAGGGCCCAGTTCAGCGGTGCTTGAGACGGCGGTGCCCAGTTCAGCGTTGTTTGAGAGGAAGGGCCCAGTTCAGCGGTGCTTGAGACGGCGGTGCCCAGTTCAGCGGTGCTTGAGAGGAAGGGCCCAGTTCAGCGGTGCTTGAGACGGCAGTGCCCAGTTCAGCGGTGCTTGAGAGGAAAGGCCCAGTTCAGCGGTGCTTGAGACGGCGGTGCCCAGTTCAGCGGTGCTTGAGATGAAGGGCCCAGTTCAGCGGTGCTTGAGACGGCGGTGCCCAGTTCAGCGGTGCTTGAGACGGCGGTGCCCAGTTCAGCGGTGCTTGAGAGGAAGGGCCCAGTTCAGCGGTGCTTGAGACAGCGGTCCCCAGTTCAGCGGTGCTTGAGAGGAAGGGCCCAGTTCAGCGGTGCTTGAGATGAAGGGCCCAGTTCAGCGGTGCTTGAGAGGAAGGGCCCAGATCAGCGGTGCCTGAGATGAAGGGCCCAGTTCAGCGGTGCTTGAGACGGCGGTGCCCAGTTCAGCGGTGCTTGAGATGGCGGTGCCCAGTTCAGCGGTGCTTGAGAGGAAGGGCCCAGTTCAGCGGTGCCTGAGATGAAGGGCCCAGTTCAGCGGTGCTTGAGACGGCGGTGCCCAGTTCAGCGGTGCTTGAGACGGCGGTGCCCAGTTCAGCGGTGCTTGAGAGGAAGGGCCCAGTTCAGCGGTGCTTGAGATGAAGGGCCCAGTTCAGCGGTGCTTGAGATGAAGGGCCCAGTTCAGCGGTGCTTGAGACGGCGGTGCCCAGTTCAGCGGTGCTTGAGAGGAAGGGCCCAGTTCAGCGGTGCTTGAGAGGAAGGGCCCAGTTCAGCAGTGCTTGAGAGGAAGGGCCCAGTTCAGCGGTGCCTGAGATGAAGGGCCCAGTTCAGCGGCGCTTGAGACAGCGGTGCCCAGTTCAGCGGTGCTTGAGACGGCGGTGCCCAGTTCAGCGGTGCTTGAGACGGTGGTGCCCAGTTCAGCTGTGCTTGAGAGGAAGGGCCCAGTTCAGCGGTGCTTGAGATGAAGAGCCCAGTTCAGCGGTGCTTGAGACGGCGGTGCCCAGTTTAGCAGTGCTTGAGACGGCGGTGCCCAGTTCAGCGGTGCTTGAGAGGAAGGGCCCAGTTCACTGGTGCTTGAGACGGCGGTGCCCAGTTCAGCAGTGCTTGAGACGGCAGTGCCCAGTTCAGCGGTGCATCGGATGAGTGTCCAAGTCAGCGGATCCGGCCATGGCATGGAAGTCATTCGCCACCTGTGGCTGGCGGTGCCTTCCTGCCCACCTGGGATGGGGCTTGCGGGGCCCTCCTGGGCTGCAGTACCGGCCCTGTGGGTGTCCTCCTGCCCACCTAGGATGGGGCTTGGGGGGCCCTCCTGGGCTGCAGTACCGGGCCTGTGGGTGTCCTCCTGCCCACCTGGGATGGGGCTGGCGGGGCCCTCCTGGGCAGCTGGCCTGCTGGCGGACTTGTCGGGCGTGCTGCCCTTCCCACCATTCCCTGTTCGCCTGTGGCCCTTCCCCACCTTTGGCGGTGTGCCAGGTGGCACCAGACTTCCTGCCGGAGCCATGGTAGGTATTTTGGTCCCTGGTGTCTTGGGCCTCTCGCTCCGGGCACTGGCAATCTTTGGATGCTTTACCGGGGGTGGGCTGGCCATGCCTTGGCTCCTTACTGAACTGGCTGCCCTTGAGGGTGGGGGACTCCACAGTCCAT
This sequence comes from Pleurodeles waltl, assembly GCF_031143425.1. Lineage (NCBI taxonomy): Eukaryota > Metazoa > Chordata > Amphibia > Caudata > Salamandridae > Pleurodeles > Pleurodeles waltl. The sequence continues at coordinate 912,489,456 of NC_090448.1, read as the reverse complement.
GGCAAACAGTCTTTACAGGTCCCGCTTTTGTGGTGGCTGAGGTGCTGACTGGAGTCCTATGAGATGGACGAGGTGGGGGAGTTGTTGGAAAGAGGTCAAGTTTTGAAAGGAGTAGCAATTTAGGAAGAGAGGGACGGGTAGGTGTAGTAGGTATGGGAGTGGAGGAAGAGGTTGTGGTTGTAGGAGTTTTCAGTCTGGTGTCTTTGGGTGCAGGTGCTTGAGCTGGATGCTGTAGTGAGGTGGATGGCTGTTGGGTGGGTGGCTGCCTGCGTTTGTGTAGCTTGGAAGATGGGGTCACAGACACAGTGGGAGAGGACACAGGGGATGTGTAAATGGTAGTGGGTGTGGTGACTGCACGTGTGTGGGGTGTTCTGGTGGGTGTGCTGGAGATGGACGTAGTGGCTGAAGTGCATGCAAGTATGAGTGGAGACGTCACAGGGAGGGAGGAGGGAGACGAGGAGGAGGGGGACACAGTGGAGGCAGTGGGTGTTGGTATGTCTGCATGTGGATGTTGCTTGTGTGAATGCTTGTGTGATGTGTGGTGCTTATGTCTGGATGAGCTACCCTTGGGTGTTGAGGTGTGTGCAGGCTGGTCTGATGGTGTGTCTGGGATAGGCAGAGGTACAGGGGATTGGGTATGGGTGGAGGAAGTTGGAGGGGGGAGGCTAGAGACAGGGACAATTGCTGCCATCAGTGCTGAGGCCAGAGTGTTGAACGATCGCTGATGGGCAGCCTGACCAGAATGGATGCCCTCCAGGTATGCATTACTCTGGTGCACCTCCCTTTCTACACCCTGGATGGCATTCAAAAGGGTAGACTGCCCAACAATGATCGTCCTCAGGAGGTCAATGACCTCCTCACTGAGGGCAGCAGGGGTGACTGGGGCAGGGCCTGAGGTGCCTGGGGCGAAGGAGATGCCCACCTTCCTGGGTGAGCGGGCACGGGGCAAACGCTGAGGGGCTGCTGGGAGGGTGGTGCTGGTGCGCTGGGTGCACGGGAGCTCCCTTCAGAGGACGAGTCGCTGTCACTGACATCAGCACGAGTCCCCGCTGTGGAGCTCCCCTCGCCCTCCGTCTCACTGGTGAATTCCGATTCGGTTGCATGGCCCGCCATGGCCATGTGAGATGCAGCTCCCTCGTGTTCCGATGTCACTTCTCCTCCGCCTGATGATGCTAATGCACACATGAACAGGAAGGCAAAAAAAAGGGGGGGGTGAAAATAAAGACATGTTGAGTGCATGCATTGGTGACACCGTTGGCGGACAGGACAGACACAGAAGCCCCCTGCACTACGCCACGCACTTGGGGTCGACTACTCAATCGGTGGGACAAGGCCTACAAGCCTATGGGCGACATCTGCACACATAGATGACACAGGGCCATGGATACCTGTACTTGGCACCCTACAGAGGTGGGGGGCGGGGGCACAGGGCCATGCCTAATGGAGGGGCCTAGCCTACAGAAATCGCCCTGGCCTAGGGATACCCACAGCCCTCCTCCCCACCCAGACACCTTGCCTAACGGAGGGGCCTAGCCTAAAGAAATCGCCCTGGCCTAAGGATACCCACAGCCATCCTCCCCCACCCAGACACCTTGCCGAACGGAGGGGCCTAGCCTACAGAAATTGCCCTGGCCTAGGGATACCCACAGCCCTCCTCCCCCACCCAGACACCTCCACTGCGCGCAAAGTCACCAGGATTGGAGTGTACTCACCCCTTTGTGTCTGCTGTGATGTCCTCACGCGCCCATCCAAATCGGGGTAGGCCACCGCCAGGATCCGGGACATCAGGGGGGTCAAAGTACGACTGGCACCCCTCCCACGTTGGGAGGCCATCCCCAGCTGAGCCTCCGCCGTCTTCCTGTTCCAGCGTCGGATGTCCTCCCATCTCTTCCGGCAGTGGGTGCCCCGTCTGTTGTGGACCCCCAGGGTCCGGACGTCCTTGGCGATGGCACGCCAAATATCGACTTTCTGGTGGGCGCTGACCTATGTGACATGTACAGGGAGAGAAGTATAATCATCACCTTCTGCATGCTCGATGTGAGTGGCCCCCCCATCCCCACCCTTGCCATGTGGCACATGCTCTCATCTGTCGTTTGATGCATGCCTCAATCGCTCCCCTCCCCACCATCCTTCATCCACACCACTCAACACAGGCATTGCCCACAAAGCATGGTCCCAATGTACTTACCTGTTGGTCTGGAGGACCGTAGAGTAGCTCATACTGGGGGGGGACCCCATCCACAAGTTTCTCCAACTCCTCCGCAGTGAAGGCAGGGGCCCTTTCCCCAGTCGCATGAGCCATTGTCTCTTCCAGACCGAGGTCACAGCAGCACTTGCAGTGTAGGTCCTCTCATGTGGAAGATCAGGTATCGAGTGATTAAGCAGATAGAAAATGGCGGTCACTCCCGCGGCGGTGCGTACCACGGCGGTGCGTACCACGGCGGTGCGTACCGCGACCGCTGGCGCACATCGTCATTGGCTCCTGAAACCCATAGGGTTCAATGTTAACCAATGCTGCTTTGCGCCGCGGTCTTCGACCGCCTACCGCCACGGTGTGCCACGCCAGCGATTTGACCTCACATCCGATTGTCTCACTTCACAGGTCAGGCAGCCGCCATTTAAAGGGCCCACATGGCTTAATTTGTACTGCGTCACACATACCTAGGCCTTGCATCGACACTCATACAAGCCATTCAATGCATTGGGAATCGTGTTATGTGCAAGCTGTGGGAACGTACCTGTGGGTTGATTGACTCTGTGCTCGTTGTTGTCCTTCATAGGCACCGTCCGCTGGGACATGCGAGGAGATGGAGGAATCTTCCCGTGTACAGACCGCTGGTGGACCTGTCGACAATGGAGGAAAGACATGTCATACTGACATACAGGCTTGACCGAGCCACTATACAGGAACTGTGTGCCCAGCTGGAGGCAGACCTGATGTCACCCATCCGCCAATCCACAGGGATCCCCCCTCTAGTGCAGGTTCCGTCAGTACTCCATTTCTTTGCAAGTGGGTCATTTCAAACAACAGTGGCCGTATCATCAGGGATGTCCCAGCCCATGTTTTCCAAGGTGTTGTCCACAGTGTTGTCTGCCCTGCTCAAACACATGCGGAGCTACATCGTGTTCCCTGAGGTGGGGGATTTGCCTACAGTGAAGGGTGATTTCTATGCCCTTGGACATATTCCCAACATCATTGGTGCCATTGATGGGACACATGTTGCTTTGGTCCCCCCCAGCAGGAGTGAACAGGTGTACAGGAACAGGAAGAGTTATCATTCCATGAATGTCCAGATGGTCTGTTTGGCTGACCAGTACATCTCCCATGTTAATGCCAAGTTCCCTGGGTCAGTGCATGACGCGTACATCATGCGGAATAGCAGCATCCCTTACGTGATGGGTCAACTCCAGAGGCACCGTGTGTGGCTAATTGGTGACTCTGGTTATCCCAACCTGTCATGGCTACTGACCCCAGTGAGGAATCCCAGGACAAGGGCAGAGGAACGGTACAATGAGGCACATGGGTGGACTAGGAGGGTGATCGAGCGGACCTTCGGACTCCTGAAGGCCAGGTTTAGGTGCCTCCATATGACAGGTGGATCCCTAATGTTCTCACCAAAGAAGGTGTGCCAGATCATCGTGGCCTGCTGTATGCTTCACAACCTGGCTTTGCGACGACAGGTGCCTTTTCTGCAGGAGGATGGTCCAGATGGTGGTGTTGTAGCAGCTGTGGAGCCTGTGGAGAGTGAATAGGAGGAAGGCGAAGAGGACGACATAGAGAACAGGAACACAGTAATACATCAGTATTTCCAATGACACACAGGTAAGAATCCCCACCGGCATATTACATTTACTTAAAGACTGCTACCTCTCTACTGTCTGACCTTCTCCCCCAGTGTATGGTAACTATGTTGTGACTTTCCCTTCCGATTTCAGACATGTGGGCCCCACTGCGTGACATCTGCTTTGTTTCCCCATGGACTACAGCTGTGTGACAGTGGTATGTTGGCATCACAATGTAAATAAACATTTTGGCACGGTCATGTCTAATACATTAGTTCCAAATCACAGCTAGACTCCAGATTGTTTTGTGCAATAAGTGTGTTTATTACAGTGCTCTAAATTGGTGGGTGTTTGCAAATCGGTGAGGGGTGATGATGGAGGATTGTCCATGGCAGAGTCCAGACTATCAGTATCACAGGTGCATTGTCCAAATGCCTGTGGAAAGTGGAGCAGGGGCAGTTTAAGGTTGGACAGGGTGTCAATGTGGGACAGTGGGATGACAATCAGGGAGGTATCCTTTGCTGGCGGGGGTCTTGGCATCTTACTCTGTCTTCTTCCTGGATCTCAGGGCCCGCTTGCAGGGTGGTTCTCCTTCTGCAGGGGGTGGGATTCTGGTGGCCTGTTGGTCTTGTGTCGGGGCCTCCTGTCCACTAGTGCCGGCGGAGGTGGTAGGCAGTTCTTGGTCCATGCTACTGACAGGGGCCCTTTGTGGTGCCACAGTGTCCCGCAATGTGGTGACAACCTGATTGAGAGCCACTACGATGGTGCCCATGGCGGAACTGATGTTTCTTAGTTCCTCCCTGAACCCCATATACTGTTCCTCCTGCAGAAGCTGGATCTCCTGAAACCTGGCCAGGACCGTCGCCATAGTCTCCTGGGAGTGGTGGTAGGCTCCCATGATGGAGGTGAGGGCCTCGTGGAGAGTGGGTTCCCTGGGCCTGTCCCTCCCCTGTCGCACAGCAGCCCTCCCAGTTCCCCTGTTTCCCTAGGCCTCTGTCCCCTGGACCGTGTGCCCACTACCACTGCCCCCAGGTCCCTGTTGTTGTTGGGGTGGTGGGTTGCCTGGGTGCCCTGTAGTGGTGGACACACCGCTGATTGACGTGTCCTGGGGACAGAGGTATGGGCCCGCTGGGTGGGTGCTGTGCTGGTGTTCCCAGAGGGGGGAAGGTCTGCTGTGGCCTGTGGCTGTCTGAGGGGAACCGAGGTACCCGATGGACCGAGCTGGTCATCTAGATCCAGGGAGACAGAGCTGCTGTCATTACTGTGGGCCTCTTCTGGGGGTGAAGTGGACATTTGTGGACCCTCTTGCGTAGTGATGTGGCGTTCGGGTCCTGCAGGGGTATAAAAGTATGGTTATTGCTTCTGTGTGTGCCATAGCGTGCAAGGGGTGGGTGCCCGTGTACCCCAGTGCTGGCATTCCCTTGTGGGGGCTGTTGTGACGGTGGTTTGGGGGGGGATGTATGGGTATGTGCAGTGGGCAGGCTTTGGTGATGGGTGTCCATGCTTTGTGTACGCATGCAGGCCTTGGTGTTGGGATGGGTGGGTTGTGATCGTGAGACATTTGCAAGGAGTAGGTGTGATGGGGGTGGGGGTGAGGGTGGGGGTATGAGTTGGCATGCTGGTGGGGTGGGGGGGATGAAGTAGTGAAGCTTTGACTTACCAGAGTCCATTCCTCCGCCTACTCCTGTGAGGCCCTCAGGATGCAGGATCGCCAAGACCTGCTCCTCCCATGTTGTAAATTCTGGGGGAGGAGGTGGGGGTCCGCCGCCAGTCCGCTGCACCGCGATGTTGTGCCTGGATACCATGGAACGCACCTTCCCCCGTAGGTCGTTCCAGCGCTTCCTGATGTCGTCCCGATTTTTTGGGTGCTGTCCCACAGCGTTGACCCTGTCCACTATTCTGCTCCATAGCTCCATCTTCCTGGCAATGGTGGTGTGCTGCACCTGTGTCCCGAAGAGCTGTGGCTCGACCCGTACAATTTCCTCCACCATGACCCTGAGTTCAGCCTCCGAAAACCTGGGGTGTCTTTGCGGTGCCATGGGGTGGTGTGGGTGATGTGTGGGGTGAATGGTGTGGTGCTAAGTGTGGTGATGTGTATTGTTGTGTTGTGTGAAGTGCGTGCTGATATTGCTGGGTGACAGTGAATTGGGCGTCTGGGTGCTCGGATCTCTTTTCTCTGTGCGTGTTCACGAATCTCTAGGAGTGGGGGTTTGTGGGTGATGTGGGTGTGTGTTTTATATTGTTTTGGGTGTGTGGGAGTGGTGTTTGTATGTGTATCAGGTGTGTGTATTTGTAATTGTCCAATGTGGCTGTGTTTTGGAGATGTGTGTATATTTTGAGCGCGGCGGTGTGTACCGCCAATGGAATACCGCGGTTGAACTACCGCCGCGTGGATAAATGGGTGGTGATGTCATGGGCGTATATCTGTTGGCATGATGGTGGAGGTTTGGTCATCGCTAGTTTCTCGCTGACCTTTGGTGTGGCGGACTTTTGTGGATGTCTGTATTTTGGCGGTTTGCCTGTTGTGGGTCAGAATGACCGTGGCGGTTTACCGCGACCGCGGCGGTGTTATGGCGGTCTTCTGCACGGCGGTAAGCGCCTTTTACCGCCGAGGTTGGTATGACCCTCTAAGTCATCACATGTCCTGGAATGTTGGATACCACTTCATGGGCACTTGTTTGTATGCTACCCATGCGTCAGGCATTGGAAAATGCTATGTGGGTACGGTGTTTGTGACACTGAGTCCCAAAACCAATCCACAAATGTAATGTCACGCCACAGTTTGAGTCATATAAATGACCTATGTTTCTCCTGTGGCAGTGGAGGGCTAGCAGACCAAGCAGCACGTGTGCACATATTTCCAGTGGTTAATTGCACAAAGGTGTCCAGTGTGTGGGGCCATGTGTAGCCTGTGTCATTATTGGGGTCCATGTTGTCACAGTTACGTGCATGTCTACTCATGAGTCTGTGGAGCCATTTCCTGCATTAACAAAGTATCCTTCACGGCTGAATTGAAGGAAAGCCAAAGAGGAATTGAAAACACACATGGGTATAGTCCAGCTATGGCACTGCAGATGTTTTATGAGACTGACAACAGGGCAACCTTGGTGTGCTCACAAAGTTAATGAATCAGGAATTTTAAACCAGCAGGTTTCATCACAACAGGGTGGCCTCTAAAATTCCCACTGCAGCCGGGAACATCAATGCCTCTGTGCTGATTAATCTCACAGCTATTCACCACGCAAGCCCCATCAATATGTTGGGGGAAATGTGAATCAGTGTGTGGACTGTCAGGGTACATGTGTTGACATTTCATGCACTTTATCTAAACTTGTTTGTTGTGCTGGAGGCACCATACCCAATCCATGCATACAGCCATGGTACACTGTCACTATTTGTCACTCATGCTAACATGAAAACCTGGCAAGGGATGGGACATGATTAGGCTATTTGAAGACAAGCTCCATCCCATGATACGATAAGTAAACTGATTATGCTATACAATGTATTTGAGTATTCATTGTAGACCTACATGACACAATACCCCAGGAGGAGAGTGAGGGAATGGAAAGCAACTATGAGACAAATGTAGCCACAGGGAACCTTTATGGTGACACAAAGACAGGAACCAGTCAGGCTAACAGGATGCAGGGTCAATCAGGAACAAAAATGAACAAGGCAAATACACAATGAGCAGACTGAGACAGGTCAAAGCTGGAACAACACTGTGGAAAATGAAAACTGTATTTGTCTTGTGTGTTGGAATATAACACTATAACCCAAGGCCTGTGTTACCCTGGTGATTTATACGGCAATGCATAACAGTGTTATACATATAATGGCAGTTTCTATGCCGTTCCAGGCAGCTGCAAGGGCAGTGCATGTTCAAATGGCTGGTCTGCATGGAGGTGCACACAGGTGTGTGCAGCTTCAGTCTCTCACAATTCCTGTAGGTGAGAATCACGTTCAAAGGGCCAACAGTACCTTTCACATGGGAAGCAATGGACAGGTGATTACAGGTCCTACAGACTACAAGGCAGTGCATTATTTGACCAGAAGTCCATGCAGACAGAAGAACAATGACTATGGCATACCATACTAAAGAGGGAAGCACACTGGAGTCAGAATGTGAGTCTGGGTGTGTGTAGATGAGGAATGATCCGGGTACAAATATTCAATTTCCAGGGCCCCCTGAAGAAGGGTGGGGTGAGTCTGAGAACATGGCAGTGACAGGACTTATGACCTGGGATGGCATGTGCAGGGGATGTCTTGTGAGCAATGCTAGTCATACCTGAGGCACTCGTGCTATCCATTTGCTGCTTACATGGATTTCTTGTCACACATACTCCTTGCAAAGATAGCTGATGTCACACTTACTGCTGTCAAGGGTCTGGTCATACCTTCTTGTTACCAATGCTATAGCACATCCACTGCCTCATGCATGAGACATTTTTTTCCTTAGTGAATGATGGTGTCTTAGTTGTGTGCCATATGCTGGAATGAACCATGTTGCCTACATGTATGTGTGAAATAGCTGTGGTTCTCTGATATTGCCCTTCAAATATGAAATAGACAGGATATATGTCATTTACAGTGTGTGTGAAGTTGGGTGTACATTCATACCCATTAAATGTGATGTGGATTTTTCAGTATCCTAATATGTATTTCTGCAATGCTCCATGAGGCTACACTCTGATTATGATTCTTAGGGATAATGTGATGCAAAAATGATTACCCAGACCATGATATAGTGATTAGAATAGGTGTTTATTGACAATGGTGATGGTGAGTAGAGTTAAAAGAAATTTTGGACAATGTGTTGTCTCCGAAGCAATCCTGCAGCTATGTTTGGATGGTCCCCCTCATGTTGATGGATAACTTCCTCCTCTTCCTCCTCTTCAGGCATTTGTGGGTTGGGAATGTTCCTCCTTACACATATGTTGTGCAGGATGGCACAGGTAAAAATTATCTTGCAGACCATTTCTGGTGAGTATAGGAGGCTGCCTCCGGTGATGTTGAGGCACCTAAATCTTGACTTCAGGATGCCAAAGGTCCTCTCAACTATGGTGCGTGTCCTCCGATGTGCATCATTATAGGCACGCTCTGCTGCAGTGCTTGGGTTGGCAAATGGGGTAATGATCCATGGCTGGATCCCATACCCCTGATCAGCTGAAAGAGAAAATGAGTGAGAAAATGATGATGTTGCTTGCACCATGATTATCACTTTGCATGGCAGTTCTCTTGTGTTATCTGTGACTCATCGGTGTTTGTGTTATTGTGTGGAATCCTAGGCTTCTAGGATGTACCATCAGCATTGGGTTGTTTCATTATCTGAACTGGTGTTTGGCTGATTGACCGGATGTCCGCGGTATTTTTGTAGAGTTGCAGTTCATTGTGTACTCCCTTGCATTATGTCATGTGAAAGAGGTGTCCATGTGTCTTAACTGGGGGTGACATGATACTTCCATACATAGAATCAATTCCACAGTGGTGGTAACACGGTTGCATCTATATGGCCTGGACATACCATCCAATTTAACATATGCAATAGAATTAGTTAAACATCAGTGAGGCCCTTAGACTTGGCAAGGTGACAATGTACAACACATTTCTATAAGTTGTCAGCACTGAGGTGTTGTCAATTGACTATGTACAAATATCTCATGTGTGACAAGTTCTCTGCAGACCTATTTCTCTGCCCTTGCTGAGTGGTTGTGAGGTTGTCATTTTGAGTGTCAGAAGGTCCGTATGCCTGTACATCTGTTGTGTATATGTGTAATTGTCTCAAACCGTATGTGTAGGAATGTGCACTTTCAATATTGTCACATCAATATTTGTTCTTAGCACAGTCCACTTGCTTATTGGTAGTGGGCAATGTCAGAGCAGAAGTGATGTGAGATATTGGTACTGCCTCAATGATTCCATGTCACCTTCATTAGAATCATCATCATCGTGCTATGTGTCTCATGGTGTTTGACCTGCAGCGAAACACATTACACACCCCTTACACAGTACTTATTGCTTGGAAGGGTGTTTGATTGAGTGTTATTGATGTGATATTGAAAGATTAATCTTCCAAGTTGTTCTGCCAGTTAAGGCCATGTCATTGTCATTGTGTTGTTTTAAATTGTTCCCTTGTGTCTGTGAAGTGGTATCTGTTGTAATTTGGATCTGTCATTTGTCAATAGGTGTGTATCCAAATGAGTCAGGATATCAAACATGGCTAGCAGTGTCACAACCTCAGTGTCTTCCTGGCCACGTGTCAATGTAGTGGTGTATGTGTTGTGTGTCCTACAGGGTTGCTGTGCAGTATGTATGTAAGTAGGTTTCTGTACTTACCAACAAGTAGGCCATTTCCATATGGAAGTGTTGATTGATGGTGCAGTGACGGAAGATGAATGAATCATGTACACTCTCAGGATACTTTGCCACGATGTTGGTGATCAATCCCCGGTGATCAACAACGGCCTGCACATTGATGGAGTGTGTGTGCTTTCTGTTGCGGCATAGATGTTCGGTTGCAGCAGGTGGCACAATGCGTACATGTGTGCAGTCAATGACACCAAGCATGTGTGGGAAGCCATTGATTTGATAGAAGCCCTGTTTGGTCTCCTGCTGCTTCTGCTGTGTGTTGTGGAAGCTGATGTGGCGGGTGTGAGGGAGATGATGGCATCCAATACCTTGGGTAGGAAGGCAGAGAATGAGGGCTGTGAGATCCCGGCAACCAGGGCACCAGTGGTTTGAAAGGAGCCATTTGCCAACATGTGGAGTACAGCTAGCAGCTTGGTTTCTGGTGGAATGGTGTAGGGTGTCTGCAAGCTGGGTGCCAACTGTGGCTCAATGTTGAGCAGCAGCTGCTGAATGGCTTGACAGTTGAGTCTGTACCTCTGGATGATGTCTTGTTGCCGGAGTCCTAGAAGGGTTGTCCTGGGGCAGAATATCCTCTCCTGCCTTCTGCGTCGCCTTTGGGGTCCCTGCTGGTGTTGTAGAAGCCGCTGTTGTTGGTCCTGTGCTCTGGGTCGGCGTGCATGCTGGATGAAAAGCACCTCCATGTCTTCCTTTTGGAGCTCTGCTGTTGCTTGTGTTGTGTTTTCCTTAAGTAGTGGTATGTTTGCCCCATTTTAATGCCTGCCCTGACCCAGGCATTATTTTTTGACGCAAATTGGGCTGTGTGCCATTTTCCGACACCGCCTCCTGATTTTTGCGCGGTAGCATAAATCTGGCACACAGGTGTTTAAGTCATTTCTTGGACGGGAACGCCTACCTTGCACGTCATTAACGCAAGGTGGGTTCCGGCATCCAGAAAATGTCACACACAGCGGACTTTTTCCGTTCGCGGGCGTCAAAGTTTAAATATGGGGCAAGGTTTGCGCCGAATGTGGGTCAACATTTTTGACGTACATTCGGCGCAGACAGAGTATAAATATGACCCTTAGTCGCTTAATCGAACCCCAGATTGGGTTTTGCATATTTCAGTACTATTCCTAGAGCATCCCTTTCTGTTGGCCTCTTTTTGACTGTCCGGCTTCTTGGCCTTCATCATATTCTGATAAGGGAGATTCACTTTACTACACAAATGGAGCTTGTAGGAAGTGGAACTTCTGGGGCCTGCGGGCACCCCATCCTGCCCCCACTTGTCAGGGGCAGTTGAGGGAGATGATTCTACTGAACAGGGCATCTTTAGAATAGTGGAGTACTTTTGTGTTTACATTAATAGCCATGGGTGCTGCAGGAATCTAATGAAGAGGAGTCATGCCCAATTTCTCGAACCCTTCTTACTTGTGATTTAGAAATGGTAGGAAAACCCTTTTTTAGGTTAGAGCTGTGCTTGTGAAATCTATTGTATTGAAAATCAATCTTAAAAGGGGCTTGCTCGATCCCCGCTCTTGCCTTTCATTAGTTCCTGTGCTTGCAACTTGCTTTTTTTCCATTTCTGTTGGCTGCAGCATACTATTTCTTGCATGTATCAATGCTTGTTCTTTGTGTTTGCTCACTCTCCCGTGCCCTGAGTACTGTTTTCATCTGCTTTGGTGGCACTTCTTTCTAAATAGCAACTATGTCTCTGCTTGTTTCCTTTGTGAGCAAGTGTGTTTGTCACCTGCATTTGAAATGTGCTGCTGTGCTTCTTTTTAAATAGCGCAAGCAGTCGCGGCTTGCGGGGATTCCTATCAATGGGGCGGTGCGCGTGGGGGGGGAATTAATACGATTTTTAAAAAATAATTTTAAAAACTTACCTCTGCTCCGGCGCTGCTCCTCTGGTGCACGCAGGCACAGGCTCCCAGCCTGCCAAGCTGTTACTCAAAGCTTCGTCAGGATTGGCTGGGAGCATGTGCTGGAGAGAGCCCTGTATGCATGTGTGTTTGGCTGGCCCGAGATGGCTGGCCAAACACATGCGCACTGAGGAGAGTGCACAGTGCACTCCCCTCTGCTCATCATCCACAATGCCCCGCCCCTTTCACAAGGAAAGCATAATAACCTCTGTTTATTATCCTTTCCTTGTGAAAAGATCTGCAGCAGTTGCAGCAGGGGGAATGGTGCAACACTCTTCCACCCTTATGGAGGAGTCACCCCTGAGCGCTTTAAATGACCAACAATTACATTACAGAAGAACACGTTAATTGTTGGTAGGCACAGAATTACAGGATGTTGAGCCGATGCCCAGGCTCGAACGTGGCTTCTCAGCGCCAAGGGCGGCAGTTCTGGCCATTACGCTACATTCTCTGTCTTGTTCTTTCTTGAGGTATTTTCGGTACGTCTTGTTTTTCATTCCAGCATCGCATTCCAGTTCATGGCTTCCCCATCCTTCCCACCACCCCACTTCCTTTCGCTGCATGCCTCTTCATTCGTTGCTTCTTGTTTTTGCTGATTTTAAAATGTCTTTTAGGATGGCTTTTTACTCATTTGACAGTTACAATGGCGCTTTGAGGCCGGATCAAGGACTTGATTTGCACCCCGATAAAGTGCAAGAAATGTGCATTTCTAAAGACATCAGCCATTAAGGTCGTGTCAGGTCTGGTGGGCAGCCTGCAGCCCGGTTTCTGTTTTCATAAAAAGCTGCGCTGGGATCCTTGAATGTTCAGATGTGAGACCGACGAGGCAGCACCTGTCTGACCTAAAACAGGGGTGGAGGTGGGCGGTTGGGTCAGACAGATTAGGGGCAAATGCATCTGCTGCAGAGGCCAGTGAAATCACCAGCTCAACAAGCTCGGGTCAAAGCCGGGTCTACTCGGCCCTTCATCCCTCCAACATCAATAAAACAAATGCTACTGGTTTTAAACAACACCAAACGCACCTGCTGCTTAGGGCATTAAAGAACTAACGCTGCAAAACATTTACAACAAATTCTATGTCAAAAGTAAAACAATTGCACCGCACACAGTCACAAGCGCATCAAAACACTTGACCGCATTTACTAAGGGAAGGAGCCGGTGTCGATGTCCCACCCTCTCAGTTACCCTAGTACTAAAACCACATTGCATGTTTAAATGAAAAGTAGCTACAGGAAGAAGGAAGGTGCTGGCTCCGGTGGTCTCGCCTCCCTGTGTCCTGTTGTCAGGTTGTAGCTGTTTTGACACATTGAGAATGGAGGGGCTCGCAGAGAGAGAGACCCGGTCTAGTCTCTCCGCCGGTACTTTCGGGAAGGAGAAGTGACGCAGAGAGACAGGATTGGAGGTAAGTAGGTGGGGTGGGACTAGGGGAGGGTGTTTAAAAGGGCTCTAAGGGGAGGGGCTGGCCTCTTTCCGCACCGCTCATCGTGCGATCAGGAATTTGGTCGGTCCCTGGTGGGTGAATCAGTTTTCAAAGGCAAGCTTGTTTAATTCTGCATTCTGCCTTCAGCACCATGGCAACAAGTCAGGACGCGGAGGCTGTGAGGGCCATGCTTTGCGTGTTAGGCGAAGCCGGCTGAGCTGACTTTCTCAGGCCTGGTGTCCTCAACCAGGCCTGGGACGGCTCAGGTAGCGGCTGTGGTAGCCACTTTTGTGTCCCCAGAATGGGCAAAAAAGCCCAAGAAAACAGTGGGGCGCGTACGTGTCAATCCCCTTGGGGCCACAATCTGTGGGTGAGTCAGGGGAAGAGTAGACAGTGGAGGATGCTGGGGTTGGGGCCCACACAGATGGGGGCCTTTTGGGACAGAAATGGCAGCTGATGAGCACTGGGCCTGGCAGGAAGTGGATAATGGGGACAAGAAGTAGCAGGACCCAGTACAGATATGGCGCCCTTGGACCTTTCCTTGCCCAGAGGTGGCACAGATATAGGTAAGAGTGGGGGGCCTTAATTGAAAAAAGAAGGGCAAGAGTGCTGTCAGGACAGGGGGTGGGGCAGTCAAGGCCAGGGTCTAGGAGGGAGTGGGGGCGATTGCCCACTTTAAGGCAGGGAGTGGGCAGGCAGAGAAGGCTGGGGGAGGGCATGGAGTGGGGCAAGAGGGTGTAGAGGTGGGTGGGCCAAGAAAGAGCAGGTTGGACCTGGGTGATGTATGGGACCTAGAGGCCAGAATTCAGGAACAGCGGCGTATAGTGGCAGAGACAGAGGAGAGGTGGGCACAGTTGTGTAAGGACAGGGATGGGGCATGGGCAAAGGGTAGGCAGCTAAAGAGGGCAGCTGAAGTAGTGGAAGGTATGGGACCTTTGCCCCAGACACCAGGTCGCACACAGCCATGAAGGGCGGGGAGGGACAATACCAGTGTTTGAGACTGGCATAAAGAAGGTGATGCCAACGGGGCGCAACACGGCCTCAGCACCTTGGTCGGAAGCACTAGAGGGGTCTTTGTTGGCCTTCTGTACAACGCAGGATCAGGGTCAGCGCAGAGATGGTGTGCGCCATGCAGGTCTCGCTGAAGATTCGTCAAATAATGTGCTGATGAGCGGTGGTGTTGGCAGCAGGTGGGAGATGGATGAGGATGATGTGGTGGAACTCGATCATGATGAGGAGATGGATGATTGGGAGGACGGGGAGATTCGTGAGGCAGAGGTGAGCAGCAGCAAAGGGAGGGGGAGAGGGCGCAGGAATGGCACAACCCCTTCTTCTGTTTCTTTCTTGCAGGATCACAAGGCTGGTGGCGAACCACAAGAGGTGCGGCAAAGTCTGGCACATGGTCGCGGGCACAGAAGGTTTCATGGCCTTTGGTGACACGAGGAAAAGGTAAGGGTGAATGGTGGTCGGTGTGGGGTGACTGTTCAGGCTCCAGTGGGGCCAGTACACATAAGTCTATTGGGGTAGGCGATTGACACGCTTGCCGAAGGGGTCACGCAGGTCGGTGACAGTACAAAGGTTAAGAGCGCAGGTGCGTCAGCTGGGAGCGAGTCAGGAGACAAGGCGGCTGGGGAGGCTCAGGAGTCTTAGGACAAGGAAGGGGGGGGGGAAAGAAGTGGCTTCCATATATGGGTTTAGCTGCGCCATTGGGCTCTCTTGTAGCGAACAAAACAAAGGCTAGGATATGGAAGCATGAGTATGTAGATGTCTTTAAGCTCTTACATAGGGATATACAAGCCAAGGAGGTCTCTAAGGAGGAAGAGTGAAAGTTGGCTTGCAGGACGAGAGTCCTCATTACTATGGATAACTGGACCTTGGCATTTTTTATTTTTGCGAGTATATACTGTGAAAAGTTCCCAGACAGGGCCATAGCGCTCTTTAAATACATGAAGATTATATGGAAAGCCCATATGCACTTCAGGGGTTTCACTTGGTTGACCTATGAAGAGGAGTGTAGGGCAAGAATGAGTGTAAATCCTGATAAGCCTTGGGTAGATGTAGATCTGGAGTAGTGGATGCAGTGGATGGCGTCGTCGCAGTCCACGGCATCTACACACACTGCGAATGGACTGCCAGTGGTCTGCAAGCCGTTTTCAGGCCTGTCCCGCCCAAGGAGGGGCAGGTGTGGGTCAACGGACCCCAGTAGCCACGACAGGAGCCTGCTGGAACTTCAATAAAGGTTTTTGTTCCAGACACTCCTGCAAATTTAAACATGATTGCTCCAAATGCGGGGGTCGACACCCGGTTACGCAATGTTTTTCCCTCTCTAGCCCAGCTGAGCAATGGAGAGCGCTCAAGGGACGAGGCATGCAGGGTGCTCCTGCGCCAAAGAGCTCCTACGCCAATTAGGCTGGAGGCTCTTCTACCCTGGCTACACAACTACCCGGATAAGGCCACGGCTTGTAAGTTAGCATGGGGTTTTCGGGAAGGTTTCTGGGTAAGTTATCAGGGTCCGAGAGTGAGGAGGTGGGCAGACAATTTGCAGTCTGCTAGAGAGATGCCACAAGTTGTAAAGGATAAAGTGGCTAAGGAAGTGTCCTTTGACAGAATTGTGGGCCCTTTTATGAATGGCCAATTAGGGACCTTATGATCTCCCCTTTGGGCGTGGTACCACAAAAGGTGCCAGACGAGTTTCGCCTGATTCATTATTTGACATGGCCGGAGGGTGCTTCGGTTAATGATTTCATTGCACCAGAAGATACTAAAGTGGTGTACGCATCTGTGGACGATGCCATCATACTGGTCGGGGGGTGCGGCAAAGGAGCGGAGTTGGCAAAATGCGACATCCAATCAGCTTTCAGTCTGCTGCCGATACACCCAGAGGATTTTGATCTGTTGGGTATGCAATTTGGTGGGGCAATCTATGTTGACAGAGTTCCCCCAATGGGTTGCACCACTTCTTATGCACTTTTTGAGGTATTCAGTACCTATTTACAGTGGGATTTTGTCAAAATAAGTGGGCATTGTGCGGTGACTCACTATTTGGATGATTTCCTTTTTATAGGAACAGCAGGATCTGGGGATTGTGGGAGGGCCCTGGTTTCTTTTCAGGATTTGTCTCAACAGGTTGGGATGCCTTAGGCTCCCAAAAAAAAGAAGGACCACATTGTGTGCTGACTTTTCTGGGCATTGAATTAGATGCGGATGCTTTGGTTGCTAGATTGCCAGTGGCTAAGGTGGCGGAAATGTTGGAGTTCTTGCGAAGTGTGCATGTATTGCATAAGATTGACCTACGCACAACACAGAAGCTGTTGGGTTACCTCAACTTCGCTTGCAGGGTAGTCCTGGGGGTAGGACTTTTTGTAGGTGGTTAGGTTTAGCTATGTCTGGAGTGGTACTGCCACATCACCGGATACCTGTGTCGGTAGGTGTGAGAGAGGATATCAGGGTGTGGGAAAACTTTTTGACACAGTTTAATGGTGTCTCTATGTATTTCTGTAAAGAAGACACAGTTTGGCAGGTGCAGATTTTCTCGGATGCAGCGGGGGTCACAGGTGATGGGCTTTTTTGGGACGGGGAATGGTGCGCAGAGTCATGGCCCTGGCAATGGTTACAGCAGGGTAGAAGCATTGCTTTTTTAGAATCTTTTCCGCTCCTGTTGGCATTGGTGGTATGGGGTCACGAGCTTGCTAATAGAACTGTGGTTTTTTCATGTTGACAACATGACAGTTGTTGAGTTAGTAAACAGGCAGAGAGTAAAAGATCTCAGGGTGTTACTTTTATTGAGGCAGTTCATGCTTAAATGCTTGTCATTAAATGTTTTCAAAGCTGCGCACATACCTGGGGTATACACCGAGATTGGAGATTCCCTGTCTCGTTCACAGTGGCAATGTTTTTGCGGCCTGGCACCAGGAGCAGAGCAGAACAAGACTACAGTCCCAGCAGACAATTTGGAGTGGGAGGCGTGATGATCACTGGGCTGGTGGAGATGTCTTTAGCGGAATCCATCCGGCGGATTTACCAACTGGCATGGTTGGATTTTCAGTCCTTTGAGAATTTTTCGGGCAATTTTTGGTTACAGACTGCTAAAGACCTTGAGTTGAGCGCGTTGCGCTTTGTGCTTTTCCTGATACAAAAAGGTCTGTCGCCCGCTACCATTGGCGGTAAACTGGCAGGGGTTTCCTTTTACGGAAAGCTATTTTTTGGCTATGATCCAGCTAAGGATACTTTTTTGGGGAAGATGTTGAAAGGCTGGGGTAGGGTCAGAGTAGGTTCGGTTAGGGCGGCCAGGGAACCCATTACATTGTTGCTTGAATTATTGCACGTTTTGCCTGTGTGTTGCGTAAATGATTACGAGTTGGCGCTTTTCGGTTAATGCATGTGTGGATTTTTTTGGCGCCTTTAGAGTGTGTAAGATTTTGGGGGTAGGAAGAGCGGTAGGTGTGAAGGTTGGGGAAGTTTGTCTGCATGGGGAGCGTTTGGGCATCTGGCTCAGGCGATCCAAGACTGATCAGCTAGGGAAAGGAAAATGGGTGTGGTTGGAGAAAGGTGGTAACGTAGTGGCATGTCCAGTTTTGGAATGGCTGAGTTTACGGAGTGTGCGGGGGGATTCAAGAGAGAAAGGGGTTTTTACGCATGTCTGATGCTAAGCTTATGGTTTTCCAGCTTTTGCACGTCTTAAGGATGGCTTTTCGGCAGACAGGTCGCCAAGCTCTTGATTTTGGTACACATTCATTCTGAATTGGGGCGGTTACTGCTGCGGCACATTTAGGTTGGGACTGAGCAAAGATCAGGAGTATAGGGAGATGGAAGTCTAGATGCTGCGAGCATTAAGTGAGGCCTTAGGGTGGTGCGATTAGTCTTGCAACAGCTTGCGTCAGTGCAGGGACTATGTTGGGGTTTAGGGTCTGGGAACATTTGAAAAAAACAATATTACAGTTTGTTGAAGCCCCTTTAACAGTTGAGACCGTTGCCTTATACATCACACCCACCGTTGAAACATCTGGGCATACAAACAACATCCTTGAATTCTTGAACAAGAAGGCCCAAGCATAATATGCCAAATCTGGTACAGCCAATCCTCCCTTTTGTCTTCTTCTACGTAATTTCTTCCAAGATATCCTTGGCCCCTTTGAACTCCAAATAAAAACATTTATCGCCTGCTGCATTTTATCCAAATATCCTTTATGCATTGCCAGAGGGATCGCTGCAAACACAAAATTCCATTTAGGCAAAATAAACATTTTAATTAAATGTACTCTCCCGAGTATCGTCAAAGGGAGATGTGCCCATTTCTGCAACATACCTTTACACTAAGCTAACAATTTTCGTTCATTCCTTTCAACTAACTCCTTAAGATCATGAGTCACTAAAATACCTAAATACCGTACTTCCTGTTTACTCTGTATCAACCCTGCCTCAATATTCCATTCCAATTCTTTGACTGTATTAAAAGCCAATGGTAAATTATTAGTGTATATCAGAAGATCATCTGCATATAAAGATATTTTTTTTCCCAACCATTGCAGCAAAAGGGCGGGATGAGACTGACTGTTTTTCCTAATCTTTCTAGCAAATGGTTCAATAGACAGGTTAAACAAAACAGGAGAAAAGGGACAACCCTGCCTAGTGGATTCTTTCATTCATCCATGGAAGGTCCTTTCAGGTACTGGATAGATCGTGTACTTCTAGGCGTACTCTCAGCAACTGTGGAGTGCCACAGGGGTCTGCTCTGAGCCCGCTACTCTTTAATATCTACATGCGACCATTAGCAGAGATTGTTGAGCCATTTGGACTGAACCTGGTGTCCTATGCAGATGATACTCAACTGATTGTTTCCCTTTCCAATACTCATCCGGATATGGGGACAGCACTGGGTCCCTGTCTGAAAGCAGTTGCTGCATGGATGTCAGGAAGTAAATTGAAGCTCAATGATGAAAAAACTGAGGTCATGTTCTTTGGGCTAACAAAAACCTCCTCTATCAATCCAAGCATATCAATAGGAGTGCCCACTCTCCCGCCCCCTAAATGTCTTATTAAAAGCCTTGGGGTGTGGCTGGACCCCCAACTTTCAATGTCACAACACGCCAATAGAATAGCTGGAACCTCCTTTGCTCTGCTTAGGACTTTGAGGAAGGTTTTAACAATACTGCCTTTACTTGCCAGGAGACTGGTTATTCAGGCACTGATAGGTTCTCGTCTTGATTATGGCAATGCCCTGTTTGTAGGCTCGCCAAGATATGTGATACAAAGACAACAGAGGGTGCAAGACGCAGCTGCACGTTTACTTCTAAATACACCTAAACATCATTCCATACGGGCCGGAATTTCGTCCTTACATTCGCTCCCAGTGGATAAAAGGATTCAGTTTAAGGCTTTATGCCACATTCATAGAGCTATATTCGAGCATGGCCCTGAAATGCTCAAAACTCCAGCATCTGTTTACATCCCGGCCAGACAGCTCAGATACTCCTCAGCTATGCTGGTCAGAGTTTCAACAGTGAAGAAAGTAAGATGGGGAGGAAGATCTTTGTCATATCAAGGTGCTTTACTCTGGAATAGCCTTCCTCTTAATATTAGATCAAATTCACAAGAGATTCCATTCAGGAAGGCCCTGAAAACCTGGTTATTTAAAGCTTAATTCCTATATGAATTTAGACGGTGATAAGTCCGTGTTGCAGCATAAGCGCTACGAGGCCTCTGGGCAGTTTAGGCGCTATATAAGCAATTATAACATAACATAACATAGTGCCTCTAGAAATTGTGATAGGCCCTGTGAGATTCCCATTAACCAACACCTTGGCAAAAGGCGCCATATATATCTGATCGATAACCCCACAGAACTTAGGCCCATATTTATACTTTTTGACGCTAAACTGCGCTAACGCAGTTTAGCGTAAAAAAATTTAGCGCCGTCTAACGCCATTCTGAAGCGCCATGCGGGCGCCGTATTTATGGAATGGCGTTAGCCGGCGCTAGCAGACCGGCGCTGCCTGGTGTGCGTGGAAAAAAACCACGTAGACCAGGCAGCGCCGGCGTAGGGGGAAAATGGCGTTAGGGCATCTTAAAATGGGGCAAGTCAGGTTGAGGCAAAAAAATCGCCTCAACCCGATTTGCGCCATTTTTTTCGACGCCCAGACGCCATTTAAATGACTCCTGTCTTAGTAAAGACAAGAGTCATGCCCCCTTGCCCAATGGCCATGCCCAGGGGACTTATGTCCCCTGGGCATGGTCATTGGGCATAGTGGCATGTAGGGGGGCACAAATAAGGCCCCCCTATGCCACCAAAAAAAATTAAAAATATAAAAAATTATACTTACCTGAACTTACCTGAATGTCCCTGGGGTGGGTCCCTCCATCCTTGGGTGTCCTCCTGGGGTGGGCAGGGGTGGCAGGGGGGGTCCCTGGGGGCAGGGGAGGGCACCTGTGGGCTCATTTTGAGCCCACAGGCCCCTTAACGCCTACCCTGACCCAGGCGTTAAATAGTGGTGCAAATGCGGGGTTTTTTGACCCGCCAACTCCCGGGCGTGATTTTTGCCCGGGAGTATAAATACGACGCATTTGCGTCGCCGTCATTTTTTTAGACGGGAACGCCTACCTTGCATCTCATTAACGCAAGGAAGGCGTTCACGGAAAAAAATGACGCTATTTGCCCATACAGTGGCGCTAGACGCGTCTAACGCCAAAGTATAAATATGGTGTTAGTTTTGCGCCGAAGTTGCGTCGAAAAAAACGACGCTAATTCGGCGCAAACGGAGTATAAATACGGGCCTTAGTTCCTAAATCGGCCCGCCTTAAAATTGATTTTAAATAATTCCAATTTACCTGGTCGAAGCCTTTCATTGCATCTAAAATAATAATTGCCAACGGTGACCCGAAAGTTGTAGCCAAATCTATCGCCCGATGCAAGTATCTGCCTTTAGAAAAGCCTTTCTGGTCTGGGTGCACCAGGTTATTGATTATCTTACTCAGCCTGTCCGCTAAGATTTTAGCTAATAATTTATAATCGCTATTCAACAACGATATAGGCCTATAAGAAGCACATTTCGCTGGGTTTTTATCAGGTTTCAAAATTAATGAGATAACAGCCTCCTTCCACGAAAAAGGAATACTATTGCCATGCTCAAAAATCCCCCCAAACAAATCTGTCAAGGCTGGGATTATCGAATCCCCTAATGCCTTATATACCTCCACTGGGATACCATCAGGGCCCAGAGCGGTCCCAGTCTTACTGCTATTCAAGGTTCTCCTAATTTCCTCTGGCGTAATTGGGGCGTTCAGTGTTTCCCTTTCCTGCGGTGCTATACATAAAGATATATCAGACCCCAACCAATCCGTCACCATGTCTTCTCCCACCTCTAACTCCTCCGAGTACAATTGTGTAAAAAAAAATTGAAAAGCAGATTCAATCGCAGCATTGTCCGTTCCTCTTTCTCCTGACTGCTCCATTTCAATCTCCTTAATATAGTTCCTTACTCGATCTGCTTTACATTTCCAGGCTAACAACTTCCCAGCATTTTCCCCATACTCAAAATGAGCCAATTTGCTTGTGTTGGAAAATGGGTTATTGGTAGGGCAGGTAGGTACCTACACCTAGCAACAAGCCACAAACCTCCACATAAGTACAGTTAGGTCTCAGTAAATTAATCCCAGCTCAACCCTTGGTAGCTTGGCAACGAGCGTCAAGGCTTAACTTAGGAGACAAAGTGTAAAGCATTCAAATATCACAAAACAGTAATTAAATAAAACACAGGAAACAGTTTAAAAATCCAAAACCAATTTATAAAAATAGCTTATATTTTTATCTTTAAAATGACACAAAAACGATTAAAATCGGTTCAGGGGAACCGGAGATATGAATTTTTAAAGTATTATTATTTTCTAGCGCTTAGAAACAAAAAGCGCCAATCGGGTCATCTGGTTGCACCAGGACCGGGGCAAAGTCAAACTTTCAGGCCGACCGCGATGGAGCCCTGCTCGGCTACAAGTCGCGGGAGGCCTCGGTTAAAAAGTTACCTTCTGACTTAGTCTCTTTTTTGATGTTTTTCTTCCCCGGGACGAACCGGCCAGTTGAATCCGACCTCCTGGAGCCCTTGTCCGGATACGCGAAGTCGGTTTCCTCGGTGGTGATTTTTACCTTCGGACTTAGTCGTTTTTTCGAGATGAAAATCCTTCGACCGGGGTAAACCTGGATCTTGATCCGACGTCCATGGAGCCCTTCTCGGATACGATGGCTGGGAGGTCCCGGTCAACTTTTTACGTTTGGACTTAGTCTCTTTTTTGGATGTTTTTCTTTACCGGGACGAACCACGAAGTCAGGCCGGGTCGCGGTTGAGGCAAGCCGGCTAGAATTTCCGCGTCGGGTCGGTCACTTTATGGAGCTTTTTTTCAAAAATTCTCCAATCTTTTCCAAACTTCTGGGGCTTCACCCAGATGTTCTTTTAAGGTTCTTTTGGGGTCCACAGCTCACCCCAAGGGTCCAGAAGTTCTGTGATGGTCCTTGGGGGGTGCGGACTTCAACTCCCAGAATGCACCTGGCGCAAACTCCTTTTTGGCTACTGGACAGTGGTCAGCTGGTCGCTTTCTTCAGGAGTTGGTGCAGGGGACTCTGGTTTAGCAATTTTTCACCTGTAGCAAACAGGGAGTCCCTCCTTGAACCAGTTGAAGCCAGGCAAAGTCCTTCTTGTGGTGAAGCCCAAGTGTGCAGCTGGTGCAGTCCTTCTGAGTGCAGGGTCCAGGTGCAGGCCAGGGGTCCAGCAGGGCAGTCCTTCTTCTTCTTTAGTTCCTTTCTTGTTGAATTCTGGAGGGGATCTGAGGCGTGGGTGCAGGTCTGCCAGTTTTATCCTTGCTCCTGGGTGAAAAGCAGGGGGGCCCTGGTTCTCCAATCAGGGACAGGGTCGTCCCCCTGTGATGACCACTTCCTGGGAAGTGTGGCAAAAATCCATCCCAGAAGGCAACAGTCTCTAAAAATCCAAAATGGATGAATCTGATTTTTGGAGGAGAGATCTGGCTGAGCCCACCCACTGGTGTGGCTAAAAATCATAAACACACCCCTCTCCTGCCCTCTCCTAATCTAATCAAGGGGGCACCTAGCTGTCTGGGTTTGCAGGATGTGGGGGTGTTGCTGGGTGCTCCAGATGTCCTTCTCTGCCTTTGAAGACCAGTTTGGCAGCCCTCCCCCTTCCTGCCTCACCATCTGCTGAGGGGAGATTCTCTCCCCCAAGCACATTCCTTTGTGTGAAGCCAGGCCACTTCACACCTCATTAAAGTAGCCTGGCAGAAGCTGCTGCAGGCTGGCCAATCAGAGCACAGCAGCAAAAACAATGCTGAGCTGAAATTGGCAACTTTTTAGGTAAAGTCTAAACTTTTTACCTGAACTAGTTATATTAAATCCAACAACTGGAAGTTGTGGGATTTATTATAACAATCAATTTGATACCAAATTCTTGGTATGTAACATTTAAGGAGACTTTAAAATTTAAAATAAAGTCTGCCCATTCTAGCCTATGAAGGCCATTTACTTCAATGAGGGAAAAACAAATTTGGCTGTTTTTACCTCACCAGGGCTTATAAATCTATTTTTATAAAGTCCCTGCTTATAGTTACATGGCACCCAGCCCTAGGGGCACATAGGGCACTTATTTGTAAAAATAAGGTAGTTTAAGACTTTGGAAGTACCTTTAATTCCAAAGTCGAATTTGCATATAACTTTAATTTAAAAGCAGTCAGCAAGGCAGGCTTGCTTTTAAAATGACACTGGGCACCTCAGCAATGCACCTAGGTGTGCACCACCTAGGCTGTGGTCCCTAAACCTACATGCCCTACCATATATTAGGGACTTATAGGTAGGTTAACTTAGCCAATTATAATTAGCCTAATTTGCATATCCATTTTACACAGAGCACTGGCCCTGGGACTGGTAAGCAGTACCCAGGGCACAGCCAAGAGTCAGTAACCACCAGTACCTATCCAGAAAGAGTGGGGGTGATCAGGCAAAAAAAAGGACTTTCCTACAGCTTGCCTCCCATCTCCTTAGAATTCTTACCTGTAATACATTCTCCAACTGTTTTCTCAACCCATCCAAACTAGCCCTCAAAGCCTCTGTCTCACCTGATTCTATCAACTCAACCTTATACTTCAGCATTTCTTGCTCTAACAAATTATTTTCATGTTCTAAACAGTTTATGCTTCTGATATGAGATATTCGTTATCTCCCCCCTGATAACAGCTTTAAACGTATCCCATACCACTGACACTGAGGCGGACCCTACATTTACACTAAAAAAGAATTCTCCTGGTCCAATAGTAAAGAGCGGTCAATGGTCCACCGATTACTGATTATTCTCTGCGGGAAACTCATATCTAGCACAACCGCGGAATGGTCCGATAAGTGAGAGGGCAGATAAACTATCTTTTTCACAGCCTCTCTCAAGCGTAAATCTAATAGGAAATAATCAATTTGGGAGGCATGCCTGTATTTCTTATTGAAAAAAGAGAAGTCCCTACTATTCCCCACTCTTTGTCTCCAAATATCGCACAAACCAAATTCTTTCATCATCCTCCTTAAATATTGTTGCGATTTGGGAGTGCCTCTCGACTTACAATTATCCCTATCCAGCTCACTATCTAACACCACATTAAAATCACCCATCATAATACCTGGGTCCAAGAATTCAAGAAGCTGAGAAAAAAGCCGTCTCAGAGGTTCTATATCATCACAATTAGGGCCATAGTACCCTACTAAAACACAATTACGACCATTAAACTGTTCTTTAACTACAACACACCGCCCTGCTGTATCCAATCTTACCTCCAATATTACTACATTTCCCTGTTGTAACCGTTTAAACAAAATAGCCACCCCTTTAGTATGATAATTGTGCTCTGTACATGCAAACGCTTGAACTCACCTCAGCTTTTTTATTACGCTCATACACTCAGCTTTTGCTAAGTGGGTTTCTTGCAAAACCAAAATTTGTGCAGTTGAATCATGCAAATACTGCAATATTCGATCCCTTCTTCCTCTCGTCCTCAGACCATTAACATTCCAAGAGAGAATTTGCAAAGATGTACTCCCTGTCCCCTGGCCTCTCCCCCTACTAGCTATCTCTCAAATATTGCAAGACAAATAACTGGGTTGAACAAGGCACTTTTTTCTTTTTTTTTTTAATACTCCTCCCCCTACAAGCCCCGCCCTACCCAACCCCCCAACTCCTGTTCCCCAGCCACCCCACCCGTGGAAACCCCCCCATATGAAGACCATAGTTGGTCCAAATTTTAGAACCCCCCCGCATTCCTGGGTGATTTAACTTAGATAACCCCTAAAACAACGCTATTTTACAGTCTGCCCACTTTTAACTACTTCAAATAGTTCATCCGCATCAGTCGTATCTCTAATATTATACATTTTGTTATTGTACATAACCCGGAGAAAGGCTGGAAATTTCAACTGAGCCAAAAAACCCCAGAGTCTTAAATATCTCCAAACGCTTCCCGAGCTCCCACTGCCTGTCTATAGTAGATCTAGATAAATCAGACCTAATCTCAAAGACAACATCATTCACTTTTAAAGATTTTTGTTTTAACGCTCTAGATAAGATCTTCTCTTTCATCTCATATGTCAAAAAATGTATCAAAGTTCTCTGAGGTTTACTACTATTCATCCGCATCCTAAAAGGATCCCGATGGACTCTCTGAATATCCTTTCCGATTTCCTCATCACTCTCCTCCAGTCCCACTGCCGATTTGATTAGCGAGACCACAAAGGCTTTGAGATCGTTGCCTTCCGCACCTTCTGACACTTTCAAAAGTCTTAAGTTATTTCTTCTTGAGTAATTTTCCAATTGCTCAATCCTATTTTTTAATACCTGCTCATTTCCCTTCAGTGCGTCAATCTCAACCTTATGTTGACCCAGTTCCTCCTTCATACCGCCCATAGCCTCTTCAAGAACCTGAGTTCTCTCCATTAAGCCATCGATCTTTCTTTCTAACACTGTGCAAACCTCTCTTATCTCCCCTTGATTTACTTCTGAATTCGCAAAGCCTCTCTTTACATCCTCCGAGATGGACAAAATCAGTGCCTCAAATGAGGAGCTCTGGGAAAGCGAGGGGGCGGAAACAGCTTGAGAGGTTTCTTCAACAACCGTAAGAAAAGGAACTGGTATCAGTTGAGAGACGACTTGGTATTCTTTATTTCAGCCATTACGCGCCTATTTGGGATTCCACGGGCACCCCAGAGTGCTTTAAAGATATTTTTGCATTACCACTTAAAAAGACAGGGGTGGAAAGTTGGGACGATCTTTCTTGAGATGGAACTTTGCTTTTATGGGAAGAGTTAGTAGGGATAACGGCGGATCCCTGTCTAGGTTGACGTTTTTGCAGATAAAAGAGTGGGAAAAAGGAATTAAGGGAGGTCTGGGGGTGGGAAGTCCATTGGAGGATTCTTTTTTAGAATTCTCTGTCTCTGTCCCTGTAAAGAAGTTGGCGGTTTGGTATTGGGAAATGGTAGAAATGTCTGATGGGAATTTTACACTGCAGACTGATTTGTGGGGTAATGATATGCCCAGGGATAAGGTTAGTAAATGGTGGAAGAAGTCGTTGTCAATGCTGTATGAAGTAGTGAAGCCTGCCCCGTTGAGGAAGAATCATCTTTATATTCTACACAGAGCTTATATTTTGCCGGCGAAACTTTCTAAGTTTAAGAAAGGAGAAGCGGTTAAATGTTTGAAATGCGGTAGCGTAGGAGCAACAGATGTTAATATGTTTTTGGATTGCTATTTGTTTGTTTTAGGAGGAAGTTTTTGGTGTGGTATCATCTATGTTGTCCTGGGAGATTACTGCATCGCTTCCGCTGATTATATTTGGGCAGCTACAGGAAGAGGGCAAAGGGAGAAGGGTGAGCAATGCTAAATTTAAATTTTTGTTTTATGTAATTTTGTTGGGTAGAAATGAAATTTGCAAAAACTGGATGAAGGACTCCCCTCCGAGATATATGGACTGGCTCAACGCAGTTTCTCGCATCTCGAACACGGACTTGAATACGTGGCGTACTAGGACAAATGCAGAACTGTGGTTGCCTTTGTTAAATTTGGGGGGAGTTTTATGTTTTGTGAATTATTTGAAATTTGTTGGTTTGAAATATTTGAAATTGGCCTGTTGTTTATCGTCCAATGATTATTCACCGCTTGCTACTCTTGCTTCTCTGTTAAAGCGGACCGGGAGATATAATGGTGCCCCCTGGCTTGGATCCCTCTCTTATCTAGATGGTGAGAAGGGTGTACGGATCAAGAGGGGGCTCAAAATGCAGGGTTCAATGAGGACAAAAAAAAATAATATTACAGTTTGTTTTCTTTACAGGATGTGTGTCAGGTCCATGGAAGGACAAGATGGTCACATGGCTGGTCAGCCATTCATTTATCTATTGGGCAGCGAAATTTGCCGAGAAGCAGATTTACGGACAGTCATTGGGACCGCCTAGTAACCAGCATGAAGTGTTTTGGTGGGGTAAAAGTGGCATGAGGTAGGGAAATTTGCTTCCTTTCTTAACTTCTAGTTTGCCAAATAGGGGTTGTCCTGATCTGCTGTTGATTCACTTGGGGAAAATGATCTTGTGAAAGTGTTGGGGCTTACACTACTGCAACACATGCAGAGAGACTTGGAGCTACTTAAGCAAAAGTTACACTGTACAAGCTTGGTTTGGACTGAGTTTGTGCCTGGACGAACATGGAAAGGGGCTATCAAACAGGAAGCCATGGAGCGGGCTTGCAAGAAACTTAATCGAGCTATGAGGGTTTTCTGTTGGGCCCATGGTATTAAAGTTTTAAAGCACAAGGACATCACGGAGCAGGATGAAGCACTTTTCAAGGCGGATGGTGTGCACCTGTCTGAATTGGGAAACACTTATTACCTGACAGATCTTAGGCTTCTGGTTGGAGACCTGTGGGGTGAGAAGATGTGGCTCAGGGAACAGGTGTAAGGAAGTCAGGTTGCAGTAGTGTTCTTTTGGTGGGGCAGCAAAATGGCAATTGGGTTTGTGCTGGATGGCAGTAGATAGGGGAGGGTGGAGAGTCAGATGCAGGCTTGGCCACCCTTCCACGGGAATTATCAAGCAGGTGAAAGATCAGAGTGTGGGGGATGCACGAAGCAAGTAGGGCATGAAAGGAAAAAGGGGAATGTGTGGGGGAATGGAAGCAAAAAAATTTGGGTTGAGTAAAAGGATGAGCAAGGAATTGTTAACCCCTTCGCTGCCAGGCCTTTTCCCCCTCCTGTGCCAGGCCTTTTTTTGCCTATTTGGGGCAGTTCGCGCTTAGGCCCTCATAACTTTTTGTCCACATAAGCTAACCAAGCCAAATTTGCGTCCTTTTTTCCCAACATCCTAGGGATTCTAGAGGTACCCAGACTTTGTAGGTTCCCTTGAAGGAGGCCAAGAAATTGGCCAAAATACAGTGAAAATTTCGTTTTTTTCAAAAAAATTGGAAAAAGTGGCTGCAGAAGAAGGCTTGTGGATTTCCCCCTGAAAATGGCAACAACAAAGGGTTTGCAGTGCTAAACTCAGCAGCTTCCTAGCTTTCAGGAACAGGCAGACTTGAATCAGAAAACCCAATTTTTCAACACAATTTTGGCATTTTACTGGGGCATACCCCATTTTTGCAATTTTTTGTGCTTTCAGCCTCCTTCCAGTCAGTGACAGGAATGGGCATGAAACCAATGCTGGATCCCAGAAACCTAACCATTTCTGAAAAGTAGACAAAATTCTGAATTCAGCAAGGGGTCATTTGTGTAGATCCTACAAGGGTTTCCTACAGAAAATAACAGCTGAAAAAGAAAAATATTGAAATTGAGGTGAAAAAAACATAAATTTTTCTCTACGTTTTACTCTGTAACTTTTCCCTGCAATGTCAGATTATGGAAAGCAATATACTGTTACGTCTGCTGGACTCCTCTGGTTGCGGGGATATATAGGGCTTGTAGGTTCATCAAGAACCCGAGGAACCCAGAGCCAATAAATGAGCTGCACCCTGCAGTGCGTTTTCATTCTATACCGGGTATACAGCAATTCATTTGCTGAAATATAAAGAGTAAAAAATTGCTATCAAGAAAACCTTTGCATTTCCAAAAAGGGCACAAGATAAGGTGCTGAGGAGCAGTGGTTATTTGCACATCTCTGAATTCCGGGGTGACCATACAAGCATGTGAATTATAGGGAATTTCTCAAATAGATGTCTTTTTTACACACTCTCCTATATTTGGAAGGAAAAAATGTAGAGAAAGACAAGGGGCAATAGCACTTGTTTTGCTAATCTATGTTCCCCCAAGTCTCCCGATAAAAATGATACCTCACTTGTGTGGGTAGGCCTAGCGCCCGCGACAGGAAACGCCCCAAAGCGTAACGTGGACACATCCAACATTTTGGGAGAAAACAGAGGTGTTTTTTGCGAAGTGCCTACCTGTAGATTTTGGCCTCTAGCTCAGCCGGCACCTAGGGAAACCTACCAAACCTGTGCATTTCTGAAAACTAGAGACCTAGGGGAATCCAAGGAGGGGTGACTTGCGGGGCTCGGACCAGGTTCTGTTACCCAGAATCCTTTGCAAGCCTCAAAATTTGGCTAAAAAAACACATGTTCCTCACATTTCTGTGGCAGAAAGTTCTGGAATCTGAGAGGAGCTACAAATTTCCTTCCACCCAGCATTCCCCCAAGTCTCCCGATAAAAATGATACCTCACTTGCGTGGGTAGGCCTAGCGCCCGCAACAGGAAACGCCCCAAAACGCAACGTGGACACATCCCATTTTTTGAAAGAAAACAGTGCCTACCTGTGGATTTTGGCCTGTAGCTCACCCGGCACCTAGGGAAACCTACCAAACCTGTGCATTTCTGAAAACTAGAGACCTAGGGGAATCCAAGATGGGGTGACTTGCGGGGCTCGGACCAGGTTCTGTTACCCAGAATACTTTGCAAACCTCAAAATGTGGCTAAAAAAACACATGTTCCTCACATTTCTGTGGCAGAAAGTTCTGGAATCTGAGAGGAGCCACAAATTTCCTTCCACCCAGCGTTCCCCTAAGTCTCTCAATAAAAATGGTACCTCACTTCTGTGGGTAGGCCTAGCGCCCACGAAAGGAAATGGCCCAAAACACAACGTGGACAGAACATATTTTTTCACAGAAAACAGAGGTGTTTTTTGCAAAGTGCCTACCTGTGGAGTTTGGCCTCTAGCTCAGCCGGCCCCGGGAGGGGGGGGGCAGAAATGCCCTAAAATAAATTTGCCCCCCCCCCCATCCCCCACCCCCCCGGGAGCGACCCTTGCCTAAGGGGTCGCTCCCCCTGCGTGACATTGCGCCAAAAATCAAATCCCAGGTGCCTAGTGGTTTCTGCCCCCTTGGGGGCAGATTGACCTAAAATCTGCCAAATTGCCCCCAAGGGGGGCAGAAATGGCCTAAATACAATTTGCCCCCCAGGGGAGCGACCCTTGCCTGATGGGTCGCTCCCCATCTCGAAAAAAACAAACAAACAAAAAAAAAACACAACAAAAAAATTTGCCCTGGTGCCTAGAGGGTTCTGCCCCCCCGGGGGGCAGTTCGGCCTAATAATAGGCGGATCTGCCCCCAGGGGGGGCAGAAATGGCCTAAAATAAATTTGTCCCCCCCCCGGGAGCGACCCTTGCCTACGGGGTCGCTCCCCCTGCGTGACATTGGCGCCAAAAAACAAATCCCCAGTGCCTAGTGGTTTCTGCCCCCTTGGGGGCAGATTGACCTAAAATCGGCCAATCTGCCCCCAAGGGGGGCAGAAATGGCCTAAATACAATTTGCCCCCCAGGGGAGCGACCCTTGCCTGATGGGTCGCTCCCCATCTCGAAAAAAAAAAAACACAACAAAAAAATTTGCCCTGGTGCCTAGAGGGTTCTGCCCCCCCGGGGGGCAGTTCGGCCTAATAATAGGCCGATCTGCCCCCAGGGGGGGCAGAAATGGCCTAAAATAAATTTGCCCCCCCCCCCCGGAGCGACCCTTGCCTACGGGGTCGCTCCCCCTGCGTGACATTGGCGCCAAAAATCAAATCCCAGGTGCCTAGTGGTTTCTGCCCCCTTGGGGGCAGATTGACCTAAAATCTGCCAATCTGCCCCCAAGGGGGGCAGAAATGGCCTAAATACAATTTGCCCCCCAGGGGAGCGACCCTTGCCTGATGGGTCGCTCCCCATCTCGAAAAAAACAAACAAACAAAAAAAAAAACACAACAAAAAAATTTGCCCTGGTGCCCTGAGGGTTCTGCCCCCGGGGGGGCAGAAATGGCCTAAAATAAATTTGCCCCCCCCAGCCCCCACCCCACCCCGGGAGCGACCCTTGCCTACGGGGTCGCTCCCCCTGCGTGACATTGGCACCAAAAAACAAATCCCCGGTGCCTAGTGGTTTCTGCCCCCTTGGGGGCAGATTGACCTAAAATCGGCCAATCTGCCCCCAAGGGGGGCAGAAATGGCCTAAATACAATTTGCCCCCCAGGGGAGCGACCCTTGCCTGATGGGTCGCTCCCCATCTCGAAAAAAACAAACAAACAAAAAAAAAAACACAACAAAAAAATTTGCCCTGGTGCCCTGAGGGTTCTGCCCACCCTGGAGGCAGTTCGGCCTAATAATAGCCCCCCCCCCCCCGGAGCGACCCTTGCCTACGGGGTCGCTCCCCCTGCGTGACATTGGCGCCAAAAAACAAATCCCCGGTGCCTAGTGGTTTCTGCCCCCTTGGGGGCAGATTGACCTAAAATCGGCCAATCTGCCCAAAAGGGGGGCAGAAATGGCCTCAATACAATTTGCCCCCCAGGGGAGCGACCCTTGCCTGATGGGTCGCTCCCTGTCTCGAAAAAAAAAAAACAACAAAAAAAAAACCACAACAAAAACATTTGCCCTGGTGCCCTGATGGTTCTGCCCCCCCCTGGGGGCAGAAATGGCCTAAAATAAATGTGTCCCCCCCCCGGCCCCCACCGGGAGCGACCCTTGCCTACGGGGTCGCTCCCCCTGCGTGACATTGGCGCCAAAAAACAAATCCCCGGTGCCTAGTGGTTTCTGCCCCCTTGGGGGCAGATTGACCTAAAATCGGCCAATCTGCCCCCAGGGGGGCAGAAATGGCCTAAATACAATTTGCCCCCCAAGGGGAGCGACCCTTGCCTGATGGGTCGCTCCCCATCTCTAAAAAAACAAACAAACAAAAAAATTGCCCTGGCGCCTAGAGGTTTCTGCCCCCCCCCCGGGGGCAGATCAGCCTAATATGAGGCCGATCTGCCCCCGGGGGGGCAGAAATGGCCTAAAATAAATTTCCCCGCCCCCCAACCCCCACCCCACCCGGGAGCGACCCTTGCCTACGGGGTCGCTCCCCCTGCGTGACATTGGCGCCACAAAACAAATCCCCGGTGCCTAGTGGTTTCTGCCCCCTTGGGGGCAGATTGACCTAAAATCGGCCAATCTGCCCCCAGGGGGGCAGAAATGGTCTAAATACAATTTGCCCCCCAGGGGAGCGACCCTTGCCTGATGGGTCGCTCCCCATCTCTAAAAAAAGAAACAACAAAAAAAAAAACACAAAAAAAAAATTTGCCCTGGCGCCTAGAGGTTTCTGCCCCCCCTGGGGGCAGATCGGCCTAATAATAGGCCGATCTGCCCCCAGGGGGGGCAGAAATGGCCTAAAATAAATTGCCCTCCCCCCCAGGGTGCGACCCTTGCCTAAGGGGTCGCTCCCTTTGCGTGAAATTCACGCAAAGAAAAAATTCCCTGGTGTCTAGTGGTTTCTACCCCCCTTGGGGGCAGATTGGCCTCATCAAAATAGGCCAATCTGCCCCCAAGGGGGGCAGAAATGGCCAAAATATAATTTTCCCCCAAGGGGAGCGACCCTTGCCTAAGGGATCGCTCCCCACCAAAAAAAAAAGAAATGAAACATAAAAAAAAAAAAAAAAAAAAATGGTCCCTGGTGCCTAGAGGTTTCTGCCCCCCCTGGGGGCAGAAAAGGCCTTCTCAAAAAAAATGCCCCCCCTGGGAGCGACCCTTGCCCAAGGGGTCGCTCCCTTTTGTCTGTTTCAATAAAAAAAAAAATCCCTGGTGTCTAGTGGGGTTTCAAAAGCCGGATTGCAAGCAATCCGGCTTTTGAAACCCTCGGAGGGACTTCAAAGGGAAGGAAATACTTTTCCTTCCCTTTGAAGCCCCTTCGGGCCTCCCAGGTGATTGAAAAAGAAATGCTTTTGCATTTCTTTTTCAATCGCGCTGGAAGCAGAGCTTCCAGCGCGACTAGGGAGGCCCCTGTGACAAATCAGCGCGCGCTGACGTCACAGGGGGGGGTGGGGGGGGGAAGGGGTGGAAGGGGAAGGTCTTCCCCTTCCATCCCGACTTGGGGGGGGAAGGGGGGTGCACGGGGGGCGCGCTAGCGCGCCCCCAAGTTCCCCTGTGCCTAGGACGAGATGATCTCGTCCAAGGCACAGGGGAACTGTAGCCTTGGACGAGATCATCTTGTCCAAGGCACAGAAGGGGTTAAAGGGTGGGTTTCTTAAAGTTGGGTTTCATTGAAAGTTTAAGGTTATATATTATGTTACAATCCTGTCCTAAATAATTGGCCTTTTACACTAAATGGTTTGTGTCACTGAAGTATGTCCCGATGGAGGGGCCCGTGGAGAGAGAGACCCGGTCTAGTCTCTCCGCGGATAATTTCAGGAAGGGGAAGTGACACAGAGAGACAGGATTGGGGGGAAGTAGGTGGGGGTGAGACTAGGGGAGGGGGTTTAAAAGGGCTCTGAGGAGAGGGACCGACCTCTTTCCACGTCGTTCAGCCCACGGTCAGGAATTTGGCCACCCATCCACCCTGCAATAGGTAAAGGTTTTTAGGGTGTGTCGTGCAGTATGGGAAAAATGAGCGAGTGTAGGTGGAGGGTTTTAACATCAGTTAGGGCAGGTTTGTGACGGAAAAACAAGGCAGTAGATAGGGGAGGTTGGAGAGTCAGATGCGGGCTTGTCCACCCTTCCAGGGGAAAAAACAAGCAGGTGGAAGATCAGAGGTTGGGGGATGCACAAACCAAGTAGGGCATGAAAGGAAAAAGGGGAATGCGTGGGGGAATGGAAGCGAAAAATGCTGGGTTGAGTAAAAGGATGAGCAAGGAAATGTGAAAGGGTGGGTTTCTTAAAGTTGGGTTTCATTGAAAGTTTAAGGTTATGCATTATTTACAATCCTGTCCTAAATAAATGGCCTTTTACACTAAATGGTTTGTGTCACTGAAGTATATCCCGAAGATGCTGCACAAAGAATTGTAACCCACGAAACAGCGCATGCCTCATTTGTGAACTTACTGTGCATCAGAAGATTAATTGAATCACCTTTTGAACTCATATACAGTTGTGAGGACAAGGTTTGTGCTGAAAGGCATTTTTCTTGGTGCTATTTATAACACCTAGATCATATTATAATTGGCTGCAAAAAATATGAATTTGTGACAGAATACAATTTAAACTTTTACAGCTGCTGAACGTAGTCACGCACAACAAAAGATTTTCATTTAGAGAAAACATTGCTTAAACCTATTTAGGGCTGCAACATCTTTCTTGATAAAGTATGCGCTGCATTTGAATTTGTAATACATTTCTTTTTCCGAAGAGGCAAATTACTTATCTGTAATGATGCAGTTCCGCTCCCAAAAGCTAGATAGCGATGCACAGAATGCTGTTAAAAACAGATATCTATGTGTCAATGTTTATATGTAAGCAATCAGTTTCTTGGCTGCTATTGCCAACGCTGATTCACAAAACTGCTATCTCTAGCAGCATTTGGAAATGTTTCCAGAGGGATACTAGGTGAAAAAGGTGTTAGCGCATCAGACCTGAATAAGTAAACTTATAAGGGGACGCAAATCGGTCGATGAACCTCTTGACTCGTATTAAGACGTTCTTACCATAGCTCCAGTACATGAATCAAAAATCAATGCATAATAATCAATAATCATTAGCAATCAATAAAATCAACAATCAATGGAGTAAATAAATGTCACACACCATGACCCTTCAGGCATGAATAACCACACCTTTAATAAAGGTTTAGTAAGTTTATTTACCTTACATTAACACTTCTAAAGTCATGTAGATTAATCTCAAAATCAAATAAAACACATTTATGAACAATACTGATTATCCAAAGCGGCGGAAGAAACGTAATCTAATCAAAGCTTGAACCACAACACATTTCAGAGCTACAGTGCAAATCAATTGCAGAATCAGTTGCAACAAAGATATACATGAAAACTCAGTAAAGTAATTCATCAATCATTTGTCCCTGTATTAGTCCCTGTATTTGTCAGTCATTTTAATGAGTGCCCTTAACCAACGTTAGATTAGCATCAGCATGTTGGGCTTCATGCAAAGCAATTTAGAACACAAATTTAGGAAAAACATCTAACTAAGGATCTGTCAAAATAACGCAGTTGGTACCTAGAAAGAAAAGGCATAAAATGCATAAAGGTCACACTTCGTCATATCTACCTATCCACGGTATGGGTCAGCAAGCAGAATCAGTCTTCGTCCTCAGGTCATCAGTCGATCAGCAAAGCATCAGGCTCTCAGTCAGAGAGTATGAGCCCAATGACAGAATGAATTTTGTAACTCTTCTCTAAAGTCTATGCATCTCAAGTCTCTCTCTCCCTCTAGTCTGGATAATTATCTCTTCTGTCACGTTTGTTATATCAAAGTCACCTACACTATCCCCAAATTTGCTATTGGTCAGTTAATTGTATGTTTATTCTCTACCCAATAATATTCTACACCAAATCTATGAATTCTAATATTTCATTCTTCACATGAAGTTGATTGGTCCACTTCACGATGCCATCATCATCCAGCTCATCAGGTAACAATATTGTTACATCTTCAGCTCCAGTCAGTGTCTTCATTGTTCTTGTCCTGGGAAAGTACATCTCACACACATTACAGAAAAATTGTTACACTAGAAAGAACATCATCTTCTAGCAGTCGGTTCTCACGAAAAGCTTCTGTTGAGCACTTTTAACAAGACAATAGACATTTCACAGTTTACTTCACTCTGTCAGCATTTTTATTAACCGCTAAGAAATACACCTTCTGCACGAGGCCTGGCAAAACTAGGCCAAGACACTCGCTAAGTTAAGGCCTACAATTAATAAAGCTATAGCATACTTCATAACCCTTAATATGACATATTACTACATTTGTCTAATACATTTTCAATATTTCATACGTATTAATCATGAATTAGTACATTTCGTGAACACTTATGGTCATTCTTTGAGGTCACATTTTCCAAATGCGTGCATTAATTTTCTACATTATTCATTGTCTACATAATTCATTATTCAAAATACATAAACACTCATTAA
Source organism: Pleurodeles waltl (assembly GCF_031143425.1). Lineage (NCBI taxonomy): Eukaryota > Metazoa > Chordata > Amphibia > Caudata > Salamandridae > Pleurodeles > Pleurodeles waltl. The sequence continues at coordinate 912,452,625 of NC_090448.1, read as the reverse complement.
TACATTTCAAATTAGAATACCTGCGCTAGCAATCCCTCCTCTGATGACTAAATGTGTCATCACACTAACACCCACAAACTTTTACAATACCCAAATTTTGTCTTCTCCTTGAATATTCCCTGTAAAATGTTTCCCTTTTGTTTTCTTCCCTCCTGTGATTATTCTTAGACCTTCTCAATTTAATCCTTTTACATAATTTGCACAATTCCCATATCCCCAATAAACAAATTATAACGATTAGTATTCCCTGTAATATTTTCAGTAGAACCCCATTCCAAATGTTGCTGAGCCAATGTCCCACTGAAGCAAACCCTTTGCCAACTTTTTCCCAAACACCTGGTTCTTTCAATTCCTTTAAATCAGGACTTGCATTAGTCAGTTTAGTAAGGTAGGGCCATGTTTATACTTTTTGACGCAAAACCGCGCTAACGCAGTTTTGCATAAAAAAAAGTGAACGTGGGCTAACGCCATTTCTTAGCACCACCCGTGCTCAAATTTATACTTTGACGCACAGTGGTGGTAAGCACGGATTAGAGTAAAAAAAAATTAGGCTAACCATTGCGCCGCATCATAAAGCAAGATGACGTTAACGCAGGGAAAATGATGTATATGTGCCATTTTTCACTGCAATAGCGTCAAAAAGCAGTGCAAACGCAGCAAACAGTGCTAAGGAGCCCCAAAATGGATCCCAGAAACCAGGAGAGACCCCAGGAAGACCTCAATCTACCCGGAACTAGCCAGGAGGACACAGACAAGACCTAGGGGAGAGACAAGAAGAAAGGGAAGTGTTGTTTCAGCACAGAGGAGCATGAAATACTGGTCAGAGAGGTGACAGAGCACCAGCATCAACTTTTCATTACCTCTAAAATGCCAATTGGGAGGAGAGAGGCAATTTGGCAACAAATTGTCAACAAGATAAACAGTGTGGCAGAGGTCCTGAGAACTGTCATGGAGTGCAAGAAACGCTGGTATGACTGCAAGCGCAGGACAAAAGGAAAAAATGGTAAGGAACAGGAAGGCAGCACTGCAGACTTGAGGTGGGAGTCCAGCACCGCAGGAGGCCCTGGACGAGATGGAGGAGATGGTTGCAGCCGTCATCCCGGAGGAGATCGTCACAGGAAGCGCAGGACAGGATAGCACAGACTACCAGGAAACAACACATATGCAGGGTAAGTTGCATGGGGGACCAAAATGCCTAAATGTTCATTGCAAGCAGGGGGAGGTACATACCTACTACACAATGCATGTCAGCCATGGAAATCAGGCAGTGGAAAGGGTAAAGGCGCAGGTCAGGGGTGCATGGGCTGTGCAGGGCCATCCAGGGGCAAAGCACAACACCAACAACCTTTGTATGGGGGTACACCGCCATGCCAAGGCTGCTGGAAATGCTGTAGCAGACCAGGAGGGTAGAGTAGAAGTGGGCTGCTGTCAAAGGACAGCTGGTATTGTCAGAATGTGAACTAGGGGACAATGCCCAGTCTCAGGCCATTGCCTCAAGCAATTAGGAAATGGCAGTTAGGTGCCCATGGAACAAACACACTCAAAATGAGGTTTCAGCATGACTATGTGATAAATTCCCTTCAATTCCTAACCAAGTGTAACTCCTGTCAAATGCTCATGTCTATAGGCACAATAAACATGAGGTATTGTTACTTACATTATGAAGTACACAGCAGTAATGTCATACCCATGCTGCCCATTCCAGGGTCTACCCCGTGCCTGTGTCACAATAGCTGCAATGCCACCTTGCAACATCTCAACTGCCATACTGCTAAGCCAACAGCATTGAGTGGGAGGACATATGTGTGTAGCTAGTGAAACACACCTGCACAGTCATAAGAGGAAATGGAACTTTGCCAGGCATATCAATGCAATGCAATGTAGCACACATTCTCAAGCATCAACATGACACACTACCAATGCTGACACCTGTATAATGTCATGCCAAGGCAATACATGGTATGTGCTAGGTCTCAGCAACGTATAGGTGTATGTGAAATATCATAGACTGGGTCAGTCCCATATTGTTATGTGTGGTGCAAGTGGCATCAGAACACCAACAGGCATTGCAAGGCCTCACCATGCTAATGGTAGTAGAGGGAGGGTTGAGTAGGACAAGAAGGTGGCAAGACACAATTTGGACAGAACCTACACCAAGAGGGTGTGAGGCAGACGATTCCCCAAACTGCCCACACTACATGTGACATGCAGGTGGAACATAGGCCTGTGAGAATGCTAATATTAATGACGGGAACAATGATCAGGAACCAAGATTACAATGTTCCACTAATGGGAAGTCAGTGATGTCACATTACAACTGCCACAACACAGACACACTAATTGTACAATATCTCATTGCAGAGGACGATGGCTCTCCTGTGGATATGCCTGTCCTGGACTACCCTGATGACATGGATGACGAGCTGACAACCATTAGCCAGGAAACCCTCCATGATGTCCTGGGAACCCTCCAGACCCCACCTTCAGTCGAAAGGAAGAGCACAGATGTAGCAGCCATCACAGTTGACCCACCCACCACCCCAATAGTGAGACATGCCACCTGAAACACAACTGAGGACTCTGATGACACTAGCACCACCTTTGAGAGGACAGTTGTGGGAGTACAGCGGGAGCTGTCCAAGGAGGTGCGGGTGTGGATGCAAAATATGGCTGCCATGCAAGTCCAACAATAACTACTGCAAGGACTACAACAGTCTGCAAGGGACTTCAACACTGCAATGAGGGAGTTGCCACAACACCTGGCCTCCCAAACTTTTCACTGCATGCATGACTACAATCATGACCCCTTAAGGGCTGACCTGGCTGCCTCCCACAGCGATGTTGCTGTCCACTTCTCCAAACACTGAAGTGTGTGTTTGCCCCCTCAAACCCACCACCACCAAGGGCAGAGGAGACTACACACACATTAGAAGATGAAGATGTGGAACCTTCACCCGTAGGAGTACCCCTGTAGCACCAGTCCATACCACATGGGTAGTGATTTTCCTATGTCCTGTGCTTGACAACAGGCCAGTCTTGCTACATTTGGTAACATGCACTGTTTTCCAATACAATGTTTACCTTACCACTATGGACTGCAATTGTCTCTCACTACCTAATTGGCAATTCATGTTCCTCTGCACTGAATGACACTCCATCGCAGCATGTCCAATGACATGTCCCTCAACATTGCACTTGTGTTGCGCCACAATAGAATGCGTCACACTAATGAACTTACAATCCTGGACAATGTAAATATTGCACTACAGCACTTTAAAATTAACAGCACCTACAAAACCACTTTGTCTCTGTGTAATGTGACACATCTACTGTGCAGGAGTTTTGTGATGCATATAACATGTCAATGGTCACAGAATGTCAATACAATAGTGGAGAAAGAATGTGCTATGGATTTTACAATCATTTGTGCTGCTTGTGGCCCATTTCTGAAGTTAAAGCATCACAAACAGTATAATGCTGTGCAAAAATGATATATATCAAGCCCAAGATATCTACAAGATGAAACTCAATGCTACCCACATCCCTTACAAGGCAATCATTGTGTTTGTGACATATGACTCTAAACTTAAATTCCACAACCACTCCATACAGCAGGAATGGATGTGTAAGAGTGTTTGGACAATAACATCACCAGGGAGTACAATGAAAAAAATCATAGGTGTGATTTATGTATACTGAACTTCATAAGATTATGACACCACTCAGCTTATCAGGGTTGACATGAACATCAGGCTGCAGGCCGACGTCCCACAGTGCCCAAGATTCCAACACAGGACCCAAACGATGACAGCTTTAAAATCACACCTACCGGTCCAATACATGGGAACCATGGTCACCTTGAGTGGTGGGGTCAATGGATGGCAGATGCATAGACATGTAGCTTTGTTGTAGCTGCCAATGTGACAGCTCATTTGGAAGTGGGAATAAACATTTCAAGAATGGGATGTGGATGCAGGATGGAACACACAGGCAAACACAAATTTGTCAAATCATGCAAAGGCCTAGATCCCCAAGCATATGACACATACCGTAAAAGAGTAGCCAAAACTTTATTACATATGTATGAAAGAAAATTTAAACTATGTCAAACACCTATCCTAACCTATCCTAACTATACATTACCCATAACTGGCCCTAACTACCCTATGCTAAACTTACTTACTACATGTCACTAAACACTCTAAACATCAACCCCCGCCCCCCCCCCCCTTATATGATGGGACACGTGTAGGCCAACATATACTAACCTAAACACATACTAACTAATCCTAAACAAATATATTTTTTTGTATTTTTTCATTTGAAATTTTGTAAATTATTATTATTGTTTGTTTTTTTTGGGAATACACATAAACCCCAACATCAACAACAAACTAACATGTAATAATATAACTACTGCCACCCCCAACCCAGTTATCCTATCTAAACAAGTAGCCTACTCTACCCTATTACTAAACCCCCAAAACCCACTAAAAAACAGTATGAGGAAAGAGGAGGGACGGAATTATGGGTGAGAAAGGCTGTACTCAGAGGTTTGCCCTCCTCAGAGTTTTTTTTGATGGATCTCAGTCTCCTGCTGTTGCGGGTCACCACTTGCTGGAGACTGTCCATTCGCCTTATCATCCTTTGCATGTCCCGTTGTAGGTGGTGCAACGCGGCCATGTCCATACCACCTGCTGTGGTGGTTTGTGTCGCAATGGATGTAGCAGGTGCTGGTGCCGTGGTTGGGGGTGGTGGTATAGATGGTGCTGCAGTAGTGCCTTGTGCTGCTGATGTTGAGGGTCCAGCTGGAGTGGCCGAGCTTCCAGTGTGCACTATGCCTGCAGTCGGTGTGGTGCCGGCACATGTTGTGGCCAATGCTGGCCCCCCTTGGCTAAAAGCCCCCCATGCTCCTGTGGCTCTTTCTTGCCGATATCTCCTTCCCATCATGCGATACCCAGCCTCCACATCAAGGATGTGCCTGTACCGCACTGCCCGCCTCTGAAACTCACAAATTTTCTGGGCATTCATGTGGGCAGCTGTAATAAAGAGACAGGCAAACATTAGTGTCATCATTGTGTGATACATGTACAGGTGATAATCTAACACTTCCTCACAAATAGCACATGCAGTCCAAATCACAGTACAAATGATAGAATGTCCCTGTGCCAATGCCGCCTACCCATCAACTATCTAACAGCACAGCAATGCACAACAAGGTGTGTACCAAATTAACTGATCCGTGCATATATGTAGTGCTATTGGTCACATTACAAATGCTGCAAGTACTCAACATGTGCCAGGCCAACTAATCTGTATCATCTGGATCAACTTCAAGGCACACAAAACCTGTGATTTCTATATGGAACTGGCAGGATGGTATGCAGTTGCAAATCATAAGGGGTGAGTGTAGTTTGGTACACATGAATGCTTGAATTACATGTCTGTCATCTACACTGTGATTATCACACCTAGCTACATATATTTTCTCCCCCTAACCCTGTGCCTCAGGGGGGATGGGCATGCAATACATTTTTTCAAACATCACAACCACAAAGCTTTGTCCAGCTGTACATGGATTTAGCCAGTGTAACACAGGTAAGGAGGCCTGCCAACTAGGAGTGAGTCAACCATTGGTCAATCACATCTACATTCATGTTTCCATTTGTGGACAACCATCAACATCAGATCTCACTGACACATTTCCTAAATCAACCACATTGATGCAAGCACATATCTGGCCTTGACCTGCATGCACGCCTATAAACATACCACTTAAGTGTCACGTAAATTGAGTACAATATGGGGTGCTAGATGCTGGGGACAGTCACCCATACAGTCCTTCATGTTCATTACATTACAGGGACGCTCAAGTTTGTGTGTAAAACTGATGCATCACTGTTTTGTGTGAATTAGGGTATGACTTGCTGACTAAATTATGACACTGGCCACCTCCATATCAATTGTGGGCATACATGTGGCTACAAATCACCTTGTTCACCTGCACATGCCTATTGCGCAGCACTAGACTCCCAATATATGACTCTCTGCCAGTCAATGTCTAACTCTTCCATGGAACACTATGTCAACCTCCAGTCAAGTATCATATCAGATCATGTGCCAGCTCATCATATCTTGCAATGAGTCCAACACACAGGAGTCAATCACACAACAGCTGCAAACACAACACAGAACAAACATTTTCACACTTACTGGATACGTCTGGGTCCTCGAATCGAGCCACTTCACCAATGGTGTAGGGGGCTGGTCCACCTGTAAAACATGGAAGGGAGATATATGCTCAATGTCTGATCACTGTACAAATGTGGGTACAACAAATCACAGTGTGTGACAGTTTATGTGATAGAGTTGCATATCAGGCATGTAGACACTCCAACAGACATACCACTGCAAACTTGCATTGACACAGTCACTCCAGTGAGCGATAGACACACATATGCACACTTGCACTGGCCCTAACAATCATGTGGTGCCAAACCTGACTACACACTTTTGTGGCTAATACATTCCAAATGGTACACCATTTATAATTTGTTATTGGGTGACAAATGCAATGCCACTGTGTGATGGACATGTGGGTTGATTTCCTTTAAGGCATTATTGTGCTTTCAGTGGTCCATAATAGGTGTGCCAGTGTTGTATGTAGGTTACATATGGCCCATTGGCCGTGTTCCCTAAGCCGTATATGGCCCCTATGACAACATGATGGCGGGTTGCTGTGTGTGAAATGATGACAATGTAGCGCTAAATATGGATTGGCCACTTTTCTGTTCCAAAACTGCAAAATAATGTATGCTGACAGTGTCTTAGTTGATCATCGTTGACAGAAATCATGGGCACAGGTGTTTTCATTGCACCTGAAATGTGTCCCTCAGGGCCATGTGTACCTATACTAGGTATTGTGAATCACACATTGCAAGATTCAGCAACTAGCAATTAGCAAGTTGGATGATTGGAGGTAGAACACCCGCAATGACACTGTTTGCAAATGAAAAATGGGGTAGCAAATGACCTACTTCTTCAATCATCATGAGGTATCTATTTGAAAACCCCTTGGGAATGGCGCCACTCACAGGAATGCTGGCCTGCTGAGCGCAGCAGACCACCATGTCTGTGACTGCCTCCATATAGAGATGTTTACATTTGTAGAAATGCTGCAATATTTCAGCAGGGGTGTACAGAAAGTAATTTAACAACCTATTTCTTCACTCAAATAGTATTATGGAAGCAGTAAGTGGTCCCTTGCACAACTTCATGCTCAGAAATAGTTTGTGACCATGCATTCACAAAGAGGAGGGATCCCATGCTGACCCTTTCACTTTTGAAAATGGGTTGGCACTAATGTGACACAGATGGTAACTGCAATAGCTGAGTCCCGGCAATTGTGCCCAAGACATTGTTTTTGTAGGGGCCTGCTACTCAATGATAGGATTTCAGCGCCTAATCCTAAATGCCGCTAGAAGCCCCTGTTTTGTGATAGTGCAATCTGGTAGCATAATGGCCCATTTGGGTTTGGCCATGTGAATGAATATTTGTCCTGACGTAAACACACGGATACAGTGAACTTAGGTCCAGAGGTATTTTTTTTAGTGCCGCATTTGCTTCATTTTTTTACGCAACAGCTGTGCAAATTTGCAAAAAATATTTGTATGTTGGAAGTATGCGCTACGTTTGCATCCAGAAATGACGCAAATGCAGCGCTAAAAAAGTAGAAATATCGGCCTAAGATAATAGTGAAGGTTATGAAGAGCTTGGTATGTATGGCCCTGAATACTGTCCGGACATGGCTCAACAAAACTGCAGACTGCATTGTTACCATGTATTACCATGTGTAATACATCACATTCCTGGTACACTAACAGTTTGTTCAACTTGCATTCCACATGCCCACAAACATTGCATGCAGCATGTCACAACATCTGCTACTGTCACTCCAGAGCATTGTACTGTACACATTTGTCATTTTGGTACTCACCAACAGGGCCACCAATCACCACACCAAGGTGGTTCAGTAGGTCCTGCTCTCGGGCAGCCATGCCAGCCCAGCGATGCTTTAGCTGATGCTCATTACATTGCGTGTTGAAAATCCTCCTCAGGTGGAACGGTACCTTTGCCCACCGCAGCCGTCTTGCCTCCGTGTGATACCCCTGTATCACATGGCCCCCTGCCTCCAACATCATGGGAAGGAAGTGGCACACCAGCCACACAAAAGCCCCAAGCACATCCTCACCCATGCGCCCCTGCCGTGCCCTTCCCGACATCATACAAAACATTATTTATTAAAGTAAATAGGAAAAAACAGGGAAAGGTGGTAGAAAAAGGAAACTTATCTAACCCAATTAAAGCCCCAAACTACCCCAACCAATCCTACCCACAAACAGACTCCCAACAGTGCAAATACAAATCTAACTACAATAAAAGACACAAAAACACTTACACAGGTACAAAATACACTTACTAAACACCAAAAGACAAAATATAGCCCACACAGGAGACAAAATCACAAAATCCACAGAGAAACAATCCAACACACAGCCACACTGTCTAGAAAAATCACAGACTGGAAAGTGAAAATGAAAATACACCCACTGTACCATTTCTGTAAACAGGATATCCTATTACATCATTTCAATATTTCTGACTCAAACTGTGTTTGCTTCATTTTTCATATTTTAACATGCATGCAGCCTATAACTAGACAAAGATAGGATGGTGTGACCTGCAGTGTGTGTTCTAGTGTTTGGCCACATGTGGCAGACCATGCTACTGCAGCCCACAATACTCATATCATTGTGCAGGATTAGCTCTCGTAACTGACGCAACAGCAATGCAAACTTTGGGAATTAAAACGGAAATTTTAAGTTTGCGCAGGTGTTGTATCAATAGAGGACAGCAAGGCTACGCTATAAAAATATGAATCATGGTCTATGTGTTTTGTGAGTGAATTGACTGTTAAAACTATTTGTGTGTCTCTGTTGGATCGGCATGCAATACATTTGACGTAATGTTCATGTATGAATGTGTTTCAAATGGGTATCAACATCAGATGCCAATCAATGAGGTACAACAGTCATGATATGTGTTTGTAATATCTGTTGCCACTTTTGCTGCGTGTAGTTGCTTGACTTTGGGGACAATACATTTCCCATGACAAACAATAGACAGGAAAGATCAAGGATGGCTGATGAGGGCTATGTCAGATATGTTAACCCTCACATGTCATGAATTGTTGGCTACCACTTCATGGTCACTTGTGTGTATAATACCTGTGAGTCAGGCATTTGAACATGTTGGGTAGGTACAGTGTTTCTGATACAGAGCCTCAAATCCAGTCATAACATTGTTATGTACACCACAGTTTGACTAATGTAAATGACCTATGTTCCTCCTGTGGCTGTGGTGGACCAGCAGCCCAAGCTGCATGTGTTCACATACTTCCAGTGGTTCATTGCACAAAAGTGTCCAGTTAAAGTGTGTGGCCATGTATACCCTGTTTCAGTATTGGCCTCCATGGTGTAACGGTTACGTGCAGGTCTAATCAGGAGTCTGTGGAGCCAACCCTTGAATTAACAGAGTATCCTTCAAAGCAGATTTGACCTAACGCCAAAGATCAGCTAACGGCTTACCAGGGGATAGGGCACCTATGGTACAGCAGAAATTACAGAAGAGTGACAACAGAGCAACCTTGTTGTGGTAAAATATGTTATGGATCAGTAATAGACACAGGTTTCATCACTACATTTGTACACAGGGTAGGGCTCTGAACTTCCCACAGCAACATGGAACATCAGTGCCTCTGTGCAGATTAATCTCACAGCTAGTCACCATGCAAGCCCCATCGAAAGGTGGCGGCAAAAGTGAATCTTTGTCTGGACCGTCAGGGCACAAACATGTATTGTCCTTACATGCACATTAGCAGCCCTTGTTTGTTGGGCTGGAGGCACAGTACCAAATCCAGGAATACAGCCATAGCACACTGTCACTGTTTGGCACTAATGAATACATGCAAAACCAGACAAAGGATGGGGGCTGGATTCGCCCCCTGGAAAACATGTACAAAAAACCTAAAAAACAAATTAAACTATTGTATACAGTTGAGGACTGATCGTAGACTTACCAGACACAATACCCCAAGAGGAAATGAGGGGCATGGAAACCAAATTTGAGGCAAATATAGGCACAGGAAACAGCTGTGGTTAATGCAAAGACTAGAATGAGTCTGGCTAACAGGAAGCAGGCTCTGTCAGGAACAAACATGAACAAGGCAGAAAAACAGGGAGCAGAGTCCGACTGGAACAAGCAGGAGCTACACCGTGGAAACAAAGAGCAGTTGCAGGTGTACTCAGCACTGTAACACAATCCAAAAAGGCCTCTGAAACACAAATGAATTGTACTCCAATGCACAACAAGGAGCTTCAGGGAACGGCAGCTTCTAAGCAGTTCCAGGCAGCAGCAAGGGCAGGGCAGAGTCAAATGGCTAGGCTGCATGAGAGAGCTCACAGGTGTGTGCAGCTTCAGTCTCCCACAATTACTGGAGTAGAGAATCCAGTATAAGGGGCCAACCGGACTTTTCCCATGGGAAGCAATGGACAGAAGATTACAGGTCTTACCGACTATCGGGCAGTGCATTATGGGACCTGATGTCCATGCAGGCTGATTAAGTAGAACTATGGCATGCCATACTGAAAAGGGAAGCACACAGGAGTCAGAATGGGAGTCTGGGTGAGTGTAGATGATGATTCCCAGGGTACAGATAGTCAATTTACAGTGCCCCCTAAAGAAGGGTGGGCAGAGACTTAAAACTTGGCAGTGTTAGGACTTATTACCTCGGGTGGACTACCCAGGGCATGTCTTGTGAGCATTGCTTGTCATACTTGAACACTCATGCTATCCATTTTCAGGATTGATGCACTTCTTGCACACATGCTCCTTGCAGAGATAGCTGATGTCACACTTACTGATGTCAAGGGTCTGGTCATACATTCCTGTTACCAATGCTATTTCACATCCACTGCCTCATGTATGATGTGCTTTTTTACGTTATGATTGATGGTGTCATAGTTGGGTGTCATATGCTGCAATGGACCATGTTGGCAACATGGATGTGTCTCATAGTTGTGGTCCTATGAATTTGCCTTTCAAATGTGAAATAGACAAGATGATTTTCATACAAACTGTGTTTGATGTTTGCTGTACATTCATAACCATCAAATGTGATGTGGCATCAGAAGTAGGCAAATTTGTCTTTCTGCAATGTTCCTTGAGGTAATACCCTGATTCCTAGAGAACATGTGATGCATAAATAATTACCCAGAGCATGATTGAGTGATAAAGTGAGGTGTTTAATTCCATATCGTTACAAAGTGTTGATAGTGACTATTGTTGGAAAAAATGTTGTACTACCTCTTGTCTGCGACACATTCCTGCAGCTGTGTTAGGATATTCCCCCTAATTTTCCCAGACAGTATCCACCTCCTCCTTCTCTTCAGGCAGTTGTTGTTCAAGTTCATATAGGGGAATGTTCCTCCTGACACAAATGTTGTGCAGGATGGCACAGGTCAAAATAATCTTGCAGACCAATTCTGGGGAATATAGGAGGCTGCCTCCGGTGATGTCCAGGCACCTGAATCTGGACTTCAGGATGCCAAAGGTCCGTTCAACTATGGTGCGTGTTCTCCGATGTGCCTCATTATAGGTACGCTCTGCTGCTGTACTTGGGTTGGCAAATGGGGTCATGATCCGTGGCTGGATCCCGTAACCCTGATCAGCTGAAAGAAAAATAGGGGTCAGTATTTTGTTGTTGCTTGCAACAGGAATGTCATTTTGCATGGCAGTTGTTATCTTGTGTTGTCTGTGACTCATATGTGTATGTGGTATTGTGTGGGATTCTGGGCTTCTATGAGGTTCTTTCTGTATTGGGTTGTTTGACTTGAAAAACTTGTGATTGGCTAATTGACCTGATATCTCTGGTATATTTTCAAACTTCCAGTTCAGTGTGTATCTCCCATGCGTTATGTAGTGAGCAAGATGTTTTAGTGTGCATTCACTGGAGGTGACGTGATACTTCCACACACACAATAGATTCAACTGTGGTGCTAACATGGATGCACTACATGGACTGGACATCCCATCCAATTAGACATATGTAATTGCAGATGAAATGCAACAGTGAGGCCCTTTGATTTGGCTGGGTGACAATGCACAACACATCTCCAGTCGGCAGCACTGAGGTGTTCAGTATTGACAATGCACAATTGTCCCATGTGTGACTAGTTCTATGCCAACCTTTTTTGTTCCCTCTGCCAGTTGGCTCATGTGCAACCGTGCACCTGCACTACTGAACTTGCTCCAGGTGAGCTGGCTAACTTGGTTGTGGAGGTGGATGTATTTGAGGAGGAAGGTCCATCTCCCTGTACATCTGTTATGTAGATGGGGAATTGTCTCTTTCAGTATGTGTAGCAGTGTGCACTTTGAATTAGTGGCACAGTCCACTTCCTTATTGCTAGCTGGCAATGTCACCCCAGGAGTGATGTGAGATATTGGTACTGCCTAAATAATTCCATGTCACCTTCATTTGATTCAGTGTCATCATGCTATGTGTCTCATGGTGTTTCACCTGCAGCAACACACATTGCACACCCCTTACACTGTACATATTGCTTGGAATGGCGTGGGATTGACTATGTGGCCTTATGTGATATTAAATGGTTAATCTTCCAAGTTGTACTTCTAGTGCAGGCCATGTCATTGTCACTGTGTGGTTTTAAATTGGTCCCATGTGGCTCTACAGTGGCATCTATTGTTATTGGCAGCCATCATTTGTCCATAGGTGTGAATCCCATTGGGTCAGGATATCAAACATAACAACCGGTGTTGCACCTCAGTGTCTTCCTGGCCACGTGCCAATGTTGTGGTGTATGTATTGTGTGTCCCACAGTGTTGCTGTGCTGTGTGTATCTTAATAGGTTTTGGAATTACCGACAAGAAGGCCATTGCCATATCGTCCATCCTGGAAGTGCCGATTGATGGTGCTGTGGCAGAAGATGAAGGAATCATGTACACTCCCAGGATACTTTTTCATGATGTTGGTGAACACTCCCTGGTGATCAAAAATGGCCTGCACATTGATGGAGTGGGTGTGCTTTCTGTTGCGGTAGTGGTGCTTGGTTGCAGCAGGTGGTACAATCAGGACATGTGTGCAGTCAATGGCACCAAGCACATGCGGGAAGCCATTTATTTGGTAAAACCATTGTTTGGTCTCATGCTGCTTCTGCTGTGTTTTGGGGAAGCTGATGTGGCGGGGTGTGAGGGAGATGATGGCATCAAGAACCTTGGGAAAGAAGGCGGAGAATGAGGGCTGTGAGACCCCAGCAACCAGGGCACCAGTAGTTTGAAATGAGCCACTTGCCAACATGTGCAGGACAGCTAGCAGCTTGGGCTCCGGTGGAATAATGTGGGGTGTCTACAGGGTGGCTGTTAACTGTGGCTCAATTTGGCGCAGCAGCTGCTGTATGGCTTGCCAGTTGAGTCTGTACCTCTGGTTGATATCATGTTCCCTGAGGCCCATGACGGTTGTCCTGGTCCTGCATAGCCTCTTCTGCCTTCTCTGCTGCCTTTGGGGTCCACTTTGGTGTTGTGGTAGCTGCTGCTGTTGGTCCTGTGCTCTGCGTCACCTGGCATGCTGCATGAGTAGCACCTCCATGTCATCCTTCTTGCGCAATGATGTTGCTTGTGTGAGTTTTCCTTAAGTAGTGGTGTGTTTGCCCCATTTTAACGCCTGCTCTGACCCAGGCGTTAAAATCTGACGCAAGGGGCGTGGCCGGGCCACGAAGAAAGATGGCCGCCTAATACGAGAGCTCCGCGTCGCGGCGAACACGGGGGGCGTCGGGGGCGCTGAGATGGCAAGAAAACAAACTGTTCACGGCGACACCCGCTCCAATAACCGTTGTGCCCCGGTCCGAAGCCTGGAGACACAGTGAGGGCGACCGGGGAGCCAAGATCTCGTGACCGGCCCAAGTCCCTTCCTTCCCGACGGAGAGGGCCTGGCTGGAGGGGCGGAGCCGCGTAAATGGAGAGCCGCACATGGTGCGGCCATGGAACAGACTGACGAGCCGCGGGACCATGAGGAGTAGTCTGTACGAGATACTTAGATCTCCCGAGGAGATCCGCCGAGACGTCAAAGACCCGCACCCTACGCGACGGTCCTGCAGAAAAGCCGGGACGATCGAAAAAGCGCAAACCAACGGAGATGAAGGTACGATCTCTCTTCCACCTCCATTGTCACCCTCCCCCCCGCTCTCCATAAACCGAAAACCACTGGACGATCGGAACACCCCCTCCCCCCACGGGGATATCAAGCGCAATTACCTCTCCTCTTCCCCCTCATAATCATTGAAGGAATAAGAGAGGACAGAAGAGACGCTAGAGGGGAAGAGGGGAATAAATGGGGGCGAACAAGATGAGGTGGAGAGACAAAAAGAGGGGGCACAGTGGAAACGAAAGGAAAGTGTAAAGTGGAGAAAAAAAAAGGGGCAGAGAGACAAACGAGGAGCAGAGAGGCGGCGACAAGCACATATACCGCATTCAACCCTCTCCCCACAGGAAAATAGCCACGTGCAACCCCGACCAACCCAGACGACAGACGAAGGGCTCAGAGAAGGCCACACTCCCCCACCGCTCCCTGCACTTAACAACAACCACAAAAGAGTCAGGTACAGGGGAAAGCGACCAAACCCCCATAAATACTCTGGACTGTGACAATCCCCACACCAGTTCTACCATAGCGGAACCGACAAGGATATAACCGAAAACAAAGTCAGATCACCGAACTTTGGCACAGCAGTTAAAGGGTGAAAAGGCAACGGAAGAAAACGAAGAACCACGAATAAAAGAAATCGCTCAGAGGAGGGCAAGGAGAAGGGGGGGGAAAGAAAAAAAAAAAAGGGGAATAAAAAGGAAGTGATAGAATAGAAGTAAGATTCAACGGCCAAAGAAAAGCCCATGCCCCAACTGGACTTAGAGGAGGGAGAACAGTACACTAAGCAGAAGACTAGGACGGATTATCGAGGCGATGCCCGGTTACAAACTGAATCAAAATTCCGCCAGTAAACCCGCACGACAGTTATTATTCTCGGAAGCACTCCAACACAAACGCTCAGCCTCTACCTCAACCAACCCCCAAACATCACCACCTCCAACTGAATCCACCACAATGGCAGAAAAGAGCCACTCCACAACAATGGATAGGATATTACGGGAAATCACCACTGTCAGTCGCCGCATAGAGGGGATGGACGCCTCTATAACTTCACTAACGCTAGAGACTAAATCCATGCGAGCTGAAATTGCAGGCTTTCAATCCAGAGTGACCGGACCGGAACAACGTATGGGATTGGTAGAGGCACAGACCACCATGTCCCGGGACCGAGACCAAGACCTCCTCTATCTGAGGAGTAAGCTAACGGACATGGAAGATAGGAGCCGGAGAGATAACATACGTCTACATGGGATACCGGAAAATGAAGAAGGCGTGGACGCGCAATCCTTCCTGAGATCTATCCTTCCAAAACTGACCTCATTGGACTTTGACCCTCCGATAGAATTCCAACGGGCACACCGAGTAGGACCAAAGCGCCCCGGCAACTCCTCAAGACCTCGTCCAATCATTGCGTGCTTACTACGGCACAACCAGACTCGTCAAATACTTCAAGCGGCACGCAAACACGGACCTTTCCAACTGGATCAGTATGACATCCGCATAACCGCCGACTACTCTAAGGAAACAAATGACCGCAGAAAGGCCTTCCTAGCCCTACGACCCGACTGCGCCAACTGGAGATAAAATACGGCCTCTTCGATCCCGCAAGAATGTGGGTCACTAAAAACGGAGTGTCTAAGTATTTCTACAACCCGAAGAACTGCAACTATTCCTAGACTCCTTCCAACCCCAATCAATGGACTCTACCAGCACAAGCAGCTCACATGACAACCGAGGCGACAATGAAGGAAACCTACCCCCAGGACAGGAAAAGACGGACACAGCCCAGTGTGACACTGGAGTCGGGCAAAGAGGCAGAGACATAGAGAGAATGGTCAGATCTCATGATGACAGGGGCCAAGTATTGCACGCAGTGGTAACTCACACCCAGCTGTCGGAAAGGGACAAATCTCGCTCTCCATTGAAACCAACGACTATGCCCCCCTGATAAGAAGACATTATCCCACACACAAAAAAGACATTTGCCTAAACCAAGACAATCGTAGAAGCTCCTGAACTTGGAGACGGATGAGTACCCAATTAGTTCATACAAATGTGTGCCTTCTTTATAATTGTTAATAATTGCTTATGATCATTAATATAGTCGTCTACACTTGACATTCCAAAAGCATACATACACTGTAACCCGGTATAAGGTCTTACAATGGGTAAAAACTGTTACTCGCCCTGGGTGTATGACAAGAACACACATACCTACGTAAGGACTAGACTCCCTCCCCTTCTCCCGGACCCCATAAGAACCTAGACCAGGACCTACGGGACTGAGACTGGGATATAAAAGGATATTCTAATTTATCCCTCGAGACACATGTAACATAATACGACCCATTGAACATCAATAGACCTGTTAGCACCACACACCAAACCCACACAACAAAAAGACGCAAAATAGCATAGTACAACTACACGGGATCCCATGAATCAAGGTATCGCAACACATATAAGGTACATACCCCCCCATCCAGGATGCACTCAATCGCTCACAGATCATTCACCACGAACGCCTGCGAACCCCTTCTAGAAAGAACGACTATAAGGGCAATAAGCACCACACTACTAAACGGTCGGCACCCGTTTATCATACACCCCATAACAGTATTATGAAGTAATAATACCTGATAGGACATCAGCAAGGAGGCAGGCCACACAATGCTCTCGCACGCCACGGAACTACGCTGCATTCACTGCCCACCGCACGACAGACACATAGACCGATACTCAGATCCACAGCTCATAACATAACAAAGTAATAATAGCCACAAGGATGTGTAATGTTAATAAGAATCAATAGGTTATAAAAATGTTGAAGCAGATAAAAATGTGATGTTGGGGCGAGGGAGAGGGACCCGGGGTAAACTGTGTACCCGAAGCTCTCTGCACCTCTATCCACAAAGGTACTAACGCTACATAACTCCACCCGCCCCCCCCTTGCTGCTTCCACTCCCTCCTCGCCCCAATCTTCCTAATTGAATACCCTCTCCCTTCTGTAAACCCTATCCTCCTCTGACAACACCACCACAGGACCCCCCCCATTACACCATTCATGTACACCCTCACCTCCGCCTATTTCCAGAAACATCAGAAATCATGTAATATGCACCAAGCCCCACTCTGCACAAACTTTTCCCGTCCATCCCTTCCTCCCCCCCCAGCCGGCTGCCACCTCTCACAAACAGATAACCGCAACCTACGGCAATACTGCCTAGCCACAAGATAACTCACTACCCTTCCACTCTCCTTACCCCCAATACCACATATCCTAGTCATATAAACGATCAAACATAACATGACAACCATCACTACCCAACGGCAACATGCGTTAGACTTGCCCCCTGACCCTCAATACACAGCTAAGATCCCTACGCACCCCAGTGTCTTTAACAGGCGGGCAACCGACTGTCAATTGCCCTCCCCATCCCGGCGCCCCCCTCCGCCCCCCGATAGGGACCATCCCGTCAACGCGTGAGCCCCGAGAGGAATCGGACCCGCCGTCTACAGAACTAAGCTAAGGAGGCAGGTCCTCCAGCCTTTCCTCCCTTTCTTTTCTCTTTTCTTTTCTTCTCTCTTCCCTTTCTTTCTATTTCCCTCTTCTCCTACATATTTCGCCTCTTCCCCCCCAAACTTTATCTTTTTTCTCATTTCCTCTTCCATAGAGTGCATTTCCGACCCCCGCCAGCTGCACCTCCTCCCCCCACAACCCATTGTATCATAACAAACACAACTCTTATTTGAACAAAAGGGTTAGGTGACATTTCCCACTCCCCTCCCCTGCTCGGGTTGACAGTGAAATAAGCGTGACCTGGTACACCTGTTCAAAGATGTCGAGAAGAACTCTCCAAGGGATACGGCCACTACGTATCCTTACATGGAACGTACACGGCATGACGAGCTATGTTAAACTGAAAAAAATATTATCCTACCTTCAATCCAAAAAAGCAGACATTGCCTTAATACAGGAGACCCACCCAGATACTTTAGAATCCGACAAGTTTAAACGGGACTGGGTAGGGAGGGTCGTTCATAGCTGCTGCCAGGCGAGCCAAGAACCTAGGAGCAGTACACCTCGCAAGTGCGGGGTGGCGATATTAATACATAAATATCTCCCAATTACAATCATTAAAACATGGAGCGATACAGAAGGAAGATACACATTCGTTAAACTAAAAATAGGGAACACTTTCTTATGCGTGGGCTCCGTCTATGCACCAACCGGTTCAAAACGCACATTTTTCCTACAACTAAATCGCATCTTGACAGAAATCGGGACAGCCCGGTATATAATCGGGGGAGGCTGGAACCTAGCCCAAGACGCGATACTGGACAGGACAGGTCCCATTGACATAGGCAACAACCATGATAGAGCTCTCCTGACAGACATAACGACGGATGTCAGATTAGTGGACTGTTGGAGAATACAACACCCGAAAGACAAGGAATACACTTTTTTATCGGCCGTCCACGGCACCCAATCACGCCTGGACTATTTTCTGGTGTCACACACTGTACTCCCCGGAGTGCTGGATTCCAGTATTTTAGACAGTGGCCTTTCAGACCACTCCCCAGTATTAACCCTGATTCAGATAGGTTTGTCCCCTCCGGGCCGAAAACCGTGGCACCTGGCCGTGCGTAGATATCGCTCCCCCCCCAAGGGAAGGAACAATTAAGAGCACATGTATCTACATATATGACAGAGAACAAAGATACAGTGACCTCCAAAAGGATCTTATGGGCAGCTGCAAAGGCGACACTGAGAGGCAATATGATGCGAGACGCAGCATTGGCCAACAAAGACAGAATTGCCCATAAAACCATTCTGGAGACCACAATCCAGAATCTCACTAAACAGTACACTACCCAACTGTCCCCTAGACTACGCCACTCCTTAGAACAAGCCAGAATGTCACACAATGAACTCTTCACGTCCCAGGCAGAATTCGCACTACAAAAACTGCGAGACCGTCATTACGAACAAGGAGAGAAAGCAGGACGCCTCCTAGCGGCCCAGCTCCGACAAAGAGAGGCAGCTTCCGCCATTTCGGCCATAACATCCCCATCGGGGGCAGTGCTAACTCGCCCACAAGATATCGTGAACGAATTTGCTAAATACTACCGGCACCTTTACACGCCGGAAACGTCGTCCGATCAGACACAGATAGAGACATGTCTTAGGGCGGCCAATCCACCCCGCTTGTCGGAAGCAGGCAGAACCCTCTTAGACGTGATATAAGCAGAGAGGAGATAACACAAGTTGTAACAAACCTCCCCTATCATAAATCTCCAGGAGAGGACGGATTCCCCGCAGAATTCTATAAGTGGGCCGGAGAAGAGGCAATCAACGCAGTCCATGGAGCACTAACCGAAGCATGCCAGGAAGGCTCCCTAGGAGCCTTATCCAACAGGGCCACAATTGTCGTACTACATAAACCAGAGAAAGACCCCCTTTTTGTGGCAGCTATCGCCCCATTTCCCTCTTGAATGGAGACGTCAAACTCCTAGCTAGCATTCTAGCAGCACGCCTGCGTAAAGTGATACCATCTTTGATCCATAACACCCAAGTGGGGTTCGTACCCGGCCGCTCCTCCAGAAACCATATGCGCACTCTCTATCATACACTACTGGAAGCTCTAAATATGCCTAACGAAACCCTTGCATTATCCCTAGACGCAGAGAAAGCATTCGACTGCATCGAATGGCCCTATTTATTCGCCACCATGAAACACTTTGGCCTAGGAGAACAATTCATCTCTAAAGTCCGCTTATTATATGACCACCCTTCAGCACAGGTTAACTGTGGAGGTTTCTTATCAGACCCCTTCCCCATATGAAGAGGCACTCGTCAGGGCTGCCCCGTCACCACTCCTATTCCTACTAGCCATGGAACCCTTGGCAGCTACTATACGGAACTCCCAACAGATAAAAGGTATCCAAATAACCGGGGGCTTATCTAAAATCTATCTCTACGCAGACGACATCCTACTAACCCTGACTGACCTAGAAACATCCTTACCCACACTGCTTTCCACCGTAGAGGAATTTGCGCCTATATCTGGATACCTGGTAAACTGGGACAAAAGTGAAGCACTGCCTCTATCCCGCATGACAACGAGAGCAGCAGTGCATGGTCTGCCATTCCAATGGACGCCGACTCGCCCTAAATACCTAGGAACGTATATCAACCGAGGCCTGGAACATATAGTTAGAGATAACCTAGATCCCCTTATATCAAAAATGAAACTGGATTTTGCTAAATGGTCATTACTGGGTCTGTCGATGTGGGGAAGGACTCAAGCAGTTAGAATGACTACATTACCACGCTTTACATACGTCTTGGGCATGCTCCCCCTACAGATACCCCTCCCGATACTTCGTTCGATTGATGCATCTATGAGGGCCTTTGCGTGGGGCTCCCTCCACCCGAGACTGAAGCCGGCAACTATCCTAGCCTGACGCCCCTATGGAGGTTTAGGCCTACCCTCAATAGAACAATACTCACTAGCTTTACAACTTTCACAGTTAGCATACACTCTCCCAAATACACCGGACCCACCACAATGGGTGGTCACAGAGAGACTCCTAAGAGGGCAGCAAACGATGGGAGGGGTATTCACCGACCATTCCTCCCCGCCTAACCCCATCCTCAAAGCTACCGACACAGCATGGCGCAGAGCCCATCGCCTGCTGCACATACATCCCTCTCTACACGCCCAGGCCCCTATAGCGGGGAATAAAAACATAAAAATAGGAGGGAGACCCCGCTCGTGTCCCCAATGGACTGAGGCAGGAATCCATAACATATTCCATATAATAGACGGAAATAACCTACGAACTTTCGCCTCTCTCCAGGAAGAGTTCAGTATCCATAGTAATCAAGAATGGAGATACCTGCAGCTCAAACATTGTATGCTCAGCTCACTAGGGGCTCCCCCATGGACGTGTAAAATGTCACCCATTGTTACTTATTTTCAGAAATGGGGCTGACACAAAGGCGTTATGGCGGGCCTTTACGCCGAACTAACAAACCATCTCTACTCGCAACCCCTCCTTGAACGTTAACGGTTAAAATGGAAGGATAGGCTAGGGTTAACCTACACAGAAGAAGAATGGTCAGACATACTAGAAGCCCTTGATAGGGGAGTACGTGAAGCCCGTCTAAAATTCTGCCTATTTAAAGTTCTACAAGATTGGTACTGGACCCCAGTCAAACTTTTTAGGGCTGGATTACTAACACATGCAAAGTGCTGGAGATGCATAGAACCCCATTGCGACTTACTCCACATCCTATGTCACTGTCCGACGATTCAGCCCTTATGGGACGCAGAAGGTCATACCCTGCTGGATAGTATCCAGATCCCAAACCCGACTCCTCCATCACTTATTCTCCTACATGATATACGCCTATTCCCCTCCCTAACACGTACCCAAAAGAGGTTACTACACACCGCATTTGTCACGGCCAAAATATGTGTACTCCGGCACTGGAGGGCTAGCACTGCCCCCACGCCGACAGAATGGATGACTGCCATGTATCAAACAGCCACCCATGAACGAGTGATCTATAACTTACAGGACCAAACAGAACAATTTGAGGAAGTCTGGCATCCATTTTTGACAAAGTCATAAAACAGCTGGCGGAGGGCCGATGACCAAAGGTTTGAGAGAAATAATGATCCCCCCCTCATAACCTATAGCGCTCACTCCCTCACACCTCCCTCCTCTATTCTTTCCCTCTCCTATATGACAGTTCGCCCCACTTTCTCCCCTCTGTTTTTTCACTTCCCAGCTGCCCCACTTAGATAACCACATTAGACTCAGGATCGAGCAAGCAAACATCTTCTCCCGGTCCCCCCATATAACCTATTCCAGAACATCAAAATACGCAAAAAGAACGTACAACTTAAAATAAGACTTTGTAATAATGAACAGTCCGCTACGTACGGCCACACCACCCCATCTCCTATGCAGTCGCTTCTCAGCACCAATCCTCAATAGAGGCAAGAACTCTTACCCTCATGTCATCCTATATAAAAAAAAAAAAAGGGAGCTCAAACCTTAAAACCGATCGTCCTCGAGAGAGAAGCCACGACTGACGGAGCATAACGACTGACACGGGGACAATAAACCCCTCTTCTCCTATACATCCAAAAGTCCTCACACTCAGCAACCCCTCTCCCTCCCCTAACCCTCCTAATCCCCCCCTTTCTCCCCCCTTTTTCTCTTTATCTTTCACCACTCTTAACCCATAAGACACCCCTATTCATTGCTCCTTTGCTGCAAGACTACCATCCCGAATGTGCTTATGATGTCACACTTAATGGGCTAGAAATTGTCGTTAGACTGCATTCATGTATGTACTCATTACAGAAATATATAATGTGGAAAAGGAAAAATTGTGAAAATATTTACTATATATTTGTACTGTTTTTACCTTTAATAAAATAAATAAGAAATAAAAAAAAATTGACACAAATCGGGCTTTGCATCATTTTCCAGGTCCGCTTCCCAGCTGTGCGTCATTTTTGCCTGGTTGGATAAATATGGCACGCGGGTGTTTGAGTAATTTTTTTGGACGGGAACGACTACCTTGCATCTTATTGACACAAGACGGTTTCAGGCATCCAGAAAATGACGAATACTCAGAAATTTTGACGCTAGACGTGTCTAGCGTCAAAATATCAATATGGTGTTAAGTTTGCGCCGGATTAACGTTAAAAAAATGACACTAATCCGGTGCAAAGAGAGTATAAATGTGGGCCTAAGTCTCTTATCTCTTTACTATTATCTGGAATAAATGAACAACAATGCCTAGAGTTAATCATTCTACAGACTTCGCCATCCTTTGCTAAATGAATGTCTAAAGCAAGACTATTTTGAAGAGTCATAGCTCGATCCACAGCTAATTCAGTATCTATCAGGAGTATAGCCCCTGAAAAATGTGTCCGCACATTATCCACAATGGTAGACAACTACCATATCTTAATCAAATTCAGGATGACTCCCACTGAAGGAATCAACACACCAAATATATCTCCTACTATAGCAGAAGAGGACTCGTTCCTCTGTCTCTTATGATGTAACTCAGTCACTTTCGGAAACGTTTTTCAAATCCTCCATTTGATAAATCTTTGGGAAAACTATCCCCAAATAACATGTCCCAAACCATCCTCGTGGAAGACGGTTAAAAGCATTAAGTCCACAAATATAGTATATACCTGGAATTGCAGGGTCCTGCCCATTCAACATAAATGTCCATTTACTCTGAAACAAAAACACATGCCTGCATTCACTCATACCCATAAATAAAGTGTCAGTGCGTGATTCAGGCCTATGTATACAAAGCTTTCTTACCTGTAGTGCATCTAAAGCTAATTTCCCTTGCTTTCTAATTGCACTATAAGCATAATCATGCTTGTAAGTTCTTTTCTCTAAGCCTTTTTCTAATTTCTCATTTAACGCCTTTCTTCTGTCATCAGTGTGATCTAAGAAACTCTTCTCTAAAGGTGTAAGCAAGCATGTTCGGTTGCTTTTATGCGCATACGCTATGCCAAACGTCAACATAGGTTCAAAGAATCCTCTTAATAATACTATATCGTTATCCTAGCTAGTTTATACAAATATCTAATTATAGGAACAAACGAAAACACAACATCATGATGCGAGTAAAAATACTGAATATACTCTAGGTTAATAAACCTTGTTAGTAACAGACTGCAACTTATCCTGTACGTGAAAGGCAAGCTATGATAGGTGACTCCTTCCTCAACTGATGAAGGAATCTGCGTACACACAAAACAATACTTCACATTCATCGTCTCAACATACTTTCTGAATAAGCGATAGAAAACGTTAGAAGAAAGTTCTCCCTGCGCATTAGTATAGTCATGCAAATATTTCTCATCTAACTTAAACCTCTCTAATGCCATTAGTGCAGTAGTCGTCTCAAAAGCAGAAGTATGGTTGGCTCCTCTCGTATCAAGAACAGACATACCCACAATCAACACCACAAACAGTATCCCACACATAAATGCCAAACCAATGCTTATATATTTACAGTGCTTGGCACCTCTAACTTGTTAACTAAAGTCAGCCATGATCTGTAAAAAATCAGAAAGCAGAAGAAATTTAGAAAAACTTGCAGCAAAAATCAAGAATAGACAATCGCTTCCAGGAACCCTTCTTCCTTGTCAAAATCGGTTAGCAGCTTTGTCAAAATCAGGTTTCAAAAGTCAAATCAGTTTGTCAGTGTCTTTTCCAGCTACTTTCAACAGCCTCTTTTTTCAAAAATTTCTCTCAGATCGTTTCAACAGTTCAGTTCATTGACCTTCTTCACATCACCTCAAAATATTGACCTGGAACTTCTCTAACAAAACAAAAAGACATAGGCCCTCATTACAACCCTGGCGGTCAAAGACCGTCAGGGCTGTTTTGGAGTTTGTACCGCCAACAGGCTGGCGGTACAAACTAGGGGATTAGCCGCTGTCGCACCGCCGGGACCGGCGGTTGTAATCCCCCAGGGGGATTACGAGTCCCCCTCCTGCCAACCTTTTCATGGCGGTAGGAACCACCATGAAAAGGCTGGCGGAAAGGGGAGTTGTGGGGACCCTGAGGGCCCCTGCACTGCCCATGCCTTTGGCATGGGCAGTGCAGGGGCCCCCAGCCATGGCCCCATGGAGCTTTTCACTGTCTGCATAGCAGACAGTAAAAAGCGCGACGGGTGCAACTGCACCCGTCGCACCGCTGCAACACCGCCGGCTCCATTTGGAGCCGGCTCCCGTGTTGTGGCCGACATCCCCGCCGGCCCAGCGGGGATGTCTTAATGGCCTCCGCAGAAGTGCGCCGCATTGGCTGCCGCACGGTGGATACAACTTGCCGCCCACCAAAGTTGTAACGAGGGCCATAATCTCTTGCTGCCATTCGTTTGTGGTTGCATACTCCCATTCAAGACCTGTGTATCTTTGACTTGGTATTCCCTTTCTCTTTAACTTCCGATCACCATTCAACTCTCCTTCACTTAGTGCCTCTTTCCTTGTAGTATCTACTTTTTCCTCAATTGTTTGTTCGACAATCACTTCTTTTCTTTTCTCCACTAGCAACTTCAGCCACTTATCTCCTTTCAGTGAACCTTCTGTCAGTATTCTTTTCAAGACTGAACTCTAATCCTTTTCCTGTTCTGTGGTGTTTTTTCTTGATAGACCTGCAACCGGTTCAGGAGGAGTCAGATCACTTTGACTTTGATCCACCTCATCTCCTTCCCCTTCTGGGTCTGGCAATTGCTCTGCTTGCCTCTCAGAATCATCTGCTTCTAGGTAAGCCCTCCTCTGATTAGGCTCTCCTGCTGCTTCAGTTGTGATAGGTTCTCCGATACTCTCCTGGAGGTCTCCACCCTCATCTCTCACAGGAGTGACTGAACCGTCCTCAATGAGCTCAGATCCAGTCTCAGTTCCTCTTTGTTCTCCTTCCGGCTCTGAGACTTGTCGCACTGTTGTTGGTACTCTCAACAACACTTCTTCATGATCCAGTGGATACACCACTTTCTTCGTATGACTTGCGTGAATCCAGTTCGGGATCCCAGCACACTTCACAGCTGTCGTAGTTGTCAGGACCACTTGATACGATCCCTTCCAACGAGGTTCCAAACACGTCTTTCTTATATGCTTTCGGATGACAACCCAGTCTCCAGCTCTCAGGTTGTGCCCTGGGTCATGGATCGATGGCAGTGTGGTGGCGTCCACCTGCTGAGAGAAAGAGCGGACTACATCAGCCAGACCCTTGCAGTAATCCAACACCATATCATCTGTAATGTTGACACGTGCATTTGCTGGCACTGCTGGTAACCTCATTGCTCTGCCCATGAGGATATCATGAGGTGACAGTCCTGTCTTCCTGTCAGGTGTGTTTCTCATTGACATCAACACTAAAGGCAAAGCATCGGGCCATTTCAAATTCGTAGCTGCACACAGCTTTGCAATTCTTGACTTCAGGGTACCATTCATCTGTTCCACTAGTTCTGATGCTTCAGGGCAGTAACTACAATGAAACTTCTGCTCAATGTTCAATGCTGCACACAGTAATTTAAACACTTCGTTATTGAAGTGACTTCCCCTATCTGATTCTAAAGAGATCGGAAATCCGAAACACGGTATCAGTTCCCAAGCAGCAGTTTCGCTACAGTGATGCTATCATTTCTTCGTGTAGGGTACGCTTCAATCCAGTGACTAAAGATTCAAACAATCAGCAACACATATCTCAAATCTCCACACACAGGCATCTCAATAAAATCCATTTGCATTCTGCTGAATGGACCTCCTGCTGTTCTAATGTGGCTCAAGTTAACCACTGTCCCTTTCCCGCATTCAACTGCTGAAAAATGACACAATGCTGGCAAAATGCTTCAGCAACTTGTCTAAACTTTGGGTTGAACCAATCGATCTTGACCAGACGAACCATGGCATCCATCCCAATATGTGCCTGACCATGATAGTACCTTGCCATTTGCGACAACAGACTATTTGACAAAACCAATTGACCCTCCTCAGAAACCCACAATTCATCTTGCCTTCGGACACATTTCATTTTACTCCATGAACGTTTTTCCTCTTTGTCAACATTATTCTGCAAAGATTTTAATTCCCCCAAAGTGTACATTTCTTTCAATGCATAGCTCGTACATGTTATGTCTTCTTCAGACAACAATTCCCACTTGTCCTTGAATGATATACAGTTCAATGCGCAAAACCTTGTGACTTGATCCGCATAACCTTTTCCCAATGACACGTACTCCTGCAACTTTAGATGTGCACTGCATTTCACCATGGCAATCTTTTCAGGCAATTGTATTGCATATAACAACTCCTTTATTCCCTCACCATTTCTCACTGGTGAACCAGAAGAGGTCAGGAAACCTCTCTGTGACCACAATTGACCAAAATCATGAACTATTCCGAATCCATATTGGCGATCCGTATAGATAGTGACTCTTAATTGAGCAGAATCATGGCAGGCTCTAGTAAGGGCTACCAGTTCCGCTACCTGGGTAGAATATACTCCTCAAAACCAGGAAGCTTCCAAGGTACCTGTAATTGTGCACACAGCATATCCTGCTCTCAGTGTCCCTGTATTGTCTCTCAGACAAGAACCATCAACACGGATAATTTGGTCATTTTCTTCCAATCGGGTATCTCTAATGTCAGATCTCAGCTTTGTGCACAACTCAGTTACTTCGAGACAGTCATGTTCAACATCTCCCTCGTTTTCAATCTCAACAATTTCACTAAAAGTAACGTTGCCGGGTTTAGCAGTGTACATCTTTTTAGTGTCACGTTTGGTGACCCCAAAATACTCGTTTCGTACCTAGTCAACCTAGCACCAGTCAAGTACTGGGTTTTCATCCCTGTCAGTAAAATCTCAACGAGTGAGGGACCATTACAGTCAGGGGATATCCCATCACCACGCTCTCACATTGTGAAAGATTTTGACCAACTGCGGCAACTGCGAGCAAATAGCTGGTAAGGCTGTTGCAACTGGGTCCAAAGTAGCTGAAAAATATGCTACTGGGCGATGAGCACCTCCATAGACCTGTGTCAAAACAGACAATGAACATGCATCACGCTCATGACAAAACAATGTAAAAGGCTTTGTGTAGTCAGGCATACCCAAAGCAGGAGCTCTGCACAAACTCTCTCTCAACTCAGTGAACGCTTTCATCTCATCCTGGTCTAGCACTATGGGATCTGTGACTTCTTTATCAGTCAGTTTCTGCAACGGTCTTGAAATGACTAAAAAACTTGGGATCCTTTGGCGACCATAACCTACTTTCCCTAGGAACATCCTGACATCTCTCTGGGTAGTCGGAGGACTCATCTGCATTATCATTGTAATCCTTTCCCTGGATATTTTCCTCGACCCTTTCTCAATTTGATGACCCAAATACTTCACTACTGTCTGACAGTATTGCAACTTCAGCGTTGACACTTTATGACCATTCTTTGCCAAATGGTTCAACATGGCGATCGTACCATACTTGCACTCATCTCTTGTCTTGGACCTAATCAATAAGTCATCAATATACTGCACCAAAGTCGATTGAAAAGGCAATTTCAATGACTCCAAATGATTTTTCAAGATCTGGTTAAACAAAGAAGGTGACTCCGTATACCCTTGAGGAAGTCTACACCAGCAATAGACTTGATCCAGGAATTTGAAACAAAAGAGAAATTGGCTATCCTCATGAAGAGGCACAGAAAAGAATGCTTGTGACAAATCAATGACCGTAAACCACTCTGTATCACATGGAATCTGTATCACAGCTGGGTTGGGCACTACGGGACAACATTTGACCACAATCTCATTTATTTTTCTCAAATCCTGAACAACCTGAACTTTCCCACAGGGCTTCTTCAAACCCATTATCGGTGAGTTACATGGGCTGATCAACACTTCTTTCAGAACTCCCTGCTTCACAAAATCTGCAATTATCTGAGCCACTTTCATCAGGACATCTTGTGGCATATTTTACGGTGGAAACTGCATTCGGCTTCAAGGTAACCTTGCCGGGCTCCACTCCTTTGATCAGACCTACTTCCTTTCCTGTCAAATCCCACACGTTCCCTTGTACTGTTCCCTGCAACTCAGAATGGAGCTCTTTCACTGTGAAGATCGGGAAAACTCAATCAAGTACTCCTCTGTAATTGAGTTTGTCAGATACTGGTTCGCTACTCCCACAACCTAAACTGTTCTACCTGAAAGGGGCAAATTCAGTACTTCTGCGCTTCTCACTGTAGAGCGTGTAGCTCCTGTGTCCACCAAGAATGAAACTCTGTGACCCATAACCATTCCTCTCACATAGGGTCCTCTCTGATCTACTTCTAAAGAAGTCACAAGCACACACGGCTCCTCATCCGAACTATCACTCGTCCATTCACCATTTATTTCATCCTCGCTGTATAACGGGAATTGGTGCAATGTGTTATTACTTCTGTCTTGTCTCTGACCTGTGACCTGTTGAGAAAGCATCATCTGTTGCTATTCCATCGGGGCTTGAGGGATCTGCATTTGCTGTCTAGGTACCATGGGAACCTGCTGCTGCATCGGCTGCAACTGTGACACTTGTGAATGGGGCATTTGCACCTATTGCATGGGCTGGATATTTTGCACTTCATTAACATTATTCTGAAACTTTGGATTGGGACCCCTTAGTCTCGGTCCTCTCACATTCTGAAATGAATTGATGTCATTACTTTGCTGAACAACACCTTCCTGCACCATCATCGGACATTCCTGCTTCCAATGTTCCACAGCTCCACAAATGTGACACAACAATAGCTTCTTCATTCCCTGCACATCATTCTGAACCACTACAGTATTCAAATCTGGACCACAATTCATATTGCCTCCATGACATCTACCTCTCATCTGGGGCTGAAACATAACATTTCCCTGCTGTTGCGGCATCTGCGGCACAAAATTTCCTTGGGCTCCTGACTGAGCTGCTTTAATCTGCATCACTATCGCCTTTTCTTTCAACTTTTTCTGTTTCAACTCAATCTCATCACTACAGTATTTCACATACTGCAACACATCATCAATCATTCTTGCTTGCCAGCAAATCAAATGACTCTTATCATCTGCCAATTTCAGGTCTCAATCCTTCCACAAATCTGAATACAAAATACAGCATGTCTTTCAGCTCAATTGGTTCTCTACCATTATACTCCTAGAACGCCTTTTACAATCTCTCATAATACGCATGTATTGACCCCTTTGCTTCCTGCACTGTCCTGTCAATCTCCTGCCTCAATATTTTTGGGCAAAATCCCCGATTTCAGAAACTCAATCACCTTATAGTAATATTTCCGTACCTCAGGAGACGGTGCACCTGTATTCTTATCTCTCTCCGGTTTGCTTGTTGGCCAGTCTACAGTCCTCTTACACTCAACCTATAAGTCAGCTGGAACCACTATCGCCAGTAATGTGTTCAAGTCTTCCCACAAACATTTCAACATTTCACAAGTTACACAAACCTATCTGTCTGCTGGTACCACTCACTGGCTTCTCTCTCAATTTTGGATAATCGTTCGTAAATGATAGAATCTCACTTCTGCTCAAAGGGACATGAACAAAATTTCCCCCTGGAATTTCCCTCAGTGGTAAAATCTTTACTGGATCCTTGTCCTGCTGTACATTTTCAGTCAGCTCCAAAGAATCACTTTTTCTGTTGCCTCTTTTCTTTACCCATCTGCCTTCCCATTTGTCTAATGCTCCCCAGACCTCAGCACTCTGCAATAATTCCTTAAGGTGTGCCTTCATTCCGGCTGACCTCATATGTTCAAAATCCTTTGCCTCAAAATAAATCTAATCTGTAACTCCTTCAAATGCTTTGTTTTCTCAATTTCTATGCCATGTTCCTCTGCCAAATCTGCCAATCTCTGACGTACCTTGCCCACTTTTCCTGTAATCCTTGGGCACAAGTATCTCAACGTTGTCTCTGTGTAAGATTCTAACCTATTCACCCCCATTGTTCCCTCAATTAATTCACCTGTTTCCATGCTTAATCTGACACAATTCAATTTTGGCTCGCCTTTGGAAGCATTCTGTGGGGTATTTAGCTTGTCTAACCATTCAGTTAACTGCTGTGCTTTCAGTCCCTGTAACTAAATGCTACTCGCTTGAATCGGGGGAACCTGCTGTGCCACTGCATTCGGAGTCTGCGGTGTCAATAATTTTAGGCTCTGACCGGCCTTTGGTCCATTCACGGCATCTGGGAGTGCAACAAGTGGACTAAGGTCGAACAATGCTCTTGATCGGTCAAAGGTCTGACCCACAGTAGAGACTACCTGAATTTGCTCATTATGTCCTCTCCTAATTAAACTCTGAGACATTGCTCCCTGTTCATTCACTGTTGGTTTCCTTTACACAAATAATGGTACCCCTGGACCAACAGTAATCGGCAGAGATATTGCATACAGAGCTGTTCTGGCACCTGCACTCTGTGGGAGGGTAACTCCCATACTCTGATTCATCACCGGAGTCAATTCTGACTGTGTCCCTGTCATTGGCATAAGTCCTGGCATTACCTGCGGCTTCACTTGGGGCAACAAAATCGGAGGCGGCTCAGTCTGGACCAATATTGGTCTCAGAACCACCTGCTCCGTGGGCACCACTAAGTTCGAACTTCTTTCCAAAATAGGCACATCAGGATAAATTCTCTGTATCTGTGGCGGCTGCATCTGTGTCTGCTTTAGAGGAGTAGTCAGCACATTAGAACTACTTTGCACCACATTTGGTGTCAGGTTAGCATTTACCTGTACCGGACTCACTGTCCCCGTTATCTGTGGCGGGGCTGTCAGATCAGCGCTGGTACTCGTACCACTCTTGTGTACTGTATATGGTGGTGGTTGGTCTCGCAATATCTGTGTAACAAGATCTTCAGCATCTGATTCTTCCTCTGCTGTTGAAGACCTTCTAGCTCCCTTACTTTCGCACGGACTTCCATTAGTCTTTCTAGTTGCTTTCTTCCCTTCCTTCTAATCCTCCTGCGTAATCGCTGGAAACAACTTAACTCCCTGCAAAGTCTCTGATCTCCATCTTTTCTGCTCTCTATCCCATTTAGTCTCTGCTAAAGTCTTTTCTACCCTTCTCATTCTTCTCTCTAATTTCAATTGCTGTTGCTGTCTCGCTACCAGCTCCCAAACTGTTAATACATTACAATGTAAGCTGGTGTATTCTCTGGCGGTGTAGGCTCCCCTACACCCGCTGTAATGTATGTATCTACCCTTATGGCACTTCTCAATGTTTTGAAAAACTTAATCTTTTCTACTTTTTGTTTATTTAAATCGAATCAGGAAATGACTTTTAATCTGAAGATTCCTTTCACTCACGTTCTCAACCAAATTGCCTCTCATGGACGGCTGCCAATCCATGCGCGACCCTTCTCACTAACCAACCTATCACAGCGAGGCTCTAATGAAGTGTCACTCACACTCTGCGGCTGACAAAGTCTTGTGGCTCGTCCCCCTAAACTCCAATCCACACTAAACTAAAGCAAAATATTGCGAGCACTAATCAAAAAACAATCACCAAAAAGAAATCTGCTGGTTTACTACAGGAAAGGTAACACAATCGCTTCAGAAACCTTACGGATTTTCACTGAATGCTCTTTCACGCATGCAGCTATTCCTCTTTCTTGGTCTCCCAAATTCACAAGAAAAATTCGACCTGCAAATTTTACTCTTAACTGATAATGGGTCTATCCTGGTGCACATAGGACTCGTCAAATCTCAGTCGAAATTTCCTCTTGCCCACTTTAACTCACACACTGACTTGTTGACCTTGCCTGATCAACCTACTAAACCAGACAAATTACAACATATAACCAAGTGTCTCATACACTTTTCAATATACTCCGGCGTTTTAGGCCACGCATGGTCTGTACATAAACAACCACGTGGACAATTTTTGAGCACAAAGCGCCACACACATGTGAAGTTCGACGACTTCCCTACTCTCACACTGCGGAGTACGCACACTCCTATTAAAACTTCATTTGGAGTATGCAAACTCCCTAAAATCCTCACAAATCTCACAATTCACCTGTGATTTGCATAAGCTGTGCAAGTGCAACCTATTTTACTCACTCTATCACTAGAATGCCTGAAACATCCTCAAACAACCATTAGTAGGATCCAGGATCCGTGAAAGCATTCTAGGTTTAAGGGGACATCGTTTTCTCTCCAGTTATCTTCATTGAAAACAAAATCTAAATTTCAATAATACTGAATTTTCGAAAGGACCAACTTCAAACTGTTACCATAACTGGGGGACACCTGTCCATCAGTCTCTTACCATAACCGTTAACACCTGTTGTTCTGTACTGGACGACTATGACACATTCCTAAAGAGACAAATCATCGGTCTCTCTACCACAACTGTTAACACCTGTCACTCTGTACCGGACACCCATGGTGTAGTTATTAAAGAGACAAACCATCAGTCTGCTACCACAACTGATAGCGCGTCAGATCTTATTAAGTAAACTTACAAGGGGACGCGAATAGTCGATGAACCTTTTGACTCGTATTAAGACGTTTTTACCATAGCTCCAGTACATGAATCAAAAATCAATACACAATAATCAATAATCATTAGCAATCAATAAAATCAACAATCAATGGAGTCAATAAATGTCACACACCATGACCCTTCAGCCATGAACAACCACACCTTTAATAAAAGTTTAGTACGTTTATTTCCCTTATATTAACACTGCTAAAGTCATGTAGGTTAATCTCAAAATCAAATAAAACACATTTATGAACAATGGAACTCTAATAATGGGGTGAGAAATTGGGGTTATATAGGCGCTCAGGATCATAAATGGCACAAATTCAATTCAAGCAAGCATTAAAGTAAGGAAAGAAAGGGTGCCAGCACAAGGGAACACACCCATCCCTTACAGGTTTAAACAACCCAACAAACAATGGTACATAGTGCGGCACACCTAACAGAAACTTGTTAGAAATAATCAGTAGGTGGTTATAAAAAGAGTCAAGCATCAACTTTTAATACATGTTTAAAAAGTCCATTCTTATTCAGTGCTTTGAATAGTTATTCCTCATAGGTGTGAACATGTCTCCATAATGGTACAACTCAAGCCGTGTTTGACAACATCTCCATAATGGTACAACTCAAGCCAACACGTGTTTCGTCTTGGGAAATCTCCAATCCAATTCCAAACGACTTCTTCAGGGCTAAAATTGTAAATGTATTCATTGAGTTAGTAACCAAAATACTAGAACTTAGTCCTTGAAAGTATAAAAATGAGTTTTGAGTAAAAAACTCCAATTAGAACCCAAACAAAAAGGCCGAAGCATTAACCACATAGGGGGTTATTCCAACTTTGGAGGAGGTGTTAATCCGTCCCAAAAGTGACGGAAAAGTGACGGATTTACCACCAGCCGTATTATGAGTCCATTATATCCTATGGAACTCGTAATACGGCTGGTGGTATATCCGTCACTTTACCGTCACTTTTGGGACGGATTAACACCTCCTCCAAAGTTGGAATAACCCCCATAGTGTCTCGTGTCTTACAGAAACACCCCAAAGGCGTGGAATGAAACCTGAAGGAATAGAAAATAGGTTTATCTACCCGCAGGTACATAAAACATGTGTAAAATCAAAAAAATGAAAAGACAAACTACATAGTCGATAGAAAAACAACCAGTGGCATGCACTGGCCACAAGCTCAAAAATCCATGTGAGAAGACACCACTGTGTTAATCATCATGCAATAACACTTGGAAGTCATACCTCCTAATCCTCAAAAGGTTGACCCACTTAAACCGTCATCGAAAAATGTCCATGAAATGCGAACTGGTAAGTAAGTAGTGGACTGGGATCCTATAGGCAGTGTGTGCTCACGTAAAAGGCTGAATAATGAAAAAACAATGAATAATACTAATTATACCTCCTTGCTCAAAAAATGCTCAACGTAGAAGTTAGTCTACAATGCTACACTATTAATTACCTATTTTCACAAGGTTCATATCCTCAAAGGAACGATTTCCCTGACTCTTTTTATAACCACCTACTGATTATTTCTAACAAGTTTCTGTTAGGTGTGCCGCACTATGTAACACATTTATGAACAATACTGGTCATCCAAAGCAGCGCAAGAAATGCAATCTAATCAAAGCTTGATCCTCAACACATTTCATGGCTACAGTGCAAATCAGTAGCAGAATCAGTTGCGGCAAAGATATAACATACATGAAAACTCAGTAAAGTAATTCATCAATCATTTGTCCCTTTATTCGTCAGTCATTTTTAATGAGTGCCCTTAACTAAAGTCAGATTAGCATCAGCATGTTGGGCTTCATGCAAAACAATTTAGAACACAAATTTAGGAAAAACATCTAACTATGGATCTGTCCAAACAGCGCAGTTGGTACCTAGAAAGAAAAAGCATAAAATGCATAAAAGTCACACTTCGTCATATCTACCTATCCACGGTATGGGTCAGCAAGCAGAATCAGTCTTCGTCCTCAGGTCATCAGTCGATCAACAAAGCATCAGGCTCTCAGTCAAAGAGTATGAGCCCAGTGACAGAATTAATCTTGTGTCTCTTCTCTAAAGTCTCTGCATCTCAAGTCTGGATAATTATCACTTCTTTCACGTTGTTATATCAAAGTCACCTACACTATCCCCTAATTTCCTATTGGTCAGTTTATCATATGTTTATTTTCTACCCAATAATATTTCTACCCCAAATCTATGAATTCTAATATTTAATTTTTCACATGAAGTTGATTGGTCCACTTTACGATGTCCTCATCATCCGGCTCGTCAGGTAACAATATTGTTGCATCTTCAGCTCCAGTCAGTGTCTTCATTGTTCTCATCCTGGGAAAGTACATCTCACACATATTACACAAAAATTGTTACACTAGCAGGAACATCATCTTCTAGCAGTCGGTTCTCAAGAAAACCTTCTTTTAAGCACTTTTAACAAGACAATAGACATTTCACAATTTAATTCACTCTGTCACCATTTTTATTAACCGCTAAGAAACACACCTTCTGCACGAGGCCTGGCAAAACTAGGCCAAGCCACACGCTAAGTTAAGGCCTGCAATTAATAAAACTAGAGATACTTCATAACCCTTAATATGACATATTACTACATAAGTCGAATACATTTTCAATATTTCATAAGTATTTATCATTAATTAGTACATTTTGTGAACACTGGTGGGCATTCTTCGAGGTCACATTTTCCAAATGAGTGCATTAATTTTCTACATTATTAATTCTCTACATAATTTATTATCAAAATACATAAACACTCATTAATACATTTCAAATTAGAACACCTGCGCTAGCAAAGGCACGTATGCTGCATTCACCCATAAAGGGTGTGTGGTGGCTATGTAG
Source organism: Pleurodeles waltl (assembly GCF_031143425.1). Classification (NCBI taxonomy): domain Eukaryota; kingdom Metazoa; phylum Chordata; class Amphibia; order Caudata; family Salamandridae; genus Pleurodeles; species Pleurodeles waltl. The sequence continues at coordinate 912,416,399 of NC_090448.1, read as the reverse complement.
TGGGATTTCTGAAGTGCCCTTGCATTCTGGCTAGAGCCGGAGCACAACAGGTGCCTCATGATGCTTAAACATAGTTTGTTGGAGGAGAAAATAAAATCATTGTAACCTGTGGACAGAAATGCGCAGAACTTTACAATTTCCTCCTGAAGATTGAGAACTGGGATGAGTTTATCCTTCCCCTCTTCTTCTGAAAAATTGATATCCCACCTGCTCTAGCACCGTCCAATAATACCAGCTAGTAGTAACTGTTTTATGTAGCGTTTCACACTGTAGCTAGTGCTTAAACAGGCGGTGCTCAATTTGAAGACCGCCGGAGAGTAGGAGATTCAAGCCTGTGGCCTGTGACCTGTGTTAGCGCGTCTCACCTTATTTGGTTATTTCCTATTAATATATAAGGGCACACGTTAGAGGTTTGGTTGACCTTTTGACTGCGCTTAGAGTAGTTCCTACCATAAACTCAGTTCCAGTACAAATGATTAGCAACATTAATCGGTAACATCAATAATCTTAGGAGTCAGTACTTTCCACGCACCATGACCCCTTGGCCATGAATAACCACACCTTTATGTAAAAGTTAGAATAATTATTTCCCCATATTAACAATGCTAATATCACGTAATTTAGTCTCGAAATCAAATGATAAGCATACAGAAACAATACAGGTTGACCGAATCTTCTAAAAAATCTCAATTTAATCAAAGCTTGGATCACTACACATTCTAAGGTTACAATACAGATTAATAGAAAGAATAACTGTGCAAAAGAAATGGCATGCAATTAGATTCAGCAAAGAAAAGACATCAACTGTTGTTAATATTTAGCAGACATCCATCAGTGAGTATCCTAACTATCCTTCAGATTTGAATGGCATGTTTGGGCTTCATGCAAAACAATTTAGTCAATTCAAATTTGGAAAACATCTAACTATGGCTCTATCAAATTAGTGGTAGGTACCTAAGGACAAAAGCAAATAGACATAACAATCAGTAGCATCGTCTTATACCTTGCCTCAGTATGGTTCAGCAAGTTGTACCTGTCTTCGTCAGCTGGACATCTGTTCAGTCAGCAAAGCATCGGAATTCAGCATTAAGGTTCAAGATAGGAAATGTCTCTTCATGCAGATCAGAAAGAATAATAACTATGCTCTTGGGATGGTTAGGAAAGAACGGGGAGAATGACCTCTCTCCTCTCGTGCAGTCTGGCTAAGTTAGATTCCCTAAAACTACTTCCCACGTTGCTATTGGTCAAAGAATCATATGTTTACATTTAGTCCAATGGAAGTAGAGCCTCAAACCGAAGAATTTACTAAACCATTGCTCACATATCGATGATTGGCTCCTCTTCTCCTGTTCCCGTTGTTGGGCTCATCGGGTAACAAATTTGTATCAGCTTATACTCCAGTCTGTGCATCCATTGTCTGCTCCTGGAAACATTACCTTTACACACACTAAGTTATACAAAGTTTCCCTAGCTAGTACAACATATTCTAGCAAGCAGTTCTCATGGGAAATAATTCTAGTTACTAACATTTGGTCAATGCAATGGAAAATTACAACTTAATTCTCTAAGCAGCCATTTTATAATTCGTCTAAGCAATGCAACTTGACATGAGGCCGTGCAACTAGGCCCAAGACCTTGCTAAATTAAGGCCTATTATTAATAAAGAAAATACATAATACATAACCATTAAAATGGCATACTACTACATTAATCCAAATACGAGCTTGACGTTTTACATTAATAAGCTGTTAATAAGTACATTTTGTGATTATTGGTAATTACTCAAGTAGGCACATTTTCTAACTTGTGTATTAATTTTCTATGTTAACTCATTTTCTTTGCAGATTTAACATTCAGAATACATGAATATTCATTAGTAAAATTTCCAGCAGTAACAATCCCTCCTCTGATGACTAAATATGTCATCACATTTACATCTTCCCACACGCATTTTCTGCTTCAGCTAAAAGTTGTCATTTCTATCCCTTCCAATTTTTTTTTCCCTTTTTGAATTTGCCCTAAACAAATTTTCCATTTGTATCTCTTCTCCTCTGCTAATCATTTTTCATTTTCTTTGATCTAATCACATGATACAATTTACATATTCCTAGTGCTCCAATTATACAAATCACAATAATCAATATCCCTTGTATTATTTTAAATATTATCCATTTCCCAATGTTGCTGAGACAATTTCCCACTGAAACAAATCCTTTGCCAACTTTCTCCCAAACACCTGGGCCCATATTTATACTTTTTGACGCTAAACTGCGCTAACGCAGTTTAGCGTCAAAAAATTTAGCGCCGTCTAACGCCATTCTGAAGCGCCATGCGGGCGCCGTATTTATGGAATGGCGTTAGCCGGCGCAAGCAGACCAGCACTGCCTGGTGTGCGTGGAAAAAAACCACGTAGACCAGTAGTGCCGGCGTTGGGAAAAAATGACGTTAGGGCGTCTTAAAATGGGGCAAGTCAGGTTGAGGCAAAAAAATCGCCTCAACCCGATTTGCGCCATTTTTTTACGACGCCCAGACGCCATTTCATGACTCCTGTCTTAGTAAAGACAGGAGTCATGCCCCCTTGCCCAATGACCATGCCCAGGGGACTTGTGTCCCCTGGGCATGGTCATTGGGCATAGTGGCATGTAGGGGGGCACAAATAAGGCCCCCCTATGCCACCCCAAAAAAATAAAAAAATATAAAAAATTATACTTACCTGAACTTACCTGAATGTCCCTGGGGTGGGTCCCTCCATCCTTGGGTGTCCTCCTGGGGTGGGCAGGGGTGGCAGGGGGGGTCCCTGGGGGCAGGGGAGGGCACCTGTGGGCTCATTTTGAGCCCACAGGCCCCTTAACGCCTACCCTGACCCAGGCGTTAAATAGTGGCGCAAATGCGGGGTTTTTTGACCCGCCACCTCCCGGGCGTGATTTTTGCCCGGGAGTATAAATACGACGCATTTGCGTCGCCGTCATTTTTTTAGACGGGAACGCCTTCCTTGTATCTCATTAACGCAAGGAAGGCGTTCACGCAAAAAAATGACGCTATTTGCCCATACTTTGGCGCTAGACGCGTCTAACGCCAAAGTATAAATATGGCGTTAGTTTTGCGCCGAATTTGCGTCGAAAAAAACGACGCTAATTCGGCGCAAACGGAGTATAAATACGGGCCCTGGTTCTTTCAGCTCTTTCAAATCAGCACTATATTTAGTCAGATTAGTAAGTAAGCTTCTAATTTCTTTGCCATTACGAGGAATATATGAACAACAATGCTTCGAGTTCAGCATTTTGCAAACTCAGCCATCTTTTGCTAAAAGAATGTCTAACGCAATATGGTCCTTAAGAGTCATAGATCTTACCGCAGACATTTCTGTATCCATTAGGCTCATAGCTCCTGAATTTTTTTTCAACATGTTATCTACAATAGTAGACAACTTTCAAATCTTTATAGAATACAGAACAACTCCTACTGGAGGAATCATTGCTCCAAATATATTTCCTACTATACTAGAGGTACACTTTCTCTTTTGTTTAACGTGATATAACTCAGTCATTTTCTATAATCTAATCAAGTCCTCAAGTTGGAATATCTTTGGGAAAACTATTCACAAGTAACATGTGCCATACCATCCTCTTGGAAGATGGTAATAAGCATTTGGCCCACAGATGTAATAAATTCCAGGAATCACTGGATCCGGTCCATTCAACATATATGTCCACTTACTCTGAAACAAAAACACATGTCTACATTCACTCGTTCCCACAAACAAAGTGTCAGTTCTAGATTTAGGCCTATATACACAAAGCTTTCCTACGTGTTACGCATCTAAAGCTAATCTCCCTTGTGTTTTTATTTCACTAAATGCAAAATCATTTCTAAAAGTTCTGTTCTCTAAGCCCTTTTCTAACTTCTCCTTTAACGCCTTTCTCCTGTCATCTGTGTGATCTAAGAAGCTATTTTCTAATGGTGTAAGCAAGCATGTCAGGTTGTTCTTGTGCGCATATACCATGCCAAAGGTTAATACAGGTTCAAAGAATCCTCACACTAGCCCTATAGTGTTCTGCCTAGCTACTCTACTCAGTACTTAATTATAGGAACAAACGAAAACACAACATCAAAATTGGAATAGAAGTACTGAATGTACTCCTGGTTAAAGAATCTTGGTAGTAACAGACTTCAACTTATCCCATAAGTGAGGTGCAAACTATGATAGGTAACTCCTTCGACTGATGAAGGAATGTGTGTTCAAACATAACAAATTCTCGAATACATCGTCTCAACATACTCACTCAATAAGCATAGAAAACAACTGTCTACATGCAGATACTTCTCATCTAACCTGAACTTCTCTATTTCTATGAGTGCGTTCGTTGTTTCTAAAGCTGAAGTATAGTATGCTTCACTCTTGTCAAGAACTGTCATTCCCACAATCAATACCAGGCACAATATCACGCACACAATCGTCAAACCAATACTCATGTATTTACAGCACCTATTTCCTAACCTGCTGGCTAATGTTAGTCATGATCTGTAAAGAATCAGAAAGTAGAAGAGGAAACAAATAGTAACTATGCAACAAAATGTTCAATCTTCTTCCAGCAATTATTTACAGCTTTCAGTCTTACTTCCAGGATCCTTTTGTCAAAATCGGTAAAGTAGTCAAAAATCAGTTTAGCAGCTTGTCAAATCAGGTCACTTTGTCAAATCAGGTTATCAACAGCCTTTTCCAGTGACGTTCATCAGTCTCTTTTTTCTTTATACTTCTCTCAGCAAATAGTTTCAACAGTTCAGTTCATTGGTTTCCTTCAAGTATGAGAATATTGACCTGGAATGTCTCGATCAAAACAGAAAGACAAAAATTCCCTTTGCCATTCACTAGTTGTTGCATACACCCATTCAGGACCAGCATACCTTTGACTTGCTATTCTATTTCTTTTCAACTTTTAATCTCCATTCAACTCTCCTTCACTCAGAACTCCTCTCCTTGTCGTATCTACTTCCTCCACAATAGTTGTCACTGTAACTGCTTCCCTTCTCTTTGCTTGTGACTCCTTTCAGTGGTTCTTTTGTAAATGCTCTTTTCAGTGTTGAACTTGTAACTTCTTGCTTTGCAGGACTTTCTCTTGACGGACCTGCAACTGGTTCAGGAGGAGTCAGACCACATTGGCTTTGATCCGCCTCAACTCCTTCCATTCGGGGTCTATCATTTTCTCTGTTTGTCTCTCAAAATCGTCTACTTCTGGGAGAGCCCTCCTCTGACTAGACTCTCCTGCTGCCTCAATTGAGATTGGTTAACTTCCTCTCTCCTGTAGGTCTTCTCCTCGTCTCCCACAGGAGTGGCTGAACCGTTCTCAATTGGCTCAGATCCGGTCTGAGTTCCTCTTTCTTCTCTTTCCGGGTCTGAGGTTGGTCTGGTCATTGTTGGTACTCTCAACAACTCCTCAACTCAGTGTCCAAAGCGCATGCCACTTTTCTCGTATGGCTTGCGTGGATCCAGTTTGGAACTCCAGCGCACTTCACAGCTGTGGTAGTGATCAAAACTACCTGGAAAGGGCATTTCCACAGAGGCTCCAAACACGTCTTCCTCAAGTGTTTTCTGATCACAATCCAGTCACCTGCTCTCAGGTTGTGTCATTGATCTTGAGACTGTTGCAGTGTGGTGGCTTCCACCTGATGAGAGAAAGAGCGAACCACATCAGCCAGACCCTTGTAGTAGTCCAACACCATATCATCTGTCATGTTCACAAAAGCATTTGTAGGAAGCACTGGCAGCCTCATTGCTCTGCCCATGAGGATCTCATGCGGTGACAATCCTGGCTTCCTGTCGGGTGTGTTTCTCATTGTCATCAGAACTAACGATAGTGCGCCTGGCCATTTCAGATTCGTGGACGCGCACATTTTCGCCATTCTTGATTTCAATGTACCATTCATCTGTTCCACAAGTCCTGATGCTTCAGGGTGGTAAAGACAATGCAACTTCTGCTCAATGTTTTAGGCTGCACATAGTAATTTAACTACTTCATTGTTGAAATGACTTTCTCTATCTGATTCTAAAGAGATCAGAAACCCAAATCGTGGTATCAGTTCCCTAAGCAGTAATTCCACTACTGTGAGGCTGTCATTTCTTCGTGTAGGATAAGCTTCAATCCAATGACTAAAAATGCAGACTATCACCAGCACATTTTATTAACCCTCCACACACAGGCATCTCAATAAAATACATCTGTATTCTGCTGAATGGACCTCCTGCTCTTCCAATGTGGCTCAAATTGACCACTGTCCCTTTTCCAGCATTCATTTGTTGACAAATTACTCAACAATGGCAAACTGCTTCAGCAACCTGTCTAAGCTTTGGATTGAACCAATTCTGCTTGAACAGTCGAATCATTGCATCCCTCCCAACATGTGCTTGACGATGATAATATCTAGACATTTGAGTCAACAAACTGTTCGGCAGTATTAATTGACCCTCTTCTGAAATCCACAGTTTATCCTGTCGTTGTACACATTTCATTTTGACCCATGACAATTTTTTCCCCCTATCAGCATTATTTTGTTGTGTTCCCAGCTCTTCCATGGTATCTATAACATGTAAAGCATAACTTGGACATGTCTCATATTCTTCAGGTAACAATTTCCACTTATCCTTAAACAATATACAGTTCAATACGCAAAACCTTGTGACTTGATCTGCATATCCATTTCCCATTGACACAAAATCTTGCGATTTCAGATGTGAACGGCATTTCACCACTGCAATCTTTTCAAGCATTTGCAACAACTCTTGAATTCTCTCACCATTTCTTACTGGTGAACCAGAAGAGGTCAGGAAACCTCTCTGAGACCACAACTCGCCAAAATCGTACACTATCCCAAATCCATACTTGCTATCCATATAGATGGTAACTTTGAGCTGTGCAGAAACATGGCATGCTCTAGTAAGGGCTCTAGTAAGGGCTACCTGTTCCCCTAGTTGTGCAGAGTATACTCCTCGAAAACAGGATGCTTAAAGTATACCAGTAATTGTGCACACTGCATATCCTGCTCGCAGTACTCCTGTAATGTCTCTGAGACAGGAACCATCAACAAAGATAATCTGGTCATTTTCCTCCAATCCGGTGTCTCTAATATCAGGTCTCAGTTGTGTGCATAGATCAGTTACTTCAAGACAATCATACTCAATGTCTTCCAATTTTTCAATCTCAACATTTTCATTTGGGACTAAGGTTGCCAAGTTAAGCACTGTACATCTTTTCAGTGACACATTAGGGGACCCCAGGGAACTCGTTTCATAGCGAGTCAGCCTGGCACCTGTCAGGTACTGTGTCTTCATTCGTTTAAGTAAGATTCAATAGAGTGAGGGACCTTAATGGTCAGGGGATGTCCCATCACAGTGCCCTCACACTGTGCGAGGCTCTGTCCAACCGTAGCAACTGATCTCAAACAGCTTGGTAAAGTTGGTGCAATTGGGTCCAAAGTAGCTGAAAAATATGCTACTGGGCAGTTTACACCTCCATGGACTTGAGTCAAGACAGACAAAGAACACGCATCACGCTCATGACAGAATAACATGAAGGGTTTTGTTTAGTCAGGCATTCCCAAAGCCGGGGTTCTGCACAAACTCTCTCTCAATTCAGAAAATGCTTTAATACAGCCCTGATCTTACACTAGGGGATCAGTGACTTCTTTGTGCTTCTGCAATGGCTTTGAAATTACTGAAAAGTTGGGAATCCATTGGTGACAGTGGCCTACCATCCCCAAAAACATCCTGACATCTCTCTGTGTGGCTGAGGGACTCATCTGCAATATGGCTGTGACCCTTTCTTTGGATATTTTCCTTATTCCCTTCTCAATCTGGTGACCCAAATATTTCACTTCTTTCTGGCAGTATTGAAATTTAACTGGGGACACTTTGGCCCATATTTATACTTTGTTTGCGCTGAATTAGCGTCATTTTTAAGACGCTAATTCAGCGCAAACCTAATTCCGTATTTATACTTCGGTGCTACCTACACCAGGAGGTCACTTACGGATGGGGGATCCATCCAAGGTAAGTCCGGGTTTTATTTGCCAAACACCGCAAACACCGATCAGGGGCCCTGACTTGGGGCCCCCTGCATGTTGCTGACCCCAAATGCCATGCCCAGGGGACAGTCTTCCCCTGGGCCTGGCTCCTGTCTTTACTAAGACTGGAGCCATGTCCATGGGGCTTGTGCGCTAAAAAATGGCACAACACTGCCTAGAGGCAATTTTTTTGCCTCTAACCTGTGTAGCGCCATAATTTGGCGCACAAGCCCCGGTTCCCCCTATGCCTCCCTGGCCCTGTTAGCATCCTTTCCAAGGACACTAACAGGGCCTTAGCGACGGCTAGCGCCATTCCATAAATATAGTGTCCGTCCGTCGTCATGGAAGGGCACTAGCAGGTGCTATACTTTTTGGTTTGCATCAAAAAGTATAAATCTGCCCGTTTATAACCATATTCCTTCCCAAATGGTTCAGTAAAGCAATAGAGTCATATTTTCACTCTTCCTTCGTTTTGGATGCAATCAACAAATCATCAATGTACTGTACGAATGTCGACTGGAAAGGCATTTCCAATGACTCCAGGTTCTTTTTCAAGATTTGGTTGAATATGGAAGGTGATTCTGAAAACCCTTGAGGAATTCTACACCAACAGTAAACTCAATCTCAACATTTGAAACAGAAGAGAAATTGACTATCATCATAAAGAGGTACAGAAAAGAATGGTTGTGACAAGTCTATAACGGTGAACCATTCAGCATCGCATGGAATCTGAAACAGAATCACAGCTGTATTTGACACCACTGGACAACATTTGATCACAATGTCATTTATCTTTCTCAAATCCAGGATAATCCTAACTTACCCACAGCACTTTCTCAGTCCCGTTATCGGTGAATTACATGGGCTGCTCAACACTTCTTTTGAAACCCCTTGGTTTACATATTCTGCAATTATGGGAGCAACCTTCTCAAAGACGTCCTGTGTCATGTGGTACTGGGGAATCTCGGGAAAAATTGCTTTCAGCTTTACTGGAACTCTAACTGTCTCAACCCCCTTTATCAGACAATGTCTTTCCCTGTCAAATCCCACACTCTCTCTTTACCTGTTCCCTGTAAGTCAGAAGGAAGATCCTTCACTGAGAAAACTGGAAAGAAAACTAATCGGGTACTCCTCATTTATTATTTCACATTCTGTCTCTGGAGATGGGTCATCCTCATCATCACTGTTCGTCTGTAACTGATTTCCATCATTTGAGCAAGTAATCGAGCATCTGGTTTTACAGAGCACGTCCCTCCCCACTTGAATCACAGACTATGAAGTTGTGTAATCCTTCGAAGTTGCTAATCTTAACCTGAACTGGTTCTGTAATTGGCTGTGTCATATACTGATTCACTACTCTTACAAACTGGACTGTTTTTCCTGAAAGGGGCAGGTTTGGAACTTCTGCCATTCTCACTGTAGAGCGTGTACCTCCTGTGTCAACCAAGAATTAAACTTTATGACCCATTACTCTTCCCTTCACATATGGACCTTTCTGATCTACTTCCAAAGAAGCTGCAAGCACACATTCTTCTTCGTCTGAACTCTCATTCACCCAATCATTGTTTATTCCATTCTCACTGTGTAACGGGAATAGGTGTACTGTGTTATTATTCTGGTTAAACCTTTGACCTATGACCTGTTGAGGAAGCATCACCTGCTGCTTCTCCATTTGGGCTTGAGGTATTTGGATTTGCTGTCTAGGTACCACTTGAACCTGTTGTTGCATTGGCTGTGACTGCGCCATCCGCACACGTGGCATTTGCACCTGCTGCATAGGTTGAAAATTTTGCATTTGAATCACATTGTTTTGAAAATTTGGATAATGACCTCTCACTCTTGGTCCTCTCATGTTCTGCAACTAAGAGATGTCACTTGTTTGCTGAGCAACACCTTCCTGTATTATCATCAGACACTCCCGCTTCCAATGTCCGATCCCTCCGCAAGCGTGACAAGGCAACAATCTCTACATTCCCTGTACATCACTCTGAACCACTACAGAACCCAAATCTGGACTACGGTTTCCGTTTGCCATTCCTCCGCGACCTCTACCTCTCGCCTGATTTTGAAATACCACATTTCCCTGCTGTTGCTATTGCTGCTGTTGTCGAAAAGTTCCTTGCATCCCTGTTTGTGCGGCTCTGATCTGCATCACCATTGTCTTTTCTTTCAAATTTCTCTGCTTCAACTCAATCTTATATCTACAGTACTTTGCATACTGCAATACCTCATCAATTGGCTTTGCCTGCCAGCAAATCAAATGATTCTTAATCATCTGGCTAATTTCAGGTCTCAATCCTTCCACAAATCTGAACACAAAATGAATCATGTCTTTCAGCTCAATTATTTCTGTAACACTGTAATGCTTAAACACCTGCAACAATCTTTCAAAATACGCATGTATTGATTCTTTCGCTTACTGGGCTGTCCTATCAATTCCCTGCCAGTCAGTGTTTTTGGGCAAAATTCTCGTTTTCAAAAATTCAATCAATTTATAGAAGTATTTTATTACCTCAGGAGATGGTGCACTTGCACTTCATCCATAAATCAGCTGGAACCACTATCTATAATAGAGTGTTCAAATCCTTCCAAGTATTTTGCAAGTTTCACGAACCTGTCTGTCTGCTGGTACCACTCTATGTTTTCTCTCTCAACCTGGGATAATCATTTGTAAAGGACAGAATGCCACTGCTGCTCCAAGGGACATGGACAAAGTTCCCTCCTGGAATCTCTCTCCAGATCCTCATCCTGCTACACATCCACAGTACGTTTTGCAGAATCCCTTTTCCTTTTATCTCTCTTCTTTACCCATCTGCTTTCCCACTTGTCTAATGCTCCCCATGCCTGGACACTTTGAAGCAAACACTAAGGAGTGCATTCATTCCTGCAGATCTCATGTGTTTGAAATCTTTTGAGTCAAAATCTAACCTGTAACTCCTCTTCAAAGTGTTTTGTTTTTTCTATTTCTATGCTGTATTTCTCTGCCAAGTCTGCTAGCCATTGATGCACCTCGCTTGTCTCTCTTTTAATTTTCAGGCGCAGGTATCTCAATTCTGCTTCTGTGCAAGATTCAAGTCTGTTCACACCCTTAGTTTGTTTAATGAGCTCACTCACTTCCATCCCTAGTCTTGTATAGTTCAAGTACTCCTTTCCCCTAGGAGCACTCTGCAGGTCTAACCATTCAGTCAAGTGTTGGGCAGTCAAACCTTGCAGTGAAATGTTGTTAGGCTGGACATTTGAAAACAGTTGTACAGTTAGATTTGGAGACTGCGCTGTCAGTTTTGGAGACTGCGGTGTCAGTAACATCAGGCTATTGACTAATGTTTGACCCTGCTCCAGTGTTCAGAGGAACTCCGAATGGACTAAGGTCCAACAATGATCCTCTTCCGTCAAAAGTCTGTCCCATAGGAGAGACTATTCGAGTATTTTCATTGAGTCCTCCCCTCATTGAATTCTGACTCCAGACTCCCTGTCCATTCGTACTGTTATTTCCCTGTGCAAACAAAGGTGTGACTAGACCAATGTTGACAGGTACAGATACCGCGTCTGGGCTTGGTCTAACGTTCGGGTTCTGTGGGTGAATAATTCCCATACTCTGGCTCATTAGTACGGACATATCTGTCTGTGTCCCTGTTATAGGAGTGGACTTTGGCATTGCTTGTAACTGCACTTGAGGCAGTAAGAGTGAAGTTGGCTCTGTCTGAACCAATGTCAGTTTCAGGAAAACCTGTCCTGTTGGCACTATTAGGTTTGTGGCAGTTTCCACAATGGGTACATCAGGGTAAATTCTCCAGACATTCGGCTGTGGCATCTGATTTTGTGCTGCTGATGTAGTAGGTAGATTAAGACTGCTCTGCATGGGGCTCTGCTTCATGCTAGGATTTATCTGCACTGGACTTGTCGTCATGTTAACTGGTGTCGGTGCTGAAGGGTTTACACTAGTGCTCGGACCGCTCTCTTGTGCTGCATATGGTGGGAGACGATTTCTCAATAACTGTGAAATGAACCTGTCTTCATCTGACTCTTCCTTAAGTGTTAAAGATCTTCTAGACTCTTTTGAACTCTGCTCACTATTCTCTGAGGGACTTGTGTTTGTCTTTCTGGTAGCTTTCCTTTCTTCTCTCTCGCTGTCCTGTGTAATTGCAGGAAACAACTTAATTGCCTGTAAAGTCTCGGTTCTCCAAAATTTCTGATCGCTATCCCATCTAGCCTCCATTAGTGTCTTTTCTGCCTTTCTCATCATCCTCTCAAACTACTGTTGCTGCTGCTGTCTGGCTATTAATTCCTAGAGTGCTAATGCCTCAAACTGTGCTGGTCTCAGAGGAGGTTTCAAGTCATATAGCACTGTAATAGGGTGGTGCAATGATGACAATCAGCCCGTGGTCAGATTTTCTACCAGCAACCCTTATTTATGGTTAAGGGGTGTTCTGTGCTAGAAGTACGTGGTTCAGCTGTTCTTTCTCCCATGTTCACCTTCGCCTTCTCTCTTTACAGGTGGGCTCGCAGGAGGCACATGTGGGAAGAAATGGAGAGAGAACGGTAAGTGGCCTGGTGAGTGCTGTTTATTATTGTTTTTCCTCTCTTTCTACTTTCTTATTAGTTGTTTCTCTTTTTCCCTCTCTTCTGTTTTCTTCCTGTTTGTTCTCTGCTTTCCCTGTAGTTTTCCCTTTTGGCTGTTTTTCTCTGTTTTCTTTCCCTTCCTCTGATTTCCCGTATTTCTTTCCTTTTCCTTCCCTTCCTGTCTTCCTGTCCGTAGGGTCCATATATATTAATAAAAAATAACTGAACAAACAAAAAAATAAAATAAACAAACTTCTACTAGGTGAAGTTCTTAATTCTTCCTCTTTTGGTTTCACAGTGTCCTGTTTCCCTGTCCTTGTTCTGTTTGCACCTTTCTCTCTCCTATAATCTTGTGTGCCATAAAACAAAAAAAATACAGAGACACAGGAAAAACAAACAAACCACTACCGGCCCATTCAATTTGCAAAGAACCTTAGTATGTCACCTCCTTCCCTCTTGCCACCTCCCCTCCCTGACAGGTAAGTCCTGCCCATGCACCTGCAGAGGCCACGCTCTTCCCAGAGCGTGGCCGGAGTTCGGGCGCACTGCCTCCTGGCCTCTGCTGCTTCGTTGGTATTGGAGGTGGTCTCGGGGTCTCCCTTGTTCGCCACGGGGAAAAGTTTCCTCCGAACTGCTCCTGCTGTTCCTTCCGCCGCTGCCGCTTCCTCTGAATTCGTCTCCGCCTATGTTCGCCTCGCTGCCATGGTCTTTCTCCTCCTCCTCAAAGTCGCCGCCATCTGCCTTTTCTATCCTGGTGATGGCGCGAAGCGACTGCTGCTGCATGCTGTCACCTGGAAGTGTCTGCTGATTGGTTCCCTCCCGGAGGACATCCGGGTCAGGAATCCCCATAGCGTCGGTGCCCCAGGTGTATGATGGGTCCGACTGAAGCGTCGGCCAGTCACAAGTACCCTCCTCAAATTCTCTAAGCTCCTCAAATTAAATGTTCCATGGGCAGGGAACGCTAAGCTCCCATCTTTCTCTGTCACTTTGCACCATTGTTTTAGCCAAAGACATGGCGCAGCACCCTTTTCTTCGATTACAATGTAAGCAGGTGTACCTTCTGGCGGTGCAATATCTCCTTTACTCATTGTAATGTGTGTATCTCCCATTAAAGCACTCTTTAAAGCTTTGAAAAATTTCATTTCTGCAACTTTTATGTTATTCCTAAGCTCAGATTTGCACTCAATTAACGCAAAATTATTGCGAGCACTAAACAAATCAAAACCCAATTTGTCAGTTTGCTACAGGTAGTGTAACACAATTGCTTCAGAAACCTTACAGATTTTTCACTGATGACGTTTCACTCTAGCAGCTACTCCTTCTTTCTCAGTTTCCCTGATTCACAAGCAAAATTTGACCAACAAGTTTTACTCTCAACTGATCAGTGGGTCTGTCCTGGTGCACATAGGACTCACCAGATCTCAGTCGAAAAGTTCTTTCTCTCACTTTGACTCACACTCTGACTTGTCGACCATGCCCGATCAACATACTAAACCAGAAAAATTAGAACAAAAACCAATTGGCATATTTATACTCTGTCTGTGCACCATATTTATATTATGACGCCTGACCCTGCGAAGTCAAAATTCCTCTGTGTGCGTTATTTTCTGGATGCGGGAAACAGCCTTGCGTTAATGACATGCAATATAGGCGTTCCCGTCCAAAAAATGACTTAAACACCCACTGCGCCATATTTATCCCACCGTGCAAAATTCCTGCACGGAAAAAAACTCACAGCCCGATTTGCATAAAAAAATAACACCTGGGTCAAGGCAGGCGTTATAATGGGGCAAACACACAGAAGCAACAGCAGAGCTCCAAAAGGAAGACATGGAGGTGCTATTCATCCAGCATGCGTGAAGACGCAGACCACAGGACCAACACGTTGGCAAGTGGCTTGTTTCAAACCACTGGTGCCCTGGTTGCCGGGATCTCACAGCCCTCATTCTCTGCCTTCCTACCCAGGGTATTCGATGCCATCATCTCCCTCACACCTCGCTACATCAGCTTTCCCAACACACAGCAGAAGCAGCAGGAGACCAAACAGGGCTTCTACCAAATCAACGGCTTCTCACACATGCTTGGTGCCATTCACTGCACACATGTACGCATTGTGCCACCTGCTGCAACCGAGCATCTATACTGCAACAGGAAGCACAAACACTCCATCAATGTTCAGGCCATTGTCGATCACAACATTGTGGCAAAGTATCCTGGGAGTGTACATGATTCATTCATCTTCCGCCACTGCACCATCAATCAACACTTCTAGGATGGACAATATGGAATTGGCCTACTTGTTGGTAAGTACAGAAACCTACTTATATGCACTCAGCACAGCAACCCTGTAGGACACACAACACATACACCACTACATTGACACATGGCTAGGAAGACACTGAGGTTGTGACACTGCTAGTCATGTGGGATATCCTCAACCAATGGGATACACACCTATGGACAAATGACAGATACAAATACCAACAGATGCCACTCCAGAGACACAAGGTGCCAATTTAAAATAGCACAATGACAATAACATGGCCTTAACTGGCAGTACAACTTGGAAGATGAATTTTTCAATATCACATCAATAACACTCAATCACACACCCTTCCAAGCAATAAGTACTGTGTAAGGGGTATGTAATGTGTTTTGCTGCAGGTATAACACCATGACACACATAGCATGATGATGATGACTCTCATGAAGGCGACATGGAATCATTGATTCACTCCTGCTCTGACATAGCCCACTACCAATAAGCAAGTGGACTGTGCCAAGAACACATATTGATGTGACAATATCGAAAGTGCACATTCCTACACATACGGTTTGAGACAATTACACATGCACACAACAGATTTACAGGCATACGGTCCTTCTGGCACTCAAACCGTCAACCTCACAACCAAGTTAGCCAGCTGAACTAGACCAGGTTCAGTAGTATAGGTACACGTTTCAACATGAGTCAACTCTGTAAGGGCAGATAAATAGGTCTGCAGAGAACTTGCCACACATGGGATATTTGTGCATTGTCAATTGTCAACATGTCAGTGCTGCAAACTTATGGAGATGTGTTGTACTATGTCACCTAGCCAAATCAAAGGGCCTCACTGATGTTTAACAAATTCTATGCATATGTTAAATTGGATGGGATGTACAGGCCATATAGATGCAACCGTGTTACCACCACTGTGGAATTGATTCTATGTATGGAAGTATCATGTCACCCCCAATTAAGACACATGGATACCTTTTCCACATGACATAATGCATGGGAGTACACACTGTACTGCAAGTCTACAAAAATACCGCTGACATCCGGTCAGTGAGCCAAACACCAGTTCAGATAATGAAACATCCCAATGCCGATGGTACATCCTAGAAGCCTAGGATTCCACACAATAACACAAACACAGGTGAGTCCCAGACAACACAAGAGAACAACTGCCATGCAAAGTAATAATCATGGTGCAAGCAACGTCAACATTTTCTCATTCATTTTCTCTTTCGGCTGATCAGGGGTATGGGATCCAGCCATGGATCATGATCCCATTTGCAAACCCAATCACAGCATCAGAGCGTGCCTATAATGAGGCACATCGGAGGACACGCACCATAGTCGAGAGGACCTTTGGCATCCTGAAGTCAAGATTCAGGTGCCTCGACATCACCAGAGGTAGCCTCCTATACTAACCAGAAATAGTCTGCAAGATAATTTTGACCTGTGCCATCCTGCACAACATTTGTGTAAGGAGGAACATTCCCCTCTATGAACCAGACCCACAAATGGCTGAAGAGGAGGATGCTGTCCATCAACATGAGGGGACCATCCAAACACTGCAGCAGGATTGCATTGGAGACAACACATTGTCCAAAACTTCTTTTAACTATAGTCACCATCACCACTGTCTTACCATATGTCATTAAACACCTATTGTAATCACTATATCATGGTCTGGGTACTCATTTATGCATCACATTATCCCTAAGATTCATAATCAGAGTGTAGCCTAATGGATCATTGCAGATATCACATTTGATGGGTATGAATGTACACCCAACTTCACACACACTGTAAATGACATATATCCTTGTACATTTGAAGGGCAATATCAGAGGACCACAGCTATGGCACACATACATGTTGGCCACATGGTTCATTGCAGCATATGGCACACAACTAAGACACCATCATCCATAAGGAAAACAAATGCCTCATACATGAGGCACTGGATGTGCTATTGCATTGTTAACAGGAATGTATGACTAGACCCTTGACAGCAGTAAGTGTGACATCAGCTATCTCTCCAAGGAGTATGTGTGACAAGAAGTCCATGTAAGCTGTATATGGATAGCATGAGTGCCCCAGGTATGACTAACATTGTTCACAAGCCTTCCCCTGCACATGCCATCCCAGGTCATAAGGCCTGCCACTGACCATGTTTTCAGTCTCTCCCCACCCTTCTCTAGGGGGCCCAGGAAATGGACTATTTGTACCCAAATAATCCTTCATCTACACACACCCAGACTCACATTCTGACTCCAGTGTGCTTCCCTCTTTAGTATGGCATGCCATAGTCATAGTTCATCTGTCTGCATCGACTTCTGGTCAGATAATGCACTGCCTGGTAGTCTGTAGGACCTGTAATCACCTGTCTATTGCTTCACATGCGAAAGGCACTGTTGGCCCTTTGAACTTGAGTCTCACCTACAGGACTTGTAAGAGACTGAAGCAGCACACACCTGTGAGCACTTCCATGCAGACCAGCCATTTGAACATGCAGTGCCCTTGCTGCTGCCTGGAATGGCATAGAAGCTCCCTGTTATGCATTGCCATATAAATCACTTGTGTAACACAGGCCTTGGGTTATTGTGTAACATTGCAGCACACAGGACAAATACAGTTTTCAATGTCCACAGTGTTGTTCCAGCTTTGACCAGTCTCAGTCTGCTCACTGTGTATTTGCCTTGTTCATGTTAGTTCCTGACAGAGCCTCCAACCTGTTTGCCTGATTGGTCTCTGTCTTTCTGTGACCATAAAGGTTCCATGTGGCTACTTTTGTCTCATAGTTGTTTTCCATGCCCACACTTTCCTCCTGGGGTATTTTGTCAAGTAAGTCTACAATGAATACTCAAATACATTGTATATCGTAATCAGTGTACTTATCGTATCATGGGGTGGGACATGTCTTCACCATAGCCTAATCACGGCCCCTCTCATGTCTGGGTTTCATGTATGCATGAGTGACAAATAGTGACAGTGTACCATGGCTGTATGCATGGATTGGGTATGGTGCCTCCAGAACAATAAACAACGTTTGATAATGTGCATGAAATGTCAAAACATGTTTGTACCCTGACGGTCCACACACTGATTCACATCGGCCCCACGCTATTGATGGGGCTTGCGTGGTGAATAGCTGTGAGATTAATCAGCACAGAGGCACTGATGTTCCCGGATGCAGTGGGAATTTTAGAGGCCACCCTGTGTACAAATGTTGTAATGAAACCTGCCGGTTTAATTCCTGATCCATTAATTTTGTGAGCACACCAAGGTTGCCCTGTTGTCAGTCTCATAAAACGTCTGCAGTGCCATAGCTGGACTATACCCATGTGTGTTCTCAATTCCTCTTTGGCTTTCCTTCAATTCAGCTGTGAAGGATACTTTGTTAGTGCACGGAATGGCTCCACAGACTCATGACTAGACCTGCACGTAACTGTGACAACATGGACCCCAATAATGACACAGGCTACACATGGCCCCACACACTTGAACTGGACACCTTTGTGCAGTTAGCCATTGGAAATATGTGAACACATGCTGCTTGGTCTGCTGGTACTCCAACGCCACAAGAGAAACATAGGTCATTTATATGACTCAAACTGTGGAGTGATATTACATTTTTGGTTTTCTTTTGGGACTCTGTGTCGTAAAACACCGTACCCACATAGCATTTTCAAATGTCTGACTCATGGGTAGTATCCAAATAAGTGACCATGACGTGGTATCCAACATTCCAGGACATGTGATGGCTTAGTCTTGGAACATTGCCATGATCAACCGTCCTCCAACTATCCTGTGCATGGTTTGTCATGGGAGACGCTTTTGTGCCAAAATTCTGGAAAGTTCACACATTTGTTGCTACGTGTATGACAAACACATTTCCTCACTCATTTCCACACTGAATAGCATCTGATGGTTATCCACATTGACAACACATGCATACAAGCACATTTATGAAAACACGTCTTGTGATGTTCACACAGTGGGACAAATAAAATAGAAATAGCCAATTCACACACATTGACACACAGGCAATGAGTTACTGTATTAAGTTGCGTAGCCATTCTATCCTCTATTGATGCACAACCTGCTCAAACTGGGTAATACCAATTTGTATTCCAAAGGTTTGGGTATCTATTGCGTCAGTGAAGAGTGCAAATCCGGTACAACAATTAGAGGATCAGGGTCCGCATTAGTGTGATCTGCCACATGTTCCCAAACACTGTAATGCACAATGTAGGTGCAAACAGCCTATCTCTGTATAGTTACAGCTGTCATGTACCATAAAAATGTGAGAAATAACCAAAACCCAGTAAAAGACATGAATGTTGATGCATACGCATAAAAAAAGATGCATATGCGTCAAAAAATGCTGCATATGCGTCGAAAAATTACGCTCACTGTCATGATACATCCAGTGGCCCAAGCGGTAATTCCCACACTGTACCCCATGAAATTGATTAACAATGAAAAATTATTGGAAATATGGATGCAGGGTAATTTCTAAGCATGTGCGTAAAAAAAAAAAGACGCACGGACTGTAAGCGTTATAATATTTTGACGCATCATAATAAAAATGCACCGCATTTGAGGCAGGAAGTGATGTAATAGGATATCCTGTTTACAGAATTGGTACAGTGGGTGTACTTTCACTTTCACTTTGCAGTCTGTGATTTTTCTGGACTGTGTGGCTGTGTTTGGACTTGTCTCTCTGTGAAGATTGTGCATTTGTCTCCAGTGTGCTCTTAATATTGTCTTTTGGTGTTTTCTAAGTGTCTGTGGTATCCTGTGTGAGTGTATTTTTGTCATTTCTGGTGTCTAATTTTGTCTTTGTACTGTTGGGAGTCTGTTGTGGGTATTGTTAGTTTGGGGATAGTTGGGCTGTTTTAGGGTTATTTACATTTCATTTCCCTCTCCTCATTTCCCTTCATTATCCTCTGTACCCCTTAATTCCCTTATTATTTCAGTCATGTTGAGTAGGCCACGTCTGGGTAGAATGGGTGAGGATGAGCTGGGGAGATTCATTTGGCTGGTGTGCCACTTCCTCCCATTGATGATTGAAGCAGGTGGCAGGGTGATACAGGGGTATCACACAGAGGCAAGGAGGCTCCGGTGGTCAAAGGTCCTGTACCATCTGCAACGCGTCTACAACACACCGCGCAACAACCACCAACTAAAGCACCGATGGGCTGACCTTGTTGCCAGGGAGCAAGACCTGCTGGACCACCTGGGTATTGTGATTGGTGGCCCTGTTGGTGAGTACAAGTCAGAGTAATGTGCACATTTAAATGCTCTGTAGTGACAGTAGCAGATTTGTTGATATGCAGCAGGCAATGCATTTGGACATGTGCAATGCAAGTTAAACATACAGTGGCCCTGAGATATACAATAATTGCTACACATTACCGTCATTTGTTGACGCAACAGCTGCACTAAGTTAAAAAACACAACTGGAACCTGTAAATTAGTGCTGCCTTCACGTCAATAGATGATGCAAATGTGGCTCTAACATATGTTTTAGCCATGGTCTGTGAGTGTACCAGGAAAGACATGTTTTTCACCAGATAATTTCAAGAATTAATGTGTCCCCCAATTATTTCTAATACATGTCTGAACTGTATTCTGGCCCATACGTACCAAGTTCTTTCTAACCTCAGGTAATATCTTAGGCTAATAGTTTGACTTGGTTGTGCTGCAATTAAATTAGGAATGGATGCCAAAGTAATGCACACGGGTTCATATATAAATGTTTGGTGCTACTTTCCATAGCTGTACCACATAAAATGAAGCAAATGATACAAATTGAGGGAAAACAAATATCCATGGCCCTCTGTTCATTGTGCCTGTGTGTTTTACATTGGTCTTGGGCACAATAGCTGGAACAGAGCTAAGCTAATGCATTTCCCATCTGTGTTACTCTATAGCCATGAACTTCTCATAAGTTATGGGATCATCAGGGGATACCTGACGCTGGAGAATGCATGGTCACAATGTATTACATGCATGATGTCGTGCAAGGGACCCCTGACCAATTCTATCATACATTTAAATTCCCCTAATACTTTGCTAGTTTTATTTGGTACACCCCTGCTGATCTAGTGCAGCATATGTTCAATAACTAACTTACCAGTATGGAGGCTATCACAGACATGGGTGCATGCTAAGATCAGAAGACCAGCATTCCTTTGACTGCTGCCATTCCGAATGTACATACAAATTGGGACCTACATCATCATGATTGACACAGTGGTACATTTGCTAAACCATGTGTTAATAAAATGACAGTGTCAGTTTGCTGTATAGCCGCTGATCTACCAACTTGGCAAATGTAAGATGATTAATGTGGCTCATTGTGATTTCCAAAACCCATAATGGTTGCACAGGGCAATGAGTGACACATTTCTGATGCAATGACTACACCTGTGCCCATGCAGTCTGTCATGGATGACTACAATATACACTGTCAGCATATATATCTCCTTGTTGTATCAAAATATTAAAACTGGTCAATCCACAGCTAGCCTCAAATTGTCACCAATTAACGCACAGGATCCCTGCCATTATGGTGTCATGGGGGCATATGTGTCTCAGGGTACACTGTTAATGTAGCATATGTAACTTACACCCAACACAGGCCCTATATGTAAGGGACCATCGAAAGCATGATAAATCATGACCTTAAATCAACCCACAGGTGCGTCACACAGTAAATGATTGTCCCTTGATGCACAAGCCACAATACCAGAGTGACTGGTATTGCAGTGCTCCAGGAAAGTGGCTTTGCATGTGTCTCATTACTATAAATGATGAGAGGAGTACACTCCATAGATGAGTCGGCAACCAATTGATGGAGCATGTTTATCACCACATGATAGTTAGGGCCTCTGCATGTGTTCAGATATGTGTGTATCACTCACTGGCATGACCGGGTCTGTACATGTTTGCAGTGGTATGTCTGTTGGAGTTTCATTATGCTTGAGAGGCTGGACTTTCAAATTTAATATTACACACAGTAATTGTATTTGAAGGTGTTGTACAGTGCACAGACATTGAGCACATTTCTCCCTTCCGTGATTTACAGGTGGACCTGCCCCCTACAGAATCGGAGAAGTGGCTCCATTTGCGGACCCAGACATATCCAGTAAGTGTTGATATGTCAGTTCTGTGTTGTGTTTGAAGCTGTTGTGTGATTGACTCCTGTGTGTTGGACACATAGCAAGGTATGATGTGCTGGCAAATGATCTGATATGTTACTTGAGTGGAGTTTCACTTTTTTTCCATCTTTGAGTCGGACAATCAATAGCGTATAGTCATATTTTGGGATTGTAGTGAAGCCCTGTAGGCATGGCCATGTGAAGAGGGTGGCATTTGTTTTTGAAATTTTTATAAAGAAAAATTAGCAGAGGCCCATATTCATGATTTAGTCAGCAAGTCAGACCTTGAATCTCACAGAATAGGGATGCCAAAGTCTTACCACAGACTTGAGCCTCCCTGTTCACTAATGAACATGTTTGACTGTATGTTTGACCTCCTAGCAGCATCTAGCTCCACATGTTGTGCTACGTGTATGTGGCCCTTGAGTACAATGTCATAGGTGTGCATGCAGCTCATGGCCAGATGTGTGCTTGCATCTATCTGCTTGTTGTAAGACAGGTAGTAGTGGTCTTAAAAGATGTTGACAATTGTCTGCTTTTACAAACATAAATGTGGATAGGATTGTCCAAGGTTTGGGTCTATCCTAGTTGGACATCCTCCTTACCTGTGGTAGACTGCCCAAACCCATGTACAGCTGTCCAAAGCTTCCTGGGTGTCCCTGATGTTTGAAAGTATGCGTTGCTTGTCCAACCCCCCCTCAGGCACAGGCTTAGGGTTCTGAAATGTGTACCTAGGTGTGATGAACCAAGTTTAGTACACAGACATGTAAATCTGTAAATCACTTGTCCAAACCTAGGGTACCCACTCATGATTAGCAACTGCATTCCATCCTGGCAATTCCATTAACAAATCACAGATCTTGTGGCCCTTGATTGTCATCCAGAAGACTTGCAGCATTTTTTACATGACTAATGGCTGAACAATGATGCATAGGTCATTTAAGTTGTTACACATCTTTTAGAGCATTGATGTGCTGTTGGATAGGACATTATGTAGGCTGCGTTGGCATGTACTTCCTCAGGGAGAATCTGTATGGTGATATGACCTATTTCAGCTACATTAGAAGTATTGTCTGATTCTAATCAGTAGCTATATCATAAAATGAATTACCTAATGTTTGGCTTTATCTTTTGTAACAGCAGCCAATATGGATACCATCCAGATTCGTGAGTTTCAGCGCCGGGCGATGCGTTACCGCCACATTCTGGATGTGGCGTCTGGGTTCCACCACATGGCACAGTGTTATCACCATGAAAGAGCCTCAGGAGTGTGGAGGGCATTTCATTTCCCCAAGGGGGCCCTTCGGTGTCCACAACAGCCGCCACCACCAGCACCACCACTACCACCCAGGTGGCACCAAGAATATCAGCCACCACTGCAGGACCATCGACTTCCACTACTCCAGGACCACTGACAGCAGCACCTGCACCTCCCCCTACAAGCATGGCACCACCAACCGGACACACATCTACAACTGGCACTCAGACCACCCCTGCTGCAGCCATTGACCCTGCAAATTTCAGAGTGATGCAATGTGACATGCAACGTATGTTGCGGAGACTGGACAGGCTGCAGCAGGAGGTCTCACAAATTAATAGGAGGGTGCGTGCCATAAGAAAGACCCTGCGGAGGGCGAACCTGTGACAATTACACCCTCAGCTATGATTCCCTCCACTCCCTCCTCTTTCCTGGTTCTTTTAATTAGTCAAATCATCAAATCATTAACATTTATAAAGCGCGCTACTCACCCGTGCGGGTCTCAAGGCGCTAGATTAGTGGGTTTAGGGGGCTTAGTGTTAGGTTCGAATAGGCTGTTAGTTTAGTTAGAAGTAGTGGGTTGGTGGGTGGGGTTATGTTATTTTGAAATTTTGTTTTCTTATGTGTGTGGGTGGGTGGGTGTGAATGATGATTTTGGTGTTAACATTTTTTTATATAAAAATACAAAAAATATATATTTGTTTAGTATAAGATATTAGCTGTTTAGGTTAGTATATGTTGTCCTCCATGTGTCCCTTCTTATAAGGGGATGGTGGGTTGATGTTTAGAGTGTTTAGTTAAATGTGATAAGTAAGTTTAGCTTAGGTTAGTTAGGGCCAGTTGTGGGTAATGTGTATGTAGGATAGGTTAGATTAGTTAAAGTGTTTCCCCTGGTTTTATTATCCTTTTTCCTGTTAAATAAATATTTAGGTACTCCTTTACAGTATGTGCCATATACTTGGAGATCAGGGCCTTGGGATGGGTGAACAGTGTCTCTTTAGTATTTGCATTTGTGTCCCATCCTGCAACCAAATCCCAATAGAGCTGTCACACTGGCAGCTACACCAGAACTACTTTGCTAAGAATCTGCCATCCAATGCACTGACCACTCAAGGTTACTATGGATCCCAATGTGTTGTTAATTTTTGATGTATGTTTTCAATCTCACATAGTTTGGGACCAGATTTGGTATTGAGGACACTGTGTTACATCTGCCTGCAGCCTGATGTTCAAGTGAAGCCTTATAAGGTGAGTGATGGTATATTATCAAGTAGTATAGTATACATGACTCACACCTATCATTTGTTACATTGTACAGCCAGGTTACTTATTTGTACGTAAATTCATACACATCCATTCCTTCTGTATGGTGTGTGTGGAAAATATTGTGACAAATGTCACATACGTAAAGTTTGTCTAGTACAATATTTTGAAGGCAATATTTTTCGGCTTAGACATCCTTTGAAGAAGACGTATTCTGTCCAACACGGCATTTTACCTTATAGTTTTGAGTTATCTCAGAATGGACCTTCATGAAGGGCAGATGATGGTACAATCCAGACCAAAGTGCATAGTTATCAGCCCACATTCTTTCAGTTCAGTTGTATTGACATTCTTTGGGCATTGGCATGAGGCAAACATCACTAATCTCCCTCACGGTTGATGTGTCATATTACACAGAGACAAAGGGGGTCATTCTGACCCTGGCGGCCGGTGACCGCCAGGGTCACCGACCACGGGAGCACCGCCAACAGGCTGGCGGTGCTCCCTCGAGCATTCTGACCGCGGCGGTTCAGCCGCGGTCAGAAACGGAAAGTCGGCGGTCTCCCGCCGACTTTCCGCTGCTCGGGTGAATCCTCCATGGCTGCGGAGCGCGCTCCGCAGCCATGGGGATTCTGACACCCCATACCGCCATCCTGTTCCTTGCGGGTCTCCCGCCAGGAACAGGATCGCGGTATGGGGTGCCGCGGGGCCCCCGTAAGAGGGCCCCACTGTGTATTTCAGTGTCTGCAAAGCAGACACTGAAATACGCGACGGGTGCAACTGCACCCGTCGCACCTTCCCACTACGCCGGCTCCATTCGGAGCCGGCGTCCTCGTGGGAAGGTAGATTTGCCCTGGGCTGGCGGGCGGCCTTTTGGCGGCCGCCCGCCAGCCCAGGGCAAATCTCAAAATACCCTCAGCGGTCTTGTGACCGCGGAGCGGTATTTTGACGGCGGAACATTGGCGGGCGGCCTCCGCCGCCCGCCAATGTTAGAATGACCCCCAAAGTGGTTGTTGAAGTGCTATTTATGTTAAAGTGCTGTTGTGCTATATTTACATTGTCCATGATTGTGAGTCCATTAGTGTGACACCTTCCCTTGTGATCCTACACAAGTGCAAAAGGACATGTCATTGGACATGCTGGGGTAAAGTGTCATACAGTGCAGAAGGACATGATTTGCCAATGAGTTAGTGAGAGACAATCACAGGACATTGCGACAAGGTAAACAGTGGGCTGGAGAATAGTGCTTGAGAGCAGCTGTTGCAAGACTGGCATGTTACAAAGCACAGGACCTTGGTTATAAGTGGCCAGGTGGCAGGGAATAGTGCTACCGGGTACTCTTACAGATGAAGGTGATCTGTTCCACGTCTTCATCTTCTGATGTGTGTGTTGTCTCCTCTGCCCTTGGTGGTGGTGGGTGTGAAGGAGCAACACACACACCTCAGTGTTTGAAGACGTGTGAAATCAGCACAGCAGTAAGAGTTGACACAACACCTCCAACAACAAACCTTTCAACGCGTGCATGAATGCAATATTGACCCCCTCAGGGCCGACCTGGCTGCCTACCACAGTGATGTGGCTGCTATTCTTAAGAACCAGCAGCTCCTCCTTGCTGCAGTACTGCCCTTAATAGCCCTACAGTTGGCAGCTACCAGGATGTACGACTCCATGTCTTCAAACACTGAGGTGTGTGTGTTGCTCCTTCACACCCACCACCACCAAGGGCAGAGGAGACAACACACACATCAGAAGATGAAGACGCAGAACAGATCACCTTCACCCGCTGGTGCCAGTGTCGTCAGAGTCCTCAGCTGGGCTGGAGCTGGCAGGTCGTACAATTGGGGTGGTGGGTGGTTCCTATGTGATGGCTGCTATATCTGTGCTCCTCCTTGCGACTAAAGGTGGGGTCTGGAGGGTTCCAAAGACATCTTGGAGGGTCTTCTGGCTGATGTTTGTCAGCTCGTCATCCATGTCATCAGGGAAGTCCAGGACAGGCATATCCCCAGGAGGGCCTTCGTCCTCAGCAATGAGATATTGTACCATTAGTATGTCTGTGTTGTGGCGTTTGTAATGTGACATGCCTGCCTTCCTATTAGTTGCACATTGTGATATAGGTTCCTGTTCATTGTTCCTGTCTATAATATTAGCAATCTCCCAAGCCTATGCCCCACCTGCATGTCACATGTACTGTGGTCAGTTTGGGGACTTGTCAGGATCACATCCTCTAGGTGTTAGTTCTGGCCAAATTGTATGTTGCCACTTTCTTGTCCTACTCAACCCTCCAGCTACTTCCATTCTCATGGTGTGGCCTTGCACTGGCTGTGGGTGTTCTGATGGCACTTGCACCACACTTAACAATCTGGAACTGAACCAGTCTCTGATATTTCACATCCAGCTATATGTTAATGAGACCTAGCATAACTATGTATAGCATTGGCATGACACAGTACATATGTCAGTAATGGTAGTGCGTAATGTTGATGTTGGGGAATGTGTGCTACATTGGATTGCACTGATGGTCCTAGCAGTGTTCCATTTCCTCGTCTGACTGTGCAGGTGTATTTCACTAGCTGGTGACAATTGTCCTCCCCCTCAATGCTGTTGTCTGAGCAGTATAACATTTGGGATGTTGCATGGTGTCATTGGAGCTATTGTGACCCAGGCACAGGGTGGACCCTGACATATGCAGCATGGGTATGACATTAGTGCTGTGTACCTCATAATGTTTATGACAATGGCAGATGTTTGTAGCAACTATGGACATTCACATTTGACAGGATTAGCACATTTGTATTGATTTCAGGGGATTGATAACGTTGTCATCCTGAACCCTCTAATTTGGGTGTGTTTGATCCATGGGCACGTAACAGCCATTAGCTACTTAACCTGCACACACAGCAGAGGTGGTAGTGGCAACTGTTGTCAATATTAAATTTTACTTGTGGATATGGCCTGAGACTGTTAATTGAGCTAGTTCATGTAGGGAGAATACCAGCTGTCGTATGACAGCAGGCCAGTTTTACGTTGTACCCTACCCTCCTGGACTGGCTTTACCTTTCCAACATCCTTGGCATGGCAGCATACCCCCATGCAAAAGTTGTGTGTGTAGTGTAGTACTGTGCCCCAGGTTTCCTCTGAACAGCCCATGCCCCTGTACCGTGCCCCTTTACCCATGCCACTCCCTGCATATCATGACTTACATGCATTGTGTAATAGGTATGTCCACCCCCACTTACAGTTAACATTTGTGCATTTTAATGCCCCATACGACTTACCCTGCTTCTGTGTTGTCTCCTGGTAGTCTGCGCTATCCTGTCCTAGAATCCCTGTAACGATCTACTCAGAAATGACGGCTCCCACCATCTCCTCCATGTGGTCCAGGGCCTCCTGTGGTGCTGGACTCCCACCTCCAGTCTGCAGTGCTGCCTTCCTGTTCCTGGCCATCTTTTCCTTTGTCCTGCGCTTGCAGTCATGCCAGCTTTTCTTGCACTCAATAACAGTTCTCCGTACTTCTGCCACACTGTTTATCTTGTCAACAATTTGTTGCTATATTGCCTCTCTCCTACTAATTGGCAATTTTGAGGTGACAAAAAGTTGGTGCTGGTGTTCCGTCACCTCTTTCACCAGAATCTCCTGCTCCTCTGCACTGAACCAACACTTTATTTTCTTCTTCTCCCTCTCCTGGGTCTTGTGTGGGTCCTCCTTGCTGGTTCCTGGTCTCTTGTCATCTTCCTGCGGTCTGTCCAAGCATCTGTGATCCATTTTGGCTCTCCTTAGCACATTTTGCAGTGTTTATGCCGCTTGTTGATGCTATTGCATCAAAAAAAGGTGCGTATCCAGTTTGCGACGTCGTAAACCAGCTCGCAGTAATTTTTGCCGCGTTAAGGTTGTTTTTCTTTACGCCGTGACGCATTGGTTTGAGTAAAAAAAAATGGCTCAACCTGTGGTTTGCACCGCTGTGCGTCAAAGTATAAATTTAACACCCGAGCGCCGCAAAGAAATGGTGTTAGCTGGCGGTACATTTTTTGACCCAAAACTGCGTGGCGCAGTTTTGCGTAAAAAATATATAAATATGGCCCCAAGTGTCTCATACACTTTCCAATATACTCGGGAGTCTTAGACCTCGCAGGGCCCATATCCCAACAACCACGTGGACAATTTTTGAGCACAAAGCGCCACACACATGTGAAATTTGACGATTTCCATACTGTCACACTTCAGAGTATGCAAACTCCTTCAACAACTTTATTTGGAGTACACAAACTCCCTAAACCCTCACAAACATCGTAATTCACCTGCGATTTGCATAAGCCGTGCAAGCACAAAACCTGTTCCATTCACACCGTCACTAGAACGCTGAGAACATCCTCGAACAATCATCGGAAAGCTCCAAGGTTCTGGGAAAGTCATTCTAAGTATTTAGGGATACATTTTCTCTCCACTTTGTATCATCAAATCTGAAAATCCAAACTTTCTGCAAATTATTTTCTCTTTAGGGGACTAACCTTGTACCGGGTCTTTATGATGGGCTCTTAAGGAGAAAAACCATCATACTTTGCTACCTTTACTGTTTAGCGTGTCTGACCTTATTTGGTTATTTTCCATTAATATGTAAGGGGATGTGTTAGAGGTTTGTGGACCTTTTGTCTGTACTTCGAGTAGTTCCCACCATAAACTCAGTTCCGGTACAAATCAATAACAACATCAATCAGTAACATCAATAATCTTAGGAGTCAGTAATTTTCATGCACCATGACCCCTTGGCCATGAATAACCACACCTTTATGTAAAAGTTAGAATGTTTATTTCCCTATATTAACAATACTAATATCACATAACTTAGTCTCAAAATCAAATGATAAGCATACAGAAACAATACAGGTTGACCAAATCTTCTAAAGAATCTAAATTTAATCAAAGCTTGGATCACTACACATTCTATGGTTACAGTACAGATCAATAGCAGGAATAACTGTGCAAAAGAAATAGCATGCATTGAGATTCAGCAAAGAAAAGACATCAACTGTTGTTATATTTAGCAGGCATCGATCAGTGAGTATCCTAACTATCCTTCAGATTTGAATGGCATGTTTGTGCTTCATGCAAATCAACTTAGTCAACACAAATCTGGAAATCATCTAACTATGGCGCTATCAAATTAGTGGTTGGTACCTAAGGACAAAAGCAAATAGACAAAACAATCAGTAGCATCGTCTTATACCTTGCCTCAGTATGGTTCAGCAAGCTGTAACTGTCTTCGTCAAATGGACATCTGTTCCGTCTGCAAAGCATCGGACTTCAGCATTAAAGTTCAAGTTGTCTTTTTATGCAGTTCAGAAAGAATAACTATGCTCTTGGGACAGTTAGGAAATAACGGGGAGAATGGACTCTCTCCATACTGTCTAGCTAAGTTAGATTCCTAAAACTACTTCCCACATTGCTATTGGTCAAAGAATCGTACGTTTACGTTTATTCCATTGGGAGTAGAACCTTAAATCTAAGAATTTACTAAACCATTGTTCACATATGAATGATTGGCTCCTCTTCTCCTGTTCCCGGCGTTGGGATCGTCAGGTAACAAATTTGTATCAGCTTATACTCCAGTCAGTGCATCAATTGTCTGCTCCTGGGAACATTGCCTTTACACACACTAAGTTATACAAAGTATCCTTAGCTAGTACAACATCTAGCAAGCAGTTCTCATGGGAAAGAATTCTAGTTACTAACATTCGGTCAATGTAATGGAAAATTACAATTCAATTCTCTAAGCAGCCATTTTATAATTCGTCTAAGCAATGCGACTTGACATGAGGATGTGTAACTAGTCCCAAGACCTCGCTAAATTAAGGCCTATTATTAATAAAGGAAATGCATAATACATAACCACTAATATGACATACTACTACATTAATCCAAATATGAGCTCGATATTTACATTAATAAGCCGTTAGTAAGTACATTTCATGATTATTGGTGATCACTCAAGTAGGCACATTTTCAAACTCTTGTATTCATTTTCTATGTTAGCTCATTTTCTATGCAGATTTAACATTTAGAATACGTGAATATTCATTAGTACAATTTCTAGTGTTAACACCTGCAGACCACATCCACTGCAGCAGCATATTGTTATCATGTCGGCTCCTGGTTCTTGAATGTAATCTCTATTATGTATATATTAATGGAGGGGTGGAGCTGTACTGCAGCGCCCCAACTGTAACTCTAAGATACAGATTTTGGACTATGGCTGTCCATGGTGTGGAGAAATGCTGCAGCGATAAGTCTTTCAGTAAAAGTGAAACCTTCAGGGCGATTTTGCAGCAGCCGTATTAACTATTACAATTTGCCCATTCAACATCATCCAAGTGTAGTTTAAGGAAGTCGACGCTCGAGACCCTTCTTTCTGATACTGTTGTTAATGAGGCAATGTCTAGGTATGTCTTCCAACCTAGATTCCCTCTTTTCTCTTCTTTTATTCCCAACAGCGCCCTGCATTCCCTCTTTTCTCTTCTTTTATTCCCAACAGCACCCTGCAGTTGGTACTTGTTGGGTTTTAGTTCTGTATCGCTGTGTTTGCAAAGGAAATGCAGATGTTTTCTCAATGCTTCATTTTTGTTATCAAATAAAGCGTATTTTGGACACTTTCACATGCTACATCAAGTGTAATGTGCATTTCTACAGATGCAGCCCCTTTTGTGTCCAGGCACTTGTGTGGAGTGTGTTTGCAGGGTGCAGTTTATGTGATATTTGGACAGGCTGGCTGCATTCAGAAGTGAATAGTCACCAAACAGTAGTGACATTTTGCTTCATGCAAAAACTGGTCTTCCAACTCACAGAAAGTTAAAAGAAGGTTGTTCAATGTTTCCTTTAGAGATGCTATAGCTGCATTGCTAGGAGTGGATGGTCGTTCACTGGAATGAGGTCCCAGCATCTCCTTGCCAGTGTATGATCTGAGCCTTTTTTTCCAGTCAATGTCCATTGTTACACGAGCTTTAGTATTTGGTGATCAACTGGTTGTTAATAACTCATGTAACACCAAAGGGAATGTTAAATGGTAATCAACTGGAGAACAGTTCATTAGTGGTGATGACAACAGAAGGGGTCTGCTGAGCAATGAGAGCCATCGAGTTTGGTGTCTTTATATTTGCAAAGGCCTAGAACAGAGGATGGTCTTACTGAGTGAATCTGAATGAAGCTGGAGTTAGCGTTGATTTAGTGCCCTTTATTCTGGCGCTAAAACAGTGCTAACCTAACTTCATATTTATATTTTGACACTAGACCCGTCTAACATCAAAATATTGGAGTTAGCGCCATGTTTAGGATGCGCAAAACCAGCATGTGTCAATGAGATGCACAGAGGGCGTTCCTGTTCTAAATACGCCGCTAACCGCCTAGTTTCATATTTATCTCCAGGTGCAGAAATTACGTGCAAGGAGGAGTCTGACCTAAATAATGGTGCTAAGCCTGCTTAGCACCATTATTTAATGCCTGGGTCATACCAGGGGTTAGGGCAGGTAGGCCCATTTCCATGGTGGAACACCATGGAATAGGCACAAAGATGCCCACCCCAAGCACCAGCAGCACCACCACTGACACCACAGGGACATTATAGGAGGGGGACCTCATGCCAGGTAAGTTGAGGTAAGTAAACAAAAATGTTTAAATAACATTGGGGGCCCCTTACATGGGCCCCCCTGTCTCACACAGGGTATATTGGGCTTGCTCAGGGGACACTAGTCCCCTGTGGAGGGCTTTGGGGTGGTGGTAATGACTCCTGTCTACACTTAGACAGGAATAATTTTTGGTTGCTTGGACGTCATAAAATGACGCCAGGCTGGTTAGCGGCGTATTTTTTGCCGCTAACCAGCCTAACATTATTTCAGAACCACTAGTGCCATTTTCCCTAACACCATCCCTGACTGGCTGCCGTCTTTTTTTCAGACACTAACCATTCCTTTGCGCCATCTTGTGTCAATTAATAAATATGGCGCTAAGATAGCTCTAAGGAATGATGTTAGTCACCGTTAAGAAAAATGACAAAACTACGTTAGCGCATTTTTGCATCATTTTTCATAAATATGAGCCAAAGGGTCTGTGTGCAACAACAAACACTGCAGAACAGATGGACCTTGTGCCCTTATCTGAGGTGACGTATTGCTCTTAAAAGACAGTGTGTGTCAGAAAGCTGTTCCTGGCTCTGTTTTATTAAATCATTTGAAAAATATTGATTGTAGTATTAATGTCTCAGATAGGCCAGTCTCCCCCCTATAGGAGACTTTGCCTACCCCACTTACCTGAAGCCTCATGGCTTTCACCTTACACATCTGCTGCTTATTATTGTTTTAATAATGGATTCACAGTAGATGGAGTAGCACACACAGAAAGGCAGTAAACTCAGTCTGTAACACCTGCTGCTACCTTCTCTGTCCTGACTGGCTTGGAAGCAAATTCTCAGATGCTGTGCTGCTATTAATGATATTTGTAAATTATGACATAATTAATATATTCCTATTTTATGTTTTCTCTGACCCTATCATGGAATCAGTATCTCCAACATGCTAATGGTTTCGTATCCTGATGCTACGGATTCACATCCAGGGACATGGCAGAAAGAAATGCCTTGCTGATCCTCTCCAAGTGTTTTTACTATGTTCTATATTTCATTAGTAATCATTTTTTGGGAGAGCAAAAAGGATGTCAACTTTGTGTGAATCGGTCTGGCACATCGACTGTTTGTGCTATGCAGGATCTGTGTCAGTGTACATCACATATGTTAAGAGTGTTATCGCGTCGCTCTATGACTAATTTACACACATTGGGACTCGTTTTAGGCCAATGAATCTTTGGACCCTGATTGAAGACACCTTAGGACGAGATAGCTAATCAACATGTCAATCAATATATCAATAACGTCATCAATATTTATTATAACAATGCACTTCTCTTTAGTCAAAGACATTAATAAAACTCTGAAAACACCATGACCTTGCAGTCATGAATAACCATACCAGTTTTGTATGAAGTTTAGTGATATTTATTCCCTCTTTGTTACAATACTACTAGCATGTTTATTAATCTCAAAACCAAGAAACACAGCAGCATAGTCACAATATGGCAACTCTGATAAGCTTTCATCAAAGCAAGAATCACAAACATTAGAATATAACACAACGTCAGCATGGATTGTCCTAAGCAGAGTATATTAGCGCATTGTTCAACAAAGCACAGACTCAGTCACTTGTCCGTTTTCGGCAGGTTAGTGAACCCTCTCACCTAACCTCTAATTAGCATTGGCATGTTCGGCTTCATGCAAAACAATTTAGAACACCAATTTGGAAAACATCTACCTATGGTCCCTGTCAAAAGAAAAGCAGTTTATACCTAGAAAGGAAAAGCAAACAGACAATCACAATTTCATTGTCATAGTTACCCTCCACTTGGGTCAGCACTCAGGTTCGGTCTTCGTCCTCAGGGCATCAGTCGATTCGCCATCAGTCAGGAACTCAGCTCAGGCAAGAAGGCAAAGGGGCACTTCCCTCATAAGAAGGTAAAGTGTAAACGGGCAATATAAGGACAAGGATGGTTTAAGGTAAAATCAGCAAAGTCACTAGACAAAGTGACAAAGTCTCTGGATCATAGCAGCATCTCCCTCCCTAACTAATCTGGTCACTTCCGTGTGTCAAGGGGTTTTATCCCTTTTTTGTTGTACATTCCCCTGAAATCTGATTGGACAAGGGGTTGCACCCCACTATCTTTAAACAATTAACATCAAATTACTTAATCGCATTGGTTACCCCACAACAGTTCTCACGTATTTTATTGGTCCATATGATTGACATCTTTAGAGGTAGAATGTCCGGTATGATTTCATCCTCTTGTAATTCTTTGCGCATCTTTGGTCAGTGGCTCCATTGTCCGTACCGGTTTAGGCGACCTTGTACATAGCATTAATCTACACTGTTGTGTTTAGCTAAAATGTTTCTACAGGCAGGATGAATTTCATGAGAACGGATCTACTACAGTTACATTCAGCTTCTAGTTTGGAAAAAACAAGAGTTCATGTCCTTTAGCAAGTCAGCACACTGCACGTTTAGAAAAACACATTTTAATATGAGAGTCAGGCAGCTAGGCCTCAACTCATGCTAACTAAAGCCTAATGATTTATTAGCAGCATTTCAGCAACATAATCTTTTAATGATTAATGTAAAATCACCTTTTAATATATCATTTTAACATTATTAGTCATTTTCATTAGTCCCTGTATACATTGGTGGCCACTCCCCGTGGGCACATTTCAAGCACACGTTTTAGCAAAATATATGATACATTTTCTAAGCTGCATTATTACACATTAGTTCATAAACATTTCATGTTAATATTAATTATATAAGCTACGCTCTCTCAAGAGAATAACCTGTGGTGAAATAATGTGTTGCTGTTGTTTGAGGTTTTGGCTGAGACAGCGCATGCGCTGTTGGCAAAACCTTTTGTATACTAAAAAAATGCTTAAAACTAGCTTAGAACCCTCCCATTACTTAACGTACCTTAGCATTGGTTGGTCATGACATCACTCTTGTTTCCTTGCTTCTTATTTGTTAGTGCCTCCTGCTTTCTCCAGATGCTTCCAGTGTTTGTCCCTGCCATGGAGCATACACCAAGTACAGCTTCCTGTCTGTGCCCAGTGTCTTGCCACTGGCTGCATAGTCCTGCAGGTATTTTTTTACACTTTTTTTCATGCTCTGTATAAGAGTGCTTTTGTCTGCAGTCCATGCCCGTCATTCCTCCCACGCTCGTGCTCTTGCTCCAATGCCCCCTGCCCTCCCCCGGCTGTGAGTTATGTTCCTGCTCCTTAGGGCGCTTCCCCCTGCCCTCTTTAAGCCTCCTGTCCACCACAAAAAAACATTAACAAAGGCAAATAGCACTTGCATAACTATTAGCTATTTTGCTTTGTCAAATATGTTTTTTAGACATGTTACATAGCAACAAGGACTACTGTGCAACATGGCTTAAGGAAAAAAAGCGCTCTGAAGTGGTCAGCACTTACCCTGGCATAGAGCTTTTTTTCCCCTTTACTTTAATCCATATTGGCCAGTAGCCCACTGTGCTGTGCAGCATGTCTAAAAAAAAATGGACAAAGCCAATAAATTTCATATAGGCGAAACCTATTGGCTTTGCCAATGCTTGTCTTTTACAAGGCACCTAAACGTTTCTGAATACACTGCAAACTCTAGGATTTTGCAACCGCAAAACGGCTGTGTACATCAAGCAGTGTTCTCAAGGAGATGCTGCTCTTCCTGTGTGGCATTACAGACGCTTAACGGTCAAGACATACCATTATATTGTACAATGTAGTATTAATATGTATTGATTGACTGGATAAAATGAAGCGGTGACTTGACTTGTAAGATTACATTACCTGCATATGTCGTGAGGGGGATTGCAAGGCCTTTGGGAAACCTTGCAAAGTGGCAAAGGATGAGGCATTTTTTATTTTGTAACGCTGCTTAAAAATCATTACTTTATGACAATTCTTACCTATATTCTTTAGTTAACTGTAGGAAGGATCGTACATACATACTTCCCAGAGAACAATAAGTATTGTTTGAATGTCGAATACCACTGATAATAGAAAAACTACACAAAAGATAAACTTTCAAAGAAACACATGACTGTGTTCGATTACGTTGAAAATTATCTAGTTGTTAATTTCGAGGAAGTCTAAATTATTTGATGAGTTAAAAAAACAACCCTGCACATCCCTACTGCAGCATCTGTAAATGGTTCGCCATTCTAGCCATCAAAAGTATGACGGGTAGGCATCTTTACCTGACTACTCAGGCACTGGGCAGGGATTATACACACATTCCTCTGGAAGGCTACAATGTCTGCTTCTATAAACTGGCCCGGAGGCAAAGCCTTGTCTGCAGAGCTTCTTTCTTGTGGTTTATGTGCGTCCATCGAAGAAAAACATTCTAGAATTTGAAGAACGTGCCTGGGGTCTATCCGATCAAAACCTATGTCCAATTTCCAAGGGTAAATAAACAAAATAATTAGTTCGGGAATCCTGTTCTCCATTTGACCTTCAAACTACAGTTTCATGCCGCAAGGTTTGTAGAGCAGGACGCTCTACAAACCTTGCGGCATGAAACTGTGGTGATATTTTGTACAAATAGTAGTGGGAAATGGTTTTGCTTGAGTTGTTTACAACACATGAAGACGTTATCTTCTTGGAGTGTTCACAAAGGACATATGCGAGAAATATATTGTAGACCAAACAAATGCCTAAGTACCCCCATCCACTCCCGCATACTTTTAAGGACCCTTGTCATGATTTCTGCGTGCTATGTCTCAAACTCTCACGCTCTGCTGCTCAGAACATTGTTATAGGTTACAGGAATTCATAAATCAGCCCTGTGATATGACAAGCCCTAGGCTTGGGACAGGCTACTCACTGCCTTATTTAGACCTTTTCCATGGATGTGGTGTCTGTTATGACACCTCCCTCGTCACAGATACTGATGAAATACAGATGCAATGGGATTTAATGTGTGTTTCTTTTATTCCACAATCGAATCTCATTTTACCAAGGGATATTTGATGGAAATCTTTCGTCGCTGATGAAGTCAAAACTAGTTGTTGTCAATTATTATTTCAAAATAGTTGAAATCATTCAAATGCCATTGAAGCCTTTGAGAACCCTCCATTCACCTTTCATTTTAATTTAGTTCTGTGTATCGTGGCGCCGATTCACAACTACTACCACCATAGGGTTATTCTTTTTATATGTGTTTGTGTTTACATGTGTTATAGTTGTTTATGTCTTGATCATTTCCAGGACTGGCTATTGTAACAGTCTTTACATTGATGCAGCGAATTATCTGATTAAGAAGCAGGTAGTTCAAAATGTTGCACTACAACTGTATTTAAACTACCTCGTAAAACTTTGATCACTAAATGGCGAAGGGTACTTCCCTGCATTCTGGTTGACAAGTGGATATTGTTTAAATCATTAATTACAGTTTTTAGAACGGTTCACCAGCCTGGGCCAAAATTTCTCTCACAGCGATTCACACTATGGGCCTTATTATGAGTTTGGCGGTCCGAGGACTGCCATGTTGGTGGTGGCGGTCATACCTCGAACAGGCTGGCGGAGAGGACCACCAAATTATGACTTTCGCAGTGTCGCATACAGAATCCCGCCAAAGCACCCGCAGCACAGCCAGCGCGGTCAGTCCGCCGCAGATGAATGAAGGCACCAGCTGGCCAGCGGACACCAAGTTCCTGTCGGACCTATTACGAGGTAGCACACCGCCAACATTTCCACCAAGGTCGGACCACTACGCAAACCCAGGCGGAAACAAAATGTATAAAAGGAGACACTAACCTCCAGGAAGCCATACTCAGCTGGAGCCGCCATGGAGCCACAACTAGACGTGATCCCACTGCTCCTGCTCAGTGAAAGACAACAGAATCTTTGATGACGACAGCAACCATAAGTACTCACACTCACCTTTTACATTTGTATATTGTGACATTTTGTACAGTTTTATAGCATACCATAGGGAGGGTGCTGCGAGTGCAATACTCACACGTAACAGAACACTGACACACTCACAACAAGTACAACCACACATACACAGCACACACACTGCAGCCAACACACACACACCACACGTCAAGAACACACACTCAAGCGTGGCAACACAGCAGAGGCCCAGTCTCACACATTCCCATATAACATACCAACCGGTCACAACAACACCACAAGCACACCATCAGAAACACATTGTCAAGCACTCACAACCAACACCTGCCAGAGACTCATCACACATATAACACAATGTACAACCAACAGGGAAAGAACTCACACAACTACAAAACATAGTAATCAACACCCACATCACATAAACACAGCACATCGTACCTATCATACCATGCACTATACACACACACTCACACAGTCAAAGCACACAAAGTTACACACCACAACAACAAACACATGTCAACACAAACACTACACGATACCATGACAACAACAGGTCTGCAACATACACATGCCCATCACACAATACATATCCTATCCCTGGAGGACAAAAGCACTGCACACACCCTCAAATACCGCTCAAACAATACAGGAAGCACAAGCACCACACACACACAAATACTCTCACACAACCAATGCCAGCCAGGAAAACTCTAACACACGAAAGGAAAAGCAGGACAAATATGTAACCAGAAAACCAACAACTGGTTGGTCCCTATATATATTTAAAAACAATAAATAGAAAAGTTCAAAGCCATTAGCCAGTCCAATATAAAAACAATCTTGTGCGCCAAAGGCACTATATGGTGCCCCAACTTGACTCCTGACTGCCATGTAACCTCTACAGGTAAGGGCATCAAGGGAGCAGACAGGCACCTCAGGGATGATCTGGGCGTGGTGGTTGGGCTTTGGCTTGGGAGGGGGGTTTGGCTTTGGCTTGGGG
The DNA here is from genome assembly GCF_031143425.1 of Pleurodeles waltl. Classification (NCBI taxonomy): domain Eukaryota; kingdom Metazoa; phylum Chordata; class Amphibia; order Caudata; family Salamandridae; genus Pleurodeles; species Pleurodeles waltl. The sequence continues at coordinate 912,377,330 of NC_090448.1, read as the reverse complement.
AAGGGTTGGGTCTTCTTGGGAGGGGTCGACTTCTTTGTGTGGGGAGGGGCATGAGTACTGGCAGGTGGGTAGGAGAGGCCTTGGAGGTGGGAGGGATGGCCTTGGACCTGATCGTCTAGGGATGTCGGGGGGACAAGTAGGGGGGTTTCCTCCAAGAGGAAAGCTTTTTTGCACACATGGGGACGGTCATGACAAAAGGGTTTGTGCGTGGCAGAAGACGGAGTGCTTGTATGAAGTGTTGGTGTAGATGTCTTGGGTGTGTGTTTTGTGGGAGCTATGCTTGTGGGTGGAGGGTGTCTGTTGGGTGGGTGTGTGAGTGAGGGCATTTATGTGGCTTGGGCTGAGAGGGATGGAGGTGCTGTGGGATGTCATGGTGGGGGTGTGTGATGCTGGGGGTGGTGACTGCAGGTATTGTGGATGTGCTGCATGTTAGTTAGGCATGTCAGTAGTTGTAGTGTCTGCGGGTGTGGTGACTGGGATGGATGTCTAAGGTTCTGCTGGGGTGCTGTTTGCAGGCAGGATGGGTGTGGTGGCTGAATCTGTGAATGTTGGTGTGGTGTGTGCAGGTGTGGTGTGTGATGCTGGGGGTGTTGGGGGTGTCAGGGCAGGTTGTGACTGTTGCTGTTTGTGCAGGTGTATGTTGCTTGTGTGTATGCCGGTGGTGGGTCTTGTGGTGCTTTGGTTTGCCTGCACTACCGATGGATGTTGAGGTGGATGCATTTTCGGTGTGCTTTGGGTGGGTCAGGGAAGGGGAGGTTGGGACTGGGAAGAGGAAGAGGAAGGTGGAGGGGGAACGGGAGACAAAGGGTGACTGGCTGCCATCAGTGTGGAGGCCAGAGCCTGAAATGATCTCTGTAGGCCAGCTATTGCATCGTCAGTGCCCTCCAAGAATGCACTACTCTGTTGTATCTGAGTTGCCAGTCCCTGGATGACATTCACGATGGTCGACTAACCCACAGAGATAGATCTCAGGAGGTCAATAGCCTCCTCACTGAGGGCAGAAGGGCTAACAGGGGCTGGGGCAGAGGTGCCTGTGGCAAAGCAAAGGAGATGCCTACCCACTTGGGTGAGTGGCACGACCAACTGGGTAGGGAGCTACAGGGAGGGCAGTGATAGAAAGGAGGGTGGTGGACAGAGATGGTGCTGAGGTGGTCCCAGATGGGTCAGCCACCACAAGGATTGTCCACTGAAGGAGGATTCCGAAGGCGATGAACTCGATCCAGTCTCCCTTGTGGCACTCCTCTCACCTTCCATGATTCCTTCATCATGCCGAACAGCAATATCCCACTGCTGATGAAACAACAATACACAGGGATGACCTGGCTGGTTGGTAAGTTACATGTGTCATGTGTGTATGTAACTTTTATCTGCTACCAAATGTGTGGATGTTCGTTACTTATGTTTGTCTTTCTAAACTCTTCTTTACAGGGGACTCAGTTTACTCAAACCGTCCCTGGTTGTTGACACCAGTGAGGTACCCAACCTTGCCAGGGGAAGTCCGCTTCAATGAGGCCCACAGAAGGACAAGGCGTGTTGTGGAGTGGACTTTTGGGCTCCTGAAGGCAAGATTCTGTAGCATCAATAAGTCTGGTGGAGCCCTCCTCTACTCACCCACCAAAGTATGTCAAATTATTGTGACCTGATGCATGCTCCACAACCTCGCCCTGAGACATCAATTCCCTTTTTTGCCAGATGAGGGGGAGCCAGCCGTTCCTACGGGTGAGAAAGCAGATTTGCCAAGTGAGGATAAGTATGATGAGGATGAAGCTGGAGACCTCATCAATCAGTGCTTTACTTGACTTTATATGATTAATTTAAATGACTTAGTGGGGTATTAGTGAGGATAATGGTCTTAGTATGACCATCAGAGAAGCCATAAGTAGCTTCAAGCCCATAACTCAGATCTGCATGCAGAATATTACATGAAGTAGTCTACAGCTTTTTGATCAGCATAGTCTAAATTTATCACAATTCACAGTCAAAGTTACCATTGTATATAGGAATTGGCTGTGTGATGTTTTTGTTTCAATGCGGCCTAAACCATATGTTTGACATTTATAGTTTGCAGATTACTTCACATGGTCATCCTCAGTTGGCAATATCAGACAGTGTCACAGGCAGGTGAGCTTTGCAGACTGACGTGAGGTGAACATGGATTGAATCAGGTACTCTCAGGCATGAGATTTGTGGTGTGTGAGTTCTATGCTCAGACTATCAGGACAGTGGAATGGTAGTGTCCTAGTCCACACTATAGACCTGTTTGCCATGGGAGGTGGGCCCAATGGTGCCATGTGTGTGGTCTTTTGTCTCTGACACATGTCACCCTGTGCTATCCATACCCTCAACTATCAGAATGGTTTGTGTTTGTAACAAATAACTTGTATGTAGTTGTCAGTGTGTTTCCTTACTTTCGGCCACTGTGTATTTGTTTCGAGGCTGACATAGGTGATAAGCATGCCTACTGATACCTGACCATGGTAAGTGGAAGGTTCCATGACTAGGGGCATTTGTACTGACCTCTGTCTATTTCATTGGGTATGGTCATTTGGGAGCTATGATATGCTTACGTGATAAGGCTTTAGCTGTTAATACATTGAACCGTTATGTTTGCCTAGTGGGATAGTGCAAGACTGACATGTCCCTAACTTCAGAAGTCTGTGGGGTGGTAGTGATTGACACCTATGCTGAAACACTGAAGTGAGGAGCAGTACTTCTCTGTGGTATCATTGGTATTCTCCCAACCTATATGTGGAAAAGTTCAATAACAGTGATTTGAGTGATGTCTATCATTATGAGGCACTGCAAAATCTAGACTGATTAAACAGTACATGTGAGATGGAACATAAATGATTTACATTTGAGAGAAACTTTTTTGTGCAAGAGGTGTTATAGATGACAGTGAAAATATGGTTGATAAAGGATTTTCACACATGATATGTGGTTAAGTAGTATTAATGGAGGAGTGCACATAAAAATGAGTGAATTGGATCCAATATAACACAAAGTAAACAGTGAAGGGTTCAGTCATGATGGATGAAATTATCAGGGTAGCTGCTAAAACATTTAGAGACACAAATCCACATCCACGTTTGCAGGGGGTTCTTTAGCTACAGAGGCAGGGGTGTCTGAGGCATATCCTTCCCCTGGCAGGGCCTTCATTCCACTAGCAGCCACAGATGTAAAAAGGGCTGAAGTCTCATTGCTAGTGGAAGGGGCAAGCTATTGGGTCCAAAACCTACTCAGGGTGGTATTCATGTCTCCCAGGACCTCTGCAATGGAAGCCAAGTGGGCATTTTGGGCCTGCCATTGCTGCATGACTTCCTGGTCATCCTTCTGCAACTGCTTGATCTCCCCCATCGTGGTAAGTACCTCACCCATCACGCCTTGGTATTGTTGGTAAGCTCCCAAGACTTGGGAGATAGTGTCCTAGCCAGTTTTATCTCTAGGAGCCTTCATGCTGTGGCCCACGCACCCTACTCCCATGTGCCTGTGCCCGTGGCAAAGTTTGCCCACTCCCACTGATGCCTGGTCCATCATTGTCTGGGTTTACAACAGGAGACTCCAGTCCCTGTACTGGAGGGCACAAGAAGGTAGACACTGTCCTCGGAACACAGATTTGGGGGCGAATAGTTGCCTGTGATGTTGAAGCAACAGGGCTGGGATGAGTTGATGTGGGAAGGGTGAGGCTCACAGTTGTTGACTGACCAGGTGCCCCAGATGGGCCAGCTTTGTCCTCAATGTCCACGCATCCAGAGGTGTATTCCTCACTGACGCCTTCATCAAGAGGGGTAGTGGCAGTCTCAGGTGTCCTTTCCATGGTCACAATGACTAGGTTACCTGTAGGAAAAGTGGAACATACAGTAGCTATAAGGAATGCAACAAGTGATATCAAAGTGTGACTGCTAGACATTCTATAAGAGATATAAACAAAGCCTTTACATGATACCCAGATATGACAATGATACCTGCGTTCCAAATCTGGGTTAGGGGTATATGGGACACAGAGATGTCTAATTGCATACACCTTGATACAAGATGTTGGAGTATCTTGGAGGTTAGATGATTGTTCATTGACTCATAGCTTGTCTGATTAATGATTTGGCAATGTAAAGTCAGCTCCTAGTTAGGTCTATAGCATCATTGAATCAATTAACAGCTGCACAATGTACTATGATAACAGAGCTGGCCAACAATGTAGTTGTGACCATTATACCTGGGCCTCTGTGTGGGTGTACTGCAAGTACATCCAGCTTCCTACATTGGCTTCCCCCCCAGGTGAGTACCTGACATTGTTTGGATGGTGATTTCAAGGCCAGTTTGGTAGGGGACACAGCTGTAGCTTTGTATTGCTTGTTCTTTCAGATAGCCATAGCATTCATGTCATTGCCATGGAGTGTACAATAGTGGAGACGTCAGGTGGGTTGAATTGATTGTTAATTTCACATGCTAGGCTATTTAACTTGTAGTACACTGTTCTGGGTTTCTAACAGGTGGACCAGTGCCTGCTGGGAGTTGTATTGCTGTCAATCCCTGTACTATCTTGCCATTCACATACAGTGTGCCCCTAGGTGAGTTTAGTTGACATGTGGTATGCCAGAGGGGGGTATTTGGACATTTGGACACAGGCTTTCAGTTAATATGTCTAAAATGATCAGTGAGCATGCAAGATAAAATTTATGGTGACATTATTGGTGTAGTGACTTACCAGACTCCACTCCCCCATGTATTCCTGTCAGGCCCTCAGAATGCAGGATGTCCAAGACCTTCTCCTCCCATTATGGGAATGTTGGGGGATGAAAGGGGGGGGGTCCACCACCAGTCTTGAGGGACGCCAGCTGGTGCCTGGCAGCGATGGAATGTACCTTCTCCCTGAGGTCATTCTACCTCTTCCTGATGTCTTCCCTTGTACATGGATGGCTGTCTACAGAATTGACCCTGTCGACTATTCTATGCCACAGCTTCATTTTCCTCGTGATAGATGTTTGCTGGACTTGTGCTCCAAATAGGTGTGGCTCTACTCTGATGTTATCTTCCACCATGACCCTCAATTGATCGTCTGTGAAACAGGGATGTTTTTGTGGGGTCATGGTAGTGGTAGAGGAGAAACAAATGAGGAAAAAAGTTACAAGATAAAACAATTGGTGATGAGGTGTTGCTGCTGAGATGTGAGTTGTTGTTTGGTGGTGTCAAATGTGTGGGGTACTAATGTATGTGATGGGTGTGTTGTGCAGGTGTGGGTTGAGTGTTATGTTAAGTGTGTAGGGTTGCCTATTCTATGGTTAGTAATATTTTTTGTGTGGCCTCTATCTAGCAGTGTCTGACTTTTCTGTTGCAAAGGATTGTGGTGGGTGAAGGGGTGTGTTTTATAGTGCATTATGTAGGTGTGTCGGGTGTGTGGATGTGTGTCAGGTGTGGGGTTTTCAAACTATCCAGTGTGGTGTAATGTAGTACTGATGTGACTGTCAACCGCCGCGGTTCGCACCACCATTCGTTTTTTGCCATGGAAGAACTGCTCTCATGATTTGTGGGTCGTAATAGGATCGGACTCGTTTTGGTGGCAAGTGGAGCTGGTGGTGGATCAGCCTCTTTCCCGACCTCCAGTGTCTTTGCGGTTTCGGAATTTTGGCTGGATTTTGTTGGGATTCACTGTGTAAGTCTTAATACGGCAGTCGGATTACCGCCAATATGGTGGTCTTTTTGCGGGCGCCACAGTGGTGGTCTTGCCAAAAGGCAGACAGGCTCGTAATGAGGCTCTGTATGTTCATCCTAGAACTCTGAGATTGTCAGAAGCTAAGCTTTTACTATTTCAAGGTTCAGGTTGAAGACTGGAGGTGTTAGATCTATTTCTCTGCTTGGTAGAAAGGCCTGGAATCAACTTCCTCTTTCCTTGAGGCAAGTTGAAAATATTACCAGCTTTACAGAGCTCCTTAAGGCCTGGCTTTCCTGTTAAGCCTAATTTAGCCCATTTAGGAGGTGAGTTCAATTACTTGATGAGATGCCCGTCTAGGGGTAACATCATCCAGAAACATGCATCAAAATAGTAGGAAAGACAGTGGGCACAGCTCTTTTTATGGGCCTGATTCACAAAGATTGGTATATTACTAGGTATGACTTCATCTTGTAGTATTCACACCTCACTGGTGGATTACCCAGTCACACAATCAAGCAGATCCTCACTACAAACACCAAGCTGCAAAACATCAGTTGTATTAAACATCCCAAAGCTGGCCAACCACAGACAATTAGGAGCAAGAAAAAGTATTTTGAAAGATGGGAAAGGGTCAGTCTTTCAAAACATATTGATCCAGACACCCTTCAGCAGAGATTGGAGAGTGTGAAGCAAGACTATGGGAAACACAGTGGGAAGAGGAATACATGGAATCATGCGAACCAAGAATTGGAGGCAGGTAAAATACTGCTGAGAACCCAAGAAAGGACTTGGGGGGTGATTCTAACTTCGGCGGGCGGCGGAGGCTGCCCGCCAAAGTACCCCCACCAAAATACCGCTCCGCTGTCGAAAGACCGCTGAGGGTATTTTGGGATTTGCCCTGGGCTGGCGGGCGGCCGCCAAAAGGCCGCCCGCCAGCCCAGGGCAAATCAACCTTCCCACGAGGACGCCGGCTCAGAATTGAGCCGGCGTAGTGGGAAGGTGCGACGGGTGCAGTGGCACCCGTCGCGTATTTCAGTGTCTGCATAGCAGACACTGAAATACTTTGTGGGGCCCTCTTACGGGCCCCACATTGGCATGGGCACTGCAGGGGCCCCCAGGGGCCCCGCGGCACCCCCTACCGCCATCCTGTTCCTGGCGGGTCTCCTGGCGGTAGGGGGTGTCAGAATCCCCATGGCGGCGGAGCGCGCTCCGCCGCCATGGAGGATTCTGCAGGGCAGCGGGAAACCGGCGGTTTCCCGCATCTGACCGCGGCCGAACCGCCACGGTCAGAATGCCCTGCGGGGCACCGCAGAATGACCCCCTTGGTGTCTTAATACAGATAGGCACCTGAGTTAACTGTATATTTAGAAAATAAAGATCATGACCCTGTACTAATATGCCAGTTCAAGGTTCGTCAGAAGAACAACGCAAGGGCTAGGGGTGACTTACACTGTTCCACCACAACCAGCACAATCACCCAACAACACATAAGAAAGGCAGTAACCAGGCCCTGCAGTTGGGCCAGATGTGACCCCTAGTAAAGATCTTAATTTCCACAATTGACTCAAATTTGATGTGGGGTCTGAAGATCTGTAATATAACTGTGATACACAATGCTTAGCCACTAACTCAACACAGGTTTGGATGGTAGGTTGTGATATTCAAACACCTACTGTTCCCACCCTCAGGGGCCACACTCCACTCCATGACTGCCACACCTACTAATAGGGCCATGGTATATCCACAGACACCTCCTCGTGTAGCCGCCACCCCTGAGGGCAAACCCACAATCTCAGGTACATTCTGTGCCAAAGCACTAAAGTAATTGTTGAATGTGAGCTATATAAAAACTTTAAAAGGTAGCATAGCATTTTGATTTTCTTTAGTGGGTAAGTGAATGGCCATTCCTATATCCAAGATCTGGAACTACATCCCCATGACTATTAGATCTTCTGTGAATACTATTACTCTGTGCAGTAGGTTTGCAAGTATGTCACTGAATGGCCACCTTTCCCATTCTTTTTGACTGCAGAGGTGTTTCCTAATGACTTTATCATTGCCCATTCTCGTCACTCTGGAACAACACTAGGAATAACTTTGGTTCAGGAGAATAAAAGATAATGTTATATGCTAATGATGTCCTCTTGGCTTTAGGTGATTCTGTCTACTCTCTTCCTGTAACACACAAAAACTTGCAATAAGTCTTATCACTGGCATTCGCTCAGGATAGCATTCCAACCCATCATTCTTTTGCCCACCATGCTACCTCATGTTAGACCCAGCCATAAGGGAATCAGTCTTGGTCCTGCTCCAATAAGAACAGTCAAGCCCAAACTGCCAAGCCACATAAGAAGGGGTATGAATAATTGGACACTGTTATTTGCTTTTTAGGTGGAAAAAATCAATGCCATTAAATAGAATGGCCTGCTGAGGGATATAGATCGGTTCAAACCCTCTTGATTATAGCAGATGTAAGAAATTGGGTTACTGGTTGAGGGGCGATGAATCTCGTATCAAGCAGCAACCACAACTCTTGTCGGGATGAAGTCACAAAAAAAGCCCAAATTAACCTGTACTCAACCCTCCAGTAGCTTGGCACTGAGTAGTTCAGCTTAGCTTAGAGGCAATGTTTAAAGATTTGTATAATACCTCATACAGTAATAAAGTGAGAATATGACAGAAGAAAGATCCCACAACAAATGAGAATCTAGAGTAAGTTGTAATAAATAAAACAGGCCCAAACTTATGTCAATCCAATCAGTAGAACCGTAGATATGCCAGTTTAAAGATTTCAAAATTGTGTCAAAAACACAAATCAACAACTTTGGATATCTGGTGCCACCACACGAGGACAAAGTAACAAGTTCAGGCTGATCATGAAGGAACACTGGCCAGATATAGGGACCCAATTAGGCCTGCTAAACAAGAGAATCTTAAATTTTGGTTGCAGAGCATTGCAAGTCCTGTTTGAAGACGTGTTGCCCAGCCAAGGCAATGCGAGGTCTGGATTCGAGATGTGTCAAGCAGTGTCGGTTCCGGGGAGCTGTGAGACTGTGATGCGATGTCCTGCATTATCACACAGCATCAGTTCCAATGAGGTTGAGGCTGTGGCAGCGATATGAATGGGAAAGTCCACACAACAGAGGTGATGCCTTGGTTCTGATTGGGGGTATGCCGCAGATACATTGGTTCCTCTAGGTCCAGAGATAGGCTGGCAGAGCACCTTCAGGCCCACTTCCAAGGGTTCAGGACTGGGGTGGAACTACCTTGGCAGGGTAGGACTCACAGCTGAAGAATCCAGGTGGAAGTTGGAGTCACTGTGGTGGCCCTGGGTACACGTTGTAGGTCCAGTACTTCTCTCCAAGAGCAGCAGTCCTTCAATTCAGCATTCCAGCAGAGTGGTAGTATTTTCAGCAACATAGCGTTCCTTCTTTTTGGCAGAGTCTTCCAGAGGTCCAGAAGTGTAGTGAAGAGTTAGTGTCTGATGTCCAATATTTACACCTGGTGCCCACTTTGAAGTGAGAGTAGCTTCCAGAAGATTTTACCCACCACAGGTGCTTGGAAATTCCTGCCTCCCTGCCCCAGGTTGTCGGGGGTCACAATAGACTAGTGTCAAACACCTCTGTGAGAGTACTCAGGCAGGGTCTTTGTGATGTGCAAGATTGGTAAGTGACAGCTCCTCCCCCTTGTTAACTCAGAGTGGCCCTTCTACCAACACCTAGCTTCCCTTTGTCTCATTCTCTGGGAACAATACACAAAGTCAAACTGTCAACTACACCTAGTCATATGACCCAGGATAAAGTCAGCAGACTCCAAATGGTTGGGGAAAGAAATCTTAACACAACAAGCAAATGACCAAAACAACTATGTACCGCTCTCTGCCTTTTGAGAAATACAACTAGGTACATCTGGTTAAAAAGTAAAATATGTGTTTGTATTCGAAAGCAATATTTATTATTTAGGATGAGAAACCTCACCACCCAAGGGTGGCATGCTTCCACATAGGGTCTCTCCTCACACCAAGAACAATTGTACCTGGTGTGGGTTACAACCCTCTAGTGTGGAGAGGAGCTCTGGAGGTGTTGTTTGGTAACGGTGATCCTCAACCTAGATGAGAAAACTAATGTGGGGTAGATATACAGAGTCCTAATTATGTGTAAGTGAATTACAAACTACCTCTAAGCAGGCTAAGTCTGAATTTTATTCTGGTGTCTCCAAGAGATACAGTAAAAACAATGAAGTGACATCAACAAAGCATCTCCCCTAGTAAGAAAGGGTCAACATGTTTCTACCCTGTTTCAGTCCCAATAACTAGGACCTGGGGCATTCTTCAGGACCACCAACAGCAGTCACTCTGTAGTAATCATTTAGAAATATGTACAAACTAATATGTGGATTGGTGGTGGTCCACCTGGTACAGAAGGTGGCACACAGCTTGCTGTTTGTTTATTTGGCATACACACATCACAATAGTAGTCCATCTTATGTAATTGTGGACATACCTGGGTTAATGTGCCAGTCATCAGTGTGGTATTATAAATAGATGGTGCATGACAAAGAAGTAAGTCTACACCCTGGAGTTGTATAGTGTGTTGCTTCGTCTCAAGTCTACATGAAGGCCACCTAAATAGCAGTTCTACATACACAATTATATGGAAAACAAAAGAAAACAGAATGGCTAAGTAGTTAAAAAATCATCCATATTATCAATCTGTTCTGTTCCTTTAATGGACATATGGCTGACTTATTCAAGTTTTTTATAACCCAAAAAGAAGGTATAGGTCGCATAGTGTCACTTGTAAAGCTTGGTATCTATAGATACCAGTTGTTACAAGTATTGGGGGAGCCGTAACAAAACTCTTATTTGAAGGTGTTTGTTGTGTGTGACGTTGTGTGAATATGTTTAAAAGCAGAGGGATAAAACTCAGTGACCAAAGATAGATTTAAAAAAGATTTTGTAAAAAAATTGTAAAAAAAGGAGATATTTGGTGTATTTACCTGTGATCAGTCGGTGCATCATCTATGTGGTGTGCTCAGTGAGGGAAGTGGTGTGAGCAACAGGTGATCACCATTTTGATGCCTGGGACACGCCCGCAAGATGTACAGGTAGGGCACAGAACGCGATGGGAAATGTGATCCTAATCATCAAGGGTCCCGAGCCAACACCTTTCGTGCACAAAGAACGAAGCGAGATGCAGTCCCTATCTCCTATATAGGTGCACACAAAGGGGCTAAGTATTCTATCTACTGTGTTACACGTGTAAACAGTAAAACATTTACTGAAAAATGCATAACCGGTGATAGATTAAGGAAAGGAATGCACCATACTAAGTAGCTGTGCCCAAAAAGGAAAATAGCCTGGACTATTGGCGTGTGCTATTCATATGTGGAGTTTAAACACTGGACTTGGGGTATAATGGGACATGTAGTCCCTGACAGCACTGCCTTCCTACCTCCAACCATTATGCATAATTGATGTCAGGATAAGATGTCCCTTTCTCAAAAAAGGTTAAAGTCAGACTTAACCCACAAAAGGTAGTTTTTGTGACTGGGGTGAATTTTTGCATTGTTCAGCTTTCTGTTCATCATCTGTTCTTTCTGCTTTTGTCACCCTAAGTGGGAAGGGTATGCTCAGATGTGGGTGCCGTGCTAACTGCGGCCCTGGATTCAAGCTAGCCTGGCTGATGAGGGGCGATACCCCAAAATCAGTCCCAGGATACTTGTTTCCGACCCAGGGAGGACCTCACCTGGCAGTTCAGAAAGGACTGTTCCAATGGGGAACAGGGCCAAAACTGATTTGCAAATGGCTGAGTCCAAGCTGGGGTTGTGTGGTGTGCAAAACATTAATGGATTCAACCCAGATATTTGTGACTGGGGGTGAATGTTTGCTTTGTTCAGCATTCTGTCCATCATCTGTACTTTTTGCATTTGTCACCCTAATTGGGAAGGGTATCCCCAGATGAGGGTCTCGTGCTCACTGAGCTACTGGATTCAAGCTAGCCTGGCTGATGAGGGGTGATACCCTGAAACCGGTCCTAGGGTGCTTATTTCGGTCCAGGGAGGACCCGGTCTGGGAGTTTGGGCTTGATTGTTCCCATGGGGAGCAAGGTCAAGACTGATTTGCATATGGCTGGGTCCAAAATGGGGTGGCATGGTGGGCAAAAAAAATGATGGATTAAACCCAGATCTTTGTGACGGGGGTGAATGTTTGCATTGTTCAGCATTTCGTCCATCATCTGTTGTTTTTGAATCTTTCTTAAAGTGGCATTTTCAGAATCGTGAAAATCCGAGTTCACTGGTGTGTGGCTACCACCCAAAAAAGATAGCTGCATAGTCTGTGAGCTCTGGTATGCCTATTCACAATTTGGCTTTATCGGCCTGCCAGAGAGGCTCCTGAGTTCGTGTGGGGCAATTCCTGGATCAGCAATGAAGCAGAGGCTCTAAATAACCACTCAGCACTCTACCTGCTGCAACATATCGCTCCATCTGCCCGAGCGCCGGAAGCAGCCTCACCTCACATGGTCAACCTGCAAGAACCTGCCTGACGTGAAAATGGCGACCACCAGGACTATAACAAGTGGATTCCCAAAATACAAACTGGATTTGCCTACAACCACCATTCTGTATGGGTGATCCTAAACAACATATGTATGCTAGGTGACATTATTTCCATGCTGCTATGCACATATTTGTCACTGACAAACAGGAGTTCTCCACAATCTTTGCCTGACTCTACGATGGCCACTGCTGGAACCTTTTCAGCCATCTAGAATCTACCTGATACTCCACAGCTGCTTATACCTCTGAATCTCTAATGCAGGCACTTAAATGCATGTGAGGTATACTGGAGAGACTAGCCTGCGAATAACTGTCACATTCATTCCATATCCCCTACAGGAAGGTCATCTACACATGGATTGCTCATCCACTGCTGCATTTTTTGCATCCTCACACCATCTGACTCCATTGGGCCCCAAAACCAACCTTGTCATCTCCTTTCGACAGTCACAAGGGGCTTTGCCTGTCAACATTTATGCCGCCCATCCAGACACCCTCGCCAACAGGTTCTGGACCGCTCCGAACTGTACTCTGTACTTTCACTAGAGACACGTGCAGCATTATAATAGCTGATTCCAGATCATATGAGTCATCGAAAGCAAGGTTGGGATCCAGAGAACCAAAACCAGTGCAAAAGGAGTCCAAAAAGGATACTCCAATCCGAAAATCCCCTATTAAAATAAAATCAGACAATAGCACAGTCTTTGATCTCATCATGCAAAACGTCGACACTGCATGTTCTTGCACAATCTATGAAGAGTACCATGGAATCTATGCAGATCAACCTCACATCCTTAAAGCAAGAAATTCTGGCCCATAGTTATACTTTTTTAGTGCCGCATTTTTTGATGCAAAAGTGGCACAAGTGCGATGATGAAAAAGTATAAATATGGGCCTCTGTCGCTAGGAGGCAGAGTCACCGCATTTGAATCACACACACACCTCCTAGAAGACCGCAAAGAAAGCTCTGCAAACACATTAACAACCACCACTGCGAGGCTCACCCAGATGGGAAGGAATCTTACAGAGCTGGAAGACAGAAATAGGAATGGCAACCTGCAGATTTTTGGGCTCCCAGAAAGAGCGGGAGAACAAGCACCTTCATGTGCTGCTTTCATAGAAAATGGATTGTTCAAGTCCTAGGAAAAAAATTCTCAAAAGACTTTGAAATAACATGAGCTCACAGAGTGCCCACCTAGGTCCCCAAATACAGCAGCACTCCAAGAGGTCTTATTTTCAGACCCCCTTTGTTACTCCCACTCTGAGGCAATCCTCACGCAGAGGTACAAAGAATTAAATGGCAAGGCTCTTCCATTGGAATATCCCAAGACTCTTCTAAAGACACAGTCAAGAAAAAGAAAGCATTCTTGTCCCAGCTTAAAGGTGCACCCCCCCACCCTCTAATCTAGGCTCAACCTCTTGTGGCCTCTATCACCAATCCTCCAAATAGGTTTAACTCTGTGCTTCTGCCAGGTACTTAAACACATGCCCGTACCATTTATGCTAATCCTATACTATCTCTTCTTCCTTTTTCGCTCTCTCTCTCTCGCCTTCTCTATTTTATTCTCTGTCATCTCCCTACCCACCACTCCTTTCCCCTGCTTACCTCTCTCCCTCCCCCTTTACCTTTACACCCCCTCGCTTCCCCCCTCCTCACTCCTCCACTACCCCAACACCCCTCCCCTTATGCTGGCAATACCTACCACACGTCCTAGAATACATCCAGCAATCTACATGGGACACTTCCCAAATGAATCATATATCACAACTATCCACAAAATAAATATATTTTCCCTTAATGCAAGGGACTAAACCACCCAAACATTAAAAAATCCTCAACTAAACCCATAAGCTCAAGGGTGACTCCATACTTATATAGGAAACAAAAGTTGCTCCGAAAGAAGCTCTTCTTCTAAAGAAAGCTTAGGTTAGCAACCTATCTTGTGCCTCAGCCATCAACAAAAAAATGGTCTAAATCCCCTTATCTGTAACACTTCAGGGCTAACAATTACCTTTACAGAAACAGACCTCGAAGGCAGGTGGCTTATCACCAAACCCATGAAAGACAACACAGAGATTATAGATGTGAACATCTATGCTCCTAATAGCGGCATTCTGACTTTCTGGACACTTCTAAGCAAACAAACTATCTCTCTTGCCTCCTCACAGCAGAATCATAGTGGGTGGGGAATTTAACCTCACATTGGACTGGATCCTAGACAGAAACTCTGCATGCTCTTTTGAACCCAACAAGTCCCAAAAACAAATAGTAAACACGGTACCGCAACACCAATTGTATTCCCCTTTCGCGCAAAGGGCTGCGTGTGAAGGGGTCGTATTTACAAAAAGTAGATTAATGCCACCTTGTAAATCTGGCGCAGGACATAGGCCCTCATTACGACCCTGGCGGTTTGTAACCGCAAGGGCCGCTGGACGCGGAGGCACCGCCGACAGGCCGGCGGTGCCCCGCGGGGCATTCTGACCGCGGCGGCTTAGCCGCGGTCAGAGAAGGGAAACCGGCGGTCTCCCGCCGGTTTCCCGCTGCCCCCAAGGAATCCTGGGGATTCCGACTCCCCCTCCCGCCATCCAGTTCCTGGCAGTTCTCCCGCCGGGAACCGGATGGCGGGAGGGGGAGTCGCGGGGCCCCTGGGGGCCCCTGCAGTGCCCATGCCAATGGCATGGGCACTGCAGGGGCCCCCGTAAGAGGGCCCCAAAATGTATTTCACTGTCTGCCTTGCAGACAGTGAAATACGCGACGGGTGCAACAGCACCCGTCGCACCTTCCCACTCCGCCGGCTCTATTACGAGCCGGCATCCTCGTGGGAAGGGAGTTTTTCCCTGGGCTGGCGGGCGGTCTTTTGGAGACCGCCCGCCAGCCCAGGGAAAAACTCATAATACCCTCCGCGGTCTTCTGACCGCGGAGCGGTATTACGGAGGGCGGAATTCTGGCGGGCGGCCTCCGCCGCCTGCCGGAGTCATAATGAGGGCCATAGTGCCACCGGACTGTCATAAAAGGTGACGCTCAAGTGGCTCTAGGGGCTCATAAATATGCCCCATAGACTACAAAAAAAGACTGGGAGGACTAAACTTACCAGACTATAGGAGATACCAAAATACATTCTTAGCTAGACAAGGAAGTCCCTGGGTTTCTCCACCTAACACCAATCCTCCATCATGTCTTGTCATTGGAAAGGATCTTGCTAAACCACTATCTCTCACTTCTCTTATTACTACTAAGAGAATAAAACTGAAACACTCTCTAATCATCCTCTCCAGCACTGTGCAAGCCCTTCGCAAAATTGACTGCAACGCCCAAACAAAACTTTCTATTCGGTCCTTGTCTCACTATGGCACAATTAAAACTTGTAATCTGGGGCCAAGACACTCTTTTTCCAGAGAAATGGGCACAAAAAGGTGTAGTATTGGTAGGATATGTCCAAGGGAACCCTGTCAAACCAGATTCCCTTGTCCCAGCTCAAAGCTCAATCTGAACTAGATGCTATAGACTTTTATTATTTCGTAAGGATCAAAGTTATCTTATCCAGGTATAAAACAACCAGGACATTCCGACCTACCAAACATACTACACACTTACACCAGAGGAGGACATATGGCTGCCAAACTTTACTCTCTCCTCTCCTCCAGAACCTCCATTTTAACTAAACTGATTCAAAATAAATAGGAAACATTCCTAGTCGATACAAATAGTGCTCATGTTGAGCCATTGAACTGGCCATCCATCTGGGTGAACCGCACCTTAAACTAATTTGCACCAGCATTAGCTAAAAGTAGATATTGGTTTGCTTATATGGCCCATTGGACCCTTGCTAAACTTTTTAAACTGGGTCTCTGGAACTCTGACACTTGCTGGAACTGTGAGGGAGAACAAGGCGGCCTGAAACACATGATACTAGATTGAACCTTGTCCAAGAAATTCTGGAGGTAACTCAGTGAAACCATCTTACAAATTCTACACATAAATTGCTCACTCATCGCCCTGAGTCTCCTTCCTCCAGACATAAACTCTTGTCCAAGCATGGAAGACCCCTTATTATGGGATATCAACCGGATATTATGTTATGCTATGTTAAAGGCTTTTATAGAGAGCATGGCTACCCAAAGGCCTCCCAGCGCTGGTAGTCTTTTGGAATGGAAAGACCTTTCCAAACTCTTGTCCCATGCTTGGTGGGAATGGGTACAATTCACCAGAGGAGTTGAGAACTCTCTAAATACGTACTTAAAAACTGCATCAAGGAAAAAAGATAAAATTTGGTCAAAACTAGATATATTCATCTCAAACATGCCTCCATTGTAGAAGCCATTCCCCATCCCTCCTCCTTTCCCCCATCACCCTCCAACCCAATCCCTCTCAACCCCTATCCTCTGACCCTACCACTTCCCCTAACGCCTTCTTTTCATTTTTCTCTCTACTTTACAGGTCTTGCTTCACCTCTTCTCTCACCTATCTCTCTCGCTTTCCATCCAACACATGATAGTAGCCAGGGTATTCCATCTCGCGTATACTGAACTATTCCTCCACAACATGTCTCTTTGCTCTCTACCACATAAGTTCAAGAATACTTCCTTTAATACCCTCCCACATAAACATCCACACGTGGATATTTTTCCTCTATGAGTCTCCTTCAACAAGACATATGCTAATGTACTCACATGTATCTTGTATACCATACCATATACTGGTCTCTCTCGCTATTTGTACTTTTTCTGTATTCATCTACTTTTATTAAAACCTTAATAAAAACAATATAGAAATATTAAAAATCCAACTTCAGCATTAAAGAGGGCTCTTGATTATAATTCTTTAGAAACCAAACTTGATCTGTCCACCTGTGCCCAATTGGAAGTTGCAGCTTTTTAAATGTAATAAGATAAACCCAATGTTATCCTATTGGTGATGTAGGCCTTGCAGTTTGGAAAAACAAATGTAAGAGTTTTTCACTACCAGGACACATACAACTTTTTAAATACACTAAACCCTGCCCTCTAGACTCTGAGCCTACCCTAATTGTGACTTATATGTATTAAAAAGGAAGGCTTGCTCCTGGCAAAAGGGTTATTTTACGAGGTCGAAATGACAGTTTAAAACTGCACACACTGTCTCCAATGGCAGGCCTGATACATGTTTAAAGAGCTATGGAAGTTGGAGGCACAATCAGTGCTGCAGGCCCATAAATAGCATTACATTTATAGGCCCTGGTTACATGTACTACCACTTTACCAGGGATTCACAAATAAATTAAATGTGCAAGTTGAGTGTAAGCCAATTCTACTCTGTTTAAAAGAGAAAGCATTCACTGTAGCACTGGTAAAGTGCACAGAGTCCTAACATCCAATAAAAACGGGTTCAGAAAACAGGAGGGTAAAAGCAAAAGGTTTGGGCATGACCCTCCGCCAGGGCCAAGTGCAATAGCAGGTAATCTATTTTTTGAGCAACTGCAGAAAGTGGTCTTAAAGTGTGTTTGAAATACCTCCGGATGCTGACTTGTTCTGCGGCTACTACAATTAACCCAATTAAGGGGATAGCTAGCTCTACCCGATTTCCATAGGTATTATGCAGTGTCACAACTCCGCATTGTGGCTGATTGGTTCAGACTCAAGATAGATGCATTTGGATAATGCTGGACCATGCTATGGTCATAGGCTGCTGTGGGATCACATCTGGCTACAAAGAAGACAGAGACTGCATAACATGTAACTTAGCCACATGAGGCCACGGTGTAGGATGCTCTTGCAGGACAAAATAGTATTACATTTTCCCATCCGTATACATTCCAATTAATTTCAACCTGGTATTGTGACTAGACCATTTTAATAAATGGATGGTAGCTGAGTTCCAGAATAATAGCAGATTTGTTCAAGGGGAAGTCCATTTTTGCAGTGTAAATTGGATATTTGCTTAGATGAGACAGAGAAGTTTCGATATATTCAACTGAAGTATTGGCTAGTCCAACTTCAAATAAAAAACACATCTACTAGAGGCAAATATCCTTTTCTTTTGAGTACATGATGCTACAATTAATGGGTTACAAGGTCTAATACCAGAAATGCATACTCTGTTATTTCACTCACTCCCTACCCAAATATACTCAAATACGAAGACAAGAGGGACACACTGAACCAATTACAAAAAGAGAGAGGGTGTGGCTGCAGGCTATCATATATAACCGCCCAATCTGTTTGAGAAGCCATGGGATAAACTACAAAGTTCTTTGCAATTGCCATTATATGCCATACAACCACATTAACTGTATCCTGTTGTTGGTCTACATGGCTGGAGATGTTGTAGGGGAAGTGGAGACACTTAGGCCCATATTGATGCTTTTTTATGCCACATTTGCGTCGCTTTTTGATTAAAAAACAGCGCAAACTTACAAAATACAATTGTATTTTGTAAGTTTGTGCCGTTTTTGCGTCACAAAGCGGCGCAAATGCAGCGCTAAAAAAGTATAAGCATGGGCCTTAGCGTCATACTTACAATACCCTTGTGCCTCATTGCACCACATTAGTGTTTTTTTACGCTAATGTGGTGTAAGGTAGGGATTTAAAATACCCCATATTTACAAAGGGACGCAATGCAAGCATTGAACCACTTTGTAAACCCTTGTGCCACATTATGCCTGCATCAGGCATAATGTATGGAAAGGGGATGGTCCGCCGCTGAGAGACCCAAAAAAATGGCGCAGTGAAATCTACAAGATTTGACTGTGCCATTTTTTGTGTCATTTTTTATGCCTGCCTAAGGCAGGCGTTAAAATATCACACCCATATTAATCTATGGGCCTCCTTTTACTTTGCAGGATTAGCTCCATAATTTTCAGCGCTAATACTGCAAAGTACCACAATAACGTCAACATTTTTGATTCTATTGTTCTAACGTACGCCAGGGTGCACCATATTTGTAAATACAATGCACACATGGTGTTGTTAGAGTGGCGCAGGGCAACACAAGAAAAGTGGCGCATTAGGAGCGATGCGCCACTTTCTTGTAAATATGTCCCATAGCATATCTGGTGGTGAAGGGTAGGAAAGGGGGAAATTAAATTTGGTGAACACTGATTGTGCTACTCTAAGAACAGTGGCAATAAGCCGGTTCTCATGTTATTTCCATTTCTCTTATAAAGTGCATGTTAGAAATTGGGTTATTGTTTGACCAGGTTGTAAACCCTCGTCAAGAAGCAACCACAATGCTTGTCAGGGCAAGGCACAAGTAAATGCTATGATAAGCTGTGCTAACCCTTTGGTAGCTTGGCACAGGGCAGTCAGACTTAACTTGGAGGCACTGTATAAAGTATTTGTGCAAAACTTCAAACTGTAAAATAGTGAAAACACCAGACAAAAAGATATCAAACTAAGTTAGAAAAATAGCCCTGGATTTAATAAATAAAACAAGACTAAAACAACAAAATTCCAATCAGTGCAGCCGGAGTTATGAATTTTTAAAGAATAAACTGCAACGTAGAGCCTGAAAGCATAAAGCACCGACCACACCTATCTGCTCGTGCTAGACCCGATCAAAGTCAAAAGTTCGAGCTGACCGCAATGGAGCGTGGGTTAGATACAGTCTCATATTAGTACAGCTGAAGTTTTACCTTCTCAAGATTTGTGCCAAGAGTCACGTTTGTGGGGAAGAAGTTCACTGGGAGAAAGGAGAGCATCACTGGTGATGGTCGGCGGGGCATGAGGAGTAGGCCGAGGGTCAGGGATGGTAAAGCTGGGACCATGCAGTGGCAATTCACGCAGGCGGACATTGCCTGCTATGCAAAGAGACAAAATTGCAGCTACTCGCCTTGGAATTCTGGGCAAGCGGCGAGGTATGAAGAGCCCAAAAGCTTGACTTTACATGCTTGAAAACCACTTCCAAGGGCCAAGGTGCCTCTTAGGGATCAGCAGCTCATTTAGGGTGGGTCCATGATCTGTGAATAGCCTGTTATGCCCCTGAGGCTCAGATCAGGAGCCCAGCAGACTAGTCCTTTGAGTCACTGTGGGGTCCTGGTTTCAAGAAGGTTTACAGGTCCAGTTCTTCCTCCAAGATGCCAGAAGGCATCTGGCCAGCACCACAAGGCAGCAGCACCCTTGAGGTCAGTCCTTTCAGCAGCACAGAAGTCCTTCTTCATGGAAGAGTATCCACAGGTCCAGAAGTATACTGAATTGGTGGTGTCAGAGGCCCAGTACTTATACCCAGTTGGGCCTTTGAAGTAGGAGCGACTTCAAAGACAGACCTTTGAAGTTCTCTGAGGTCCTTCCCTGGCTCCGAGCTCACTACGGGGGTTTAGGCAGTCCTTTACTAAGGAACAGGATACAGCCTATTCAGGTGTAAGTGAGGCTGTGTCCAGTTCTCCCTCACTTCCTGCCAGAATGGCTAACCAAGTCACACCTAAGCTCCCATTGTGTGTGGCTGTCTAGGGGGCATACACAAATCCTACCTGTTACCCGCCCCAGACAAGTGAGCAGAAACAGGTAGCAGGCACCAAATGACCAACGTAAGAAAATGGCAACTTTATAAAAGTGCTATTTTCAGAATTGCAATTTAAAATCCAACTTCACTGTGAGCTGTGATTTTAAGTTGGAATTCCAAAGACACCAAACTCGAAAATTATCCTGAGGGAGAGAAGGGCCTTGCAGTAGTGAAAAATGACTTTGGGAGTTTTTCATTACCAGGACATGTAAAACTTAAAAGTACTTGTTTGCCTCTTACATATATTGCAACCAACCCTCTGGGTTGTCCAGGGCCTACCTTTGGGATGACACATGTATAAAGAGGGAGGGTGAGAGCCTGGCAAAAGGGCTATTTTGCCTGGTTGACATGGCAGTGTAAAACTGCCCATACAGGCTCTGCAATGGCAGGTCTGAGCCATGGTTAGAGGGCTACTTAAGTGGGTGGCACCAACATTGCTGCAGGCCCACTATTAGCATTTAGGGGCATATTTATACTCTGTTTGCACCGAATTAGTGTCATTTTCTTTTACTCTAATTCGGTGCAAAACTAACTCCATATTTATACTTTGGTGCTAGACCCCTCTAGCACCACATTTATGGAGTTAAAGTCATATTTTGAAAGTGGAGACCTACTTTGCCTTAATGAGATGCAAGGTAGGCGTTCCCATGCAAAAAATGACTCTATGGCCTTAATGCCATATTTAGGGGCATATTTATACTCAAGGTAGGTTTCCACTTCCAAAAAATGACTTTAACTACATAAATTTGGTGCTAGACGAGTCTAGCACCAAAGTATAAATATGGAGTTAGTTTTGCACTGAATTAGAGTAAAAAACAAACTACGCTAATTCAGTGCAAACAGAGTATAAATATGCCCCTTAGCGTCAAAAAATGATGCTAATCTGGTCAGAATCATTTATTTTGGCTCAAAACTGCCTAACGTCATTTTTTTTTAAGCTAGCCTACTCTTTGCACCGGCTTGCACCATTCCATAAATATGGTGCCCAGCTGGTGCTAAAAAATGGTGCAAGCCGGTGCAAAACTTTTTGGGGCAAAACTGTCTTAGTGCAGTTTTGCACCAAAAAGTATAAATAAGGCCCTTAATGTGCATGCTCTGGGCACATGTAGTACACTTTACTAGGGACTTATAAGTAAATTAAATTTCTCAATTTGGGAAAAACCTATAATAAAAGGTCTAGAGGAGAAAGCACAAGCACTTTAGCACTGGTTAGCAGTGGTAAAGTGAACAGAGTCTGAAGGCCAACAAAAACAAATTCAGTAAAAATAGGAGGAGGAAGGTAAAAAGTTTGAGGAATAGCCTGTAGAAAGGGTAAGGTCCAAAATTGCAGTAAAGAAACATTTGAAAAGAAAAGTTCTGTAATGTCTCTTTTTAAAGACACAGTGCTTGTAGGGCTCTTAAAAGGACTAGTGCAACTGGAGAAAGTAGACCAATCAGTAACTGATGTATATTCACTGTGAATGTGTTTTACTGAATGAACCATGTAACTGATACCACACGCCTAACGTAATTCACTGTGCTGAGCTCATGAAGTGATATGTTTTGCTGGGGGTAGGGGACAGCTTGAATTGAAAGGAAAAAGTTCAAGGTTGGTATACCTACAGTTAGCACCCAGGAAGTGGTATCAATTCCATATGAATTGATGGATCTCAGACCCTGATGTGCTTTGGAAAGGCATTTTAGGCAGGTGTCTTCCAGCCTTTCCCACAAAGCTCTTCTCTCCCTAGTAAGTAATTCAGAGTACAGGGTTAAAAGCAAAGGTACTGTTAGTGAGTGACTGTAGGGGTAGCTGGTTCTGAGATGGATAGTGAACACTAGGCCCATATTTATACTTGCTTTGCGTTGAATTAGCATAATTTGTTTTACGATAATTCAGCTCAAACTTAACTCCATATTTATATTTTGATGCTAGACCCGTCTAGCGCCAAAATATTGGAGTTAACGTCATTTTTGGGATGCGTGAAACCACCTTGCATCAATGAGATGCAAGGTAGGCGTTACCATCCCAAAAATGACTCTAAGCCCATAGCACCATATTTATCCACCCATGCAAAAATGACGCACGGGTGGGAAGCGGACCCAAAAGATGACGTTAACTCTGAATTGCGTCACATTTTGACGCCTGGGTCAGACAAGGAGTTAAAATGAGCCCACACACCACTACTTCAGGAAAACACACAGAAGCAACGTTGGCAACCCACAGGACAAGATGGAAGTGTTACTGCTCCAGTTTGGGAGACTACGCAGAGGACAACAACCACAACAGCAACCACTACCACTACTGCAGCAACCACAACCACCACTACGGCACCGACAAAGGCAATGCAGAAGGCAGGTGAGGATATTCCGGAACAGGACAACCCTCCTTGGCCTCAGAGAACAAGACCTCATTTGGACATACCGACTCAACCGGCAAGCCATAGTATGCCTGCTGCACCACATTGAGCCAGAGATCACAGCCAGCCTGCAGACACCACATATTATACCACCTGTCACAAAGCTGCTAGCTGTCCTGCATATGCTGGCAAGTTGCTCATTCCAGACAAAGGGTGCACTGGTTGCTGGTGTGTCACAGCCATCTTTCTCAGTCTTCCTGCCAAAGGTATTGGACGCAATCATTTCTCTGACACCCTGCAACATCTGCTTCCCCAACACCGAGCAAATGCAGCAGGAGATAAAACAGAGCTTTTACCAATTTGCTGGCTTTCTGCATGTGTTGGGTGCAATAGACTGCACCCATGTCTGACTTGTGCCACCTGCAGAAACAGAACATTTATACAGGAACCGCAAACATACGTATTCCATAAATGTGCAGGCCATAGTGGACCAACGTGGACTGTTCACAAACATGTTAGCCAAGTATCCTGGTAGCATCCATGATGCCTACATATTCAGGCACAGCAGGATCAACGAACACTTACAGGATTGGTAATGGCCTACTTTTGGGTAAGTCAACAAACCTAGCAATATACACACAACACACCAACCCTGTAGGACACACAAGACATACATCAGTCCAAAAACACATGGCCAGGGTAACACAGATGTGAAGGTAACAATACATATGCACCATGCTGCAGTGCAGCACAATCGTTGCACAGCACCAACACATACACCCACATGTACGTAACACACCCACAACTTGACAGGCACTCCACGTGAAGGACAGGTGGAGATATGAACCCTTTGCTAACAGAAGATGTCCACAAACCACAAGTGCCCACAGGTTGGCTACTACATACACTTCACACACACATTACACCAAACAAAGATTAGCACAGCAATGTCAATGGCATACACCATGCTCATGTAACGAAAGTCACACATAGACACAGACCCCTTAAATCCTGCTGTGCAGGTCTCTGCTAGAAGAAACCCCAAATGCCAGACAACTGATGCCAATACCAACTACATATCATCAACACATACCTGACTTACCTGTAGTGTGCATATACATCTGCCTGACGCATTGGGTCACACACATAGGAATACAAAAGTAACGGCCATCACATTCCACATGCCAGATTTGTGAGAAGTGGCACCACACCTACTGTAGTGCCACCTCACATGCACCACTTACTGGCCCACAACACCATCATGTCTGTACTGTAAACAATAAATTGCTCACCAGGGGGCAGAGTCACTGTTAGACAGTGCAGATCATGGATGCCATAGTGGGACCCTGCAGGAGTTTTTAGGACATCACTGGCCTTACATGCATGTGCTGACAGTATAAATGCTGACTCATGTATTGGAAGATAGGAGAGACACTGGTAGTAATGTTGATCATCCTGAAACTATGGGATACACCCTTGGATACCTGATGGCTGGCACAAACTTCAGCTGCCACTCAAGATCACTAAGGGACATATGCAAGAGCCCCCAGTGCCATTGTCATGGCTTGTACTGTGTGTACAAGTTGGCGGATTGTAAATCAGGCCCCTCCCATGTAGCACTTAGCATGGAAGGGGCGTGCAATGTATGTTGCCATAGGTGTGTCACCACAAGATACATAGCATGATGACGCTGACTCACATGTAGGTGTCACCTAAAACCTGAGGCAGTGACAACATCAAACACCACCCCAGGGGTGCCGTTTGCAAGTTGCAATAAGGAAATAGACTGTGATTTGACCTCATATGAATGTGCCACATATACATGCTGCATACTGTTGCACACACAGAAAGAGCAAATTCCACATGAAAATAGTATATGTATAGGAAGGTGTCCCTTCCTGCACAGATATATCCACCTCCACAGGGCAGCTAGCCATGCACCCTGGTGCAAGGTTGGCAGTGTTGGTGCTCCGCTGCAGATTAGGCACGGTGCAGGGTTGCCTTGTAACATATTACACATGGTGCATCCCTGCATAACGAAAATGATGCAGCACAGTGCTGCCAATGTTGGGGCTCTGTTGTGCACTGTCACTTACTCATTAAAAAGGGCCTAAGTGTTGCACTTCATCTGTACTGACACATGTCAAAATGGCTGGTATGTCCAGGCTTTGTAGGACTACCATGTTGTCACCATATCTAACCCCATTGTCTTGCGAGAATGTGTCATGTCCCCTCTAGTGATAGCATACTGCTATAAAGCTGAACTACACAACACATGGTACATACATACTGAGCATCAGCTAGGAATCCAAGTTATACGTCCCAGGTCCTTGAGCCAATACCCAAGATTGTCATGTCCAACAACACAGTGCTAGTAAAACACAGCACAAGGCCAGGAACTCACACCATACCAGAAACATGTATGAGTTACAACCAACTCAAACTAACAACTGCCATGCTGCATAACAAACCTGTTGCAAGCTTTAACAACAAATTACATATTTTATCTTTTGCAGCAGGTCAGGGTTATGGTATACAGCTGTGGCTGGTGACCCCATTTGCAAACCCAAACACAGCAACAGAGCGTGCCTACAAGG
The DNA here is from genome assembly GCF_031143425.1 of Pleurodeles waltl. Taxonomy (NCBI): domain Eukaryota; kingdom Metazoa; phylum Chordata; class Amphibia; order Caudata; family Salamandridae; genus Pleurodeles; species Pleurodeles waltl. Next base: position 912,351,713 of record NC_090448.1, on the reverse strand, counting down.
AGGGACACTTTCAGGCACGCAATGTGGTGGAAAGGACGTTTGGCATACTGAAATCCAGATTCAGGTGCATGGACCTGGCTGGAGGCAGCCTCCTTTATGCCTCACACACTGTGTGTGAGATAATCCTCACATGTGCCATCCTGCACAACAATTGTGTGCAAATTAACATGACAATGTATGACCAGGTTGCTGACCTGCCTGAGGACAAGTAGAAGTATGGTGCTGACGATATGGCGGGGGAACAGCACAACACAGCTGCTGGAGACAGCATTTTGTTGACAACTTTTACACATAAGAATCACTGAATTCACCATATTAAATTTGTAAATAAACACTTCACATATACAACCAATCCTGCTTTGGTCTATTCATTCTCCACTGCATATACCATAGGAATGTGAGTCTAACCTCAGGGAGCATGTAACAATTACTAATTTGACAAGTAGTGTTGTGACATCATATGTGACGTGTCAGATCGTACTGCCGCCATCACTCACATCACTTACAGCCTTATCACTGGTATGTGGCAACTGAAGGACACAGTCCATGGATCACAACATATTTTGTACATTCACGTTGCCAAGTTGTTAATCAATATCTCATCACACCCAACTACATCATGTCCTAACAGCATGTATGCCAGGGGCCCACACATGAGGTAGGGGATGTCAAAAATTTAGAAATGAAGGCATGTTGGAACTGACCACGGTCACAACTCAGTGTGAGAGTTGCAATGGCTGCTTGGAACATGTGTGATGAGGGAGGACATCATTGGTAACTATGGTCATCATGATTTGCCCAGGGATATCAACCAATGGAAGAAGTTGAGCCTGCACAGTCTATCCGTGGTAATCTGTCCTTCCACTGCCATGGGGCACAGCCTTGACACAGGCTAAACATGACCTCACACATTGCACGGACACATCTGTGGAATGCACATTACTATGGATGTGAACATATGCAGCTAGGGCTGCAGGTCCACTATACAAAAACAACAACCATTGGTAAATGCAATGAATTAAATCAAAGATTTCTGATTATACCATATTCTGAGTGGAATGTAGCCAGAGTATGTCATACACACTAGGTACCAAAGATGTACACATGTCAGACAAATATGCTGTCTTCACACAGGTCTCCATAAACTCCAAATCTAAATACAGAGACAGATGTGGGGTGTTTCCTGGATAGCAACAGTTTGCCCATCATCAACAATGCCTGACCTGTGTATGCAGCATTAAATAGTATGCTTTGTATGACAACACACATCACATACCAAAACACAATACTCAATCACAGTTCAGTACTATTGCATTGTACCAAATGCCAAACATATGTGGACACACTGTTGTAACACATGCCAATATATATATGCACGACGTACAAAAAATTGCATGATGTTGACTCAGTAACACACACATTGGTGGAACTGACCAGTCACACCCTTACCACATTGCTGCATGGACTACCACATGTGGCCATACCCCATATGCCACATTGCACCACAGCCCATGTCATATGTATGGTGAATCAGGATGCATCTAAGGACAATGCTAAAAAAATGCAATCAAGAAATGAGTAAAAAAAAAATGACACAAATGAGGAAAAAACACCTGCAAACATTAAGAAAATGACACATGGGCCCTCAGTGTGAATTCTACGTTCACACCCCTCTTAATGCAGCCTTCTGTGAAACTGACACATGACCATCATGCGTCAATGTAAACGACGCACGTGCGTTATGCATCTAAAAAAAGTACACAAATGTTAAAAGCATCAAATATAAATATGCTTAACTGAAAAATGTGACACATGCGCACAGGACTGATGTAATAGGAAATCCTGTCTACAAGCATGGTACAGTGGGTGTAGTTTTACTTTCTCTTTACAGTCTGTGCCTTTGTGACTGTGTGGTTGAATGTAGGAGCTGCTGGTTGACTGTAGGTTGTGTTTGGAAGCTTGTAGTGTCCCTTGTGCCATGTCCTGTTGAAATTTGTGTGCATTTTGTCCCATAAGTTGTGTTTTTGTGTATTTTTTGTCCAGTTTTTTATTTGTACTGTGGGGTGTCTGTCCGGGGTTGTTAGTTATTTGGGATAGTTGGGCTAAGTTAGTGGGGTTAAGTTTCCTTTTATTTTGTTACATTACTTATTGCTGTCAACTTTGACCATCAGTCGACATGTCTGGCAAGGGGAGGATGTCCACAATGTCTGCAGAAGAGATTGGTGGCTTCATTTTGCTGGTTCAACACTACCTGCCAATGATGCTGGAAATGGGTGGCCGGGTAATCCTCGGCTACCGGACCGAGGCCAGGCAGCTGTGGTGGGTCAGGGTGCTCCACCACCTGAAGAGTATTTACAAAATCGGCAGGAATGAGCAGCAGCTGAAATATCGCTGGGTAGATCTGGTGGCCAGGGAGCAGGGGGCCACATGTACGAAGCTAAAGAATCACGAGTCGGAAAAAGCGACTCCTTGCAAATCGCTATTTCCGACTCACAAAACGAGATGTAGGTAAAAATCGCAATACCAATTTGCGATTCGGTGCGGAGTCGCACCACAATTTGCGAAATCGCAATTTGCGATATCACAAATTGCACAAGGGTGTGGTCCGGAGTCGCAAATTACGATTGGCTCGCAAATTGCGCGCAGGTGCAAATAAAATAGGTGAAAACACACTTCCTGGTTCTGAGTAATGACATCAGAACCAGGAAGTACCCCCATAAAACAGGGAGGAGCCTTCCCCGCACAGACAGCAGAGGCACAGAAAAGGAGCTGGAGGTCCTGACTGAGGAGTGCTGCCTGCACCATGATGTCTTGTTTGGCAAGGCATCAATGAGTGTCCCTGACACACAAAAGAAGATCTGGCAGGACATCCTCAGTAAAATCAATGCAATTGGAGTCAGCCATCGCACCATCGATGAGGTCCGCAAAAGGTGGTACGACCTCAGGTCCAGGACCAAAGAAAGGGTGGCAGAGCGGATGAGGGAGGTGCACGGTACTGGAGGAGGACCATCAACAGTACCACCTCCTACAGCTATTGAGAGCATGGTGGAGACCACTCTGGAGCTGGAGGCTGTGGTAGGAATCAGAGACCTGGGCAGTTCTGCACCGGGAACATCCAAAAGTAAGTAGCAAAAATCACTTATTTACACCACTCAATGCACCATGCACACAACCACAGTACACAAAAGCATGCATCCTCCAGATTAGGTCCATTCCCATATTGCAACCTACAGAACAATGCATTATGGGCAATGTAGTACAGTAGTCCACCTTTTGAGAAATATTTATGGTGATGCACCAAACATATGAGAGGCACTGACAGTGTATCCCCTGTGTCCCACAGGTCTCCCACAAGTACCCACCAACAACCCTACTGTGCAGGGAGAAGAGTCTGTCACCAACACAGCAGACAAGGCAGCCAGTGTAACAGCAGGGGAGTGCATGACTACACCACTTGTCCACCATGCACGAGAGACCACGAGGACACAGATATCGATCTTGAGCCAGGCAACCTGACACCGAGGCCACAGATGAGTGGGAGTCGGCTACATAGGTCAGCTGGGTCTGGGTGGAGACGGCAACGTCAAACACAGTCAGCCAGTGAGGAGGATGTCACAGGTGAACAATTCCTAGGACTAGAGGCATCCTTACTGAGCAGTCACCACCTGCAAAATAAACATATGGGGGTTATGAACAGGAACCTGCACAGACTGCAACAGACCCTCTCACAGGGTTTTGCCAATGTTGACAACCAATTCACTGCCATGAACAAGAACATGGCAAACCTCACCAGCTCCATCAATGACTTGGTCAGGGAAATGGTGGCAGATAGGTCCCATGCAAGGCGCAGAGAGCGCAACACTGCTGCCCGTTTGGACTGACTGAGTCAGTCAATTGGCTGCCTTGCAACCACTACTACCTGCCTGTCAAGGAGCACCGTAAAGCTGCAGGTTGAAGTTGGGCATTTTGCTGGTGATGCAGCAAGGGGACTAGGGTGCATCAGCTGTGCAATGGACCTAATAGAGACCACCCAGGTGGCAAGGGGCATCGGCAATACCACTCAGGATAGTGAGGACATCTCCAGCGTGAGCAGCGTTTCAGCCTCAGATGCACGCATCCTGCGGAGTAGCAGTGCCCGCCAAGGATCAGGGGACCAACCAGGATTGGCCCAAGGTGGCTGTAGTCGCAGGAGGGTGTGATCTACCTATTCTGTGATTTGCCTGAGGCACATGATGTAAATGTGTCGGACATTACTTTTTTCTTGCTGTTGAGATGTTAAAAGTTCATTATTACACTCCTGACATTAAAGGGATTATATTTTTGTAGTGCACCACATGGCTATGTGTGTCTTACATTTGTCCGTGTTGTCACGGTTGCCACGTACCTGCCAAAGTAGTGAGTTGCAATGTGGTCCCGTCTCTGTCTGCCCTCCAATGCAATGTTACCATCCCCAGGATGTCGGCGTGGTAGCTCTTGCTCATCATCCTCCAAATTTGTGTCATCAAGGGTGAGATGTGGGCCACGTCTGGTGGCGATGTTGTGGAGGATGGCACATGTAGCCACGATCTTGCATGCAGCCTCTGGGGCGTATTGGAGTGCCACTCCACTTTTGTGCAGGCATCGGAAATGTGACTTCAACAAGCCAAAGGTCCTCTCAATGACAGCTCTGGTCTGCCGATGTCCTATGTTGTATCGCCTCTCATTCTGATTGGCAGGTGTTAGGTATGGGGTGAGTAGTCATGGCCTCAGAGCATATGCACTGTGACCTTTGTGACAAAAGAGCCAAAAGGAGCATGGCATCACATGGTTATGCAGTGACATGTATTTAAGACATCAGATTGTACTATACAGTACCTAATAAATATCCTTCGCCAAACTCCCCACGTTCTAGGCGTCGGTGTATCCCACTGTGCCTGAATATGTATGCATCATGTGTACTCCCTGGAAATTTAGTCGCATTGTCTGGCATTCTAGCTGAGGTTTCAGCAGTTCAATAATCTCTAGGATAACTGTGCTGCTCATTCTGTATTTATCATAAATCTTGTCCTCAGTTTTTTTAAATAGGGTCTGCCTGGTTCGGTATATCCTCTCCTGTCTCTGCGTTCTCCTCCTCTGCTGGGCAGCCTGGACTATCCTCATCCATGCAATCACGTATAGTGCAGCCATTTTGAGAAACCCTGATGCCTTCTGGGTCTCCTTTTATACTTTGTTTCTGGTTACCACCTGTTTTGAATCAGTGCTAATCTGGGTGTGCAAAATGGTCTTTTTGTGACTACTAAGGGGCACACATTATGTGGGGCAGCACTAGGGACCGGAATCATGAGAGGCTAGCACCACCTGTGCATCATTGTGTGACGCATTAGCAGCACAAAATCAACCTCAAACACATGATTTGTAATTTAGCATTGCTAATGCGTTGGAAACTGATGCAAAGGCGGCGCTCACTTTTCATTACTCAAGTCCCAGGTGCTGCACCACTGTGGCCCCTTTGTGTCATTGGGCAAGGCCATGTAAGGGAGATTGAACATGAATTGGGAAGAGACTACTGGCAGTTCCATGTTCCAGTTCATGTTCTGTCGCAGACAGCCTCTACCACCCCCATACCACACACACTGTTCCACTGGCCTACAACTCCTCACTGACAGTATGAGGCTGCACCGCATCAACTCCATCTCTGCCACATCACTCACTAACCTGCAACTCCAGATGCATCCTCTGACCACAGAGCAAGCATGTCTTCGTTGAACACTATGGGGGTCATTCTGACCCTGTCGGTAATTACCGCCATGGCGGAGGTCGGCGGTAGCACCGCCAACAGGCTGGCGGTGCACCGCTGGGCATTCTGACCGCGGCGGTTCAGCCGCGGCCAGAAACGGAAAGTCGGCGGTGTTCCGCCGACTTCCCGCTGCCCTTGAGAATCCTCCATGGCGGCGGAGCGCGCTCCGCCGCCATGGGGATTCTGACACCCCCAACCGCCATCCGGTTCCTGGCGGTTCTCCCGCCAGGAACAGGATGGCGGTAGGGGGTGCCGCGGGGCCCCTGGGGGCCCCTGCAGTGCCCATGCCAGTGGCATGGGCACTGCAGGGGCCCCCGTAAGAGGGCCCCACGAAGAATTTCAGTGTCTGCTTTGCAGGCACTGAAATTCGCGACGGGTGCAACTGCACCCGTCGCACCTTCCCACTCCGCCGGCTCCATTCTGAGCCGGCGTCCTCGTGGGAAGGGTGTTTCCCGCTGGGCTTGCGGGCGGACTTTCGGCGGTCGCCTGCCGGCTCAGTGGGAAAGCCAGAATGACCGCCGCGGTCTTTTGACCGCGGAGCGGTCTTTCGGCGACCGCCGTCCGCCGCGGTCAGAATCACCCCCTATGTCTATGCCCATGTACTTCTCCCTCACTGGATTGACAATAGTGTACAATGGCAACAATGGCAGGCCAACCACTATTTGCAATACATACATGTCATGATGCAGTCAATGTGCGGGTAGAAAAAACAACTGCACATAAGTCTACACCCATAGCAATTCCTTAAGTGTGTCTGCCTTGTGAAGGCACACACATTTAACTCTGTTCATTGCAGGGTGTGCAATACAAATCCCCAACACCTTGCAATACCCACACAATCCCAGGGTAGTAGCGTGTCTGTGAGTTATGATGATGACATAGTTGCCACCTACATATGTTGCAGGTAGAAATGCCATGGGTCTGACAATGGTCCTGCCACTGCTACAACCATTGCATGGCATTCAGATGGAAAATACAAGATACAGGGATTTTTTTTTATATATGTGGGGCGCGACCCCCTTAGGCAAGGGTCGCTCCCCTGGGGGGCAAATTGTCTTTATGCCATCGGCCTGTTTTTATTGGGCCAATCTGCCAAACCACCAGACACCAGGGATTTTTGTTGCCAGTTTCACTTGAGGGGAGCAACCCCTTAGGCAAGGGTCGCTCCTCTGGGGGGGCAAATTTGCTGTAGGCCATTTCTGCCCCCCTTGGGGACAGAGCTGCCTATCGTAATTAGGCAAAACTGGCCCGGGGGGCAGAAACCCCTAGACACCAGCGATTATTTTTTTTTTGTATATGTGGAGAGCGACCCCTTAGATACGGGTCGCTCCCCTGGGGGTCAAATCGTCTTTAGGCCATTTCTGTCCCCCACCCCCCCCCAAGGGGAAGATCTGCCTATTTTTATTATGCCAATCTGCCCCCAAGGGGAGCAGAAACCACTAGACACCAGGGGTTTAAATTTTTTTGCATCAAATTCACATTAAGGGAGCGACCTAGTAGGCAAGGGTTGTTCTCCTGGGGGCAAATTTATTTTAGGCCATTTCCACGCCCCTTGGGGGGGCACATCGGCCTATTTTTATTAGGCCGATTTGCCCCAAGGGGGCAGAAACCACTAGGCCTCTGGGATTTTTTTGTTTTGCGTCAATTTCACGCAAGGGGAGCGACCCCTTAGGCAAGGATCGCACCCCTGGGGTGGGAGAATTTATTTTATGACATTTCTGCTCCCCTTAAGTGCAGATCGGCCTATTTCTATTGGGCCAATCTCCCCCGGGGGTGCAGAAACAACTTAGGCACCAGGGATTGGTGTGTGTTTTGTTTGGGGGGGCAGCCCCTTGGGCAAGGGTCGCTTTCCATGGGGGCACATTACTGTTGGCCATATCTGCCCCCTTTGGGGGAAGATCGGCCTATTTTTGGAAGGCCCTTGGGGGCAGAAAGCCCACCAGAGACAAAGGAAGATTTTTGGGCCATACCCCCACCCCAAATAAATGGGGCCAAAGTTGTTCTGCCCACCAGTGGGCAGATGGGGCAATTACACTCAATCCACACACGGGGGCCAGAAAGTCTTATAGATGCCAGGGAATAAAAAAAAAAATTGTGGGGTGGTGGCTACCAACCAGTATGGGCCTGGTTATGCACCCACCCCAACTGAAGGGGGTAACAGTCTTTTAGCTCTCCCCTCGTACACTAAACCATCTTATCCCACGGCAAGCAAGAGGACATTTGATTATTTTGGGTTTTGGTTTTACATTTGGGCCATGAGAGCTTGGCTAACTCTCAACATCGTCCCACTTCGAATGGTGAGGGCTGCACTTATTGGACTTTGAGACGCTGCCATGTAGAAAAATTCACAAGACCTAGACACATCTGAAAACTAAACATCTGGATGATTACACTGTGGTGTGCTTCACATGCACCCTGCACCATTTTCTTACCCACAATGCCCCTGCAAACCTCCAACTTTGCTGGAAATCACACATTTTCCCCACATTTTTGTGATGGAACCTTCCGGAATCTGCAGGAATCCACAAAATTCCTACCACTCAGCATTGTCTCATCTATACTGATAAAAATTCTGCTGCACTTTCAGCCTAAAATTTTTTTTTTTCAAACCGCCCTTTTGGACCCGCTTTGGTTCCCCCTCAATTTTGACATGTTGTTGGCTCTTCCCTGTCACAGGCACTTGGCCCACCTACACAAGTGAGGTATAATTTTTATTGGGAGACTGAGGAGAACGTTGGGTGGTAGGAAATTGTCCGGGTGCGGTGATCCCACACAGAAATGTGGCAAAAATGCGATTTTTTGAAATAAATTTGAGGTTTGCTGGTAATTCTGGGTTAGAAAACATTGGGGGATCCACACAAGTCACACCTCCTTGGTTGTCTACTTTTCAGAAATGTTTGGGTTTGGTAGGTTTCCCTCTATGGCTGCAATTTTGATGTGTCCACATAGTGTTTTGGGGCATTTCCTTTCGCGGGCACTAGGCCTACCCACACAAGTGACGTACCTTTTTTATCTGGAGAGTTGGGGGAACGCTGAGTGGAAGGAAATTTGTGGATCCTCTCTGATTCCAGAACTTTCTGTCACTGAAATGTGAGGAAAAAGTGTTTTTTCGCCATATTTTGAGGTTTGCAAAGGATTCTGGCTAACAAAACCTTGTGAGAGCCCCACATTTCCCCCCAACCTAGATTCCCCTAGGTGTCTAGTTTTAAAAAATGCACAGGTTTGGTAGGTTTCCCTAGGTGCCGGCTGAGCTAGAGGACAAAATCCACAGCTTGGTACTTTGCAAAAAACAGCTCTGTTTTCTTTGGGAAAATGGGATGTGTCCACATAGGTTTTCGGGGCATTTACTTTTGGGAGCACTAGGCCTACCCACACAAGTGAAGTACCATTTTTATTAGGAGACTAGGGGAAACGGTGGGTGGAAGGAAATTTGTGACTCCTCTCAGATTCCAGAACTTTCTGTCACCAAAATGTGAGCAAAAAGTAATTTTGAGGTTTCCAAAGGATTCTGGGTCACAGAACCTGGTGAGAGCCTCGCAAGTCACTCCATCCTGGATTGCCCTAGGTGGCTAGCTTTAAAAAATGCACATGTTTGGTAGGTTTTCCTAGGTGTCGGCTGAGCTACAGGCCAAAATCCACAGCTTGGCACTTTGCAAAAAACAGTTCTGTTTTCTTTGGGAAAATGTGATGTGTCAATGTTGTGTTTTGGGGTATTTTCTGTCACGGTGCTAGGCCTACCCACACAAGTGAGGTACCATTATTATCAGGATACTTGGGGGAATGCTGGGTTGAAGGAAATTTGTGGCTCCTCTCATATTCCAGAACTTTCTGTCACCGAAATTTGAGGAAAAATTTTATTTTGGGCCACATTTTGAGGTTTGCAAAGGATTCTGGGTAACAGAACCTGGTGAGAGCCCCACAAGTCACCCCATCTTGGATTTCCCTCTAGTGCAGGCTGAGCTAGATGCCAAAATACACAGCTAGGCACTTTCCAAAAAACACGTCAGTTTTCTTTGGGAAAATGTGATGTGTCAATGTTGTGTTTCCTGTCGTGGGCGTTAGGCCTACCCATGCAAGTGAGGTACCATTTTTATCAGGAGACTTGGGGGAACACAGAATAGCAGAACAAGTGTTATTGCCCCTTGTCTTTCTCTACATTTTTTCCCTCCAAATGTAAGACAGTGTGTAAAAATGATGTCTATTTGAGAAATGACCTGTAATTCACATGCTAGAATGGGGACCCCAGAATTCAGAGATGTGCAAATAACCACTGTTTCTCAACAACTTATCTTGTGCCCATTTTGGAAATACAACGGTTTTCTTGATACCTATTTTCACTCTTTAAATTTCAGCAAATGAATTGCTGTATACCCAGTATAGAATGACAACCCTTTGCAAGGTGCAGCTCATTTATTGGCTATGTGTACCTAGGGTTCTTGATGAACCTACAAGCCCTATATATCCCCACAACCAGAAGAGTCCAGCTGACGTAACAATATATTGCTTCCAAAATGTTGACATCACAGGAAAAAGTTACAGAGTAAAACGTGAAGAGAAATGGCAGTTTTTTTCACCCCAATTTCATTTTTCTTTTATTTCAGCTGGTATTTTCTGTAGGAAAACCTTGTAGGATCTACACAAATAATCCCTTGCTGAATTCAGGATTTTGTCTACTTTTCAGAAATGTTTTGCTGTCTGGGATCCAGCATTTGTTTCACACCCATTTCTGTCACTAACTGGAAGGAGGCTGGAAGCACAACAAATAGTAAAAATGGGGTTTGTCCCAGTAAAATGCCAACATTTTGTTGAAAAACTGAGTTTTCTGATTCAAGTCTGCCTGTTCCTGAAAGCTGGGAAGATGGTGATTTTAGCACCACAAACCCTTTGTTGATGCCATTTTCAGGGAAAAAACACAAGATTTCTTCTGCAGCCCTTTTTCCCAATTGTTTGAAAAAAACAAACTTTTCTCTGTATTTCGGGTAATTTCTTGGTCTCCTTCAGGGGAACCCACATACTCTGGGTACCTCTAGAATCCCCAGGATGTTGGAAAAAAAGGACTCAAATTTGCCATGAGTAGCTTATGTGGACAGAAAGTTATGAGGGCCTAAGCACGAACTGCCCTAAATAGCCAAAAAAAGAGGCCTGCCACCTGAGGGGGAAAAGGCCTGGCAGCAAAGGGGTTAATGCCCCCCATGCAACTTACCCTGCATTTGTGGTGTTTCCTGGTGGTCTGCACTGTCCTGTGATTCCAGTGACCAGTTCCTCCGGGATGACCGCTGTAACCATCTCTTCCATCTCGTCCAGGTCCTCTTGTGGTGCTGGACTTCCACCTCCAGTTTGCAGTGCTGCCTTCCTTGCCATTTTCCTCCTTTGTCCTTCGCTTGCAATTATGCCAGCATTTCTTGCAATCAGTTACAGTTCTCCTCACCTCTGCCACATTGTTGATCTTGTCAACTATCTGCTGCCAGATTGCCCTTCTCCTGCCAATTGGCATTCTGGAGGTGACGAAGAGTTGATTTTGGTACTCCGTCACCTCTCTTACAAGTATTTCATGCTCCTCCGTACTAAAATGACACTTGCGCTTTTTCTTCTCCCTCCCCTGGGACTTGTGTGTGTCCTCCTGGCTGGTTCCTGGTTGAATTGGGTCACCCTGGGGTCTCTTCTGGCTTCTGGGTCCATTTTGCCTCTCCTTTGCACTGTTGTTAGAAATGGGGTCTTTGGTTGACAGTCAGGTTACCCCCTGTTCAAGCAAGGACCCTCACTCTAGTCAGGGTAAAAAAGAATCACCCTCAGCTAACCCCTGCTTACCCCCTTGGTAGCTTGGCAGAGCAGTAGGCTTAACTTCAGAGTGCTAGGTGTAAAGTATTTGTACCAACACACACAGTAACTTAATGAAAACACTACAAAATGACACAACACAGGTTTAGAAAAATAGGAAATTTATCTAAACAAAACAAGACCAAAACGACAAGAATCCACCATACACAAGTCAAGTTATCAATTAAAAATCAAAAAGAGTCTTTAAGTAGTTTTAAAAACACACTAGCGCTGCTAGAGTGAAAATGTACCTGGTGTGCGTCAAAAATAACCCTGCACGGGCGGGTGTGCGTAAAAAAAACTCTGCACGGCCGTACTTGAGCCAAAAATCCAGCCGTACGATGATCCAAAAATCCTGCAGTGCAGGTTGTGATCTTCCAGCCTCCGTCAGCGATGCTGTGCATCATTTCTCCTGCTCCGTGCGTTGATTTTTCAGTCTCGTTTCTTGTGAGCGTCGTTTCTCAGCTGCGGAGCGGGTGGCGCGTCGTTTTTTCAGCCGCAGATCGGATTTGCGTCAATCTTTTCCCCGCACGGCGTTCTGGGCGTGAATTTTCTTGTCTTTAGGCTGCCAGCTTCTCCTTTCAGGGTCCCAGGAACTGGATGGGCACCACAGGGCACAGTAGGAGTCTCTCCAGAGACTCCATGTGCTGGCAGAGAGAAGTCTTTGCTGTCCCTGAGACTTCAAACAACAGGAGGCAAGCTCTAGATCAAGCCCTTGGAGATTTCTTCTCGAGATGGAAGGCACACAAAGTCCAGTCTTTGCCCTCTTACTCAGGCAGAAGCAGCAACTGCAGGATAGCTTAACAAAGCACAGTCACAGGCAGGGCAGCTCTTCTTCCTCAGCTATTCAGCTCTTCTCCAGGCAGAGGTTCCTCTTGGTTCCAGAAGTGTTTCTACAGTCTGTGGGTTTGGGTGCCCTTTTTATACCCAATTTCCCCTTTGAAGTAGGGCTACTTCAAAGTAAAGTCTCTTTGGAATGTGAAATCCTGCCTTGCCCAGGCCAGGCCCCAGACACTCACCAGGGGGTTGGAGACTGCATTGTGAGAGGGCAGGCACAGCCCTTTCAGGTGCGAGTGACCACTCCTCCCCTCCCTCCTAACACAGATGGCTCATCAGGATATGCAGGCTACACCCCAGCTCCCTTTGTGTCACTGTCTAGTGTGAGGTGCAACCAGCCCAACTGTCAAACTGACCCAGACAGGGAATCCACAAACAGACAGAGTCACAGAAATGGTATGAGCAAGAAAATGCTCACTTTCTAAAAGTGGCATTTTCAAACACACAATCTTAAAATCAACTTTACTAAAAGATGTATTTTTAAATTGTGAGCTCAGAGACCCCAAACTCCACATGTCCATCCGCTCCCAAAGGGAATCTACACTTTAATCAGATTTAAAGGTAGCCCCCTTGTTAACCTATGAGAGGGACAGGCCTTGCAACAGTGAAAAACGAATTTAGCAATATTTCACTGTCAGGACATATCAAACACATTACTATATGTCCTATCTTAACCATACACTGCACCCTGCCCTTGGGGCTACCTAGGGCCTACCTTAGGGGTGTCTTACATGTAAGAAAAGGGAAGGTTTAGGCCTGGCAAGTGGGTACACTTGCCAAGTCGAATTTACAGTTAAAACTGCACACACAGACACTGCAGTGGCAGGTCTGAGACATGATTACAGAGCTACTTCTGTGGGTGGCACAACCAGTCTGCAGGCCCACTAGTAGCATTTGATTTACAGGCCCTGGGCACCTTTAGTGCACTGTACTAGGGACTTACTAATAAATCAAATATGCCAAAGATGGATAAACCAATCACATACACATTTTGTAAAGGAGCAGTTGCACTTTAGCACTGGTTAGCGTAACAAGTGCCTAGAGTAACAAAAACAGTTAAATCAGGGTCCAGCACACATCAACAACCTGGGGAACAGAGGCAAAATGTTAAGGGAGACCACGCCAAGGATGAAAAGGATGAAAAGTCTAACAACTGTTTTCTGCATTAGATTTGAAGTTGATGCGAATGCGGTTAAAATGGTGCATATCTGTTTTGCGACATATTTACGTGCCGTAAAACGGGTTAGAGCCATTTTTGGGACGTTAACGTAATTTTGCCTTATGACAAGGCACAACTGTTAACGTAAACAATTTTTTTTTTACTCTAACCAGTTTTTAGCGCCGCTGTGTGTCATTGTATAAATATAGTACCCAGATGGTGCTAAAAAATTGCTCTAGCCAGCGCTAAGCTTTTTGATGCACAACTGCGGTTGTGCAGTTTTGCGTCAAAAGTATAAATCTGGGCCTTACTTTGTTGTTTTGTAACATTCTTTAAATACACTTTACTAAATTGGAACAGGGTTGGGCGATAATGATGGATACTGAGATACCATTTGAGATACCTGTTGCCTTTCTTGCAGTCCTTTATCCTCATTAAGATAGTATCCTCACTACTGGTGTGCCATCAGCTATCAGATATGTTGAGCTTGCTGCCATATATATAGTCCGGGAACAGTCATGATGGCTTTCTAGATGATGCAACTGGTTTTGAATCCGGGTTGGCTAACAGCTCAAAATAGGCTGAGAGGGCTCTCTTTAGTGGCTGGTACATGAAAGGTGTCCCTTCCTGTGTGATAGACTTACAGATTTTGTGGATAGCCGTCCCTCCTAGATGTAAGAGCATGGGACGGCATTGGTGGTTGTCCAAAGCGACGGCTACAAAGTAAGTTTCCAGTGTTTCAACCCATTCTTTCCACCAAGCCGCCTGGGCTGAAGGTGGGCTGTCAATTATGAAGGGATCCAGCGTCGGTATGGACGACATTTCGTGGCACAGGCAATGTCAGCGCCCCTTCCAGTGATCTGTCCTATGATGAGAGTTCTGCTCACTCCTGTAATGAGGCCCCTGTGCTCTGTCTGTGTTTTACAGGTGCCTCCTAGCAGGCCCTCGGCAGGGTAGACTGTGGGTGGTGAAGTGGGTAATGTTGACTGGAGGAGGTGTGCTTCTGAGTAAAAAGAATTGTCTTGGTACTGTCCTTTGGTGTGCTTCACTCACTTACTGCTTTATTAAGTAGCAGCAGTTCAGCAGATGCCTGTCCTCTGACAGACCGGCAAAACCCAGGCAGAATGGCATTAATTTAAACTCTGCACGCTGCTGCCGGCAGGGCAGGCCAAGTGCAGGTCTTCAAAATGCCTCCTTGTGGCACGTGGAGCGCTGTGGTTCCAAAAATTCTGGACCCATGTAATTTACTTTGCCACAGCAGTACGATTTTAGTATCAAAAGACCGATAATGACTAGTACACTAAGCATGAGCATTTTCGCTCAATTCCAGCAGTGTTTTCACCTCGAAATCGCCATTTTTGTCCTGCACTCATGGCTCCCATTTTATACACGACAGCCATTTTAAAAGTTGCCCTCACATAGGCTTATAATACAGTCAGATTTGATTCCAAGGACACGTACACCTTCATTGACTTTTCTCTGACCTGGGCAAGCTGGAACCATTGCCTCAGGCCAAACCTGTTTGGTCAGTCCCTCTCCCAGTGGCCGAATCAGATAGCATCAAGGCACACCAGGCCATAAAACCCTTATTATCGCTCAAACACCCTGCCAAACTTGCTCACACCTGCACCTGCTCTTTTCTTCTTCTTACTTTACGAGGGGGAGGTGCCCGTTTTTATTGGGGGTCCACACTTATCTGATGTGAAATTCTAGGCCTTGCCGGGTAATTTATTATGGGCTGGATGACATGAAATATGAGGTTTCATCATGACACTGGTTTTTCCTTTGTAGTGAAAACTTGTGAATGACCAACCAAAATGTCAAGAATGTTTGCCTGAAGCTTAAAAAACTGTATATAAGGAAACCTGATTTTGCATGGACACACAGTCTCCTGAGAACATACAAATCGTGCTGTTGTACTTCTAGGACACTTGTCAATTGGTTGCAGCCAATAAATTCGATCTTTGACTTCACCTAGAAGACTCTGAGTTTCTGTAGTCTGAATCAGGAAAGTACCCGAGGTCTTTGGGTGTACCCTGGCACCGCTGAGTTACCGGATCAGTACCGGTTCTGAAAAACCCAGTACCTCAGTTGGCGCCCAACGTGGGGTGATACCAGCGGTACCGGTCCAAGCTTGAGGTCGGTGGGGAGCTTCGTGTGAAAATTCTGGAGGAAGGCCGCCACTTCATCGACCCCTGCATGTCGACGTGGTCCGAAAGTCTTTGTTGCGAGGTTCCCCGCTTCCCGACGGCTATGAAGGACTGCTGCCCTGGCTATCGCCCTGATTTGGACCCTTGATTTTTGGTAGAGCGAAACGATAAGACGAGTCTTCTGGTGACGTCATTGATATTTTCAGTTAAGTATAAGTGGAGCGTCTCCCAGTCCTTAGTTGGACACTTGGTTTGGTCCTTAGTTGGACACTTGGTTTGGTCCTTAGTTGGACACTTGGTTTGGTCCTTAGTTGGACACTTGGTTTGGTCCTTAGTTGGACATTTGGTTTGGTATCCCTTTGGGATCACTTTGATTTGGAACTTGCAAGTACCAAAGCCGAAGGACTCGTGTATTCACGAGACTATCGTAAACGATAATCCTTTGAAGTTTGAAGCTAGACTAGTGAGCGAAGATGCCTGGTCTTAGCAGACTTGGAAATTTGTTTTGTCTTGGTTGTAAAAGGGACTCCCGGTTGGAGGACTCATGTCCGGTTCCTCCGATTGGAACTCCAACCTATGAACTATATGTGAAGCACGGAGTGGGCCCCATCACGTTTAATAAAGTATGGGTCCGCTATTCTTGGAAATAATTGAGAAAAGTTTTCTTTTTTTTTCTTGTAAATATGACTTACAACTAGGATCTGCAAACGGTTCTGTAAGTAAATTGCGACTGCGCTATTTATGAAAAATGGCTAAAGCGCGCGGTATTATGTGTACTGAATGTTTTCTGTTTATATCTGAAATGAGCTCAATGTGTGTTTGTGGGTCTTCTTGATGTTTACAGTTTGTTAAGTAAAATGTTGGTTAATTAATATTAAGTAGAAACTTAGAAAAAATCCAGAAATGAACCATGTGATGTGCTAACATAGCTATATGTTGCTCTTTAATTTATAGAATGAGCAATTGTGCACATATACAAAACTGCTGTTAAATGCTTAATAAATTAGAAAACACATTCAATAGATATAAATAGGGCCCCCCCCCAAAAAAAAAACGAACTTATCTATTTTCAATTCAGCCAGCACTTTCCCAGTTAAACATGGGTGGAATTTTGCATAACCTTCCTTTTAAATGAAAGTGGCGCAAAAATGTGACGCATTTCAAGTTAGGCTTATGCGCTTAGGCTTGTGAGTTAATGTATCCCAAATAATAGGCAAGGGATGCAGCTTGCTTTTATATGTGGAATTATCACAAAAAAAAGAATAATTGGGTTTTTATTTTTTTTTAAAAGAAAATTATTAATTATGGAAAAATTATTTAAAAAAATAAGTGCCTTTCAAAATCGTTTTTTAATATTTATAAAGCTTAATACCTATACTATGACCTCCTAACATTAAAATTTAATTCAAGTTATGTTGCACCACTAAAATGACATTTGTATGTGCAATTTTCCCTTGGCGCAGGAGCAAACAAGCTCATTTCTATAAAGTATAAGTTAATATTTTCAATGGCTGACTCATGGATTGTGTAATAGACATTCTGGTAATGCATATTATGCAAGAAAATTGTAGGATATTGATTTTTTAATGCCTAAAATATCAAAGTCGATTTTGGGCAAAAGCACTGTTTAAACTGCATTTTCTTTCATTCAGAGTACTTTTTAAAGTGTCTCAGGCTTCAGTAAATGCATACATTTAGGTTTGATATATATTTGCAGGTTGTGCCTTCTTATGATTCAATGAGTCAATGTGCCAGTACAAAGGCTTGTTTTAATATCAAGGTTGAAGGTTCTAACTTCAGCTGGGCCTACTGAGACGTTCATTCATTCGAAGTTGATGAAATATGTACCATTGCATGGGATTGCAACAAGCATTTATTCTAACAACTGGTATGTGTGTTATTAAGGTGTGTGAATTATTCACAGTAAATGTAGTTTAATAATCTGGAAATAGAGATGATTTTTTTTTTTTACAGTGGAAATTGTAGGTGCCAAATTAATATGGAGTGTCAGTGTAACAATTTTTACTTTTAGAAAGGTAAAACTAAGGTGGCTTGATGTTGCGAAGTAACTGACAAGAGGGTAACAGTTAAGTAATGGAAATTTATTTTCATGTATTTGGTCCTATCATGAATTGTTCTTGCTGGTCCTGTATGTTAGACGAGAAACAGTAAAGTTATATTTGACAGCAGATTTCCATTGCCTGGTGATCTACTGTCAAAAGGAGGGTAAGGATTTTAAACCTGACAAATTAAACAGGCCCAAATATTGGGTTTTGGGCTGCAGGTTTACAGTGCATAAAGTACATGACATGGTGTTGTGTGCCACCGCTTATTCACACATGCTATTGTTTTGTCTATGCTTTTTGTGCTTGATACACAGCAAGTATATCTGATGGCTTGACGTTTTGTGCGTTTTTATTATTTTTTATTTGTTTTTTTTGCATGTTTGTTGCTGCTTTTGATACTATTACAAGCTCCCCTGTGTTG
Source organism: Pleurodeles waltl (assembly GCF_031143425.1). Classification (NCBI taxonomy): domain Eukaryota; kingdom Metazoa; phylum Chordata; class Amphibia; order Caudata; family Salamandridae; genus Pleurodeles; species Pleurodeles waltl. Next base: position 912,333,487 of record NC_090448.1, on the reverse strand, counting down.
TGAGGGGATGGTCATGACGATGCCCATCGCTACGCAACAGTTGGTTGAACTTGTTCTGGTTACTAAATTCCACAGATAATGATATTTCATGCTGTGAACATAAAAGACAACACTTCACCAGTGAATGTCTATTTGGCTATAATGGTATTGAAGGAAAATAAAAAGAGATATACAGGATCGAAGTGTGTCACCTGCAGTTAGTCACGTTACTGCCCCTTCCCTTAAAGGAACAGGCAGCCCTACATTTATGTATCCTTGATTGGACCTAAGGATGAAATTATAGATCTGTGACTCAAGGTGGCCTAATTTCTATATTACATTAGTGAACGATGTTGTGTTCCCTAAGTAGCATATGGCTTTCGTTCCTTAAAAGAAAACCAGGTTTTCATTTTTTCCTGAAGAAGGAACTGAAACATTAGCTAGGAGTACTGTATATGTTGTAGTCACCAACGGTAGAGTTAACATTTGTGTAACTTTGGCCTTTGTGTATCACCCGTACTCTCGGTGTTGTGTCACATGCCTGACTATCACCCAAATAATTTTTTTTTTGTTCTTCCTATAGATTTTTTTTCTTTTGTTACTTCCCCTGACCAATGTCGCATCATGCTTAGTTATTGAGATTTTAGCTATGTCCTAGTCCCATTTCTCTTTTTCGAATTCCTTTCACCAGTCAGCCCTTTTATTATTATTGATGTATTGTTCAGGTTCACATTTCCAGACTGCAGTGATATACCAGGGACCCCCATGTTATGTATAATTCCCTTTGGTATGACCAGACTGTTTTTCAAGAATTTGCCTTAGGCCTGCTTCAATGTTTTCCAGCCTGACTGTCAGGGTAGCGATAGACTGGTTAACTGACTCAATATTATAGTAAGACAAGTTTTCCATCTCAATAGGAGATATCTTATGTTTACCTTTTTGAACATGACAAATTTTCAATGTCTATTTTAGTTTGGTTTTCAGGTCCCTTCTGTTCCTGCTACTTTAATTTTTGGTGGGATCAGATGTGCCCTAATCATGCAAATATCAGGACCCTCTAGTTCTTGTCTTTTTGTTTGCACATTTGACTATTAGCCTGTGTATTGCATAGTGCACCTGATGCACAGTTTTTAAAGGAAGGTTTCTACATATCCCTGATAATCGGTATCATGTGATTTCTCTATTGAGATGTTCTAAGGTAAGGAGGAACACCTAGACTTAATCATTGAGGCAAATATGTGTTTACCCCATTAGACAATGCCACTGTGTGAGGAAATCCATTCAGATAGAATTCTCATGTAGCTATAGATGGCAGAGAATAATGGAGAGAACCCAATTAAAGATGCTAGAGACCCTGTTTTGCCCTTCTGCCTTTGTCTTTGTATTTTATGCCCATGGTGTATGGCTACTCCTTTGAAGATTGCAGACCACCTGCTTGCAGTCCCCTTGTTAAAAACCATGAACTGTTTTTGTACTAAATTGAAGGAAACTAACAGCTGTGGCACACTTCCTACGTCACTAGATTCTGCAGGTATCAAGTAATAATAACCTGCAGGACATTGATTTAAGCCTAATTCCCATCAGTGACAGCTACAGATGAAAGACGGACGTCTTGGCCCTACAGTCTCAGCACCCAGAAAGTAGCAAAGCTGGACAGCGATCGCCAGCGCATGGTATCATACTTGCTCCATCAGACGGCGTTGGACATCACAAAACCAAAGTTTCAGTGTAAAAGAGCTAAAGAGAAGGATTCCTGTTGTTGATGGCAGAGCTGTTTTGAGGTTTCATTTCTCTACCTGTCATGTGCTGGTAACCTCTGACAGTGTGCAATCCCTTGAGCCCCTTGGCCTGAGTTTTGGCCACACACCCCCTTTTCTTTGCTCCAACGGAAGAAGGGCAGTGCACCGGAGATTTCAAGTTTGGAAAAAGGCACTATATTTTGGTGCCCATGAAAGAGCAGCTTGAGCGTCCTCTGACACTAAATAATGAGTGTTGGAGTCTGAAAGTGCTGCTGAGCTTGAGCTATTTCCCAATTAATGGTGCTTGGGTCTGCACAAGATGATTTGTGCCCTTGATCAATGAAGAGCACATTGTTTGTAGTATCTGCCACAGAGGAGAGACACTGGTGCATTGCTTTAAGACATTGCGACTTTCGAGTGAGCTGTGGGTGTTTGCCAGGAGGGCACTCCAACTAAGCAGTACTTTTCTCACGAAGAGGCCTGAATTGAGAGGCCCATGCGAAAGAAAACAACAAAAGAGAATTTGATGGACAATAGAAGCCTGCCAGAGAGGCTTTTTGAACGGACTCTGGGCATAGTTGGTTTCACAAGAGGTTTCCGTGTGATTGTATAGACTAGGTGTTAGGAGACTGATTGTTTTGCTGGCATTGTTTTAAAGTACTATTCTGTTTAGTAAAAGCAGAATAAAGTCCATTTTCTGTGGAAAGAGTACCCCCTTTTCACCTTAGAGCATTGATGAGAGTCACCACTGTTCCACCTGAACATACAAAAATTACTGAAATGCAGAGGAGCCCTAAAAATGTTACTAGATAATTTTAGGATTTGCTTTTTGGTTAGGGTTGTGAAAAATTATTATTTCATAGTGGTCACTACTTTCTCCCGTTGTCTATATGTTCTTAATAACGTGTTTTCTAGTGTCTTTTAAACATGACGTTGTCATTTATGGGTAGGATTGTTTTTCTCTACTCAATTGACTTCTGTACCCACTTCCCAACCTATGTCTTTTCCTACTATTGTTTCTTTGCACTCTTTTCACCCTTTTCCTGAACATGAGCAGGTTAGAAGATCAGAATTCGTAAGCAATTCTTTTGTACAGCTTCTGCATCAACACTAGTTAGTAGTGAACATCACTAATTGTTGGGTGTGTGATCTTATGCCACCTACTGCAGATAGAGGTATTCCTTATTTTTGTCCTGCCATATGTGGCCTTTTGTGCTACTTCATGTTCAAGGAGACCTGTCCAGAGAGAGTTACCAAGTACTAGAATTTTGCTCCAGCAACATCTCCATGGCCTTATAAACACAGACCTGGACTCAGATTAGCATGAGAATAGGTTTATTGCCTATGTAAGGGCAAAAGGAGGGTTTGTGGTTCTAAAAATTCTGGACCCATGTAATTTACTTTGCCACAGCAGTACGATTTTAGTATCAAAAGACCGATAATGACTAGTACACTAAGCATGAGCATTTTCGCTCAATTCCAGCAGTGTTTTCACCTCGAAATCGCCATTTTCGTCCTGCACTCGTGGCTCCCATTTTATACACGACAGCCATTTTAAAAGTTGCCCTCACATAGGCTTATAATACAGTCAGATTTGATTCCAAGGACACGTACACCTTCATTGACTTTTCTCTGACCTGGGCAAGCTGGAACCATTGCCTCAGGCCAAACCTGTTTGGTCAGTCCATCTCCCAGTGGCCGAATCAGATAGCATCAAGGCACACCAGGCCATAAAACCCTTATTATCGCTCACACACCCTGCCTAACTTGCTCACACCTGCACCTGCTCTTTTCTTCTTCTTACTTTACGAGGGGGAGGTGCCCGTTTTTATTGGGGGTCCACACTTATCTGATGTGAAATTCTAGGCCTTGCCGGGTAATTTATTATGGGCTGGATGACATGAAATATGAGGTTTCATCATGACACTGGTTTTTCCTTTGTAGTGAAAACATGTGAATGACCAACCAAAATGTCAAGAATGTTTGCCTGAAGCTTAAAAAACTGTATATAAGGAAACCTGATTTTGCATGGACACACAGTCTCCTGAGAACATACAAATCGTGCTGTTGTACTTCTAGGACACTTGTCAATTGGTTGCAGCCAATAAATTCGATCTTTGACTTCACCTAGAAGACTCTGAGTTTCTGTAGTCTGAATCAGGAAAGTACCCGAGGTCTTTGGGTGTACCCTGGCACCGCTGGGTTACCGGATCAGTACCGGTTCTGAAAAACCCAGTACCTCAGCGCGATGGGGAGGCGGGGCCACCAATCCTTCCGGCAACGCACGCTGGGCTCCGCAGCTAATAGTGCAGCCCCAGGCCAATGAGCAGCGAGGCACAGGATGCGCTGGGGAATGCCTCCAACAGGTGGGGACACAACGCCACGACGCACTTGCCGCGGGGCATGTGCACGGACACGGCAAGGACACACCGTGTGGTGATGTGGGGGACGCCCACCTCGTCGCCAATTAGTTGTGTTACCAGCCCGACAGTAGGCTCGGGTAACACGCTGAATGCACGACAGGACAACAGTTTACTTTCCAACTGGCTTGGTGCCAAACCACAGCACGTATTTATTTACTCACCCCTTACGTCAGGGGTACACCACTTTCACAGCCGCAGGCACGGTGAAACATGGCATGGAGTTTGACGGACTCCCCTCCCAGTTGGACCATTCCATGCTGCAACATAACAGTAGAGGAGGCTCCCTTGCAGTGCTCGCTGGGCTGGTCAAAATCACAATTTGTTTTTCCAAATCCCAGACGCGAGGCGTTTAGAGATAGGCACGTGGTTCCCTCTGGCTTGCCGGGTGGATGGATTGGTGAAAAATACAAATTCCCTCGTATTCATAATCATCTATGATTCAGAAATGTGTTAAATTATTGGAACAAAAATATCTTCACATGTCGATATATCATAGAGATTACATGCTTAAAACAAATGTGAGGTCCTACAAGCGACCGCGATATTATGAGTCACTGAGCTGTCAACCTATGTCACTTCTGCAATGTAGATATTGACCAGCTAAGCTTAAAGCCCGAGCTGAAAAATGTTACACTTTCTTCCAAGTAATTTCACTGTATATCAGTGCTTAATTTGTGCTTGTTGTTTCCGGTGCTGAGCACCGGCACTTATTTTTGAGGGCCGGGGCTTACTCTTCTGCCTCAAGCATTTGCTGCGAGCAAAAGACACATATGGGACAGACGGAGGAAGGGAAAAACGAAAAAGCGTCGCAAAGGAAGAAAGCAGGAAGCTGCAAGAGTGAGCTGAAGGGGCAGGGAGTGACTTTATATGGATTGAAGAGGCCCGAGATGGCTTCAAGATGACGATGCCTCAGTATTCCGTGTTCACACATTTAATTGCAGCAGCTGCGTGTTTAAGAGGAGGGCTTGGGGCACCGGCACCTTTTTATTTACAAATTAAGCACTGCTGTATATGACTTGTGGGTAACGTGGCTTTCAAGTAATAGAAACTTTACACCGTGAAAGAATACGTTTATAACATTTTTCACATTAAACTGTATAATAAAGTATAAAGGACAGACATTTTACAAAGTCACAGAATTAAATGTTTTTCATTACTTTATTGAAAACCTCTAATTTGCCCGATTTTATGATATTTTCTGAAAACATACAAAAAGGAAACTACAAACCTTACATACAATTATATTTACTTCTTGCAAAACAAAGAAGGCAATACACGTGTCTGGATATCTTTTACAACTAGCCAATAATAAGTAAATACATAAAAAAGAGCTCAGAACTAGAGTAAAACATAAGGGGTTAAAGGACAGAGTTCAGTTTATTCACCCTTGAATTCGTCACCAATGAGCTAGCCCTCATATTCCATATGGAGGCTATTTTCATTGAGTGTCGACTGGACTTAGATGGATATTTACCTTCCAATGCAATAGAGTAACGTGTTTCTGTATCTGCCCAGCTAGTCATGACACTCTTAAGTGAGAACGCACAAAACCTTGCCTGAGAGATATAGACAAGAAAGCCCTGATGGCCTGTTATTGGTACAGTCTTAGTAGTAGTGAAGGGCTGATCAGCTCTAGCTGCACCAGGTCCAGTATTATACCTTCATAATCGAGGCATCCTCCATTCTTCCACTACCCAAAGTCAAAATAGGGTATTGAGATTGGACTCCTATTGCCTTTTACCCCAGCCATCACCTGGACATTGAGAATCAAGAAGGAAAAGTGATTAAATGCACCACTTATTACAAGCATCTGCTTGGGAGCACACTCCTTTTTTTGATCTACATCCTAGAGCTAATATCTGAAGTATAATATTTAGGGCTAAGGTCCTCTGTTGTTATTTCAATGTTAGTGAACCAATGATCCACTTGCCCTCCTGCACATGTTGCAAAAAGCAGTGACTATAGGCCTATTAGAAGCAGTGAAGTAACAAAACTTGAGAGCCCCCCCCCTGCAAACTAGTCAGGAGCTCTAAGGCCAGGGCCCACAGCCTGTGCACAGTGTACTGTGCTGAGGGGGGGACCCTGGAGCTCAGGGGTCCCCCGTGTGACAGGGGCTGTGGGGGCTAATGGTACTCCACTGATATGAATAACTTTAGTGAGCTCACATAATGCCATTTCTAACAGATCTTCGTTGTCTGGCCATGTTTTTTGCTGGTGTGTATAGCACAAACCCGACCCAAGGTCATTAGATTGTTTTATCAGAGAACGATATTAACTACACATTTATTAGGCACAGATAAATTAGGCGATTTAGCTATAATTACACAATGTTGACAAAGGTTGGGATTCGAACCTGGTTCCCAAATTCCAAAGTTGGCAGCTGTGGCCTCCAGGTTACAGCTCCTCCTCTATAAGTTAAAGTTTACCCATCAAAGTTAAATTACAGCAAAGACACCTGTTTGTCCATGACGATCTGTACATTGAAATCCATCTTTTGGCAACATAGATTTCATCAACATCAACTAACCAAAGGCCTCCATCTTGTACCACCCTTTAATTTTGTGATTCCAAAATCCAAGTTGAAAGCTTTCAGAGGAATTAACCTTGCTGGTACGGGATCTTGGTTCTATAATAAACTTCCTTTGGATCTAAAAGCTAAAATCCATGAAAATAAATAAAACATAGTGCATGGTTTATCCATTGCCACCACCTTCACATCACCTAGGAGTCTATTTTTACAATCACCTTTTCACAGTGATTGCATGACTGTAGTTTGTAATGCTTTGAAGTGTCTATAGATACATGCTTTTCATTAATAATTTCATGAAAGGCTAAGCCTAGTGGTCTGTTGCTCTGGTTACTTATTGAGTCTTGGGGTTTATACTCTTTTTGTGCCAAATTTGTGTCATTTATTTTACGCAAATTCAGAGCAAACTCAACTCTATATTTATATTTTGATGTTAGACATATCTACCGTCAAAATATAGGAGTTTGCACCATTTTTTGGATGAGTGAACTTACCTTGCGTCAATGAGATGTAAGGTAGGCGTTCCCATCCAAAAAATGGTGCTATCCCTATAGCTCCATATTTATACCCTGTGCTAAACTGACTCACGGGTGGGAGGCGGGGCTAAAAAAATTCTAGCACCATTATTTAATGCCTGGTTCAGACCAGGCTTAAGGGGACCTGTGAAGCCATTTCCATGGTCAGACACCATTGACTGGGTCCACAGGTGCCCTCCCCAAGCCCCAGGAACACCCCTACCCCACCAAAGGGTCACTGGAGGATCGGGGACCCCATCCCAGGTAAGTATTTTTTATTATTATTTTTTTGCCATCGGGAGCCCTAACTTGGGGCCCCCAGCATGGCACAGGATGCAATGGCCATACCCAGGGGACACTTGTCCCCTCTGCTCTCCTTTGGGGTGGTGGGCATGACTCCTGTCTTTCCTAAGACAGTAGTCATGTTTTTGGTGGTTGTGCACCAGGAAATGGCGCTAGCCTGGTTAGAGGCATTTTTTTGCCTTTAACCAGGCTAGCATAATTTTTTGAGGCACAACCTCCTCCTTCCCTACCGCCACCCCACCCTGCTAGCGTTGGTTTTCAGGACGCTAGCTGGGCCTTACTACCGGCTTGTGCCATTCTATTATTATGACGCCTGGCATGCGTCTGAGAATGATGCAAGCCGGCTGTAAAGTTTTTGATGCAAAACTGCTTCAGCGCAGTTTTGCACCAAAAACTATAAATATGGGACTATATTTTGCACAATGATCTGAGTATTTGGACATCCTGCCTATTGCTCCTGAATAACAAACATTAACAATTTTATTTTCACAAAGTCAGTTACTGGCAAGTTACATATTTTATGTTTAGTTGGCTACAACTAGTCTTTGTGGAATTTGCTTTGAAGAGATGATAGACGAAGTAAAGTTTGCATATATTAAACCTGTGATTATAAGATTTGTAAAGATGTCACAGGTGTTCACTGAGACTAGCCATGGTGCCGAAAAGGGCAGGGATACGTTACTTCATATTTACGCACTCTAGATCTTGTTTTTCGGACGTCCCATTGAAATGTAAGTCCTTACAGTATCCATTGAAAAATCAGTCGGCACTGTTGTTGACGTTGATCGCCTCCTCTGTCCCCTTGAAAGCCATTGCTCATACACCTCCCTTACTTTTTTTCGGAAATTATTTCCAACCATGACGTAGAGGAGGGGGTTCAGGCAACTATTACTATATGCGAAATAGGTTGATATTTGAGTGGCAATCGAAATTACATTCTCACTAGTGCAGCCAGAAAGGATTTTGTAAATAAACAGTGTATCCAGAAATGTCACTATCTGAAAAGGCAGCCAACAAATGATAAACACAAGAAGGACAACGAGCATCAGTGTGGAGGCTTTCTGTTCTGTTGGAATTTCCTTGAATTTTTGCATTGTGTTGTTCTGTAAAACTCTGATAATTTGGAAAGTGCAAAAGGCTATGACGGTCAATGGTAGTAAAAAACTGGGGATATTCAAAATCATATGCGATGCAATCGTCCAGTCGGTGGATGGGTACTCAAGGATGCATGCCGTACTGTTTAATTCAGCAACATACTTTTCCTTTCGGTATATCATCGTAGGCAGACTTAGAAGGAAAGCAAACACCCAGATGACCAGACAGTTCAATTTGGCGCATAGAAGTCTCCGCATTTGTCCTATGGACATGGTCTTCACCAAGATCAAATAGCGATCAATGCTAACCATCATCAAGAAATAAATGCTTGCACTCAAGTTCACGTAAATCACTGTATTAACGGCCTGACAAAGGAATTGACCAAATGGCCAGGAAAACTTGTTTGTGATGTAAATGGCCCAAAATGGAAGGCCTGAAATTAAAAGGAGGTCGGCAGCTGCTAGATTTCCAAAATAGATTTCAGCTATTGTACAACGAGTCTTGTGAAGACAAAAAACCCCAAGGACGAAAAGGTTTTCTATAGCCCCCATCACAAAAATGAACCAGAGGAACATGGGCTGAAAAGTGTATAACCAATGCCAGGATTCGTAGAAACGACATTCTGTAAAGCTGCTGTCTGCTAGGGATACGTTTTTCAAGAGTGCTGTGGAGAGATTCAGAGTGTTGTCCCACGTCGTTGCTTCTTCTGTTTCAGCAGGTGCCATGGCAGAGCTGTATAGAGTAAAATCGCAGCATTAATCCAAACCAAATAAAAGTCTCTAATTTGTTTCTTGACATGTTTTAATGGATAACAGTTGGAAGACACATTTAATTTAAATTATATATCATTATAATAATGGCATTTAGTAGTACATAATCCTAGGAGAAATTAGTTACATTCAAGAAGCTATAATTCTCAATGGTGAATGTCAATCATAGCTCACTTGTTATGCTAGTTCAACCCCACCAGTGTGTTTATTTTGTTTCTGAAGCAGGTTGAAGGCAATTAAAGTTGTTTTCCATATGTAGTTTGAGACAATAATTTTGTTGTAGGCTACAAATCACTCCTCAATTATTTAACTAATCTTCATATGGAATTTGCTGTCTTCCTAAAGGATATCTAGAATTTACACACAAAGATGTCTCTAGGAATGTTAATGCATTTTCTAAACAAGCATTAGCACAGCTAATTGGCCTCGCTCACCAACGTTGAGCGAGTGACGCATGATTATGAAAAACAATGAAAACACTGATCTATATACTTTCAAGATGACCACCATCTTGCATGACACAATGTTTAGTTCAGTTATGTAAAAGTGTTGTGTGTTGAAGCAGCATTGGTTCATTGACAATTATTTTCTGAGAAGTGCAGATACATTAATTTAACAGCAAAGCCAATAGCTCTGGCTTGCATTTTCAGACCTTCAGGCTTTGCCACTTTTTCTTAGAAGGTTGGTAAGATCTCCTAAGTATAATAGAGGCACTTGTTTCAGGTCGAATTGAGCTTTGCCTGGGGTACTCAGGATCACCCTGCACTAAAGCCTTGAGGCAAGTGATGAGGGGGGTAATTACAAAAGGAGCAAGCAGTGAGACTTTGACAGAGCCACCACCCCTGTCAGCATGACAGCTAACTGAAAGTTAATCTATGATCGGTATGAGAATGCTGTTGGTAGTGTCCCTCCTACACTCATGATGCAATAACAATCCACATTCTTCCTGTAGAACCAGCAAACCCTCTAACCACACATTGTTTTGTGCATTGTAGCCTCCACAGCACTTCTCTGCCTTTTGGTTGGGGTTGCATGACATAAATACTACATATATACATGCTTACATGCTCTGTGAGGATGTTGTTGGTAGTGTGAGGCAGCTAATCTGAGGGTTTGAATGTGCTGTTGGTAGAGTAGACTGCTACTTTGTGCGGGGGTTGAAAGTGTTCTTTTTGTCATGTGTCGCTGTTACTTTATGGGGTTTGAGAGTGCTCTGGGTAATTTGTGGTAGGTCATTGGTTAAGAGGTTAGTGCTTTTGGTGGTCTGAGCCTGCTAGCCTGTGCTTGGCTCAATACAGACTTGCAACTACACCTCCACCCTGGCCTGCAGTACCAGCCTTAGTCCCAGTACTATATTTAACAGAACAAACAGCTCTGCCAGTGTGCCACAGCCATGACCCCCCACATGTGCCTATCCTAGGGGACACGCTCAGCTCTGCCAGTGCACCTCAACCTTAATCAATGGCATTCTAGGTAATCTTCAGCCGGGATCCACATACAGCTCCATAAATGCATCTCAGTCCTAACCTCTAGCACTTTAACCTTCCTGTCCTACAGCTCACGCAGCTGTGCCAATGCACCTCAATCCTAAAGTAGGGCATCTTATTATATCTGTCCAGCTCTGCCAGGGCACCTTGATCATGACTTGTGAACCACCTGCAATTCTAATTCTAGGGTTGAAGCACACAGCTCTGTCAGTGCACTGCAAACCTAACCAACAGCAACACCTGGTATGCTAGGAAAGGACTCCTAAACAGCTTTGCCAGTGTACAACCATCCTAACACGTAGAATAAAATCCAGGAAGAAGAGGTACACAGAAAGGAATGAGGGCAAAATGGACAAAGGAATATAACATGGAAAACGGAGTAGAGAAGTAAGGAAGTGTAAGTTTGCAGGTCTTTTTTGTTCAGACCAATTCTAGTGATCTTAGATCCAGAAGCAGAGAAGCAGAGCAGACAGAAGGAATTAAAGAGAGACAATGGGAATGGAGGATTGGATCAAGAAACAGAGAGAGACATTTTATTGCTACATTCTGGGCTCAGCCACTAACCATGTGATGACATAGCTGCTAGTCACAGCACGGCACCCCACTAGCTGTGCCAGACAGCCCCGCTGCCAGCTATAAGGCCAGCCTGCCATCAGAGGAAAGGGCACGTGGCATTGCCATTGCACAAAACTTTCTATGCCCTATTTACTGAGTCCTCCGGGATGGAGAGGGAGATACGTCAGCTGCTGAGTCCCAAATGTCCAACCAATTACAACACAGGAGCGTATTACAGTTACCGGGCTTCCCCAGTGCATTTTAAGTCAAATGGGAACTCCCGCAGGCACTAGGCATACATGGGTAGGAGGAAGTCAAGTATGGTCTGGAGTCAGTGGCGTAACAAAGGCCCCTGCCAGTGCGGGCCTGAGCTCCAGGGGGGCCCCTTATCGCAGCAACATGTCTTGAGTGAGTTCGAGGGGTGGGGCTCCATGAGCTTTGCATGGGGGGCCCTGAAGTTTTGTTACGCCGCTGTCTGGAGTCATACATTTAAACAAAGCAATCACACAACAGCCTGTCAGATCATAACAAATAGCAAAACACACTTGCTTCAATGGCTGAACTGCTGCAGCTCAACCGATCGCAAGGCTCTGGATATGGTTTGGTGGGTGCCTCCCTGCTTCGTAGAGATGAATGCGTAGCCAGGGCTTTCCTTGGTAAAAAAACGCATCTCACATGCACCTCTTGCATCTGGCACTATACTTTCTGCAGTCACCCTGCACATGCGAGGGAGAGAGGAGCAGAGGTTGAGTTGAGCGGGGACTTTATTCCCCGAAGGAAGGAGGGGCAGCCTGCTGCATACATCGGCTCTAGAAGCAGGACACATACATTAGCATGCCAGCCATGCAAGCCCTTTCTTGATCCCTACCTCAGTAAGACATGACAAACATGTATGTCGACTGAGGATCTCCCTGTTTATATGAACTGAGACCCTAGAGCTTAGCTCTGAGGTTGAGGGGGGTATGTATTATGCACCTCTATTTCACACCAAGGAGGTGGTAGAGTGAAAAATCATTAGTCAGGGATACCTGTGTCCTTGTACCCTTGGTTGTTGGGGGGGGGGGCTACTAGGCACCCTCCTGATCAAGTCTGTGCAGTCTTCTTTGCCTGTGGTCCTGTTTCCTTTGTCTACCTGGGATGTGTGTTTGCGAGACAGTAGGTTCCCAAGGAGAGAATGGTGAGGTGAGCCATTGTGTTTATTGCGAGCTGAGCTGCTCTGCTTGACATATCCTATTCCTTGAAGAAGCTTGGTGGGCTGGGGTAGACACTTGCTATTATCTGTTTAGCTGCCCTAACTTTGCTAGGAAGGGATGATGGCCAGTGCCTCCTGGTCTGGAGTTATTTCAAATTCCTCTCTGGAGAATAATACAGACAGCCTGTCCTGATACCGACAGCCTGTCCTGAAGCCCAGTAACACATCCTATACATGTCTTATACATGCACTGAGCATGACACAGAGAGGCCTCATTATTGGAGGGGCACCCAGGATTCAAAAGTAGCAGACCATCTGATTGAATCAGCCTGTCAATAAGAGGTGATAAAAGTCTGGCCTGAGTGGTCACTGGTTGTTCAAGACTGATGTCTGGTTCTAACAAGTGTCTACAGAAGCCAGCTGTGGGCCCGCGTATAAAGGCAAGAAAGCTTGCTCACCGCGTTTGAACTTGAAAGTTTTCTCTGTGATGGATGGATTCTGCTGTGAAGGAATTTACCAGCTGTGAAAGAGCAAAAGGATCAATCAGCAGCCTGAGTGCAGAAGCAGAGGACCAGCTGTTTATGAGATTTCAGCTCGGAAGACAGGGAAGTTGCAAACAGCTGCTCAAGATAAGGAAGCTTGCAGCATTATCAAGAGAGGCAGAGGAAGACAGGGAAGCTTGATTCGACCAATCATTTGGAGGTGAGATAACTGCCCAGACCAATGAGAGCAACCCTGTGCAAAATGGTCTGGAATATGCAATGCTAGTTGTGTGTTTGTGTGTCTACATGCTAACTGTGTTTGTATAGTGCTTAGTGTCTAGGTGCTATAATACTGTTTGCAGATAGAACTCTGGCCCAGAGGGTTGTAGAGTTGTCTGATTTTCACTGTTTATCTTAGTTTTATGTGTGGTATATTTCTCTTATGTGTATTAAATTACTTTTCTTTTTAAGAAGTAAAGAACTGACTGGACATTGATCTTATTAGCTGGTAGTACAGTGTACCCTGTATTCTGAATGTCTAAACCTACCTCACCTCCTTGAGTAAGCCTTTGACTGCACTGTCTCGCTACCCTGAGAGACCAAGTGTTGGGGAGGGGTACTTGGTTACCAGTTTTGGGTCCACTATTACTGAGACCACAGGCCACCAGTGGGGGACACTCCAGTTGATGCAACTGGAGATTGGTAGCCCCTGAGTGGCCTTGTGCCCAGGAAATCGGGTTTAACACATGCCATGTTGTAACATAATCTTGTACGGATGGGAGGAAGTCATTTACAGCCTCCAGAGTAGTAATGAACATATCCAACACTGTGGTTCTTCTACATCCTTTCATATATAAAATTTCAAAAGTATGACTTCATAATGAAGGGATTTAGTAAAGGCACATATGCAAATAGATTTTAACTAAGGATTATCCATTTAATTCAGTTGTACCCTTTTTCCAGCTACAATCACTACATACAGGATTGTATTTTGTGGTGTGGTTCCGGAATATCGACTACAGAATATTGTGGGATGCTAATATCGTAGACAGAATATCGAGGGACAAAATATGAAAAGGTATGCATGTATTGATTTTCTGTGCCTAGCTCCACATATATGTAGCTTTACGATATGTATATATTCAAGGTGCACAGATGTGGAGTTAAGCTTAGTATATCCATACTTGTCTGTATGCACTTACTTTTTGATATTATGTCCCTCGATATTTTGTGCACGATATTAGTGTTACAGTATTCTTGCAGTCAATGTTCCAAAGCACAGTTGTATTTTGCCCCTGACTTACTTCCTCTCTGACTAAAGATAAAACTATTTTTCTAGATACTGCTCTTTAAGAATTATGTTATTGTTTTGTCACCTCTACCTCTGTCTGCAGGATTTTTCATGGATCCGCCATGATTTTGGTAGAAAAATACTGTGTTGTGTTCTTATGGCTATATCCTCCCATGCCATGTAGGTTGGGAATAATTAAAAAAAAAAATACTAAATTAACATTGTTTTTGATAGTGTTATACTGTGACCTCCGAAGTACAACAATAGATACCTATCGGGATGATTCAGTGTTAGACGAATCTGTATGAGAAAATGACCAGGGGGCGCACATCCTTCAACAGTAAATTATTGTATATTCTTTGTGGTAAGAATTTTACTCCTCCTAATATCTCGGAGCTCTTTGAGCATGATGGGTTAGACCAGCAAGCATAAAAAGCCGGATATGCTGGAATACTTCAATCAACGTTAAAGTTTTTTGAAAAGAAAAGATGTCCATGAAGAAAAAAGTGGAGCTTCAGGACCTCTGAGTTTACAAAGCAATCCAGGAGGCTTCCCAAAAGGGAGCATCTTCATTGGAGTGTCAGAATGGTTTCGTTGCAAAATTCAAATCTTAAAAAGTGTCTAAACATGTTTTAGGGCTATTTTAAAATTCTCTAAACATTGTTTGTGTAACTGTGACGGTGTAAATGCCACCAATGTGGGCGTTGCTTCTAGGCTAATGTTTTTATAGCAAGGTGATAGTTGAATTAGAAAAAATGATTTGATGTATATTTTCACAATACCCAGCTAGCTCATTTAAAGTGTATATTATCATGTCAAACATATTACTGCTGAGAATAATTATCTTCATTAAGAAGGTTTCACGCAACTGCTACTGTATTCCAGATGCAGTTTCTCCTTATAATTGTTGTAATTCTAGAAGTCTGCAAAATAATGAAAGCTTTTCATTTCCAAGCACTGCCAAAGCCAATAAGTCTGTATTGAATATGCAAGCGTGTGTAAAGACAGGCATGCATAAACGCACACAGACTAGTTGTGTCATATGACAGTGTATCGTGCTGCATGGCACTGCATGCTTAGGGACTAAGAAACAGGCCACAAACAAAGGAGTCACAGAAAGACACAGGTTAAACAAAGACAAGGCACAAATAATCTGTCCACAAGATAACTGTGGCTGATGCTGTTGTCCTTGCTGTGGTTATAGCTATGGTCCTTGCCATGGTGGCAGAGTTTATTACTTCTGTGATTCCTGTTGTACTGCAGTTGAGGCCATTGTTGTGGTCCCTCTTGTGCTCACAACTTGTGTTGCTGCTGTAATGATGGTCTTTGTGGCTGTTGTTGTTGCTTCTGTGGTGAAACCTATTGTTCTCGTTGTAGTCCTTGTTGTGCTGGGGAACAAGTTACTAACCTTAGGTAACACCTTATCTGGTAAAGACAATATCTAGATGCGGATTTCTTATCTTTTAATTTCCCTGGCGTCACACTGGATCTGGAAGATATTTGCATGAATCGGTAGGGGCACCGATCGGCTACATGCAACATCATCCGCGCCAGAAGTGATCTCACAGTCACCTACATAAGTGCCACTTTGGTGTGCTGATGTCAGTTACTTTTTCATGACTTTCCAAACCAGGAGCCCAGAAGTGCACTGACACTGATGTGTCCAAACTAGGGTCCTGAAAGGGAGTATCCTTAGCAATGGCGGCTCCTCCGCTATGGTGGAGGAGCATTGTCCCCTCACCAGCAGCAACCGCTGCAAATCCTTCAACAATGAAAGGATAATAAACTAAGGCCCATATTTATACTTATTGACGCAAACCAGCGCCGGCTAACGCCATTCCAACGCACCAGGCGGGCGCCTAATTTATGGATTGATGTTAGCAGGCGCTGCAGGCTGGTTAGAGTAAAAACAAATGACTCTAACCGGGCAGCGCAGGCATAGGGAAGAATGGAGGTTGTGCGTCAAAAAATGGTAAAAGTCAGGTTAGAGTCAAAAATCATGTCTCTAACCGGACTTGCGCCGTTTTTTGACGCATCACCGCCATTGAAATGACTCCTGTCTTAGGAAAGACAGGAGTCATGCCCCCCTGCCCCATGGCCATGCCCAGGGCACTTCTGTCCCCTGGGCATGATCATTGGGCACAGAGGCATGTAGGGGGGCTCAAGTTAGGCCCCCTGTGCCACTTAAAAAAAATAAAAAAATTACTTACCTCAACTTACCTGTACTTACCTGGGATGGGTCCCCCCATCCATGGGTGTCCTCCAGGGGTGGGCAAGGGTGGCAGGGGGTGTCCCTGGGGTCAGGGAAGGGCACCTGTGGACTGCTTCCATGGTCAAAGACCATGGAAATGAGCCCACAGGTCCCTTAACGCCTGCCCTCACCCAGGCATTAAAAAATGGCGCAAATCAGGCTGTGCGCCATTTTTTAAGGCCCGCCCCCTCCTGTGCATCAAAATGACACAGGAGTATAAATAAGGCGCACATGCCTTAAAGTCATTTTTTAGACGGGAATGCCTACCTGGCATGTCATTAACGCAAGGCAGTTTCACGCATCCAGAAAATGACGCACATTGCAGAATTTTGACGGTCACGGGGTCGAGCGTCAAAGTATAAATATGGTGTTAGGTTTGCGCTGAATTTGCGTCAAAAATTTTGACGCAAACAGAGTATAAATATACCCCTAAGTTTATTATCCTTCATTGTTAAAGGAGCGGGGCATTGGGGATGACAAGCACTGAGGAGGGTGCACTGGGCCCTCCCCTCCCTGGCTAGGCGCTCCCATTCAATCCTACTGCTGATTTGAACAGTGTCAGGATTGGCCACAGGGCAGGCAGGGAGTCTGTACCTGCCTGCTGCTGAGACGACGAGGATCGGCGGCAGTAAGTTAAAAAAAAAAGTATTTATTTAATTTTATTAATCTTCCCCCGTGCACTGCCCTGCCTTCTGTAACCCCTGCCAGCTGCGACTGATCTTTAGCCCTAGAAATCTGTCCGCAGAGCGGAGAGGATGGGTGGGTTGGCAAGGAGACTGTGGCTAGTTATTGTCTCCACCAGATAATGCGTTACTGAAGGTAAGCAACTTGTTCATCTGATAGAGACATCTAGCAACAGATTCCCTATCTTTGCATAGATTTGCAAGCAGTACCCTCCCTAGTGGTGGGCTGCAGACACTTTTTCTAAACTAAGAAGTCCTGCAGGACTGAATGGGCTAAATGCCCGTATCTGCGAACCTCACTGTCCAGGCAGTAGTGTTTGGTAAACGTGTGCAGGGATGCCCACGTTGCTACCTGGCAGATGCCCAGGCTGGGACTCCTTGTGCTAATTCAGTGTTCGCAACTTTACCCCTCGTAGAATGGGCCTGTAAACCCTCAGGAGGCTGCTTTTTAGCCAATGCATTGGCGGTTTTTATGCAAAGAATGATCCATTGTGAAATGGTTTGTTTCTGCATTGCCTGACCTTTCTTTGCTAAAACATACCTCACAAAGAGTTGGTCATCCACCCACAACTCTTTTGTGCTGTCAAAGTAGAAAGATAAAGCTATTTTGGGTCCAGATGGTGGAGTTGCAACTCTTCTTTGAAGGTATGTGGAGGAGTTTATAAAGCAGACAAGGTTATTATTGCTGATTTCATGTTTTAAAGTGCTGATTTCATGTTTTCAAATGTGTTAACATAGTTCAGGGGCACTATTGTTTTCACTCTACTTCAGGTATCTTGTAACTTTCCGGTCACTGGTGGTCTGTGCTATTTGCAGGGAGAAAGCCTTTACTCTTCATACTTCTTGTGTGGGCACGAAAAGGGGATAGCAGTCTAGTAGCGCATTTCTGGCCAGCTATTTAGTTCTGGTGCTGGCACCTGTCCATGCCTGACTATCACAAGGAGCCAGGAAGCCTTCCTCTTCCACAAGAATGCTGGAAGGGTGCTTTAGTATATAGACCCCCGGTAAAAAACAAAAAGAGTTCAGCTGTGGCCTAATCTAATACATTACTCCTCATGTCCTGGCAGCAAAACAGTTTCTTTTGTAATGTGACATTTTATTACCATACTGAAGTTTCTGATAACTTAGAGATGAGTCAGCTTATCGCTGACCTAGCCACTCTTGGCTTGCATCAAAGAGTTAACGGGCTGACCCACTCTGCTGAGCATACATATGATTTAATTTTTATGAACCTCCCCTCCTTAAACTGTGAACAACTGCAACTTCTGCTTTGGACTGACCATTTATTGATCAGTTTCAAGATTCCTTTGATAACTAATGGTGACAAAAAAACACTTAAAGTTGTGTAAGATCAATTTAGACTTTGGCGGAAAATTACTCTGGAAGCCCACACTGAGGTGTTATTTTATTCCAGCACAACAGCTGCCGTAGATATGGAGCATGCACTTCTAGAATATCAGAAGTCTTTAAATATAGCTTTTGATAAGCTCGCCCCTCTCAAATTGAGTTCTAAATCTACACATGGTTCCCATGCGCCTTGGTATACATCAGACCTTAGAATAGAGAAAGCGTTGTGTGAAAAAGTGGAGAGACAGTGGCATCATACATATAATGCCTGTGATAGGGACGGGTACATAGCAGCTTAGTGAGATATCACTGCAATATAAAAACTACCTGGAAATTATATATCTGTAAGCAGACCTCGCAGGCTAAAAATTAATCCAAAGTGCTATTCAATGTCCTTAATGAGTTTCTAAATCTTAGGGCGTGCTCTCAAGACTTTGAGGCATCACAGACACTTTGTGATTAAATGGTGGATTATTTTGAAGAGAAAGTAAATAATATTTACCTGAACTTGTTGTGATGTTGAGCAGCCAGAGGGGACAATTATGAAGAGGCTCGAAAGGAGCACACATGAAGAAAGTGAGAATCAAATTAAGGTTCATACTGAGGTATAATGAAGGGCTAAGGGGGAACATTTGCACAAGTCCTTCTAGGAATCTATTTACAATAGGGGACTTAAATAAAGAGGGCTGGTTGGGCATCCACAAGAAGGCAGACAAAGCAGAAAGATAACCCTTAAGAGTACCTTGAGCAGAACGTTGCTGGGCAAGGGTGAGAATAAATAGAACACCAGATAGAGAGGCAGAAAGAGGATTGATAGACTTTTCTGTACAATAATTTACAAATTTCTTTCATCAGCAGGCGTATACAGTCTTGGTAGAGGGACGCCTGGCTCCCCGAATGACATGGCAGACCTTGGGAGGAAGGTCGAAAGCTGCCAACTGTTGCCGTTCAATCTCCATGCAAGAAGGCAGAGAGTTAACAGGTTTGGTTGGAGGATCCTCCCCTTTTCTGCAAAAGAAGACCCTCCTGAAGGGGCAGTCGGATCGGAAGATCGATGCTCAAGTGCAGAAGCTCAGGATACCAATTTCTACGTGGGCAGTCTGTAGCCACAAGGATGACTTGGGCCCGGTTGTTCATGTTCTTCTTCGGAACTCTGGGCAGAAGTGGTATGGGCAGAAAGTTGTACAGGAGGTCTGAGCTCCACTTGAGATGAAAAGCGTCTCCGAGTGATAGCCGCCTTGGGACTAAGGCCCATATTTAAACTTTTTTAGTGCTGCATTTGTGTCATTTTTTGACACAAAAGTGGCACAAATTTACAAAATACAATTGTCAAAAAGCAGCGCAAATGCGGCGCTAAAATAGTATAAATATAGGCTTAAATGGCTGACATTGAGCATTCTCTTTTGAGGTGAACAGATCTAACCAAGGCTCTCCCCACTGCTGAAAGAGGCCTCGCCCCACCTCCTGATGGAGACTCAACTCTTGATTTTTAAGCATTGGTGGCTGAGTTTGTCTACCCTGGCATTTAGAGAACCCACCAGGTGTTAAATCAACAAGGATATGCCCTGCTGTTCCAGCCATGTCCAGAGATGCAGGGCCTCTTGACAAATGGTCCATGACCCCACCCCACCCTGTTAGTTGCAGTACCACATGACAGTGGCGTTGCCTGTGAACACCTGCACTACCCTTCCCTTGATGGAGCGTAAGAAAGCTTTCAATGTCAGTGGGATCGCTCATAGCTCCAGCAAGTTGATGTTGAGTCCGGATTCCGCCAGAGACCAGAGACCTCTGAACTTCACCTCTCCCAGATGGCCATCCCATCCCAGGAGTGACGCATCTGTCACCACTGTGAGATTTAGTTGGAGAATGGGATAAGGGTCGTCTGCCTCTAACCCAATCATGGTTTTTTAGCCACCACTGCAGGTCTTTTGCAGTTCCCCCGAGATCTGATCTATGTCAGAGTGATTCCCCTGCTGCTGTGCTCACTGGAACTTCAGATCCCACTGCAAAGCCTGCATATGCCATCTGGCATGTATCAGTAGCAGGATGCAAGAGGCCATAAGGCCCAGCAGCCTCAGAGTCATTCTCACCAAACTCCAGGATAAAGGCATAGTCTGAATATCCTGGACTCGCTGCTCGGGAGGATAAGCCCAAAACGGCACTGTGTCCAGAACACCTATGATGAAAGGGAGCGTCTAAGAGGGAGTCAGGTATGGCTTTGGCGTGTTTATAGTGAACCCGAGCAAATGCAGGAAGTCTGCTGTAGTCTGGAGGTGGGAGATGAAAGCCTGGGACGAGCTTGCTTCAACCACCAGTTGTCAAAACAGGGGAAGATTGACACCCCTAATTTTTGCAGATGAGCTGCAACCACCACCTTCATCTTGGTGAACACCCAAGGGGCGTTTGTAAATCCAAAAGGGAGTAGACACGACCTGAGCCAAAGTGAACATTGTGAATTTCTCCTTCTTGAGTGAGAGATTGAGGGTACAGAGGTCTAGGATAGGCCAAAGACCCTTATTCTTTTTGGGTATCAGAAAGTAGCGGGAATAGCAACCACTGCTTACTTTTGATATCAGAACCCTCTCTATGGCCCCCTTGGCCAAGAGAGCCATAACTTCCTTGTGGAGCAAGGAAAGATGACCCTCTGTCAGCCAATCGTGTGTTGAAGGTTTAGGGGGAGGGGAGGGGAGAAATCAGAGGGAGTAGCCCCTCAAAATGATCAGCAAGACCCACCTGTCCAATGTTATGGACCACCAGTGGTGGAGATGATGTTAGATTCTTCCACCACCAGCATAAACTTGTAGGGCAAGATTAGGAGGGCTTGGAGGCTGCAGCAACCAGTGGGGGGTTGGTGGTTGTGGCGGACCTCTGACTACCTGACCCACAGGGCCCATATGCACCGCACCCTCGACCATGAGTAGCTTGGGGAGCTTGCACAGGATGGTGGCAGGCATAGGGTTGGCATGGGGAATGCCCCTTCTGTTGCCATGAAAGGGGCAAAAGTGAGACTGGGGATGGGGTCTACTGAGAGGCCCAGGGACTTGGCCATAGCCCACAAGTTCTTTAAGCTCTCCAGCACCGAGCCCACCTTCTCTCCGAAGAGATGTGTTCCATGGAAGGGCATGTGGTTTGAGGTTGGCCTAGACATCCCCAAAAAGCCAGATGTTCTCAACCAGGTGTGGTGTTAAAGTGCCACCGTCAAGGAAACCACTGTGCCCAGCGAGAAAGCAAACCAGTATCTGAAGAGGTATCCAGTCCACTGGCATCACCCAGTTCCTCACACTAGTCCATGGATTCATTGCCTTCTAGCTGGTATTCTAAAGGGTCCGGTGACCCCTTCCATTCTTCCCCAAGGTCTAGCCCTTCAGAAAAGGGCTCACGTGCTGACCTGTGACACGTGGAGGTGCCAGAATCGGCGCTGGTTGACTCTGTTCTGGTTTTGTGTTGGATTCGGAAATCCAAGTGGGGCTGGCTCCACCACGGGGTGCATCGATGTAGAGACCTGTGCCAAGGAAGGTCGTAATGGCATGATGCCCGCGTGTCCTTAAAGTGCTCCAGCATCAAGTCTGCCTTCTCTCCGAAGAGATGGGTAACATCGAAGCGAATGTCCATGAGGTTGGCCTTTCAATCCCCCAAAAAGTCAGATATTTCAGCCAGGCATGGCATCGAAGTGCCACTGTCAAGGAAACTGGCCCAGATCTCTGATCAGACGGAAGAGAAGTTGAAGCACGCTTCCACTTCTTGTGCTTGTTGTGCCAATTACCTGAATGTCCCTAAGACTTAGAGGGGGATGAAGAGGATTTGGGTCTCCTGGAGCAATCTCTGACATTTCTCTCGATTGGGACCGAGACCTCCCAGAAGTCACGTGATGCGGCATTGCCTGCAGGGCGACTAGCAACTTCAGGGACCACTCCCTCAAAGCCTTCGGTGCCAGGGCCTGGGAGTATGATCACAAGAGTCGTGGTTGTGCTCGAGAAACCAAAATCAGACCAAATGAGGGCTATACCTGACATGGCTGGGTGACAGATGCCACATGGTTTAAAACCTGTCTCTCTCGAATACATCCCCGCCCAGGAGATAGCTAAAAAAGGAATTTGATGAAACGTCAAAACAACCTATGAAAAAATGACAGGAGGTATAGCTCCACTCTGGATCAGCACTAACTGGCATGGAAACAAAATAACTCACGTCAGAGCACCGAGTTAGCGCCTAAATATGTGACCCTGACGTCAGTTCCAGTGTGGATGACGCCGAAGATGAAGCGTAGAGCTGATCGGCACCACCTACCAGCACAGTGGTACTGCTCACGCTGTCTGATGCCTGGGAAATTCAAAGGTAAGGAATCTGCGGCTAAATGTCTCTATCATAGAGCTTATTTCACTTATTTATTTCTTGTTGTTGCAGCTGCTGTTGTTGTTGCTCCTGCCTTCTTTACAACAGTGGTCACAATGATTATCCCTGCCTTGTTGGCAGGTATTACTGCTTTTTCCCCTGCCATTGTGGTAGCTGTGGGTGCTGTTCTTGCCCCTGCTGTGGGTATTGCATAGATGGTTGCAGTTGTCCCTGCTGTGCTCACAGCTGTTGATGTTGTTGTTCATGTCATGGTGAGGCCTGTGGTTGCAGTTGTGTTCTCTTCTGTGGCAGCAGCTGCTGCTGTTACTGCAGCTAGTGTTTTTGCAGTGGTCCTTGCTGTTGTAGATTTGGTTTTCACTGTAGTTTCTGCTATGGATGTGTGCTAATGCCATGGGAGTAATGGGGACATAACTAGGAAAGCTTCATTGTACGATTGTGGAGATGGGTTACTTTTTTTAGTTTGTTCACCAATGCAAAATCCGTATGCTACAATAGTTTACTGTACTTCAAAATTGAAGACAGACTGGAGAGTGTTAACCTTCCAAAGTGTGCCTTTTTTCAGATTTGGTGGCAGACAGCACTAGAGTAATGCCATCAATAAGAAGAAGTATTTAGGGGCATATTTATACCGTGTTTGCGATGAATTTGTGTCAAAATGTTTGATGCAAATTCGGCGCAAACCTAACACCATATTTATACTTTGACGCCCGACCCCGCGAACGTCAAAATTCATGTGTCATTTTCTGGATGCGGAAACCGCCTTGCGTTAATGACATGCAAGGTAGGCGGTCCTGTCAAAAAAATGACTTTAAGGGTTGTGAGCCTTATTTATACTCCTGCGTCATTTTGACGCACAGGAGGGGGGCGAGCCTTAAAAAATGGCGCCCAGCCTGATTTGCGCCATTTTTAAACGCCTGGGTCAGGGCAGGCTTTTAGGGACTTATGGGCTTCTTTCCATGGTCTCTGAGCATGGAAGCAGTCCACGGGTGCCCTTCCCTGCCCCCAGGGGCACCCCCTGCCACCCTCGCCCACCCCTGGAGAACACCCATGGATGGGGTGACCCATCCCAGGTAAGTAGAGGTAAGTATATTTTTATATTTTTTTAAAGTGGCATAGGGGGGCCTAACATGGCCATTGGGAAGGGGGCATGACTCATGTCTTTGCTAAGACAGGAGTCATTTCAATGGGGGTTGTGGAGTCAAAAAATGGCGCAAGTCCGGTTAGAGCCATGATTTTTTACTCTAACCTGACTTGCACCATTTTTTGACGCACAACCCCCATTCTTCCCTACGCCTGCGCTGCCCGGTTAGAGTCAAATTTTTTTACTCTAACCAGCCAGCAGTGCTGGCTAATGTTAATCCATAAATAAGGCACCCACCTGGCGCGCTGGAATGGTGTTAGTCGGCGGTAAATGTTTTGACGCAAACCAGCGCTGGCGCTGGTTTGCAGTCAAAAGTATAAATATGGGCCTAAGTGTGTGGGATTTGGCAGTTTGATTCAGTAATTGGTGTTTATGTGTTTTTTCATGGTTTGCTCTTGTTTGGATGAGATGTGCATCCGACAATGGCAGCTTGCAGATGGTTGCATTGTCCAATCTGTGTTCCCAGTAGAGTTTGGTGGTAGGACCTCAAAAAGCCCTTTTGTGAAACTGAAGATGCAACATGAGGTGTAGCTTGCGATTGAGAGCCAGTGTGTGTTCTTTGATGTATTGACTTTCCTGACATTGCAATATTTTAGTTGTGGTTTTATATCTTTTAATACTTAACACATGTGTGCTATTGGATGAATTAGGGCCAGATTTAGAGTTTGGTGGATGGGTATTTACTGCACCAGAGCGACGGAGTAAAGTATTCCATCACACTGAGGAAGTACTGGCCTGCCAAGCTGTGAGATGCCTGCTGGCTTAGTCAACATCTCTTGCATTTACAAGAACCACTGTCATGTCGGTTCGTGTAAACGCATTGAAAATTTGCGGGCTGCTCTGTCAACAGTGTGGAAACATCTGTCAAACTTTTTTTTAATTTTCAAAAAGTAAATCCCAAAGCAGGGCTCTCTTTTTCAAAATAAAAGAAAACAATCATCTCCTAAAAATGGGAGCTGTGTCCCATGTTGTTGGGGTCATTCCGCAGGCAAAAAAATGAGGTTAACTCCAATATTTTGGCACAAGACATGTCTAGCGCCAAAATATAAATATGGAGTTAAGTTTGTGCCGGATTTGCATTAAAAAAATTACACAAATCCGGCACCAACAGAGTATAAATATGCTCCTCAATGAGGTGAGCTGACCTTTCATTTAGTCAGAGAAGGTAATCCGTCATTTTTGCAACAGAGTACCCTAGCCACCAAACTATAGCTTGGTGCCTTAGCCTGCTAAAAAGACACAGTGGTATTCACCAATTCCTCTTGTGTACTTATTTGTTTTACTTTGCTGCCATGATAACATGTTGTTGGATTGAAAACGCTTTTGCTCTCAAAATAGACAGGTATACCTTAAGGCTTTCTTTAAGATGCAAAGTGCAATGAAAATACAGGTCCTTTGTCAAAAGTATATCTTGTGCAACATTTACTGTGTATACTTTATTAAGTCACCACTTACAACACAAATATCATCCTCTGACTCTACTTCATTAATCTGGTCTTTGAGCGTAAAGCATAATTCTGCTAATGCAGTCTGTTCAATAAAAGAACACCTTTTCTGTCTGGCTTTAGGGACTGGTGTAGCTGTCTAAAAACTCGTGTAATCTATACTTCACAAATGTACAATAAGAATTATACAGAAAGAGTAGACCCTGGGCCAGTCCCCTCGAGTCTTTTGTCTTCATGTGTTTTCAAGGTTTAGTTGATTGAATGGGCTGTCTATCAGTTCCATGGCATTTTGTGGATGTTTACATTGTCCCATTTGCTGTCCCATTAGGTTTTGGTGATGGGTCTCAACTAGTGCTTTTGTTGTACTAGAGATAATGTGTGCTCACTGATATATTTACATTACTTACACAACAACATTTTACATGCTGGCGGCTTCTGGCTTTTTGTTTAGTAAGTACTTGCTGTTTGAATACCTTTGTTTGCTATAATAACAGAGTGCTAGTCACTAATTACTGTTGTGCCTGCATTTATTATACTGTGCTGCTATGATAACATGTTGTTGGATTTACAGTTTATTAACAAAGATGTGCACAAACATAAGCTTTTTAAAAGATAGAGCAAAATTATTACTATTATTATTATTACTTTGTCAAGAGCATTATTTACTTAATTATTTTGCATTGTATGCCTTTGACATTCACCACTAACAATGTAAATTTGATCTTCTGACTCAATTTCATAATGCTCTTCTTTAAATGTACAGCTTCACTCTGCTAATGAAGTATTTTCTTGACAGGGGGCCTTCTCCAACCTTGCGTATTCTTGGAGAAGAAAGTAGAGATATTACTTCATTATGGGATTATCTTTCTACGCTATCTCGGGGCAACTCTCATAGAAAATCACCTAACTCTGACCAAATAATTTCACCTGCAAAAGTCAAACGATTTCTTTGCTAATGCTTCATCACTATTTAGGCAAAATGCATACACGCAAGATTATTAATAAAACGTTTTCTGTCTTCTCCTGCCTGACTGATTTGTTTCTATCACGCTGAGAAGTGTTATGCAACAGGCCATACAAGGTACAGCGTTCATTATATTAAAATTACTAATTTATCAGAAAAACTGTCCTTTATACTAACAGTACAGCTTTGTGCTTCTCCACAAAGACATTATGGCCCTCATTACGACTTCGGCAGTCTTGTCAAAAGACCGCCGAAGCCGCGGCTGCCACAATACCGCCAGTGCTGGCGGTATGCGTTGCGCCCTATTATGACTTTTCTGCTGGGCCAGTGGATGGAAACAGTGTTTCTGCCCTCTGGCCCACCGGAAAAGTCACATCAAAATTGTAGCCGGCTCGTAAAAGAGCAGACGGCAATGTTGATGTGCAGCAGCACCTGTCACACATTTCACTGCCCGTAAGTCGAGCAGTGAAATGCGTGATGGGGCTGTGCCTGGGGCCCCTGCACTGCCCATGCCAAGTGCAAGGGCAGTGCAGGGGCCCCCAGGGGCACCCGAGTCCCCCTTACTGGCAGCTTTTCCATGGCGGTGTGACAGGCTGACGGTTGGGGACTCATAATCTGCCCTGGCGGATTACAACCGCCCGGCTGAAGCCTGGCGGTATCCTGGCCATACCGGCGGTATGACCGTGGCAAATGTGCCACGGTCATAATACGCAGGCAGAACACCCCCAGCCTGTTGGCTGTACTATTGCCAGAGTTCCGCCATCCGCCGGGGTCATAATGACCCCCTATTTTTCTGTTCAAGACATCTAGTGCAAATTCTTAACTATTAGACACAATTCTTGTTATATTTCTGAGTCGTCAGTACTGTAAATTAATATTCAACCTAAAATGTATCTACATAAGGACACACAATCCTTCACACACACTCTCTTTCTAGTTATCTCCAAACAAGTAGGTAGATGATACTGCATTTCTAATCATGTTATAAACAACAAGGCTAGATGGATCATATTTGAATAATGCACTGCATTTTTCTACTTTTTGAAATGTTAGAAATCAGTGAGCATGACATCTATTGTCTAAATGATGCTGTCTTCAGACGCAATGGTTTCAAAAGCATGATCAATAAACATTTTACACCTAATGCTGTCTCAACTTCTGATTTTCATAAATATGTCAATGAAATGGTTTAAGAAAGGTGCCATTTCCTTTGGCAGATATATTTAGCACTGCTACTTTAACAGACATTTGCACATACATTAAATACACTGTGGTCTACCCTTGGGCTACTGAGGATAAAACATTTGTATGTAGTTCCAGGGAAAACGTGTCAGATACATAAATAATCACAAGATATTACCGTAATGTAGCCTGTAATTATTCTTATCTGCAGCTGCAAGAGCAATGTCGCCTTTAGTTCTTTATTTACTTTGGCGCTATAATAAAATACACTATAGCTCAGTCATCCAACAACATATTCCTTCATTTATAGAACTCTGCAATGTGCAATATACAGTGATCTATTGAAAAAAATACATGCTTTCTGTAGAGTTGCATCAGGGCAAATGTTACATTATTTAAGTGCCCATGCACCCAAAGCTATAGTCATCATATTAACAATGGCTCCATGTTAGAAATGGGGTCTTTGGTTGGCAGTCAAGTTACACCCTGTCCAAGCAAGGATCCTCAATCTAGTCAGGGCAAAGGAGAAACACAACAGGTTAACCCCCACTCACCCCCCCGGTAGCTTGGCACGAACAGAAAGGCTTAACTCAGAGACAATGTGTAAAGTATTTGTACCACCACACACAGTAATACAGTAAAGACACTACAAAATGACTCAACACCAAGGTAGAAACATAGCCAATATTTATCTGAACAAAACAAGAACTAAACTACAAAAACCCAACATACACAGGCAAAGTTATGAATTTTTAAAGATTAAAGCGGAGGCGTCACGAAGGGGCATCGGTTCCTTGCTGCAGAGCAGTGGAGGTGAGGCGGCGATGGTGTGAGGCGTTGGATCCATGCACTTCCGGCAGAGTCAGTATGTGGCAGTCACGATGTGGTGCAGCGACTTCCATGGAGTCGCGGACTTCGGCGAGGCTGCAGCGGCGTTGGGCCTGCAGGGTTGTCGCACTCCAGCGAGTACCACGGCTTCGGTTGCAGCCGGCATCACGGGATTCGTCAGCTGCATCAGTCCGGAGTCGGTCTAAATTGGTTTCCTTGGATCTTCTTGATTTTCCACCAGCTTGTCCTTTCAAGGGCCCAGGGTCTGAATTAGGCGCCACTTGGCAGGGCAGGAGTCTCAGCAGAGAGTTTAGGTGCTGGCAGAGGAAGTCTTAGATAGCCCTGAGACTTCAGAACAGGAGGCAAGCTCAGTCCAAGTCCTTGGAGATTCTTATCAAGCTGGAATATACCACAAAGTTTAGTCTTTGTCTCCTTCTTCAGCCAGAAGCAGCAAATGCAGGATAGCCCAACAAAGCACATTCACAAGCAGGGGGAGCGCTTCTCCTCAGCTCTTCAGCTTTTCTCTTTAGCTGAGGTTCCACTTAGTTCCAGAAGTGAATCTTGAAGAAAATCTAAAGTCTGGGATTTTGGGTCCAATACTTACACCCCTTTCTGCCTTTGAAGTTGCCCAACTTCAAAGAAAAGTATCTGTTGTTTACAGGATCCTGCCTTGCCCAGGCCAGGCACCAGACACACACCAGGGGGTTGGAGACTGCATTGTATGAGGGCAGGCACAGCCCATTAAGGTGTAAATGACCACTCCTCCCTCCACTCTAGCCCAGATGGCTCATCAGGTTATGTATCCCTTTGTGTAACTGTCCAGAGGAGATTCACAAACAGCCAAACTGTCAGTCTGACCCAGACAGGGAATCCACAAACAGACAGTCACAGAATGGTATACGGCAAGAAAATGCCTACTTCATTAAAAGATGTATTTTTAAATCCATATTTCTATCTGCTCTTAAAGAAATACTGCACTTTAAGAATATTAACGGCAACCCCGATGTTAACCTATGAGAGAGATAGGCCTTGCAGCAGTGAAAACCGCATTAGGCAGAATTTCACTGTTAAGACATATAGAAACGCATCACTTCATGTCCTACCTTTGACATACATCGCACCAGGCCCATGGGGGTAACTAGGGATTACCTTAGGGGTGCCTTATATATATATAAAAAGGGAAAGTTTGGGCCTGGCAAGTGGGTACACTTGCCAAATCGCATTTGGCAGTTTGAAACTGCACACACAGACAATGCAATGGCAGGTCCGAGCCATGTTTACAGGGCTACTCATGTGGGTGGCAAAATCAGTGCTGCAAGCCCACAAGTAGTATTTGATTTACAGGCCCTAGGCACATCTAGTGCACTTTACGAGGGACTTACTATTAAATCAAATATGCCAATTATGGAAAATCCAATCACACATACAGTTTCACATAGGGAGCACTTGCACTTCAGCGCTGGTCAGCAGTGGTAAAGTGCCTAGAGTAACAAAAACAACAAAAACAGCAACAACCTGGGAGGTAAAGGCAAAACGTTAGGGGAGACCACGCCAAGGATGCCAGGTCTAACACTCCATACGAAGCAACAAAGAAACATGGCTGTATGAAAACCATTCTCTGATTCTTTCGTGGTCATCTATACTTAACTCAACAGGACACAAATTAGCAATTTTGCCCATCATTGAAAAAATCTTTGGAAACATTTCTTTAGGTTTCTACCTTACAATTGACAACATACTTAATCCAGTTGTGAGCTATTAACCTAGAGTGCTTTTAATAGCAGGATGGTTTCAAGCAGATGTGTGTACTGTGAGTTTGGCCACTCATGTATTTGTGTGTTTGGCCACTTATGTCCATGTATGGATGTGTGCCTGTATGGACCTGTGACATGTGTGTGTTTGAGCATGCCTTCTTATGGCATAGACATATGGATGCCTGCATGCGTTTTCTTTCTGGTAGTGCACCCAATCACAACAGCATACAGCCATTACAACAAGGAATATGTGCAATGAAAGGAAGTCAGATTTATTGGCTTTGCCACTGCTTTCTTCAGTTCAGGAGAGGAAATACTGTTAGGGGTGATCAGGATTTGCTCAGTAAATAATAGAATGTTATTGAAAAAATACAAGTGTAACGCAACGATTGAAAAGAACGTTTGTAGTTCTGTATGAAACTTTCACTTGAAATTATATGAGCCTCTGGACTAAAAGGAAAAAAGGAATTAGGGGGAGTTGTTCAGTGCACTACTCCAGCTAATTTGGGCAGACAGACTGGTTTAGGGCATACATTAATGGGTCTTAAGAAGCTTATGCAGATTTGCCTAAATTATCTGGGTTACATGTATCAAGAGATTTAAGACATTTTGTGAAGCTTTTTTTACCCAAAATTGGATACAAATATCAGTTATCAACCATAAAGAATGCTAATGTTTAGTAATAAAGGTATAAAGGTTTTTGGGAAATTTATATCAAAAAGTATGGGGGATATTATTCTTGGAACAACTTCCTGGATGTAAGTACATGAGTGAAAATATTATGATAATTAACTGCACAGGAGTACACATCATCAAAATGGAAGATAAGATTATTCATACAAAACGGTTATTCCAATATATCCAAATGGTATGACAATCCTAGCTTTAACCTTTCTTTATTTTGGTGGTCAAAATATTATAATTATTATGAGTTTATGGCAGTGGCGGAAATACTGCTGTACCCAGACTAGTTTTGGCAGTGACACAAAGAAGCAGAAAACAATCACAGAGTTTAGCTGTGCTCCCTCCTGCTTTTTCATATAAAACATCTTTGTAGGCCTCTCTGTCCAATTTTCTTTCATAGCTTAAGCTCTAACGTTCTGAACATTTGCACACCATCCCTTTAGGCATCCTTAAAAGAAACTGACATATTTATCTGCATCCATTTACTACGGGCAGTATTAAAAACCATAATACAGTGGTTCCCAACCTTTTAACTTCTGTGTACCCCCACTCTACCATTACTGGAACCCGGGGACCCCCAATGAATCCTTATTGGAATCTGGGGACGCCACCAATGAGTCATTAATGAAAGCTGGGGACCTAATCTGTTAATATTATATAATTTTCTAAGCAGTTGCGTACCCCCCGAGGAGGCTTTGCGTACCCCCAGGGGGTCCCCGGACCACAGGCTGGGAACCACTGCCCTAATACATTCAACAAAGAATACGCAGGGAAAGCCACAGCAAGGTGGTTAAGAGGACGTTCAGTGCCACTGTGGTGAGCCTGGTCTGGCGTCCGGAAGTTAGAAGCATGGACAGTGAGTGGCGGGCTGGGCCGTATACTCTGTAACAGATAGGGGCAATGGGGGCACTGGGTAGCAGGATGTGCCTCCCCTGGCCCAGAAGGAGGAGGCTACTTGCTGGTGTAGGAAGAGAAAGCGGGAGCTGGTGTCACAGTGCTTGTGCAAAAGTGATAGTGAGGGTGAGGGGGAACTGCTTGACACCCTGGGGTTGTAACCACATATTATTGTGTGAGCTTCCCCTTTATTTTCTCTGTTTCAGTGAGGTACAATCTAGTCAGTGGTCCACAAGGGGATTGACATTTACTGTTCTACAAGATCACAGCTCAAACCGCAACAGAACTCACAATCGCTACTGTGCACCACCCACCAGAGGTAAGACCCCCACCATACCCCCAAAGCTTTCACAGGAGGACAAAATAGCCACTTGACAGAGCTTCCTTGAAGTCAGAATCCCAAACATGCCCCCTTAGAAGTACATAACACTCCAAACGTTGGAATACATTTCCCAGACCCCCTGGAAGCTCCAATGAGGACTTCTAAATGTTAGCTATTAATGCCCATCGACCCCTCTGCCTCTCACGTGTTTGACGTAAAACATTCAATAAATTAAGAGACTTGACTTCCAAGCAGGCCTGGTTCCAGGAATTTATATGTGGATGGGCCAAGGAAGCGTTTGGGTGGGCCAATGTGTGTCCAATTTTTTTACAATTCTGGAGGTAGCCTACAACTTGGGCTCTGGTGCCACTGTACCTGCTGCATCATTGGCAGGTAAACCCCTGTCTCCTCTTACCCAACACACACCTCCCCACTGCAGCTTGCCTCAGACATGAGCTAAGCTCGCCACCGGGCTATTTTCTTTTTACGGGCATGGCCAGAGTTTTGTCTCAGGCTGTAGAAAAATTGGGAAAATCATCTAAAGGCGGTATTTTTCACCCTATCGGTACACAAGTAAAACAGCTATTATTAAAAGAATGCACTATAAAATTTATTCTAGAGATTTCACATTGACCCGACTGATAATTAAAGTAAAACAAAAAATCACATTTACCGAGATGGAGGAAGCACTTAACAGGTGCTTTCTCTGTGGCCTCTTTTGCTGTTACTGGGAGGGCAAGAGATCATATATGGGTGGGCCTGGCCCACTGATCCACCCGCTAGAACTGGGCCTGCTTGCAAGTGAAGAAAGAAAA
Organism: Pleurodeles waltl; assembly: GCF_031143425.1. Lineage (NCBI taxonomy): Eukaryota > Metazoa > Chordata > Amphibia > Caudata > Salamandridae > Pleurodeles > Pleurodeles waltl. Next base: position 912,300,466 of record NC_090448.1, on the reverse strand, counting down.
ATTTGTTCTCAGACATAGCTTGACTCCAACTGACAGTGACATTCCATGAAAAGATGGGCAGTCACCTGAGATGAGCTGCTGAAATAATGTTGAGAAAGACTGCAGAGCAGGGGGCAGGTCAGTCACCAGGGAGTGCAATATATCAGTGGGCACTAGTGGACGAGGGGAGGCTAAGTGACTTATTAGGAGATTGCAGCAGATATTTGGGCTTGGGTGACACAAAGGTGTATGTCATCATATGGAGTACAGCGAGGGATAGACATGGTATTTTCACAGGAATACCTGTGGGCAGTGGAGAATACTTCTCTCATTACTTGAAGACTAAAGAACAATCATTCCTTCCGAAGGAGGATTGCTAGAGAATAATTTACAAGACATTAACATTTCTTTTTTTCATTCTACTTTAAAAGCAAAATGAATATGGGAAAACACTAGTTCTCTTTTCTATAAACAAAATTAAAAAGTGCAGGACTGTAAGGTTTTGTTGAAAAAGCCAACTTATGTTGAGAAGTGCAGATTGCAATAGAACATGTCAAATACATCAAGTACTTCCAACCTGCTACAGTGCAATAGGTGAATTGTGTACCAGGGTATGTTCTTTCTTTGGCATGATCATTAGGGACGAGAACGCAATCGCTTTGAACCTGTTGTAATCTCTCTGTGGGATTTTAGCCACGCACATCACTCTCATTGGTTCTTGGCCTTGCCTTTTAAAATTAGCTTGATTTCATTAATGAAAGCAATGCATACGTCATGCCTTTTCCAGTGTTTAGCCCTCCTCAAGGGCACCGGTAAACTACTGAAAACATACGAGGCTCCATGTTTTCCGTATGGTTTCTGGACTACTTTTTGTCTTTATTTCGTAGGCAGTGCGATCTCGCTGGGAAGTAATTAAGCACTTTTCATGGCTACCAGTTTAATTCTATTGTTTATCCTAGTGCTCCTTCGCAAATTCATGGTTTAACACAGCGTAATTGCACTTGTTTTTTTTTCCATTACTAAACAAAGGCGAAACAGGACTGATCTTTTTGTTCTGATTAGTCACCTTCACGGTGTGGCGCTTTAAATCAGCTCCCTTATTTGAAATTGTATTACTTTTTGTTTTCAGTTCATGTGGCAAGAAAAGTCAGGTTAGGCGTTTACAACGCTAATAGCTCTAACTCGAGCAAACGCGAGACCCATTGCATTACACATGCTTGTTTTTTTAGTTGTTCCATCATGTTCATTGAGTGTTGGGTTGATCGATTGATTACCTCCTTTTTCTTAACAATTTTATGACATTGCACAGTGAGTGTCAGTTGGCATTAAGTGTAGTGAGTGGACACCTAGAGTACAACAAAGTGGGTGGCAGTTAGGGCTGTCTTTGTGTAAAGTTAGTATGGCGTGTCGATGTATGATTGTTTATTCTCCTTGTGTAGTGGTGCCTGGGACACATCGAGTGAGGTGTACTGAGTTTTCAGGTTTTGCGATTCAATGGTACATGTATTTATTTTACCCTTTATCTAAATAATATTGATGACAACCTGTTCGTCAGGCCCTCTGCCGGCTGGTGTGATGCACGGTGAGGGGAAGTTTGGGGATGAGCCAGCGTTTCCCATGTCCATCAGCAGCCCCTGAAAAATGAGGATAACAGCTATGGTCCGGTCAAGGGGGTGTCTGCCACGCATTGAACCTGCATTGATAGCCTGAATTTAGTGCCAAAGAAAGGTGTGCAAAACAATGTGTGCAGCAGTAGCAATATTGTCAATGTAAGTCCATTCACACTGTAGGTGCCAGCAGAGGGTGCAGCTGTAGGGTAGTGTGAATGCAGGTCTGATGAAGGGTGCCGTACCTAAGATGGTACAAGTGAATGCAGGGCCCATGGAGCTGAGTGTGCAATTGTGGAAATAGGTTAAATCTAAGGTCACATAAGGGGTGTTGGTGATGCGTACAACTGAAGGGAGAGTGGATGCAAGCCTGTAAGAATTGCTGCAAACAGCATGTGCCATTGAGAGATCTGAGTGACAGTTGTGACAACAATTTGTGCTTCTAGGAGTAATGGGGATGTGCACTTATTTCAAAGATCCACAGGTCTTTTTGGTGGCTCAAGATGGGTGCAGCTGGATTTGAATTCAAGGCCTGCCAATTGGTGCCAACACTGTGCAACTGTAATTTGCATCCACCTAATGCAGATGATCAGAAAGATGTGCATCTAGCCACACAGTTGCAACTGTGAAGATAAAATGAAGTAGTGGCTGTGAAGGGGATCTGCCACGGCGAGCAGGTGGGGGAGTGTGGAAGTGCACTTTTAGGGGCATATTTACAAGAAGTGGTGCATCAGTCCTGGTGCGCCACCTTTTTTGCGTCCCCCTGCGCCTCCCCTAAGAACACCATGGTTGCGTTGTATTTACAATACGGTGCACCATGGCGGTCGTTACCACAACATCATCATTATTTCTGGCGCTGTTGTGAGGCTTGGCTGCATTAGCGCCAAAAATTTTGGCACTAGTGCAGCAAAGCACAGAGAGACCCGTAAGCCAATATAGGAGCCTCACTTTAACCTTAGCATCATTTGTTGTACGCTAAGGCGTCATTAAGAAGGCCTTTCTCCTGCTCCGTGTTTACAAAGTGGCGCAAGCTTGCATTGCACCCCTTTGTAAACCCTTGTGCCACATTATGCCTGGACCAGGCAAAATGTATGCAAGGGGGGCATTCTAACACAGGGAGGCCTGAAAAAATGGCACAGTGAAATTTACATTTCACTGTGTTATTTTTTCCATCATTTTTTATGCCTGCTCAGAGCAGGCGTTAAAATGATGCATCCATTTTAACCAATGGGCCTGCCTGTGCTTTGCTGCACTAGCGTCAAACTTTTTCACGCAAGTGCAGCAAAACGCCACAATAGCGTAAAAAATGTTGACGGTATTGTCCTAACAACCATGGTATTGTTAGGTGGGGCAGGCCGACGCTTGTAGATATGCCCCATTATGCCTGGCACAGGCATAATGTAGTGCAAGGGGTTACAAAGTGTCTCAATGCATGCATTGCGTCACTTTATGAATATGGTACAGGGGAATGGCCTCCTTAACACCATCTTAGCATTAAAAAAATGACGCTCGGGCTGTGCAAGGAGGCAGTAGGGGCTTGTAAATATGCCCCTTAGTGTGCAGCTAGAGACAGAATTAATGGATGGCTTTGCCACGGGTATGTGCAGTGTGAGGATAGATTGAGTATGCGGCTGGTATGCATGCAGCACTTTGTGAAGCTGGGAACATTGTGAACATGCATTTTATATCAAACAATCTTTGATTATTGTGGTAGGAGGGTCGGAGACTGCATTGTGAATTTAGAGGGTGTTACATTTCTTACAAATCCCCGCCCTTCCCTCCAGGTATACCAGCACAGTTTAAGTAGAATGAGGTGTGTGTGAACAATATTCTTCACCCCAGCTCCCTGCCCACCATGATACTGGTGCAATGGCAGCTTAAGAGCTTGCTTGTGGAAACAAACACTTAGCAATATCAAGGTGAGATTATCCATGGTGGTTGTGTTAGAGGAACAGCAGTCTTCACTCATTTTTCTCCAGAACTGCACAGACAGGAGAACTGGTTTGGGGTGGCTTCCTTTTTCACGTGCCTCTCAATGCCCCTGCAGATCCATCCTTTATGTGGGATGATGCTGCTAACAGCAGGGTAGTCTCCAGCCTGGAGCAACCACAAAAAGAGGCACTAAGGGGGGTAATCTATCTGCATCTCATGGTAGTCATTTAGGGGTCACCAGAGGTTGCAGCTGCGACCCCCCAGTTTGCCCATTGCGACCCCTGGCACTGCCTTTGCGATCCCTGGCCTCAGAAGTGGCAAAATGAGTCCCAGGAACAAAGGGACAGCTTGCCCCTATGGATGTTGCTTGGGGCTCCACTTCCTTGATTTCAATCATTTTTTTTATTACATTAACAGTGAATAATATATTATTCATTAGTGTAATAAAAAAAATGGAGTACAGTTAGCTGGAATATGACCCTCCTTCTTAGCTGAGGTAAGTAAAGAACACATTTAAATGTATGTTGCGTGCATGCTTGCGGTGAGTGTGTTTATGTAAAAGATAGGGTGTGTATGAGTGAATGTGTGTGTATTTGTAAGCGTGTGTGTGTGTGATTAAAATTGAAGATGAAATGGTGTGTGATGTCAATTCTGCTAACCCTGGCATTTTGGCGAATTGACATCCATGATGCACCTGTCTATGAACAGCTACAAAGTCAGTGATCACAAAAGACACAAAGAGTGTTTTTACTAAAAAAGACTCTTCTCACTCTGAACAACAGACTGCGGTCCTTTTCATCCACAGCATCTACCAAGTGGCAGTGCTGCGGGAAGGACATAATAAAATTTCTATAGGAGCCTTGTCTCCTTTGTCCTTACTTCACTGTTTAGGTCTCCTCCTCCACCCTCCTGCACCTCTACACTTCCACTGTTTGGGAAAGCAACATTACCCCCATCTTGTGCACAGGAACAGGCTCAGGACTTCCACAATAGAACCCCCACACCTTGATCACTCTGCTTCACTTATAAGTACAATGCATACAATACAATAGCCACACACACAAACACAAAACATATACTTAATTAGGACACTTTCAGCCTGTGGAAAATAACTCATGCTTAGTGAGTGACAGAAAAACCTTTAATTACAGAATGCTGAAGAAAGATCTTTAAATTAAATGCGACCATTTCTTTTTCTGCGCCAACTCCCCTAGTGCATAGTACAGACCCTGTAATAAGGTTGGGATACTCCGGACTATGTTTAAAAGGGCTGTCCTAGTTTTGGCGCACAAAAGGCCAGGGCTCTTAATGTTTAAATGATGTGTACACTTAGAATCACAAGTTTATGCTGTATGCCCCAGATACAGAGCACTATGCATACAGTTGTGTTTTGCTACAGGTTACATCTTACAATAGCTTGCTGTCTCAGAAAGACTCGCACCACATTACTCCGAAAAACCTGCATGAAAAATTGACTTTGTCCTACTTCTGCTTGAAAGCTCTCCTTTCTCTCTTCCGTGACCCTCTTCTTACCTTCCATACTCTGCATACCTTCTATTTCTGAATATAGCCTCTGAGTCTCATGCCTAATTTAATTCTTCTTATTTCAATTCTGAAATTGGCATGCACCTTCTTTCTATGATCACAACCTTTTCTCTTTGAAACCGTATCTCTGTTAACTAACATTATTTAATCCCACCAGTCTGTCTATCTCACTAACCATTCACATGAAACCACATAGCCCCCACTAATGATCACATCAACTGGTATTAATATAATATATCACAAAGTAACTGGAGTAAATGCATGCATTTTTTAGGAGCACTTGCCTAATCGCAATAACGAACATTACACACTAGATTAACCACTAACCTTGGGTTCCAGAGTAGCGAGCTTGTTGCCATCAAGTGTTTAAATGTCTCATTAGGGGTAGTAGGTGCTATATAAATACAATTACAATAACACTCTGATGTTATTGCCAGAACCGTATTATATTATTAATATATATATATAGCACTAAAAGCATTTGCCACTGGCACCTTCAGATATATCCTAATACATCTTGTATCATCAATCATTTGATACAATTAATGGACTCTGACAATATTAACGGTGTGATCCCCTGCACACATAGCAGCATATGTTTCCTGATATAATTGGCTGTATCCTAGCATACTGAATAGTGTGATGGGCTGAGATTAATCATATCACCCTGGAATATTTCAGCAGAACCCAGCAATATAGGTTGCACCCTGCCATTTAATGGCAGCAGTTTTCATTGTGGTTGATAATCAGGCACAAGTAAATCTAACATTCTCCAACAAAAACTGTTTTGACCAGTTTGTTCAGGCACAGTAAAATGTGTATTTTTTTTGGCAAAGGATTTCTGTTGGGATGCGGTGTAGCAAATGGGCCAGCTTTGTCAGGCACTCTCATAATGTTTTATGTTGTATGTCTTATTATTTTAATCCCCACAATATGTTGATGGTGATATACATGTGTTTACCCCTTAGAAGATTAATGTTTCCAGATATTGTGGATAATTAAAAATTATGGCATAGATGTATGAACTAATTTTGACAAATGGTACCAAATTAATTTTCAATGAATACATATGGAAAATACTTTAATAAGTACCCCTTTTCAGAAACGTCTTATGAGGATCACTTATTGTTATGGTTGCCTAAAGTGCTCAACCACTTGAACTCCCTTAACTAGTCCGAAATTAAGCACTCCTCTTCCCTATTGTGCAGCCCCATCCACATTCCACTGCCTGAATTACGGGCAGTGGAATGCACGACGGCTGCTGCTGCACCTACCGCACTGCCACATTGCTGCCAGCTCGATTACGAGCCGGCTGCAATGTTAAGGACCAGGGCCAGCAGGCGGAAAGCTGTTTCCACCCGCCGGCCCTGCGGTAAACTCCAAATAGGGCCGGCTGTGTCTGGACCGCACAGGCGGTCTCTCTGTGGTTTGAGATTGGCAGGCGGCCTCTGCCCAGCTCATAATAAGGGCTTTTGGGTCTGCCAAGAGGTTACAACAAGAAAAGAATACAAAATATGAAAAAAATCTTAAAACATCTTGCTTTCCACCAGCAAAGGTGCTATAGATATAAGAAGCTTAGGGGGTTATTTTTTATTTGGTGGGCTGACTACAAAGCCATTTCGATGGGTAAGGCTCCATTGCTACTTACCCAGCTGGGGCCAGAGCACCAGCGCTCAGATTTACAAACACCATGTGCCACATAAGTGGCACAAATCTCGCACAAAGTGTTGTGGTGGGACTTACTTTGCAACGCAATTCCCGATTTGTGTTGGAAAGTTGCATAAAGTAAGACAAAGTAGCACTATGCGCTATTATGCGCTACTCTGTGTCAAGGGTCGAGCCATGGGTGGTGCATGGGTTTTGTCTTTTGTAGACAGAAATTTGTGGAAACAAATGATGCCTCCTTGAGACAGGGATAACAATGGAGCAACATTAAATGTCTCTGCATTTTTACAACTTTCATTTGTGCTGCACTGTACAAAATGTCTACAAAGTGGACAAAAGTATTAGTATTACAGCCTAATTTGTGTGCTGGAAAGCTTTCTTTTCTCCTTTCTGTACAAGACCTTTGCTAGACAGAACTCACATGGCTTGCACTATGATGCAAGGGTGTGTGCATTGTGGCATGGCACCCTGTAGTGTGCCAGCACAAGGAGAGAGGAAAACAGTGCCACATTTTAGTAGATATGAACATCATCAAAAAGCAGGAACATTCTGGAATGCTTAGTAGTGATTGTTGAAGATGCAGGTCTAGGTAAAGAGAACTTTGTTACTTTCATTGGATGACATCTTTAAAGTTTTCCAAGCACTTAGAAGGCAAAAGAGACAATGCTGGTCAAGCTGCTATTTCATAATGCCCTTTTTAGAATGTATTTGTTTTTGAGAAATAGACCCTCGAAAGGGGGATTTGTTGTAGAAAAATAAAAAAGCAGTGTCTGATGTACTGAAAGATTTCTTTCAGAGCATAGGGCACATCACTTCTTTTTTTGTAATACTGACAGCCATGCCGTGCAAGATTTGCATGCCTTGCACGACTTACCTGGTCACGAAAATAGCACTGGAAGGCTCATCCTATAAAGAGTGGGCCTTCCTACAGTAAACTTCAGCCTGAAGTCTTTTGGTGGATGGACTGCCAACAGGGTTTGGGGACAGTGAGCCTGAATATGCCATGCCTGCGGAAACTAAGCAGTTCCCATGGACATCATTTAGGGGTCATGAGGGGTCGCAGCTGCTACCCCCGCTTGCCCTTTGCGACCCATGGCACTGCCTCTGCAACCCCTGGCCTCAGAGGTGGCAAATTCAGTGTCAGGAACACAGTGACAGCTTGTCCTTACGGACATCAATTGGGGCTCCACTCTCAGTTTTTTGTTAATTTTTGTATTACACTGGTAGTGCTTCATAATATCTTATTCACTATTAGTGTAATCAAAATGGAGTACAATTTGCTGGAATATGCCCTTCCATGGCAGTTGATGTAAGTAAAAAATGCTTTTAAGTGTATGTTGTGTGCGTGCTTGTGGGTGAAACCGTGTTTATGTGAGAGAGTGTATGTAATGTATGTAGAGTGAATTTGCGTATATGTAAGTATGTGTGTGCGAGTGAAAGTGGAGATCAAAGGGTATGTGATGCCACTTCAGCTACCCCTGGCGCTTTGGTGAATTGACGTCCATGACAGTCCCCTGCCTCTAAGCAAGGTGGGGTAACCCCAAAGGTCAGCACATTGTAAACCCACAGAATTGGGGCAGTTAGAGAAGAACATTTCTGTCCACCTCTAACTGACATCTTTTTTTCTTTGGTTGTGAGTAAAATTATGTAAACTTTGTCCAGAATTTCGAGTCTTCAACTAGAAGTAAAAGGGTGACTAGCCCGTGCTCATTGTCTTCATGTCGGGCCTGTGCTAGACAGTTTTTTTGAACCTAACAAGGTACTTTTGGAGAGCTCACAGTTTTATGTATTACTCAGAGTACATAACAATTACTTGTGATCAAAGTGTCTGGTTTCCAAAACCAATAATCAGAGATTATAATTTGAAAATCAATGAGGAACCAGATCCCCCCATCCCCATGACTATAAGAATCAGCAGAATGTAAGTAATCAATGTCCACTTTTAAAACTGGCATTATAAAGACGAAGAGCAGCACAATTTTTACCAAAATATTCGGCATTGTTCTGAATTTATGTGACTTGCAAGTTATGATGTTTTAAAAAATATTGACACATTAGAACGTGTCGATGTTGCTCAAGAACACTTTTTGTTAAACATTCCCTTATTAGTAACTTTCACAAAATTGACCTTTTAAAGTTTTCACAAAACGAAACAACTTTTTTCGACTTTTATTTAAAACAGAATCTTGTGGTATGTTACAGAAACACTCCAGCAGGGAACCCCAAGTCATCTGCACAATTAGGGCTCCTGTCACCTGTCCATAATGGTCTGGACGATAAGACCCCATATTTGTACGTGAAATACACCGACGTAACGAAACAGACATGCTTTACACCCCACCGTGCCTCTAAGCTAGCTTTTTACAGTGCACATGGCTTTACACATTCCATTCTCGTACTTCTTCCTGTGTGTAACCACTTCCCCGCAGTGTTTGCACATTTGTGGGATTAAGTGTTTTATAAATATTAACAATTACATGCATTTTATTACATATTTATTGAAAGCAAAAGTATGGTGCTGCTATGATTACACGTGAACTTGTACTTGCGTCTCAGGTATGCCATGTATAGGAACATTCAGGCATACTGTACATTTGATACCCACAAGCACTAACATTGTAATTTTTTTCTCAAGGTGATATGTTCATTTGAGTGTAACTGGTCCTCACTAAATTTGCCTTGGAAAGATGGTAGGTTGAATGAAGGCTAAACAGTTTACATCTGTGAAATTTACTTTTTCAAAGTTCTCGAGCGATGGCACCATAGTTTGGAAGTTACAATGGAAGCTCACATAAATACACACAAATTGGGCAACGAACAAGACAAGGCTATGCAATGCCCTCTTTGCAAAGTCTACGCATTCTCGAAAATAATTCTATTTTTTGGCCGTGCAATGGAAATGGAAGTTCTTAGGTTTTCCAAAGAAAAAAAATCAGTCGGAAGAGTTGCTGACACTGATTTCCTCCTATGTCCCCTTGAAAACCATTGTTCGTACACCTCTCTTGACTTCTTTCGAAAATGATTTCCCACAATGACGTAGAGCAGTGGGTTCAGACAACTGTTACTGTATGCGAAATATGTTGATATTTGGGTGGCGATCGAAATTATATTATCAGTGGTGCAACCAGATATAACTTTATATATGAACAGGGTATCCAGAAATGTCACTATTTGGAAAGGAAACCAGCAGATGATGAACATGAGAAGGACAACGAGCATCAGCGTCGAGGCTTTGCGTTCTGTCTGAATTTCCTTGAATTTTTGCATTGCATTATTCTGTAAGACTTTGATTATTTGGAAAGTGCAAAAGGCTATGATGGTCAGGGGCAGTAAAAACCCAGGGATATTCAACATCATATGTGATGCAATGCGCCAGTCGGTGGATGGGTACACAAGGATGCATGCCGTAGTGTTTAATTCAGCAACATATATTTCCTTTCGGTAAATCATTGTAGGCAGGCTTAGAAGGAAAGCAAACACCCAGATGACCAGACAGTTCAATTTGGCGCAAAAAGGTCTCCTCATTCGTCCTATTGACATGGTCTTCACCAGGGCCAAATAGCGGTCAATGCTAACCATCATCAAGAAATAAATGCTGGCATTCAAGTTCACGTAAATTACTGTATTAACGGCCTGACAAAGGAATTGGCCAAAGGGCCAGGAAAACTGGTTTGTGATAAAAATGGCCCAAAATGGAAGGCCTGAAATTAAAAGAAGGTCAGCCGCTGCAAGATTTCCAAAATAGACCTCAGCTACTGTGCATCGAGCCTTGTGAAGGCAAAAAACTCCAAGAACGAAAAGATTCTCAATTAGCCCCAAGACAAATATGAACCAGAGGAAAATGGGCTGATAAGTAAATAACCAATCCCAGGATTCGAAGGTGCGACACTCTGTGGAGTTGCTGGGTAATACAGATAAATTATACACGGATGCTGAGGAGAAATTGAGAGTGCTGTCCATTGCTCTTGTGTCTTCTGTTTCATCAATGTCCAAAATAGTGCTGTAAAATATAAAATCAGATCATTAATCCACGCCTAAAAAAGTCCATGTATTCATGGAATAAATGAGCCAAATTCATTATACCAACATTAAGCAGGGACAAGGTACTGTTTTGTTTAGCACAACGTTATAGGTGTATGAGTTTTGATACATGAATTGGTTGCTGCATAAATAAAGCAGTTGTTTGTATGGGTTAAGTCCTGGACTATATAATTCTAGCTATAAGGATTTTCAATACTCCTCTCATGTTGTAATCTGCTGTATTCACAACGACCATTTAGATATTTCACAACATTATGCGGGTTATTTAGAGTTTGGCAGGTGCTTGACATCCGCCAAAATGTGGGAGATGTACCATCTATCCTATGTAGAGTATGTACACACGTGTCAACTCTAGTTATAGCAGAATGGGAATGCAAAACTCTCAAAAACAAACTATGGGCCTCATTACGAGTCTGGCAGTCTTAAGACCACCAGACTCACAGTGGCAGTCATACCGTCGCACTCTGGCGGTCTGACTGCCATATTACGACCGTGGCAAACCCCTGGCAGTTGGACCACCAGGGGACGCCGCCACTCACAGGAACATGGTTCCCGATGGGGTGGTGGCAGTCAGAGTCGTGGTCAGCCACGGAAGTGCAGAGTTCAACACTGCCGTGCTAATCATGAGCCTACTTTTCACCACCCTTTTCATGGCGGGCTCCCCGCCATGAAAAGGATGACGGAGAGCCAATGCTGGGAGCAACAGGATGGCCCCTGAACTGCCCATGGCATGGGCAGTGCAAGGGCCCGCCCAGCCAGCACCTTCAGAATGTGCACTGTCTGCACTGCAGAGAGTGAGCATTGCAAGGGTGCTGGTGTGCCACAGCATTGGGCTTAGCTCCCTTAAGGGAGCAGAGGCCAATGCTGTGGCTCTCTTTCTGCTGGTCTGATGTGCGGAAACACCGTAATATGATGTTTCCACCGGTCAGCCTAGAGGAAAAATCTTAACACGACTGGGGGTAGGGGGGTGTTGACGTTGTCGATATGACACCATCCTCCACCCCACAACTTTGGCAGTCAGCTCAATCCGACCGCCAAAGTTGTAAGGAGGCCCTATGTCTCTAGTAATATAACTATAACATTTAACAAACTGGTATTCCACATTTTGTAGATATACACTATTCATTGTTTTCCTTATTGTGACAACATGCAGCAGTTGTGGGTGCCTATTTTTTTAACTGTGAGATTATTAAAGACTTGTGAACACTGAAAAAGTAAATTCCTTCAGTACACATAATACCATCTTGTGTAGACATTTTCTTCAAGTTGCTAGTGGACATTAATGGTTCTGTATTGTTTCCACATCTTTTCCATTAAATCCTTTCAAAAACATGACACATTTTAAGGTTTAAAGCATGCAGTCACAGAAACTGAGGTTAAATGAAAGTCATCAGATGTATTCAGTTTTACCACATTCCTAAAAATTACCAGAATAATGAGGATGTTATTTGCTCACATTTGCGCTCTGTGCCTAGTTCCAATAGATGTAGGGATATCGTGGATCCCACCCTTTTAATCAAAGCATTGTTTTGTCCTGCCTTTATCCCCTCTTTAGCTTTACATGTTGGAATTGTGAACGCTGACATTTTAATGATAAATGTTCATGTATTTTGTAATTTGTATTTGCATAGAAAATGAGTTAAAAAAAATAATAATGTGCAACTCGAAAAATGTGGCCACTAGAATAGCCGCCATCTATTATGAAAATGTGTCCTAAACAGCTTATTAATGTATATTCAGAACATATAATAATGTAAAGTGCAGTAATGGGTTATACTTACGATTAAATGCTATGTATTTGCTTAAATTAACTGTAGGCCTCAAAGTAACCGAGGTCTAGGCCTTAGTATTGCACAGCTGTTTATATAAAACATGCAATGTCAGAATAAAATATGCTCTCACACTTACTGAATAATAAAGATATATTTCTCTAACTGAAGACTGGTCAAACTATGCTTTAGCAAAATGTTTACTCCTTGCCTCTCAAGAACTGTTTGTTAGAAAATCATATAGTAGATGTAGATACAAAGTAAAGTTTAGTGTGTGAAGGCTATGTTCCCAGGAACTAACATTGGATGCACTGATGGAAGGACGGAAGGATGGAAATGTTGCTTCTTGACGAGTCAAGTGATGTGCGTAAAGAAGAGCCAATCATTAATGTGTGAAAGAATGTCTAGTTACATTTGAGGTTTGAAATATGAATTTTATTGGACTAATGGCTATCGCCTGATTCTTTGACCAGTGACAACGTGGGATAACTTTAACTTAACCGCACCGCACTGCACTAAGAGTTTCACTCAGGAGATTCTCCAGAGATCCCCATTCTTCGCATGCAGAGAGAGAGATTGTATTCCTTATTCTATACTTGTGTTCCATGCGTAAATGCTGGTACTCACTCTTGCGCTCGATGTTTAGAACTTGTAGCGCTTTTGCTGCATATCCTAGATTCTTCCTTCTAATGGTCCTGTGAGCTTAGAGTCCCCGATTCTGAACCATTGCCCTTCATGCCCCAATGCCCATGCTGATCTAACTGATGACCGCTTGTTGATCCATAAGGACAGGTATACCTATCTGTAAATGTCTTTATTATTGATATGTCTTTTGTTTCTAGGTACCAACTGCTGTTTTTAATAGAGCCAACAAGTTTCAGTGCCTCCTATGTAAAAAGATCTCATGCAGCCAATTTTTTGGCCAGAGCTACTTTATTGTGCATGGTTTGGCTTGTGCGGAAATTAACTGTTAGAGGGAGGGCATGTGTATACGTTCGGAGAATGCTACAACTGACCATGTGCTTCATGCCGGCCAAGACATAAAATAAAAACATGCATCCGTCATCAATGCTGGGGTTTTTGTTGGTGTATATAGACTTACTGGTGATGTACCATGTACGTGTTATTTAATAGTGCTCCTGAGGTGCCCTGCTTCAGGGATCATGCACATTTCATTTGCAATAGTGTTGTTTGCAGGCATCCTTTGTGTTAGCATGACAACACTCATATTCCTTATGAAGATGGCATATATTATTAGTTTTTTATGTGGAGGTGTTCTAAAGTACCCCAACATTCCTCTCATGCAGAGTGAAAAGAAAATATGCATCATTCACTTGTTCAAAGGCTGTTGCTGTTGTTAGGGACATTTAAAGATGTTGGGGGCCCTGGGCCAAATGTATTTAGGGGGCCCCTGTTCAGAACAGCTTTTAATTCATGATCCAATTTCAGCTTTTTCATGCCATTTTTGGCCACAACGGTATTTTTAACAGAGCTGTTTAAGAATTATTCAAGTTAATCAGGGCAAGCCTCTCTGTAGAACAGAGCTGGCTTTATCCAGCGGTGTAACAAAGGCCCTCGCAGCTCCCGAGGGGCAAGGGGCCCATTAGCTCCAGGGGGCCACCTCAGCACACTGCCCTAGCCTGAGAGCTCTAAGCCCAGAGAGGGGCCCCTCTATGTAGTTTGCAGCAGGCTCCCTCAAGTTTTGTTAAGCCACTGGCTCTATCAAGGGGCCCCCTGAAATCCTGGGGGCCCTGGGCCAAAGCCCACTTTGCCCATGCCTTAAAACATATTTGGCTGGCGTGTACATGCACGGGGCAATATGTCTTATATCATTTAATGCTACTGCGTGCCATCACTACTCCCACCTGCCTTGATACAGATTTACTGTTGAGATGTTTGGCATGAGGGATTGAGTACATTAGATATTTTTGTCAACACCCGGATACCCTCGGCTATTAAACAGTGCTTTATAAATACAGTTTCCTTTTAACAGTGCCTACTGGTCCTCAGCATATCCACTTTTGCTTTGCTCTCTAATGTTGATGAGCCCAGTGCTGCAGTGTACCTAATGAAAGCAAGAAGCAAGGAGGTAAACACATGGCTTTTTTTATGTTGTTTGAATGACCATATGCACTATTTTTAGATACTGATGACATGCTCTGGTTTCTGCTGTCTCGCCCACCTTTTTGTAAAAAGTGATCGTGCAAACTGAGTGAGACTAATTTAAAATTTGTGCCAGCATGTTACCTCTAATTTCCAAACAATTGCACCATCTTATGCACACTTGAATTAGCAGACACACACGTACATCACTGCACTTATATTTCAATTCCCTTTTTGCAAAGTACGTCGATGTGTTCTAAACATAAAACGTGCACAAAAACAAAATTAATTTTGTACACTTTTCAGACAAACACGATTCACTAATCACATTCAAAAGCCTTGTATAAAGTCTCTGTCAGCGCTTTCAAAATATGGCGCACACAACGAAATGCGGCAGTAAGTATATTTTAATCCAATCCTTATTGCAGCCATGACAGCTGAGACTTAATATCAGGGCCTACAAAATGGAGGATAGACTACCCTCGAAATGGCCAGTATGTGAACAGCATGCACGCTCTCCCTTACTCACTGTGGAAGTGCAACTGTTATATATATTGCCTTATGTGTTTTTTAGGAGTCCCACATGTTGGGCACTTGCTTATGTGCCCATTGAGGGCTTATACAGTATAAATCAGTTTCTGTGTGCATTAATTGAGTCATTTATGATTATTATTGTGAAACAATGTGCCTTACATTTATTCTACATTCTGAAAGTATGATTGTGGATGCCTTGGAAAAGACATACTTGTTTTATTTTTTAACATGAATAAGTAAGTGAATTCTCTTGTTCCTCCCACCTGGCATCATGAATTACTAGGTTGATGTTTCCTAAAACTGTCTGGATGATATCATTGGATACTCACCAAAACTGCATAAAATACAGCCTTACAAATAACAGTGTGGATTACTTGGGTTTGAGTTTTCACACATAAGGCAAACACTTGCCAGAACTCACAACAGTAAATAAGTCTCTAGCAGGTTGTGTTATCTGCCTAACATGTCTTTTCTCCAGCTAAGTTAAGAGAGACGTGTGGCCCTAACTGGCCTGTTCTTCATGGTGGAGCTGATAAATTTGTACAAACGTGCTTATAACTGGGCTAAAGTAGATCTAACTGGGCCACGCTAATGGGAAGATCCTGATAATCTAAAATAACATAGCACCTAATAGCCCACCTCAAGGCCACACTTAAGTACTTTCCGATTATTACTAATATGGAGACTTCCATTGTAATATTGGTTATTCCACCTTCAGATTAGATGAGAACTCCTTATTCCGCTGAAGGGATTCCCTAGCCTTCGACTGTTTAAAGGATACATCTATAACTCTCTTTCCTGAGCTTCAAATCACATTCTGAATCTGTTATAATGGTACCTGGGACCTAGAAATACGGGTGCATTGTAGAAGTCCAATAACTAATTACTTGATGTTGTATGGGCTGTCCACTACAGGGTATGAACTAGTGCAACTAGCCACAGCAAGTCCAGCTTATGATATTGAAATATTGTACTCATTGGTAATGTTTGCACCAGTTGAGGTTGCTACTGAACACTGTCACATAAAAGTGAGCATGTCCACCTGCATTATATAAACCATAGGAGAATCAGGAGATCCCCATACGTTATCAGGAGCATGCATTATGTTTTAATGGGGAGTTACCACACGTATTTATTTCATTTAGAATGGGTCCACTAAGTCTTCCAGGGTCCACATGGCCAGTGAAAGTGGGATATACATTGCACAACAATATACAAAATTTGACTGTAGATCATCTAAGACAATTATAACTAGTGCATGTATTTATAGAACTGAGACAGCACATGTGACAGATGGCAGAGACAAATACTGGGAATCTATTTGTCACATATGGACTTCCCACACAGACTACAAGGACGAGGGCTATAAGTACAGTAAAGGGCAAAGTGCCTGCGAAGCGAGATGAAATGTCTAAGCTACTCAATCAGAGGCAGATTTCCTCACATAACGTCCCAAGACAGTCATGGAATTTAGTGTTCCCCTGAGGTTGTATGACATTAAAATGCATGCCTTTAGAAGGCGTCTTTACCATGCATCCTTTACTATGCAGTGCCTTTACAACACAAAGCTTTTAACATGCGTGCCATTACCATGAATATGCCTATACTATTCATGCCTTGACCCTCATACCTCCCTATACCCCTAAGCCCCCCTAACCTTAAAAACACCCCCACCATCCTATAACCTTGGTCACCCTAAAAACTAAAAGCACCCTTACCACTCCATGCCCTACCTTCTCCTAACCTCTAAAATCAATCTTACCACCCTATGCCCTATCCACACTCGAACCCTAAAACACCCTTACCACCCTTTCCCCTTACCCACCCTAAAACTACCTTTACCACCCTATACCCTTACTCACCCCTAAACCTAGAGCACCCTTACCATTTTATACTCTTACCAATCCCTAAACCCTAAAACCAACCATACCACCCTATACCCTTACTAAACCAAAGAACTAAATACGCCCTTACAACCCTGTACCCATACTGAACCCTAAACCTAAAAAATGCCCTTACCTCCCTATAGCCTTAACCACCCTTAAACCCTAAAAACACCATTAGCATCCTATACCTTTACCCACTCCTACACCCTAAAAACACCCTTACCACACTATACCCCTACCCACCCCTAAAACCTAACAGCACCTTTACCACCCTATACCCAGCCCACCCTAAACCCTATAAGCACCCTCATAACCCTAAGTCTATACAGAGAGCATAGTGGGTGTACCACTGCCTTTGCCCTATCTAAGAGGTTAGCCATAGCACTCATATATGTAGAACAGTGTCAGGAGTCAGCCTGTCGCATGATTGGAAACTCTTTTGGGAAGCTGGCAGGTTGGCACCAGCAGCTGCATGTCGAAAACAGCATTCGTCCTAAGAATGTTGTGGCTGAAATGACCCATCCTACACCCTACCCACCCTTAAATCCTAAAAACGCCCTTCCCACCCTTGACCCCTACCCACCCCAAACTCTGAAAACAACCTTACCACCCTATACTCTTATTCACCCTTAAACCCTACAAAAAACCCTTCCCACCATAAGCCCTAAAACACCCTTACCAGCCTATAGCCTTACCCACATATACACCCTAAAACACCCTTACCACCCTAAACCATTACCTACCCCTAAACCATAAAAGAACCCTACCACCCTATATCCTGAACCTAAACACTAAAAAAACACTCTTACCACACTATACCCTTTGTCAACCTTAAACCCTAAAAATAGCCCTTTCACCCTGTACCCTTTACCACCATAAGCCCTAAAAACACCCTTACCAGCCTAAACCATTACCTACCTCTAAACCTTAAAAGAACCCTACCACCCTATATCCTGCCAACCCTGAGGCCTATAAACTTTACTACTCTATACCCCTGCTCACCTCTAAACCCTAAAAAACACTCTTACCACGCTATACCCTTACTTCCTACCCACCCTAAAATCCTAAAAACACCCTTACCACCCCTTAACTTGACCCACCCAAAACCCTAAAAACACCGTTACCAATCAATACCCTTAACCACCCCTAAACCACAAAAAAAAATTATATTTATAAACACACGCACCTACCTTAAATATACTTACCTTCATGGTAAAGACATATTGGCGGTAAAGACATGTGTAGTAAAGGCTTTGCGGTGAAAAAGATTTATGTGGTAAAGGTTTTGTGGTATAATTACTGATTGGTAAAGAGAGTGATGTGAAGGCTATTTACCTCTCCTGCGAATGGTACCGCCTAGAGAAGAATAGTACACTTTGAGAAATATATTTGCTAATATGCATACCATTACACACTGTACTTCCTCTATAGTAGTATTATCAATTGTTTTAAAACAAATACAGAATTGACAAGTGACAGCTCCTATGATTGCTTTGGGTATGAAATTCATGGGTAGCAATGTGGTTTCCTCAATATTTCTAAGCAATATTCAGTGAAATGCTGCATTATTGGTGATACACCAGCATCTTGCTATCATACTGCTACACAAGTGGGAAATAAGAATTGCCTAAAATCATTTTAGAAATGTATACTTTCACAGGATGGGACACCGTAGGCAGTCATCTTTCAAACCTGCAACTCTAGCCAAAAAAAAGGAAGAAAGTGGCAGGCTTGACCACTAAAATGAAAAATATGCCTCAAAGAATGAGAGCCTTGTGCAGAATGGAACGTGGGTAGAAGAGCTTAGCTACTCTACATGCCCTGTCAAACCATGATTTATTATGATCAGATCTATTACTAACAGACCTAGTAAGTAAGGTCCTAAATGTTGTAATCTAATCTGGTTTCTGACCTCTCTTTTATCATGGTGATTATGAGTACTCTGCTGTTCTTTGTTATGGGGTTGGATCACAACACTGAGGTGAGACTGCCTGGCACATTGACTTTGTCATGTCTTTTCATCTTGTATTGTGACATAGTGAGGAGGTGTTTTGAAGGTAGATGAGATTTAAAAATCCTAACACTCCAAAATTATTGTGGATGCGCATTTACTAATGCTGCTATGCCGAGTGCAAAGTTATCACTCAGTGTTTCGCACAAAGCTTGTCTAGTGGTCGTATTTGGATTTTAACAATACGTATTGAATCTTGCTGTCACTGTGAAGGTTTCAATAATTCAATTTCCTTATCGACATAAGACACTGACATCCTGACGCAGAAATCTCATGTATTCAACAAACTGTTGCTTCAATAACAGACAGACCATTGTCAAACTTAAGAATTGTATAGTATGTGATTAGCCATGGTTAGCTGCTGCAATCAACAATGAGTGGGGCAACTTTTATTTCAGTGTAGCAAAAGTGTTCATCTTTGATAATTAGAAGGCATTGTTCTGATGACAGGGGCCCAAAAAAGTTGATAGTTCATTCTACATATTCTGTGCTAGTGGTGACAAATGTAAAAGTTCAGAGGCCCTGGTTTGTTTTCTGTTCTAAAACACATGATAGTTTTGTGTCATCTTCTTTTGCATCATTGGTGGTTACACCTCTGCTGAATCTTCAATGTGCCAGATTTACAAGTGATTTTCAGAACTTGGTTGGTCTCATGATGTGAGTTCCAAGCAGTTTCATGCATGTGCTAGAGAGCTGAATTTCATCATGTACTTGTTTGAAAGGTTTGCATCTGGTAATTTGTCACTATTATGAATTATTCTCAATATACAAACATTAAATGTTCACAGGTATGCACTCTGTTGTGCACACAAAGTCTCAGCCCTGTTAAGTGAGACAACTTTAAGGAGTGCTCAATGAGTTTTAGTCTTAGTTAAACAAGGTACTCCAAGGAAGTAATTAACTGAGTTAGTAAGAAAAAGTGCATGCACACCAGAAGGCATATTGATATTAGAACTGAATAAGATGGAAAAAGAATCCGGAACAGGCAGAACTGAGTATAAGCAATCTCCAGAACCTAACATGATTTTCAAATTGCAGAATGGTACAAAGTTCCCAAGGAGGGCATCTGGGGCCCCGGTTCTGGAACACTTAATGGAAGTGATTTTTAAAGGGAAAATCTAGTCCTGATCAGGCAGTGCAGAAATTAGCTTGGAGAGAATATTTTTTCACAGAGGCCAATGCTCGTAAAACACAGGGCCAGATTTACAATGTTTTGGCGTAGGGCAGTGCCACAAGCCTTCTTGCTGCACTGCCCTGTATCAAAACAAAAGGGCAGGAATGCGCGGTATCTACGAGATACAGCGCATTCCTCTCCTTTTCCCCTGTGCTGGCGCACAAATTGCTGCCATGCACTAACGCAGGCACCCTTGGCACTATGGGGATTATTGCTTTTGTGCAGGAAGGGTTCCCTTCCTGCACAAAAACAGTTCCAAAAGGGGGTTTCCTCTTTCTGTGTGCTGCAGAATGCAGCACACATAGAAAGAGGAATAAACGGGGAGAAATAAGGATATTTCTTCCAGTTGTGTCACTTCTACATCACCCCTGGGGAGGCCTAAGGTTCTGATGCATTAACAGGTTTACAAAACCTTGTAAATCTGGGAATGTGTCATAATCTATGGGTGTTGCATGGGAACACCCACGCAACACCCATGGAAACGCCTCACAGACGCAAAGTAAGTCAAAGCAGCAACTTGCGCTGCGCTGCCTTACTTCATACGCCGGCAACATCTAACTGATCCTCTCCCTGTCTGAGGACTCTGCTCAACCAAGAGGAATTTCCACAATGGGATGAAAGCAGTCGCTGCCTGGAACAACTCCTGGTGGCCCACCACTGTGGGTGACACCCCACGCCCACTGACCATGTGTGCAACCTGGGTATCATCCTGGACTCTTCTCTAGCCATGACCAGCCAAGTTAACAGACATCTCTGTTCCTCCTACCTACCCTTCCAGCCATCCCAAAGATCTGGAAAAGTACAGCAGGAGGAAGATCCTTCTCCTACCTAGCAGCCCAGACATGGAACACACTACCCCTGAAGCTCAGGTGGACCGCATGACCAAAGCGGTTCAGGAAGGACCTCAAGACCTGGGTCTTCAACTGAGCAACACGCCTACATTCAGTGCCTTGAGACTCTATGGGTGATTAACCGTACTGTACAAATCCATGATTGATTGATTGATATCTACAAGGCCATGTAAAGACACACAAAGAGGCTTTGCATGGCCTTGTAGACATGAGTCAGCAGGCTGCGCTGCCAATGCTTAAAAAAAACTGACGCATCAGTGGCACAGGCCGCTTGCATATCTGGGCCACAATATTCCAGACATACAATGCATTATAGAGTATACTTGTCAGAGATCTTTGAGCTTAGCTACATTAGTTCACTTGTCTCTAAGCAGAGAAATGTTGAGCTATTTCTAATGCTATCTTCTAAAGCAATTAATAAGGGTTTCGTTTTGATAATATAGATAATGTGTTCTTCACATTAATGTGACCAATAACTATGTGAAACACATATATTATGGACTTTTCCTGGATGGTAATTTAATTTAATGCACTGCTGGTCCAGGAGACAGTGTGCACTATGCACAAGAGAAATCGTCAAACTTGAAGATATTAAATATGTTTAAATCAGTTGCAGCCTCTGACTATTAAGCAGCTGCTATCCCCAAAATAGTAGACATTAGATTAGTCAGTTCTGGAAAGTGGCTGGGCATGGCCAGGAATGAGCTGTTGAAACCAATATTGGATAGTGAAGGCATTGTTGTGACGGCTGTGATCCTGTCAGGACTCTCTTGTTGAGAGAAAATGTACCATAAAAACTAGAGTATTTCTCTTGAGCTCGTAATTTTCACATGTATGGGGAGATGTGCCTCCTTTAAAATAATATAGGCTTGCACATAATTGTCACCATTTACTGCCTATTATAAGCCTAGCATCAAAAAGTAATTGCTGTAATTGAAATAAAAATAGCAATTCTTTTTTTTAATTGGGGTATTCTGAAACTAACATCAAACACCAGTGGAGCACTGTCCACAGCGGCCAGATACATAGACAACTTGTGAGAATAAGCAGATGCTCAGTTGAACTGACAATGTGTGTACAAATACAGAAGGGTTTAGACACCAAGAGTATTTTTTTGCACCTGTAAAGGTCCAGGTGACTGGCAAATATAGTCATATAGGGAGATGTCCCTTCAAGTTCAAGTTGATGATACGTTTTTATTGAGATCCATTATACGGAATACTTCAAGATCAATGAGCTTGTTATTCATTGATGTGAGGTGGCAAGCGCTGTTTTTCCTGGCTGGTGATTATTGGTTGGCACTAATGTATACAGATACTAATTTGACCATCTGGGTTCTTGAAGCCAGGAATTATGGGCTCCAAGATGAGCGGGTTGAGGCTTGACACTCTTGCATAAGAAGAATATAAATCTCCACTCGTGCATGAATATTGAAGGGAACTTCTCTTTACAGTTGGGCTACTGTTTGGCATAATGTAGTGCCACGCATTTACCTTTTTCAACGCTGCCAGACTGTTTTGTAAAACTTTTTTCCATGTCACGTGCAGTGACCTTTGAGACATTTGAAAACAGGTGATAAATAATGTGTAACAGATCCAACTGAGCAGCAGATAAGAAATGAAGTGGTATTGCATGTCCCCAGTAGTGTCTATAACATAAATGTCAAAATTGCTTCGTGCGTGCAAACCCTATTTGAAACAGGCGCATAGCTAGATTTGTGTGCTTGGCACAGTGTGTGAACCAATTTTGTAGAAACTTTAATATTATTCTACACAAGGTGGTTTCCCTTTGGAAACCTTGAGCGACTCTTTTGTGCACTTAAGGCATAAGGCACCTTAGGCAACCCAGGCTGTGGCACCCATCGTCTAGTCTGCCGAGAAGCTGCCCTTCTCCCCTTTGAAATGAATTGTAAGACTAGATGTTATGCATCCTACGCCTGCCTCTGGTCTAATGCCATAGGAACGTATGCTAAGATCCGATGCCCGGGCTGCTGTGGAAGTTCTGACGAGGGCTCATTTTAAATTATCACCACTGGAGAGGCATTTCTTATCCTTCAAACTATTATTTTGTTAGGAACATGGGCCAGACTTGCACCAGCCAACTGGTGTGCTCTCAGCATGATGCCTCTAATACACAGTAGGGGCTTAGAATGTTGTGTCTAACGCTATTTGCAGATGAATTGCATTGCTTTGGAAAGTGGCAAATGGGTAGTAACAAGATCACATCTAGCTTGGTCTTCGCACGATCATGCCAATCTGGAAGGGAATTATTTTAATAACTGCCAGTGCCTTTTGCTATTGACAGTGCACGTTTCTCTATGTGGAAACAAATGCATATTATATTCTTTATAGAAGATTGTCTCTTTATAGTAAATTTTGTTGGCAACTGTCCATTCAGCTACCTATCTGTTTTTGTGACAGCTATGTAGAGTACCTCTTAATCACTGAGAAGTGCAGAAAGTTGAAAGCATACCACTGCTACTGAAAAGTGCTGGTGCTGTCGCAAATTAAAGATGTGCGGAACTCAGCACTGGTCAGTAATTGTTTATTTAAAGCTCTTTATTGACCTCTTCCATATCTGTACTATTACCACTAACTTCATAGTGAACAATACTATTATAATTAGCCTCTATTTCATATAATACCGTTATTAATCAAATCATATGTATCATCTACTTAAAATGGTTTGTGTCCTGTTGCAAAACGTTTTCCCAGAATTGTCCTCCTTTAGACCCAAGATGAAACAGCATTATTTTGTTAACAGCAATGCATTTGGTAGCAATGTATCTGGTAGAATGTACAGTCAGGTACTGTAATCAGGAACTTGAGTACAATGACCAGAACTATGATGAAAGAAACAACCACTGTTTAGGTAAACTGATCAGAAATTGTGTTTAACAGGAGGACCAGGGGCATTATGAGACATTGTGAACAGCAATATATTAGGCAATGGCCAGCAGTCGATAACATGTTCAGAATGTCTTCTTTTTGTAACTGGGGCCACCGGCCTGGCGGGTGCATAATAGGAACTGGTCAGCACACTGGGGAAGTTTGGCCCACTATAAGAATTTACAGTCAAGCTGTGAAGAATTATTGGGCTTTATTCTGTTCCCTAAAGTGGAGCAGAGAAGAAAGAGGTAATATCTAATGCTCTTTCTGTGGCCTCAGACAAACTCAATGGGCAGTTAAAGAGTGAGAATGACATGAAGGGTTGAAGAAGCTTCAGGTGGAATATAGCATAGCAGGGGCACGTGTTGAAACAGAGCTCCTAAGATCGCTCTGCCTATGGCTCCTGCTTGGTTGTATAATGAAATTTCGATCACAAAAATATTGTGGTTTAAAAACATTTTTCCAAAATATTGACAACCAAAATATCGATTTTACATACATATAATGTAAATCATAAGAATATTGACTACATAAATCAGAACTAACATACCAACATTGCATTGGTAAGAATATGTATTTATTTGTAACTAGTGCCATTATAGGTAAAAAAAAACTTTCCATTAATTAAAAAGGTAATTTTTTCAAAAACCCATAACAAAAATATAAAAAACAATTTGTTAACTTTTAAATACTGTAATTCTTAAAAGTACAGGAAACTTGAAGAAAATATTATTAACACACTATAATTTTAAATTTATAAAAAATCTAATTATAACTTATAAAATAAATACATTTATTTTACAAATACAAGTCTATATTAAAAATATAACAATCATATTAAATAATAAAAAACTATTTAAATATTCCGCCAAAAAAAATGGATGGACTGAATATTGTTAAAAAAGTAATGTTATTAAATGTTAACTCACATAATAACATTCTAAATAACAAATTGTTAAAGGAAATAAAGAAAGGGAATAATTTTATAAATATAATATTTACATGAAATATCCTCATAAAATTCCAGAATTAAATGGAAAATAGTAACCTAATTCCACGCTAAAACATTTAGAAAAAATTAACAAATAAAACATTGGGGAAATACATACATTGAGGGCCTCATTATGACCCTGGTGGTCTTAAGGCCACCAGAGCCTCGGTGGCGGTCAGACCGCCGCCAATGTGGTGGTCCGACATCCACAATTACAACCTAAGTGGTTGCACCACGGTTGAACTGCCAGCACCGCAACTTCTCCTCCACTGGAGGGGCTGACGGTGCTAGTGGTGCTAGCGGTCCTAATCTGCCAGGGCAGTGCTGCGAGGATTACGACCCCGGCCAGCTTTTACATGGCGGTATCACCACCATGTAAAGCCTGGCGGAGACGGGGGTTCAGGAGGCCCCACGGGGCCCCTGCATTGCCCATGCACTTGGCATGGGCAGTGCAGAGGCCCCCCGACCAGCCCCATCATGCTTTTCACTGTCTGCTTTGCTTAGAGTGAAAGGCGTGACAGGTGCTGATGCACCCTATGCACCGCAACATTGCCGCCGGCTCAATTATGAGCAGGCATCAATGTTGTGGGTTGTTTCCTGCTGGCCCAACAGGTGGAAACCCAGCAGGAAACTCAGAGTAGGGGCTGAGGAAAGGGGACTGCACCGGCACTACCCTGACCGTGGGACTTCTGCGGATAGCCTTTTCCATCCGCTGAAGTCCTAATTAGCACCCAAGTGTGTGTGCGGGGTGTCATATTTATTCCAGTCATACAAATATTGTGAAAAGAGTGCACTTGCGGGGTAGGGATAATAAATGCTTGTCTATTTTTAGTTTACGAAACGTGGTAAAGTGCATAAATTAGGCAGAGGGATGAGACAGTGTTCCTTTTTTAACTCCAGTTTAAAAACAGGGGGAAAGTGCATACAAGGTAGAGAGGGCAGATTTACTTTTGTAACTCCAGCTAAGCAAACATTGGGAACAAATGCTTACATGGGAGAAGGTGGGGTGGGAACTATCTCGATCACTCCACACCAATAAAAACATTGGTGAAGGTTCATACATGGGATGGGGTAATTTACTATTATAACTCCTGTATAACAAACTCGTGCAAAGTGATTATATTAGGAGGGGTGCAGATTGACTATTCTAACTCTAGGATATTAAATATTAGGAAAGTGCATAAATATGAGCCTTGGAAGTGTGTGTGTGTTGGGGGGGGGGTCACGTTTCTAACTCTGGTCCAACAAATGTTATGGAAAGAGCGTGCATGGGTTGAGACAGTCTAATTTATTATTCTTATTCCAACCTAAAAAACATTGGGTAAGGTGCATATACTTTGAGGTCCAGATTCACATCACCCAAATATTATTAACATCCATTTAAATTGAGTTATGGCATACATTAAAAAATGAAAATCCTAAAGATCAGTAACATTAAAAAAAACTGAAAAAAATATTTGTCAAATTTGTAGAAATTTAAAATAGCCATTAAATATTTAAAGTATTAAAAAAATCTAACGCCCTGGGCATGGACAGTGTAGGGGTCCCCGGTGGCCCTGTGTGCTTGTTCTCCGCCAGCCTTTTAATGGCAGTCGGACCGCCATGAAAAGGCTGACGGAGAACAAGGTTGTAATCAGCAGGGTGGCACTGAGTTCACAGCCGCCCTGCCTGATTACAACTAGGACCTTTATCAGCCAGTTGGGATCACTGATCCTGGTGGGGACAGCAGTATGTTGGCGGGTCTGCCCGCCAACCTCATAATGTGATGATCAGACCTCCACCGCCGCGGCGGTCCTCACAGTAAGGCCCCAAGTGATTTTCCCAGAATCATACAATGGTGAACTGAGGCTGGAACTTCATTCCTGTCCCACAGTTGCAAAGTGACCTGCCACTAGGCCACATGCCGTACCAATTAGGTTGACTTCAATCTGAAAGAGGAGCACAAAAACACAGTTGCAAAACCAGAAAGGAGACTGTTGGCACGTTTCGTGTTTGGCTTCAGTGTGTACAAATTAAAAGCTTGTCTTTGTGCCAGATATGTGATAGAGCTGCAGGGGGCATGAACAAAGAGCAGACAGATGTGTATCTAAATTGCTCCTTTTATGAACCATTACATAATGAGGACTGTATGTGCAAAAAACAAATCAGATGTTATGGAAAAGCCCATGGATAAATGAGGTTCACTATGCAGCCAGGCACATATAGCAGACCTTGCAATCTCCATAAGCAGTTAGATTGAGAAGCTTGGGAATATGTTCCCTTTTAAATGGGAAGAATGAAAACACACAACTGACAAAGGGAAGGGAGACGGATAACATGGCTGCTGAAGAGTTTTTATGGGCTGCACTGCCTACAATTAAAAGTTTATTTTTATGCTAGAATTGCTGGGACAGCCACCTTTGGCGTGACAACAAAAGGCAGATCCTTATCCAAATTAAATACCCCAAGGAGTGGAAGACAGCAGAAGCCATGACCGGTATAAGCATCTGCACATAACTCATGCTTAATACCAGCATAGCAAACTTCAAATTGTTGGCCCATGCAGGCCACTCTACCTCAACACTAAGAGAGCAAGCGGCATGTGTGGGAGGCACCTGCTCGAAGTCTGTGTCCTGTTGCAACCCCCATAGATGCTCCTCCTTCTGCTCTGCTATTAAGAAAGTGAGTGACTGTTTTAGCTGCTTGTGATTTAAAGCCAATGCTAAAGAATGGTCTCTCACTCATATGATGCAGGCAGTGACTTGAGCAGACATGTATGCGCTCCGTAATAGCTGTGAACGCTTGCGGAAGATCAGCGGCGCACCCTGCACCCTAAAGTGAGCACAGCCCCAATCCTTTAAAAATAACTCCCATTTCTTTGAGAAAAGATAAAACAATTATTTCAAAAGGTATTAACACCAATTAAAACTAAAATAATTAATTTCCAAATAAATTCCAATTTCCACTCAATCCTTAAAATGAAAATAAAATGTAAAATGTTAAAAAATAAACACTTCACATATTAATCACTAACATAATAATCACTTAAATATAAGTCATATATACTCACAACAACACTACCTGCCCAATACCTCAATAAACCCAACAACCCGAAATAAAAGTAATTTATAATTCTGCAAATTAGTAAGCATTAAAATATTAAATAACATTTTAAATGTCTAAAATAATTAACCTATAAATCAATTAAGATGAATTAATATATAACCAGAAAAACTTACCCACCCAAGCTCCCTATGAACCTAACTCATAAAGAAAATAATATAACCTAGATTTATAAGAATGAAAATAAAATACAGGTGTAAAATAACATTGAAATAAACAATATTGTAACTTTAGCTATTACAGTAAAACAGTGAAAGAAGGTAAACTTACCTTTGATATTTTGGATCCACAATATTTTGCAATTATGATATTTTGACCATGATACTATGGTAGGTTGATATTTTGAGTTAATTGGCGATATTTAGATGAAGTCAAACGAGAGATTCGGTTTTACAGTTGACTAAATAATAATGTTTTCATTTCTCTCTAAACTCCGGGTCAACGTAGGTGAATAAATATTCACCGTAATGTATTCCAGGCACAAGATGCAAGGTTTTTCTGGTACAATTTATTTTCTTTCTGTCTTTGAAAATGCATTTTTCTTTTCAGCTAAATATCTTCTCTGGTTCCTCTGTTGGGGATTGCTAAATTGTTATTTACAGCTATCTTATAGTTTTCTATCTCTAATGAAAAGTAGTCATGTTTTTTATGTTGGCCACAGTACACAATTTGCTAAAAATGAAAAAAAGAGGTGCAAAGACCAAAGTTTTTCCAAGGAGCCCATCCCCTGTGCAGGTGAATGTCAGTGTTGCCAATAACAAAGCTGTGTAATCTTGATTCCATCTCATGCCTTTTTCTTCCACAACTCTTCAAGTAAGGGAGGAAGGGGGTCACAGTAACCCAATAAGTTAAAAGAATAAGGGGAATTTTCACATACCTTGTGTACTCAAAATATCAGGCTGCCAGTTGCTTTGTGCAAGAGGAGCTCACATGCACTGCACATTTTGTCTCCTGGGGCCATACTATACAGTGTGCCTTGGGGAATAACAGGCATGTGCGCTTGCTTTGTACGCCCCAGCGGCACAATGGTATTACAGAAGGGGCCGCAGAAGCTTGTGTGCCCCTTCTGTAATACTGAAAGTGCTGGTGCTATCATGAGATGGCGTGCCCTGATTTGCATGGGGGCATGGCTTAGAAGCAGTATTTCACTCTTTGTAGTTTGGCACACAATCCTTGTTTGCACCAAGGGCACTACTTGAAAGATGGCCGTATGCATAATACCCTGAGTTCACTTAGAAAGAAGGTCACAGTCCAGTCTGTGAGGCCTGCAAGGTGTTTTTCACTCGTAATTGGCGTGGATGTGATGGGAGCAGCAGTCTCCAAGAGATAACCCATGCAGAGCATTGACTTGTGTTTTTTTTGAGTGGGTCTTTTATGTCATTAGCAGGCCTTCAGTAACTGATGTCATCACAGGTAGGACCAGCACCCACAGCCAGATGAGATGTGGGCTTGATTGGGGTGAGCAAGAAACAAAGAAGTGCAGCGATGAGGGTGTTTCTGTTTTAGATTTATTCACACGTTTTAGCTCAGAATTGACAATTGTTTTCCTTTAAAGTTGAAATCTTTAGTTGTTTACCAAGGATGTTTCTAAAATAGTAGTCCTCTGAGACACTTACAAGGACCAGCGGTGTCCCTTACTTTTGGGTCGGTCTTAGATATTTGTTTTGTAATTTAGGTTTATAAATAAATGTCAGTGGATGTGCAATACACGGGTTCTCCATTTAACCCTCTTCAACCTCAGAGGAAGGCTAGTTGTGTCCCAAGTGAATCGATGATAGATGTCCAGCAGCCATTCGATTCCTTAGGGTATCATTTTTCATTTACAGCATCAATTTATTACCCATTCACGTGCAGTGCATAGTTTTCAAGAGTTTCCTTCTTCTTCTGGGAGGCTGGTAAGAGGCTGGATCGTTCCTCCACATATCTTTGCCTGCTTCACTTGATGACCTAACAGTGATGGTGTGTTTAATGTAAGATTATTTCATAATTTCTTTCAAGGGAGAGGAGAGGATGACAACTGGCGGGCCTTGGTCTTTCTGAAGTGAGAGCTTAGACAACAAACAGGTGGGTTCAGTTGGTTCTGGAAAGATCTTGTTGGGGTCAGTTTGAAGGTCTAGTAGAAGAGAGCTAAAAAAGAATGATCCTTTTTGGATGAACTTTAAGCCCAGTTGTTTGTCTTTTTTCCCCCCCAGTGGATGCCATTAGGCTGTGTTGAGCAAATTATACAGCTGCATTATTTTTGTGTAGGTACCTACTTCCTAACAGTATGCTCTTATTCTGTGTATGCAGAGTGAATGTCATTCCACACCTGCCATTTAGATGGCTGAATAACTTGTGCCTATGTTAGTTGCCAGTGCTTAATTTATGACTAAACCCAAGTTTTCTTTAAAACCTTCACTATACTGTTTTATAAAGCAACTCCATAACAAAGGCATCACATGATATGTACGCAACATAAATGCTTTTTGGGTGCAATCACTACTGTATCAAATATAGTAATTAATATAGAGACATGGACCAGGTCTATACAGCAATTGACCGTCATTCAACAGGTGGTCATTCAATAATATTATTTCCCAAAGACCTAAGGGGATGTGACGTTGCCAGCTTCTGACTGCCATGAGTCCAAGTCTGTATCTGTGTCTTCATGTGTGTTAAAAGTGTCCAACATCGTTCCCCATGCCATTAGGTCTCCTTCAAGCTTATTGTCTATGCGAGAAAGTCCCATGTGCTGTTCCTCTGCTACTGCTCACTCCAGGATATCCTGTATCCACAGGGCTTCACATGGGACCTGTGTTCCCATCCATTCCATCACTGCCCTATGTTTCCAGTAATAATGCCAGTGGCCAAAATAAATATGCAATCCTACAGCCTTTGGGGTACCGGATTCCTCCCGGTAAGCATGCCGTCAGTGTATGCGGAATATCAATCCCAGACTTGTTTAAGAGAACATGGGGTTCCAGGAAACTGTTCCCACCCGACAGAGCTCTGGTTTCCTATGAAGGTAGGAGGATAGAACTTGAGGGTTTCATTGAAGATGTTTTGGAATTCAAGGGGCGCAAGATCCGGGGAAAAGTGAATGTTGCAGTCAAGGGTCACAACATTTTAGGTTGGTTTCATGAAGGCCTCTTTGGTATGGTGCTGAGACCGGGTACCAGCGAACAAGTAATGGTGGTTAAAGACTATAGCGATTTAAATCTGCAAACCCTCCATATGATGTTCCCTAGTGTGTTTGAGAAACAATTAGGACGTATTAAGGGCTTCAAACATAGAATCAAAATTAAAAAGGGCGCCATTCCCATTAAGCACAAATTGAGAGCGATCCCTTTAAGCTTGAGGGAGGACCTCAAGTTGGAGTTGGAAAAATTACAATTGTCTGGGGTAATTGAGCCGGTTGAGTCTAGCTTGTGGTTGTCCCCAATTGTAGTCGCTCACAAGTGCAATTGCGAGATGCGCTTATGTGTTGACTTAAGGAGTCTGAACAAAGATATTTGGGTTGACTCTTTTCCGTTACCCAGAATTAATGATTTGTTAGAGAAACTCAGTGGTGCGGTGTGGTTTTCAAAAATTGACTTGGCTTCGGCATACCACCAAGTTGTCCTTGAAGAAGACTGTAGACATTATAGGGCTTTCAACATGCCTTTTCGTACTTTCTAATTTCGCAGGATGCCCTTTTGTCTTGCTTCAGTAGCCTCAGTTTTCCAGCGCATCATGTCACAACTGCTGAGGGAAGTTGAAGGTGTCCTGGTGTTCCAGGATGATGTACTTATTTTTGCCAAACAATTAACGGAAGACGACACAGTGCTAAGGCTGGTCCTACAGGTTTTTGAGGAGAATGGGGTGGTTGTAAAAGATGACAAGTGTGAGTTTTGGAAGAAGGAGATTGAGTTTTTGGGGAGTTTTGGAAGAATGAGATTGAGTTTTTGGGGCACGTTGTTTCGTCGGAGGGCATCAAACCGAGACCTGGGTTAGTTGATGCTGTTCGTAATCGTCCCCCCCAAAAAAATAAGGACAAGCTGCGCTCTTTTGAAGGATTACATGAGTTTTATTCCAGGTTTATTCCTAATTACGTCTCCAAGATGAAATGTTTGTCTAATATGTTGAAGAACAGTGTTGCATTCATGTGGGACAAGGATTGTCAAGACATGTTTGAGTTGGTGAAATCTGAAATGACCAATGCTAAAGCACTACGTTCATACGATCTCTTATTAACATGTAAAATAATGGTTGATGCCAGCAAGTCTGGGTTGGGTGCTGTTCTAGTCCAAGATACTAAACAAGGCGAAGCCACCATCAGTTATGCATCTAGAGTGTTGAGAGAAGCAGAGTTGAATTACTCGGTAATAGAGAAGGAGTTGTTGGCGTGAGTCTGGGCAAGCGAAAAGTTCAGAAGTTATGTGTGGGGCAGAAGGTTTGTTATTGTGACGGATCACAAACCGCTACTTTACATTCTCAGTGGTGATAAAACCAATTATACCGCGTATTGCTCGACTCACTACTAAATTGTTGCAGTACGACGTAGAGGTTAAGTTTTTACTTGGTAAACTCAATGTAAGAGCTGGTTTCTTCTCTAGATTACCTATTGAAGAGTTGGTTGATTTTGATTCTGAGGATGATAGAGAGGATTATTTTGTTGCCAGTGTGGATCTTCCAGTGTCCAAGGGCTATAACAAAACTGATTGGGAGATGGCGTTTCTAAATGATCCGGTTTTGGCCCAAGTTAAAGAATTTGTGACCAATGGGTGGCCGAAAGAGAAGAATGTTTCCTTACCGTTACAACCGTTTTGTAAAGTTGCGGATGAAATTTTAATAGAAGATCAGATACTCTTGAGGGGTGAGAGGTGTATCCCTCCATACGGTATTCGTTCTGTTTTGATAAATTCGGCACATGAGGGACATTTTGGAGCGACTATGACCAAAAGGAGGTTAAGGGAGAATTATTGGTGGCCATCTATGGATAAAGATGTTGATGTAGTGGTCAAAGAGTGTGTGATTTGTAATTCTGCTGAGAAGGGGCTGAAAGTATGTACTCCGCCTTTGCACCCTACTGAGGTTCTGGAAAGGCAGTGGTCAAAGTTAGGCATTGACATGATTGGGCCATTTAATTTTCTCCCTCACAATCTGCGATATGCTTTTGTCCTTATGGATTACCACAATAGATGGCCATAGGTTTCTTTTTGAGCTACTCCATCAGCGACCAATGCAGTTAAATTCCTTAAAGAGACTTTCATGCGCGAGGGCTTTCCGGAAGCCATTATTTCTGACAATTGGGTGCAATTTGTTCATTCTGAAATGGAGGACTTCTTAAAGCAATCTGACATTAAACACTTGAGAAGTTCTTTATATCATCCCCAGACCAATTGTTTGGTCGAAAGAATTAATAGGGTGGTTGGGGATTGTATAAAATGGGCTAGACACAATAATTATGACATCCTTGAGGCGGTTAGCACCATGTTGTGGGTTTATCGTTCCACACCTCATTCATTAACCAATGTGTCACTTTTTGAAGCATTAAGAGGTCGTAAACCAACTTCCGTTCTGTTTCCATCCTGGTTAGCAAGTTCTTTGAAAAACAAAGGATAGAGTGGAAGGAAGAGTGTGGTCAGGTGGGAAAGGGTGGTGTCAGGACAAGAACGGATGAAAAAGAGGTACGATGCGATCAAAGCCACCAAGTTGTGTTTGATTTGCCCCGGAGATCTAGTGCGTATAAAAAAAGTATGGGCCGTATTTATACTTTTTGACGCAAAACTGCGCTAACGCAGTTTTGCGTCAAAAAAATTTGCGTCGGCTAACGCCATTCTGAAGCGCCATGCGGGCGCCGTATTTATTGAATGGCGTTAGCCGGCGCTAGCAGACCGGCGCTGCCTGGTGTGCGTGGAAAAAAACCACGTACACCAGACAGCGCCGGCGTAGGGGGAAAATGGCGTATGGGCGTCTTAAAATGGGGCAAGTCAGGTTGCGTCGAAAAAATCGTCGTAACCCGACTTGCGCCATTTTTTTTCGACGCCCATCCCCCATCAACATGACTCCTATCATTGTAAAGATAGGAGTCATGCCCCCTTGCCCAATGGCCATGCCCAGGGGACTTATGTCCCCTGGGCATGGTCATTGGGCATAGTGGCATGTAGGGGGGCACAAATCAGGCCCCCCTATGCCACAAAAATTAAAAAAAAAAATACTTACCTGAACTTACCTTAATGTCCATGGGATGGGTCCCTCCGTCCTTGGGTGTCCTCCTGGGGTGGGCAAGGGTGGCAGGGGGGGTCCCTGGGGGCAGGGGAGGGCACTCTGGGCTCATTTTGAGCCCACTTGTCCCTTAACGCCATCCCTGACCCAGGCGTTAAAAAGCGGCGCAAATGCGCCGTTTTTGGCCACGCCCACTCCCGGGCGTCTCTTTTGCCCGGGAGTATAAATACCACGTAAAGGCCTGGGAGTCATTTTTTAAGACGGGAACGCCTCCCTTGCATATCATTAACGCAAGGAAGGGGTTCACGCTAAAAAATGACGCACACTCCGGGCACTTTGGCGCCCGAAGCGTCTAACGCCAGAGTATAAATATGGCGTTAGTTGGCGTTAGTTCTGCGTCGAATTTGCGTCGAAAAAAACGACGCAAATTCGGCGCAACCAGAGTATAAATATGGCCCTATGTTTGTTAAAAAAGGTGATGCTAGTTTTGGAAAACCGGTCAGGGTGAGAAGAGTTTGTGGGAGTGTGATTATGGTTGATGGTGGTCGGTGGTGGAATGTATCCAAGGTTGTAAAGTTATCCGAGGACCCTGCTTCGAGTGCTAAGGGCGTGTGTGATAGCAGTAAGGAGAGTGAAGGAGGTTGTAGTGGAAACTCTATGATACGTGTTCAAGATTCGCATAAGTCCAGTACACAAAGATCTTCTTTGGACTGTGCAGAAGGATGTCTACACAGATCTTCCCGGGAAAAGTTTTTACCATGAAAACTAAGGCCTGATCAGTAATATCTTCCAGACTTAAGACTCTCTTTTATTTCTACGGAGTTCTTAAGTTTTTTTTTTTTTTTTAGAACTTGAGGGATATTTTCGTTACTCAGATATTTAGTTTTTTTTGTTTGTTGTTAATTCGTTTAAAAAAAAAAGAAGGGGGAGAGATGGTATGTTGTATATTGTATAATCGGAATGTGGAATGCGGGGCTCGGGGGTCGGAACGTGGAATGCGGACCTCGCGGGGTGGAATTTGGAATGGTGATTGCGGGAGGAGAGCGGCGGTTGGAGGGGTGCCAGCAACACGCTACGAAGGTGGCTCCTTGTTTATCTGCGAACAAACACAAAGTTATTCTTACCTTGCCTTGATGTGCTGGAAAACTGAGGCTGCTGAAGCAAGACCAAAGGGCATCCTGCGAAATTGGAAAGTACCAAAAGACGTGTTGAAAGCCATATAATGTCTAGGGTCTTCTTCAAGGACAACTTGGTGGTATGCCGAAGCCAAGGAAATTTTTGAAAACCACACTGCACCACTGAGTTTCTCGAACAAATCATTAATTCTGGGTAACGGAAAAGAGTCAACCCAAATCTCCTTGTTCAGACTCCTTGTTCAGAATCCTTAAGTCTACACATAAGCGCATCTCGCCACTGCGTTTGCGAGTGACTACAATTGGGGACAACCACAGGCTAGACTCAACCGGCACAATTACCCCAGACAATTGTAATTTTTCCAACTCCAACTTAAGGTCCTTCCTCAAGCTGAAAGGGATCGCTCTCAATTTGTGCTTAATGGGAATGGTGCCCTTTTTAATTTTAATTCTATGTTTGAAGCCCTTGATACATCCTAATTGTTTCTCAAACACACTAGGGAACATCATATGGAGGGTTTGCAGATTTAAACCACTATAGCCTTTAACTACCATTACTTGTTCGCTGGTACCATACCAAAGAGGCCTTCATGAAACCAACCTAAAATGGTGAGACCCTTGACTGCAACATACACTTTTCCCCGGATCTTGTTCCCCTTGAATTCCAAAACATCTTCAATGAAACCCTCAAGTTCTATCCTCCTACCTTCATGGGAAACCGGAGCTCTGTCGGGTGGAAACAGTTTCCTGGAACCCCATGTTCTCTTAAACAAGTCTGAAGTTATCATGGTGATACGTGCACCAGAGTCCACAAGTAGATGAAGAATTTTGCCACCCACACTAATATCCACATAAGGGTCCACACACTCCTCCGGATTCCCTGATAGAGCTTGTTCATCTGTGACCACTACAATTATATCACTGAACTCACTCTCCAAATATTGGTTTGATACCTCACTGGCTTCAGACACACTGTTAACTTTGACATTCTTGTTCCCAGCACTCTGACACACTCTAGCAAAGTGGCCTATACGGCTGCATTTGTGACACACCACATTCTCAGCTGGACAACCCTTAGAATCTTTTGCATGTGGAAAATTACCACATCTAAAACAAATATTGCTCCGTTTGAAAAATTGATTGTTGATGAGCTTTTGTTCTTTGCGTGTGTCGAGACAACGTTGACACTAGCTTTCTCTTCTTCCTTGCGTTGAGCCGAAAGTTCTTTAAGAGATGCTTGAGCCAGTTCAATACTCTTGGCCTGCTTGATCACATCTTCAAGTGAAGGATCCCCCATCGTAAGTAGTCTTTGCTGGATGTGTTTGTCACAACAATTCCCTATGAGTTGGTCCCTGACAAGCTGATCACGGAATGCGCCAAACTGACATTGTGCACACAATTTACGAAGAGCACTGACAAACTCATCAATAGAGTCACTTTGTAGCTGGACCCTCTTGAAGAATTTGTGGCATAATACAACAAGACTAGGCTGTTAGTCAAATTTCAGAACAGGTTTTTTAACTGTTTCCTGATATTCGTCCAATTCTTCGCCTTCCGCCG
Organism: Pleurodeles waltl; assembly: GCF_031143425.1. Taxonomy (NCBI): domain Eukaryota; kingdom Metazoa; phylum Chordata; class Amphibia; order Caudata; family Salamandridae; genus Pleurodeles; species Pleurodeles waltl. The sequence continues at coordinate 912,263,509 of NC_090448.1, read as the reverse complement.
CTTCGACATCAGGATTATGTTTCAACGTCTCTCGGCCTTCAAATCCTAGTGAGTGTAATAATAGAAACTTTTTCCTCTCGGGTCTGTAACGTTGTCAAAGGGGGCTTTACATATCACGGTCCTGACCACCTCCTCCTATAACTGCGCATTGTGTGTGATCAAGTAAGGTAGTGGAGTACCTGCACAACCTCCCCAGATTAATAAATATGGTAACAAGTTCCCTACTGTAGATCCCTGTAGAAGTCTTTTTCCCAATTATCCTCAGTTGTGAGCCATCCGGCTACATGTTGGAGATACGAAGCATAGTAATATAAGCGCATATCCCGAAGTGTCAAGTTGCCTTCCTCCACGTCCCTCTTCAGAACCTTGAGCGTGACCCTACTGTGCTTCCCCAACCAAAGTAAGGTTATTAGCAAACTGTCTAGGGTTTTAAAAACTGCTCTCAAAATAGAAACAATGTGTTTGGTATAATGTAAAGGCACCTGGGGAGAAAGACTATCTTAGCCACAGCCATGCGACCCATGAGCGATAAGGGACAGGTATTTCAAAAAGTGATCAAGTTGGTAAGTCCCTGAATTAATCTGTCAAAGTTTATCCATTAATGTTCCTCCTGCGACCCAGTGACCATAACACCCAGATTCCGAAAACCTTTCTCCTCCCACCAAAGCCCTACTGGTTGTAGGTGTTCCTGGGGCAGCCTTACTAGTTGTCCCATGGGGAACACTAATGTTTTAAGTAGGTTAATCCAGAGCTCTGATACACGACCAAAGGCCTCAATATGCTGCATCAATACAGATACAGCTTCAATGGGAGTATGGAGGTACACCAAGACATCATCAGCATAGAGTGAGATGAGGTGAGTGGTCCCGTGCACTAATATGCCCCAGGCTTCCAGTTCTTTCAGCAGCAGAATGGCCATGGGTATGCCGCCAAGGCGAATAACAGAGGCGATAAAGGACAGCCCTGATGGGTGCTGCGCTCTACCGACCAAGCTGCAGACACATCCCCTCCACTCGGACTCTGGCGGTGCGTCCCATATATAAAAGGCAGACAATGTAATCCCACTGTACCACATCAAATGCTTTTTCGATGTCAAGGACACCAGTGCTAGATCTTGATCCAAGTGTTCTGTCTCATGGTGAGCATGGGTGAGGCACCATAGATTAAATGTAATACTACGGGACGGCATAAACCCACACTGATATTCATGGAGCAAGAGATGGATTACATCTCACAAGCGCATTGCCAATACTTTACACAGGATTTTCACATCAATATTGATAATGGTTATAGGTCTATAAGAGGAAGGATCTTCCGGATCTCCCCCAGGTTTTGCCAGAAGGTTAATAACACCCTTGCGCATAGTCAGAGGCAGCACACCAATGGCATTTTCCTCCATGAAGACCCGTAGTATTTTCTCACCCAGGATCGTCAAGTACGCTTGATAAAATTCAGTGAGGAACCCATCGCTGCCGGATGCCTTAGCCCTATTGAGGCCATAGATTGCCGCCTTTAGTTCCTCCAACGTGGGAGCCTCATCCATGACCAGAGCATCGTCAGGTGAAAGAAATGACAAGGTTATGTTCATAAAGAATCTATCCCTTTCAGCCGTGTCCACTACCCCATCCTCCCTATGTACTGTATGGAAGTGAGTTTCTAGAGCTTGTAATATCGCCACGCGTCGTGTCAGGACAGTACCATGCCAGCAACCTGCCTGACTTGTCCTCTTCCCTATGCAGTCTCTGTCTGTAGGAGATGAGGGTATATTTATTCAATGAAGCCTATAGACCATGCAGGGCCCTTTGGGCTTGCAGCATGTCCACCCTGCTAGAGACGTTGCCTCACTCCTTTATAGGGCAGTCATTCTTGTTTCTTGTATACTAATGTCCGTGAGAAGTTGTCTTTTTACTCCACACATCCTACTGATGCAGGTACCCTGCAGAACATCCTTAGGTGCCTCCCATTCAGTAACCCCGGAACCAGTCGATCCCCAGTTACCATCTATGAATGTTTGAAGTGCTTCCCCCAAAGCTTCTCAGCAGGCAGTGTCCATTAACATATCTGGTGGCATATGCCAACTTCTATTGGCCTTCGCATTTGTGTCCCATTTCAAGGGAACCAGTGCTGGATTGTGATCTGACATGTATCTGCCCAGGTGTTGTGAGCCCCATAACAACTCAACATTGAGACCCGTAAAGAGGATCCAATCAAGGGGGCTGCAAGTATGGTGTGTCATTGAGTGATGGGTATGCCCGTGTCTGGGGGTGTAACATCTTCCAACCATCCAACAACCCCAAATTTCCCATTACTTGTGTTAAAGATTCCATTATTTCAGGTTTAGGACCCTCACCCCTCAGACAAAAGGAGACCCTTGGCTATCCAGAACAATCTTTGCAAAGCAGGGTAAAACTGTCTGCAGTCAACATTTGGAGCGTATGTCTTTAGAACTGAGCTGGGTTTACCAGTTAGCATGCCCTGCAGAAGAACATAGCAACCTTCAATATCTGTTTCACTGTAGGTATGACAGAAGGAGACCACCCACATCGCCACCTCTCTGGCATACGAGGAGTAGGTCTCAGAGTAGCTAGCTTCTGTACCTCTGCTCCCATTAGGTGGGTTTCCTAGAGACATGCTATTTGAATTTTATGACAGCGAAGGTAAGATTGGACATTATAGCGTTTTGTGTAATCACGCAGACCCTGGACATTCCAAGTGAGTATACGTATATCTTCGGTCATACTCATGTTTCACCCCTAACTAAGCATAGGTCTGTATCTCTGTGGATGGATTGTGAAAAGATGGTGGTTGCTCCAATAAAGCATTGGTTGAGATGTGTACCATGCCGTGTAAACACAACAACCAATATTGGAAATCAAAAATATAAAAAATAATAGTAACCATCCCCAACCCTGGAAAAACAGTAAAACATGGAAAAAGAACAGTACTGCCCATTCATTACTCACAATGCTGCCAGGACTATCAGCCTAAACCTACCCATCCCAAACTTGCCTGCCACTAATGTGGGAATGGCTCCCGCCAACCTTTCAACTCTCAAGAAATCCTGCTGCATTATGGCATATTTTCAGAAACGCGACAGCGGCAACAAACCGTAAAGGTAACTAGGCTCCAACCCAGTGGTGCATAAAATTAATCTCCCTGACGGAAAAAGATGTAGGGAAGAAAAGCACCAGATGTGGTACCAGCAATAGCAGCCCTGAGATCTTATACACCCAGGCCAAGAATATTCCCCACCTCCCCCACATTACTGAGTAGAAGCGTCAATTGTTGGTGGTATCATAGAGGGCTTTTCTGCTTTGTCCTGAGTATTAGCTCCGGGGAGGTTCGTACCAGGGTGCCATCATCTTGCACCAGGGTACACCCATTGTCTTCGGCTTCCAGCTCCTGGGTGTTGCACTCATTCAACCCCCCATGGAAACGCCAACTTCAATTATTTGCTCCCTGCCGAGGGTGAGTTGTAGCCTTCTGTAACTTCATCTTATCTCAGGGAGTCTGTCCCATACTTCTAGCCACTCCCACACCTCCACCAGCACATCAAAAAAGTGGGACCTACCCCCAGAAAGCACGTTGTGGCGGGATGGAAGGAGTAGCATATATTTAAGGCCCATTGAACACAACTTGTGTTTGACTTCCAGGAAGCCTTTTCGAGTGTCCTGTTCTTTGCGTGTATGGTTTGAGTACACTGAAATTCTGTGATTTTCATAGCATGGGTTTTCTGCCTCCTGCGCTGCATGCAATACACTGTCCCTGTCCTTATAGCTATGACCCTGGTATGGGAGGGACCACCAATGCTCAGTGTGCTCTCTTGATAGCAAAGATAGGTGAAAGGTCTTCTGGGATCTAGTACTCCAAGAACAGTTCTGTGTGAGCCCCTCCAAACACTTTGGGAATCCCAATGGGTGAAGGTTATTCCTCCGAGATCTCCCCTCTGCATCCTCAGCACAGGAGTCCAGGGGCCTTATTTATACTTTTTGGTGCAAACTGCACTAACGCAGTTTTGCACAAAAATGTTTTGCATCGGCTTGCACCATTTTTTAGCACCAGCTGGGCACCATATTTATGGAATGATGCAAGCCGGTGCCAAGGGTAGGCTAGCTTAAAAAAATATATGTTAGGCCGGTTAGAGTCAAATTAAATGACTCTAACCAGATTAGCGTCATTTTTTAACGCTATGGGGCATATTTATACTCTGTTTGCACAGAATTAGCGTCATTTTTTAAAACTCTAATTCGGTGCAAAACTAACTCCATATTTATACTTTGGTGGTAGACCCGTCTAGAGCCAAATTTATGGAGTTAAAGTAATTTTTTGCAAAGCAAAGCAAAGATGAGCCTCACTGCCCCCATACAGCATCACAGACGGATGCGGTTATATGTTAGGGTCATCGAACCGACCCCCTCACAGGTAGCAATGTCCGTGCACCAAATGCCTGCTCCCCAGCTTCATCCGCTTTAACTCACTGCAGCACACAGCTTTCCATTTGCAGGCCCAGGATATTAGGCCCCTGCTGACCACTCCACACCGGCCACAGCCATCGCCCTCATCTGGGCAGATTCTCACAAGGGGGGGCTTTGCGCGCCAGAGCCACCAAGTCGGCCCCCTCTTAGGCAGCAGCTTCCGCAGGCCTAGCAGTCTCACCTGGTGCACACCCCAGTGGCACACGACCCATCACTAGTAGGCCAGGGGCTTGGCACAGTCCCCGCCGACTGCTTCTCGGAGGCTGAAGCCGTCCTCCTCTCTCTAGTGCAGCACCAGACTGCAGGTTTCCTCCATCATGTGCAGTCATCACACGGCCTCTATCATCTGTGTTGGATGGCGCTCATGTGCCCACCGCCACCCGCTGTCCGCCCTGAGCCAGTCCCAGGACAGCCATGCGGTTGCCTACGGCTGCCCTCCTCCTCCGCTCCAAACAGCTCTCAGCCCTCAAGAGCATTCTCCACAGGGCATCACTGATAAGGATGATATTGCCCTGCAGTCAGACTGACTTGGCGGGTCAAGCAGTTATAGGATGATGTAGGATGAGTTGGGGTGGCTGCAGAGCTGTCTAGGAACATGTCCTGTAGGCCATCTTGCTTGGCCTCGCCCCGACTATACCTGAGTTAACGTTTCAAATGTTCCCCATTAATTCATGCGAGTTCATTTGGCAGAGTCATGCTTTTTGAGGAGCCACTGGGCCAGTATGGTTACTTCAGTCATGCAATAATATCCTGATTGAGATATGGGAATTCAAAATACATAGAGGTAAGTTTAGAAGCAGAGCTAGGAACATCTATTAGGGGTAGCAGCTATTACCCCTCTCTTATCTTTTGGTGCCCCTGCCGCGACTATTGGTATCCGTGGTCGCAGGAGTCATAGAGGAGCAGAAAGTGTCTATGAGCTACATTGCTTTAGAAGTCCTCTTATTTTGGCATTGTCCTAGTTCTTGATCTTTCTATAGCACCTTAGCAACAAACAGGAGGCTGTTGAGTATCTCAAATAGGTAGAGAAGAGAGGTAAGGGTTTTTTCTTTGGAAGATATTGGTGACAAAGGGTGAGTGGGAGTGGATAAGCGTTGTGATATTATTATTGACAAAGAATGAGTGATGTTGCTTTGACTGCCCCTTGTTATGTATAGAATACCCATCCATGAGCACCACCGCCTCTTCCTGTTTCCTTTGTGGATTTGGTCTGGTTCCAGCAATGGGATCAGGGTTGGTCCACATTTAAAGAAGAACTTTTATTCTCTCTTGGGGAAGTTAACTTTATTGTGTTTTGTTTTTAGGGAGCATAAAAGAACACCTGTATCTCATGGTTATGTGACTACCTCAGTTGACAGCTAACCCTTGCAGAGACCAGTTGTCTAACCCAAAAGGAAGCTACACCCGAATCTTATACCAGACAAGTGCCAGAACTGCCCCAAACACAATGTGGCTCAATTATGAGTTTTTGCTCTCTAGAGCCTTGGCAGTCATGTCCTACCTTACCATATATGCCTCTAAAAAGAAACTTGATATTCAGCATGAACATCTCTGACATCATAACCATAATTTTATTCATCTAATCTAACATGATTTTCTTTAGTAAAATTAAACTTTAAAGGAGGTGTAGCAAGACCAGAAAAGCACATCAAAAATATATTTTTTCAACCTTCTGAACTTTCTAACCATCTGAACATCACCATAGTCAGACAAGATAACATGCATCACATGGTCATCAAAGGTAGACACTGGGCATTGCCATTTCTTCCGTACTGACCTTAAAACACCACTTTTCAAAACCCCTGGACTAGGCAGCTGATGGTGCTATCCACTTTGATTTCCTGACTGTGCAGCCAATTCTGCTGCCTTCAGAAAATAGGCACCAACATTTACACCCACACATCCATGAGGATCTGCTTATAAAAACATGCTGTAACCTAAATACTAATAGACCATAAAAAACATCTAGTGTAAAATGACAAAAGAAGACCTTGTGACCCTAAAAACACTCTGCTCAACATTAATGGAACACATTACAGAACCAAGACAACGTTCTACACAAACTCACTGAGTGCAACCTACAACAGAAGCAAATCCCTCTTCTGTACCATCACATGTCCCGAGGACCTTCTACACCTGAGATCTCCAAAGTACATTACATTACACAAACAAGCACAACACAATTCACAATTGCTTCAATGAGAAGGCTGACAGAATCAGATAACACGTCCATGACACAATATCACTAGACGTCATCCCTCCAGTTATCTTCTACAGTCCTTGAAATTGGTTACACTTCAACACCAAACCACCGATGACCTGTCATGACTCCTCAACGCCTTCAAGACGGTAACACGAGAAGATAACATCATTGCATCATCAATAGCAAAGTGTATCATAGGAGAAAAACGTACACTACTTCTAAACACCATTGATGTGTACAAATGTGTGCTTTTGAAGAGTTGATATACAAATGCAGTGCACATCCATGCTCTTAAGTGTGCTTTAACACTGTCATTATTTTGTAGGAAAGAATTCACAGCTGCTGCTGCTTTTGTAGTTATTCTTTGCTTGTTCTGCTGCTGACTATACTGTGGCAAATCTGTGCCAAATCAGAAGACAGAAGGGTTATCTGTTGTGTTAGACAGGTATCACAGGCTGACAAAACAAACATTTCTTAACAAATGTAAGCTTCTTGTCTAAATCATTTATGTACCTTAAACAAAAGCTTACACATATTTAAAACATGATTTTTCCACCAGGATTAGACCTTTAGTAAATCATCTGTTTGGTCCCCAAATTGTAGCTTTATATTTGCAACTAGTACTCAGGAGGTCTACTGACAAACAAGGACAGACTCTGCTACAAACCCCTATTTATCACATAGTAAGGATACTCATTATATGCTGACAATAACCTGTAAATATCACTGATGCCAATGTAGCCCATGTTCATCAAGTGCTCACACTTATAACAAAGCATGCACAGCACTTTTCAAGTCACTGTCCGGATCATGAGAGTGAGAAACTATTTTTGAGCTTTGGGATTAAATCACAAGCAGAGTAAAAAGTATGTTCATCCACTCTCTTGGTAGCGCAGCAGAAGGAGGAGAATCTATGAGGGTTGCAACAGGGCTGGAATTCGAGCAGGCATCTCACAAACATGCCCCTTGCAGTATCGAGGAAGGCTGGCAGCGGCCCGCAGTCGTTTGTTAACCCAAATTGCCAATATTCAAATTAGACCAGGGATACAATCATTTAAAATTTACAAAACTAGCATTCCCTGGAGAATAACACGTCAATTTAACACACTTCCTAGAAGTGATGGGAATTTGAATATTGGCATATTTGGGTTAACACACACTAACAGAGTAACACGCCAATATACCCTGTGGCTTAGTATGGGAAATTGTTCTCTCTATGTCCATTTGGTTGCTTTTTTATTATTGGTTTCAGAACTGTCATTTATGTGTTGAACAACTGTCATTTATGTTTTGACCGTGGGTGTAAGGTTTGGTGTGTGGTTAAAAAATGTTTGTGAGCGTGTGTGTTTTTGTATGATGTTTTCGAGCTTATGGGTTTTGTAGGACTTTTTTTTAAATTAAAATATTTGCTGTGGTCCTCTGATTTCAACAGCACACAATGTATTGAGTGCGGGTAAGGTCTTAAACCACGAGTTGTAAACAATGCAGATGTTTACCATGCAAGCGTAACAATGCTTTGCCTTTTTCTGTGCCTTAACGACTCATGTGCCAAACTATGCATATGCGTGGTTAAGGCAGAAAAAGGCAGAGCTAAGTCTAGTGGATTGGGAGAGGGCGTGATGAGGTAAGTGGGACTGAGGCAGGCTTGGGGGGTGGATTAAGGGCTTGTTCAAGCTATTTTTTTGCATTGGTGCGGGGTGGGGGGTTTGGGAAAGGTTCGTTTTTAGGGCTTAGGGAGGGTGGGAGGACTGGATAGTTTATTTTTTAGGGGTGGGGTATTTTTTTTCAGAGCTTAGGGTGGGGGCGGGGAAGTTTATTTTTTAGGGGTGGGGGAAGGTTTAAAGATGGGCGGGAGGAGAGAAGGAAGGCTCGAGAGAGGACCTGGTGAGGTACGTGGGGTTGGATTTAATGCTTAGGTTGGGTGGAGGGTCGGGTAGTTTATTTTTTAGGGGCAGGGCTGGGTGTTTGGGGTCATTTTTCTTAGGGTTTAGGTTGGGTGGGGGTTGGGGTAGTTTATTGTTTAGGGGCAGGGCAGGGTGGGGAGGCAGAGTAGTTTATTTTTTAGGGGTGGGTCAGGTTTAAGGAAAGGCAAGAGGAGGGAGGAGAGAAGAGGAGGAAGGATCAGGAGAGGATGCGGTGAGGTAAGTGGGGCAGGGTTTGGGGTAGTTTTTAGCAGTGGGGTTGGATTTAGGCCTAAAGGTGGGTGGGCGGGTTGGGGAAGTTTATTTGTTAGAGGCGGGAATGGAGGGGGCCGGGATAGTATATTTTTTAGGGCTTAGTGGTGGATGGGGGGGGGGGGGTTGGGGTAGTTTACTTATTAGGGATGGAGGAAGGTTTTAGAGCTCAAGGTGGGTGGGGGTGTAGGGGTTGTTTATTTTTTAGGGGCAGGGGTTGGGGGATGGGTTAGTTTTTTTTAAAGGCTTAGGGTGGGTGGGGGGTCAGGTAGTTTAGTTATTAGGGGTGGAGGAAGGTTTTAGGGCTCCGGGCAGGTGGGGGTGCTGGGGTAGTTTAGTTTTTAGGGGGAGGGGTGGGGGCTTTGAGTAGTTTCTGTTAGGGCGTTTGGAGTAATTTAGTTATTAGGTGTGGTGGAACATTTTAAGGCTCAGGGCGGGTGGGGGTTGTTCTGGCCAGTTTGCGTATTAGGGGTTGGGTAGTTTTGGGCATCAGGATGGGTTGGGGTACTTTTTAGGTTAGGGGGGGGTTGTATGACAGAACCACGCATTCTGTTTCCACAAATTCCTTTACTAAGCATGCTTTTACAACCAAATTTGTTGAAAATGCATTTGTGAGAAAGGCATGCATGGAAAAGACATTGTCATGGTTCCGACTGCGTTGTTAAGGCATGCGTTGTTCTGGCGTGCGTGGTTCTGTCATACAACCATTGAATACATTGTTGAATGTTTATTGAAAACTCTAGAATTAAATATGAGTACACCACAATTTGAAGTCAGTGTTCCTATGTATAAAGGTTTCAGCAAATTAGGTCAGTATAGGCTTTTTTTGGTTTGCACAGCTTTCTAAAAGCGCCATTTTCAGAATTTTGATGAATAATCAAAGTGAATTAAAGAGTTTCTTCTTAAAAACAATTCATTTGAGTCTAAACATGATATATCTTCCCGCTCAAAATCCAAAGTTAGCACTTATTAACTGTATCGGGGTACTTTAGGGTTAGCCAATGGGAGAGAAAGACCTTACAGAAGTGAAAAACTACTTGTAAGCATTTTTCACTACCTGAACACGTACAAATTAGTAGCACATGTCCTACCTTTTAAATACAATGCCCCCTACCTTATGGGCCGTAAGGGCCTACCTTAAAGGTTAGTTATATGAACTAAAAAGGAAAGTTTAGGCTTGGCAAAATGTTCATTGTGCAAAGTCAACATGTCAGTTAAAAACTGCACTACAGGCTGCAATGGCATGCCCGAGACAACTTTTAAAGTGCTACATTAGTGGTTGACACACTGACCGCTGCAGGCCCATAAGTAGCATTCAATTTACAGGCCGTGGGTATATGTATTATTATACACTAGGGACTTATGAGTATATTAAATGTATCCTTCAGGTGTAGTCCAATTTTATGATGTTTTAGGGAGGTATTGAAAGTACTTTAGCACGGGTATGCTGTGGTAAAACACTAGGATGCACTGGTGGCAGGCACAAAGCAAAATCAATAGGCCTCTACAACATCTATTTGCTGATTTATGGCTTATCTTCTTTACAGGTAGCCATTCACTCTACTAATGCAAGCTGTTCAGCAAAGGGCCATACGCCTAGCTTCCATGTCAATGGGGTAGCTTTCTTTAGCTGAAGTGAAATTCTTAAGTCAGGTTTGTTTCAAATTATAAACGTCTGATCTTATTTGCTAATGGCATGTCAGTCACAATCTGTTTTCTTTTCCTGCACTGTTGATCTTACATTGCTCACTATGGTACATTGTGATGCTGGATTCCCAAAGTGATGTCACATTAGTGTCAGTGTCTTAGAGTAGTCTATTATAGTGCATTGCATGTTGGGATCTAGGGATGTGGCACTTGGATGCCCAATTCTTAAATCAATGTTTAAGTCTGATGTCATTATGTAATCAAATCGTATAATTTACTACAGTGAAAAAACAAGTGTGCTCTGTACAGTGCTTTAAATGGAAAAATAGAAGTGCAGGTACTCTGTAATAGAGTACCTGCTTGTTTCTGAGAAGTGCCGGTACTCTCCAATTAAAAGTATTACGTTTTTCTTGAGATATGCCGGTACTCTCCCTCTCAAAATAAAAAAGTGCCGGTACTCAGTACCGGTGAGTACCGGCCCATTTAAAGCACTGGCTCTGTAGATTATACTTTTGTTGTTCATGAATGCCCCTCCATCCACACTCTGATTGAGAGTGTTCATTAAAATGTCATAATGGTTCAACCTTGTGAATCCTATTGTTTTCTATAACTGGGGAATAAGGGCTACTTAATGGTTCATGTCAGACAGGTTTGTCTCTACATCACAGCATTGCCTTTAGAACTAATCTCATTAATCACAACCTTCGGTATTGAGGTTACATCATATGCCGACGACACACAATTGATTCTGTCATTGGATAAAGACTCTCTTTGCTCAGAGCTCAACTTTAAAAATTGCTTGACTGCAGTCATTCAGTGGATGCAAGCAAACCACCTCAAGCGCAACACTGATAAAGCGAAGCTCATGTTACTCAGGAAGTTCAACTCATTCGACCCCGTGCTTGGTGGCCCAATTTAACTCCAACACCCCCATCCCCTGTCATTAGAAACCTCGGAGTAAAATCTGATGCTTCCCTATCTTTCAAGCCACAAGCGACCACTTTGCCAGGAACGTGTTTCGGCCTCATCAAATCCTTGAAAAAGTTTTTCATCTACCTTCCAGTGGTGGCCAGAAAAACAGTAGCCTTTGCACATCTAGTTATGGACTACTGTAATAGTTTGTATGCAGGCTCTACCAAACTAACAATTCAGAAGCTACAGGTGGTTCAAAATCTGCTGCCAGACTGGTACTGAAACTCCCCTGTCATTCTTCTGCTTCTGCAGCCCTGAGAACGCTGCATTGGCTGCCAGTACATAAAAGGATTTTGTTTAAAATGCTCTTATTCGTGTTCAGAGCGTATAGAGCACTGGCCCCAAAATACCTAACTTCTAGAGCTACCCACCAAGCAGGGAATCACCTCCACAGACACCTTCGTTTCATTGAATCAGAAGCTATGTACAGACGGCTGCTTGAGACATGGCCTTTTGAAATTTTCGGTGTGCTTCGATTTTCGCTCATTCTCTAAGGTACAGAGTTCTGGTTACTCTGTTTTGGGAGCTATATCCTAATACCACTCAGCACCAGGATGCTACTCTGGGAGTGACAGTACGCTTTATAAATTATGTCATTCACTCATTCATTCAATTACATGGAGTAACTTTGAAAATGTGAAAAAAATGCTATTTTTTCCTTTGGTGAAAAACAAAATTTGAAGGTGGCAAAGACCACTGATTTTGGTAGCTGTGCTCCTCTGCAAAGTCAGTTTCTTGGCAGATTTTCTTGGCTGCAGTGCACAGATACCTTACACTGCCCCAACAGAGGTAACTATTAGAGGGAACATTGGCCCTGTTGTATTCTGAGGAGGGTCCCATTCATGACCTAGATGCTTGCTGTTTTAATCCTGTGCAGCAGTATGGTCTGAAACCATATTGGTCATCTTTTAGGATGGAATTGACGTGTACGTGTTTTTTTTTTGGGGGGGTGTTGAAATAACTTCTGCTTACTTAATGATGCTTTTGAGAAATGTTAGGAGCGGGTGTGGTCAAACCAATCTGGTGTCCTTTGGAAGGCTGCATGGCTATAAAAACTAGATTGACATTTTTGACCTTCAGCCTGTTGTTTCAATGAGTTGTTTGATGTGTTAGAAGATCGAATAGTACTTCACTCAAAGTCTTCCTGGAGGAAGCGTTGAGGAGTTTGAATTCCAGCAATAGATATCATTAGATTAGAGCAAGATCTATTCCACTTAACATCCATTGGTGTGTGGGTACTATTGCCAGTTCTTTCAGGGAGCTACAGTGGCAACCTTACCTGGCAGCTAAGATGAATCTGAGGTGCGTGCCCTCATTACAAGTCAGGTGTGAGTTGGAAGAGGTAGTGCATATTACCAGTACCAGTCAACATTGATCCAAATGGCTTCCCCGGAGTTTCTAAACTGCTGGAGGTGTAATGTAAGGGATTACAATAATAATTATGGGGTAAATTGAGAAACTGAGATATTATCTTAATTATCTTATTTATTTATTTTGAAAACAACCAATGATGATCATAAAATGGAAACAACCCCCACAAATGATACCAGAAACACAAATACACATATCACAGTTTTTAGTATATATGTTGCTATACTTTTATGTTATTTGCATTCAATGACCACACGGTAAACAATTGGTTTCTTAGCACTGCTCACCAAGGTCTGCATCTTTGCATGATTAGAGCGAAAAAGCCCGTTTGAAAAGCCAGATTTTTAAAGAGTGTTTAAAGGAAGGTAATTTTGTTGCTCTACGAACACTAAGAGAGTTCCAGAGCATGTGGGCACGGGCTATGAGCCCCCCACCCCCCCAAAAAAAAAACACACATTCCGAGATTTATCAAATGTAGGAACTGGCAGGAACATAATCAATGTTTTGATGATACCTAGCCAACCTTTTAGAAAATAAAGGTGACAGCAATATATTTAATGAAGGGTTTACAATAAAACTACAAAAATGTTACACAGTGTAGTTATTCTTTAGAAGGTTTATATTTAATGAAATGTTTACTTGTTTCCGTTCATTATTGTTCGTGCTCCCCACTACCTCATCCAGCAGGTCCTATTTTTATAATCTGCGACTGCAGACAAAGCACTTCCATAAAACTGATCTATGGTTTGACTCCATCCCATGCAAACACACCCACCAAGACTTACTTTATGGTGTAACTCCAAGCAATAGCTTCCTTGTAATTGCATCTACTACATGCATTTTTATAATGAGAAATGTACAAGAATTTGTTAAATGTTCACTTTATATGGCTAGAAACATGATGTTAGTAGGCAATCATTGCTTCACAAATAGAGTATGGAATTGTCTCCACGTGAGAAATGTATGTTGTAAGGCTGGTGACACCTGGAGCGTCAGAGAGATATTGTGACTGCTTTCTTAACATTCTCCTGGATACTCCCTGATAACTTCCCTTCACTAAACATCCAAATGTTCTTGTGCCCAAGGTCAGCCACTAATTACCAGGTGAGCACTTTCCTGCATCAAACTTTCCAGTGTCAAACTTCTTAGGTTCTAGGCTTTTTTCTAACTCCATGGTTGAACTCCAACCTTAATACATCTCTTCCTCCCAGCCTCTTGTGCAGGGCTTTGGAGCAACAGAATCTATAGTAGGAGTTAAAACAAACACCAGAAGAGTCACTTAAGAAGAAGGATTAAGGCAAGAAGAATGTTTTGCTGTATTCTTCCATATTTATAGGGGGCTATAAAAGCCCTTATGATCCGCTACTGGTTTTGGTACCGACAATCTTCTCACACACATACCTTCAAACTAGTGTCTGTTTGGAGCACTGCATTTGACTTTGTGATTTAAAATTTCATGACAGGAGTAGCTGAATGTTCCAGTGGTCCACAGCAGCAAAGTTAATTGAGTAGTGTTCACATTCAGATGCCCTCCTTCTTCGTGTCATCAGAAGATGTCTGCAATTACCTGAGCATGAAAATCAGCCTGAAAATGAGACAGAGAATGAGACTAAGAATGAAAATGAGAATGAGAGTGACAATGGAAATGATCTTGAAAAGCAGCAAACACAATGTTTCCTTCAGTTCATTGCAGTTTGCTTATTGTGATTACATCTGACCTGGGGATACCCTTTAATGTTGCCCTAGTTATCCACTCTCAGCCTGAAATGAGACAGATAGTGAGACTCATGATGACGGTGAGAGTGAAGATGGCAATGGAAGTAAGGCAACAAACAGACAATTTTCCATCATCTCATCCAAGTAGGGTTAGCATAGTGTACTTCTGATCATGTCATAAAAAATGTTTTTTTTATGCAAATCATAGGACTTCCTACCATATACCATTGAGTTACTATATTTCTTTACGCCTATTAAAAGCCAATGATTCCAGTAGTTAAAAACACTACAGCCGCTCTTCCTTGTAGGTTTTGGCAGCTGGCACTAAGGCCAAATATCAAGTATAGTGGCAATGGTAGACCCCCTCTGCAGAAGCTAGGAATATTTACCCCAATATGGTCATAATTAACCAGCCTTTAACACCAATTAAAAATGTAGCTGGGAATTGAATCTTCTCTGTTGACACTGTAAACAATACTTCTTGGTCCAATATGATAATAGTGTTTTGCAACAACTCGCACGTGAAAGAGGTACTCAACTCACACATGAAAGTGAGTACATAAGAGAAGCATTCAAGCTCATATATCCTACTAGACATTAATACTGTTGATAGAATTAAATGTGGGTTTGTGAATAAAATATTTAGTCATGCACAGTCCACCATCACTGTATTGGGGTACTGCTGATTTGTTGGAACACACATTTGAGAAGAAAAACATGAGTTAAAGACATATTGGTGACTCGGTGCTGCAGAAGTAGTGACATGTTTTTGTGAATATATTTGTATTTTGCATGTTTGACACTTTTGTAGGTCATCTCTGAATATGCAAAAAGGTTTGCACTCTGTATGTTGACCCAGCCTCGAATATAAACTTGAAGGAGATATTCTTCCCACGTACAGCTAAAATGATGACATGCTTAAAGCCTATGCTCTGTACACAGGCTGCAGGAGCCGGTCTTTTAAAGAACGACAGTTTGGCTTAATTTCTAATCTTTCTAACTTTGTCAGGAAAAGGCTTTACTGTTCGTAACATTAAGATACACAAGGATAATATAATAAACAAGTTACGTACTTGTAATTATAATTTCGCAGCTTGCAACGCTTGTATATTCACGTTTTGCACAATCCCTCTGTCTTGCGGTCGAATCCGGAAATGTCTTTGTTTTCCTCTAAACTTTGTTAGCTTTGAGGGTGGGAATTGACATAGACGAAACCCGTATGTGACGCTGACCGTAATCCCACAGTGCCAATGTGGGTGCCCATCATTTCAAATACTTTTCCGCCTTCCACAAACCTCCTTTAATGCGGAGGAGGAAGGTCGCATGTGAATATAGAAGAGTCTCAAGCTGTAAAACCATAATTAAAGTAACTGATTTATTTTGCATCCTGAAAGCTCTTCTAGATTCATATCCTTTGCACAGATTATGTAGTGGTATTACCTGTCATGTGGTTGTGGGCAGGAGAGGGAGTGGAAGTAAAGAATATTCTTTAGTACAGCCTGATCCACTTCCTCCTCTTTGAGTAAGTGTTATTCTACACCATAATGTTTTATTAAAGTATGCTGAGATGCCAATGTGGCTGTCATGCATATTTCCTGTACTGAGATGTTTGTCATAAAGATCATTATAGCCACTTTCTTCCTAGTAGAGTCTGCTCTTGGTTTGGTAGATGGAAACACACTTGGATAGTCTGTACAATCCACCAAGAAATAGCTTTCTTAGCTGCGGCCATCTCCAGAGACTGAATTGTATGCCCCGTAAAAAACTTTTTCTGAAGGTGTGGTGCTTGCATGTAGAATATGAATGCCATCCTGCAATCCAGTTTGGGTAGGACCTTTTATGCTATGTTTCCTAGTTTTTGGAAGAAAGCTGTTATGCTGATAGTCTGGTTTGTGTGAAAAGGTCAGATAACCTTTGGTAGGAATTTAGAATGAGTCCTCATTATTTCCTTATCCTTGCATATGGAGATTTAAGGTGCTTGTGCCATTAGTGCTTGTACTTCACTGACTCCCCTTAGTGATATAATTACTACTAGCAACACCATTTTCAATGTAAGCTGCCTGAGTGTGGCATTATGCATTGGTTCAAAAGGTGCTTTTATCAATCTTGCCAACACTAGGTTCAAATTCCATTGCGAAGGAGGTACCTTTTTGCACCTTCATGCACTTTTTGATCAGTGGAAGTGAGAAAATGTTTGTGTGTGTAGTCCTTTCAGGTAGGCTGCAACAGCTGAAAAATGCACCCTTAGTGAGGCATACAACAAGCTTACACTTTGTAAGATGTGTCAGGTTTTGGAAAATTAGTGGCCGATTTAGGAGCCCCTAGCGCCTTTTTGCACCACATTAGCGTCATTTAAAAAAAAAGGTAATGTGACCCAATGAGGCCAAAATCGCCAGCCCAAATTTACAAAGTGGTACAATGCATGCATTGCGCCACTTTGTAACCCTTTGCGCTACATTATGCCTTCACCAGGCATAATGTATGCAAAGGGGGAGTTCCACCGTTAGGGGGGCCAAAAAAATGGAGCGAAGAAATCGTAGAGAATTCTTTGCATACTTTTTTTCTGCACTTTTAGTGCCTGCTCAGAGCGGGCTCCTCTTGTTTACAATGGGCCTCTGGGTGCTTTGCAGGATTAGTGACAGATTTTTTTATGCTAATCCTGCACAGCGCCGAACTAGCGTAAAATATTATGACGCTAGTTTCCTAACTATCACCATGGTGTACCATATATTAAATAGGGCGCACACATGGAGGCACTGGAGGGGTGCTAAGGGGCATAAATCTGCCCCTTACAGTGCCCTGAAGGAGTATGTGTTGCATGTTCTTGGACTAGCACCAAGTTATGCACCTCTTCCACTGAAAGGCATAAAATCTTCTGGTGGCTGGCCTTTGTGCCTTCCAGATGATAAGTAATTGTAACTTTTGACAGACATAGGTGTTCAAATTTGTCTATTTCAGGCACCATGCTGTCAACTGCATTGTCCAGGGTTGGGATGAAATACCATCCCTTGCTGCAAGGTTAGGGTGTCCCTGTGCATAGACATTTTGACATACTGCTACCGCTTCAACAATTGGAGTAGGTGAGAAAACCATGGCTGTCGAGGACACCTTTGAGCTATGAGAATCATTGCCATGTTGAAGATCCTGAATTTCTGTAGAACAGTTGAGAACAATGGAATTAATGGAAAAGCGTATGGAAACATCCCGTACCATCTTATTGAAAGGGCGCTCCCCAGTGATTGGGGATAATAGTAACAGGATGCGAAGCACCAGCGTTTTGTTTTTTCTGGTGTTGCATATAGATTTACATTTGGTGTTCCCCATAGACAGAAAAGTGTGTCCACTATAGAGTTCTTTGCCTAACAGTTGTGTGTACAGCTTGTTTGTCTGCTAAGACCATTTGCTTGTACGCTCTCCATTCCTGGGACATGACTTGCCGGCAATCTGATGTTCTGTGCTATGGCCCACTTACATATGTACTGGGCCAACTGTGACAATGAGCATCATACTGTTCCCCCTTGTTGGTTCATGTAGCTGTTGTGTTGTCCATCAGTATTTGCATAGTCTTCTACCTGACGTGGGTATGGAAGGCCATCATTGCTAGGAAGATTAGCTTTAGCTCCAGAAAACTGATGTGTTTGGTTGCATCCTTTTCTGACCATAGTCCTCTTACCTTTAGAGTGTCCATTTTAGCTCCCCAACTTACCAGTGAAGCATCCATGATGAAGATGGCTTTTGGTGAGGGTCTCTTAAAGGGTCTTCCCTTTAAGCATATTCCCTACTCTCCACCACCTCAGTCCCTTACTGACCATGCCCTTTACAACCACTAGATTCCCCTTAAGTGCCTGACCCCTGTGCCCATTGATTGTGAAACCATTTCTGTCCTGGTCTCATGTGAAGTCTTGTGTTGGGAATGAGGTGGATGCAGGAAGCTATCGTGCCTAAGAGTTTCATTACCTTCAGAGACTGTGATGTTTGGTAGAGGCGAATTCAGGCCAATATGGCTCTGTAAATAGATATGTGGAAATAAGCATATTTGAGATCTATTGATGTTGCGTAGGTATCTTTTTCTAGCAAAGGGATTACATCCTGTAATTTAGTCATTGGATTTTTTTGTCGCTTTATGTACCTGTTTACAAAGTGCAGGTTAAGACAGGCCACATGGGAAGATCTTGTTTTGGTACAAAAAAGTACACTGAGAACACACCTGTGTTTCTCTCCTCTCATGAAACCTGCTCTATAGTGTTCTTTGTCAGTAGCTCTTGGACCTCTTAGTGCAGGATCTTCAATTGGTCCTTCCCGTAAAGCTGATGCTTTGGTGGCTTTGTTGGTGGTTTTTGCATGAAGTCTATAGAGTAACCTTGATGAACAATGCTAACAACCCACTTGTCTGTGGAAATGACTTCCCATTTTTTGAGGAAGTCCTATATTCTCACCCCCCTTTAGGAGTGCTGTGAGAGTGGGGAGGGAGGTTCTAAAGAAGGCCAAAACGAATCCTCTAGAGTTTCCACCTCTTGGTTTATCACTGCCTCAAAAAAGGGACTTGGGTTGTTGCTGTTGCCACTGCCTGCAAACTGGCTGATCCCTGGCTGCACATCGAACACACAAAAGGTGATGGGAGGAATACTTGCAATTTGACAAACCACTGGCAACTGTCCTTTCCTCTCTGCACTCGATCATCTTCAGAAGTCAATGCAATGCCTTTTAGCTTATCTTTACTAGTGAGTTTTCTTTCCCTGTATGATGAGAGGTTTCTTGCACTATTTGGTCTACATGTCTCCTCTGCGTTGAAGGCTTAGCTTTTATTGACTCCGGGCTGTTGCTCAAAGAGCTATGCTTTGGCATCTTGGGCATGTGTCTCACTGTCTTCTCCTTCAACAAATCAGTTGTTTTACAGGCATGTGGGCTTAGAGTCTCTATGGTGTGTCTTTTCATCCTTGTACACCTTGTGATCAATGTCTTGGTATTCCACCAAAGCCTCCAGCGCCTCTACCTTGCCATCATCTGAGAATCTTGTCTCCTCCATTCACATAGCTTCTGCTGTTTCTCCATCTTTGACAAGCCTGTACTTGTCTGTACTTGCTCAATGTGCTTGAAGAATCTTGTCTATGTGAACCAAGGATTATGGTTTAAAATACGAGCACAGGAAACAATTCTCCGACTTATGGGCGCAAGGCAGACAGAATATAAAGATGGGTGTTCGTCGCTGAGGGCGAACTTTCAGTGGCAGTTTAGGCAAAACTTTAAAAGTATGCTCCTACTCTAAAATGGTGTCCCACTTCAACCAAGAAATATTCTCTGAATGTCTATCTCTCCTGACAAACCGCCAAAAAACATCTCTCCAGTGCTCAGCGCTGAGCTCAGTTCCCTCGACTTTCTTCCTTTGTACTTCAGGGACTTCCCAAAAATCTCCTTTGAAAAAACATCAGGAGCTCTTTAATGCATCTCCGTACCCAGCGGTGGAAAAAAGACTCTTTTAAGATGGTGGGCACCCACATGAGTATTGTGTAATTACATTAGATAGAAGCTCCGCCTAAGTCGACTCCCGAATACAAACCAAAAAAGTTTTGAAGAAAAAAAAGACACCTCCTGACCCAAACCCTAGATGGTGGGATTGTGCTAACCATGTGAACATAGAAGAGATTTCATGCTGCAAAATTTGTAGAGACAATTGAAACTGATTAGCTATACTTTTTAACTATATTGTATAAGTTGTCCGACTACCTGCACACACTTTAATAAGTAATTGACAAAGGGCTAATTGATAGTCCTTGGTGGCAACCCCTTTGACTAGTAGTCAACTACCTCACCTCATATCTCATTTCCCCCTTAAACATTGTGGCCATGTCAAATTAAGGTGTCCACTACAATAGGCTTTATCTATCCCTTCCACACACAATGTTGTCTGACAATGAACAGAAGACTCTGCGGTAGCTTTTGCTTTAGAGCACCTTCCAGAAACAGTACTGGATTGACATTTAGTACTAGAAATTAAGTTTCATTTGTTTAGGGGTTGCCACAGCTATGCTCCCCTGTTAAACATGCTAAAAGAGCTCTCAGTGAGAGAGCTGACTGGAACAGAAGAGAAGAAGACTGCTGGAAAAATTTCCATCTGTCTGATGAAAACTGTTGAGAGGATTTCATTTCCAGCATTATTTTGAATCTCCGATACTTAAACACTACTCCACTAGCATAAAAGATAGCCTCATAATAGGACAGCCTTTGTCACCTTTCCTTTTTGAACTTCACTCCTAACGCTACAAAGTGGATTTGATGCTGCATTCAGAGGCATCTATGTCAAGTAAAGAAGCCACCCATGTAAATATTCTCTGTGTCCAGAGTGTGGATAAGGCCTTGCTGACTGAAGGTGCTGCTGACATGCAAACATAGAAACCAGATACAATAAGCCCTTTTGAAGTAGACATGACTAGACGTTGAATGGAACTTCCCAAAAATGTATGCCTGTATTCTAGCACCTAGGACAGTGGTTTGTACTTTTCATAAATGTGTGAGTTAGACAATGCTCACGAAGGAAGAGGATACGTGGTCAAGGTTGCCAAAAAACAGACACAACCTCGCTGGTTGCACTATGGAAATTTGTCCACTTGGAGAATTTGACAGTGAAGTTCAAATGTGTGACCATGACTAAGAATTATCTGGCCATTTACAGCACTTTTTGGAGATTTGTTCCAGCCTTTCTCTTCAAAATTGTGTCTAAGGGCCTGATTTAGAGTGAAACAGAGGGGTTAGTTTGTCACAAACATGACGGATATCCCATCAGCCATACTACAAGTTCCATATGCTATCAGGGAATTGTAATACAGTGAAAGGGATATCCGTCAAGTGTGTGATGGAGTGACCCATTCTGCCAAACTCTAAATCAGGCCCTTAGCCTGAAGGTAAAGCCTCTGGCTTGAAAGAAAAACACCAAATCGTCCCTGTCCTTGCTTCAGTGCCAGTCCTCTGAAACTTTTGATTAGATTCAAACAACAGCTTGCATTCAACTATGCTCTTTCGACACCTGGGGCAAGTACGTCCCATTTAAGTGCTCCCCATTGATTTTAAGTTCCCCATGTGTCCTGCAGGTTTTCACCACGGAAGTAAAGAGAACTTCAAAAGGTTATTTGTGGCTGCAGGTATAGTCACTCACAGCACTGCATTGGTGACAAAGGCAGTCAAATATGAGAAGGATTGAGGTCCAGTGATTTGGCACAGAATATTTCCATTTATAACCTGGAATTTTGGGCACAGTTCCAATCTGTGCAAACATTCCTGGTGCTGCACGCCATCTTAAATGAAGTTGTATCTGAGGTACCACAAATGCATGTCAGTGTAAAGATGGCACTCACTGACAAAATGTGCTGTTTTAGGGAGGGAACCATGTATTAGGCATGAGACAAACATTTTGGCAAGCTTTAGATCATCATTGATATTTGAATCATCACTGGGCACAAATAATCACATCTAGTTTTTTTGGAACATATTTACGCTCAAACCATCTCCCCAACATTCTGTTCCTCCGTTCCTATGTTGCTCTTTTGTTAAACCCCTAGAAGTACAAAGTGGCTTTCTGGCAATAACATTTCTGTGTCCTAACCACTGTCACTTGCTATTAGAGGGGAGGATGACCTAGTTCCGTTTTACTAAAATAATATCTATGTATTGCCCACTAGTCTGCATGTCTGTGGTAAAAGCAACATTTTTCCCACCGACCTAACCAATGCTTTTCACAACATAAAACGTATTTGCTTCTACTACCTTGTATGAAAAATGATGTTGACTAGGAATTTGCCAGGGGATGGGCACTTGCCATTAGTTTCCTAATACCGTTGGTTTCCATAAAGGAGTGAAGCAGAATATTAACAACTAACAGTATTACTGTTTTTTCAATAAGCAGATGTACTCACAGATGACTCACTTTTTATTTTGGACTGCACTCAATTGACTCAATTAGGGTCGACTGGAGGACAGGTGGAAACATTTTCTGTCTCGGTCTAGGGGGAATGCTGCTGGGCACATGCATATTGCCTTGCTTGGCGACACTTCCTGATGTTCTCCTACTTGTGCTAACATGCTATTGAGTGTTTGCTGGTTTCCAGAAGGATGCTGTATGTGTTCAGATTACACTTCTTTATAGTGCTCCTTCATATGGCATTGCAGTTTCAGGGCATGCTGTAAAGATTCTATAGTTCAACCTACATAAAATCATTCTAAATGGTGGACATGCACAGTGGTCTCTTCTCTACTGTTGCTTTTTGGACGGGGGAGAAGGACTATGGATTTGGCAATCTGGTTGATACATGTTTCAGAGGTACTGTGCGCTAGTACAAACATAACCTGGTTAGGGCTGCTGCCAGAGTGTCATATGAAGCGCAGGCGCTTTGAGTTCTCTGAGGTCATACAAAGAATGTTTGCACAAGATGAGTATGTACCACCTAAAGTCATGAGGCTGATGTGGGTGGGGGTTGACAGAGTGCATGCTTCACCATCCCTTCATGCCCTATAGCCCTTGGGCAGTAGTCAGTATCAGTGATTTCATGAAAGTATTCTATTATGAGTAGGAGGCACACCCTCTACTTCATCACCATTATCAGCATTTATCCCAATTGCAGGACTGAAAGTGATGGAAGACACAATGGATATGCAAAGAAGTGAGACACAGTGCTCCTTAGAAAGGAACAATTCACCATTGCCCTCATCTGTGTACTGTGGCTCTAAACCCTCAAGCATTTAGCCTGCTACCACTGACTATGACAGCAGTCCCCTCGGATTATGACCAGAACCAAGTTGCACACACATGTTCAGTATGATCTGTTGAAAAATAGAACAATGCTGCAAGATCCCTCTTGCAATGGGCTCTAATGGCAATTCTGCCTTTGAGCTGACTAAAGCGAAATTCCAGTTTCACCAGTACCATCTGCTGTGACCAGTGAGTGGGAACACGGTGTACTTCTCACCAGGGCTATTGTCTCATTTTCCATTGCTGACCACACTCCCACAATTCATGCCTCTCCAATCCATTCAAAAGCAGACGTTTCTGGTCTAAACCACATAGTGTTTCCAGGCCCTTTCTTACTCGTACCATGTTTGGCAGCTCCGGGAATGTTCATCAATGTGATTTTTACCGCACTCACCGACTAAAAATACAGAAGCCGTCGAGCTCCTTTTCTGAAGATAGTAATCCATGTTTTAGATGTATATTCAAGACAGCATTTGGAGAGCAAATCCAAAAGTATGTAGAGGTACATCTCACTTTTAACAATCTAAAAACACATTTCTTACAATGTGAAATATGTTGGCATCAAAATATGATCATAACAGGATCTAACATGCAAATTCCAAAATGAGAAATTGTTATATCACGTGCTTAACAACCTATCAACACCCACATTTACTTGCAAATTCCAATGCTTCTTCAAAGCTGAGTAAAGTACTTGCACAGTATGAAAAACATAACACATTTGGGTAGGAAACAGAAAGTCATGGTGTAATTATGAGCAAGCAAAACATGCCAGCGTAATGCATGCCACAAACACCAAGTGGTAGGTGGTGCCACACTTTAACATGCACTCAGTTCCTCCTCAGACAGTCTCCCCAACGGATGGTGAAATGAAATGCATGCAAAATTTGGCCAAAATAGTAAGTGTGGTTCGAAAATCCAGTAGTAGATAAATTAAAAACTCTAAAGATTGTAAGTAAGAGTTAAGGAACTCCTGAGCAAATGATAGCATTCACCAAAGTCTAATAAATGGAGTTTTGCATTTGTACTGAGGTTCAGTATGATATCAATCCGTTTTGGCAGAGACGGCAGTAAAAGGAAGTACAATTGACATTACTTCTGAACTGTTACATAGTCTCATGTTTTAAAAAAAAGATTAGTGTTGATGCTTGGTCAATCCCTTGTTAACGCCGCTTTAGTCGCATTGTAGAATTACCTCCATAGCTCCTGCAAAAGATAATTAAATTATGCAAATGTGCCAGTTTCCTAGATGTGAGAACATTATATTTTTGGGCCAATTTGGGAACAGTAATTGTGATCAATTTAGGGCATCATTCAATTAATACTTTCATTAGGTCCCATACCAACTCTGCTCCTCGCCCTCCTGGCTCGTGTGGGAGTTTGCTTCTCCTTTCCCAGCTAGATCCAAAAATATTAACCTGTTTTATATTACTAATACTAACAATAGATGTTATTGCTGTTCATATCACTTTTTTCTGTAGAGGTCTTATTCTTCTGTTAAACTGAATGCAATTTTGTTGCCTGAAACTTGTTAAAAGCAACTCCTTTGGGGCACTTGAGGGTGCAGAGCAAGATGCCCACATCCTAGTGCGGCTCTGCAGACCGTGGCCAGCGATCCTGCATCTATCTTTTCCCTGAGAGCACATCGGCTCGGCAGCAGATGTGAATTGGACAAAGAGTGGCAGAGGGCTCCTATCTACTGGTGGAGAGCGCCACAAACTGCCTAACATTTATTGGTGCTTGTGGCAGCTGCGCGGCCCAAGCACAAGATGGCAGCTGCCACACTGTGATTGGGCCCAGGGCCGTGAACAGCAGGAAGAGGTAGTGTTTGGTCAGTACTGGCTGTCGACGTGGCTGCTCGGAGGGTGCAGACTCATAAGCGGTTGTCAAGATCAATCACTGGTGAGATTGGCAGTGCGCTGGGCTAGGTGCCAGAGTAGGTGGCTACAGCATGGGTGGAACTTGCACCAACTCAGCATCAATAATAGCGGAGCGGTTTCAAGATGAGCGGCACAGATTGAGTAGGCCTCTGGGTGGTGGGCGTTATTTATAATGTGGGCCTAGTTAAGGGACCAGGCCCCTGCTTGAGGACTCCCCCAGCTCCGAGCAGGATGAACAGGCCCATGGGGGCCATTAGAGAACACGCTGCTTGCTATGCAGCAAAGCCTGCAGACAATCTACAGCAAAACTGACTCCGTAAACCTCTGCATAGACCAAATGACACCTACATTTGATCAACATGGCACGCGCACTGCCGAAGCAGAAGAACATAATTCCACAGCGAAAGACACAATACAGAGTACGCAAGATTCCTGCCTCAATATGGAAAAAGTGCTTGCCCTCATACAAGCTAAGAACGAAGCCCTCAAAGCTAGGTCCTGCAGACATAACATACGTATTCTTGGAATCCCGGAGACCATAAATACGGGAAAATTTAATTTTATGATGAGCAGCTATTGAAGGATGTGCTTGGTGCTGAACATTTCCAGCCTCCTAATTGTTGAACGAGCACCTAGATGCCTGTGGTACTGACCTCTAGGATTTTATTGGCTGCGGGGGACTGGCAGGACAGATCTTGGCCCGGGACTGTAGGCCATTTCACTATATGCTCTCAGGTAGCGGTGGATTGTTAGGATAGCTAGGTCACCTCCATACACCTGGGGGGTCCATCTCTCAATCTGCTCCTGAAGAGAATGTCCCAGTGCCTCAGATGGCACTGCAAATGTGCAAAAGTGTTGAATGGATGGGAGCGTTATGGGTGTTTTTTTTTTTTTTTTTTTGCTGTTTGCATTGGTGGGGATGTGCCTTTAGCAAGTTGGGGGTACTGAAGTGGGTGGGGATGGGCTTTTTAGGGCTTATGTGTTGCCCATATGCAATGTTTCACTAATGCCCAACCTGAAGTGGACACACACATTGACCACATGTTCCCGGATACATCTATGAACTGAGGGGAAAATTTACAAGCCCCTAGCAACACCTGAGCGTCACTTTTTCTGATGCTCCAATGGTGCTGTGCCCTGCGTCATATTTACAAGGTGGCGTTAAGCCACTTTTTGTGGCTTAATGCCGCCTTGTAATATGGGCCTGATGCAGTTTTCTGTGTCAGAGGGGCGTGCAATGGGTGTTGCTGTGGGTGTACCCCCGAAAAATCCATTACTTTTTGACACTGCCCAGATTTACAAGGAAACGTAAATCTGTGGCAGCACCAAAAACTAACACTATCCCATTAGGGATTGTCTATGTGCAGGAAGGGCCACCTTCCTGCAAAGGGACAATCATCCCTGCAACACAGGCACCCTTGCACTATGGTGCAGGGGTGCACAAAGTTGGCGCTAGGCAGCAACATTTAGCGCCAGAGCTAGGGGAAACACAGGGGTGCTCCATATTTTTGTAAATACGTTGCATCCCTGTGTTTCTGAAGGGACACAGCGTGGCACTGCCAATTTTGGCACAGAGCTGTACCACTTCCTTGTAAATATGCTCCTATGAATAATACTAGGGGTTCCAATATGCCCTCTTTAAATTTCATGTCATGGAACGTGCAGGGGCTGCATGACCCCAAAAAGATTAGACAGGTACTGGCCTACCTTGATAGTCATATTATGCACGTTGCCTATCTAGAAGAAACACACCTGACCAAACACGCTGCTGACATGATGGTGGGGAAATGGGTGGGAGTGTGGGTGTCTTCTTAGTACTCTACCTACTCCTGTGGGGTGATTCTCCTAGTACATAAAGGGACACAGTTCGAGCTTACGCACTTGGAAACTGATGAACAAGGTTGATATGTTATAGTGCAGGGCAAGTTATGTGGCACTATGATCGCCATGACACAACATCCTGGGGGCAGGGAGGGCACATTTTTCTTGACAGTGTAAGGCTCATGGTCCTGCCTGTATTACTTATTGACAACATGGGAGGTTCAGAGCTGGGTGGGAGAAGTCCGACACCTGCCTGGCACACTCTCATATCTCAATCCAGTATACATAACTGTGCAGGTACCTGTGTATGTTCCCCCACCATTCTGTTGGCACCTACCCCGACTGCCCTGCTAGATCAGGTGTTCAGAGAGACGACATGGGATCTAATATAAAGTTCTTCCAGCTTAATAAATACTCAGTGACCAGTGCCTGGGTCTTCTGGGAAGCCTTCAAGACTACTATAAGAGGAAAGTGTATTGCGACACAGGGTAGTATGCTTAGAGACATTCAGCCTAGACTGCGTTGCACTGAAAATACATTACATGACCTAAAATGCAACTACATCTCCCATCCCTCACCCTCTACGCTGGTGCACATCCGAGACTAGAACGATACCACAGAGCAGGAGGTGTGTCACCTATGTAGGCGACATACTGCACGTGCATATGGGGAGGGGGGCAGGTCCGGGGCGGGCCCTAGCCAGCAAACTAAAGGCTGCCAGATCTCAGGCACACATTGTTAGGATACTTTCCCCAGACGGTGAACTATGTTATAGCACTAGCACTATTCTGAGCAATTCACTTCCTTCTATTTTGTGCTGTATGTGCACAGGAATATGGCAAAATGAGGTAAAATAGCTGACTATCTGGACAATATTGCCTTAGCATGGCTGTCGTCTGGCCAGCGAGAATACCTTACTCAACCCTTTACTGTAGAAAAAATCAAAGATGCTATACGCAGCCTACCCAATGGCAAAGTGCCGGGTATGGACGTATCCCTGGAGAGTTTTAAAAAGAATTTGATGAATTGTTGGCCCTGCATCTATTGCAAATGTTTGAAAAGGCAATTTCAACAAAATGTCTACCTCCCTCACTCAGGGAAGCCCTTATTGTTACGTTGCTTAAACCAGACAAGGCGCCAGAGTGATGTGAGTCATATTGCCCCTTATCTCTCATTAATCTAGATACTACAATACTGGCCAAATTAGTGGTTACCAGACTCCTGCCACTAATGCCCAATATGGTCTTGCCAGAACAGGCAGGATTTATTCCTGCCCGACCCACCACTCATAATTTACAAATGCTATTCACATTATTACATCACCTGGAACCCACTATGAAAGCAGCCATGATCCTCAATGTCGCTAAGGCGTTTGATTTGATCGCCATGTCCTACTTGTTTACCATCCTGCAAAGGATGGGTATCCCTACTGGATTTATTGCGTTGATCCGGTTACGCCGAACCAGTCGCCAGAGTCCAGGTGAATGGGGTTACCTCAGAACCTTTCGCGATTTGCAGGTGTACCTGGAAAGGCTGTCCCTTGTCACCATTGCTATTTGCCTGGGCAACTGAGTCACTCGCCTGCATTGTCTGGCAGCGTCACGGCACAGCATCTCTAAATTTTCAACTGTGCTAGTTGGCAAAATCCGTGTATGCCAATGACATGGTGTTATATATCAGAGACCCGGAAACCCACCTGAATGTTCTCCATTGAGAATACATGCGATTTGAGAGGATGTCAGGCTTAAGTATCAACTGGGATAAGTCTCATGTGCTACCACTTACGGCTGGCACAGTAAAGTGTCCCACAAAATCCCCATGACAGTGGTGCACTGATCCTGTTAAATATCTGGGTATATGGGTACACAGGGATCCGGAACACGTGATCCGCTATAATTATGGTACGGCCATCTCTGGCCAGGAGGAGCGAGTGAGGTGGTGGTTTCACCTCCCGCTGTTTCTGGCTGCACGCATAGCAGTCATGAAGATGGTTATAGTGCCTCAATTCCTATACATCTTTGCTAACATCCGATCCTGCTTACCCAGGCATTCTTTAAGACTCTTTGGCCTGGGCAGGCAAACACCCATTTACTGCATGGTGACAACTCACTTTGCCCAATGAACAAGGAGGTTTTAATGCTCCAGATCTTTCCCTATATTACCTCGGTGAGCAAGTGCAACACGCTTACTTTTGGACACACCGTGAATGCTATACTCCCTATCGGACTGTGGAGCAAGACTCAGCAGACCCTCTACCACTGTCACAGTGATCTCACATAAACATGTGGGAGAGGTTCACGGTGGCATCAGACCACTTAATTGCACGTTAAGTGCGTGGCAAACTAATGGGTCACGAAGGGGCCGTCTTCCTCTGCACGCCCCAGCGATGCCACTGGCCCACTATCCTGCTTTATCACAACACAACACAAGCACCTAGAGCAGAGTGGCTTCTGGAAGCTGCTGGATTATGGTTGATGGGAAACGTTTTCCCTGAAAACCACTTCTTGGACGTCGCTGCTCTTCCACGGGATAGCCGAGACTCCCCCTTATGCATTTCACATATCTCCAATTACAGATGGTTTTCCAAGATTATTATCTGACTTTGCAGCGGGCCCCTCCTGACTCCAGTACATTGCAATTGGTACTAACTAGAATGACACATATAGGTCTGGTTACTGGGTTGTATAATGCGGGGCAGGAAGAGCTGCGTCAGCCCAGGGACTCTCTGATGGATAAATGGAATGGGATGCTCAAGACCTCGCTCACTGAGATGGAATGGGCGTACTGTTGCACTTTAACTGGCAGACTTACGGCTAATGGTAATTTACGGATCATTCATTTTAAGTTCTTACAGCAGATGTATTACACACCAGTGCAGCTGGCCAGGTTTGGGCCCTGACAGGAGTATAGATGTATCTGCTGCAAGATGATGGAAGCGGTTTTCTTACATCTTGCATGGGGCTGTGCTAATATACACAAGTAGTGGGCACAGGTGACACAGACACTCACTAAGGTCATTGACGAAACAGTCACAAACGACCCTCGCACAAGCTTACTGGTATTTGTTAAACCTCTCAAACCAGCAAACCGAAAGTTGATGGCAGTGGCCCTATTGCTGGCTAAGAGATGGACTGCACTACACCAGGGAAGCAAAACATCCCTATCACTAAATCAATGGTTCCATGACATAGCATATCGTACAGCTGAACTAGAAACATACTCTGAGGGGCTGCCCAGAGTCTCCCGGCCAAGGGAATTATTGGGTCCCCATGTCAGTATATCTCATGACATTGCCTGCACAGGGGTAATTGGGCAGCAGACTCGGGATCAGATGCTAAATGTATTGAATATTGGTAATGTATTGCTACACCAGGTGGGACATCATAATGTGCATATTTGTGAATATATATATATATGTTCACCAGTCTCTATAATATGGGCATGAAGTTGTATGTTGATTTGACATTACTACTTAATAAAACAATAAAAAAGAAATTAAAAAAAGCAACTCCTCAGCCCAAGAATCTCAAATGCAACAACAGCCTCTGCTTCTCTTCCCCTCTCAAGCTTCCCCAACACTAATAAGAATCTGCAGAAACTGTGGCTGTGGTAGCCTAACGGTTCAGATTCAGCCTCTACCAATTCCATTGTCTGCACTTCTTAAAAGTATGTATGTGTAGCAAACCTCAAATAACTGGAAAATTCAAGTAAATTGAGGATCAGTGGAATATATTCAACATAATCTATGTATTGCCGACTTAATGTTAGTGTTCTGTGCCAAACATCGTAGGCCCTCATCATGAGTGGCTCAGAATTCACCTGAAACTCAGCCTTCCCAGAATTACCAATACAGGGAGTCTGACAAGTGGTATGTGCAAGGTTGCTTGTAGCTTACAGTCTTTGTATATATTTTCATTATAATAGCCCTTTGTGGCATGGATACTCAGAAAGGGGCGGACTCCCGCCACATTCGGAACTCTGAAGATACCAAATAGGTATTATGCAGGAGAGACAACTCGACGAATGTGTGACTACAGGGTCCGCCCCCTCTGAGTATCCATGGCACAAAGGAATATTATACTGAAAATATAAAATTGTTAAGTTACAAACAACCTTGTACATACCACTTGTCAGAATGTGCATGTGTACACCAAGTCGGAGTAGCACATGGCTATATAGATATTCCAGTCTTGAAGAAATCTATTTGACTCTGGGGGCATTTAGGAGGATGGTTGAAACATGTAAGCCTGAGATGTGGGACCTCATAATAATCTTTTCGCACATCTACCTGTGTTTTTAGTCATACCTAAGGCTCACATTATTAAATATTGCCTTCAGCGGTGGGAGACCTTAAGGTAAATTTATATTTGTGATCCCTGTGAAACCAAAGAAATCCTGCTTCACTATAACTCAGGTGTGGGAGCAAGTAACTTGGGTGGAAACCCTATGATAAACCATGCCACTAACTAGTGTTAATGGGTGAGGGTTCTTTTTAAAAACCTAGGGGCATATTTATAGAATGTTTGCGCTGATTTTTCATAATTTTTTTACGCAAATTTGGCGCAAACTTAACTCCATACTTATATTTTGAAGCTAGATACATCTAGCGTCAAAATATTGGAGTTTGCACCATTTTCTGGATGCCTGTACAGGCGCGGCTTCTCCTTAAGGGCGGAGGAGCGTCACTCTCCCGCCAACAGTGGCAGTTGCAAACCTTTTCCACAAAAACAATAATAAACTTTGTTTATTATTGTTTTTGTGGAAAAGGGGCAGGGTCACGTGGGTGACGAGCAATGAAGGAGAGTGCTCAGCACTCCCCCTACGAGCGCAACCAATATTCCAAAGCGTGTGGTTTATATATGAGTGAAGGAGATGAATGTATGGGTGATTTGTGGGTGCAGGTGCTGCATGCTTTTACTTTATTGTTAGTTTTGTGATCAATTATCATTTCTACTCTACTGTACCGGCAAAGCCTCTTTATGGCATGATCAAAGATTTTACTGTCATCTACAGGACTGGTGCAAGATCCAGTTTATGACTTGGGCCCTTAGCACTTACAAGTGGTACAATGAATTACAAATCTAGAAACCACAGCCCGTCATCCTTTCATAAGATAATATATTGACATAGCAGCAGCATGTGAAGTCCCCACAATATAGTTCTGGACTTACTCAGCTTAGAAAATATTTTAGCAGAGAAAGGTACGAGAACCATTGAAGATAATGTCTTACTGTGATTAATTGCAATACAATGCAAGCAAATAGGAACAAAACATCGGGGGATAAACAGGTCGCTCCATAGCCAGCATGCAGTGGTGCTGTGAACCCCCTACTTTAACAGATTAAATGCAGGTGGTGTTGATAATACAAACTGATTACTATGAGCCTGTTCTGTCTGTGGCTCTGTGAACAAAAGCTCTTAAAAGAAAGTCAGTGAAATCCATAACAGAGATGATGGATGCAAAGTCAAGCACTGTAAAGAAGGCCCAGATGGAGAAATGAAAAGTAAAAGAGGGGAGCAGAGAGCGAGAGGGCAGGATGAAACAGCTAAAGCAAGGACAAACTAAAAGAAGGATACAAGGTTTAGAAGAAGGAAGGGCCATAAGAGTTAAAAGGCGGGTGCAAGGGTTAAAGGATTGACGGATGAAAGGGTTAAAGAATATTTGTATGGGCAGGAAAAAGAAAGAATGGAAAAGAAGGATTGATAAAAGGTGAGATGAATGGCTGGAAACCTGGTTTGAAGGGTTAAAGGATGGATAGGTGGGTGATAAAAGGGGCATCAAATAATATCATGAATGTAAAATAAATAGTGGGTGGATGGATACATTGTTGGGAGGATGGATGAAAGATTAATGCTGAAAGGATGTATGGATCAAATGATGTAGAAAGTGTGAGAAATTAGGTTGTTGGTTGACTGGGGTGTGAGCCATGGTCAAGCAACAGCCACAATTCCTTGCAAGGTAAACCTCCAAGAGTTTACCATGTGCTTACCCCTGGGTAGCTTGACACAAAACACAGTCAGGCTAAACTTAGAGGCAATGTGTAAGGTATTTATGCAGCACACAAACAGTAATAAAATTAAAACACAACTCAAGAAAAATCTCAAACCAATTTAGAAATAAGAGAAAATGTCAATATATTATTTGACACCAAAAGCATCAAAATCCAATTAGTAGAACTGGAGTCATACATTTTTAAACTTTAATGTCCAAAATAGCAAGTCCTTAGTTTTGGAAAATTGCCACCTGGGCACTTTTAGCACTACAATAAAGGGTCCAGGAGTGGATGGAGACCTCTTGGGGGCTCAAGACACACTCAGGCTGGGTCCGGGTTCAGATTTAAGAAGGTGATTGCCAGTTATGTCCCAGTTATGGCTCTGAAAAGGAGGCCCCCTAAAGTAGCCCTTGGAGTCACTTCTGAAGTCCTAGGTGCAGGTGAAGTGCAGGGCTCCGCAGCAGGGCTGGCCTCTGAAGGTTCAATATATGCCAACAGTGAGATGCCAATAAGACCATGTTTAGGGGTGTGAGCACAAGCACTTAAGCACTGGTTGGCAGTAGTAAAGTACACAGAGACCTAATGTCAACAAGCAAAAATAAAGCAAAAAGTAAGGGCAGGAAGGCAAAAGGTTTGGGGGTGACCTACAGAAAGGATGAATGGAATGGTGAAAAGACGGATGGAACCATGAAAAGATGAATGAATGGATGGATTTATTGACGAGAAGCTTGAAGAATGGATATATGGTCAAAGGATGGATGAAGGTACCTCTTCTAGGAATGGTGGGGCTTACTTTCCTCACTCATGCCATAACATTTGAGGTATGGATTGAAGTGAGAGGTGTTTTAATTTTCTAGCTACCCTATCGCCAGAACGTGAGCCTGATTCACTAACGTAAACTTGACGTTTGGTCTAAACACAGACCAAATGTCTACATTGACGACTTTGGGAATTCATAAAAGGCATTTAGGAGTAGTATTGTTAGGTCCTCACTCAGGGTGGATCTCTGCCCCGAGTTCGGACCTAAAGATTGAAACTGATGGGTGAAGAGGATCCAATATTTCATCATTGTGACAACAAGTGCTACAAGTCGTATACAATGCAAAAAAGCCTGGAAAAATTGTTAAATATAGCAAAATATCAGAAACTAGTGAATCACAACAAGAATCCGAGTCTTCTGAGAAAGCAATGACAACCAAACCCAATGCCCATTCACTTAGAAGATTGATGGCTACCCCTTGTCCACCTCCAACGACTGATCATAAAGCAGATGATCGTCAAAGTGTTATCTGTGGTTTAGCCAGAACAAAGGGCAAAGGGAATGATGAAAGAACAAAGTAGAGTATCTGAGTCTCAAAGGCTAAACATGTTTTTATCTCCAGCTAGTTTCTTCCAAGATGAAGTTTTCAGCTGAATATGAATGTACAATGAGCTCGCTGCAGCAATGTAACTACCAGCCTTCAGTTAAGTTTGCACTCTTTGAGAAAGCAAATGAAGTTTTAAAGCCACTTTTGAGTGCTGGCTCCGGGTTCATACTCTGTAAGATCAGAGAAATAATGGTGAACATTGAGGAAACTGTATTGATCCATAATTATGAAATTAAGATTTTTCTGGTGAGACTGTACAATGACAGAATTTGTTTTTCTCAGCCTGACAAAAGGAATGAGCCACTTATGGTGTTCCCTGCTGATTTGACTCCTGGAGTTCTTGCTGACAAAATAGGATCATAAGGATGCAGGAAAATGAGCAGGAACCATTTTAAGAAATGTCGTGAAAGATTTCGATTTTGGACTTAATGACAAATTTTGTAATGACCCAGAGCTCTGCAAATTATGGGAGTCAACAAGAATGCCTGATTTTGTCTTAACATTTTTTACATCATTGTTTAATGTCTGCAAAGCAAAACTGTTACAAACTAAAGTTCTTGAGTTTGGAACAGAAACCCACAACATTGATGATGGCTTTGAAGTGGAAGACAATCCCATGAACCGAGAGGCTTATGCTGTGGAAATGTACTGTCTTTCCCAAATCATTTTTTATGAGTTACATCATAGCAAAAAGAAAACTCCACTACACATGATGACTGCCCACACAATCTATGACAAGTGCAAAAGTAGAGAGCTAATCACTTCAATGAACAGGAATGGTGCTTCAAGTTATAATGACATAGTACGGAGCAGGAACTTGTTAGCAGCTCGTGCTGTAAAATCTTGTGAATCCAGCAGCATACCACTTTCAAGTCACTTTAACAGGAAAGGATTTACAATTGCTGCTCTTAATAATTTTGATGTTGAAGACAGCTATTCTTTGTCTGGAACATCCAGCACACATGACGCTGCCATGATGCTTTTCCAAGATTGTACCATTGAAGTAGCTGCTGGCAAACAAGCTGTGTCATCTGTAGGCATAAACAAACAAAGCTGCAAACTTAGAACCCAATTGCCTTGCCAATGTGCAAAATCACTACAAACCATCGACACACCCCAGTCTAACAGAAAGTTTCAAAGTGGCTGAAGACATGGATCTTCTTCTACCTGATGCTGCAGTCTGCAAAACTGATTTAACTTAATTTTTCATATTGCTTATTTAGTGCAGACTGAAGGATGAAGAAATGGCATGTCCTCAATTGGCTGAAATTAATGCGCTGATCGCCCATAATACTGTCCCACTGAAGAAGGATGGGTTTTTACCAGCAATACCATCTCCACTCACAAACTACGCAATAGTATAGACAGCTCTAAAACATTTCCAAAATGTACATGCTCAGCTTGAAGACCAGCCTATCCTGACAATTATTTGCGATGAAGGGGTTTTCCATATTGTAGCTGACAATTTTATGAGTAATCCAATAAAATGTGATGATCTTTATACAATGATGGGCATTTTCCACATAACAAAAGTTGTGTTGTGTGCAGTAAGTTATCTACATCCACTGGGATGTGGCATAACGATGCACTTATTGATGCTGAAATCTTTGGAAGCAGAACTGTCCAGTCAGTATTGAGCGAAACTCATTATGTTAGTTTGTTACAAAGTATGCTCATCATATCTGAGGCTATAGAGACACTGTGTTGGAATGCTTTCTTGAACAAGAATGACAAATTAGGTTTTGCATATCTTATCTCAGACGTGAACAAGGCACATGGCGCACTTCATTCAAAAGACATAATGAAATGCCAGGCCATTTTCAATACACTGAGCTCAAAATCATAAAACCATGTTTGTAAAGTTTCTTAAAGAATGTGAAGAAAAATCAGAACTTTGCAAGTTTTACACATGATAGCTCTAGTGAAAAACAGGTACATGCTGATTGGGAATGTGATTGGGAGCTGCACATGAAGACTGTGGGATCACTGATTATTGTGTTTCATGAATTTTATTGTATCTGTGATATGGGTCCTGGTATTTGTAGAGAGTGAATAAGCTCAAAGGTGGAAAAACAATACCTCTACAGAAAATTCACCCAAAGAAATTTTGTAGTGAAAGACAGAGAGGGAAGGTTCAATGCTGTGGCTACAGATATGAAAATGGAACAGACGATTCACAGATCACAGAAAAGCTCCACGGGAGGTGTTGCTCAATGGCAGCTAGCCATGAAGTCCTTTCTATTTGCAATGTTTTCACAGAGATGACAAATTCAAAATTAATGGATCATTGTGAAACTGCTCCTCACCATGAACTAGTGGGAAAGAGAGAGGAACGTTTTAATAAACATTTTGACAGCCTTCTTCATTTCATGCACCAGCAAGGAAACCCCTTTGAAATGACTGAGCCTGTGCGACTACACAACTTTGTGACCAAACA
This sequence comes from Pleurodeles waltl, assembly GCF_031143425.1. Taxonomy (NCBI): domain Eukaryota; kingdom Metazoa; phylum Chordata; class Amphibia; order Caudata; family Salamandridae; genus Pleurodeles; species Pleurodeles waltl. Next base: position 912,226,713 of record NC_090448.1, on the reverse strand, counting down.
ATATGTGGATCACATTATAAAGACATGCTGCTAGATGTCCTGGAACATGGATCGAAACTATATGCAGGACTGAAGCAGGAGAGATTTGTATTGAAAGAGAAAAAGCTGTTTGACATAATCACTAAAGCTAAAATTCAACGCTGTAATTACCATGGTAACAGTTTTGTCCAAACAACCACCAGCCACTACAAAGCAGGTTTTAAAAAAACATCTTTTCCAAGCACAGAGATGGATGTAGCAAAATAAAGGGGTAACTTTATCAAAGACATTCGGTCGCATGATCTTCTTCCAACAAACGTATTATTTGATGGAGATGTGCAACCAAACCAGTGAAGCACAAACTCGTACAAAGGCTCGAAAAATAACTTTCATCTGAAGAATTTCACATAAAAAAGGTGACCTCATTAAAAACTGCTGGACTATATGTCACAACTGCGAATGGTCAAGATTTCATCCATGCAAAACTTTGGAGAGGTTGTTCAGACTGTTCTACAGATATCAAAGTCAGTGTGCACCTTCCAAGAACTGCACATTGTCTTTGACAGTTATCTTGAACTATCTGTCAAAGCAAATCTGTGAACTATCTGTGAGCGAATCAGATGAATGTCTACAAGTGCAACAATTGACCTTGCCTGCATCAAAAATTCAACACCTATACCTGTGCAACTAGATAAATTCTGGTCATCAACATGGAATAAGATGAAGTTGGAGATGTTAACTTGCCAGAACATTGCTGACGCTTCAGTGAAAACTGAATTTCCAATTATTGCAAGTGGAATAATTGTGAATGAGGAGTTGGTGCCTGCAGGGATATATTTAAAATGTGTGGGCAATATTGTTCAAGAACTTAACAGCAAATTGCAGGAAGCTGACCTTCATGTTGTGCCACATGTTGAGAGGGCTGTTCGAAATGGTTCCAATCGAGGCATTGTATTGTCAAATGACACAGATGTTATTATTGTGCTACTTAGATTTGTTGTAATGTCCATAAGTCAAGCATTGTCATAGTTATGTATATCTCATAGAACAGCCGAAAAAAGACACTTAATCCTGCTTCATATTCTGTACATGAAACTTGACCCAGAGATGCCCAGTGTCCTTATCAAGGCACATATTCCTATGGGTAATAACACTATGAGCAAAACTGGAACAAAGTTGGAGCTTTGACTGCTGAACCTGTGAAGTTTCTAAAAGGATTTGTAAAGACAGAAGAAGAATGTGACTTTCAAGACGTAGAAAAATACCTTGTGCATGTGTGGAAAATGAATTCTGACTGTCACACATTTGACGATCTTTGGAACAGTGAGTTCAAGAGATCAGTCCCGGGAAGTGACCTTCCACCAATCTCATATTCTGTGAGTGGACACATTAAAAGAGCGTTCTACTTGATCAGAAGATGTGCAAATGTTTTGGATCATGCATATGTAGAGAAAGATCCGGGTGATTTTGGTTGGGAAGATATTGAAGGGGTGCAAAAATCTATGCAATTTCTAAAGCCTCTACCCACAGAACTTACAGGTACATGTACTTGCAAAACCTGTGCCATAAAAAGATGTCCCTGTCAATATGCTCTTCTCAAATGTTCAACACTCTGCAAATGTACCACAAGTGATTGCCAAAACAAAGTGAACTATGAAAATGTGTCGAAAACAGGAGTGATAAACATTATTTTTTCATATTCAGATCATAAACATTGTTTGGTGTATACATAAAAGAATTAAAAAACATTATTATTTGTTTCATTTCTGTGTATGTCATTTCTTCCTCTATTATAGCTGCTTTTTTGGAAAATAGTAGAAGGGTTACTCTGAGGAATTATTGTCTGTCTCTGTAAGACCACTTGACCCCCAAAACCTATTTTTGATACAAAAATTAAGTATATAAGTACCATGGTTCCTGAAATATTACATTGTCACTGCAACACAACTGCCATTTTTAAAAATGTCATCTAGAAAAAAATTGTGCAGATCAGCAAAGTCTACCCAAGCTAAATTACTTCTCTAATGATTACAAAACACAAATCAAAAATGAATATCTCTGGACAACATTTTTTTTAAGGGCGTATATGGGGGGCTGGGATTATTGCGCTTGAAACACATTCCACATGAAAATACAAGTTTACCCAGGTGTTACAAAACATTGACAGCAACGTCAGAAACAAGCTAGAGCACCGGGCCAAAAGTCACTATGTTAGCTAGAGTTCGAGTTTTATTAGTAACATGCATTTATTTACAGATAAAGGCAACAGTTGTGAGGAAGCTGGCAACCCGCTATTTTGCCTTTGGCATCGTAACGTCATACACTTCCATTAGATGACAGTAAAACATTTGCCTTTATCCAGAACCTTTCCTGGTACCACGCAATAGAAATAAGACACATAAACTAACAGTGGAGCACAAGTACAAAAGCACCGGCCCCCTGCCCCACACACATATCGATTCCACGAGGCACATTATACCCCATTCACTCGTAAACTCCCTGTCAAGACTGGTTGCAAATTACTTGAAAAAATGAAAACTGTGAGGTGCCAAAATAGCTGCATCCTAACCAATTTATAAATGGCTAGATCGCAAATAAATGTAATAACTGATTTTTGTAAAGCCAAAAGCTGTTATTTATTCTGAAATACAAGACAGGACGTGTGATTGCAAAAAAAAGCAGTAGAGGGTGTGCCAACAAATTTGGTTACAGAGACAAAGGCCTTCTGAGGGTCGCAACAACAGAAAATTAGCACGTCGTTCATATAGTGGATGCAAATACATGTCATTTCCCATAATGTAATGAAGAATGTTGAATATCTTTTAAAACAGCCCATTCCATTGATCTCTCTGAAGTCTCCTTTTTTTGCTGCTCCTCTCTCTGGCTATGTTATTGAGCTTAAACCTACTGAAAATAAATCCAATTTCCTGACAAAGCTCTCTGAACTGGATGCACGCCAAGAGAGAAGTAAAGCTCTGTGCTTATTTACTTTGTATTTGTATGTTTATCTGTAGAGCGTAGCTTACACTCGAGGCCATCTAATGCTAGAACAAGCACATAGAAGAAAAGAGGAGATGGGGGATATCCAAGACAGAAAAATATTGAAGTTTAACAGAGTAGATGGGGTTTAAGCTATTCCATAAACAGAAAGTACGAGATCTGACATATGTCAGTGGGTAGACTATTCCGCGGTGTGGTCCCCAGGACACCGAGGAGCATCGACATATGCGGGATGAACGGAAGCATGGGACGTGCACGATCTTAGTTAGCATTTGATCTGATACCACCCGCACCAGGTCAATCTACTGAAGCCTTGAGCAGGATTAAGGCTGCTTCTAAAAACCCTGTATCTGATTCTGTGTTCAGGAGCAAGACTCTTGGGTGAGTATTTAGAATACAAGCTTCGAATACAAACATTTTACTTGGAAGTACATAATGTTTGAAAACAAGAAGCGTGAACATTGAAGACAATCTGATTTTCGTACTTGGGCAGGGCAGGGGGCAAGCCCAAGGGTCTGCAATACAGTCTATGTAAAGCCAGCGGAGATTTAATGTCCACGTTGGGTTTAAAGAACAAATACGGTTTAGAAAAAGTAGGGGCTTTCGTCTTGATTGTGGTTAGAAAAAAGGAGAAGATCAGTGATTGTGTCTATGTAAAGCATACTTTTTAATGCACCTGATTGTTCCACTAACAAAAGACCATCGTTACATCTACAATGATCCAATTAAATGAAGCAGGGGCTTGTATATAGGGGTTTTATGTCAGAGCCCCACTACTGTGAGTCTCTCCTTAATGAGCAAATATTCACATAATTGTATGCCTTTATTATCTACTGATTTAGTTTAATATTACCTTTAAGGTGCTTTGTACTTCTGCTGTCCTTACTGAGCACACTATGCCGGACCAGATGGGCATGCTGCTACAAATTAATATGCACATTCCAGTTTGACCAATCCCTTATTTCAACGTAGCTCCTTGCACCGCCTCTCGATGATGACCCATAAACTAAGCTAACTTTCATAGCAGTCCTGATGCTGCTGTCATGCTATCTATGCTACCTGTGCTTATAATGTTGCCAGACAGCACACGGTGCAAATCGAACATGCCCAGTCACTCTCTGCCATTATTTTGAAACCCCACACTGGCTGGCCATGTTTCTAACTCTTGGCTTTCCCTTTCACCTCACAGTGCAGTCAGCTGCGCGGTAACCAGCTGTCGGTGTGCTACCCTTGCCCATCCCTGCCTGAGCATGCCAGCAGGCCATGGCTGGCCTGGACCCTGAATTGAATGTGGATGGAAAAGTAACCCACTTGAGCCCGCAGCAGTAAACAAAAACGATTAAATAGAAATCAAGCAGGTTATCGCAAACATACAATGACTTGTAATTTTTCTCTCTAAAATTTGTGCATGTATTCTACTCTGTAAAAAGTCGTAATGTAAGCAGCTGACACCCCCTAGAGACCTAAATGTTTCAACATTGGAGTCCACATGCGCATTGTTGCTGTTACCGTTGTTGCTGTTGCTAAGAGAGCAGAACTCGAGTCCTGCCAAGCAAGGCGAACATGCGTTATTTCACTTAGACGGACATTTTGCTCTCTCATGAAGAACCTGAACTATAACACAGCACCATGAGGGAAGGGAGGTTCCATTGGTAATATACTACATAAGTATAATACAGCCTATATATTCAAACATGCCGTATTACCATACTCTTCAATTGCATAAAGTGTTCGTGACATCGAGTGTTTATTGCCAAGAATTCCTTGAACAGGTTGCACCAGAACAGAGCGGTTAGTTCATGGCTAGAAGGACATTTCTGTATATAATCCACTGCCTTTTTTTATTGCCTGCTTCGGAAAACAGTGTTTTGTTAAACTTTACAGTGAGAAATGTAAGCTCCTTACACGTTTAGAAAAGACGTGAGTTTAACATTTGCAGCAATTGGTATAAACCTACCTGGTGGCTCCAAATCATCAAGAGGGCCATTTCGTATACAAATGATGATCAGCTGTATTACTTCAATTGGAGCAACTGAAGTGCACCATGACTACAACTCCCAGATTTTATCAGGTTGTGCAATCCCAGCAACGAAACACTGCGCCCTTAGGGGGTATATTTGCAAGCCCCTTGGCTCCTCCTTGCGCTGCCCTAGTGTCATTTTTTTATGCTAAGGCGTCCCCCACTGTGCGCCATATTTACAAAGTGGTGCAATGCATGCATTGTTCCACTTTGTAACCACTTGCACCACATTATACCTGTGCCAGGTATAATGTATGCAAGGGGGGGGTGTTCCCATGCAGGGAGTCCCAAAACAAAGGTGCAATGAAATTTACAAGATTTCACTGCACCATTTTTTCCATAATTTTTTAACGTCTGCTCAGGGCAGGCGTTATACTGAGCGCTCCTAATAACATATGGGCCTCCCTGTGCTTTGCTGGACTAGCACCATAATTTATGGTGCTAATATAGCAAAGCACTACAATAGCGTCATAAATTGTGGCTGAAAACATTGGGTGATGAAACTAAACTGGACCTTCTGAGACTTTAGGTCGAAGGCAGTACTAAAAGAAAATGCATTTAAAGGATTATTTGGTGACCAAGACAGTATAATTTGGCCCTCCCGTTCTTGATACTCTAGTGCGATTTCATGTTTTGCCAGAACACATTTTTTCTCTTAACGAAGCATCGTTCGGTAAATATTTCACAAAAAATTGCGCCATGATCTGAGGGACAGTTGAAGTTCCTGCACTACTGGTCACTAGTCAGGTTTGATCACCTTTACCTTTCACAGGCTTATTGAACGGATGAAGAGTTACGAAATACAGATGTGTAACACCCTAATATAACTTTGTTCTTGATTCACTTTCTTTTCCTTTTCCTATTGAGGCAACGTAACCCATTGACTGTCCAGTCCTTTGTGTATACACACATCAAGTAGAGGAACTTGTGTTGACAGTGTGGAAATAAAAAAAAATACTCCAGGAACTAAAAAATTGGTGGTTAAGATGTGGCAGTGGAAACTGGATGAAATCCCAGGCGGCTGAGTCTGACTGTAAACTTTTACATTTATTTTGTAAAAACTCTGCTACAAAGAAATTGGCGTTAAGCTTCAATGGAGCATCCTGTATTCTCAGAACCTGGGTATTATTAATTGCATAGACACAAATGATTCTGTGGGAGCAAAACGTTGTACACATACACCTACCTAATTAATGTATCTCCGGAGAATGAATCGCAAAAGTATAAACAAATAAACAAGAAAACACTAAATACACATGGGTCTATATGACAATGCATTTCATATATTCAAATAATGATTACATTAGAATGGTTCACCTCAATGAAAAAGGCACCCCAAACGCACAGTCACAGGCAGGGCAGCTCTTCTTCCTCAGCTCTTCAGCTCTTCTCCAGGCAGAGGTCCCTATTGGTTTCCAGAAGTGTTCTAAAGTCTGTGGTTTTGGGTGCCCTTCTTATACCCAATTTCTCCTGTGAAGTAGGCCTACTTCAAAGCAAAGTCTCTCTTGAATGTAAAATCCTGCCTTGCCCAGGTCAGGCCCTAGACACTCACCAGGGGTTTGAAGCATACAGGAGTGCTGGTAGCCGACGATGCCCCATCTGGTTTCAATCTGCATTAGTAGTAATCAGTGTCTGCTCCAACTGGTTCACATACAAATTAAAAAGGAAAGGAGCCATAATGCAACCCTGCCTCACCACCCTACGTATACTGAAACCACAGGTACATCTTAGGTCTTTAGAATAGCGCACCGACGCCCAGGTGTTCCAATGAAGGTCCCTGAGAAAGAAAACTATAGCCTGTTCTACCCTCAAGGAAAGCATAATATGCCACAGTTTCTCCCACAAAACCCGATTGAAGGCTGATGTACGGTCTATAAACTCAATGTGCATATAGCCCTGTCATGCAATAGTATATCTGCCCAAAACCATCTACAGGTTTAGGCACTGGCCCACCGTGGAACGTCCTGATTGGAAACCATACTGCACATCAGATAGGACACTGTGCACCTCAGCCCAAGATTCTAAACTATTTAATATAACATGCCCCACAACTTTCACAACTGCATCAAGTACTGAGATATGCCGGTAACACTGGTGGTTGTCCCTGTCACCCTTCTTAAATACAGGGACAAATATGGAGGTAGCCTAAGACTGGGGAGGGCCCTGGTAGCAGCCATATTAATAACTGAAGTCAATGTAGAAGCCCAGACCTCAGTGTTGCCACTGTACAAATCTGTGGGAATACTATTGAGGCCTGGGGCTTTATTCCTGGATAAAACTACTATCCCCTCCTTAAACATCCAAAAGAGGCCCCCACACTGTTTCTCATAAGGCATTCTTCTGCCTCTCCAGTTCCATTCCAGCTTATACTTCTTGCAGTGGGTTTTAACAAGGGCATAGTCCCTAGGTGTCGCACTCAATGCACGTTTAAGGTTCCTTAATGCTAAAGAACAACACCTGTCAACCCATTTTGGGACTATAATGTAGACCCCCTGCCCCAGTCTCCAAAAGGGTCGATACAGTTGTGGCAATTGTCATAAAGGCCCTTAACATATCACATCCACTAGAAACAGAAGGACGATAGAATCTAAATTCCCTATTACAGCATATGTGAAGATACCTAGAAAAGCTATCTTCTGCCACTGAGAAATACCTACGCCTCCTCCGCTATTAGTTGGCCTAAGGACACCCTTTCCCCCAGGCCCTTGCACCCGCTATGGCAGGTGCCAGGTTAATTCTAAAACCACTGGGTTATGATCACTATAGGGGCTCGAGTGAATTTCCATTTTAGTTACACATTCGAAAAGAGATGCTGAAACAAAAATAAAATTAATGAAAGATTCACAATCCCTCCCAGTAAACGTGGAAATAATTACACTTTTTTTGGAAGCAGCAAGCTTAACAAGAGTTAGTACAAGACTGCTCATTCATAATCCCATTTAAGGCAGTGCCTTGGACAGAACACTCCATATGAAGACCTGAAAGGGCCATACAACAATGGGTGAGATGCCTCCCCTCCCTAGCATCCCCACACAGAAGTCCCCTGCTAAAATGATGTTAGCCAGGACAACTTAGATCTACTTAAGATTTCCCAAAATGATCCCAATGCTTGAATATAACAAACGTTTGACTAAGCAGCCTTGGCATGATAAAAATAGTACCATGCTTGAGAAACCCTGTATGGAAAAAGCTATAGCCTGAATGGTGGATAAACCTGGCAGAAGGACCTCCATCCTTCTCTTCTGCGCCAGGGAGACAAAAACAATCAAACCTCCTTTTGGTCTACCCATCCGGGATTCAGTAGCAGGAATGGAAAAGGTCTTGTACTCCTTGAGGAAGCAACAACTTGTGGTAGCCCTGGTTTTTTGTAGGCAAATCACCCCAAATTTCCAACAAAAGCCACCCAGACAGGGTTATTCCAACAAACTAAATTAAGCACCTTAGGGCTAGTAGTTAAGGAGGTTTTGGCACCTTGGCCTGTTAACGACCCCAAAAGGCCAAGCGGGGTAGCCTCCCCAACCAAGTCAGTCACAAGCATCCAGGGTAGCTAACGGGGTAAATTGATTGAAGGTGACCACTCCAGTCTGCACAATGGACTGATAGGCCTGCCTCCCCCTTGGGCTTCTTGAGGATCCTACTTGTTAAAATAACAGAGAGGGATCGGCTGCCCCAGATCTATAAAAGAAACCCAAGGGGAGTGCAACAACAGAAGATGAGGAGCAGTTGGGTTTAGAACATCGAATAGAGGCAAGAATGCTACCTGCAACAAAAGGCCTGTTAAAATTAACGACACAGGCCCTTCCAAACGATTTTTCAGTCTTACCGATCCAACTCAACCAATGGGTAACCTTATTCCTCAATTGGTCATAGTGTTCAATAGAACCAGCTTTGAGGAGAGTCACATTGCCCAACACTACAACATAAGGTGCGGCTTTTGGGGGCAAATTAATATGAACTCACCTACATGAGACAAGCAGGCTCCCTCCTGCTGTAGTGATGACACTAGATGCTCGGGCCTCCAGGGTATAACAAACAACATGGGGGCTGGGCTGCTTCTTGGCCGGTCCGGCCACACCACCAGAAGCCTAGCTAACTATCCCAGCCTCCACGTTGTAACCAACGGAGTCTGACCGTTCAGCCCCACTACAACTTGGCTGCCGCTGACAATATCCTTCAGATACACCCCATGCTCCAGAGGTAGCCAAATCCCCCCCCCCAAACCGCACAGGAGCAGAAGGTGAATAAGATGGTAGAACAGGGGTTGAGACTGGGGACCCCAAACGGTGAGATTAAGGAGAACAGTTAACAAGTTTCAATTCAATGGTGGCCAGCCTTCCAAGTACCAGTCCCACTTCCTCATCCAAAATGGCACTCAAATTATCATGAAAATTAGCAAAAAATGTGTCCATTCTTTCTAAGTCCATGCCACACAAAGAGGGTACTCTTGGAGAGCTAGAAGTGTTACCCTGGATGCGTTTGGACTTGCGATTGACTTCTACCATTTTCTACTTCACTGGGGCTCCAAAATCCTTGTCCACAAACACAACCATTTCAGGTTCTGGAGGTACTACAGATTTTGGGGTCCCTAGAAAAAGTGTTTTATCAGTGGCTAATGGGGAACAACTCTGGGCCTTTTCTCCAGCAACTCACTCCCATTCCCCAACTCGCTAGCTATGGAGACTGGACTTCGCATAGCGGGGAAGCTCGAGGAGGCGATACAGGGGGAGAGACTGACAAACGCCGTCTGCCAATTCAATCTCTTTGCTAATAACTCTTACTGCCTGTTGTAGGAAGCCATCCATGGTTGTTGAGGTATGCAGTTTGGTGGAGCAAATGGCAGGCTTTCATTTCCCCATGACTCTGAAAAGGATTTATAAACAACTATCCAAATCAGAATACCAGCTTTACCTGAAACAGTGGAGGTTAGAAGGAAGACTTGGCTTGGCCTCCTTCGGGTGAAGAGGGGCTGCTCTCTTGGCCCGACCTTCACATGGGCCAATGCGTCACATGGGGAGACAGCCAGCCACAGCCCCTCCACCTTGCAGAAATGTCTTCTGGGACAGAGAGTGACTGGCTCCACACTCCAATGCTGCTCCCAGACGTGACCAGCATTAAATCAATTAAGAATTCATGTGTTAATATACACAGAAATCCTTATGATATTTTGCAATTATTCCAAGAGTTCTATCACTGTCACTACAATGATGACACAAAATTAGATGAGACTGGCTTACATATGTACCTGGATAACATTGAGGTACCTCAATTAAGCCCAGCAGACCTCACAAAGCTTGACAGGACTATTACATTATTCAGTATTACCCAAGCTATTTCCTCACTTCCTAAGCTGGAGGGCTTTACTCAATCGCCATAGATTTAAGAATATTTTTATCACAGATTTAGCCCTGTTAATGCTACTAGTTGTCCAGAAAATGTATAATGGATTTAGAGTGCCTAACTCTTACAATTATATTAATATTGTGTTTTTTTCTAAAAAAGGATAAGCCAGATGACGACTGTCACTTAATGACCAATACTTTTAATTAATTCTGATACCAAAATGTATGCTAAAATACATTATATTAGGGTAGCATTGGTTATCTGGCAGTTGGTTAGCCCTGAAAAACATAGGTTTATGTCTGACTCAACCCATATAAATGATGCCATTGCAATGTGTGATGCTGCCCAAATTCTAAACAAGTAAACTGGTATCAATATGTTAGGTGCTCAAAAGGCCTTCAACAGCATGGAATGGCAATTTCTATGGGTTTTGGTAATAAACTAATAGAGTGTGTGCAGGCTTTGTCTGTGCAACAAGCAGCTGGTGTCGTTATAATGGCAACAAATCTAAACCTTTTAATATCACTATTGTCCCCCTTGCTGTTTGCGCTATATTTAGAGCCCTACCTACAGGCCATTAAGAAGAATACTGATAAAGTTAATTACTCTCTGAATAGTATTAATATTAAGATCTCCATAGACGCAGATGATATTGAAATTTGTTCGAATCATATACACCTCAACAATCAATGCAGTCAAAGATGCTAGCTAAACCGTAAAAAGCCACAAATTATATACAATTACACAACTGAGGTCAGAAGCAAGGCTGGTGCATGTAGCTACCTATCTTCTCATTTTGATATGTAGTAATGCAAGAGCTTAATCCCCGAAAAAGTATCCAACATTTACGGAATTGGAATCAGCCTCCGATCATGATTCTACGGAGATACAACAAAATTAAAATTAATGTTGCACTCAAATTTGTATACCTTTTCAGATATATTACCTTGTACACCCATAACCTTATTTCAGATGTTTGGAAGCAACAATTAATAGCTTTGTATGAAGTCAGTGGAAAGTAATTTAAATTGTTAGGTTGCCAGTTCATCGGAATTGACTGAACTTACCTGTTCTCAAACTATATTATATTTAATAATACATTTCTTACAGTGTTTTAGCTGGGCTCAGGCAGAATAAAAAAAAAAAAAGCTAGCTTAAAGCAACTCGACGTACTACAAAAAGTATGCTTTAAGACTCTATTCTGTGCTTTGAACTTTTGGAATAAATGGGTCAATCTATTTGGAATGAAACTTATAAATACCTATTCTCTGCTTTTCGATAATTCACATCTTCCTAATATATTCCCAGGTCATATTATAAAGTCATATTCTAAAGCCAACATAAGCACCGCTGGGCAATTGTTTCAGAATGGTGTATTAATCTATTTTACTGATTTACAAAATTAATTTTGTCTAATGACATGATTTGTTTTCAGTACCTTTAAGTACATGATTATTTTCTCAAACATAAAGCCGATTTTATTATTTACCATAACGGATTATTGTAAATATTATTTTCAGGGCACTAAATCACAAAGAATAATGTTTTGTTTACTATTAGCTAGTCTGTGGAGGACATGGACAAACTATCTCTTACATGGCCACTTACGCTGGGTGCGGAAATTACTAATGTTGGCCTCCCAAAAGCACTAACTCAGGATATGAGTTGAGCAGGTCTACAACTCTACACCTACAACAATTTAAGATTCTTAATGTGATTAATTATGCTCCACAGAGACTGTTCACATTTAAAAGCAGTCAGAATCTAAATGCCCTAAAAGCCTCACATATCAAGCCAATGAAGTATATACATCTGTACATTGAAGGAGTACTTGGGACCATAGTGACAAGTGGATTTCTTAAATCGGACATTATTCTCACTACTAAGATGACTATACTTGGTTTAGATGATGAACTTACATGTACCTGCAGATTCTTCATGTCTAATGCAATAGCAGTGGCTAGGCTATGACTCGCTCTTGAATGGATCAATTCCGATCCACCTCTCATGGAAAAATTGTGGAATATGATATATCAGACATATAAATCAGAAGCAGCCCTACAAAAGGTAAAACAGGATGAAGGCAGTAGATTGTTAGGAAGAAATGGGGTTCACTTACGTGTACCCCTTGATCCAGTTAATATAATATCCCATCACTGCTTTCCGCTTTCATGTTTTGGTTCCAAGTCTATCAGGTATCATATGAGTTTTTATGTGTATCTGAGCATTTACCATCAATTTCACTACACGATGATTCATCCTCTTGTCAAATAAAGAAATATATTTAAAAAGTGGTGTAACATACTCTGACACAAAACACTGGAATGAGTAGCATTATAAAACATCTAATTAGTGCTATCCAGGTTGTTATATCTATAGTTACTCATGCATACAGATAAATCTGACATCCTTAGAATGAATGGACATCTCTTATATACAGGGAAGGAAGAGAGTCTAAAATATAGCTCCAAATCATATTTTCTCTTAGGTATCAGTGAAGTGATAACAAGCTGTGGGCCCTAGTTGCCACCATTGCACTGGTATTTTGGAGTTAGGCATTCAGTAGCTTCCGGCCAGCATGATATTTTACCAACAAGATGGCTGATGGCTTTTTAAATCTGGCCTTTCTTTAGAGCACAGCTGCAAGTGAAAATAAGAATGCCCCATGTAAGTGAAAATAAGAAAGCCCCCTCAACACCTGAATGTTGCCACTCCCAGTAAAAAGCAGACAATATGTGGGTACTGCTGAATGTGTCCTGGTGTCAGCAAATTATTTCACTAGGGACAGCCGGATCCTGCATCTGGCCCAATAATAGCTGCTGGATTTGGGATCCAGCAGGATTCCCCTCAATGCTTGCAGTGTGTATTTATTATTCAAGAGTCATCTTTTACCTCCAGATCTGTATGTGACTTCGTCAAGGAAATAAAAGAGGTTAGAACTTTTGGTACTTAAATAGTACAGAATGAAGGAAAGAGGAGAAGCAGTCTAATGGTCAGAGCTACAGACTGTCACTTGTGGACCAACCTCGAGTCTCAGCCTCTAGTCAACATTATCTGATTCTGAGCAAACTCCCAGGCCTAAAAATATGTGTTGTAATCTGGTTATAATATAAAGTTCTCTAATGCTTTTGAGCCAAGATTGCACTACATAAAACTGCAAATAAATAAAACAATAAAGGCAGATTTCTTCAGGGCTTTTTAGAGGTCACTTTAAGTAGTGCTCTAAGGAGATAATTAGTGCTCCAAAAACAGTTTGGTTTTCAATTCCATATTTTCTCATGTAACTCATCTCCTTCCAACTTCCTACAGAAGAGTGCATCATAGTGGATGCTAAATAATGACATCCTTCCATTAAGGTTTCTTAGGACAGACAGACCTTCTTAAACATCCAGTCATTCTCATAGTTAAATATGCTAGGAAGAACTCCCAATACGTCCATCATGCTGCTCAAGAACTATTTTATTTAAAAAAATGTTACATAATGAGCACACAATGTGCACTCTGGCCAATAGTAGGGTGAAAGTTATTGAGAGGAATGAAAAGAGGCTCTGTGGAGAGAGCTCGGTGCTCTAGTCTTAGTGTGTGGGTATCAAAATAATATAGATGTTAAAGGAGGATGCTCAGTGTACATCAAAAGGGTGGAAACAGTGCTACATACACTCCCCTAACATTTACGTAGAGCTAAAAAATGTAACAAAATGAGTTCAAAGTACAGCATGGAGGTTTGGCTATGAGGTAGGCCTGAAATGCTGTGCTGAATGGGGCTCCTTTAGGGAGGGCCTCCATTGGCCTCTATCACACTGCTCTCCATCCTTCTAAAGCCATGACATAAGGTACAACTGTGTGCTTCTACCAGGGTAAGAGGAGAGATTATTTTTTGTCTGCTCCTTTGGCTTGCAGAGTTCCTTCTTAGTAGAGGCCCAATAAACAGTACTAAGATCTACAAGCTAAGACAGCAACTGTGTTTTGGCCTGAGACAAGGTCTCAGGCAGGTAAATACTGAAATCTGCACCCCCACTGAGTGCAGCAAGACAGGTTGTGGATTGTCCATAGCTCTCCTGACTGGGTGGTCCCCATTGGCCTGAGGAGAGGCAACACAGTGCCCTCCAGAAAATCAAAAAGTGCTCTGGTTTATCTTGTGCATTGGCAGTGTTCCTCAGCTGGAATTAAGCATAATGCGGTCATTCAAAATCCCAAAATGTTACTCCTATTATGAGTAGTAAGGACAAGGATTTGAGATATTAGTCGCAGGACAGATCCAGGGCAAGTGAATCACTAATGCCACTGAACATGATCCACAAGTTGGCCATGATCCCTTTCCGACATCCTTTTTCAACTTCCATATGGGTTTTTCTGTGGGCTGCATCAGTTTGGGTTCAGGAATAGATTGGGTGCCTTTTCTAATGCTCTTAAGCTGACAATAACAGACTTACACTTGAGAGACTTCTGGTAAGAATAACACGTGGACCAGAGGTACTAAATATTTTTCTTCCACACCCACTTCATATACTCAAGAATAAACTATGGACCAGTGAGCAAAGACCTAATCCCACTGGTCCTTATAAAATACATCGAACAGTGCTCTGAAATCAAAGAACAGTTGGGACACCTTCAACTGGAGTCCCAAAATCTTTTGGTTGTGAAAGTGGATAATACACCCATCTATACTTCAAGACCCAGTCTTAAAGCTGCACTGAAAACTCAGAGGATTATTTAATAGTAAATACAAGTGGTGAAGTGGGACACACATACAAATGGGATGCCTTTAAGGCAGTGTTGAGCAGGGGGAGGGGGGCAATTGCATAGAGAGCATGACCAACCTTAAGAAATTGAGGCATGGTGAAAGACAAACATTTTCAAAGATGAGCTTGACTGAATGGGATTTCAGGTCCATACCTTCCCCACATTCTCTTGCATAGCTTAACATGCCGAACAAGTAAACTCAGTGGCATGGATGCAAATAGGGCTGAACTGAACCTGCTTTGCCTCAAAAAGATCAGTATAAAAAAATAAACCTCACCTCGCTGACGGTTGAAAAAGAAGCATGAAAATGGATATGCAGGTGACATACTGTCCTCTTGTAGGAAAGTACCCTCTTTTTGGCAATTTCTGCTTGATGTCAGTGTGTTTGACTGTGTCACTGGAATCCTGCTAACCAGGACCCCAGTGCTTATGCTCTTTCTCCTTTACATTTTGTCACTGCACACTGGTAACCCAGTATTTCACCCCAAATTGGCATACTGGTCACCCCTTATAAGTCCCTAGTATATGGTGCTTAGGAACCAGGGCATTGGGGTTCCAGCGGACCCCTATAGGCTGCAGCATTTCTTTTGCCACCCATAGGGAGCCCATGCAAAGGCTTCTACAGGACTGCAATTGAAGCCTGGGTGAAATGGTGCATGTACCCTTTCATTGCCATTTACACTGCACCAGGTCACTAGGAGAGGTGCCCCCATGTCATCCAGGACCATTTTTCCAGACTTCGTGAGTGCGGGACGCCATTTTACGCATGCATTGGATATAGGTCACTACCTATGTAAAGCTTCACAATCGTAACTCTGAATATGGCCATGTTTGGTATCAAACATGTTGGAATCATACCCCAAGGCTTTTGCAAGCATTGGTTGTATGGTTGCATGCACTCTAGGGGCTCCTTAGAGGACCCCCAGTACTGCCATTACAGCCTTTTGCGGTTTTCCAGGCAGCCCCAGCTGCTGCCACCTCACAGACAGGTTTCTGCCCTTCTGTTGCTCAGGCAGCTTGAGCCGAGGAAGGCAGAACAAAGAATTTCCTTTGGGAGAGGGGGTATTAAATCTTCTCCCTTTAGAAATAGGTGTTACGGGCATGGGAGGGGTAGCCTCCGAGAGTCTCTGGAAATGCTTTGTAGGACACAGATGGTGCCCTCCTTGCATAATCGAGCATACACTGGCTCAGGGACCCCCAGTCCCTGCTCTGGCACGAAACTGGACAAAGGAAAGGGGAGTGAACACTCCCATGTCCATCACCACCCCAGGGGTGGTGCACAGAGCTCCTCCAGATTGTCCCAGAGTTTTGCCATCTTGGATTCCAAGTTGGCAGGGCACTCTTGGAGCATCCGAGTGGCCAGTGCCAGCAGGTGACAACAGAGTCCTTCCCTGATAGGTGCTTACAAGTGTAGCTGACCAATCCCCCTTTCAGGGCTATTTAGGGTCACTTCTCTGGGCGTTTCCTCCAATTCAGATTGCAAGACTCCAGCAGGAATCCTCTGTGTCCTTTACTTCACCTTCTACCGATGAAACTGCATCTGGACCCTCCAGGACCTGTGCAAACTGCAACAAAGAAGCAAAGACGACTTCTGCAACATTGTATCTTCAGCTCCTGCCAGCAACTGCAACTGTTTCCAGGTCGTGCATCCTTTGAGGACTGCCTGTCTTCAGCCGGCACCAGAAGAATTAAAGAATCTCCCTTGGAGTGAAGGAGTCACTTCCCTGCTTTAGCAGGCACACCTCTGCAGCGACGCCCAGTGGCCTGGGTCCCTTCTACTGAAGAAGTGCGTGGATCCAGCAACACAGGTGGTGGACTGAAGTGGTCCCGATGTCCAGCTGTCCTACTTTGGTGGAAGTAATGCTTGCCTCCCCACGCAAGACAGTACCCCATGCACTGCAAGTTTTGCGTCTGCCAAGGATTGTTGGCATTCTTACACAAAGTTATTTGTGCACCGTGCAGCTCTGGTCCCCAGCACTCCTTCCTGCGATGCATAGCATCCGGAGTGGTTCTCCGGCGGCGTGGGATCCCTTTGTGTAGTGCTGCATGGGCATCCTTTTGCACCTCCTTTGTCCCCATGCTGTGGGACTTTTATGTGCGCTGACTGGTCTTCTGAGGGCTCTCTGAGTTGCTAAGAGTCCCTGTCTTCCCCCTCCTGGGTAGAGGCCACCAAGTCTCTCTTGGTCCCCGGGGAGCGCCATTTTCCACTAACTGTGTGCTTTGCTTGTGCCAAGGCTTTTTGGCGAAATCCAGCGACACAAACCATGCTGCAGTCATCCATCCGGTGTGGGCCATCATATGCACCAACCAGGAACCCGCATCTGTCTTCTTGGATGCAGTACTGACTGTTCTTCTTCACCGGTGGTTCTTCTTTTGCACCTTCATCCGGGTTACCAGGGGCTCCTGTTCTCCCTGGACTCTTCAGTGCTTCTTGGACTTGGTCACCTTCTTTCACAGGTCTTATGGTCCTGGAATCCATTGTTGGTGTCATGCAGTCTCTTCTAGTTCTTGCATAATCTTCTTCTTCCTGTGTTCTAGGAAAGTTACTATGGTTTACTCCTACTTTCCTGGGCTCTGGGGTGGGTTATGTTACTTACCTTTGGTGTTTTCTTATATTCCCAGCACCCCTCTACACACTACTCTTGCCTAGGTGGGAAACCGACTTTCGCATTCCACTTTTTTAGTATAAGGTTTGTGTTCCCCCTACGTCCATTTCTAAATATTATGATTTTCACTATTTGCACTGTTTTCTAACTGTTTTTACAAATATTTCTGCATTCTAGTGTATATACTGTGTATATTACTTACCTCCTGAGGGAGCATAGTCTCGAAGGTATTTTTGGCATTTGTGTCACCAAAATAAAGTACTTTTATTTTTGTAACACTGGGTATTTACTTTCATGTGTGTGAGTACTGTGTGACTACAGTGGTATTGCATGAGCCTTGCATGTCTCCTAGTTTAGGCCTTGGTTGCTCATCCACACTACCCCTGAAGAGCCTGGCTTCTAGACACTGTCTACATTTCACTAATAAGGGATTACTGGACCTGGTATAAGGTGTAAGTAAGTTAGGTATCCACTACAAACTAGGCCAGCCTCCAACACTTCTTCATGGCACATACTCACTATGGAAGATGACAAGTCAGACACCCTTCATGCCTTATGTGGTACCCTCTTAATTACCTGACCTCCTTCAGAACTGGGAACAAATTGCCTGCTAAATGGGTGATAGGCAGTTTCAGGACATGGTACATGAGAGTTTTGCTATGGGCAAGACTAGGGAGGAAATTTGTAGATTGGGTCTATATAGAATTCTATCTGATTGAGCTCTTCTTCTTCTCCTGTCTTTACTAATGCCTCTTGAATTACAAAGCCAGGCTACTGCACATAGAGGAAGATTGTGTTTGATATTAGGAGGGCAGGAAAGGAATAACGCTGCCTATTCCAGCGTGTGGGAAGGGTAGAAGTGCATGTTGTTAATGACCTGTCTAAGTTCATTTTGTTTTTGCTGGCAACCACATTCCAGAAAGGACTATCTGGCATAAGGTTTCTCTTACCCCTTCTACTTGGGCTTTCTCAATGCTAGGCGATTATCTCTTGGGTGGCCAGTCAAGAGTATGAAAAAAGAGGCATGAACAGAAAATAAACTCAAAGGCAACATAATGTAAAGTTTAATGGCTATTTTGAATTGTGCTAGACTGAATCCTGTGTCCCCTGCCATTGCCTCCTAAAGGTTTCAAGCCATTAACCATCCAAAATACCAAACCATGCTTTGAGGGAAGATAAGGAAAGCTTTGTACATCTTTGTGAATGAAGATATCCACATGTATAAGCAGAGAGCCTGAGATGTAGCATTTTGGGTTCCTGATCACTTTGCTACCACCATGAGGGGTGAGAATTCTTTACAGTCACATTTCAGAACTGCTGTGTGTTTGGGATATTAAAATCGGTACACTGGACGTAAAAAAGCTCATGCAAATGATATCGTCTTTTTCAAACCAAGTTCATATTCAACAACACCAGCAGAGATGCAGTTATGCAAATATTATCAGTTTTGTTTTAAAGGCCTGAATACAGGCAACCTAAATTATTTGGAATACCTTATGTTACCAATTATTTTTCAATCTACAATAAGAAGTACAGAGAGAGGAAGTGGGTTTTAGGTTAGCCCCATTTAGGTACTGCCTTTCATGGGTTTTTCAGGCTTTGTCTTTGCAAAGATGGCCTGTCCATCAAGACCATTGCATTCTGACGATAGATACATTATTCAATTTCTGTTTCCATTAGATATTGGTGATGGGGCATCAAGAAGTCCATTTATTGAACTTCAGGTGCTATATAAGAGACACTGAATTTCATATATTGACATAATAACACTTGCAGATTTACGGATTATTTGTGTACACGTATCTGCTTTTTGGATGCCTCAGCCTGTTCTATTGACTAATTGTTCTTATATGTGTACACATTTTAAAGTTCTGTGTCTTCGGCCTGCTCCCTGAGAAATACTGCTGCAGTGTTCTTTCATATGTCTTTCCTAGAGAAAGGTTTAGTTACCTCACTAGCCTCATTTCCTTAAAAAACAAGGGTCTTGGAGCATTCCTCTTCATCCACTGGTCTCTACAGCTGTCACTCATTTTTTCTTCCTTCCAACACAGGACACTGCATTAGGAAATGGGTCAGTCCACTTCAGCCGTTGGCTCTTGCACTGTGAGTGATGACATTTTTTTAATCACTTTTGCACTTCGGCCTAACTACAAGTGCTTTTTCAGTCCATGGTTGGTGTGCCAACACTTTGTCAATGCTTTCCTATTTCTACAATGTATACTTTTTTATTTAATTATCCTTGTGCATTTAAACTAGGTCTTGAGGTTGTAATGATGTAAAGCTAATAGTACCTTTTCTCTGGGCCGATAACAATCACATTTTCCTTGTTGTAGGAAGTTGGCTCTGTATATACTATCTCAAAGTGAGAGCTAGTGTGCACAGAGTCCAAGGGTTCCTCTTAGAGGTTGATAGTGGCAAAGTTAGATAATACTAATGCTCTATTTTGTGGTAGTGTGGTCGAGCAGTAGGCTTATCAGAGGTTAGTGTTAAGCAATTGTTGTACACACACAGGCAATAAATGAGGAACACACACTCAAAGACTTAACTCCAGGCCAATAGGTTTTTATATAGAAAAATATATTTTCTTAATTTATTTTTAGAACCACAACATTTAAATTTGAGGTAAGTACATAACATGTAAGGTCAGGGGTGTGGAATTTATTAAAATATCTACTTGTCCAGGGGACAGGTTGCTTCTCAAATCTACTTGTCCTGTAAAAAGATCCACCATCCTATATTCCCCTTCCCTTTTGCGAATGTGTTAGCACCCATTTCAAATGGGTGCAAACTGCGATTGGTTTGCACCCGCGTTCGCGGTCACAAAACAATCCTACATTGCACTGCGAGTCGCAATTAAGAAGGGAACACCCCTTCCTAATTGCGAGTCGCAAACCCGTTTTGCAATTCGGTAACCAGGTTACTGAATCGCAAAACTGGGTTTGTGCATCGCAATGTGCTTTTTGCACGTCGCAAACAGCGAAAGTCGCTGTTTGCGACATGCAAAAAGCTACCTACATGTGGGTCTTGGCCCCTAATTAGGTCTGGTGTTAACAAAGACATTTTGTTTTTATTAAACTTCTATTTCTCTCTCTTTCGGCTGGCTTTACTGTGAGTGATCGCATTCTCCTCTTCCACAAGGAGCATATTGGCACACAAAGTAGTTTTGTTCAGTGTCAGGAACTACAGTGGCAATCAGTGACGTAACCAAACTGGAGGGTGCCCCTTTGCAAAGAACATGGAGGAGCCCCCTCTCCAGACTCACTCAGGGCAGGTGCTGTGCTGAAGGGGCCCCCTGGAGGGCGGCTGCAGGGCCTTTGTTATGCCACTGGTGGCAACGTGTGCTTTTAGAGTTCAAAAACGTTTTGGTTTTTTTTTGCCAGTGTTTGTTACAATGTTGAGGGCCTGGTAGCTCCCACAACAATAAAGTGTTACAAAAGCCATGTCAAAACAAGACACGCATTGATGAAACTAAAAGACTTATAAAAATATGTCAGACCAGTTGGCTTTGTCAATGTTTGTTTATTTTCATGCTTCCCATATTCGTGTTGAAAATGGTTACACTGATTTTCCATTAGAAATATTTTTGGGAAATACTAGCATGCATCAACATATTTTACTAAATGACACTTCATTTGCATCTAATCAGAGAGCATTCTGGGAGCATTATACTTAGCCTCATAGCCTTAACTTTTCAAACATGTGTATACACGTTTTTTTTTTGTACTGGAACCAACGTCAGTAGTGAAGTGTGACCTTAAAACATTTATTTACAGCACTCACCCTAATAATGAAGGCTTTCAAATAATGAACCATAAGTACAAGTTCGAACAGCATTATCTTTTGGAAACATTACCTCAAGTGCAGAGAGTTCCACTCTCTGTATACAGGCAGCCAAAGGGTTTGTGCTGCAGAGGGTTGGGCCTACTTGTCCCAAGGACAAAGTAAACATAAGAACTTGTTGCCCTTGACCCCAAACAAGGTGTCCCGGGCGTCGGGCGATAGGAATTCCACATCCCTGTGTAAGGTACTTCACACAGGTAAGTATAGAACCTTGATTTAAAACAGTAGTACACACAGTTTTGGTTAAAATGGCAATAAGCTAATTTAAAAGTGGACATTGCAAAAATCAACAGTTTCTGGGGGAGATAAGTATTGGTTAGTTTCTCAGGTAAGTAAAGCGCTTACACAGTCAGTCTCCTGGGCATAGGCAGCCCACCGTTGGGGGTTCAAGGAAACCTCAAAGCCACCGCACCAGCAACAAAGGGCCGGTCAGGTGCAGGGGTCAAAGGAGGGCCCAAAATACATAGGTGTGTATGGAGAACAGGGGTGCTCCGGTTCCAGTCTGCTAGCAGGTAAGTACCTGCGTCCTCGGGGAGCAGACCAGGTTTTTTTTGTAGAGCACTGGGGAAACACACGCAAGCACACAAAACACACCCTCGGCGGCAGAGGGATGCAGGGTGTAAAGTAGGCATCAGGTTTTGTATTGAAAACAATGGAGGGACCCGGGGGTCACTCTGGCGATGCAGGCAGGGCACAGGGGGGCATCTCAGGCCAGCCACCGACTGGGCTAGGATGAGGGCCGCCTGCTGGTCACTCCTGCACTGGTAGGTGGTTCTTCTCGGTCCTGGGGACTGTGGGTTCAGTGCTTAGTCCACTGTTCCTTTATTACCAGGCAGTCGCGGTCAGGGGGAGCCTTTGGATCCTTTATGCAGGCATCGCTGTGGGGGTGCAGGGAGGTCGACTCAGGGTGTCCGCGTCGTTGGAGTCGCCTGGGAGTCTTCTCTGCTGTGTTGGTTGCCCTGAACTCGAGCCAGGGGGGTCGGGTGCCGAGTGTGAAGACTCACACTTCTAATGGGAAGTGAGTCTTTTTAAAGTTTGTTGCAATTTTGTTGCTGTTTCTGGACAGAACCTCTGTCCTCGGGAGGTTCTTGGTCCTTTAGGTGCAGGTCAGTCCTATGAGTCCTCAGAGGTCGCTGGTCCCGCTGGATGCGTCGCTGTGCAGGTTCTTTGAGTCTGGAAGCAGGCCGGTAGGGTAGGGACCAAGTCAGTTGTCATCTCCGTTGTCTCTGCGGGGCTTTCAGGTCAGCAGTCCTTCTTGTTGTTGTAGGTTGCAGGAATCTGATTTCCTGGGTTCAGTGTTGCCCCTAAATACTGAATTTAGGGGTGTGTTTAGGTCTGGGGGCAGTAGCCAATGGCTACTGTCCTTGAGGGCTACACCCTCCTTGTGCCTCCTCCCTGAGGGGAGGGGGCACATCCCTATTCCTATTGGGGGAATCCTCCAAAACCAAGATGGAGGATTTCTGAAGGAAGGGGTCACCTCAGCTCAGGACATCTTAGGGGCTGTCCTGACTGGTGGGTGACTCCTCCTTGTTTTTCTCATTATCTAGTCCGGACCTGCCGCCAAAAGTGGGGGCTGTGTCTGGAGGGGCAGGCATCTCCACTATCTGGGATGCCCTGGGGTGCTGTACCAACAGGCATGAGCCTTTGCGGCTCACTGCCAGGTGTTACAGTTCCTGTAGGGGGAGGTGAGAAGCACCTCCACCCAGTGCAGCCTTTGTTCCTGGCCACGAAGTGAAAAAGGCACTCACCTCATGTGGCCAGAAACTCATCTGATTGTGGCAGGCTGGCAGGAATGGGTCAGCCTAACACTAGGAGTCGGACTGGTATACAAGGGGCATCTCTAAGATGCCCTCTGTGTTCATTTTTCAATAAATTCCACACTGGCATCAGTGTGGATTTATTGTGCTGAGAAGTTTGATACCAAACTTTCCAGATTTCAGTGTAGCCATTGTGGAACTTGTAATTGACAAACTCCCAGACCATAAACTCTTTATGGCTACCATGCACTTATAATGTCTAAAGTTTGGCTTAGACACTGTACGGGCATAATGCTCATGCAACTATGCCCTCACCTGTGGTATAGTGTGCCATGCCTTAGGGCTGTAAGGCCTGCTAGAGATGTGACTTACCTATGCCACAGGCAGTGGGATGTGGGCATGGCACCTGAGGAGAGTGCCATGTCGACTTAGTCATTTTCTCCCCACCAGCACACACAAACTGTGAGGCAGTGTGCATGTGCTGAGTGAGGGTCCCCAGGGTGGCATAATACATGCTGCAGCCCTTAGAAACCTTCCCTGGCCACAGGGCCCTTGGTACCAGGGGTACCAGTTACAAGGGAGATATCTGTGTACCAGAGCTGTGTCAATTGTGGGAACAAAAGTACAGTTTAGGGAAAGAACACTGGTGCTGGGGCCTGGTTAGCAGGATTCTAGCACACTTTCAGTCATAACTAGCATCAACAAAAGGCAAAAAGTTAGGGGGTAACCATGACAAGGGAGGCATTTCCCTACACTTGTGATGTGCGTTAAAACTAAAAAGGGGTTTCTTTACTTTTTCTAAGTACATCTATCTGCCGGAAGCACCCACACCTGCAATCATATAACCATAGCGGTGCTATTACTTTTTCTTTTTCTTTTTGTGACATATGAAAAGATTCTTTAAAATCAAGCGTCATCAAAGCTTACTTGAGATGGTTATGTTTGCTAATAATGTATAGAATAGAACCATTATTGCATGAGCTAGTACTTCTACACTAACCCAACGCTTTATACAAACATGCACTCTCAGTGTTTTATGTGGGTTCCTTTAGATGACTGTGAATATAACCTTGTAGAGGTTGCTGTGTGTGTCAGTGACTTGGCATTTGGTTGAAACTGTATGAGCAAGAAGTGTTTTGGTGGCATGTTGAAAAATATTTTGAAACCCTTTGCATGCCGTATTATGGTAAGATACACTTCTGCGGTTGTACCAGATTTATATTTGAATGAAGAGGAAAGTCGTTAGGTAATATGGGCTTGATGGTTTAAAAATAATTATTTAAAATGTCTGCCTGCTTCTTGGAATTACTTGAATACTGGAGAGTTTTGGATTCCTGAATTGCCATGCAATATTTCTTGTGGTGTTTCAATTATGTAAAAGGTCTTTGGGGGTCATTACAACCCTGGCGGACGGTGTTAAAGGTGCGGCAATACCGCAAACAGGCCGGCGGACAAAAAAAGGGAATTATGACCCTGGCGGAAACCGCCAACAAAGACAGCCACTTTAACACACCGCCCGCCACGGCGGTACAGACAAGCAGCACGGCGGTCACCGCCAACAGACAGGCGGAAGACAATGTACCGCCCATAGTATCACAACCTACCAATCCGCCACCTTTTCCGGGGCGGATTCACCGTGGATAAAAACACGGCGGAAACAGTTACTGCAATGGGAAAACGCTCACCTCTACACATCCCACGAGTAAGGAGGACTCCATGGAGCCAGAATTACACATTCTACCGGCCCTTGTATTCCTACTCATCTACGAAGACCAACGCCGTCGAGGGCGAAGACAACGGTGAGTACTGCACCTACGACATAGGGGAGGGGGGAGGCATAGGTTAGGGGGACACATATGCAACACCCCCACCTTCGCATATTTCAACACACACACCAATGCTTGTACAAAAATCACAGTAACAACCCACAATCCCCCCGGAAGAATGCAAAGACAAAACGAAATCAGTTCAAACATTGTAATGTATCAATATACATGTCTCAAATATATACAGATATATTATAAAATCATTCAAAAATATATACATTACGAGAAGTAGTGCAGATATGCACATATCAATGTCCGTGCAACACTAGTCCAAAAATGCATGGGCGAGGCCCACAAAAGATACCTGTCCACAATCGGAGAGAACACTGCCGGGGCATCAGATAGAAATACTACAGGCACCTCAGGGGGAAGGGAAGGGGGGGCACCTCAGCCAGATGAGTGCAAAGTCAGATCCACGACGGGGCTCCATGCCCATTGATTTATCCTGGGGAGTGCAAAGCCACAGTCTCTCAAGTCTCTACAGTAGGTGGTTGCCCACTGTACCATCCTGGGGAGTGCAAAGCCACAGTCTCTCAAGTCTCTACAGTGGGTGGGTTGCCCACTGTTCCATCCTGGGGAGTGCAAAGCCACAGTCTCTCAAGTCTCTACAGTGGGTGGGTTGCCCACTGTGCCATTCTGGGGAGTGCAAAGCCACAGTCTCTCAAGTCTCTACAGTGGGTGGGTTGCCCACTGTACCATCCTCGGGAGTGCAAAGCCACAGTTTCGTAAGTAGATAACAGCCTCCACTGGCTCCGGAGGGGGACTGGTGCCCACACTGGATTAGTCTACCCGTGAAAGTTCCTGTCCCGTGACTGTCCCAGCTGCACATGGGATAACGATGATTGATGTGGCGGTCTTTTCATTCTTCCCCGGTGCATCACCTGTTCAGCGGTGTTTTGCCATGGCGGTCTCTGGACTGTTCAGCGGTGCTTTGCCATGCGGTTTCAGGACTGTTCAGCGGTGCTTTGTCATGGCGGTTCAGGACTGTTCAGCGGTGCTTTGCCATGGCGGTCTCTGGACAGTTCAGCGGTGCTTTGCCATGGCGGTCTCTGGACAGTTCAGCGGTGCTTTGCCATGGCGGTCTCTGGACTGTTCAGCGGTGCTTTGCCATGGCGGTCTCTGGACTCTTCAGCGGTGCTTTGCCATGGCGTTTCAGGACTGTTCAGCGGTGCTTTGCCATGGCGGTCTCTGGACTGTTCAGCGGTGCTTTGCCATGGCGTTTCAGGACTCTTCAGCGGTGCTTTGCCATGCCGGTCTCTGGACTGTTCAGCGGTGCTTTGCCATGGCGTTTCAGGACTGTTCAGCGGTGCTTTGCCATGGCGGTCTCTGGACTGTTCAGCAGTGCTTTGCCATGGCGTTTCAGGACTGTTCAGCGGTGCTTTGCCATGGCGGTTCAGGACTGTTCAGCGGTGCTTTACCATGGCGGATCTGGAACGTGCATTGGTGTGTGGCATGACGTTCCCTGGACTGGGCATTGGTGTGTGGCATGAAGTTCCCTCATAGCTTAGCGGGCTGTAGCAGCCGGGGCCCTCCTGGGCACTGACTCCGGCGATGGTCTCCTGACCAGTGACGATACTTGGGCCCTCCTGGGCAATGACTCTGGCGGTGGTCTCCTGACCAGTGACGATACTTGGGCCCTCCTGGGCAATGACTCTGGCGGTGGTCTCCTGACCAGTGACGATACTTGGGCCCTCTTGGGCACTGACTTCGGCGGTGGCGGTGGTCTCCTGACCAGTGACGATATTTGGGCCCTCCTGGGCAATGACTCCGGCGGTGGTCTCCTGACCAGTGACGATACTTGGGCCCTCCTGGGCACTGACTCCGGCGGTGGTCTCCTGACCAGTGACGATACTTGGGCCCTCCTGGGCAATGACTCTGGCGGTGGTCTCCGGACCAGTGACGACGTTGCTGGCGGTGGCGTCCCGACCGTCGGGAAGGATGCTGCCCTTCTCCGCCGTGATGCTCACAACAGGCTGTGCAGACTTCCTCTGGCCCTTCCCCACCTTTGGAGGAGTCACAGCTGACTCTGCAATCCCCCTGGGACCCCTGTGAGTTGTTTTGCCTCCAGGAGTCTTCACAGGGTCCCGTCGGCCACTTTCCAATTTCAGAGCCTTTACAGGGGGTGGGCTGCCAGTGCCTTGGCTCCGGGTCATACTGCCTGCCCTGGTGGCCGGTGCACTCCACACACCTTGAAAAGGCACCACTGGTATTGGAGGCTTCTTGGCTGAGGCGCTACGACGGGACTGATGTATTGGAGGGGGGGAGGTGGGGCAAACAGGTCAACTTTACAGAGGGACAGTTTCTGACAAACACTGGGATGGGTAGTTTGAGGGGGCCGGGGAGTGGAGGAAGAGGAGGTGGTTGTAGGAGGTGTTACTTTAGGGGGGTCATTACAACATTGGCGGTAAAAGTCACTTACCACCGTGCAGAAGACCGACAATACACCGCCGCGGTAGACCGCCACAGCTATTATGACACACATCTCGGAATCCGCCGAAATTCAGACACCCACACAACACCGCCACACCAAAGGTCAGCGACAAACATGCGGAAACAAATCCTCCACCTCCACGCCAACAGAAACACGCCCATGCTTTTAGGACCCACGAATCCACGTGGCGGTCTTTCAACCGCGTTATTCCATTGGTAAGTCAAATCTCAACTATCAGATCCCCCACCCTACCTGCATGCTTTCACACACCCCCACCCTCACCCCCTCCCCTATCACACCAACTCATCACTAATGTACCCATAACACAAACCACCCATCCCAACACCAAGCCCTGCATGACACAACTAAGCATGGTCACCCCTCACCAAAGCATGCTCACTACACATACCCAGAACACCCCCCAACCATCATCACACAAGACCCCACACAGGAATGCTTGCACTGGGGTTCACGCACAGCCACCCATTGCACACCATTACACACACACATGCAATAATCATGCTCTTATGACCCTGCAGGAACCCGAAGGACCGTCACCACACCAGAGGGTCCATACAACACCACTCCACCCCCAGAAGAGGCCCACAGTGACGAGAGCAGCTCTGCCCTACTGGATCTTGATGACCAGCCCAGACCATCGTGGGCCTCAGGACAGTCGGTTCCCCTTGCACAGGCACAGCCCAACACCGACCTTCCACCCTCTGGTAACACCAGCACAGCACCCACCCAGCGGGCCCAAACCTCCCTACCCAGGACAGGTCAATCAGCAGTGTATCCACCACTACAGGGCACCCAGGGTAACCCACCCTCCCAACAACAACAGGGACCTGGGGGCAGTGGTAGTGGGCACACGGTCTAGGGGACGGAGGCACAGGAACATAGGGGAACTGGGAAGGCTGCTGTGCGACGGAGGGAGGACAGGCCAAGGGAACCAACTCTCCACGAGGCCCTCTCCTCCATCATGGGAGCATACCACCACTCCCAGGAGACGATGGCGACGGTCCTGGACAAGTTGCAGGAGAGCCTGCGGCTGCAGGAGGAGCAGTATTTGGGGTTCAGGGAGGAGCTCAGAACCATCAGCTCTGCCCTGGGCACCATCGTAGGGGTGCTGAAGGACATACAGCAGACCTTGAGGGACACCGTGGCACTCCAAGGGGCCCCTGACACTAGCCAGGACGATGAACTGCCCACCACCTCCGCTGGCGCTAGTGGACAGGACGCCCCGCCACAGGACCACCACACCAGCACCTCACCCCCTGCAGACGGACAACCACCACGCAAGCGGGCCCTGAGATCCAGGAACAGGACAGAGCAAGATGGCAAGACCCCCGCCAGGAAATAAGACCACCCTGATTGTCCTCCCACTGTCCCACTTTATTACCCTGTCCATATTCGAACTGCCCCAGCTCCACTTCCTATGCCCAGATGGGCAGTGCACCTGTGAGACTAATAGACTGGACTCTGCCATGGACATTCCTCCACCATCACCCATCACCAATTTACAACCCCCCTTCATTTTTTGAGCACTTAAATAAACACCCTTGAAACACAAAACAATCTGGAGTCAGTCTATGATTTTGTACTTTGTATTATCAATGACAGTGTCATATTGGCTGTACCATTGTAAGGCTAACATACCTATGCCACACATCACAAGCCCTTGAAGGATGCAAGCAGTTGACACGTAGGTTACCACACCTGTGAAACCGTAATGGAAGGGTACAACTCAGTTAACAAATAGTGATTGAAATAGACAAACAGGATAGAGGTAGACGTGTGAAAGTTAATGTAATGACAAACCAGAAAATTTTCTCACCTGTGTCTCACTGGAAATATTGCTGTATGACTGACTCCCTGTTGTCGTTTTCTTCTTCCTCAGCTTCATCCTCATCACTGTCCACAGGCTCCACAGACTCCACAGCTGCTACAACACTGTCATCTGGATCATCCTCCTGCAGAAAAGGCACCTGGCGTCACGAAGCCAAATTATGGAGCAGACGATGATGATGTCGCACACCTTCTTCGGTGAGTAGAATAGGGAACCACCTGTCATATGGAGGCACCTGAACCTGGCTTTCAGGAGGCCGAAGATGCGTTCGATCACCCTCCTAGTCCGCCCATGGGCATCATTGTACCGTTCCTCTGCCCTGGTCCTGGGATTCCTCACTGGGGTCAGTAGCCACTAAAGGTTGGGGTAACCAGAGTCCCCCAATAGCCATACCCGGTGCCTCTGGAGTTGACCCATCATATCAGGGATGCTACTATTCCGCAGGATGTAGGCGTCATGCACTGAGCCGGGGAACATAGCATTTACCTGCGAGATGTACTGGTCTGCCAAACAGACCATCTGGACATTCATGGAATGATAACTCTTCCTGTTCCTGTACACCTGTTCACTCCTGTGGGGGAGGACCAGAGCTACATGGGTACCATCAATGGCACCTATGACGTTGGGGATATGTCCAAGGGCATAGAAGTCATCCTTCACTATAGGCAAATCCTCCACCTGAGGGAAAATGATGTATCTCCTTACGTGTTTCAGCAGGGCAGACAACACTCTGGACAGCACGTTGGAAAACATAGGCTGGGACATCCCTATTGACATGGCCACTGTTGTCTGAAAAGACCCTCTTGCAAGGAAATGGAGCACTGACAACACCTGCACGTCAGGGGGGATTCCAGTCGTATGGCGGATTGGTGACATCAGGTCTGGATCCAACTGGGTACATAGTTCCTGGATAGTGGCACGGTCAAACCGGTAGGTGACAATATGTCTTTCTTCCATTGTCAACAGGTCCACCAGCGGTCGGTACACCGGAGGATTCCGCCATCTTCTCATATGTCCCAGCTGACGGTGCATAGGACAACAGCGAAGAACCAGTCACTATTCCTCCAGGTATGTACCCACAGTTACACACAAGACTACACCACTCACAAAACCCTTCCTGTATGTTTGTTGAGTGTAGGCATAGCTATGTGTGACACAGTAGTAAATGAAGCCATGTGGGCCACTGAAATGGCGGCTGCCTGACCTTTAAACTAGGACAATGGGATTGTGGGGTAACTGCGCTGGCGGTGCACACCGTCGCGGTAGACGGCCGTAGACCACGGCGCAATGCTGCAATGGTTAACAGTGGACCCTATGGGTCCCAGGAGCCAATGAACAGGTGCGCCGGCGGTGATGATGCGCACCGCCGCGGACGTCACCGCCATTTTCTGTGTGTTCACTCACTAGATACCTGACCTTCGACAGGAGAGGACCTACACTGCTAGTGCTGCTGTGACCTCGGTCTGGAAGCGACGATGGCTGCTGCTTCCGGGGAAAGGGCTCCTGCCTTCACTGCACAGGAGTTGGAGAAACTTGTGGATGGGGTCCTCCCCCAGTACACGCTACTCTACGGTCCTACAGACCGACAGGTTAGAACACAGGGAGCATGTTGTATGGGCTAGGCCTGGGTGGAGAGGGCTGGGTGGAAGAGGGAAGTGGGCAGAGTTGATTGAACATTAATGCATGGGAATGAATGGGCCACATGGCCAGAGTAGGGAGGGGGCCACTCACAACGACGGTGCACTTGGTAATGACTGTTCCTCTTCCCTTGTGCATGTCATGTAGGTCAGCGCCCACCAGAAGAGGGACATCTGGCGTGCCATCGCCAAGGAGGTCCGGACCCTGGGGGCCCACCACAGACGGGGCACCCACTGCCGGAAGAGATGGGAGGACATTCGCCGCTGCAGCAAGAAGACGGCGGAGGCTCAGCTGGGGATGGCCTCCCAACGTGGGAGGGGTGCCCGTCACACCATGACCCCCCTGATGTTTCGGATCCTGGCGGTGGCCTATCCGGTGTTGGATGGGTGCTTGAGGACATCACAGCAGACACAAGGGGGTGAGTACAACCTCATTCTGCGGACTTTGCGTGCAGTGGAGGTGTCTGGGTGGGGGAGGTGGGCTGTGGGTGTCCCTAGGCCAGGGCGAGTTAGGTAGGCAAGGCCCCTCCGTAATGTAGGCCATGTGGCACTCAACCCCACCTCAGCAGAGTGCCAAGTCGAGGTATATTTGCCCCTGTGGCATCCAAGTGCGCAGATGTCCACCATTGCCATGTAGGCCATAACCCAGAAATTGCGTGTGCAGAGTGCAGGAGCACGGCGTAATGCAGGGGGCTGCTGCATCTGTCTTGTCCGCCAACGGTAGCAGAATACCATGCACTAAAACTCTTGTTCTTCTGTTTCCCCTCCTTTTCCTGCTCTCCTTGTCCTTTTGTACATCAGCATCAACAGGCGGAGGTACAGTGGCACCGGAGCACGAGGGAGCTGCATCCCACATGGCCATGGAGGGCCACACAACGGACTCTGAATGCACCAGTGGGACGGAGGGCGAGGGGAGCTTCACATTGGCCACCGGATCACCAACCAGCGACACGGACTCGTCCGCCGATGGGAGCTCCCCTGTGGTGGCGGCACCATCTGTGCGCACCACTTCTACAGGTACAGCCGCCACCTCCCCTACCAGCACCGCCCTCCCAGCAGCCCCTCAGCGTTCGCCCCGTGCCCGCTCACCCAGGAGGGTGGGCATCACCTTCGTCCCAGGCCCCTCAGGCCCTGCCCCAGTCATCCCTGCTGACCTCAGTGAGGTGGCCATTGACCTCCTCAGGTCACTCACTGTTGGGCAATCTACCATTGTGAATGCCATCCAGGGTGTAGAAAGGGAGTTACAACACGGTAATGCATTCCTGGAGGGCATTCATTCTGGTCAGGCTGTCCTTCAGCGAACCCTGCAATCTCTGGCCTCAGCACTGATGGCAGCCATTGTCCCTGTGTCGAGCCTCCCCCCTCCAACTTCCTCCACCCAGACCCAATCCCCTGTACCCCAGCCCATCCCAAGCACACCTACAGACCAGCATGCACACAAGTCAACACCCAAAAGTAGCTCAAGCAAACATAGGCACCACACATCCCACAGGCACTCACACAAGCATCACACCCATACAGACACAGCAACATCCACTGTCTCCACTGTGTCCCCCTCCTCCTCTTCTCCCTCCTCCCTCCCAGTCTCGTCTACACACACACCTGCATGCAACACATCTACAGGCACCAGGAATTGCACCAGGACACCCAGCACCACAAGCCACTCACCTGCACTCACCACCTCCACTGCCATTTACACGTCCCCTGTGTCCTCTCCCAGTGTGTCTGTGACGCCCCCTCCCAAAGTACACAAACGCCGGCAATCACTCACCCAACATCCATCCAGCTCTCGACAGCCTCCTGTACCTGCTCCTGCACCAAAACAGCTAAAGTAACACCTCCTACAACCACCTCCTCTTCCTCCACTCCCAGACCCCCTCCAGCTACCCATCCCAGTGTTCGTCAGAAACTGTCCCTGTGTAAAATTGACCTTTTTGCGCCCACCCCCCCTCCAGTTCATCAGTCCCGTCGTAGCGCCTCAGCCAAAATGCCTCCAATACCACTGGTGCGTGTTCAGGGATTGTGGAGTGCACCGGCCACTAGGGCAGGCAGTAGGGCCCAGAGCCAGGGCACTGGCAGCCCACCCCCTGTAAAGGCTCTAAAATTGGAGAATGGACGACGGGACCGTGTTAAGACTCCTGGTGGGACAACAACTGACCTGGGTTCGAAGGGGATTGGAGAGTCAGCTGTGACTCCACCAAAGGTGGGGAAGGTCCAGAGGAAGTCTTGCCAGCCTGTTGTGAGTGTCACGGCGGAGAAGTGTGCCATCATTTCCAGCGGTCCAGACACAACCGCCAGCACCGTCGTCACTGGTCCAGAGTCCACCGCGGGAGTCACAGCCCAGGAGGGCCCAAGTATCGTCACTGGTCCTGAGTCCACCGCCAGAGTCACAGCCCAGGAGGGCCCAAGTATCGTCACTGGTCCAGAGACCACCACCAGAGTCACAGCCCAGGAGGGCTCAAGTATCGTCACTGGTCCAGAGACCACTGCAGGAGTCACAGCCCAGGAGGGCCCAAGTATCGTCACTGGTCCAGAGACCACCGCCAGAGTCACAGCCCAGGAGGGCCAAAGTATCGTCACTGGTCCTGAGTCCACCGCCGGAGTCACAGCCCAGGAGGGCCCCGGCTGCCACAGCCCCGCTGGGCAATGATGGAACGTCATGCCACACACCAATGCCCAGTGTAGAGATCATCATGCCACACACCAATGCCCAGTGTAGGGAACGTCATGCCACACACCAATGTCCATACCAGAACCGCCATGGCAAAGCACCGCTGAACAGGGCAAAGACCGCCATGGCAAAGCACCGCAGAACAGGGCAAAGACCGCCATTGGCAAAGCACCGCTGCACAGTCCAGAACCGCCATGGCAAAGAACCGCTGAACAGGGCAAAGACCGCCATGGTGAAGACCTGCTGAACAGGGCAAAGACCGCCATGGCAAAGCAACGCTGAACAGGGCAAAGACCGCCATGGTGAAGACCGCTAAACAGGGCAAAGACCGCCATGGTGATGAACGCTGAACAGGGCAAAGACCGCCATGGCAAAGCACCGCTGAACAGGGCAAAGACCGCCATGGCAAAGCACTGCTGCACAGTCCAGAACCGCCATGGCAAAGCACCGCTGAACAGGGCAAAGACCGCCATGGTGAAGACCTTCTGAACAGGGCAAAGACCGCCATGGCAAAGCACCGCTGAACAGGGCAAAGACCGCCATGGCAAAGCACCACTGAACAGGGCAAGCACCGTGTAGGAATGAATGGACCGCCACATCAGGCATCCTTATCCCATGTGCAGCTGGGACAGTGACAGGACATGAACTTTCACATGGAGACTCATCCAGTAAGGGCACCAGTCCCACCCAGTACCAGTAGAGAACTGCATCTACTTGAGAGACTGTAGCTTTGCACTCCCCAGGATGGCACAGTGGGCAAACCACCCACTGTATAGACTTGAGAGACTGTGGCTTTGCACTCCCCAGGATGGCACAGTGGGCAAGCCACCCACTGTATGGACTTGAGAGACTGTGGCTTTGCACTCCCCAGGATGGCACAGTGGGCAAGCCACCCGCTGTATAGACTTGAGAGACTGTGGCTTTGCACTCCCCAGGATGGCACAGTGGGCAAACCACCCACTGTATAGACTTGAGAGACTGTGGCTTTGCACTCCCCAGGATACATCAATGGGCATGGTGCCCCGTCGCATTCATCTGGCTGAGGTACCCCCCCCCTCTTCCCCCTGAGGGGCCTGTAGTATTTCTATCTGATGCCCCGGCTGTGTTCTCTCCGATTGTGGTCAGGTGTCGTTTGTGGGCCTCGCCCATGCATTTTTGGACTGTTGGTGCACGGACATTGTTGTGTACAAATCTGCACTACTTTGCGTATTGTATATAATTATGAGTGATTTTCTAATATATATCTTAATATTTTTGTATGACATGTATATTGGCACATTATAATGTTTGACCGAATTTCGCATTGTCTTTTCATTCTTCCGGGGGGATTGTGGGTTGTTCTTGTGATTTTTGTGAATGCATTGGTGTGTATGTTGTGATATGCGAGGGTGGGGGTGGGGGTGTTTGGTGGGTGTCCCCCTAACTTTTGCCTCCCCCTCCCCCGTGTCGTAGGTGCAGTACTCACCGGTGTCTTCTGCGCCTACGTAGCTGTTGTTCGTAGAGGAGCAGAAAGACGAGGGCAGGGAGTATTTGTAATTCCGGGTCCATGGAGTCGTCGTTTCTCGTAGGATGTGTTCAGGTGAGCGTTTTCCCATAGCAAAAGCTGTTTCCGCCGTGTTTTTATCCACGGTGAATCCGTCCCGGAAAAGGTGGCGGATTGGCGGGTTGTAATAGTGTGGGCGGTACATTGTCTCCCGCCTGTCCGTTGGCGGTAACCGCCGCGCTGCTTGTCTGTACCGCCGTGGCGGTCAGAGTGTTAAAGTGGCTGTCTTTGTTGGCGGTTTCCGCCAGGGTCATAATTCCCTTTCTTTGTCCGCCGGCCTGTTGGCGTTATTTCCGCAGCTTTAACACCGTCCGCCAGGGTTGTAATGACTACCTAGGTGTTTTGGGTGCAGGTGCAGGTACAGGAGGCTGTCATGAGGTGGATGGATGTTGGGTGTGTGGGTGCCCGCGTTTGTGTACTTTGGGAGGGGGCGTCACAGACACACTGGGAGAGGACACAGGGGACGTGTAAATGGGAGTGGAGGTGGTGAGTGCAGGTGAGCGGGGTGTGGTGCTGGGTGTTCTGGTGCGACTCCTGGTGCCTGTAGATGTAGTGCATGCAGGTGAGAGTATAGACGACACTGGGAGAGAGGAGGGAGAAGAGGAAGAGGGGGACACAGTGGAGGCAGTGGATGTTGCTGTGTCTGCATGTGGGTAATGCTTGTGTGTGTGCCTGTGGGTTGTGTGGTGCCTATGTTTGCCTGAGCTTCCCTTGTGTGTTGACTTGTGTGCATGCTGGTCTGTAGGTGTGCTTGGGATGGGCTGGGGTACAGGGTATTGGGTCTGGGTGGAGGATGTTGGAGGGGGGAGGCTAGACACAGGGACAATGGCTGCCATCAGTACTGAGGCCAGAGATTGCAGGGTTCGCTGAAGGACAGCCTGACCAGAATGAATGCCCTCCAGGAATGCATTACCGTGTTGCAACTCCCTTTCTACACCCTGGATGGCATTCACAATGGTAGACTGCCCAACAGTGAGTGACCTGAGGAGGTCAATGGCCTCCTCACTGAGGGGAGCAGGGGTGACTGGGGCAGGGCCTGAGGTGCCTGGGGCGAAGGTGATGCCCACCCTCCTGGGTGAGCGGGCACGGGGCGAACGCTGAGGGGCTGCTGGGAGGGCGGTGCTGGTAGGGGAGGTGGCGGCTGTACCTGTAGAAGTGGGGCGCACAGATGGTACCACCACCACAAGGGAGCTCACATCGGCGGACGAGTCTGTGTCGCTGCTTGGTGATCCGGTGGCCGACGTGAGCTCCGCTCGCCCTCCGTCCCAGTGGTGCATTCTGAGTCCGTGGTGTGGCCCTCCATGGCCATGTGGGATGCAGCTCCCTCGTGCTCCGGTGCCACTGTACCTCCGCCTGTTGATGCTGATGTACAAAAGGACAGGGAGAGCAGGAAAAGGAGGGGAGACAGAAGAACGAGAGTTTTAGTGCATGGTATTCCGCTACCGTTGGCGGACAAGACAGACGCAGCAGCCCCCTGCATCACGCCTGATGATGCTGATGCACAAAAGAACAGGGAGACCACAAAAAGGGGGGGGGGGAGACAGAAGATAGACAGGTTGAGTGCATGGCATACCACTACCGTTGGCGGACAACGCAGACACAGCAGCCCCCTGCACTACGCCGTGCTCCTGGCCTCTGCAGATGCAATTTCTGGGATCTGGCCTACATGGCTATGGTGGACATCTGCACACATGGATGCCACAGGGGCATGTATACCTGTACTTGCCACTCTACTGCGGTGGGGTGGAGTGCCACATGGCCTGCATTACGGAGGGGCCTAGTCTATGTTTTTCTGCCTGGCCTAGGTACACCCACAGGCCTCCTCCCCCACCCAGACCCCTCCACTGCGCGCAAAGTCCGCAGATTGAGAGTATACTCACCCCCTTGTGTCTGCTGTGATGCCCTGAAGCGCCCATCCAACTCCGGGTAGGCCACCGCCAGGATCCAGAACATCAGGGGGGTCATGGTGCAACGGGCACCCCTCCCACGTTGGGAGGCCATCCCCAGCTGAGCCTCCGCCGTCTTCTTGCTCCAGCGGCGAATGTCCTCCCATCTTTTACGGCAGTGGGTGCCCAGTCTCTGGTGGACCCCCAGGGTCCAGACGTCCTTGGCGATGGCACGCCAAATATCCTTCTTCTGGTGGGCGCTGACCTACATGACATGTACAGGGGGAGAAGAGAAGTCATTAGCAACTGCACTGTCGAAGTGAGTGGCCCACATCCCTACCCTTGCCATGTGGCACAGGCATTCACAGTCATTCATGCGCGCAGAACTGTGCCCCCTTCCTTCTTACAACAAGCAATCTCCACACAGGCATAGCACATACAACTTGCTCCCTGTGTACTCACCTGTTGGTCTGGAGGACCGTAGAGTAGCGTGTACTGGGGAGGACCCCGTCTACCAGTTTCTCCAACTCCTGAGCAGTGAAGGCAGGGGCCCTTTCCCCAGACGCAGCAGCCTTTGTCTCTTCCAGACCGAGGTCACAGCAGCACTTGCAGTGTAGGTCCTCTCCTGTCGAAGATCAGGTATCTAGTGATTGAACAGATAGAAAATGGCGGTGACGTCCGCGGTGGTGCGTATCATCACCACCGGCGCACCTGTTCATTGGCTCCTTGGACCCATAGGGTCCTATGTTAACCAATGCAGCATTGCGCCGCGGTCTACGACCGCCTACCGCGACGGTGTGCAACGCCAACGCAGTTACCCCACAATCCCATTGTCCCAGTTTAGAGGTCAGGCAGCCGCCATTTCAGGGGCCCACATGGCTTCATTTACTTCTGCGTCACACATAGCTAGGCCTACACTCAACACACATACAGGAAGGGTTTTGTGTTTGGTGTCGTCTTCTGTGTAACTGTGGGTACATACCTGGAAAACAATTGACTTGATAATCGCTGTTGTCCTTCCTAGGTGCCGTCAGCTGGGACATTTGAGAAGATGGCGGAATCCTCCAGTGTACCGACCGCTGGTGGACCTGTTGACAATGGAGGAGCGACATTTACTCGTCACCTACAGGTTTGACCGTGCCACAATCCAGGAACTATGTACCCAGTTGGAACCAGACCTGATGTCACCAATCCGCCATCCCACTGGCATCCCCCCTGACGTGCAGGTGCTTTCAGTGCTCCATTTCCTTGCAAGTGGGTCATTTCAGACAACAGTGGCGATGGCCTCAGGGATGTCCCAGTCTATGTTTTCCAACGTATTGTCCAGAGTGTTGTCTGCCCTGCTGAAACACGTAAGGAGATACATCATTTTCCCTGAGGTGGAAGATTTGGCTACAGTGAAAGGTGACTTCTATGCCCTTGGACATATCCCCAACCTCATAGGTGCCATTGATGGGACCCATGTAGCTCTGCCCCCCCCCCACAGGAGTGAACAGGTGTACAGGAACAGGAAGAGTTATCATTCCATGAATGTACAGATGGTATGTTTGGCAGACCAGTACATCTCCCAGGTTAATGCTATGTTCCCTGGCTCAGTGCATGACGCCTACATCCTGCGGAATAGCAGCATCCCTGATATGATGGGTCAACTCCAGAGGCACCGTGTGTGGCTATTAGGGGACTCTGGTTACCCCAACTTGTCCTGGCTATTGACCCCAGTGAGGAATCCCAGGACCAGGGCAGAGGAACACTACAATGAGGCCCATGGGCGGACTAGGAGGGTGATCGAACGCACCTTCTGCCTCCTGAAGGCCAGGTTCAGGTGCCTCCATATGACAGGTGGTTCCCTATTCTACTCACTGAAGAAGGTATGCCAGATCATCATCGCCTGCTCGATGCTTCACAATCTTGATTTGCGACGCCAGGTGCCTTTTCTGCAGGAGGATGGTCCAGATGACGGTGTTGTGGCAGCTGTGGAGCCTGTGGACAGTGATGAGGAGGAAGCTGAGGAAGAAGACAACGACAACAGGGAGTCAGTCATACAGCAATATTTCCAGTGACACACAGGTGAGAACATTTTCCTTTTTACCAGTACAATCAGTGTCACACATCCTCCTCTATCCTGTGTGTAATTTAATGGGATTATTTGGTAACTGAGTTGTTTCTTTCAATTACGGTTTCACAGGTGTGGGTACCAACGGGCATCATCTGCTTGCATCCTTCAAGGAATTGTGATGTGTGACATGGGTATGTTGCCTTTACATCTAACAACGCATTTTGACACTGTCATAGATATTACATTTTACCAAATCATAGACTGACTCCAGATTGTTTTGTGTTTCAAGGGAGTTTATTGAAGTGCTCAAAAATGGTGATGGGTGATGGCGGAGGAATGTCCATGGCAGAGTCCAGTCTATTAGTCTCACAGGTGCACTGTCCATATGGGCATAGGAAGTGGAGCTGGGGCAGTTCCAATATGGACAGGGTAACAAAGTGGGACAGTGGGAGGACAATCAGAGTGTTCTCATTTCCTGGCGGGGGTCTTGCCATCTTGCTCTGTCCTGTTCCTGGCTCTCAGGGACCGCTTGCGGGGTGGTTGTCCGTCTGCAGGGGGTGGGGTGCTGGTGTGGTGGTCCTGTGGCGGGGCGTCCTGTCCACTAGCGCCAGCGGAGGTGGTGGGCACTTCATCGTCCATGCTAGTGTCAGGGGCCCCTTGGAGTGCCACGGTGTCGTTCATGGTTGCTGTATGTCCTTCAGCACCCCTACGATGGTGCCCAAGGCGGAGCTGATGGTCCCAAGCTCCTCCCTGAACCCCAAATACTGGTCCTCCTGCAGGCGCTGGGTCTCCTGAAACTTGACCAGGACTGTCGCCATCATCTCCTGGGAGTGGTGGTATGCTCCCATGATGGAGGAGAGGGCCTCGTCGAGGGTGGGTTCCCTTGGCCTGTCTGGCCCGTCGCACAGCAGCCCTCCCAGTTCCCCTGTGTTCCTGTGCCTCCGTCCCCTGGACATTGTGCCCACTACCACTGCCCCCAGGTCCCTGTTGTTGTTGGGGTGGTGGGTCATCCTGGGTTCCCTGTAGTGGTGGACACATCGCTGATTGACCTGTCCTGGGTACGGAGGTTTGGGCCCGCTGGGTGGGTGCTGTGCTGGTGTTACCAGAGGGTGGAAGGTCAGTGTTGGGTTGTGCCTGTGCAAGGGGAACCGACTGTCCCGAGGCCCACGATGGTCCGGGCTGGTCATCAGGCTCCAGTAGGGCAGAGCTGCTATCGTCACTGTGGGCCTCTTCTGTGGGTGGAGTGGAGTTGTCCGGACCCTCCGGTGTGGTGACAGTCCGTCGTGATCCTGCAGGGGCATAAGAGCATGATTATTGCATGTGTGTGTGTGATGGTGTGCAATGGGTGGGTGTTTGTGTACCCCAGTGCAAGCATTCCTGTGTGGGGGCTTGTGTGATGATGGTTAGGGGGTTGTTATGGGTATGTGCAGTGGCCATGCTTTGGTGATGGGTGTCCATGCTTAGTTGTGTCATGCAGGGCTTGGTGTTGGGATGTGTAGTTTGTGTTATTAGTACATTAGTGAGGAGTTGCGGTGATAGGGGAGGGTGTGAGGGTGGGGGTGTGTGATACCATGCAGGTAGGGTGGGGGATCTGATAGTTAAGATTTGACTTACCAGTGTCCATTCCTCCACCGACTCCTCCGAGGCCCTCTGGATGCATGATGGTCAAGACTTGCTCCTCCCATGTTGTTAGTTGTGGGGGAGGAGGTGGAGGTCCGC
Organism: Pleurodeles waltl; assembly: GCF_031143425.1. Taxonomy (NCBI): domain Eukaryota; kingdom Metazoa; phylum Chordata; class Amphibia; order Caudata; family Salamandridae; genus Pleurodeles; species Pleurodeles waltl. Next base: position 912,185,810 of record NC_090448.1, on the reverse strand, counting down.
CGCCAGTCCGCTGAACGGCGATGTTGTGCCTGGAGACCGTTGAACGCACCTTCCCCCGTAGGTCGTTCCACCTCTTCCTGATGTCCTCCCGATTTCTTGGGTGCTGTCCCACAGCGTTGACCCTGTCCACTATTCTTCGCCATAGCTCCATCTTCCTGGCTATGGATGTGTGCTGCACCTGTGAGACAAATAGCTGTGGCTCTACCCGGACAATTTCCTCCACCATGACCCTGAGCTCCTCCTCGGAAAAGCGGGGGTGTCTTTGGCGTGCAATGGGTGGTGTGTGTGATGTGTGGGGCGGTGTGTGTGTTGATGTGTAGTGGTGTGTGGTGTTTTGTGCGTGGATGTTGTGTGGGTGATGGTGTTGTGTGCCTCTGTATGGTGGGGTTGTCTTTGCTGTGCTATCTCTCTGACCTTCGTCTAAATTTCTGGTCGTAGGGGTTTGTGGGTGATGTGGGTGTGTGTTTTATATTGTGTTGGGTGTGTGGGAGTGGTGTGTGTATGTGTATCAGGTGTGTGTATTTGGAATTGTCCAATGTGGCGGTGTTTTGGAGATGTGTGTGTATTTTGAGCACGGCGGTGTGTACCGCCAATGGAATAGCGCGGTTGAAAGACCGCTGCGTGGATTCGTGGGTCGTAATAGCATGGCCGTGTTTCTGTTGGCGTGGAGGTGGAGGTTTTGTTTTCGCCAGTTTAACACTGACCTTTGGTGTGGCGGAGTTGTGTGTGTGTCTGAATTTCGGCGGATTCCGAGATATGTGTCATAATAGCTGTGGCGGGATTCCACGGCCGCGGCGGTGTATTGGCGGTCTTCTGCACGGCGGTAAGCGCCTTTTACCGCCAATGTTGTAATGACCCCCTATATCTTTGAGCCACTCTTAATGCATCTAAACTCAACACCTACCAATATAATAAGGTTTCTGCAAAGTAAATGCACCCCCTCACCCGCCACATTTTTCTGGGTCCAGTTTGCTATATTTGTAACTTTTTCAGCTACAAGCGGCGACACATGCTAACTACTGCTCATATTGCAGCCTTTCCTTAATATCCCGCCTCCAAACTTCTCATAGGGGTTGTTCATGGGGCGGTGCAGGAACCTAAATCTGATCTCTGTTCATTTTCAAAGCAGAGTTAATGAAGGAAACTGTCCTTTCTGCTCTCCTTAGATTTACATTGCTGAATCGTATGGCCCTGCATTGGGGCTTCATGCACTTCAGAGACTTATTTTACTACGCAGAAGGAGGTGTCCTCAAGATACAGGTGTAGATACTGCAGCCTTTATTTCTGTCATAAACTCTACTGCTGAGAGATTTTACGGGGGAATCCATGGTGATCTTTCTTCACAAAACAAAATATATGAATGATTTATCAACAATCTCACTGCCCAGCTTTTCTTGCCAGAGGCAGGCCCAAATTGCCGGACATGTCATTTCCTTTGATGATAAATCACCTTGGCTGACATTGATGGGCAAGTAACCTACCTTCTGTAATGCCTTATCTGGTAGAGACAATATCTAGTTGTAGATTCCTTACCTTAGAATCTCCCCAGGTATCAGTCTGGATCCAGAGATTTTTCTTGAGCAGTACCCCTGTGCGCCTTTAGGTGGCATGGATCGGCTTTCTGTCTGCTGTCAGTGTTGTCCATGCCGGATATGACGTCATGGGTCCTCTATAGGTGGCACCCGGGGCACTGATGTCAGTTTCATTTCACAACTTTCCACGCCAAAAGCACAGAGCCATGACATGACTGTCCAGGAAGTAGTGTTTAGTAAATGTGTGCAGATGCCCTCTGGTGACAGCTTTTTGGTCAGTTTGTAGTAGTTCTTAATAAAGCAGGTGACCCATCCAGAGATAGTCCGCTTCTGCACTGCCCAACTTTTCTTCACACCCACATAACCAACAGAGTTGATCCTTAACCCGTAACTCTTTTGTTCGATCAAGGTTGATTGCCAATGATCCTTTTAGGTGCAAGTGGAGGAATCTCTCCCCTTCCTTAGAAGGAAATGGGGGTGCATAAAAAGTAGCCAAGGTGATGGACTTGCCTACATGAAAGGGTGTGATCACTTTTGACAAAAAGAAGCCCTAGTGAAGCAACACTTTGTCAGGATAGATGAAATGAAGGGCAGCTTAGATGACAATGCCTGCAGCTCAATCACCCTGCGAGCAGAGGTAAAGGCCACAAGAAAGGCTGTTTTCAAAGTGAGAAGCCTGAGAGGAGAATTGTGGAGAGGCTCGAAAAGGAGCGCACATCAGAAATGTCAAAATCAAATTCAAATCCTATTGGGGCCCAATGAATGGGGAGGGAGGAAACATATGTTTAAAACCTTTGAAGAAGCTATTTACAATAGGAGACTTAAACAAAGACGATCAGGCAACCTAAAAAAAGCAGAAATTGCAGACAAATAACCTTTGAGAGAGCCCATAGCAGAGCACTTATGTGCCAAAGAAAGTATAACGAGCAGAACCTCATAGAGAGGGGTAGAAAGGTGGTTAATAGACTTGCCTGTGCAACATGCCACAAATTTCTTCCAACGACAGGCGTATAGAATTTTGGTGGAGGGATACCTGGCTGGCAAGGTATTACAGGCTTCGGGCGTAAGGTCAAAAGCTGTCAACTGCTGCCACTCAATCTCCATGCAAGAAGGTATAGAGTGGACAGGTTCTGGTGCAGAACACTCCTCTGCTGCAACGACAGACAATGCTTCTAAAGGGACAGTCTGGTCAGAGAATCTATGGCCATCCTCAACAGCTCTGGATACTAACCTCTACGTGACCAATCCGGAGCCACAAGGATTACTTGGACCCGGTCATTCTTCAGCTTCTTGAGAACTGTGGGCAGAAGTGGTATGGGCAGAGGGGCAAATAGGAGGCTTGAGTTCCACTCAGGATGAAAAGCATCTCCAAGATACAATACTGCTGACATTGCACATTGACTGTGGAGGCAAGTAGATTTAACTAAGTCTCTCCCCACTGCTGAAAGAGACCTTGCACCACCTCTGGACGGAGGCACCTGCCATTTGTGGTCGACTGAGCATTTTCGGCTGAGTTTCTCTGCTCTGATGTTCTGAGTCTGCATAATGTTGAACCACCAGCCTTGCTTTTCAAGTCATATCCAGAGGTGCAGAGCCTCCTGACAAAGGGTCCACAACCCCATGCCACTTTGCTTTTTGCAGTACCACATGGAAGTGGTGGTGTCCATGAACAACCTACACTATCTTTCCCTTGAAAGAGGGAAGAAATGCTTTCAATGCCACCTGGATCGCCCGGAGCTCCAACAAGTTGATGTGGAGTCCATACTCTGCCGGAGACCAGACACCTCTACTCTCCACTTCTCCCAGATGGCTGCCCCATCCTAGGAGTGACGCATCTGTCACTACTGTCAGATCTAGTTGAAGAAGGGAGAAGGATCTGACTCTGACCCAATTGTGGATCGTTAACCACCACTGCAGATCTCATAAACTTCTGCGAGAAAACAGGGCTGATTGCAGAGGCCCCCTAACTTTTTGCCCCATTTTCCACTTTTTGCTGGTGTTTTCCTGACTCTGAAGGTGCCCTGGGTACTGCTAACCAGTCCCAGTGCCTGTGCTCTGTGTAAAATGGATATGCAAATTAGGCTAATTATAATTGGCTAAGTTAACCTACCTATAAGTCCCTAGTATATGGTAGGGCATGTAAGTTTAGGGACCACAGCATAGGTAGTGCACCCATATGTGCACTGCTGGGGTGCCCAGTGTCATTTTAAAGGCAGGCCTGCCTTGCTGGCTGCTTTTAAATTAAAGTTATATGCAAATTCGACTTTGGAATTAAAAGTAGTTCCAAAGTCTTAAACTACCTTATTTTTACATATAAGTCACCCCTAAGGTGTGCCCTATTTGCCACTAGGGCTGGGTGCCATGTAACTATAAGCAGGGACCTTATGAAAATAGTTTGATACGCCCTGGTGAGGTAAAAACAGCCAAATTCGTTTTTCCCTCATTGTAGTAAATGGCCTACATAGGCTAGAATGAGGAGACTTTATTTTAATTTTTAAAGTCCCCTTAAATGATGGATATCAAGAGTTTGGTATCAAATTAATTGTTATAATAAATCCCACAACTTCCAGTTGTGGGATTTAATATAACTTGTTCAGGTAAAGAGTTTTAAACTTTACCTGAAAAGTTGCCAATTTCAGCCCTGCATTGTTTTTGCTGCTGTGCCCTGATTGGCCAGCCTCTAGCAGCCTGGCCAGGCTGCATTGATGAGATGGGAAGTGGCCTGGCTTCACACAAAGGAATGTGCCTGTGGGAGGGAATCTCCCCTCAGCAGATGGTGAGGCAGGAAGGGGGAGGGCTGCCAAACTGGTCTTCAAAGGCAGAGAAGGACATTTGGAGCAACCAGCAACACCCCCACGTCCTGAAACCCCAGACAACTAGGTGCCCCCTTGATTAGATTAGGAGAGGGCAGGAGAGGAGTGTGTTTATGATTTTTAGCCACACCAGTGGGTGGGCTCAGCCAGATATAACCTCCAAAAATCAGATTCAGCCATGATGGATTTTTGGAGAATGTTGCCTCCTGGGATTGATTTTTGCTACACATCCCAGGAAGTGGTCATCACAGGGGGAAGGACCCTGCACCTGATTGGAGAACCAGGACCCCCTTGCTTTTAGAGAAGTTTGAACAACTTTTGAAAAAAAGCTCCATAGAGGGACCGACCCGCCACGGCAACTCTAGCCGGCTTGCCTCAACCGCGACCTGGCCTGATTTGCTGGTTCATCCTGGTAAAGAAAATCTCCAAAAAAGAGACTAAGTCCGAAGGTAAAAAGTTGACCGGGACCTCCCAGCCAGCGTATCCGAGGAAGGCTCCAGGGACGTCGGATCAAGATCCAGGTTTACCCCGGTCGAAGGATTTTCACCTCAAAAAAACGACTAAGTCCGAAGGTAAAAATCTCCACTGAGGATTCCCGCATTGCGTATCTGGAGAAGGGCTCCAGGAGGTCGGATTGGACTGGCAGGTTCGTCCCGCTGAAGAAAATCTTCGAAAAAGAGACTATGGGGGTCATTCCGACCCTGGCGGTCATAGACCGCCAGGGCCGGGGACCGCGGATGCACCGCCAACAGGCTGGCGGTGCATCCAGGCCAATTCTGACCGCGGCTTTACCGCCAGTTTTCCCCTGGCCTGAGGAATCCTCCATGGCGGCGCTGCGGGATTCCGACCCCCTTCTCGCCAGCCTGGTTCTGGCGGTTGTGACCGCCAGAACCTGGCTGGCGGGAACCGGTGTCGTGGGGCCCCCTAACAGGGCCCCACAAAGATTTTCAGTGTCTGCATAGCAGACACTGAAAATCGCAACGGGTGCAACTGCACCCGTCGCACCCTTTCCACTCCGCCGGCTCCATTCGGAGCCGGCATCCCCGTGGAAGGGGGTTTCCTGCTGGGCGGACGGGCGGCCTTCTGGCGGTCGCCCACCAGCCCAGCGGGAAACTCAGAATGACCGCTGCGGTCTTTTGACCGCGGTACGGTCTTCTGGTGGTTCCTGCTTGGCGGGCGGCTACCGCCGCCCGCCAAGATTAGAATGACCCCCTATGTGTGAAGGTAAACTTTTAACCAAGGCCTCCTTCGGCCTGCAGCCGAGCAGGGCTCCATCGCGGTCGGCCTTAAACTTTGACTTTGCCCCGGACAAGGTGCAACCAGATGACCCAATTGGCGCCTTTTGTTTCTAGGTTTCTACCCACACTGACAGTAGTCCAGCTTAGGGGGCTGTCTCCTAAGTTAAGCCGTGACGCTCGTTGCCAAGCTACCAAGGGTTGAGCTGGGTTTAATTTACTGAGACCTAACTGGACCTTAGTGGAGGTTAGTGGCCTATTGCTAAGTGTAGGTACCTACCTGCCCTTACCAATAACCCATTTTCCAAACAACTTCCCTCTGAGATCTGGACCCTGTTGGAGAGATTCCCCTGATGCTGTGCCCACTGGAACTTCAGGTCCTACTGCAGACCCTGCATATGCAATGTAGCATCTGTCACTACCAGGTTTCTGGAGGCCATGGGGCCCAGCAGCATCAGAGTCATTCTACCCAGAATCGAGACTGAAATATCAGTACTGTAGCCTGAATATCCTGGACTCGCTGCTCAGGAGGATAAGCTCAGAACTGCACTGAGTCTAGAACAGCTACGATGAAAGAGAGTATCTGAAAGGGAGTCAGGTGTGGCTTCAGTACGTTTATAGTGAACCCCAGTGAATGCAGGAGGTCCACCGTAGACTGGAGGTGGGAGTGGACAGACTGGGGTGAACTTGCTTTCAACAGCCAGTCGGCAACATAGGGCAAGACTGAAACCCCTGATCTGCACAGAAGAGCTTTGATCACCGCCATCACCTTGGTGAACATGTGAGGGGTGCTGGTAAGGTCCAAAGGGAAGCCCGGTGAACTAAACGTGCTTGTGGCCTACCATGAACCTCAAGTAACGTCTGTGGGCAGGCAGGGCGAGAATATTAAAATAAGCATCCTGGAAGTCCAACACTAACATTCAGACTCCTGGGCAGACAGAACCTGAGCCAGAGTGAGCATTTTGAACTTCTCCTTCTTAAGGAAAATATTGAGGGACTGGAGGTCTAGGATAAAGAGAAGACCCTTGTCCTTTTTTGGGTACCAGAAAGTAGTGGGAATAGCAACCACAGCCTATTTCTGGCATAGGGGCCCTCTTTATGGCTCCCTTGGCCAAGAGAGCTGTAACTTCTTCTCAGAGAAGTGGCAAGTGATCCTCTATTATCCGATCGTAGGATGGTGGCATCCATTTCAACCCCATATTTACAGGCTTTACACCTGCGACATTTGTAAAAACCATTTCTCTTCCACAAAGAATAGGATCTCTTTACTTGTGTGCTTCTGGAGACTAAAGAGTTTCTCGTCAAATGTGTGTGCCTAAAAAATATTTAAGGACTTTTTAGTAAGGTGGGACCAAGTGGGCGGGTCTACTTTCAATAAACAAAACAATATTTGTTCGGTATAGCTCGTAAACCTTTGTGTTCAGGGCAGTATGTTGTAATCAATCTAACCTGGGAATCATAATTAATCTTTCGCTTCCCTTGCGCAAAAACTATTGATTCTCTGCTTTTACCCTCAACTTTCAGTACTGCTGCATTTATAACGCTTTGATTGTATCCTCTCTGTCTAAACCTTTTGACCGTCTCCATTTTGCCGTTTTCCCAGTCCACCCCCCACTGTTGTTTCTCTTCACCCTTAGCAACTCTCCATAAGGAAAGCTGTTAATCGTGTGCTTAGGATGGAAACTGTAGGCATTCAGTAGAGAGTTTCCCGCTGTTCGCTTCCTGAACCATCTAGTTTGTAGTCTATTCTCACATAGATATACCTGCAGGTCTAAAATAAAAACTCCACTTGGCTCATGCTGATATGCTCAGTGAACTGTAGACTGAGATGATTACAATTAATCAAGTTTACAAAGTTAGAAGCAGATTCCAAAGTACCATGCCAGACTACAAAGATATAATCAGTGAAAAGAAACCAGCATATAATTCTGTCAGTATCGTAGTGTTTTGTCCCCATGAGCACCTGGTCCTCCCACCAGCCAAAATGCAAACATTCATAGCTGGGGGCAAAACAGATGCCCATCGTGGTCCCTCAAACTTCCCTTTACATCTTATTTTGAAACAATTTTTTTTTTCTTTTCAAGATACCAGTGAAACATTGTTAACAACATTCTAGTATGCTCCAATATTCTGAGTGGCCAATTCCTAAGATAATATTCAAGTGCTCTAAGGTCATGTTTATGGCTGATACTAGTTTAAAGTGAAATTACGTCTAATGTCGTCAATATATAATCATGGCCCCAAGGAATATCATAAATGTGTCTCAGGAAATCATCCGTATCCTTAATGTATGATGACAAATTGCATCCATAGTCTTGAAGGAAGAAGTCAACATATTTGGATGTATTTTCAAAGAGACCACCGTTGACGGCAATAACAGGACTCCCAGGTGAGAGGCATTGTTATGATTATTAGGTATTAAGTACATTATAGGAATTCTAGGGTAGTCATCCCTAAGGAATTAGTATTCATCCTGGCTGAGTAGGCTGTCATTTCTCCATGTCATGAGCTCCCTGTTGTACTTTTCTTTTATCACTCCCTATTGGCCTCTGTCACATTCAGTGTAGCAGCTGCGATCACCCAATTAACAGTTGGCCTCAGGTATATACATCTGAACAGGCCAAAGATCTACAATCCCACCCTTATAAGAATTACTCACAATTACGTTATTGTCTGATCCAATTTTCCCTATCAAATCATTATAGTTCTTATTAAATTGATTATACCAATTGTTAGATTCTTCTGTCCAGGCTGAGAACATATTTAAGTCACGTAAGACTAATTCATTAAAGATGTCTATTACATCTCTCAATTTAGCTTGTACAAATGTAGATTCAGGCTTAAAAGGTGTTTTGCTCACCCCATGCACCTCCACACCAATTGTTTCTATAGCTTGTTGTTAAGTGGTTGCACTGGTTACTTTGCTACTTTCATTCTCAAGATCGTGAAATTCCATTAGTGTCCGTAAATCTGATATTTGGAGTCATTTTTAACGTTCAGGGTCCCTTAACAAATATTGATGAGTGCCATGTTGTTCTGTGTAAAAAGAATGTTTTCAACTTCAGTTTTCTGATGAATTTGTACAAATTAATACAAGTTTCACTGTAATTAATATTACTTCTTGGGCAATAAGAAAGGCCCAATGACAAAATAATTTCCTCCTTATCATTTATTTACATATTAGTTCAAATAATGACTGCCATGCTTGCCTACTTACTCACTTTCTCTTCCATGTTTTCTGTTTCGGTGGCTTTGTTTCTCTCACGGGCTTTCCTCCGTTCCCGCCTTCTTTGCTTGCTCCTTTGTAGGATATTTGTAACTTAATGTGTACCTGTTTGTCGATTTCCAATTGTGCTACGTATACCTTTCCAATGGATACACTACTTCCCCCCTCCTCTATGGTATGTTACTGCACAGTTCTATGTCTTCTAACCATAGTTGAGTTGGGGTTAGCTACTAACAGTCATGTTAATTAGTACGCATAGTCAGGTAGTTCCAAATTAGTATGTTTACCGATTAGATACTGTCGGTGGGACATAGGAGGTCATGGTTTCATGTTTCTTATACAGATAAGCTGGGTGGTGCCAAGGATTTAGGATATCATTGTCTCATGTTTCCATTATAGATTAGCTGGGTGGTGCCCAATATACTACTCACCTTTTACTCGTTAATACGCCCTACTCACTGGCCATGTCTACTGTTGCTTTTCACTTGTCAGTATACTGTTACTTAATGCAAGCAGAATCGTTAGATGCTTGTGCATTCTCTATTGTTGTCTCAATGTTTATGGTCACCCCTTCTGTTGTACACATTCATTTTCCTGCCTTGTTACATTGTGTTTTTTGCCCACTTTTTGCTGCCTCAACCGGTTTCTGGTTACATGCCATTGGTGATGCACATCTGCTTCATACCAGGCCTTTTCACATTTCCGCCTTATTGCGTTGAGGTTTTGCCTACTTTTTGCTGTCTGTACCAGGGTCAGGTTATACACCATTAGTTGTGGTTACCAAAATGCTGAGCCACTGGCTCAACATGGTTTAGTTTTTTTGACTCGGACGAACATTTCTACTGAGCAGACATTGTAGTTGGTGCACAGTTAGTTTACACCAAGCCTCTTCTTTGGGCACGTGACCATAATTGTTTTCTTGCTGGAGTTCTTCAACTTTCAGTTTTTTCCCCTAGGTTCTAGACTTACCATGGTCTGTTGCATCAGGGACTACCTTTTACCTTGATGCATGAACAACTGACTGATCTCATATCCACCTTCTGTTACACTTTGTAATATAGAAGTGACTTCTAAGTAATTTTTGGTGTTCACTATACATAGCTCCTATATATGCGCTGATCTTTCACAACTGACTACTACCACTTGTTCTGTTTCAGACACACACAGTTTTGTTTTTTCCAACTTAGACTTCACTTACCCAACTAGGTAAGGCATTTTATTACGGTTTTCTCAACTTTTTGTCTTGTTGGCTCGCAACACTGCGCCAAATCTTCCACAAGAATCACCACCACTATCTACCGGCTTTTCTAGTCGACTAACTCCACTGTCTCTGGCTTGGGCATACCAAGCCCATTTGATATCAGTTTTAACAGCACTCCTATGCGGTGGGCACACATTACTCTTGCTTTTTGCTTGCTCACTTATCACTAGTATCACTGCTATATCACTAATTGTCTCAAATGTCTCACAACCATTTGGCTCCCTTTGGGTATAGGGATGCTTCACCAGCCGCCCTCTAGTTTGGATGCACACATACCTAATTATAAGTTCCAACACTTTGGATCTTTATGCTATCATCCTCAAATATTAGGTTTGGCAAACATATTTCTGCATATTTGACAGCCTTGAAAAAGTCAACTGTTGTGTCGAAACACATGTTGGCTGTGATTGTGGAACGATACTCATCCTGCTACTCTGATGTCCATATTCACAAATAAAAGGAACCTACTACAACCAAATTCATCTGGATGACTTGCTGATTATGAACTATTATGGAGTGCTGCAGTGTCTTTGAAAAATATACAGGGAGTGCAGAATTATTAGGCAAGTTGTATTTTTGAGGATTAATTTTATTATTGAACAACAACCATGTTCTCAATGAACCCACAAAACTCATTAATATCAAAGCTGAATATTTTTGGAAGTAGTTTTTAGTTTGTTTTTAGTTTTAGCTATGTTAGGGGGATATCTGTGTGTGCAGGTGACTATTACTGTGCATAATTATTAGGCAACTTAACAAAAAAAAATATATACCCATTTCAATTATTTATTATTACCAGTGAAACCAATATAACATCTCAACATTCACAAATATACATTTCTGACATTCAAAAACAAATCAGTGACCAATATAGCCACCTTTCTTTGCAAGGACACTCAAAAGCCTGCCATCCATGGATTCTGTCAGTGTTTTGATCTGTTCACCATCAACATTGCGTGCAGCAGCAACCACAGCCTCCCAGACACTGTTCAGAGAGGTGTACTGTTTTCCCTCCTTGTAAATCTCACATTTGATGATGGACCACAGGTTCTCAATGGGGTTCAGATCAGGTGAACAAGGAGGCCATGTCATTAGATTTCCTTCTTTTATACCCTTTCTTGCCAGCCACGCTGTGGAGTACTTGGACGCGTGTGATGGAGCATTGTCCTGCATGAAAACCATGTTTTTCTTGAAGGATGCAGACTTCTTCCTGTACCACTGCTTGAAGAAGGTGTCTTCCAGGAACTGGCAGTAGGACTGTGAGTTGAGCTTGACTCCATCCTCAACCCGAAAAGGCCCCACAAGCTCATCTTTGATGATACCAGCCCAAACCAGTACTCCACCTCCACCTTGCTGGCGTCTGAGTCGGACTGGAGCTCTCTGCCCTTTACCAATCCAGCCACGGGCCCATCCATCTGGCCCATCAAGACTCACTCTCATTTCATCAGTCCATAAAACCTTAGAAAAATCAGTCTTGAGATATTTCTTGGCCCAGTCTTGACATTTCAGCTTGTGTGTCTTGTTCAGTGGTGGTCGTCTTTCAGCCTTTCTTACCTTGGCCATGTCTCTGAGTATTGCACACCTTGTGCTTTTGGGCACTCCAGTGATGTTGCAGCTCTGAAATATGGCCAAACTGGTGGCAAGTGGCATCGTGGCAGCTGCACGCTTGACTTTTCTCAGTTCATGGGCAGTTATTTTGCGCCTTGGTTTTTCCACACGCTTCTTGCGACCCTGTTGACTATTTTGAATGAAACGCTTGATTGTTCGATGATCACGCTTCAGAAGCTTTGCAATTTTAAGAGTGCTGCATCCCTCTGCAAGATATCTCACTATTTTTGACTTTTCTGAGCCTGTCAAGTCCTTCTTTTGACCCATTTTGCCAAAGGAAAGGAAGTTGCCTAATAATTATGCACACCTGATATAGGGTGTTGATGTCATTAGACCACACCCCTTCTCATTACAGAGATGCACATCACCTAATATGCTTAATTGGTAGTAGGCTTTCGAGCCTATACAGCTTGGAGTAAGACAACATGCATAAAGAGGATGATGTGGTCAAAATACTCATTTGCCTAATAATTCTGCACTCCCTGTATGTATGGTGTTTCTTGGGAACACTATATTATGCTTTTGGGTAGTGGAGGATACTCCACCGTTTAGCACCATCCTCTACCCTACATTGGACTACCTTCAACACTAACTATCATTGATTGTACTCCCATAATGCTTAGGAAGTGCACCCATTCTACCACCACTACCCATACCTTTCTCTAGATAATCGAATATGGTCATTTACTTCTTTAGAGTATCCCTGAGCCAAAAGTCTCATCCTCACAAGCCACAAGCCACAACCTGAAGCCTCTGCAGAGATTACAGCAGCTGAAGAACATGGGAGTGTAGACAGTCACATTGGAAATACCCAGTGCTGCTGAACTGTTAGTTAGTCTAGTATGGGACAATCAATAAGAACTCTCCCTTTCATCCCAGAGTTTTCATAGAACTCTGAATTAGGAAAACTGGAGGACAGGCTTATAGAAGGCTCTTTGGCCAAGCAACCGACAATGCATCTACTCACCATGCTGTTTGCTGAATCTGAAGTTATGGTGTGGTACAGATTTGGACATAGGCACATTATTCCCTAGGAGGGGAACATTCAGCTCAAACGATTTGCATTCCCATTCTCCCGCCTAAGTAAATAACTGACTGTCAGAAAGAGGAGATGGTTCTCTTGTCATGTCTCGATCTCATGTACCAATGCAGCATTTACATAAGCTTTTGCTTTTTGTTCTCTGATCTGTCTCTTACTGCCTGTTCTTCTAGGAAAGGGGTACAATGGAACAGAGAATGCCGGACTACCCCCAGTTCCTTCAACTGAATGAATTATCCCTCTCTTCTGGACTACAAAGACCCTGAAGTGAGATTTTTCCCAAAGAGTTCCCCACATCCAATACTCCTTGCATCAGTTGTTAGAATCAATGAAGGTGAGAGATCTAACAAAGGCCATGATCCAAATGGATGAACTCTCTTCTATATCCAAAGTCGTGACCACTGGCGGGAGCATGTATTGGGTCATAAGATTGTGATCCTCCACTGATTTGTTTGAACTAGTTCCTCCAATTGAGGTCCAAATAATTTTGACTAAGAGAAGTGAGATTCTATGGGAACAGCTTTGTTGTGTGGTTGCGTTCCATGTCCACATTGCAACATTCCTCCTGGCTGCTCTTGAGGTATTGCTTACTGTTGTCTCTGCACTAAACGATCACGAGGGATCTCAGATTAAAAAACACGTGCTAGTCCATCAAGTGCTGTAGCAGAACAGTCCAATCCTTGCTCTAATTGTTCCAGAAGTGACCCTAAATATCTTAGTAATGATTGTACTGTGCACATGGCATAAAAGTTAGTCCTACAGAAGAAATTAGATGCCAAGTAAGAATGTTTCATTACAACTTGGACCTTTTTATCCACTGGGTCTGATGGGAAGAGTTATTGGAAATATTGTTTTCCTGGGAAATAGCCCCGCCATCAATGAATCTACATTTACAACAGATGGACATTCTTCCAAAAAGTGTTCCTCTATAGGTCTTTTTTAGAGAAATCGCGAAGAGCTGGCCCTACTAGTCTCCTTCTTTTCCCTGATTAACATATCATATACAGCCGTTAGTAGTGGTAGCAATTCTGGATCTTTCCTCCCCTGATGCTGAAAATATGATCTTCTGTTTCATCTGAAAACGGTTCAAGAAAGGATAGAAGATTTTGAAAATGTTGCAAAACCTCAGCCAATTCCGCCACTCGTTAAATTCTGTTTGCAGTTATCTTCAACCAGTATATTACACTCCTCCTGTTGAGAAATGAACCTGGGTTCTCTACTTGAAGGAGCATCTGTTTTTTTTAATGTTCTGCTATAGCCTGTTCAGTCGTGCGCTGTGTGACTGCAAAAAGAATGAGCTTCAACTGAAGAAAAATGCTGTTCAGCAGCTTGTTCTTCATTATGTGCTGGAGGAGATCGAGACTTCTCGACGTGATACCCTTTTAAAATGAATACTTCCGAAGCCTGTTGACTTGAGACGTGCCTATACTCCAAACAGAAGCTCTCCACACTCGAAAGAGACAGTTGCTTTCTTCAACTGCTATTTATAATGTGACAAACCTGCACGCCACCGTCCCCTCCTGTGATATTCTCTCATAGAGTCAAGCAGAATGGCCAGAATGAAGCTTAATTTCCAGATCGAGAACATTCTGGGAAGCTTACATGAGCACCTCACAAATACAAATATAACAATATTTATTTCTTTAACGAAATGTCTTGAACCAGACCTCACTTTATTGTGCATGGATTTCTAACTATCCACCCTCACTTCCTACTGTACAGTGTAGGAAATTGTCACGAAGTATCTATCATAGTCGGAACCACTGGTGCAAGAGCATCAGGCTGCTTTGGAGAAATGCTCCATAGTTCCACGTTGGCTAGAGCACAGTGCAAAAAGGAACAGTGGTTCTGGAACAATTTCCAAAGTAAGGGGCTGCTATCAGCGTTAAAAGTGTGAGAAATAAGAGCCGCGCCCTTTCAACTGGAGAGTGGTTAAGGGGGTGGTATGTAGTCAGTGCTGCATTTTGGAGCACACTGCTGGAAAGATATTATTACAGCAAGGTGTGGCAGAAGACTGTCATTTACAGACAGCACACTTTCCACTGAAAACGACACTGAATATGAGCCTAGATGTCGTTTTATTGATGAAACAATACAGTGCACAAATGCGTGGAAATCGGGTTTCAGTGAATATTATCATTTGGGCATTACCAAGAAAAGTAGCATGATTTGTTTGGATCCTATTAACATATATGTTTCGAACACACTTCAGAATTACAAAAACGTACTTAATTTGTGCTTGTATATCTGATTATATATTTTAGAAATTTTGTACAAATCAAGATTTGTTGTGCATTAGAAAAAAAGCAACATTCTAGAGCCTTCCCTTTCACACTCAGCTCAGCCAGATTGTCACAGTTCACATTACAGAATTCTCTGACTTCGCAGTCCACAGACGAAAATGCCACTCTCCAGGTTAACAGAATAAGCTGCAATTTGTCAGAAGACAGAGACTAACATATGATCTCTCTGAGTAGATGAAAACAAAATGTAAAGGCATATTCTTGGTTGATTTGCCTTGTGAACTCCATTATGGTTACTTTGGGGGTGCCGCAGCACCTCCACAACGCTATTATTGGCGCCTATGAGGAACAATCATAGGCTTGATTCGGTGTTATTCTGAGACACTATTCAGTCAACATAGTGAACATATAATAGAATTGCAGGGTTATTCTTCATACTACGCATAAGCAAGCTGTTCCAGTAACAGAAAAAAACAGGATATTAATATGTTGATCTCCCCATATAAACTAAGAGAAAGGGTGGAGGTTTTTGACGGATTATTTTGTATGTCATTTATGCTTGAATAGGTAAATTGGGTTTGTGCAGCAAGAGAAAACCACACTCAGAAAAGACTTAGACGAAGAAGATGAATTATTTATACATAGGTTCATACATGACGTGAAAAGTACTAACAGTGGTGCAGGAGACGTGATTGATTACATTTTTATCTCTGTCTCATGGTAAAAGAGGTTCTTCTGGCATCATAATTCACAATTGCACCGTTTGCCAAGACTAAATCCACTTTACAACAAATATTTTTAAATACTAAAACAATATGAACATAAAAAAGTTACATGGGATATAATATCACGTACACCTTTAAAAGAAAATAAAATTGCGCCTTTATTACAACATTAGCTCATACAATTATGTTATGTATGTGCTGTAGTGAAAGGATTGGCTCATGACATAACACAAGCTATAGCAGGAAGAGGTTTAACTCATGTTGATATAAATGTCAAGCAATGCAGATAATCGAAGGTAATCAAATAATAATATATGATAAATCGAAAATTAGAACTGATCAGTGATGTGAAAAAGATGTTTTTTTCCAGCAGAGTTGGTGACTGCTGCTATGGCTCAGCAGTCTTTTGGCAGATGGAAAATTAGGTTAGAAGTTACCAGTAACCCAGGGGTTAACCTAAATCTGATTAGAGTGGCGGAACTGGAGGATTTACAGTGCTCCACAAAAGATAGTGCTCTTTGTGGTTCGTCTGTCCTCTTCACGCTCCTTTTCTCCATTTATCTTCTAAATTATACAATGTGTAAGAAACAATCATGAACGTCCTTGGTTAACAAGTTACAATATTGTGACACTGATTTCATTTAGAGCAGTGTTCGACCAGAGAAGGTCTGGATCTCCATATTTTGAAATTCCATTCTTGTAACTATTCATCAGCCTGAAGTGCGTAATCATTCCGATTTCAAATCAGAGTCGTATTATCAGCAGCACAATTTCCAAGAAGATGGAAGGAGGACTTTGTAAACAGGTTTATTTGGCAAAACCCCTGACTGTTACATTTCTCAAGACACTACGGCCCATATTTATAATTTTTTAGCGCCGCATTTCCGTCGCTTTTTGACGCAAAAGCGGCGCAAACTTGCAAAATACGACTGTGTTTTGCAAGTATGCGCCGCTTTTGCGTCAAAAAATCACTTTATCTGGGCTGGAAAAGATTCACTTTAGCCATATGTTAACTTGTAAAATATATCTTTATTTGTAACTTTTTGCAGCTCTTGAAGCAGAATTACAGCCGTGCAACATATACTTCTATTTATTATGTGTATCTCCGACTCTGGCCACAGTCTGAATTTACAAAAGAAGAGGAAAGCATTTCTGTGTGCAACTTATGTATTTCTATTCTACTTAATACTTTTCTTGTAAAGGTTTACCTAGCCTCAGTTAAGAAAATATAATTTGCTGATATTCACAGTAGTTAGTAACACTGAACACATAGTGGATTCCGCGGTAAAAGGTTACTCTAGATGTCCAGAATAGGATATTATCAACCTGTACACTATCAGTATGGAGGAGAATGGAAAACACTGTGTTGCCATTATTATGATGGCCAACCGAAGTAAATGGTTGAAACAGGACTCTCTTTTTCTGCATGCTTTTCAGTCTTATCGTATTTCATATGAGGGAATCCTTTCAAAATGTTCCTGCCACGTTTTGCCCTGCCTTCTTAAGATCTCTATTTAATACGTCGGAAACTTGGATTCTCTGACATCGGTTTGAGGCAAATTAGTTGAAACTCAACTCATGCAAGGCAGCGCATATCAGTGTTGGTTACTAGTGGTGCTTAGGACTTGGTTAAGTTGAGTTTGAGACACTATTAACTAATGCTGCAAGCCATTCCCAGTTATCTAGGCATCCAAATCCAAGATCACATTTAACTGTGGTCTGTAAATATAAGCGTTAACTATGTTCACGATTCGGTATTTCTATCTAAGGATGCGTTAGTTTCTAAGCCCACTTAGTGAATGTCACCAAATAAAATCATTTGTCTGTTTTGTGTCAGCACATATTGATTGACTACGGGAATGTACTATAAGTTTCCATTGTGTTTGATGTCCACCCAGTGTAGAAATCTGGAGTTATTTTCCTGACTTGAGTTTCCTGCTTTGACTGACTAAGCCCTCCACAGTGATATATAGCATCGGATTCACGAAGGCTGTATTGGCTTTCAAAGTTTCCCAAGTACGGGGATACAATATTTGTGGGTTTGTTAGGTACATCGCTCATCTATTACCAAGCGAACGGCTGGCGACTCATTAAAGGTCAGTTTCGCTGTTCTGTTCTTGGTTGTTCATCGCAAGTCTTTAAAGTTAGTGACTAACACAGGATTACATTTCTTTTTTTCCTAACACTCTACACATATAACTTTCTAACCACTGTCACGGGTACACTATAAGAATTATCCTTTCATTGAGTTACAGAGCGTTCAAAAAATCAAGGTGGAGCTGACATTTTAACGCATCATGAAGAACCATGCTGACCAAAAGCTGTATTAATCATAAGTCAATGTTTTCTTGCAATAGCTCAACCTCTGAACTGGGTGAAGAAGATTTCATTTCACATAGCAGTGGTTTCCCCAGTATATCAGGCGTAGTCAACACCCCAAAGGGAATGCAACCCCACTTCATTTAACCCTTAAATGGCTGACATACTTTATTAAACTTACATATTTACAGATCCATATCATAAATGTTTCAGATATTACCTCACTATACGTGCATTGGAGGAATACGTTTTTGCTTCCAGACTTGAGCCAATGAGCCACCAACAGGAAAGTGGGATCTTAATTTATGAAGTGGGGTTGCCAGTGGATAAATACTGTCTTATCCAGGGAATTCTAACAGCACTATAAGAGCCCACATTAGTTAGAATGTCAGACCAATATTTGTGGACATGGCTACATAGCCATCACATATGACAAAATGCCACCCTCTAACTGAAATTTTTCCAAACAAAGTTCAGAGCTTCCAACATGTTGTGCAGTCTGGTAGGGCATAGGTATCAGTTGGTTAGGAATTTATATCCAATATCTTTTTGATGCTCGCAGCTAGACATTATGCCTGATATTACCCTAGGCATCCTACGGTATCTCCACCCTTAAGTCTTGCTCCTATCGAGAACCATACCTGTGACTGGATTTAGAGGGCAAATCAGAGGTGTTCCCCTGAAGCCATGTTATTCCTTTCCCTTTCTCTTTATTGTAGTACATGTTTTTCAAGTGGGGTTTTCTACTTCACAGCTATATCCGCCATTCCTCAGCATCCCATTGAATGTAGTAGTTGTATAAGTCTAAAATCATTATTTCCTGAGAGTCTAGAAGCCCATCACAGAAGATATGTCTCAAACGTGGAGGGTCCTCATTGTTCCAATGGTCAAAGCATGAATTGGTAATGCTGGATTATAAACAATCAATGTTTAAAGCTGGATCGGTAAGGCTGATCCATATTACAAATGATCAGAGACATTGGGTAAGGAAACAAAGTAGATCTGTAGATCTCGCCCTCCTTGTGAGCTGTTGCTTATACTACAAAAGTATAGTTGATGCCTGCAGAATGGTATTCAACTTTGGTCTGTTGAGGTAACCCAAGTAGATTTTGCATTGAGATTAGAGAGAAGCTTTGATCTACAGTTACCCATACTTTACCACAAGGATTGTGACTCCAATCGAGTGCAATTCGGATATGAGCTGCCTGAATGTAAGCCCTAATATTAGGAAAGCTCATTCCCCTCTAAAGCATGATATGAGGCATTGTTGCTTTGGTGCTCATTCTTTTCAAAGGACAACAACGTCTTCTGGATGTGGGTAGGACCAGTGTCGAAAAATGTAGCAAGAGCATCTGTGCCACATACAGCAGCCAAGGAAGGAAATTAATTTTAATGTATGTTAACTTCCCAATCCAAAACATTTCCAGCCTCCCCCAGTGGTACAGGTTATATGCAAAATTTGAAGAAGAGAGGCATGTTTCTATGACATTATCAAGGCCACTGGAATTATGCGGAAGGGGACGGTCAAATTATGTGGCAGTGTTGAGTAAATTATGCAGTAGGAAAAGGCAAATTGTGCTGCATTATGCAGCATATTTTGTGACAGTATGACTTCATTATTGAATCATTTTTACCCTGTTAACACTGTCTGGGCATTAGTTGTACTTCATTAGTACTGGTTGAACACCTAAATATAGCAAAAAACTACAGAAAGCCAATCAGTCCAGCTTTGCAAAGGCCCTTTCAGTGGGCTGCAACATTTAGAGCTGCATTTATACTAACGTTTGAACTAGGGACAATTTATTTTTGTTAAAAACTGCAGATTATGTAGCAGATGACGGATTACGTGGCAAATGTGGCACACACAATTATGCCTAAATCGACGCAGCCACACAATCGCATTATTCCAGTGACCCTGAAAATAATTGAGATGACCTATGCATTAGATTAAAACCCAGGTGGTCTAAAGGACCTGGTCTCCAAACAAACTCATTAGCCCAGAGGGTCTCACGAGTATCCGCCACAACCATGCCAAATTATTTTGTGTAGTTGATTTTACAACCAAATACTGAAGCAAAGAAAGACAATTCTTTCCTTAAAGCAAATCAGATAGGAATGATTGGACATCATCTGTATACAGTGCACTTGAATTCCTGCGCATGTAAACAAAACCCTTTTATAAGTGGATGATAGTTCTGTAAAGGAGGAGTTCCAAAGACAAAGCATAAATCAGAGGGGCTATTTGGCAACCCTGTCTCGTCCCCCTATTAATGGGGAAAGGTGGCGAGAGCTCTCTAATTATCTTAAGTTTAGTAGACTTTTTCATTTTCGGGCAAAGGTGTCTTGCCCAGGAGCTTAGCAATGTATGGCCAGCCTACCCTGTCAAAGGCCTTCCCAGAATCAAGCAAGAGAAGTACCACCGGCGGCCTCATTCTCTCTGTCACCTCTGTTAAGGTTACCGTTAGACAAGTATTGTCCAGTGCATGGCAATTTTTAACAAAGCCCGACTATTGAGGGGATATTGAGTAAGGCCATATCGTATGTTGACGGGATTACCTTATAAAGACTTGCACACTGCTGTTGAGAAGATTGATGGGCCTGTAGGAATAATGCAGAGCAGCATCCTTCTCCAGTTTAGCTAATAAAGTAAGGTGTGATACTAACATTGTGTCCATGACCTGCCCTGTATGTAGAAAATGAATGAAGACCCTTAATAAGGGTTCCGACTAAAGGTCCACAAATGTCTTATAGAAGGTCATAGAAAAGCCCAACAAGCATCTTATAGAAGATTTTGAGACATTCCGCTGAATGGAGGCATCTATGTAGGAAGCCTGTTGCACCTGGTCAAGTGATTGTTCGTGAATAACCCTAGAGTGAAGTAATGTAAAGGTCCCCACTATTCCCTGGGCATTAGTTCGCCTCCAACTCTACTCACCTTTGCCCACACTGATATGATTTCTAGTATGTATATGTTTAAACGTATATGACAAAAGCCTTTCAGCCTTATCACCCTGCTCATAACAAGACTGGCAGACGTACAATAGTTTCTTGGCTGCATCCTGCATTAAGGCCTGCTCCAGATCTGCCAGATCCTGTAGAGTTCCCTATGGGCTCCCACTGAGCTGTCTGTTTTATGTAAGCATTCTAAGAGCTTTAGGTGATTTTCCAACTCTAACGTCTTCTGTTTACGAAGTCTCCCAAATGCTGGCACATGAGAGATTAGTTCCCCATTATGACTTTCTTTGCAGCATTCTACAGCATAGTAAAGCTCAAATCTTTCTTATAATTTCATTGTGACCCTATGGTGATCTTCCCCCGAGTCCTTTGGCGTCAGCCCTCCTATTTTTGCTGACCTAGTTTTTGCTGGTATTAGGACTTTGCACACTTTACCACTGCTACCCAGTGCGAAAGCATGCTGAAATTGGCTTATCCCCAATTGTACATTTAATTTACTTGTGAGACTCTAGTAAAGTGGTACTGCATGTACCAAGGGTCTGTAATTCAAATGCTTCTAGTGGGTCTGCAGCACATATTGTGCCCACTACTTAAGTAGCGCTGTAAACATGTCTCAGGTTTGCCATTGCAGCTGGTGTGTGCAGTTTTAAACTGCCATTTTGACCTGGGAAAATAAACCGTTTGCCAAGCCCAAACCTTCCTTCTTAATAGATATAAGTAACCCCTACAGTAGACCCTGAAGAGCTCAAGTGGCAGGGTGCACTGTATTTAAAATGTTGGACATGTGATATTAACTTTTACATGTTGTGATAGTCAAAAACTTTTAAATGTGTTTTTCATTATTGCAAGGCCTACCTCTCCCATATGATGACAGTGGAGTTACTGTATTACATGTAATACGCTATAACTTCCAAATGGGAACAGGTAAACAGTTCATTTTTGGTGTCTATGGAATTATAATGAAATATCCTTTTTTATGTAAAGTAGAATATTTGGTTTCAATTTTGAAAATGGCACTTGTAGAAATTTGGCATTTTCCTGCTTTAGCCATTTAGGGGGTTATTCTAACTTTGGAGGAGGTGTTAATCCGTCCCAAAAGTGACGGATTTACCACCAGCCGTATTACGAGTCCATTATATCCTATGGAACTCGTAATACGGCTGGTGGTATATCCGTCACTTTACCGTCACTTTTGGGACGGATTAACACTCCTCCAAAGTTAGAATAACCCCCTTAGTGCCTGCAGCCCGTTTCTGGGTCACATGACTGGGTGTAGTTGGCAGTTCATCTTTGGGCATTCCTCCTAGATGGCCACACACAATAGAGAGCTTTGGTGTGGCTGGATGGGCCATCATTGGCAGAATAAGAGGGCATGGTTAGGTGCTGCCCCACTTACACCTAAATAGGTTGTGTCCTGCCTTCACACAAAGGATTGCATACCCCCTGTAGTTATTCTGGAGCCAGGGCTGGGGAGGCAGGAAACTTGTGCACTTCAAAGGAAAGCCTCTAGAAGCTTCTCCGACTTCACAGGAGTCACCAGCTATTGAACCTCAGACACCAACTTTTCAGTACACTTCTGGATCTGTGGACTCTGCCAGGAAGAACAACTGCTTCCCTCTTGCCTAGGTGAGAAGGACTAGCCTACATCTGTTGAACCCAGGAACCCAGAGGGACTCCAAGGGCCAGTTGGTTGGCCTCCTGCCTAGACCCTCGGGGACAGAAAGCGTCAACTTTAAACCCAGCACCTGGACTTTGTCATCTCTGAGTCCTACCTTGCCAAGTCGTGCCACCCCAGTCCTGGACCACTGGAAGTAGGCCTGACAGTGCTCTGCCAGTCCATTTGCAGATCCAGCAGAATTGACACATCTCTGCTGCACAGTGCAACCCTGAGCAGAACTGGCGAATTGCCTCTGCTGTGTGGTATTTCTTGACACAAAGACTTTGCATGCAAGCCTTGTAGCTTACTTGGAACCACAGCTTCGCAATGCATCCCTATGCAGGGTTTCGCATCACAAGCGTCTTGTTGATGGGATCCTCGACGACGATGCAGGGCCTAGCATCACAGCCTCACAGCTCTTTGGAACCAACTCATTTTCTCCGCTACGCAGCACATTGTCAACAGCAGACTTTGCATCACAAGCCCTCATTGACAGAATCCTCGACAATGAGCCAGGACCTCACATCTCAGTCTTGCAGCTCCTTAGAAACAACGCATAGCCTCAGCTGTGTGACGCATCCTCAATGCAGGACTCCGCAACGCTCCACAACTAGGGTTTAAGGTGCTCTTGTTCAGTGGGCCTAACCAGTGTAGCCGGCCAGTGCTCCATTTTGGTCAGCCTGAGCTTGAGACTTTATCCCTGTCTAGCACAACAAGAATTCCACAGTTGATGCTTTATCCTTTTTGGCACTGTTTTCAGTAAAATCTTCAAAATTGCATATCTCTAGTTCTACTAAGTGGATTTTATGTCATGTTGGTCTAAATTATTTATTAAAATGTACTCTACCCTTCTAATGTGGTGTGGTATTTCTCTTGTGTTGTATTTGACTTTACTATTGTTTGAAGTGCTAAAAAAATACTTTGCACATTGTCTCTATGATAAATGTTACTGCTCTGTGCCAAGCTACCAGAGGGTTTAACACTGGTTAATTTATGGTTTGCATGTGACTTCACCCTGGCAAGGATTGTGGTTTCTGTTTGAGTAGGGTTTAACCCCCCTCCAGCCAGCAACATAATTCCTAACAATTCTACTTAAAATATAGGTTAATTGCTTCTCTTGTATCATTCCATAACACTGGGTCACTAAGAGCTATATCATTAATCATTCAATACCTTTGAAGTGGGGTTGTTGCGACAATCATACGTAGGGTCAAGTAGACCACTGCGTGGTCCAATAGGACCTTCGCTCCTATGTCTGTTGAGGGGATTTAGGACAGAAGGTCTCTTGAGTCCAGGAAAAAGCCAATACATGTATAAGTTTGTCAACGCTGGCGTAGAATGTGTAGTCCCTTTCAACCTCACATTTTTGTCTCCAGACACCAATGAGGCCCAGATTCGAGATGCCTTGTATCAGGGATGATGGAGTGCTGAGAACTTAGTAGCAGCCTGGGACCTATCTCAGGATGATGAGTGGAACTGACATTGTCCCGCAGGAGAAGATTGCTCTATGAAAATTGAGCAACCTGAGGAATGCAGCCCCACTCATAAAACAAATCTATACAGGTCAGCATTGAGACACCTGAAAACATTGAAAAACATTTTAACATGAATTGGTTTGTAACCATGACTGTATGCCAAACTCAGGGACTGTGACACACAACCCAGCATATGCCTGTCCACTATGCACCAAGCAAGCTTGGAAAGGCCAGACCCTTACAAGTAACTATAAGGTAGTAGTGTCCATGATGGAGTGTTAGGCGAGAGTTGGAAAAAAAAGCACCAAGAACACCGTCAGCTGACAAAAGGCTTAAGACTGATTAAATGAAGCTGTTAAAGCGTAGTACCCCATGGCATGTTCAACACACCTCAGGATGCTGTGGACCACAGATCAGATATCAGTAGAATATATCTAGAAAGGGGGCCCAATGTGAAGGTTTAGTCATCTTCCAATCATGTCTGTCAATTTTCTTTCTCCCATTGATGTTGCTGCCTCATGATATCTTTGCAAGCTCTGTTCAATTTTGGAGTGCACCAACCTCCATGGACATCCCTGTGTTTTGACTCTTTTGATTTTGTGGTCTAGTTGCGCCAGGTTTGTGTCTCAGCACCAGGATGAGTCTTCCTTGAGGAATTCATAGAGGAGCATCATGATGTCTCCCTTGGTGGTGGGAACCTGGAGATTACTCCCCCTTTCCATGATTGTTCCATATGCAGGGTCATGGGAGTCATTCTAAGGTTGGGTTACCTCTGTCTTTTCAATGGTGGAACATGTCTTTTTTTTAATGGCATTTTGTCCACTTTATTTTTAGAGAATGTCATTAATAGGTACTGTGAAAGGCAACTGACAAGGCCACAGAAAAGTGTGCAATGCTGCAGATTCACAACTACAAAGGAGCCCAAGATCATAGCCTGGGTTTTATCTTTGCATTATAATAGATCGGTGTAGAGGAGCCCACAGTGTGTAGTCTCTAATGACTATGAAATGGGCTCATTAGTGATGGCGCCAGCCAGGATCATCCAGGGCAAGACACTGCTTCATTCACTCCTGAAGACACCCTGAGGCTCCCGCTACCCAACACCCAGGATTTACCCCCTGGGTCTGCACTCTACAACATCCAGGCCCACAGACACTGTCTGACTAACATCACTCATTGAAGGTCACGAATCGAGGCTGCTGCCCACACTTCTTGAAGACCAAGGATTTCGAGATACCACTAGAGAAATGTTGACACACTAAATAATGGAAAATTGGGGCACAGCCTCATCCATATCCATAGACTGGGAATCCCTAAAAGTTGTTCTCATGGGTCACTACAAATGGACAATGGTGAAAGCGAGAGCAAGCCTACAGAAAGATTTAGTACACATTGAACAGACCTTAGGTGCTTTGGAGAGAGCAGTCCACATATATTGTACACACCGGGCCGACCAAACAGAAGCTCTGAATCAACATGCGCAACTCATAGAACAACTGCGCTGCCTAGATTTTAAGGCATACCAGGCGAAAATGGACGCGAAAAGGGATAAAGCAGGCTGTGTACTAGCATGGCTATTACGCAGTTCCCAACCCCACAGGCCCATAACCATGATTCAGCAGTCCCCCACACATGTAGTCACCGCTCAAGATGACACACATCACTCATTCACGGCTCACAACCAATCTCTTTATAATCCACCACCTGAGAGTTGCTTGCAAACCAGTCAAGACTTTCTGAAAGACACTGATCTATCCTCACTGGACCCTGGAGATAGGGAGGAAATTAATATACCTACTGAATAACAGGACAATATGAGCAGCAATACACAGCACTGCCACGAAGAAGACCCCGGAACTCGATGGGCTCCAAATTGAGTTTTATAAGCTGTACGAGTGTCTGCTGACCCCCAAACTGCTTGAACTCTATCAAGCTGTTCTAACAGCGGACCAGCCATCACCCTCACTCAGAGAATCCCTGTTAGTGTCCCTGTCCAAACCTGGTAGGGTAAACTCTGGAACTAATCTCATATCACCCACTATCCATGCTAGGGTTGGATTACAAGATACTAAGTAAAATCACAGCAGGCTGTTTATACAAACGTATGCCTTGATTGGTCCATGCTGACCAAAATGGTTTCATACCTATCTGTTCCACCATTCTCAATATCTGCCACCTACAGAGAGTGATGGAGCTTGCTCCGGTCCAGTGGGCATATGGAGCAGGCATGGTGCCGAACTTGGAGAAAGCCTTCGATACCACAGACTGGGGCTACCTATTCTCAATACTGAATAAGATGAGTATTGCAGGCAGACTGCACAGGCTTATCAGATTACTGTACTCAGAACCTACCATTAGAGTTCAAATTGGCCAGTGCATGTCACAACCTTTTCCACTTTTCCAGTACACAGGGGCACGCAAAAAGGTTGTCTGCTGTCCCCGTTGCTTTTCGCCCTGGCAAGCATGCAGCAGCTGCACCAGAGTGGCCAAAACTGGGGGATCCCACTAAATGGTGAGATGCATGTCACTTCACTATACATGGACGACGTTTAGATTTACATCTGTGACATTCGAGAAGGCATCACTGACATCCTGAACATCCTGCAAACCTTCCGAGATGCTTCAGGCTTAAGAGTGAACTTGGCTAAGTCCTGCTAGTATCCCCTGCACCCACAATGTCCCCCACAGCAGTTCATAGTGGACCAACAACCCATACGCTAGGAGCTGCACACATTTATTTAGATATTTAGGGATACACATACCATGAGATACAGGATCAGATTGAAGGTACCTTCACTAAGGCCCTTGCATCGTTGCACCCCCAAATGGCCTTTTGGAGCAAATTACTGCTTACGGTACCAGTAGGGTGTCCCTCTCAAAAATGTTAATACTTTCTCATCTATTGTAATAATTCCATAACCTCCCGTGCATATTCCTAGATCCACATTTCGTACATTACATTCCACTTTGGGTAACTTTATCTGGAATAAAGGAAGGCGGCAAGTGGCACTCTCCAAGTTACAGCTCTCTGTAGAAAAAGGGGGCCTAGGAGCCTTGAATCATGAACATTATTACTTAGCAGCACAATTACAGTGGCCTGCAGGCTAACTTGCAGGGAACCTCCTCGAGGAATTGGGACTAGCCAGCCATAAACAGGCATGAAGAACGGCCCGCTAAACCTTTCTTCTCCATGCACGACTTTCACAAGACAGCAATACACTCCTGAAGGTCACCTACACCATTTTCCATCATATCCTAAGGTTAATGCCACGAATTTCTCTGTATTCTCCCAAAATACCCATATGCTCTACCACTCCATTCACTGACATGACAGGGGGAGATGCATAGGCACCCTGTTTCAGGCAGGAGTGCTTATGCCCTACAATAGCCTACAGGGTGAGAACGGACTAGCTTGTTTTCGACTAGTGGGCGAATTGGGCAGGCTGTGGCATATCACGGGTACAGAACCCAATCAACACCCACTTATACATGCCTTATACATTATAGGCGACGGCCGCAGACTCATCATGTGGTTTGTCTGAGCCCAAGCATACACCACACAAGACCCATTATCAGCAATCCACTCCAATTGGGAAATACACATAGGCCGAGAACTTACACAGAATGAGTGGGATAGGACACTTCTATACCTCAGAAATCTGTCCAGAAACACCAAATTCCAATACATACAACACAACATCTTACACAGAGCACAGCTCATGCCTAAAGCATTGAACCAGATGTTCGGCTCCCCCGCTAATTGCCCACGTTGCCATCTAGCCGAAGCAGACACGATGCACATGGTACTGCCCAGCGGCCGCTGAGTTGTGGAACGCTGTTTCAGATGCACTAACGGCGGTGACTGAGTGCCCAAACCTCTTTACATCAGAAGGCTCATTACTAGGACTGATCAAACGCTCACCGACCACAATAGCAGTGAATCGCTTCATTGACCTGGTACTACTAATTGCTCGTAGATTCATTGCCATGAATTGGAAAGCACAGGCATTGCCAAATATCAGGCACTTGTGTGCAGCAACGCTGAAGTGGGGTAGGGCAGAAGCAGTGGCATGACAACATGAAGAAGTTTGTAGGTTGCACCTACTCCCCATAGCAAGCGACAGGAAAATGTTATTGCAGACCCTCCACACCTACAAAGAAGAACTAGAAGAGTAAGCACGGATATGTGATGACCACCACACTTGGGCCCCTGGCCAACTAGACTCGTTCTGTCCTCCTCCTTCCCCACCTATACCAACTACAGGGTTCCCCCTCAAACGCATGCACCTTGTCATACCCCAATAATCAGATCATCCTACAGACTACTATATTGTCCCCCGCAACATGCTCAGCAAAACTCTGTATACTAGTGGGAGGTTTGTTACTGTTTAGATAGATACCTCATACTGGAGTAATGCCTGCCACACTTATACCCTTGAATGACTAGGCATCACTTTTGAACCAAATGACTCCTGTTATTATTATGATTCTGTAATCACAATAGTAGTGACAGGGGCATGCAGTATCTCTATATGTGCATGCTACCATAATGCTTTTACAATTTCTGTATGTTTTTTAACATGATGAAACTTAATAAAACTGGTTCAAAAAAAGATACTGAGGGTCAAGAGTCACTCTCTGGCTTACCAAAGCATAATCATCAGAGCTACAAGGGCATCAGAGGCTTCAAGCCTCAAACAGACACAGGAAGAGCGGCAGTGAAGGGGCCCTAATCACACTCCTCCAGGGCCCAAAATTATTCCTTGCAGCCTGCCTTAGGTAAAGGGAGATGATGCCCCCTCCACAGTCCTCCTAGCCTCAAATGGGTAATCTCCTGAAAATCACTGAGGGTGCTGGGCCGGGGCCTCCTTGGTGTATGTGCCTGGTGCACTCTCACAATGCAGAGGTCCTTTAACCCAGTCGAGTAGGAAGCAGTTATGGTGCTCCGGCTATCTTGGAATTAACCGTTGTGCTGGCCCTAGTCCTCAACTATTGCTGCCTGCAGTGTCTGGGCAATTGCCATGGCATCACAAGCCCTCCACCACAGATATGGCTGATAGAGGCCCTGTGGGAACCCGGTCAATGGAGCCTAGATGCGACACAGCTTGCCAGATCCTGTCCCTGGCCATGCTGTCCACAGGATTCAATTTTCTGTCTAAGAATTCTCTGATTTCCATCATGTGCTCTTCCTTAACAATGTAGTGCATAGTCTGCCTTCCACATTAATAGAAAAATGAAACTGATAGTTCACTACCTCTGGCTACCTTTAAGGGCTGAAAGCAGATTACTGCACACTTTTGAGACTTAGCCCATTTGAGATTCTTGTACTTTAATTCTTCTCTCAAGATTAAGTGAGGGTGTAACACTTGGTGTACATCAAGGCCATGTGTACAGCACCTGTAGGAAATTATAATCTTTTGCATGGTATTCCTCCCAATTGTTGCTTTCACTACCCTATGCTTACGGAACCCATTTGTGTTGGTATTCGTACTCTGCACCCTTTACTCCTGCTAATCAATGGTAAGGAACTTGTGCTTTCTCATATACACAAAGTAAAATTGGTATAACATGAGTGGTTTATTCAATTTACTTATAAGTCCCAAGTATTTGGTACTACATGTACCCAGGATCTGTAAATCAAATGTTACTAGGGGGCTGCAGCACTCATTGTGCCACCCACTAAAGTAGAAGTGTAAAACATGTCTCAGGCCTGCCACTGCAACATGTAGAGCAGTTTCAAACTGCCATTTCGACCTGGCAAAGAAAACCTTAATACTTATAAGCTAGCTCCAAATTAGGCCCCTAAGGCTCATAGGGCACAGAGCATGGTATTTAAAAAGTAGGACATGTGCACTTTATTTTTACATGTTGATTGTGAAAAACTCCTAAAGTCGATTTTCACTATAGCAAGGCTAACCATTCCACAGACTAAAACTAGGTTACCTTATTACACTTAACATTCAGTTTGGGAGCGGATAGAGGAGGAGTATGTTACTTACCTTGCAAGCATCTGTTGATAAAGTGTAGTGCTTCAGATTCATATGCTATGCACACCCTACCACATAGGCCCTCATTCTGACCCTGGCGGTCGGTGATAATGCGGCGGCCAAGCCGCCAACAGGCCGGCGGTCCAAAATATGCAATTCTGACCCTGGCGGGAACCGCCAACACAGCCCGCCGCATTAACACTCCGCCCGCCACGGCGGCACAAACA
Source organism: Pleurodeles waltl (assembly GCF_031143425.1). NCBI lineage: Eukaryota > Metazoa > Chordata > Amphibia > Caudata > Salamandridae > Pleurodeles > Pleurodeles waltl. The sequence goes on along the minus strand of NC_090448.1, from coordinate 912,155,508 downwards.
AACAGCGCGGCGGTCCCCGCCAACAGCCAGGCGGCAGACAATGTACCGCCCACCCTATCACGACCCACCAATCCGCCACCTTTTCCGGGGCGGGAGCACCGCAGATAAAAACACGGCGGAAACAGACTACGAACGGGAAAACGCTCACCTCTACGCACTCCACGTGAGATTCCGGCAGTATGGAACCCGAGTTGCAGGTCATTCCCGCACTCCTATACCTGCTCCTGTACCAGGAGCACGCCCGGCGGCGCGGAAGACATCGGTGAGTACTGCACCTACGACACAGGGGAGGGAAAAGATTACCGGCACACACCCACCCACCCATACCCACTACAACACACACATCAATGCATTCCCACAGATCACTGTCACAACCCACAAACCCCCCCCTCCGAAATAATGCAAAGACCAAAAGAAGAGATCATAAACGGGCAGATATATTGAAATATGGACACCAGTAATCCCAATAAATAAATAAACTATGTACAAAATATATACAGCTACTAAATGTAGTCCAACCACTGTCCGTGGACCACAGGGGTCCTGTGCAAAGGGGCAAGGCCCAGTCCCACGACAAGAACTCCACGGAGAGAACACTGCAGGGGCATCAGAAAGAAATAGGACAGGCACCTCAGGGGGAAGGGAAGGGGGGGCACCTCAGCCACTTGAGTACACGACGCCAGATCCACGAGGGGACTCCATGACCACTGGCCCATCCTGGGGAGTGCAAAGCCACAGTCCAAACAGTCCATACAGTGGGTGGCCTGCCCACTGGGCCATCCTGGGGAGAGCAAAGCCACAGTCCAAACAGTCCATACAGTGGGTGGCCTGCCCACTGGGCCATCCTGGGGAGAGCAAAGCCACAGTCCAAACAGTCCATACAGTGGGTGGCCTGCCCACTGGGCCATCCTGGGGAGAGCAAAGCCACAGTCCAAACAGTCCATACAGTGGGTGGCCTGCCCACTGGGCCATCCTGGGGAGAGCAAAGCCACAGTCCAAACAGTCCATACAGTGGGTGGCCTGCCCACTGGGCCATCCTGGGGAGAGAAAAGCCACAGTCCAAACAGTCCATAACAGACCCCACTGCCACTGGAGGAGGCATGTTGGCCAGAGGACATCCTGCAGCCCTGCCCGAGACAGATCCTGCCCTGCCACGTCTGCCAAAGGGCCAGCGGTTCTTGCCTGGAAGGGCCCAGTTCAGCGCTTCTTGCCTTGAAGGGCCCAGTTCAGCGCTTCTTGCCTTGAAGGGCCCAGTTCAGCGCTTCTTGCCTTGAAGGGCCCAGTTCAGCGGGTCTTGCCTTGAAGGGCCCAGTTCAGCGGTGCTTGAGATGGCGGGGCCCAGTTCAGCGGTGCTTGAGACGGCGGGGCCCAGCGGAGCGGTGCTGGAGACGGCGGGGCCCAGTTCAGCGGTGCTTGAGACGGCGGGGCCCAGTTCAGCGGTGCTTGAGACCGTGGGGCCCAGTTCAGCGGTGCTTGAGACGGCGGGGCCCAGTTCAGCGGTGCTTGAGACGGCGGGGCCCAGTTCAGCGGTTCTTGAGACGGCGGGGCCCAGTTCAGCGGTGCTGGAGACGGCGGGGCCCAGCGGAGCGGTGCTGGAGACAGCGGGGCCCAGTTCAGCGGTGCTTGAGACGGCGGGGCCCAGTTCAGCGGTGCTTGAGACGGCGGGGCCCAGTTCAGCGGTGCTTGAGACGGCGGGGCCCAGTTCAGCGGTGCTTGAGACGGCGGGGCACAGTTCAGCGGTGCTTGAGACGGCGGGGCCCAGTTCAGCGGTTCTTGAGACGGCGGGGCCCAGTTCAGCGGTGCTTGAGACGGCGGGGCACAGTTCAGCGGTGCTTGAGACGGCGGGGCCCAGTTCAGCGGTGCTTGAGACGGCGGGGCCCAGTTCAGCGGTGCTTGAGACGGCGGGGCCCAGTTCAGCGGTGCTTGAGACGGCGGGGCCCAGTTCAGCGGTGCTTGAGACGGCGGCCGGTCTATGGCCAACTGCTCATTGCCTGGTGGTGCCCTCCTGGGCAGCGGGGATGGTGCTCCTTCAATGCCCACCTGGGCTGTGGGTGGTGGGGCCCTCCTGGCCAGCTGGGCTGGGTCCTCCCTGGGCAGCGGCTATGGGGGTGGTGGGCTCCTCCTGGGCAGCAGGCCTGCAGCCTGACCTCTCCGACTTGCTGCCCTTGCCCTCCTTAGTCGGGAGTCTGTGGCCCTTTCCTCCCTTTGGAGCTGTGGCTGGTGACTGTCTCTGGGTGGTGTCCGGGGGGGATGTAGAAGCCGGGCTCCTGCGGCGCCCCTTCCGCCTTCTGCTCCTCTTCCCAGGGGGTGGGCTGGCTGTCCCCTTGCTGCTGGGCGAAGATCCAGCCATGCGGGCTGGTGGGCTCCAATACCCCTGCACCCTTGTCAAGGGGGCTGCAGGGCTGGTGGTGGCTGAGGTGCTCTTCTTACCCCGACGAGAAGGAGGGGGGGGGCTCAGGGTCAGGAAAGAAGTTAGCAGTGGCGAGGAAGAGTTTCTTGGGACAATGGAGAGTGGTAGGTACAGTGGGAATGGGAGTGGAGGGAGAGGATGTGGTTGTAGGTGAGTCACGTTTGCTGTCTTTGGGTGCAGGTGCAGGAGGGATAGGCTGTCGTGAGGTGGATGGCTGTTGGGTGGGTGGGTGGCTGCGTTTGTGTGGTGTGGAAGAGGGGGTGACAGACACAGTGGGAGAGGACACAGGGGACGTGTAAATGGCAGTGGGGGTGGTGACTGCACGTGTGCGGACTGGAGTGGAGGGTGTGCTGGTGATGGAAACACTGGCTGATGGTGAGGTGAATGGAGGTGTGAGTGTAGACGTCACAGGGAGGGAGGAGGGAGACGAGGAGGTGGGGGTCACAGATGTGGTAGTGACTGTTGGCATGTCTGCATCGGAATGTTGCGTGTGTGAATGTCTGCGTGATCTGTGGTGCTTATGTTTGGATGAGCTTCTCTTGGGTGTTGAGGTGTGTGCAGGCTGGTCTGATGGTGTGGGTGGGACAGGCAGAGGAACAGGAGACTGGGAGGAGGGAGTTAGTAGAGGGAGGCAGGAGACAGGGACAATGGCTGCCGTCAGTGCTGAGGCCAGAGCCTGGAACGATCGCTGATGGGCAGCCTGACCCGAATGAATGCCCTCCAGGTACGCATTGCTGCGATGAACCTCCCTCTCCACCCCCTGGATGGCATTCAAAAGGGTAGTCTGCCCAACAATGAGCGTTCGGAGGAGGTCAATGACCTCCTCACTGAGGGCAGCGGGGGTAACAGGGGCAGGGCCTGAGGTGCCTGGGCGAAGGAGATGCCCGGCTTCCTGGCAGAGCGGGCACGGGGCGAACGCTGAGGGGCTGCTGGGAGGGCGGAGATGGTGCGCTGGGTGGCGGCTGTACCTGTAATGGCGGGGGGCACGGATGGTGCCACCCCCGCAAGGGAGCTCCCTTCCGAGGACGTGTCCGTGTCGCTGCAGGGTCCAGTCGTCCCCGTTGTGGAGCTCCCCTCGCCCTCCGTCTCACTGGTCCAGTCTGACTCTGTGGCATGGCCCTCCTGGGCCATGTGAGATGCAGCTCCCTCCTGCCCCGATGCCACTTCTCCTCCGCCTGATGATGCTGATGCACACAAGCACAGAAAGACAAACAAAAAGGGGGGGGGAGAGAGAAATAAAGGGATATTGAGTACATGGATCTCCGGTACAGTTAGCGGACATGACAGACACAGATGCCCCCTGCACTAAGTTGCGCACTTGGGGTCCGCTACGCATTCCGTGGAACATGCCCTACACGCCTAGAGTTGACAACTGCACCCATGGATGACACGGCCCAGGGATGGCTGTACTGACAAACTACTGAGGGTGGTGGCTGGGGACACAGGGGCTTACGGGGGTGCCCAGCCTACAGATATCGCCCTGGCCTAGGGGGACCCACAGCCCTCCTCCCCCACCCAGACACCTCCACTGCGCGACAACAGAGTAGATAATGCTTGTACTCACCCCCTTGTGTCTGCTGTGCTGCCCTCACGCGCCCATCCAAATCAGGGTAGGCCACCGCCAGGATCCGGAACATCAGGGGGGTCAGTTGACGGCAGGCACCCCGCCTACGTTGGGAGGCCATCCCCAGCAGAGACTCGGCGGTCTTCTTGGTCCCGCGGCGGATGTCCTCCCACCTCTTGCGGCAGTGGGTGCCCCGTCGATGGTGGACCCCCAGGGTCCGGACTTCCTTGGCGATGGCACGCCAAATCCCGATCTTCTCATGGGCGCGGACCTATGTGACACGTACAGGGAGGGAGAAATACCCCGTTCAAGTTTGTCTGCATTTTCGTTGCCAGTGGCCCAACGCCCCCCATCCCCGCCAGGCCCCCCGCCAGCCCCAACATGCCCCCCCATCCCCGCCAGGCCCCCCGCCATGCCCCCCACCAGGCCCAACATGCCCCCCATCCCCGCCAGGCCCCCCGCCAGCCCCAACATGCCCCCCCATCCCCGCCAGGCCCCCCGCCATGCCCCCCACCAGGCCCAACATGCCCCCCATCCCCGCCAGGCCCCCCGCCAGCCCCAACATGCCCCCCCATCCCCGCCAGGCCCCCCGCCAGCCCCAACATGCCCCCCCATCCCCGCCAGGCCCCCCGCCAGGCCCCCAAGCCAGGCCCAACGCCCCCCATCCCCGCCAGGCCCCCCGCCATGCCCCCCACCAGGCCCAACATGCCCCCCCATCCCCGCCAGGCCCCCCGCCAGCCCCAACATGCCCCCCCATCCCCGCCAGGCCCCCCGCCAGGCCCCCAAGCCAGCCAGTGGCCCCAAATCCAGATTGAATTAAACTCACTTGTTGGTCTGGAGGACCGTAGAGTAGCGCATACTGGGGGAGGACCCCATCCACAAGTTTCTCCAACTCCTCTCCAGTGAAGGCAGGGGCCCTTTCCCCAGGCGCAGCAGCCATTGTCCCTTCCAGACCGAGGTCACAGCAACACTTGCAGTATAGGTCCTCTCCTGTGAAAGTTCAAGTCGCAAGTGGATAAGTAGATAGAAAATGGCGGTCACGTCCGCGGCGGTGCGTACTGCGGCGGTGCGTACCGCCACCGCCGGCGCCCTTCGCCATTGGCTCCTGAAACCCATAGGCTTCAATGTTAACCAATGCGGCTTCGCGCCGCGGTCTTCGCCCGCCGCCCGCCGCGGTGTGCCACGCCAGCGCATTGACCTCACATCCCATTGTCACACTTCACAGGTCAGGCAGCCGCCATTTCGAGGGTCCACATGGCTCAATTTCAACTGCGTCACACAGGCCTAGGCCTTGCATAGCCACTCAGACACGCCATTCACTGCATAGAGAATCGTTTACTGTGCTAGCTGTGAGTACGTACCTGTGGGTTGCTTGACTGTGTGCTCCATGTTGTCCTTCCTAGGCACCGTCCGCTGGGTTGGGCGAGGAGACGGATGAATCCTCCCGTGTACCGACCGCTGGTGGACCTGTCGACAATGGAAGAACGCCACATTATCCTGACCTACCGTCTTAACCGTGCCACTATACATGAACTGTGTGCCCAGCTGGAGCCCGACCTGATGTCCCCCATCCGCCAACCCACAGGGATTCCCCCTCTGGTGCAGGTCCTGTCAGTACTCCATTTCTTGGCAAGTGGGTCATTTCAGACAACAGTGGGAATTGCTTCTGGGATGTCTCAGCCCATGTTTTCGAAGGTGTTATCCAGAGTGTTGTCTGCCCTGATGAAATACGTGAGGAGCTACATCATTTTCCCTGAGGTGGGCGAATTGGCTGCAGTGAAGGGTGATTTCTACACCCTTGGACATATTCCCAACGTCATTGGTGCCATTGATGGGACCCATGTGGCTTTGGTTCCCCCAAGAGAAAGGGAGCAGGTGTACAGGAACAGAAAAAGTTACCATTCAATGAACATCCAGGTGGTGTGTTTGGCTGACCAGTACATCTCGCATGTAAATGCCAAATTCCCAGGGTCAGTGCATGACGCCTACATCCTGAGGAATAGCAGCATCCCTTACGTGATGGAACAGCTAGAGAGACACCGTGTATGGCTATTGGGGGACTCTGGGTACCCCAACCTGTCGTGGCTACTGACCCCAGTAAGGAATCCCCGGACCAGGGCAGAGGAACGGTACAATGAGGCCCATGGGCGTACTAGGAGGGTGATCGAACGCACCTTTGGCCTCCTAAAGGCCAGGTTTCGGTGCCTGCATATGACAGGTGGATCCCTAATGTACTCACCTAAGAAGGTGTGTCACATCATCGTGGCCTGCTGCATGCTTCACAACCTGGCTTTGCGCCGCCAGGTGCCTTTCCTGCAGGAGGATGGTCGAGACGGTGGTGTTGTGGCAGCGGTGGAACCTGAGGAGAGTGACGAGGAGGAAGACGACGGGGCTGAAACAGACAACAGGGACAGAATCATTGAACAGTACTTCCAATAGGACACAGGTAACAATTCAAAGATAATTTAGTAAATGTGAACTACTCTCCTGCATCTCTGCTGCCTGTCTATTTGCCCCAGTGTATGATGACTGAGTTGTGGCTTTTCCCTCCCTATTTCACATCTGGGGTCCCCACTACGAGTCCTGTGCTTCGTTTCCCCATGGACTACAGCTTTGTGGCAGCTGTTTGTTGACTTCACTATGTACAAGGACATATTTGCACTGTCATGTCAATTACAATATTTTGAAATCACAGCCAGACTCCAGATAGTTTTGTGCAAAATAGGTGTTTATTTAAGTGCTCAAAATGGGATGGGTGGTTTCAAGTGGGTGGGGGCTATGGTGAAGGAATGTCCATGGCAGAGTCCAGAGTAACAGTCACACAGGTGCATTGTCCAGAGGCCTGTGGAGAGATGGAGCATGGGCAGTTCAAGGATGGACAGGGTGACAATGTGGGACAGTGGGATGACATCAGGTGGTATCCTTTGCTGGCGGGGGTCTTGACATCCTACTCTGTCTTCTTGCGAGATCTCAGGGCCCTCTTGCGGGGTGGTTCTTCTCCTGCAGGAGGTGGGGGTCTGGTGGGCTGCTGCTGTGCGGGGGCCTCCTGTCCACTAGCGCCGGCGGAGGTGGTTGGCTGTTCTTGGTCCAGGCTAGTGGCAGGTGCCCTTTGGTGTTGTTGAGTGTCCGTCCTGGTGTTGATGAGGTCCTGCAGCAGCCCTACCATGGTAACCAGGGTGGAGGTGAGGGCTCTGATGTCCTCCCTGTACCCCCGATAGTGTTCCTCCTGCAGTACCTGGATCTCCTGGAACCGGGCCAGTACCGTCGCCATCGTCTCCTGGGAGCGGTTGTATGCTCCCATGATGGTGGTGAGGACCTCGTGGAGAGTGGGTTCCCTGGGCCCGTCCCCCCCCTGTCGCACAGCTGCCCTCCGAGTTGCCCTGTTTCCCTGGGCCTCTGCCCCCTGGCCGGTGTGCCCACTACCACTGCCCCCAGGTCCCTGTTGTTGTTGGGGTGGTGGGTTATCCTGGATGCCCTGTAGTGGTAGACACACCGCAGATTGACGCGCCCTGGAGACAGAGGCATGGGCCCGCTGGGTGGGAGCTGTGCTGGTGTTCCCAGAGGGGTTTGGGTCTGTAGTGGCCTGGGCCTGTGTGAGGGGAACCGACTGTCCAGAGGTCCCCGATGGTCCGGGCTGGTCATCGGTGTCCAGGTCGACAGAGCTGCTGTCATCGCTGACGGCCTCTTGGGTGGGGGGTGTGGAGAATTCTGGGCCCTCCGCGGCGGTGTGTTGACGGTCGGGTCCTGCAGGGGTATAGAGGTATGGTTATAGTTTCAATGTGTGGCATATGGGTGTATCTGTGGGTTCCCGTGTCCCCAAGTGCTGGCATTCGTGTGTGGGGGCTTTGGTGAGGGTGGCTTGTGGGGGGGATGTGTATATGCATTGGGCATGCTTTGGTGATGGGTGTCCATGCTTAGTGGACGCATGCAGGCCTAGGTTTTTGGATGTGTGGGTTGTGATGGTGAGACATTGGCAGGGAATAGGTGTGCTGGGGGTGGGGGTGAGGATGGTGGTGGGGGTGAGGATGGTGGTGGGGGTGAGGGTGGGGGTGAGGATGGGGGTGGGGGTGAGGGTGGGGTTCGAGGATGGGGGTGAGGGTTGGGGTATGATTTGGCATGCAGGTGGGGGGGAAGCAGTAGTGAAGCTTCAACTTACCAGTATCCATTCCTCCGCCGACTCCTGCGAGGCCGTCAGGATGCAGGATGTTCAAGACTTCCTCCTCCCATGTTGTAAATTGTGGGGGTTGAGGTGGGGGTCCTCCGCCAGTCTTCTGCACGGCGATGTTGTGCCTGGATACCATGGAATGCACCTTCCCCCGTAGGTCGTTCCATCGCTTCCTGATGTCTTCCCGATTTCTGGGGTGCTGTCCCACAGCGTTGACCCTGTCGACAATCCTCTGCCATAGCTCCGTCCTCCGGGCAATGCTGGTGTATTAGACCTGTGTGCCGAACAGCTGGGGCTCTACCCGAACGATTTCCTCCACCATGACCCTGAGTTCTTCGTCTGAGAAGCGGGGGTGTCTTTGGGGTGCCATGGGGTGGTGTGTATGATGTGTGGGGTGGAGTATGTGTAGTTAAGTGTGTTGAGTGTGGTGGTGTGTGTTGTTTTGTGTGTGGATAGTGTGTGGGTGATGGTGTTGAGTGGCTGTGGCTGCTAGTTTGTGGATGGTGGTGTCTCGCTCTGGCCTTATTTCAGAATTTTTGGTCGTAGGGGTTTGTGGGTGATGTGGGTGTGTGTTTTATATTGTATTGTGTGTGTGGGAGTGGTGTGTGTATGTGTATCAGGTGTGTGGTATTCAAATCGGCCAATGTGGCTGAGTTTTGTTCGTTTGTGTGTATTCTGACCGCGGCGGTGTGTCCCGCCAATGGAATACCGCGTTTGAAAGACCGCCGCGTGGATTCGTGGGTCGTAATGGCATGGGCGTATTTCTGTTGGCGTGACGGTGGAGGTTTTGTCACCTCCACTTTTCCGCCGACCGCTGGTCTGGCGGTCTGTTGTGGCTGTCGGATTTTCGGAGGTTTGCCTTCTGCGGGTCAGAATGACCGTGGCGGGTTTCCGCGACCGCGGCGGGATTATGGAGGATTTCTGACCGGCGGTAGGCGCCTTTTACCGCCGAGGTCAGAATGACCACCATAGTGTTCGGCTCGGACTGTACAACTTGTTTTTCTTGAAGAAGTCTTTTATTGCCTACGTGACATTGAGTCTGCTCCTCTTCGAGAGAATGCACATGCTCAACAGCTCCACTGTTAGGTTAATCGTTTTTCCCCACCATAATGGCAAGTGAGGATGCAGCTAGGGAAGTTACTTTAAAGTATGAATGTATGTGCGTTAAACTAAGGAACATATTTAAGAGCCCATAGCGCCACTGGAGCTTCACTTTTCCGGTGGCACTATGCCCTGCACTGTATTTACAAAGTGTTGTTAAGCCACTTTTTGCCACTTAATGCCACCTTGTAAATAAGGCCCCTTCACACGCAGCAGTTTGCGGGGAAGGGGCGTGCAATGGGTGTTGCTGCGCGTGTGCACAGCAACACCCATTGCATTCTGATGTTGCCCAAGATTTATGAGTTTTCGTAAACCTGAGGCAGCGCTAAAATCTAATGCCACATGGCGTTAGAAGGGCGCAACGAGGATAAATATTTTTATTTCTCCCCGTTTTTTGCTGTTTCTATGTGAACTGCGTTCTGCAGCACACACAGAAACAGGAAATCACAATTTCGGATTGTTTTGTGTAGAAAGGTGTCCCTCTCAACGCAGCCATCTTTGCACCATGGCACAAGGGTGGCTGTGTTGGCACTCAACTGCAAATTTAGCGCCGGAGCAGGGGACAACACAGGGGTGCACCATATTCTATTAAATCCCTGAGTTGTGAAAATGATGGAGCGCGGTGCTGCCAATTTTGGTGCAGCATTGCTCTCTGTCATTTTCTGTTAAATATGGGCCTCAGAGAATCTACATATTTGAATCTACAACTTCTAATACGTATAAATCTGACTCCAGCGTATGCTTGCTGGGGAGGTGGGCGGGCACGTGTGAATTTGCAGCACTACACGCTACAAATAGTTGCCTGCAAGGTAAGTAACTTACTCCACTCGCATCATGTGTTGGCTGCAGATACACATGCTATGCATAGACTGTAAAGCAGTATTCCTTTTGTGGTGGATCTAGGCATTAGATGGTGCTTTGTTTTAAAAATCCTCCATAGGACTGTTTCTCCCACAAGAGATTGCTGTCTTGCTTGGACACCCACACAATGGTGGTTAGTGAATGAGAGTGAACTTGAACAAGTAGCTCCTTTACAAATATCAGCTAAAGCAATCTTTCTCAAGAAAGCCATGGAAACACCTTTCATTTTAGGAGAATGTGCGCATGGGTCTGTTGGTAAAGTATGGCCATGATACAAGAGGGCCTAGCGCCAATTTAGTGCTGCCTTATCATCACTAAGGTGAGGCTAAGGTGGCCTTTTCCCTGCGCAATATTTACAAAGTGGTGCAATCCATGCATTGCGCCTCTTTGTAACAGTTGTGCTACATTATGCCTGCTCCAGGCATAATGCATGCAAAAGGGGTGTACCCCCGTTAGGGGGGCTGAAAAAATGGTGCAAAGAGATTTCTTTAAGTCATTTTTTCGGCACTTTCAAATGCCTGCTCAGAGCAGGCGTTAAAAGGAGGCACACCATTGTTTACAATGGCCTTCAATGGGCTTTGCAGGATTAGTGTACACATTTTTTATGCTAATCTTGCACAGCTCTGAACTAGCGTCAAACATTCTGACACTAGTTCCCTAACTACCGCCATAGTGCGCCATATCTTAGATACGGCGAACACATGGAGGCATTGGGGGGGGGCGCTAAGAAAAGTGGCGCTGCACTGGGTGCAGCGCCACTTTTTAAAAATATGGCCCTATGTTTCGCTTTAATGTAGCAAATTTAAATACACTTCACAACCCACTGTGCAATACCTGCATTAGAAATGGTTTTTACCTTTCTTGGATTTGAGAGAGGCACACAATGTTGTGTTTTTCTAAAAGGTCTGGTTCTCTCAATGCAGTACATTAGTGTTTTTTTTAACATCGAGTGTATGAAATGCTCTCTCTTCTATGGTTCTGGCTCAGGAAATGCAAACATTTGAAGAAATTTAGGATTTGCCTGCAACCATACTTCTTCTTGAAAAAAAGGTTCTCCTAGGGTAAGAGCATGACTTTCACGAACCCTTCTTAGGGAGGTGATAGCTACTAGGAAAGCAACCTTCCAAGAGAGCAAGCAACTGTTGTAGACAATCATGCAACAGTTCAAACGGTGTAGCCACTAACCATGTAAGAACAACATTCAAATTCCAGGAGGATACCGGTGGTGCATGTGGTGGAAATATTCTTTTAAAACCTTCCATAAAAATCTTAATAGCAGGAATTTGAAAAAGTGACTGATGCTTACAGCTTAGCAGATAAGCCTTAATCTACACAGGGTGCAGTGGTAAGGAAGTGTATGCTAAATGTGGCTTTTGTAGGTGTTAACAAACAACATACTATCTGGTATACTGTCAGAGCACAAGGGTCTATATGCTGGGACATACAGTAGTTTATAAAGTGTTTCCACTCAGCTCCATAACAAGCTCTGGTGACTTGCCTCTTGTTGAATGTCCATACTCTCTAGGGGCAATCGTAAGTACTCAAACTCTACGACTTCAGGAGCCAGATTACCAGGTTGAGTTGTTTGGATATCTTACTGTGCCCTTTCTGTGGGTGAGAAGGCTTAGTGTGTTGGAGAGCCTCTCATGATGCACTAGGGACAAATCTAGGAGTGTTGTAAACCAGGGTTTGCATGCCTATGTGGGCGGTACTAGAATCATCTTCAGAGATATCTGACTGAGTTTCCTGACAAGATATGGAAGGAGTGGGAGAAGCAGAAGAGCGTTTGTAAATATCCCTAACCAATTAATTCAGAGAGCATTTCTCATGGACTGCGGATGGTGGTACTTGGAGTCAAAGTTTCATTTTGTGTTTAAGGTGGTGAGCAGATCCATGTCTGATGTTCTCCACCAGCAGAAGTAGTGGTGGAGGACTTGGGTGTGGATTTCCTACTTGTGGACTTGTTTCTGAGTCCTGCTCAGCAGGTCTGCCAATTAATTGTCCACTCCTGGGAGATACTCCACCAGGATGTGGTTGTAATGGAGGATAGCCCAGTGCTAGATGTCCTGTGCCAACTGAGTGTGTTCCTCATTGTTTCTGAATGTAATATTTTGCTATAATGTTGCCTGTTTGTAGAATACTGGGGAGGAATGCTTTTAGAGCCACCATACTCTAAACTGCCCCGCCTGTGGCCACTGAGATGCTAGGCACTCCTGTAAAGGTTGTATGTGGAGCCTGGCATGAGGAACTATTGCTATACAGGATGCCATCATGCCCAGAAGGCCCATCACTGATTTAACTGACAGGTGATATTGTGGCAGAAAAAGTGCCAGTTGGTTCAGGAGATTGAGAACCCTCTGGGCATAGGGGTATGCTGTGGCTGATTCCGAATTGAGGACTACCCCAGATATGACTGTATCTGAAGGGGCTGTAAATGAGATTTGGTGGCATTTACAGTGAACCTCAATTTGTGTAACAGACTGATGGAAGCTGGTGTATCCAGCAGGCACCTTTGTTTTGTTGAACTCTTGATCAGCAAATCGTCGAGATACAGGAAGACATGAATATTGTGTCTTCTCAAGTGGCCTGCCACTACTGCTAGGCATTTTATAAACACTCTAGGGGTTGTCATCACCCCAAACAGCAGCACTTTGAACTAACTAGTAATGATGTCCACTTACAATAAACCTGAGATACCGGCGAGGTGCCGGGTGAAACGGTATGTGAAAGTATGTGTCCTTCAAGTTGAGTGACGTCATGAAGTCACCTTCTTGCATCAGTGGTATTATATCCTGTACTGTTACCATGTGAAAGTGCTGTGATGGAATGTAGTGATTGAGAGGGAAAAGGGCCAGTATGTGGCTGAGAATCCCAGCTTTTTTGGGTAATACATTGTATAGGGAATATACTCCCTTGATGTGGTGTCTGTTCAATGGCACCCTTTAACAGAAGAACTTTTGCCCCCTCTTTGAGAAGGTGAAGATGCTGAGGGTTGAGGGTCTGTATGTGTGGAGGAATGTTTGGAGGTGGAGATTAGTTCCAGGCAGCATCCATGGCGTACTATGCATAGTAACCACAGGTCTGATGTAATTTGAGGCCACAGTTAGTGAAACTGCTGCAGCCTTCTGCCAACAGGTACTGTGTCTGGGAGGAATGTGTGGTGAGTCATTGTTTGGAGGTGAAAGCTCCCTTGCTGGTAGTTCCTCTAACTGTGCCTCTCTGGTAACTTCCCTTGAAGTCCTTTCTGTAGTAACTTTTACCACCTTGTTGGTGATTTGTCTGTTGTTGCTTTTTATATGTTTGACTGTCAGAGGCGGTGGACTTGGAGGGCCCTCTGCCCTGATTTCTGTGAAAGGACTGCTGACATAGTGTAGTCAACTGCAGTGCCACCACATATTTTCTGTCTTTTTTATTTTTCCTAACTAGGAGTCTACCTCTAGGCCAATGTGATGTTCCCCTTCAAATAGGACATTAAGCAGGTGTTGGTGCACCTCAGGTTTGAACCCAGAGATGTGTAGCGAAGCAAGCCTATGCAGAGGGATTGAGGCATTTATACCTCTTGCGGCACCGTCTGCGCTGTCTAATGTGCATTGTATTGTTGCGTTATAGATTTGTCTACCCTAACTGACTAACTCCTCTCTTCTCTTTTTGTAATGCTCTGGGAGATTTTATAGCAAATCTTCCATGTTGTTCCAAGTAGCCCTATTATAATATGATATTAAACCCACTGAGCTGGCTCGCACCAGTGATTTGCATGGCCCGCTGCCACCCATTTTCCTGCCACATCTATTTGTTTACTCTCCTTATCCAGAGAAGGTGTGTCTCCAGTACTCCTGGACACGGCCCTTTTCCTTGCAGTTTTCACAACCAGGGAGTCAGCTGTTGGATGGCCTCTGATATAAAATGTGTCTGTAATTCATATTCAATGTCTGGTGTAAATACCCTAGATTTTACTGGGTCTTTCAATATCTGGGTGGATATTTTCAGCATTGTCCCTGTCATTGGTAGGTACTGAATGCAGCGATCTGTCTTAGAGAAAGTCTTGACTAAGATGCCGGTTTCCTCTTCTATAGTATGCATTTGGACTATATGGTATTCAGGACCACGCTGAGTAACACTATGATAGGAGGGAGTATGGTCAGGGGGTGATGCTTTAGTTGCGACTGGCACTGCAGCACCTCAATGTCTGGGTCTGGTAATACTACATTGTATGCGTCCCAAGGGTCTGGGCTTTGTTTGGCGTTTCCCTGTGAGCCTGTGTCATGTGTGAAACAAGTGAAGCTAGCTCCTTTTGCCTGCATCGTCTGAATGAAAGGATGACGGTGACATTGGTTTTAAAGGTGGTGTAATGTCAAGTTCCACAGGAATAATGACCGCATGCTCCATGTACTTTGTGATCTTTTACCTTATGATGACTGGAGTCCTTGGAAGTAATATTGTGCGGGCTGCACAGGATAACTCCTCCCCCTACAGAATGTCCTCCTCCTCTTCCTTGTTGATCTCTAGCTGCTGATGTTCCTGTGCAGAGAATTCCAACCCTCCTCCAACTCCACATTATGAACTAGGTGGCAGTAATGTCTGGAGTGTAGTGTTTTGTCTTGAATAGGCAGCGCAGTCCTGCTCGTTGTGCTCAAGTGACAAGCAGAGGTTGCAATTGTCCTACTGATCAGAGTATGTGTATGCACATCAAGGGCACTTTCTGAAAAGTCTCTTGTTTTCTCCTTTCATTGCCGAGCCAAACATTCTCAGTGGAAAACTTGAATCTGATGGCTGACGAGGCAGCGATGGATTCTTCAAGTAGAATTCTCTTTGAGCCCGTTGCACTTCCATTGACTGTGAAGGCATTGATGATGCAATGTGCTCCAGCTCAGTCCATCCAAACCCAATGATGCAAAAAAATCAATCTGACAATGGAGCTGTTGAACATGCGCAGTCTCCTAAAGAGGAGGAGACTCGATGCCATGTCGTCAGTAAAAGAAAAACAAGTTGTAGAGTTCAAGCCCAGCACTAGATGGCAGGAGTGTGCATAGCATATGTTTCTGCAGCCAACACAAGCTTCCAGTGACCTACACTGCAACTTTTGAGCTGACCAGCACTAACTGGACCAGCATCAGCCCTACTGCTAGAGTGAATGCTGACCCCCTGCGAGGTGCCTCCCCAGGTTCTCAACCCTTGGCTGGTGTTAGAGTGCATTCGACCAACCTGCAAACTGCAAAAACTGGACTCCAGTTGAAAATACAAAAGTTCTTGGCTCCTTGTAAACAACCACCCATGTCACTTGCCAATGTGAAGCTCTGATGACGACCTGCTTATCACGTCAGCAATGGCTGGTCATTTCTTCTATCATTGGGAATCTCCAACTGTGACATGCTCTTTGCGCCAACAAAGTTCTCCTCGCAACCCCTGCCAACATCAAGCTCAGGCTAAGGCTCCTCACATGGAACTGGACTGCGTGACAAGGTAATTATTCGATGGGGAAGAACCTGGTCTCTGTATCTGACCCGGGTTTTATCGCAGTGGACCTGAAATTGTGACTTTGCCCCAGTCCAGTCTAGCCCTTTTGCTTTATAGTGCTATTTATACTTACAAAATTCAGAACTCCATTCTATGTATTGAATTTGTTTCACCTTTGATGTAATTTTACTCATTTAAATATTATGTACTCTTCTAAATTGGTTTGGGATTTTTCGTAGGTTGTGTTTTAACTTTAATACTGTTTGAGTGCTGCATAAATACTTTACACATTGCCTGCCTCTAAGTTAAGCCTAACAGTTTTAGTCCCAAGCTTCAAGAGGGCAGTGCTTAAAATGGAAATATGGAAGTGCAGGTACTCCTTTTCCCAAGTGTTCTGCTGAGATGTGCCGGTATTCTCCCATTAAAAGCACTGGAGCAGTGCTATGAAGTGCTGGTACTCTCCCTTACAAATTAAAGAAGTGCAAGTACTGAGTACCTTATAGGGCCGGCTGATTTGAAGGACCGCCAGAGGGTATAACAGAGGTTTATTTAGTGAAATTTGTAGTTCACTCTGACAAGGACTGTGTTTATTATTTAAGTAGGGATCTCACTCATCTCATCTAATAACCCAATTTCTTACAGTGTCAGACCCCAAAAAAGCCACAGGGAATAAGGGCTTAGAAAAAAAAGCATTGTAGGGAAGACTTGGCAGATGTAAGAGTTTCAAGGCCCCTCTAAACGTGTGATCAGGGAAATGCTGTAGAGGATAAGGAAGATAATACAGGGACAGATGCAAAACATCCTAAACTAGAAATAGCCTTCAGGTCCAAAGCCTTTGCCCTCATTTCAACTCATTTTTCTGACCATCTAAAAACCTAAATTCCTGCCAATTAGTGCCTTGATGCCTAACTCTAGCTCATGTAGTCATTTGCAGGGAATGTAAGTCTGTTGCAGGTCTTAGTGACAGGGGGAAATTACATGGCCATCAGCTGTACAGACCTTTTCAAGGATCACTTGTCTGTTCTCGGTGTTGATGCACTGACCTCAGTAAAGAGCACATTGCTGAACTGAGGTTTGTGAATAAAGTGTGCCCCTATTGATATATCTGAAAATGCTTGCATCCCCAAATTACTGCAAAACCTTCCCTCTCAGTTCAAAAATATTTTCCCTCTGATATTGACATGTATAATGAATGAGTAGCAGTGAGTCAGAACAGCAGGCAAAACACACAATAAAAATCAACAACCGTCTCACAGTGCTTGGGGATCACAGTAGGAAAAGGCTGTGTTATTGGATAGGATGTTCTTGATGGTCTGAAAGGCCTTTACTTTGAGAAGGACCCATTCGTGTAAGTGAATTGAAAGTTTGAGTGCAGGCTCTATCAACATGATGGACCTGTACTTCAAACTTTCAATATTGTTTTCATGTTAAAAAACTAAATCCCAAAGCAGGATTTTGTATTTGAAAATAAAAAAAACTGTGACCTCTCATCATGAGAGTTTTCTACTATGGTATGGAGCTCATTTTACTGTTTTTATTGTCCCTTACTGACAGGTTTTACCAGGCGGTGACGGACAGTGAAAGTTGCTGTTTAACTCCTCACTTTAAATGGGGCAAATGACAAAACCTTCGACGACCATTACTCAACGATGATGTACTCTCTCTACCAAACTCTAAATCAGGCCCTAAATTAGGGATGACTCTGCCTCAATATTTGAAAATACCTAGAAAAACTATGCTATGAAGAAGGGGGCATGTATGGGTGCTTCACTGAGGTGAATGACTAACCTAAAGGCTGCAAGCTGAGGGTTTGTAGATTTTTCCTATACACACACGACCGGATTTGTTCATTTCAGACTTCCTTGTTTTTCGTGCTGTGTGGGTCTCATGTATGTTCATGTATGTTTATGCATGTGTGTTGTTTTTGTATAAACAAGGTTTAGAATATATGAGACTACGTTATTAGCTAGATTGCTGGTATGGTTGATACTCTTCAGGGAAACTGTGTTTTATTGTTAATTGATGTCTGATATTTTTCTTGGCTCTTTTTACTGTCTTCTGCAAGATACTCCTCCAGTTTTGTGTGTTGATCCCATGGAAGGGAAACTGGGAAAGGTTTGACCTTGTGTTGTTTTGTGTTTGGGTATGTGGGCATTTTACCATGGTGCTGTGTGGAGTGTTGGCATGCACAAATGGTAGGTGGAATGTCTCTAGTTCTGTATAGGAAGATGTGTATTATCATATTTGCAGCTCCCTTTACACGTGTAGAGTATTTTGATGTTGTGAGTGACCCATGCAGCATTCAATGTAGAATGTGACATGTTATGCCAGTTATGGACAATAGGTTGAATGGAGGCTCCTGGTGGGGCCTAAGGAACATGTGTTTTGAACTTAAATAAAGGAATCACACTATAACTCGACTGTATCCTACCTTCGAATAGCTGTACATAGCCACATCAGCAGTCTATGGGCTTCCTGTTAAGCTAATCTTTCTCTGGTTGGTGCTGGCAGAGGTGTGGCTTCAATGGTATGTGTAAAACATTCAAATATACCATAATGGGCAACAATTAAAGTGGTATCCACATTTGCTTTTATCCACGTTTGAGTTTTGTTAAAGCCGCTTAACTGAACATCACAGAAATTATATAAACTTCTGTGTAAGGCCACAGAGATCTGATCTTCAGCTAAGGCGTTTGATTATCACTGGTGAATCTAAAGGTTCAGCACCACCTTGGCACCTCTGGTATGGAGGTATGTATTCAATTTACAAAGGGGGATGAATCTGAAGCTAATCCAGTGAATTCTTCATAACCCAGGACTTCCCAATATAGGGTAATGATGCCCAGTCCCATGCCTTAGTCTTTGGATAACCATGCAATTCATGCATGCAATCCGTAGTCATACATTTACCTGCAATGAATGGAACTCATTTACAAAGTCAGTGGTAATCATGAAAAACTGCCATTGATCCAGACCTCCTCAACTGAAATTGTACATCCTGTGTGTGGCCTATATGTCATAGATTCCAGTTCTAGCAGTACTAAGTAGTCTTTATTTTTTTAAGACTAAATTAATACCATCGAATTTAGTTATAATAACACTAACCGTTAAGCAGTAATTGCGGTATTCTTTCAATAAATTAACAAGATCATATTTATTCACTTTGAACTATTTGGCCACCTGGACTAATACCACAGTTGCACGTCTGCAATATTAATTCTTGCTTCTTTTATCCCACCAACAGCCACAGTGACAGCTTCCTTCAAATTACTAAAGTGAGCATTTAGTGGAGTTCAGACCCAAACATAGCAAATAGCAAGGGACTACTTCAATGTACTTCTCTGGTCCCACTGGAATACTACAGCGTCCAATGGTTTTCAGCGAATTACTAGAGTAATGTGTGTGTCCGTCGTTTGAAAAAAAAAATACCTTGCATGTAAAACATATAAATTATTTGGGATAACTCTTCCAGTATAAGAACATTCAAAGGTGTGCTGTTCATATGTGCATGCATAGTGATACATGCTGTGCTTTAGTATAACATGCAGGTGTATACAGTACCTTAAACGTGAGATGTGGGGACGGAACTCCATGTCTGAGCTGCTAAAAAAAAATCAGAAAAAACTGTGGTGAATTAAAGCAGCATCTATTGGCCATGAAGTAAATGACACGATATAATTTTTGAATAAGTAGATTTTCAGAACAGTTTAGACTTAACAATATATCACAGAAACAGGATTTACAGTGTTGTACTTCTGTATGCAATTAATATATAAAGCCAGTCAAAGAAAACCTCTACTAAAGACACTTTTTCAAGATGATGAGAAAGCTTTTGACCCTATAAATTGGCAATATATGTTCAAAACTGTTCATTGGTTTGGTTTTGGCCATAAATTCATTTAATTCAGTAAATTATCACATTCTAATCTGCAAGCTTGTTTATATGTTAATGGATGCTTTCCCCCTTGTTTGATTTACACCGAGGTACCAGACAGGGTTGCCTTCTGTCTTTTTCACTTTTTGATTTTTGTCTAGAACCCTTGGAAAATACTTCTGGTAACCTGAATATATCTGGGTTTAAACATGATGCAGACGAAACTAAGTCATGTGCTATGACAAGGACATGTTGTTATACAAAATCCAGTCCTGTTACAATAAATTCAATTTTACTAATACCAGACACTTTCTTTGAACAATATTTATTTATTGAATATATTAAGCGCTACAATCATTCCCGATTGGATATCCCAGTACTGGATCAAGGACTGCATGGTACCATGCACTAAATTCCGTTATAGGGGAAATAGCCAGGTCTTCAACCTATTCCGAGATATGAGGAGGTCCGGAGTAAGACTGAGATCAAGAGGCAAAGAATTCCATTGTGTGACTGCTAAATGATTGAAAGAACGGTCATCCCATCTAGCTTTTTTGATTGATGCTCGTGGCCCTGATCATAGCTTGGTTTGCCGAGCGGAGTGCTTGTGTATGCTCATAGAAAGTAACCTGATCAAGAAGAATTGCTGGCCAGGTATCATTAGTGCCCAGTGAACATGACATAATAGCTTTAATTTGGCCCTCCTACATACTGGAAGCCAATGAAGTGAGTTCAAAATGGCGGAAACCGAGCTACTTCGTGCACCAGGGGTCGTTACATATTCTACAAGCCCCACCAAAGAGCAGTATTTCTATCTTCTCAACACTGAGTTTCAAACAACTCTCCATATTTTTAGTATATGTTTGTCAATTCTAATGTTGCATGATATCCCTCAAGGAAAAGATATCTTGCTACCTGGTTTTCTTTGAACATGTAAGAAACAATTAATCCTAATGTTTTATTGTTAAAATCTAAGATACACAGTGTATTCTCTTCTTGGTCTACTGTATATTTATTCTGGTGGGACAGGTTAGATAGTAGTTAAATGATGGTTGTACCATATATTTTAAAAAGCTACCCTAGAACCAGCTGTAGGGAAGGCAACTATATGATGGACCAAGCTTAGCCTTAGCCTTGTCCGATAAAGTAGATGGATTGAATGCATCCAAGTTTAAACAATTCTTCATAACTGTACGGAAGAATCCAGCCACAGGGGTGCTCCATATTTTCAGCTATAATAACAGGTGAGGCAATACCCACAGATTCCTCTAAAAATCCCATTCCGAGTTCTAGGTGTGCAATATAACTTGCAGTACTTTGGGAAATCGCAAGGAGC
This sequence comes from Pleurodeles waltl, assembly GCF_031143425.1. Classification (NCBI taxonomy): domain Eukaryota; kingdom Metazoa; phylum Chordata; class Amphibia; order Caudata; family Salamandridae; genus Pleurodeles; species Pleurodeles waltl. Next base: position 912,134,743 of record NC_090448.1, on the reverse strand, counting down.
CAGCAGAAAAATTTATTTTCTGCCACCTGCAGCTTCCCTGGCATAGCACCTCCCCACACTCCTGCTCTGTATATCTCAATGAAAAGGCATTTACTCCTATAAAGCTGGATCATCTCTCTTATTGGCTTACAGCCAATCTTTTTTGCAAATCTAAGCATCATGTCACAGGCTGCCCCCATTTTTTGTGCTTTCTGAGTAATTAGCCCCTCCCATGACCCACTCGCATCAAGCAAGATGCCCTAGGTAGTTAAAAAAAGTGTACTTTCTCAAAAGGGGTCCCGCCAATACTAAAACATTTGGATTTGGCACTTTTAGACCCACAGCTCATCACAAATTACTTTTTTTTGGTTGACCTTAAGATTTAATTTTAGCATAAATTCATTAAAACAATTTCAAAGACTCTGCAAGACATTTCCTGTTAATGCTAAAAGGAAATATATAAAAGTACCGGAACTGCCTGTGAGCCAATTCGGGGGACATCTTTACTGTATGACTCTAAAAAAACACCTAGAGCTAATATACAATTAAAAAAAAAGTGTCTAAAATGCAACCCCGTCACACTCCTCTAGCAACACCAATTGGTTTTGTGCAATCCTAGGATTGAGTATAACGAACTTTTGTAGTTGCATCCTGATGCAAGGGCTTTACTAAGTCCAGCAAAGGTTGGTCAATGCTCCACCTGGTCCATTAGCTCTCCCAGTATTTTCCTGTCCACTAAGGAAAAGGCACAGAAGAGGTCCATGAATGCCATGTGGAGGGCACCTCTCCTGGCCATGACATACTTCCCCCAGATAAGGATTAAGTTGAGCGCCTGCTCTATGGTCCCTAGGCAGGGTCTGAAACCACATTGAAATGGTGAGTAAAAGGAGGTGGTCTCTGCCCATTCCTCCAATTTACTTGAGATGACTAGCCAGAGGATCTTTACTGAAGAGTCTATTAATGAAATTGGGCGGTAGCATGTAGGCAAATTATGATCGCCCTTTTTGAATATGGGCATTATAATGGCCCATTTTCATGAGTCCATTAAATTACCCTTAACTGCTGTACTCAAGACATTAGTCCGAAGGGGGGCCCAAAAATCGACGTTATATTTAAATAAGTCTACTGGGTCCCCATCAGGGCCTGGGGCCTTACTACTTGCTGTGCCTTGGATAGCTTTGACAACAGCTACATGGTCAATCAAATCAGATAACCACTCCTCATTAACCACTGTGGAAACTTGGCTGGGGCCCTTTCCCTCTTTGTCTACTTCACAGGTTCGGGTTAAAGATGTGAGAGAAATGATCTATCCAGTCCTTTTCACTAATATGACACTCGATGCCAGTGGCTGGGGTATCAGAAAAAAAAACGTCTATTATAATTTAAATGGGCAGCTTTTTCTAGATCCTCCCGGCCCTGCTTCAGATATCTACCCTCCTTTTTTCAAAAGCCTGTTTATAAGCTTTTCTGGGTCCTCTTACATCCTCCATATTACATGGCGTTTATTAGTAGATTTTTTTAAAGCTTTGCGTGCTGCTGTACATTCGGGACTGAATCATGGTTTATCGGGGTGCTTTCTTGTTAAAATGTTTGTAGATAAATTATGCATTATGGTACTACCAATTTTGGTAAAAATCTCCAGAATATCATTGGGAGGCCTGCCTAGTGAAAGGCAACAAATAATATCATTAGAAGTTATACTTATCAGATCGTTAAAGAACTTGTCTGGTTCTATATTGTTCCACTTCAATCGTGTCCCTTTATTTGCAGAATAACAGATGGGCAACTTTGCTATATCTTATGCCTCATTTTGAATGTTAATAATAAAATGTAGACAGACAGGATTATGATCACGAAAAGACAGTGGACACACTTCATGGTTTACTAAATTACACACAAGGTCAGTTGACCGGAGCACAAAATCTATCGTACTTCTCTTGCCCCTACCTATAAAAGTGGGGGGATTAGTATTACCCTGTCCACAAGCTTTTGATGCCTAGGTCAAGTTGTATGTCAAAATCATCTGGTTTAGAGCTTCACTATTGGTGGAATGTGTAAAATGGTTAATACTAACACCCTGTACATCAGTTAACCCAAAGATGCGCTCCCCACAATAGATAAATTTAGTTATATTAAAATTGCATGCCCATATATTTAAAACATTATTTTTCCCCTGACCATCAACAAAGGCCGAGAAAGTACTCTCTAATTCTTCAACTATCTCAATGGGCTGTGTAAAAAAGAAATTAAAGTACAAATTTAATGAAATCACATTTATCGCATTAATTAGTTGCAAATATAAAATTTGATAACATGAGGTAGATGCAACAATCTAAACCTTCAAACTTCCAATGGCGCATGATATGAAAACAGCCAGAACCCCCCCTTTCCTTTACCCGCAGATAATGGTGTTGCAGGTACGCAATAGAAGTTCAACCAGTTTAAGGCAATAGGGTCAACTGCCCAGGTTTCTTGGCAAAATATAATATATAATTGTTGGCGAAAGTCACCCAATCTTCATTGGAAAGTTTTCCCCGGGCCCATGCAATATTCCACAAAAGAAACTACATATCCTGTCCCCAATCTATAATATTCTTATCAGAGTTTATATTACAAGGTGGCTGGAGAGTACTGTTAGAGGAGACCTCTATTACATAGGGGTCAGGGCCCTCACCTCCTGGTTTAGTGGTAGGTGGGGGATATGATTAGTTTAAGCAGGACAGGCTGTACCAGGTCATTTAGTGGATGGCCTGTAACACTACCCACATATACTGGGAGTTCATCACAATCTTGAATTGTGGGGCCTACCTGAAGAGGGCTTATTTGTTGTCCCTTTTTAATGACATCTGCCATGTACTCTAGATTATCCTCAATATTCCCCAATCAGTTTTAGAGCGTCAGTAATCAAATTTCTGATGCGGGAATAGAGGTCCTCAGAGAAATGCAATGCCTTTCCTTTGCCCAAATCAGTACTCAGTATGTTTTCCTCTTGAGTAAGGCTCTGGCTATGCAAACATTTTTGGATTGCAAGCTTCTGCTTTTTAGATTTTGTGCTGACCTCAGCTTTTTTCCTTTCTTCTTCACCAGCATTCTGGGTTGAAAGGTGAGGGCGGCTGGTGAGATCTTTGGGTGTATTTTCACAAACAACTATTGGAGGGATTGGGACTGCAGTTTACAGAACCCGCAGGATCTCTGCCTCCCCGGCTCCCAATTCCTGGGTCACACTTTTGTTCGATGGATGGAGGGGAAGATAAAGACAGTCTTCACTCTGTGAGTCCAATTTCCTTAGTTATTCCTCCTACTGCTTGCTGTAGAAAACCATCTAGCATAGTACTAGCAGCTGGTGGCACATCATTCGTTTTGCATTTACCGGTATCTGCCAGCAAAGTCCTGGCCTAGTGATAAGTCACTATGAGTCAGCACAACCAAACATGCTCTTGGGAGCAACAAGTGGACCCTCAATAGAAGTTACATAGAAGTTGCACAGTACCTTATAGAATCCATTAATCCTCCAGGGACCTCCAAAGAATAGGGCCAAAAGGGGCGTCCCTTAATAGTGCCTCCAAGTGCTGATGTCAGCAGGTGCTTGTCATGTTGGGGGATATGTGCAGAGCACAGACTGTCCTGTGCTGTGGGAGGAAGGGCGCCCCTTAATAGTGCCTCCGGCCATGCTTGGCAGTGCTGTCAGCAGGCACCGGTCACACTGGGGGAAGTAGGCAGAGTAACCCCAGCAAGCATAGAACGTGATACCATTCGCATTTTATAATTAAACAGTTTTGTGCCTTTTTATTTTATTTATTTATTTTTTATTTTTTTTACATGATTTTCTTGATAATTCCATACCTTCTTGGATTGCTTTTTAAAGATCTTTACTTAAAGACTTCTATTTTATTTTTCTATCTGTCTTTTAGTTCTAAATACCGTATTTCGAAATAGTCTCACTTCCGGTTAAATATAGTGTTGTGTGATACATTCATTCCACGACAACGGTTTATGAATTAATTTATTTGGTATAATACATTTATAAAAGTTTGTAATAAATAATTTCATCTTAAACACTGAAAAAAAATGTAATACACATGTGTATCATTTTCTGAATGAAAATAACATTGCTAAATTTGATTTCTTGCAGAAGAAATATCAAGTAACCAATAATTTTAACTTGAATACAATCAAATTAATAATTCTCTCCAAATTTTTAATACCACGTCTCCTATAACTAATGATTGATTTTTACCCTTGTCAAATGTAAAGACTGAAAGTATTTGGCATGAAACTCTTTCCAAGCCTGCTTTTATATATACAAATTTACTGTTTCCGAATCCAAATACAAGTAAAAGTACTATTGAACGCTTGTGGGAAGAAGAGAACTGTTTCAATTTCCATTTGTTCATGGGACAAGTTATGGTTTAAATTATTTAAAACCTATACAGCGACTATTACTCAATCACTCTTTTTCATTCATAACAGAACTGTTGTTTTTCAGTGTATATTACTAAGGGCCTGATTACGATCTTAGCGGGTGGGATACTCTGTCACAAACGTGATGGATATCCCGTCCGCCATAATACAAGTTCCAAAAGATATAATGGAACTTATAATATGGCGGAAGGGATATCTGTCATGTTTGTGACGGAGAGTCCCATCCGCCAAGACCATAATCAGGCCTTAATTCTGCTTCGTCTATTTGCTGTTCTTGTACTGATCACATTGGTTTTTAAATTCATGTGTTATACAACTGTCACTAAATAGATGCTTTTTGGATTTCAGGTTGATCTAAATTTTGAAGAATGCTCAATTATAATATACTTATTACTTTCTCCATGTTTTAGGCTTATTATCAACTTATTTTGATTTTTCCACCATCATGCCTATTTTGTTTGATCTTTTAACTACAATAGCATTTAAAGTAATGTCTTTTTTCTTCATGTTTTTGCTCTATTTTCTTTCTTATTTTACCCTGTTACTCTTTTTCTCCCTCTTTTTCTTCTTATAAAATGATTCTATTGTCTAAAATGTTTTTGCAACTATTTATTATTTATCATTATATATGATTGTAATTCTAAATTGCTCTATTGATTTGCCAATAAAAATTATTAAACTAAAACAAAAAACAGATGAGGGATTCTGATGCCAAGTGCTGTGAGGTCTGCCTGTAGGCATTCTTTATTACTATGAAGATGAAAAAGAGGATGCAGGCATTTTCTAATATTTATCGTTAGGCATACACAAATGAACCTTTAGTTATGTTAATGGAAACAATAGCCCCTAAAAGACCACTGTCTTTAGTGGCAGGTAAACAGTCTGCCAAAAAATCCAAAGCACAAGGAACACTCAAATATATTACGATGATTAATAAAAGCTGTACATTGACCTCAGTGACTATCAAATCCACTCAATGCAATCATGAGCACTAGGCTCCACTGACTGTTCATTGGCTAGCAAAATAGAATTATCAGAGGGTGAGGGCCCTGCTTCCATTGCAGCTGCTGCATTATTGATAGCTATACCCATGACTGACCTCAAGGTGGAAAAATGCATGATTTGAGACCATCTCTTTCGTCTTGAGCTTAGTGGGATGTTTCTTTGTCACCAACAATTTAGATGAGCAGTATCAGAATTTCGATATTGAAAACAAGCTTCATATTTTGATGCTGAGCTGTTTCCAGTGCCTGTCTAAGCTCAGCACTGCAGTGCTACTTATCTAGTAGTTTGCCTCTAAAGGAGGTTCTAAAATAACCCACATTGCTAAAGCCAAAGGAATTGTTTTTCCACTTCTAATTAAAAAGACCATAGGTCCCATTTACAAAAGTAAATATCCATGTGAGTTTACTCTTACTCTTACAATTTGTCACAAATGTACTACTCTAGGGTAATTACCATTTACAAGTGTAAATTTACAACAAAGTGCATGCTTTCTTTTCTTTCTTTTTTATCAGTTTATCTTTCCCTCTTGTGTTTCTTCAATTTTTTCCTTTGACCTGACTTTTCTCACTTTGATTTAAGGAATGGGGATTTGGTGCTTTGCTTACCTGGAAGGTTTCTATAACCTGTGTGATAGTTCTAGCCCTGTTAGGTCTCATTAAACAGGGAGGTAGTTCTGCTATTTACAAGGTGACATTGTGAGCTCTGCGCAACTACATTTTTTCTCAATATACAATTCCAAGTAGATTCACAGTCTTCTTGTTAGACGGACCTTTTGTTAGTTTTCAAATTATAAAGGAACAAGTCTGCATACGTATATAGTGTGCATGTGTATTAAGTATTAAATGCATTGCTAGTACAACAAATGTACATGACAAGTAGAGGTACATAATCGGGGTCTGACACATAAATAGCATATATAGATGCTAAGGCATTGATAACACACTAACAAATAAAAACAAAAACATGTTTTGTTCAAATTCCCGGATATGACTCTCGAGGCTTTTATGAATTATTACAGGTCATGTATTGGAATATGTGGAGAAAAGAGAGAAACAAATAGAAACAATTTGGACGTTTTATCAATTATATAATTAGTACAAATCTGTTCCACCCAACGTTTACAATTCTCATTCATAACAATTTAGAAAATATTTTTCTGAAGAGGCAGGATGGTAAAATGAAAGAAAGCATTTTGTACATTTGGAATATGCTAGATACATCCTAAAAAGGATAGAGTTCCACATCAAATTGCTTACCGAGGTTATTAGGACTGCCTGCAATAGCTGCATCTTTTTGTCACTGTTAAGAGAAATTCTGAAAAAAACATCAAGTACTTCGTCACCACTTCCTTAGGGGGTTTCCTTGGCGCATAGTCCTGCACAACATCAGGTTTGGGCTTGCTTGATGTTGCAATTGTACTGGAATGGTTGTTGAACATGTCATCGAAACTGTGAGGGAATCCAGTGCCCTTTTGCCAGACATTGAGCTTGAAAATTTACAGAATTGCCCCATTTTCCTACGTTTTATTTTCCAAGAGACCCATCAGCTCCCATGAAGGAAGTGAGACTCACTAGTTTCGCTTTCTTATTGGATGCAATCTGGGTGAATATTTATGCCACATCACTTTTAAAGTGCACCAGCTACCACTGGAAGGCAATTCTGCTCCTGTCGTTCCTGCCGTTCCTGTGCATGCAAGTGCACTGAGAATCATTGTAAGTTGCAAGGTGGAGAGTGCAGAAAAGTGCTGCTCCACACCCTTTGCACTTGCAAAGTAATGCACAAACAGTCACAAGGCCTGGAATGATCTCACTACTAAGGGCAGATGAAAACCATTTTCAATGTGTAGCCTGTACATTTCTAACATCTTAGACTCTGCATGTCCAGGCTGCGGGCAATTTGGAAGAGGCGACAGTGGTCCTACACTGCATGTTGTCAAAACATGGTAACATTGGTTTACATCCAATTGATACATTTCATTACTTATAAACCCATAGTAAAGTAGTATTACTTATACCCAGGGCCTGTAAATGTAACACTACTAATAGGCCTGCAGCACTAGTTGCGCCTCCGACTTAAGTAGCCTATCAAACATGTCTCAGGTCTGCCATTGCAGCCTGTGTGCAGAAACCTTTTTGCCAGGGTTAACCTTCCTTCTTAATACAAGTGAGTCCCCCTAATGTAGACCCTACACAGTCCAGAGGGCAGGAAGCAGTGTATTTCAAAAGCTTGACATGTACTTTTAAGATTACGTGTTCTGGCAGTGAAAATATATTACATTTGTTTTTCATTACTGCAAGGCCTTCCTCTCCCACAGGATAAGGCTAAGGGCCCCATTACGAGTTTGGCGGAGAGGATTACTCCAATACAAACGTGACGCTATCCTGTCGCCAGTATTACAAGTTCCATTCGATATAATGGAACTTTGAATATGGCAGACGGGATATCTGTCACGTTTATGATGGAGTAATCCCCTCCGTAAAACTTATAATGAGGCCCTGAGTTACCTTAGGACATTTAATAGTTGATAACGTTTAATTGGGAGGAAGTAGAAAAGTTGAGTTTGGTGTCTAAAGAATTGTCATTTAAAACCTTCTTTAATGGTAAAGTTGGATTTTGAGTTACAATTCTGAGAATGCCACTTTTAGGAAGTTGGTATTTTCTGTCCTAACCATTTACGGGCCTGCAGCCTGTATCCTGGATCACATGACTAGGTGTAAGGGCCAGTTGCTCTTTGTGTATTACTCCCAGACAGTGAGACAAAGGGGGAAAAGCTGTTGGCAGGATGGACCATCTCTGACTTGATGAAGGGGAGGAGCTGTCATCTAGCACACTTGCACATTGCAAAGGCTCTGCCTCAGCACACTCATAAAGGGTTTCATAGCTGGAGCAGGGAGGCAGGAAATTCCAAACATCTCTGGGGGAGGAAACCTACAGAACCTTCTCCTAATTAAAAGCTTGCACAAAGTTTATATATTGTATTCTCAGACCCAACTCTTCCTTATACCTATGGGCCTGCGGAGACTTAGAAGGACTGCTGCTCTGCTGTCCCACTACTCTGCTGCCCTGCTGCCCTACGGGCTGATTGAAAAAGATTGGACCTGCATCTTGAACCCTGGCCCAACAGAGTGACTCCAAGGGCTAGCTGACTGGGCTTCTGATCAGAGCCTCAGGGACAGAAAAGGCTCCAACCACCTTGAACCCATCATCTGGACTCTGCCTGCTGTGAGTCTTGCCTCCAGGTGGTGCCACCCCAGTCCTGGACCCTTGAAAATGGGCCTGAAGGTGCTCTGCCAGCCCAGCTTTGGTCTCTTGTGTAGAACCGATGCAGTGTGACGCATCTCCTTGCAGCTCTGCATCAGAGGCGCCGCCTTGCTATGCATCCCCAACGCAGGACCTTGCATTGCAGCTCCTTGAAACCCGTGCTGGACATACATCCTCGATGTGGGATCTCGCAATGTTCCACAACCAGGATTCAATGTACTTTGTTCAGTGGGCACAACAAATAAACAAAGTTTCCGCTTTGTTCTTCTAAGCACTGTTTTTACTAAAATCTTCAAAACTGCATATCTCCGGTTCTACTTATTGGATTTTTGTTGTTTTGGGCTCAAATAATCTATTACATGCTACTCTATGTCACTAAATTGGTGTCGGATTTTTCGTTGTGTTTTCACTTAATTATTGCTTCTGTGCTGCATAAATACTTTACACATTGCCTCTAAGTTAAGCCTGACTGCATTTGTGCGAAGCTACGAGAAGGTTAAGCACAGGTTATATTTGGGGCTTTTATGTGTTTTATCCTGACAAGAATTGTGGTTGCTGATTGAATAGGGTTTCCCCTACCTCAAACAATAACACAATTTCCTGCAGCTCGGTCCATCTAATCTTTATGAAGCACCACACAACAGAGATTGGACTCAGATCATGCCTTATGGAGCAATAATGGTAGCTTATTGGAGGAAGAGACATGTAAAAAAGATCAAATCACAGGTAGCTTAATGCCATTTAGTTTACTTTTTATGGGTTTGATGGACGGACAAAGGATATTTACGAGGCATTTGAAGGGTGCCTTCAGTGGTGCTTGATATGTAGACAATCATCAATTCGTGGTTGAGATAAGTCCAAAGGACACTTCACTGCTAGCTGAGGCTTTCATACAGAATGCACTGATAGTTGCAGCACAGGCAAAGAACTGGCTTGTGGGTTAATTACAGACATAGGGGGTCATTCTAATATTGGCGGGCGGCGGAGGCCGCCCGCCAATGTTCCCCCGTCAAAATACCGCTCCGCGGTCACAAGACCGCTGAGGGTATTTTGAGATTTGCCCTGGGCTGGCGGGCGGCCGCCAAAAGGCCGCCCGCCAGCCCAGGGCAAATCGACCTTCCCACGAGGACGCCGGCTCCGAATGGAGCCGGCGTAGTGGGAAGGTGCGACGGGTGCAGTTGCACCCATCGCGTATTTCAGTGTCTGCTTTGCAGACACTGAAATACTTTGTGGGGCCCTCTTACGGGGGCCCCTGCAGTGCCCATGCCATTGGCATGTGCACTGCAGGGGCCCCCAGGGGCCCCGTGGCACCCCCTACCGCCATCCTGTTCCTGGCGGGAGACCCGCCAGGAACAGGATGGCGGTAGGGGGTGTCAGAATCCCCATGGCGGCGGAGCGCGCTCCGCCGCCATGGAGGATTCACAAGGGCAGTGGTAAACCGGCGGGAGACCGCCGGTTTACCCTTTCTGGCCGCGGCTGAACCGCTGCGGTCAGAATGCCCTTGGGAGCACCGCCAGCCTGTTGGCGGTGCTCCCGTGGTCGGTGACCCTGGCGGTCACCGGCCGCCAGGGTCAGAATGACCCCCATAGAATTTGCCAGTTGTTGAGGCACGGGCAATGCATTCAGTAGTAGCTGAGGTACAAACAAATAACCTGATGTTTATTGTTGCAACCACATGTTAATTCTCGGTTCTTCATTCACTATCACATTCTTTGTTTGAGCCTCAAAAAGTGGAGAAGGCATTGCCTTTGCTTCAACAACGTATGTCGATGATTAAACCACAAGCAAATTCTTTGGCTGTGTCTAAATCACCAGTAAATTCTTTGTGCTTCACAGATAAAGAACATGATAGTGGCAGAGGCACGTTTTAGCAGGATAAGTTAATTGGTGAGTGATTAATGAAGGAAAAGATTTATTGAAGGACTGTGCATTTTCAGGTTTACTGGGTGATGATGAATTAGTTGGTGCAAGAAGGCTATTTGAGGAATATGGTCCTTTTGATGAAAGAATGCGTACCAATATGTTTTGAGGTGGAACTGGGGTATTGAGCAGTAGTACGAGATAAATTAAGACTGCTGGGATTGAGTTACACAACAACATGTGACCATGCACCTGTTTACATCCAAACTGTTTTAACTTATGCCTGACAGAAGGACACTTGGCAAGTATAAATGATTTTACAACTTTATACGTCAGAGGTCTCTACCCTTCTGTGTAATAAGAGCAACTTATGTTCAATGAAAATCATTATGGGCTTCTACTATTATGACCTCATCAGACAAGATGACATTAGTGGGCATCATGCATAATTACTGGCTGTGATCACCTCAGTGCATCATACAGGGTTGACAACAGTAATGTGAAGGGTTTTGTTCATTTGGAATTCCTCTGCATGGTTAATATATAACAGCCACTGCTGCAATGCCCCTGGCACTGAAGTAATATTAGTAATAATCCCCCTAAATGTTCCGACATTTTTCTCCAGGCATCAGTTTATGAGTTTTGAAAAAGTACTCATATTTCTGTCTTGAACGCTCAATTTTGGCATGTACACATTAATACAACCAAACAAAAGGTTTTCATTTAGAAGAAACGATGCACACAGCAGAGCTACTTACAGCTAGCTGGAGAGCACCCAGTAGCTCATGCACAATTCGTTAGAGAGGCTTGGCATACCAGCACAGCAGGATCGTTCATAATTAAGCAGTATTAAAACCTGTGCAAGGGATGGGGAAGTGAATGACCAGGGTGTGGTTTGCCTTGTAGCTTGTAAACGCCCACAAACTTGTAAGTTTGTCGGCATTCAAAAACTGCTCACCCTGGAACTGTTCCGAGATTTCCTACACCTACAGCAAAGAGCTGGAATAAAAGCTTGTCAGTTTGTAGGCATTTAGAAACTGCTCACCATGGAAATGTTCAGAGATTTCCTACACCTAGAGTAAAGCGCTGGAATAAATCCCCTTAGAGAAGGGGTCTTCAAACTGGGGGGCAGGCCTCCCTAGGGGGGGCTCAAATGATCCCAGGGGGGGAGGGGGGCGCCAGGCTCTGGCCAAAAGAAGCATTATCATGCTAACAGGGTTTTGTTTTAAGGTGAAAAAAATGAGCAGCAGTAAATCGCTCTGTAATGGGCCGCTACTGATATGTTTTATCATTTATATCCAAGCTGGAAGTATGTGTCAAAAGGGAAGAGACTCCAAAAACTCTTCAAAACCCCTACCCCACTCCTAATATTCACACTGTGGAAACTTTTACACAATGATAATGCCTTTCTGACCAGAACAGTATGTTTGGCATGATGTATTTGATTGCTTTTTTAAAAGAGTAACATAACTTCACTTCAAGTTTTAAATATGTCTAGACATTTTTAAAAATTGGCAACTTATTAGATTAACTGTGAAAAATTTGGAGGTGGGGCCCCACTGACTTTTTTTCCTACTGGGGGGGGGGGGGGCATGGCATAAAAAAGTTTGAAGACCACTGCCTTAGAGGTTGGAAAGGAGTGCAGATCACCCACAAATGTCACGAGTATGTAGGGGGGGGGGGCTTATTTGTACAAGGTGCTGCTTTTCCTCAGTGCTGTGTTGTACTCAACATGCAACTCTTCACTGGGGAAACAGAAGTCACATGACATTCCCAATTTTACATTTGGAAAAGTGTGACAAGTACAGCTTTCCTGTGGTACTACTTTGAAGTCCTAGAAGTCACACAAGTACACCTGTGCATAGCGGTATGTGTAAGGGTGTAAATGTATCACTTTTCGTGAATTGTGCAGGCTGTTTATAGGTGGACTTAAACTAATAACTTATGAGGCGAGCACATGTATGCTTTTGCGACAATGAACATGAATTCAGCAAGAATTTGTTTAGTGTCATGATAGAGAATAAACATGTAACGTCCGTCTGCTTTACCTATTGCTTTCTGAATGCTAACTAACAGCACTTACTGCACACATTTGTGTTTCTTTTTGACTGGAGAATTGTACAAGAACTTTAAAAACTAAACAGACGGATGTTTAATATTACTAGTGCAATCTACAAAGGTTTGTACCTAGACCAATTGCAGAACACTTTGCAAAACGATTATTCATTTTTTGTATTGACTACAGAGATCTTCACAACCTATTATTGTAAAAGTATTTTTATAGCTGAATTGATAGGTTTTCTGTTGACCCATTTTCTGTAAATGGTATGGAGAAAATTAGGTTTAGCAAGCATACTGTCTCTTTTGTAACAATTCAATAATGTATAGCCCGCTCATGCCTACATTTAGTTGGTGAAAAGGGTGAACCAAATCTTGGCTGGAAGGACGGTATGCGCTGAAGTTGTAATTTATCTTTTTTTTTACCAAACTTTGTATACTCGTTATTCCCACAGGAGAAACAGCTATACAAACATGGAGGGAGATCGACCAAAATGAGGTATATATTTTTTAAATATTACAAGCAACTTAAAAATTAGGATGCGGTTTGAGGACATTTCCAAAAAATGTAGTCAAATGCAGTTAAAACTGACATTAAACAATGCTTTTTAATTCATCACAAAAATATATTTAAGGTATTGCTTAAAAAGAACAGCCTGTTATATTAGCAAAATTATTTTGCTAAACACGTACAATTTAAAAATTGTCTGTTGTAATCTTTTATTAAATTTGCAGGGGTGCAGCATTTGAGCAAACATAGCTAGTAAATCATAAGCAGCGGGTTATTTGGACGTTTTACAGGCAGGACTGAAACAGAAGTAATAAACTCTTCTATTCTTTCAGGCTTCTGCCACATAAGAGTAGTTGTATTGCTGTTTTGCCTTGTATTAAAGCCCAATACAGTAGTACTGAGTTGTTTATAGTGACAAGGCATTCATCAAGGTTATTTGCCTGATCTGTTTATTTTGGAAAGTCGCTATGAAGTCAGTAGGCCTAACTTATTTATGGCTAAAGGCATATTTGAAAACCACTAAGCCCTTAAGGATTGATTGTAATTACACTGTGCTTGTAGACAGTTTTGTTACAGATAATCTTATAGATTATTATAGTGAACAAGGCTTTTGGTGTTAGTTACCCACTGTGGCAATAACTAGGGGCTGAAGTTTTGCACTTTGTGAATCTTTGTTATGGCATTTCATGAAGAGCTGCGTGTTGTTTTGCCAGTTGAAAATTTGTAGATATTGATAGTTTTATGACTATATACAAGTTGCTGACTTGTTGAAAAGCTGATGCAGAAAACAGTTGGCCTGAGCTGGTTATGGTGAAGAGCTAGTCATGCAGGCTATAAGCCTGATTGGTTTATTAGAAAAAGCTATGCCAGAGGCCACAGGTCTAATCTCTTTATTGGGAAAATGTTTGACAAAGGTGGTAGTCTTGAGCATGTTATGTTAACAAAACATATGTATTGCCTTTGCCAATGCTCGTTTTTTAGAGCTGCATATAACACACATGGCAGTCAGAAAAAATGTGGAATCAATAGAAGCACTGACTGGATGCGCTAAATATGCCACTTGAACTAAATACGCTTTTGTAGATAACTGCCCTGAAAGCAGGCCAATTGGAAAGTACCAGAATGGCAGAATTGTCAGTCCAGCCTTACATTAGATCAAAGTCTGATGGTCCCTCTTTTGTTTCAATATTTACAGCTTGTAAAAGGGTTGACTAAGCTTTAGTTCTCCTCCTGGTCAGGTCTACAAGTCCCCCTTGACATCCCACGGGACTCTCATGAGTAGACTACACCACAATCTAAAATCCACTGTTCTAAATCAATAATTCACAACACCTCATTAAAATGTTGTGTTTTAATGAGATCACAGACATCCAGCCAATTAGCGAGCTCAATATAGCCATTCATTTCAAGCAAAGAAAACAGAAAGACTCTTGGGGGCATATTTATCAAAGAACTGCACCGCTCTTGCGCCACGTGACAGGCGCAAGAGCAATGCAGTTGAAGCCAGATTTATCAAGCTGCTCAAGGCCACTTTGCCTGGCCTTACTTGGCTTGATAAATCTAGAGTAATACCCCACAGCACAAATCACTGTGTTGTGTTACTCTGCCCATGGACGAATTTCAGAGGGTGGAGCATGGGTGTTCCCATGCATCCACCCATCGATTTTGGCAATTCCCAGATTTACCATTACTGGTAGGCCTGGGAATGCATCAAAAACCTACACCTCCCCAGGGAAGGCCTAACCACGAGAAATATCTTTATTTCTCCTCATTACTTCCTCTTTCTAAGTATGCATAATTGTACAGCACACATAGAAATAGGAAAATGACTCTCTCAGAATTGTTTGTGTGTGGAAGGTGTCCCTTACTGCACAAAACCAATCCTACTTACAACACAGGTACCCTTGCAGCATGGTATATTGGCACCAGGCAGAACATTGTTTGCCAGCGCAGGGAAAAAACAGGAATGTGCTGTACAATGTTAACCATGGTGCATTTCTGCCCTTTCCCTATCACACAGCACAACACAGCAAGGTAACTTGCTGCTCTTCGTGATTTGTTGATAAATATGCCCTTTGGCTTTTGTAAATTAGTTCTGGAAATGCATTAAATCTGTTGCCACAAGACCATGGGACAGCAAAGAGTACATCACTTCACAAATTCTGCATGGCGAGGAGGGCAAGGCAGTGAAAAACAACTGGAAAAGTAGCATTAGAAATGTGGGACACGATCGTTTACATTCTGTAGAAATGACGCCATTTGCATGTTACATTTTGTGATTTTGTATCTTTTATGTGTTTATAGAGTGCATCCTGTTGTTTCAAACTGTGTGAATTGTTTATGAGCTAACGTTTTATGAGGACATTACAAAAATGAATTACAGAAGTTTAAAAAGCACGCACATCTAATGGTTGCCAGAAATGCTTCCTGCCAGAATTCACAATGTGATAACTTTTTTTCAGTTTTGTTTTTTTTGCACCCGTCCACTGTCTTTTATACTACATTGCTCTTTTCCTGGTCTTAGGATGCTTTGATCACACTGTCCAGTAAACTATAACCCTGGAGTTGTGTAGGTCAGGTCGTGTTCGCACACCACAGCTTTCATAGAACTGGCAGTGGTCCTGCAGAACAACAAAGAACATCAACTGAATGAAAAATGTAACCATCATAAAAGACTGTAGTGGAAGCGAAACTATGTGTAGCATATCGGAAAATCCTAGTGGCTCCCTGAATAAGATTTATTGTACTGTATGTACTGTAAGTAAAGTAGAACCAGGTAAAGGCGTGGCTATGGAAAAGGGAACTAATCATTCAAAATCAAAAGGTTACTTCCATTCACAGAATGCTGTTATTAAAATTAATCAGGATAAAACTACTATTTTTAGGACAGATGTCAAACAACATAAGAAAGGACTAGCTAGATATTTGAGCACCAGGAGGGATTTCAAGAGAAATAGCTCATAGAGGATGATTCCATAAAAAGAAGAAAGTATCAGAAGAAGCAGGTGAGGAATCAACAGTGGGAGGAAAAGACTGGAGAGGGAGTAACTTTGACAGCAGAATCAGAGGAAAGAATTGTTGTGTTGATGTGTTTGTACCTGTATGAAAGATGTAATGCTGATTTTGTTTGTGTATGTTCTCTTACGTTAAAGGATTTAATGTTGCAGCACCAGCTATTGGTGATTGGCGTGCATTGGGTTTGGAGCTGAATAGGACCTTAGAGGACAAATCAATTATATTTTTGTCAATTTTACTTTATGTGTGTAGTACAGTTTTTTTAAAAAGAAATTACGCATTTTCTGTTTTGTCTTTCATTGGTATTGTTGTATGTACTGGTGTTCTGACTTTTATAGTTGTCTCTCTACCTTTTTGGGGACTGCTTTTAAGTTCAAACTCTCCATTGTGCCAGCCTTATTAAAGCACCTCAGTTCTATGCTCTGACCACATTTTAAACAACCACCTAGGACCTTGTTACAAGTTCTCTGTTAGCTCTTTGAAGAGACATCAAGGCTGGAATTACTGATACTGGTCTGTACCTTCCCTTGAGTTGATGAGGAGCACGAGTTAAATTCTACATTATGGGGAATACATTGTCAAATCGTGTAGTAGTAACACTTTACCCAGTTTTCCCACCATTACAGGAGGTTAATGCAGATATTTAACACCTGATCTTCCCTGAGCAACATAAAAAGAGTCTTATTTGGTTATTGCAAGGATTGTGTCATACCATTGGCGCATTTGGTTTTTGGTTTCAATAGTAATGGGAGACTTTCAAGAATTAAGACTAACATATTGACAGAAAGAGGAAAGGATTACAACATTCAATTGTTTATCTTAATCTTAGTAAAACAAAGGGGATAATTGTGAGTGCATTTGCAAAAAAGGTCAGCATGGTCTAAAAATGATATGAAAATAATTTAATTGTATATCTGAATTAGGAAATAAGGAGCAAATTTTGGAGTTTGGTGGAGAGAGTACTCTGTTGCAATGGCAATGGAGTATCCTCTCTACCAAACTCAGTCTTCCCCCCAGATTTAGAAGTGGGCAGACTGAAAGTATGTTAACAATGGAGCTTACTTCTCCAACGGCTCGAAGGAGTATGAGCCGTCAGAGGTTAGCCATCCCAAGTGGATGGTATGATAACTTTTTTTTTTGCTGTCACTGCTAGTGAGGGACAGTAAAAAAAATGAACCTTCGACCCTAGGAGGATCTAGGAGGGAAAGTTAATGGTTGTGACTCATTCGATTTTAATTTTTCAAAAACAATCTCCAGCTTTGGGAGATTGTTTTTGAAAAATGGAAAACTTTGTAAAAGTTTGATGGATAGCTGTCCTGTTTGATAGAGCTGTTCTCAAACTGTTTCAACCTTGACAGGAACCGCTGTGATGGAAGTTCCTATCACTGTTAAGAGTTATCTGCACGGCTGGTGGACAACTCTAGATTTGGCTAGTGGAGGTCACTTGGGATGACATGGGCAATGTATTTTGCCATCCTGATGGAGTATTCGCTTTCTGCCAAGCCTTAAATCATCCTCTAAGTTAAGGGGTGGGGTTAGCTCAATATCCGAAATGTCTCTCATTTTGGAAGTTAACATTGCCACGAAAAGGAGCCACTTTGTTTGGCACCCTCTGTCTAGCATAGACTCTTTAAGGACATTTGCTTATCCTCCTTATCTGATTTTGCAAATAGTATGCCTTGGCTCTGCTTGAGAGTTATTAACTCTGCCCCCACCCTTTAATTTTATATTTTGATATTGTTTTTCTTTAAGGAAGATCAATAAGAAAAATTTGCTTTTGGTTCAGGGGACTTATGTGTGTAGATGAGCCACCCTATAATCAGCCTGTCACAGGATGTAATTTTAGGACATTACAAGGACACAAAGATGCTGTTTTTTTTCTAGGTGATGCATATCCTGCATCATTGCTCTTGTTCTAAATAGCAGCATTCTTACAATGGGACTCGATGTGCCATAACAGAGAAAAGGAAATGGCTGACAAACAACAACCACTGAGTCTCTATCTGGAAATGTGTAGCCCCGTCTTCTCAATTGTGAGCACTTCTCCTTCCTTTTATTTACACAAACTAGAATGAATTTGTAAAATACAATGTTTTTAAAGGTTAGCATTAGCAGGTCCTAATAATATGAAGAATAGGATTTGCGAACCTAAAGTAGGTATAAAGTATAAAAGAAATAACACTTGACGTGAAATACAATGTTGCTCAAATGCGGATATAACGTTACCTATATATATATATATATATATATATATATATATATATATATATATATATATATAAGTAACCACACCAAGTTATTGTCGCTGAAAGTGTATATTTTAAGATTTTGTTTTTTCAATTTTTTTCACTGTCTTTATCATATGTTTTTTTATAGGGAGAAGATATATCAGGGAAAGAAGTAATAGAATGCAAGAAAGCTTACTATATCTAGCCTTTTTATGGTTTCAGAAAAATAGTAAACATCTACAAAAAGGTGCAGCAGCCTTGACATTCTTGACATAAGTATTGTCTGGAATTTAATAAGTTACAAGGCCCATTTGGGCAGAGTTTTTGTGTAATTGTGTCATTTAGCTGGTAAATTCGACACACATTTGTTTTCTGACTTTTTATTGTAATTAGAATTTTCAGGCAATTAATTATATAAAGTGCATTAGCTTGATGAATGGGTATTATAATATGACAACAAATTGTGAAGAATTATGTATTACTCATGAATAACGTTACTGATATTATTGTAAATCTGTACTTCTAGTGTCACATATGAAACATTACAATGACATATGAAGGAATAGTCAGGCCATTTAATTTTCAATATGGAATTTGAAAATAATAGATATCCTCAATCACATCTGAGATGTTACAAAATGGCCGACATATCTTTGAAAAAGATCAATATTGATTGAATGTCTGTTTTTCATATTTTAGGAGCACAGTATATCATACGGACGCGATTTAAAAAGTGAAAATCACAATATAGTTGCTTTTAATTATTAACTTCTAACTCTGCTCTTAACATGTTTATTTTTCAACAGTAATATGATACAATGTAAGGGCCGTTTAATATGGTTTCACAATTGGTGATAAGGTTATAAATGCATATTCGATGTTACAAAATGGCAGACAGATTTTTTTAAAGTACGACAGTTTTTGATAGTTTGTTATTGATGTTTATGAGCACATTAAGTTTTCGCAGAGTTTATTTCAGTGGAATGAAAAATGATTACCCAAACCCGTGATCAAGGAGCGAGGGCTCAGAAACACGTTGGATTGAATATGCTGCTGCAAACCTAAATAAACTACGCTGTGTGGATATGAGCCGTGGTTCGTCATCTACTTCGCGTTATACTATCGCTTTGAGGAGACAATTGCGTGTGTGTGTGTGTATATATATATATAATATATATACCATAATAACGCTCACCATGTTTCTTAATGCTGCCAGATAAGTAACTAGCATCTAATATTTAACATATCTTTATGCACATCCAATATGTAAAGTTAACTATAACTTAGAAAATAGCAAATAGGTTTTCCAGTTCTCAATTGATTAAATAATTCACCAAGAAACGCTACCAGCTGTTTAGAAAATATGTTAAGAACTTCTGTAATTATGCCCTCTCCTCTGCACTCCCTACCATTAGACATTTTTGCAAAGCAAAAAAGTCTTCAGGCTCTCGAATCTCTTCTAAAATTGCACTGTTTGGCACTCCTGTTACCAGCGGCAGTATGACAGAGGTAAAAAACTATTTGAACCTCTTCAATTTTCTCACAGAGATTCTGATAGTGTAGAAAGACTCCAGCAATCCTGTTTCATTTATCCACTAGAGATTGTGTCTCTGGAATTTGGATTTTATCAATTATCTGTTTATTTTTCCATACCCTAGTAGACTATGATAACAAAACTTCCCCACATGTTGGCTCTCTTCATAAATTATTTGCTGATAAGCCCGATGACTCATTATTTCTTCAGTTAGAAACAAATGTACATTGCTTGTTTGGCTCTCGCTAGCTCTTTTTTCTTAACTTCAGGATTGTCCATAGACATTTGAATATTGGTTGCTTCATCCAGACCACTCTGTAGTGCTTGAACTCATGCATTAAGTTCTTTATTCTTAAAGGCCTGATAGGTGTTCACATGGCCACGAAAGGCATCCTCCCAGACTCTCATATCATCTGCAGTACCAGAATTAATATAAAAAATAAAAAAAACTCGATAAATACTCTTGTTTCCTCCAACCCGATGGGATCTGAAAGTAATGCTAAATTGAATTGCCATCTGGATTGTTCTTTTATTTCTGCTCTTAATTGGATTTGAACTAAAATGAAGGGTGATTAAAGAATGCAATTGCTTGAATAACAGGCATAAGGCATAGAACTAACCTAGTCCCCATACAAAAATATATGCAAGATGCTGAGGAGAATTGGCATGAATAGCAGGTATATTCCTTTGACGCAGGATATTCCAAACACCATAAATCTCGAAATCCAAAGTCAAGTTTTAATGCATGGGTACTCGCAAACATTTACCCAGTGGCCACAACGAATGGTCTGTAGTGTGGCTGAGGGTCGCATTGATGCCAGCAGGGTGGCAGTAGAGGGACCTGGTGGGTCAGAGACTGTGGAAGATGGTCGTAGGGGAAGCAAAGCAAGTACATCTAGTGGCAGAATTGCATGTTGTGAAACCAGAGAACCTGGGATAAGTTCCAGCTTTCCCCTTGACCAAACTGTGTGATCCTAGGCAGTTTTCCTCACTTTGCCTCCTGTTTCTTATTATGGCATAAAAGAGGACCTCAAAATGTATACATTCAGCATGTGCACTGTACAAAACCTTCTGTTGTGTTTGATTATAATGCTGTTCACTTATATAAGCAAGCTTGGCCACCCAAAGGGTGCACATGACAACTGATTTTTCTCTCTGTTCACTATTAGCATGTCAGGTTGGGGAGGGGAAGCATGTATGTTTCTTAATTTGGGTTTGAAAACTAGCACTTAAAAAACACTTCTCAATGCAGTGGTATGGTAAAACGATTCTGGATGTTAATCATACACACTTTTTTGAATTTTTGAAAAAACATAATCCAATTTTGCACACTTGTTCCAAGATGTATTTAAAAACAAAAGTGTTCCTGTCCTTACGTGGTGCAGGAAACCAGCTTAGTTACTTCATAACTTCAATTAACCTGCAAATAAATGTTTGCCTGTATACTTAACATTTTTTCCTGAATATTAGTGTTCAGAAAGTAAACAGCAGCCTGTGCTGCTATTCACCGGGGGAAGGGGAGTATATGTAAAGGTCAAGACGGACGCACTGTTTTGTCTCTTTAATCTATTCGAGGTTCTGGATAAAATTAAAGTCCACCCACCCCGAAATAGTGGACCTATCACCCTAATTGCCAAATTATAAATTTGACTTAATTCATCTATATCGTTGGAGACGGGGGCCACAATAATTAACCAAGTTAAGTACTTTGAGCTATAGCCAACATCCCTTACCATCCCTAATGTCCTCACAAATTTGCCAGTCTACAGTATTATCCAAAAGAGTGACTACCTATCTTATGGCAGCTCCTGCCGAGGCAAAAAGGCATAGGAGTATCTTTTGGGAATGAAGAATTTAGGAAGGTTTAAATATCATGAACCAATTTAACGTTGTATGAGCTTTTTGCTTATTAAGAAGCCCATTAGCGTTACCGGAGATAATATTGATTTTTTTAATCATGGAAGCACTAGAGCAAACCCTCAGCATTCTGGGAGATATCCATCTCACCTTCTATCTACCGCATCTTGGTTACAGCCCGCACAATTCTCAGTGAATGCTATTATCTTACACCTCTTGGTAATGTGTCTGCTCTTTTTTTCCTGCTAGTGCTCCCCCCTAAATTCTACCCCAGCCCAAGTTGCACCCTCTTCCCCGTCCGGCCGGGGAATTCAGGTTATGTTGATAACTTTAAGTGTTGCGCATCATAAAAATCAGTTTTCATAGTTTATTTGCCTGTAGCGTTTAGCTTCCTTTCCCACTAAGTCACCTCCTCCGTACCTAATATCTGCAGGTTCTACACTTAACTGCACCAAGAAAGTGTTTGGGCTGGCTTTGACGTTATCGTGTTCATGAAACATATTGTCTGTTTTATCAACATGAGACAACATCTGAATATGCTTGTGGAGAAAAGATGGTTGAACAATGAGTCATACGGAATTGTTTTAAATGAGGATTTAATAAAGGATTGGGAACAATCATGTTATGGACTATTCTTGAATATAGTGAATGTGAATGAATGTGAAAGTTTGTGCAGCATAGCACAATTGCCTAGGTGGAGATTTAAAACAGTGGACATCGCGATTATGAACACACACAGGGGGTCATTCCAACCCTGGCGGTTATCGACCGCCAGGGTGGATGACCACGGAAGCACCGCCAACAGGCTGGCGGTGCTTCCCTGCCCATTCTGACCGCGGCGTAAATCCGCGGTCAGAAAAGGGGATCCGGCGGTTTCCCGCCGGATTTCCCCTGTCTGGGCTGAATCTCCCAGGAACAGGATGGTGGGAAGGGGGTCATGGCGCCTGGCATGGGCAGTGCAGGGGCCCCCTAACAGGGCCCCAGCATGATTTTCACTGTCTGCTTTGCAGACAGTGAAAATCGCGACGGGTGCAACTGCACCCGTCGCACCCCTGCAACACCACCGGCTCCATTCGGAGCCGGCCTCTGTGTTGCACGGCCTTTCCCGCTGGGCCGGCGGGCGCTCCTTTGGCGGGCGCCCGCCGGCCCAGCGGGAAAGCCAGAATGGCCGCCGCGGTCTTTTGACCGCGGAGCGGCCAAATGGCGGTGACCGCATGGCGGTGACCGCATGGCGGGCGGCTACTGCCGCCCGCCGCGGTCAGAATGACCGCCACAGAGTGCTAAGTAACGTCTTTTCATCTCCTCAATGCATTTTCTGTATCCACGTGCCCTATACAAACAAATTAAAGGGATCAGTTAAACCTCTAATCTCTCTCTTTACACTAACTCGGACATAAGCAAAATACAAAGGACATTGGGGGTTATTACAACTTTGGAGGAGGTGTTAATCCGTCCCAAAAGTGACAGTAAAGTGACGGATATACCACCAGCCGTATTACGAGTCCATTATATCCTATGGAACTCGTAATACGGCTGGTGGTATATCCGTCACATTTGGGACGGATTAACACCTCCTCCAAAGTTGTAATAACCCCGATTATTTTTTCATCCTCATAGCTAGAATTAAATGTGAAAGTAATTTCCAAATTTTGCAAAGGGGACCACTAATTGAACAGAAGTGAGCTATATAACAACACCGTAATATACTATACAATGGATGCAGAGGCTCACGTCACCTATGAGTGGCATGACAGTGGCATGGCTGTACATGTTCTCCAATTCTTTACTCTCCACCTATTTAGATGATACCTGGAATTTTGGATGATGCTCTAGTTGCCCATTTTGAACTTTGACAAAACTGAGTTAATCTGTTTTCGTGCATCTACTGATCCACACATTCTTTCTAGCAGACACCCCTCCACACCAATATCCTGGCCAGTCATTCATTGACCAGTTTAGTTGTTAATTAAAAATTAAGACACTTTTTAAGTATGTTTATTGTTGGTACTAGAACAGTGCTCATTTACAAACATTATCCCAAACATTAATTGAGCCTCTTGTGTTCTATTCTCGAATTTCATGTCCAATTTCATCTTAGAACAAACAAGTTCTTAGGAGTCCTGAAAATGGCCTAAAAGTCATTAACATGCTGCCATAAGTGTGTGATCGTTATTCATCAGCAAACATTTAGACACTTGAGAAGTTTGTTTCACTTAATCTTCTGGGTTTGCATTCTGGTTCCTTGAATCAGAACCTCCCACATCAACCACAGCCATCTGACTTTTGCTTACTAAGTTGGAGTGGCCATGCTACACCACCCATGTGAAGGAGCATTTGCTTCCACTAACCAGTAGAACAAGCACTGGCAAAGCAAATAGGTCTTGCTTTTGGCTGCTAAAGCAGACCTGTGGGATTCAGCCATGATGTTGCCAATACTGAGCTGCCAGTGCAGCTCAGCTTTGGAAAATGAAGCTGTGCAGCATGGGCAGAAAAAGTGTGATGTCATGTACGTACCTTTTTTACTACTGAATGGTAAGTCAGCATGATGTCATATGCAATGTGCATGTGCAACCAAACATGCACACGCATATGGCATGACACAGCTACCATTCTGTTATTTTTTGTTATTTTCTATTGCAAGATAGCTGCTGTCAATCTTGGAGCAGTAAATAAACAAAAATTAAATGTGCACAAAAGCTCAGTTTATAAAATGAGCAAGTGGCCTGGCAACAAACTGTAGTTATCAGGCCATCCAAAAATTTAATTTTGTTGCAAAACACCGTATCAGAGGGGCAGAGGAGCAATGGAGGAGCTTGATATGAAGGGAAATGAAAAGTAAATGTAAAAAGCAAGGTGGGGAAGGTGGAAGCAGATGAAAGCAGCACACGAGAGCTAGAAAGTCCATGCACTGTCACAAGGTCCAGAAAGAAACAGATAAGATAGATCTCTGAATTTGAGCAGGTTAAGCAAGTACATGAGATTGACAAGAGAGCCAATGAATGGTAGGCAATGGGCAAGCCTAAAACATAACGTAAGTATTAGTATTGCCCACTATAGGCCTTCTACAACAGGCAGCTAAAAGCTGCCAATAGGTGAGACCTAAAACCTGCCAAAGCTCACAAATAAAGGCAGGTTGTGCACATTAGAGTCACTAGACGCCCTCATCAGCTGAAGGGAGTTTCTCAACCAGCCAACTGCATACTCTACCATACTTCCATGGCACTGCTGGGTCTTGGTGCTATTCACTACTAGCTTACGTCCTGGGCATGTTATCCTTCGACCAACAATGTTTTAATTCAAACTAAGGCCCATATTTATACTTTTTGACGCAAAACTGCGCCAGGGCAGTTTTGCGTCAAAAATATTACCGCCTGCTAACGCCATTTCGGTGCGCCCTGTGGGCGTCAAATTTATACTTTGACGTACTGAGGCGCAAACCACAAGTGTAAGTCATTTTTTTTTACGCAGACCGCAGCGTCACGGCGTAAAGGAAAACGAGGTTAATGCAGCGGAATGACTGTGGGTCGATTTACGACACCGCAAACCGGATATGTAGCGTTTTTTGACGCAATAGCATCACAATTCCCTGAAAACACAGCCATTTCAGCAGAGGAGAGCCAAAATGGATTTCAGATGCCTGTACAGACCCCAGGAAGATGACAACAGACCAGGAACCAGCCAGGAGGACCCACACAAGAATCAGGGCAGGGAATTCAAGAAAAGAAAGTGTCGCTTCAGTGCAGAGGAGCAGGAAATCTTGGTGAAAGAGGTGACAGAACACCAGCACCAACTGTTTGTCACCTCAAAGTTGCCAATCAGTAGGAGAGAGGCAAAATGGCAACAAATTGTTGACAAGATTAACAGTGTGGAAGAAGTACGCAGAACAGTCATCGAGTGAAAGAAACGCTGGCATGACTGCAAGTGCAGGACCAAGGAAAAGATGGCCAGGAACAGGAAGGCAGCACTGCAGACTGGAGGTGGGAGTCCAGCACACCAGGAGCCCCTGGACCACATGGAGGAGATGGTCGCAGCCGTCATCCCTGAGGAGATCGTCACAGGGATTCAAGGACAGGACAGCGCAGACTACCAGGAGACAACACACATGCAGGGTAAGTCGCATGGGGAATTTAAATGCACTAATGTCAACTACAACTGGAGGGGGGGATACTGACTATAAAATGCATGGAAGTCATCATCTACATGGAGTGGCATGGGTAAAGGGGTACGGCATGGGGGCATGGCCTGTATAGAGAGAAGCTGGGGCACACCATAACACAACACCAACAACAGTTCCATGGGGGTATGCTGCCATGCCAATGATGTAGCAAAGGTAAAGCCACGCCAGGAGGGAAGGGCACAACGTCAAACTGACATCCTGTCACACGTCAGCTACTATACCCCCTACATTAACTAGGGCCCAATTAACAACCTCTAGCCATACCGACAACTGGAATGTAACAGTGACAACAGTTGCCACTACCACCTCCGCTGTGTGTGCAGCTCAAGTAGCCAACGGCAGTAACGTCCCCATGGATCATAAACACCTAAATTAGTGGGTTGAGGATGACAACTTTAACAGTCCCCTGAAACAAGACAAATTTTCCAGTCCTGTCAATTGTGAATGCCCATAGTTGCCGCAAACATCAGCCAATGTCATCAACATTAGGAGCTACACAGCACTAAGGTCACACCCATGCAGTATATGCCAGGGTCCATCCTGTGCCTGGGTCACAATGCAACATCCCAAATGTCATACTGCATACTACACAGACAACAGCATTGATGAGGGGGACACATGTAACTGGTCACTGAAATACACCTGCACAGTCAGAGGAGGAAATAGGACACTGCTACGACTATCAGGGCAATCCAATGTCCACACATTCCCCAACATCAGCTGTACACATTACAAATGCTAACATCCATATCGTGCCATAACAATACTATGTATAGGATACGCTACACTTCAACTACATATAAGTGGATGTGAAAGATCAGAGACTGGGGCAGGTCCAGATTGTTAAGTGTGCTGCTAGCGCCATCAGAGCACCCACAGCCAGTGAAAGGTCTCACCATGAGAACTGATGTAGACGGAGGGTTGAGTAGGACAAGAATGTGTCAATTCACTATTTGGCCTAAACCAACACCTAGAGGAGATGATGCCGACAAGTCAAAAAACTTACCACAATACATGTGACATGCAGGTGGGGCATAGGCCTGGGAGAATGCCCATCTGAAAGACTGGATCAATTAACAGGAACCAAGATTACAATGTGAAAATCATCACAAGGCAGGCATGACACATTACAAATGCCACAACACAGATACCCTAATTGTACCCTATTTCATTGCAGAGGACGATGGATCTCCTGCGGATATGCCTGTGCAGGACTACCCTGATGACATGGATATCGAGCTGACACACATCAGCCACCAGACCCTCCAAGATGTCCTTGGAACCCTCCAGACCCCACTTTTAGTCACAAGGAGGAGCACAGTACAAGCAGCCATCACAGAGGACCCACCCACAACCCCAACTGCAAGACCTGCCAGCTCTAATACAGCTGAGGACTCAGATGACACAGGCACCAGCTTTGAGAGAACTGTAGTCGGAGTACAGTGGGAGCTGGCCAATGAGGTGCGGGTGGGGATGCAAACTATGGCAGCCAGCCTAGAGGGGGTGCGTTTGTGCATGATGTCATCTGCAGATCAGGCAGCAGCCATTCAAGCACTAACATCCATCCTACAAGGACTACAACAAACTGTAAAGGAATTCACCACTGCAGTAAGGGAGTTGCCACAACACCTCGCACCCCAAACCTTCCACTGCATGCACGAATGCAATCATGACCCCCTCAGTGCCGACCTGGCTGCCTACCATCGTGATGTGGCTGCTTTTCTTAAGAACCAGCAGATCTTCCTTGCAGCAGTACTGCCCTGAAGACCCTCACAGGTAGCAGCGACCGGGATGTCTGACTCCACATCTTCAAACACTGAGGTGTGTGTTGCCCCTTCACAACCACCACCACCAAGGACAGAGGAGGCAACACACACATCAGAAGAAGAAGACATGGAACAGATCACCTTCACACGTAAAAGTACCCGGAAGCACTAGTTCCTGCCACATGGCCACCTATTACCAAGGTCTTGCGCTTTGTAACATGCCAGTCTTGCAACAACTGTACTCAGTGACTGTTCTGCAAACCACTGTATATCTTGTCAGCCTGCCCAGTGATTGGCTCTCACTTACTCATTGGCAAATCCTGTCCCTCTGCACTGTCTGACACATCACCCCAGCATGTCAAATTCATTTTCCTGTAGCACTTGTGTAGGATCACAATGGAAGATGTCACTATAATGGACTCACAATCATGGACAATGTATATATAGCACTACAGCACTTTTCAATAAATAGCACTTCCACAACCACTTTGTCTCTGTGTAATGTGACACATCGACCATGCAGTAGATCACTGAATTTTGCCTCCTGTCAAATTACATAGGTTGTCAATGCAACTGTCCTGAAATAATGTAGTCTGCTAACTACGCACAGTGGCCAGGATTGCACCATACTCTGCCCTTCCTGAAGGTAATATCTGATGAATAGAGAAACCAGACACCATAATGCTGTGTTGGACAGAATAATGCTTCCTCAAGGGATATCTAAGCCATTAAATAGTGGCAGCTAAATTTTGCCTCCATGCAATACTAACACATATAACATTGCCCACAAATCTAAGCAAACAGTCAACGAACTGCATGAATGAAGGTGTCTGAGTTCACATCCAAATAAGTAATCATGCTGAACAGTGTCACAAATGATCTATGTGAGTCATGATCACGATACTACAAGAGTGCTTACTACCAATCAGCTTATAAGGGTTTTTCTTGAACATCAGACTGCAGTCAGACATAACACAGTGTCCCCATATACCAAATCTGGAAGCACAGTATGTGACATTGAAAACATACTTATTGAAAAAAACACTTTGGGATCCATAGTAACTGTGATTGGTGGTTGCAATGAATGGTCAAATCTTTGCAAGGTAGCTTTGTGGTAGCTGCCAATGTTACAGCTAATTTGGGATTTGTTTGTAGCATAGGACACAAATGTAATACAAATGAAATCATGTACACTCATGCCAAGGCCCTGATCTACAAGCATTTCACATATACTGTAAAGGGTTTACTACATATTTATGAAACTGTAAAAACAGAAGAGAAAACTCGGGGAAAAGCCTTACCTACCCTAATCTACCCTAACTACTCATTACCCACACCTGTTCCTAACTAACCTAAGCTAAACTTACTTATCACATGTAACAAAAAGTTCTAAACATCAACCCCTCACCCCCCTTATGAGCCGGGACACATGGAGGACAACAGATACTAACCTAAACACATACTATCCTATACTAAACAAATATATATTTTTATTTTATTTTTGTATTTTATAATTTGTCCTTTTTATTTTGTAGTTTTTTTTTTTTCAAAACACACAAGAACCCCAACATTGCCCCCCACCCACACAAAAAGAAACAGCAGAAATAATCAAGACCCCCCACCCACTAACACTAACTCAACTAACAGCCTATACTAACCTAACACTAAGCCCCCTAAACCCACAAAGTATAAGAATAAGGAAAGAGGATGGAGGGGAGGGAATCATGTCCATCAAAATGTCTAGAGGTTGGACCTCCGGAGGGCCCGCCTAATGGACCGCACCTGCCAGCGGATATGGCGAACATCCTGCCGCAGGCGACTCATTTTTCTGAGGACACGGTCCATTTTACGCTGCATGTCCACAAAAGCAGCAGGGTCAATAGCTGCAGCTGGGGTGGTCTGTGTGCCAGCTGAGGAAGTGTGGGGCCGTGTAGGGTCAATGTCCGTGGGCTTCCCGGCATGTGGTCCTGTGCTGTGGCCTGGAGCACTTGCAGATGTTGTTGCCACAACGGGCACAGCTGTTGGTGGTGCCACCAGGGTGGTAGTGGTGGCTGTGGTGGGCAAAGAAGGGCCACCCTGTAGGAATGCCCTCCAGGCTCCGGAGGCCCATTCATTTCGGTATCTGCGGGCCATTCTTCAGTACCCCGACTCTACCTGCAGTATATGCTGGTACCGCATTGCGCGCCTTTGGAATTCCTGCACCTGGATGGGTGTCATATTAGCAGCTGTGAAGACAAATGAAAAAAAATTACATTAGGAACTGCATTGTGTGAAGTGGCACAAGAAGTAAATCAGACAATACATCTACTGTACTTGTAACAGCTCATATCATCATACAGATCATTGAATGTCCTTGAGAAAGTACATGGCAGGCCAGCCTACAAAGGTCGTATCACACATAGCACATCCAAACCCTACAAGATGGATAACAACTGGCATGTTTTGGCATCAGAGTTCTGCCAGTTGTCAGCTAACAATCATGCAGCACATCCTCCGCCAATCCCAGGGCTACAATTGTCATTGTACGGGATGGAAATCTAGGGCCACATGATCTGCAAGTTGTAAATGGACTTGCTAGTATAGTACTCATGTGCTAAACATGAGTGTGTATACTACGTTCAGATAAAAGATTCACTGATTTACATGTCTGTGTACCAAACTTGTATCATCAGTCCTAGGTACACTATTCACAAACCCATGCCTGTGTTTGAGGATGGGGGGGGTGGAGAAACAACTAACAATTTCAAACAGCATGGACACCCAGGAAGCTTATGAAAGCAGGACATGTGTTCGGCTCAAAACTCACACCACAGGTAAGGTGTATCTACAAATAGGAGACAGCAAACCCTTGACCAATCCCAGCGCCACACATGTCTGGTAATGCAGACCTTTGTCCACATCATATAATTCCAGTAAGCCATGACATACAACTAACACAGAGATGCAAGAACACCCCTGGCCATGATTTGCATGCACACCTAGGCCAGTGCACTCAAGTGCCACATACTCGTAGCACTACATGTGAAGCTACATGCTGCTAGGAAGTTCAACCTACAGTTTAATCAGTACATTAGTGAATAGGGAAGCAAAAGTCTGTTGGTAAGTATTTTGCAGCCCCATTCTGGGACAATGTTGGTCTGACAGGCTGACTAAATCACAGTTTAGGTCCAGTGCAACTCTTGCTGATACAAGTGTTATCCACATGACTTATCCCCATTCACATTGCGGGTCCTACAGGACTGACCTAGAATCCCTAAATAAGACAATAGGATAAGCATTGGCCAACTCTAAAATGGTGAGAAAATGAAATCCCATTAATGGAACAAGACAAATAATGGGCCAGCGCATCACACCTTGCTATTTGTTCAACACACAGGAGTCCATCACACATCACCAGCAAACACAACACATAACAGACATATCAACACTTACTGGAGTTGTCGGGTCCTCGAATAAAGCCACCTCGCCCACAGTGTAGGGTGCGGATCCACCTGTAAGGCATGGAAGGGAGAAATGTGCTCAAATTCTGTGCACTGTCCAACAATTCCAAACACAAATACTATGTGTAAGATTACATAAGTAAGTAAAGCCACTCAGACATGATGATACTGCATCCAATATAGCACGGCTAACATGTACATACCATGGGTCTCCAGTGAAATTTACACACATATCTTCACACATGCAGTGGCCCTAACTATCATGTGTTGGCAAACATGCTCCTTCATTAGTGAGCAGACATTATAATGAAGTGTATCCAAGAGAGACATCCAAAGCCACTTTCCTTAAGGAGTGCATTACCATTCAACCAGCCATTGTGGCCATTACAAATTTATGACACACAGGTACAATGTACAGAGGGGCAGGGACAGTTGTAAGGCCTCATGTTGTTACAGTTTCTTCATTTGATGTGGCCCAGCTATGATGAGCTGCACCAACCATAGAGATATGAACCTATGTGCATACCTTTGGCCAGCCATCCCTAAACGAAAGGTGGAACAACAAACACCAAATACCAGTCTAAGATGTTAGCTGAGGGCACCTTGCACTTTTCTTCCCTATGTCTCCAAATGCAGATCTGACATGTATCCGAAAAGGACGAAGGACCACAATAATCCGTAATATATATAGAACTTCCGTGATCGCTTGCCTTACACACTCACCAGACACACATGAGACATATGTTTGGGCCACATTGCTATCATCTATTGACATGAAGCCTGCACTCATTTTCAGCATCATGTAGTGTTTCGAAAGTCACTCTAGCTATTGCGTCAACAAATGTTGGTAATGATTTTGAAAATCTATACCTCACAGGCAAATGTGACCTATATATACGTAATTGGCTCCTGATTTGTGTTGCTGTTTGACACAAAGGTGGCACCAAATTACATTAAGCAAAAGTATTCAGTAAGTTTGCAGAGCACTTGCTTCCTGACAGCTAGCAATTGTGGTCCTTTATATAGTCCATCAAAGACCCTGTAAGTTTCCAAAGCATTCCACACACTCAACAACATTGCTGGCAGATATTGTACAAATCATCTGATGTCACTACAGAGCATTTAATTGTGCACATTTACAAGATTTGTACTCACCAACAGGGCCACCAATCACAATTCCCAGGTGGTCCAGCAGATCTTGCTCCCTGGAGATGAGGTCAGCCCAACGGTGCTTCAGCTGGTGGTCATTCCTCTGGCTGTGATATACGCATTGCAAATGATGCAGAACCTTTCCCCACTGGAGCCTCCGTGCCTCGGTGTGATACCCCTGTATCACCTGCCCACCTGCCTCAATCATAAGGGGGAGGAAATGGCACACCAGTCATATGAACCCCCCAAGCTCCTCCTCACCCATCTTGCCAAGACGTGGCCTACCCAACATCTTAGCACAAAAAAGGGTAATAGGGGATAAAGGAGAACAAAGGAGAATAGGGGGAAAGTAGAATTAGAAAAACGTAAACTAAACAACTGAAAGAGCCCAGCTATCCCCAAACTATCACTACCCACAACAGACTCCCAAAAACAACAAAGACAACACAATACTAGACAATAGTACACAATAAACACTCAGACAGGATACAACAACAATAATTTATTCACAAACTGACAAGTAATGGACCACACAGGAGACAAAAGCACAATTTGACTAGACAAAACTCTGAACACAGCCACACAGTCTAGAAGAATCACAGACTGCAAAGTGAAAGTGAAAGTACACCCACTGTACATAATCTGTAAACAGGATATCCTATTACATCACTTCCTGCATAAAATGGCTGCCATTTTTATCATTATGCGTCAAATAATTTTGACGCATACAGTCTGGGTGTCATTTTTTTCAACGCACAGGAGTAAAAATGAGGCCGCATGCATATATTTTGAAATAGCCTGACACTTAACCAATTTTCAGGGCATAATGCGTAAATTTTCAGGCATAAGCGTAATTTTTTTATGCATGTGCGTCATTTTTTGACGCACATGCGTCAAAATTTCAGGGCATTAACTGGGTTTGGGTCCTTTTACCATTTTAATGTAATGTTACATTTGTGACACAACTGAGATAGGCTGATTGCACCCACTTTGGTCTTGACGGTGTATGGGCACATGTGAGACATCATACTGCTGCGGACCATGATCCGCTACTTCCTTAACATGATTTTAACTCTTGGCTGATGGACTAGATGACAATATGTGTGGCATCCATATATGTATTGCCCAAATTAGGCATGTTTGGTGTCAGGAGAGGATAGCAAGGTGACGCACATAAGTACAATACCCCAATGCCTATGACTCAATGTGTGTGCATTGGCTACTAAAGTAGTTGTTGACCCAGTGTGTGTGCATCACAAGATGCATTGTTGAAAATATGCTTGTATGAATGTGAAGTCAATGTGTCCTAACCTTAGATGCAAGTCAGTGTGGAAATGAGAGTGGTCATGTGTTAGTCATACATGTAGCAACATCTGTTGTGTGCACTTTTTGGGTAACGTAGACACCACAAATGACAAAGCATGCACCGGATAGATGGCAGTCGCTTGTTCATGTCAATGGTCCAAAAGTTGCCCATCACATGTCCTGGAAATTTGGAAACTGCTTCCTAGGCACTTGTTGGTGAACCCACCGTGAGTCAGGCACATGTACAGACTAAGTGGGTACCATGTTATTGACACGGAAAGCCAAAGGTGACCCACAATTGTAATTTCCCCCCACAGTTTTGGTCATATGACTAAGCCACAACTCTCCTGTGGCAGTGGTGGACCAGCAGACAAGGCAACACGTGGCCACATATTTCCAGTGATCAATTGCACAGAGGTGTCTGGTTCATGTGTGTGGTACAATGTTGATCCTGTATATTTTTAGGGGTCTATGTTGTCACAGTTACGACCAGGTCTCATCATGAGTCAGTGGCGGCTATTCCTGTATCTACTGAGTATCCTTCGGAGATCAATGGTAGTAAGCCAATGAGGACATGAGAACCTACATGGGATGGTCCCACCCTGTCACTGCAGACGTGTTATGAGACTGTCAACAGGGCAACCTTGGTGTGCTGAGTGAGATCATATCTCAGGAATCGTGTTCTGGCAGGTGTCATTACAACATTTGTACACAAGTTGGCCTGTAAAGTTCCCACTGCATCTGGTAACATTATAGCCTCTGTGTTGATTAATCTTGCAGCTATTCAGCATGCACAGGCCATCAATATGTTGTGAGCAATCTGATTCAGCGTGTGAACTGTCAGGGTCCTAACATGTGTGGAAATTTCATGCACATTATCAGAGGTTGCTGGTTCTGCTGGAGGCACCATACCCAATCCCTGCATACGGCCCTGGTACACTGTCACACTGTCTATGTTCTGCTTATATGTTCATGCATACATGAGACCCAGACAAGGGATAGGCCATGATTTTGGTATTCCAAGACAATTTTACAATTATGGTACAATTAAAAAGCAGATGATTCTATACAATGTATTTGGGTTTGCATTGAGGAAGCACCTGACAAAATACCCCCAGAGGAATGTGAGATTTGGGAAAGCAAGTGTGGTACATATGTAGCCACAAGGAACCTTTAGGGTAACGCACAGACAGGTGCCAGTCAGGCTGACAGGATGCAGGGTCAATCAGGATCCAGAAATTTCACAAGGTACATACTCAGTTGTCTGATTTACACTGGTCGGAGGAAGAACAAGACAGATGACATGGGAAACGGTGTTTGTCCTATGTTTTGGAAGGTAACACATAAACCCAAGGGCTGTGTTACACAGCTTATTTTCTAGCAATGCATAACAGTGTATCCGACAAAATGGCAACTTCTTTGCTGTTCCAAGCATCTGCAAGGGCAGTGCATGTACAAATGGGTGGTCTGCATGGAGGTCCTCACATGTGTGTGCTGCATTAGTTTATCACAAGTCCTGTAGGTGAGATTTGAGTTCAAATGGCCAACAGTACCTTTCACATAGGAAGCTCTCTATAGGTGATAACAGGGCTTAGAAACTACAAGCCAGTGTATTAATTGACCTGACGTCCATGCAGTCAGATGTACTATGACAATGGCATACCATAGGGAAGGGTGAAGCACACTGGATTACTATTGTTAGTCTGTGTGTGGAGATGAGGAATATCTGGGTACACATATTAACATTCCAGGGACCTCTTCAGACATGTGGGGCGAGACCAGGAGCATGGGTGTGTCAGGAGTTAGGAAATGGGCTGACATGTACATTGAATGTCATGTGCGCAATGCTTGTCATAGGTGTGGCACTTGTGCTGTCTATGTTCTGCTTATATGGAACTCTTGTCACAGATAGTCCTTACAAAGATAGGTGCTGTACGACTCACTGCTGTCAAGGGTATGGTCATACATTCCTGTTACCAATGCAATAGCACATCCACTGCCTCATGTATGAGGCATTTGTTTTCCTTATAGACTGATGGTGTCTTAGTTGTGTACCATATGCTGCGATGAACCATGTTGCCAACATGTATGTGTGAAATAGGTGTGGTCCTCTGCTATTGCCCATCAAAGGTGAAATGTACAGGATGTATGTCATTTACAGTGTGTGTGTGTATGTGACTGTTGTGTAATACGCATCACAATTGCTTTGGAATGTTCTGAGTCCTGATCGGTATATCAGCAATGCTCCATGAGGCTACACTGTTATTCTGATAGTTAGAGATAAAGGTGAGCAAAAATGATTACCCAGACCATGATATGGTGATTATTATCTGTGTTTATTTACAGATGTTGCTACAGTGGTGATGGTGAGTTGTTTTAAAAGAAATTGTTCACAATATGTTGGCGCCTACACAATCCAGCAGCTGTGTTTTGTTGTTCCCCCTCATGTTGCAGGTCAGCATCCTCCTCTTTCTCCTCTTCAGGCATTTGGGGCTCTAGTTCTAATAGGGGTATGTTCCTTCATATGCAAATGTTGTGCAGGATGGCACATGTTAAAATGATCTTACAGTCCATTTCTTGTGAATATAGGAGGCTGCCACTAGTGATGTTGAGGCACCTGAATCTCGACTTGAGGATGCCGAAGGTCCTCTCCACTATGGTGCGTGTCCTCCTTTGTGCCTCATTGTAGGCACGCTCTGCTGCAGTGCTTGGGTTGGCAAATGTTGTCATAATCCATGGCTGGATCCCATACCCCTGATCAGCTGAAAAAGAAAATTATTGGGATCATGTTGATGTAGCTTGCCCCATTAATATCACCTTGCATGGCAGTAGTTGGCTTGTGTTGTCTGTGACTCTTTTGTTTTATTGTGTTGCTTCATAGCCTTCTAGGATGTACCATCAGCATTGGGTTGTTTCCTTGGCTGAATGAGTGTTTGCCTGCTGACCGGTTGTGAGCAGTATGTTTTGGGATTTGCAGTACAGTGCGCACTCCCTAGCATTGTGACTTGTGATACAGGTGTCCCTGTGTCTTCACTGGGGGTGAGATGATAGTTCCATACACAGATTCAAATTGACAGTGGTGGTAACACATCAGTGAGACGCTTACATTTTGAAAGGTGACAATTAGCCAAATCTCTCCATACGTTATGATCATTGACGTACTGACATTAGACTGTACACTAATTTCAGATGTGTGACAGGTTCACTGCAGACCTATCAAACATGGCTAGCGGTGCCACAACCTCAGTGTGTTCCTGTCCACATGCTGCTGTCGTGGTGCATGTGTTGTGTGTCCTAGAGGGTTGCTGCGCAGTGTATATATAAGTAGGTTTCTGTACTTACCAACAAGTGGTCCATTGCCATATCATCCATCCTGGAAGTGTTGATTGATGGTACAGTGACTGAAGATGAATGAGTCATGGACACTCCCAGGATAATTTGCCACAATGTTGGTGATCAATCCTTGGTAATCGACAATGGCCTACACATTGTTGGAGTGTGTGTGCTTCCTGTTGCGGTAGAGGTGTTCAGTTGCAGCAGGTGGCACAAGGCATACATGTGTGCAGTCAATAGCACCAAGGATGTGTGGGAATCCATTAACGAGGTAAAACCCCTGTTTTGTCTCCTGCTGCTTCTGCTGTGTGTTTGGGAAGCAGATGTGGCGGGGTGTGAGTCCAATGATGGCATCCAGTACTCTGGGCAAGAAGGCAGAGAATGATGGCTGTGATATCCCAGCAACCAGGGTGCCAGTGCTTTGAAAGGAGCCACTTGCCAACATGTGAAGTACAGCTAGCAGCTTGGTTTCTGTTGGGATGGCGCGGGGTGTCAGCAAGGTGGGTGCCAACTGTGGCTCTATGTTGCGCAGCAGATGCTGAATGGCCTGCCAGTTCAGCCTGTACCTCTAGATGATGTCATGTTCCCTGAGGCCATGAAGGGTTGTTCTGGTGTGGAATATAATCTCCTGCCTTCTGCGCTGCTTTTGGGGTCCCTGCTGGTGTTGTGGTAGCTGCTGTTGTTGTTGCTGGGCTCTGCATCTGCGTGCACACTGGATGAGGAGCACCTCCATGTCTCCCTTTTGATGCTCTGCTGTTGCTTCTGTGTGTTCTGATTAAATAGAGGTGTGTTTGCCCCATTTTAACGCCTACCCTGACCCAGGTGTTAATTTTAAACGCAAATCGGGCTGTGCGTCATTTTCCGCCTCCGCGCCGTGCGGGATTTTTGCCTGGAAGCATAAATACGACGCACGGCCGTTTACGTCTTTTTTTGGACAGGCACGCCTTGCATATGATTAACGCAAGGTGGTTTCCCGCATCCAGAAAATGATGCACACGTGGGATTTTGTCGTCCGCGGGCTCAGGCGTCAAAGTTTAAATATGGGGCAAGGTTTGCGCTGATTGTGCGTCAACATTTTTGACACACATTCGGCGCATACAGAGTATAAATATGCCCCTGAATACCTTAAGCTAGAGACTGGCAATTACCTTTGCATACCTGACAACCAACTGATGGGTATCCCCCATTAAGTCCCATACCATGGGTGATACCACAACCATACACAAACTCTGCACCAAGGCACTAAGACACCAAGACATTAGCGAACATCTGCTGTACAACAATTGTGTACATTACACTTCATGTGCGGACATAGGTCTATCCCCATTGACTGCCCATGAAAGGAGGGCTACCACACTGAGATCAGCAATGTTCCAGACCTTTGGTTTCCGGATCGAAGCAATTCCTCAGCTTTTTTGCATTTTTTTCCTGTCCTCCCAACCTATTATTTCATATTTTCTCTGTGTTGTCTCACAGAGTTGTGGATGGAGTGGGTAGAGAGCGTTCTAATGCGCTGCTAGGCTTTATTCACACAACTGGCTCTTCCCAAAATAAAGTATGATAAACAGCAGATAGAAATCTTTATTGAGCATCCATGTATTTTATAAACACTACTTTAAATTACAGGACAATACATAAATATTCAACACATCATATCAGACAGTGTTCTGCACACCCATTTAACCCTGCTCAGATATTCTATATAGTGTGGTATCTACAAGCTCACAAAAACATACAGAATAGTTTGGAATCTATGAACTAGCATAGGGCACATACAATAGAGGAAAATGGACGGTTTGGACACAATAGTGCAGTGCAGAGCAGAGGCAACTACTATTTGGATGTCACTATACATTCAGGCTTCCAGAAGCAACCAGCTCACTTACTTCAATAGGAAACATAAACCATAAGACTGCTCAAACAAAGCTCAGAGGCATCATATAGTTGGACGGTGCTAACCTCACAACAGCACCCTGCTCACCACAAATAATATATCAATCAACAATGAGAGAAAGCAGAATTAACACCTAACCAACACATCAAGCTGGTCTGTGGACATACCAGTTTTCCCACACGGCATTTGCCTGCTTTGGTGAAGACCTCTGGCTACACACAACAAACACTACTAAATAATATACTGTGTCTCTTGCTCATATTTAGAACTCTAGAGAAGGATATTACTGCAACCTCCTCTACCCTTCAATTAGCTGATTAAACGTTTCATACTGAATGATGCAGGTGAACTGTAAACTTTGCACTTGTATAGCACACTACTCACCCGTTAGGGTCTCAAGGCACTGTACGCATACCACTGTGGAACCCCTCCTGGCTTTTCCCTGTGAGACACCCACTCCTGGACAGCCCCAGGGTGAAGCAAAGCATCCAAGTGCTGCTGTGCACATTAAGCAATCTATTGCCCAGTGTTACAGAGTGGGACCCATTAATTAGACTAGGCACCAAGAATTATCTGGTCCAAGGGAATTGAGCCCAAGACCCACTCAGGTGGGAATTGAACCCTGGTCCCAGACCAGATCTCTGCAGCAGGGTCTGCCGCTCTAACCATTGTGGCACACTTCTCCAGGTGAACACTGAGTCGTTTAGCAGAGTTGTTAAATGTATGCCTTTTGCTCTTAAATAATTGCCAGACTTTGATAATGCACTATTCCAATTATCAAGATTATATTTTCTGTAGAAGAAAGGGGCGAGGAGACTGGCTGAATCAATAAGTTGCGATTGTAAATAGTTTTATTTAACA
Organism: Pleurodeles waltl; assembly: GCF_031143425.1. Classification (NCBI taxonomy): domain Eukaryota; kingdom Metazoa; phylum Chordata; class Amphibia; order Caudata; family Salamandridae; genus Pleurodeles; species Pleurodeles waltl. The sequence goes on along the minus strand of NC_090448.1, from coordinate 912,095,088 downwards.
TTTGCATGTTTAAAATGTACTTACAAACAATAACTTTTGAACCTTAGTCCATCCAGTATAACACTCATATGATGAAACATACACACGAAGCACCATATGATCCACACGGGCATTACTAATAATCCATTTCGAACAACCAGAAAGTCAAACGAGTCTCCCAGGTGGTACCCGCGAAATAAAGGCATAAAGATACCCGCACTTACAAAGTGCTGTGATGCCATGCTAATGTTAGAACACAAGCGTTACCAATATTTGTACCCTAACTTAGCTGTGGTATTGGAGCTCCACATGGCATTAGCGGTTTCTGTCAGTAGTGGGTTGTAGAAAACGGAATTGTCAGAAAACAAAGCTGGGGTCTGCTTTGGGTGTGCTGAGATAAGACAGACCTCTCCAGCAGCATTCTGAAGATTCATTTCCATCTCAACATGAGACTGCACTCACCTAGGGAAAGCTGACATTACATGCTTGATCTAACTCCGAGCTTTTAGATGTCCTCCGTGGTCATATCTAGGGGTAGCCTTGCTCTGGCTGGATAATATGTAAAGCTTTTTTTTAACCTTGACAATTGTGTGCCTCACTCTTCTGGTGCCCTGGAGGGGACCTGCGTACATGGTCGTGATCATCTTCTGGCACACCCCCTGGCGAACCAGTCTCCTAGCCAGTCTACTATGACTTTGCTCAGCCCAACTAAAAATGTATCCAAAGACAATCATTTGCCACTTGACAACTACACGCCAGAAAAAGTATTTACAACGTGATGTAGCAACCACGGTTTAAACTTAAATACTTTATAAATGGAGAATCATTGAGTGGATTAGTTTGTGCTCTCTCAAAAGAACACTAAACCGAGCCACACACACAGTGTTTACACATACTTCTATCCTACAGATCCCGAATATTTCATTGGGTAAATCCTTTTTAAAATAAACTGGCCTAATACCCTGACAGCACTCGTCAGCTGGCACTACACAGCTTCATATCTACCAGTGGGTGGGATACAATTTCTCTCCCTGGAAACTTATCATTATGTTTTTAGCTTAAAAACACCCATACTTGTTGCATTTCCAAAATACTGGCATCAGCTGACCCTGACAGCATTTTTATTTCTGCTGCCTCGTTGTCGTCGCTCAGCAACATTGAAGGTCAATCCTGATGTCTTTCTAAAACATGGTGCACGTGATCAAACTGTCACTTTTTCTATGTGAAGCATTAAAGACCAACACTGAGTGTACACAAGGCTGTACACTGTCACCCATGCTGTTTATTTTTCAGCTAGATCTTGCACCAATGTTTACTTAAGAGAGACAGGATGTGTCAACAATAATTGCACCAGCCCCAGTTCATCCAGTAAAATATGCATGGAGACATTGTGCATAATTCTTAGTTTCAAGCATAAAAAGTTTTTTTTCTTCTTTTTGATAGAACTGAAAACTATCCCTTGGGTTACCCTAGCATCCAAAGTTCGAAGAATTACAAAAAAGGTGGTAATAGGTACTGCAATTTGCAGTGGGGGAGCTGAAATACGGACGGTGGGAGGTTAGGAGTATGTGAGTAGATCGCCAAACATCAACAGGTGGGTGGGCAGAAGTTATAACATTCTAGAAAATTATTCATTTTGTTCTCTTTGGTCGAAACAAAATGGCAGTTTAAGTGTAGCTAGGATACTACCATGAGAGACCTGGGGTTTCCCAACCATGAACTTTTGAAAGGGTGGAGGCGGAGCAGCAGGGGGTGGAATTTTGCCTTGTTTTTTCTTCATTTCCCCTCTAATATTACCTTTCATATGATTGCACAATATAGATCCATTCCATTGAAAAAAAACTCATTAAGAAAATCAATGGTAGTTGACATCTGCTTTGAGCAGCAAGTCACTCATTTGAATCACAGCGAGGTTAATTCAGGTGTTCCTCCTCCTGAGGTCAATGGAGTCAGTACGGCTTAACTGGGTGATAAAAACATGCCATTTCGGCGCCTAGATGGATCAAAAAAACTGCTCTATTTAGCACTATATGAGATAATACAAGGCAATGCGTTCTTTGCCATGGAGAACAGACATCTTAGTTCCAGAATGCACACAAAGCGCAATGAGCCATGTGCTTTTCACAAATGAATATATATATATATCACAAATATATATATATATATATATATATATGGAAAATGTCACTTACCCAGTGTACATCTGTTCGTGGCATTAGTCGCTGCAGATTCACATGCTGTGCACATCCCGCCATCTGGTGTTGGGCTCGGAGTGTTACAAGTTGTTTTTCTTCGAAGAAGTCTTTTCGAGTCACGAGATCGAGGGACTCCTCCCATTTCGGCTCCATTGCGCATGGGCGTCGACTCCATCTTAGATTGTTTTCCCCCGCAGAGGGTGAGGTAGGAGTTGTATATGCTAGTAATAGTGACCATGCAATGGAGTGAATACGTATGTACATAATGTAGTTTAAAGTAATATATATATTTACAAATATACAGATGTTCAAGATCAACTTCTAAACGGCTACAGGCTCCCGGGGAGGCGGGTGGGCGCATGTGAATCTGCAAAGACTAATACCACGAACAGATGTACACTGGGTAAGTGACATTTTCCGTTCGGTGGCATGTGTAGCTGCAGATACACATGCTGTGCATAGACTAGTAAGCAGTTATCTCCCCAAAAGCGGTGGTTCAGCCTGTAGGAGTTGAAGTTGTCTGAAACAATGTTCGTAGTACTGCTTGGCCTACTGTGGCTTGCTGTGTTGTTAGCACATCTACACAGTAGTGTTTGGTAAATGTATGAGGCGTAGACCATGTAGCTGCCTTACATATTTCTGTCATTGGAATATTTCCTAGAAAGGCCATGGTAGCACCTTTCTTTCTAGTTGAGTGTGCCTTTGGTGTAATAGGCAGTTCTCTTTTTGCTTTAAGATAACAGATTTGAATGCACTTAACTATCCATCTAGCAATGCCTTGCTTAGAAATTGGATTTCCTGTATGAGGTTTTTGGAAAGCAATAAATAATTGTTTTGCTTTGCGAATTAGTTTTGTTCTGTCAATGTAGTACATTAACGCTCTTTTGATGTCTAATGTATGTAGTGCTCTTTCAGCTACAGAGTCTGGCTGTGGGAAGAACACTGGTAATTCTACTGTTTGATTTAAGTGGAACGGTGATATGACTTTTGGTAAAAATGTAGGATTTGTTCGTAGAACTACTTTATGCTTTTGTATCTGAATAAATGGTTCTTGTATGGTAAATGCTTGAATCTCACTTACTCTTCTTAAAGATGTGATGGCAATTAAAAATGCGACTTTCCATGTTAAGTATTGCATTTCACAAGAGTGCATGGGCTCAAAAGGTGGACCCATGAGTCGTGTTAAGACAATGTTGAGGTTCCATGAAGGAACTGGTGGTGTTCTTGGTGGTATAATTCTCTTTAGACCTTCCATAAATGCTTTTATGACTGGTATTCTAAATAGAGAAGTTGAGTGCGTAATTTGCAGGTAAGCTGAAATTGCTGTAAGATGTATTTTAATGGAAGAAAAAGCTAGCTTTGATTTTTGCAAATGTAGTAAGTATCCTATGATGTCTTCGGCAGATGCGTGTAAGGGTTGAATTTGATTATTATGGCAGTAATAAACAAATCTTTTCCACTTATTTGCATAGCAATGTCTAGTGGTAGGTTTCCTAGCTTGTTTTATGACCTCCATACATTCCTGTGTAAGGTCTAAATGTCCGAACTCTAGGACTTCAGGAGCCAGATTGCTAGATTCAGCGATGCTGGATTTGGGTGTCTGATCTGTTGTTTGTGTTGCGTTAACAGATCTGGTATGTTTGGTAGTTTGACATGAGGCACTACTGAGAGGTCTAGTAGTGTTGTGTACCAAGGTTGCCTTGCCCATGTTGGTACTATTAGTATGAGTTTGAGTTTGTTTTGACTCAGCTTGTTTACTAGATATGGAAGGAGAGGGGGAAAAGCGTAAGCAAATATCCCTGACCAACTCATTCATAACGCATTGCCCTGAGACAGATCTTGTGGGTACCTGGATGCGAAGTTTTGGCATTTTGCGTTTTCCTTTGTTGCAAATAGATCTATTTGTGGTGTTCCCCAACTTTGGAAGTAAGTATTCAGTATTTGGGCGTGAATCTCCCATTCGTGGATCTGTTGGTGATCCCGAGAAAGATTGTCTGCTAGCTGGTTCTGAATTCCTGGAATAAATTGTGCTATTAGGCGAATGTGGTTGTGAATCGCCCAATGCCATATTTTCTGTGCCAGGAGACACAACTGTGTTGAGTGTGTGCCTCCCTGTTTGTTTAGGTAATACATCGTTGTCATGTTGTCTGTTTTGACAAGAATGTGTTTGTAGCTTATTATGGGTAGAAATGCTTTCAGCGCTAGAAATACTGCCAATAGTTCTAAGTGATTTATGTGAAACTGTTTTTGGTGAGTGTCCCATTGTCCTTGGATGCTGTATTGATTGAGGTGTGCTCCCCACCCTATCATGGAGGCATCTGTTGTTATTACATATTGTGGCACTGGGTCTTGGAAAGGCCGCCCTTGGTTTAAATTTATACTGTTCCACCATTGAAGCGAGGTGTATGTTTGGCGGTCTACCAACACCAGATCTAGAATTTGACCCTGTGCCTGTGACCACTGTGATGCTAGGCACTGTTGTAAGGGCCGCATGTGCAACCTTGCGTTTGGGACAATGGCTATGCATGAGGACATCATGCCTAAGAGTTTCATCACCATTTTGACTTGTATTTTTTGATTTGGATACATGGCCTGTATTACATTGTGAAATGCCTGAACTCTTTGTGGACTTGGAGTGGCAATCCCTTTTGCTGTGTTGATTGTCGCCCCTAAGTATTGCTGTGTTTGACACGGCAGAAGGTGTGACTTTGTGTAGTTGATTGTGAAACCTAGTTTGTGGAGGGTTTCTATGACATACTCTGTGTGTTGTGAACACCTTTCTAGCGTGTTGGTTTTGATTAACCAATCGTCTAGGTACGGGAACACATGTATTTGCTGCCTTCTGATATGTGCAGCTACGACTGCTAGGCACTTTGTAAAAACTCTTGGCGCAGTTGTTATTCCGAATGGCAACACCTTGAATTGGTAATGTATCCCTTGGAATACAAACCTTAAGTACTTTCTGTGTGAAGGATGTATCGGTATATGGAAATATGCATCCTTTAGGTCTAGTGTTGTCATGTAGTCTTGTTGTTTGAGTAGTGGGATTACGTCTTGTAATGTCACCATGTGAAAGTGATCTGATTTGATGTAGGTATTTAATGTTCGGAGATCTAATATAGGTCTCAGAGTCTTGTCTTTTTTGGGTATGAGAAAGTACAGAGAGTAAACTCCTGTTCCTTTCTGGTGTTCTGGTACTAATTCTATTGCTTCTTTTAGTAGTAATGCCTGAACTTCTAGTCCTAGAAGATCTATATGTTGTTTTGACATATTGTGTGTTTTCGGTGGTACGTTTGGAGGGAATTTGAGAAATTCTATGCAATAACCATGCTGGATAATTGCCAGTACCCAAGTGTCTGTTGTTATCTCCTCCCAATGTTTGTAAAATTGTCTTAGTCTCCCCCCCACAGGTGTTATGTGTTGGGGATGTGTGACTTGGAAGTCACTGTTTGTTTTGAGGGGTTTTGGGGCTTTGGAACTTCCATCTATTTTTTTGGAATTGTGCCCCTCTATATTGCCCCCGAAAACTTCCCCGCTGGTATTGGCTTTGATATGTGGGCCTTGCTTGTGAGGTTGTGGCCTCTGTAGGTTGACCTCGAAACCCTCCCCTAAATGGTGTTTTGCGAAATGTGCCTCTGCTTTGTGGGGAGTAGAGTGCGCCCATGGCTTTTGCGGTATCAGTATCTTTTTTGAGTTTTTCAATAGCAGTGTCGACTTCCGGCCCAAACAACTGCTGTTCATTAAAGGGCATATTCAGCACGGCTTGTTGTTTTTCCGGCTTGAATCCTGACGTACGCAACCATGCGTGTCTCCTTATTGTTATTGCCGTATTTACTGTCCTTGCAGCTGTATCTGCTGCGTCCATTGATGACCGTATCTGATTATTGGAGATACTTTGTCCTTCTTCTACCACTTGTTGTGCCCTTTTCTGGAACTCTTTGGGTAAGTGTTCTATGAAACGCTGCATTTCGTCCCAATGAGCTCTATCGTATCTTGCCAAAAATTCTTGTGAATTGGCAATACGCCATTGGTTTGCTGCTTGTGCTGCAACTCTTTTACCCGCAGCATCGAATTTGCAACTCTCCTTGTCTGGAGGTGGTGCATCTCCCGAGGTATGAGAGTTTGCTCTCTTGCGAGCTGCCCCAACAACCACAGAATCTGGTATTAATTGCTGCGTAATATAAACAGGGTCTGTTGGTGGTGGCTTGTACTTTTTTTCCACCCTTGGAGTTATGGCTCTGCCTTTAACAGGATCCTGAAATATTTGTGTTGAATGTTTTAGCATTCCCGGGAGCATAGGTAAGCTTTGGTATTGGCTATGAGTGGAGGAGAGTGTATTAAATAAAAAGTCATCCTCAATTGGTTCTGAATGCAAGGTGACGTTATGAAACGCAGCTGCCCTTGAGACCACCTGCGTGTAGGATGTACTGTCTTCAGGTGGCGACGGCCTTGTAGGGTAACAGTCTGGGCTGTTATCTGATACAGGAGCATCATAAAGGTCCCATGCATCAGGATCATCTTGACTCATTGCAGTATGAGTCGGGGATTGCATCAGTGGTGGAGTGGCTACCGGTGATGTGTGCATTCATGGTGGTGGAGATGGTGGTGGAGTTGTTTGTCTTGCCACCTTTGCCTGTGGCTGCTTGTCCTTTTCTTGAAAGGCAAGTCTTCTTTTCATCTTAATTGGGGGAAGAGTGCTTATCTTCCCTGTGTCTTTTTGAATGTGGAGCCTTCTTTGAGTGTAGTCTGGCTCAAAAGATTGAAGTTCCTCTCCGAACTTATGTCCTTGCATCTGGGAGGACAATCCCTGTTCCTCTGTGTAGGAACCTGTTTTCGGTTCCGAGGCTGGATGTTTCGGAATCAAAATCTTTTCGGTCGCCTTTTTGGGCTCCGAGGCAACCTTCTTTATTTTCGGCGTCGTGGTGTCTCGGTGCCGAACCATTTCGGTGCCACTGTCTCGGTGCCGAATCTGTTCGGAGCCGCTGTCTCGGGCCCGAGATTGCTGTGTGGCGGTATCTCGACCGGAGTCGGATGACTTGGCCACATGCATGCCCTTTTTCGGTGCCGATGATCGGTCACCTATTTTTCGGGTTAAGACATGGCCTGTTGGCGGTGGCGTCCCCTGGGCTTTTGTTGTCTTCTCGTGAGTTTCATGTTTCGACGTCTTACTCAAGGTTTTCGGCGTTCTTCGGGATCGAGCTCGTCCGAGTCCGATTTATGGATAGAGAAGCTTTCTTCTTCCTCCTCGAAACGCCCTTGTCCTGTCGGCGCCGACGCCATCTGCAGTCTTCTTGCTCTTCGGTCTCTTAATGTCTTCCTCGACCGAAATGCTCGACAGGCTTCACAGGTATCCTCCTTGTGCTCTGGAGACAGACACAAGTTACAGACCAGATGCTGATCTGTATATGGATACTTGTTATGACATTTTGGGCAGAAGCGGAATGGGGTCCGTTCCATCAGCCTTGAAGAAACACGTGGCCGGGCTGACCAGGCCCCGACGGGGGGATCGAAAAAACCCCGAAGGGCCACCGGAGCTCTTCAAAAGTCGGTGTCGATCTGTTATAACTAACCCGATACCGAGCGCAAACAATACCGACGATTTTTCTGAGATTCTAACTAACTTTCCGACCCGAAACACGGAGCGAAAAGGAACACGTCCGAACCCGATGGCGGAAAAAAAACAATCTAAGATGGAGTCGACGCCCATGCGCAATGGAGCCGAAATGGGAGGAGTCCCTCGATCTCGTGACTCGAAAAGACTTCTTCGAAGAAAAACAACTTGTAACACTCCGAGCCCAACACCAGATGGCGGGATGTGCACAGCATGTGTATCTGCAGCTACACATGCCACCGAACATATATATATATATTATAAATATTATAACGTTTGTATGCGACAGCTTAAGTATTAAATACAAAAACTCCCATCACCAGCGCTAATTTGAAAATTCCTCATCCGTGTTTTCCGTGCTGCAGAGTGGGCTGAAGTCAGACTTGTAGTTATGTAGAAGATGATTAGCACTGATGTGTTCTTGGAGTTGCACATAGACTGCTTTTTCTATGATAATGGCGATGAATAGAGGTGAGTGATGGGGCAGTAGTAGGTAAGGACTCAGGGTTTAGTTGAGGTGTCTTTAGGAGTGGGAAGATCTGACCTGTCTTGAGAGCTTCTGTGACGATGCCTACAGCGACGGAGGCTCTGACAATGGTAAGTAGAGGTAAGAGACTACTTCCAGGAGAGAGTTTTGATGAAGGATAACACATCATCTTCATAGGGAGTGGTTTGGAAGGACTCAAGTATGCTACTGAGACCTGGGGCTGATAGTGCTTTGGATGCTGACCAATGCAGTATACTACAGGAAGGCGTGGGTGTAAGAATGTAGGGGGCTTGGTGTTGTTGATGTGCTGTTGGATCTTCTGTATTTTTACCCTAAAAACAAGGTTAACGGCATTGCACTTTTTTGTGGACTCTGGAATAGGCAGGTTTGGCAGGAGCTGATACAGTGCTTCATTGTCTTGAACAGTGTTCTGCTTCTGTTGGTGACTTCACTCATGGTTTTATATTTTTGTAATTATAGTTTTATAATATTTTTCCAATTAGTTATGTTTAATTGTGTTGTGTGTTCTAAGTAAATATTATTTTAATGTAAGTTATGTATGAACAGCAGATTAACGCAGGACTACAGGTCCCAGGCACCATTTCTCCACATCGAGGTTTGTGCAGGAGGGTGGCATAGCCATCTAGAAGAACTATAAAGCAGTGCCCCTCGCTCCACTGGCCAGGACGAACGGCGGATTACAGCGGGACTCCAGGTCCCAGGAATCTTTTCTCCACATCTAGCCATGCTGCACGAGGAGAGGCGCAGCCATCTACAAGTGCTATAAAGCGCTGCCCCTTACCCCACTGTGTGGGAACAACGGCGGATTACAGTGGGACTACAGGTCCCAGGCTTAATTTCTCCACATCAAGCTTTGCTGCTGGCCAGAGTGCAAAGCCATCTACAAGCAATATAAGGTGTTCCCCCTTAAAAAGGGCGGGCCCGTCTTCACCTGTCATCGCCCAATGAAGGCTGGCTTCCCCCTCTTGGCTTTCTCCTTTTTAACATCGTGGGTGATTGTTTCCTTGTTATCAGGTATGGGCAAACGCAAGAAGCCTTCCACCGATCACAGTCCTTCAACACTGATGCTTTTCTTGTTAAAGCTGTTGGTGTTACCTCAGATGAAATAGCCTTGGTGGAACGGTGTCTTTCTGTGGAGCAGACACCTCACCCAACATTGTTCAACTGCCCTACAGTAACAGTGATAACACATCAGCTTCAGTCCTCGCCTAATGTTCTCTTGGACATGAGGGCTCGGCCCTCCATGCCTGAAAATGTAGACACCTGTCCAGCCCATCCCTCAGGCCCCACACCTAAATGCAAAAAGAAAGCTGGTGCAAATATGGCCCCCACTTCGAGTAAAGAGGTCAAGAGTGTGTTAATTTTGCTTCCTTCTCTGACACTTTGCGTTTGACAGCTGGTCTTATTTAGTTTCAACTGTCTGCCTTACTTTTCTTAGGATGGAATCTTCCCTTCCCATACGTCCTGCTCCAGCAACTGGGGCTGTTTCAGTACCATTTGTTCCCCTAGTGCCCCATGCTATGACATGGCCTGTTCACATACCTGCTTCCAAGCCCCAGCACCCTATCCTCCAATGTTCTTCACTGGTTTCAACTGTATCTTCATACTCTCCAGTGCCCCTCCATACCAGTGAGCATAGCATCTTCAAGTCCCCTAGGTGTGGGTTAGATCCTCAGGCTAATCATCCTAGTACTAAGCAGACCAGTACCACGCTTCAGTCCCGTTCTTGCTGCCCTCACTTTAATTTACCACCCAAAGCCTGTCTTCATTTTATGGTCTTGGCTTATGTTCCTTTGTTGTCACCAGGGTCTCCTGAATCTTTTGTTCAACTTAAAAAAAGGGCTGTTATTGGCTGTCTAGGAATTCTGCTTTAATCTGACACAGCATGATAAGATTTTGTTCATCCGGGTGGTGCCCTGGGTAGGAGTATAGGCTAAAAGATTTGAGGGGGATTGTATTGTCATTACCTGCACACTGCTTGCCCTGGATAGCAGCCTATTACCACAGGCTTCGTTTAGGATCACTGGAACTGATAGTATTAAGATCCCAGCTTTGGAGTTGTTTTACAATCCTATACATTTGCCCAATTTGCATCTGGTGCTTTACTCCTGCCTGCCCCTGGTGGCCCTTTTGAGACTTCTGTTCCTATTTTAATCAGTATCTGTCCTTAGCTAACTTGTGCTCTAATTCGTGACTAAACAACACTGAGGTTTTCCTGACCTTAGGTCACAGGAGTCTCAACCTACTACCCTTCTTGGACACGTATTGAAGTTATAAATGATGTGGATTTCTCCACCAAACCTCGGGTCCAGTTGTTAAATATTGCCAAATGGAACATAGCAGGTATTGCTCCTACAATCGTCAATGAACATTATCTGGATCTTGTTAACTATTACGATATTGTTTAATTGCAACGTGGGCTAGGAACACAATTAATCTAGATAGTTTTTCCTGCATTTCCAAGTTGACTCTGCTATACCCCTCTGTAGTGGTTTAGCTCTTTTAGCTGATTTGTCCCACAGGGTCAAGGTTTCCGTAAATATAAAAGGGGTACCTATTTCTCTCTCTTTTTCTGGGATTCAAATGTTTTCGGTTTTTATACAGAATTCTTATGTATTTGTGATTCATTTTTACAATGCGCTATAGGCTGGTTCACGCCCCTGGTAACCTGGATTTGCTTGCCTACATCTTGAATGCCCTTAGAACCACTGGTATCATGTTGAAATTGCTTTCTAATGTATTCCTTTATATGTTATGTAACGTTATGTAATGCTACATTGGCTCGCTCGTGTGATACTTTTGGAAGTTTGCCCCCAGACATTCTTCAGATCTGGGCAATCTTTCTATGGACACCAGAGGTAGTTTACTATTTTACTGTGATTTTGACCTATGTAATATTTGAGATATTAAATGTTCCCAGGTGGAAACAATTACCATTTTATAGGGCATGTTAAAAGAACAGTTATCAATCATTTTTATGCCCAGAAGTCTGAACAATATAGTTAAGGAGGGTGGTGTTGTGGTCCGTGCATTCAGTGATCATTATCTGATCTCAATTTTGTTGGAAATTCCTAAGCATACTCTTTTACCACATCTCAGGCATCACCAGCATCTAAAACTTAATGATTTAAGGCTAAGGTTGAGGTGGAAAGAGGTTGATATTCCTCGCCTTTTTCTACACTTGTGAGCTCTCATGCTAATGTGCTTGATTCTTGTTTATACTTTAGATGTGAATCTTATGAGTTTACTGTTAATGCAATTGTTGACCTGGGAAGTCGCTCAGGGATCTTTTACTTTCCCAATGCATAAAAGTAGGGATTTTCATCCTAGCTGGTTTGATAGATCCTGCAGACAAGCCAATAATATGTTACTTAAGGCCATAAATCCAATCTCAAAAATAAGGAGCCAATTGTAAGCTGTAGAGCAGAATATAAAATTGCTATCAGATCCTGGAATTACTTTCTTAGAGGTTCCACCTGAGATACCCTTGTCTTATCCCTGCATAATCATAACCCTAAGGTTTTCTGGCAAATAGTTAACAAGGATAATTTTTATTCAAGTACTTGGACGTCCTTAGTCGTTAATATCAACGTGGATCAATGGGTTGTGCATTTTAGCACTGTATACACATTCAATTTAACCCAGATGGAGACCTCATTATGGGACCTTAGGACTGCAAATAGGCATTTGCCATGAAATTTGAACTTGAGGAAATTGCTCTTGCTATATCAGGGAGCACCAGAGGAAAAGCGCCGGGGTCAGATGGTGTCTTCCTTGATGTCCACAAGTTGAATGTTGATTTCAGGGCTCCCCTTGTTAGACATGACAGCTCTTGGCGTGGGTTCCCATGTCTTTTTGCTTCCGACCTCCTGTTTTGATCCTGTTCTGAATTTCCTTTTTGATGCCTTTAGGACTCTGCGCACATTACCACTGCTGACCAGTGCTAAAGTGCAAAGTTCTCTGCCTAAATGGCAATGGAGATTGGCTTATCCAGGATTGCCATATTTGATTTACCAGTAAGCCCCTAATATAGTGCACGTGGTGTGCCCAGGGCCTGTAAATCAAATGCTACTAGTGGGCCTGCAGCACTGATTGTGCCACCCACAGGAGTAGCCCTGCAAACTTGTCTCAGGCCTGCCGTTGCAGTGTCTGTGGGCACGGTTTTAAACTGCCATATCAATCTGGCAAGTGCACCCACTTACCAGGTCCAAAACCCTTTTACTACATGTAAGTCACACCTAAGTTAGGCAGGGTGCACTCTATTTAAAAGGTAGGACATGTACTGGTGTGGTTTACATGTCTTGATAGTGAAATACTGCTAAATTCAGTTTTCACTACTGCAAGGACTATATCTCCTATAGAGTATCATGGGGATCGCCTTGAAATGTCCTTTAAGTGTAATAATTTCCCATTGGAAGCAGATACAGATGTAGAGTTTGGGGTCTCTAAATTCACAATTTAAAAATACATATTTTGGTGAAGTTGGTTTTTAAACTGTAAGTTTGAAAATGCCATTTTATGAAAGTGGGCATTTGCTTGCTCAACCATTTTGTGCCTCTGCCTGGCTGTGGAATATATATCTGGGTCAGGGTGACAGTTGGGCTGTTTGTGACCCTAGACTGTCAAACAAATGGAGCTGAGGTGTGCGCTGCATATCCCGATGGGTCTTTCTGGGCTAGAGTGGTGGGAGAAACTGACACATGTACCTGAATAGGGCTGTGCCTATCCTTACACGAAGCAATCTCCAATCCCCTGGAGTGTGTCTGGGGCCAGGGCAGAAGAGGCAGGGCCTTGTGCACTACAAATACTTTTCTTTGAAGTTTGCCTAATTCAAAGACAGAAATGGATAAAAGTTCTGGACCCCTGACCCCACAAAGATAGAATCCTTCTGGACTGAGGACATTCTGCCAGGAATAAGCTCTGGAGGCTGTAGGAGGGACTGCTATTCTGTCCGTTGCTTTGCTGTGCTGGCCTGCTGCTTGATACTTCTGTCCTGGGAGTGAAAGGACTGGACTTTGCTTTCAACATCCTGCTTCCAAAGGTTCTTCAAGGGCTTGGACTGAGCTTGCCTCCTGTTGAAAAGTCTCAGGGACATCAAAGACTTCAGCTACCAGCACCTGGGTTATCTTGCTGAGAGTCTGGACTTGTAAAGTGGTGCAAAATCCAGTTCCTAGGCCCTTGTAAATGAGTTCTGGTGTAACCAACAAGAAACAAGCACATCGACTTCAGAGCGAGATCGGAACCAGCGCCACTGTCCAATATGCGCCGCTGAGTGCACTGGAGCCGTGGTCCTTGCTGAGTGCCATGACCTGCAATACAGGCCCAGTGCAGCCACATGGCCTCCAAAATCCTGCCACAGCGTGAGTCCTGAGTGCCGTCTCACCGACATCTGTGACACTCAACTCTGCCACAGCACCTGTGGCCCTGTGGTGTGATCGCAACACAACAAAGTCGATACCTCACTTCTTGACCCGCTGGATCCATTGACCCCGCCTTGTCGTAAGGAACCAATGCCTTGCCGCTAACGCTGCATCACCTCCCCTGCAACCATGAGGAACCATAGCCTCTCCTCCCTTGTCCAGCAGTAAGGTACAGATGCTTCACCTCCCGGGTAACAGTACGGAACCGAGCAACACCTCACCTTCCTGACTCCATGCCAATGTCTTTGTTTCCTCATCATTTTCCAAGGCAATGTACCTGGGGCCATGCGATTCCATGACCGGCCTGCACTCCCTCGCGAGTGACATCAGCCTGTTGGGAACAACTCCGTCAAGCACTGTGATGGCCCCAGTTGGAGCTATTGCGTTTCTGATCGCTATACTACATCTTTTCGTTAAAAAATGTGTATCTTTACTTGTGAATGTTGGATTTTTGTTGTTGTTGTCTTGTTTCACTCAAATAAATATTGGCTTTCCATTTAAACTGGTGTGAAGTACTTTTGTTGTGTTTTCACTGTGTTGCTGTGTGTGTACAAATACTTTAAACACTGCCTCTGAGATAAGACAAACTGCTTGTGCCACGCTACGAACAGGGTGAGCAGTGGTTATCTTAGCTGTGTGGATTCCTTACCCTGACTAAACTAGAGTGAGTGTCCCTGCTTGGACTGGGTGCAAACCACTACCAACTAGAGACCCCATTTGAACAACCCTTATTACCAACATGCTGAATGCTGTACTGAAGCTCCATCCTCCTGCCACACCACTATTATTGTCCCAGTGTTTAAAAAGGGATATAGGCAGAGGCCTATATCACTCCTTGATTCAATTGTGAAAGTCCTAGGTCATAACATGGTTATTAGAATTCAGTCTTACAGGCATATTTATAATGCCCTAGCGCCACCTTGCGCCACCATAACGTCATTATTTTTTACGTTAATGTGGCCCAACAAGGCCGAAATCCCCACTCTGTATTTACAAGGTGGAGCAATGCATGCATTGCGCCACGCTGTAACCCTTTGTGCTACATTATGCCTGCGCCAGGCATAATGTAGGCAAAGGGGGCATTCCCACATAAGGGGAGATGGAAAAATGGTGTAAGAAAATCGATGAGATTTCCTTGCGTCATTTTATATGGCACTTTTATTGCCAGCTCAAGAGCAGGCGTTAAAAGGGGGTTTCATTATTTTGGCGCTACTCCATCATGAGAATTAACGCAATGGCCCCCTACCCTGCACTATGGTGTGCAATATTTAAAATACAGGGCACACATGATGGCGGTAGGTGGGTGCTAAGAGGCACAGGGATTGGCGCTGCACCCGTCTGCCCCTTAGTGCGGTGAGGCTTGTATTTTGTCTGAAGTCCAATTTGACTGCAGACCTGGCTTAGCGGGCTAACTAACAGTGCATAAATCTTTACATGGTGACCAGTAAGTATATGAATGCCTAAAAAGAGCCCCTTTATCTGCCATTTAAGGACTTGAACTCACCCTTTGTCTGTGTGAATAAAGCTATGCTTTGGTAACTACTTTTTGAAATAGGTATGGACCCTCCCACCATAGTAAAGTCCTTTAAGGTCTTCATCTTGATATCTCTGTTTCAGTAAGATTTGGGAAGGGTGAAGAGTGCACTTGATACTTTAGCCTGAACTGTGGTGTGAGACATGGATGTGTGATGGCTCATATTTTGTTTTTATTTTACATCAACAGACTAAGGCCCTCATTCTGACCTTGGCGGGCGGCGGAGGCCGACCGCCAAAGTCCCGCCGTCAGGTTACCGTTCCGCGGTCGAAAGACCGCGGCGGTAATTCTGACTTTCCCGCTGGGCTGGCGGGCGGTCGCCTTCAGACCGCCAGCCAGCCCAGCGGGAAAGAGGCTTCCACGATGAAGCCGGCTCGGAATCGAGCCGGCGGAGTGGAAGCTGTGCGACGGGTGCAGTTGCACCCGTCGCGTATTTCACTGTCTGCGCAGCAGACAGTGAAATACATTTAGGGGCCCTCTTACGGGGGCCCCTGCAATGCCCATGCCAGTGGCATGGGCACTGCAGGGGCCCCCAGGGGCCCCGCGACCCCCCCTACCGCCATCCGGATCTCGGCGGTCCGACCGCCGGGATCTGGATGGCGGTAGGGGGGGTCGGAATCCCCGCGGTGGTGCAGCAAGCTGCGCCGCCGCGGAGGATTCAATGGGGCCGCGGTACACTGGCGGGACCCCGCCAGTGGTGCCGGTCCGACCGCGGCTTTACCGCCGCGGTCGGAATCCCCATTGGAGCACCGCCGGCCTGTCGGCGGTGCTCCCGCGGTCCTCCGCCCTGGCGGTCAAAGACCGCCAGGGTCAGAATGACCACCTTAGTCCATTCTTGTCTGCACATGGTCAGGATCTGCCCAAGGTAAATGCATCACCGTTACCAACCCTGCAATACGCTGACAATGCCATGCTCATTTCTCGAACTCTAAATGCCTTGAAATTACTTATGGATAAATTTACTGAGTTTATGGACCACCTGAATCTTGATATTATCCCACTGGAAACATATTATGTGGCCTGTGGTTCATTTTCCCATAAAAGTAGGGTCTTAAGTATTAAGGGGTGTGTGTAGAAAGGGATGGTCAGTTTTCATATTTGGGCATTCCATATGAATCTAAGGAAACTTGGTGCCCCTGCGTCGCTATCAGTTGCTCCAAACTTGCTCAGTCCATTGGGGCCTTTTTGTCAAAATTATAAGCAATATGCAGTTAAATCGATTTTGGAGATATTTAAATGCAGCTGTCTCCTTATTGCTTCTTTTGGGGCAGGGTTGTGGGGCCATCATAATACTAAATTTCTCCAGGGAGAGGAAAATCGCTCCTGTGTGAGATTGTTACTTTTTAATTGTTCTACCTGTTTCGTCAATGAGGAACTGGGACTGGGCTATCTGACAGATTCAATCGCCCCGGCCCCTGTGCTTGTTTGGATTTCAATTTTAGTAAATCTGCATGCTTCCCTTAATAAACAAAATATGCTTACCGTGTGATCAGAACAATATGTTTTATCGCCAATTAAGTGGGCAGACCAGATTTGTTTACTGACCCTCACAGCCTGAAACAGTCTGACATTCAGTGGGTTAAGTATCAATTAAACACTGTAATTTCACTGCAACATGATATAGTGGACTTCGTCAGCCTTCTACCAAGGACTATGACCTGATTCAGGCCCCTGGCGGTATTGAACACTATTTGTTTTGGGTGACTAACCCTTGGTAGAGTACCTGTTCTACTAGATTTCATTGTGGTACGGTTCAGTCTTCTTAACTTTCCCCAGGGCCAATATGCTCCTAGCCACCTAAGGTTAAACACAGACAAGACAGAATTACTCATCTTCGGCACCAACCCCTCAGCCTGGAACGACTCCTGGTGGCTCACCTCCCTAGGATCCGCACACACACCCACCACCCACGCTCGCAACCTGGGCGTCATCTTGGTTTCCACACTCAGCATGACTCAGCAGGTCAATGCCATCTCCTCTTCCTGTTACTACACCCTCCGCCTGCTCCGCAGAACCTTCAAGTGGATTGCCATAGAAACCAGGAAGACCGTCACCCATGCCTTGGTCAGTAGCCGTTTGGATTACGGAAACGCCCTATATGCAGGAATAACAAACAAACTTCAGACAAAACTGCAAAGAATCCAGAACGCATCCGCACGCCTCATTCTGGACATCACACGCTGCGTCACCTCATCTCACCTCATCTCAGGGACCTACATTGGCTACCAGTATCGAAGAGGATCACTTTCAAAATCCTCATCCACGCACACAAGGCCCTACACAACACGGGTCCGACCTACCTCAATGACAGACTCACCTTTCACACCCCAACCCGCAACCTTCGCTCCGCCAACCACGCCCTCGTCTACGTTCCTCGCATCCGCCGCACGACCACCGGAGAAAGATCATTCTCCTACCTTGCCGCTAAGACCTGGAACTCCCTCCCACTCTACCTCCTACCCTCTATCTTTCAGGAAACACCTTAAGACCTGGCTTTTCGACCAGTAGCTCCTTCCCTCCCCCCAGCACCTTGAGACCTTCTGGGTGAGTAGTGCGCTTTTCAAATCCCTGATTGATTGATTGATCCTGTATCAATCTTTCCTTGCCCATGCAATGAGTCTTCTCTGTTGCATTTAGATTTTCTAATTTTTTGAAAATGTTATGATCCTTTCAAAAGGTATTTTTTTTTTATAATGCTTTTTAAATCTTAGAATTTTACCCAATGAAACCTGCACTTTATTTCTTGCGTACCCTAAGTCACCCTTTAGTTTGCTGCTCTGTGGAGATCTTCCTGAAATGTGCTGTGGCTCCTTGTACCTTCATGATGTTTTAAGTCTGCCTGGACATGTTTCAAATGATTAAAAAAAAATCTATTTTATCTGCCCTTTTTTTTTACTCCTTTATGATTCTTTAAGCAATGACCGAATAAAGAGAAATATTGATTGACTGATAATGCTAGTTTTGTTTAATAATTTTATCTTATAGTTAGTTTTATTTTTACTTTGGTAACAAATTTAAAGTTATTTTTCTGATTTTATTTGAATGCATTTATTTATATGCGGGTATTGGGTTGGTAGGGGAGCCATGTGTGATGTTTTCCTAATATTATATAGTTCTTCACATGTAGTTTATTTTTCATAAATTCAAATTTGTTACTGGAGTAACTATGTATATTATTTAATTGATAAAGTAATAAATATATATTTATTTTTTTAAAGTAGCAATTGTTTTTACTGTTAACGGCTTATTTAGGAGTAATATGTAAATTAATGTTTTATATAATTATACTTCTAATACATATTTTTTTACTATTTCATAATTAACTATCAGATAATTCGTTATAAGTAATATATTATCTGATAATAATATTAATTATTGTGTACTTTTTTGGTAGGTGTTTGGTTTTTTGGATCGTATGGTGGGAAGCTTTTTAAGTAGATATATATTTAATTTTGTATTTGTTAATTACATTTTAATAATATAATTTTACTGTAAATTTTTATTTTGTAACATCATTTTATTATTTTGTATAATGCAAAATGATCATACATTTCAATCTACTTACTGACATTTATGATCATTATGTATACACAGACACTCCTGCTCGGCTCCTGTCACACCCCCAACATTGCGAAGGTGTAGCATCTTCTCAGGGGGAGCACATCTGCTCAATGACTGCAGCCGCAACGACCTACTATCAGTCTATTAGTTTAGACATTGTCAATGCACTGGATACAACTGATATGGAACCCCTGAATACATGTGTTTTATGTCTGATTCTATAATTGCTTCCTAATATATAATTCTCCAAGATAAACCTGCTTTCAAGAGCTATTTCTGAGATTCATTTTTGTAGACTTCAAAGAAATTATGTTGACTCTAAAACTATAGTAAACTAAAGACAGAGGTCATTGCAGGACATCAATCCACCTAACTGAACTTATTGATTTCTTTGAAAACAAATTTCCTTGTAGACCCTCTTACCTGTTGTATTACCTTCTGGGAAGAGCATCTCTGTCCCATAAGCCCTCCAACAGTCTCAGTCCTCAAATGTGCCCCAATAGTCTTGCACCTTGGTACACTGCCATGACAAATGGGAAAAGGTTGTTTTGTTGAGGAACATATCCGGCTATTGTCCTCTCTCCTTATGTTTTCATTATGTAACATTATGGGTATTTAATGTGCAAGATGTATCTCTGGAGTGTGGGTTCATTGCTCCTTGTTTCTGATTTTGTATATATCAACTATTATGAATGTATGCATTAGTACATGTAGAGTGGAAACCTATTTAGAGAGCACGGAGTGCTGAAGAAGGGTGGAAGCCCTGACTTACTGTTCACGTTCATTTACAATGAAGCAGGGTGTGTATGGGTGATGTTCCCTGTGGCCTTATGTGCCCTCATGGCAGTATTTAACATGGCATCTACATTCTCCATGACCTTAGTAATAATTATCAAAAAAACATTATATGTGGGTCATAATGCTTCTCATGGTGACAATTGGTGAAGGTACAGCAACTGTTTTGTAACTTTCCTAGATGAGCCCTTAAAAGGCCTAAGTGCTTTTGTAATATAAATGGGAAGAGAATTTGCAGACTGACACTTGTCTGGTATCAGGAGTCAATGTGTTTTTTTCTCCCCTGGAATAATGATGATGGGCCACATGCGAAGGCAAAGAAATGTGATGAACTTCGCAAAACACTAAAAAAAAAAAAAGAACAGTTCTCCAACAATGTATAGCCCAATTCAGATACAAGAAAATAACACTACTGGCAAGGTGAGGCCGGCCTAAATGCAAACATTTAGTTTGATTGATATGAAGATGGGAGGAGGTTGATTAAAGATGTAAGTGAGTGGAACTTTGTTAGTCAAATGAAAAAGAAAGAGAGCTCATGAATGTGGCTGTACACACACCATATTCCATGAACTGGCATTCCTTTACTAATCCTTAGAATACTCTCTTAGACATATTATCAGGCGGTTCATTTAGCAGATGGAAATGACCCACTGATGTATCAGATTGACAAAATCACAGTGCCGTTCCTGTATTGTAAAAACATGTCTATCTAAGGAAAACCACTTTTGCATCATTAGGTCTAAACAAGAGTAAACACAAAGGTACTTTTTACCTCTCTTCTACCGACAGCTGTAGGTGTTTGTCGGACACCTCATGTTACCAGCACATTTTCCATAAATACGTACAGTACAGACTAATGATTTTTTGGCCAGCTCCCTTCAGCCATTGACTGTTGCCAATTATTTTAAAAGTTGCCAATCGCTGGAGGGGATGCTCTTAACACCATGGGATTCCAATCAAAGGTTACGTGTGCCTCTAAGTAGTACGCTGTGTGGTACATTCTCCACTGTGCTGCTGCTCAACCACATCAATGTCTCTTTCACCAACCTTCACACCCCTACCCTCGACCCCACCCCTCCAGTGCAGGACACGTTTACTGACCTTGCACCCACCACAGTGCGCTATTCGTGGTGATCTTGATCATATTTTGGCTTTGCTGGTGCCTGCTGAATTGATTCTAAAGCATTGGAAAAGCCAAACTCTTCAAGAACAGCTACCGTACATTATCCCTACACGGTGGCCATCCAGCAATGAGGTTTCACAGACATAAGAAACTCCATTAAAAAACGGCCACTGTGCATTTGTGTGGAATACAGTCAATTCAAATAATATGTGAGGGGCAACCTTTTAAGTTTTGTGAAATAGTATTTAGTAATACTTCTTTTCGTCTTTAAAAAAACACACTCTTTGGCCAGCACGTAGTTGCGATCAATCGCTTCCTCAGGGCAATGCAGCCTGAGGCATATAGTTCACTAAACTACAATATAAAATAAAGTACAAATCAACAGTAATGTACTGATAACACAGGCTTTCTAACAGAGATATACATTCAACGTACTTTGATATCAATCTTTGTTAATAGATGTGTGTAAAAGATTCCAAATCCTGAACATATTATATATACATCGTGTATCAAATGCCACACTCAATGGCAAATTGTTTTATTAAAGAAGAAAATAGGTATTAATAAAGACGTTTTCATAGAACTGGTCAGTTAACTGTGAATGCCTATTGAAGTTTAGAGTGTGTGTGTTTGTGCAAAGTGGCAATCTCGTAATGGAGATTAATATGTTTTTTAATACTCTAGTACAGAAAAGCCGCCGTGCAGACATGCGCTTGTATGGCCGCATCTTGGACGAGAGGAAGGGGCCTGGGAGCAAAGGCATGGACTATTGGCTTTGCAAATGCTTTTTGTTTTTTTAGTGTATGAGAAACATTATATCAGTAGCAACAAAAGCCAAGAATTAGCAAATAGTTACACTTCATCATAAAGCTTTTCAAACAAGGAAGGCTAGCATCTGTCATCATCTGAAATTTCTCTTTGTTTCGCTGGTTTATCCAAACACACAGCAAGCACAGCTACATAAACTTGGGCAAAAAGCCACAAAGGATAGAGGCTTATGCAAACAAAGAACAGGTGTAAGGATTCTTCGGTTCTTACTGATGGCCTCCCATCGAAATTATCAAATTTCTTTTCTGGTTTCTATTAAAATTGATATCTGAATTACTACAATTAATGGCACTTTGTGCAGTTTTGTACCGTCTTTCATAGTCTTGCTAAACGTCAATTCCTAGGTTGAAAAAACAGTGCCTTGCACTAGATGATTATCACTCGGCTAGATTTCAACTACTTCTTGGTGCAGTCAGAGATTGAACATTCTTCCCTAATATTAATGATTAACAGCATTAAAGTAAATACCATTTAAAGTACAATATTCAAGTATCCGACTACCAATGTGGTTCATGGCAGAGTGAGTTACAACATTTATAAAATAGGCAGGAAAGTGTAATCAAGTACGAATGTTCTTAGAAAAGTACATTAGAGAAAGATTGCCCCTGTTTCCCATGATTTAATTTGTAATGCTGTAGCATCTTCCACATCAATCTGTCTATTCGTGCTTTTCCCCTTGGGGTTACCACTGGCTGAAGAAGAAACAAGAGTGGGTAGTAACAACATGCACTGGAAGATGCTGAACTGGAATGGATTCTCTACCAGTACAATGTAACTGGCACCCCAAAACTACCAAGTTCAATGAACCATTATTGCTGGGGGCATAGGGAATAGAGTGGACAATACTCTATCCTTGAAGCACATAAAATCCAAGCTAATGAATACATCATCTAAACGATAATCCCAAAATTCAACGGGTTGCAAGAGAAGAGCCCAGAGAGTTCTACAAATGTTATTCAATATGGCATGTCTACACCGGAGCGAATAGAACTAACAGTAATTGCCACCCCACAGAAAGAGTTTACTGAATTTCTGAACTAGGACCTTCAAGGACAACAACGCTTACAGAGGAAGATTGGAGTCCAAGAGGAAATACTGTCAAATGAACACTTTTTTGACATATGTGTCTCAATCCATGAAAGAGAGTCCTGGATGCGAATCATGCTGTATGAGGGTTGAAGGGAGACACTGGAAATAAGAGCATTAAAAGAAGGCAAAAGATAGGCATGCATACTGAAAACATAATACTTAGCAGGGAGAAAAAGTATTTTTAAAATCTGCAGCTTAAGTATATGGCCACGTTCACATGCATCGATACACCCATGCTGGTTTTTGGAGGTATGTTACAGAGAATACTTGGAGGTTCCCTCGGTTTGACATATGCCAGTCCAACTTAGATTCAGATGGTAGGTATCAGGTGTGACCCGTGAGAAGCCATCATAGAGATTGGAATACCTCTGACATCTAAGAAGAAAGCAGCATAATTTGTGTTATAGGCACTAAATTAAATGCAATCAATGAATAAGCCTCAAAAGTTTTAAGTCAAGGTAACAATAAAAATCAACCCCATTTAATAGATTATCAAAACCCAAGCTCTGCAAACTCTGTTAGCCTGTCTATTGAGCAGAAGAAACTAAAGTCCAGATTTACAAATGTTTGGCATCTAGTTTACGTCAATTTTAACACAGATCCCACACAAAATTCCTTTTGGTATCTACAAAGCAAAGTAAACAGCATATGTGCTGCATTCTCGGTTGCTTGCTGCACTGTAATGTGTCACTTGTTAGAAAATCTGGCCCTAAGTTAATAAACCAACTGCATCTTTTTAAGTACCATCACCAGAGCAAATGAAACTCTACTTACCACAGAAAAAAGAATTCTGAAACCTAAGTTGCCATCAGGTAAAGAAGCTGAAAAATTGGCCAACCAAATGAATTTGCGTGGTTAGGAAACAGAGGACGAAAGAAAAATTGGTTCACGGTGATAGCCTGAAAGACACAGATCAGATGACATTCATCTTATGGCTATGCCTCCTTGAGGCATTTTGCTTAGACACTCTTTTTGCTCCTGCCTATGGAGGACTGGGTTTGTAAAGTAAATGACACATATTCTGGAAGAAACCCCCAATCCACCTTAGATTAGAAAACATCTGTCCACCTTTCTCACGCCTCTCAAAGACCAAGATGTACAGTCCTCTGCACAACAGGGCAATTGAAAAATTGCAGTGCTGTGTAGCCCCAATGGCAGAAAATAATGCAGCCGAGAATTAACAATAGTCCCATGCTGATAACGTTATGAACATCTGTTGGTCTAAATCTGGCTGGTCTCTATGATACAAACCCCCTCACAGTTGTACAAAGGTGACACAGCAGTATCTATCCTAGGGTTAGTATTAGAGGTATACCCTCCAGTACGGTGCACACAACAGCATGGAGGCAACCATGTAAGGTCCTTGCTTTAGGGTACAGCATATTATTTTGGGTAAGTATTTCAGTCAATCACCCACTTGACCCATGCCTGTACCTCCTTTTAAGTGTAATTAGGATTTAGGTGCTTACCCATACCACCATCATAGGTGGATTGGATACATTTGTTCAAAGCGATGTAGGAAGTGTGATGTACCCAAAAGAAAGACAGCACTTTGGGTGTCAGGTCTGCAAACCAGGTCTGAGGGAATACAAAAAGGAAGTTTTGCAAAACTTTTAAAAATCTTGGTACGACCATCCTTTTAAAGACCACCACTCTGCCAAGAATATTGAGGAGAGTAGGGACCACTTACTCAGCTCCCAAATGCTCCATTAATGTGGTGAGTTTGAGACTTCATGTGAGCACAGGGTCCAGGGCACTATGTGTTTCCAGTTACTGGAAGCTTAGTTTGAGGATAGGAAGGAAGGATTGCCAGTCAATCGCCTGTTAATACTCATAAGTGGGACTAGCAGCAATTTCAACCAATCACCTTTTAAGCCAGAGACCTCCTCATAGATTTCTGGAATCCCCCGATTTGGGCTCCACATTGTACCCATATCACTACTGCTCTGCAAACTAGGAACAGGGATGAAAGGGCGGTGATCATCTTCACCTGCACATGGAGGTGGGATTATAGTATTTTTTCAAATGAGATAAGCTGAGAGACAAATCTCTGCGATGGACTACTGTGAACAGAAAGGGACAGTCGAGGGAGTTGTATGCCTTTTCAGAGTCTATGAGCATGCGGACAGCTGGGTCTCTAAACGTATATTACTTTGCCAGCATGATGTGCACTCTATGAATACAGTGGCAGGTGCAGCAATGAGCCATGAAATGAAATTGGTGTGGGAGAACTCGGGAGGGAACAACTTGCAGGAGTTTATTCACCATAAAGGTGAAGTAGATCTTAATTTCTGTGTTTATGAGGGTGATCAGGTGATATGAAGAGCACTGGGGTGGATGCAGCTCAGTTTGTGAATGACCATGATGGTGGCCAAGTCAAGGTCAGGAGGAAACTGGTTGTTCTCTGTGGCTTCCTGTTACATATTCAGGAGATGGGAAGAGAGAGTAGACTTGAACTTGCCAAAGAATTCACGTGGGAACCTGCCCAGACTGTGTGTATTCACTGGCTTCATGTTTACTATGGCTGCCTCAATCGTCTCCAGTGTGATAGTTTGGCCTAGGCTGTCCCTGTCTGTGGTTCTCACGGTCTCAAATGGGAAATCAATATTAAGGGGCCTGGAGCACTCACAAGCAGAACGCTGTTACCAGGCATAGAGATCTATATAGGACATAGAAAAGACAGAGGAAATCTCTGGTGCAGGCCTAGTCTGTTTCCCTTCAGAGTCCTTTACTTCAGGGATCATTCTGGAGGCAACATCTCAACTAGTCAGTAGAGTAATTACCCAGATTTGTTACCGCATTCACATATTCAGTTATGTGAGGCGATCCAGCATTGCTGCACCTCTTCCTGGAAAGATATGCTCAGGAAGGTCCCGCCAGTCGCCAACTGGCACTAACTTCTCTCTTCCTTCTTGGTCAGGTAGTCAAGCTTGAGTGTAAAAATCCTCACGTCCAAAGCATACAGCTACTGTTTTTTTCCTAATCTCTTTTCTACCAGGAGGATTTGGCCTTGCCACATACAGTAGCTTTTCCCACCACCCATGGCATCCCCATAGACTTGTATAAGTCTACATTAAGCTCTATACATAGACAAGGCACCATGCATTCATGTGCTAGATTGGGTGACAACCTACTCCGAAGTTCCAGGCATGCAACATAACTGGGGAGATGTCTGAGATTCCTTAGGACAGGATATTCACTGTTGCTGTTGATAGAACATCTGCGACCAAGAAGAAGTAATCAATTCTAGACATGTTTCCATATACTGCTGAAAGGTGTTTATATTTCACCGCACCCAGGAGCCAAATTCTCCAGACATCGCATAGGCCCAGTGAGTCTACTCATTCGGCTAACATGGAGGTTTTATGTGGTCTCACTGCTTCAGCTCTGGTGGATTCCAGCCCAGGATCAAGCACACCAAGTCTCCGCCTTCAACTGTGAGCCCTTTGGTAGTCCAAGGATCACTCCATGAAAAACCTTGAGAGAGGATTTGGACTGATGTGGGGTGATAAACACACTAATGACATTGCATTGCTTCCCCTCCAGTTGACCTTCGACCACCACCGGGCTCATTCATGGTTACCGAAGGTATTGCACAATGTAGATTTAATGGGCTTTCATATGTCCATTGGGGCACAGCGTAAAACTGAGTGCACATAGTAATATGCTGAGGAGGGCTGGGTCAAATGTTCTAGGGAAATGTAGTAAAGTTCAAAGGGCACATGGTTACGGGATTATGTTTGAGAATGAGTACATCTAGTCTTTTCACTCTTGTACATATGTCATTTTTTCCATTACAGTACCGTAAGTACCAGAAATAAAAGGAAAAAAGAAAACGACCACATAAGATAATTACATCTAACAAGGAAGAACATGAGCAACATTTGAAAAGGTAAAGAAGGGCATGTGGCCTTTCTTCCTAATTTATTTAACTGTTTTTTTTTTAGAAAAGTACAAAGCTGTTTGCAGGTTGAGCCCTTATTTCAACTAACCCGTTATACATAGCGATGCCTATACTCAGATCAGTATACTCACAGGCACGTATGCAGGCAAAACTCCAAATGCCCTTACACGTAGGCTACACACTAAAAGGCACAATTAAAGTGGCACACATTACATATATAATCTGACAACACAAAACGGGTCACAAAACTAGACAATAGGATAGATGGACACCCAATTAATACACCTGCTTCGTGCACACACAGATACGCGAATCTGCAGGTGTCATTGAAAAGAGACCAACAGACATACATACATTCATGCACAACAACCCGCAGATACATATGTCACATACCAGGCGCACCCATGCATATAGTCACAATGTCATGCAACCACCAATGCCTGCCAGCAGGCAAAAGCAGACATGCAGACACCCGTGCAGATAGAACAACAAATATGCACACAGAAACAATACATTCAGGCATCAATACACATAGACAAAGTTACATAATAATGGGTGATGGAATACTCCAGTCTCCAAAACTATACGTAAAAGAATAAAATGAAACAGAGTTGTACTGTGTGTGTTATGCCTGATGTGCACCTATTTGTCATACTCGTTGTTGTGTGCATACAGGTGAATTAAGACATCTGATTAGCTGTTGCCTAAGTCAGCACATTGTAAGAGGACTTGCTGCTGTTAACAGCTAGACCTGGCTTGTTAGACAACAGGATGTTTGATTTTGGAACGTTAGTTTTGTAAGTATGGTCTCAAAAATCCTAGAACACTAAATGCTGCTGCTCTCAAAACCAGGGAAGGTTAAACTTTTACTTATGACACAAACCATTTATTAGTTCCGCACCAATTAATTAAAATATGCTTAGGATCATATATGAGATTACCTGCAGCATTGTTAAAGCAAGTTTTTAGTGAATGTTTTTGCTGCTGCACTTTTGTCGCAAAAGCCATGAAAACGGCATGCATGCAGTGGACAAGATGATTGCTGTTTACCACTTTTGGACGTGAAACTGCCCATAAATGTTAATGAACCAATTTCAATATAAATGAATGTGAATTAACATCTATTAAATTGTGTGCCTCTGCCTACTAAGCATTATAGTCCACAATAATTTATCCTGTGGAAAAATGTATACTTTCACATTAGAGCATTAGGGCAACTGCATGCCTACGAGCTTTCCAGTTTCCTCCGATGAGGCTTCTCACTTATGCCTGCAGGGGTTCCCACACCTGGAATCAATTTGTACATGCGTTGTGTATTTAGGAAAAGAATTGAATCACAGTTTTTTCCCAGAAGTGTGCATAAAGATTTCTCAATAGACTTCAAGAGTCCTAAATAAAAATCGTGCTGAAACTCTTCGAAATGACTTGGGCCAGGGAGTGCGTTGATAATATTTATAAAATGCCCGCAGAGGCTGTAACTGAAAATGCTTGGTCCAAATGATTTCGTTCAAAACAGTATTTCTTCATTCCACTACCACTCCGGAAACTGCATATAGTGATAAACTAAATAAATTCCTGAAGCATTATGCCTGCCCACGTTTCTTCCTCCTCCATTCCATAAACTAGCAATTCCACTTGTCGCATAACAACCTATTTTATCTAGAATAAACTGTGCAACAGGCAAAGTGCAAGCGGTTGTCGGTTTAAGACAACCTCAAAAAGGGAGCATGAAAAGAGAAGAGATTAAATGAGAAAAAAATCTAAATAAATGAGTGATGAAAGCGGTGGAGGGATAGCAGTGTAAACAAGTATTGGCAAAGCCAATAGATTTCCCCTATGCTACACCTATTGGTGTTGTCAATGTATTTCAAAGATGCTGCACGGCAGTGCAACATGGATTAAAGTGAATAAAAACAATACAGTATAGTGCAGTCAGCGCTGGCAGCACCATAGTGCTTTGTTTTTATTCATTGTTAGCCATGTTGCAGAGCAGCCCGCACTGCTATGCAACATCTTTAAAAACATTGATAATGCAAACAGGCCTCACACAGACACAACATATTGGCATTGCTGTGAAATATGCCTAAAAAGAGCGTGGGCGTAGAAGGGGCTAATCAATATGGAGGGGGAAGGTGGGATAGTGACAAAGAGATGGCTGGAGGAATGCAAGGGTGGGAAAGAAAGGATTAAACAAAGGACATGAGAAAAGGGCAGAGGGAGATATTAAACAAACACAGAGGGAGGGTGAGGGTTGATTAGACAATCGACACAGGAAGAGGACGGGTAATCAACCAACATGGGAGAAGGGTGGTTAAGGGGAGACAACTCGCAGCAAGGGGGAGAAAACAGACAGTAGTGGGAGTGGGAAAATGGGCAGCGCGGCGAGGTGAGGGAGAAGGGCTCCAGACACATGCTTTCTGTAAGAGTGCATTTGTTAAAGTAAAAAAAGAGAAGCTGCAGGAGTCTGTGGCCAGTGGAAGGACACAGACAAGAACCTGTACTTGGTCCATGCCCCATAGACGGAGTCCCAGAAGGAAGCCAGAGATGAGAAGAGGTGCTGACGAGTAGGAAGCAAGGAAACGAGAGTGGGGTGCAAGACAACCAGGGGTAATTGAAGGTAAGTATGGGCAACTCTAATCCCCCTTTTAACATTTGTTTTTGTGTACAAAGGATTTTGCAAGAAAAGCATAAAAGCTATGCTGGCAAAACCTAAAAAGGGGGTCTGTGGGAGCTCTGACTTAAAAAAAAAAAACACTAATACATATGGAAAGCTAGGAAAGAAAGGAGGGTGTCACTAATAGAAACAAATTTAAATTTCAACAGAATACTTTAAAAAAATAGACATGTGTATTCTGATTTCCCGATGGTTGTGGTGAAATTGCTTTTTTTCAGTCCAGCCATGGTTCCATGTGACTACATGTTATTTTCCCTAAGCCCATACTAACTTATGATCATTAGACCTGATTCGCAAAGCTTTTTTTCCCGCAAACAAGAGCTTCTTGCTCCTGAAAAGCATCAACTGACAACTTTATGCATTAGTTCTAAATTTATCGTTCGCCAAACACTCCAACAAACTAGTTACCGCTACTATCTTCTGTAGTCTATTCTCACGGACAGCAAAGCTGTACAACACACAGACCACGCTAAAAAATGTGATACATTTTCCAAACTTGCTCTGAAAGATGGAGCCAGCCTCTGAAACGCCTTCTCCACAGGTCTCACATTTCTCCTGACATTTGTGCCTTCAGGCTTCTCCAAAGGTCTCACATTGCTTCCTGCATGTGTGCCTTCCGGCATCGTTTAAAAATGGAACTCTTCACCCGTTTGTGTCAAACACAGTGACCGACGTGTCTCTCCATTCAGCCCATGGCTTCTATACCTGCCTTCAGCTCCCCCCCCCCCAAAAAAAAAACCCTAAACTGTAATCACCTTTTAGCCACGGTTTGAGGTAAATGCCCAAGGCTTTCACTTTTCGGTCGCCAAGTTGTTTGGACACTCTTTCAATGACAGTGAGAAGGGACTGCCAAGTGAAGCCCCTTCACAGAATGACGACCCCAAACCACAGAAGTGTCTGTTAGTGCCCCCCAAACTCCCGTTATTTTGTGAAGAAATATAGGCCTTCTGTATCATAGGGTTTTCCTCATTCTTTGTGTGGAGAAAAGTGTTGACACATTAGGCCCTAGGTTCTTTCTAGAGCACTGAGTGACTGATGCCTGATCGACGAGCAGGACATTGACAAGTGCTTATGCCTTTGCCAAGATTTTTCTGCACATACGCTTTTCTCTCTTTTTATGTCTGCAGCCAAAAGACTCCTCCATCCCACAAGCAGCCTCAGCTCTGTCTGGGTAAAATGGATGAATTAAATGGACGGATCGTTCCAACAGCCTCATTACGAGTTCATAAGGATTCGGCCGGTATCCGGAGATACTGTCCAAATAAGGATTACGAAAACTGCGGTTACTCTGCTACTTAGGAGTATGTCGCTGAAAGCAGCTAGAATCTCCAATTGAAATACTGGGCAAAAGCAAGCATGCATCATGCACAAAATCAGATTACTGCAAGTCATTCTTCTAAATTCCTGTGATAAGGAGTATTTCTGCTCCCCCCCAACCACCCTCGCAAGAGT
The DNA here is from genome assembly GCF_031143425.1 of Pleurodeles waltl. Lineage (NCBI taxonomy): Eukaryota > Metazoa > Chordata > Amphibia > Caudata > Salamandridae > Pleurodeles > Pleurodeles waltl. The sequence continues at coordinate 912,064,415 of NC_090448.1, read as the reverse complement.
TACAACTTTAATTGTAATTTTATTTATGTAGCACTTACTACCCCATATGAGGTATCAAAGCAGTTTTCAGTGAGTAGCACACTAATCCAGAACCCAAAAAGGATTATGAGTTAATTTGAGCGGTGGACATGTTAGTCTGTTTAAATGGCTTGAACTAGGATAATGGAGGGATAGAAGAGGGGATAGTCTGGAAAGTGTAATGTGGGAGATCATAGTAGTAAGATAAGGTTTAGGATGAGTAAAATGAGAGATGGAGCTGGGAAGAGTCTCTAGAAATGGGTTAGCAAGATCATAGTTGCAAAATGAGGTTTGGGATGAGTCAAAGGGAGGATACATGAGGGAAGAATTTAAAAAGGACCGTTTGGGGGATTATAGTAGTAGAATGAGGTTTAGAATGAGTCAGAAAGTGAAGGTAGAGGATATATTGAGAGAGGTATGGGGGAGACAGAATAGTGCACTGGAGAAAGTCAAAGTCTTTTTTCTTTTACACTACGAGTAAATATGTAGATATATAAGTACATATGGAGCGTATACATGAATAGGGAAGATAGTATATCAAGATTTAAAATTGTATTTTATAAACTCAGACTTTCAAGTATTGCTGTACTATAAGTTAGTTTGTGTATTTTCATACTTTTTAAAATGTTTTTAAACTTTTTATTTTCGTAAATTTTTCAATAGCGAAGCACTTGCAGATAAATTAGTTATGATAATATTTACATATTGTGATAGACAAATAAAACAGAGACCCATACTCATCTTAATCAAATAACATATGAAAACTATACCATGACCAAAATACATGTTGCATATAAAATTGAATGTATATATATATATATATATATATATATATATATATTTTACCATAAGCAATATATACATTTGCTAAGCACACCTAAAGAATATCAATATATTTTAAAAACCATCATTTTTATACATATTTGTACAAAGAAATACACATATCTAGATACAAACATTTAACCAAATCAGAAATGTTTATATACACAGGGATATGTTGTACATTAGTGTTAGTAGAGTATGGTGGGTATGTAGGAAAGAGCCAACCCTTGAGTAGTCTCCTGAAGATAAGATAGTTAGCCGTGGATCAGATATTTGGGAGTAATAAATTCCAGAGTTTGGCTGCTTGAATAGAGAAAGATGTACCACCCATTATCTTTTTCTTGTGTGGTGGATCTTATGTTTGCCTCTGACATAGGGAACCCCAGGGGACAGGGGAACAGAGCACAAAACCACCTAACTTGTACTGGGCCACAATGAGTGCAAAGCTATCTCTAAGGAAGACAAGACAAATATAATCTGCCATTGATATTGCTCTTGCGTTAACATGCATCGGGCTGTGGCATGGGGTGAAGGGTTTCTACAACGACCTTCCTAAGATGTACCAGTATTATAAAATAACTTCACTCTACAAGTCATTTAAATAAATGTGCTGCAAGCACAAGTGTAGGAGGATAATACCTACAATGAGGAAGAAGTATTCCACAGTACAACCTTATGATGTGGATATTACCCATTCATATCTAGTTTGAACAAAAAAAGAGATTATTTGCATGACAATTGATAATGGTGTTCATTCTGTTTTTTTAGGCACTCCAAATTTTGACAGGTACATTTTTAACACTGAGGGAGAGACAAATAAAGCATCTTTCCAAGATCATAAATTATTATTAGGCACAGTGGACAACCGGCGGGATGTGAGTCGTGGTCTCCCGGTTCCAAAGTCAGCAACTGAGTTACAAGGCCACACTGGCCATCTCCTGAAACACATGATATTCAGACAGATGAAAGGATGAGTGGGCCCTACCGGCAATCAAAATCAAAACTTTCATCTAGCGGAAGTTCAAATGGAAATTTAGGCAAGACTGAGCCACAATATGCACTGGCCCAGCTGAATTAATGATATGTCTTTCCCCTGGAGTTTTTTCACGGAAGTGCTTTTTTTTTGCTACTCAGGATCGGCAAACCATTTTTTCTTTTTGACGATGCTGAGCAGCACTGGCAAAACCAAAAAGACCTACTGGCTTTGCCAGTGCTTGTTTAGTCAACCCTTGCTTAAAACCTTCTACTGGGAAGTCGATGTGAGGTTTACTCGGTGATCATAGAAGAATTGAACTTTCCTGGCTCCTAAGAAAAAAAACAATTCCTTGAGACTCGTGTCAATTCATTTTTATTGAGTATCTTGCTAGGAAGCACCCTAAAATCACCTGGAATAGATAATAAAGACACACTTTAAAATAAATATTGACGAAGCCAGTAGATCTAGCATCAACTTGCTAATGTATCTTTTGAAATTTGCAGATGTCACTACTACACACCCTGCGCTTAGACAACAGGATCTCAAACTAAACCATCCGGTATCTTGCAACTTTACCTGCTTTTATCTTGCTTAGTATCTTCCACTCGACCCTTCCGCTATCTTCGTTATCCCTAGCTACTCTGAAGCAGCCAGCAAGCTTCGCAGAGTCCCTAATAAATAAGCATAAATACATTCAGAAATCTTTGCATTTTAATTCCTGTAGCTCTTTTCAAATTATTACAACACATTTAAAACATGTTATCTAGTATACTGTGAACACATCAGTGACATGCATCAAAACAGTGCACGATCCAGGCCCTGCCCTGCTAAAGTCATGCGATTCAGAGACCTGTCCAGCTAAAAGGCCATACGTACATTGCCAATTTTAGTTAGATAACAATTATTGCACCTAGATACACCTGGTAGCATTTTGTGATATTCGTCTGGTATTCTATGTCACACAAGTCTGTTAAGGGCCCTATAACAGCACTGGGCATAAGAATCATATGCAGCTATATCTCAGATCAAAACCATTATCACTGGCAATTCATATAGCTTCAAAAAACTAGCAGACATTATTATGCAACACAGTACATAAAATAAAGTTCCCAGGATCTTACCTGAAAAAGTTACATTAGTCAACATATTTCACTACATTCCACTGCCCAAACCGTGTTCTCATGATCCCTAACACCAGGGTATTGTTAGTCATGCCCCTATTTCTACTTCTCACCCCAGCTGTGTGTCAGTCTGAAGTGAGTGAGCGGTTGGGACACGACCAAAAAGGGCCTGTGGGGAGAGGATGGGCTAGATTAAGCCAACTCTTTCTTGGCTTATTGAGGGCGGTCCCCTTCCAGTTCCATCACATATCAGGGGCCTGGAAAGAAGTGGATGGGCAACACACACTGGTCCAAGAGGAACGAAGGAAAGATACATGATCATGTTCTTCTCTTAAGCAGCCAAGATGGAATGGGAAAAGTAGTCCAGATGTTTTCAATATAAATCACTTTGCAAAAAATGCACCTCATTTACATGATAAGTTTTCTTATCTGAATGGTCATGCAAATTTTGACCAGGCATAATACATGGACCAAACTGAGGTTTTATTGGTGCAGGCTGTACAACAGATAAGTTAACTATTGAAAAAGCCTTACTTGTTGCATAGATTAGAAATCTCTAGCAACTGAGCCGTGCCACCCATCAAGTAATAGGCAAAAGGACATAGTGTGCATTGGTGTCCTTGCACAGAAGCTAAACAAAGGAATTGTCAGGATTCTTAAAGTGTTGGTCTTATTATCTGATGCGCTCTGTGCTTAATTTATGAAAAATTAATGCCAGGGCCATGGTTAGGCGGTCACTTCAGCTTGCACCAGCCAATTGCTCATGTCAAGCTCCACCTTTGACAGAACCAACACAACTACTAACCATGAAACCCTGCAAGTGTGACAATTCCGACTAGTCCAGGACCCCAACGTTTGGAATGGCTTGGAAAGCAGGTAGTAGCCATTTTAAGGTAAACTGAATTTTAAACCAACTGTTGTTGTGCTCGTCTGTGTATTAGACAAAGAGCGCCACAATGTGCAGGCTATCATAAGCACCTGGGTTGACAATTAAGTGCAGGTGCTGAGCACCGAAAATCACCTACTCAAATTAAGCACTGGATGTGCTCAGGCCTACACTGTCAGTTATATGGAAAAGACAGCAGTGGTTTCACTGCTGCAGATGTTTGTTGTAAATTGCGGTTGGTCCTTCAGAATGCCCTCGGATAAAGGAAGGCTTGTTTATCACATAGCTAAAGAAATGTTAACCCAGGTATTGGCCGGAAAGAGCAGAACTACTTTTTACAGGTCACCATGTGATGCTTAAACAAATTAATCTGCTCTTATTGGGTGTGCTCCATGCAATCTTCATAGGAATACCAGTTGTCTAGGTCCAAACCATTGTTAGAAGCCTATTTTATATGGGAAATATTAGCAGGAAGAGTTTAAGAAGAGTCACTCCTTCCTTAATAATTAGGCAGGAGGTCTGATATGTTATGGATGTTGACAGTGTACTGGTAAAAAGGAAAATGCTAGCAATAAAGTAGGTTGTCCAATTGACTATGAAAGCCATGCTTGTTATTCTGTTCCTCGGTTATGGAAGTTCCCCATTATAGGGTATTTGTTCCTGGAAGCCACATAGGAATGAGAAGGATTTAATAAGCACTCATATTCACAGTCATCTAGAATATTCCTGGAGGCATTCAACTGATTGGATGGTGAGTGTGGGTGCTTTCAGTCAGAAGAGCCAATAAGCAGAATTCCACAGAGTGGGGCTGTAGAGCGCACAGTAGGAGTTTTGCAAGTGCTAGACATCACTGATGGATATCATTTTGGTGCTTGCTTCCTGCTGCAGAACAGGCTGAGGTTCAGAGACATCCAGAGGGAGAATGTGATGTGAGAGGTAAATAAAATAAACACATTTCAAATGCAATTTGCGAGGTGTGGGGTGTCAAGCTGCATGTAGCCTTCTCTCTAAACTGCTTGCAGCTCCCGAGACTCTGCATGGCACCACATAAAACCAACATAAATAGCTCAGGTAGGTGAACCCAATGCTTCAGAACTTTTCGTAGATTAAGTTATCTGGACCCCATAGTTCATGGTTTTATTATCTTGTGCTGTCAGTGTACAATGACCTTCAGACTGTTTTATTACACCTTTTAGCAAATGGAAGGTCATCTTTCACATTAATGGTACATGACTTTTTATCTTAGCATTGAATGGTGTTTTTGATTTTTTGGCTATGTATTAGTTGTAGCATTAGTACTAAAGAATGTTTATTTAAAAAACTGTTATTTCCATAAAATATACACTACTATACGATACCAATGAGTGTAGCAACAAAAAGACGAAGGGCCTCATTACGAGTCTGGAGGTCTGTCGACTGCCATGGCAGCGGTCCGATCGCAATTGAGTTGGCTGTCAGACAACCATAATATGAGTCATGCTGACTTATGGAGCAAACACAGCCGCCGTCCCGCCGGCTCTGCCAGGCAGCACAGACCACCGCAGTCACGAGGCAGCACAAACAGGCAGCCAGAGCCTGTGTTGCCACCGGACACATTACAAGGTTGCACACTGCCAATGTCACAGTGGTGGGCACAACTGACCGTAAGTACACACACCTACCTGCGTCATTAACCGTAACAGCAGATCATTGTGCCGTCATCCACATCATATGGGGGGTCACGCTACAGGAACAAGGTACATGTCTCATCATGTACACAGTCGAAATCATATGGACACATTCACAGTCACAATACGACCCCTTTGGGCTCACACTGCACTGCAACACTACACAAAAACACACAGCCACACACCTCAGGCACGGAGATAGTAAAGTCTACACAACATGGTCTCACACACCACCAACATCACCTAAACAAATACAACTCATATCCACATTCCTCCCAGGCCATGGACTGTTGTCACATACACCACACATATGTATGGATGTGGCATGGAACACAAACATCACTACCATTAAAGAGCCCTTCAATGGACGCACATATCACCCACATCACAGCACAATGGAAGGACAATGGCATGCACAATAGACAGAGAGACAAATATACAAAGATCACTGTGCTAACAATACCCGCACAACAGGGGTGGGGGCATCAGGAGCACTCAGGGAAGGTGGCTGCACTAGGAGACTTATCACTTTGCACATGCCCATTAAACAACATTTGCACAGGAAATTGCCGCTTTGTTTCACAGGGACAAACAATATTAGACCCAAATGTATTTAGATCCAAATGACATGCCCATCTGCACAAGGTAGTAGTACAAGTCAAGAAAGCACATACAACTCCAACTGCATGAAACATACATCTACAGGAATCCTCTGCAAGGGACTCACAGCTAAATGGACACATGCATAGTCAAATCCATACAAAGGTAGCACAATTGAACACACTCCATGTCTGCACAAACAAAACTCGAGTTGACTCACGTTAGATGAATCACTAACCCTTATCAGGGGACAAGTCTAACACCATACATGCTCACATTGGACAATACAAGATGAAATACTCACCATAGTCCCTCCCTATTAGATAGGTCGCTAGTTAGTTTCCTGTGAGAAGTATGTTAAGGATTTTTAGTATATATGTTTTTATTTTATCTGTATGACTATTGGTCCTTCTACTCAAACTTTTTTATTCCTGTATTTATTATGCACATATTGTTATTTGATCTGTTGTGATTTTTATTGCTTTGATGGTTAAATGTGACCGAATAAAGCGTGTGATGATGAATACTCACCATAACAAACATTACACAAAGCCCTGGCGCCACCATTGTATTTACACCCACATATCCATACAGTCAACATATACCTTTGTCTTGGGGGACACCAGTACTACCCACAAAGTCAGATACTGCAACAACAGTAAGGATAAGCAAGCAGGCTGAAACACACAACTGTAGGCATACAACACAAGTTACTCAGGAACAACACAAAGTTAGAAAAAGAATAGCAGAACAAGTGTATACCCAAAAAAATAACTGTTTGGGTTTATTAACGCAATCAAGTTCAAAGTACAAGGCCACTGGCCAGTTCAATTAAATTCCAACAACAGCACAATGTTGTGCCAAAATGTGACTCCCAACTGCCAGGGAACCTCCACAGGAAGGGGTATCAATGGGGCAGGCAGGCACCTCAGGGATCATCCTTGAGGGGAGAGTTGGATTTGGGAGGGGTGCTCTTCTTCTTGAGAGGGGTGAGTTTCTTCTGGGGGGAGAGGTATGGGTGCTTGCAGGGGGCATGGGAGCCCTTGGAGGTGGAAGTGAGGGGATGGGAGGTGGGTGGGCTTGGGTTTGGGACAGGGGTGGAGGAAACAGGGGAAAGGTCAAGGCCAAACAAAAAACTTTCTTAGGGACGGCCAGTAGAAGGGGTCGGGATTTGGAGGTCAAGAGAGTGGTTGTCTGCTGTGTTGGTGTGGATGTCGTGGGTGCATACATCTGTGAGGTATGCTTGTGTTTGGTGGTTATCTGTTGCGTGGGTGAGTGAATGTGTTTGTGTGTTTTGGGGGTCTAGGAGGTGGAGGTGGAGGTGCTGGGGGATGGAGTGGTGGATGTGTGTGTTTGCTGGGGTGTTGACTGTGGGTATACTGGATGTGGTGGATGTCTGTGTGTCTGTAGTGGTGGTGTCTGCAGGTGTGGTGCTTGTGGTCGATGTCTTCTGGGGTGGTGTCTGCGGGTATGATGGGTGTGGTGGGTGTGCCATTGACAGCTGGCATGGTGCCTGTGGGTATGCTGGATGTTGTGTGTGTGATGCTTGGGTGGTGTGGGTGTCGAGGGAAGTTGTGACTGTCTGTGGGTGGCTGTTGTTTGCTGCCGTCATGGTGTGTATTTTTTGGTGTTTGTGTGTGCTGCTCTTGTGTGTTGATGTGGATGCATGCAGATCTGGCTGTGTGCTTTGGCAGGTAGGGGAAGGGGGGATTTGGAGAGGGAGGAGGGAGGTGGAGGAGGGACAGAAGGTCAAGGGTGACTGACTGCCATCAGTGTGGAGGCCAGAGCCTGAAAAGATCTCTGTAGGCCAGACATTGCACCATGAATGCCTTCCAGGAATGGATTGGTCTGTTGCAGCTGAGTTGCCAATCCCTGGATGGCATTCACAATAGCTGTCTGATCCACTGAGGTACTTCTCAGGAGGTCAATAGCCTTCTCATTGAGGGCAGCAGGGGTAGCAGGGGCTGGGGTGGAGGTGCCTGCTGCAGAGGAGACGCCCACTCTCTTGGGTGAGCGGGCACAGCCTACTTGGTGGGGAGCAACAGGGAAGGCACTGATAGAACGGGGGTAGCGGACAAGGTGATGCACCGATGAGTCTGCCACCATTAGAGAATGTCTAGTGGAGGAAGAATCCATTGATTATGTTGATGTTGCACTCTCCCCCTATGGAACTCCCCTCACCTCCAGGCCATTGGATCCCTCTGTGTCAGTGGTTTCATGACCCGAGGTCCCGTGGCCAGATGCTTCCCCACTCGGCTGTGCCCCACCTCCTTCGCTTGCTGGTGCTGGTGCTGGTGCTGCAAATACAAAGAGAAATACGGTCATCACATGTCCATGATTACACATGATCACACTTGAACAACAGCTGTGATTAGCATACAGTATCAGGATGTCAAGTAGGCCCCAACACCAAACTCCACCTAAGTGGCCTATACATGTGCCATACCATATGCATGCATGCCATGTGAACTGTCAATAGTTGCCGACAGGAAAATCACGATCACAGACAACTACATTTGCATGGCAGAAGTTGTGCAATCATAATGACCATACAACCATTAGGAGACACCATCAGCCTCCAAGCTTTGCCCCATGGAGCAAACCACATTCACTTGTTAGCATACAATAGTATGCCAATGCAAAGTGCATTTCCACAGATCACACACAAGGTCATGCACACATCTATTTGTCACATGCAATGACAACTGATGAGCCAAAATCATGAAATGTTGATGACAATAGTACAATATCTTGGAGAAGGTGACATAGAAATACCCATGTAACAACTGAAACATATCAACGATGTACACTTCACCAACTGACATTTTTCCCAATAGCATCATGAAGATGGTATTGATGTTGCTCAGATAAATGACACGTGGCATGGAAATGGATACTGTAGACATGTGCCATATGTCACTGAGAGATGCCTCCAAAATTTGCAACACTATGAATCAGCAAGCCCCAGGATAATCACCACTTATGTCTGGCACCCCTTACTATGACATACTCAGAGTCCATCAGCAGAAGCCATTAGTCTCTTGAATGTTGGAGAGGCCCTACGATTTGCAAGTACTTGTTGAAGGCCCTTAACATATTGCCCAATTGGAAGCTACATCACTCTCCACATTTTGGCAATGCAAACCCACATGTCTGTCTGGGGATGAATGCCTGTACCAAATACATGTGATTACTACATAACTGAAAGTCAGGACACTCACCTTACCCATTACACATGCGCAGTGCACTTTTCCACCTGATGCCACATCAAGGGCAGAGATATACACATTGTGGCTCTTAACTCTAGGCCCACCTGTCATGTCCCTCATTGATACTGCACTTGTACATGCCAAATGTCATTCTATGACGGGTGAGAGTATGTGCCAGCCAATAAACAATGGTGACACACTCCTATATGTGGCATAACATGAAATACTGCCCCACTGTAAATGTCCTATTCCTCAAACTGTGTGCCATGTGCATATATGCCAGGGAACACAGACATCATCCCATCAACAAAGGTAGACCATGCATGAAACTGCAGCTCACAAATGTTTACTGCAGAGAAAGAGACATATGCTGACAGGTAGGCACAAGGAATGGTGGCAACAGTAACTACACATTCATCATGTCAATGGACATTACCCACTTACCAAGGGAAATTAGTGATCTATAGCTACATCCAAAGAACAATATAAGTCCTGTCACATGTATGCTGGACACCTGCACATTACAGACCGCAGTGAGGCACCAGCAGCCATCATATGCTGAAGACAACTAGCTTCTGGGTGGAAGATGCCTACATACACCTTTACCCAGAAACACTGCAGAGGACAGTTGTCCATCACGTACTTACCTTTGGCCTGGAACATTTAGGAGTAGTGGTCTGTTGCATACACATTACACACACTATAACAACAAACAGTACTTGATTAATCAATGTACACAGCCATATATTGTACCTGCAGAGCGAGGGGTTTGTGGATTCCACCCAGTTGTGTCCCAGGTCCCTGGGACAATAGGCAAGGCACATCAGTATACAACACATGACGTGGCTACACAAACAATCACTCATCCACTGTGCGACACGTGGCTCATCCCTAGCCGTCAGGGGGAGCTGTCAGAACATAAATCACTTGGCAATGGGACAGGCAGGAAGATGCCCTGTACTCATCCCCTTGTGGCTGCTCTGCAAATGCCCATCAAGCACGGGACAGGACACTGCCAGAATGAAGGCTATTAGGGTGGTCATGGTCCAACGGGCACTCCGCCCACTTTGGAAGGACAGCCTCAGCTGGGCCTTGGCTAACTTCCGGGCCCAGCATCTCAGGTTCTCCCACCTTTTTCTGCTGTGGGTGCTCCGCTGGCTGTGCCCCCCCCCCAAGGTCACACCTTCTTGATGATGGCTCTCCATACTCCCTTCTTTTAATGGGCGTTGCCCTGCATGGATGCAAAAGACAAATCAAAAGATCATGTTTAAAAGTCTCATCACAAATGGTTGAATCACATACGTCAGTAACATCAAGCTAGAACGTTCCTATGTGCCAATACTCCCCAAGTGTGACACATATAAGCCAATAAGTACAGGGCAATGACTACAGACATACATTTCCCAATCTGCAGCCCAACCCACCACCCTGCTCAGGCCTTACAATGACTAAGCAAGCTTACTGACATCATGTGGGACATGCTCTAGAAAGCTGACTGAGATGTGAGCCACTATGAGACACGCCACACCTCTGTGGCTTCTGAAAGGTAAACTCCTTAGGCATTAATGGACCAACACACTTGCACTGTGAGAATGACTCTCTGCATACAGTCCCTACAGGCTACTGCCAGAGTACAAACTCAAACATCAGACATGGGTAACAAAGAAGGGACTGCCATGGTGGGCACAGAAAGTGTCTACCCTGTCCTTGTGTGGACATATGGCCTAACAAATGAAGACTCATGCCACTTCATGGGGTGGGGTTCAGAGATGGCAAACAAAGACATGCACCGTCCAGTTTCTCCTATGTGACTAAGCTACTGAGTCACATATCATGGCCTCTCAGGAATCAAGATTGTCTGCACTGTGGGAATGTCATTTATGCAATAAGCCTGCACAGAGCAAACATGACCTATGTGAAGGTGACAACAGGGTCGTGGGAGAAAGGGACCTGTCATGAGTCAAAGACACACATTGACAATGATGCTAAATGCACATGTGGAATAGATCAGTAACTCTCCTCTGGACCCATTTCTAATCTAATCAAAGGAATGAGGCATTCTGGGCAGGATATTACACCAAAGCCTCATATTGCCCACATGACAATATTTTACTGGGGCACAGGGAGTGGGCATAGTACCACAGTTGTTTAGCCACAGTGACTCCACCCAGCCTAGACTAGGACCCATACTGGGAGATACATGTGAAAGCCCCTGGTCCTTGCAGGCTGAGCAGGCAGAATCTACATGACACTACATTCTCATCACTTCCATGTATGACAGTACATCATGCAGCCAACAGCAAACTTGCTTGTGGTGTGTGTGGCAACCTGAAGGGCAGAAAGAGGCATGGCATGCCTTCCAAACAACAGTCTAGCCAGGGCATATGTGTGAAAAAATCTCTGTGTCAACATACACATTGCTCACATTACTTACAACTGACTCATGTAACATGCATCCTCAGCTTATGCTGGCATGCACATACATGGTGTCTGATATATACAACAATCTTGACGAAATAGATGACAGTGGATGGCATTAATGCCTCCTCACCTAGTTATGTGCATCCAACACAAAGAGGATCTAGGATCCCAAAAACCCACACAACACAATGTGAATGAACTCAGCATATGGCACTGTACCCAATACCTGCACATTGACTCTCCCAGTGATGCCACACTGACTGCACCTACAGACGTAGACTGCACCTACAGACACATGATTGAGTAGTAAACCTGGCACACATGGCATATTCTAGCCTGTGAGGAGGGAAAGGATGGTTAAGCACAGAGAAAACTATGCACGTCTGAATCGGCAAACAATAGTAGACTTATAACATCAATTGGAGCCAGATCTGAAGCCAGCTATTAGTTACCCCACCGGCATACCACCATTGTACAAGTAATGTCATTATTGCACTTCCTAGCCACAGGGTCCTTCCAGCATACAGTGGCCCTGTCAGCTTGTATGTTCCAACCTATAGAGTCTGGTTTTGAAGAATGATCTCTCACCAATGTTGAAACACCTAGACAGCTACATCCAGTTTTCCTGACGTGAGGATTTAGCCCATGTGAAGACTGACTTTTATGGATTTGCATGCTGCCCACATGTGGTGAGGGCTATTGAAGGCACACATGTTGGCTTGGCCCCACCGCATGCAAATGAACAAGCATACCGCAACAGAAAGAACCTCCATTCCATCAATGTGCAAGGTGTATGTTTGACAGATCTATACATTTCTCAGGACTGTGCCCGTTATATGGGTTCAGTCCATGATTCATTCATTATGCAGAACAGCACTATCCTCCAGCAGAAGTCACAACTGTACCCAGAGAGGGCCTCGCTGGTTGGTAAGTCACATCTGTCGTGTTTGTCTGTGTGCAATGTCTGGTGCCACAATTCTGATAGGAGTGTCTCAATGTTGCACATATGTCGCATTCCTTAACTCGGGACTCTGCATATGCAAACCGTCCTTGGTTGTTGACACCAATAAGGAATCCAACCACGCCATGGGTAGTCAGCTTCAATGACACCCATGGGAGAACATGGTGTGTAGTGGTGCAGGCTTCTGGGCTCTTGAAGGCCAGATTTAGGTATCTGGACTAGGCTGGTGGAACCCTCCTCTACTCACCCGGAAAAGTGTGTCAGACCACTGTGGCATGCTGTATGCTCCACAACTTTGCCCTGTGGAGGAATATCCTGTACATCCCACTGTAGGGGCAGCCTGCAGTGCCACCGGGTGAGCCTCTTGAAATGCAAAGTGAGGATGACAGTGGTGACGAGGAAGGAGCTGATTTACGGGAAGATCTCATCAATAGCTACGTTTCTTGAGCGTAAGTCTGTCATGTGATGTAAGCACTGTGACTATACAAAGAACTGTAGTTGTTAGAATGTGTGGAGTAGAGTGTTTTGGCAAAAACTGAAGAGCTAATACTCTGCATTATTCAGCCAAAGGGCGCTTGAAGAGTTAGCCTTTGACGGATCCCTACCTTGATAGCTAAATTGTTTGTGTCAGTTTAATTGCAATGTAATTTGCTTTCCAGATGCTTGCCATATGAATTGTGTAATAGGAATGTTTCAAACCTATACTTCTTGTTTTACCTGTGTACAGGTACCTTCACCATGACATCCTCATGTGGGCATTTCAGAGTTGTGACATTGGCAGGTATCTGATGCTGTTCTGACATAGGAAGTGAACATGGGTTGTTCCAGGTAATGTAGGTCACATATTTGGGGTGTATGAAACCTGTGCCAAGGCAGCTTCAACAGTGTTTGGGTGGAAAGTAGGAAGTGTGCATTGTACTTGTTTATTGTGTTGTTTTGGGCCGACTGCATCATGTGTGTGATCATGTGGCCATGAAATATGATGCCATTAAGTGCAAGCAAGGAATTCACCCTTCACATAGGCTGAATGCTCTTCTTGTATGACCTTTATGTAGCTGTAGATGTGTTTCATCATTGCAGACCACAGTGCCTGTGCCACAACACTGACGTATGTTTGTGTCACACTACCAGATGCAAAATCATTTCATTATGATGGACCTGTGCTCAGGGACTGTTATACTGCCCTCTATCGGTACCTTGGTTTATGTGATGTTGGATTACTTTGGTTTGGTATGTGATAAGGCACACGCTGGAAACACCATTCCTATTCTACAGGACTATGTCTGACAAGGCCCTTCCTTCCGTGGTCTTGGGGGGATGTACCTTGGTATATGTAGCTTGACACAATATGAGTCAGCCATTCATCGCTCTGACCGTCCAGACATATGGACAGCCTGTGTGCTGTACAGTGAAATAAAATGTTTTGTGTGACCAGACACTTGCAGCAATGTGTTTGTGTGTGCTTAGCAGCACACTGTACCTGTAACATATTTGCTTCACGTAGTTTTACATCTCTACATAGAAAATGTCGAACTAAAGTAAGCAGACAATGAATTTGTGATAGGTGGCTTTATTGAAAATATGTGCTTTAAAAATGAATTGGGGTTTGGTTGAAAATAACAGTGAAGGGTTTAGACATAGAGGATGAAATCACTGGAGTAGATGTCACAGCTGTAAGTCCAGCATCCAGTGTACTCCTCCCATAGGAAATAAAAGGTGGTTGGAGAACAGTCAACAGAGTAAATATGTGGCACACAAAAGAGGTTCTTTAGGAAGAGGTCACTTACTGCCAGTGGTGAGTGCCTTACCATCTGCACCTCCTGGAGTCTTTGCTGGATGTACCCATTTGCTTGGTGGTGAGGGGCCTGCTGCTACAGAGGCAAGAGTGCACGGGGTAGGTTCTTCCCCTGACAGGGCCTGCCTTCCAGTGATGGCACCAATGAAGGGCCAGGTGTTGCTTTGCCAAAGGAAGGGGTAGATTGTTGTGGAAGATCTCTAATAAGGGTGGTGTTAATGTCCCTCAATACCCCTGTTAGGGAGGCCATGTTGGTATTGTGGGCCTCCCACTGTTCACGCATATACCTATAGATGTCCCTCTGCAGCTGCTTGATCTCCCAGAGTTCTGCAAGTACCACACCCATCATGCCTTGGGACTCCGGAAAGACCCCCAAAACGTGGCTGATGGTGTCTTGGCCACGAGCATCCCCAGTGGCCTCACCCCGCTGGCCCACAGCATCCCTCCCACACACTCTTCCCCCACTGCCCTGTGCCCTTGCCACAGGGTGCCCCCTACCACTGGTTCCAGGACCATCATTGTCCAAGGTGTGTTGCTGCAACTCAGGATCCTGGACTGGGGGGGGGGGGGAGTGGGCACAAGATGATAGTTGTCCTAGGGACCCAGGTTGGAGAGCGAATGGCTGCCTGTGATGTGGAGGCAACCAGGCTGTGAGGTGTTGATGTGACCACATTGAGACTCATAGTTGGGCTCTGACCAGGTTGTCCAGATGGGCCTGAACCGTCCTCCTCTACCAGACGTCCAGGAGTGTCTTCTTCACTGAGGGCTCCATCCATAGGGGCAGTGGCAGTCTCTTCTGTGGGCTCTGTGTGGCCAGTGGTAGCTCGACCTTTTGATGTGAAATATACAATGTTACTGGTTGTATTGTGACATCTTCCTCCAAAGGTTTACAGTGACATTTTGCAAAGCCCTTGTACATAGTTGATTTACAGGTTATTCTATTGTGACAGGTACCCATGCTATTGGTTGTATTGACCTGACATTTGTGAAGCATGCATGTTCCATTAAAGTCAAGCAGCAGCTGAATTGTGCAAGTTATTAGCACTTGGGATGATGGGCTGAGAATTACATCTTGCCACCAGTGCAGGCAAAACAGTGGTTCAGTAGGATGTGGCTTTGACCATTTTCAGGACTAGTTGATTGTCACGCAGAGAGACCCAGGAGTTTGTTGTATATGTGATTGGAGTCATCGTGTGGTTAATGCAGTGTGAATGTGTCTGCTGCCAGTACCATTCTGGTGATGCATCTTGAAGCCTTTGAGACCATTGTTTTGCACACTGGGTAAGCTGTCCTTCCTGTCCTCAATAGTTTCATCTCGGGTTAGCTGTTCAAGAAGGAGCTAGGTAGCCAGACACATCTCTGAGTTGAGCAAGATCTGAATCTTGGTCCCTCCCAGGTGAGTAAACTTCAGTTGAGAGTTAGCAGGCAAGGGTTTTTGGACAAGTGACCACTGTTCTGCTGTTTCGAGTCACTTGAACAGTGCCTCCTGGGAGTTGCAGTCAGGTCACTCTCACTACTTCCCAACACTGGGAGTAGGTATCCTTCCAGGTGAGTAAACTTTAATTGAGAGTTCACTAATAAATGCATTGTGACAAGTGGACACTGGGTTGGTGATTGTAGTTAGTGAAAAACGGCCCATTGGGTTTTGCAGTCATGTCACTCCCTCCACTTCCCAAAACCTGACAATTGGAAACCTCCTAGGTGACTAAACGTCATTTGAGAGTTCACTAACATAGGCATTGTGAGAAGTGGACACTGGGCTGGTGATTGCAGTTAGCAAAACAGGGCCCATTGGGCTTTGCAATCATGTCCCTCCCTCCGCTTCCCAACACTTGACAATTGGTAACCTCCCAGGTGAGTAAACTTAATTTGAGAGATCATTAACAGATGCATTGAGGCAAGTGTACACTAGGCTGGTGTTTGGAGTTACAGGAACAGGCCCTCCTGGAAGTTGCAGTCAACTAACTCCCTGTACTACACGCACTATACCAATGTTATCCTCCCAGGTGAGTGCACGTCAATAGAGAGTTGAGACACAGGGGTCTTTGGAGAGGAGAACATTGTGCTGGTGGTTGGAGTTACAGACTCTGGTCTTGCTGGGAGTTGCAGTCATGTCACTCTATCTAGTACACACACTAAACAAGGGTTATCCTCCGAGGTGAGTACACTACAATTGGGAGTTAATAAACAAGGGTATTTGGTGAAGAGGACACAGGGCTGGCTGAGTGGAGTGGGAGTAACAGTGCCTTCTGGCCTTGGCAGTCATATCAGCTCCTGTACTACACACACTATCATATGTTATCCTCCCAGGTGAGTAAACTACAGTTGGATATTTGGTGAATAGGTAACAGGGCTGGCTGAGTGGAGTGATAGTAACAAGGCCTCCTGGCATTGGCAGTCATGTCAGTCCCTGTCCTACATGTACTATTCATAAGTTACCCTCCAAGGTGAGTACACTACAATTGGGAGTAAACAAACAAGGGTATTTGGTGAAGAGAACACAGGGCTGGCTGAATAAAGTGATAGTAACAGTGCCTCCTGGCCTTGGCAGTCATATCAGTCCCTGTACTACAGAAACTATTCTTATGTTATCCTTCCAGGGAAGTACAAGGGATTTGGAGAAGGTGACACTGTGCTGGTGGTTTGAGTGACAGTAACAGTGCCTGCTGGGAGTTGTAGTCATGTCAGTCCCTGTGTTACACACATTTGACAAATGTTTTTCTTCCAGGTGGGTACACTTCAATTGGGAGGTAACAACCTTGGGTATTTGGTGAAGGAAACGCTGGTCTGATGTTTGGAGTTATAGAACAATGAATGCTGGGAATTGTAGTCATGTAACTCCCTGTAATACACACACTATACACAGATGTTATCCCCCCAGGTGAGCCTACTTCAATTGTGAGATGCCAGATAGGGGTCTTGGACAGGTGGATACTGGGCTGGTGAGTGGAGTGGCAGTGAAGGTGGCAAAAGGTGAGCAGTGAGCATGCATGACATTTGGGTGACATTTTTTGTGTTGTGACTTACCAGACTCCATTCCCCCAGGTATTCCTGTTAAGCCCTCGGGTTGCAGGATGGCCAAGACTTTCTTCTCAAGGGATAGAGTAGTGAGGGGGGAGTGGGAGGGCTACCGTCGGTCTTCTTGGCCTGCGGCTGGTGCCTGGAGACTAGGTAATGGACCCTGACCCTGAGGCATTCCACCTCTTCCTGATGTCCTCCTTTTGTGCATGGTGGATTTTTTTTTTTACAATTTAGTAGTGTGACCGGGACTTACTAAAGGGGGGTAGAGAAAAAGGGTGTGACTGGATAAAAGTGTGTGCTGGGTGTGAAAAGAGATGGTGGGAAAAAAAGTGGTGCCTGAATATCTGTTCTGTGTACAAAGGTCACTTTGGCTATAGTGTTTTGCGTTGGAAATGCAAAGGATTGTGGTGTATGAGGGATGTATTTTATAGTGTCCTTTGCAGGTGTCTCCAGTGTGGCAATGTGTGTCAGCTGTGTTGTTTTCAGATTCATACAATGTGCCGTAGTGTATTCTTTTGGTGACCACAAACTGACGTTGTTCGGACCACCATTGGCTGACCGCCATGGGTGCCACCACTGCGACTTTGGGCTTGCAATACAGTCAGTGGTCGGTCGCTGTCCTTTCAGGGGTGGAGCTTGGACTGCCTATTTCCAGGGCCTCCCGTCGCTGCAGGTCTGACATTTTTGATTGGCATATGGTGGTCCTGTCTGTGTAACTCGTAATAGAGTGGTCTGTAAGATTGCCAACATGGCAGTCTTTTTGCGACCGCCAACATGGTGGTCTGGCGGTCTGACCGCAAAACTCATAATGAGGCCCTTATCCATGATTTAAAATAATAAGAATGTGTAATAGCTGGTAATCATGTTGTTTTAAATTTCAGTCTCAATGCCTTGAAGGTACGCTCTAGATATTAAGTCCCATTTTAATTTGGCAGCTTCTTGCGTAAAGTTTTTTATATGTACCGAATATTTTGTGGTTTTGGTTGTATGCACCCAGTGTTCTGAGGATTCTTACGCCGTAATTTTTTTTAAAGACGCGCTTATTGTTTAAATATTTTCTCTTTGTATTTTAACCCATAAATTTTATGAATTCTGTTTATATTTGACTTTTATGGCATAAAATTTGCTGAATCAAGTATTTTGATGATGATGGTGTAATGTGCTATAAAGTGCACATGTATCAGTCACATAACAGTGTTACTGATACAATCAACATATGAGTCATGAAAACAACATCCTTTCAGAGCTATAAGTTACACGCCTGAGAAATAAACATAAATGAGCAGTACAGAGCTCTGTTGTTTTCAGTGGTTCTGTAATGAGCGACAAGGGCGCAGCTTAGTTAGCACATTTGGGGGCACTGATTCTCAACTAAATACAAAAGCAGTGGGCTGGTTAATCAAGGTCCAGGATGGACCGTTCCCATAAGGAGCATGGTCGGTCCTGATATGCAACAGGGGAAGCTCCAGGACTGATTTACAGTTTGGCAGACAGATACTCCATTGCAGTGGTGATGTAGTATCCTGTCCGCTAAAGACAATGTCTGCCTGCCTGACGCATGTTTTACACCAACAGAGTAAAATTTACTCTATCAGTGGAAAACTTTCTCCAGTAGCTTGAAGCATTAGGTGCCTTCGGGGTGTTTGAACAAAATAATTAATTTTTAATATTGTGATACCTAAATATTCTGTGAAGAATATCGTCAGTACAAAAATACAGTGTCACAGAATATTGCTGTCAAGAATATAGTTTTTAAAGATAAGTAATATCAATAGTATGTTTTATTTAATATTGTTTACTTTAATATAGTTGTAAAAACATTTTTAATATTTTAATACAAGTTATTTAAAATATTTATTGTAGATTTTAGTATAGTTATTATAATTAATAATTCTCTAAAATGTAGTTTGTAATTTAAAATGTTTATCTTTTTTAAATTAGTAAATATAATGTAGTAGTGGGTTGTTGGGCTTGCAGAGGAAAATGGTGGGAATTACATTAAATCATAATTAATTTAGTTTAATTGTTATTTAATTTTATATTGTAAATTAAATATGGTATTGATTAATATGTACATTGTTTTATTCTTTATTAGTTATTATGTGTATGTAAGATTCATTTTTTATTTTATTGTCCACTTCGATTTACATTTTTTTAAATTATTTAAAAAAAAATCTTTTTATTGTTTTTCAAAAAACAGGGTTCGACTGTTGTGTACACTAGAGCATAGAGGGTACATACATAAGAATCCATCACATTGTGCATAAGACCAAAGAGTATGCATTCAAAACCGTCATGGCGCTTTTACGGCCACTACACCACTGAGGAAAAACGTCTTTCCTGCCCGTAGTTCCCGTTCTTTAAGCTCTCCTGAGGGTCCCCCTTAACTCCCACACCTCGAGCTGTTGCCCAGTCTCCCCATACCGTCTCCCATTTCCTGGGGCAGCCACCGTCTTTGTATATAGCTTTCTCAGTTCTCTGACACCAATCTCCAGGTTGCGCTGCCAATCTGATAGTCAGGGGTGGCTGTGCCGCCCCATGATCTTGCAATATTACCTTTGGCTACCCCAATGCCAGTCTTAGCCAAATTTCTCTATATCTGGGCCGTGTGTTCTCCTGAGATTCCCAGGATAAGCCTTTAGGGTCCAAAGGAATTTCTAGTACAGTGGTACGGGACATCTCTCTGACTAAACTGGCCCAGTAGTCCCATATCAAGGGGCATTCCCAGAGTATGTGTATGAATGTGCCATCTTCATTGCAGCCCCTCAAGCATAGTGGGTTCCCCGCCCTACCAATTTTATGTAGCAATGGACAAGAGTAATAAGATCTATGGAGGATTTTTAGCTGGACCAGTCGGAACCTGCTCCTGATGGCTATGTCTCTGGGACTGCTGATGGCCTCACCCTCACTCATCCTCTTCTGGGTGTCCGAGGTCGGCCTCCCTAAATTTACTCAGTAGGTCTGGGGAATTGTTGATTAATTTCCTATAAATCACTGAAATTCCTTTTTTGTGGAGTGGTTCTAGTAAGACCCTATCCTCCAGTTCGGAGGCATCCGGCAATTGATCTCCTTCCCGGATAAGTCTCCTCAAAGCGTGCCACAGCTGCAAATAATGATAATATTCAGTGGTAGCCAAAGTGTATTGCTCCTTAAGCATCTTAAAACTGATAAATGTCTGTCCTCTCCACAGATCTACCAGGTGTTCTATGCCTATCATCCCATATCCGAAATCCCTGCAAACCTTGCACGTCTGCCAGTTCATCACTATGCCATAGCGGGGAGAAGTCGGTGAGTTTGCCCGCCCACCCCAAGTATTTGGTTGCATCTTTCCAAGCTCGCATTACAAACCTTGTGTGGTACTGCAGGGTTCGCTCACGTCTGGCGCTGTGTAGTAAGTCCTTGGGTCCACCACTCCCCATCATGTGCCTATCCAGCCTGTACGCCGGATCCTGCTGGTCCACAAACACCCATTCGGTGACTATGAGAAGGAGGGACGCCCAGTAGTATTTCTGAATGTCCGGAACTGCCATTACTCTTTTATAAACTCCCCTCTGCAGTTTGGCCAGGGCAATCCTGGGTGCGTTCCGGCCCCACAGTAGCCTGCGTACCTCTGAGTCTATCATACTAAAAACTTCTCATGGAATATTTTAAGGTGTGTTCTGCATGACATATCAGAATCGCGGCAGGCTCATCATTTTATAGAGAGCCAATCTGCCCATCAGAATCAGTGGGAGGCCATGCCAGTGGGTGACATCCCCCTTGAGTTTTTCCCCGCTAGGTAGCTAAGTTCCTTCTCAGGAAGTCCCGGGGGCTCCTAGTCACATATATCCCCAGGTAGCGGAAGCCTTCTGTGACCACCAAGGCCCCGGGGAGGTGAGGTCTCTCCCCCAAAAGGAGAAACACCACCGACTTCAACCAGTTTATGGTATATCCGGAGTGGTCTCCAAAAATATTAAATATTTACATGAGCCTCCTGATCGCAAGGGAGGGCCTCGATATATAAAGGAGAATATCATCAGCGTATAAATATATACGCTCTTCCCATCCACCTAACCAAAGGATCCTGGGGGATCTATGCCACCAGTGGTTCTAGTGCCAGGACAAAGAGCAGGGAAGACAGGGGACAACCCTGACAGGTGCCCCTCCATACCCTGAACTACCGCGACACCACTGTTGACCTTCACATTCGCCATGGGGGAAGCATGTACTAATTTGACCCATGCACAGAACTGCGGCCCAACACCCAGTCTCACCAGAACTGTAAACATGTAGTTCCACTCCAAGGATTCGAACGCAACTTGGCATCCAATGCCATCAGGGCCGCTGGGAGTCGGCCATCAAGTGTAGCACCCCATACAGGCACTGGGGTTTAGCTGCATACTCCTGTCTGGCATAAACCCGGACTGGTCAGGGTGCAACAGAGATTCCCTGAACATTTTTTTGTTAATGATGTCATTTTTAGTAGAGGGTTATTTGGGTTGCAGAAGAAAAGGATGAGAAGTTAAGTAAATTAGAATATATATATATATATTTTATTTTTTTTAAAGTAAGAATTAATCATCAAATCCAATGCATATTGCAAAGAAGGGAAAACAAAAAAAGAGAAACAAGAATGCTGACAAGAGGAAAAACCCAGGAGAAAAAATAAAATACAGTTACTCATACACAGGTAAGTGGCATAGGAGGGGAAACATTTTCAAAATGAATAGTGCTAGGACTCAAGCCCAAAAGAATAGACGCCGTAGCTACATTATGTAGGGTGTTGAAATCATGCAGACCGCACCAACAATTGTAAATTAGCCAATACATCCAAACAACCCAATTAAATCTTGCCCAAATTACCTCAAATTTCCTAACAGAACAAACACCCCTTGTGGTGAATCTCTTTAGTTCCTATTAGGACTCATTTTAGCTTAGCCTTTTGGCTTGCAGGCCTGTGCCCCAACACCTAGTGACTTTTAACCTACTTAGCATGCTCTGTTTTATTTAATTTATCTTATTATTTCTTCTAAGATGGCTGCCATTGTTTATATTTTATAAAGATGATTTGATTTGCATTATCAATGCTACTCCGAGAAGGTGTAATTATCAGCTTCATAGTCAGTGATGTACATAGGTGTTGTTATTATGTCCCTTTCTCTCTTAAGTGTGATAGGAACATAATGTACACTTGTTAGGGATTTTTATATAATTGCAACCACAAGTTTGCCTCCTTATCAGTTGTTTGGAAGCATACTTGGGGGAGGTAACCTACATGATCTGTAAAAATATATCTCACACGGGCAAGGTCATTAGGGGGGTTCCTTCCAGATGCCATCTATGCTGCACGTCACCTTTCTGAGGAACTCAGCCTTTTTGTCACCCCGGAGTCTGACCTAGAGACCTCTTTCCAAGGTAATGAGGGTTGGGGGTGCTTCTCATGGACATGGACATGGTACTGGCAGATTGTGTTTATAATACCTAGCTCTCACTAGGGTAGAGACTAGGGGCCAGATGTAGGAAAGTTGGGAATTGCGACTTGCAATTTGCGAGTCAGAGCGACTCGCAAATTGCAAGTCGCAATTCCCAATGCAGTACGGTGTCTCAGACACCGACTGCAACTCGCTATGGAGTCGCAATGACCCACCTCATGAATATTCATGAGGTGGGTCGCAAATTGCGGCCCCATAGCGAGTATGGGCACTCGCTAACATGGAGGCCTGCTGACATCAGCAGACCTCCATGTTCGCGACCTGCTTTTGAATAAAGCAGTTTTTTTTTTTTTGAAGTGTAGTCCGTTTTTCTGACAGGAAAACGAGCTGCACTGCAAAAAAAAACGAAACCTTTTGTTTCGGTATTTTTTCAGGGCAGGGAGTGGTCCTTTGGACCACTCCCTGCCCTGAAAAAATATTTTGGGGTCCAGTCACAAACTGGAAGGGGTCCCATGGGGACCCCTTCCAATTTGCGAGTGGGTTACCATCCACTTGAAGTGGATGGTAACTGCGAGTCCATTTGCGACCTCGTACGCGGTCGCAAATGGAATTGCATCCCACAACGACTCGCAAATAGGAAGGGAACACCCCTTCCTATTTGCGAGTCGGAAATGCATATTGCGAGTCGGTAACGACTCGCAATATGCATTTCTGCATGCCAAACCCACGTTTGCGACTCGCAAACGGCGATTTTCGCCGTTTGCGACTCGCAAACGGGTTGCTACATCTGGCCCTTGGTTCTCTTTGCTAAGAATTTTATAGCTAATGTTTATTGTAAGACGGTGGGGTTTTTTATATTCTCCACTCTCATCTTCACGCTTCTGCTTCTTTTGCCTTTTATTAGCCTAATCATTGCTGCACATGCATTTTATCGTAGATTGCGGTCTTTTAAAAAAATATATTGAAAACTCTCCTGCATCTTTCATTGCCTATGTGTGTATGAGACTTGTTGCTAAGAAGAGAAAAGGATAACTTCTGTTCCACCACGACTTCCCTGAGAGGTTTTATCTAGAGTCCATGCGTAAGGCTGCCAGAAATCACCTTTGCTTTCTGAGTTTTGGTGAGGTACTGCTTGTGAGACGGGAGGGTTGGGCCGACAGTTGCGACTTGTTGTAGGAGTGACTCAGTCGAGTACAAACAAAAGTCAAACTCCATCCTATAACCTAACATTACCTCCACCGGCATGAGCAGGATCTCATATTCAAGAACTGTCCTAATCACATTAAACACATAAGTTGCCGAGTGTAATGAAAAGAAGCCAAAGGATGCCGGCTGCAAGCTGATACTTGAGCTGGGATGCAGTTAACTTCCCTAGGCAGCTTTAGAGCAGTCAAAGAGTGGTTACGGGGGCATTAGGAGTAGCTGAACTCCGTGGCAGAATCTGCCCGCTATCTTCCTACAAGCTTCTCCTAAATTATAAATAAGTTTATATTATTGACAACTAATTTTAATTGTTAATTATGTAATTTAATATTAATTATGTAAATTTGTTTTAATTGGTGTTTTGTTTACATTTTATTTTTGAAATGTTACATTATATGTATTTTTAAAAAAATTGTAAGTATATTATATTTTAGTAGTGATTTGTTGATGTGTAGGGGATAGGGTAGGAAGTTAATGAAGTTATAATTTAGTGTAAATAACATTTGATTAACTGATTATTTTTTATGGTGGGTATATTAAGTACTTTTTTAACATTATTTATTTTTTAATGTTTTTAATTATAATCTTTGAATACATTGTATTTTAAAGTTACTTGTTTTAGTTTATTTAAGGTCACAACATTGTTGTTGGAATTATTATGTAATTGATATTTTTCGGATGTTTACAGTCTAAGGTTTGTTTTTAGGTAAGTAAATTTCATTTAAATTATTTTGCTTGTTTTTATTGTAAGTTAATTAACTTTTCATTGGACTAGATTATGTAAAATAATTGGGGGGTTTTATAATATGATGTTATTTTTCTGATACTAGGTATTTACAAGTTTTGTAAAAAATAATTAGGAGGTGGAATGGTATTTGGACTCCCTCCAAAGTACAGCACTTTTCATACTGTTGCTCATACTGGAGTTGGAATAGTTAATTTAATCATTCCGAAGTCCAATGCTCATCATACTGCTTATTGGGATAAAATGGGAATTGTAAATGAAGCCCTTGCAAAGTACATAGTTTAATTATTATTTGTTAAACAGTGCTTATAGTAATTATGTTATATATTGGTATTTAACATTATATGCTTTTATTTTTCAAATATGTTGTTTGGTTTTTCAATATATATTTTTTTTACATTGAGAGCCTCATTACAAGGCCGGGGGTCACAAGACCGGCAGCCTCGCTGTGGCGGTGAGACCACCACGGCTGTGCTGGTCCAACCAAATTGTAGCACAGAATGAAAGATGGTTACAAGAGGCTGACCTTGCGGCACATCTGATGGCTGGCACATTTGATGGCCAGCTTGCACTTCATCTGCAGTAATGGAGCAGGTTTTAGGAACCTAGTGTGTCTTTCAAAAGATCGTGTTCCGGACAAATTAATCGTTTGGCATTCAAACATTCTGAAAGCTCAGACTCCGCAAAAGCCCCTCTTATACTTTAGCAAAAAAAAACTTCAGAGGGTGAATAGTGTCCTCTTCTCCTACAAAAATATCTGTAATATAAGCAGATTAAACATAATTACATTTCATCATTTAAGAATGCTTGCTAGTTGAGCCATCCAGCTATCTTCTCCATTAAAACAGAGGCACAAATAGTTAAGCTCTTTAGTAGCCTATTATTAATTTTTAAGTCGGGGCTCCATAACATTGTCAAAGAATTTCAATAGTACACATGCCAACAGGCAATGCTTAATTCTTTCATCAAGGCTTGAAGCATCCAATGACTTTTCATCGGTGCCTACAGTGTAAGCCAGTGGTATTTCCTGGTAATAACGTTATAAACTCTCCAAACAAACCTGTTGCACATCAAATAAAGACGGCCACTGAGTAAATAATGAGTGTGAGGAAGAGCACGTTATTCTCCGTCTTATCCTCGCAATCTCATCATACAGAATGCCTTAACTTTCTTAGTTACATCTATAACAGAACCCCATGTTCTATGAAGGAGGCAAAAAGAACCTTAAAGGAAGGCAAGTGAAGGGAAGGGAACCAGTACCAATACCTGATAAATAAACATGTATACACAAACCTCATTATGTGAAAACCATATCGTGCATTACCAATATATATCATCTTCTTTCCTTGAACTATTTGACGAAAGTTACACTTTTAATCATTAAATAAAATCTTTCTCGAGCGACATTGGTTCTGGGAGCATTGCGTACCCTACCAGCCACTGTATCATCCTCAGAGACTCCGGTTTGACCTGGGACATCAATGGAACCCATAGACATTGAACTGTTTCCCTCTGTTGACATGTTGATCACATCAGAGGTGAGTTCACTCATGTACCCATCACTATAATCGTCAATGATTTAATTCCCATGATGAAATTACATCATATGTGTACTAGTTTGCATTAAATAGTCCACATCATTACTTCTGCATTTGGGCTAACCTTCTAAAACTCCAATACCTACCATCATGAGTCAAAACAATGCCTTTGTTAATGAGTTCAACTGGCTCTGAAAACGTACTTTTCATTTTGCTAACATGTATACCCAACTGAATATTCACACAATCACTCCCAGAAATTCTTTTAGGGGTAGTTTTATGTGCCTGGTCATATCTTATCTTTGTTCCTCGTTATTTGTTTCCAATATTTCTTCTCACTGGGTGTATATCACACTGATACATAGTGCGACCAACCAAGAATTTTGATTCAAACCACCATGGACAAATTTAAAGATGTAGTTTGCCTCTCCTTTGTTAACAGAAATGGAGAAATGCTGGTAACTGAGTGCAGAGTATTCTGGTATGACAACAATCTTTCAAGCACTTTCAAAACTAAAGAGATTTCCTGCAAGTGCCAAATGCACACTCTCCTTCAGGTAAAAGCTGAATTGCTCAATCAGCCTGTTACACTGGGGATCATAAAGTGCTGTTTCATTTTGTTCAGTACTATGTGTGTATGTGTAACAACTGTGTCATTTCTACAGATGAAAACTATACACCATTATCAGTTACCAATTGTTCTGGAAACCCTTCCCTGCTAAATCCCTCCATGAGACATTCAAGTTATACACTTGTTGTTACTTTTTCCACAAAAGTCACTTCTTTCCATTTAGAATGCTAACCAATTAGAACAATCACACATTTCAGATTGTAGGGGAAGTTTGTGAAAGTAACTACAATATGTAAACCCATTTTCTGCCAAGCAACTTTCTCATGATTTGCATAGGAGGCACATTGGCTTTACAATTTTTATTTGATGCTATACAAACTTCCCCATGTTGGATCAAATGTTCTGCCTCTGTATCCATCCATTATTAGCCACCAATAGCTACTTCATATAAGTTTCTTCAATGCGGACATTCCCATATGCCCATTGTGGCAGAACTTAAACAACTTATCGTGAAGTTCAACTGGGAGAACACACATCATTTCGAAATAAAAAAACTCTCCAATGATCAATAATTGATGCACAAATTGTGCAAAGGAATTGATAGAGCCTGCCTGATTTTTACACTTTGGCTAATCTTCATTAATGTATTTTTAACAAGGTTTACCTTGTTATCTATGCCATATTCTGTGGTCCATTGGATTTCATTGAGGTCATCTTAATTCACCACATCACTTATGCTTGCTATCACATCAAAGTCTCCATTGTCCCATTCATCATCATTATCTTCTTAAAGACAAGGAAATCTAGAAAGGCAATCTGCTGTTTTCTTTCAGTACCCTGGTACACAAATAATGTTAAAATATGTTTTCTTAAAGTTTAGAATTCAACCTTGCTATACGAGCAGTGGAATTCCTTATTTGCCGTCCCAGTGACAGAACTGAAATCAAAGGTTTATGGCCTGTTTGAATGGTAACCGACTGGCCCATTTAAGTGTCTGAAATAACTAGTGGCCCGCACACACAGGCTAATAGTTCCCTCTCTATCACAGAATATTTACGTACGCCACCACCCACTCGGAACAATCTGACTTCTGTGAAAACATTGACCCCAGTCCATAGGTGCTGGCATCCACCGAAATTCCGCAATTATTCATTTTCTTCCACTGACAAAAGGTTGAAGAGCAGGTGCAATTGCAATTTGTGACTTAATAAAAACATATGCACATTTTTGTTCAGGTCCCTACTCTAATGCACACCCTTTACGCAAAATTCTTTACAAATGTAGTGTAATATTCACATAATACAATGAAATGACATCAATTTCTCTCTGTTGTTAGGTGAAGGTGCTTTTCTAATAGCATCCACAAGATTTTCCTTTAAAATCACTCCTTTAGCAGATATAGTATGATCCAGATATTCAATCTGGCTCTCAATTAGTTTACATTTTTCTGGGCTTAAAACAAGACCTTTGTCAGGCAATCTTTGACATACTTATCTTAAAGCTGCATGTTGATCATTTTTGTTCCTAGAGAAAACCAAGATATCATCCTGAAAACACCTCACCTCACTTTCCGTATCTTTAAACAAATGAAACAATTCCCTTTGGAATACAAAGAGGCAGATGTTAATCCAAAGGGCATCCCTGTGAATTGATCTACATCACAGGGTCTTGTGAAAGCTGTCAATGGTCTCGACACTCTTGATAGATCTATTTGGTGATATACGCTTTGAAAATCAAGTGTTCAAAAAAAGAAGCACCATCCAACATTGCTACTGGGTCATTTATTTTGGGAGGCAGATACCTATCCATGACAATGTTGCTATTTATGGGCTCTCAGAACAACAGAAAGCCAGAGACATCTATGTGATTTTTAGGTAGCATCAAGGGAGATATCCACTTCAATGACTCTATTTATTCAATAACATCATTCTTTATCATCTGTTTTAGTAGTGCTTGCAACTCCTTTCTTACACTAAATGCTAATCCTCTCACTTTCTCTCTGGTTTGCACTGCACCTATCTTAACTTTATTTTATATTCTAATCCTTTAAGTTTACCCATTTTTTGTTGAAAATGTCAGGAAATGCCAAAATAATTTGTTCATTTGCATCAGCTTCTTTAATGACCAAAACAAGATCCTTAGCACTTTGGTCAGGTTTTATATTCAGTTTCTTTTCATACTTCCAACCACAAAACATTAGCATTATTCTGTGCCTCATAAATCTTTATAAGAGCTGTTCCTCCCTTCAATTTAGTAACAGCCATGAAATGTCCTAAGAACTTGATTTACTGCCCATCAAAGGTAACAAACCACTTGAATGTCAGGAGGCAACAACTGTGCAACTAAGATGTCTATCGAGGTTAGCCTTGGAAATAATTGCGAACGGAGACCCAGAATTGGCCATCACAGTCAGTTCCCTATTAAGTACAAGTAGGTGACACATCTGTGGAATCACAACATCCATCCCTTTCACTTCCATTTTCCACATGTTCCATCAACACTATGGCCCTCATTATGTCCCTGGATGACGGCGGTATTTTGGAGAAAAGGTACTACCAACAGACTGGCGGTACCTTTACCCAAAATATGACTTTGGCGGTTTGGTGCAAGCCAAACCGCCAATGTACCACTATGTCCACCAGGGCGGTAACACCAGCTGGGTTGGAGATTCAGGCTCCAGCCAGGCCACCGTCACTGTCCCACCCACGGGATTATGACCCCGCCTACCGCCATGGTTTTCGTGGCAATCTTACTGACACTAAAACCACAGTGGTAGGCACTATCAGTGCCAGGGAATTCCTTCCCTGACACTGATAGGGGTCTCCCCTCCCTCCTCCCCCTCCCCAGAGACATCCCCCACCCTCTTCTTCCCCCTCCAGACCCCCGACATACACACACATTCACGCTCCAACATACACACGCATACACACACTCATACCCACATTCACCCACGCATACATTCATTCACACACACATCAACACACACTGACATACATTCTACCACACAACATACAAGCACACTCACACTCACACCCATTCATGCACATGCATTCCACACGCCACACACCCGCATGCACGCACACAATCACATACACAACCCCCCCACACACACACACACAACATCCCCCTCACCTATCGGAGCACCCAACTTACCTGCTTGCAGTGGGTCCTCCGGCAGGAGACGGGATGCGGCGCTGCTGCCAGCAGCAGCGTCCACCAGCAGAACACCGCCAGGCGGTCTACTTGCGTGGCGCTGCTGCTGGCAGCAGCTCCACCTTACTGCCGCCCGCCACCATGACCGTAGCCGGAATTCCACCATCCTTCTGGCGGAATTCCAGCTACGATCATAATATGGCGGACGGTATGCAGCAGCGGCGGTGTTTTGGCGTCCGTAACTGCGGCGGTAGGCGGTCATTACCGCCAATGTCTTAATGAGGGCCTATGTTGCTTCTTACTAAGGCATCCATCTCTATATTTTCACCTACATTTCTTTAAAATTCTGCCACCTGGTCAATGCCGGCATTCCCTTGTTTCTTAGTATTTCTGCACAAGTTTACAAAATTACTTTTTCTTTTGTAGGTGTTACATTCCCTGTTGATGGCAAGGCAATTTTTGACCATGCAAGATGTGATGGGTCTCCACATCTGTAATACATTGTTTTGCTCTCCTTGCACCCACTTTTAGGCATATCAAATTTGCCATGTTTGCTATTAACATTACATACTCTTTCACCCAACTCACTAATTGTTCTATGGATATGGTAGAGGTAATCATCTCATCTAGCTGATTATGAATAATTTCTTTTGTATTGTTACCAAAGTTGCATGTATTTGACAAACACCTTAATGCAAGGAGAAATTTGTCAAAAGTCTCACCATCCCTTATTCTTCTTATACAAATAATACATTTCTAAGTTGTGCTAATGGTGGATTTAAAGTGGTTTCCAACTTTTGTAAAGCTTCATCACATTCATCTTCCTCTACAAGTGCTTTAATTTTGGGCTGAGATCTGAATATTTCCAACCCTCTGAACTTAGTGAATGAAATAATATGCATTATTTTCTTTCTACAGGTATTTTATTGCCTTCAGTTGCCTTTTAAATATGTGTACAATTCCTCTTTCTAACTTTTCAAAGGAGCGAGTGGTTCTCCCTTTGACTGTAAACATTTAATCTGAGGATCTAGCTCTATTTTTATTTGTTCCTATTTAATAAGTGACTGAATTGTGTGACTGTAGTAGTAATATAACGTTATATTCAAATTGTTTGTTATACAACTGTTTACTTCCTAATATGTTTGCTATTTATCATTGTATTTCACTTTGCATTATTCTACTGAATCTTATGTTATTGTCTACATTTCCACAAAAAGCACTGTTCTATATTTATTTCATGCTATATTATTGGTCTTTGTTATATATAATTTATTTTTTCAAATGGCTCCTGAGTACTTCTGGAATGCACATTGTAACGTAGTTCAATGGAAATTTAAAATGGCAGCTCTTTTTTCAGAATGAGCCTTGTACCACTGTAAACTTTTTCTTGATGTAATGTACTACTTCCCTCAGGATCACTCCCGGGTAGGCATACCTCAGATTTGTTGCTTCAAGCTCCAGCTGAGGAGCTGCTGGTGCTGCCATGGAAAGAAGGGGTCGCTTGCCAACGATGCAAGAAGATTGGTGCCTCATGTTATGCAGGCTTGTTAAATATTTTCTATCACTGATTCTTGCTGGTAAATCTGTTGCAATTTCTCGCCTCCTCTTCGCCAATTTTATTTCAATAAAGATGACTGCTGGGTAAATAAGGAGTGGGAGGAAGAGCACTTTATTCTCTGTCTTATTCCCACAATCTCCTCATACAGAATGCTCAACCCATCTTTCTGTAATCCACAAAAGACTGCTTCAGAGGTTCTGTCTGCATTATAAAACGACTCCTGTATGTCAGAGAGGGCCAGAAAAAAGCTTACTTTTCTACATCTTACTATAGTTCATAGCAAACACAGAGAATTGTAGGCCTTGTTCCACTGTTACAATAGAGAGTACAACATTGACTTAACAGTTTGTGATGCAAATGCCTCCCTCCAAGTGGGCCTTTAATAGTGTTGCTAGGATTTTGCCGAACAAATCCCAACCGAATCCAGCAGGGAAATCAGATGACAGTTCCAGTGAAGCATGTAATGCGCCTGTAATGTAATGCTCGTATCTCACATGCAATAAAGTCCATAGGGACCTTGAGTTTTTCCACCTGTATAGAGAGCTAGGGCCACCCTCACTTCTACCAGGGTAATTGAGTTTAGTTGGTTAGTTCACTAGGCTATAACTTCCTCCCCTACCTTTCCCAACCCAGCCATATAATGAAGCAAAATGACTGAAACACTTCTTTAATACATTCATCACTGGGTAGCTGGTGTAATCTCTCTTTCACTTGCCTAATAGATGCTGATATTCAACCCAATCTATAACTATAATTGCATTCTGGCATTTTGCCCAGTTAGCAATCATGAATAGTTTCACCCTGAAATTTTCTTTCATTCACTGTCTTACATCTTGGCATGCTGGTGGAGAGTGAAAATATCTTTCCATTGCCTCTCGTTTAGCCATTTCGATTTGTTGCCTTTTAGTTGATCTACGCTCTTTCTAGTACCACCAAATACACTTGGGCCCATATTTATACTTTTTTAGCGCGGCATTTGCGGTATTTTTTGACGCAAAAGCAGAGCAAGCTTACAAAATATGATGCAAATGCGGAGCTAAAAAAGTATAATTATGGGCCTTGGTTCTTCTAACTTCTGTGTATGTTCTCAGTAACCCTAGGAGGGCTGAAAAAATAGCAACATATTCCACAGTGTTTGAATAATTTTTCCCGTTTCATCCTAATATCATGAGATATGGTGGCATTTTCTCAAAAATCATCAGATATGTTTTGTGAATACTCCCCAAAACCAATTTTATTCTTCTCCTGACATTAGTAACCATCAACTCACCAGAGCCCAATGATGATAACCTAACAGTTGTAGATGAGTTAGTCACCGTCCTCAATGACAATGAAGAAAGAAACCATATAGTCAATTGTAGTTTCCTTCTTCCCAGTTGGTGACCCAGATGCCCCTGAAATTAGGTTAAATGTGAAAACCTACAAAAATAACCCATTCAAATCCTAGATTAGTGTAGCCCTAACAATATGTTTACAGCCTTGAAAGCTGCCATTAGCATGAACCCAAGAAAAGGTGGTTGTGATTTGCAAAGGGTTTTGTTCTGGCTAACGAAAACTTAAAACTATCCTTCCAGCCTTAAGACAGCCATGAGGCAATTCTAATACATTTAAAAGTTTTAATTCTGCCTTTTCTGACTAAGGAAAACATTAGTATATAAGGTCTCAGTTACCTAGTTTAGGCGAAGTAAAAATGTCTTACAACCATCCCTGTTTCCCATCAGAGTGCATCCTCCAGGCTAAAGCCAGTACAGTGGGGATGGGGTTGAGAGAGAAAACGGGGCATGACAGTAAGAAAGGATTACAGAAGGTTAGAGGCCACAGGCTGCGGAGAAATATAGGTCCTAAAATCAGAACACAATGAGTACAAATCAGGGGATGACTGAGAGAATGTAATATAATTTAAAAAACAGGGCTACCCTTTATTTTGAAGGTGAACACGGGTGTTTGGTTCTATAAATAAATGTTTATCTGGAAATTAATTTGATTAGAAAACGTCCAGATGGTATTTAAACAATGTATAATTTTAAAGTCAGCTACTGTAACTAAACTGATCATTAAGAAAGAAAGGTATACAAAAGACTGTGGAGTGATCATTTATATTATCCTTTCACAGTGTAATGTTGCAGCACGCTGTTTAGATGCCCCTGCTGTGCGATGCACAATACTAAGCATAAAGAACTGTACATATAGGCAAGTGGTGAGGTGAAAGTTTTGTGCAAAAAAATACGTTTGTTTTTTCTGATCCCTAATAATATAACTTTGCATTAGTTCATCTGAAGCAGACAGGGAACTTGAAACTCTGCCTTTTTAAAAATCTTGGGAAACTAATGTTGCGTCAAAAGTGTGAACTTAGTAAGTTAGCAAGTGCAAAAAGTGATAATTATTTAACAACAATGTTCGTGAGTGTGAAAAAACTGTTATCTTATTCACTGCTATCCACATGTTTAATAAAGAATCCCACAGTTCTGTCATTTTTTTCTAGATTTGGAAGGACTCTCACAACCCCAAAGAGGCTCAGAGACATGTTTCCACAGAGTAACATAAGAATTTGTTTAAAAATCTCATCCAAGTTAGCTTTGCTCATATTCCTAATTTTACCAGACATTGACACAAAATATTTGTTTTTTGTGGGCAGGCTACGTAATTTGTGTTATGTTGTTTGGGAACTAGTCATCCGTTTTAGAGACGTTCCATTAGCATAGCAAGATTTTCCATAAACATTTCAGCCAGTTCAAAAGATTACCCGTATAAAAAGGGCATTCTTCTCTGGGCCTTGAGTTACAAGGATTAGAATACTAGTTATTTGCCTAATTTTGGTCACAGGCTTACAAACGCCTCAAAATAGATTTCAATAATAAATACAATATTTAACTTAAGGAGATGTTTCGATTGCAGTTGCTGCCCCCCTCTGCCTACTCCCATGGCCATCCTATGGAGCCGAAGCCTATGCCCTCACACACAGGGGGGCTCCAGCACCCTGGGAATGCCTACTGTCTGCTGATGTTGCTGAGCAGGGGGGGGGGCCTGCAATGCCCACAACATGGTCGTTGGCAGTGCAGGGGCCCCCAGCATTGCCTTTCTGCCAGCCTTTTTACGGCAGAGACTACGCCACGAAAAGGCTGGCGGAATGGGCACTCATGATCAGGCTGTGGCTGACCACGACTCTGATTGCCGCCACTCCATCGTGAACCATGTTCCTGGCGGTGGCAGGAGTCCCCTGACGGTCTGACTACCAGGGTCGTAATATGGCGGTCAAACCACCAGAGTCTGACCACCACTGAGAGTCTGGCGGGCTCAAGACCGCCAGACTCGCAATGAGGCCCTATGTCTTCAAACAAATACAAAAACCAACAGATAGAACATAAATTGATGTTGGCTAATATTACAAATTAAAGGATCAATGTTATACCATGTAGATTTAGATCAAATACATCCCTACAAAGTTAAAATGTAACATTATCAATACTGACAGTGTTATTCTGTTCTTCTTAAGAGCAGTACACAACATTATGGGGCTCAAAACAAGGCTGGTAAGTGTTTGATGAATTACCTAAAAATGAGAAAAGAGCATACTAAGATTGAGGCTGTCCAAATTTCCCAAGGAGTGTAGCTTTTTAGAAACATAAATGTATTTTGTAACTTCTACAAGGCTCTTTATACTCCTGAATTTGATAAACAGCGTAAAGATATTCTATATTATCTAAGTTCCAATATTAATCTTGATAACAATGCTCTGGCCCTTTCCTCATTAGAACAGAACATTTCCCTAGAATAAATTACT
This sequence comes from Pleurodeles waltl, assembly GCF_031143425.1. Taxonomy (NCBI): domain Eukaryota; kingdom Metazoa; phylum Chordata; class Amphibia; order Caudata; family Salamandridae; genus Pleurodeles; species Pleurodeles waltl. The sequence goes on along the minus strand of NC_090448.1, from coordinate 912,028,958 downwards.
AAAGCTGTGGGCTTGTTAAAGAAATGCAAATCTCCTGGTCCCAATGGCTTTTCTGTGAGATTTTACTCGCACTTTTCTAACGTTTAACTCCCAAAATTGTTTGAATTGTTTAAATTTTTACCTTCTACTAACTCTACCAAAGATGCATTTCAAGAAGTCACAATTTGACTTATTTGTGAAGATGGTAAAAATCCTACTTTATGCAAAAATTATAAGCTAATTTAATTAATCAATGTCGATTGCAAGTTTTTTAAATAAACGTTTGGTTTTAAGATTAGATTAATTTCCACCAAAATGAATAGGAACACAGGGGCTTTTGTAAAGGGTAGTCTGTCATTAGATAATATAATTCAATAAAATTGTAATGTTTTAAGTAAACCTCATAACCTCAAATATGCTTTGGGTGCCGTAACTACTGACAAGGAAATGCCATGGATTTGGTCCCAGAATAATTTCACTAATTTCACTTTTATGTGATTCCCACTCATGCCTGTCTTGTAAATGGCAAATCGTATAAATATTTTTCCCTTGGTAGAGGAGAGAGCCAGGGCTGTTCTTTATCCCCTATGTTGCTTGTCCCTGGATGTTGAAAGTTTTGTCACTTGAATTAGAGACAATCAAGAGATTTCTGAATATCATTATGGTGACAAACACTTGACGTTGTCAGCTTATGCTGATGACATACTACTTTTTTTCCACCCCAGAGCAATCTCCCACAGTCATCTCCAGAGAAATGGCTTGGTTTTCATTAGTTTCTCATTACAAAGTAAACCTTGAGAACTCTTCCCTAAAATAAATATTGTACTAAACAAATGTTTGAAGCTTCAGTTTTTACCCGGAATTATTTTAAGATTAAATACCTTGGTATTTTGTTTACCAACTCCATCAAGGAAAGAATTAATGTTAATCTTACAGATATACTGCATACAGTTGACTGTCTTGTTGCTAAACGGGATCCTTTGCATTTAACATGGTGGGGATGTTTATATTTAGTTAAGAGGAAGATATCTCTAATTCTCCAATTTATTTATCTCTCCTATCTTCAACCCCTCAATCAGGACTGCCGCCACCCCCAAAGCATGGAAACAAGGACAGGTTAAACTGCTCCGGAAGAAACCTTCCACCAACCCCAGCGAACTCAAAAATTACTGCCCCATCTCTGTATTCCCCATTCCCAGCCAAGATCCTGGAAAAAAACATCAACAAGCAGCTCTGGAAAGACACAACCTACTGGACTCCTCCCAATGTGGTTTTTGCTCTAACAACAGCACTGAGACCCCCCCCCTTATTGCCGCAATGGACAGCAGCGGGTTCCCTCCTTGATCACAAAGAGAAAGCGGCCCTGATGCTCCTAGACCTCTCCACCGTGTTCGACACAATCTCCCACATCACCCTCATCTCCAGACTCCACTACATCGGGATCCGAAGCAACGCCCTCAAATTAATCCAAGCCTTCATCACAGGCCGCACTCAGATAGTGCACCTCCCAACCTTCACCTCAGACACTAAGAGCAACATATGCGGCGTCCCTCAGGGATCCTCTCTCAGTCCCACCTTCTTCAATGTTTACCTGATGCCATTGGCTGAGATTGTTTGTTCCCATGGACTCAACTAATACTCTCCCTTTCTAAAGACCAGGACACCCTTAGAGACATGTTCAGCCACGTCATGACAAGTCCCTAAATGGATGAGATCCCACTGCTTGAAACTGAACACAGACAAGACAGAGGTGATCATCTTCGTAAGCAACTCCTGGGGACGACTCCTGATGGCCCTCCACACTCCGTCAACCACTGACCCCAATGGATCATGCACGCAACCTCGTCATCATCATCGACAGCAAACTCACCTTAAAACAGCAGATAAACGAAGTGGCCTTCTCCAGCTTCCACAACCTCCACATGCTACGAACAATTTTCAAATGGATCTCCATCAAAACCAGAAAGACGGTCATCCAAGCCATCATCACCTGTAGACTAGACTACGGAAACGCGCTCTACGTGGGCCTCCCTGCCCAGCTCCTCCATGGCTTCCAGAACACAGCAGTGAGACTCATTCTAGACCTCCCCAGAAGGACCCATATGACCCCCACTTTAGAGGACTACACTGGCTGTCAGTGCCGGTTCACAATAGGTGCAAATTCAAGGCTCTCACCATCTCATACAAAGCCCTCCACAACATCGGACCCAAGCTAATCAACCACAGACTCTCCTTCCACCAACCAACCAGGGACCTTTGTTTAACAGCTCTTACACATGTTCCAAGAATCTAACGTAGCTGCAGCAAAGGGCGCTCCTTCTCCTACCTCGCCTCAGGAGAAAGCTCAAGACATGGCTCTTTGAGGAGTAGCTACTGATGCACAGTGACATCCCTGAGTGCCTGGATACCCCCAGGGGTGATAAGCCGTGCTTTGCAAATCCAATGATTGACATATTGATTATTTCCATGATTCCTGATTGCATTCCTTTTTCAAATTTTAAGAAACTCTACTCTCTCCTACCAAAGATTCTATTAAAAAAGTGAAAATTGTGAATTTCTCTCTCTAACCTTAAAAGAATCAAGCAAGAAGGGAGAGTCAACTCCCCTGACTTCAGAACATATCACAAAACCTTTTGTGTCTGACAGGCCCCTTTTAGTTATTGAGGAACTCATATCCCTTTCTTCCATTGTGGCTGAACATTGATACGTCATCAATAACCCCTTTTTCCTTTTATGAATATATTTTGATTTCCTCAAAAGCTTCATTACCATACCTATTTTAAAATGTACCTGTAAATCACTAAAACCACATTTAATTTTAGGTAATTTTCAATGAGAAAAGTAAAAGTACTGTTTTTATGCAAATGTTGTCTTCTACCCCTAAAGCATCCAATCTGTATACATGTTTATCTAACATCTTAAGGATTAGATCTAGAGCAGAAATGTTTTGGGGGAAAAATACTTGGATTGTTCTTGGCCCATCTCTTTATGGCATAAAATTTATCAAAAAACAATTCATAAAACATCAAGAGCTGCTAATTCTAATATGACTCTATTCTTTGTTTTTAATAGGCATTATAAAACTCCATATTTGCTTTCTAACATTTCTGGTAACATTAATAGTCAAATGCTAGCAATGTGAGTGTACTCATAGTGACCTAGTGCAAGGTTCTTTTTTGGCAGAACTTTTGAAGATAAAATAATTTCCTAAGTTTCCATCCCCTTTAGTTTTATAAATCTCTTCCAGAGATGTTAAGCTGAAGACAGGCATATGGGCTATTTCTTTTACTTTCCTGTTCCATGATAATGATAATTAAATTGTTTGGTGCTCTCTTTCTTTTCTTCCTAGTCCCACCTTCCTCTTTCCCTTCTACAAATAATTAAAAAAGCTTTTAAGTTTATAACTAACTTCAGCTCTAGGATTCTTTCAATCATTATTAATATCCAATTTCTTTTATGTACTCATAATTATTTCACTAGTGTATTACATTTTAAGTTATTAATTCAATCCTATGTATATTCCTATATCTTTTTTTCCAAAGATTTGTATAACTGAGACAATACTAAATACAACTTTGAAACTTGAAAACATTATATGAGACACAATGCCGTATGAAACTGTGTAAGTTATATCTATAATGTCTCTATTGAATTCCAAGGGCAAGCCACTCTGTGCTTATAGATGCTGGAAAGTATGTCCATATTGTCTACTCTTGTTGTGTTGATACTAGGTTGCCACATATTAAAGATTTTTTGAAACAGCATTGGCTTTTTTGATATTTTTCTACATACGATCTAGTTGGCCAAAGTGCAGCAAACATATGAGTGAATTCTAGCTACTAAATATTTTTTTTACTTTTTTACAAGAGACCACTACCAAGCATGTCCTTGTTTGGCACTTTTTATATGGTTTCATATTTAGCATATATTGCATGTAGATGGTCATTTATAGCCAATGTTCTATAAGCTCCAAAACGAAGCCCTACTGCCCCCCAAAAAAACAGTCACTTTCTTTTGCAGTTCATTTTTTTTAGTTTATTTCACATTTTAGCACGTTGAACATTATAACTACAACACATTAACAAACAAACTTTTCTATAATGCAAGTACATGAGCAAACAAAAAATTATATTCATAAGTTACCGAAAACTCTAATCTAAAATACAAATTTCACTCAAACATCTACCTCATGGTTCAATTATTCACAAATTGAAAGGTTTTCAATACCTGAGGGCATAATGTAGTAAGGTGAGCTTTCAAATCAGTCAGTGTATTTTGCATAGTCACTAGTTGGTGAGCTTACCTTCACAGTCAGTAACAGTGCAACATGCCATTCTCCAGGAGTCACAAAAAATCCGGCCACGTTACCATCTCTGACGCTGGAGCAGCTTTGCGAATCCCCATGAATCGCTGCGAAGGAAGGGATGTAGGACCCTATTTGAACAGCAGACCTTCATCTCTCCATGCTTATTCACTGCATGCCAACTTTCTTTTTTATAATAAAACCAGGCCATGAATCTTATTACACAGTGACTGCTTTCAAAGCAAAACGTCAGTAAGCAGTGAATGACATCTTGGAGAATATATTGTGGTCCCTTAGAGCACTGTCTGTTCCCACTTGATGTCAGCAGCAACCATTCACAAAGTGAAAGCTGTCTCTGTGGGGGCAGCTTCCACCAAATCTCAGCTAATTTCTCCCTCTCTGATAGCTATTTTATACAATAGTAGCTCACTTTGCTTTGTTTCAGGTGTTGGTGGGGAATTTAGGTGTTCAAGAGAAACCGTGTCTTGTTAAAAAATCTCACCAGCCACAGAATGCTGACTTCAAAAGCCACTGTCAGGATTACAACAAATACTCACTCAATGCTAGTAGTTTCATAATGAGCTACTAATCAATTTCCAATATCTAGCTTGGTATTAATTCACTTTCACATTTTAACTCCTGCTTCAAGCATTATTTTATCAATTTACTTCCATACTTATGCATTCATTACATGCTAGTAGAGAGATGATGCACTTTCTTTGCTCTCCCATTTTTCTGTCTAGTCTGCAACTAAACAGACATCAATTCTCAGCCTCTAAAGCAACTGGATTTTCTAATTTAGTATCTGCTGGAACAGGCGTAGGCAGTGCTTTAAATGGGCCGGTACTCTCCGGTACTGAGTACCGGCACTTTTTTATTTTGAGAGGGAGAGTACCGGCATATCTCAGGAAAAACGTAATACTTTTAATTGGAGACTACCGGCACTTCTCAGAAACAAGCAGGTACTCTATTACAGAGTACCTGCACTTCTATTTTTCCATTTAAAGCACCAGGCGTAGGAATTTTTGGCTTCTGCAAATTTTGAAATAGAGCTGCTTTTCTTAGGTGCTTCAGGGTTAAGCTATCATAGAAAGAAGCAGAATACAGAGGTATTAAGCAGTTGATGGGGACCCTGACTGTAGGATATATTTTCCTTTTTTAGGTTTTAGGAGTGTTTTACTTATTACAGTCAAACGTTCCTGCAGAGAAACTCAGAGTCTTAATTACATTTATCATTCTACTCACAAGACTCTCTTTCTGCTCTTTACAGCTCCCTTTCCTCTGCTCTAGTAATAGTTATTCACAAAGTTTCTTGGTGAGAGAGGGCCTCTTGGATTCAAGCAACTACAATAAAGCTAATATGTGTGCTTTTTTTTAGCGAACTGTGGCAATAGTTCAAAGTGTTTTCAAGGGATATGATTAAGCTAGCCTTTGTGGCAGTTTCTCCAAAACTCTGGGCGCAAGGAGGATAGCTCAGCTGGCCTGATGTAATAACCCTTACCCAATCACAAAGCCCAACTTATTCACCCGGTAGTGAATTAGGATCTGAACCAAACTTAAAACGGGGTTACTTGTTGACAAAAAGTCATTAGACAGCACATCTAGTCACTATGCTATCTGCTACTTTGAGCCACAAAGTTCTTATGCGGTTATGGGAAATTAAAGAACACATTTTAGGGGGATCTCCCTCAGTGGTGTGTATTCCAGGGGTACGTGAGAAATAGGATGGGAATTTGATGTTGATACCCGATGATTTCAGAACAAATTTGTGTTTTGTGTGTAAGAATTAGTTGGTTGTGATCTTCTGATGGCCATAACACCTATGGATCAGAAAGCATCTACTACACCTGATGGCAACTACAGGGAGAAGGAACGTCTCTGATGTAGGGTTAGGCATTCACTGGGTCTTCAAACCATAATATGTCTAGTTGTATAAGTTGTAGGAAGATGGTCGGAATGCATCCAAGTTCCCTCCATATCTTCTAGTCCTCCTTTTTTCCTCTTTCCATCTTACTTTGTTTTCTTTTTCAGTTGTTTCTTATGCTGGAGATCCAAATGAAACCACTGACTTGGGTGTGATGACGCAGTATGCAGGCTCAATGCCATTGCGGCTGCACCAGTTTTTATTAGGCGACTACGCATGCCACCATATTGGTCTATACACCCACGACTCTGGGAGCACATACTTGTTATTTTCCAATTATTCATTCATTCATGTAATTATGCAGACGGGGAAAAAAAACAGCTCCACATTTGAAACGTCATTACCACCGAGGCCAAAAATAAAATACTTTTCACATTTTCAACTATGAGGCTTTGAAAACAGCATTAGTCTGTAAATAAAAAAAATGTACACTGGAACACCTGTGTATAAAAGTTGAAGCAGTCTGTGCTACATTTATTTCACAGAGGACGAGCACATTGTTGTAGGACTGCAAGAGTTGAGTGATGCGTTTCCAATACAGAACATGCAAACTATGGAAGACAAACTTTTTGCACACATTGGGTCAATCCAAATTTGTTCTGTTTTGGGATGTTCGAATGTTGATACCACAGACTTAGTTTGATGAATGTTTCTAGAATGGTTCGCTCTGTTGTGTATAGTTTGTATTTTAGGCATTTTTTCTATTAGTCTTGGGATATAGAGTTCATTTTCGTAGTGTCTGGTAAACATACTTCAACCTTGAGTAATATCTGCTTACTTAGTTCGTTGTTAAGTTTGAGACCGCTGGAATCTAAGCATCTTGGTGCAAAGACTATGAATCAGAATTACAAGTTATAGAAGCTTCCACAGGTTTCTAGGAATGTTAGCCAGTGAAGTCAGTAGCATAACAAAATATTAAAATGGGAATCCTTGGCCCACTTAACTTTCCCCCCTACTTCAGAGCCCCACTGAATAACATCGCGAATCCAAATGGTTAAGAACAAAATATTTGTACATTTCATTCCACAGTTTTAAACACTTTTGTGGCATGCTGTATAACAATTCAGCAGTTGTGCCCTGCATTAAATGCAAGTATCATTTTTTCAGGTATAATACAATATGAATCATGTAGCTGAGCCTACTGAATATGGCTTAACCCTTTATGGCTCTAATGCCATGATTACTAGTAGACCTGATAATTATGACCCTACTACAAACCCCTGTTTGTGCAGGGGTCCGACTTATGAGCTGTGCAAATTTTACCACAAATAGTTATTACCAGCAGAAATAAAATCCGCACCACCGATCTTTCTCCAGCTTCTCGACTATATATCAATTTAAGAAGAGGTGTAGGGCACTTTTCTCATTATATTAATAGTACTGAAACTCTTACCAGTGGTATGTTTTTTCAAATAGTAAAACAACACACATTTTGATGGGCTAAATCATTATAAAGTTGAATGAATAATGAACTACTCAACTTCACTTTTCAAAACTAATGATTTATAAGTTCAACAGATCAATTTTCACTTTAGTAAGTGAAAAATAGTTCATATCTTAATAGGCAACCACTATGCTCCTTCCTGTCCATAAAGATCTGCAATGGTCAATAAGGTATCGGTTTATTTTTTATCTATGGTTACACTGAGCATACTAGAAAAAGCCTAGACTACCTGGTACTTGCATTTATGTTGTCTAACTTCTGGTTAGGTTATCTATATACGATATGGGGCAGGTCACAGTTATTCTGGACCGCAAACATTTCTTTAGACAAATGTTTGGTGCTTTCAGTTACTCAGATACCACCAGAGTATGGAATGGATTTTCATCCACATCTCCAGAATGCCATGTTCGCATGAAATACTGAAACAAAGGTGGCGATGATATAGGGCCTCTCAGCTTACATGAACAGATAGGGAAATTCTGATCGCAGAGTCCAAGAAAATGATTTTCGTATATCAGAAAACCAAACCATGGCCTTCAGGTTTGGAGTTCAGTGACTGAGTATACCTTGAGACACAATGAGAGTATTTAGGTATGATTGACTTGGGGGGAATCTTTAAAGGGTTACTAAATAAATACGGGCGAAAAAGCTAAAAGAGAGAGGCAGTCTCCAGGGCATTTCTAGTAGTCGGAGTTAGAAAAGAATAGATGCTAAGAATGTTGGTGTACAGCGTACTGAGTTTCCCTCCATCTCACCCTTTCTAATCCATGTTCGCTCACTTCACAAGTATGTTGCTTTTATCTTTAATTTTGTATGTGATAAATATCCAGATATTCTTTTTAAGACTGAAACCTGGTTTACTTATTACTCTTTTCCCAATATTCTGGCTTCTATTCCAGTGGTTATAGTTACTGCCATTTGGACAGGTCCAATAGGCGAGGAGGAGGGTGGCAATAATATGTAAACAAGTACATCAGTGTACCACTTTTACGGTGAATGATCTTAGGGGGCAGGGCTTTGGGCTTTTACCTTATCTTTTCTACTCAGAGGTCTTTAGCAGGTGCATTAGTTCACTGACCACCAGGTTGTCCTGGTGACTTCATTAAGTTGCTTAAGGATGTTCTGGCCCATTTTACTGTGCAGTAAGCACATTTTGTTGTATTAGGCGATTTCAATATTCATGCTGATTGTACCTCTGGTCATGATATGTTTACTATGCTTGATAAAATGCCTTCTCTCAACCTTTCTCAACCATTGTCCATTGTCAACTATTGTCCATCCCAACCTGGTCATATTATTGACCTCATCTTCTCTAATTCCTCTATGTACATTAAAGAATGCTCTCGTCCAATCATTTTTGCATTAAATTTCAGTGGCCGAAAGGCACTGAAGGACTGATTTAGAGTTTGGCAGAGGGTGTTACTCTGTCACAAACTTGACTGACATCCTGTTCATCATATTACGGTCTCATTATTGCTTATGGAGACTGTAATACAGAGGAAGAGATATCCATCATGTTTGTGACACCGTAACCTGTCTGCCAAACTCTACATCAGGACCAAAATGTTGATTGAGTATTAGGGTTGATCCTAATAGCCACCAGACCTATAATATTATCAAGGCTAATAATTTTATTAATCTACTTTCCTGCTCATTGCCCCTCTCTCAGCAACCTATATGTAAAAGTAGTGAAGTGCAGGCTCCTAATGGCTGTTGATAGCTTAACACCTCGTACCTGTCATAAAACATGCCCCCAGGGCTTCTCTGCTCCTTTGTTACTTTTTACAAAGTGAATTTGTAAAAAGACAGAGAGACATTGGTGTAAACACTATCACACGGAGGACAGCAAACCTCATATATCAGCCTTCAGAAGTACCTTTGGCAGTCAAGTCTGTCAAAATCTTGTTCTTTGATAAGAACATTTTTACTGCGGACAATGAACCACAGGAATTTGTTTAAATTGTTTAGAACATTCCATCTCCTGTAACTTGCAGTAGTGGTCTTTTCCATCTCCAGGAACTGTGCAAGAAACTTTCAGTGTATTTTGAAGATAAAAGCAGTAAACTTCAGACTAACTTGGCTTTGACCCTGGTCCCGGTTGGTCCTGAAGAACCCAGGGATCTGGATATTGTCCATTGATAGTGCTCTTTAGATCAGTTTAATTCAATTCCCTAAAGAAATCCGAAGTTGCTATTTATGATCTGAAGTCAGGTTCTCCACTTGATCCCCGTCCTACAGATTTGCTTATTAAAGTAGTGTAAGTGGTTAATCCCCTCCTGAACAAGTGTTTTTAAATACTTTGTTATCCACAGTCTTTCCTATAAGATGGAAACAGGACAAACTCCAATTCTGAAATAAAGCAATCTGCTGACCCCAGTGTTTTGGTGAATATCAGACCCATTTCCCTGCTTCTAGTGTTTGCTATATTTTGGAAAAAATAATTAATAAGCAGCTTTCTAACTATTTGGAAAGTAATAAGTTGCTGCATTCTAGTCAGTCTTGATTTTCCCTTAAGTAGAACATGGAGACTGCCTTGCTTAAATTGTCTGAGTTCATCAAACTGTCCTTGGACCAGTGTGGGAAGGTGGCGTTGATCCTATGAGATCTTCTTGTGTTAATCAAACATGAATCCTCTTTTTTCAGCACTTCCTGTCCTGCTTGTCCATAAATCTTCCTAAAGGACTCTAGTCAAGATGTATATAGTCAGTCTCCTGCCTCTGGATTTTTAGGTCTATCCAGTGTTATGGAATTGTGGAGCCACCCCCACTCCCATTCGGATTTTGAAACAGCTTTCCCTCCAGATGTGGGCAGAGACGAATGCCTGACATCATCTTGGGATGAAAGGTTTTTGCCACTCGTAATATCAAATGGCAGGTCTCTGCTCTGATATTTTGGATGTTGCCTGTTTCTTTCTCCTGTCAAATGGTACACCTGAGGTAAGTTGTCATTGATTACCCTACAACATTCTGCCTGCCTTTAGAATTTGGTGTATTCTTTCTGGGGGCCATGTGTGTCATACCTAGTTGGGATGCTAATTATTGCAATTGGAGAGATTGGAAGGCCAGCAGAACCAATTTAATTACTGGTAGATTTTCAGGCAGCAAATGTATAATTTTTAAATTACCTTTCAGCCACAGATACCAAAATTTGCTTTCACCACAGAATTACTTTTTTGCTAAAAAGGAACAGACACTTTTAAACCAGTGTATAGCATTTTCCTGGCTGAAATTGGAAAGTAGCCTTTTATTCACAATCAGTCTTCAATGTGGAAAGTTTTTCACTTTAGTGTAAAAGTGACACCCAGCACTTGGTAGCTGTCCCATCCCATGAGGGGATACAGTGCACTAAATTTAGAAGTTAATCCACCGATATTCGTGACATATGTATATGTATGTAGGATATGTAAAGATATCAAAACACGTCTGACACCACATAATGGCCCCTTGGTACTTGCATAGGTAATGACAGAGAATTGTAACATCTTGGTCTGCATGGAATCCTAGTATAGCAGATAGCAGTTCAATATCAGAGAAGGCCAGGAATGACTCATTGGGTCCTTCTGATGACTGAGCAATGACAAGCCCTGTAAGTATCTGTCAATGCCCTAGGATCCTGAAGGAACCAGTACCGAGGATGCCAAAGAGACCAATGGCCTTGATGGTGTTTATCCGTCTGGTATTGACTTTATGTAGAAGGAAATGTAGAACACACAAAGGGTAACAAAAAGGAATATGATCCAAGGGAAAGAATAAAACCACAGAGGAGTGAGATGCACGTCAATTATGGACTTAGCAAGATCATGAGCCATACAGACCATAAGAAACTGCATGGCACCATCTTGCCAGTTCTGATCTCTTTTATGGAAACCTTCAACTAATGTGTTGCTTTGCTGGCCTTGACCCAGGGACTGACTATCTCTGACCTCCTAAGTGTTTCTGTGGGCAGCTGCCATGAACAGATTCTCCATGGTCTTCAATCCCCTCCTTCAGCCTGACTGTCTGTAACTATTTTGAAGTTTCTTGCACGGATGTTCTTTCCCTTGCTTGCTCCTTAATGAAATCCAGACAGCTGTTCACTGTAGGGACATACATTTTTTTATATTTAGCAAAACCTAGTTTAATACATTAAGCACCCAACTCCTCATGCTTACAGCACACACTTATGGGTGGGATAGCTCATGTAAAGAAATAGGTTAAGATGCATTTCTGGAGCGTTTTAAATTGTTGCCAGCCCGGACACATGGGCCCATATTTATCCTTTTTTTTGCACCGCATTTGCGTCACATTTTGATGCATAAGCGGTGCAAACTTACAAAATACAATTATATTTGGTAAGTTTGCGCCAGTTTTGTGAAAACAAATGACGCAAATGCGGCACAAAAAAAGTTTAAATATGGGCCATGGTGTTCCTGGGGCCATACGAGTCCTACTCATGGTTGGAATTCAAACTCACTGTAGTCCTCTTATGACATTTCATTTCCACGTCACTGATACATTTCCTTTACCATCATACAATGACAAGGCGATCAATTCTATATTATGGCTACAGGGACATAACACATGCACTGTGACAGTGAGTGTCAGTGACACAGCACACAATGCCAGCAAAATACACAATCTGAAAAAGTGTAACATTCAAACTTAACATTTACCAAGGATATTAACTGATATTCACTAGGTGTACTGTGTCTCCTTTTCATAGATAGGACCACTGTATTACCCTCATCTGCCTGCACCAAACATATGAACCACCTTTGAACATAACATTTTAAAATGGCAGAAATCACTCTATCAGGGCCTCAAACTTGTATTCTTCATTTCATCTAGTACTTCCCTAGCAACTTATTTCAGCATTAGGGATGAATGACCTATGTTCACTATCTGTCTCTCCATAAGACTATATATGTTCCCTGACATAGTCAGCCCATTCTCCTACTGAAATTTTACTCCCTTTATTATTATGAAAAACATTAGAAAAATGTGACCTTGCCAACAGTTTCCAAAAAATCTTATTAGCATGGGTTTAAATTACTTTCAGACAAATAACGTTGTTGTGCCTATCTATATTTTCCTTTCCCTCTACAGAAAGTGTAAAAACTGTACATTTGCTCTCGTCCATAACTTTGCCTATAAAAGTGCCTAGGACTACATCTGATATGTGTGGTCTTTTTATGCACACCCAGGGTCGTTATTTAATACAGAAGGGTCTGCAGAGGCTTGTGAGGTATCTTCTATAATATCTACTGCATTGGAGCACATTTCAGCCTGCCTACGTGGGCTATGCTTATTTGTATATTGCACAGTCATTGCAAATACGGGAATGCATTTGCCTGTATCATATTACAGATGTGGGTGCAAGGGCAAACAGTTGTAGTTGACACAGAGATACCTGCAACATCCCTTGACCTAATAAATGTGTTAACCAGAAAGGGATCATATGCATTGCAGGTTGTACAAGCCACTTTCCCGCAGGTCCATTTAGCACAGAGCATCTTATTGATGATGACTTGTGACCTACAGACTAAAAAATTATCTCTACAGCATACTTGCGCACAGTGCCCCTCACCCCACCTCCCGAGCTATTCTATTGAGACTTGAACATGTAGCCTTTATGGTAAACACTTCTTATACCACAAACAGATGTTTGGGCCCGACGCCCACGAGGCACGCAGCGAGCCCAGGGGCATTTATTTCTATCAGGTTTTGTGCCTGCTGCTGAGCCTGAAACTTGATAAAACTGAATGTCTCCTAGGCCCGCCACATGGGCAGCAGGCCCTAATCATTTAAAAGAAGAAATGTCCCCTTTGCTCGATTGGTGCCCTTTGGCTGGCAGGCCCTAATCATATAAAGGCATAAATGCCCTCTGTTCACATCGCGCGCCCATTCCCAGTGGGCTCAAAACTTGATCAAAACGAAAGTGTCCCAGGTGCCCCATGGGCGGCATGGCATGCCCATGGGGGCATTCATTATTATCAAGATTTTGGCCCACAAGGCACTCTGCGGGCCGAGGGGTGATTTTTTTATTTTTTATGATTACGGCATGCGGCGTGCCGTGTGGGCAGCGGACCCTTATCAATAAAAAAAATAAAAGTCCCCTGGGACCGCCACATGCCTTTTGGGCAGCAGGCCCAAAACTTCATAAAAACGAATGCCCCCCCCTTGAGTGCCCTCTGGGTGGAGGGTGCAGGGGGACATTAATCTTTATCAAGTATTGGCCCCCACCCATGATGCACATGAAGGACCCAGGGGCTATTTAATTTCGCCAATTTTTGCGGGCACTATTGTAAAAAGTGTAGGCTATTTACAAAACTGCAGATTTCGTGATTTTGAAACAAATTGCGAAATCCTGGAGCGTCTGTCTAAAGGGAATTATGTGAATCAGTTAAAGTATGTATTAATATTACCTAACTCAATATTATGAGTGATATCAGCCTCTGAAGGAAGAAAAGCAGAGCCAGCCCTTTAAATTCTCAAAGCTGTTATTCTGCAGGCTATGGTGATATCTGCAGCATGTGTTTTACCCCTTGAGCTGTCTACCAGAAAGCTAGATTTGCTTAAACTCCCCTCTTAATTGACTTTAGTGAGATACAAATACTCTAAGTGTCTTTGTAGTGAGATTGAAGCATGCACCCACAAGACGGAACAAGAGTCCCTTGTCTCGGGTCTCTGGATGTGTTATTATTGGTACAGATAATGCCAGAAATGAGGAGAGAGTGCTCTTTCGATGTTTCATTATCGACATGATAATGCTGCTTAAATAGGCGTGTAAAGTGAGATCTCTGCAAGCAGTATTAACTACTAACCCGAGCACGAGAGCTATGTGAGAGCTCCGTAGATGTGCCATTACTGCAGTACAAAAGTATAACAGAGGCCAGGCACTGATGTGCCATGGAAGAACTCTTTTTGGGAGGTTAGTGCCTGGAGCCCAGTACCTGAGCCAAATCAGTATTGGTGTGTTGCAGGAGCTCTGTAGCTGTCTTATTATTCATATACTAGTGTACAAGTCACGTCATGATTCATGCTCACTGTGTAAACTCTCTTGGTGTCTCAGTAATGATATACTAGGGTACGCGTCACGTCACAATGAAGGCCCACAGAGTAAATTCTTTTGGTGTCTCAGTAGTGATATGCTAGTGCACGAGTCACATCATGATAAAGGCCCACTGAGTGAATTATTTTGGTGTCTAAGTAGTGATAAACTAGTACATGAATCACATTATGATGCAAGCTCACTGAGTGAACCTCCCTGGTATCTCAGTGGTGATATACTAATGCATGAGCCATGTTATGATACAGGCTCACTGAGTAAACACTCTTGGACCCAGATGTAAGAGGGCCTAGCGCCATTCTAACGACACATTAGTGTATTTTTTTATGCTAATGTGGCGTTACATGGTCAAAAATGCTGCGCCATATTTACAAAGTGGTGCCATGCATGCATGTAACCCTTTGCGCTACATTGTGCCTGCACCAGGCATAATGTATGTAAAGGGGGTGTTTCCTCTGTTAGGGGGGCTGAAAAAATGGCGCAAAGAAATCAAAGAGATTTCTTTGCATCATTTATTTCAGCACTTAATAGGAGGCCCCCATTAGTTAGAATGGGACTCTGGGTGCTTTGCCGGATAAGTGCCTGAATTTGTGATGCTAATCATGCAAAGGCCGAACTAGTGTCAAAAATTCTGACGCTAGTTCCCTAACTACTGCCATGGTGCGCTGTATGTTAAATACAGTGCACACATGATGGTGTTAGGGGGGCGTTAAGGGGCACAAGAAAAGTGGGCTGCACCAGGTGCAGTGCTACTTTTCATGGATTTGCCCCTTGCCGTCTAAGTAGTGATATACTAGTTCAAGAGTCATAATACAAACCCACTGAGTGAACTCTTTTTGTGTCTCAGTAGTGATATGTTAATGCAGGAGTCACGTCAGGATAAAGGCCCACTGAATGAACTTGCTTGGTGTGTTAATAGTGATATAAGAGTGCATGTGCAAGTCACGATACCGGCCCACTAAGTTAACTCTCCTTGTGTCTTAGTAGTAGTAATGCATGAGTCAAGTCAGGATAATGGCCCACTGAGTGAACTCTCTTGGTGTCTCAGCTGTGAAATAGCTGTGCATGTTGCAGGTCAGTAAAATTGCACATTATGCTGAATATGTCTCGTTAGTGCGATTTCAGAGCATGGTTCAAGCCAAAAGAGAGTGACAATGAGCAATTGTTTTGGGATTTTTCAGGATTTTGTGTTGTGCTATACTGGCTTCCTGACTGGAAGTGAAATATTGGCAAAGAGCATTAGCACTTAATACATTTTTTTATCTGCATAAATGTTGCACATTTCCTTGCCATGTTGAAACTACATACATGTAACTGTCAGCCTCTCCTCCAACTTTTAACTGATTTCCCCCCTGACGCCCCGCCATCATTCATTCACTCCTTAGTTCGCCTTTGCTGCCTTTCGCTAAATCCCCAATCTATGAACAGCAGGGACCGCCAGCCAGGTACAAAGCTTGTTTTGTTATAATTTCTTTCTATCTTTAGGTATATTGTTACAGTAGATACACTTTTTAGGGCACACACCACTTCAACAGAAAGTCCTGGAACACTTTATATCTTCTCAATGGTGTTTTTAGGGTCGAGCGCGTGCAAGCTCTCTGGACCATGTTGTAATCTCTCTGTGGGCCTCTCACCACGCCCATGTCAAGCCCATCACTTTCACTGATTTCTGGGCTTGCCTTTTTGAAAATCAATTGATTCCATTTGTGAAAGGCATGCATACGTCATGCCTTTTCCGGTGTTTAGCCCTCCTTGAGTGCACCGGTAAACTACTGAAAACATACGAGGCTCCGTGCTTTCAGCTAGTTTCTGGACTAATTTATCTTTTCATTTCCTGTGCAGCGTGATCTCGCTGGGCAGAAGTTGAGTGCTTTGCATGACATAGACCCTGTTACATGGATATTTGCACTTTTGCCAATAAGTTTCACTGCGAGTCTCCTTCATGCTCATGGCAACCATCAACTCGCATATGTGAAACTGTTTTACTTTTCATTATTAGTTTATGTGGCAAGAAAAGTCTGGTTAGGAGCTTACAATGCTAATAGCTATAACGCGAGCAAACGCAAGACCCATTGCATTGCAAATGCTTGTTATTATTGGCCAGTTCCATTCCTTTTCATGGTCATTAGGTAAAGCAACATCTTTGTTTCAATATACACTAAATTTCCATCCAATCATAGGATGTAGTCAATTTTCAGCCAACACGCGTTTTGTCAACGGGATTAACCCTATGACTTTGTCAGTGCTGAAAATAATACACATAGACCTCTATTCGTAAAGACATTCAACAAATATCTATTGTACCACCACCAAAATCACACCCTGTGAACCTACTACCAAGAATTACAAATTCCTTAAGGATATTTTACTGAGACATCGAGATGAGATTAAACATAGAAGTTGAAAAGAGATGGAGCTGATTACTGGTGTGGAAGGGTATTTACTTTCTCCAGGAAATATGATTATTTGATATAGACAGATAATAAGGAGACACAGGAGATAAGATCTGTTAGCTCAGATTCTGCTTCCTTCAGTGCACCACCTACCAGTGACAGTGAAACGGACAGGGATGAGGGGAAATCTAGACCTAATAAATTGATTCATGACAACACATTTTTACGGGCGGTACAGAGGATCAAACGAGGCAACCAATGACAGAACAGAAGGGGAGACCCCACAAGAAAACCAGGAGAGGAAAGAGAGGAGGGAGCTACCAGAGGGAGAATTGTTATGAAAACAAGATCTTAGGACAAGAAGAAGTAGGGCTGATCACAGGTCAAGGAGTTAATGTAGTCAACTTATCAGAAAATATACTCACTCCAGATATGATATCACTCTTGAGCAAGGGTTTAGGTTTCTGCGGTATGTACATTGGCGATGTCTGTAGACCAAAGATAGATTTGATTTGTATAATGATTTGAAGATAGAAAGTCTCTGTTGTTCATAAGATCCTGCCTTGCCCATGCCAGGCCCCAGACACACACCAGGAAATTGGAGACTGCATTGTGTGAGGGCAGGCACAACCCATTCAGGTGCAAGTGACTGCTCCTCCCTCCACTTCAGCTCAGATGCCTCATCAGGATATGCAGGCTACACCCAGGCTCCCTGTGTGTCACTGTCACAAACAGCCCAAATGTCAGTCTGATCCAGACAGGGAATCTACAAACAGGAAGAGTCACAGAATGGTTTAAGCAAGAACATGCCTACTTTCTAAAAGTGGCATTTTCAAACTAACAATCTAAAAACCAACTTCACTAATAGATGTATCTTTAAATTGTGAGTTCAGAGACCCCCAAGCTCCACATCGCTATCTACGCTCAAAGGGAAACTGCACTTTACAGATACTTAAAGGCAGCCCCCATGTTAACCTATGAGAGGGATAGGCCTTGCAACAGTGAAAACCGAGTTTGGCAGTATTTTACTGTTAGGACATATAAAACATATCAGTACATGTCCCACCTTTAAAATACACTGCACCCTGCCATGGGGCTACCTAGGGCCTACCTTAGGGGTGCCTTACATGTATGAAAAGGGAAGGTTTAGGCCTGGCAAATGGGTACACTTGCCAAGTTGAATTTGCAGTTTAAAAATGCACACACGGACACTGCAGTGGCAGGTCTGAGCCATGTTTACAGGGCTACTAATGTGGGTGACACAACCAGTGCTGCAGGCCCACTAGCAGCATTTGATTTACAGGCCCTGGGCACCTCTGGTGCATTTTACTAGGGACTTACTAGTAAATCAAATGTGCCAATCACGGAAAAGCCAATTATACATACATTTTTACACAGGAGCACTCGCACTTTAGCACTCGTCAGCAGTGGTAAAGTGTCCAGAGTACTGAAAACAGCAAAAACAGCGTCCAGCTCACAGTCAAAACATGGGAAGCAGAGGCAGAAAAGACAGGGGAGACCACGCCAAGGATGCCAGGTCTCACACTTCCTATGAGAAACTGGATAAAGATGAGTACATGTATTTATGGGTGGACCATCCTTGGTATCCCTGTTTGTACACCTTGCCTAGGATTCATAAAGATCTGCCTTTCCCTTTTGGTAGACCCATATTTTCTGGTGTAGGAGGACCCATGGAAAGAATATAACAATGCATTTTTACAACCCTTTGTATCGAATCTTCCAGCATTCATCAAGGACAATAAGCATGTATTGAGCCTGTTGAGTGATGTTTAATGGGACTCTAGCATGATCATGGTTACATGAGATGTTGTTGCATTATATACCTCTATAAGACACAACTTAGGTTTAAATGCACTGCCACACATTCTTCACACAATATCAGTCAGCTTATGGGAACATATGGAATTGCTGTTATTTATAGTGGAATTGATTTTGAATAAAAAAAAAAATTCTGTTTAAGAAAGAGTGGTATAGACAGAAACAAGGGGTGGCTATGGGCTCGAGGTTCTCTTCTTCCAACGCAAACCTCTTTATGGGGTGGCTGGAGGAGGAGGAGTGGCTCTGGGGCCTGGGAGGCACCCGGTGGAACACTTCCATCTTATACTGGGGTCGATACATTGATGAGTGTTTCATGATCTGAACAAGCACTATGCGTAGAGTGATGGAATTTTGTGAATATCTCAATACAAATGATGTAAATATTAGATTTACGTATCAATATCGTCAAACGAGTATAGTTTTTTTGGATGTGGAACTATTCATTGAAGATAATGTTATACAAAGCAGGCTGTATCATAAAGCAACTTCCTGTAATGTCATTCTACATGCATCAAGTGCACACCCCCTACACCAGATCAGATCAATACCATTTGGGGAGATGTTGTGTGCCAGATGTAATCGTAGTATGGACATGGATTTTCATAAATGTATTTTGGATATCGGTACCCGTTTTATTCAAAGAGGTTATCGAGCACAAGATGTTATACTGGCAAAAAATAAAGGTCTTAAAATTCCAAGGGATGATACATTAAAAATGACCCGGAAGAGGGCAAAGGAAGTGGATAAAGTATGCCTGATCACTAGCTACACAAGTTTTTCTAATGCTTTGGTACGTAGTATGCAAAAACATTGGCACATTCTGCAGGCCATGTGGATCGTGCGTTTGAAGGCAGTAGAGAATGGTTTGAATACAGACTATGAATTGGAATACTTTCTAGGAGATTAGGGGTGATCAAGATTCCAATAATTTTAAGAGGACAAGTCAAGGTCTCAGTCTCTAATTCTCTGAATCTTTACTCTTAATTGTGTCAACCACTTTGAGAATTGGATACATAATTCATTATTGTTCTACATATGTTGATTGGATTTAACAAATAATTGATGGTTTTATTTGTTCTGTACAATAACGTTTGTGAAAATCTGGTTCCCACACAGGCATTGGTGCACTAAATAACATGCTCGGATCGTTTTGGAAATTTAATTTTGCACGGGTAATGGTGTTATACCTTTAGGAGTTCTTTGTATTGTATTTACAATTATGAATAGTCTTGGACTAGTCCTAAAGTTTTGACTTTGTTTTAGGGTGAGACTCATATATGAAATGCAGGTCAAGTTCACAAAGAATATTTCTGAAATATCACATGATTTAAACATTAAGAAATGTCACGAGTTATTGAGTAGAGGAACAAACACAGACTGTGAGCACACTTTTGTCTGGAATTTTAGGTTTGTGCCATTTTCCATAATTTTGTGGGAAACGCATTAGTTAAGATACGGGGTGTTATCATACCAATCTGGCAAGCACTAAATAACATGCTTTAGATCGTTTTGGAAATTTAAATGTGTATGAGTAGTGTTGGTGTTTCAATTGTAGATAGCTGTGGATTAGTCACAAATTGTTGGTTTGGTCATTATTTAGATATGCTATGAGTTGTTGAAATAAGGACAGAGAAATAGGGTGTTAACACACTTTGGTCTGGATTTTTAGGTTGAACCTTCCTTCTAAAGTGGTGGGAAACGTATTAAATAAGATAGTAGTGTCACTATAACAACATGGAAACCAGGATTGATTTCACACCGGTGTTTCAGTTGAGGCATTTTCCATCTTTATTTTTTATTTTTAAAGTTTGGAAAATAAGAGGTGATTTTATGGCGCTGATTTAGAGTGGCAGACAAGAGTGTACTCGCTCCTATATGCAACATATATGTCATGGGTTGTTTCAAATGAGGATCGAGCCATAGGGTGTTATGCACTCTGGTCTGGATTTTTAGGTTGAACCTTCCTTCTAAGTCGGTGGAAAATGTATTAGATTAGATACGAAGTGTCACCATACCAACATGGCAACCATGATTAACACACAGTTACGGTTGAGGGATTGTCCCTCTTTACTTTTTATGTTCAACTTTGAAAGATCTCAGGTTGCATTATGGGGCTGGTTTGGGACGCCAGTTAGGAGAGTACTTGCTCCTACATACAATAGCAAATAAAGTGAGTTGGGCTGGGATTAAGTTTTGGTTCGGGGCAATTATACTACGTGAGAGTATTGTTTAATTTGGGTGGGTTTAATTTTATTATATGTACTCATTAAAGTGTGTGTAATTGAACACGAAGTGATATTTGGTTCCAGTACTTTGGGCAACTGTGGAGATTGAATACGTATTAACATGCGGGTGAGTTGTGACTCTGTAGGTGTTGACTGGTGTGGAACGCTATTGACGTTTGGTACATGTATGTTTTCAGATGCTTTCTTTGCATATTGACTTAGCTGAAAATTAATGTTACAGGTTGTTATATAGTAGCAAGTAATGAAAAATTAGGTTTGATTGTTCATTCTGCATGCGATAGAGCATTAGCCCGTGGAAGGCTTGAAAAAGGAATTTTGGGCTTCACCTGCTTGTGTGGAAATGGATTTACCCTTTGCTCCCTGGTACATAATTGATATTGGAATTGCTGAAATGATTATTCTTGTGAAGTTGCACGATTTTTAATGTTCTACTTTGGATGCCTGAATATTATCCATACGATGAATTGGTATATTTTCACTTTTTGTACGACAATAATTCAACAATTGGGTGCTTGGAAGTTTTTTATTACAAATTTTGTTTCCACATTTTGTGCCACAGGGTGTGATTTTGCTGGTGGTACAGTAGATGTTTGTTGAATGCCTTACAAATAGAGGCCTATGTGTATTATTTTCAGCCCTGACAAAGTCATAGGGTTAATCCCGCTGATGAAACACGTGTTGGCTGAAAACTGACTACAACTTATGATTGGCTGGAAATTTACTGTATATTGAAACGGAGACATTGATGTCCCTGATGACCACTAAAGGGAATGGAACTGGCTGAGAATAAAAACATCTTTGAGAAGTTATAAACTGTTCAAGGACTTTTTTTGGAAGTAGCGTGTGCCCTTTTTATATCAATCTTCGGATTTTAGCATGGGAAACGGGGTGTATCTTCCCATTTAGGTGCACCGCTTTTTTGTTAGAAAACTCACTATATGTACTGATGGTGTATTATCTGTGAGCGCTGGTTACCTGCACAACACCCTGGTTACCTGCAAAACATATTATCTGTATAACAGAGCAAAGCCACTGTAACTTGTAATTGATGGTACAGCACCAAATACACACAATTTTTATGAATGTGTTTTTATATAGTTCTGTTATACCCGTAAAATGAATGATAGTCTTCTTTATACAATGCCAATAGTAGGGAAACAAGTTATATTTACAATGCAATATATATGTGGCCGCTGGGGTTTGACAATAGGGGTAGATGGGGGAAACATGCGTAAAGGCATGTTATTTGTTACATACTTAAAGCAGGAAAATTCGATTGAGCATTGTGCTTACATAATTGCTAATACATAGTACACGTAGGCCATTAGGCAGATGCAGGGTCCCATAATCCTGGAGGGAAGCAGGGTACACCCATGCAGGACAATGGAAGCCCATGACGATCTCAACATTTTTGGGAGATGTCACACACGAGCGGCACGGATACCAAATGGAAAGGCGTCGGCTCAAAACGCACCTAGTTGCGTCATCACATCAACCGTAGGGGGTTGTTTGCTTTAATGTACCGTGATGACGTTAACCCAGTTGCGAGCTAATGTTAAGAGTGAGAAGATTTTTGGCATTCGCCCGGATTTAAAATTGTGTTCTTCCTAGCCTATCCTTTGACAGATAGCGTGCTCTGCATTTCTTTATTTAGCCTTTGTAGCTACTCACATTATCCTGATTCCCTTTGTTGCCTAGCATCTGGTTTTACTTAATTTCCCACAGATTTCTGTTTTCTCTGAACGCATCTTCTACTGTATTCTGTTTCTATGACTACTGGGTCAGTACCTCGCTTTAGCATTATGCTTTACCTCCTGTTTATTTTATTTCCTTCCTCTGTCCTTTCCTGCTCTGCTTCCCTTTTTACCACTTTAAAGGCATTTTGGTTGCTGCTAACACCAACCGCTTGCCTGTTGCAGCCCTGTCTCTGGCCCTTCCCGAGGGAATGGTTCCCGCCGCGGTGTCAGGAGTTGACAGACCGCTCGACCGCAAGCTGCCTATCTTTTCTTTCAATGGCTCAGCGTGTAGGGGATTCAGGGAGAAAGGGAGATATTCCAAAGGAAAGGAAATCTGCTACACAGCTAAGCTGTCTCAATGTTTCTATTGCAAACATAGCGAGCCTTGAAACAACATGTAGGTCTGACTTTTGTTCCTAGGGAAATGTTTTTCGCTTATATAGTTATATGACACTGAGTACTGTATAGCTCTGCATTTGGCAACTTCCTGTTTGTGGCTGTTTTGTTTGGCCCCATTACGGGCAATAGGACCAAAGAAAAAAAAACGGTCAAAAAATAATTAGACACCTCTTGCGGGGCATGGCTACAAGTGTCTGAAAAATTGAAACCACTGGTCCCGGAAATTAAAACCAGGATTTCTAGCATCAGGATTTATAGCACCTCAGAATTCTAAAGGTAGTTCTTAGGAAGTAATCCCACTGGATTTAAGTATTCACGTAATTATGTTACCAAAAGGTCTGAGTACAGCAGCCTGTGCTTAAATTGAGCAGGTGGTGATAGATGGTGGGCATAGGGTGACCACCTGGCATTGAGGCAAATTCTGGACAGGACTGTTAAAAATTCAGGACAAAGGGTCAAAATTCAGGACTAAAATTGAGGACAAGGGGCCAAAATTCAGGACAAAAATTAAAGAACAAACGTCAGTGTTACAGACACACGCAAGAGAGGCCATGCCTCAGTATGTTGTCAGTGCATTTATTTACTCTTTTTTAACATAGCACTATTTATTCACTGTGGACCTTTTGTGATTGCCTCCTGCCTCCTGCATTCAGGTGTCACATTACGTCATTGTTCAGTAGTAAATTAATGCCCTTCAGTACTGCGGCAAGGCCATCACCCCTACCCAAATCTACCCGATCTTTCCTGAAGAGAAAGTAACAGCAACATTTTGATTATGTTTCTGAACATTTAAAAACCCCTGGCAAACAGTTTGGGACACATTAAGGTAATTAACCTTATTCTGGTTTAAACAAATTGAACAAAAACATCTGTCTCAACCCAACCACTCATGGACTTTCAACCTAATTTTTTTTTTAAAGAGGCAGGGCAGATGGTGTGGGCGACAGTCTCACACCTAATGTCAGGTTGTGATGTATCCATAACTTGTCTGTAGTCTCACTGCACTAGAGTGTATGAATGGGACTCTACATTTATCTCAGAAATGGAAGCCCGGACTACCAATCAAAGATAATAAAAGAGGAGGATGAAATTGAGATCAAATGGGAGATCCACGGCAAGTAATTCAAAGGGTTGTTGCTAAAAACTGGATAAATAAAGAAGAGAAGAACAAGGTGGGACAATTCCTAAAATCAGACAAGATGGGTCCAGCAAGACTATCGGAAGGTATTGGGTACCTGGGGAGTTGTCTCTGCACACTGGAGCAAAACAGAAGGGGCACTGTCAGGTGGTTGAACAAGCAACACCAATCCACCTTGGCAAACTCTTCTGGTGCAATGGTCCGCTGTTAGTGCTTTTGAAGGGTGAGCAGGGGCCAGACCCCTTGCAATGTTGTGCATGGCAATTGCCCGCTTTGTCCATGTCTTTATATGGTTTTGAAATTGAGCAAAAGCCAAACTAGAGATCTGGGTTATCCCTAAGTTTCAAGTACACATAGAATCTTCAAAATATTTGGGACGTAAATTGTACAAACAAAATTTAGAAATTTTAAAATTTAATTAGTGTTTCTTTAACATATGGCACTGTTTTGCCTTCATATACAATTAGATCTCAGATTGAACTGTGAACCAGTTACCTTTTGATACCTAGTGATTAATATCTACCATTCTTACACTGATTTCCAGGATGAAAATCTCGGCAGAGCGAACGGTCCCTCCAAGCCCAGTTTGCTTTTTGGTCCTCTCTTCTGCTTTCTGTAAAGGCCACGTGGCACTAGTGAAGATGGTGTGCTACCCCAATGATAGTATTATTTTGTAAACCTTCCTCTGCTCGTCCTTCATTCCTTCTTCAGATAGGCCACACATCTGATTTGGTCACTGCGGCGCCATCGGGAGCTCTTTCCACTCTAAAGCTAACTGTGACTGCGGGTGGATTAGGTCTTCTGGACTTAGAATGCTATTATTCCGCTGCACAGGTCCAATGGGTGGCTCGCTGGCTTTCTGCCTACCTCCCTGCATGAGATGGGGTTTACTAGTAAAGACTTTTAAGGAGGGCTTGCTGCACTGCTCATTGTTTCCTGCTGACCATTCTATGGATCACCATGCGGGGTTATCATGCACAGCTTTCTCTTGCCAAAACCTGTAAACTGACACGAAGAAACCCTATGCTCTTGCACTACCTTTGCTAAGCCTTCCCACTCGCACAGGATGGCTGTGTTTAGAGCAACTCCATCAGTGGCATGTTGCAGATGTCTTAAAATTGGGGACTTTGTTTCTGAACAGTGAGCTACTAAATTTCCAAACCCTTGTGGCAGACTACCATCTTCACCCCGGTCAACTCCTTACTTACAACCACCTTAAATAATCATTAAATGCCCTATTTCATGTCTGCCACCTAGCACTAACCCTACAAGAGGTGTGTCAGAAGCTCTACACCATAGGAACTGGTGGCAAACTGATAGAATGGGTGTACAGACCTATCCTGCAACATGGAAACCACTCCAGGTCTTCTCGTCATACTACCTGGGTGATTTATGTAGCCAAACCTCTGCAAGATATGGACTAAAATACTGGACTTTCCCCACAAAGTACTCCACAGCTGTCACTTTAAGTAAATTCATAGTGCTTCCTTGTGAATGCATTCTGCCTGTTGCTTGCCATTGACCTTGTGGTTTGTAACTCACAATTTGTTGCTTTCAATTTGCTGGCTTTATTTGTTTTAGGCTATGCAGCTTGAATTCGTCCCCTTCCCTTGCCAAAACCTTATTTACAGTATCCTGCCGAGTGCTCCCTTTCTGTAAACAGGCCTGTGAATCTTGTTCTTATCTTATTATATTTGCTGTGCATTCAAAGAACAAAGTCAAATGCCAGGCTTTATCTTCGGTGGGAACTTAGTGTTTACTTTCCTTTCTCTGACTTCAAAGTGAGAGGTTTTATGCGACAATCTTGCTGGATACTGGGGTTAGGAAACAGTTTTTTCTATCACATGACAACATTTAAATAAACTTCAGAATATATCAGAATCAGAAGTACAAATCAAGCACATTTTTGTTAATTCTGAACTGTGCTGGAAACAAATATCTTTACATGATTAAAACAAATCATTGCATTAGGTGATGCAATTTCCACACATCATCGTCTGTGCACAGTATAGTTTGATTTGAAAAACTGTATCTGTGCAATTGTAATAGTCATTTCAATCAAAAATGTGTTGTCTGTAATGGCAGTGTGTTAGCATATCATCCATACTGCACTCCACTCTGCTCTGCACCACTACACGCCACTGCACCCTACTCTGTATCACTCTACTTTACTCCACTCCATGCCACTGCACTCTTCTCCATTCGGAACCACTCGACATTATGCCACTGCACTCCATGCTACTTCACACTACGCCTCTCTATTCTACTCTGAACCACTCTACTCTATGCCACTGCACTTTACGCCTCTCTACACCACTGCGCTCTGCTCGTCTGCACGCCATACCACTCCAGACCAGGCAACACCAATCTAATCCGCACAACTCCACTCTCTGCCTCTCTGCCACTCTGCAACACTGCACTGTACGCCACTGCACTCTAAGCTAATACACTCTATGCTAGTGCACTTTACTCTGTAACACTCAACTCTATGCCCCTGCACTCTACATCAATACACTGTGCGTCACTTTAATCTACTCTGCACCTCTGCACTCTATGCCATGGCACTCTACACTACTTTACTCTATGCCATCACACTCTATGCCACTTTATGCAACTCCACTGTAACCTGCACCTCTCCACTCTAAGCCACCTCACTCTACTGTGAAATAATCTACTTTATGCCACTGCACTCTGTGCCACTGCACTCTCCCTGCACCTCTCCAATCTATGCAACTGCACTCTACTCTGAAACAATCTATTCTACGCCACTGTACTCTATACCACTCTGACCACTGCACTCTAGTTCAGTGCGCTCTACACCACTGCAAGCTGACACTCTGCAACACTGCACTGGCCGCCACTATACTCTACACCACTCTGTTCTGTACTACTGCATTCTGCACCAATATACTCTATTCCACTGCATTCTATGCCACTCTACTCTGCCCAGTACCACTCTATGCCACTGCACTCTAAACAGCTGCACTGTATGCCACTGCCCTTTACTCCGCACCATACTCTATGCCACTGTTCTCTGTACCACTCTACACCACTACACTGACACTCTACTCTGCAACTCTGCACTCTACACCACTCTACTCTATGCGACTGCACTCTAGGCACTATACTCTACTCTACACCACTCTACAATACTCCACTCTGCACCACTCTACACCACTGCACTCTATGCCACATGAGTCTACTCTGCACTCTATGACACTGCACCACTCTGCATTACTGCACTCTGCTACTCTATTGTATGCCACTCTACTCCACTGCACTCTATGTAACTCTACCCCATGCCACTCTATGCCACTGCACTCTGCACCAATGCACTCTAAACAACTGCGCTGTACACCACTGACCTCTACTCTGTACCACTGTACTCTACGCCACTGCTCTCTGTGCAACTCTACTCCATTCTACATCACTGCACTGACACTCTACTCTGCAGCGTTGCACTCTCCACCACTGTACTATACACCAATTTACTATGTACTACTGCATTCTATGCCACTGCACTCTATGCCACTCTTCTCTGCATCACTCCAGTCTACAGCACTTTGCTCTACTCTGCACCACTCTACACTACTCCACTGCACTCCCTGCAACGTGAGTCTACTCTGCAGTCTATGCCACTGCACCACTCTATGCTACTGCTCTCTCTGCCACTCTAATGTATGCCACTCTACTCCACTGCACTCTATGCCACTCTACTCTGTCCCACGCCACTCCATGCCACTGCATTCTAAACCACTGCACTCTACTCTGTCCCACGCCACTCCATGCCACTGCACTCTAAACCACTGCACTCTACGCTAACGCACTCTAAACAACTGCACTGTACCCCACTGCACTGTACTTTGCACCACTGGACTCTACGCCACTGCTCCTATGCTACTCTACTCCACTCCACACCACTATGCCACTAGCTTTAAGCCATGCTGAACAGCAGCTACTCTGGTGTATAACATGGCTAATGGCTAAAATACATTAGCAGAGCCAATTACTCTTTCGTAGATGAGACCTATTGCTTTGCCAATGTTTGTTAGTACTATGAGGTACCGAATTCCCTGAAAGAACTGTGAAAAATACAATTACATCATAATAAAGGCTGCTACAAAATGCACAAATACATTTCGGTTAAATAAAAAAAAAAAGTGCTTCTGAAATACAGATTTGAATAATATACAGTTTATACCTAGTACCAAAAAAATTTGTAACACTCCATTAAAACCACACACTCCACAGCTCACCTTGGAACACCATTACAATACCTCTCTAAAAGAAATATCTTTGCCACCAGAAAACTTCAAGGGACTCCTTTCAGTAAAGTCAATGCAGGTTTTCAAGCCCCTTTGTATTTGCAGATTTACCAGTTGCCCACATTTGCATGTCTTTAGGGAAGGAGACCCCCTGGCAAGAATGCCTTTTCTTATCTATCTGCCCCTCCCTCCCTCAGAGCACTGGAGACCCCCTGCCTTCCAGCCCAGCTGGGGAAACTCCTCTGCCAGTAATTTCGCCCTGCCTCCGTTGCCCTTTAGGTGAAAGGCTAAAATTACGGAAAAATGCCGTCCGTTAAAGCTTTCATCACGGACAACGGACAGCAGGGCGAAATTACGGACAGTCCGTGAAATTTACGGACGGATGGTCACCCTAGCCGTGGGCACCAGAACACATTTTTAGGGCCCGAAACCGCTTGTTCAACCTAAGACCACAGCAAAAGCAAGAAAGGCAGAAAGGGGAAAAGGAAGGAGGAAGAGGAATGTAGGGAAACAATTTAAATGCGAGAAAGAAAGATAAAAAAGAACCTCCTATAGTGAAGCAAGCACACAGAAAGAGTGGGCTGAAGCAGTAGACAGGAGTGGAAT
Source organism: Pleurodeles waltl (assembly GCF_031143425.1). Classification (NCBI taxonomy): domain Eukaryota; kingdom Metazoa; phylum Chordata; class Amphibia; order Caudata; family Salamandridae; genus Pleurodeles; species Pleurodeles waltl. The sequence goes on along the minus strand of NC_090448.1, from coordinate 911,999,639 downwards.
CAACATAAGGCAGTCTTAATTTTCAACATCCCTGGCACTCAGCACCCAGTCTCAACTTTTGAACCCGTACACTTATGCTTTTTTTTTATCAAATTGCCACTAAGCATTGACAAATTTGGCTGTTCCGGTTTATGCTGGTGTTAGAGTACGTGATGTGTCAGGCTTGTGATGTGTGCAATGTATGGAAAATCCCCTTCGCTCAGACAGTTAGTGTTGCAAAATGAATAACCATGAAATGACTCAAACCTGGCCATGGAAAAACATTTGAAATCATGTGCAGACATGAGTCAGGATGCAGTAAGGTTTTGATGACTGACTTAATAAAATCCACACTGCATAAAGAATCATATGGTCACATGGACATATGTTTATTACAGAATGGACAAAACAATCATACATAATATACATACATTGAGGGGATTTGGCCTGTAGACATTTAGAAGCGTGCGCAGAGGCATAATGTCTACAGGCCAAATCCCCTCAATGTATGTATATTATGTATGATTGGTCTCATAAACAGCCATTCACATTTAACTTCTGCCCACCAAAACCTATCAGCAGGGGCCATTGGGTCAGTCAAGTCTGCCCACTGGCTTCCTTCACGTTTTGGTAACTGCACATTGCCTCTGCGCACGCTTCTAAATTAGTTACTTTCTTTTCAGTGACAAGGCTGATGCAGCATGCTCTTTATGGTATTATCTGTTTTAGCTTTAAACTGGCTATTTACTTTGCCCAATTATACTGGTTTATTTTTTTGTCTCTTTTTTAAGTCCGGTGTTAGCAAAGACACTTTGATTTTACCAACATATTATAATGTACTTACATCTAGGGGCTTTCAGTCACCTCTCTTCATCTACTGGCCTGTTGTGTCATTCACATTTTGCACCAGCCCACTACAGAGTACAGCATGGGGCAATGTGTCAGCCTACTTAAGACAATTATTAACTTCACTGAGCGACTGCATTTTGCTCTCTCACAATGGGCACATCCACACCCAAGCCAGTGTTTTTGTTTTTACTTTATAATAACTTTAGTACTGCCTTTGTGTTTAGAGCCAGATATGGTAGCAGGATGCTTCTGATGCACATTCCCTATTTATCATATCCCATCTCTTGCCAATGTTGTTGTAAATTCCTTTTACATTTTTCACTACTCTGAGACTTACACCTCTTATAGGACAATACTGGGGATTCCTTATTACATTTAATAAAGTGTAATTTCTGATTGAGAAGCAGTAGACCGATCATGTTTAGTACCTGTAGAATTACAATGAAAAATCACCTTTAAGGGTAAAATCGGATTTAGTATTACAATTTTGAAAATGCCACTTTTAGAAAGTTGGTATTTTCCTGCTCTTAGCCCTGTGTTCCTGCAGCCTGTGTCCACTACACATCTGGGCTGAGATGACAGCTGGTTTCCTGTATTCCCTCCAGAAAGCCTCACACAAAGGAAGGGTAGGTGTGACTGAGTGGCTATCTTGATGGGTCATCCTGGGCAGGATGGGAGAGAAAAGCGGACACTTATACCTGAGTAGGCAGTGCCCTACTCCCACACAAAGGACTGCTTAACCCACTGCAGTGAGTCTGGATCCAGGGAAGGAAGGGAGGACCTCAGTGCACTTCAAAGTCCTTCTTTGAAGTCACCCCAACTTCAAAGGCACCACTGGATATAATAGTTGGACATCTGACCTTACCAACTCAGTACACTTTTGGACCTGTGAAGAACTTTGCCAGGAAGAAAAGCTGCTGTGCTGCTACAAGGACTGCCACCCTGGAAGAACTGCTTTTCTGCAGTACTGCCCTGCTGCCTTCTACCCTGCTCAGGAAGGACTAGACCTGTCTCACTTGAACCCAGAGTGACCCCAAGGACTTGCTGGCTTGCCTCCCGTTTTTTCTGAGGTCTCAAGGACACATCAGACTTCAACTCATCATTACCTACAGCACCTGGACTATCCTTGCTGCAAGTCTTGCCCTCCCAAGTGGTGCCAATCCAGTCCTAGGCCCTTGGAAGTGGTTACAAATTGCTGTGACTGCCAAAATCTATGCATCACCGGCATTGCACTGGTCAGAACTAATGCATCACCTTTGATGTTGACGCATTCCAGCTGGAGGTCTTCACGTCTTAAGCTGCGCAGCTCGACAGTAACACATTGCATTCATTGCAAAGGATTGGCTGACCATTACATTGCCTGCATCCAAAGTGATCAACGCCAACGCATCGCCTTCTCTGCTTCCCACATTGGGTCTTCGATGTCAACGCATCCTTCAACCAAAGGTATTTTTTCAGGGGGGCACGGTTGGTCCATGTACACGACCTGTGCTCTATTGCGGAATGTCTGAACTTTTAGATTTATCCCAGTCAAGCGCAACCAGATGGATCTGGTTGACGCTTGATGTTTCTAAGCACTGTGGGCCTCATTACAACCCTGGTGGTCAAAGACCGCCAGGGCTGTTTTGGCGATTGTACCGCCAACAGGCTGGCGGTACAATCTTGTGAATTACGACCGGGGTGGAAGCGCCGCGGTCACACCGCCAGGACCGGCGGTTTACCGCCATGGTTATCCCGGCGGTTTTAATCCTCCAGGGCAGCACTGCTTGCAGCGCTGCCCAGGGGATTACAAGTCCCCTTCCTGCCAGCTTGTCCATGGCGGAAGAGACTGCCATGGAAAGGCTTGCGGGAACGGGAGGCGCTGGGCCACTGGGGGCCCCTGTACTGCCCATGCACTTGGCATGGGCAGTGCAGGGGCCCCAGGCACAGCCCCACCCTGCTTTTCACTGTCTGCTGCACTCCATTAGGAGCCGGCTCCCATGTTGTGGCCGAGCGGGGATGTCAAAATGGGGGCGGCGGGTGTGCGGCCGCATTGGCGGCCACTCGGCGGTACAAGCTTGGCCACCCACCAAGGTTGTAATGAGGGCCTTTATTTGTAAATATTCTGTAAAATTTCATATCTCAACCTCTACTTATTGGATTTTTCTCATTTTGGTCTTGTGTTGTTCATCAAATTAGACTGTATTTGTCTAATCAGGTGTATATTTTTTGTGTGGTATTTTTATTGCTTTATTGTTTTAAGTGTTGCACAAGTACTTTACACATTACCTCCTACGTAAAGCCTGCCTGCTCTGTGTCAAGCTACCAGAGGAAGAGGACAGGTTAATTCATGGTGTATAACGGACTTACCCTGACTAGGGATGTGGTCCCTATTTGGACAGGGTGCATAACTCTACCAACTAAAGACCCCATTTCTAACAGTGACTATCAGCACAAAGATCACGATGACTGCCCACAGAAATGCCAAGGAGGAGTATGGCCAAAGTGAACAGGTTTATGACTCTATACAATACAACTTGCTCCTTCCCCTTCTGTCCAGTCACACTGATAGTGCAGCATCTTGTGTACATGTGTGATGGTCCCTCCTCACCCACTCTGCCCTCAAAAGTCTCTTTCGGCATCCACCTCCAGAGTGGGAGTGGGGACTCAGACCTTAACATATGTGTGACAATGGTATCTCACGTTTTTACAATTGATTCTGCAGTGTTTAAAATTGATTCTGCTTTCCATACCACTACTTCAACATCGTCCTATCTTGTACTTACCAACCCCGGAATTTCCGACAGTTTAGTAGCACTCCTCCCTGCTCCTCCAGAATTCCTCTGGTTTAACCAAGTTTTGTGACAGATGGCTATTAAAAGGTATGAAGTTGGTTCACCAATGTTTTCTCCTTTTTATATTAGTTCTCGTACCTGGCTCTTCTGTTATTTTGGTCCTAGTTATTTCCCTCTTTTTGTCACACCCGAGGCCTTCCCTTTCCATGTGGAATCATAGGTGGGGTTCCACCCTTGCATTACTGGCCAATCCTCTCATGGCAGCTTATCTACTGGATGAACTTTGATTTACATAAGGCATTTTGTTCTCCAGGTGGCAGCACAGAGATTTATTTCCTTTTAATAATTGTTCAAGTTTTCTTCCCTTTGTCAGTCGCTTCTGACATCTTTTTACTAAGTAGTGTAACCTCCCTGTTTATTAGAATTAGGTTTTTGAGCTGGGTAAGACACAATTGTTGTTACGGGCATTGTTTTTAACTGAACCATGGCCAATGTATGTTGGTCCCTATCCTATGTTCTCTGTCTTTTTCATTCGCCCATTGGGACTGACGTTTGGGGCTTGAGAGTATTGCATGCTTCCCTCCTTGTCCTTGCAATAGGGCCACCATTTTCTCTGATTTTCTCCTTTCCTGCCTCTCTTTTTGTTTTTACACCATCCTCACACTAATTTGTCTTGGGCTTTTTTTCATATTGCACAGACTTGATGGGGATCCAAAATTTGCATGGAATCGAAAAGTAATTTGCTATACCTTATGTCTATAAATTAACTATTTGTGCTTCTCTGTTTAGGCCATATGGATAAGCACTGACTGTTATGCACTGGAATGTGTTTTTATCAGTGTGTTACATTTGTGATCACCAAGCACTTTTCTTTCATTATTTTAACGAGAGTATGGCAAACTGTTTTCATATTTAAAAGTTGCATCAACATAAATTGTATATGAAGTATTCTATAGATGTTTAGCTATAGGGACCATTGTTCTTTTCAACAACAGGTTGATGGACAGCACATCCAAGCAGTGGATCAGGAAACACACATGACAGCCAAAGTGTGAAGGGGGGTTAACCGAATCCCACACTCTATGCACTTTCTCTTACTGGTTTTGTTTGAAGAATTGATGAGATGAGATCCCAGACAGGTAATACTCACTGTAGCCACACCTAAAACAGAGCACAGCAAGAGGCAGAGCGTCACTGCTGTTCTGCATGCTCTTTTTACACTGGGATATCATATAGGCACTTTACAGCTTGCAGGTTGTACAGCTGGAAGCACTACACTATGGGTTGCCAATTACTTAGGTCATGACAATATCCCTGATTCCCGTACAAATCTAGGCACATATTTATGGATGGTTAGAGTTGCTTTGGCGCCTTTTATTTTGGCGCTAAAACGGCTCTAACCTAACTCCATATTTATATTTTGACGCTAGACCCGTCTAGCGTCAAAATATTGGACTTAGCGCCATGTTTAGGATGCGGTAACCCAGCTTGCGTCAATGAGATGCAAGTTAGGCGTTCCCATCCTAAACACAACACTAACCACCTAGCACCGTATTTACCTCCTGGCGCAGAAACAATACGCAAGGAGGACGCGGACCTGAATAATGACACTAAGCCCGCTTAGCTCCATTATTTAACGCCTGGGTCAGCCCAGGCGTTAAAGTGCAGGTAGGCCAATTTCCATGGTGGAACACTATGGAATAGGCACAAAGATGCCCACCCTAACCCCCATCAACAACACCACCCACACCACAGGGACACTAAAGGAGGAGGAGCCCCATCCCAGGTAAGTTTAGGTAAATATATTTGTTTTTACTGCCAATGGGTGCCCCTTACATGGGGTCCCCTGCCTGGCACTGGGTATGTAGGGCTTGCACAGGAGACAATGGTCCCCTGTGGTCGGCATTGAGGTGGTGGGCATGACTCCTGTCTATAATTAGACGGGAGTCACGTTTGTGGCTGCTTGTGCATCAAAAAATGACACTAGACTGATTAGCGGCAGAAATGTTGCCACTAACCAGCCTAACGTAATTTCTGAACCACTAGCGCCATCCCCCCAACGCCACCCATATGCTGGTGTCTTTGTTTTGCCGCTAGCCATTCCTTAGCGCCATTGTGCGTCATTACTTAAATATGGCGCACGACTGGCGCTATGGAATGGCGTTAGCTTGCGCTAAATAAAATGATGCACAACTGCGTTAGCGCAGTTGTGCACCATTTTCCATAAGTATGGGCCATAGTTTACACCAGAGTCGGGATTACAACTCATGCGGCAATGCTGCACAATTCCACTGTACAAATGTCATCAGATAAAATCTGCAAGGAATTATGTGGGGGGAAATACAGTCAAATCAGAGTTTTGCAGCTCAGAATCTGGCAAAACATGGGGTACTAAAATATTACTCGATTCTGAGGCGTGTAGCTTGGAATGATGCAGTAATGCTGTGCCCAGTAAACAGTACACCCAACAGTACTGTAAATACCGGGTGTAGTATTATCTCACCAAACAAAGGGAAATTTGTAACAATGCTTTTTGAGAAGTTACATGCACCACCTGCTGCTTCTCCATTATGACATGCCTGTCATTTTGTCGCACACCACATCTCCAATGTCCGAGCTCTAGCTTTCTTAAAAACAAGCATTTGTAATGCAATAGGTCTGGCATTTGCTTGGATTAGAGCTATTGGCATTGTAATTTCATAACTGGACTTTTCTTGCCACATAAATTGTTCAACCCTGCCTCATAAATTTGTATTTTCCTGCCATATAATTCCAATGGCTCTGCTATAACTAAAGCACTTCCATTTACCTTCTCTTCTATCTGCAGCAAAAATGAAAATGTTGCCATTTAGCATCCTAATTTAAATCTGCCACGCTAATTCCAATAGAGTACTACTTTCACCATCCCACCATCACAGCTGCTGGCTGGCTAATACAATTCCCCCCAAAAAGAAACAAGACACAGAGGAGAAATAAACTAGGAGGGTCACCCAAACATATCAAGAGTGTCCAAACAGAAATAGTGTAATAAAGATATTAAGCTGGCCTGAATTTTGGTCATAGTTGTAATAAGCAGACATTATTAAAACATATACAATTATCAAATAAACCTTTGTCAGAAATAAACATTTGGCATTAACCCCCTAGAGCACATTTTTAGAACTAGCAGTCCTACTGCAATGATATTACAAATAAGGCCTTTAAACTTTAAAACAGCACTCCTCCCAGCCTTGAGAAAACTTAAAAGACACTCCATTCTGGGAGGGGTTACTATGTTGGGGTCCCTACTAACCTAGGTTGGGGACCCAGAGTTGATGTAGACAGAAATAGCGGTTTGAAGGTGGTTTCATTGTCAAAGGACCACCACAGACTGAGTTATGAGCAAAATGTTTTGTAAAAGTAATGCCCTGCAAAGCAATACAGGGCATGTTTTTTGCTGCAAGAAATAGAATTTGGAAGAAACATGGTCATGTAACCATACAATCAGCCCTCAGAGAGCATAACCACATGAAAAAAAGAATGGGAAAACGTAATGCAGTGTAACCATATATTTGGCTCCTAGAGAACATGCAACATAACACATTTCAAAGGCTAGCAGGACTATTGCAGTGATACTATGAACAAGGCCCAAAACACACAACTTTACCCAAATAGAAAACTAAAGTTCCAGCCATGAAAAAGGTTAAAAAGATAATAAATAGTGGTAGTGGTTATTATTTTGGAGTCCCCAATAACCTAGTTATGAGCAAATATATTTAGTAAAAGTAATGCCCTACAAAGCATTACGGGTCAAGTTTCCATGCCACAAATATTTTAATATTTTATTATGTTGATATGACTGCAGTGCTTTGAACAGCCCCTAGAGGACACCACAATGAAAATGGCATTTGCAAAAAACATGATCATCTGATTATATAGTTAGCCCCTAGAGGGCATAACCACACAACAAGAAAATTACAATAAATAATGCAATATAACCATATATTTAGCCCCTAGAAGGCATAGTGTATTACATATACCCAGAGACAGTGAGCCATTAGCAATGATATTAAAAATAAAGTTATTCCCAGCTATAAAAACTAACATTCCAGCTATAAGAGCGCTTAAACAGGCACTGAATAGTGGGAGGGGTTATTATTTTGGGGACCCCACTAACTCAGTGTGGGGACCCAAAGATGATGTAAATAGAAAAATCACGTTGTCCTGTAAGTTTTAGTGGTGGTACCCATTGTCCTAGAACCACCATAAGTCATGAGCAAAAATGTTTTGTAAAAGTAATGCCCAGCAAAGTATTATGGGTTGAGTTTTCCTGAGTGCAGTGAAAATTGTAGTATCAGCTCTCCCGCTGTGCCGGGAGACCTGATTTTGCTCTTTTTTTTTTTTTAACGTAAAGCATTCACCAATTTCAAGTGTTTTAAGGGGAAAGCCACAAGAAATGAGACTGATTAGGTAACTGTGAAAAATGTGACCAGCGCTCCAATACCACCGATCGACCTGCAGCTGTTGTGCCTGTATGCGCTGTGAGCGCCAACGGGGAGAGACAAAAGAAATAGTTCACCCACGCTGAAGTATATTGGTTATCGTGCAATCATCCATGTAATAGGGGTAGTCTGCAAGGCGTAACAAAAACAGCCTCAAGGCAGGAAAAACGTAAAGCATTTACCCATGACATCAAGTGATTTTTGAAAGGCAAGTCCATGAACAAGTGAAAGTGATGGGCATGGGCATGGTTAAAAACACACAATGCTTACAACAGGTCAAAGCGCTTGAGTGCTCGACCTAATAAGAGGCTATAGCATTTAATACATTATTGAGAACATAATGCTAAATGCAATTTTTATGGTGGCTCACTGTGAGGCTGTCTTGGACAAGCAGTCTAAAACTTAAAGTTTTAGTTCAATATTGCGCACTTGATCTGCCATCATTGCCCCGGATTCTTGTAATGATCATGGTTGAAGCACACTGTGCATCAATGTTTTGCTCTGAGCCCACCTCAATACTTTACATTCCTCCAAACAATTAACATTTCAGGTCTCAGAGCATTTTGCCAGATTAACTAAGGGTCTCTCTGAAGTATTATTCAGTTTATCATGAAATTATAGCAGGCTTCATGGATGGTTTTCCATAACATTTGTACTGGAGTTTCCAGGAACATATTACAGATTCTAAAGCCCAGATTTACTCAATTCTCACGCAGCACAGCAGCTAAAAATGCTGCACTGCATGAGGAGAGGGGAATACAGTGCCATATTTACAGAGAATGGCAAACTCTTCTCTCCTCTCCTTAGTGCTGTTGCAGAAATGTGCTGCCGCGCGCCACGCACAGACTCTTTCACCATAGTGCAACTGGAAAGATACCCTTCCAGTACAAGGTACTATGCTCAGACTAAAAACTTTTCACACTTTGTATGTGTGCTGTGCAGTGCAGTCCACATGCAAAGTCAGAAAGGAAAGGAGAAATCAACACATTTCTCTGTGAGAGCGTCTATTTTAAATGTGTACCATTATTTGACATCAAACTCTGTCTATGTTTTTTAGTAAATAGGGTTTGTGTCAAAAACTTTGGGTGGTTGCATAGGAACACCCACGCACCACCCATGGAACACCCCTGTTTTTCCCCCCGGCGATGTAATGCGAAGCGATGTACGCTGCTTTGTGTTATTTTCAAGTGATTTTACAGCATAAAACAAGTTTTGCGCTGGAAAGTAAATTGGTATAAAAAGATTTGGGCCCATATCCCTACTCTGTTTGTGCCAGATCAGCGTTTTTTTTTTAACGCAAATCCAGCGCAAACTTAACTCTATATTTATATTTTAGTGCGAGACAAGTCTAGCGCCAAAATATTGGAGTTAACAAACTTTTTTGCCTGTGGAACGCTACCTTGCGTCGAAGAGATGCAAGGTAGGCGTTCCCGGGGCCTCATGGGCCCTAGCGCCTTATTAATTCTCCCATGCAAAAATCACGCATGGGAGGAGGAGGGCCTTAAATAATGGCGCTAAGCCTGCTTAGCGCCATTATTTAATGCCTGGGTATGGGCAAGCATAAGGAGACCTGGAGGCAGATTTCCATGGAAATTGCCCACAGGTGCCCTTCCCTGTCCCCAGGGACAACCCAAACCCACACCAGGAGGTCACCCACGGATGGAGGACCCATCCGAAGGTAAGTCCAGGTAGGATTTATTTTTTTTCTATCCAATGCCGCTTGGGGGCCCTGACTTGGTGCCCCTGCACAGCACTGGCCCCAATGGCCATGCCCAGGGGACATTCGTCCCCTGGCCATGGCCAATGGGGTGGTGGGCATGGCTCCTGTCTTAAGTAAGACAAGAGCCATGTCCATGGGGCTTGTGCACCAGAAAATGGCGCTACACTGCTTAGAGGCAATTATTTTGGTTCTAAACAGTGCAGCGCCATTATGTGGTGCACAAGCCCTGGTTCCCCCTACGCCTCACAGGCCCTATTTGCGTCCTTTCAAAGGAAGCTAACAGGGCCTTAGTGCCGGCTAGCACCATTCCTTAAATATGGCGCCCGGCTGCGTCTAGGAATGATGCTAGCCGGCGCTATACGTTTTGCTGCAAACCTGCAAATATACTCCCAAAAGTCTCTAAGAATGACCCAGGTGCAGTTTGAAGATGGCCCTGGCATTTCTACAGCTGCACTTATCCTTTGTGTTGATTCACTAACCCCATCAAACCCTAAAACATCTTTCAGGTTGGTGTAGCAAAATGCTCTTTAAGAGAGTGATTACCACCGCAAGATGTTCCCTGTGATCTCCATGGATATAGAGCTAAACTTTACACCTGCATAAACCTCTAGAACAGTCCAGCTTTCTACATATTTTTAATGTGAACATTTATGTAAATGTTCTTCAGCTAGAAAGTTATGAGTGCTCTGAATCCTAGTAGCACTAATATAGCCTTTCAGATGTTTCTATCATATTCTAAGGTGCCCAAGGCACAGTGAACCAAGTCCCTTATATTCTGTTCTGATCGCCTACACTTTTCTTCTTTTTCTGCTTTCTTAACCAATTTTTATTTGCATTTTTATTCATATTTAGGCCTGACCTATAGACAGCTGCATCTGCATTAGACTTATCTAATCACTATAAAATATTACTACATGAGAAAAATAATAATATATATGCATTAAGTAGCTCTGGGTAAGCCCTGTTCAGCCTTTGTTTAGTTCCAGTAATTATTATTATCGTTCTAATATGGCTGCTTAATACTCTGTCCTTCTATCAGATGGCCAGCTACCACAGGAGGGGTAGGTGGTCCTTTGCTAACTTTCTGTGGGCTTGAATTGTAATGGTCATGCAGCACATATTTCTGTTACACATGAAGTTCACTTCTGTGAACTGGCAAGTTCACAAATGGGGGTTCCGGCAGTAGACCTAATGCAGTGAAGCAGTAACATGTCATGACCTTCGGCAAGGATTGCTCCTTGCGCTTCTCTCGTTCACCTAGTGATGATGTTTTTAACAGTAGGACCAAGCAGGCATCAGCTTTGACCCTGACTTCCCCTTTGCGACACCTGGCACTGCCTTTTGCGACCCCTGGCATCAGAGGTGGCAACATCAGTGCCAGGAACACAGGGTCAGCTCACCTGTTGCTCCACTCTCCTTCTTTTCCTGAAATTTATTTTGTTACACTAATAGTGAATAATACTAGTAGTGTAATAAAAAATGAAGTACAACTATGACCTTCGCTAGTAGCTGAGGTAAGTAAAAATTGATTTTAAATGTACGTTGTGTGCATGCTTGCCGGTGAGAGTGTTTATGTGAGAGACATTTTGTGTGTCAATGTGTGTGTAAGTGATGTAGTGTCCTACTGGACACGTTCTAGTGTTCCACCAGCCACTCAGCTGAGAGCTGGCTTTACACACACACACCCATCCAACACAGGCATCAACAGTCAGGTGACCCTGCCAATAAAAAGGGCCGGGTGCACGTGCCCTGGGGCAGTTACCAGAACCCTACCACTGTGTCTGCGCCACCTCATTTGGCAGCATGAGGGCCTAGGGCCCCCAACACTACAAGTATGTGTAAGCATGTGTGTGGAAGGGAAGGTCAAAGGACGAGTAATGTCACTTTCCATTACCACCGGCATTTTGGTGAACTGGCGTCCAAGGCAGGTAGTACCTTTTATCGGCGCATTGCTACGCTACATTGTTCAGGATTGGTGAAATTATACCTGTGCATTTAGTACATCCTTTAATGTGCTGCCGGCTGGTGTGTGAAGATAATGAATGTAAGAATACAGGCAGAACTCAGAACTCGGAGAAATCTACATTAGGTTCCAACCCTAACGTCTGAACCTTAAAATGGTTATTGTACTCTTCTGCTCCTATGTCATCACTGTTTATAAAAAAGATAAACATCTGAAGAAAAGTATTTAACAAGCAAAATTCTACTATATTAATCATGCAAAAACCAACTACAACGTATTCCACGGCTGCAGAAATATGCATTGCTTTGCTATCCTCATAAATATTTTAAGCAGTTCTTTTTACAATCGTACAAGGATTACTTTAGTTTCAGATTGACCTTACATCGAATAACAGATAGATCATTACTACTAAATAGCAAAGGTAATGGTATCTTCTTAGATGTGACATTCCACTGAAAAAAAGCAAATTAACCAGTCTAAAACTCCAAAATGAAAGAAAACACATCACCAAGTAAGCCTCACAATTTCCCACAAACAGGCTTAGAGCGCTGGACTGGCCTACTGGGCACCCAGGCACTGCCAGATAGGCCATCTTGAAAGGGCCAGTGTGTGTGAGTCATAATGGCACCAAACAAACAGCCCACACACTGGCCCTTTCAACCCGGCCCATCTGCCAGAGCCTGACAGGCAAGTACAACACTGAAGATCAACAGATAAAAAGTCAGTCCTACAATAGATAACAGAGAAGCATGGTCTGTGGTTCAGAGAGAAAGCAGGGCCACGCTGCATGAAGAACATTTCAAATTAGTCAGCATAATCATCAAAAAGCTTTATTCGGTTATAATGAAAAGCCGTAAAAGCATATATATCACAACAAATACACATAAAAAGTTAAAATCATACAGATTGTTAAAACAATGAAAATACATTAAATGGCCAACAATCCCTCAATCTCTCACTTAGCCCCTTGATCGCACAGCAGCTTTTAAAAAATTAGCAACATAAAAAATAATATCCTCAGAGCATTTGTGAAAATAAGAGAGCAGGTTGTGCTTGTTTAAAATCTTGCACTTTAAAAGGGGGAATTAAGTATGCCTTTCTTAAGATCTCAGATGCTGAAGATGTTTCATGCCAGCCCCGAGGAAATGCTAAAAGCTGGGGCAACAAATTCAACCTGAATATGGTCAGCAGAAATCAGGCATGATAAGAAGTTAAAATTGTAAGATAGGGTTGTATAAATAAGTTGTTTTTCAACAATAGATAACTTCACCCAGATATCTTCTGAAAGGCCACAGATTCTCCCTTTATTAATTTGTGTCTTAAAAAATTGTCACTGACCCAGCCATGGTCTGCCTTTACAATCTTGTCAGGACAAGTAAACAGGTCTCCCCTTCGTATATTCTTAAAATCTCCCTTAATGGATTTAAGCCATGGGATTTGCAGGGCAAAGTCAAGCGAAAAGCAATCCTGCAATATCACTCTAGTCTTTTGTGCTTCTTTGGTCCAGAGGTCAGCCCAGCATAGAAGGGGATGAAGGGCAATGATGTCAGTGACATAATTAATCCCCAGCATTTCACATGCACTATATAGGAAGGAGTACTTTATGGAACACAAAGAAGGCATCTCAAAAATGTATTTTCGGGAACCTGAAATTAGCCGTGCTTTATGTATCCCCAAATGTCACTCCCAGAAGTGGCTTTAGAGACACTTTTTGCATGCTAACCTTGTAACAAAGCTCTAACTGGCTTCCTCGCCAATGAGAAGCACATTTTCAGACTGTTGTGTCGCCACAGTCAATATCAGACAACTTTACAGTTAACAAAGGGCTCCAGCATTTGTTGGCTTTGAACAAGACATCCAAATATGGGAGTGATTTAACATGCAAGAAGGTCCATGTTCCTATCTTGAAGGTGTGTGCCTTCATTTTCTATGGCACAATACAATCACAAGACTTAGTGATGTTGGTACTAAGCTCAAGCTCATCCAAAAAAAACACAAATGCATTTATGAGGGCTTGCAAGACAGGCAGGGGCCGACCTTCTACTTGTGGGCAGCTTCTCCTCCCTCCCCCCACAAGGACATGCTCAAACACCCCTTCCTTGTTAAGAGTCACTTGCACTCACCAAAATTGGAACTCCACATGCCCCTTTGGCAGCTGCTGTAAGGGGTCCGAGTCTAATGCTGCAAACACAAAGGTTAAAAACGTCCATGCACGGAGGTACGAAAATTGATGGATTGATGGAGATAAGTTGAAGATAAGGTGGGTAGCAAGGTGCTGCTCCATGGGCGCCAGAAGACCGAAAGTGCTGGTGGTCTTCCCCCTACCATATTACGAGTACTGCTGGATTTCAACCACACTTTGGGTGGAAATCCAGAAGTAGTTCTGCTGGCGGGCAGAGGCGCAGAGGCGGTTCCACCACCGGCCCCGCCCTGCCAAAAGGACTCCACCAGCCGTATTATGACCTGTAATATGGTCTGGCGGTGTCCTGATGGCGGGGCACTAATGGAGGTGGAAGCGCCCCTTTCTGTTCTCTGCCGGACGACCTCCTCCCTGGAACAGGTAAGTCAATCGTCCGACTGGAGAGGGGGGTGGGAGGTGTTGTGTGTGCATGTGTGAGTGGGTGTTGTATGCGTGTGTACATGAATGTGTGTAGTGGTGGTTGAATGCATGTATGAATGTAGTAGTGAGTGTGTGTATAAATGTAAGTGTATATGGGTGTGTGTATGCCTGTTTGTATGTTGAAGTGAATGCGAGTATGTATGTTGGAGTGAAAGCGAGTATGAGTTCTAAAGTGAATGCGTGTATGGATGTATGTGAGTAAATCCGTGTATGTCAGTGTTGGTGAATGAATGTATGCGGGGTGCGTGTGGGTGTCTGTGTGCATGTGCATGTATGCGGAGAGAGGGGTGAGGGGGCGCTGTACCTGGTGGGGAGCGCTGTACCTGGTAGGGGGGGTAGGGCGCAGGGGGTATTGTGCTTGCTGGAGGGAGGGGGGAATCGTCTGCCGGCTCCAAATACCGCTGGCGGTCTTCTGTGGACTGCTGGGTCGGGGATGCTCATCTCTTGCCTCTGCCAACCCACCACACTCATAATGTGGCGGTCTTCACCGCTAGCCTGTTGGCAGTGATACAGTGGCCCTGGCGGTCAGTAGACTGCTAGGGTCATAATGAGGGCCTCAGTGTTTATTAGATTTACAGCTTAAAGGCTCATTGGAGTAACTGAACTCAACTTTCCCAAGAATATACAATGTTTGTCTTTTGATTTTTTTAAAAAGTTATGTGTGGATTGGGCAAGGGTAGAGCGTGGGTTGAAGTGATTCACTGAGATTCCAAATTTAATATGAGAGCTCAAACAGCCACAGGGACTTTTTTCAAAGTGACACAAAAAGACACTATAATTCGTGGGCAGAATAAAGATAGCTTGTGCCAAAGGACTTAATTTTTAGGTCTTGCATCACAAAGTCAGCGTTAGCAGTCTGTTGGTGAAAACATGCTGTCTATCACACCTTACTGATGATTGGATGACTTTGTGTCAGTTGCCACATAATTGAGTGAGTGATATTGCGGACATGGAGTTTTCTGAATAACTATAGATTTGCTGCATTTGCCACATAAATCACCACCTGCTGCTTAATTTTCAGACTTTAACAAAAAACTATTCTAGCTCAAATAGATCAAAAGTTACTAAAAGAAGAGTGACGTGTTGCCACGCTGTGAAAGGCCCATCTGAAATGCTGACTGGTTACCATTCTGTTTCTTATTGCGTATGTATACCATGGATGTGAACCCTTTGCCCAGACAGTATAACCTGTGTAAAAATGTCAGAAAAATTAATAGTACCACAAAATGTGCTGCATCAAGTCACATGCCTTTTCTTGTCGCATAACAGTCAATACTGCTGCATAATTTGGTCCTCCCCTGTTGCATATTTGCAGTGGCCTTCTCTACTCCTTATTTAAAGAATGTTCTTATTAGTTTTGTGTTTTTCTTCCCCAGCAGCATTCTAGGTCACCATGTTTGATTTACTGACTTGTATTCTTTCACTACTGAGTAGGGGATGCCATAACTCGCATGCAGCGTAATTACCCTAAATTGCAGCAAAAATAACTAAGAAGTTTAACCCAGCATTTAGCACAGTTTTCTATTGCAAAATGCACCCTCACGTCCAAAATGGACCAGAAGATGCATGTTGCTCTACGAAAATAGTGCTAGATGCAACAGAACACAAACAGCAGCAGATAGCAGTCACTCAAGTTTTGTTCCTGTGGCCTTGCGATGGGCATTTTTGCACCACAGTACCCTGGATTACATAAGCAGGTGTAATCGTGTAATTTTGGGTAATTCTGCAATCACCAAAGTAACACAACATTACCGACATTATTCAGACTACTCCAAAGTAATTAAAACGTTACTCAGGCCTACTGCTATGTTTAAATACAGGGAGGTGCTTTTTAAGCACTTTAATGAAGTTATAAGTGTTTCCTTGCTCTCTACTTCTTGTGCTGCTTCCTACTCACATCCTCACTGACTGGACTTCTTGTGTTGCGCCCAAGCTCGTATGTTGCTTCTTCCTCTCCCCATCCAACTCAGACTTTTTAACATCTATTTCTTTAAATGTTCTACCCTCCATGTCCAAAGGTCATTCATCCATTGCTTTACCACCCTTCCATTCTTGGCACCATTTCTCTCCCTCCTGGCCATACCCTGTAAACCCTATGCCAATTTCATGGGCTTGGCCTCAGGTCACACTCTGTTCTATACCTCTTCTATGCCTCTTGTGGCTTTACTTACTGCGTGGTCTCTTGTACACTCTCTTTAATGTATGAAGCATTAATAGCGTAATTTGTGATGTCATCTGTGATGCTATCTGTCAGGCCATGAGTGTATTTTTGAGGAGGGCATTCATAATAGCCTCCCCTTCCATAACTGCCACACTTAAGTAGTTTTAATGGTATGGATCATAACCATTCTTTTATTTGAACATGATTTGTGAAGGGTGTTTAGTTTCAAGCGAACATACTGGTTCCATATAACTTACAAAACAAGATTTTCTGGTGAATATCGATTCATTTTCTCATGTTTGTCCTCTGTCATGTAGGTACACCCGATACAGCACAATCGGGACCAGAAACATATAAATAACCCCTAAAGGCATATGCACATTCCGAGAGACAAAGACAAGTGATATTTATTCGCAACTTTCGCTTATGTACGAAAGAGAAGGGGTCAAATGCTCTGTCACCCCCTGTGTTCTTTAGCCCCTCTGCTGCAGCAGCACAAGTCAGTTCCTAAAAATGGGAGAACAATGATTGGATAGAGACAAGATTTGTTGGTAAGTGGAGTAGGTTTTCCATTCTACTCGAGGGGATTAAATGAGCAGATTAGAGGAGCCTGGTGTTCGTTATTTCTTATCTTTATCTGTGTATTGATGTGTTTCATAAAAACGCAAAAACGCATTAATCTAATTCTGCACATTCCACCTGCGCCCACTGAAATAAATAGTGGGCAGCTACACTGAATTGCTTTTTTAAGAATTAAAAGCAATTATGTGGTAGGAAGTCTGCCATTAGATACTGGAAACATAAAAATAAATAGATAATGTTATTATCTTGTCAGATGTGACTTGAGATTAGAGTACAGGAAGTGGGAAATGGAACCTTTCTTGCTATCGCTGTACTAATGCAATAAAAAGAAAGGGTCTGGAATGTACCCATCGCTGATGTAAGAACCCATCTTGTCTCAGTATCTAGGAGAGACAGAGTTGTCACATTTGTTGGCCCACGGGGGTGGGTGGGATGTTGAATAAGGGCAATCATTACTTAATAAACACATAATTAGGAAGCGTATCACACAGGAGCAATCTAAAGAGAAATGTTCCAAACTGAGTTGTCCCTCGGGCAAACAAATATTTATAACTGGATTCATTTCTAACAATGATGATTTTTCAGCTATTATGTACGTCTTCATTTCCGTGCAGTTTACTTGTAGAGCTTTTAGTTCTTTTCTGTAATGCACCTTGTGTGATGGATGGACTTCGATTCACCACAATGCCAGGGTAGGGGAAGTGACATCACATACCCTTTGGACTTAACAACATCACAGGTAGTGACATCAAATTACCCTTGACTTGATTTTTTCCAGGATGGCATGTCCCATCACCCTAACATAACAACACGACATCACTGAAATACCATAATAGCCGTATGATTAGTATAACAGAATAACAACGAAAAAGTCTATTAGTGCTGACTTGATCTTTGAAAGTTCTATGGCATTATACCTGCTCTAAATTATGGAGAGTAAGCAAAGAAAGCCAGACCTCTTCCAGTGGTTTTCTCCTACTGCAAAAAGTTTGACAAGAATATGTGAAATTGTGCTGTTGGAAAATGGGTTATTGGTAAGGGCAGGTAAGTACCTACACTTAGCAATAGGCCACTAACATCCACTTAGGTCCAGTTAGGTCTCAGTAAATTAAACCCAGCTCAACCCTTGGTAGCTTAGCAACGAGTGACAAGGCTTAACTTAGGAGACAGAGTGTAAAGCATTCAAATATCACAAAACAGTAATTAAATAAAACACAGGAAACAGTTTAAAAATCCAAAACGAATTTATAAAAATAGATTATATTTTTATCTTTAAAATGACACAAAAACGAATAAAAGCGGATAAGGGGAACCGGAGATATGAATTTTTAAAGAATTATTGTTTTTTTAGCGCCTAGAAACAAAAAGCCCCAATCAGGTCATCTGGTTGCACCTCAACCGGGGCAAAGTCAAAGTTTAAGGCCAACCGCGATTGAGCCCTGCTCGGCTACAGCTCGCGGAAGGCCTCGGTCAAAGGTTTACCTTCGAACTTAGTCTCCCTTTCTGAAGATTTTCTTCAGCGGGACAAACCTGCCAGTCCAATCCGACCTCCTGGAACTCTTCTCGGATATGCGTCGCGCCAGCCATGGGTGGAGATTTTTACCTTCGGACATAGTAGTTTTTTTCGAGGTGAAAATCCTTTGACCGGGGTAAACCTGGATCTTGATCCGACGTCCTTGGAGCCCTCCTCGTATACGCTGGCTGGGAGGTCCCGGTCAACTTTTTACCTTCAGACAGTCTCTTTTTTCGAGATTTTCTTCACCGGGACGAACCTGCAAATCAGGCCGGGTCGCGGTTGAGGCAAGCCGGCTAGAGTTGCCGCGGCGGGTCAGTCCCTCTATGGAGCTTTGTTTTCAAAAGTACTCCAAATTTCTCAAAACTTCTGGGGTCCACAGCTCACCCCAAGGGTCTAGAAGCTCTGAGATGATCCTTGGGGTGCAGACTACAACTCCCAGAATGCACCTGGCGCAAACTCCTTTCTGGCCACTAGACAGTGGTCAGCTGGTTGATTTCTTCAGGAGTTGGTGCAGGAGACTCTGGTTAGCAATTTTTCACCGGTAGCAAACAGGGAGTCCCTCATTGAACCAGTTGAAGCCAGGCAAAGTCCTTCTTGTGGTGAAGCCCAAGTGTGCAGCTGGTGCAGTCCTTCAGAGTGCAGGGTCCAGGTGCAGGCCAGGGGTCCAGCAGGGCAGTCCTTCTTCTTCAGTAGTTCTTCTTGGTAGGGACCTGGTAGGGAACTGAGGTGTGCGTGCAGATCTGCCAGTTTTATCCTTGCTCCTGGGTGAAAAACAGGGGGGTCCTGATTCTCCAATCAGGTGCAGGGTCCTTCCCCCTGTGATGACCACTTCCTGGGAAGTGTGGCTAAAATCAATCCCAGGAGGCAACATTCTTCAAAAATCCATCATGGCTGAATCTGATTTTTGGAGGTTACATCTGGCTGAGCCCACCCACTGGTGTGGCTAAAAATCATAAAACACCCCTCTCCTGCCCTCTCCTAATCTAATCAAGGGGGCACCCAGTTGTCTGGAGTTGCAGGATGTGGGGGTGTTGCTGGGGTGCTCCAAATGTCCTTCTCTGCCTTTGAAGACCAGTTTGGTAGCCCTCCCCCTTCCTGCCTCACCATCTGCTGAGGGGAAATGCCCTCCCACAGGCACATCTCTTTGTTTGAAGCCAGGCCACTTCACACCTCATCAAGGCAGCCTGGCCAGGGTGCCAGAGGCTGGCCAATCAGAGCACAGCAGCAAAAACAATGCAGGGCTGAAATTGGCAACTTTTCAGGTAAAGTTTAAAACTCTTTACCTGAACAAGTTATATTAAATCCCACAACTGTAAGTTGTGGGATTTATTATAACAATTAATTAGATACCAAACTCTTGGTATCCATTACTTAAGGGGACTTTTAAAATTTAAAATAAAGTCTCCCCATTCTAGCCTATGGAGGCCATTCACTACAATGAGGGAAAAACGAATTTGGATGTTTTTACCTCACCAGGTCTTTTAAAACTATTTTTATAAGGTCCCTGCTTATAGTTACATAGCACCCAGCCCTGGGGGCACATAGGGCGCACCTTAAGGGTGACGTATATGTAAAAATAAGGTAGTTTAAGACTTTGGAACTACTTTTAATTCCAAAGTCGAATTTGCATTTAACTTTAACTTAAAAGCAGCCAAAAAGGCAGGCCTGCCTTTAAAACGACACTGGGCACCACAGCAGTGCACCTATGGGTGCACTACCTATGCTGTGGTCCCTAAACCTACATGCCCTACCATATACTAAGGACTTATAGGTAGGTTGACTTAGCCAATTTTAATTAGCCTAATTTGCATATTGATTTTACACAGAGCACAGGCTAGCAGTACCCAGGGCACCATCAGAGTCAGGAAAACACCAGCAAAAAGTGGAAAATGGGGGTAAAAAGTTAGGGGGCCTCTGCAATCAGCCCTGTTTTCTCACATGTGCATTTTAAAGGACAATTGGCACGTAAAGTTGCTAAAATGACAATGGTGTTAAAATGGGCCTAATTAAATATTCAGCTTCATTTATGGTGTGCTAAGCCAAAGAAACCTGATGTTTCCCAGGAGCTGACCCATTGTTTTCAAAATGTGGTATGGTCATCCCAAATGACAAAAACTACCTCCATTGTGTGTTGGCCAGCTCTTTGTCCTGAGTGCTCCCTTTTATTAAAAAAATACATAAAATATGGTAGTGCTGAATTTTGCAATTTATGGCATCCATATACCATAGATGTAAAAAAATTACCTCAGAATGTCAGGGCCAGCACTTTGTAATGGTTGCCATTCTCCCAAATGCAGAGGTGTGGAATCCCAATAGTCCCAAGCCCAGGACGTATCATTTGGGGTCAATGGCAACAAGTTTTCATGTGTATTTGGTTCCTGGGACACGTAGGCCAAACCCCCTGCAGCACAAACCCTTTGGTTGCCAGTTTACACATTATGGATCAGGGAAGGGTATTGGCTGCTGTTAAGATAACAGCTGTGTCCATATGTTAATGCTGTTTGAACGTGTATCTATGGTTCATGAATGCAAAGTCGTTATTATTAGGGTCTGCACTCGAAAGAAATGTAAGCTGGGACTGCACTATTGACGGTGGTTCTAATTTAAAAATGTGTACACACATTTCCAAAGTGTAAAAGTATTAGGCTACATATAACGTTCCCAGTAAGCTCTCTGGTTCGATGCAAATATCTGCAGAAACTTGAAGGTAAGAATGGTGATTCTTTGCTTTCAGAATACATTGTTCACAAAAGATGCAGGTAGGGAAAAAAACATTTTGCTAAACTACTGTGAAACGTAGGCATCATTCATTTAAAGCATCATTCAGTAAAATGTGTTGATGCATGCTAGTATTTCCCAAAAAGAAATCATAATGGAAAAATCAGTGTAACCACTTCCAACAAGATCATGGGAAACAGGAAGATAAACAAGCATTGGCAAAGCCAATAGGTCTGACATTGATGGACAGCATTTTGGTTTGTCTATGCAAGTCTTGCTCTGACACGGTTTTTATAAAACTTAATTGTTGTGGGAGCAGCTGGACCCTCACCATCATACCAAACATTGGCAAAAAGCAAAATTATTTTTGCTCTCAAAAAGCACACCGTTCCACTGTAGTTCAGGGCACTGAACAAAACTATTTTAGGAGATAATATGCTCCTTGTGGAAGGGTAGAATGCTGTCACTCACAGTGAAGCCAACCAATAAACAGAGAGCTAGAATTTTAATAACAGAAAAGGTTTGAATAACCAATTAGAGGCCCAATTCTTAAAGAAAATCACAAAAATACACACGTAGTATATGTCCTTGCTTTAGGGCAGATTTACGGCTTTCATGAAGTCACATTAATCTACAGAAGTAAGCCGGAAAATTGTACTCCTAGAAAATATTTGTGAACTGTATTTTAGCACATGCAACTATGCTTGTGTGATTTGCTCATGTGAAAATATGTTGAACGTTTACAAGTTCCCTTTCCTCCAATTACTTTTTCCCGACCCTGGAGGAAATGTTACTTCTGCCCTTGTCAGGAGTAAAATTCCAACCTTTCTCTGTGTGAGCAAACATTATAGAAGAGCTGGTGAAAACCCTTAAAACATGCACATTAGTAGGTTTGCACAAACACAAAAGGGCATTCCAACCCTTGAACTGTTGCTTACCCCTATCTCCAGACTCAGGATGTAGATCTGCTGAAAGGTGCCAAAAATAAGGAAATGCTAGTATTCAAGCCCTACTATTGTATGAGCACTGGCATAGCCTATTAAAAGAGCTATTATATAATGAGATTGCTGCTATAATTTGTCACTGCACTACATGGCACCAAAGGAAGAAGTGGATTTTTTTCACCGAAGTAGATTTATGAAACAATCTGTCTCATGGACAAGTAGTTATTTTTATAAAATTCCACACCCCTGCATATGCCAGGTATTCTTTTTTTTTTTAAATAACTGCCTCCATTTTGCTATCACCAGCATTCTGCTACTGGTGTCCATATGCCAAGAATTTCCTCAAGTATTTTCCAACGGGTGCCCTCTATGCCATGAATTATATCTAGTATGCCAATACTAGTAGTTTACCATTGGTGTTCTTTATGCCAAGAATGATCCCCAGTGTGCTAGTGCCAGTGTTTTGTCACAGATGTCTACTTCACATATGCCAGGACCAGTACTTTGCCCTGTGCGTCTCTATAAGACAACAATTACCTTCAGCATGGCAGGAAAAACAACAAAGTCACAAGCATCTCATCACGTTGTTGCTCACACTCATATTTACTCACTCACTCACTCACACTTACTCATTCATCCTTACTCTCACTCACTTGCATCCACTCTAAATCTCACTCATTCTTCCTCACTCATACTTTCTGAAACTCAGGGCCAAGTTTACTAACCAGGAATGCATCACTTTTGTGATGCAAACATAGCACAAAGTGTTGGGGGGAGGGGATTTTCTCTACAATACAAATCTGAATTTTACTCAAAGTAACGCAAAGTTGCGCTGTGAACTGTTCTGTGTTATTTTGCATCAAGGGGTGTTCCATGGGTTTTGACACAGATCCCAATCTACAAACATTAGTACACAGGAATTGACATTCAAATCGTATGCTTTCTCGGTGCAGGCACACAAAATAAATGTTCTTATTTCTCTTAGTATTTCCAACTTTGCATGTGTGCAGCATTGCACAGCATACATACAAAGTAGGAATAATCTTATGGCATAGTCTTTCTACTGGACAAGACACCTTGCAGTATAAATACTATGTTTCAAAGAACATACACACCCTTGCACTATGGCACAAGGACATGTACGTTTCTGCCAAAGTGTGCCAGCACATGAGGACAGAAAAAATACACTATATTTTAATGGATAGGGCACATTTTTCTCTCGCTCTCTCCCTTTGATGCAAGACAGGGTGTCAAATATGCTGAGTTGCCTTGTGTCAAAGAATTGTAAGTCTGAGCCTCAACACCACAAAATTTCACTTTACTACCAGTCACCGACTCTCATTCATTCTCACTCACACACACATGCTTACACATACAGATGCACTTACTCACACATACACACACTCTCTCAATTAAACATACTCTCACTAGCATGCGCACACACAATATACATTTAATACCATTTTACTTAACACAGCTGCAACCAAAGGCCCTAAGTGTGGTCTATTTTTTTACTACACTAATAGTAAATGATAAAATATCATTCACTATTTTAGAAATGAACGGACAGAAAATAAAGATTACAGAAATTATTCACACTGACTTTGCTACCTCTGAGGCCAGGGGTCACAAAGACAGTGCCAGGATTCACAAGGGGCAGGACATAGGTTGCAGCTGCTACCCCTGGTAACCCCTAAATAATGTCCATGCCTCGTGTTAACCACTACGTATGCACCTGAAACACAGCACACTCTACAAAGAGTTGCAAGCATCTTTGTTTTGGTATTTTTAACCGTCTGGGTGGCTGGGGTGTGGTGACCTCGTCCTCGACCACGGTTGCCGTGTTCCAGGGACGAGACCAACCCGTCCTGCACCCAGCCCACAGGGGGAATACTAGCGCTTCCCCAGTGGACTCTCCACCCACACCCCCCAGTCCGGGACATAAGGGGTATCGTTTTCCCTTCCACTCCAACCCCTAATATAATGACATCAGCGTGCTCACAGCTCAACTGCTGCCGGAACACGCTGGAAGCTATTTGCTTCCAGCGCGTCCATCAGAGAGGAAACAAAAGAGGTGAATCCTTCTCCGGGGAGGGGGGATTTGGGGAGAGAAAACAAATACAAGGGGAAAGGAAAGAGTTTTTCCTTCCCCCGTGCCTGTTTTGTTTGGATTCCTGCTCCAAGATCGTGGGCAAGACCTGCGATCGTGGAGCAGGAATCTACCCACTAGACACCAGGGATTGCTTGTGGGTGTATTTTGGGGAGTGATCCATTAGGCAAGGGTCGCTCCCTGGGGGCAACAATGTATCCGTGTTTTTTCAGACGATTTGACCCCCCAGTGGATCGAAACCCACTAGACACCAGGGTTCACTTTATTATTTATATTTTGGGGCAGCGACCCCTTAGGGAGGTGTCACTGCTTTGGGGCCATTAATTTTTTGTATGTTTCGCCCCCCTGAGGCTAGATCGTCCATGTTTTCGGCTGATCTGGCCACCCCAGGGAGGTCGAAACCCCCTAGGCCCCAGGGATTGTTGTGTTTGTATGTGTGTTTTTGGGGGCACCCCTTGGGCAAGGGTTGTCCCCCAAAAGGGGTATAATACTGATGGCTATTTCTGCCCCCCTTGGGGCAGATCTGCCTATTTGTTTAGGCCCTTTTGCCCCCAAGGGGGGGCGGAAGCCACCAAGATGTCAGGGATTTTTTTTCTTTGTTTTTGTTGTGTTGGGGGCACCCCCTTTGGCAAGGGTCGCCCCCCCCCCAAAGGGGTCACATTACTGACGGCCAATTTTGCCCTCCTTGGGGGCAGATCGGCCTATTTATTTTAGGCCCCTCTGTGGCAGAAGCAACCAAGATACCAGGGATATTTGTTTTTCCTTTGTTTTTTTTTATTGGGGCGGGCCCCCTCACTCCCAAAGAGGGCACATTACTTATAGCCATTTCTGCCCCCCTTGGGGCAGGTCAGCCTATTTTATTAGGCCCATATGCCTCCAAGACACTAGGGATTTTGTGTGTGTGTGTTTTGTGCAGGGGGGGTGCCCCTTTGGCAAGGGTCTCCCCCCAAAGGGGGCACATTACTGATGGCCATTGGCCTATTTTTGTAGGCCCACCTGGGGCAGAACCAACCAAGACATCAGGGATTTTCTTTTTCCTTTGTCTCTTTTGTTTTGGGGAGTGCCCCATTTGGCAAGGGATGCCCCCAAAGGTGGTACAAAACTGTTGGCCATTTATGACCCCCTTGGGGACAGATCGGCCTATTTGTTTAGGCTAATCTGCCCCCAAGGAGGGCCGAATCCACTTAGGCACCAGGGAAAATGTCTAAATGCTTGGTGGCGGGGTGTTTGTCAACTGACGAAGTATTTGCATTTGTGATTATAATAGTTTTGTTTATCCTTTTTGTTCTAATTCAAAGCTTTTGCTTCCATTGCTGTGGCTCCTTGCGGTTTTGGCAGTGGTTGACCTGCGGTTTGAGTAGTTGCATGTTTAAGGTATGTAAACCAATTTACTCCAGAGGAGTATTGTTGCTATGCATGAATGACATGTTTGTAGTTGGTGTAGTAAATGCAGGACTGTGTGTGAAATTGTCCTTAGATTTGTGCACAATGATATTTGTGTTGTCTTATGGGGTACAAAACTGTTGGCCATTTCTGTCCCCCTTGGGGGAAGATCAGCCTATTTATTTAGGCCAATCTGCCCCCAAGGAGGGCAGAATCCACTTAGGCACCAGGGAAAGTTTCTAAATGCTTGGTGGCAGGGTGTTTGTCAACTGACGAAGTATTTGCATTTGTGATTATAATAGTTTATTTCTCCTTTTTGTTCTAATTCAAAGCTTTTGCTTCCTTTGCTGTGGCTCCTTGCGGTTTTGGCAGTGGTTGACCTGCGGTTTGCGAAGTTGCATGTTTAAGGTATGCAAAACCAATTTACTCCAGAGGAGTATTGTTGCCATGCATGAATGACATGTTTGTAGGCGGTGTACTGAATGCAGGATTGTGTGTGAAATTGTCCTTAAATTTGTGCACAATGATATTTGTGTTGTCTTATGTCTAATTTGCTTTTCTTTTTTCTTTTTAGTAGGATATCATTGGTGTTTGCTGTGTCTGTGCAGGGTAGTTGCTGATGAGTCTAGCTTTTTCAGGCAAGTGAGTGGTATAGTTTTTTAGTACATAACTCTTTGTGATAAAGCCACACTTTGTTTATTACTTAGTTTAGACAGTGCTGGTTGCTGTTGGTGATTTTGTCAAGTTACACTTCTTAGAAAGGATCATGGTGCTAACGGCAGAGTGACCGCTCAGCAGGTTGTTGGCATGCTTTCTGAGACGTCTTCTGACCATGATTATGAGACTGACTCTGCATCTAAGGCAGAGGAGGAAGTGAGATATTCTGGCATTGAGTTTTCTGTCAGAGAGGAATCTTCTGATGAGGAAGCCACTCTCAGTGCAGATTAAGGGCCTGTTTTAGACGAGGACACTGATGTGCCACGAGTGCAGCAGCCTGGGCCTGAAAGGTTTCCCATTGGAAGACCTGACACCTAGGTTACCCAAAACATGGAGCAGCCACAGTTGCCTGCCTTTACTGGTCTCCCAGGGTGTAGAGTGTATCCGGAAAACTTTTTGCCCGTCAATTTCTTTCAGTTGTTTATGGACAATGTATATTTGGAAGAGATTGTTGAGCAGACTAATTTGTAAGCAGTATTTGCGGGACAACGCCAGTCCTCAGTCTAGAACTACCCAGTGGATTCCCACAAATCTGGAAGAGTTGAAACAGTCCCTGTGTTTGACTTTTTTTTTTTATGGGATTGATAAGGAAGCCGTCACTGGCTTCCTATTGGTCTACTAGTCCCTTGAAGGCAACGGCTATATTTTCTGCAACCATGACTGGTAATCAGTATTTGCTTCTTCTTCGGATGCTGCATTTTGTTGACAATGCTTTAGCCTCACCACAAGATTATCTGGATTGTGACGTCTTTTTAGGATTAGGCCTTCTCTTGATCATTTTGTAGATCAGTTTTCAGAGGTGTATGTTCCAGGCAAAGAAATAAGTGTGGATGAGTCGTTGGTCCTGTTCAAGGGGCGTTTTTTTTTTAAGCAGTACATTCCTAGCAAGAGGGCACGGTATGGAATTAAAATGTATATGCTGTCTGAAAGTAGTGTAGGATATGTGTATATTTTCCGGGTCTACACTGGTAGCGATTCCAGTACTGACCCCTCTGCTTGTCTGCCCACTTTTGGAGTTAGTGAGAAAATTGTGTGTGAACTAGATAGATGACTGTTTAACAAAGGTCACCATTTGTACGTAGATAACTTCTACACTGGAGTGCAGTTGTTCAAGGAATTGTTCAGAGTGGACACTGTTGCTTGTGGCACAATCCGTTCCAGAAATACGGAAATCGGGAAAGGCTATCTGAGGAAGCTTGTCTGTAAAAAAAAAAAAAACTTGAGAGGGGACAGTGCAGTGCCTTGCGTAATAATGAGCTGCTAGCTATGAAATTTGCAGACAGGAGGGATGTGTACATGCTAATTACCATCCATGATGGGAGTACTTCTTACCCTGTGACTGTTTGGGGTCAGGTTGCAGAAGTGCACAAACCTACGTGCACTTTGGACTACAATAAGCACATGGGTGGCGTTGATAGAGTAGATCAGAGGTGGAACCTTACACTGCTCTTCATAAGTTTTACATGTGATACCATGGCCACCATCCACTCCGGATCACCATCGGACCCCTGCCCACACCACATCTTCAACAAAGCTAACACCATCATCACCCCCCATCTCTGCCACAGCATCAACAGTTCCCTCGAATCAGCCACCTTCCCAGAGAGATGGAAGCACGCAGAAATCAACACCTTGCTAAAGAAACCAAAGGCAGACCCTGACGACCCCAAGAACCACCGACCGATCTCCCTCTTCCACTTCCAGTTAAGGTCATCGAAAAAATCGTGAACAATCAACTATCCTGGTTCCTGAAGACAACAAGGCACTCGACACCTCCCAATCCGGATTCTGCAAAATCCACAGTACCGAGACCGCACTCATTGCTGCCACAGACGACATCAGGACCATGCTCGACAAAGGAGAAACAGCAGCACTCATCCTCCTAGACCTCTCTGCAGCTTTCGACACGGTATGTCATCACACCCTCCACACACGCCTCCACAATGCTGGAATCCGCAACAAAGCACTGGACTGGATCACGCCATTTCTCACGGACAGGACCCAGAGAGTCTGCCTCCCGCTGTTCCAATCAGAAGCCTCCAAAATCACCTGTGGCGTCCCTCAAGGATCTTCACTCAGCTCCACACTTTTCAGCATGTACATGGCCCCCCTCGGCAACATCGCACGAACACACCACATCAACATAGTCTCCTACGCTGACAACACTCAGCTCATCATCTCCCTCACAAAAGACCCCACTGCTGCAAAGGACAACCTCCACAACGGACTCCACGCCATCGCCAGCTGCAGGGAATCAAGCCACCTCAGATTAAACGCAGACAAGACAGAATTACTCATCTTCGGCACCAACCCCTCGGCTTGGAACGGCTCCTGGTGGCCCACCTCCCTAGGATCCGCACCCTCACCCACCACCCACGCACGCAACTTGGGCTTCATCTTGGATTCCACACTCAGCATGACTCAGCAGGTCAATGCCATCTCCTCTTCCTGCTACAACACCCTTCGCCTGCTCCCTAAAATCTTCAAATGGATTCCCATCGAAACCAGGAAAACCGTCACCCACGCCTTGGTCAGTAGCCGTTTGGATTATGGAAACACCCTATATGCAGGAATAACAAACAAACTCCAAACAAAGCTGCAAAGAATCCAGAACGCATCCGCCCGCCTCATTCTGGACATCCCACCCTGCAACCACATCTCACCCCACCTCAGAGACCTACACTGGCTACCAGTATCAAAGAGGATCACCTTCAAAATCCTCATCCACGCACACAAGGTCCTCCACAACCCAGGTCCCACCTACCTCAACGACAGACTCACCTTTCACACCCCCACTGCAACCTTCGCTCCACCAACCGCGCCCTCGCCTACATTCCTCACGTCCGTCGCACGACCGCTGGAGGAAGATCATTCTCTCACCTTACCACAAAGACCTGGAACTCCCTACCGCTCCAACTCCGCCTGACCCAAGACCTTCTATCATTCAGGAATCACCTCAAGACTTAGCTTTTCGACTAGTAGCTCCCCCCCCCCACCCCCCCCCCACGCGCCTTGAGACCTTACCGGGTGAGTAGTGCGCTCTATAAATCCCTGATTGATTGATTGATTGGTATAAAAAGTTGGCCATCCATTTGATTCATTTGGCAACTTTTAATGCTTTTGTTGCGTTCTAGGATTGTTCCTCTGAGTCATGGATGAAATTTGTTAAAATTTCAGGAGTCAATGATAGAGAGCCTTATTGTGGGGAAACAGGCAAGAGTTCCTAGTGTAGAAGTGGTGGAGGATGTGGCTAGATTGAAAGAACGTCACTTTTCTGACCACATTCCCCCCACTCCCAAAAAACACTTGCCCTCTAAGAAATGTAGAGTGTGTGCCCAAAGAGGTATCCGGAGTGAGAGACGGATGTACTGCCTAGACTGTCCTTCAAAACCTGGGCTGTGTGTGGCTGGCTGCTTCAGACGTTATCACACCCAGAAGAATTACTGGAACTACCGTGAGTGTAAACTGCCTGTTTTATATTTTCATATGTTCAGTTTCACGGTTGGCATTTCTGTCATGTATTTAGTTAGAACCTTTGTGTTTATAGTTTTGTACTTATTTCTAATTAGTGGTTTCTTTGTTGTTTAAAAAAAAAAGTGATGGCAGTGTGCATGGAGTAGCACTTGGCTGGCGGTGTGCGTGGAGTGGTGCTTGGCTGGCGGTGTGCATGGAGTAGCGCTTGGCTAGCGGTGTGCGTGGAGTGGCACTTGGCTGGCGATGTGCATGGAGTGGCGCTTGGCTGGTAGTGTGCATGAAGTGGCGCTTGGCCAAACGCCAGTCCACACACTCCCATCTGCTGGTGTGATTGCTGTATCAGGCATGTCGGCGTATGAAAGTGATGGGCCCTTGAGTGGCGCTGTCTGTTAATGCTAATGTTAGTGTTATAATGTGCTGGGCCCGCAACCCTAGATGAAGGCCGCACCCAGGATGAAAAACGCAGGTGCCCCTCTCCCCCCCTGCAAAAAGAGGTTGTTTTGTAATAGACCATTTTTTTGTGTCCATGTTGTGTTTTGGGGCATTTCCTGTCGCGGACACTAGGCCTAACCACACAAATGAGGTACCAATTTTATCGGGAGACTTGGGGGAACACTGGGTAGCAGGATGTTTGTGGCTCCCCTCAGATTACAGAACTTTCCATCACCGAAATAGGAGGAAAAAGTGTTTTTTGTCACATTTTGAGGTTTGCAAAGGATTCTGGGTAATAGAACTTGGTGAGAGCCCCACAAGTCACCCTATCCTGGATTTCCCTAGGTGTCTAGTTTTGGAAAATGCACAGGCCAAAATCCACAGCTAGGCACTTTAAAAAAAACACGTTAAATTTCTATGTAAAAATGTGATGTGTCCATATTGTGTTTCGGGACATTTCCTGTCTCCGGCACTAGGCCTACCCACACCTGTTTTCGTTCAAGAGCTCGCACCCCCACGTCTGCAGCACCACCCTGCTGTGTCCGTGTCCCTTACCCTCGCCCACGCTGCTGCTAGCGTGTTCGAGGCCCTCCTCCACCCGCAGGCCTCCCCTGCGCCTCATCCCCGGTGTCTAGTGGGCTTCTGGTAAGCGTCGCTAGACTCTTGTGCATTGTGCCGTTTCCACCGTATTTGTGACTTTTTTCTGTATTCTGTGCCTTGCTTTTTTGCGCTTCTTGCCTCCATTTGTGCCTTCTTAGACTGTTGTAATCTGCTTTTGCCCCATGTGCGCCCCCCCCTGCCGCTTGTCGCTTGACTCATGTGCATTGTGCCGTTGTTCACCGTATTTGTGACTGTATTCAGTATTTAGTGCCTTGCTTTTTTGCGCTTTGTGCTTCCAATTGTGCCTTTTTAGTTTGCTGTTATTCCGCTTTTCGCCCCTTGTGCGCGCCCCCTTGCTGTTTCTCCCTGCCGCTGCCTCCCTGCGGCCCCGCCCCCCTCGCATCCCCATTCGCCGCTCCCTCCCGCCTCCCAGCTGCTCTTCCCTCCCCCTCCCTTCTTAATGGCTGGCGCTGCGCGTCTGAGCAGCGGGCGCACCGCTGGCGCGCCAGAGGCAAGCCCGTCTGCGCCCGTCCGCGCCCAGCGCCACCCCCCCTGGTCCGCACGACCCCCGCACCAACAGACGCTGCTAATCGGCCAACGAGCTCATCGCCCTCAACCCCGGCTCCTCCACAACATGCTTCCAGGCCTCACCGAAGAACACCAAAGGACCCTTTTCCTGCCGCGCCTGCAATTTCAAGTGCAACAGAACAAGGAAACCAGCAACAACCAGCACAAACCACCTCCACTGCATACTCCTCAACACACGCTCCGCACGAAAGCGCGCCATCGAGCTCTGGGACCTGCTCGACACTACCGCCCCAGACGTAGCCTTCCTGCCCGAAACCTGGTGGAACGAGTCCTCAGCACCTGACATCGCCATAGCCATCCCGGACGGCTACAAGATCACCAGAAGAGATCGCCCCAACGGACTCGGAGGAGGAATAGCCATCGCCCACAAATCCACCCTCAAAATCCACACCCACACGGACGACACGCTCAAGACCGCCGAACACCTGCACTTCTGGATCCACACTGACCCCAATACCACCCTCAGGGGAACGCTCATCTACCGACCACCAGGACCACGAGCACCCTTCAGCGACTCCATCGCCGACCTCACGAGCACCCACGCGCTCACCTCTATGGACTACATCCTCCTTGGAGACCTCAATTTCCACTTGGAGAACAACAACGACGCCAACACCACATCCCTGATCGACAACCTCTCCAACCTCGGCCTCAGACAACTGGTCAGCACACCCACCCACTTCGCCGGCCACACGCTCGATCCAATCTTCTCCGCAAGCAACCACATCACCTTTAGCCACACCACCGAACTCCACTGGACCGACCACCACTGCATCCACTTCACATTCAAGAAGCACATCGAACAACACCGCACCCAACTACCACCCCACCGCCGCTGGAGCAAAGTCACCGAAGACCAACTGACCAGCACCCTCGCCCAGAACCCGCCCACCGACCCAGACACCGCCGCTCTCAAACTACAACAGTGGATCAACGACTGCGCCAACACCCTCGCACCTCTCAAGAGGCCCACGACAACCAAGGAAAGAAAAAAGCTGCCTGGTTCACGGACGAACTCCTCACCTCCAAACGCACCTGGCAGAAACTAAAGAAGAAATGGCTCCTCAAACACACACCCGACAGCCTAGCAGCCCACAAGGAAGCCACCCGCAAGCACCACCAGCTAATCCGACTCGCCAAACGTTCACACTTCACAGAACGCATGAACAACAACACACACGACAGCAAAGAACTCTTCTGCATCGTGAAAGAGCTCTCCAACCCCAGCGCCAACGTCAACAACATCCCACCATCCCAAGAACTCTGCAACTCCCTGTCCGCCTTCTTCTACCAGAAGATCGCCGACATCCACGACAGCCTCAACACCACGCCTCCGCCAGACCCCACCCCCGACAGCTCCACCTGCACCAACCGACTGACCGCCTGGACCCCCGTAGACGACACGGAAACTTGCAAGATCATGAACTCCATCCACTCAGGATCCCCTTCAGACACTTGTCCCCACCAGGTTTACAACAAAGCTGACTCTACCATTGCCCCCCAACTTCGAAAGGTCAACAACTTATCATTTGAAACAGCAACCTTCCCGGAAAGCTGGAAGCACGCCGAAATCCACGCCCTCCTCAAGAAACCCAAGGCAGACCCCAACGACCTCAAAAACTTCCGCCCGATCTCCCTCCTCCCCTTCCCGGCGAAGGTCATCGAGAAGATTGCCAACGCTCAGCTTACCCACCACCTCGAGGACAACTCCATCCTGGACCCCTTCCAATCTGGCTTCAGACGCAACCACAGCACCGAGACTGCTCTCCTCGCCGCTACAGACGACATCAGACAGCAAATGGACAACGGCGAAACATCAGCCCTCATCCTCCTGGACCTTTCCGCAGCCTTCGACACGGTTTGCCACCACACCCTACTAACACGCCTCCACAAAGCCGGAATACAAGAAAAAGCCCTCAACTGGATCTCCTCTTTCCTCTCCGGCAGAACCCAGAGAGTCCGACTCCCACCCTTCCGCTCCGAAGCCACCAACATCATCTGCGGCGTACCCCAAGGCTCCTCCCTAAGCCCGACGCTGTTCAACATCTACATGGCCCCCCTCGCACAACTGGCCCGTCAGCACAACCTCAACAGTCTCTCCTACGCCAACGACACCCAGCTCATCCTCTCCCTCACCAAAGACCCACACACCGCCAAAGCCAACCTCCATGAGGGAATGAAGTCCATCGCCGAATGGATGAGAAATAGCCGCCTGAAATTGAACTCCGACAAGACGGAGGTCCTCATCCTCGGATGCACCCCCTCGGCCTGGGACGACTCTTGGTGGCCCACCGCGCTGGGACCCCCTCCAACGCCAGCCAACCACGCACGCAACCTGGGTTTCGTCCTCGACTCCGCCCTCACCATGTCCAAGCAGGTCAACGCAGTTTCCCCCTCCTGCTACAACACCCTCCGCATGCTCCGCAGAATCTACAAATGGATCCCGACGGAAACCAGAAAAACGGTGACCCAGGCACTCGTCAGCAGTAGACTAGACTACGCCAACGCACTCTACACAGGCATCCCAGCAAAAGACATCCGACGCCTCCAACGCATCCAAAATGCCTCCGCCCGACTGGTCCTCGACGTACCCTGCCGATGCCACATCTCCCACCACCTGAAAGACCTCCACTGGCTCCCCGTGGACAAGAGGATCACCTTCAAGCTCCTCACCCACGCTCACAAGGCACTCCACAACGCCGGGCCAGCCTACCTGAACAACAGACTCAACTTCTACGTCCCCTCCCGCCAACTCCGCTCCGCCAACCTCGCCCTCGTTCCCCGCTTCCAACGCAAGACCTCCGGCGGCAGATCCTTCTCCTATCTCACCGCCAAGACCTGGAACGCCCTCCCGACCCCCCTGCTGTAGACCCAGGACCTTCTCACCTTCAGGAGACTCTTCAAGACCCGGCTCTTCGACCAGTAGCAGCAGCCCCCCCCCTTCAGCGCCTTGAAACCCTAACGGGTACGTAGCACGCTCTATAAATATTTTGATTGATTGATTGACAAGTGAGGTACCATTTTCATTAGGAGACCTGGGTGAATACTGGGAGGAAGGACGTTTGTGGCTCCCCTCAGATTCCAGAACTTTCGATCACCAAAATTTGAGGAAAAAGTGTTTTTGCCAAATGTTGAGGTTTCCAAGGATTCAGGGTAACAGAACCTGGTGAGAGCCCCACAAGTCACCCCATCCTGGATTCCCCTAGGTGTCTAGTTTTCAGAAATGCACAGGTTTAGTAGGTTTCCCTTGTTACCCGCTGAGTTACAGGCCAAAATCCACAGCTAGGCACTTTGCAAAAAACAGGTCTGTTTTATTTGGGAAAATGTGATGTGTCCATGTTGTGTTTTGGTGCATTTCCTGTGGCAGGCACTAGGCCTACCCACATAAGTGAGATACAATTTTTATCAGGAGACTTAGGAGAACACTGAGTGGAAAGAAATTTGTGGCTTCTCTCAGATTCCAGAACTTTCCATTATTGAAATGTGAGGGAAAGTGTTTTTTTAGGCCAAATGTTGAAGTTTGCAAAGGATTCGGGGTAACAGAACCTGGTGAGAGCCCACAAGTCACCCCCTAGGTGTCTAGTTTTAAAAAATGCATAGTTTTGGTCAGTAGGTGCTGGGTGAGCTATCGGCCAACATCCACAGCTAGGCACTTTTAAAAAAACATGTCAGATTTCAATGTAAAAATGTGATATGTCCTTGTTACGTTTCCTGTCGTGGTTATTAGGCCTACCCACACAAGTGAGGTACCATTTTTATCGGGAGACTTGGGGGAACACAGAATAGAAAAACAAGTTTTATTGCACCCTGTCTTTCTCCATATTTGTTCCTTCCAAATGTAAGAGTGTGTGTAAAAAAGATGTCTGTTTGAGAAATGTCCTGTAATTCAAATGTTGGTATGGGGACCCCGGAATTCAGAGATGTGCAAATAACCACTGCTTTTCAACACCTTATCTTGGGCCCATTTTGGAAATACAAAGGTTTCCTTGAAACCTATTTTTCACTCTTCATATTTCGGCAAATGAATTGCTGTATACCCGGTACACAATGAAAAGCCATTGCAATGTACAGCTCCTTTATTGGCTCTGGGTACCTAGGGGTCTAGATGAACCTAGAAGCCCTATACATCCCCGCAACCAGAAGAGTCCAGCAGATGTAACGGTATATTGCTTTTGAAAATCTGACATGGGAGGAAAAAGTTAGAGTAAAAGGTGTAGAGAAATGGCAGTTTTTTTTCATATTGTTTCAATATTTATTTATTTCAGCTGTTATTTTCTGTAGGAAAACCTTGTAGGATCTACACAAATGACCCCTTGCTGAATTCAGGATTTTATCTACTTTTTAGAAATGTTTAGATGTCCAGGATTCAGCATTAATTTCACATCCATTTCTGTCACTAACTGGAAGGAGGCTAAAAGCACAAAAAATATTTAAAATGGGGTATGTCCTAGTAAAATACCAAAATTGTGTGGAAAAATTGGGTTTTCTGATTGAGGTCTGCCTGCTCCTGAAAGCTGGGAAGATAGTGATTTTAGCACCGCAAACCCTTTGTTGATGCAATTCTCAGGGGAAAAAACACAAGCTTTCTTCTGCAGCCCTTGTTTCCGATTTTTTAAAAAAATCGAAATTTTGAATTTGTATCTTGGCTAATTTCTTGGTCTCCTTCAGGGAGACCCACTAACTCTGGGTACCTCTAGAATCCCTAGGATGTTGGGCAAAAAGGAAGCAAATTTGGCGTGGGTAGGTTATGTGGACAAAAAGTTATGAGGGCCTAGGCGCAAACAGCCCCAAATAGCCAAAAAAGGTCTGGCACCTGAGGGGGAAAAGGCCTGGCAGCAAAGGGGTTAAAGCACAAAGCAAACAGGATAGCAACAGAGTGCAAGCCACCTGTGAGAAACATGAGTGGGAGTGGAACGGGATAGGAGGTAGACCTAGTGAATTACGTGAGATGTCAGACTATCTGAGGAAGTGTTCCTTGGCAAGGTGTATTTCGTTACTTCCTGACTTGTAGGAGTATTGGTGCTGTTCTGAAGTCGGAAGGTAAATTGTTCAGGTTCCTGAGGGTGCATGCTGAGAAGGTTTGTTTTGTTGTTTTTGCCTTCGTGCAGTGATTAGCCTCAAACACTGAGATGTTGGATCTCCTCGTCTGGCGCGGCGTTGACTTTCAGATGTTGTTAGTTTGTTAGCTAGGGAGACAGGTATTTTGGTGTGGAGGACTTTATAAATGATGCAGCTGATCTTGAAGATTATCCAGGTTTTAGGGGGCGATAATGTAGATTATTCTGCATGTGGGTGTTGTTCTTCATCCCATTTATGAGTTGTGCTCCTGCATGAAGGGTACCTTTGAGGGGAATTATGGTGGTCTCTAGAATGGCACTGATTTGGGCATTGCCTCCTTCGAGGTGGGAAACAACAGGGCCTTGGGACGTTCTGAAATCTTACCCTCAAAAAAAAGGTTTTACTTTTTTAGGAGAGTGAGTTTGAACCAGGTTTTTGTTTTAGTCTTGTTGATGAGTATTTTGTGAGTTAGAGGATTTTTTTGAGGATGAATCTGAGGGATTCGGACTGTGTTCTGTCTGTTAGGGTGAGAAGTTTGACAGATTTAAGATAGAGAACCATGATTAAATTAGAAAATGCTAACCAATGCTGACAGGCTGAAGTCTTCAAGGAAGGTGGAGAGAGAGCGCGTTGGGTGGAGGCAGAGGTGATGAGATCTGATATTTTATCAATGAAAATCTTGTGGGTTACGTGTGGTCCATAGACAAGATGAAAGGAGGTTGTTTTGTAGTCCGAGAGAGGAAAGTGGCAGGATAGGAACTCAAAAGATTTATTTGTGGCCATTTTGAAGATGCATATGGGCCATGTTGACTTGCGTATGACTGTGAGATCCCCTCCAGGTTTGCATATGAGGTCTGTGTTGGATAACATAACATGTAGTCATAGAGCACATTTTCATCCCAGCATGGGTATCTTGGCACCTACTTAACTAACAGAAGTTATTGTTACCCAACTTAATGGTACTCATTTTATTGACATTGAAATGATGAGACGGCCTGCCAAGATTTGAACTTGTGACGATGAGATCAAACTCAGACTTCTGCAGGGGATGCATTGGTCCACTGCACCATGAGACTCAGATGCAGTATCCCGCAATGAGGATATCAAGAATGTATCTGGATAGGGGTGTGAACCAGGTTTCTGTGATGAAAAGGACATCTAGTTTGTGATGCTTGATGATGCTGATGATGTCAAAAGCATTATTTATTGTTAAGTGTGCTGTTGTAGGACTCTCGTCATGGGGACGGGACTGCTGCTTTCGAGTGGCAGCACCAACGTGTGTAGGGGACTGAGTCAATCCTACACATCCGGTAATTGTCTGCCTAACCCTTTCGGCTAGCTAGCAGCACCTCACCAAAACCAAGAAGTAAGATGATCTGTGGCAGCCTGACAAATGACACTCTGTGACTTCCCAGGGATATCGTGGTCAGCAGATCATACCCTTTTCTCTCTTTAGCACAGGTCTCACAAACATCAGCAGACAAAGAAAAGCAGGACAGTTTTCAATTTATTTATTTAAAAGATCACAATCTACAATAAAATGCATGAGCCTCAATAGAAAATGAGACATAACACAATCAGGACTGTTACCACAAGTGAAAAGCAAATAAACAATCACAGCATATTGGAACAGCCAGATGCCAATTGTCAAATTTTGCAAACGTGGGAATTCTGGGTGCATTCAGCTCTTATATCTTTGCTAACACAAGGCATGTTGTTTGCCGAACAGTGTAATTACAAAATATAATTTCCAAAGGAATAAGGCATTCTATAAATAAAGCTACCTTACCTTGTATTTGCCAAACTCATGTCCCCCAGACACTCTTCAAATCAATTCTTTTTTTCCAAAACTCATAACCCTCAATGGCCAACTGGGGAGACAACAGAATATGAATAAATCAGTTTGATGCCGGTTAGCAGACTTTTCTGCAATTCTGAAGGTGGTAGTTTGAAATAATATGATGCAGCATTCTTAGCATCATGTCCAGAAAAATATGCAAATGTGTCTACATATGTTTTGAAACTCCCCACCGGTGGATTTGGACAATAACCCCACTGTGTGTAATTATAAACTAATCTTGGGGTACCAACTTGAGCTTAAAATAATGTCCATAATGATGATAATAGATCATTTCCCCATAATTTGCTGATGTCACGTAGGCATCCTCACTTTCAAATACAGTGTAATATTCAAGCTAAGAAAGCATTAAATCAACTGTTTTCACATCCCAGTCTTCAGATACAACCCCAAGTTTAATAACATAATTCATAGAAACGTTGACAACATATGGAATTTGAATGTTCTCAGTAGGGTAGAATATATCATATGTTACTTTATCCCAAACAATCCCATCAGGATTTGGAATGGCTGACCTATGTGAGGCTAGGTAAGGTGTTAAAACCTCATCCACCAGTTCAACAGCAGAGTGTTCAGGAAGATAGTGACCATTTATCAGCAGAAAGAAAATGGTGACAAAACCAATCCAAAGCAGAAAGGTAAGCAGTGTCAATTGTATCCATAGATAATGCCACGGACGAGCCGAGTAATTGTTTTTAAGCCAGTTGTGAGGCTTACATGCTCTTAATACAGGTGCAGTTGTTGAAGAAAAATCATCACTGTTGTCAAAATAATCAAAAACTGGAGCTGGTGCAGAACTGGTAGAAGTACCTAATGTTGGTGGTTTATAATAAACAATGTCATCTGTTTGTGTTGCACTGGAATAATAGAGATCAACATCTTGGACATTTCTTGTCAGTGAAGTGGTGACAGGAATTAACAAAAGTTCATTCTCTGCCCTCCCCAAGCTCGGGGAGACAATTCTAGCATTGTTGCATGTTGAAGCATTGTTCAGTGCTTGAAGAGGTATATTATATGGGGTAGTGAGAGAGGAATCCTCTTGGTCTACTGTGCAGAATCTGCCACATGATGCAATTTATCATTGTCAATTGAAACAAAGCGGTTTTCTTTGGAACCAGGCAGCAATGGTAGGATGACAGTTTAGGTACTGAGTATTGCCAGGACTGGAACTGGTGCATGATATGATGGGTCAAACTCCTTCTTTACAGCAATTGATTAATGCACTGGATCCCCCCAAATGTAGGAATCTAGCTGGTAGGTGTTGTTGGCAAATCCCTTATTCCCAAAGTGGCAGAATATGCAAATGAATATTCGTCATGGAATTATTGTGTTTCCTGTAACACAGCAACATGTTCATTTATGTCGAAGGGTGTTTCTGCCGGCACCGCACCAGGGCCATCAAGATCTGAGACCATACATAGGTATTCCAAACAAGACCTTGCAAGGGGTACGTCCTCCAAAGGACCTTCTGGGCAGATTATTTAGTGCTCTCTGGACCCCATATTGATGATAAAGCCGGCGAGGACCAGAACATAATACCCTTGCTGTTAGGAATTGCTTTAAGTCTCAGTTCTTTCTCTCCACAACCAAATTTCCCACTGGATGGTAAGGTGAGGAGTGATGGAGTTGAACACCCTTCATTCCCATGGTGTCCCTGAATGCCTTTGAGGCAAAGGCAGGGCCCTGGTCTGATTGGAATGCTGCATCTGCATACCTCCGATGAAGACTTGCAAACCTTTAATAACAGTTTGTGCCCCAGACAATCATTGTGGCCATAGCAACAGAAATCTGGAGCATGAATCTACAGCGACTAAGATGTATTTGTATGCACCATCAGGGTTGTAAAGGACCACAATGATCTAGGTACACACATTGCAGTGGTCTGTTTGAAACCAAGTGGGGTGTCTGCAGTGGGTGTTTAATGGTGGAGCCTTTAATTTGTTGGCAAATGTCACAATAAAGGACATACTGCTTGGTCTGTCTGTATAGACCTGGCCACCAATAGAGTTTTTGCAGTAGGGAGATGGTAGCTGTCACACCAGCATAGGCAGAAGTAACAACCTTATGTGCTGCCTTAATGAGATCTAATCTTGTGTCTTAGTTGGGGATCACACGATCACTCACCCTGGAATTACTGCAAATGCAATATTTTGGGCAGTTTAGAGTCAGGACAATTTTGCAGGGTATGCTTTTGGTAAGGTATC
The DNA here is from genome assembly GCF_031143425.1 of Pleurodeles waltl. NCBI lineage: Eukaryota > Metazoa > Chordata > Amphibia > Caudata > Salamandridae > Pleurodeles > Pleurodeles waltl. Next base: position 911,958,908 of record NC_090448.1, on the reverse strand, counting down.
ACGGTCAACCAAGGCTTTCACAGCAGCCAGTGTCATCATCTAATCTCACCTGTAAATCAGTAATTGCAGCAATAGGAGCCGTTGCAACTGCAGATTTGGCAGCTTCATCAGCCAAAGTGTTTCCTACAATGTGTTTTCCTACACACTGGGGACCTAATGTATGCACAACATGAGCTTTTGGTAGCCTGTCTTTAAGATCTGCTACCCTCCACCATAAGAATTTATGTTTGATGGTGTTCCTTTTTGAATCTCTGAATCCATTTAGGCTCCAGAAGTGTAGGTATTCATTAGAGGACTGTACACAGGAGTATGAATAACAAACAATCAAGGTAGAAAGTTTAGGATCCATGTGTTCTTGTGCCACAAATGGAGCCTTAGGCTCTGCAAGCTGTGCGATGCAGTCCCTCAGGTCTGCGTACACTTATGATGAGGGAGGAATTTACCATCCCTCTTTACTCCACTCACAGCTTCGCAAGCAGCGGAGTATAGGTGTTCGGTACGTACTGCTGAATCATCAGTATAAATTATTATTTGGTATTGATCAAGAGGCAAGATGATAGTGAACAAAGGGTACTGAAGGTCATATTGGAGAAATTCATGGGTCTGAAGTTTTGGGTAAAAAACATAATGAACATCAGAGACTTTGCCCGTTGACTCTAATGTAGATGTAATGCTTTTGCGTTTGGGATGCTAGCCTTGGTGACAGCCTCAAGGGCTTGTACAGGGGTAATAACGATAATGTGTTTCCTTTTGGCAAACTGTCTTTCCTTTATTCCTTTATGACAACCACCTGAACAACAGTCAGTATTTTTTCTGTTGGTGCGAAAGCTGTTATGTATTGGAGTATAAATGTGATTTGCATGCTATGGGTACTGCATCACATTCAGTGAATGTGACATAGGTGAACCCGATGGCACCAGGAATTATTCTGATGTTTTGTTGTTATGTGTATATAAAAGTTTTGCTTCAAGCATGTCCTGTTGTAATGCTCTGAGAATGCATGTGTGTTTAATAGTCCAATGTTTGCTTGGGAAATGTTGACATATTAAGTCATAAAGTAGTTTTATACATTGTGCATATTCGGAAATGTAAGGTCTACCAAAGATTTAAAAAAAGCCCAGTAAGGACCAGAGCTTTCTGATGATATTTGGAGGTTGTAGTTGCATACATTTTTCTAGAAAATGTGAGGCTAGGCTCTTGCCCTCACCTAATAATTTGTATCCTAAAAATAGGACACTGATTCAGAGTTGGTTGTAAATAGAAATAATGGGATTGTATTATCGGATAGAGTTTTAGAGGAACTATTCAGCATTTCTTTCACAATCCAGATGATTTCCCATAGCAACCCAACAGCAAATCAGGGCCTTAAAATTCAAACAATAATAAAGCTAACAGAAGGAAATGGTTTATGCCACGAGTCAAACAGATTAAGAGGTAGCACTAAGATCTGCTCTGGAATTCCCTGATATTTTACTGTGCTATAGAAGGCTTGCGTGATCTTACTGTTTTCTGGTTGCATTAAGGTATCTATGTATAGGCTTCATTCTGTACTTATCTATTTAGCTCAAAACCTCGCCTCTGCTCACTGACATCAATGTAGGTAATTGGCACCTACAATATTTTAGATGTGAAGTAACGAATCAATAAGATGTTTATTACATCCCATGACAAACTAAGGCATCATAGCCTTGTTCGGTGCTGGGTTAGGCAAAATGAAATTGTTTCCTTTCTCCCCAGACACACATTAACAGGTGCTGCTTGTAGGGGTAAACTAGTGCTTCCGTCTCCTACCTCTGATTTGTGCAATGGTGGTCAAAACTTTGTTTGTGATGACACTGGTGATTATTATATCTTTAGAAGTCTCGTGAATTAAAATCTCTAGCCACAGCTGTTTTTCTAGGAATGTATTTCATAGTCTGTATTGCCGGACAGAATTTCTGGACACAGTAAAAGTCAACACAATTCACTATTGTAGTAAAGTGACACATAACAGTACAAAATACATGATCATAATTAGAAATGTCCCTGTATGTCATAATATAAAAATTTTTTAAAAGTCTACAGGAATCCTTAGCCAAGTTTACATTATAAAACAGGCTGACAGCTTCAGTTATTGTAGAATTCTGCTGAGCTATAAAAAATTATATTGATAGCCTAAACCTATCTCTCATACTCTTAGGGTTCCCAGTCGATATTATTATCTGCAACGGGGGCAAATCATTTTGTGATTTAGATACAAACAATGTATTTCTGCTTCAATGTTAGCATGCTTGCATGCCTAAATTACTAGTTTACAAACTAGTATTAATCCACAATTTTATTTGGTAATGTCATTGTCCCTTCTTCAAGCTTGGTCATTTTCAAAATGTTCCTTTATGTTTTACTATTCTCTAATAAGAATAACAATTCTAGAGGTCAGTTCAGAATTCTATCCGTAGTATAATGTTCTACTTCCCATAATTGGCAGTTTGAATACTATTTAAATACAGTACAATGTATATGTGACCCTCCTCTCCCCTGCTTACAGCTATTCCACTAGTCGTATTTGACGGACAAACTTTGTTAAACTGAGGGATAAGCCCCACCAGAGGTTACTGTTGGGGCTGCCTAAAATCTCCAAAAAGTTGATGTTTTGACACTTCACCCCAAAAATCATAATGGTTGCATTCTGTATCTCTGACCAGGAGAGACGTACAAAACAGAGAAGATCCACACCTGTTTAAGTAGCCTGCAATTTTTAAATTAACAACAGTTGTAATTATAGATATTGCCTTATGGCTTCCATTTGTGTACTATTTTATAGCATTCAATTATTTATTTGTTCATTCATTAACTGCATTCAACAGACATTTTGCTTATCAGTAATTGAATAAATACAAAAGAACCATAACTATTGTTTTAGACTTTTGAAGATTATTTTTTTTAATTTATGGTGCTCCACATACTTAGGTCGGGTGGTGAGATGTTTCAATCAATCAATCAATGAAAAAAAATTGTAGAGCGTGCTACTCACCTGTGAGGGTCTCAAGGCGCTGGGGGGAGGGGGGAAAAGGGGGGGCACGGAGGGTCACTGATCGAACAACCATGTCTTGAGCTTCTTTCTGAAGACCAGGAGGTCCTTGGTTTTGCGAAGGTCGGTGGGGAGGGTGTTCCAGGTTTTGGGGGCGAGGTAGGAGAAGGACCTGCCTCCTGTGGTGGTGCGGTGGATGCGGGGGACTGTGGCTAGGGCGAGGTCGGCTGATCGGAGGTTGCGTGTGGGAGTGTGGAAGTTCACTCTATCGTTGAGGTAGGTCGGGCCGGTGTTGTGGAGGGATTTGTGTGCGTGGATGAGGATCTTGAATGTTAATGTGATTCTCTTGTCTATGGGGAGCCAGTGAAGGGATTTGAGGTGTGGTGTGATTTGATCGTGGCGGGAGGGAGGCCAAGGACGAGGCGTGCAGCTGTGTTCTGGATTCTCTGGAGTTTGCGTGTGGTGCCGGCGTAGAGGGTGTTACCGTAGTCCAGTCTGCTGCTGATGAGTGCATGGGTGACTGTCTTCCTGGTCTCTGGGGGAATCCATTTGAAGGATTTATTTTTAGAGTGCGGAGTGTGTGGAAGCAAGAGGAGGTTAGAGCATTGATTTGCTGTGTCATGGAGAGGGAGGGGTCAAGGATGATGCAGAGGTTGCGTGAGTGGTTTGCGGGGGTGGGTGCGGGGCCTAGGGCGGTGGGCCACCAGGAGTCGTCCCATGAGGTTTTGTTGGGGCCGAAGATGATGATCTCTGTTTTGTTTGAGTTGAACTTGAGGTGGTTAGTGGTCATCCAGTTGGTGGTGTCGAGGAGAGCGGCGTGTAGGTTGGTTTTGGCGATGGTGGGGTTGCGGGTGAGGGAGAGGATGAGTTGGGTGTCATCTGCATAGGAGAGGATAGTGATTCCGTGTGCTCAGAGGATGTTGGCTAGGGAGATCATGTAGATGTTGAAGAGTGTGGGGCTGAGGGAGGACCCTTGGGGGACTCCACAGGTGATCTTGGTAGTGTTGGAGTGGAAGGGTGGAAGGCGGACTCTCTGGGTCCGGTCGGTGAGGAAGGAGGTGAGCCAGTCTAAGGCTTTGTGGCGAATTCCTATGTTGAGGAGACGTGTGCGGAGTGTGTGCTGGCAGAAGGTGTCAAAAGCTGCGGAGACGTCTAGGAGGATGAGTGCGACGGTCTCGCCTTTGTCGACTTTGGTCCTGATGTCGTCAGTGCATGCGATGAGGGCGGTTTCCGTGCTTTGGTTTTTGCGGAACCCGAATTGTGAGGGGTCAAGAGTGTTGTTTGCTTCGAGGAAGTGGGATAGGCGGGCGTTGACTAATTTCTCTGCAACCTTGGCGGGGAAAGGGAGGAGGGAGATGGGGCGGTAGTTAGAGAGGATCTCCGGGTCAGCTTTTTTTTTTTTTTTTAGGAGATCAGTGATTTGCGCGCGCTTCCAGGGGTCTGGGTAGGTGGCAGAGTCGAAAGAGGAGTTGATTATGTTGTAGAGTATGGGGGCGATGGTTGGGCTAGCTTTGTTGTAGATGCGGTGTGGGCAGGGGTCGGACGGGGAACCGGAGTGGATGGAGTTCATGGTTTATTCGGTTTCTTCGTGTGTGGTGGGGGTCCAGGTGGAGAGTGTGGTGGGGGGGTCATGAGTGGGGGTTGGGTAGGGTGAGTGAGGGGTGTGTGTGGTATGAAGCTGTTGGGGATGTCCAGGATCTTGTGGAGGAAGTGGTTGGAAAGGGCATCACATAGGGGCTCTGTGTGTGTGTGTGTGTGGGGTCTGTTGTTGGCTTTGGTTTTGGCAAGTTCATTGATGATGGTGAAGAGTTCTTTGCTGTTTTGGGAGTTGTTGCCAAGGCGTGTCTTGTAGTGATCTCTTTTGGCGGTGCGTATGAGTTGGTGATGGGTGCGAATGGTGGTTTTGAGGGTGAAGTTGGTTGTGGAAAGTTCTAGTCGCCATATTTTCTCAGCTTCACATGTTTTTGCAGTCCAGTGGGATAGATGGCCACAAGCACAATATTTGTCAGCAAACATAACTAATAACTGCGAATAATCACCTAGGCTCAGAGGAAAACAAAGAACCTTAGATAAAGTACTGGACACTCAGCCAAATAAAGCCAAAATAGTAAGAGGCATATTTATACTCCATTTGCACCAAATTTGTGTCATTTTTTAAAAAAAAATTTACACAAATTCAGCGCAAAACTAACTCCATATTTATATTTTGATGTTGAAAAAGTCGAACTTCAAATTATAGGAGTTTGCACCATTTTTTAAATGTGTGAACCTACCTTGCGTCAATGAGATGCAAGGTAGGCATTCCCATATAAAAAATGGTGCTAACCCCATAGCCCCATATTTATCCCTGTGCTAAAATGACGCATGGGTTGGAGGAGGGGCTAAATAATGGCGAAAAACGTGCTTTGCACCATTATTAAGCACCTGGGTCAGACCAGGTGTTAGGGGACCTGTGGACCTATTTGCATGGTTAAACACCATGGAATCAGTCCACAGGTGCCCTCCTCAAGGCCCAGGAACACCCCCACCCACACCAGAGGGACACCGGAGGATGGGGGACCCCATTCCAGGTAAGTAGGGTAAGTATAGGTAAGTATTTTTTTTTAATAAACGTGCCATCGGGGGCCCAACTTTGGGCCGCCAACATGGCACAGGGTGCAATGGCCAGGCCCAGGGGACACTGGTCCCCTGTGCTGGCCATTGGATTGGTGTGTATGACTCCTGTCTTTTCTACAACAGGAGTCATGTGGCATGGATGGTTTAGCGTCAGAAAATGATGCTAGGCTGGTCAGCATTTTTTTTGCTTCTAACCAGCCTAACATCATTTTTAGGTGCAAAATCCCCTTCTCCCATACCACCACCCCTACCCGGCTAATGTCATTTTTTTTACGTTAGCCCACCCTTTGCACCGGCTTGCACCATTCCATAAATATGGCGTCTGGCTGGCTCAGGAATAGCGCAAGCCAGTGCTAAACATTTTGATGCAAAACTGTGTTACTGCGGTTTCGCATCAAAAAGTATAAATATGCCCCTAGGGTGTAACTATTCATCCCCATTTAAGGTTGTTTTCAACTGGATTCATAGATATAAACTAGTTTGTGAACCCTTTTAATAGCCCAACTCAAATATCTGAATGAAGTTCACGCATTGTGTTTGCATATAGCATATCTCTCTACTATTAATATTAAGGCCAAAGCATTCTCACTGAACCGTTAGTTTTAAACTTTCCTAGTTGCATGAGGGTTAGATTCACGTCCCCTCACCCAATTTTCTAGATGCGTGTGCAAATAACTTGCCTGAAATGAGTCAATAGTGCAGAAATCAGCTGCCTCATACCTAAACTATGTTCTTTAACTCAGGAATTTTAAACTTCTCAAACATGATTTTAGGACTTTAAAAGTAACTTAACTTATGATAAATGCAACTGCAAAGCTCTTTGCCCAAACAACTTGGACAATTGATTTACTGCATGTATACCATCAGGACACTGGACAAATAGGCCCTCATTACGACCCTGGCGGTCTGTGATAAAGTGCCAGTAATACCGCCAACAGGCTGAAGGTAACTACCGACAAATTATGACCATGGAGGAAAGATCTCCGAAAGACAGCCAATGGACCACACCGACCGCCAGGGTGGAAACAACAGGCACCATGGTGGTAGCCGCCTACAGCCAGGCGGAAGACAATGTACTGCCCACCATATTATGACAACACAATCCGCCACCTTTTCCGGGGTGGTACCAATGCCAACAAAAGCCTGGTGGAAACACAATACAGAAGTGAAAGGACTCACTATTGAAGACACAGGGAAGAACCACGCTGCCATGGAACCAGAACTGCAAGTTTTCCTGATGATCTTCTACGTCATGCTCCACCACGAACACCAACGCCGGCGAAGACGACGACGGGGAGTACAGCCGCCTAGCACACAGGGGGAGAAAACGTGAGTGACACCCCCCCCCCCCAAGAAAACAAGTTAATCCACGTAATTCGGCTGAATAATGCAACGACAACAGGAGTTGACTAGAATGATTGTAATAAGATCAACACAATGTTAATAATGATTTTGCCAATGCAACAGATATGTACAAATGTACAAAAAAGGGACACTGCCCAGTCCTCAGTTCGCTTGGGCCACATGGCAAAATCCAAGGCCCCACTCGTTACCTGCATCAATACAGAGAGAACACTGCAGGGGCATCAGTTAGCAAATAGGCAGGCACCTCGAGGGGGAGGGGGGCACCTCAGCCGGATGCGGAAACCAGACCACTGGTTCTGGAGGGGACAACATGCCCTGTGCTTGGTCCTGGGGAGTGAAAGGCCACATTCTCTCGGGTGGGTGTCTTCCCCACTGGTTCTGGAGGGGGCAACATGCCCTGTGCTTGGTCCTGGGGAGTGCAAGGCCACAGTTTTTTGAGTGGGTGTCTGCCCCACTGGTTCTGGAGGGGACAGGCCACACAGCAGCCCATGGAGGCTGAATCATATTGTGTCCGCCAGCAGTGACGGCTGCACTGTGGTGGTGATGGTGGAGGTAGTGGAAGGCTCCTGCTCAGCCCCTGCACTCACTGATGGCTGCACAACCACGGTTGGTGGTGGGGGCTCTGTGACAGTTGCTGCTGCAGGCTCCTCCCCCCCCTTTCTGCTGGCTGGTGCAGGCTCCTTCCCCTTCTTGCTTGCTGGTGCAGGCTCCTTCCCCTTTCTGCTTGCTGGTGCAGGCTCCTTCCCCTTTCTGCTTGCTGGTGCAGGCTCCTTCCCCTTTCTGCTGGCTGCTGCAGGCTCCTTCCCCTTCAGTATTTGTGGCCTGGAATCCTTTCCACCACGAGTAGGCGCGGATGGAAGTGGGCCTGTGGACTGTTTGGCTGAGGTGCTTGGCTGGGTTCTTGATACCCCAGCCATACGTGCAGGATGGGGGGAGGGGTAGAGAAGAGGTCAATGGTGGAAAGGAAAAGCTTTTTAGGGACACTGGGGCGGGAAGAGGGAGAAGGAATGGGAGCGGAGGATGAGGGTGTGGTTGTTGGAGGTGTTTATCTGATGGATTTGAGTGCAGGTGCATGGGCTGTATGCTGTTGTGAGGTGGATGTCCGTTGGACGTCTGAGTGCTTGCATTTGTGTACCTTGGGGGGGAACAGAGGCGGTGGGAAAGGACACAGGGAACATGTGCATTGCTGTTGTGGCGGTGTCTGCCAGTGAGGTGTGTGTTCTGCTTGGTGTGGTGATGATACTGGTAGTGGATTATGATGTAGTGCATGCAGGTGTGAGTGTGGATGTAAGTGCGTGGGAGGTGGTGGAGGAGGATGAGTGGGAGACAGTGGAAATAGTGGATGTTGTTGTGTCTGAAACTGGATGGTGTTTGTGTGAGTGCCTGTGGGATGAAGTGTGGTGCTTGTGTTTGCCTGTGTCACTCTTGGGTGTTGTCTTGTTTGCATGGTCGTCAGGCCGTGTACTTGGGATGGGTTTGGGTTGAGGAGAATGGGCCTGGGAAGTGGGTCAATGACTAAACAAACATCACCATTGGCGTACACAGCACCTGCACACGCAGGGAACAGGCCTACGCACTGCACTACCAGTGATATTGCTAGCCACCAAGGCATGAGGAGGTGCACACACCGCCAACTGCAGCACACCTGGGACCCTCGTAGCCCTGGCCAGAAGTGGATGCTAATAAGCCATTATTTTCCCTTCAGACCCCTAACCACCAGAGGACCTACTCTGCTATGTCTAGCCTGGCCTAGGGGCACCCACTGACACACAACCACCACCCGGATACCACCCCACCATGCGTAAGCTGTAATGATCGCCACTGTACTCACCCCCTTGTGGCTGCTGTGTTGCCCTCAAGCGCCCATCCAGTTCTGAGTTGGCCACCACCAGTATGCGGGCCATCAGAGGGGTCATGGTTCAACGGGCATATCTTCCTCGTTGGGAGGACATCCCCAGCTGGGCCTCCGCGGTCTTCCGTGCCCAGCATCTCAGGTCCTCCCACCGTTTGGGACAGTGGGTGCTCCGCCTGCCATAGACCCCAGGGTCCGCACTTCCTTAGCGATAGCACGCCATATACCCTTCTTTTATATGGGCGCTGACCTGCAGAGGCAATACAGACAGGAGAACACCATAAGCCATACAGTCCAGCCTGTCACACACATGGCCCACCATACCCCCTTTCCATCACCATTGGCACATACCTAGCCCAGCTCACAACATGTACACCGCCAACAGATAATCCCCCCTTACACAATGCCTTCACACACATTCCCATGCATCCATGCCACATGCATCGTGCCCACAGTGTACTCACCTGTTGGTCTGGAGGCTGATACAGCAGTCCGTACTGGGGTAGGACCCCATCCACCAGTCACTCCAACTCCTCCGAAGTGAAGGCTGGGGCCCTTTCCCCGGTCACACGGGCCATGGTAGGTTCCAGACACAGGTCACAGCAGCAAATGCAGTGTAGGTCCTCTCCTATGGAAGGTCAGGTAACAAGTGAGGATTATGATAGAAAATGGCGGTCACGCCCGCAGCGGTGAATACAGTCACCGCCAGCGTAGATCACCATTGGCCAATGTAACAATAGGGTCCAATGTTAACCAATGAGGAGTTGCACAGTGGTTCGCGACCGCCTCCCGCCATGGCGCACAATGGCAGCGGAATTAAATCACTTCCACCTGTCCCTCCACACAGGACAGGCGGACGCCATTTCAGGGTTGGGGGGGAGGCATATGCTTGGAATGGGTTGGGATTGAGGAGAATGGGCCTGGGAAGTGGGTCAATGTGCCTGTCCTCCAGTGTAGCCAAGTCCACGAGGGGTCTGTACACGGGGGTATGTCTCCATCTCTATTCATCCGCAGCAGTAGAAATATATTGGATAAAAGAGTTAGGAGCCTATCACAAACTGAACAATGGAACCACAACAGTAGTTTGCATCCTATAAACATGTAATGGGTCAGTGTGATCTGTTCAGTATGTGACTGTTTCTCCTGTGACGTAGCATTATTCCACTCGACACGTCAATCAGCAGTGTCTCCACCTGTACAGGGACCCCGGGCCACACCTCATACCCAAGACAACCAGGGACCTGGGGTCAGTGGCAGTGGGCAAACGGTTCAGGGGACAGAGGCAACAGCCAACAGGGAAACTGGGAGGAGTGATGTGTGCAAGGGGGAGGACAGGCCCAGGGAACCGACTCTCCAGGAGGCACTCTCTGAGATCCTGGGAGTCTATCAACATTCCCAGGACACAATGGGCTAGATCCTGGACAAGGTGCAGGAGAACAGGTGGCTGCAGGAGGGGGAGTACCACTGGATCCTGGGGACAGAAGTGTGGGTACGCTAGATGGATGCTGTGGTTGTGTTTCCTGAAGGGGGAGGCTCTGAGGTGGTCTGTGACTGGGCTTGGGTAACCGGCTATCCAGTGGTCCCTTATGGGCCAGATTGTTGGTCCAGATCCTGAAGTCCAGAGTTACTGTCATCACTGTGGGTCTCTTCAGTTGGGGGACTAGATAGTGCTGGCCCCTCCTCTCCGGTGACATTGGCTGGGGTACCTGTGGGGATGTAAATGATGTGTTATGGTGATGTGTATGACAAATTGTACGTCCCTGGCTTCCCCTCTATGGTTGGTTTTGCCCTGCCAGCTATCACTTTTGTATGTTAGTGTATGGTGGGATTGTTAGTTTTCTGTGCTGTGCATGCTTTAGTGATGAGTGTCCATGCAGGACTGTGAGGGGTGTCCATGCATTTGTATAGCATGCAGGGCTTGGCATTGGGATTAGTGAGATGTGATGGTGGAGTGTGTGGGATGGAGTGGAGTGATGGGAGTGAGGGTGACGGTATGTGAAAGCATGCAGTTATGTGGGGTGATTATTGATGGAATTTGACTTACCAGAGTCCAGTCCTCCTCCAACTCTGGCCAGGCCCTCAGGATGCAGTATTTCCAAGACTTGCTCTTCCCATTCTGTGAGTTGTGGGGGAGGAGGTGGGGGTCCACCGCCAGTCCTCTGAATAGCGAGCTGGTGTCTTGTTGCTACGGAATGTACCTTCCCCCGTAGGTCGTTCTACCTCTTCCTGATGTCGTCCCTTGTTCTGGGGTGCTGTCCAACGGCATTCACCATGTCCACGATCCTCCGCCATAGCTCCATCTTCCTAGTTTTAGATATTTGTGGCACCTGTGCTCCAAATAGCTGTGGCTCTACCCTGACAATTTCCTCCACCATGACCCTTAGCTCCTCCTCTGTGAAACGGGGGTGTCTTTGTGGTGCCATGGGTATTAATTGAGGTGTGTTGGGTAATGTTTTGGGGGGGTGTGATGTGGAGTGCATGAATGGTGTATGGGTGTGAGTGGTATGTGGCTCTAGTTCTTGCAGTGGTCTGGGCTTCAGTCTCATGCCAATGATTTGTAATCGTAAAAGGTTGTGGGTAATGTGGGTGCGTGTTTTATAGTGGAGTGGGTGTGTGGGTGTGGTGTGTGTGTGTGTGTGGGTGTCATGTGTGTGTTGTTTGAATTGTCCAATGTGGTGGTGTTTTGTCTGTGGGTTTCCATTGCGAGAGTTGGCGGTATGTACCGCCAATGGTTTACTGCCGTTGAATGTCCGCTGTGGTGATTTGTGAGTCATAATGTGGTGGGCGTTGTCTTGTTCGCGTAACGGTGTGGTTTTTGAGACCACCAGTTTATCACTGACCTTTAGTCTGGCAGATTTGTGTATGTGGCTGAATTCTGTCGGATTGGTGTGTGTGTGTCATAATATGGTGAACGGATATCTGCCACGCGGTGGTAAGTTGGCAGCAGTCAGCATGGCGGTAAGCAGCATTAACCGCCATTGTCATAATGAGGGCCAAAATGATTTTAACTAGCATATAATTAGATTATCAGCAGAATTTATTACAAAATGAGAACTTCTCAATTTCCAGTATCATACCCATTGTTTCTATATAAGCTGTCAAAATATTGCTTACACTTCTGTTCTCGTATTTTTATGGATTTCTTTGAAACAGCTGTACCTGCAGATCAGGCGTGACAACCAAAGCTTTCTTGGATTACCTGTTGACAAAGAATTGTGTACAGCATACCAGAGTGGCACACTGATGCCTCTCTTGTTGTTGTGCAGTTGGATAGAGCAGATTTACTTTTAAATGTTCTATAAAAATAAAAGCAGAATATTTGGTCTACAAATACAGCCAGCATCCACTGTACAGCTAATGTATGCCTTAACAATATTAGTCAGTGTACAGAACCAATCTATGTCTCCCAATATACTGTTAGATTGATGGTTAGGTATCTCTATGAATTCCACACTGTACCTTAGTGTTAAAATGCCATTTAATAATATTAAATTATGGTAAGTAAGGTTACCTTAGGGGTTGGGGCCTATTACCTGTTCTAAAATTGTCAATCTCAATCATTTAAAAGATTCCTATCTGCCACATTGGGTCTACTGATGCCACATAACTCTTCATAAGAAATAAATGTATACCCAATGGTGAGACTTGTCCTACATCGGATTCTTAGGATTTTCACTCAGAATTCTCCCATGCAGCATGGCACAGTTTGTGAACAATGGCCATTTTAGGAGAGGGACCGCCTACATTTTAACAAGAGCAAACAGATTTTTTTGGACAGACAATGTTACTTTCTCAAATAAAGTTGGATTGGATGTTTCTGGATATATATATGTTAGACCTGGCATCCTTGGCACAGTCGCCCCTAACTTTTTGCCTCTACTTCCCAGGTTGTTGCTGTGTGCTGGACTCTGTTTTTGCTGTTTTTGTTACTCTGGGCACTTTACCACTGCTGACCAGTGCTAAAGTGCAAGTGCTCCCTATGTGAAATAGTACGTGTAATTGGCTTTTCCATAATTGGCATATCTGATTTACCAGCAACTCCCTAGTAAAGTGCACTAGAGGTGCCTAGGGCCTGTAAATCAAATGCTACTAGTGGGCCTGCAGCACTGATTGTGCCACTCACCTGAGTAGCCCTGTAAACATGGCTCAGACCTGCCACTGCAGTGTCTGTGTGTGCAGTTTTTAGACTGTCAGTTCAACTTGCCAAGTGTACCCACTTGCCAGGACCAAACCCTCCCTTTTTATACATGTAAGGTACCCCTAAGGTAAGCCCTAGGTATCCCCATGGGCAGGGTGCAGTGTATGTTAAAGGTGTGACATGCACTGATGTGTTTTACATGTCCTAACAGTGAAAGACTGCCAAATTTGTTTTTCACTGTTGCAAGGCCTATCTCTCTCATAGGGTAACATAGGGGCTGCCTTTAAATATCTCTTAAGTGCATTTTCCCTTTGAGAGCACATAGAGATCTGGAGTTTGGGTTCTCTGAACTCGCAATTTAAAAATACATCGTTTAGTGACATTGGTTTTTAGATTGTTAGTTTGAAAATGCCACTTTTAGAAAGTAGGCATTTTCTTGCTTAAAGCATTCTGTGACTCTGCCTGCTTGTGGATTCCCTGTCTGGGTCAGACTGAGAGTTGGGCTGTGAAACTCCTCTAGACAGTGACACAAAGGAGCAGGGGGGTAGCCTGCATATCCTGATTAGCCATCTGGGCTAGAGTGGAAGATGGAGTGGTCACTTAAACCTGAATGAGCTGTGCCTGCCCTCACACAATGCAATCTCCAACCCTTTGGTGTGTCTGGGGCCTGGCCTGGGCAAGGCAGGATCCTGTAAACAACAGAAGATTGAGAAGAATCTCCAAGGGCTTGGACTGAGCTTGCCCCCTGTTCCGAAGTCTCACCGCCATCAAAGACTTCCTCTGCCAGCACATGGACTCTCTGCTGAGACTCCTGCCCTGCCAAGTGGGGCCTAATCCAGTCCATGGGCCCTTGAAAGGAGAAGCTGGCAGAAAATCAATAAGATCCAGGGAAACCAACTTCAGAGAACTCCAGAATTGTGCCGCGCCCGGATCCCATGACGCAGCCTGCAACTGAAACCGTGATACTCACTGGAGTGCGACGACCTGATAGGCCCGACGCCGCTGCAGCCTCGGTGAAGTCTGCAACTCCATGGACATCGCCGCACTACGTTGTGACCACCGGATATCCACTCTGCCAGAAGTGCCCGCATCCAACGCTTTGCACCAACGATGTCTCTCATCCACCGCTCCACAGCAAGGACATGATGCCTCCACGTGACGCCTCCGCTCCACATCATCGGAACCGACTCCACCTCGGATCCAGTGATGCTGCGATCCCTGACTCCATGCACCGGTTTGTTTCCTCATTTTCACAAGGTACTGTACCTGGGGGTCCGTATGACTCCGTGACCGGCGCCACTGGCGTCAGATTCTGGGTAACGACTCCGTCACAATGCCGTGATATCACCAACCAAAGCATTTGTGTTTCTAAGCGCTATACTAAAGTTTAATCTTTTACAAATTCATAACTTTGCTTGTGTATGTTGGATTTTTGTCTTTTTGGTCCTGTTTGCTCAGTTAAATATTGGCTATTTTTCTTTTTTTTTTTTTTCTTTTCCTGGTGTTGAGTTATTTTTTAATGTTTCCACTGTATTATTGTGTCTGTTGGGACAAATACTTTAGATATTGTCTCTGAGATAAGCCTTTCTGCTCATGCCAAGCTACCAAGATGGTAGGCGGGGGTTAACCGGATGTGTTTCTCCTTTGCCCCGACTAGAGTGAGGGTCCTTGCTTGAATCGGGAGTAACCTGACTGCCACCAAAGACCCTATTTCTAACAATATATATACATATTGCTAGAAATAGGGTCTCTGGTTGGCAGTCAGTTTGCACTCTGTCCAAGCAGGGTCCCTCACTCTAGTCAGGGTAAAGGAGAAACACACATGGGTAACCCCCACTCACCCCCTTGGTTGCTTGGCACGAGCAGAAAGACTTAACCCCAGAAGCAATGTGTAAAGTATTTGTACCAAAACACCAGATTAGAAAAATAGGTAATATTTATCTAAATCAAACAAGACTAAAACGACAAAATCCAACATACACAAGTCAAGATATGAATTTTCAGAAGAAACAGGGGGGCATTACGACCCCGGCGGTCGGCGGTAATATGGCGGGAAGTATTGCCAACAGGCTGGCGGTACATACCGCCATATTATGACATTGGCGGGTTGGCTGAAGCAAAACTGCCAATGTGCTACTCTGACCGCCAGGGCAGTAACAGCCGCCGGGCTGGGGATATCCATCTCAAGTCCGGCAGCCGTCACTGTTCCGCCTGCTGGATTATGACCCAGCCTACCGCCATGGTTCTCATGGCTTCCTTACTGCCACGAAAACCATGGCGGTAGGCACTTTCAGTGACAGAGAATCCCTTCCCTGTCACTGATATGGGTCTCCCCCCTCCCTCTACAAAGCCCCCCCCCCCACTCTCCTACATTCACACCCCCTTCACACACATACACACACGCTTTTCCACAAACATCCACGCATGCATACATCCACTCAAACACACCTGCAAACATACACGCAGACACAGACCACAACGTACACACACTCACACCTCCATACATGCACACTCGCATCTAACACGCAACACACACCCGTATCAGCACACACACACAAACATTCACACACACACACCCACACACATAACAACCCTACCACCCCACCCTCCCCTGTCGGGGACCCGACTTATCTGTGTTCAGGGGGTCCTCCGGCAGGAGACGGGACGGGGCGCTGATGTCACCAGCAGCGTCCACCAGCATTACACCGCCAGGCCGTACATGTGTGTTGTGAATGCTACAATGTATGTTAGTGTGTGTTGCAGTGTGTGAGTATGTATGTGTGCATGCATAGGTGGATGTGGTATGCGTGTGTGTATGAGCGTGTATGTTTATGTGTGTGAGTGTGTGGATGTTTTGGGGGTGGGCACAGGGAGGGGGAGGACTATGCGGAGGGGGAAGAGGGTGGGGGAGACCCATATTAGTGCCATGAAGGAATTCCCTGGCACTGATAGTGCCTATCGCCATGGTTTTCTTGGCCACGAAAACCATGGTGGTAGGCAGGGTCATAATCCCGAGGGTGGGTTTGTGACGGCCGCCTGGCTGGAGACCGAAGTCTCCAGCCCGGAGGCTGTTACCACCCTGGCAGACAGAGTGGTACATTGGCGGTTTGGCTTGTGCCAATCCGCCAATGTCCTACTTTGGGAAAAGGCACCCCCAGCCTGTTGGCAGTACCTTTCCCTAAATTACTGCTGTCCGCCAGGGTCGTAATGACACCCATAATCTTTAGAAAACAGTGGGAATGCTGTTTTTACATAAAAGTACCTGTTTGTGTCAAAAATAAAGCTGGACGGGCAAGCGTGCGTCAAAGTCAGCATTGCATTGGTTCCTTACGTGCAAGCGAGGCCATGCGTTGTTTTTCTCCCTCGGAACAGAGCGATGCATCGATTTCCAGACAGGATACCTCGGATCCGGGCAGGCCTTACGTCGTTATTTCACGCCCAGTGATGTTGTATGAAATCCGGTCGCACTGTGTCAGAAAACCATGCTGCATAGGGTTTGCGTCATTATCAGCCTCTGTAAGCGGGTGTTGCGTGTCGTTTCTCCAGCTGGGTTGCTTCGATCTCCCAGCCGCAATGCAGGTGGAGCGTTGATTTTAGCCGCGAAGCCGGCAGTGCATCGTTTATCAGACGCGTCGCAGAAGGTGCATCGAAAATTTCCCCGCAAGGCGCTGTTTGCAGGGATTTCAGTCGTTTACCACCAGCTTCACCTTTCAATAGCCCAGGAACTGGATGGAGCACCACTAGGCAGGGTAGGGGTCTCACCAGAGAGTCCAGGTGCTGGCAGAGAGAAGACTTTCATGGCCCTGAGACTTCAACAACAGGAGGCAAGCTCAACTCAAGCCCTTAAAGATTCTTCTCAAGTATGAACGCACAGCAACAGTCCAGTCTTTGTCCCCTTTCACAGGCAGAAGCAGCAACTGCAGGATAGACCAACAAAGCACAGTCATAGGCAGGGGCAGGACTTCTCCTCAGCTCTTCAGTTCTTCTCCTTGGCATAGGTTCCTCTTGAATCCTTGAAAAAATCTGATTTGTAGGGGTTTTGGGTCTAATATTTATACCCCTTCCTGCCTTTGAAGTTGGCACACTTCAAAGGAAAGTCTCTGTTGTTCAAAAGATCCTCCCTTGCCCAGGCAAGCCTCTAGGCTCACACCAGGGGGTTGAAGACTGCATTGTGTGAGGGCAAGCACAGGCCATTTGGGTGTAATTGCCCACTCCTCCATCCACTTTAGCTCAGATAGCCCATCAGGATATGCAGGCTACTTCCCAGCTCCCTTTGTCTCGCCGTCTAGAGGGAATTCAAAGCAGCCCAACTGCCAGACTGATCCAGACAGGGAATCCAGAAACAGGCAGAGTCACAGAATGGGTTGAGCAAGAAAATGCCCACTTTCTAAAAGTGGCATTTTCAAACTGACAATTTAAAAAACAACTTTACCAAAAGATGTATTTGTAAATTGTGAGTTCAGAGACACCAAACTCTAGATTTAGATCTACTCCCAAAGGGAATCTGCACTCAAATATTATTTAAAGGCAGCCCCCATGTTGAGAGAGATAGGCCTTGCAGTGAAAGCCATGTTTAGCAGTATTTCAACACACCAGTACATGTCCCACCTTTAACATACGCTGTAGCCTGCCCATGGGGCTACGTAGGGCCTACCTTAGGGGTGTCTTATATGTAGAAAAAAGGAAGGTTTAGGCCTGGCAAGTGGGTACACTGGCCAGGTCGAATCGGCAGCTTAAAACTTCACACACAGACACTGCAGTGGCAGGTCTGAGCAATGTTTTCAGGGCTACTGATGGGGTGGCACAACCAGTTCTGCAGGCCCACTAGTAGCATTTGATTTACAGGCCCTGGGCACCTCTTTTGCACTTTAGTAGGGACTTACTAGTAAATCAAATATGCCCATCAGGGCAAGTCAATTACACATACAATTTACACAGGGGCACT
Organism: Pleurodeles waltl; assembly: GCF_031143425.1. NCBI lineage: Eukaryota > Metazoa > Chordata > Amphibia > Caudata > Salamandridae > Pleurodeles > Pleurodeles waltl. Next base: position 911,940,982 of record NC_090448.1, on the reverse strand, counting down.
TGCCATTTAGCACTCGTGCCCTAAGGTAACTATAACTTGTGCCCCTGCCATCCTCAGTTTTCTCATCAACAATGTTACTGCAAATGTTGCAGTGATATTATCAATGACGTTAGCAAAGATGTCATGAGTGTGGTAAAATCTAGGTAATAGGCAGTGCATGGCAAGGGCTCGAGTTATAGTTACCTAAGGGCACAAGCTATAGTTACTTGAAATAACACTAACTGTAACAGCTGAATTTCTATGGTTTTGTACGTTTTAAATGTGAGCCTAACTATACAGTCCTGTAACCTTTGTTTTTTCATAGAATTTCTATGTTTTTTTAACGTATAGTAATTTTAATAACTGTACGTGAATACAACCACTGCCTGCGGCCATCCTCCTATAATTGCCCAACCCTGCACCACGCACAGCCAAAGGCCCTTCAGTCAACCCTCTATAACCACCCAGCCAAGCACGGCCTTAGGTTGTGCGCAGCAGGGGTTGGCCGCAGGGCCTGGCCAAAGGCTCGTCCTGCGGTGAACCTCCCAATAACCATCAAACCCCAAGCCCTAATAATTAGCCAACCCCATGTATGGGCCTTTGAGTGGGTGCACGAGTGGGTCTGTGAGCGGGTGCCTGAGTATCTGAGTGGGTGCATGAGTGTTTGAGTGGGTCTGTGAGTAGGTGTATAAGTGGGTCAGTGAATAGGTGCATGAGTGCCTCAGTTGGTTGGAGTGCATGTTTTTATGTGTGGGTCTGCAAGTATGTGAATCGCCTTTTAGTTTTTTTTGTGATATTTACAAATTTGTTGCAATGTTACACGGTGAGGCAAAGCTGAGTATCCTGACATATTCGCGAATATCGCATGTAGTGAAAAATATGTTTTTCTTCATTTTAAACTCCTAATATTACCCTTAAACACCCCTAGATCTTTCCTCTGTGGTCATGGTGCTGCAACCCTGACCCCCCTATTCCACTTTTCTTCATAATTTTCCAATAGGGACTATGTGCCGTTACATAAAACGGCGACTGCAACTTTCTGCTCAGGTTGCGGCCAGTCAATCACAGCATTCCTGTTGCGCGAGCATTCGCAAATCGCCATCAATTTGTCACGAAGAATTTGCGCTTCTAGATATTCAAATTTGGATTTTCCATTAATATTTCAAAACCTACTGAACGGATTAACATAAAAAAAACAAAAAGTGTGATCTCTGGACCAAACGCTACCTTTCTGCAAAGTTTTGTGTGATTCCGTCCAGTGGTTCAGGCTGCAGGCGTGTCTAAAGACTCTGTGGGAAGTAACAAAGGAGACACACTTTTTTTAACCCCATTTTTTCTCAGCTCCTGCTTGATGGATCACTCCGAAACTTTCCTTCACAACAAGACCCAACTTTACGCTTTTTGGAAAATTTGGTGAAGATTTGGCAAACAGCACCAAAGATATAGCCAAGTCAAAAACATTATGGAAACTAGGCCCTAACTATAACTACCTTCATGCCCTAAGGTAACTATAAACTCGCCCTCTCACCATGCACTGCCACCTGAGATATTATATCACTCATAACATCTTCTTTAACATCATTGATATTACTGTAACATTTGGGGTAAAATTATTAATGAGAAAGGTGTGCATGGTGAGGGCGTGAGTTATAGTTATTTAAAACAACTCTCATAGCTGAATTTCTATGGTTTCGTGCGTTTAAATCTGAAAGTAACTATAACGTACCTGTAACCTTTGTTTTATTAGTGAATTTCTAAGGTTTTTTAAAATCTATTTCCTAACTATAATACAACATCCATCTAAACTTTGTTTTTTTCAGTAAATATACATTTATTTATACATATCCACTGCTCACTTTCCTTTACAACCAGTGACCAGTGGCACCACTAGGGATTTCGTCCAACGGAAACAATTCGGCTTTTGAAAAAGGATTTGTATTTTGGCACAACAAACATAAAACTAATTAAGGCTGACGTGTTTCGGCAAGATGCCCTCAACTGGGCCGATATGTATATATTTTCACAGAGAAAAACAAAGGTTACAGGACCGATATAGATCTATATATATATATATATATATATATATCTATGTATAGATATATTATATATAGATATATATAGATAGATAGATGGATAGATAGATTATATATATATATATAGAGAAAGAGAGAGACAGAGAGAGAGATACATATTTATCAAAACAAAGCCTTTTCAGGGTTAGAGTGGGGCAAAAAAAATAAAGTAGTTCCCAAGTTTAGGTGGAAAGCAGTTCCAGTATGGAGCATCCTGCAATACCCACAACACAAAATCTTTTGCCATTTGTACAGCAAAAACTAAGCATAGGATTGGCACAGTGCCATCCTCGCCGAGCTGTAAAATGATGAAAGCCATTCACCACTCTAGGCACAGTATTACAGCTTTAGACTGGTAAAATACCATCCAAGCTGCTCCTCGCCTAAACTTGGGAACTACCCAGAGCTCTCTCTTCTTTTTTGCATATATATGTATGTATGTATATATATATATATATATATATATATAAATATATATATATATATATATAGACAAACACACACACACACACATATACACACACACACATATGTTTTCACTGAAAAAACAACTAAGGTTACAGGGACGTTATAGTTAGGAAATAGAATCAACAAAGCCTTACAAATTCACTAAACCATAGAAATTCAACTGTTGGAGTTATCTAAAGTAACTATAACTCATACCCTAAGGTCACTATAACTCGCGCTCTTGCCATGCACAGTTGTTCCGTCACAAATGTTATTGCAAATACTACATTGATATTTTAAATGATGTTATCAAAGGTGCCATGAGTGCCATAATTTGAGGGGTAATTAGCGGTGCATGACTTGGCAAGAGTTATAGTTACCTTAGGGAAAGAACTATAGTTACTTGAGATAACCATAACTATAACAGGTGAATATTTATCGTTTTGTATGCTTAAAATGTGAGCCTATCTATAACGTCCCTGTAACCTTTGTTTTTTTAAGTGAATGTCTGTGTTTTTTTTTACATAAAGTAATTTGCATTACTATACGTTAATCCAACCACCACTGGCATGGTCTTTGACCGTGTGTAATGGCGGTTGACTGACCCAGCAGGCTCTGTTGCCAACCCCTACAAGCACCCAACCCCGCAGTCAGGCCCTGTGGCCAACCCCTATAACCACCCAAACCCATGCTGTGCACAGCCTTTGGCCATGCGTGGCGGGGGTTGGAGGCAGGGCATGGCCGGTGGCCAGCCGCTTCCTCCAATCCCCCTAACCACCCAACCACACACTGCTTTGGTAGTGTTCAGTGGGAGTTGGCTACAATCTGTCTCTCAGGTGTGAAAATAGGTGTGAGAGGGTGTGTCTGGGTGTGAGAGTGGCTGTGAAAGTGTCTGCATGTGTGTAAGTGGTTGCATTAGTGTCTTAGTGGGTCTGTGAGTGGGTGTGTCAGTGTCTGTGTGGGACTGTGAGTGGGTGTGTGAGGGTTTCAATGGGTCTGTGAGTGGGTGTGTGAGTGCCTTAATGGGTCGCTGAGTGGGTGCGTAAAGGTCTGAGTGGGGCTGTGAGTGGGTTTACGAGGGTCTGAGTGGGTCTGTGAGTGGATGCATGAGTGTCTGAGTGGGTTTGTGAGTGGTTGCTTTAGGCTCTAAGTAAGTGTGTGACTGGGAGAAAGAGACTGAAAAAGAGACAGAGAGAGAGAGACAAAGAGTGAGAGGGAGAGAGATAGTTTTTAAGCATTGACGAATGCTATACTTAAAATGAAATATCTCAAAACACTACTAAATAAACAAACACACTGCCAACCAATAGTAGTATTTGAACCTTCAGCCTACTGACTGAGAGCACAACAGCTCTGCTTTAAAACCTATAACATTTGTGCCAAACATCTTGCTTTTTGAACTCATTGCAAGGAAAGACCATTGTAGTGACAATCTCTCTCTCCCTTTTCCATCCCATTATGGATGCAAAAGAGAGAGAGAGAGAGATTGACATGACCGTGGGGCGAGCCTCAAGGCCCCCACGGTCCAATCCGGTTCCCCATGTCTGCCGGAGCCAGCATTGCTCCCACAGGAAGGGATCTCCTTTAAATAGCAGTTCCTTTTTTTTTCATCTGTCTTCCCTGCACGCATATTTGTGTGCAGGAAAGACAGATGAAAACTCTGCTTTCTACCAGCGGGAGCTGTTTGGCAGCTCCCGCTGTCAGAAAGTGGTCTTTGTTTGCTTTTGCTTGGTGGGAGCTGTCATTCGTATATGTATATATTGTACGAGTGAAATCTGGGCCTAACCATAATGTCCTTGTAACCTCTGTTTTTTTTCAGTGAATTTCTAAGTTTTTTAAATGTTATTTCCTGTCTGTAATGTCTCCGTAACCTTTCATATTTTCAGTGAATTTCTATGTTTTTAATGCTATTTCTTAACTGCAATGTCCCTGTACCTGGGTGTGTGATTGGGTGTGTGAGTGGTTTTGTGGGTATGTAAATGGGTGTGTGAAAAAATGTGTGGCTCTGTGAGTGAGTGTGAGTGGTTTTGAAGATCTGTGAGTGGGTGTGTGAGTGGCTGTATGGTTCTGTGAGTGGCTGTGTGGGTGTGTGAGTGGCTGTGTGAAATGTGTGTGTGTCTTTGGGTTGGTGTGTGAGTGGGTTTGATGGTCTGTGAGTGGGTGTGTGAGTGGCTGTATGGGTGTGTGAGTGGGTGTGTAAGTGGCTGTGTGTATGTCTGAGTGGCTGTGTGAGTTTGTGAGTGGGTGTATGTGATTGTGTGGGTAAGTGGGTATGAGAGTGTGTGAGTGAATGTGTGAGTAGGTGTGTGTGTCTGTGAGTGAAAGGATGTTAGTTTTAAAATGTGGTCTGGATCCCCGAATCCACTGGAATCCGGGAGGATACGGGGAGGTTCTGTGGTGGCTCACGTGATAAAAAAAAACATTTTCAGAAAATTTCTTGTCCATGAGTGGTCCCTCACACACCCCTCCATTAGTCCATTCCTCTACCCTCAACCATTTTATTACTTTTTATTATTATTTTCCCATTTGGGAACTGAGTCCCAATGAACAAAATGGCAGTCGCAACTTTCCTTTTAGGTTGCAGGCCAGCAAATCACAGCACTAATCACTGGCGCACTCGCCCTCCGGCCGTGCACAGAGGGGGTTGGCCGCAGGGCCTGGCCTATGGCCAGGCAGGAGGCCAACCCTCCTACATGCGCCCAAACCCAAGCTGGGAACGGCATTTGGTTTTCTTTCTAAAAAAAAAATTCTGAAACCACAGATCCATAAGTGGTTTTACGGACCTGTGGATCCACCTGTGGCTCTGCGGATCAGACGAAAAAAAATAATTGGGTACTTTTTTGCCCACCAAAGATTCCTTAGGGACCCCTCTGTGAGCCCTATAGTGTCAGGATACCTGTATGTAGATGCCTGATGTGTTTCTGCACTCTTCTTTTCCCACCCCTGAAACAATGCGACAAACAAAATGGCAGCCACAACTTTTCTTTAAGGTTGTGGCCAGCCAATCAGAGCCTTGTTTTTTACCCCAGAGCCGCAGATCCAGACCTAGATCCGTGGGTCCTGATCCACAGAGGGTCCGAGTCCCTATATATTTATATTTTTTTGGCCCTGAATTACTCTAAAACTACAGAATGGATTTACACCAAACCACAAAAAGTGTAATCTGAGGAACAGGATCCAGCTTCCTGCCAAATTTGGTGTAATACCATTCAGCAGTTTAGGCTGTTGTAGTGAATCCTATCTTGTTTTAATGGGAAGCAGGAGATAGCTTAGCCTTCTGGATTGCAGACCTGTGCCCCGGTCACCCAGTGACTTTTACCCTACTTAGCCTGCCCTCTTTTAGCGCAATTATTTATTTATATTTTTCCAAGATGGCTGCATTGTTTCTAGTTAGGACAATGTTTTATTTTCGGGCTATCAGCGCCACTCTGCTAAGGCGTCACTATTAGCATCAGAGATAGATAAGATGGAGGTATTCATATTAGGTACTTTCCTACTTTGTGCTTTCGAGGGAATTGTTTATGTAATTGCCGCCCCAATGAATTATCTACTGTTTGGGAACAGACCTATGCCAGGAGTCCGAGCAGATCTGTATAAATGCACCTCACACAGACAGACAGTCAGAGGGATTCCTACCAGATGCCATCAATGCTATCCATGCTGCACGTCGCCTTGATGCTGACCCAGTCTTCGTGTCCCTATGGAGTCTGAGCTAGAGATCTCATTCCAAGGTAACGAGGGCTGGGGGGGGCACTTCTCAGGGACGTGGAATTGGCAGATTAGGTTTAATACACCTAGCTCTCTTTAGGTTAGAGAGATTAGGTTCATCATGCTAGGGTATTAGGACATATTTCATATCTCATGTCATTTCATGTTATTGCAAGATGGTGGGAGTCTTTGTATTAATGACTCTCGAGTTCACTATTCTTTTTCTTGCAGTATTCATTATCCTTATCACTGCAGCCCATGCAACGTATCGTAGATTGCAGTCTTGTTAATAAAACCTACTGAAAACATTACTGCATCTCCTTCATTGCCTGTGTTTGATCGAGACATGTTGTTCATGTGAGAAAGGGGTAATCTCCATTTAACCACAACACTCCCTAAGATGTTGCACTCTTGATTCCATGCGTAAAGGCGGCTACAAATCACCTTTTACTATTTGGGTTTTTGGGGAGGAGCTGATCGTGAGCCGGGAGGTTTGGGAGGACAGGTGCGACTTGTTGTAGGACTGGCATAGTCGCCTACAAACATAAGTACTGTCATCTTTAAACCATCAGTCTTGCCTAGAGCAAGAGTCAAACTACGATACTGTAGGCGTGGCTAAAGACTCTATGGAAAAACAAATGGGGGAAACTAATTTTGGGACCCCCCATTTTTCTCAGCCCCCGCTTGTCGGATCACCCCAAAACTTTCAAGACAGCAGTTGGAATGACCAAAGTATAAGTTTTGAAAATTTTGTTTTAGTTATAAGCAAAACAAAAAAAACCTGTCTATGGAATCTAGGTCCTAACTATAACTACCTACTGGAGACCACCAGTAGGTAATGTAATATATTATATATATATATATACACACACACACACACACACACACACACACACACACACGGGGGCAAACATGTTTTCCCCCTTCAATTTTCCATAGGGATTTTAGAATCAACTACAGCCCAAACCACTGAACGGAATTACACCAAATTTGGCAGAAACCTAGTTCTTGGATTAAAAAAGACTGCTTTTTGCAATTTGGTGTAAATCTGTTCAGTAAAAAGATGTATGTTTATCTAGAGACGTGGATCCACGCTCCAACAGCAATGCCGTGATTGGCTGGCTGTGACCTGAGAATAAAATTGTAGCCGCAATTTTGTGCATCATGACTCAGTTCTCAGGGGAAAATAAAATGTAAAAGTGATAGAAGGGGTCAGGGTAGAGGTATCGCTGACCCAATGGGTCTGATGGTGGGGTCTGTGATAGAAATTGTCCAAAAACATTTTATTTGAGTGTGTGAGGATCCACAGATCCACCACAGTGCGCAGTGCAGCCCTCTGTGACCTCCTCGGGGATCAACTGATTCATACCCAGTTAAAAAACACATACACCTACTCACAAACTGACACACACACACACCCATTCACACAGCCACTCGCACACACATATAGCCACCCACTCACCGACCCACAAAACCACTCACACACCCACTCAGACCGAAAGTCACTTGCACACCCACTCACATACCCACTCACACACTGATGCACTCACACAACCACTTACACACCCATACAGCCACTCACACACCCATTCGCAGACCCGCACAGCAACTCACACACCCATACAACTGATTACACAACCTTACAGCCACTCACATACACTTACAGCCACTCAAAGATCCACAAAATCACTCAGAGGACCACTCATAGGCCCACACAGCCACTCACACACCTATACAGCCACTCACACACCCACTCACAGATCCACAAAACCTCTCATGCACCCTCTCACTGACCCACACCGCCACTCACACAGCCACTCACTCACTCACACACACACCCACTCACACATCCATATAGCCACTCATACATTCATTCACAGATCCACAAAGCCACTCACATAAACCACTCACCGACACACTCACAGACACTCACCAACTCACAAATCCATTAACCCACTTACACACCCACAGAACCACTCGCACACCAATACAGCCACTCACGCATCCACTCACGGACCCACAAAACCACTCACACACCCATTCACAGGCCCACACAGCCACTCACACACCCACACAACCAATGACACACTCACACACCCAATACCCGGCCCACAAAACTGCTCACACACTTATGCACACAGCCACTCTCACACCCACTTGCACACCCACTCAGCCACTCACACACCCACACACAGGTAGTGATTGGTTGGGATGGATCCTTGGGAACTTAAAACATTTTTTTTAAAGAAAGTATTGGTGCATTGCTTTTATAGAAGGACTACATAAGTTACCTTCTCTTCTTTTTAAACTTTTTAGTTTAAAAATATATAATAAGAATGAATGTGTAAAAATGTATTTATAAACTTGTGAAGATGTATATTAGTAAAGAGAGCTTATGGGTCAAATTGTACTACAATTCATACTAAAAAAACTGTGAAAGTCACTAAAAAGTCAAAGGTTACATGGACTTTATACTTAGGAAATATATTTTTTTTCCAAAACCTTAGCAATTCACTGAAAAAAACAAAGGTTACAGGGGTGTTATAGTTAGGTTCAGATTTTACACACACAAAACCACAGAAAGTCAGCAGTTATAGTTATAACTAGCTCAAGTTACTATAACTCATGCCCTAAAGGTAAATATAACTCTTGCCCCCGCCATGCGCTGCTGAATACCACAATTATAACATCACTCATGACATCATTCATAATATCACTGCAACATTTGCAATTAATTATTAATTGTTGATGAGAAAACAGTGCATGGCAGGGACACACCTTGTAGTTACCTTACAGCATGATTTATAGTTACTTGACATAAACTATAACTGCTTTGTGTGTTTAAAATCAGAACCTAACTATAACATCCCTGTAATCTTTGTTTTTTTCAGTGAAAAAATAAAAAATGGTGTGTGTGTGTGTATAACAACAAACAACGTAACATTAATCATTTGAGTTTTATGAATTACACAGTGATCTTTGTAGGCGTGACTTCTAAAAGGTGACACTTAGCAAGATATCCAGACCACTCGCCATGTAGTCCTCTTTGTGGGTATAACAGGACTAGAATCACGATCGAAATTCAACAAGTCAAACTTCATTGTTATTAGCAGTGTTTCTTGTAGGCAGATTATCTATGAGTCATGGAATATGTCAAAATAACCAGCAATTTTTGAACTCTGATAAAGCCCAATCAGAGATCTAAAAAGAACATGCAGCTATAAAACATGTCTGACTGTCCAGGTACTTATTTTCTATCTGATCTAGATTAAATACAATCCTATGTGCTGCTTACATGGGTGTAACTAGTGATGAACTGGGCACATTATTTGCTTCGTCAGAGAGTTGAAATGTTGAGAAATAGTTGGGTCAGTATACTGGGGAATATCGAATAATTCCACCTGCATTCTGAGTTTTAGCTCATGACTTCCATGGAACAAATCTGAGCCAACAAGGGCATCAGCCCACCTAATACACCTCTCATCAGCAGATTGCAAAATCCATAAACAAGCTTGCTTAGAAAGAAATTATACACTGCCTTAGGCCGAAACTGCCGTCCATATTATCACAATGTACTAACCTCACAGCACTGGATAGCAAACTATTGAACTTAGTACGGAGTCAAGGACCCTGCGTATGTAAGACTGGTGTTTCTGTGGAATCTGTTGCAAACAAAAGTCAGAAAATAGCATTTTATTGAGGGTAGAATGATTAATAGCCTTGCTATATGTCAGTTAAAGAATGAGTGAATCTGTTTTGGGGGTTTACAAGACCAGAAACGTAGGGGAGTTTGTTTGTTTTCAAGGTTGCCAACATGATGGGCTCTGTATTGGGAATAGGTCTAACCTCAGTGAAAGGTATTGAAATGTTAATTGTGGGATTAAGCGGAAGTGGTATGGAGGCTGCAAGTTTACTTACAGCACACAGTTGAATTATGAGATGCATGCTCAAATAGTGCAATTAATGAACAATTTTCAGTAATGCGTTCCATTGTTGTCTCTATTGCACATTTTGGTGGTGAGATCATTGGCACCTCAAGCTTATCTCAAGCCACATTCAACTTGTCCCTCCTAACAAAGTCTCCCTCCCCTACACTTCTTTTTTTACTTTGGCTTCTCTTCTATAACATGTGTCATTAGTAATAACAACATAAGGTCTGTCTCAGTTTTCAGCCTTCTAATTCCAAAAGACTAATATTGGAATATAGTTTTAGGTTTTTTTCTTCATTCAGTTTTGGAAAAAAATGTATTCTCTGTGTATGTACAGTCTGGCCCAGACAGCCAAAATCAGTTGAAGGGGAATATGCCTTCACTACAGGTGCTTTTGAATTTAGAGATGGAGGTTGACTACTGGTCTCGACTATTTGGTCATCCAAAGGCACAAAATATGGCAATTTTGTTAGGACATGCAGAAGAGAGATTAGAGTGGCGAGTGAGTGATCCTAAATGGTGTGTGGCTTAATTTGTCAGTCAGTCATTTTTACTTCACTTAAGCTCTTCAGCCATAAAAGAACATAAAAGAAATACAATACATAAGACTGTGACGGTAAGACAAGGCACTTCGATAACAATTATTCTGAGATAAAATTCATTATAGGAGCTAAAATAATTTTCAGATATTTGCAATTCTAAATTGAAAGCAAGCACTTTTTAACACAATAAATTCCTAGCAATTGATGAATGTAATCCTCTCCTTCAGTACAATATACGCTCTAGCCCCAGATCAATACTATAAAAACTCTACTCTTTAATAATAAGGAACAACTCTAAATAAAGTGATTGTGCTTCCCTTTAGAGCCTAGCATTGAGGATACACTGAGGAAACCTTCACCCTTCTAACTCCGATATAGAATATCTTCATGAAATAATAAGAGCAGGATTTAGTCTAGGTTCCTCATTCCATCTCTCTTACAGTATCACATTCAAGATTAAATATTAAGATATTTAAAAATATTTCCATAACCCAACCTACCAATTCATGTGATGCTACATCGCATCATTCCTCTAAAACCCCTTGTATTGCGATTAAAAATCGGCCTAAGGCACAAGTCATATTTAAAAATCTCTTATCTACCAAAAAGTTAAGAGGTTGAACCCGATTAATAATATTATATTCCAGTAAAATTAGATTTAAAATAAATTCTTGATTGAAAACCACAGGCAGTCCAATAAGATGTGTTGGGCACTACATTTTTGTTTTAAGCCACACATACATAAGCCCAATTCAACTCTTATTACCATTTTAATTTTCTGATCCTATATACAAGGGTTTAGCCCAACCCTAAATTTTAACAATGCATCCCTTAATTTTGGGGTGGTAGAGACTCTATGGCCCTCATTACAACCCTGGAGGTAAGTGCCACCTACCACCGTGCTGATAGCCGCCAACATACCGTGACCCCAGCGGTATACCACTACGGGCATTATGACCCACACAGAGAAATCCGCCACTATACAGACACCCACATAAGTCTGCCAGACCAAAGGTCAGTGATAAACTGGCGATACCAAAACCCACACCGTTACGCCAACAGGAATATGCCCACAGTATCAGGACCCACGAATCAGCACAGCGGTCTCTCAACCGCTGTAAACCATTGGCGGTACACACTGCCACGCTCAAAATACACACACACACACACACAAAAACAAAACACCACCACATTGGCCAATTCAAACTACACACACCTGACATACATACACACACCACACCCACAAACCCAATCCAATATAAAACACACACCCATATTACCCACAAGCCTTTCCACGTAAACAAAAGATTGACAACAGAGAGAGACACAAGCCAGGAGCACCCACTCAATCTGAGCCACAGAACACCATCACCCATACACCATCCACGCACCTCACAGCACACACCCCAACACATCACCCCACACATCCTCACACATATCACTCACACCACATCCATGGCACCCCAAAGACACCCCAGGTTTTGAGAGGAGGAGCGAAGGGTGATGGTGGAGGAAATCATCCGGGTAGAGCCACAGCTATTCGGATCACAGGTGCAGCAGACGTCCATTGCTAGGAAGATGGAGCTATGGCGGAGAATCGTGGACAGGGTTAACGCCATGGGACAGCACCCCAGAACAAGGGATGACATCAGGAAGAGGTGAACCGACCTACGGGGGAAGGTGCGTTCCGTGGTTGCAAGCAACAAGGTAGCTCTACAGAGGACTGGCGGTGGACCACCAACTGCTCCCCCACAACTAACAACATGGGAGGAGCAAGTCTTGGCGATCATGCATTCTGAGGGCCTCGCATGAGTAGCCGGAGGACTGGACTCCGGTAAGTCAAATCTTTATTACTATATCCCCCACCCTACCTGCATGCCATCACAAACTCCTACCCCTACCCTCACCCCTATCACTCCACCACCTCACGTATACCCCACTATCACAACCCACCCATCCCATTACTAAGCCCTGCATGCCACAACAATCCATGGTCCCCTATCACAGACCTGCATGGACACCCATCACCACAGCATGCCCATTAGAGAGAATCACCTAGCCCACAAAATCACCACGCACACAAGGCAAAGCTGATAGGGCAATCACAACCATACAGGGAAACATACCCATGCACAAGATGGCAAACGCAGATACACTAACAATGTATTTGCAACCCCACAGGACCCCTACTCAACGTCACCGGAAAGGAGGTGCCATCAACATCCAGTCGCCCTCCAAAGGAGGCCCACAGTGATGACAGCAGCTCTGCACGCCTGGATGGCTATTACCAACCTGGCCCATCAGGGACCTCTGGACAGTCAGTTACCATGCCACAGTCACATACCACCACAGAGCCTACCCCCTCAGGAAACACCACCACAGCAACCACCCAGCGGGCCCATGCCACTGTCCCCAGGACACGTCAATCAGTAGTGTGTCCCCACTACGGGGACCGCAAACACAGGACGATCAGAGACCTGGGGTCAGTGGCAGTGGGCACACGGTTCAGGGGACAGAGGCACAGGACAACCGAGAAGTTGGGAGGACTGCTGTGCGACAGGGGGAGGACAGGCCCAGGGAACTGACTCTCCAGGAGGCACTCACCAGCATCCTGGGAGCATACCACCATTCTCAGGAGACGATGGCCAAGTTGCAGGAGACCTAGCGGCTGCAGGAGGGACAGTACCTGGGGATCAGGGAGGACCTCAAACACATCTACACCATCCTGGTCACCACTGCAGGGGTGCTGGCTGACATGGGCAACACCATGAGGGAGGCAGTGGCACACAAACGGGCCCCTGACACTAGCCACACCGAAGAACAGCCCTCCACCTCTGCCGGCGCCAGTGAATAGGAGGACCCGCCACAGGAACAACAGGCCACCAGCACCCCACCCCCTGTAGAAGAAGAACCACCCCGCAAACGGTTCCTGCGATCCAGGCAGAAGCCAGAGAACATTGCCAAGACCCCCGCCAGAAAATAAGACTCTCCTGATTGTCACCCTTCTGTCCCACTCTGTCACTCTGTCACCCTGTCCACCTTGAACTGCCATTACTGCCCTTTATATGCCTGTGATACCAAGAGACTGGACTCTAACTGGACATTCCTCCACCATCACCCCAGCCCATTGCACATCCCCCTCTACTTATGAGCACTTAAATAAACACCCTTGGAACAAATACAAATATTGAGTCTGTCCAATGACTGAAATATGTATTAGTACAACATTCTGAAAACATTGCAAGTCATCTGTACAGCTATATAAACATTGGTATGACCTTTAGTGGACAGCAGTAAACATACCAGGAGCCAGAGTGGGCCACAGAGATCTGAAAACAGAGATGCCAAAGGGTACGGTAAGTGGCCATAGACATAAGGAAATCAGGCTGCCATGTACAATGTCCAACAGAGAACTGAAACGTAAAGTGAAATTACATTGTCTTACCTGTGTGTTACTGGAAGTACTACTGTATAATGTTACTTCTGTTGTCCACATCTTCTTCCTCGGCCTCCTCTTCTTCACTGTCCACAGGCTCCACTGCTGCCAAAAGACCATCTCCAGGCTCATCCTCCTGCAGAAAAGGCACCTGGCGTCTCAAGGCCAGGTTGTGCAACATGCAATGATGATCTTGCACACCTTCTTGGGTGAGTAGTACAGGGATCCACCTGTCAGATGGAGGCACCGGAACCTGGCCTTCAGGAGGCCAAAGGTTCTTTCAATTATCTGCCTTGTTCGCCCATGTGCCTCATTTTAACGTTCCTCTGCCCTTGTCCTGGCATTCCTCACTGGGGTCTGTAGCCACGAGAGGTTGGGGTAACCAGAGTCACCTGAAAACATCGAAGGACAACTGTTAGACATACACTAACCCTTACGGACAACCCCATACCCAGACACCAACATATACTGGGTGGGGACCTTGGGCTCACCTATTAGCCACACCCGGTGCCTCTGGATTTGGACCATCACATATAGGATGCTGCTATTCCTCAAGATCAAGGCGTCATGCACAGAGCCAGGATACTTGGCATTCACATGGGAGATGTACTGGTCAGCCAAACACACCATCTGCAACTTCATAGAGTGATAGCTTTTTCTATTCCTGAACACTTGTTCATTTCTCCTGGGTGGGGTGGGGGGGGGGGGGCAAATGCTACATGTGTACCATCAATGGCACCAATGATGTTGGGGATATGTCCCAGGGCATAAGTCAGCTTTCACTGTGGCAAAATCCTCCATCTGGGGGAATACAATGTAGCTGCCCATTTTTTTAAGCAGGGCTGACAACTCTCTGGTCAACACGTTGGAGAACATTGGCCATGGCATCAGGGATGTCTCGGCCACTGTTGTTTGGAAGGAACCACTTGCCAGGAAATGGAGCACTGACAGGACCTGCACTAGAGGGAGAATACCTGTGGGCTGGCGGATAGCTGACATCAGGTCTGGCTCCAATTGGGCACACAGTTCTTGGATCATGGCCCGATCAAGTCTGTATGTAAGGATAATGTGTCTGTCCTCCATTGTCGCAAGGTCCACCAGGGGTCTGTAAACTGGAGGATGTCTCCATCTCATATTCATCCTCAGCGGTTGAAGCCTAGGGAGGAAAACAGTGAGCAGAGAGTCACAATCACACATCTATTGCAATAATGATGCATTTCTACATTTACAGAACCAGTATGTGAATCCGACAGTCAGTTGCTGTGCCAATGTCTGCTGTGACGCAGTTAGGTGCCATGGCCTGTGCCCCCCTGAAATGGCGGCTGCCTTACCTGTAAGGAGGGACAAGTGGAAATGAGATAATCCCGCTGGCGTGGTGTGCCGTTGCGGTAGGCGTTCGATGACCGCCGCACAACTTTGCAATGGTTATCATTGTGTCCTATGGGTTCCAAGAGCCAATGGCGATGTACGCCGGCGGTGACTGTATGCACGGGCGCGGACGTGACTGCCATTTCCTATCTATTCACTCACTTGCTACCTGACCTTTAACAGGAGAGGGCCTACACTGCAAGTGCTGCTGTGACCTGTGTGTCTGGAAGCGACAAGGGCTCATGTGTCTGGGGAAAGGGACCCTGCCTTCCATGCTGAGGAGTTTGAGAAACTGGTGGATGGGGTCCTACCCCAGTACACGTTACTCTACGGTCCTACAGACAAACAGGTGAGAACACTGTGAGCATGATGCATGGGCCATGAATGTATGGAGTGCTGTGTGTGTAAGCCACATGTTGGGGGGGCTGAGGTGTCCCGCCCAGAGTGCAGCATGTATGGTGGTCAATGTATGTGCGTCAGGGGATGGGAGGGATATGGTGGGGCATGAATGTGACGGTCCGGATGGTTAACTAATTCCCTTTTCTGCCTTCTTTTTCCTGCAGGTCAGTGCCCATCAGAAAAAGGGTATTTGGTGTACCATCGCCAAGGAGATGCGGACCCTGGGGGTCTTTGACAGGCGGAGCACCCACTGCCGCAAATGGTGGGAGGACCTGCACTGCTGGGCAAGGAAGACAGCGGAGGCCCAGCTGGGGCTGGCATTCCAACGAGGAAGGGGTGCCCGTCGTACCCTGACCCACCTGATGTTCTGCATCGTGGCGGTGGCCTATCCGGAGGTGGATGGGCGCTTGAGGGCATCACAGCAGCCACAAGGGGGTGAGTACAAATTCAGATTCATTACTTTGTGCGTGTTAAGGTTTTACCTGGGTGGGGATGTGGACTGTGGGTGCCAGGGGCCAGGGCAAACATGGCAGGGTAGGTCCCTTGTTGGGCAGGCTCCAAACCCAATAGTGTTAGTGGGCATCTACTACTGGTCAGGGCCCTGTTTGTATCAGGTATGCAGCTCATGGCGTTAGGCATTGTACCCCATGGGTTGGTGAGTAGCATTGTAACTGGTAGTGCATGGCCTAGTGCATAGGGCTGTTCCCGTGAGTTGTTTACACCAACAGTTGTGTTGTTGCTGGCATTGATCAAGTGTATCCTCTGTCTCCCCCCCTTTTTATTTTGTCACTCTGTCCTTGTGTGCATTAGCATCATCTGGCGCAGGAGCAGAGACACCTGTGACGGAGGGAGCTGCATCCCACATGGGCCTGGAGGCCGAATCCACCGACGGTGAGGGCACCAGTAGGACCGAGGGCGAGGGGAGTACCACGACGGGGACAGTAGGGGATACTACAGATAGCGACTCCTTCTCCGATGAACGCTCCCGGACGGTGGCGGACACCACTCTGCCCATCCCAAAAACAGGTACAGCCGCCACCCCCCCACCAGCACCGCCCTCCCAGCAGCCCCTCAGCGTGTTTCCCATGCCCGCTCACCCAGGAGCGTGGGCATCTCCTTTGCCCCAGGCACCTCAGGCCCTTCCTCAGTCAGCCCTGCTGCCCTCGGTGCGCAGGCTATTGACCTCCTGAGATCCCTCACTGTTGGGCAGTCAACCATTCTGAATGCCATCCAGGGTGTTGAGAGGCATTTGCAACAAACAAATGCATACCTGGAGGGCATTCACTCTGGCGTGGCGGCCCAACAGAGAGCATTTCTGGCTCTGGCCTCTGCACTGAAGGCAGCCATTGTCCCTGTATCCAGCCACCCCCCTCCAACTTCCTCTACCCAGTCCCAATCCCCTCAACCCCAGCCTATCCCAAGCACACCTTCAGACCAGTATTCACTCAGATCAACACACAGAAGTAGCTCAGGCAAACACAAGCACCACACTTCATCTCACAGGCAATCCACACAAGCACCATCCCCATGCAGACACACCAATCTCCACTGTCGCCACTGTGTCCCCCTCCTCTTCCTTTCCACCTCCCTCCCAGTAGCGTCTCCACTCACACCTGCATGCACTACATCCTCATCCACTACCTCCATCACCAGCACACCCATCACTACACACCCCTCACTGGCAGTCACCACCCCCACATCCATGCACACGTCCTCTGTGTCCTCTCCCAGTGTGTCTGTGACCTCTCCCCCTAAAGTACACAAACGCAAGCACCCACCCCCCAACAGCCATTTACCTGACAACAGTATCCAGCCCATGCACCTGCACCCAAACTTAGCAGACAGACACCTCCTACAACCACTCCCTCTTCCTCCACTCCCAGACCTCCTCCCTCTTCCCACCCCAGTGTCCCTAAGAAGCTTTTCCTGGCAAACACTGACCTGTTCCCTACCCCTCCCCCCACGTCCTTTCCCTTGGGCCAGGGTGCCCAAAACCCAGCCCAGCACCTCAGCCATCAAGTCCACATCCGCTGTGGTTCTGTGCAGCTGTCAGAGGCTCAAAGCGGGCACCCGTCAGCCCATTCAGTGTGCCACCAACCCCTGCCAAGGCAAAAACCATTTCGCCACCTGGCAAGGTGAAGATGTGGACAGCATCCAGCAAGGGCAAGGAGCCACAACCACCCAGCAAGGCCACCTCAAAGACTCCAGCTGCCAGACCCAAGGTGACACCACCATCTGCCAAGGTGAGGAAGGGGCACAAAGCACCAGGCAAGGCACTTCAGCCATCCGAGGCTGCAAGTGAAGGCCTGGTGGCTACCAGCACAACCGCCAGCACTGCGGCCAGCACCGACAGCAGCCCCGCCGCTAGCACCGCCGAAAGCACTGCCACCTGCACCGCCACCTGCACTGACGCAAGCACCACTACTGTCAGCAGCAGCAGCCCCAGTGGGCAGCCGTCTGAGGCTGCAGGAGAAGGGCTGGAGACTCCCCCCACCACTGGCAGCACCGGCACCTGCACCGCCGGCAGCACTGCCATCTGCACAGTGGCCAGCATCGCCACCTGCACCGCTGACAGTAGCACCACTGCCAGCAGCAGCAGCCCCAGTAGGCAGCCGTCCGAGGCTGCAGGAGAGGGGCTGGAGCCTCCCTCCAACACAGGCAGCACCCCCACCAGCACCGGCACTACCACCACTGTGCAGCCATAGCCGCTGCCGGATGGACTCTAGCCCTGCCTCCATGGACTACCATGCATCCTGGTCACTGCAAATATTGTGGCTAAGACACCCAGGTGAGGGACTGTGAACTGCCACACCACAAGTTTTGCATCACTGGGCACAGACCCCCCTCCAGAACCAGTGGAAAAATGCATCCACTCACCCTATCCTTGGCAGGATGTAGCACACTGGGCACAGAGACCCCTCCGGAACCAGTGGAAGAAGGCATCCACTCATCCTATCCTTGGCAGGATGAAGCACACTGGGCGCAAAGCCCCCTCCAGAACCAGTGGAGAAATGCATCCACTCACCCTATCCTTGGCAGGATGAAGCACACTGCGCACAAAGCCCTCTCCAGAACCAGTGGAGAAATGCATCCACTCACCCTATCCTTGGCAGGATGAAGCACACTGGGCACAAATCCCCCTGAAGAACCAGTGGAGAAATGCATCCACTTGAGAGGCTGTGGCTTTGCACTCCCCAGGACCAGGCAGTGGGCAAACCACCCACTTGAGAGACTGTGGCTTTGCACTCCCCAGGGCCAGACAGTGGGCAAACCACCCACTTGAGACTTGAGAGACTGTGGCTTTGCACTCCCCAGGACCAGGAAGTGGGCAAACCACCCACTTGAGAGACTTGCTTTGCACTCCGCAGGACCAAGCAGTGGGCATGGAGCCCCCTCCAGGAGCAGTCGCGTTCTACCATCTTCCGGATGAGGTGCCCCCCTTCCCCATCCCCCTGAGGTGCCTGTGTATTTTCGACCTGATGCCCCTGCAGTGTTCTCTCCATACTGAGGCAGGAGTCAAGTGTGGGCTTGGCCTATGAGTTTTGGCCCAGTGGGCCACGGACATTTTGAATGGACAATGTACCACCGTATGTACATTTGTATATATTGTAAATACTGTTTTTGAATTTATAATGTATAGCTGACTATGTCTAATATGACACTCATTTGACTCAATTCCTTTTGTCCTTGCGTTCTTCCAGAAGGTTACAGGGTGTATGTGTAATGTTGATGCATGTATTTGTGTGTATGGTGTTAGGGGTGGGAGTGGGGGTGTTGCGTGTGTGTGTCACTCTCTTTTTCCTCCCGCCCTCTCCTGTGTGATAGATGCAGTACTCACTGTAGTCGTCGCCGTTCGTACTCCTGGTAGATGAGAAGATACATCAACATGGGTAACACCTGCAGCTTGGGCTCCATGGCGCCCTGGTTCTTCGTTGAATGTCGAGAGGTGAGTGGGTCCCTTCTGTGTACTGTTTCCGTCGTGCTTTTGATGGCATTGGTACCGCCCCGGAAAAGCTGGCAGATGGGCGGGCTGTAAAGGGGTGGGCCGTACATTGTCTTCCGCCTCGCTGTTGGCAGTTACCGCCGCGGTGTTTGCTGCTAGCGCCGTGGCGGTCGGAGTGTTAAAGTGGCTGTCTGTGTTGGCGGTTTCCGCCGTGGTCGTGATTCCATTTATTTTACCGCCGACCTATTGGCAATATTACTGCCGCTTTAACATCAACCGCCAGGGTTGTAATGAGGGCCTATGTAGGGGAAGTTTTCCTCATTTCTCCAGCTATGCAACATAAACTGAGTGGATATTTTCCT
Organism: Pleurodeles waltl; assembly: GCF_031143425.1. Taxonomy (NCBI): domain Eukaryota; kingdom Metazoa; phylum Chordata; class Amphibia; order Caudata; family Salamandridae; genus Pleurodeles; species Pleurodeles waltl. The sequence goes on along the minus strand of NC_090448.1, from coordinate 911,920,797 downwards.
CTCCAGATAACTTATATCTGTTTCTCTAGCCCTATTATTAACCACAGCAAGGAATTCCTGTTTTGGAATCTGTACTCTTTGCCACTGTGTAGGCACTAAGCCTAGAGAGGCACAGATCTTTTCTGGCCGTCTTCTCACTTGGGCTGCCTAGTTCAGCTCACTTGCCTGTATTTCCCTTTTACATAATCATGTGATTTTGGGAATCTCCACATCCGACAGATACAGCCAATATTTCAATCCTGCTTGCATTCCTTGATAGCTCCACCCCGTCATTTGGCATTCCACCCTTATTGCATAAATCATACTTGTAGGGGGGAGTGAGGACAATTCTTTTACACATCTGCCTTCTTCTACGTCCCAATTCAGCTTCCCAGCAAGGGATAAAATTTCCACCCCATTTTGAAATTGAGGGCCCACCATAGCATTAAAGCAGAAAGTACTGGGTGAAGTGGCTTAATATGAAATCCAACAATAGAGACAAAAGTGTTTTGCATGAAGAAAAAAGAGAAGATAGCAGGTGTTAGGCACAGGTGCTCAAGATACAATTTATTCAAATAGAAGTTTAGATTCTAAAAGAAAAGATGCTGAAAACATATTCATTGGAAGAATATTATCAGAACTTGAGAACAACAAATATCCCTATAAATGCATTATTTTCTTCTCCTACTGTTGCTAAACCTCTTGATGGAATGCCTCAAATTAACAGCAGAAAAACTGTACTCAAATTTCAGCTGTTTTGGGAAACAAATCTTACCCCCACTGAGACTTAACATTTTATTAAGTAGAGACTCACTAAGGTGTTCGAGGTAGGGATTTGGACAACAGAGAATGGATTACAACTTTCACACCATCGCACCCATGATCAGAGATATAATCTAGGTAACTTATCAGTGTATTTTTTCTCGGTAAGCAATACTTTACTTTGGCTCAACTTAGATGGGAAATAAACACTTATAGCACATTTTATACAACAATGAATTACCGATATTGTATTTATTATTTTGTTTTTCAAACTAGTTGTATCACTAGTTGCTAAATCTTTGTAAGCAAATATCCCCGCCACAATTATTTTTGTATTTGTTGAGTGCTCTACCACCAAATAGGTATTTTGGCCTTGTAACTGGTAAAGAAGCAGGCTGAACTAGGATACGATCAGCAAAATAAACAAGCTACCAATAGGTCTTGCCTTTGGGTTCTATTGGCTTTGCCACTAGTTTTTAGTGATGCTGTACACCATAGGTACTCACACACATTTTCCCAAAAAGTATGGTCTGTGGTGCGGCTGAGAGATAGATACACTTATGCTTGCAGGTTGGTGGTCAGAGGACAGGCTGATGTGAGGTGGATGTAAGGTGGACTGATGGATGTACATGAAGTGGAGTGTGACTCATGGAGTTACTTTGAGGGTATGATTCTATACTGTCCTCTAAATTATGGCCCTAGTCTCTAGAAGAGACACAGATTTGACAACAGAGTGCTATGCTGTATCTGAGTCACGGTCCCTCTAACATACCTTGGAGTAGGCCTCTTTTGCTTGCTATCGATACCTTTAGCAAGTCAAGTGCGCAAAAGAAATAACTTGGTTATTGAATTTGAATTAAATAGAATCTTTTGCCTCACAATCACCTTATTCCTTTGGTCAGTCACCTGTAAACATTAGGAAATTAGAAATGCCTAGAAGAAGGCTCCTTTTAGGTAGCAAGTGCTAGAAAAACTCTTCCTAAAGACCCCCTTGCTTTGACAAAACTGATAAACTGACTGGGGGTTCTTCTAATAGTCGTATCTAATCCTCAGTTCCGAAGCGCTTGATAGCTATTTCAGGAAATGCTATTTACATTACAGTATGCTTCTTCCTTTAAGACCTGTGTAGAAATAGGGCTGTTGAAAAGATATGTACCAACAACGGTTCGTGCATAAATGAACATTTCAAATGGAATGCACCAGTGGTGCTGGAATCATTTTCACAGTGAGGTGCTGCCATTAATGTTACATCACTGAGAGTAGTAAGGGTGTAGTATGTAGCTGGTGGTACATTTGGGAGCACACTGCTGCAAATGTATTATTAAAACATAGGGTGGCTGTGCACTGCCATTACAGACAATAGATTTTCAATTGAAATTACCATTACTTTGTGCAAATATACAATTTTACACATAAAACTATACAGTGTACAAATGATAATGTATTGAAATCAGTATCACTTAGTGTACTGAGTTGTTTTAATCATATTACAATCTTTGTTTACACCAAACTGTGCTTCATTTGTGCTTTCTTAATTCTGATATAGTCTGAGATATTTGCGCAGTTCATTTACAGGCAGTTCAATGTTGTTTGTGCCTGGAAAAAACAAAATAGCACAGCTTTTTCATACACCCAGTACCCGGCAAGATTGCCACATAGATTCTCTCACCTTGCAATCATAGAAGGAAAAGTAAACACCAAGCCCCATTTAAAAAGAACAGCAATTTGCCGGAGGCCAAACCTTGACATTTTACCTCTTTCTTTGATAACAAGATAAAAAGTAAATTTAAAGGCATCTTTATTGCACTTACAACTTCACTCGTCTACTTCAACTCTATGTCATGGGTATGAAAATTAAGAACAGAACTGTTGAAGCTATGCTATAGGTAAAGAACACTGGCCATAATAAACAAGCAAGGTTGATAAACTGGTAGACGCAGAAATAAGTAGAACCAGTCAAGCAAAGAATGTAAGGCAGGAAACCTTTCCAAAGAAAAACAGCACTTTTACTGCTGTGAACTAGCATACGTGTGTACTCTTGTGAAGTGCCTCACGAAAAAGAAAAAAAGATTTCCCAGAATGCAAGCACTTGTGGAAGAATACAAGGAGCCAGTCAAAGATGTGGTAAACAGGCTATGCTCCACGGGAGCGACAAAGATATGCTGGACAGCCTAAAACAAAGACATTCATCAAATAGGAAGCAAGCAAATGTGAGTTACAAAACACAAACCCAATGATAAGCAATGGGCGAAATCCATTCCTAGAAAAGCTTTCAAAAAGTCCCCAATATGCCTTGGCAAACAGACAGCTGAGCTGTCTAGTAGGCTTCCACCTTAAAAGATCCTAGTGCCTTTTTAAAGACCAGGTGATTGTTAAGTGTCCTTATCTCCAAAGGGGAAACTGTCCAGAGGTTTAGGAACCAGGCAGCAGAAGGAGCGGGACCAGATGGCAGAAGGATAATCAGTCGTAGAACATTAGATTTTAGGTCAGTGGTGGGCGAGGGGCCCAATTCTGTGGTCCAAAACTTGTGGATGGGGCCTAGGTGTAGCTGTTCCAATTTTGCACCATACCAAGACAATCTCTCAATGCAGAAGTAGATGTGGGAGCTCGAATGTCAAATACAGATGATCTGGGTGTTGTCCACATAAGATTGTCCCTGAAGGGCCTGATATATCAAGGGACCCAAACAAATGTTAGTAAGCAGTAGCAGTAAGGAAGTGCCCTGGACAACAACATAATGGATGTGGCTTATCCCATCTAAAAAAAGAAAGGGACAGCATTTGGAAATGGTTTGATCGAAATTATATTAACCCGGATGTATCATAAAGTACATGTTTGTATGAGAGGTGACCCATTAGTATTTATTAGCATACATATACGTATTATTGGTTTATAAAAACCTTAGGACTGATCCCCTTTCTACAGCCTACAGTCTAGTTGGCATGACGGCAAACACCTGCTTTGCATGTCACTTGTGCTGACGTGTCTCTGAGGCTCCAGGTAGCTGAAAGCGCTTTTAAGTAGGGCTGGTGGAGATTAAGACGTAAGAGCAGGTGTCGAGTGTTGGAATGCCGTTCCCAAAATCAGATCTCCCGAAACGTACACCAACCCGAATTGATGAAGTGCCTCAAAGTCAACAAGAGTAAGTGACAAAGAGCAAATGCAAGCAGAGGAGACAGACTCCTTAAATGCACCGCTGTGATAAAACACGCAGCTGCGATTCCTTACACTGTCCACGCTGACACAGTGAAAGTGCTAGTTAGGATCATGCAAAAGAAGGTCCGCCAAGACCCGTGCGCTTAAGCATCCTGTTTACAATCAGACAGTCATGGAACTTTCCCCTTTAAAGTCCCGGCCCTGGCGATGACCTTGAATGACATTCATTCTTGTACATGGTGGCTCATCAAACTGGAATACTGATACAGCTGGTCTGCAGTCATATCTGTTTTAGAAACGATAACTTGTTTAATGCTTTGGCCTCTGTATATGAAGGCTTATCTCCGAATGCTTTAAAATAATTTAAACAAAACTTTACTTTGCACTAACTAGTTAAACAGCTAATGGGTTAACAACACTGTACACACAACAGCTTATTAAGGGAAGGAAGACACTGAATATCTGACATTTAGCTTTCAAAAACAATCTGGCATAACTTCGCAGATAATTAAAACATGGTAATACGTTATTATAAGCGACTTTTGACACCACTGAAGTCTTCGCACTGCATTAAAAAAGTTAGTTGACGTGAGGTCAAACAATGTCTGTGTGCTAACTGACACTTCGCAGAGACATGTTTGGGGATCTGTTCCAACTTCCCTCCCCCTTAGCTCTGGGATGGAAAGCAAGCTGATCTCGACCGGCAATGCCCCAAATAGGAGGCTGAAACAACACAAAAGAAAATCAGTTAACTAGGGAGGGAGGGAGAATGCAGAGGAGGGTGTTTACCAAATTCAACGCACATATGTGAATCATTGAGCGTTCACGCTTCAACAAGCATGTGCGAGGTGAACAAACACTGTAATCAATTTGAAATTTCCTGTATGTTTCAATAAAACTAAAAAAGAAAATACAGCTTTTCTACAAAATGCCTTTTAAACGGCGTGGATAAGCACGCCACGGATACCCAACCAGAGGGCAATACTAAACAAGATGCATGAGCAAAGACACTACTCGAAAAAGGCAGTCATTAGGCATTGCCCACAGTTAACGTTCACTACATAAAGAATGGGCATACTAATAACATTACGTCAGTAAAGCCACGCGTGAGAATACCAACAATGCCCGATAAAGCTTTTCAGGGCCGCTGATAATCTTTAAAAAGTGTCTACGTGAATATGCAGCCGCAGACCAGATTTCTCTTCAGATTCAAAATAAAACGTTTTGTTTCTGTATATGGAAAGAGTAAAATAATCACCTTTTGCTTGTTTTCTTTGTCCCTCTGTTAGTTGCATTTGCCCCTTTTTCTTGATGTCTAATCCCATTCCATTTCTTTCAGGGATCTCAATTGGAGATGAAAAGTGCAAGGCCGCCGCTCATAACGGTTCCTCGTCTGGAGGCTTATGCAGCACTTACACTGAAGATCCATTAAAATGGTGCAAATCCATCGCTTACGGTTAACAGCACCGCGACGACATAATATTAAGCCTGGCAACGAGGGGAGTGGCTATGGAGGAGGAGCCATGATAACTACAAAACTAATTCCTGAAATAGTGAAATCTTATACAACCCAAGCATTTGCAATGCAATTGCCATGTTTCTTACGGGTCGGATTCCGTGGTTTGGGCACATTGTAATGGTGCTGCCGCAATATGTAAACTAAAGCTCGGCGTGCTGCACTGCAACAATTGAAGGAACTGCAATGCCTCATGTGCTCCATGGAAAGCTGTGTATAGAGTGAGAAAGTGTGGTGCGTGGACTAGAGCTGGTGACTTGGGGAACTGAGGACCCAGGTTCGAGTCTGATGAAGCAGAAAATGAAGGTTTTGATTTATTAACGCATAAACGTAGTGTGAAATAATCATGTGTGACATTAACCGAACTAATAAAGATTGTACGGGGACAAAATGTGCCCTCAGAGTAGTTTGGCAACATTTATACGCGTGCTTTATGTAACGTAGTGTATTAGAATTGCACTAATCCGACATAATCATAAACGTGTGCTACGATTTGCTTGTTTGAAATGCGTTAGCTTAGCATTACTTTAGAGGAGGCTTTGGCCTAGTGGCCTGGTCTCACGGTTTAGATGCTCGTATTTTTCCAATGTGCTATTAAACGTGTATTTCTGCTTGAAGCTGTACTTTTCCACAGAAACTGTTCACATGCTTATCTTAAAGTTTCGTGCCAGCCTGGCATATTTTCTCTTTAATTCAAGGTCGACTTGCAGGTGCGGACAATGGAGGCTCTGAAAGTGAGCTAATTGGTAGACAATGTTGCAACTTGCGTACCCATCTCCAAGGATAATGTATGCTTAAGTAAAAGCTTGAGAACTGTCGATTTTGATTGGACAATTTGGAGCTAACCTATGAACCCTCCAATGGAGACCCTACTGGATTCGAACTGTTGTCTATAAAAACCAGGTGCACGAGAAGAAGGTAGCCATTGAGCTTCTTTTTTTGAGGCCATTACCCGGACACTACGCCATTTTGCAGACTTCGTAGCTATTATGGCCCACTTTGCTGCGACGCCATTTTGAGAGACTTTGATGCTTTCTCTAATCGAGAGAAAGAGACTTTGATGATTCTTGCCCTAGAGACTTTAACTTTGATCCCTTTGCATGAAGTAGTAGTTTTACCTTGCCGCCGTGAGGCAATTGCCCCGTCCACCCCTGCCCCTTTGCCCCGTCCCATGCTGATCGAGAAACGGTACCTGTGAGACGAAGACTTCCTTGTATGCTGATCGTAATTGGTAAATATGAAAGGAAATTGTAAAATTGCATTGTGTTTCTTTTAGGTAACCAACTGCTGATTTTGATAAGAGCCCTAGCTAGGAGTCTTTTTCTAAATTAATGTTGCTAAATTGTTTTTGCATGAAGTCCCACATGCCGATGCTAATTTGAGGTTAGATGAGGATTCCATATGTTGCACGATGCAATTTGAGATCTTGTTATGCTGACTAAATGTACGCAATTAGCTCATTACAGATTATCGTATTAGTGCTTTGCATTGCTATTATCGAATGCCTTGTGATTCAAATGCTACATAGATTACACTTGTTTCGACGTTATGGACAGCTATTAATGTTCATATATGTTTATCATTTGGTGTTGAGACACATTTATATTGTGCTAGCTTTGTTAATATAGGGAAATAAATTCACTAACTTTGCAATAAACTGGTGTGGTTATTCCTGACTGAAAGGTCAGGGTTTGCCAAAATGTATTCTGGATTAATTGTTAAGTGTTATGTTGATCAAGGTATTGCTTATGTTCGTTATTGATTATTGATTCGATGCGACGGATCGATTAAGAGTACAGAGAGTTCCCACTTAGTCAAAAGATTCATCGGCCTAAAGAGCGTCCGAACACAGGTAAATTGTTACTATGGTTCGCTCTATCAGTAGATGGTAGCAGAGGACGTTTACGTCTTTTGGGACCCTGTACTATTAGAGTACATGATGTTGGATTAACGGTTACGCATTTTGAGGCCTCATTCGAGAAGTTGAATTAGATTTTTTTTGGATAAAACTGATTGACAGAATGATGATGGGCTAGGTCCACCGCGACTTTCCCGGGATCTCGGAGCTTGCGGATGGAGAGAACGGAGGTTTGGAAACAGCGTTGGCGGTACTAGTGATGGTTTGAGTGAAGTTAGGGTTTTGCGCTTGCACAGCTTATTGCCGCAGGGTGTGTGAAAAGGGTGCGAGGGATTTTTTCTTTAAAGGATAGCGGAGGTGCGACTCCGAGTGTAGAAGTAGAGAAGTCGTCGAACTTCATAGAAATAGCGGCGGTGCGGCTCCGAGTGTGAGAGTAGGGAAGTCGTCGAACTTCATGTGCGTGTGGCGCTTTGTGCATAAAAAGGTCCACGTGGTTGTTGTTGTTGAGACGGGCCCTGCGAGGTCAAGAGACTCCGGAGTATGTTGATCCATGTTGTGGTCTGGGCGGTTTAATAGGTTGATCGGGCGTGGTCAACGAGTCGGTACGTGTGTTAGGGAGTGAAAGAAACTTCGACTTCGGGCTTTGACAAGATTCTAAGTGCACTAGAACAGATCATTGACAAGTTGAGAGTAGGTCTGCAGGTCAGATTTGCTTGCGAACGTGGGGACTGAGAAAGACGGAATAGCGGCCGAGGCTAGTGAAAGGTCCCTAAGGTCCTGAAGCGATTGTGTTACCCTTCCTGTAGTAAACCGACAGATCTGTTTTATTTTTTGGTAGCTCGCGATACATGCAAGAAGTTGTTACGAGAGGAGCTGAGTGAAGGAAGACTAGCCGCGAGGCTTTGTCAGCCGCAGTGTGTGTGTGAGTGTGACGTCACTAGGAGCCGCGCTGGGATAGGTTGGTTGGAGAGAAGGGTTGCACACGGATTGGACGCAGTCCGTGGGGCTCGTTTGGAAGGGGAAAGGCAAGCGAAGAGTATTCCGGGAATTAAAGTCACATATTGATTACTAATTTTGTGGAATAAAAGTGACCTATTGATTATAAACTTTGTGAAATAAAAGACGAGAAAATGAAATTCCTTAAAGCATTTAGGAGTGCGATGAAGGGGGAGTCTTACATCAAAGTGAGCGTAGGAGAGGAGACGCCGCCCGAGGGCACACCAGCTTACATTGTAATGGAAGAGAAGGGGGTAGCTCCGTGCCTTTGGCTAAAGCAATGGCACAAACTGACAGAGAAACATGGGAGCGTAGCGTTCCCGATACATGGGACATTCAATATAAGGATCCTAGAGAATTTGAGATTCACGATGTACGACATGAAGGTGCCTCCAAGGCCAGCACAGTTTGAGGCTCTAGCAATCTGGGAATTAATGGCTAGACAGCAACAGAAGAATAAGTTTGAAACAAGGATGAGGAAGGTAGAAAAGACACTAGCGGATGCTAGGTGGGATAATGCGCAGAAGGTCAGATGTATTGCAGGGGATAAAATTGTTTCCCGCAATTACTAAGGAAGAAGAGGAGACAGGTAAGAAAGCCACCTGTAAGACAGACAGAAAGTGTTCCAAGGATAAAGAGGATGAGGAAAAGTTGAGAAGAGAAGAAGAGTTAGAGGATGAGGAGTTAATAATGCAATTGCTGAACGACCGTCCACCACCTTATGCGGAGAATGGACAAGGTCCGAGTACCAGTTCTGCCCCTCCGGCATCGGTACAGATCAGTGAAACCCAGAGTTCAGGAGCGTCATCGGGATCTAAGGACCCGAGTTTACTGTTCACCCCGCAGATACCGCAGGTTAGGAGAATATATCCAGATGTGCCCATAATGAAACCAGCAGAAAATTATCAACCGCAGATGCCAGGGTACTACAGCAGTGACAACAGTGGAGGAATGGTTCTAGAACAAACAGTAAGGGGAGTACAGAATGGTCACAATCCAACAATGATACAGGCTGGATCAACTCAGTTTATGATGCCTCAAAAGCAGATGCAGGGAGGAAACGCACATGCTCAGATGACGGGGAGTCAGATGGGCATGCCGGCAATGATGACCCATAGTATGGGAATGAACATGCCTCAGAACATGGGAAATGGACAGAACCCAGACGCGATATCACTACCCATTACTGTAGGTCCACCGGTACCTCTGTACAGTCAGCCTAACTTAGGTATGAGCGGTCAGGGAGCAATACTGCAGAAGGGGACAGAAAGGAGGTGCATAGAGAACACTCCAGGGATAACTCCTATAGCGGCTCAGCCAAATGGATCTGGATCCTTGATGGAGTTTAGTCCCATATGTGCTCAGTCTACACTGGTGAGGTCGAGTCCCCCACTGATAATACCTTTAACATCGAATACTGAAAAGTTGCCGCAACCATCAATGGCAGTCGATGTGAATGCTACACTGATGGGGGTAAATGCGCAACAGCTGACACAGTGGTTCAACAGTCTGAATTCCACACAAAGTTCAGACAGTGGGAAAGGAGAAGATTACTTGAATAGGATGAGGCTGAACATGGAAGCACAAGAATTGGTGGAAGGGAATATGGGTGTGAATAGGTTAGAGTCCTACACGGAAGAGGAGCTGAGGTATCTATGTCCAAAGATCACGAAAGAAGTGAACAAGGTACATAAAAGTTTGCAGGAAGTAGCGGACAGAAACGGGATTGACATAGGCAAGACGAAACACTTGAGCAGGAGCTATAGGTTGGATTTTGGGACCACAGATTTTGAACACATGAGGTCAGCAGGTATGAAGGCACACCTTAGAGAGTTGTTGCAGAGTGCCCAAGTGTGGAGGTGCTTAGACAAGTGGGAAAGCAGGTGGGTAAAGAGGAAGGATAAGAGGAGGGACAGTGCTACAGAGCACAACGAGAAAAGACCGCAGAGCAGCGAGACAGTAACCATGTTACCAATGAGGGAGACAGCAGGTGGAAAATTAATACATGTACCATGGCACAGAAGCGACATTCAGTCATTTACGGATGATTTTCCCAAACTGAGAGAGAAGCCGATTGAATGGTATCAACAGACTGATAGGTTTGTGAAGCTTGCAAAATGTCTCTGGGAAGACCTGAACACTCTCTTTGAGATCGTGGTTAAGGCAGATTGGTGGGAGGATTGCAAAAGAGCTGTAGGTTGGCCGACAAGTGAACCAGAGAGAGACAGGGAGACGGGTGCACCATCACCTATGGTGATGAGTTTGTACTATAAGGTGATTGAGCATTTGAAGACGAAGGTGGCCGCGAAAAATGTGGATTGGCAGAAGATTGATCGAACTGCCCAAGAGGCTAAAGAATCGATTCATAGTTACTATGAGAGGTTGTTGAAGGCGTTTAAGAACTACAGTGGCACGGAAACAATTGAGGCGAAAGATATGCTTCATTTTGTGTTCAGATTTGTGGAAGGGCTGAGACCGGAGATAGGTCAGATGATAAAGTCGCATTTGATTTGCTGGCAGTCGAAACCGATTGATGAGGTCTTGACTTATGCGAAATACTGTAGCGACGAAATTGAAGTGAAACAGAAAAGGCTGAAAGAGAAGGTGATGATGATGCAACTTAAAGCAGCTCAGACAGGTCTGCAAGGTTTGCAAGGGATGCAAGGGTTCCAACAGCAGGTACCGCAGCCGCAGCCACAGTTGCAGGGAAACATGCCGTTTCAGCCACAGGCTAGAGGCAGAGGAGGTTTTGTGAATAACGGTCCGGATTTAAACACTGTTGTAACGGGTGTGCAGGCAATGAAGAAGGTGACGCCGTGTCACGTGTGCGGAATTGTCGGTCATTGGAAACGCGAGTGCCCGATGGTGGTGCAGGAAGGTGCAGGTGCAGGTGTAGGTGTTGGTCAGCAAAACAATGATGTCAATGCATTTCAGACAATGAGGGGACCGAAAATGAGAGGTCCAAACCCAAATTTTCAGACCATAAATCAATTGCAGGGATTACAACCTATGCAGCCGCAGCAGATGCAGATGCCCCGTATGCAGATGACGCAAATGCAGCCAATGCAACAGCAGTTACCCATGGTACCTAATCAGCAAATGCAAATACCTTTGGCACCAATGAGTCAGCAGCAAGTGATGGTTCCTCCACAGGTCTCGGGTCAGGTAATGAGTACAAATGGCACCGTACAACAGTTCCCATTACACAGTGAGAGTGGAATAAACAATGTATGGGAGAGTGAAAGCTCAGAAGAGGAAGGAGATTGTGTGCTTGCAGCATCCTTAGAAGTTGATCAAAAGGGTCCGTACGTAGAGGGAAGAGTAATGGGTCACCGTGTTTCATTCTTGGTGGACACGGGAGCCACACGTTCAACTGTTAAGAGTAGTGAAGTACCAAATTTGCCACTCTCAGGGAGGACAGTTCAAGTGGTGGGAGTAGCAAACAGACACCTGACGAACCCAATTACAGATCCGGTACCAGTCAGCATCGGTAACTATCAAGGGGTACGTCAGTTTGTGATATGTGACTCAAGCCCAATAGCACTGTTAGGGAGAGACCTATTATGCAAATTGGGATGTTCGATCATGTGTTCAAACGAAGGAATAACGATACAGACGAGCAGTGACGGGGAAGAAGAGGATAGTGTAGAGGGGGATGAAATGGAAACGGTAGATGAAGAGTATCCTCTGATTTGTCTTTTCCCGATGATAACTGAAGAAGATATTCCAGCCGAATTACGAGAAACAGTCGGAAAGGAAGTGTGGGACATGACAGGGAAAGAGGTGGGATTGATGAAAGGAGTGGAACCGGTGAAAGTGACGGTAAAGCCCAATGCGATCTTTCCCCAGACCCCACAATACCACATGGCACAAGATACCCTCATGAAAGTTGCCCAACTCATTGACGAATTTGTGAAACAGGGGGTACTGAAAGAAGTGTTAAGCAGTCCATGTAATTCACCAATAATGGGACTAATAAAGCCGAGTGGAAAGGTCCGACTTGTGCAAGACTTGAGGAAAATAAATGACATCATAGTCAAATGCTGCCCAGTAGTACCGAACCCAGCTGTGATAATGTTTCAAATTCCTTGCGATGCCGAATGGTTCTCGGTCATCGATTTGTCACAAGCATTCTTTTCTGTGCCTCTTCATGAGGACAGCCAATTTCTCTTTTGTTTCAAATTCCTAGACAGAGTGTACAGTTGGTGTCGAATTCCTCAAGGGTTTTCTGAGTCACCGTCGATATTCAATCAGGTTCTAAAGAAAGACTTGGAAGAGTTAGAGTTGCCATTCGAGTCAACCCTAGTACAGTACATTGACGACTTACTTGTTGCATCAAAGACAGAAAGCGACTGCACAGCCGATACCATTGCTCTGTTGAACCATTTGGGAAGGAATGGACACAAGGTGTCTCCTTCCAAATTACAGTTCTGTCAGAAGAAAGTGAAATACTTGGGTCACCAAATAGAGAAAGGGTCACGGAGAATAATGAAGGAAAGAATAACAAGTGTACTTCAGATGAGTCCGCCCAAGACGAGAAAGGAGGTGAGGAAGTTTTTGGGAATGGTGGGCTACTGTCGACAGTGGATTCCCAACTTCTCGACTCTAGCGAAGCCTTTACTGAAACTGACCCAGAAGGATGCTTTGGATCAAATTGAGCTGAAAGGAGATGAGATGGATGCCTTTGTTGAATTGAAAGAATGCATGTGTAGGGCTCCAGCTTTAGGTATGCCTGATTACACAAAGCCTTTCACATTGTTTTGCCATGAACGTGATGCATGTTCTTTGTCTGTCTTGACTCAAGCCCATGGTGGCGTAAACAGACCAGTAGCGTATTTTTCAGCTACTTTGGATCCGGTCGCAGCAGCACTCCCAGGGTGTTTGCGCGCCGTAGCAGCAGTTGGTATCAGCCTCACTCAGAGTGAAGGAATAGTGATGGGACACCCAGTAACAGTCATGGTCCCTCACTCAGTTGAGATACTTTTGACCCGCTCCCGAACACAGCACATGACTGGAGCAAGACTCACAAGGTATGAAACGATTATTCTGGGCTCACCGAATGTGCAGCTGAAAAGGTGCACTACGTTGAAACCAGCAACCTTGCTTCCTGGAGAAAATGTCGAAATTGAGAACACTGAAGACGTCGAGCATGACTGCCTTCAGGTGACTGAATTTTGCACAAAACCCCGACCGGACATTAAGGATACGAAGCTTGATGAAAATGACCAAATTCTTTTTATTGATGGTTCATGTCTAAGAGATGGGATGGGGATTTTGAAAGCAGGATACGCTGTATGCACTGTAACAGGGGTCTTGGAAGCGGGATGGCTCCAAGGAGTCTATTCTGCACAAGTAGCAGAACTTGTAGCCCTTACCAGAGCATGTCAACTGTCTGCATTGATGAAAGTCACCATTTACACTGATAGCCAATATGGGTTTGGGATTGTGCACGACTTTGGACAACTATGGTCACAGAGAGGGTTCCTGACTTCTTCAGGATCCCCAGTGAAGAACGGGGAGAGAATAAGGGAATTGTTACACGCTATTCAAGTACCAGCCGAAGTTGCAGTGGTAAAGTGCAGTGCTCACACGAAAGGACAGGACTATGTTTCTCTGGGAAATGCATATGCGGATCAAGTCGCAAGATTTTGTGCCTTGAACTGTATATTACTGAGAGATGAATGGAACTCAATAAGTGAGCCAGAACTCGAACCAGCTGAAGCATTTGCCTTGAAGGTCGTAGATACAATAGAGGAACTAAAAGCACTACAGAATAATGTCAGAGAGGATGAAAGAGATTCCTGGATTAAATCACAATGTATAAAGAGACAAGACGAGTTATGGGTTTCACATGAGGGAAAATTTGTTTTGCCAAACAGTCTCCTATCACAGCTTGCGCGGTTCTATCATGGGCAAGCTCACCTAGGGAGAGATGCCATGATAAGATTGTTCAAAACTGATTGGTTTAACCCCAGATTTCGTCAAGCTGCAGAAGCAGTTTGCCATCGATGTGTCACTTGCCAGCAGATGAACCCAGGAAAGGGAACAGTTGTGAACGCGAGTCACATTGGTAGGGCAAGCGGTCCTTTTAGTCGTATGCAGATGGACTTCATTGAGATGCCTGTGCATGGAGGTCTGAAATATGTGTTGGTGATTGTGTGCATTTTTTGTCACTGGATTGAGGCATACCCCACACGTAGAAATGACAGCCTTACAGTTGCCAAGCTATTATTGAGAGAGTTGATACCACGTTTCGGATTCCCGATCTCTTTAGAATCAGATAGGGGAAGTCACTTCAACAACGAGGTGATAAAGTTACTCTGCGAAGCGCTGAACATTGAGCAAAAACTGCATTGTAGCTATCGCCCTGAAGCCTCAGGACTGGTGGAGCAGATGAATGGTACACTGAAATCAAGAATGGCGAATATATGTGCATCGACAAATTTAAAATGGCCTGACGCATTGCCCTTAGTGCTAATGTCAATGAGAAACACTCCTGATAGAAAAACTGGACTGTCTCCGCACGAAATTCTCATGGGCAGGGCTATGAGACTTCCTGCAGTTCCCGCAAACGCACTTTTGAATATTACAGATGATATGGTGTTAGACTACTGCAAAGGTCTGGCTGACGTGGTTAGCTCTTTCTCTCACCAGGTGGAAGCAACCACCTTGCCACCGATCCAAGGTCCAGGACACGCACTGAAAGCAGGTGACTGGGTCGTGGTAAAGAAGCACGTGAGGAAGTCGTGTCTGGAACCCCGTTGGAAAGGCCCTTTCCAAGTGATCCTGACGACAACTACCGCTGTGAAGTGTGCGGGGGTTCCCAACTGGATTCACGCCAGTCACACAAAGAAGGTGTTGTGTCCCACAGATGAGGAAGTTGAAGCGCTGAAATTGCCAGTGCCTGATAAAACAGTGCCGAGTGCTGAGACAGAACAAAAGCGAACTGAAAGCGGACAGGCAGAAGCAGGAGAGAGAGAGATATTATTGGAGAACGAAGAGTCCGACTCACTTGGGGAAGACCAAGGAGAAAGTTCAGACAGCGACGAAGAAGCTACAGGTGACAAAGAACCTGAAGCAGCTGAAGGTAGCAAAAAGCCTGAAGCAGCTGAAGGTGACAAAGAACCTGAAGCAGCTGAAAGTGATACAGAGCCTGACGAAAGTAACAGTGACGAAGGGCTCGAAAAAGGTGAAAAAGCAGGAGAGCCTGATCAGAAGGGGGCTTTCCCAGAAACAGACGATACAGAAAAAGAAAAAGAGAACGTGATCGATTCCCCTGAAGGAGGGGACAAGGCAGAGCAGAACGAAAAAGTTCAAACCTCTACAGAAAAGGTCGCAGGTCCATCAAATGGACATGGTGCAAAGTGGAGACTAAGTATATCACCAGTAAAACAAAGGTCCGGAGAAGGTTTGAACGACGGAGAAAGGCCAAAAGTAAAAGAGAAAAGAAAAGAAGTGTCTGTCGTGGTACCAACCTCGAGTGAAGAAAAAGACTTGACAAAAGAGGAAAGTACCAGCGAGGCAGAATCGAAAAGAGAAGCAAAATTGAAAAGGAAAAGGATACCGAACAGAAGGTATTCCGGTCCAGAATGGGCATATGCAGTCAATGACGATTGGACTGACGAGTTTGTATCTCTAAGCATCGAGAACGAAGAAGAGGAAGAGATACCAATAGAAAAGAAAAGTTTCATGGACAGTGTTGATTGAAAGGGTGATAAATGATATTGCTTGCTACAATCTAACGTGAAACAAACAACCAGCTGAGACATTGCTAAACCGGATGAGACATTTGCTAAACCGATAAAGACTGAGTTATTGCCGAATTGAGACAAATGCTGCTAACAGATAAGTGACTTGGCCTTTTGGAGAAGACGGTGTGAACATTGTGCTCGCTCAGCTTTGTAACTGAATTGCTAAATAGTTTCATTTATAAGTGCTTCTAGCTCTCTGATTCTATACAGATCATGACGCAAAACAATAGAAAGAAATATTGTAAATATGTGTGTATAGGCTTGGTAATTACATGTGTACTAATAATAATGGCAATTGTGCTTGGAATGCATGGAAAGGGTGAGAATGAGAATATTGAGGCTTCTACCTTTGTTCCTGTTACTGTCACTGAACTAACCGCATTGAAAAGGCTAGCGCTGGATGAAAGACTCTTGCATGATAGGAAAGAGCTTTCGTATAATGTTTTCTATCGCTTACTAACAGAATATGTTGAGACAATGGATGCGAAAGATTGTTATGTGTGTACCCAGATACCGACATCAGTGAAGGAAGGGGTGACATATCACCACATGCCTCTTACATACGGGATTACATGTAGTATAGTAATGTCTAGGTTTTATGGTCAAACTAACATACAGTATTTTTACTCAAATTATGATGTTACCTTTGCTTATGTTCCTATAATAGCGCAGCTAAGCCAGACTGCAAAAGATTGGGATGCAAAAATTATGAGGGAATTTTTCGAGCCAATGCTACCTTTTGAAACGGCTCACGCTCATAGGGAAAATCTTACCTGCTCACTCTCTGCAGTAGAAATAAGTTTTTTAGATCGCACAGATGATAGAAGGGCTCAAATGAAGGCGAAATTAGAAAAGGAGTTACATAAGAGGACTTCAGTAGATAATTATGATTTTGCTGCAATAAAGACACAAGGGAAAATTGCTTTAGATGCTTGGCATGTAGGGAAATTTTGTATATATCGAGGTGAATCTTATTATGACAATATTTTTGTAGGAGCGAGTGAGTGTAAACACACGTTTATCTTTAAGGCCAAATGGACATTCATGATGGACGGACTTGACCCTGTCATTCCAGGTGTATATTACATTTGTGGGTATAATGCCTATTATCGTCTTCCAAAGGGATGGTGGGGAAGATGTTATTTGGGTATAGTGTTCCCAAAGGTTTATCAACTGGATGACCTATCGATGATTCAAAAGACATCTGGATCCCATCGTATCCAGAAAAGAGAGACCGCAGCTGTTGTGGTAGGTGATATATTTGGAGCCATGATTCCTTCATTGGGAGTTGTGCTGAATTCCATCAAAATAAGAAAGTTGTCTACTATAGTGGATAACATGTTGACAAAGTTTTCAGGTGCTATAATCCTGATAGATGCTGAACTTGCAGCGGAAAGAGCTATGACTCTTCAAAATAGGCTTGCTTTAGACATTCTTTTAGCAAAGGATGGTGGTGTTTGCAAAATGCTTGGTGCAAGACACTGTTGTACCTATATACCTGACAATAGTGTGAAAATTAAAACTATGCTTGCTAATCTAATAAAAGAAAGTGAAGATTTGAAGGAACTGAAAGAACCAGGAGTGTGGGAGAAGGTTGGAAAAGGACTTGCTTCAGTGGGACATTGGATTGGGGGAATTTGGAATGGAATACTATTGAAAATAATAGAAGGAATATTAATAGTAATAATTTGTGTATTTGGAATTTGGGGAATAAAAAGGGGAATAATAATGATTATGGAAAGAATTAAAAGAAGAAAAGAGGAGAAAATTATGAAAAGAATGGCAGAAGAATACAAAACGCAAACTAGGGGAACTAAAAGGAAAAGGAAACTGACAGAATTTTAATGAAATAAAATTTGTGGGCTTAATTTGTGTGATGACAAGTAGTCATCAGAGGAGGGATTGATGAAGCAGAAAATGAAGGTTTTGATTTATTAACGCATAAACGTAGTGTGAAATAATCATGTGTGACATTAACCGAACTAATAAAGATTGTACGGGGACAAAATGTGCCCTCAGAGTAGTTTGCCAACATTTATACGCGTGCTTTATGTAACGTAGTGTATTAGAATTGCACTAATCCGACATAATCATAAACGTGTGCTACGATTTGCTTGTTTGAAATGCGTTAGCTTAGCATAACTTTAGAGGAGGCTTTGGCCTAGTGGCCTGGTCTCACGGTTTAGATGCTCGTATTTTTCCAATGTGCTATTAAACGTGTATTTCTGCTTGAAGCTGTACTTTTCCACAGAAACTGTTCACATGCTTATCTTAAAGTTTCGTGCCAGCCTGGCATATTTTCTCTTTAATTCAAGGTCGACTTGCAGGTGCGGACAATGGAGGCTCTGAAAGTGAGCTAATTGGTAGACAATGTTGCAACTTGCGTACTCATCTCCAAGGATAATGTATGCTTAAGTAAAAGCTTGAGAACTGTCGTTTTTGATTGGACAATTTGGAGCTAACCTATGAACCCTCCAATGGAGACCCTACTGGATTCGAACTGTTGTCTATAAAAACCAGGTGCACGAGAAGAAGGTAGCCATTGAGCTTCTTTTTTTGAGGCCATTACCCGGACACTACGCCATTTTGCAGACTTCGTAGCTATTATGGCCCACTTTGCTGCGACGCCATTTTGAGAGACTTTGATGCTTTCTCTAATCGAGAGAAAGAGACTTTGATGATTCTTGCCCTAGAGACTTTAACTTTGATCCCTTTGCATGAAGTAGTAGTTTTACCTTGCCGCCGTGAGGCAATTGCCCCGTCCACCCCTGCCCCTTTGCCCCGTCCCATGTTGATCGAGAAACGGTACCTGTGAGACGAAGACTTCCTTGTATGCTGATCGTAATTGGTAAATATGAAAGGAAATTGTAAAATTGCATTGTGTTTCTTTTAGGTAACCAACTGCTGATTTTGATAAGAGCCCTAGCTAGGAGTCTTTTTCTAAATTAATGTTGCTAAATTGTTTTTGCATGAAGTCCCACATGCCGATGCTAATTTGAGGTTAGATGAGGATTCCATATGTTGCACGATGCAATTTGAGATCTTGTTACGCTGACTAAATGTACGCAATTAGCTCATTACAGATTATCGTATTAGTGCTTTGCATTGCTATTATCGAATGCCTTGTGATTCAAATGCTACATAGATTACACTTGTTTCGACGTTATGGACAGCTATTAATGTTCATATATGTTTATCATTTGGTGTTGAGACACATTTATATTGTGCTAGCTTTGTTAATATAGGGAAATAAATTCACTAACTTTGCAATAAACTGGTGTGGTTATTCCTGACTGAAAGGTCAGGGTTCGCCAAAATGTATTCTGGATTAATTGTTAAGTGTTATGTTGATCAAGGTATTGCTTATGTTCGTTATTGATTATTGATTCGATGCGACGGATCGATTAAGAGTACAGAGAGTTCCCACTTAGTCAAAAGATTCATCGGCCTAAAGAGCGTCCGAACACAGGTAAATTGTTACTACGGTTCGCTCTATCAAGTCGCGCACGGAGTCCGCTCAACATGATGTATTCCCCCTGTGCCTACAAATAAATACGTCTTTGTGTTATGTAGCTTGAACTCATATAAACCTCCAAAGCTAAAATAAGTAAATAAACAAGCAGGTATCTGTTCTCCCTCACACCACCAGGGACTGCATGAAGGCACAGTCGGCTCTAGGAAGAGTAAATGTGACAGCCTAATCTACAGCATTGTTTGAAGCGACACAAATGTGAACTGAAGGTTCACTGAACACCAGCAGGCAACGAAGAAAAACAAGCATTTGGAATACAATAGGCTCGAGTTAGAGCTCTTAGGGTTGTAAATTACTGACTGGGCCCTGGTTTGAATTCATGCCTGGTTTTGTTTTGTTTCAAAGATTTTTATTGTATTTCAAAAGAAAAAAGCCATGACAGAAGATGCACCATACAATCCCGAGGAACATACAATATGTGAATACAGTAGTAGAGATCACAAACAAATATGAAGAACAGCAAACTATAAAATGAAGGTACATACAAATATTTGGGATTAATTAAAATGAGAGATACTTAAATTGATGCAATATGACAATGAAATTCCATAAAATCAAACAACTAAAAGTCAATAATACAACCTTGTAATGATATTTGTGAGACATGTCATGGTGAAAAAAGGAATGAGGAGATAAAAAGAAAAGAGAAAGAGGCCTCTACCAATAAAGGGAAAGAAAAGAAATAGCGAGGAGAAAAGGAAACACAGGTTACACACGGTCCATAACATTTTGCATATGCTTTACCCCTGCAGGACATGGCGCTCCGCTGCACCCAACAGGCAACAAAGCCCCCTAGGAGAGAACAAGTCGGATTTAATAAAGGAAAAAGGGGGACATCTATAGAGGGTTCCTCTTTTGCAAGTATACATCAAAGGTGTCCCATTCACATCTGGAGCAGGAGACACCATGTAGCTTGGCATATAGAACATTGTCTGCCCCTCCAATAAAGCACAGCAAGTTCCACCATTTCCCAAAAGAGGTGAAGGAGATCAGCTTCCAATCAGAAAGTATTGCATTAGTATCTAGTGCTTAGAAAAGCATTGAGATTTGGTCCATCCAACATAAGGTCAAAGGGTTAGAATGCAATTTCAAAGCAACTGTCAGCAAACCGATGTTAATTTGCACCCTAGCTATATCACAGATTGGTGAATGAATCTTAGACCACAGTGGTTTGACCATTTTAGAGGTGAAAAATATGTGTTGTAAATCCCCCACATCCTCCTCGCATCTCCAACAAACATCTGTTGCAATTAAATCAATCTTGTAAAGTCAGGACTGTGTCCAAAATGTCTTGTGTAGAGGCCAGAATCTGGACTGCTCCAAAGCCGGTATGATTTTAGCACAGAAGCGGGACTGCCAAATTCTTTCCCAGTCAATATATGGGATAACCATGTTACGAATAGAGTCAAAGTATGGCTCCCATTTCCAGGTGAGTGATCGGAACAAATATTTAGGGGATTCCAAACATTTGTAAATAAAAGATGCAGCATGTCCCTGTTTCTTAAAGTTGCCTAACAGACCAGGTAGTTTGGGAGTATGCAGCAATTTCAGCTTACCAATCACACCTTTACCCATCACAAATTTATACATATCAATGTCTTCAAAACTAAATGTTTGTTGAAGGGCCAGGAATGGAGTAGGGTGCTGTCGGGTGCCAAGGTCTCCTATTAAATGAATACCCTACAGTGCCCATGATTCCCAAAATGGAGACTTCCCATGCAGTTTGATCTTGCGGTTGTATCACAAGGAAGCCGCAGTGGACCCCCCCCATCTGGTGTTCAAGACGCTTATCAAAACATAATAGAGCCACTACCGTATCTAATATAATGGGCTTGGAGTGTTCCAAAGGAAGTGTAGCCAAATTATGTATTGAAAGAGTGGAGCTAAGAGACAAGGGGCTTATCAGTTGCATTTCTTTTGAAAACCAAGGGGGAGGACAGCTATTGGCCACATGGAACCACCAAGGACCCTGAGCGACAACAAAAGCTGATCGGTAACGTGGATAATCAGGGAGATTTATACCACCAAGGGATAGACATAACAATTGTCCTTTTTCCCTTCCAAATAAACTTGGAAATACTATTGTTTACAGATTTATAAAAGGAAGATGAAAGGAAAATCGAAAGCAAGCTAGCTATAAAGTAATTAGGGTAGCTATCATCATTTGTATAAGGTTTATTCACCCACATCCAGGTGATATGCTTAGTGGACCACGTATTAAGGAGTTGTCTAATATTGGCAACATATTTCTGTTCATTATTAGACAATGTTTGTTTAAGATCCCTACCAAACCAGATTTCTAAATATTTGAAGGTATCTGGGTGCCACTTCAAATCTAGATTACCAATTAATTCCGGTTTGCAATGAACATTTAAAAAGAAGACTTCAGTTGTATCCCTATTTAAACAGTATCCCGCCACTAGCGAGTATCTCTCAATCTCCATCATCAGGACAGGAAGAGCCTGAGGAGCATTCTCCGTAAATAAGAGCGCCTCATCTGCATATGCCGCCACAACTTCTTTTACTGACTACAAAGGAATTCCAGGTAATTAAAGATTATCTCTGAAAGACGAGATCAAGGGTTCAATAACCAGTAGGAAAAGGAGAGGAGATAGTGGGCAACCCTGTTGAGTACACTGAGATCGTGAGAATGTCTGTGAAGGATGCCCATTAATAATATTCACAGTTAGGTTGGAGTATAGAGCTACAACCATCAATATGAAATCATTCCCCAGCTGGTATTTATGTAGAACTGCTTACAGGAAGGAACAAGAGACTTTATCACAGGCCATCTCTGCATCCAAAGGAAAAGCGGCTGTCGGGGTGAGTGTTAGTTTGGCTTTTTCTAAAACTCCCTTTTAGACAACCAGCCAACCAACTTCAATATTACAGACTCCAATTAACATGCCATAATCTTTGCATACACTGAGTAATCAATGTTAATCAGAGAAATCAGTCTATAGTTCTTAACGTAAATCTCAGTGCCTCAAGCACCCGCTGAAATGAAGACTAATGGAAAAGATTTCCTTGTAACAAACACATAAATGTCCATTCCAATTCTTAGATCCACTGTTTATTAAACTTCTTTGCCCTCTGCCAACACGTGTTTACGGAGTTTATGGCATGTTGCCTCTACAACTTCATCTTGGACTTGGGGTTGCGTGGTGAACATCCTCCCTCTGAGCACCGTTTCTGATAGTGGATTGGAAAATAGTATGTAATATATGAGTGAGCGCTGGTTTTCCAATTCTCACCCTGCGTATAGTGCTTAACATTTAGGTGATTCTTCCCTTCCTTTGCAATGAGGACAATTGTAGCCTCAGTGGCAGAGCCAACTATGAAGCCAGATGAAACCTATTGATTAAAAGTGGCAACGTATTGATTAAAAACGGCATTTAGGGGGTGAGACACGATCCTCAAAGAGCTTATGAAATTTGGCAGTGTAGTCATCCAGGCACGGAGCCTTCTGTGACTTGGGAGTATGTCTAGCAGCAATTAATTCATCTTTCCTAATCGGACTGTTAAGAGTGAGAGCCTCCTCTTGGTAAATTTGTGGGAGAATGCAAGATTCTAACTAATCATTTATAACAGTGGGGGAGCAGGTTCATTTGAGTTTTATAATTCTTCATAGAAAGCTTTAAAAGTCTCAAGAATATCTTGTGTTGCAGAGATCACTGTTTCTTCTGAGTTCCTTATCGCTGAGATAAGGGCTTTAGATTTTGTATATTTTAAGTAATTTGGTAAGGTCTTCCCTGCAGTGTTCCTGTAGCAAACTTTACTGCCTCTTGACACATCAACCAATTTCTTGGCTCTCTTGCTCAAAATTTGATTATACTCACAATGTAGGGCACGTAAGCGTGTTAAAGTCTCTGAACCGCTAGTATGTCTAAGATGTTTGTCTAATTGAGCTATCTCTGACTCTAACTTAATGAAGCGAGCCGAAGACAGCGTAGCTTTGAGGGTATCACATCTAGTTGAAAATAAAGTATCTGAAATGTGGTTTTCTACAAGAAAGTGGTCAACCGCCCATTTTCTCTTTCCTAGTGTCTTTGTCCTCGGGCAATGCATCATTTAGTCTGCCCTGTCGAGGAGGTGTGGGGTCAACCACATCAAGTTGCAAGGAGATGCATGCCTGTTCTGAAATTATAATAGGCACTATTGTTGAGGTGTGAGCTGGGTGGAGTAAGCATATACTAACCAAGATATAATCTATTCTACAGAAAAAGTGATGTGGGGGAAAGTAAAAAAGTGTAGTAGCTATCTGTGGGATTATATAGCCACCATATGTGTAGGAAAGTACCATCTTGCCTGGCATGTTACCCCCATATTTCACTGTATATGTGTTGTTTTAGTTGTATGTGTCACTGGGACCCTGCCAGCCAGGGCCCCAGTGCTCATAAGTGTGCCCTGTATGTGTTACCTGTGTTATGACTAACTGTCTCACTGAGGCTCTGCTATCCAGAACCTCAGTGGTTATGCTCTCTCATTTCTTTCCAAATTGTCACTAACAGGCTAGTGACCAATTTCTCCAATTTACATTGGCATACTGGAACACCCTTATAATTCCCTAGTATATGGTACTAAGGTACCCAGGGTATTGGGGTTCCAGGAGATCCCTATGGGCTGCAGCATTTCTTTTGCCACCCATAGGGAGCTCTGACAATTCTTACACAGGCCTGCCACTGCAGCCTGAGTGAAATAACGTCCACGTTATTTCACAGCCATTTACCACTGCACTTAAGTAACTTATCAGTCACCTATATGTCTAACCTTTACCTGGTAAAGGTTGGGTGCTAAGTTACTTAGTGTGTGGGCACCCTAGCACTAGCCAAGGTGCTCCCACATTGTTCAGGGCAAATTCCCCGGACTTTGTGAGTGCGGGGACACCATTTCACGCGTGCACTACATATAGGTCACTACCTATGTGTAGCTTCACAATGGTAACTCCGAACATGGCCATGTAACATGTCTAAGATCATGGAATTGCCCCCCCAATGCCATCCTGGTATTGGGGTGACAATCCCATGATTCCCCGGGTCTCTAGCACAGACCCAGGTACTGCCAAACTGCCTTTTCAGGGGTTTCACTGCAGCTGCTGCTGCTGCCAACCCCTCAGACAGGTTTCTGCCCTCCTGGGGTCCAGCCAGGCTTGGCCCAGGAAGGCAGAACAAAGGACTTCCTCAGAGAGAGGGTGTTACACCCTCTCCCTTTGGAAAAAGGTGTTAAGGCAGGGGAGGAGTAGCCTCCCCCAGCCTCTGGAAATGCTTTCATGGGCACAGATGGTGCCCATTTCTGCATAAGCCAGTCTACACCGGTTCAGGGACCCCTCAGCCCTGCTCTGGCGCGAAACTGGACAAAGGAAAGGGGAGTGACCACTCCCCTGACCTGCACCTCCCCTGGGAGGTGCCCAGAGCTCCTCCAGTGTGCTCCAGACCTCTGCCATCTTGGAAACAGAGGTGCTGCTGGGACACTGGACTGCTCTGAGTGGCCAGTGCCAGCAGGTGACATCAGAGACTCCTTCTGATAGGCTCCTTCAGGTGTTGCTAGCCTATCCTCTCTCCTAAGTAGCCAAACCCTCTTTTCTGGCTATTTAGGGTCTCTGCTTTGGGGAATTCTTTAGATAACGAATGCAAGACCTCATCAGAGTTCCTCTGCATCTCTCTCTTCACCTTCTGCCAAGGAATCGACTGCTGACCGCGCTGGAAGCCTGCAAAACTGCAACAAAGTAGCAAAGACGACTACTGCGACACTGTAACGATGATCCAGCTGCCTTCTCGACTGTTTTCCTGGTGGTGCATGCTGTGGGGGTAGTCTGCCTCCTCTCTGCACTAGAAGCTCCGAAGAAATCGCCTGTGGGTCGACGGAATCTTCCCTCTGCAACCGCAGGCACCAAAGAACTGCTTCACCGGTCCTCTGGGTCTCCTCTCAGCACGACGAGCGAGGTCCCTTGAACTCAGCAACTCTGTCCAAGTGACTCCCACAGTCCAGTGACTCTTCAGTCCAAGTTTGGTGGAGGTAAGTCCTTGCCTCCCCACGCTAGACTGCATTGCTGGGAACCACGTGTTTTGCAGCTACTCCGGCTCCAGTGCACTTCCCGAGGAAATCCTGTGTGCACAGCCAAGTCTGGGTCCACGGCACTCTAACCTGCATTGCACGACCTCCTGAGTTGTCCTCCGGGGGCGTGGGACTCTCTTGTGCAACTTCGGGTGAGCACCGTTTCACTCCACTTCGTAGTGCCTGTTCCGGCACTTCTCCGGGTGCTGCCTGCTTCTGAGTGGGCTCCTTGTCTTGCTGGACGCCCCCTCTGTCCCCTCACGCAATTGGTGACATCCTGGTCCCTCCTGGGCCACAGCAGCCTCCAAAAACCCTAACCGCGAGCTTTGCAGCTAGCAAGGCTTGTTTGCGGTCTTTCTGCGGGAAAACACTTCTGCACGACTCTTCACGACGTGGGACATCCATCCTCCAAAGGGGAAGTTTCTAGCCCTTGTCGTTCTTGCAGAATCCTCAGTTTCTACCATCCGGTGGCAGCTTCTTTGCACCCACAGCTGGCATTTCCTGGGCATCTGCCCACTCTCGACTTGATCGTGACTTTTGGACTTGGTCCCCTTGTTCCACAGGTACTCTCGCCTGGAAATCCATTGTTGTTGCATTGCTGGTGTTGGTCTTTCCTGCAGAATTCCCCTATCACGACTTCTGTGCTCTTTGGGGAACTTCAGTGCACTTTGCACTCACTTTTCAGGGTCTTGGGGTGGGCTATTTTTCTAACCCTCACTGTTTTCTTACAGTCCCAGCAACCCTCTACAACGTCACATAGATTTGGGGTCCATTCGTGGTTTGCATTCCACTTCTAGAGTATATGGTTTGTGTTGCCCCTATCCCTATGTGCCCCCATTGCATCCTATTGTGACTATACATTGTTTGCACTGTTTTCTATTGCTATTACTGCATATTTTGGTATTGTGTACATATATCTTGTGTATATTTGCTATCCTCATACTGAGGGTACTCAATGAGATACTTTGGCATATTGTCATAAAAATAAAGTACCTTTATTTTTAGTATAACTGTGTATTGTGTTTTCTTATGATATTGTGCAAGTGACACTAGTGGTACTGTAGGAGCTTCACTCGTCTCCTAGTTCAGCCTAAGCTGCTCTGCTAAGCTACCATTTTCTATCAGCCTAAGCTGCTAGACACCCCTATACACTAATAAGGGATACCTGGGCCTGGTGCAAGGTGTAAGTACCCCTTGGTACTCACTACAAGCCAGTCCAGCCTCCTACATTGGTTGTGCAGCGGTGGGATAAGTACTTTGCAACTACTTACCACTTTTGTCATTGTACTTTTCATAAGAGAAAAATATACAAAACAAGTTCAGTGTATGTACACCTAACCAAAAAGTTTTGTTTTTCTCCTATCTCTTCTTTACTAAGTGCTGAAAAGTACCTCTAAACTTTCTAAAAAGTTCTTAAAAAGTTTAAAATGTTTTTTTCTGTCTTTCAAAAAGTTCTGAAAAACTTTTTTCTCACTTTTTCTATCCCTTAAACACTGTCTAAAATGTCTGGCACAGGCCAAACTCTTGATCTGTCCAACATAGCTTATGATAACCTTAGCTGGAAGGAAGCAAGGAGTCTCTGCATAGATAGAGGTTTAGGGGTAGGGAAGAATCCCTCAAGACAACTATTGGTTAATATGCTCATTGAACAAGATAAGACCTTAGGTGGCACTTCTGGTGAGAAATTAGCTGATGGTTCCCACTCTGATTCTGGGGCACCTCTAGCAAAAGATGTGGGAGGGAAGCTTTCCAACCTGCCCCCTAGCAAGCCACCTAGCATAGCTGGTACTGATGTGATTTCACATGACAGTAATAGTGTTGTTTCTCAACACAGTCATAGTGTTGTTCCTCATCACAGTAAAAGTGTTACTTCTGTAGGCCAGAATGTTAGAGTGTTATCTGTTAGGGCCAGGTCTCCTTCTGTTCATTCTCAGCATACTTCTGTATCTAGACATGCCTCTCCCACCCACCCTGATGACAGAATGTTAGAAAGGGAGCTCAATAGATTGAGAGTGGAACAATCCACGCTGAAGCTCAAGAAGCAACAGCTGGATTTAGATAGGCAGTCACTGGAGATAGAAAGAGAAAGACAGAAACTGGGATTTGAATCCCATGGTGGCAGCAGCAGTATTCCAAATAGTCATCCTGCAAAAGAGCATGATTCTAGGAATCTGCACAAGATAGTTCCCCCTTACAAGGAGGGGGATGACATTAACAAGTGGTTTGCTGCACCTGAGAGGGCCTGTGTTGTACAGGATGTCCCTCAAAGGCAGTGGGCTGCTATCCTATGGCTATCATTTAGTGGAAAGGGTAGGGATAGGCTCCTTACTGTAAAAGAAAGTGATGCCAATAATTTTGCAGTTCTTAAGAATGCACTCCTGGATGGTTATGGCTTATTCACTGAACAGTACAGGATGAAGTTCAGAGAAACCAAAAAGGAGCCTTCACAAGACTGGGTAGACTTTGTTGATCATTCAGTGAAGGCCTTGGAGGGGTGGTTACATGGCAGTAAAGTTGCTGACTATGAAAGCCTGTATAACTTAATCCTGAGAGAGCATATTCTTAATAATTGTGTGTCTGATTTGTTACACCAGTACCTGGTAGACTCTGTTCTGACCTCTCCCCAAGAATTGGGAAAGAAGGCAGACAAATGGGTCAGAACAAGGGTGAGCAGAAAAGTTCATACAGGGGGTGACAAAGATGGCAAGAAGAAGGATGGTAAGTCGTCTGACAAGGGTGGGGACAAATCTAAAAATGAGTCTTCATCAGGCCCACAAAAACACTCTGGTGGGGGTGGTGGGCCCAAATCCTCTTCAAATCAAAACAAGGAAAAGAAACCATGGTGCTATTTATGTAAAATAAAAGGCCATTGGACAACAGATCCCAGTTGTCCAAAGAAAAGCACCAAGCCTCCAACCACTACAACCCTTATTGCTACACCTAGTGCCCCTAGTAATAGCAGTGGTGATGGGAGCAAACCTACTAATAGCCAATCCAAGGGAGTAGCTGGGCTCACTTTTGGTAACTTAGTTGGGGTTGGTTTGATTAGGGAGACCACAGAGGCTGTGTTAGTCTGTGAGGGGGCTATTGATTTAGCCACCTTGGTTGCTTGTCCCCTTAACATGGATAAGTACAAGCAACTACCCCTAATAAATGGTGTTGAGGTTCAGGCCTACAGGGACACAGGTGCCAGTGTTACCATGGTATCAGAGAAACTGGTCCACCCTGAACAACACCTACTTGGTCACCAGTACCAAGTAACCTATGCTCATAACAACACCCTTAGCCACCCCATGGCTGCTGTGAATCTCAACTGGGGGGGGGGGGTTACTGGCCCAAAGAAAGTTGTGGTTGCCTCAGATTTACCTGTAGACTGTCTATCAGGGAATGATTTAGAGACATCAGCTTGGGCAGAAGTGGAGTTGGAGGCTCATGCAGCAATGCTGGGCATTCCAGTGCATATTTTTGCTTTAACCAGGGCTGAGGCCAAAAAGCAAAAAGGACAGGGTGACTTGGATCATGGAAGAATGGACCAAGTGCTCCCTAAAGCTAGTACCTACTATCCCTCCCTCTACAGTGGATTCAACTTCTGAGGAAGAAGAATTTCCACCCTGTGCAGAACCTACACCAGAGGAGCTGGAAGCAGACACTGCTGAGCTTTTGGGTGAAGGGGGGCTTGCCAGGGAGGAGCTGAGTGTGGCACAGCATACCTGTCCCACACTAGAGGGTCTAAGGCAGCAAGCTGTCAAACAAGCAAATGGGGATGTCAGTGACTCTCACAGAGTTTACTGGGAGGACAACCTCTTGTAAACTGAAGAAAGGGATCCAAAACCTGGAACTGCCAGGAGATTAGTGATCCCTCAGGAGTACAGAAAGTTCCTCCTAACTCTAGCCCACGACATTCCCTTAGCTGGACATTTGGGGCAAATGAAAACTTGGGACAGGCTTGTTCCCTTGTTTCATTGGCCTAGAATGTCAGAGGACACAAAGGAATTTTGTAAGTCCTGTGAAACCTGTCAAGCCAGTGGCAAGACAGGTGGCACTCCAAAGGCACCCCTTATTCCACTGCCTGTGGTTGGGGTTCCCTTTGAAAGGGTAGGGGTTGACATAGTTGGCCCCCTTGACCCTCCTACTGCTTCAGGCAATAGGTTTATCTTGGTGGTAGTGGACCATGCCACCAGATACCCTGAAGCTATTCCTCTAAGGACCACTACAGCTCCTGCAGTGGCAAAGGCCCGCCTGGGAATCTTTTCCAGGGTGGGCTTCCCAAAAGAGGTGGTATCAGACAGGGGAAGCAATTTCATGTCTCCTTACTTAAAGGCCATGTGGAAGGAATGTGGTGTGACATACAAGTTCACCACACCCTATCATCCACAAACAAATGGACTGGTGGAGAGATTTAACAAAACTCTCAAAGGTATGATAATGGGACTCCCTGAAAAACTCAGCAGGAGATGGAATATCCTGTTACCTTGCCTCCTTTTTGCTTACAGGGAGGTACCCCCCCCAGAAAGGAGTGGGCTTCAGCCCCTTTGAACTCCTATTTGGACACCCTGTAAGAGGTCCTCTAACACTTGTAAAGGAGGGTTGGGAACAACCGTTAAAAGCTCCTAAGCAAGACATAGTGGACTATGTACTCGGCCTAAGATCCAGAATGGCTGAGTACATGAAAAAGGCCAGTAAAAACCTTCAGGCCAGCCAAGAGCTCCAAAAGCAATGGCATGACCAGAAGGCTGTTCTGATTCAGTACCAACCAGGACAGAAGGTGTGGGTCTTGGAGCCTGTGGCCCCAAGAGCACTCCAAGACAAATGGAGTGGACCCCACATCATTGTTGAAAAGAAGGGAGAAGTCACCTACTTGGTTGACTTGGACACTGCCAGGAGACCCCTTAGGGTGTTCCATGTCAATCGCCTAAAACCCTACTATGACAAGGCTGATCTCACCCTGCTCATGACAACAGATGAAGGACAGGAAGAAGAGAGTGACCCTCTCCCTGATCTGTTCTCTTCCACAGAACAAGATGCTCTAGTGGAGGGTGTAGTACTGGCAGATTGTCTTACTGCTGAGCAGAAAGACCACTGCATAAATCTCCTGGGTCAGTTTTCTGAACTCTTCTCTACTGTGCCAGGCACCACTTCTTGGTGTGATCACACTATAGATACTGGAGACAGCTTGCCTGTCAAAAGTAAGATCTATAGGCAGCCTGACCATGTCAGAGACTGCATAAAGCAAGAGGTGCATAAAATGCTTGAACTGGGAGTGGTTGAGCACTCTGAAAGTCCATGGGCCTCTCCTGTGGTACTTGTACCAAAACCTCATTCCAAAGATGGGAAGAAGGAAATGCGGTTTTGTGCAGATTATAGAGGTCTCAACCAGGTAACTAAAACTGATGTTCATCCTATACCCAGGGCAGATGAGCTCATAGATACACTGGCATCTGCCAAGTATCTAAGCACTTTTGATTTGACTGCAGGGTATTGGCAGATCAAGTTATCAGAAGATGCAAAAGCAAAAACTGCATTTTCAACCATTGGAGGCCATTACCAATAATGCCTTTTGGACTGAAAAATGCACCTGCCACTTTTCAAAGGTTGGTAAACACAGTCCTGCAAGGGCTGGAAGCTTTTAGTGCAGCATATCTAGATGATATAGCTGTCTTTAGCTGGGATGATCACCTGGTCCACCTATGGAAAGTTTTGGAGGCCCTGCAAAAGGCAGGCCTCACTATCAAGGCTTCAAAGTGCCAGATAGGGCAGGGAAAAGTGGTTTATCTGGGACACCTGGTAGGTGGAGAACAGATTGCACCACTTCAGGGGAAAATCCAAGCTATTATAGATTGGGTTCCCCCTACAACTCAGACTCAGGTGAGAGCCTTTTTAGGCCTCACTGGGTACTACAGGAGGTTCATAAAGAACTATGGCTCCATTGGAGCCCCTCTTAATGACCTCACATCTAAGAAAATGCCTAAGAAGGTATTATGGACAGCAAACTGTCAGAAAGCTTTTGAGGAGCT
This sequence comes from Pleurodeles waltl, assembly GCF_031143425.1. Classification (NCBI taxonomy): domain Eukaryota; kingdom Metazoa; phylum Chordata; class Amphibia; order Caudata; family Salamandridae; genus Pleurodeles; species Pleurodeles waltl. The sequence continues at coordinate 911,889,179 of NC_090448.1, read as the reverse complement.
GAAGCAGGCCATGTGCTCTGCACCTGTCCTGAAAAGCCCCTGTTACTCCAAAAAATTCATTGTCCAAACTGATGCATCTGAATTAGGGGTAGGGGCAGTCTTATCACAACTTAATTCTGAGGGCCAGGAGCAACCTGTTGCTTTTATCAGCAGGAGGTGGACCCCTAGAGAAAAGCGTTGGTCTGCCATAGAGAGGGAGGCCTTTGCTGTGGTCTGGGCACTGAAGAAGTTGAGGCCATACCTGTTTGGCACTCACTTCATTGTTCAAACAGACCACAAACCTCTACTTTGGCTAAAACAAATGAAAGGTGAAAATCATAAATTGTTGAGGTGGTCCATATCCCTACAGGGAATGGATTATACAGTGGAACATAGACCTGGGAGTACCCACTCCAATGCAGAAGGACTCTCCAGATATCTCCACTTAGACAATGAAGACTCATCAAGTCATGGCTAGTCTTATTGTCCTTCGTTTGGGGGGGGGGGGTGTGTAGGAAAGTACCATCTTGCCTGGCATGTTACCCCCATATTTCACTGTATATATGTTGTTTTAGTTGTATGTGTCACTGGGACCCTGCCAGCCAGGGCCCCAGTGCTCATAAGTGTGCCCTGTATGTGTTACCTGTGTTATGACTAACTGTCTCACTGAGGCTCTGCTATCCAGAACCTCAGTGGTTATGCTCTCTCATTTCTTTCCAAATTGTCACTAACAGGCTAGTGACCAATTTCTCCAATTTACATTGGCATACTGGAACACCCTTATAATTCCCTAGTATATGGTACTAAGGTACCCAGGGTATTGGGGTTCCAGGAGATCCCTATGGGCTGCAGCATTTCTTTTGCCACCCATAGGGAGCTCTGACAATTCTTACACAGGCCTGCCACTGCAGCCTGAGTGAAATAACGTCCACGTTATTTCACAGCCATTTACCACTGCACTTAAGTAACTTATAAGTCACCTATATGTCTAACCTTTACCTGGTAAAGGTTGGGTGCTAAGTTACTTAGTGTGTGGGCACCCTGGCACTAGCCAAGGTGCTCCCACATTGTTCAGGGCAAATTCCCCGGACTTTGTGAGTGCGGGGACACCATTACACGCGTGCACTACATATAGGTCACTACCTATGTGTAGCTTCACAATGGTAACTCCGAACATGGCCATGTAACATGTCTAAGATCATGGAATTGCCCCCCCAATGCCATCCTGGTATTGGGGAGACAATCCCATGATTTCCCAGGTCTCTAGCACAGACCCAGGTACTGCCAAACTGCCTTTTCAGGGGTTTCACTGCAGCTGCTGCCAACCCCTCAGACAGGTTTCTGCCCTCCTGGGGTCCAGCCAGGCTTGGCCCAGGAAGGCAGAACAAATGACTTCCTCAGAGAGAGGGTGTTACACCCTCTCCCTTTGGAAAAAGGTGTTAAGGCAGGGGAGGAGTAGCCTCCCCCAGCCTCTGGAAATGCTTTCATGGGCACAGATGGTGCCCATTTCTGCATAAGCCAGTCTACACCGGTTCAGGGACCCCTCAGCCCTGCTCTGGCGCGAAACTGAACAAAGGAAAGGGGTGTGACCACTCCCCTGACCTGCACCTTCCCTGGGAGGTGCCCAGAGCTCCTCCAGTGTGCTCCAGACCTCTGCCATCTTGGAAACAGAGGTGCTGCTGGCACACTGGACTGCTCTGAGTGGCCAGTGCCAGCAGGTGACATCAGAGACTCCTTCTGATAGGCTCCTTCAGGTGTTGCTAGCCTATCCTCTCTCCTAAGTAGCCAAACCCTCTTTTCTGGCTATTTAGGGTCTCTGCTTTGGGGAATTCTTTAGATAACGAATGCAAGAGCTCATCAGAGTTCCTCTGCATCTCTCTCTTCACCTTCTGCCAAGGAATCGACTGCTGACCGCGCTGGAAGCCTGCAAAACTGCAACAAAGTAGCAAAGACTACTGCGACACTGTAACGCTGATCCAGCCGCCTTCTCGACTGTTTTCCTGGTGGTGCATGCTGTGGGGGTAGTCTGCCTCCTCTCTGCACTAGAAGCTCCGAAGAAATCTCCTGTGGGTCGACGGAATCTTCCCCCTGCAACCGCAAGCACCAAAGAACTGCTTCACCGGTCCTCTGGGTCTCCTCTCAGCATGACGAGCGAGGTCCCTTGAACTCAGCAACTCTGTCCAAGTGACTTCCACAGTCCAGTGACTCTTCAGTCCAAGTTTGGTGGAGGTAAGTCCTTGCCTCCCCACGCTAGACTGCATTGCTGGGAACCGCGTGTTTTGCAGCTACTCCGGCTCCTGTGCACTTCCTGAGGAAATCCTTTGTGCACAGCCAAGCCTGGGTCCACGGCACTCTAACCTGCATTGCACGACCTCCTGAGTTGTCCTCCGGCGGCGTGGGACTCTCTTGTGCAACTTCGGGTGAGCACCGTTTCACTCCACTTCGTAGTGCCTGTTCCGGTACTTCTCCGGGTGCTGCCTGCTTCTGAGTGGGCTCCTTGTCTTGCTGGACGCCCCCTCTGTCCCCTCACGCAATTGGTGACATCCTGGTCCCTCCTGGGCCACAGCAGCATCCAAAAACCCTAACCGTGAGCTTTGCAGCTAGCAAGGCTTGTTTGCGGTCTTTCTGCGGGAAAACACTTCTGCACGACTCTTCACGACGTGGGACATCCATCCTCCATAGGGGAAGTTTCTAGCCCTTGTCGTTCTTGCAGAATCCTCAGCTTCTACCATCCTGTGGCAGCTTCTTTGGACCCACAGCTGGCATTTCCTGGGCATCTGCCCACTCTCGACTTGATCGTGACTTTTGGACTTGGAACCCTTGTTCCACAGGTACTCTCGTCTGGAAATCCATCGTTGTTGCATTGCTGGTGTTGGTCTTTCCTGCAGAATTCCCCTATCACGACTTCTGTGCTCTTTGGGGAACTTCAGTGCACTTTGCACTCACTTTTCAGGGTCTTGGGGTGGGCTATTTTTCTAACCCTCACTGTTTTCTTACAGTCCCAGCGACCCTCTACAAGGTCACATAGATTTGGGGTCCATTCGTGGTTCGCATTCCACTTCTAGAGTATATGGTTTGTGTTGCCCCTATCCCTATGTGCCCCCATTGCATCCTATTGTGACTATACATGGTTTGCACTGTTTTCTATTGCTATTACTGCATATTTTGGTATTGTGTACATAAATCTTGTGTATATTTGCTATCCTCATACTGAGGGTACTAACTGAGATACTTTGGCATATTGTCATAAAAATAAAGTACCTTTATTTTTAGTATAACTGTGTATTGTGTTTTCTTATGATATTGTGCAAGTGACACTAGTGGTACTGTAGGAGCTTCACTCGTCTCCTAGTTCAGCGTAAGCTGCTCTGCTAAGCTACCATTTTCTATCAGCCTAAGCTGCTAGACACCCCTATACACTAATAAGGGATACCTGGGCCTGGTGCAAGGTGTAAGTACCCCTTGGTACTCACTACAAGCCAGTCCAGCCTCCTACAATATGTCAATTCGATTATTACTATTACAGCAAATTTTCATCTGCTGATAAGAACTGGTTGTCATAAATTTACAAACAGAGATTCCGTCAAGATTGCCATCCACTGGGACATTGAAGTCACCCCCAAGAACTACCCCAAGATTGTCAGGAAGCTAAGAGAGTTGTTGGGTGCATAGAAATTAACAATAAAAAACTCTTGGTTTCTTTTCATAACCCTAGAAATAAGCCATCTACCATGTTGGGCATGTGTGTGTGATAGTACCGTAAGACTAGATTTCCTAGATATGAGTGTGATAACCTCATTTTGTTTTTTCAGTACAGGAGATATACCAACATCCACAATCCACAGGCTAAAAAAGTTAGCATCTTCTATAGTGTTTAGCTGTGTCTCCTGAAATAATATAAACCTTTGGTGTATTACAATAGCCCGCCACCTTCTGCCTCTCAACTGGATGAGTGAGTCCTTTTTTTGTTCAAAAAAAGTATCTTAATGGGCGACGTCAAGGTGTTTTTGTGGAATCACACATATACCAAAGATGACATTAAAGAGACATGAGGATGTTGGAGGCACCCTCAGCCGAGCATAAGCAAACTTGAACCGATAGACAAGCATGGTAGGTGCATAATTAGATCTGTCTATCGCATGAACAGAGCCACAAACCCCTGCAGAGAGTAGCATTAGATAAAACAGTGCACCAACGAGTAACCTTAAGAGAAGAAAAGAAAGAATATGGCATTAAGATAGAGTGTGTGGAAAGTAAACAGAAAAACAAAAATGCAACAAAACTAAAAACAAATCTCTGGATCCTACTCACCCACCACTCATCCTCCAAAATGTGCCCAAGGAATATTTACCCAGCCTCTGTCGACTACAGACACTGAGGCCACAAGCAGGTCGAGTTAGCTAAGGTCCCTCCTGATCGCCCCATCTAAATTACAACAATAAGACTGCACCAAAACAGCAGGGCAAAGCAGTACAGGAGATGCATGCATTAAATAATTGAAACACTTATCCCAGAACACAACTATAAATACTAAAAAAGACAGCCACACCAAACCCCAATATGATCACTGATACACAGTGTACAAGCCAGACTTTGTGGGTACAATATCACATATCGTAGTAACCCCCACCAAAACATGATCTCAGGACAGATCAGAATCCCTCAGACAACCATACAAATAGATGGATATTCATCCACCTCCCTGCATAAATATAAATAAAATGAGGTAATCAATGGAAAGAGAAAAAAAAGAGACACAACGAAAAGCATTTGGAATGGATCCCTACCCTACATCACAGCACCAGTGTAAAGTAACACACCAGTATAAGGCAATGTAAAAATGACAGAACATATTATAAGTAATCATCCAATCATCAAAAGAAGAAAACCAAGGAAAAGCGAGTATACAACCAAATCCCTTCACCTCAGTGAAGATCACGGTACTTCTCTTTGGAGTAGTCTGGGCTATATTGATGTTGGAGCCATTCGACTGAACATTCTGTACCTTCCTCATGTGTGCCAAGAATTCGCAGATTACCCCTACTATTACGATCTTCAAGTTCGTATAGCTCTCTAAAGAGTAGCTTTACGTTATTGGTAGTGGCATTGCACTGCTTCTTTTCCGAGGCAGAGGAGTCTTCCAGCAACCCAATCCTAGATTCCGCATCGGTCAGCCTGCCCGTAAGATTCTTAAAGTCAGATCGTAATGTCTGTACATCCTGGTGCATAATGTCTGAGGTTGTTCTTGTGTCTTGAGCCAAGTCGTGGAGGGCACCAAGCCGCTGTAAGATAGTGACTAGACTAGCATTCTGATCCATTTTTGTCTTAACCAGGATGTCAAGGAGAGGTGTTATTGCCTTATTATCTTTGGGATCTTTATTGTCTTTTGAATCTTTGGACATATGGTCTGCCATTTTGAGTGAGCAAGATAACACAAAGCCTAGGTGAAGCGCTGGTTATTCTCAATTGGTAAGTTTTCAATAGATTCAGTACAAGCCGCAAAAACAGATGGGCTGTGAAAAAACACCAGCAATAAGATTGAAAGGGTAGATTGCTATAAAGGACGGATATAGCCTCCTCTTTCAAATTGAGTACTATAGAACAATATACCACATCTGGGGGGAAGAGGCAGCAACTACAGGGTTCTCCTCCATTAGGCCAGTTCAATAAGCCACTCTGCCATCCACCCAATATGTTCTCCGCTTGAAAGATCTATTCACAGACTTCTGTGCAACAGTATCATATTTCAAGGACGTGGGTAGTGTTAATATGTGTATACATTGTAATAGTTCATCTCACCTTGACATGGAGCAGACCATTTATTTGACCGATGGGATAAGGTTCCAAGAAATATGGTAGAAGGTATAAGAGCAACTGTGTTTGATCATAATATCCACACTGATGGAGGAAATGTTTCAGCCCCTCAAAAACAGGGTCCTGAGTACAAAGGGGGTCATTCTAACTCTGGCGGGTGGCGGAGGCCGCCCGCCAGAGTTCCCCCGACAGAACACCGCTCCGCGGTCTAAAGACCGCTGCAGTGATTCTGTGTTTCCCGCTGGGCTGGCGGGCGACCGCCAGAAGGCCGCCTGCCAGCCCAGCGGGAAACCCCTTCCCACGAGGAAGCCGGCTCCGAATGGAGCCAGCGGAGTGGGAAGGTGCGACGGGTGCAGTTGCACCCGTCGCGAATTTCAGTGTCTGCTAGGCAGACACTGAAATTCTTTGTGGGGCCCTCTTACGGGGGCCCCTGCAGTGCCCATGCCATTGGCATGGGCACTGCAGGGGCCCCACGACACCCCATACCGCCATCCTGTTCCTGGCGGGCGAACTGCCAGGAACAGGATGGCGGTATGGGGTGTCAGAATCCCCATGGCGGCGCAGCAAGATGCGCCGCCATGGAGGATTCCATAGGGCAGCGGAAAAACGGCGGGAGACCGCCGGTTTTCCTGTTCTGACCGCGGCGGTTGGCGGTGCTCCCGCCGACCCTGGCCCCCGGCGGTCAATCAGAATCACCCCCAAAGTGTCGGCTGCCATTTTGTATGTTCGCTGCCTTAGTAACCACTGCGTCAGTTTGAGACTCTCGGAGAAAGTAGACCAGTTTAGCGTGAAAGCAGTGTGTAGGCAGAAATGCACCCAGTCCGAAAGCAACAGAAGGGAACCTGGAAATGCAGCATGGCAAGGGTCTGAAAACAGCGTCAGTTGAACAGGTAGTAAGCGATCAGAGGGTCATTACAACTGAGGTGGTTGGCAAGTGGGGAGAGGTTCCCCCAGTAAAACGTGCATTTAAGTAGGCAAAGATCTTACTTCTAATAATACAATGCCTTAACAGTGTCATCCATCGGTATCAATCTGGCGCGTCATTCTGATCACAGCTGCCATTTTGTTTTTGTCTGGCGACACAGTGAAAAATCAATGATCTGCTTGCATCCGCCTCTCCATTGTGTACATTGTCACGTATCAGTGTAGATATAATTTCTGCATGTCACCTCACATGTTCTGCAGTGCCTTCCTGCAAAAGCGGTGTGTCTAGGGGCCTTATGGTTGAGGAGCAGGAGAGGAGCAGCCAATTCAGACCTCTTTGTTCCTCCTGCTTTGCTCTTGGCTAATTGGTTTACTATTTGCTCTGCAGTCACAAAGACTTCTCCAATCCTGATACATCAAAGAGGTTATTATCTAATTTCTTACATAATAAAACACTGTTCATTTAGGAAAACTCCAGGAGAAATGCCAATTTATATAAGAGAGCTGGAAAAGAAATATCATGTCATACTTTAGGAGCCAACTGAGAAGTAGTACATGATTTAAATATGCTCTAGTGTTGGCAGGTATGTACTGCTCTGCATGAGATGTATTTGAAAATATAATTATGGTAAAATATTAGTAACAAATATTAGTAACAAAACCTGGAAGCCTTCATGCTCTTACAATGTTCCTTAAATATTATTCCGCAGACTGGCCATGGTGACTATAAGCTTTGCCTCACTCTGCCATTCTAAGCCCTTGCAAGTGTTGAGTGCTTGAGTAAAACCATCTTCATTGATAAAATGTGATAGGAACGTGTACACCAATACAGTAATTATAAACAAATTCTATTACTCAGAGTGAATATTATAAATATTTAAAGAGTGGCAAAACCAAAACATTAGAAAATATCATGAACTATGATTACTGAGAATAAAAAGAAACAAATACTTGAGAAGGGGATGTAGTAAAGATTGAGTTGTTTAAGATGAACTTTAATGTAGCATGTGAATGGCCATTGTCAGATGCAGGGACTCACTCATGCTTGCGGTTTGGCTACAGGATAGTGAGGAAATTGTAGTTGGATCTGAAGCAGAAGACAGTTATGGAAAATGTACAGGACTAACCCATGCGAAGTTCCAAAAGGGGGGTACAGCATGTACATAGTGAAGGGCAGATGTCTCTCCTGAAACCAATAACAGCTTAAAGTATAAACAACTACTTCAGGCCGTTGGTTTACCTGTAAAATCCATCATCCCATTTGTAAACACTAGCATGCATGGGTGTATATGTCATATTAAAACATGGTGAACTACAAATACATGATTTTCTTTGCAGGTAAATAACCTTTAACCATGTCTGCCACAAGAGCTTTAAAATATCATGACACCATTTTATTTAACTACCCATTCATCCACTCACCCACACATCCTTACATGTGTTTGTCTAATGCCCCAATTAGGTTCTCTGTAATCGTCATGAATATCAGACAATACATCTCTGAAAGCAACGACTCCTGCACCTTGGGAATTGGTGAATCAGAACAGCAAAATCCTCAATTGGATATACTCTATTAGTACTGCCACAGTATATCCATTGACTATGCTATGATTGCAGAGTATATCAGTGTTGAGACCCCTGAACTGCAATGGCTAGTGAATTTAGTAAATCCTTGTTACAATTTGCTAATCTTCAAACCTCCACACCATTAGCTTGAGAAGTTAAATGAATTCAGGAAGAAGCAAGGGGGAGCTCAGGGATGGCAGAGAGAAAGAACTGATCATATGGAACACATAGGAAAACTTTGGTAGACCTGAGGACAGGAACATCTTTCATAGCTGGAAGGGCTGAGTCATCCTAAGCCTATCACGCTCTGAACCAACCCTGATGGAGCTACACACACAAATTCCCTATGAAATACATACTGGATGTGTTGCTGTCAAGTTAGTACGCTCCAGAGTACTATTGCAAAGTAAGGATAAAAGCTTGCAGCTGTTTGCATCATCTGTCTCATCCTCATATTTTCCCTTTGTTCCCATTCTTTCTGTGTACTGATTTGAATTTTGGTTATGCAGTAGGAGCCCCCAGTCTAAGAGAGCCCACAAACATCAGCTCTAATACTCTCCAAGGACACCACTGGTAACATCTTCAACAGGTAAACTTGTAAAATGACTCTTCGCTGTACATGTTTGGAGATAGTAGCCCCCTCAACCTCCTCACCTTGAATCATGATGAGTGGCAGCCCATTTGTTAGTTGTTCGTGTGCAGCATTCCCCCCTGGGGGCACTGCACCACTTAGAGAAGATGACTACTGCCCCCCTAACCACAATATGTCCAGTGTCCAGTCCCTTTGTTTATTATTTTTTTGTCTGAAGGGTGTTCTTGAACATTGGAATGATAGTCAGTGAAGCCTGACTGCACACCTCTGGGTGAACACAGAGGGATGAGTGATTGCAACCGTCCTAATCTTTGAGCTTCTCAGCAGTGATGTTGTTGGATTTGACACCCTAAATATGTGATTTGATGCCCAGCATTTCCCTACATGTGTAGTTTGCTCTGATGACTCTACTTTGTGAGCATGCTGCGTGACACTGATAATCCTTCTGCTACATTTACCTTCTATCTACCAATTGTGTACTATTTAGCCTCTTCGTAGTGCGGTGTGTGTCTAGGCTTATTACCAGCCTTTCTGGCCTCAGAGGCTGAAGAAATATTATGAGCCTTGCAGGCTGGGCACGTGAGAGACGGGAAATATTAAACTTTTCAGTTCCCAGCTAACCCTAAAATGGTTCAGCCACACTTTAAACTGCAAAATGTTTTTTGATTTGTCTATAGCTTTTTATTAACTTTTGAACTAAGTGTGAACTTTTTGCTTTGGGAGTGGTTTGCACCTATTTGTAGAGTCATCAGGTTGGAAAGAGTAGCAAGTAGTCAGACTCCAACCCCAAATGATAACATTAGTCAAATGTTGCCTGTGCCAATACATTGTAGTGCGTATATTCTGTACGCAAATGTCTGTTCAATAATTGTGAATAATATACTGCTTGTGAACAGTAGAGCAGTTATTATAACTTAATGCGTTTTTTTTTTACTGATTATCAGCTTTTAATGCATGATAATTTTAAGATGTAATCACAGTCATTCCTTTTCAAAGTATAAACCTGACTGGTCTTTTCATCTTTATTGTGATGTAACGATGTTGTTATAACATATCTAGTCCAAACTTTCAGACGATGTTTCCTCAATTATACATGCTGGATGAAACAGCGCTGGAGAGTCAAAAACGCCCCGGAAGTGTCACTTTCTATCTCAAACTCCCTACTAATTAAACAATGCTGTAAACCAGACAATGGAATATTGTGATATTTCATGAGTTTCTCAATGAACTGCCTTTAAAGCCCAAAAGAGTCCACAAAATATTTTGTTTAAGGAATTCTTGTAGGATACCCCCAGGCACAGCTGCAGAGGGTCACATTTGCCTTATGTGCGGTTGCTCAGGGCAAATGAGTTGACAATGAAACATTTTTGAGGATGGTTGTTAGTCCAAATGCCACCACTGGGGGATGGATAGAGAGCATTCAGGGTCCATAGTGGCCACAGAAACTCAGGGCTTACATCCTCACCTAGACAAGATTGGCTGGTTGAGAGAAGAAAAGATGCTGCTATGTCTGACAAATTCTGCACTGCAGTAGGTTGAATGTCAGTAAGGGAAAGCAGATGCTATTCAGCCCAGCATCTAATAAGTCAGAGGTCTTGAGTACAGGTGTGCAAAATTGGTGAATTTGCTTTAGCATAACTATGCAAAAAACTGATCTTTAGGTCAAAAACCCCTTTAGGGAGTTGTTTTTTCTTAATAAAAATATGGCCTGTCCCTCGAAAGACGATAACACAGTCACACGTTCTCAAGAACTGTGTAATAAGCAGTTGGAATTTTCCCATGCAAAAATTATCAATTTCCACAAACGACAAAAAATACTTAACCTTTATTAAGTACTTCTATAGAAGCTATATTTTCTACTTTTGAACCACTATCAGAAGAGCAGAGTTAGAAATTTGGTGACCGGTTGGCAGAGATATGTGCCATATCCAAGCAGGAACCACAATCCTAGTCAGTGTCAGTGACAAACACACCCTAGGGTAACCTGTGCTCACCCTCTGCAAGCGAACGGGATCGTTTGCAGACATGAAGAGCCCAAAAGCTTGATTTCTGGAGTCAAAAAGCACTTCCAAGTGCCCAGGACTGAAGGGGCACCTCCTGGGGGGGTCAGAAGCTGGTTGAAGAAGGGTCCAGGATATGTTGCAGGTGAGTTGGAAGTCTTTTGTGTCCATCAGACGTCAGAAAACAGGAGGCAAGCTAGCAAGCCCTTGGAATCACTCTGGGTTCAGAGGGCAGTAGGCAACAGGGCAGCACAGCAGAAAAGCGTTTTTTCCAGAGCAGCAGTCCAGAGTGGCAGTCCTTGTAGCAGGACAGCAGTCCTTATTCCTTGTGGAGTTCTACCCAGGTCCAGCAGTGTACTGAGTTGGTAGAGTCAGAGGTTTGGTACTTATACCCAGTTGTGCCTTTGGAGTGGGGGTGACTTCATAGAAAGGTCTTTGAAGTGGACAGAGGTACTTTCTTCCTGCCCTGGCTCCTCCAGACTCACTACAGGGCAGTATGCAGCCCTTTGTATGAGATCAGGGCACAGACCAATCAGGTGTGTCAGATCCTCCCTCCCATCCTTCCCAAGGTGGCCCTTCAAGCTGCGAATGACCCATTAGGCTGTGGATGGCCCACAAGAAACACCTAAACCTCCTTTGTGTGTGGCTGTCTGAGGGAATGCACAAGGGTCAAACTGTCACCCATCCACACCTGTACTCAGACACAAGCAGAAGGCAACAGGTGGTTAAAGTAAGAACATGACAACTTTCTAAAAGTGGTATTTTCAGAATTACAATTTAAAATCTAGCTTCACCATAAGTTGTGATTTCAAATTGTGATTCTAGTGACACCAAACTTGGGGGTCCCATCTCTTCCTAATTGGAAATTACACATATAAAATGTAATAAGGTAATCCAAATGATTTTCTATGGGAGGGAGAGGCTTTGCAATAGTGAAAACCTACTAATGTCACTACTGCTACTAGGGACATGTAAAACTTAAAAGTAAATGTTCAAATTTTTAAATACACTGCACCCTTTCCTTAGGTTGTCTGGGGCCTACATTAGGGGTGACATATATGTATTAAAAAGGGAGGTTTGGGCCTGGCAAGAGGGTAAACTTGCCAGGACGACATGACAGTTTATAACTGTACACACTGCCTCTGCAATGGCAAGTCTGAGACATGTTTCAAGGGCTACTGAAGTTGGTGGCACAATCAGTGCTGCAGGCCCACCAGTAGCATTTAAGATGCAGGCCCTGGGCATATGTAGTATATTTTACTATTGACTTAAAAGTAAATTAAATATGCCAATTGTGGATAAGCCAATTGTGGATAAGCCAATGTTTTAAGCAGACAGCACATACACTCTAGCACTGGTTAGCAGTGGTAAGGTGCCCAGAGTCATAAAGCCAACAAAAACGATGTCAGAAAAAGAGGAGGAGGAAGGCAAAATGTTTGGAGATGGCCCTGCAGAAACAGCAAGATCCAGCAAGGGTTTTTTAAATATTATGAGTTGCATAACCTTCTCTTCCCTACTTGAAGTTTGCAGAAAGTTGCCAAGTTCTATGCACTCCCTTTGAATGTTATTTGCATCTCTCCATTAAAATCTGGAATGGTTCCTAAAACTTGGAAATCCTCTATTGTTTATTTGTTATTCCTGAAACCCTCATTATATCGTAACAAGATGTTGAACTATCAGCCAAACTTATTGCTTTTTTTGCTATATTAACTGAAACCCTAGTCAACAAACAACTGATCAATTTTTTGGAATCTCATCATCTCTTTCATATGGCCCAACTTGGCTTTCGAAAAGGCCTTTGCACTGAACAACGGGTTTGGCAGGATCAGGAGGAGGGCACAGTTCGTTACAAACATTTTGGCCTTCAAGACCTCTGGAAGGCCATGCCAAAACCTGCAAGCAACTTGCTGGGCTGAACAAACAGATTTCCCCTGCTCAGAGGTTTCCAGCAGCAGCAAATCCATTTCAGAAGCATCTCATTGGACAGAGCCTGCAGACTTGCTCCACTAGAGGATTCTGAGCTCTGAAAAAAAGAGTACATCCAAAGGTAAAAATATTGACCAGGCAAAGGTGCCAAATGTATCTAGACAGAAAGAGGACTTCCCTGGGTGTAAAATCTGAATTTCTCCCACTCTGAGCTTTGAGCTTTCCCCTTCAAAACCAGTGACTTTTGTTTGACCTCGTTGACTGCCTAGCCACAAACCTAGAACCCTCTTTGGAAACAACTTGCTGTCCTGACCACTGAAGGATTTTGACTTCCAGAAAAAAGACTGAGGAAAAACCTCTGACCAACTCAAACCTTGCTGGGGTAACTGTCCCTTGCTCCATTGCAAATAGCCTGAAATCACATCCAGGTCCATGAATGTCATTTAAGGGTCGCCAGGGGTTGCATCGACCCCTGGCTTGTCCCTTGCGACCCCTAGCCCTGCCTTCACAACCCCCGGCCTCAGAGGTGGCAAAATTAGTGCCAGGAACATAGGGTTAACTCGTATTACCCGCATCAGGTTCCAGTCTCCTTGTCAGCTCATTTATTTTATTACATTAATAATCTCTCACTCACTATTAATGTAATAAAAAAGTTGAACAGCAGGTTATGGAACGGAACCTCCACTGGTTTCTTAGGTAAGTGAATTAAAATACTTTTCAGTATATTTTACATGCGGACATGTGGGTAAGAAAGCGTTAGGGTGAGAGAGTATGTGTGAAAATGCATGTTAGTATGTAGGATCATGCGTGTGTGTGAAGGTGACTGAGTGAGAATGTATACATGAGTCAGATTAAGAGTGAGCAAGAGAGAATGAGTACGATAGGGTAAGAGTGAGTACAATTATTGTGATGTCATGAGGGTTAAGGTCATGTGATATCACTTCCTGTGACATCATTAAGGTCAAAGAGTGTATGATGTCACTTCCGCTACCACTGACATTTTGGTGAATCAACATCCGTGCCTAGGTCCTGGTCTGCTGTGACCATTGACTGCCAGTGACACTTTGCACTTTTGGAGCAATTTGTAGCTGAATCAATAAAACAAAATCATGTCTCCAAATCCCTTTAGGGGATTTTTAACATGTTGGTGTAAAATTACACATTAAGTTATTCTTTATTTATACAAAGTGGAGTTATTGTGTTTTCACCTTTTTAGCTGGTTTGTACTGTAGGAAAGTAGCCCCTTACTCGCATAGTTATCCCGTTTTTTGTGCCTAATGTCCGTATCAACTGTAGTACACTGGGATCCTGCTAACCAGGACCCCAGTGTCAGCGTTCTCCCCACTATATTTAGTTAGTAAGTAACTTTTACACCCCACCATTGGCATAATGGTACACCCATGTAAGTCCCTAGTTTACAGTACTTAGGTATCCAGAGGTATCCAGAGCATTGGTACACCATGGGTCCCTCCTGGGGTGCAGCATGTATTGTGCCACCCATGGGGGCCCGTGCAATAGCCTTCCATTGCAGCCTGTGTGAAATGGTTCATGCACCTTTCACCCCAGATATTTTTGCCTTATATCATGGTCAATATACTCTGACTCTATACGTCACCCCTAAGGTAAGCCCTTCAGCCCAAGGGCAGGGTACATGGTTCTCAGTGTGAGGGCACCCTTGCATGTCCTTAGGTGCTTCTACCAGCCCCCAGACTTCATTGTATGGGCTTTGTAAGTGCGGGAAAGCCACCCTAAGGTATGTAGTGGACACTGGTCAGCAGGAGATGTCCATCTACATAATGGCTTCACCGAACCTAGAAATGTTTGGTATTAACCATGTTAGAATCAATTCCAGTGTTAGTTATATGATACCATGTACTCTGCAGGTTGCCTACGGGATCCCCATGTCTGCCTGTACAACCTTGCATGGTCTGCATGCCAGCTCATGCTATTGCCGACCCCAGACACTGTTCTACACCCCTACTTCTGAGCCTACTTGGGGCAGGGGAAGGCAGAACAAAGGATTTCCTGTAGAGAAGAGGTGTGACCACCTCTCCCTTAGAAATAGGTGTCGCTGGGGTGGGAGTAGCTCGGAGCTCCATCAACCTGCTTTGATAGGTACATTTGGTGCCCTTCCTGCATAAGCCGGTTTGTTCCAATGCAAAAGCCCCTGGCTCCAGCTGTGATGTGAAACCACGCAAAGGACAAGGGAGTGACCACCCCTCTGTCCAGGTCCTCCCTTAGGTAGGTGCACAAAGCTCTGTCAGGTGGCCACTTGATTCTGTCATCTTTGAAATAAGATGAGAAGAGGCCTTTGGGAGCATCTGACAGGTCAGTCCAGCTAGGTGGCGAACCTGACTCCCTCTGATAGGTGGGTCCCTACATAAAGTGGCCAATCCCCTCCCTGGGTTGCTTTAGGGCTCCCCTGAAGGTGGGACCCCGGATTAGTCTGGAAGACTTCAAGATCCATCTGCAAATCCTCTGCAAGACACTTCTGCAACCTGGACACCAGAATCAAGGGCTCCTATTGCAACTTTGATGACTGGTTTGTGGATCCTGCTGTCCCACGGGCTCTTCAAGGCTCTACAACACAGGGGGTAGTTCTGTGGCACTCCAGAGGTCTGACCTATCTTTCTTTCATTTCAGAAGTCTGTGGTCCCTCGCTGCAGCTGCTTGGCTGGAACCCCTGTGCAAGGCATCTGTTTGTTGTTACCAAGGCTTGTTGGCTCTTCAGTCCAAAGACCTCCTAGCTTTGCTGCTGAGGCCTCCCTAGGACTCCCTGTGCATGCTGCCAGAGGGTCCTGCTGGGGGCTCCATTGATTCCTTCTGGCTCTTCTGCTTGCTGAGGGCTGGCCCAGACCTATCTGCAAAGGCTGGGTCACATGGACCTCGATGGTCTCCACAAATCCTGCAATCTTCGTGCAATGCTTCCCTGCATTTGCCAAGGCTTGTGTGTGGTCCCGCTGATTACTGACCCTTCTTCAATCTGACGCCCAGCATGCGACAGCTCATAGACAACTCCAGGGGTCTTCCTGCATCACCTGGACTCCACTGCTGCACTTCTTCGTCCACTGTCTAACAGGAACACATGTTCTGGAAGGGTGGCTATTGCCCTCCTGTACCGCCTGGGCACCTCTGAGTGGTCTGGACTCTGTCCCCTCTTTCCTTAGGTGCCGTTCTTCACCGATGTGGTCTACTGGTCACGACAGCACCTGGACAACCGAGGTCCCCAATGACTTCAATTGGAGGTTCTGGTGCAACGGCAACCCTATGCACCTAAGCTACCAGGTGTAGGTACTCCACTGTTCTGGGTATTCATGGGTGGGGGCACTATCCAACCTCCCTTGTGTCTATGGGCATCCTCGGAGTCCTCCGAGAAGGGACCAAAATCAATGAAACTCCAACCGCAACTTCCCAGTGGTATACTATGGACACCTAGCCCAGGGTTACACCTTTGCACACAGGTGCCTGGGGAATCCTACTTACTTATCTTGGGTATTCCTGTGTTTCCCAAGTCCTAAGGATCCTTGGGTGGTCTTTTGGGTTGGGAGTGATTGTCACATTACATCTACTTAGTATATGTTTTGCCCCCCATCGCCCTTAAAGGGGCACATGATATTATAAGCCTGTACATACCTTTTTCTAAGTATAATTTTGTATGAGCATATCTCCGGTTAGGAGATATACCAAAGTGTGTGTGTTACAATAAATATACAATATTCTTTTAACATTAGTGTGGTTCTTTCCTGTGTGTACATCACTGAGTGACTTGTGTGGTATTTGCAACTGCTTTACATCCTCCTGGATAATCCTTAGCTGCTCTTCAGTTACCCCTCTGAGAGCTCTGGTTATCAACAACCTCCTACACTATCACTAGGGGTTGCCAGGTCTCAGTACAGGTTGCCTCACCTATAGGTGTATGCATATACTGAGCTAGCCTCCTACATGTACTTCTCAATTTTTTACACGTTTTCCTACCAGGGGTTGAACTCAGGTTACATTACTGAAACCTTTAACTGGACTAAGAAGAAAGTGTTTTTATTGAGGGTGGATTTCCATCTACCCCAATTAATAATCCACTTTCGCACACCAGTGTAATAAAGCCCTACTCTTGAATGAGACCTACTCAACTCCAACAGGTACTACATGACCAACAATCCCGATCATGTTTTGGAGATAGACAAAACAGCAAGGGTAAGGAGTAATGTGTCATCTTACAGGGCCCTTTAACTGATGGGTTTTAAAACACAAGAGACCATCAAAATGCATGATATTATGCTACTGGTGCACACTAGGTTTGGATTTTGACAGCTCAGCTGTCAAACAGACCTATAGCTAACAATACACAAAGGCCTTGATAACCAGTTGCACAGTACTAACAAAATGAAAACTCTGCACATGTGATTACCATAACCGTGTATTATTACCAAGCCAGTACTGTGCAATTACAAACGAAACTCCTCATAATGGGAAATAACTATGCAGATCTCGAATTACCATATGGTATGCTTCACAGTACTCTATTCTGAGTGGTTTAATGCACACATTTACCTTTTGATTTGAGCAGCTGGTAAGTGTGGTGGGGAAGGAGGGAGAGAGGAATGGAGAAGAGAGGAGGGAAAGAGCAGACTTGTTTTAGCAGGGATAAGGATTGAAGTCTCCCCCCTTGACAGAAAAAAGGGTCGACTTGGGACAGGTGCTGAAGCCCAGATATAGTCAAAGCCTCAAATAATTTTACCAGTGTGAATTTCTGACTGGTAATATCGGGTCCAGTATACCCACAACTGATAAAAACAGACGTAGTAACAGAATGCATGTAGTGATTCAGTGGAGACTAATTCCACATGGGAATTCCACTCACCACGACTCGTAAGCACGGACAAAGAGTGGGCTTTGGCTCCGCCCCCTCAACCCACTAGCTTTCTACAATCAGCCTTGTTCAATCATTGGCTGGAGCAGCCCAGTAGTATTGATTTCTCACCTAATACTACTGGCTGACTGCGTGCTCTCTTGCACCTCCATGTAAGGGTTTGCATTGAATTGCATGCAAGACTCTTTACAACTATAGCCCCCTCTGTCCTCTCCTTATGGCTCACTCTCGTGTGTCTGCCTTTAATGTGCTTACACTACAAGCTTTATCACATTGAACGCAGGCCTATTGGATATGCCAATACTTGTTTATCGCAGAAGCCTCCTATGCAATTGTTTACATTTCAATCATACTACAGGGAACAACAAACCTTTCACTGCTGATTCGACTATGTTTTGTTTTGGCGTAATAACTGTATGATGGAGCGGTCTGCTGTGATGTGATATAAGCTGGGGAGGAGTGAAGTCTGGCAAAGTATGTATTTTTTCCTCTGAACAAAGATTAACAACTTCACACAATTTTCCGAAGAAAAAACATTTTTGCAAGCCCACTTCCTGACATGTCTTTCTCAGTAAGTTTCCTGCTATTGTTGTAAACTTTAAATACTTGGTAAAGGTAAAAGGACGTGGGTTTTGAACCCTCATATTTTGATACATCTTTGCAGGTCTGGTTAACTATATTGCTGGTGTACTCTATATTATGTGTTGAAAGTTTTACTACTTTAGGAGACTTTCAACTATGATGCTGGCATTGTCACCTGATATTGTGGGGTCAGTGCAGCATGTGCATAAACCAGTTAAATTCTGCTGAATTCCACTGAACTAACATTCAACTTAAATTATTGATCGGCACTCGCGAGCAGGTTACTAGAATTCTCCTGGTGTATCTTTAAAAATGTAGGCTGTGCATGAACTGTGCATATACAAAAAAGAAGGGTACTCCCAGATTACTTAAATTCAGGTTCAACTGTGCTGTGCATAGGGTTTGGGGGAACTGTCTCTGAACATCAACACACTTTTAAGCGTTCCAAAAAATAAAACATATTGCTCTCTGCAGTCTGATATTTAGAAAGGGAAAATGTGGGAAGTATATAGTATACTCTTGGACAGGAAGATTACTCACAAAAATATTAGGTGACTAAAGGCTTGCAATTGCATCACAAGTGACTGTTACCACCAGCTAATTAGCATAGCTTTAGCACATGTTTCCTGGGTTGATATGAGACAGGACAAGATCAGCTCTTCTACCCTGTAAACAGTAGCTTAGAAATTCTCCCCAGCAAATAAAAGCACCATATCTGTTTATGGAGCAAGCCATTAAGACATCTGTTTGTCAAGACTTGTATGAAGTAATCAACTGGGCCTGGCAGGGTTTGTCCCTGTCTAAAGTGTTATCTTGAGCTAAAAGTGATGAACAGTAATGCTGCCTCTAAATAAATTACCAGTGGCCAAGATGAATTGAAGCATTCCACCATCACTTGTTTTGATTTCACAATATGTTTAAGGGCATCATACTATAGCAGAACAATGATAAAGGGCACTGTGTTCAAAGAGTGCATTGTGTTCCTTCTTGTTACTGTTCTTTACTCTGAGTGTATACGTGTTGTAATACCTGCAGCCACTTGGTGTTTCACTTTCACAAATTTTCAGCTGCTACACAAACCTTCACATGTTCGTGCTTCAGGGTTGCAACTGGATGAACGTATTAACTTGAATGGTTTTCGAGAACAGAGGCATGGTTGAATGGATGTTATTAGCAGCAGATCTCTGTAAGATTAGTGTTAACAGGTGAGAATGGGTGAGTGTGTCATATATCAAGGCCATACCATTAAAGCAGTTTGGATGTCAACATGATAGGTGCTTATTTTAAGTAGCACAGCTGTGAGTGTCTCCTAGTACTCGGAACAGTGAACCTTCCATGTAAGAGCCAGTGGCATTACAAAACCTTGACCACCTTGCAATGTACTGCGAGGTGGGCCCCTTATTCAGTCACCCTACCACCCACTGTTTTAAAGCACACCACCCTCATAACCTACCCCACTGCTAGCAGCAAGGTTTTCACTGACCAGATAGCTTCAAGATCAATAGATTCTGTTGGCAGGGAGACATTAGGGCATATGAAACTGTTTTTTGGTGTTCTTGCTTTACAAAATGGAGCTAGAGGGGAAAGAGGGAAATGCTTGGTGACATAAAGGGATCCCAGGGCACAATCATAGGGCTACGAGCATATCGAAGACAGTTGGGAGCAAAGTAGTGCCTTTGTGCTACTTAAAATTCCATTTGCACTGTCCCAATAGACCATGTTACTGGTCATTTTTATCTCTAATCCTTGATCAATCTTTCCCAGTCAGTCTCTCATCTCAACTCTCATTCTTTCATCACCTTTTATGCTTTGAACAGTTCACCAAATATCTTATTTTTTCAGCATTGCTACCCTTCTACAACATATTTAGGCCTCCCTCTCACTAGCACTGCTGTCATTTACCTTTATCATTCTTATTTCTATTGTTCCCAGTTTCCTCACACCCCATTCCTGGTCTTGTCTCTCCCAGTTCTCTTAATTCTAGTTCTGTCCTCTGGTTTCACTGATTTATTTGAGTTTCTTCTTCGAACATAAGCCTATGATCCTCATTCTTATGTTGCTGGTATGATCCCTCACACTTCCTACTTGTTCTGACAATTTCTCCCTCTCTTCTATTTCTCCTGGGTTTCTTTGCATCTCTGTCTCTCGTTAGTTCACTCTATCTCTTCAAATTTGATTCTTACCCCCAACTATGAAACTCTCATTCTCTAAACTATATCTCCAACCTTTCACACTCACTTCTATCTCTCCCAGTTTTCTGCCACTCTTACCACTCATTCTCCCCCTCCTTATATTTACTTTTATCTTGCACACGCCACATTCTCTAATATTTATACCACCCCTCTCACATCTAATTTCACATTTGATCATTAAATAGCTCTTCAGTTCATCTCTTACTTTCCACTTTATTCTTCTCACTCTCTCACTATCTTCTCTCAATGCTAATTTCGGCAATGGATCTGCTTCTGATCTTCTTGCTTCTACATCCCCAGTTTCCAAACTACCCCCAACTTTACCCCTTTCGCTAATTTCCAAACTCCTATCACACTTGTTCCCTTCACTGATACCTCTCTCATTCCCACTCACCTACTTACTTCTTGTTTCTGTCTTACATTTACTAGTCTGAATTTTCCTTTCAGCTCATTCAACTTCCTGCAGCTTCCCCTACTCCTTACCATTTAATATTTTACACTTCTGTCATCTCTCTTTCGCATTACATAAATTTACTCATCCTGTAACATCCATGCCCATCCTGTAAAAACTCCTTACCACTTTGTAATGTATATCTCTCTCCCTTTCGTATTTACCACAAACTCTTGCAAAGTCTTGTACTCATGTCCTCAGGTCCCTGCTCATGCTATTTGCCATTGTTCAGCCTTTGGTATTACTCTCTCTATTCTTTATCCCCCTTACTTCCTTTTCTCTAACTCCTTAGCTTTTTTCCAGTCAGTTCCTTTCAATATGTGTATTTTTCTGCCTTTTCCATTTTCCTTTCTTACTCATCTTGGTTATCTTGGTTAACACCCTTTCTTATATTTCTTTTGGTTTTCCTTTATCTATCAGATGTTTTCATTCTCATGCGTTATACCAAATAATTTCATTTTCTTCCAACGTGTTTTCCAATCTTTTTTATTCTTCTACCCTCGCATTTCCTTTCCACAGTTGTTGTCTCTCCCTTTGCTTCCACTTCATTGTTGATTTTCCTCCACTCTCTTCTTTCAGTCCTAACTCCTATAACCTCAATTCTGTCACATACCTCTCCTCACTAGGTTATTCATGACCCTCTGCCTACGTGCATACGATTCTTTTCAAAACTTGCAAATTAATGCAATAACCAAAGCAGCAATGGAGCAAAATTTGCACTCAAAACAACAGGAATAGCACCAACAGGAGAAGTTAAATTGTTTTCACATTCACAGGAAGCTGTTCATAGGTAGCAGCAGTGCAAGCTTCATTCACACACCACAGCAGATACTATGCAGGCAGCAGCATTGTAAAGGGGAGTAAAATGTCTTCATGCAGGTTATGCACCAACAGCACCAGTGTAAGTTTTATTCACACAAAAGAGAAATAGCACACAGAGCTGCATTGAAAGCGTCCTGATGCAGAACAGGCATACCAAAGACAACTTCTGTCTTAGCTTCCTTGACACAAATAGCAAACACACCACAAACAACAGAAGTGCAAACTTTCCTCATACAGAAAAGGTATAGGATGTACATAAGCATTCAAATCGCTCTCACTTTAGTGTTACTATGAGCATCAGTGCAAGCTTCACTAGCAAAACAGATCTAGCCTGGGCAGCAGATGGGCAAGCTCCTCTCGCACTAAACATGAAAAATATGAGCTTCAGCTGTAGAGGTCTCCCTCCTGAAACAGATACAGCACTGGAAACACAGCATTGGAAACATGAGTACTGCAAACATCCCTCACAAGAGAGATGCACCACTGGAAACTAGAAGCAATGGCAGCCACCTTCCCTAGAGAGGCATTGTAGGAGCAGCAGCTGTGTGAGCACCTCTCACTCAAACAGGTAGAATACCACAGAAGCACAGCAAGCCTACGTGACAAAACACGTGATCAAGTATGGAAGGATAGGTGTGCACAGGTGTCAACTGGTAACATGTCACAAGTAACACCTTCAGTCATTCTTGGGGTTTTATCCAAAAGCACAGTGCAAACAGGGATTTCTGATCCATGGTTAAAAGCTAAACACAACAAGTTCCAGAATGCGCAGTGATCTTGGCTTAAAAGCTAGAACTAGTTGGAGCTTTCCCATATGATGTCAGGAGAGTGTTAGTGCGAGTGAAACGGTACACACCATTATGTCAAAGTTGCCAGGCATGAATCGTAAAATGTGATGAAATATACAACCTCCTTGTGCCATCAGGTGCATTTGGGTTATGCATTTAAGAAACATTTATTTCAATCTTGTAGCTTTTAGATTTATATTATACATGTTTTAGAGATACCTGCAGGAATACATATGGTTTCTAAAGATAATTTATTTCTAATTTTCGAAAGGTTCAGATTCACATTATGATGCATGCCTGAATTCCATTTCACTATGTGTTTTTTGGTATCTGTATATTATTTTTCGTCCATTCAGGACATTTAAATGAACAATAAAAAACTAAGTTTGGAGGGTTCATAATGATCTGTTTAAAGAGGTAAGTCAGGGGACAGCACCATGGAAAATGAAATGTGGATGGGTCATTGGCACTGGGTCAACAAGTTTTTATTAGGTAATTAAAACCATAAACTTTTCCTTCCACATAAAAATTTAACAGAGCAATTTTAGTGTAATAAAGCAATTACAGATCTTGAGTTTAGAATTAAATGGTATATAAGATTTCCTTCTGCACAAAAAAAAAAAATCTTACTTAGTGCTTTAAGGCATTAATAGTAATAGGGCAACAGAACAATCTTTGTGTAGATAAGGCAAATACAGCGAAAAAAAAAAGAAAAAAGTCCTGTGTTTAAAATGAAATTATATATAAAATTTCCTTCCACATAGAAATTTTAAAATAGAGCAGTAATAGACCAATGAGGCATTAGTAAACATAAGACAAGGTGGGAAGAGACCTTCTATCGATTTTATTTACCCCTACTTAAGTCTGATTGTTAGTACCAGACTTTATTGCAACACATGCTAAGCAACCCAAACGAACTACCTAGCAGCCTTCCCTTCTTTAAGATGGTCAGAGTAGGTTACAGGGATTTTGTTATCATTTCCAACCTCCTTATGACTTGGTTATTTTGAGAGGCTGTGATTTGGAGCGAGAAAAATTCAAAAAATTGAACCAGCCTAATGTTCAATATTGTATTTCAAGGGTTCAAAGCTGCAATTAATGCATGTCTGCAGGATCTAATTCTTAAATCGTTTAATTCTTTTTTCAGTAAGAGTCTCCTTTCATCTGCCAAAGCTGGACAAATGCAGACCACATGCACCAAGTTTTCATCTGCTAGATGACAAAGACGGCACTCCTGAGAGCCTACTTGACGCTCCTTCTTCCATTTTGGCATGAGGTCTAATGTTGGGACTTCACCCAGCCTAAGTCTGAGAAAGGATTGCATGATTTTCAGTGAGTAGGAGCCAGCCATCAGTAGTGCGTCCATTACTTACGATAATGGCATTACTCCTAGTCCTACTCCCTTGCCTTCCTTTGACCAATGAGGCTTCCTGCCTCCCCCTAGACCCTCCCTTCCCCTTTTAAACCCCCCCCCCACCCCCACCACCTCCTGTACAAAAACAAGCCCAAGCAGCAACTCAGGCGGTCCGTACCGGGGGGCGGGAGGGAACAGAAAGGAAGGCGAGGGAGTAGGACTAGGAGTAATGCCATTATCGTAAGTAATGGACGCATTACCTCCCGTCCCTCCCTCGCCTTCCTTTGACCAATGAGACATAGCAAGAGAAAACAGGAGACGGACACTGAGTTGCAATACGTTTAATTACAATCCATAAAGACCATTGAGACCCTACCCCCCTATTACATCATAGAGGATAAGACTCGGTGACCCAAAACCGACTCCAAACTACTCAAGTCCGCCAGCCTATAATGCCGAAAAAATTTAGAAGGCGAGGCCCAAGTGGCGGCCCTGCAAATTTCCACCACTGAAGCACCCTGAAGCTCAGCCACCGTAGCCGCCATACCCCTGGTAGAACGGCCCTGAATCCCCTGGGGAGGAACCACCTCCTTCAATGAATATGCCAACAGAATCAAGGAGCGCACCCACCAACTCAACAAAGCCGTGGAAGGCTTCTCACCCTTCCGGGCCGGACTGAAATTCACAAAAAGAGAATCCCCTTTACGGAAAGGAGCCACCATACGTAGATACTCTAAGAATGCCCTACGCACATCCAAAGAATGTTACCAAACCTCCTCATCCGAGGAAGGATTCGGACAAAATGAAGGAAGTATGACCTCCTGGCGAGCATGAAAAGAAGAATTAACTTTTGGAATAAAAGAAGGAACCGGAACAAGCACCACCCGATCCGGAAAAACCTTACAAAAAGGAAAAGAACAGGCCAAGGCCCCCAATTCCCCTAAACGGCGGGCCGAAGTAATGGCCACCAAAAAGAACGTCTTCAAAGAAAGATGACGCAAGTCACAATCCCCCAGCGGTTCAAAAGGGGCAGCAGTCAATGCATCCAAAACTAAGGAAAGATCCCAGGAAGGAAAAGAACGTACTGGGCGAGGAAACAGGTTAAGAAGACCCTGAAAAAATCTAGGCATCAAATGACCCTCATCCGACAAATTACGCCAAGGACCCCTAAATGCCTGAATAGCCACCCACTGCACCCGCAGAGAAGCCACCGACAAACCCAATTGTGCACCATCCTGTAAAAATTGCATCACATCAAAAATAGAAGTGCATGTAGGATCTAATTTATGCCGGAAGCACCAAGAAAAAAAAACTTTCCACTGTCTACCATAAGAAACCAAAGTGGAACGCCGTCTAGAAGCCAGTAACGTAGAACTCAAAGCTACCAGCACCCCTAGACCCGTCAAACCCAGTCTTTCAACTTCCAGGCCGTAAAGTGAAACCTCCTCAATGACCCCTTCAAGAGGCAAGGAAACTCCAGGGGAGACGGACAAAGAGGAAGAGGCCACATCCGACCCAACGCCATCAACTGCAGCAATGAAAACCAGTTCGCCTTCGGCCAATGGGGCGCAATCAAGATAACCCTGGCTCCCAAATGCCGAACTCTCAACAGAAAGCCCGGAGCAGCTGAAATGGTGGGAAAGCGTACAAAAGACCCCGAGGCCAAGGACACAACATCCCGTCCACCTCCCAAGCCTGAGGACAACGAAACCGGGAGCAGAAGCGACTGAGTTTCGCATTCTCTGGGGATGCAAACACATCTATCACCGGAAGACCCCAGAGGCGAACAAGATGAAGAAACAGCGACCTTCGGTGGGAGAAAAGTTGTGAGGAAGGAATATCCCTGCTTAGCAGATCCGCCCGAAAACTGACCACCCCCCGAATGTAGGTAGCCCGGAGAGAAGGAACCCACTCCTGAGCCCACACAAAAATCTATCTTGCCAGACTGAACAAAGCCCTTGACCTGGTCCCCCCCGCCGGTTTACATAAGCCTTGGTGACTAAGTTGTCTGTCCGAATAAGAACCGCAACTCCTTTCAGGGATACCTGGAAATGAATCAGAGCCAACAACACTGCCTTCAATTCGCGCCAATTTGACGACCGATTGGCTTCTAGCGGAGACCAAAATCCCTGAATCTGCGCCGACCCCATCCAAGCACCCCAACCTGAGAGGCTGGCATCCGTCGCTATCACAACTGGGATTAGAGGAGACAAAGACACCCCTACTTGAAGATGCGTGGACCCCAACCACCATCTCAGCTCCCTGCGTATCAACCCTGACCCTGGAATCCGAGTCAGCAGAGAACCCGACCCTGGAGCCCACCTCCTTAGGAACCAGTTCATCAAGCAAAGAGGATGGAATCGCGCCCAAGGAACCAGAAAAATACTGACGCCAAATGTCCCTGCAGACGTAACCATAGAAGTGCTCGGGGGCAGACTGCGACACTATCGTCCTCACCAGGGACTGAAGCACACCTAACCTCTTTTCCGACACAGTCACCAAACCTAGATGTGTCAGAAACCGAGCCCCTAGAAAAACCAGATCTTGGGAAGGGACCAAATCTGACTTCCCCCAGTTGATCAAAAACCCGTGGTTTTGCAGGACCACCAGTACCCGGGCCACATGCCTCCGCAACTGGACCTGTGAGGGTGCATGTATTAGCATATCGTCCAGATAAGGATGAATAAACACCCCTTCTGAATGTAGAAGAGCCACTAGAGGGGCCAGCACCTTGGTGAAAATCCGGGGAGATGACTTGAGGCCGAAAGGCAGCACACAAAACTGATAATGTTCCAGGCCTGCTGCAAACCGTAGGAACTGCTGAGAAGCCTTTGCCACTGGCACATGTAGGTATGCATCCTGCAGATCCAGCGACGCCAGAAAATCCCCCTGACTGACCATCGGAAAAATAGTCTGAATTGACAGCATGCGAAATTGCACCGTCTTGATCCACGCATTCACTCTTTTCAGATTGAGGACAGGCTGAAAACCCCCTGACACCTTCTGAACTAGAAACAATATGGAATAAGTGCCCCGACCCCTTTCTTCTAGAGGAACGCGGGAAATGGCCCTTTTGAGAAGTAAGTCTCGGACCCCGTTCAACAACACCTCTCTCCGTGCCCCGACCGCAGGCAGAGGAGTGGGACGCACCCCGGAATCTGGAGGCACCATATCGAAGTCTATGACGTAACCATTGGCTACAATGTCCAGCACCCAATGATCGCTGACACTCTCCTGCCAAGCAGAAAGAAAGTGCCTCAGCCTTCCCCCAACCCGCCCTATGCCAGGCCCACAGTGATTGTCAGGACCCCTTCTTGAACCCACCCCGGTTTGAAGGAGCAGACTTCTTAGGGGAAAAACGGGTCTGAAAACGACGTTTCCTGAAAGAAAAAGATTTTGCATCCATCTTGGGAGAAGAATGGGAATGCTTCTTCCACCCTTTGCGCCAGAAGCAGAGCCACCTTTATAAGGCAAAGCATGCTTCCTCTCCTTAAATGCCTTGGAAAGCATGGAAGGCAACTGAACACCAAACAAACTACGCCCCTCAAAAGGCAGTCTCAGGAGAGCAGACTTCTCCCCAGGATCCGCCTTCCATGATCTTAACCAGAGGGACCTACGGGCCCCGATCAAAGCCCCAGATGCCAGAGCCGAAGTACGGACCACATTCGATGATACGTCCGCCAGCAACCTGGCCTGCTGCTTCATAACCTCTAGAAGTTCAGAGCACTCCGCACCTTCCTGTACAGCAACCGCCAGCTTATCAAAGTCCTGCACCAACGACTGGGTGTATATATATCTACCTGCTATCAGGGCCAGATTTTCTGCTGATTTTCTGCCGCACAAGCCCTCTTGAGACCAGAATCCACCTTACGGTCCGTGGCATCAGTAGGCACACAATCGTCCGGATTGACTGCCGTCTTGCCAATCAGGGTTGCCAAAATGGAATCCAAACGAACAGAGGGAGGTAACACATCCTCCCCTTCCAGTAAATAAAGTTTCTGAAGGAATCGTGGAACTTGAGCTTTATCCACATCCTTCCATTCCCGAAACACCATATCCTTCACAGGTCCCTGAAAAGGCATGGCAAACTTAGAAGGCGTCTGATACTGAGGGAACAAGTGTGAGTCAGATCCCGCTGGCTGAAACACTGGAAAACCTAAATTGTCCCGCACATGTGACATCACCTCCCACATCTCTTCCCTGGAGACATATTTCCCCCCAGAGAAAGTAGATGGAGCATCCTCCTCCTCATCATCTGAAAAGGATCTCTCCGCAGTCGCAGGAGGACGGGCAACTATAGACCGACTAGGCCTGGCCATCCCTGCCTGGAGAGCCCTAGAAACATCCACCTCTATCATGTCCTGTACTTCCTCTCTTGACATGAGTGGTGCAAAAGAACGAACCGGAACCTGGCGACCCCCAGGTGTAGAAATGGCAGTAGTACCCTCCTCCCCTGAGGAGGAGAAAGAAGAAACAATTCTGCGCCTTTTTGTAGGAACCTTCGGCATGGTAAATTCAAATATAACTACCATCCCCCTGAACCCAACCTCTAAATATACTAGGTACAGGTCCACCTCCAAAAAAGCAATCATCCAATAAAAATACATCCTCAATCAAGGAAATTAGTTAAAATGCGGGCAGAACGTCCGTCCTACCATCTCTGCCATCAAAAAATGCCCACCGGCACCTCCGCGCGGCTCCGCATGCCGAGGAACCGGAAACAGACACCCCAGCCGTAAAGAGCCGACTGACCTCGTCAGCCGACTCTCAGGACGCATCTGCCAAGCAGCCCCGCCTGCTTGCAGAGACGCGACCGGCCAGAGCACACCCCGAGGCGCCCCGCGCCTCGAGGAGTGCAACAACGAAGACCCCCAGACCCCGCTGTGGAGGGGAAAGAGAAAGGTAAGTCTAGCGTGGGCTAGACAGAAAAAACAGGAGGTGGTGGGGGTGGTTTAAAATGGGAAGGGAGGGTCTAGGGGGAGGCAGGAAGCCTCATTGGTCAAAGGAAGGCAAGGGAGGGACGGAGGTAATGATTCTTTAAACGTTTTGTAGGAGTTAAGGACCAACCAACTATGGTCCCTTTTGGTCAATGAGACCCTATCTTCTAGCCAGCTCTGTAATTTACTTGCTTTACTCATGGCTTTATTAAAAACGGGGATCGGTAGAGACCGGTCCCATACCTCATCTAAGTTTAAAAGACTCTTACTTTTTTCTAGGTACCTTATGTAGTTGCAGTTCCCTCTTTCTAGGATAATTTCCTGCCAGACTAGATTGGCTAAAGACCCTTTTGGAGCGCGGAAATGTAGATGGGTCATTGGCAGTGTGTCTTGCTGTGTCTGGGGCAGATCACACAAACACCCAGGCCTGGGTTTTGCCTTGGTGGCGTCCAGTCTTTGTTGGTGCCCTGGCCCACTGCCCATGACCTCCTTCTCCATGAATTCCCTTGCCAGGTCCCTCCATTAGTGCACCTCAACTCTCCATAACCCTAATGTATTGTGCCGGAGAACGTTTTATGTCACACACATAGTACACAAAAACAATGATCCATACAAATGTGTAAATCAATGTTAGGAAATGTTACATTAGACAATGTGAGCTGCAAGGTGTAGGAACAATGTCATCCACATTGATAGGCATTATGGGGGTTATCATAACTTTGGAGGAGGTGTTAATCCGTCCCAAATGTGAAGGATATACCACCAGACGTATTACGAGTTCCATAGGATATAATGGACTCGTAATACGGCTGGTGGTATATCCGTCAATTTACCGTCACTTTTGGGACGGATTAACACCTCCTCCAAAGTTGTAAAAAAACCCTATATGTTAAAAGTGCTTTCTCTGGAGAAACAAAAACTCAGAATTTAAAATGTAACAGTAGTTGGGGTTGTCTATAACAATAATAATTTATAAAAGCTGGAATTAACCCTTGTTAGCAACCTTAGAATAACAAAAGTTTGAGAAAAAAATAATGTTCTATGGTTATGCCTGTTTGCACGCAGCTCTTTCATATGGATTCATAGCTCACTGTGCTATATTACGAGGATTGTAGCTTTCTGAAATGCAAGCACCAAAACATTCTGTGACAAAAGCAGTAGCCTACTGAGTTCTCACCTTAAAACATAAATCTGTGATCTGCATGTTAAACATTTGCAGCAGGCTCATTAATCCTCTGTACTACTTTATAAATCAAAACCATGGCTAGACAAAAACAGTTCTTTCCAGCAAGTACATTACTCTTAAGCGTTATCTTACTGTCTTATTGTGCCTTGAAAATCTCAGGCACACAAAGATCTCTGCAGGCTGCTTTTGTCTCTCCTGTTGTCTGACCTGTGTTAAAGTGGGCACTGCAAACTACAGTCTCCTCTCCAGTCAGTGTTGCCAGGTTGGGCTATTTCCCACACAAATGGGAAACGGGTGACTTATTTTGGGGCAGGACTAGACCCTGTGTGATAGTTATTTTTAAGATGAGGCGGCGTCCCCTTTAATGACTCTGGTTGCACCCAAGGCGCACACATGGTTTGCTTGTTGTTCCCTTCAGTTCATCCTGCTGCTTTCTATTTCTTTTTGCCTGCCTCCCTCCCAACCTCTCCTAGGTCAGTCTGCACCCTCAACTATGACTCAGTAGGCTCATACACAATAAGGATACAAGTACTTACTTTAAGGAGCGATGGAATGCGCCTTATGCTACTTATATCATTATTGTCAGCGCCCTGCAGTGGTGTTTGTCTGCAGGGCCGTCAATATATTAGAGAGTGTGATGGCCCTGTTTGAAAAGCTAGAAAATTGCTGCAAAAGCTCTGACCCATGTGCTTGAAGTTGTGCCAAGAGAGAAGGGGTTCACCATGTCTGCTCCCTCAGGTTGAGTTAAGTGATAAAGAGGCTGAGACTACGGTACCCATGCCAGGCTTCAATGCAACATGAATGAAACCCAGAAACCAGAAGAATGGAAAGGAGCCCGCTGTTGGAAGCCACTTGGAGGGTCAGTGTTAACTGTCATTGCGAAGGACATACAGATGTGGACAAGTGCCAATGATCACATGGTGGGTGACAGGTTAAATCCTTTCTTTACTTGGTATTCAAACCACTCTAATGCTGTCCTCTGCAAGATCCACTGTTCTGTCTACTGCAAGACGGATCCCTTTTGACCCGGCCGTTCTGACTGCCTTTTTATGGCCTTGACCCAGTGCTTGGATTGGAAAACAAATACCCGATGATTCCATAAATTAGGGGCCAATGGGTGGCAGAGGAATCAAGTTGATTAATGGAAGACAGTCATGAAAATAAAGAAGGTCAAGTTGTGCATTTATGTTTTTGAAATCTGCCTCAAATAAAATGGCAACCTAGGAAAATGTGACAGTATATCTGTCTGGCTCACTAAATTGTTCATAAAGAGGCTGCATTTTAAATATCTTACGGGGAATACCCTACGGGGTTAAAGCATCTGCTGCAGAAATCTTTGTGTGCACAGCAATTTCAGGTGATCAATATAACAGAAAGATAACTCTGATGGTAAATGCACTTGTTGGACAGTTCTATGTTTTGTCAATTCACAAAGTAGCATTGAGGTATAATGTGCCTCCTGCAAAGTACATTGTGTAACATGCAGATCACAGATTTGTATTTTATATAAAGAGGTAAGTGGGTTACTGCTTTTGACATAAAGGTTTTTTGGTTACATCCAGTCCACAAGTTGCAGTCCTTCTGATAGATCACAGTTGTAGGAAGCTGGCTCTGTATAAACTGTGTCAAAATGAGATATAGGGGGTCATTCTGACCCCGGCGGTCAGAGACCGCCGGGGCCAGGGTCGGCGGGAGCACCGCCGACAGGCCGGCGGTGCCCCGCAGGGCATTCTGACCGCGGCGGTTCGGCCGCGGTCAGATGCGGAAAACCGGCGGTCTCCCGCCATGGGGATTCTGACACCCCCTACCGCCATCCTGTTCCTGCCGGGTCTCCCGCCAGGAACAGGATGGCGGTAGGGGGTGCCGCGGGGCCCCTGGGCAATGGCATGGGCACTGCAGGGGCCCCCGTAAGAGGGCCCCACTTTGTATTTCAGTGTCTGCTATGCAGACACTGAAATACGCGACGGGTGCCACTGCACCCGTCGCACCTTCCCACTCCGCCGGCTCAATTCTGAGCCGGCGTCCTAGTGGGAAGGCCGTTTTGCACTGGGCTGGCGGGCGGCCTTTTGGCGGTCGCCCGCCAGCCCAGTGCAAAACCCAAAATACCCTCAGCGGTCTTGCGACCGCGGAGCGGTATTTTGGAGGGGGGAACTCTGGCGGGCGGCCTCCGCCACCCGCCAGGGTGAGAATCACCCCCATAGTGTGCACAGATTCCAGGGGTTTCACATAAGGCTTGACAGAGGCAATAATAGATAATACTAATGCTCTATTTGTATTAGTGTGGTTGAGCAGTTAGGCTTATCAGAGGGTAGTGTTAAGCATTTGTTGTACCCACTTAAGCAATAAATGAGAACACACACTCAATGACTTAACTCCAGGCCGATTGGTTTTTATATAGAATTATATTATTTTCTTAATTTATTTTAGAACCACAAGATTCAAATTGCAGGTAAGTACATTAAATGTAAGGTACTTGGCATAGGTATAGTTAGAACTTTGAACCAAAACAGTAATGTACAAGTTTTTCATAAAATGGCAATAAGCTATTTTAAAAGTGGACACTGCAAAATTCAACAGTTCCTGGGGGAGGTAAGTACAGTTAGGCTAATGTGGTAAGTAAAGCACTTCCAAGTTCAGTCTCTGGGGCATAAGTAGCCCTCCGTTGGGGGTTCAAGTCAACCCCAAACACTGAGCACCAGCAACACAGGGCTGGTCAGGTGCGGAGGTCAAAGAGGAGCTCAAATAACATTGGCGCCTATGCAGACATGGGGTGCTCCGGTTCCGGTCTGCTGGCAGTTAAGTACCTGCGTCCTTGTGGGGGGGGCAGACCAGGGTGGTTTAGTAGAGCACTGAGGGGGTGGGCAAGTAGGCACATAAAACACACCTTCAGTGGCACTGGGGCAGCCGGGTGCAGTGGGCAAACGGGGCATCAGGTTTTCAATAGGTTTCAATGGAGGGACCCGGGGGTCACTCAGACGTTGCCGACAGGGCACAGGGGGGCTTCTCGGGCCAGCCACCTACTGGGCAAGGGTGAGGGCCGCCTGCTGGTCACTGCTGCACCGGTGGTTGGTCTCTCACGGGCCTGGGGACTGCGGGTGCAGTGCTTCTCCAGGTGTCGGATATCTTCATCCTGGGCAGTCGCAGTCAAGGGGGTCCTCGGGATTCCTTCTGTAGGTGTTGTCATGGGGGTACAGAGAGGGCAGTCCAGGGTAGACACGTTGTCAGAGTCACCTGGGGATCCTCTTTGGGTTTGGTTTCTCTGGACAAGGGCCAGGGGCATCGGGTGCAGAGTGGTGGGGACTCATGCTTCTGGAGTGAGGTGGGAGTCCCTTTAAAGATGGTTTCTTCTTTCTTTGGTTGGACAGGTCCGCTGTCCACAGGAGTTCTTGATCCTTTGCAGTTGCAGGGCAGTCCTCTGAGTAGGCAGAGGTCGCTGGGCCCACAGGATGCATCGCTGGTGCAGGTACTTTGAAGTTGGAGACAGGCCGGTAGGGCTGGGGCGAAAGCCTTTGTCGTCTTCCTTCTTCTCTGCGGGGTTTTTCAGCTAGGCAGTCTTTCTTTGTAGGTCAACAGGAATCTGATTTCCTGGGTTCAGGATCGCCCCTAAATACTAAATTTAGGGGTATGTTAGCACTTGAGGGCAGTAGCCAATTGGCTATTGTCCATGAGGGTGGCTACACCCTCCTTGTGCCTCCTCCCTTTGGGGAGGAGGGCACATCCCTATTACTATTGGGCTAAATCCTCCAAAATAAGATGGAGGATTTTCTAAGGAGGGGTCACTTCAGCTCTGGTCACCTTAGTGGTGGACCTGGCTGAGGGGGTGACTCCTCCTTGATTTTCACATTATCTCTTCGGACTTGCCACCAAAAGTGGGGGCTGTGTCTGGAGGGCAGGCATCTCCACTAGTTGGAGCGCCCTGGGGCACTGTAACACCAGGCTTGAGGATCTGAGGCTCACCGCCAGGTGTTACAGTTTCTGCAGGGGGAGGTATGAAGCACCTTCGCCCAGGACAGGCTTTGTCCTGGTCACAGAGTGTACAAAGGCACTCACCCCAGGTGGCCAGAAACTTGTCTGGAAGGGGCAGGCTGGCAGAGACCAGTCAGCCTAGAACTAGCAGTTGGGCTGGCATGTAGGGGGCATCTGTAAGATGCCCTCTGTGTGCATTTCTCAATAAATCCCACACTGGCATCAGTGTGAATTTATTGTGCTGAGAAGTTTGATACCAAACTTCCCAGTATTCAGTGTAGCCATTATGGAACTGTGGAGTTCGAGTCTGACAAACTCCCAGACCATATACTCAGTATGGCTACCCTGCACTTACAATGTCTAAGAATTGACCTAGACACTGTAGGGACATAGTGCTCATGCAGCTATGCCCTCACCTGTGGTATAGTGCACCCTGCCTTAGGGTTGTAAGGCCTGCTAGAGGGGTGACTTACCTATGCCACAGGCAGTGGGTTGTGGGCATGGCACTCTGAGGGGAGTGTCATGTCAACTTTGGGCCAGATG
The DNA here is from genome assembly GCF_031143425.1 of Pleurodeles waltl. NCBI lineage: Eukaryota > Metazoa > Chordata > Amphibia > Caudata > Salamandridae > Pleurodeles > Pleurodeles waltl. The sequence continues at coordinate 911,854,690 of NC_090448.1, read as the reverse complement.
TAGGAAGCCTTTTGCATGTCGCAAACTGCGAAAAACGCAGTTTGCAGCATGCAAAAGGCCGAACGCGATGCTCACCTCAAATTGCGAGTCGGTACCGACTCGCAATTTGAGGATGCGACTCGCAAATAGGAAGGGGTGTTCCCTTCCTATTTGCGACCGCATCGCCATGCTGAGTTGCTTTGTGACCGCGAATGCGGTAGCAAATCAACTCGCAGTTAACACCCACTTGAAGTGGGTGGTAACTCATTCGCAAAAGGGAAGGGGTCCCCACGGGACCCCTTCCCCTTTGTGAATGTCGCTTAAAATACTTTTTCAGAGCAGGCAGTGGTCAAATGGACCACTGCCTACTCTGAAAAATTTAAACCAAATGGTTTAATTATTTTTTTGTATTGCAACTCGTTTTCCTTTAAGGCCCTTGGTACCAGGGGTACCTTTTACAAGGGACTTAACTGTGTGCCAGGGCTGTGCCATTTGTGGAGACAAAGGTACAGTTTTAGGGAAATAACACTGGTGCCTGATTAGCAGGGTCCCAGCACACCTTCAATCAAAGCTGGCATCAACAAAAGGCAAAACTCTAGGTGGTAACCATGCCAACAGTGGCATTTTCCTACAACAGTGGACTATGAATCAGCATCAATTAACTGCATGGAAACTCAAAAACCAGCCTCCAGCTCATTATTTCTCTAAAGTACCTGTGAAGTGAAAGCGAGCTTTGTGCCTTTGTTTACTTCCATTGCATCGACATGTGGGTGCTAGGCCCTAGATTACTCTCAGCCAGGATGATACTTGAACAAAAGAAGGGCTGACGGCCCTTTAAATCAGTGCTTTGGTTTGGGCCTAGCTGGATGTGAAAATATCAAAATCTCTTCGCCTCCTGCACGTTTCAGCTGTGAACTGAAGCACCACAACAAATTCAGCATATTTCACTGGGTCAGATATTACTGTGAGAACCTGTAGCAGCATATGACACAGATATTACTGTGAGAACCTGTAGCAGCTGCTCACTATGTCTGGACATGGAAGGCAAGGAGGCAAGGCCTGTGCTACGGCCAAGACACACTCTTCCCAAGCTGGACTGCAGTTCCCAGTGGGCTGTGTGCACAGGCTGCTACGAAAGGGAAGCTATGCTGAGCAGGTCAGCACAGTTGCCCCTGTCTATCTGGCTGCAGTCATGGAGTACCTGACTGCTGAGATCCTCAAGTTGGCTAGCATTGTGGCTCAAGACAACAAGAAGACCCACATCATCCCCAGGCACCTCCAGCTCACCATCTGCAACAACAAGGAGCTCAACAAGCTACTGGGCAGAGTTACCATTGCCCAGGGAGGCATTTTGCCAAACATCCAGGCCGTGCTGCTGCCCAAGAAAACCAAGAGCCACAAGGCAGGGGGCAAAGCAAGCAAGTGAAGCGCTGCAGCCTCACTTACAAATCTCCTTATAAATACAATATGAACTGCAGGCACTGCCCTTCATTGTACCATTATGTGGTACCATAAACTGGCAACAAAAGGGTTTGTGCTGCAGAGGGGCTGGGCCTACTTGTTCCAAGGATAAAATAAATGTAAAAACTTGTCCTTGCCCCCAAACCATATACCCTGAGAGTTGGGCTATAGGAATTCCACACCCCTGGATTTGTGTATCCTCTCAGAAAGGAAAATGTTTCAAGAAGGCTATGCATGTTTTATTTGAGAGTTAGAGCCTTGGGCTGATACTGGGCTGAATTTGGAATTGAATTTAGAGAGCTTTGGGCTTGGGATGGGTTTCAAAACCTGGCAACACTTTCTTCAGTGCTGGTTTCTGAGGACCTGTATGTGTGAATTAGAGGTGCAGCAGGAAAAGAGGAAATTGTGTTATTAACCCTTCAAGAGGCCTTCACTTTCATATGAGGCACTCCTTGTGAATTATGTTTTTTTCATGCACCTCTGCCACTAATGACAGGCCTATGACTGGCCTCTGTCTAAGTAGCTTTTTTTGTAGTTGCATTGTTTTAAATCATATAGACTTTCAGCCGCTGGGCTGCTGGATCTGTACTCTTCCACCCGCACCTCTATGGGGCGGCTCTTCGCACCGGCTGCGGGGGTATCCATTTTACCCTGAAAAGAGCAGACTGTGGATTTGGACTATTTTGTGCTCCCGGGGTTTTAGTTTAGCACAAGCACTTCTGCTAGTGTACCTTCAGGGCTATCTTAGAAATAATTAACAGTTGATTGGTAGAAAGGCTATAAGATTTATTTTATTTTTTTATTAGGTTGCTTGTGTTATTTTCACAACATCAACAGCTGTAGAAAAAAAGGAGCTCTATAAAGGTGCATACCACATTTAAAGGTGTGTAGTACTGTGTTTTTAAAGTCTGTTTTAGACTAAGTTTCAATTCAAACGTGCCAAATGGGAGATAGGGATCCCTGGGGGGGGGGGGGTTGAGGGGAATCGCCAAATTCATGAGGTATCCCCCCCCCGGGAAGTTTGTGGAGGGTGGTACAGCTCACTGGCGCCATTTTTGGGCACTTTTTGGGGCATTTTGGGGAGTAAGGGGCTGTCTATATAAAAGGGGGCCATTTTATAACGTCACCATTTTGTCAGGTGACACGGTAGCTAGTGAGCAGACATTTTTTACCCGCCCTCCCACCCGGAGGTGGGAAAGAATTTTTGTTTACCAAGGGGTATTTTGATGGGGGAAGTATTTTTAGGTGGCCTGTTTTTGGATATGGGGCACGGGAAAGGAGTTATTGTTACTGTCGCTTGGAACAGGTGCAGGTGGAGACAGAGACTGATCACATGACATACGATAACGGAAGGACAGAAAATCTGCCAAGACACTTTCAGATTAGAAGGGGGTGGACAGTAGCAGGGCAACGAAGATAACAAATTGAGCCGTAGGGGTTGGAGACTTGCAGGTTCAATAGACGGACGCCAGCAACTGACTATTAAGGTAGTAGACAGATTTAACAAAGAAAGCATTACGAAAGGATGACTGGATGAACGAACTGCAAGTTTAAGGGGAAGGGAGGAAGGAGGGGAGGGGCGAGTGTTTTGGTTAGGTGAAATTATATATAGTGAGGTGTTTAGTTTTGTGAGGCTTGAGGCCAGGTTGATATTTTGTGAGTGCACCTGTTTCCAATAAAGCGGCCTTTTACACACAAAAAAGGGGTAGTGGTGCTGATTTCAGTCTTCCACAAAACGAGTTGCCACGTGCTTAAAAAGGGTCGGCATTTTCTAAATGTGTTTGTTCCATAACACGCAGGTGTTAAAAATCTATGTGACTTTAGTGAAGTGGCACTACTGACCAGCGCTACGCATTGTGCGAAAAAAACATTACAGCACTACTGGAAATTTGCCCGTCTATTAAAATCGATGCTTTTATCCTCCCTCTCTTCCGATTGCCAGCTTGGGTCCAGGGTGCTATTATTACCATGATCGTTCCTCAGGGACCACCAGGGAGCCAAGATCTACTTCCACTAATCTGTTGTTGAGCAGCAAGGTCCAGCGCGCGAGAAAGCAACTGCGCCTCACTGCTCAAACTTCAAAACAGTGACGTCTAGTCAGCCTGTGCCAGAGATTAAGTCGAGCCAGGACCATCGAGCAACCAAAAAGGAAAGACAAGAATAGGTATCCGCTTTTGAACAGCCCCGACTCCTCGCCAAAACGGCTATTAAAGTAACGAACAAACAACTAACTCTTCTAGAATCGCCAATAGGAAATAAAAAAACTTCACAATTGCACTTGTTATCAGCGCCAAGGCACACCGCAGTTTGTAGTGTACAGCCTATGTGCGTGGTAATATTAATTTTATTGTTAGAACTACTACTGCTATTCTTCTTCCTAATAAGGATAATAATATTAATAATAACAATTAATAATTATAGAGGAACAATGATAATGGTAGTCATAATTTGAATGCTGCTAAAATAATACTTATAAAAATAACAATGAAGATGATAGAAGACGTTACACAATTCGAAATACTAAACTCTTGCTCCGCAAAAAAATCTAAGCTGAAAAACACACATTCCATTTACACTATATAACTTGCAAACGCTCAGAGACAATTCATTGTCTAGCGTCCAGCACACAAGCTATCGTTATCAGTCATATAATTGTCACCATATCTAACAAAGTTGTACCACTTACGCACAATCTCACACTCCAAACATTCAATATATTGCAGACAAACTTATTTGGAACTCGGCGCCTGATGCTCGTTCTTTCCAATAAACTGAGCCGGGAGAGTCCTACCTTCTGCGGCGATTGATTGTCCCCAGGCACGCGGGCGGAAGCGTGGACGCCTCTGTCTGTCAGCGTGCGGTGCACACACACACTCTGTGACTGCTGCTGAACTCTGAGTGAAAAAAGAGATTTAGAACACCCCCGCTGCCGACGTCACAGGCTCCTACGCCTCTTTTTTTTATATTTTTCATGGGCGAGGCTTGGCAGCAGCTTTCTAAGTGAAATCCGTGATATCTAACCAAAATCTCACAAGAAGCAGGCTACTCGTGTGTTAAACTGCCACGAGTCTCAATTATAGCGGGACACATCCATTTTTGTCCCGTGTCTGCAAGACCCCCGTGGCGGTCAATTCTTCTCTGGTGAAACAAAAAAACAAAACCGCAGGTTAGCGGAAGTCTGTCATTCCTTTGTTAGAGGGTGACAGGATTAATAATAACTGCTTGTCGGCTAGGAAATCTGATCTGGTTCCGGACAGCTGCATTGAGGCAGAATTCCTAATACTGCACAACGTACATTTTGCAGCTTTCTGAGTGCCCCCTTCTAACTGACCTGTAGTTTCATACGGAGTATTAGTGAGCAATTCAGCGAATTAAATTCAAGAGTCATTTACAGTAATTTCTGTACATTTAAACTTTACTGTAGCCTAATGTCTATGTAAATAACTCAAAATAAGCCCATACTTTGACGTAGTGCAGAGTGTCATATTTTACATAAGGGGAAGCACTATAGGATTGTTCTAGGTTGGCCTTGTTAGAATATTTTTCATTTTACAACAGTCATGGCGCAAAGTGCACTACCCAAAGCAATGATTATTATTTCTCTGAGATATAACTGGGATGTAAGAGGTGAGGAAGACAGTGGCTGGGTATGGAAGGTCAAGCCTTGCATTTCTTTTATTGAGATTGTGAGGTTATTTGGAAACAGGTCAATTGAAGAAATGCGTGGTGGTAGAAAGGAAATTGGTGGGATGCAATGAGTTGGTAAGGGGCTGATCTGACAATCCATTGCCACAAAACAGAATGTGGGCAGCAGCTGTTAGACAGAAACATCCAGCAGCTGTGTTCCACAAGCTGATGGAAGGTGCAAAACTTTAATAGGGACTCCATGGAAGGAGCTTGGCTGCATTTAGTTACGTTTCGGAAGTACAAAGAGGTTTAGAGCCCCATGTTCTTCTCAGAGTTGATATTTCTCTAAGGATGACTATCAGAGTCCACTTCACCACCATTTCCTTCATGAAAGTATTGCAAACTATGTCCTTCACCTAGGATTGATTACTTTACACCTTCATTGAAGGAAACTCACCAATAGAGTGAAGCAGGCTTTAAGAAGAGTGTATTAATAGCGTTCACTCTTGTCAACTAGAAATGAAACTTCCAACCTTGCATGCAGGGCAACATTAAATGGGACAGCATGGATTAAAAAATAGTGTTCTTTACTCCTGTGTGACAGTTGGAGTTCTGAGCAAATGTGATGTTGGTATGCTACCTCTCTTTCTTGTGAGGGAGTACACTGTTTGTGGAGTAGGGGGTCAGGGTGCGGGAAGAACCACAAACTAAAACATCAGAGGCTAAACAATACCTAGTTACCAAATTGGTGAAAATGCCAAATTGGTGAACAAACCACTGAAACGCAGAAAGTGCTGCTTTTTTAAAAAACTAAATACAAATAAATGCTGAAAAAAAAGAAAATTCCTGAAAAAATGAAACTGGAAGTTTGTGCAAAACTGCAAATAGAAAGAAAAATAAATCTCAGATGCCTGCGTGGTTACTGTTGCGATAGTCTGTTTTGCTTTTTAATGTGACCCAAAAACAGAATCAGGGAGTACCTGCTGAAAAGAGAAAGAACTAGAGGAACGGAGGAATGATACAGGAAAAAAAAAATGTAAGGACGAATGCTATAGGGAACAAGCATTGGCAAAGCCAATAGGTCTCACCTATGCAAGAGCTATTAGCTTTGCCAAATGTGTTTTAACCATGTTGTACACCAGCATGACTGTTGTTCAGCATGGCTAAAAAGTTAGTGGAATAGAGAAGAGTGGTGTGGAGTGTCATTGATTGAAATGGCGAAGAGTGGAGTAGAGTGTTGTAGAGTGGAGTGCAGAGAGTGTTGTGTATTGGAGTGGCATAGTGTGGAGTCGTATAGGGTGGCATACATTGGAGTGGCATAGAGTAGAGTGGACTGGTGCATTGGTGTGGAGTGGTGCAGAGTATAGTAGCGTAGTGTGCAGTGGCATTGAGTGCGGTGGCACTGAACTCAGCAGCGTACAATGCAGCGCCTTAGAACGTAGTGGCATATAACAGAGTTGTGAATAGTAGAATGCAGTGGTGCAGAGTGCAATGGTGCAGAATGAGGTTGTCGTGTAGGCTCTCATGATTCTAATGGGACTTCTGGATTTTGAGCGGCAGCATCGCCTGCGGTGTGGGAGACTAAGTCTAACCCACTGCAGGTGACACCTATCGCTCCAATCCTGGTAGTCTCATTAGAATAACCAGAGCCTACGTGACATGGCTCCCCACGTTGGGCGCCATGTCGCATAGGCTCTCATTATTCTAATGAGACTACTGGATTTTGAGCAGCAGAATCGCCAGTGGTGTGGGAGACTAAGGGGTTCATTTTGACCTCGGCGGTCTTTTTTCAAGACCGCCAAGGGACCGCCATGCGGAAGACCGCCAATGCAGGCGGTTTGCCGCTCGGCCTATTATGACGTTGGCTGCTCTCTGTCCCTTTACGGATGGAGAGCTGCCAACAGCCATACCGGTGGGAGGCGGGGAAGTGGAGGTTGCTCCACCTCCACCGCCTCGCCAACAGAACACCACCCAGCGAATCACATCCTGTGATTCACCGTGGCAGTGTTCAGTTGGCGGTGTGGTGTCGGCAGAGCTGCCCCCATGGCTCCCGTCCCCTCCCGGAGGATCGACGGACCAGGTAAGTTGATCGTCCGTTAGAGGGGGGGGTAGGGGGGTGTTGTGTGCGTGCATGGGGGTGTGCGTCTGAGTATGTAGAGGGGGTGTGTGAGTGCGTGTATGCTTGTGGGGGGTGACGCGTGTTTGGGAATGAGTGCGTGTATGTCTGTGGGTATGTCTGTATGGATGTGTGCGTGTATGTTTGAATGTGGGTGTGCGTGTCTGACTGTGTGTCTGGATGTTGGCATGTATGTCGGGGTGTGTGTGTTGGTGGTGCCTGCATGCGTGTCGGGTGTGTGTGAGTTATGTGATGTTGGGGGTCGGGGTGGGGAGGGGGGCCCTGCCACCTTTGGGGGTGGCAGGGGTGGTGGGGGGTGTAGGGGAGGGAGTCGGGGTGGGGGTGAGGGGTGGGGGAGACCCCTATCAGTGCCAGGGAAGGAATTCCCTGGCACTGATAGTGCTTACCGCCATGGATTTCATGGCGATTCAAACCGCTGGAAATCCACAGCGGTAAGCCGGGTCCAAATACCGCCGGCGGTACAGTGACGGCCGCTGGGCTGGAGACCCAGGTCTCCAGCCCGGCGGTCGTCTCCGCCCTGGCGGGTGAAACGGAGAACCGGCGGATGACCATGGCGGTAACCGCCATGGTCATAATTCCACAAGGTAAGACTGCCAGCCTGTTGGCGGTCTTACCGCCGGTTCTCCGCCTTCCGCCAGGGTCGTAATGACCCCCTAAGTCTAACCCACTGGAGGTGACACCTGTTGCACCAATCCTGGTTTTGCTCTGGATAACTAGCAGTGCATCATCTCTACCCAAGGGCAAGGATGACTGGGCAGCTGAGCGAATTACATAATTGGTTTCTCAGAGAAGCCGTGGTCACTCAGGTCTCATTCGTGTCTCTCAATTGCATTGGTCTCATATACACAATGACAAACAGAGGCAGTAAATGAGTAAATGTTTCAATAATGATCTTAAAAAAATGACTGCATCTTGGATAGCAAAGCGTGAGCTGCAATAACCAAAATGACACAGCATAACAATATTCAAATGGTGATGAGGAAAGTGAAGCATAAGAATAATGCCACCATATTGTCACTACAACTAATAGCCTAGATCGCAATAGAGCACAGCGTGATAAACTCTAATTCTGCCCTTCAGGTTCCCCTGGGAAGACATCATCCCCCATACCTGAGCAAAGGCCTGAAGTCTATATTATCATCTGTAGCGAAGCGTTCAGCAATCAGCATACAGTCGTGGTTCACTGGCTGGAATCTCCCTCTAACGTGTAAGGGACAGGGAAGTGTTTTTATAATAAAACAGCTGATGTTCTGAGAAAATGTCCCTATGTAAGGATGGGTGTTTTCTACGAATGTCAGAGACTAAACTTATACCACGTTCAGCGTCAATGTACCTTGCTGTAGCCTTGGAAGAAGCACAGAGTGAACAAGAATGTCTTGTTTGAGAACAGAGTGCTGGCCTAGGCAAATCAGTTAGATAGATAGAAAATAAAACGAGACCGTAAAAGTGGCTATTGTTGTTAGAAAACTATTTTTCAACCCTCCTCAGAGTGACGCAAAGAAAACACAAACACCAGGCAAGGCTCCGGAACAGATGAAGTGCTTTCATGAGGTACCAAGGTTTATTGGCAGGCCAAGGCAGAAGGCAGACGCACATCCCAGTGTAACGTCTTACAAGCTGGCATCTTCTGCCCTGAAGCATATAAGTCAGGCATTTATATATGTTAATAAGTGCTGTCACTGCACAACCCCAAAAGGGGACACAGTCCAAATATGGGCACGCACATACAAAAGAAATGCTGCACATACAAAACTAGAAGTCCATAGTGTAAAAATATACAGAATGCAGTGTGAGCATGAGCACGTGAACAGACAACAGGTGGTTCCTAAAGAAATGGGGGCTGGGTTGCTGGCTGAACTTAAAGTGTGAGACCGAGCTGAACTTAACAACGTGGCTTGGAGAGGTTTGTTTGTACAACTGGCATAGGTGTCAGAGAGGTCAGTAGGGAAGTCTTACTGGGATTCAGATAAGGGAGGAGAGAGTTGGAACTAAAGTATCATATCTATAGGTACATACATGTGAATATATATTTTTCCCAACAATTGCAACAATAATAAAATGAAGCCAAATAAAATATATCCAGTTTAGAGTGCACAGCGGCTGGCCTAGTATACTAAAATCACGTGCATGGAGCCACAGCTAAAATGGCTACACAACAAGGTGGTGCAGAGAGCAGTGGTGCAGAGGGCAGTGGCGCAGAGTAGAGTGGATTGAGTAGCATGACACAGAGTAGAGGGATATAGGGTATAGTGGAGTGACAGAGTTGAGTGATGTAGAGGGCAGTGGAGCAGAGTAGATTCAAGTGGCATTGAATGAAGTGGTGTAGAATGCAGAGTAGAGTCAAGTGGCATAAATTGCAGTGGCATAGAGTGGTGCAGAGCAGATTAGCACAGAGTGGTGCAGAGTAGAGTATAGTGCTATAGAGTGCAGTGGTGTAGAGTGGAGTAGCATAGAGTGGAATAATGCAGAGTAGAGTAGTGGAGAGTTCAGTGGTGGAGAGTGCAGTGTTGCAGAGTAGAGAGTCAGAGTGCAGTGGTGTACGGTGGGGTAGAGAGCAGTGGCATAGAGCACAGTGATGGAGAGTAGAGTGCAGTGGCGTACAGTGCAGTCACAGAGTGCAGTGTGTAGACGTCATTGGCATAGAGTGGAGTGGTTAAGAGTAGAGTGGCACAGAGTGCAGTGACATAGAGTGGAGTGGTGCACAGTGGAGTAGAGTGCAGTAGAGTAAATTATTACAGAGCAGAATGAAGTGGCATAGAGTTGAGTGGTACAAGGTAGAGTAAAGTTGCAGAGAGTGGCATAGAGTGTAATAGCATAGTCAAAAGTGGTTTAGAGTGCATTGGCATAGATTGCAGTGGTGCAGAGTAGATTAGAGTGGCGTACATTGGATTGGCATAGTGTACAGGGGCATAGAGTTGAGTTTTACAGAGTAAAGTGCATTGAAGTAGAATGCATTGGCATAGAGTGCCGTAGCTTACGTGCAGTGTTGCAGAGTGGAATAGAGTACAGTGGCGTAGAGTGGAACTGTGCAGAGTAGATTGGCATGGCCTAGACTGGAGTGGTGTAGAGTGCAGTGGCGAAGAGTGCGGTGGTGTAGAGTAGAGAGGCGAAGAGTGCGCAGGCATAGAGTTGAGTGGTACAGGGTGGCTTAGAGAGGCGTAGCATGAAGTGGCGTAGAGTGCAGTGGTGTAGAGTGAAGTGGTGCAGAGTGCAATGATGTAGTGTGGTGAAGAGTAGAGTGGAGTGGCGTAGACTGGAGTATTCATGGTGTGGCAGCACTCTGCCATTACACACAACACATTTTCAATTTAAATGACCTTTATATTTGCATAGACATACAGTTTTAATAATGCAACTATACAGTGCACAGACGGGAACGTATGGAAATTGCATCACCTAGTGTAATGATTTGTGTGATCATATTGCATTTGTTTCCAAAACGCTTCAGAACTATCAAAAATGTGCTTTGTGTTCCTAGTTCTGACATATTCTGAAATACTTACACAGTTCATTTAAATGTTGCCCTGTGTTAAAAAAAATATTTTCTGCCCCCAGTATCCAGCAAGATTGACACATAAGTCTTCTCACTTTGAAGTCAGAGAAAGAAAAGTAAACAAGGACCCTCAAAACAGCACCTGACATTGGACCTTGGTCTTTGAATGCTCAGCAAATATGATGAGACAAGAACAAGACTTACATACCCGTTTACAGAAAGGGAGGACTCGGAAGGATACTGTAAATAAGGTTTTGGCAAGGGAAGGAACAAACTCAAGCTGGACAGCCTGAAACATATCAAGCAAGCAAATGGAAAGCAAGTCAATGTGAGTTACAAACCACAATGCCAGTGACAAGCATGTCACCTTGCTGCACTACATCACAGGGAAAGGGCACAAATGTGGCAATTTTTTCCCAATACGGGCCATTCCTATTCTTTCCCTAGCACTGGCACTCAATGGGCTGCCCAGTGCCAAAGCAGGCATCCTTGCATCATTGTGCAAGGGAGCTTCAGTTGCATGAAGGATTGTTTTTATGTAGGAAGGGGGCACCTTCCTGCACAAAAACAATCCCCTGAAGCATATTCCTCTTTCTTTGTGTGCTGCAAAATGCAGCACGCAGAAAGAGGAAGTAACAAGAAGGAATAAATACATTTCTCCTCTTTGCACCTCCCCTGGGAAGGCATAGCATTTTGGCACATACCCAGGTTTACCAGTTTTGGTAAATCTGGAAATGCGGCAAAATCCATGGGAGTTGCGTGGGAATGCCCAGGCAAAGCCCATGGAACGCCTTCCCAGGGCACAGTAAGGCAGCGCAGTGATTTGCACTGCGTTTCTTTACTCCAGATGTATTGAGCCACTCAGGGCCACGCAAAGTGGCCTTGCGTGGCTTCATAAATTGCATTTAAGGTTTGCGTCACACATGTACCATGTTGTGTGTTGCAAACTTGATGCAAACCAGCCTATAAATATGCCCCTTAGTTTACTTGAAAGGCCCTAGTAAAGTGGTACTACACTAAATGCTACTAGTGGGCCTGCAACACCGATTCTGTCACCTTCTAAAGTATCACTTTAAAACATGTCCTAGGCTCGCCAATGCAGCCAGTAGTGCAGTTTTAAACTGCTATTTTGACCTAGCAAAGTAAACCTTTTGCCAGACATAAATGTTCCTTTTGAATAAAAATGTCACTCCTAGGGTAGGCCCTAGCAGCAAATAGGGCTGGGTGCATTGCACGTAAAAAGTAGGACATGTGTTCTTAAGTTTGAGATTTTCTGGTAGTGAAAAACACTTCAATTTGATTTTCACTACTGTGAGGCCTATATCTCCCATTGGATAACATTGGGTTGCCTTATAACCTTTAATATGTGCTAATGTTTGATTGAGAGCAGATTGGGATAGCGTGATTAGAATCAAATTAATTGTAATTTAAAAACCTTTTTAATGGTAAAGCCAGATTTTAAGTCACAATTCTGAAATTGCACTTGTAGAAAGTTGGCATTTTCTTGTCCTAACCATTTGGTGCCTGCTGCAAGTGTCCTGTGTCACATGACTGTGAATGGCTCAGCATTTGGGCTTTGTGTGTTCCTTCCAGAAATTGTCAACAAAAGTGAAAAAATGTGGCCAGGATGAGCCTTCCTGGCAGGATAGCTGTGGGCAGAGCTGTTCCCTGCCCCACTTACACTTTAAAGGGCTTGCTTCCAGCACACAAAAAGGACCCTGGCACTAGCCTTTTGTCTCCTAGACCACTTAGAGCCTTGGCAAGGGAATGGGAGAACTTCCAGAACCAGATATGGGAGCAGTATACGGAAAACCCCATTTCAAAGGCTGGCACCAGGTATAAATATTAAACCCTCAGAACTACTTTTCAGTACACTCCTGGACCTATGGGATACTTCGAAAGGATTCCCTGGACCCCCAGAGGACTGCCCTTCTGCTTGAAGACTAGCTTTGCTGCTCATAGGAGAACTGGACCATTCCCTTGAACCCAGGACCACCAAAGTGTCTCCAAGGTCTACTTGGCTAGCCTTCTCTGCGAGTTACTGGGACATAACAACCTCTAAGGACCTTGAACCCTGCATCTGCACCTGCATCTGTTGGAGTGAGTCCTAACTCCCAAACGTTCCTCCCCAGACCCTGGACACTTGGAAGTGGTGTTAGAAGTGTTGTTACTGTCTCACCCTAAAACTTGGGATTTAGAACATTTTCACCAAAAAGTAACTGGGGAACCGACAAAAGAACATGACCTACATGCCATCTGATCCACCCAAGGTGCATTGCCTGAACGCCTGACTTTACGGTAGCTCCTACTACATTCTTCTCCGTAGCACCAAATCCTGCTCAATTGGACCTTTCAGTGATGGTATCTGGCCTTTCGGAGCTCTTTGGCTACAACGTGCAGCTTTGTCTTGCTGGAAGTATTCGACTTCAAAAAAGTTCTCAAAGTCCGAATGTAAAAACCTTCACGGAGCTCGACAGCGGCAGGCTCCTCATCAAGAATGATGAACTTATCAGCTTGGGAATACAGCTTTTTATGCTCTGAGCTTTTTCCATCATCGTTGATAGCTTCACTGAGATTTCGTTCAGTGGCTCTCCAACAATGCAACTTCTCCTCAGACACAGCTGGCTGCTTTGCCCCACTGAACTCTACCTTCTCCTGGACTTTTCCTCAAGAAATTTTCGAAGTCAGAAGGTAAGCCAAGACGGGGCCCAATCCACCCCTTGTATCCGACCTGCGCTCCATCGGGGTCACCCTTAACTTTTGATCTTGCCCCAGTCTTGTGCGACTAAATACCCACAGTTGGCTCTTTGATCTTTTAGCCACTATTTGTCACTAACACTTTAAAAATGTAAAACTCTGCTCTACTTATTGGATTTAACTTTTTTGACGTCATTTTATTTATTAAAATGTATCAAATTTTTCTAAATTGGCTTGGGAGTTTTCTTGTGTTGTGTTTTCACCTTGTTACTTTTTGTGTGCTGTATAGATACTTTGTTGACGCCTCTAGGTTAAGCCTTGCAGCTATTGTGCTAAGCTACCAGAGGCTTAAGCACAGGTTAGTTTAGTGACTTTTGTGCTTTACTCTGACAAGGATTGTGCTTGCTGCTTGAAAGGGGTTTTCACCCCCCAATCTAAACACCTATTTTCTTATAGTGTTTATGTACACCATGACTGGGACAATGTTGGTGTGCGCATACAAAACTGCGGTTTCCCACACAAGAGTAAATTCCTTAAAACATGTCCTTTTTCTAGGCAGCAAGCCCTGAAAGGCTCTCTGGACAAATCTTTGTTTGAAAGCTAATGATTCTGAATGTACATCCTACCAGCTCTGCCCACTGAAATCCAAAAATCTGCTCTAGTTGGCAGTTTGCTGACAATTAAAATAGTGGCAGTTGTAGTAGTAGTTTCTTTTGTCTTTCTGTGTATTCTCAATTTAATGATGCGCCACATTTTGTTTACTACTTGAAATACGTATTACTCACTTCAGTTCTCACGAGTATTGCACCATCACGTTGTTCCAATGTATATAGCACCCTGTTTAAAATGTTCCAATATTTTAAAAAAATGATACATTTGAATTATGGTTTAAAGTATATCCTTTCACAAGTTTTGCATATTTCTTCATTTATTGGTGAGCATTCTCGTCCCATTGGTTCTTGTACTTTCATGTCTGACTATACTTGTGGAATTGACTTTCCAATGTTAGATTTCAGTACACTCGAATATGAGTGCTATCTGAATCACATTTCAAATTTTATTCAGAATGCTGAAGGAATCCACCTAATTACTATAATAATTACTAGAACTATAGTCCAAGCCTCCTATTATGCATTTGATGATAGGCAGTGTCTTCCTACCAGCTTCCCATTTCTTTGAACTAGTACTTTGACTCTGGAGATATAATTTCATATGATTCTGGACTTTAGAATTTGTTTTTTTACAGGTAAACAAGAGAGAGTGTGTGTGCCCGGACCACAACTCTCTAGTCTCGCCTCCCTAGTCAGGCAATGCACCTGATGATCCAACGGAATTCCTGATCAAGCAGTGCCCTGTTGCACAAGAGACAAGTGTTGAAAAGATAGCAGCGACAACGCTAGCCACCTATGCTAAGGCCCTCTTAAGCCTTGGATGACTAAGTGAGTTATGGGTAAGAACAGCCTAACTGAGTAGGGCTGAGGGAGAAAGATTCTACCCTTCATCCAAACATCACGGCTGCCCCAGTATCTCAGCATTGGTTCACAGAAAATGAATGAGCTAACTCATCTGTGTCACCTGCACACTCATCTGTCATCTGCAAAGTCTTCCATGGCTGAGAGCTGAACTACACGATAAAGGTGTTTTAGGACGTGCCCTCCATTTGTGTGATGGCTTCTCTTTCTATGCGGGTTACTAAAACCAATCTCCTCAAGCAGACACATAGTTAACACCTGCATGTGAATAAGTAAAAATTTATTTAAGATTAGTTAAAATCATCACAGTAAGCAGAAATACAGTAGTGTAGGAGTTGTTTGGAGATTCTGGTGTAGAGAGTGTTGCCAAGTCCAGCCTGCTGGTGATGATACTTTTGTGGAGGTCCGTCTGGTGTTCTGAGGCAACTGTTTGAAGACCTTTCAAAGCATGTGTCGGATGTGGAAGGAGGAGGTGCACACTTCGTTGAATTGGGCCAACGAGGACCATGTAGGATGATCCCTACATTTATTGTCTTGTCTGTGGGTGTTTGTCCTAGTTCTGATGGCAACCAGGTGGTGTCTGATGCGGAGGTCTTGTTGCCGAAGACCAGTGCTTCTATCTTCATAAATTTTAGCTTCAGGCATTTGGTTCGCATTCAGCCATACCATGATCATGCATTTGGTGAACTTGGTTCTGGTGGTGGTTGTTTTGTCTATCAGGGAGAGGATGAGTTGGGTGTCATCAGCGTAGGAGATGACGGTAATGTCTTGTGATCGGATGACGTTGGTGAGTGGTGTCATGTATATATTTTGAAAAGGCTGGGAATGAGGGAAGATTCCTGTGGGACTCGTCATATCAGTTTCTTAGTCTCTGATGTGAAGGGTAGCAACCTGGCCCTATGGGTTCTTCCAGTGAGGAAGGAACAGATCCATTTGAGAGCGGAGCCTAGTAAATCTCATGGAGGCTTCTTATGAGAGCATTGTGGGAGACAGTGTTGAAGGCTGTGGAGAGCTCGAGCAGGATGAGGGCCGCTGTTTCTCCTTGGTCCAGGATGATTCAAATGCTATCCGTTGCCACAGTGGGTGTTGTTTAGGTGCTACGATTCTTTCTAAAACCTGAATGAGTGTTGTCTAGAAGATGGTGAAGTTCGAGGTAGGTTATGAGTTGTTTGTTGATGGCCTTCTCAACCACTTTGTCTGAATAGGAGTGCAGGGAGATGGGTCGGAAGTTGTGAAGCTGAGTTGGGTCAGCTATGAGCTTCTTGAGAAGGGTGTTGATTTTTGAAAGTTTTCCTTCATCAGGGAAAGTGGCGGATGTGATGGAAGTGTGACTGAGGTGGGTCAGGGTGGTGTTGATTGGTGATATTCCTAGGTTGCGGATGTGGTCAGGTCATGGGTCAATTGGAGTCCCTGAGTGGATGTTCTGCATGATTGCTGCTGTGTTGTTTTTGGTGAAGGTTGTCCATTCGGTTGGGTGGCTGTCTTGGTTGGTGGTGGATAGGTCAGTGATCAATCATCTGGGGTTAGGTTTGTGTGCGAAGTTACTGTAGATGTTTGCAATTTTGTTATTGAAGAAGTTGGATAGTTTGTTACATAGTTGTTTGGAGGCAGTGATGTTGTGGTGGAGTTGTATTTGATGCTGTCACTTGGGGTGAAGATGGAGTCTAGAATGTGTCCTGTGGTGTGTTTTGGTTCTGAGGCAAGCTGGTTGAGTTGCTCAAGCGTTCACGGACTGCTGTGGTACAGGGGTAATTTCAGTCTTCTAAATGAAAGTTGACGTCACAGAGGGGAATGTAGGCTCTGGAGTCAAAGGTGAGTGGAGCAACGAAATTAGTGATGAGGTTGGGAAAGAAGGCTCTTAGTCCTGATGGTCTGTATGTGAGGGTTCCATTTAGAGTGACATATTTGGACATTGACAGCTTGTAGTGCAGGCGTTCCTTGAATGGGGTGGTGTTTTCTATGGATGTTGTGCATTTGATAGATTCCTTGTAGATCCTAATAATGGTTTGCACTGCAATTGCAGTTACAAAGCATGTATACATATCTTCTGATTCTCATAAAATGGGAGTTCACTTTTCACACCCACTCTTCCTTGTGAATCACAAGGAGTAGCAATATGAACATCACAATAAACCAACTCATTTGTAAATCTCACAGTGCCATTGGTGCATTGTGAGTTTGCATTTTGCAGTTATAAATCTTGCAGTTTTGTGCACCGCAGGCTTTGCGACTTCAAAAACTAATAGTCCATTAACCATTTTGTGCCATACCTAATTGATAGCATAGCCATAATACCTCCTTTGCCAAAATTCATGATTATCAATTTCAAATAATTTTGCATGAATTGTTGACCCACAAAACATCTTCAGGAAAGTTAAGAACAGCCATTCTTATATTCATCAAACAGATCGAAAGACGGTAACCCCTCATCTCAATAGACCAGCCAGCTATTGATAGATGCCCAGCTTCCTCCTTGGCAAACTGCCCCAGAGATTAATGTAAGGTCTTTCAAAGGGCAATCCTGCTATGCCAGCTAAAAAATTGTGCTATGCCCACCAGTCACTGCCTCAGTACCCCAAAATCCAGTAACTTGGCATTGCGTTGTAGTGTTTTTACCTACTCAGATATGAGGTAATGCCTTCAATTGATTTCTGCAGATTATATTGATGGTTTAGTTCATGATGTTGGCTGTTCAATTCCCTGATAATTGTTACCCTTGCCAATCAACTAAATGTGGGTTATTCAGTCTGCCAAAGAATACCACCACTTCACTAGTGAGGAGGGACAAGTCTGATATCTCCTGCCCACCGCTCCATTGAATTGCACTTGGTGCCCTGGTCTGCCGTGTACTCACCATCGCCTCTGGTGATACCTTGCATGACCAAGTCCTTCTCAAGGTGATGAACTCTACATTCCGGCATCAAGCCTGACAACCAATGTATGACATGAGTCGGTGGTGGTAGGTGGGGCTCAGAGGTACTCATTTCTGGGATCTGACACATTTTTCCTCATCTGACTTTGACCCATAGCAACAGAGAGAAAACCACAAAAGGGAACGAAGTAGAATGAGAAAGGAGGGAAGCAGAGACAAAGGGTGAAAGCAGGAATGAAAAGGAGCCTGCAAGGGTGAGATAAAGAAGCAGGGAGTGTCTGGTGGTGATCAAAGAGGCATGATTTGAAATTAACACCATAATGCCTTGGTACTGGACACCCCCAACGTTGGTGGCACTGGCCACAGTTTTCTGAGCAAAACGTTGGTCTCCAGCTCTTATTCTTTTACAGATTAAGCAATGCTGCCATCTACCACCATGCAGGCCCTGTCTCCCATGCCTGACAGCTTCAACACACTTTCATCAGTCACTGGCACCAGTGTATACATGTCCCTTCTGGGTGCTCTTCGCCTGCTGACCACCCATGCTGATGGGCTGAGTCCACATTTCTCCTAACAAACATTTTAGTATTTTCTCTCAACCTCTTTTGCTTTCATGGGAACCTTTGTATCATTCTTCAAAACGTGCCTGTCTATCTGGACCCTGTTCCTCTGTCTGCATCTCTTGCATAATGGGTTGGGCCGGAGTAACCCTATTTCTCTCTTTCTTGTTTTTTATACTACTTAAACAAGTGACCTCCACTTTCTTTAGTTCTCTCCAGACTCTATTAACACTTTTCCAAGGCTTTACTGCATTTTTATAAAGACACATGTTCAATGGATTCCATAAGTAGACAATGTACTATTGTCGATTGTCTATTTTGTTGACCCCAAATCGTGCATGTATCTCATACAAGGAGCATTGAGTGAACGACAGGGTGGGTTTAAGTGCTTTACAGAAACAAATAAGCTAAAATTAAACTAGCACAAACCTACACAAATTGAAATCAAATATGTACCTCTTTAGATCTGTCCATATGATGTTTACCCTGTGCACACACTTTACACTTTCTCGGTGCAGGAATCACAACCAGTTCCTACCAAGCTGTACTTTCACAGTTGTGTCGATAAAATCATTGATCTAGAGTGCCTCATTAAATGCACTGTAATATTAATAGGAACAGAAAATGGATATTATAACATATTTAGACTCGTCTTTTTGAAACTCATCGTTTTATGATTAGTAAGAAAAACACAATTTAATTTCACTATTAGTTCGAAATGGTATGCATCGGCCTCGCATTCACTAGGTATGTACATCTGGTATTTTGTTTGCAACCTTTATTATTGTTAACGTGACCACAGTTTATTTCCTGCTGATTGTTTTGCGTTAGACTAACCACAAAAGCAGCACTTATATCCACCAATTTAGGAATATTTATCCTTTAATATATCATAGATGTAAATATTACATATGTGTTCAGTAAATAAACAAAACTCAGGATTGAGTGCTCAGTGCAGTAATTTTTTTGTGTGAGATTTTGAAAATCATCGTGAATTGACTTTCTTCCTTGCTGTGTCTACTACATCTCCTACCTTTACTGTGAGCATTTATTGCCCCTCTTTGGCTCTTTGATTCCACAGTAAAAAGGTGAGATGTTATATTGACGCAGATCATCAGAACCAATCATTGGAATTCTTACTGATTGCAGGTTAGTCCACCTCACCCTACCTTAACCAGGGGTGTGAAATTCGCAGACCGACTGGTTTGGAAATGGGAATGGAATTGCTGATGAGACAAAAGCACTAACAGGTCACATTGCAAATTGTACACTCGCAAACGGGCACAAAATGATCTACCTAAATCAATGTGAACCAGGCATGTCACAGTTTGTGACCCTGCGTGATTTGATGCAAATGCAGGAATGGGATGCAAGGGACAACTAACCTCTGAGGACCAACAAGACTGCCATGTTCTGAACAGATTGTAGTCGATGGATAGCAGAGAAAGGAAGTCCGGATATACTTAGAGCATTAACAACATCAACATTCATGCTGTGCCAAACTGGCTTCTGGCTAGGTGTAAACACAGAACTTGTTCTCTTAGGGTCACAATATTTTAGAACGCAAGTGGTTGGTGACAGCATTAACTACTTGTTCCACTAGATCTTTCACCTGCATTCTGCACCATTGACCACTCTGCCTTTAACATTCTTTAACAGATGGCTGAGGTTGTTGTCAAAAACTAGATCAACCAGTTGCTTTTTTCCATTGAAGTACTTAAGCAAAACTTGTGCGATGGGGTGTTTTTCAAAGATCTACAATTTCCTCATTGTTTTCTTTTAAATTTTTACAAGGAGCCTTCTGCCACATTTCTACACCTTTAGAATGCTGTTTTTCATGTATAGGGAAGATAGATGTTGATATTAATGCTACAATGAGATTCACCTGTGACATAAATACACATGCATGCTCTGTTATAAAAAATGCCATGATGGTTGTTCAGCAATTTCCTGTGTACAGTGAAATTCATGCAGAACCATCAAAACTCTCCACTTTGGGATACGCACCTGTGGCCAATACCACATTTGCAGTCTACTATGGAATGTAGCTATAAACCTGTGTAAGACATTTCAATCAAGTATTTCCATCTTTTGACCAACTACAAAATCCATCCCTCTAGTTTCTCAAGGATATGTGATTGCATTCACCATCTCGTTGTAGACTAGCCATTATCATAAGTGTCCTGCGTATTGAGTCCATGGCACCCAAATCCTATCATATTTCTTGGGCTCTCCTTGAGCTTTCTACACCATTTGTTCCATTGATGCACAATGGTCCATTCCCTGGATTCATTCTTGTATGGTGGGGTTGGGGAACCCCTCCCCTCCAGTGAATAGCACAGACGCTTTGCCACCAGGCAGGCCATGAAGATGAACGAGCATGATACTCAAGACCCCCCCCAGTCCTCTCATACTACCCAGCAGTGTAACCTTTGCACCAAGGGTGATAGGCCTCCCGATCGCCCACCACACAATTGTATTGATTCTGGTCCAACAGATTTTCACAACAGGGCATTCCCAAATCACGTAGTAGAAAGAGCCTTGCAACTTGTGACACCTAACTCACTCAGGTCCCCCCAGTGTGCCCCATTTGCCACAGCCGAGCCATAAAGTAGTAAGTTTGATGTAAATATATGAATTGCATGAGATGAAAGCACATGGAAATTGCCAGGGATCTAGGTGCCATTTTTGCCTCCATCTATTCCTCATCGTCTGTGCCACCCACTTCTGTCACCCACCAGGCCCTCAGGTTCATCAGTAGGTCTGGGGTATTGGTGACTAAGAGTTGTTTAATCGTGAGATACATCCCTTTCCCAGGTCATCAGTTATTAATTTACATTCCAGGGGTTAAACTCAGGGAGCGCTCTGAATGTTTCTCTGTACCCTTTCAGACCGTGCCTTAATTGTAGATACCTGTAAAACTCTGAAGAGTGGAGGCAGAATTCCTCCACCAATTCTTGAAATTACTTCAGGTGTCCCGCACCTCAGACATCGCCCAACAAGGCTATAACTGTGAGGGCCCAGCCCTGGAACCCCACCTAACCTGCCATTTCCGATTGCCACGTTTTCTGCCATAGTGGGGTCACACAGGAAATAGTGCCAACCATTTAATATGGCGAAGAGCTGAGTACCAGCATCTGATAGGGATGAGGGTAACCAGGGGCAGCGCATGAGGAGAGGATTTGCTATACAAAAGTTTGAGAACCCCATGAGGCTGAGGCAAGTCCAACTCCAATCGATGTGGGGATCTCCCCTTTCTGCTCGAAGCCAGTTATTAATATTAAACAGTTGAGAGGCCCATTCATACAGTTTGACATCTGGCCATCCTAATCCAGCTTTGTGTGGGGAGAATCAACATTTTTCAAAGGAAACCCTCTGTGTTTTCCCTGCCTATGGAAAGCCTGTGACCTGTACCTGTAGATCTCTGAAAAAAAAATGGGTGGGAGCAGGTGTGGGTAGTGTTGCAACACGTAAAGGAAGTGGGGGAGGGAGATAATTTTGAACAGTGCCCTCCTGCCTGCCTTAGAAAATGACAGTTTGGTCCATTATATAATTTTGCGTCTAGACAGTAGTGGGACAATTAGTTAGTGCAACTGTCTTTCCCAGTTAACAAAAGCTGTCATCTGCCATCCTCAGTCTGGGGTCAACTGCCTCTCGATCCAATGTCCCTAAGAGGGGCACAATCGTCAACTTCCCCCAGTTGATCTTGAGTCCTGATGCATTCTCATTGATTACTAGGATTGTCATAAGCCGAGAAAGAGTTTCCCTTGGTCTCTGAGTGAAGAGGAACATTTTATCAGCGTACAAGGACATGTGGTCTTCAAACCACTGAATCCACTGACCGTGGAATCCACCCGGATGAGCTCAGTGAAGGGATCCAGTACAAAGGCAAATCAAAGGGGGGAAAGCGGACAGCCCTGGCAAGTGCCCCTCTCTATGGTGAATGAAAACAAGAGCACTCAGTTTAGACGGAACTGGACCCATAGACCTGCATACAGGAGAGCCACTCAGCGCTGAAACTGAGGTCCAAATTTTATCCTGTGAAGCACTGCTAGTAGGAATGGCCAGTGATCAGCATTAAATGTCAGTTCTATGTCCACCAGGAGAAGCACCTCTGTTAGGTCATTCAAGTGGGATAAGTGCAGGCGACAGAGACAGTGTCTAGTGCTCCTGTTGGGTATGAAGCCTTCTGGTCAGAATAAACTACAGCGTGCACCCCCTCTCCCATTTCAGTGGGTAATATCTTGGTGTGAAT
Organism: Pleurodeles waltl; assembly: GCF_031143425.1. NCBI lineage: Eukaryota > Metazoa > Chordata > Amphibia > Caudata > Salamandridae > Pleurodeles > Pleurodeles waltl. The sequence continues at coordinate 911,832,137 of NC_090448.1, read as the reverse complement.
TTTGACTTCAACATTAATAAGAGAAATGTGGCAGTAAGAAGTGCAGTTCTCCAGAGGCATGTTTGGGTTAGGGATCACAACAGTCTTTACTCCTCCGAAGGTCTAGAGGCAATCTTCCCTGCTCAAAAACATCCTCGTACAGAGCTAGAAGGTGTGGGATCAGTATCGAGGAGTATCATTTGAAGAGTTCAAGAGGGAACCTGTTAGTGCCCGGTGTCTTCCAGGGCAGCAAGGAGAGATCGCTATAGGATCTCCTTCACTTTGATTGGAAGATCTAAGTCCTCACTGTCTGCTCTGATAACACTCTCAAGGGGCCAATCCTGAAAGATATGATTGTCTGTGTCAGATGGAGAAGGCTCCCTACGAGCTTACAATGTTTTAAGGTGTGAGGCGAATTCCCTTGACATGAGGTCTGCCCCTTTGGCCATCCGTCCATCCTGCATCCATAGCTCAAAAACCACTCCTCTGGGTAACTGTTGGCTGGTGGTCACTGAAGCAGTTTCCCTGCCTTGTCTCCCATCTCATTGACTCTCACCTGGGATGGAACTGGCCTAGTAATTCCGTATCTAATAGCTTCTGACATGATGTGAAACAGACGTGGGTCAACTGACACTTCAGGCCAGGAGCTGGGTGGGCCAGCGTTTCCCAGTCCAGGAGAGTGATCTTGTTCTCTAAATGAAGTAACTCACTCTCCCTATGTTTACATTTACCATATATCCATGCCAATGAAGTCCCCCTAAGGACTGGCTTGAACGCCTCCCAAAGTGTGGTAATTGTGGAGGCTGTGACCTTATTGAACTCAAAGCCTTGAAGCAACATCAGGCACTACAGTCTGGTTCGGTAGGGTGTTGCCTCCTCCGATCTGTGTCTGCGTCTGTTTCATCTGGTGTGCCAGGGTAACTGTTGCCATGATGTGGTAGCTAGGTCCTTATGTAGGGTGGCTTGGGACATTGCTCCACTCTGGTCAGAGACCATGTGTTCCTCCGCCCAGGCACTCTCGGGGGTATCAAAAAACAATGTCCAATCTTTGTGAATGACTTTGAGGAGCACCAGCAACATATACTGTACATGCATGGCCCTCAGTATCTCTTTGACTGCTTGGAAGTTGCAGCACTGCTGTTGGACGTTTAGTGTATAGTTTGGGAACAACATGACCAAATGCCTCCCACACTGCAGTATGCCAAGTCTATGAGGGTAACATCCCTGTCCACAAAGTTTAGGATCTTTGCAGTAATTGGTCTTCGGGGACCCTCTGCAGCAGTTTAGCCATCAGAGACCTGTGCCACTGCTCCACCACAAACATTCGGACAATTCTCCAGTTGGGAGCCATGACTGGAGCCAATCAGATATGAAGATGCTAGGCCCAGGCCCTTCAGTCCCCCCGGGGACCCCTACTATATGGATGTTCCTCCTCAAACCTACACTCTGCGTCCTCTGCCTTTGCATCCAGTTGCCCTATTTTGTGCTTAAGGCTGCCAATGTGGTCTGTAGAGTTTTGGTCATGTACTCATCTTCTGACAGCCGCCCTCCCATCTCTGTTGCCCACTCAACTGTGTTGCAGAGGTCCTGGTGGAGCAGGGACGGGTCAAGACTTAGCTCTCTGATCTTTCCCTCAGGAGATACTCTAGAGTCCTCGATAGCCTGCAGTATAGAGGTGGTAGAGTCTAGTGAACCACTGGATAGCAAGGACCCCCTCTCAAGACTGTCCTGCTGATCCACCGTGGGTCTCATTAATTTATCTATTATCTATGTAGGGCAGTGGTCTCCAAACCTTTTAATGCCGTGCCCCCCAGCAGGAAATAAAAATCATTGGGGCCCCCCTCAGAATTTTTCCCAATTATTTTATAAAGATGGCAATGCTTTAATATGTCTACGCCTATTTAAACATTGCAGTTAAGTACTGTTACCTTTTTTAAATGCAATAACATGATTCTGCTTAAAACAAAGACATGTTATCTGTATAATGCTTCTTTTGGCCAGACTCTGGCACACCCACTATGATCACTTGTGGTCCCCCCAGGGGGGCCCACCCCCCTGTTTGAAGATCTCTGATGTAGAGGCTGCCACCCTGTTGTTACCCATAGCGCATTGTCAGTCTGGGTAGTTGCTGCTGTTATACGGAGCCTCCGTCCCGGACCAGACCTCACTCGATATCGCGACTTGAAGCAGGCAAGCCCTCCTTCAGTTCTGGTGCACTAGGCCTTAAGGCCTACCAAGGCTGTCCCCTCCTTCCGCCGCCCACTTCCTGCACTCCCTGCTGCATTCTCTCAGAGTGTGGGGCCCTTCTTTCTCAAATACAGGTTCTGTCCCTTGGTCAGAGGGGGCTCTGCTGGTGCCTCCTCTCACTGCTATTGGTATCTGGCATTCTGGCAGGCCTCAGGTGGTGTACGGTGCCCTCTCTGCCTGCCCCGCACCTTGTACAGCCCAGGGGGTATGTGGGCCCCTCGCTGTACACCTCTCATTGTCCCGCAGTGTGGCTGGAGGGAGACATTTCCACACTGCTCAGCTCACTGACCCTCCCCATGCAATAAGCTGCTGTCTTTCTCTTGGTTCTCAGGGCCTTGGCTCCAGGCCCCTTGTGTTCCAGCTGGCAATCTGATGGTGCTAGAGAGGCTGCTCTCACCTCCTCCAGTGCACAACCGATTTAACCCAGGATGGAGTGTGGGATCACAGCCCCCCATTCCCTACTCCAAACCGGTAGAGCCTGTAACTCCAATTTCGGGTCAGTTCACGATGTAACCCAGCCTCTTCTGTGTTGGCCTGGCAGCACTCCCAGAGACAGATGAGTCACTGTGCTGTACTCAGGACCCCCCAGGTGAAGAGAGAGAGCTTTTTGTGGTGGGGGAGGTAGGGGAGCAACAGTGGTTCAGTTATTGATATCTCTGATTGTGTTGGATTTCCTTGGGGCTTGCAGTGACACTTAGAAACTTACGGCCGTTGTCTTGTGCATTCTGTTTAATACATACTTCTCACTACAAGGTCATAACACTTGAAGACTTTTCTTGTCTTCATATATGTACGGTAAACGTATGTATTTCTTGCCACGTCAACTAGAGTAAAATTGGAAATGAGAGATGGGGAGAACATTGTTTATCTTATTTTCCCAGCTCAAACATATAAACACATACAGGATATACAAAATGATCTTGTTCATTTGTTGTGCAGAATGAGGAAATATGTCAATGTCTGTCCCTTATTAAGGTCTCTATGCTGGCCATTCAAGTCTAGAAACAGATATATTGTGAGTCCCTTTTAGAGCTCAAGCGTTCTAGAACACCAGTCTCATAGTTCTGTGCCAAATTTCATAAATAGTCACTACATCGAAACGTGTGCTCATTGTATTGGAATTAAAATGATTAGAAACACAGGTTTTGAAAACATACTTTCTGGTTCCAAACTGTCCATCTATCGAACTGTCTCCTTGACTACATAAGGAGGAATAAAGTATGCCTAAAATTTCATAAAGCACCAACATGTGGCTATCTTTGATACTAGCTATTGACAGCCTTCTCATTATGCAAGTTGTGAGTTTGAACCGTACCTCTTTTACATGGTTGCATGTGATTTCATAGAAACCATTTAATCTAAACTGTTTAATAAAAATGTGCAAGATGAAGGCATTTACCATTACATAGAAACCAATTCATAGAAAGTCTTTTTTCAAAAATTGGCTTTTGCATGCTTATTTTTAACATATAAACGCAATGGTTGCATTCAGAAACAATTTTGTCTGAGGTATTTATTTCAGTGCTTTGCTTCAGGGGACTTTCATTTATATCTTCTAAATTACACTTGATGCTTTTCATTCACTTACCCCTCAACATGTCTAACCACCATCCACTCCTGACCTCTTCACAGTTCTGGCCCCTAAAACCCTCTGACAGCCAAACACCATTGCCAAATCCTTAACCCCCCACCACGCCTAAACACCATCCATGTCAGACCCTCAAAAAACCCCATCATCCGTAAGCTCCACTCATCTCTGAACCTTGAAAAACCCTCACCGCCCCTAAAATCCACCAATCCATGAACCCAAAACTCCCTTTCTACATCTAAATTCCATTCATCCCTAAACCCCTAAAACCCATTAACACCTCTAACGTCCACCCATTCCTGAACATTTAAATCCTTTTGGTACCCCTAAAAATACCCATCACTGAACCTTAAAAAACCATCACCAGTCCAAACCTCTACCCATATGTGAATTCTAACAACCTCTCAACACTGACATACTCCACCCATTTCTGAAACCTAAAAAACATTCTACCACCCCTAAATTCCACTCATCCATGCACCCTAAACTAAAAACTCTACCACGCCTAAACTTCCCCATCACTAACCTCTAGAATTCCCTCATCACCCCCTAACCATTATCCATCCCTCAAAGTCCTCACTACCCTGAAACTCCAGTCAATTTTAATGTATTTTAACATTTTTCCTGTAAACTATCTTTCCTTTAAAATATTTCCTTTAATTTTCAGTTTTGTTGTATTTCCTTTAAATTGGCTTTCTTTAAAACTTGTTCCCATTATTTTGTTTCCTCCAATGTGATTTCTCAGTTTATGTTTTTCAATTAATTCACATACATCAGTTTTACATACCTTTTCCCAAAGTTGTTCAACTCAAGAAGCTCTGACAGCCTCAAGAGGCTGCAGTGAAATTAACAGGCTGTGAGAAAAGACCTGACATGGTTAGCCTCCCACTTGTTGCTCGATGTATGGTGTAGCCTAGAAATTGTAGTGCCTAGGGCCCCTGCTAATCAGATTCCCTGGGCCAGAGCTCTTTCCCGAAAACTGGTATGATGCATTGGCACAATTCGATACACCTCTAGCTACCACTATAATTGCTTAGTTGAACGTACTTAGGTACCCTGGGCATGGGGTAGTAAGAGTAGGCCCCCCAGAGGACAGCAGCACTGATTGTGCCACCCTTTAGGGCCATGCATTCAGATGCATCCAGCCCTGCCATTGCAGGCTGAGTGTACTGGTGCAAACTTAAAACACAAACTCAACATTGCACACTGCCTGTGTGCCCTGTCCACCATACACTGTATGCATTATGGGTAAGACTCCCCTCAGGCAGGTCTTCCAGCCCTAAGGCAGGGTGCTCCATAGTATATATGAGGGCATAGCTGCATGAGCAATGTGCCCTCATTGTGTCATTGCCAAACTTAGGACATAGTGAGTGAACAGAGCAGCCATTTCAAAACACAAGTGCTGGACAATGGTCAAAACGAGTTTCACAGCAACAGGATGACCACTCTGAACCCTGGGTTGTTTGGTATCAAACAATTCAGAATGATAAATCCACACTGGTGCCAGTGTTGTATTTATTATAAAAAAGTATCCACAGGTCACCTTAGAGGTGCCCCCTACAAAAACCAACTACCCTGGCATGGTTGCTGACTGGTTTTATCCAGCCTGCCACCTCCAGACACCCAATCTACAAACCTTGGGGGAGAGATCTGTCTCTCTAATTTGTAGAACAATGCCCTTCCTGGCTAGAGGAGCTAACTCCCCCTCCCTCAGGAATGTGCCCTGCCCTGGAGGTGAGCTTCAAAGGGCTAACCACCTTTAAAACTCGACCCCTGGCCTGCTGCTAGCAGCTGATGGTCACTCCCTTTGCAAACCCCCACTGTTGGTGGGAGCAAAGGCGGGAAACTACACAAAGGGTAGGAGGGGGGCCCTACCTGGCATGCACAACTCCTAAGGTGTTGCCTGCGAGGTGGGCACTCCATTTAATTTCCCTCCATCTTAGATGGAAGGAAAGTAGCCAATCAGGGATAGGGAAGTGACCCTTCCCACGGGAAGTGGTCAATGTAGTGGGTGTAGCCAACCAAAGGTAAGTGTCCCATTGGACTTTACCAGGTTCCTCCTAAAATGCCCACTAAATTCAGTATTATAGTGGGCATCCCTAGAATAGAAAAGCAGATTAGCAGATTAGACTAGCACCAAGAAGATCCAAGGCATGAGAACTGTGGACCTGCTGCAAAAAGAAAAGGTGCCAATCCCTGCCTGCTGCACCCGGGACCAGACAATCGCAGCTGAGGAGAAGCTGGAAAACTGGACTGACCTCAAGAACCTCAGAGATCCTCCAGGCTTTATCAATCACCCAAGAATTCCTTCCAGAGTGGAGATACCACTCTGCAACAAAGAAGAAACCAGCAACCCAGTGATGGTCACATCACTGACTGGCCAATAACTCCCGAACTGGGAGTCACAGCTAGACCCGACAACACACCAATAACCACCAGGACAAACCCTGCAAGTGTGTCAAGTTTGGTGGCACTGCATCCTCTAGTGGTTGAACTTTAACAATACCTTGGGTACTGGTCAGCTGTCATTGGACACCAGGAAAAAAGCCCACCAGGGCTGAAAAAGGATCAGGAGAAGTCCCCAGTTAAGGTACTTTAGGAACACCCTGGACCTCCCACCAGAGTGCCCCTGTTGTCCTATAAAAGACCCTTGAAGTGACATACCTCGAATCTTTGCGACATCTCCTGGCTCACAAATTTGCTCTGCATCCAGCCGCCCTGTACCCTGCAATGAAGAACCTGCTATGTCATAAGGGTCCCTCACCCCTTGCAAACTCAACACTCCAATTGTGTTAAAAAATTGGATCTTTGGTTGGCAGTCAGGTTACCTCCTGTCCAAGCAAGGACCCGCACTCTAGTCAGGGCGAAGGAGAAACACACCTGGATAACCCCCACTCACCCCCTTGGTAGCTTGGCATGAGCAGGCAAGCTTAACTCAGAAGCAATGTGTAAAGTATTTGTACCAACACACACAGTAATACAGTGAAAACACTACAAAATGGACACCACACCAGTTTAGACACATAGGCAATAGTTATCTAAATCAAACAAGATAAAAATGACAAAAATCCAACATACACAAGTCAAGATATGAATTTAAAAAATAATACGAGTCTTAATCCTTAGAAAACAGAGAATGCTGTTGTTACACAAAGTACCTGGTTAGCGTAAAAAATAAAGCAGCACAGGCGAGCGTGAGTAAAAAAAGGCCGCCGATGCATTGATTTCTCACTCGCAAGCGAGATCGTGCATCATTCCTTCTCTGCCGGGTCAGCGTGCATCATTTTCTCTCTCCAGCAACATAGCAATGCATCAATTCCCAGACGGGAACCTCGGGTCCAGGCAGGCTTTGCGTTGATTTTTCAAGACAAGCAATGTTGCATTCGAAATCCGGTTGCACAATGTCATGAAACCACTCTGTGTGGGGCTTCCGTTGTTATCAGCAGCTGCTAGCGAGTGTTGCGTGTCGTTTCTCCAGCCGTGATGCATCAATCTCCTAGCCGCGATGCAGTTGGAGTGTCAATTTTAGCCACGAGGCTGGCGGTGTGTCGTTTATCAGTTACGTTGCGGATGGTGCATCGAACGTTTCCCCGCACAACGGTCTGTGCGTGGATTTCTATCCTTTTCCACCAGTTTCACTTTTCAAGGGCCCAGAGACAGGTTAGGGCACCACTTGGCAGGGCAGGAGTCTCAGCAAAGAGTCCAGGTGCTGGTGGAGAGAAGTCTTTGATGTCCCTGAGACTTCAACAACAGGATGCAAGCTCATTTCAAGTCCTTGGAGATTCTTCACCAGTGGAAAGTCACACAAAAGACAGTCTTTGTCCTCTCTCAGGCAGGCCAACCCAGCAAAGCACAGTCACAGGCAAAGGGCAGTACTCCTCCTCCAGCTCTTCTTCTTGGCAGAGATTCCTCTTGGTTCCAGAAGTTATCTGAATTTCAGGGGTTTTGGGTCCAGTACTTATACCCCTTTCTGCTTTTGAAGTTAGCAAACTTCAAAGGGAAGTCTGTCTTGTTTGAAAGATCCTGCCTTGCCCAAGCCATGCCCCAGACACACACCAAGGCGTTGGAGACTGCAATGTGTGAGGGCAGGCACAGCCCATTCAGATGTAAGTGACCACTCTTCCCCTCCCCTTCAGCCCAGATGGCTCATCAGGATATGCAGGCTACACCCCAGCTCCCTTTGTGTCACTGTCTAGAGGAGATTCACAAACAGCCCAACTGTTAGTCTGACCCAGACAGGCAATACACAACCAAGTAGAGTCACAGAATGGTTTAAGCAAGAAAATACCTACTTTCTAAAAGTGGAATTTTTCAAACTAACGATCTGAAACCAACTTTACTAAAAGATGTGTTTTTAAATTGTGAGTTCAGAGATCAAAAACTCCATATTTCTATCTGCTCCCAAAGAGAATCTGCACTTTAATAATATTTAAAGGCAGCCCCCATGTAACCTATGAGAGAGATAGGCCTTGCACTGAATCTAGCAATATTTCACTGTTAGGACATGTAAAACACATCAGTGCATGTCCCACCTTTAATATACACTACACCCTGCCCATGGGGCTACCTAGGGCTACCTTAGGGGTGCCTTACATGTAGAAAAAGGTATGGCTTAGGCCTGGCAAGTGGGTACACTTGCCAGGTCGAATTGGCAGTTTGAAACTGCACACACAGACACTGCAGTGGCAGGTCTGAGCCATGTTTACAGAGCTACTCATGTGGGTTGCGCAACCAGTGCTGCAGGCCCACTAGTAGCATTTGATTTACAGGCCTGAGGCACCTCTAGTGCCCTTTACTAGGGACTTACTAGTAAATCAAATATGCCAATTATGGAAAGCCAATTACACATATTAATTACACAGGGAGCACTTACACTTTAGCACTGGTCAGCAGTGGTAAAGTGTCCAGAGCAAATAAAACAGCAAAAACAGAGTCCAGCACACAGAAACATCCAGGGAAGCTGAGGTAAAAAGTTAGGGGAGACCACGCCAAGGATGCCAAGTCTAACAAAGGGGTCCCAAGGAAACACCTCCAAACTTACCTGTGCAGTGCTTTTCCAGTTGGTCCCTTGCAGTGGCCCTGCACCAGCTCCAAAGTCTTTACATTGCTGCTCCCGCTGGAACTGGGAGCCACCCAAACTTCTCCAGCTGGCACAGCATGCCCATTGACTACCTCGACCAACCTGCAAAAGAAGAACTTGGTAACTCAACTGTACAATTGTATATGTATTTTTAAAGGTGACTTTCCACTGACTCCTATGGTGCGTAATTACGCACAGAAAGACTATTTTTATTAAACTTCATAAATCCAAATTTCTAAAAGTAAATAACCGATTTTGATAATCTTGGTCTTGCCCTTAAATATCATATAAAAATCTGATGTATTTTTATAAATTGGTCTTGAGTTATTCCTTCGAATGTGTGAGTTGCATGATTGCTACTGTGAGAACATCAAATGCTTTGCATTTCACCAAGATCGGCCTACCTGCTCTATCAAGCTACCTTAAAAATTACAACATTAGGTGATCTAGTTTTTACCTCTGTAAACCAATGTGTGGTTGTCTGGACCCACTGCACAGTGTGCCTAGCTTTGCACACTACAAAGAGGGCCAGCCTCCTACATCTGGTGGATCAGCGGTGGGATAAAGACTTTGTATTTGCTGATACCACTTTGTCAATTTTGAGAGCACATGGATAGCTCTTCAAATTGCCTTTAGTTAATTATTTTTGATTTTTTAATTGACTAAATATTTTTTGCAAATGTTTTAAATAATTGTTAGGGCCCTGGTTAGGTCCCTACAACTTTAGCTGGTCTATCGAAAAAGGGGATTCCAAATTTTAAAAAGGTCCCAACTTTAAAATGTCAGATGCAGAGGCCAAGACCCAGGAGTTCGAAATGAAACCTTATGAGGCATATAGCTATGAATAATTAAAGAGACTCTGCAGACTGTACCCAATTCGTACTGGAAAAAGCTCCAGTGCAGAGAAACTTAAGTTTCTGGTGGCCAGGTATAAAAAATATAACACCCCTGATGATGGAAAAGATGACGCCTCTGTGGTGATTGAAGAAAATCCTGTGAAAAATGGGGATGAGGGTAGCTCCTCTTCTACCAGAAGCACTAAAGCACCCACAGAAACGGACCTGGACATTGCCAGGCTGACTCAGAGGCTAGCCTTAGAGAGTCAGCTCATAGAAATAGAAAAACAGAGAATGGAGTTGGGCCTAGGACCCATCGCTGGTGGCAGCATACAAGCATTGAAGGAGAGAACTTTCAACATGAACTCCTAAAAGGAGTTGTCCCACCCTTTACTGAAGGGGATAATATAGTTAAATGTTTTTCTGCCTTTGACAGAGACTGCATTGGGTGGGAAATTGAAAAAAAAAAGCATTGGAGCACACTGGTGTGGGAGTTATTCTCAGGAAAGTGTAGGGATAGGCTCCTGACACTGAATGAGGCAGATTATAAATCCTATGACCTCAAGAAGGGTACCCTGTTTGAGGGCTTTGGATTTACAACTGAAGAGTACAGAATAAAGTTCAGGGAGGCTAAAAAAAAACAGAGCCAGACCTGGGTAGCCTTTGTGGACTATTCAGTAAAAATGCTGGGTGGATGGTTAGCTGGAAACAAGGTACAAGATTATGATGGGCTGTATAACCTGTTCATGATAGAGCACCTGCTGAGTAATTGTTTCAATGACAGGCTACATCAACATCTGGTAGACCTGGGTCCACTTTCCCCTCAATAATTAGTGAGGAAGGCAGACCATTAAGTCAAAACAAGGGTGACCAAACTACCACTGGTGGGAGAGACCAAAAGAAAGAGGCCAAAAGCCCCATCAAGGGAAAGATGGGAGCCAAAACAAAAACAAAAAGGAGTCTTCTCAAGGCCCCCAAAAATCTGCACAGGAGGGTGGGCCCAGAGACTCCTCACAGTCTAGAGGTGTATATAAAGGTAGACACTTTGATCCCAGCAAGGCTTGGTGCCAAAGCTGCAAAATAAAAGGGCACCAAACTGGAGACTGTAGCTGTAAAATCAAAAAGAATGCCTCTAGTCAGTGTGCAATAAATGCAGTTGCTAATCTCCAGATGGAATCAGAGGTGTGACCTGACCATGTCAGTGATCCCACAGAGGCAACATTAGTCACTGAGGGTGGGGTAGAATTATCCTGTGCTGTCTGGCCAAGTAATATACAAAAATACAGGGAACACCCTTTGATTAATGGGGAGAAAGTGGAAGCATTGACGGACACAGGGGCTAGTGTTACCATGGTAACTCAACATTCGGTTCACTCAAAGAAATTCCTGGTAGGAAAGAATTATCCTGTCACCAACGCTGACAACGAGACAAAGTTCCTTCCCATGACTATGGTAACCTCTGACTGGGGGGGGGGGGGAATAAGTGGTTGTGTCCTTATCCATTCCAGTAGATTGCCTGCTTCGAAATGACCTGGCTATCCCCCATGGGCTGGTGTAGAACTGAAGACTCATGTAGCAATGCTAGAGATCCCTAAGTGGGCATGTGTCAAGACAAGGGCACAGAGTAAACTTCAGCGAGAAAAAGGAGAGCTTGATCCTGAAATAGTGGACCAACCTCCAAAGAGAAAAGGCAAGAAGACTGGGGGACCAGCTTCAAAACAGATGCCAAATCAGGGTCCCTTTTGCCAGGAAAGGGAGTCAACCTTCTTGGAGGGAACTAAGCCTGAAGAGATTGGACCTTACCAAGCAGAGCTCTTGGGCCCAGGGGTACCGTCCAGGTAATATCTATGCCAGGGGCAGTGGACCTGCCCCAGTCGTGAATGCCTGAGGCAGCAAGCTACACAGGAAGAGTTAGGGAATGTTAGTGGTACCCACAGGGTTTATTGGGGGGGCTTCTGTACACTGAGGCCAGAGACCTCAAACCTGATGCAACCAGAAGGGTGGTAGTGCCCCAGAAGTTCAGAGAATTCCTCCTCACTCTAGCCCATGACATCCCCTAGCAGAGCATCTGGGCCACTTGGAGTAGGTTATTTAACCACTTTTATTGGTCAGGAATATCCCAAAATGCGAGGGACTTTTGTCAGTCCTGCCCCTCCTGCCAGGCCAGAGGCAAAGCAGGTGGGTACTTAAAGGACCCCTTAATGCCACTACTTGTGGTTCGGGTACCCTTTTGAAGGAGTAGTGGTCAAAATTGTTGGCCCCCTTGAGCCTCAAACAGCATCTAGACACAGGTACATACTAGTGGTAGTGGATCATGCCACTAGATATCCTGAGGCTATACCCCTTAGGATCATTACTGCACCTGCAGTTTCCAAAGCCCTCCTAGGTATCTTCACCAGGGTAGGGTTCCCTAGGGCGGAAGTAACAGACAGAGATTCTAACTTCATGTCTGCATACTTAAAACACCAGTGCCAGGAATGAAGGGTGAAATATAAGTTCACCACCCCTTACCATTCACACACAAATGGGCTGGTTGAGAGATTCAATCAGACCCTAAAAGGCATGATAGGAGGACTCCCTGAAAAGCTCAGGAGGAGATGAGTTGTCCTACTTCTTTGCCCGCTGTTTGCCCACCGGGAAGTGCCACAAAAGGGCATAGGTTTTTCTCCATTTGAACTTTTGTTTTGGAACCCTGTAAGGGACCACTAAGTCTTGTTAGGGAAGGCTGGGAGAAGCCTCTCAAAGAGCCCAAGCAGGACATTGTGGACTATGTGCTTGGCCAAGTTCAAGGATGGGTGAGTTCATAGAGAAAGCCAGCAAAAACCTCCAGGTCAGCTGGGGAATGACCAGAAAGCTGCATGGTGGAGTTCAAACCAGGGCAGAAAGTTTGGGTGTTGGAGCCTATTGCTCCAAGGGCCCTCCAGGACAAATGGTCTGGGCACTACCACGTACTTGAAAGAAAAGGGGAGATCACTTATCTAGTTGACCGAGCCAGTTGCAAAAACCCAAAAGAAACATTCATGTCAACCGCCTAAAACCCTTCTATGACAGAGTTGATGTGACCATGCTCATGGTTACAGATGAGGAACATGACGATGAGAGTGATCCTCTCCCTGATCTCCTCTCCAGTAACCCCCAAGATGGTTCTGTGGTTGGAGTGGTCTTATCAGACACCCTCACAGAACAACAGCAATCTGATTGCAGGCAAGTCCTCAATCAGTATGCTGAGTTGTTCTCTCTGATCCCAGGAACGACAAGCTGGTGTGACCATCATGTGGACACTGGGGACAGCTTGCCTGTCAAGAACAAGATTTACAGACAGGCAGACCATGTCAGAGAGAGTATCCAAGTAGAAGTTAAAAAGATGCTGGATTTTGGTGTCATTGAACCCTCTGAGTGTCCCTGGGCTAGCCCAGTAGTGTAAGTCCCTAAACCTAACTACAAAGGAGAGAAAAGGGAAATGAGGTTTTGTGTGGACCACAGGGACCTCAACTCTGTGACAAAAACTGATGCACACCCAATTTCGAGACCTGATGAGCTTATAGACAGAATAGGGACCGCCAAATATCTGAGTACTTTTGACCTAACATCTGGGTACTGACAGGTTGGCCTGACCCCAGGAGCAAGGGAGAGGTCACATTTTCTACTCCCAGTGGGCATTATCAGTTCAATGTTATGTGCTTTGGATTAAAAAATGCACCTGACACCTTCCAGAGGTTGGTGAACCAAGTCCTTGCTGGACTGGAAACCTTTAGTGCAGCTTATCTGGATGACATAGCTGTCTATAGTTCTCCCTGGCAGGATCAGCTGATCCACCTAGTCAAGGTCCTTGAGGCTCTGCAGAAGGCAGGCCTCACTATCAAGGCTGGTAAGTGCCAGATAGGGCAGGGAAAAGTTGTTTACTTGGGTCATCTGGTTGGTGGAGGCCAAGTACAACCCCTCTAACCCATGATTCAGACTATTCTGGTTTGGGAAGCTTCCACAAACCAGATACAAGTCAGGGCATTCCTTGGCTTAACTGGGTACTATAGGAGTTTTGTGAAGTACTACAGCACTATAGTTGTCCCCCTCACAGAACTAACCTCCAAGAAAATGTCCAAAAAGGTTAATTGGACAGTGAGTTAACAAAAGGCCTTTGACACTCTGAAGGAAGCTATCTGCTCTGTTCCAATCCTACAAGCACCTGACTACTCCAGGCAATTCATAGTCCAAACAGATGTTTCGGAAATGGGGATATGGGTGGTCCTTTCCCAGAAAACTGATGAGGGACATGACCAGCCAGTCGCCTTTATAAGCAAGAAACTACTCCCTAATGAACAAAATTGGAGTGCCATAGAGAGGGAAGCATTTTCTGTGGTTTGGCCTCTGAAGAAGTTGAGGCCACAGCTGTTTGGCTCTCACTTCATAGTTCAGACTGACCACAGGCCTCTCAGATGGCTACAACAGATGAAGGGGGAAAACCTCAAACTGCTCAGGTGGTCCATTTCTCTACAGGGGATGGACGTTTAAGTGGAACACGGACCTGGGACTGCCCATGCCAATGCAGATGGCTCCTCCAGGTTCTTCCACTTAGGTGATGAAGACTCACTAGGGAAAGGGTAGCTCATCCTCTTTTGTTTGGGGGAGGGTCGTGCGATAAAAGGCCTCCTTTTTACACGATTAGCCCCCATTTTTTGCCTGATGTATGATGTAGCCTAGAAATTGCAGTGCTCAGGGCCCCTGCTAACCAGCTTCCCTAGGTCAGAGTTCTTTCCCTAAAACTGTTGTGATGCATTGGCACAATTGGATATACCTATAGCTACCACTATAAGGCCCTGTTAAAGGCACTTAGGTACCCAGGGCATCGGGTACTAAGGCTAGGCCCCTGAGGACAGCAGCACTGATTGTGCCACCCTCTAGGGCCATACATCCAGATGCACCCAGCCCTGCCACTGCAGGTTCAGTGTACTGGTGCAAACCTAAAACACAAACTCGACATGGCGCACCACCTGCATACCCTGTCCCCCATACACTGCATGCACTATGGGTAAGACACCCCTCTGGCAGGTCTTCCAGCCCTAAGGCAGGGTGCTCCATGGTATATGAGAGGGCATAACCACATGAACAATATGCCCCCATTGTGTCCTTGCCAAACCTAGGACATAGTGAGTGAACAGAACAGCCATTTTAAAACATATATGCTGGAAAATGGTCAATAGGAGTTTTACAGACACATGATGGCCACTCTGAATGCTGGGTTGTTTGGTATCAAAAGACTTAGAAGGATAAAACCACACTGGTGCCAGTGTTGAATTTATTATAAAAAGTACCCAGGGGTCACCTTAGAGGTGCCCCCTACAAAAAACAACTACCATGGCATGGCTGCTGACTGGTTTTATCCAGCCTACCACCTCCAGACACCCAATCTACAATCCTTTGGGGAGAGATCTGTCTCTCTGGATTGTAGAACAATGCCCTTCCTGGGTGGAAGAGCTAATGCTCCCTCCCTCAGGAATGTGCACTGCCCTAGTGGTGAGCTTCCAAGGGCTAACCACCTCTGAAACTTGACCCAAAGGCCTGCTGCTAGCAGCAGATCGTCACACCCCTTGCAAACCCCCACTTTTAGCAGGAGCAAAGACAGGAAACTACACAAAGAGTAGGAGGAGTGGCCCCACCTGGCATGCACCACCCCTAAGGTGTTGCCTACGAGGTGGACACTCCATTTCATTTTCCTCCATCCTAGATGGAAGGAAAGTAGCCAATCAGGGATAGGGAAGTGACCTTCCCACAGGAAGTGGTCACTTTAGTGGGTGTAGCCACTCAAAGGTGTCACATTGGACATTACCAGGTTCCCCCTAAAACGCCCACTATATTCAGTATTTAGTGAGCATCCCTAGACCAGGAAAGCAGATTTGAAGGACACAAAGAAGACTAGCACAAAGAAGATCAAAGGCACATGAGCTGTGGACCTGCTGCACAAAGAAAAGGTGCCAAACCCTGCCTGCTGCACCCAGGACCCGACAATTGCTGCTGCCGAGATGCTGAGCAACTGGACTGACCTCAAGAACCCCATAGAATCTCCAGGCTTTGCCGATCACTCATGCACTCCCTCCAGATTGGAGGTACCACTCTGCAACAAAGATGAAACCAGCAACCCAGTATGGGTCACCTCAATGACCGGCCAATAACTCCCAAACTGGAAGATGCAGCTGGACCCGACGAAACACCAACAACCACCAGGATAAACTCTGCATGTGTGCCAAGTTTGGTTGCACTGCACCCTCTAGTGGTTGAACCATAACAATACCCTGGGTATTGGTCAGCTGATGTCAGACACCTGGAAAACTACAGGAACACCCCGACCTCCTGCCAGAGTGCCCCTATTGTCCCGCAAACGACCCTTAAAGCGACTTATCTCCAGATCCAAAGGGCTTCTTTGCGCACAGCTCCTGGTTCACCGATTCCCTCTGCACCCGGCTGCCCTGTGCCCTTCAATAAAGAACTTTCTGTGCCACACCTTGCAACCTCGACACTCCAAGGGAATCCCAAGGAACCACCTCTTAACTTACCTGTGCAGTGCTTTCCAAATGGTCACTCGCAGTGGCCCTGCAAAAGCTCCAGAGTCTTTACAACGCTACTCCCACCGGAACCGGGAGCCGCCTGAAAATCTACAGCTGGCACAGCATGCCCATCAATGACCTTGAAAGAACAACTTGGTAATCCAACTGTACGATTTTATATGTATTTTTAAAGGTGACTTTCCATTGATTCCTACGGTGCGTAATTACGCACAAAAATCCATCTCTCCAAAAGTACTTAACCAATTTCGATAATCTTGGTCTTACACATTATATAAAAATCTGAAGTATTTTTCTAAATTGGTCTCAAGTTATTCCTTCGCACGTGTGAGATACATGATTGATACTGTGAGTACAACAAATGCTTTGTACTTCTGCAATATTGGCCTAACTGCTCCACTAAGCTACCTAAAAAATTACAGCATTAGGCGATTTAGTTTTTACCTCTGAAAACCAACGTGTGGTTGCCTGGACCACCTGCACAGTGTGTCTAGCTTTGCACACTACATAGAGAGCCAACCTCCTACACAGGCTTTTCAAGATTTATGACAACTAGCCAGTGAAAAATAAACAGATAACATTTGCTTATTATCTTGAGCTGCGTTTGGCGTTTATACAAAGCATATTCCGTGACCAATGGTGAATTAGGTGACTAATGTAGAAAGCTCAAATTATGCAGAATTTTCTGTGTCTGAGAAATTACACAATTCCACTCAACCTGCCCTTAAAATCCTTTTAATGAGATCGCATCCATGTTTACATATTGGTCATCTGAGTAGACAAACTAACACCTTCTGCCAAGATTTTGCTAATTAGTCTCATTATTGAAGCTCAGTATTAATTTACAGTGAAAAGGGAAATGCAAAATTTGAGAAAGTAAGTAAATAAAGTTTGTTTTTATCTACCTAAGACAATCAAGGCTCTGGGCATCAGAGCATTGTACATAAATGGGCAGATGCCTTTGGCTCACACAACTTAGCTTGTATACTAGAGTAAGTAATATAGAAATAAACATCATAATATAGATTGTAACGTTGTTCATTAGACCAGAGGAGGCTGCTCACTATTATTAACTCCAGAACAAATGAGGACTATCATTAGGTTTGACATTAGCCAAGATCTTTCGATTCTACTAAAATTATATGTGTTTTATACCTACTTATATGGCTTTTAGCCAGCCTTCCTAATCTGTTGGTCTGTTATTGCAACATTCACATTTTTCTTGTGTGCACTACAGCATGTGACAATAGGTCAGCCCACCTCAGACACTGTCTAACTTCACTGTGAGTTAGGGCATTCTGCCTTCTCACAAAGAGCACATCCTCACACAAAGTAATTACCATTAAGTGCCAGGGTCTATCATGGCAATGTGTGCTATTTGAGACCAAACATAGTTTTATTAGTGGCCAATTTGTTTAGATTGATGAAGGACCAGCAGCTTCTCTAAAAGTAACGTTTTGCAGAATTCATGAAAAAACAAATCAAGTAATGATTGACAAAGACAAAGGCTGCCGGCCAATGCCTGACCTACTGGCTGCACCAGTGCTTATTTTCTTAAAAGTGGCCCTTCACATCCTTCCTGGTGGTTAAGCAAAGTGGCTGTCGGGGAAGACAATCTTTATAGTAATTTCTCCAGGCAAACCTTTTAAATAGGAAAGGGAAAGCCTAGCAGGGTTTTTCGTGTTTGGAACACATGCCCTAGCGCTGCCTGACGGTTCAAATAGTTTTCGATTGTTCGTGCCTGTTTTCCTTCTGTGTGCAGTTGGGAAATCACTGTCACTGGAGCTCATCTGTTTCACGTTAACATAATAAAGTTAGTATTCTTTAAATAAAGAATTATGTAAAGGAAAGAATATTTCACTCTGTAACTGGAGAATGCAACCTTTGTGGAACCCACCCCTGAAGACATAAAATTCCTGTGCGGAAAGATGTGTTTCTTTATTCTGCTTCCTGTTTGGCTGTGCACCAAAATATTTCTGTTTTTTCAAAACCAGGAAATGTCTATCCCTGTGAGGTAATCTACAAGAGAGTGTAATCTCCACGTAAATATTTTTCTATTTTCCTGGTTCTAATTAGTGGTGGGCAACTTGCATAACTTGCTGTGGCATAATTATGTGAAACTACAGCAACATTATATGACATTACTCAGAACTACGCAGCATTTAGCGCGATTTTCTTAGCGCAAAATGCACCCTTTCTTTCAAAAAGGACTCAAGAATGTTTTTTGCATTAAGAAAATGGCACTAAATTCAACAGAACACATACAGCAGCAGCCGTCAGCCACTCCTACTCGCTAAGAATGATGCTCCTATGCTCCTGCAGTAGGATGTTTGTGCCAAATTTCCCCTAATCACTGAAAAGTAATCCGGCATTATTAAAATTTCACCCAGGCCTAGTTTTGGCATGAGCTTGCTTCTAATAGGTAAATGTTACTGCCTCTTTTTAATATATGACCACAGTAGGCTTGTAATTCTATAATGCCTGCTGCTCAGAACTACCTAGAGTGGGTTCTTGCCTTACCTCTGTGTTTGTGGGGCAACATAATGGGCGGCTGTTCAAGTGCTCCCTATTTGTTCAAAGGAAGCAGGGAAACCTTCATGCTTCCTCAGCTGCCAGCTTACACACGTGGCACTGCAGTGTCAGCTCAGTGGCGTAACGGAATTTAAGGGGGACCCCCTGCAAACTAACTCAGAAGCTCTCAGGCTAGGGTATTGTGCTGAGGAGGCCCCCTGGAGCTCAGCTCCCCCTCCCTGCACTACGGGGGCTGTGTGGGCCTTTGTTAAACCAGTGTGCCTGCACAACTTATCTCTCACCCTCGCACTTTACTGACCTGTGTGTACCAGTTATACATATATTTTCCCTCTCATTCAGCTATCCTAGAATCCTCCTTCCCTGAGGCCTCTAACTAAATCTCCTCCCATACGAAATTAAACGTGATTAAGGAATACATACATTGAACTATTGAAGGCAGGCCATAGGGAGATGTGACTGAGAATTGAGTGATCAGTATGTATTTCTAGAGCATTCCAGAGCTTTGTGAGAGACTGCCCACTGTTTACTTATTGATTAGCCAGCACTGACCTATGTTTGGAGTTTTCCTTGTACCTCAAGTATTATCAAGGTCGTAAGCACATTGAGGATGGATTGTGAGGACCTGGGAAGTTAAATATGTGCCTTTTGAGAGTAATTTTTTTAATCGATAGACCACATGCGCAGACGGAAGGATGTTCAAACGCAGCGGTGCTTGGAGAGAAATAGACCAGAATTTGCAGGCCACTTAGAGTGTTTGAGTGCAGTAAGAAAGTGCACTCTTTATGAGAGGATGGGTACGTAGGACTGTAGCATGAGGTGATTTGAGTGAGAAAGATGATTGCTGAACACTGGATTGCCTTAAAAATATCTGCGCAATTTCTAAATGTTTTTTTGATGTGCACAAAAGGGGCCGTATTACACTTAAGAGCACCAGAGGCCAATAGCTGTGTGTGCTCCAGTACACTTTAGTATTGCAGAAGGGCCAGCAGGTTATTGTGAAGCTTCTTCTGTATTATGTGGATCCTACTGGAACACTTGCAATGTCAGTGCAAACTCAAGGGGATATTCCCTCATTTGCACGGGGACATGCCCCCACGCTAATTTGGATTTAGATATCTCATACGGTTCACAGAATGTGGGATTTGTTGTCATATATCCCCTAAACAGGTACATTGAATTTTGCCCATTTTAAGATTGAAACCTGACAGGGTGGCAAATGTATTTGTCGATTTTTGTACTGCTGCTAACGTTTGTTGAGCATGAGGGGTGACCGAAAAAGAAGGTTACCAGCATATGCCATTAATTTGATGACTATTATGCGGAGCTAAATAGGTTCTATGGCTGTATTTTCCTTCGGGCTTTTAAGAAGTGGTTTCATGCAGAGTGCACAGAGGCAGAATGAGAGTTGGTGCCCCTGTTGTGTACCTCAGGTAATTCGGAAACTTTGGAAGACCAAACCATTAACTGTAACTAAGACATGGGATGGTAAAAGATTTTCTGAATCCCTTTGACAAAATATTCATGATGGTCCAACTACTTCATTACTTCCCAGAGACATGGCTATTCCATCTGGGTGAATGCCTTTTCAGAATCCAACGTTGTAGGTGCCAGGGCTTGCTTAGTCGTCTCGGCACAGTCTATCAGTGCAATTGGCAGGTTTGTATGAATGGTAGTATCTCTGCCAGGTACAAAACCATGCTGCCAAGAGGCGATTAAATAGGTTATTTTTGTGTTGATTCTAGAAGCAATAATCTTAGTACATATGTTATAACTGGTGCATAGTAGGGTGATATGATCTTATGACCTCAGCTGATTTGTCTGTTTTGCAGGATATAAGTATGCATGCACAGGTCCAGGAGCCTGGCAGTGATCCCTTCTGCTGCCAGATTTCCGTTAGGAGTTGTAAAAATATTGGTGGCATCACGGAGAGTAGTGTTTGATTTATTTCCTTTGGTATTGCATTTATACTTTCAGCTTTGCCATGTGGTGATAGCGTTATTATTTCGACCGGTTATTTGCTTTGAAATATACTGGTTAGTTTTAATTGATCCTGTCAAGAGAAGGACAGTAAATCCAAGAAGTCTAAAAGCATCTTCCTGTTTTCCTGGCAAGTCTTGCAGTTTAAATGCTCTGACATATATAAATGCTTGTAAAATCATTAGTAGGATTCTAAGCGATGCTGTTCTTATTTCTCCATTGGGACGTTTAATTGTCGAAATTCTGTGAGCTGCTTTTTTCACGTGAGCTTCAGGGGCTAAAAGAGTTCTGACCTTATCCCTGTGTACAAAATGGAGGTATTTCATTTTTGTAATCTGCTGCATGTAAACTAGATTGGATAGTGTGGTAATTAAGGATCTTGTGCTAAATGTACTAACATTAGGAATGCTGATTTCCTAATTGAGATTCTCTCTGAATCGTAATTAGGAAATCGGTATTCCTAATGTTTGAAACTCCTTTGAGTTTCATTAGCGTTAATAGACCTACTGCATACATATTAATGAAGTAGTTCGCAATTTGTGACCCATTAGGAGTCACAGCCATCACAGGGATGGTGGACTGCTGGGCTCAGCAGACTACCATGTCTGTGATTGCTTTTTAATAAAGGAAAACGGGATGTGTTTAAAAAGAAGAAATTCAACTTTGCAGTTTGATTATTTAAGAGTAGGCAGTGGTCTGTGGGAGCACTGCCTGCCCTTAAAAACATTATTATTTACATTCTTAAAGTGTTAGGAGTCTCTTGGCGACCCCTTCTTCTTTGCATATGGATTGTCACCAGTTTGAAACTGGGGATAAGGTACCATTGTTTTGCAACTAGAATTCCGTTGAGAAATGGTAATACATAACATACAGATTCGGTATTTGAAAGGGATGCCCTAAACACAGCCCTTCCAAATACTAAATCTCAAAAGCAAAATGTGAGTCAGTAACAAGTTACTGAATCTCATTTTGCTTTTTGTACATTAGAAAAAGGAATTTTTCCGGTTGCAAATGGCCCGATGGACCATTTGTGGCCATAAAAATGGTTTGTACAGCTGGTTACTTGTTTCTAGTATTTCCTGCCATATTACTTATTACTTTGTATGAGATCCTAAAAACTAGTTGAACATTCCTCTTTTTCAGGTAAGCTAATTTAGTTCTCCTCCACTGTTTGTCAGAGCCGGAGTATATTGGTGTTAAATTCCTGAGTAACCTCAAATGGCAGTTTTCAATATCTTCCATACCATCTAGGCACTAGTAGCTCCCCCCATTAATTAAGTATACATTATGTTATGAGGGCATTCAATTTTGTTATATACTGTTTATCTGGTAATAAATACCTGTGGAAAGTCCATACATGATTTGTAGTTAATGTTCTAAGAATGCCTAGGTCTAGTGATGGAAGGGTTGATCTAGTATCCACATCTGGTAAACTATAACAGTAGAACAATAGGCCAGCTCCCTGCTGATTAAGAAATTGTCAGTCCTAGAGTAATGTTGATAGTCTGGAGAATAGAAGGAGAAGGCCCTTGTAGGAACATTGTGCCATATTTGTGCATCAATTAGGTACAGTTTTTCTGCTAGTAATGAGATGGCTTGCCTTGTTTTAATCACGGGGATAGGGATTGGAGTTGATGGTGTCCAAATCAATTGACTGTATACAGTTTAATTCCCCTATTACAATGTGCTCCCCTGATTGGCTCAGACGATTAACCATTTCAGAAAAAAACAATAGGATCATCTTGATTGGAACCGTTAATAGAAATTATATTTAGGATGTTACTGATTGAAACGACAAATGTCACCCCCTCCCCTGAGGGTCTGCTAAATTGTGCCTAAACTGAACTTGATTATTGAAATGATGATGGTTTCTTTTAACGCGGCATTGGCAGAGCTATGGTAATTCAGTTTAGCTTGTAACAATAAAGAGAGAGGGACCAAACACTTCAAGGGGACTGGGTACAAATACACAGTGAATATTGCAAAAATTCCTCTTAGGAGCAACACCACAAAATCACACAACACTACTATCTTGTCACACAAACAAACTATGTTCAAAACCAAATTTTATCCATAAGTGACTACCACAACGAATATGAAGAATACAAATGGCTATAATTTATATACATAAACAATGGTATAAATATATATATACATATATATATATATATATATATATATATATATATATATATATATATGTGAACTATCTGTAAGTAAGGATCAAAATGGGTCAGAGAGGTTCTTTCTTCAGTGTACGAATGCAACATTAATAAAAGAAGATGAATGCATCCTGTGGGACTCGAGTTTAGTTGTTGGTAACAATGTATAAAAGGGATACAAAGGAGAACAAGTGTCCATGTTGAGTTTTAGGGCATTTCCTGTTGCAGCCAGTAGGCCTACCCACACAAGTGGGGCACTGTTTTTTAGGGGGACTTGGGGGATGGATGGGTAAAGGGAAATTTGTGGCCCCTCTCAGATTCCAAAACTTTCTATCACCAAAATGTGAGGTTAAAGTGTTTTTATGCCCAATTTTGAGGTTTGCAAAAGGATTCTGGGTAACAGAACGTGGTGAGAGCCCCACAAGTCACCCCGTCTTGGATTCCCCTAGGTCTCTAGTTTTCAAAAATGCACAGGTTTGGTAGGTTTCCCTAGGTGGCGCTGAGCTAGAGGCCAAAATCCACAGGTAGGCACTTTGCCAAAAACACCTCTGTTTTCTTTGAGAAAATGTGATGGTTCCACTTTGAGTTTTGGGGCATTTCCTGTGGCGGGCACTAGGCCTACTCACACAAGTGAGGTACCATTTTTATCGGGAGACTTGGGGGAACGCTGGGTGGAAGGATATTTGTGGCTCCTCTCAGATTCCAGAACTCTCTGTCACCGAAATGTGAGGGAAAAGTGTTTTTTTTGCCAAATTTGGAGGTTTGCAAAGGATTCTGGGTAACAGAACCTGGTGAGAGCCCCACAAGTCACCCCGTCATGGATTCCCCTAGGTCTCTAGTTTTAAAAAATGCACAAGTTTGGTAGGTTTCCCCAGGTGGCGGCTGAGCTAGAGGCCAAAATCCACAGGTAGGCACTGTGCAAAAAAAAAACTCTGTTTTCTGTGGAAAAATGTGATGTGTCCATGTTGTGCTTTGGGGCATTTCCTGTCGCGGGCACTAGGTCTACCCACACAAGTGAGGTACCATTTTTATCGGGAGACTTGGGGGAACGCTGGGTGGAAGGATATTTGTGGCTCCTCTCAGATTCCAGAACTCTCTGTCACCGAAATGTGAGAAAAAAGTGTTTTTTTGGGCCAAATTTTGAGGTTTGCAAAGGATTCTGGGTAACATAACCTGGTGAGAGCCCCACAAGTCACCCCGCCCTGGATTCCCCTAGGTCTCTAGTTTTAAAAAATGCACAGGTTTGGTAGGTTTCCCTAGGTACCGGCTGAGCTAGAGGCCAAAATCCACAGGTAGGCACTTTGCAAAAAACACCTCTGTTTTCTGTGGAAAAATGTGATGTGTCCACGTTGTGTTTTGGGGCATTTCCTGTCATGGGCACTAGGCCTACCCACACAAGTGAGGTACCTTTTTTATCGGGAGACTTGGGGGAACATCGAAGAGCAAAACAAGTGTTATTGCCCCTTGTCTTTCTCTACATTTTTTCCTTCCAAATATAAGACAGTGTGTAAAAAAAGACGTCTATTTGAGAAATGCCCTGTAATTCACATACTAGTATGGGCACCCCAGAATTCAGAGATGTGCAAATAACCACTGCTCCTCATCACCTTATCTTGTGCCCATTTTGGAAATACAAAGGTTATTTTTTACTCTTTATATTTCAGCAAATGAATTGCTGTATACCCGGTATAGAATGAAAACCCACTGCAAGGTGCAGCTCAATTATTTGCTCTGGGTGCCTAGGGTTCTTGATGAACCTACAAGCCCTATATATCCCCGCAACCTGACATTGCAGGAAAATGTTACAGAGTCAAACGTAGAGAAAAATGGCTTTTTTTCACCTCAATTTCAATCTTTTTTTATTTCAGTTGTTATTTTCTGCAGGAAACCCTTGTAGGATCTATACAAATTACCCATTGCTGAATTCAGAATTATGTCTACTTGTCAGAAATGTTTAGGTTTCTGGGATCCAGCATTGGTTTCACACCCATTTCTGTCACTGACTGGAAGGAGGCTGAAAGCACGAAAAATCGTAAAAATGGGGTATGTCCCAGTAAAATGCCAAAATTGTGTTGAAAAATTGGGTTTTCTGAGTTAAGTCTGCCTGTTCCTAAAAGCTGGGAAGCTGGTGATTGTAGCACTGCAAACCCTTTATTGATGCCATTTTCAGGGGAAAAACCACAAACCTTTTTCTACAGCCCTTATTTCCGATTTTTTTAATAAAAACAAAATTTTCACTGTATTTTGGCTAATTTCTTGGTCTCCTTCAGGGGAACCCACAAAGTCTGGGTACCTCTAGAATCCCTAGGATGTTGGAAAAAAGGACGCAAATTTGGCGTGGGTAGCTTATGTGGACAAAAAGTTATGAGGGCCTAAGCGAGAACTATTCCAAATAGGCAAAAAAATGCCTGACACAGGAGGGGGAAAAGACCTGGCAGAGAAGGGGTTAATACATTTGTTATATATTGCATGTCATTTTAAATTATTTTGAATTTTTGAATTGTTTTTTAACAGTAATTTATATTGTTGTATCACGATATTGAGTTTGTAGGGGTACAGAGTGGGACGTTTATTAGATAATAATTAACTATGAGTGATTTAATCATTGGCATTTATTCATATGATTGATATTATGTTACGTAAATTATACTGATTTGTTTAAGTTTTATGTTATTTGTGGGCAGTTAGGTTTGTTGGGTGAGAAGTTATTTAAGTAATAAAACTATTGATTGTGAATTAATATTTGATTTTTAATTAAATAATTTATGGAATACTTTTTTATTTTATGTATATGTTAGTTGCTGGCTGCAACGTTTGTAGGATTCTAGGATGGAAAGTTAATTAAGTAATAATTAACAAATAATTGTTAATTAATTATTTAATTGATTTTTAATTTTGTAATTCATGGAATACATATTTATTTTAATTATATTTTAGTTGTGGGATGCTAGGATTGTAAACACATAAGGTAGAAAGTTAATTAAGTAGTAATTAATTAGCTATTAATTATTGCCTGTAAATTCATTATTTAAATGAATTTTAATTATATGAAATATGGGATGCTTATTTATTTAATAATATATTTTAAATATGGGATTTTAGGTTTGTAAAGATATAGCATAAAAGTGAAGTAATAATTAATTAACTATTATGTATTATTTGTAAATAAAATTGAATTTTATATACGTAACTTATGGAATACCTGTTATGTTTATTTCTATTTTAGTGTGGGCTGGTAGGTATGAAGGGTGTCTAGGATTGGGAAGTTAATTACATAATAATTGGGTTAGAATTCATTATTAAGTGTTAATTATTTAACTAATTTAAAATATGTAAATTATGGAATACTTTTTGTAGCTATATTTTAGGTGCAGGCTGCTAAGTTTGTATGG
The DNA here is from genome assembly GCF_031143425.1 of Pleurodeles waltl. Lineage (NCBI taxonomy): Eukaryota > Metazoa > Chordata > Amphibia > Caudata > Salamandridae > Pleurodeles > Pleurodeles waltl. The sequence continues at coordinate 911,805,787 of NC_090448.1, read as the reverse complement.
GATTAAGGTGGAAGTTAATTAATAATTGAACAGCAATTATATATTAATTGATTATTATTGCTAAGTATTTATGTTAATTGATTAATTTTGAGTTTTTTTATTACACCCACATGTTACGTGTTAATGAATAATTTTTATGGTAAGAATTGTTTTCTACATTCATGTGAATATTTATTCATGTAATGTGTTTGTAGTGAAGTACTTTCCCTCCTCATGCAAAAACTGCAGCAGGAATAGTAAAATTAACCCCTCCAGTCCAGTACTTTCCCTAATGTTGCAGTGTTTGGAGTGCAAATAGTAAATTTCACCCCTCTGAAATCCAACATTTTCCCTACAGTTGCACAGCTTGGATGGTAACAAAACAAGGTTAAAACCTTCTATGATTGGCCAACGCAGATCATATAAGGTGCATGGATCCTTTGTAGATCCACTAATAACAACCGCTATCACCTATTAAAAGAAAGGGTGTTTTATTTTCTTTCATTTTAACCCTACCCAGCATCATCCCTAATAAAATGTCATTTTTGGATAAATACTGAGGTAGTTTTAACCTTCTTTTGTTACCATCCAGGTACCCTACTTACCAGAATACGGTTTATTCTGATCTCTCTGCCCCATTAGGAGGTAGTTCTCCTCCGGGGCTACGGTTAAGGCCACCGGGCTAGTACTATCTTAACCAAGTGGGTTGGACTAGCCAATGATGAAGCATCCCACTATAAAGCAGATATTAGAAGGAATATAAGCGTGGATAAAGAAAATTCCCGCCCCCTTTTTTGTGGTTTTATCTTTAAACTTTGTCATGCCTTACCCTCCAGCAAGCAGTCTGCATTCCTCCTCGACTCATTTGATCCAACAATGCTTCTGCAAGAGACTAAGGGCCAGGTTTATGGAAACGTGGTGCAGTGCAGCAAGTCACCTTGCTGAGCTGCACTTTGTCACTGGGGAGGGCAGGAATGTGCCATATTTAAGGCATATGGTGCTTTCCTCTCCTTTTCCTCCACACTGGTGCTCAGTGGGCTGCCTACTACCAATGCCTACAAGGGTGCCTGTGTTGCATGCAGTATTGTTTTTGTGCCTTCCTGCACAAAAACTATTCTTAGAGGCATATTCCGCTATCTATGGGTGCTGCAGAATGCAGCACACATAGAAAGCGGAAGTAACAAAGAGAAATAAAAATATCTCTCCTCCTTACACCTCTCCTGGGGAGGCCCATCTTTTTGGCCTATTCCCAGGTTTACCAGGTTTTGTAAATCTGGAAATGAGTCAAAACTATAGGAGTTGCATGAGAACACCCATGCAACATCGATGGAATGCCTTCCTTGTGCAGAGTAATACAACACAGCGATTTGCACTGCATTGCATTACTCCAGATTTTTGAAGCCATTCAAAGCCACACAAAGTGGCTTTGCGTGGCTTCAAACATCTGACTTAGAGGTTTGCATCACGCATGTACCACTATGCATGGTGCAAGCATGATGCAAAGCTTTCATAAATATGCCCCCAAATTATGAGGGAAGATTTGTTTGTGGGCAAGGACCTAAAACTGTGAAATGGGCTGCCAATAGAAACTGGTCACCTTCATTTAAAAAAACTCCAGAAAACAGAACGTTTCAAACAGACATTGCACTAATATGAACACCAGGACTGGAGGTGCTGAAGAAAACCAAATGTATATACATTATATGCATCTAGCCAAATTCTAACTCTCCTTTGTTCAAAACGTCTCACCATCTCTTTCCTTTTCTGTCTTCTCCATTGCATTGGAGAGACTTTGTTGACATGTGGGGCTTTATAAACATTTAACATATGAATAATTGAATAAGTAAATAATTACAGATAGTAAGACAAACAATATACCTACAGATTTATACTTGTGAAATGAAGTCCTCAGTGGTGCCTGCATTCCTTCCATGTCCGTCTTTTCCTCTTAGGTTCGCTATGTACAGATGCCCTAAATAAGTCCTTTGGATTCTGCCAGGCCATATCACAGTCAGTTCTTTCTTAGTCGACCATGGGCTGCAGCAAAGTTTCTCGCTTCCTGCTCCCAGCCTTTATGTCTCGATCATCATTGAACCACTTCAGTTTTGTGGTGAACACAAGGTTACCTCTAACTGTTCACAAGGCTCTTGTCAGAGACCGCAGGAAGGTTCATTTCAGCCTTTTTTGTGCAAGCTGCTCCACAGTGGCAGAGGACATGCCTGATTTGGGGATATCCACCAGAGATAAATAGAAATGAATTCTCAGGACACTCTGAATGGGACCGGGGGCCTGTGAACTCACTCCCCCAGCATTCCTTGCAACCTGTAACGTGCTGCTGACATTTGCCCAAACGGCAGAAGGTGCATAAAATCCAGCACGCTCACCCGCAGTGCGGCACACTCCGAATGGAACTAGGGGCCTGTGAACTCGCTCCCCTAGCATTTCTTGCTCCCTGGGACATGCTGCTGAGGTTTGTCCAAACGCCAGGAGGCAAATACAATCCAGCATGCTCACCCGCAGCGTGGGACACTCTGAACAGGACCGGGGGGCTGTGAACTCACTACCCCAACTTTCCTTGTGGCCTGGAGCATGCTGCTGATGTTTGCCCAAGCACCAGGAGGCGCATGAAATCCAGCACGCTCACCCGCAGCACTGAACACTCTGAATGGGACTGGGTGCCTGTGAACGCGCTCCCCGAGCATTCCTTGCGGCTTTGGATGTGCTGCTGACATTTGCCCACGTGCCAGGAAGTGCATAAAATCCAGCATGCTCACCTGCAGCACGGCCGGCAGAGACTGGGCTGGTCCACCCCTCCTGAGTTTGGTTTTAGGTAATTGTTGAATTGCCCTTTAAACTCTCCCTTCTTTTTTTCTTTTCTTGCCCCCCTTGAACCGACTTGCATCCTTCTGAAGCGATGGGTAAAAGGAAGGCAACTGAAGGAGGCCTGGGAACCAGGGGGAAGAAGTATATGAAAAACACTAAAAAGCCGGGCGACAGCGACGTGCTTGTTCGTATTGATAATCTCCTGGTGGACTGCAAAGAAATACTAGTCCCATCATCTGTGATAGCTCAAACTAAGGGTCCCACACAGTGTCGAGTACCTCAAGTGGTGCCTAATAAACCGGATTCATTTACATAGTCAATGGTTGTCCTGAAAATGTTGGCTAGATCCCTTTTTGGACAGACTTGATCATTCACATTCAGATATCATTTTTGCATGGAAATTCTTTCTCTCAAACTTATACATTTAAAAATATATAAATATATTTAGCGCTTCATCCTGGCATTAGAGAACTTTACATTAGAACTATATGTTTTTCGTAAGCACTGGAAGGTTTGATGTGATTTGCCCCAAGGCACAGCATGTTGAGCAGAGGTCAAGATTCAAACCTGGTCTTCCAAGACCAAGGACCACATCTCCCTCCATAACTGGGATATTATGGAGGGCCTGTATAGAGAGAATTGTGAAAGGAACGTGATTCTCAAAGAAACAATGAAAGGTTTACAAGCACGACCAGCATGGTTAATCTGTCATTTGGTGGAGCACAGATGTGAATTTGAAGTCACAGGAAACCGAGTGCTAAATACTCTACACTTCAATTCGAAATTTAAAGTCCATAAACAGTTACACATTTAAAAAAGGATTATTGCCACTGACTTGAGGTGCTCGATTCAGTGGGGGAAGAGGGTACAAGGAAAGACAAATAGAGGAAAAATCTCTGAACCCAATTTTGTAAGGAAAAATCACTCAGGCTAAAATGAGGCTGTTTTTACTTTTAGCCTAGGAACTTGGCAATGATATCACTCAATGGCCTCGTGTACGGTTAACGTTATACACGGTTTATTCTGTCTATTGTGGATTTTGTCTGTCGGTATATTCATATTTTCTTTTGAGGGGGGGAGTTGAAAATATGTAGAAAATAAATGCTATGTATTATTTTTAATAGATTTTAATAACTGAAGCAACAAGCACCTACCAGCTGGCCACCACCATTCTCAAAACTCTTAAAGAAGGCTCATCGAATTACCTGGTGAACAATGTGTCCATCCCTGGAGGCTTCCACTGTCTCCAAAGCTTAGGCTATCTATGGCTCGAAATCCTGAACCCCAAAAATACAGAACCCTGAAACAAGGAATCTGGATGCGCCCCCGGAATCTGGAATGCCATCTCTTCTGTGATCAGGTCCAGCCCTTCCCATTTCTCATTCAAAAAAGTACTACAATCCCTTCTCCATAAACAGCATCTCCCACCGTAGCAATGTTGAGGTATTAAAACTCTCCCAACAAATGCTGCATCACTTCAGTCCCCGGGGCTCTACAAATTCATTTATCAATTTTGCCTTATTGGAATTAAATTGCATATACATTTGTTGTTGACCTATCGAAAGCGCTTTGTTCCCCGAAGGGATCTGGTTCCCACTCGATAGGACTTCTAAAAATAAATAGCTATATTGAGCACGAATGCAAATGATGTCTAACTTCAATTACTATCCTAAGTACATTCTTCAGTTGAATCTGTTCAGAAAATGAACTTGTTGATCTCAGTGAATGTCTGGCTTCAGCATTAAATTGTATGCAATATATTTTACTGGTTAAAATAACTAGGCACCTCTAAATGATAAAAAATCAGCTTGGTGCTTTCCTAGAAAAATAGGTGAGACATGAGTTTAAAACAGGTCCCCATCGGCAAGATTAATTGAGGGGTTTGGTGTCACTGATATGTTGAGTTGTGGCAGGTAGAAGTTTAGGGTTTTTTGGGGGCAACAATAGAACAATTTTCTGGTAAATATTTTTAACGTTTTCTGTTTTCAGCTGGAGGGCTGTAGTGATAAAATGTTTTAACTATCAATGCACTACTTGGAAGGGTATATGTATTGGGACATTGGTCTCCTCCTGTATATTCCTCCAGTAGGTCTCTTAATTCACTGAGATTTCTCGGTGGTATTTACACCTGTAACATGAAGGTTGACCATATTTTTCTAAAGCAAGTACATCGGCCCACTGATCCATCTGACTAATAGTGAATTCTTGGACCTCTGTAGACAAGCAGCTGGCAACCTGCCCAGTAGCTTTAGAACATGTGATCTGTAGATTACTAACATATCTGCACTCTACGTGCGTTTACCCACTACGCTCAAGGACTGGGATTATAACTCTGTGTCTACTTGTTACACATTGAACTCATTAGTATTATATTACCTCACGTCACCTATTTCACAGGAGTTAAAACTGCTTCCATGCAGATTACAAGCAGATGTCTAGGATTGCAATCGTTGACCTGCAGTAGGAACATTAACCCCTAATTTAATGTGCAACGTGTAGTGGTCGTTTATTTTTCAACTGTTTTATTCTCATCTTGTCCATTTTATTTTCTTGTCTGTTCCATTTTTTCTAGGGATGGGCCAGGGTGTGACTGGCGCAAAGGACAATCAGGCAATGCCAGAAAGGGATTGTCTCACAAGTTAGTATGTAAACCGGATTTAAGGCTGATAGTCGGTCTGTTTTATTGTCTGGTGGGCCGGTTCCTACATTGATTTCCCTGATGTTATCACAAATATTGGGTGCAGCAAGCTCACGTTGTTCAGTCTTCCATGCTTTGCAAAACACTTATTCTCGGTGTCTTTACAAGTTCCAAACTGTCTCAATCTGCAAACATGTGCCACTTTTTAATTTACTATTATTTTTGTACCTGTGCCTATTTTTCGTCCCAGTGCGACCTTGAAATGAGCTCTCCTTTTCTCTATCCATCTGTTTTCTCTTTATATTTCTTTGTATTTCACATTTTGGTTGAATTCCTTCTCTTTTTCTTTTTTTTCTTTTATTTGGCTTATTTCTCTTCTTGTCTAACTCTACCCCTTTGTCTGTAGAGATCTACCTCCTTTCATCAAATTCTCTCAGTATTTTAGTACTTTCTTCTGTTAACTCTCTCTTCTCGATTTCCCTTGTCCTCCCCCTTTCTGGCTTAATTCTTCTTGTAGTTTTCTTTCATTTTTCCCTCTGCATTCTATTTTTTGACATTTCATTTTGCTCTTTTGATTGTCCTTCTTTTACTTCACTCCTTCTTCTCTCTATTTTTTGGCCTGTCCACTTTTAACGGATGTTGTTCTTTTTTACTTCCTCTTCTCCCATCTCCACATTTCTTTGTACACCCTCAGGTGAGTTGGTGCCTTGGAAAAGGGATAAATTCAGGCCCATATTTATACTTTTTTAGTGCTGCATTTGCGCCGCTTACAAAATACAACGTAAATGCAGCGCTAAAAATAAATAAATATAGGCATCAGTTTCTTATCAGAATGGGTTCCTCACACACACACTGCGAGCGCAAACCGTGTTTCTTCTGCACATCGTCTCATTGCATCCCAGTAATGTTCACAGCAGTGCCTGATTTTCTCTCATTAATAGTGCATTATACAGTGGACACACCAGTGCAGACCGAGGACCAGGAGGAGGAAAAGGCTGAGCATTGTGGCTGACATGATATATTATGTCATGGTATGTCATTTTAGCAAAGACTTGTAAAGCTCATGGATGTTGTTTCACCAAATGACAGGTATAGCAGAATCAGCCTTTAATGATACCAGAGGAATGACCCCTTGTCCCACAAATGGATTCTCAGCAGCCTCCAATATGATTTTTTGAGTATTAGAAGATGGGAAAGAATGTGAACTTCAGACAGTGAAAACCCATGTTTCAGTCCTGTTTACTTTGATTTTCTTCTTTTGCTTTCCGGACCCACGACCCGGCAAAGCAAGGCCATTGAATCAATTAGTTAATAATTTATTGCATATTTACTTAAAAATTTTGCAAATGCACCCATATACAAACAAATGACATTAAAAATTCCAACAATTAAAATGGACACCAATATAAAGGCAATTGTGGCGCAAGAGTCCTCCCCTTCCTACTAATCTCTCCAGCATATAAAGTGCTTGTGCATTCTGAGGTGAGCAGACCCTCTCATCGCTATCAAATACAATCGCTGGAGGTTGCACCCTCCTTCTTGTAACTCTGACATAGAAAGTGCTTGTGCATTCAGACATGGGGGATCCTCTTGTCCCTCTAAAATACTGTGGCAAGAGTCTGCCCCTCCTGACTAATAAGTCTTTCATAAAAAGACTTGTGCATTAGGGCATAAGGGGACTCATTGCAATTGTCTCTGCGGACGATTGCTAGTTCGCCCAGTATTTGCCTTTGAGTGTTCTTTAGCAGGCTTGTTACTGTCTTGATTTCTTAGGGCCTCATTATGAGTTTGGTGGCAATGATTTCCCTCCCAAGCGGGAGCCGAGTCCTATGCCATAACACAGAGGGGGCCGACAAGCACCCTTGGAATGCTTACTGTCTGCAGAGCAGACAGTGCAGACAGTGTGCTTTCCGATGGTGCTGCGCGGGGGGCTGCAATGCCTATGCAACGATGATCCTGGTGAGGACGGCAGTCATGTGGTGGGTCCACCCACCAAAGTCGTAATTTGGCAGTCAGCCGCCTGGTGTGTGGCAGTCCGACCGCCACCACAAGGCTGGTAGTCCTTGGGCCACCGGCCTCGTAATGAGGCCATTAGTGTTCTGCTCTCCGATTGTGGCCTAACAGAATAGGAACCCTTATTCAATTCTGCCCGGGCCGCTCTCATGCACCTTCCAAACTTGGCCAACTCTGAGAGCACTGTACAGGCCAGGAACCAATTGCCTCTATGCATGCCCTTACCCCTGGCTGTAAGAACATTGGCCTTATGAGGGCCTGACGTTGTTGAAGCAAAGTGGGGCAGCAATAGACAAGATGTAGCAGAGGCTTCATACTGTAATTACACAGTCAACATTTGATTATCTGCTTTAGGGATTTCCAGTCTGGATTCAGCTCTGTAATTGGGATTTGCACTTCTGGGGCCCCCTGTATATATTTCAGGCATTTTTTGCACAGTGCACTAGCCAGGTATGACTGGGTGATATGAGCATCGTAAGAGGGAACTAGGCCCATTAGCCTCCTAACTTCTTTATATCTGGCCAAGTCCTCGTCTCTTGATAACTCAAATACTTGTTTGCTCAGCACTTTCTTTATTGCCATGTAGTTTACTTCCTCCTGTGTCCTGCTGGCTATTGCTAAATTTAATTTCAACACCGCAATTTGCAGATAGCTGTTCCAGAGGTTGGACCCCCTACAAACAGTGCTTTGAGCACTTCCTAGTAATGTTTCTATGTCCGCTTTGAGAATCTGGAAATAGTATTTCACCATACTGGTCAGGCATTTGTACTTCGGCTGAATCAGACCAAATTCAAGCTGAATCAAACAGTTGCTTGTGTATTTCAGTAGATTGAAGATATGTTTGTAACCCTGGCCCTGCACTTTTTCCATTGTTGACTCCATTTGTCCTTGGAATGCCTGCTGAGCATACCCTGCTACTGCTAGCAGTTTAACTTTTAACACTCTCCTAATTTGTTATGTGGTTGGGCTACATAATATCCCCGGTAGTGTACATAGTGCATATGTGGTTGCTTGAATTTTGGAGCTCAATTTAGACTGATGTAATGATGGCTTCCCAGAGTCGCTTAGCCATGCCCCCAGGTAATTACAGGATCTTCTTGTTTCTATGATCTGTAAACTCAACCTCCACCTAAGGAGAGCTTTCCTTGCATGTTGTCCAAAGACTACCACTTTGGTCTTGCATGCGTTGGCTAGTAACTCATTGGCCTTGTTGTATAAATTCAGGGCATCAAGGCCTCTTTGAAGGCCAACTCCGGTGTGGTAAGAAATTACCAGATCATCTGCGTAGTACAGTAGGTGTAATTTGTGCAATCCTATTTTTGGAGTCACCAATGTGGTTCCTTGGAGGGCCTTCCTGAAGTTAACCGTATGCAGGTTGAATAGTGTTGGTATCAGGATGCAGCCCCGTTTTAGACCTCGACCCGCATAGAGCTTGTGGGTGACTGCGTCCTGATCCAGTTTTATTCACACCCAAGTGTTACTGTATAACAAGACGATGGCCTTCAGGTGTTTGTTAGGGATCTTCCAACCTTTTAGTTTGTTCCACAACTTGTTTCTGGACACCCCGTCAAACGCTAGTGAATAGTCCACCAAGCAGGTGAACACTGGTAGACAGTTCTCATTATTCATTTGCTGTGCGAAATAGGATAGTGCAAATATTATAAATTGTTGTACTACCTTTGCTGCACCCAGTTTGCTAGAAGGGTAGAATGTTTTTGTCCTTAATCCATTCATTTAGCTCGCTTAATAACATACTGGCATATGCCTTACCTTCGATATCTAAAAGGGTGCTTGAACTATAGCTCTTTGAGTACATTTTTTCACCCTTTTTATTTACCGGCTGCAGCAAAGAGCCTCACAAAGAGTCCAGGACATCTCCATAAATCCTGCATTCTGTATACAACTTAGACATTTTCCACCCAATATTTTGGCTATTCTTCAAATATGCCTCTTGGGAGGCCATTGGCCCCTGGTGCACTGTCCCTTCTTATCGTTTTTCTGATTTTTACCACAGCCTGCTGGTCCTCCAACTTAAATCCTTCTTCCTCTTGGGACCCAGTGCAGAATATTGTCTGGTAATCGTGTCTCGCTGCTCCCCCGCCAAGGTTACTCTGTGTATACTCTCGCTACATGCGCTTGCTATGCTTCTTCCATCACTGAGTTGAGCCTGTCTGACGCTTCATTCTTTAGTTTAGCGATGTATTCCCAGAATTACTTCTGTTTGTTGCTTTGGCAAATACCATATACTTTAATCCATTACTGTTCCTTGTGCTTTTGTTTCAGTATCCAGGCACAGTGTTTATGGTCTCTATTGGCCTGCTAGAATGCTTTCTCTGTGTCTTGTGTTCCACTTGGTCTTTTTTGCCTTTCTTAAAATCCTGATACTTTCCTTCAGACCTCTGTTGTGCAGTTGACTGCTCCCAGCTTTCCAATTCCTCTTGGACGTGGTCATCTGAACTCCCCTTAACAGGGATGTGCACAATGCTGCAATCCAAGTGCCCCAGTTCTGAAAAGGGTTGAGATTGTTTTAACCCTTTCACTGGGCTGCTCCATTATACATTTCTTCAATTTTCCTGAGTTGACTGAGTTCCACTTGATCCTTTTTAGCAGCCAGTGGTTGTTGGCACCCATAGTGTGCCTCAATTTGTGCCCTTAGCGCGCTATGAAGGTTCAATTCTAGCCTGAGCATTGTGTTATCACTTGATTCGTGTTGAAGCATCTCAAATCCAGTCATCCTTTACCTGGTATTCCTGTTTAACAAGGTGCAGTTGATGATAGTACGGTTATTAAAGGAGGGGTTGCTTGTGGCTTTGAGTTGTAGTTCATTGGCCCGAGCTTCTGCTGAGACTAGTTTGTAGGCGTGGAGAAAGCTGCTGAATGCTCTTTCAGGAAGTGTGTTGCTTCCGTGGTTGGCCACCTTGGTACCCAAGTAATGTAGTTTGAAGTCCCCTGTTATCACTGTGGCCACAGATGGATGTTCCCACAGGTCTTCTAGGGCAGAGATTGCCTTTTCATTTATCTCTAGACTTGAGGCTCTATGGCAGTTCAGGTAGAAGTTGATGATTAGCAGATCCTTCCATCTTTTTCCATCATGTAAACTGAGAGAGCGTAGCTTGGCTGTGCCCCTATGCCTCTTAAATATGTATGAGAAAGGGTGGTTAATTTTCTACATAAGGTGAAGAGATGGTTTTATTTGAATGATGCACTGCAATACATACAACTAAAGTGCACAGTTGGATGTAACATTTTTAAGCAAGCTATATTAAATCACCATTTTGAAAGCATGTTTATGTTTTAATGTTTTGGAAGTATTATTTTATATAATCATTTTGTATTTCATTATAAGCAGTGTATAGAAATAATTTAAACGATGTATATTCGGGTTTCATTATCTTGGCTGACGTGAAGGCCACACATATTTTTCTGTACCTAATCTTCAACATGAAGTTTGCTTTTGCATGCTTTTCTATGAGATGCAGGTGTCAGGATCTGAGACCAAATGAATGAGGAGCCCATTGTGCTTGGGACATAAGAAGCTATGCGAGAAGCGCCACACGGATGAAAGGAGTGAACTGAGATGATGGTCGTAACTTTTGTGAAAGTCCTAAAAGTGCAAGGGTGTACAAGGTCAATGCAGAAGGCTTCAGAAGGTTTCAGAAAGTTCAAGTGTTAATTAATTTAAATTGATAGACTTGTTTTTCAGTAAGGATGTTTTTGCAATAATGTAAGCCTCTAGAAGGATTGAGATTTAAGTGTGGTTTGGCGAGTGGAAGAGCCAGATTCCCTTTGTCCTTTGCTGAGAGCCTGCTGAGATGTGTCCCTTAGATTTAGATTCTCATGTGGCTTCATGCCGCTGCACCTATCTTAATGGAATCTTCTACAGAAGTTCTGTTTTGCTGACCCTTTTCTCTGAAATCTTTAGTATTAGAATAGATAAGAACTTAGATTCAATGGTTAGGCAGGAGAAACTAATTTTAGATATTCAACATAAGTCTTTGTTTCTGATTTTCTGCATTATCGCTATTGAGATACTTGTCTTTCAGCTGCTTTAAAGTGTAATATTGTGCGATGCTTTAACTCTCTTTTGGTGATATTGTACATCTTTATTATGGTTTTGAGATGCCTTTATGTAAGTTTGACTTTGGGTCTGTAATAAAACCCTTTGAAACTTTAAGATGGTCTCTGAGACTTAGGGCCATATTACAGAAGCACCTGCACCACATTAGCATCAATTTTTTTAAGTTAATGTGGCGTTAGGCTTCAAAAATCGCCACACCATATTTACAAAGTGGAACAATGCATGCATTGTGAGACTGTATAACCCTTTGCTCCATCATTATGCATGTGCCATATATAATGTCAGTCAAAACGGGGAGCACCCTGTCTTCCATTCCAGCATTTGTGACCCCAAGGCATCATGGTAAATGCAGTCATTAGCACGAATTTGAATAGAGTTTTGGAAGTTTTTCACCATAAGTTGGTGCGGCAGTGCCGTATCTTCGGACACGTGTTTCTGGCTATTTGGCCGTCATCAGCGAAGAGCAACGTGTAGCTGGCGGGGTTGCTTGAAATCCCGCCTTGAAAGTATTCACAGGTTTAAGTACCACTAAAGAAGGCGCATAGGTGCTTCACACGAGCTCGTCAGCTCAGAGGCTCACGGGAGCCTTAATTACAACAGTCAAAACGGCGAGCACCCTGTCTTCCATTCAAGCATTTGTGACCCCAAGGCATCATGGTAAATGCAGTCATTAGCACGAATTTGAATAGAGTTTTGGAAGTTTTTCACCATAAGTTGGTGCGGCAAGTGCCGTATCTTCGGACACGTGTTTCTGGCTATTTGGCCGTCATCAGCGAAGAGCAACGTGTAGCTGGCGGGGTTGCTTGAAATGCCGCCTTGAAAGTATTCACAGGTTTAAGTACCACTAAAGAAGGCGCACAGGTGCTTCACCCGAGCTCGTCAGCTCAGAGGCTCACGGGAGCCTTAATTACAACAGTCAAAACGGGGAGCACCCTGTCTTCCATTCCAGCATTTGTGACCCCAAGGCATCATGGTAAATGCAGTCATTAGCACAAATTTGAATAGAGTTTTGGAAGTTTTTCACCATAAGTTGGTGCGGCAAGTGCCGTATCTTCGGACACGTGTTTCTGGCTATTTGGCCGTCATCAGCGAAGAGCAACGTGTAGCTGGCGGGATTGCTTGAAATGCCGCCTTGAAAGTATTCACAGGTTTAAGTACTACTAAAGAAGGCGCACAGGTGCTTCACCCGAGCTCGTCAGCTCAGAGGCTCACGGGAGCCTTAATTACAACAGTCAAAACGGGGAGCACCCTGTCTTCCATTCCAGCATTTGTGACCCCAAGGCATCATGGTAAATGCAGTCATTAGCACGAATTTGAATAGAGTTTTGGAAGTTTTTCACCATAAGTTGGTGCGGCAAGTGCCGTATCTTCGGACACGCGTTTCTGGCTATTTGGCCGTCATCAGCGAAGAGCAACGTGTAGCTGGCGGGGTTGCTTGAAATGCCGCCTTGAAAGTATTCACAGGTTTAAGTACCACTAAAGAAGGCGCACAGGTGCTTCACCCGAGCTCGTCAGCTCAGAGGCTCACGGGAGCCTTAATTACAACAGTCAAAACGGGGAGCACCCTGTCTTCCATTCCAGCATTTGTGACCCCAAGGCATCATGGTAAATGCAGTCATTAGCACGAATTTGAATAGAGTTTTGGAAGTTTTTCACCATAAGTTGGTGCGGCAAGTGCCGTATCTTCGGACACGTGTTTCTGGCTATTTGGCCGTCATCAGCGAAGAGCGACGTGTAGCTGGCGGGGTTGCTTGAAATGCCGCCTTGAAAGTATTCACAGGTTTAAGTACCACTAAAGAAGGCGCACAGGTGCTTCACCCGAGCTCGTCAGCTCAGAGGCTCATGGGAGCCTTAATTACAACAGTCGAAACGGGAAGCACCCTGTCTTCCATTCCAGCATTTGTGACCCCAAGGCATCATGGTAAATGCAGTCATTAGCACGAATTTGAATAGAGTTTTGGAAGTTTTTCACCATAAGTTGGTGCGGCAAGTGCCGTATCTTCGGACACGTGTTTCTGGTTATTTGGCCGTCATCAGCGAAGAGCAACGTGTAGCTGGCGGGGTTGCTTGAAATGCCGCCTTGAAAGTATTCACAGGTTTAAGTACCACTAAAGAAGGCGCACAGGTGCTTCACCCGAGCTCGTCAGCTCAGAGGCTCACGGGAGCCTTAATTACAACAGTCAAAACGGGGAGCACCCTGTCTTCCATTCCAGCATTTGTGACCCCAAGGCATCATGGTAAATGCAGTCATTAGCACGAAATTGAATAGAGTTTTGGAAGTTTTTCACCATAAGTTGGTGCGGCAAGTGCCGTATCTTCGGACACGTGTTTCTGGCTATTTGGCCGTCATCAGTGAAGGGCAACGTGTAGCTGGCGGGGTTGATTGAAATGCCGCCTTGAAAGTATTCACAGGTTTAAGTACCACTAAAGAAGGCGCACAGGTGCTTCACCCGAGCTCGTCAGCTCAGAGGCTCACGGGAGCCTTAATTACAACAGTCAAAACGGGGAGCACCCTGTCTTCCATTCCAGCATTTGTGACCCCAAGGCATCATGGTAAATGCAGTCATTAGCACGAATTTGAATAGAGTTTTGGAAGTTTTTCACCATAAGTTGGTGCGGCAAGTGCCGTATCTTCGGACACGTGTTTCTGGCTATTTGGCCGTCATCAGTGAAGGGCAACGTGTAGCTGGCGGGGTTGATTGAAATGCCGCCTTGAAAGTATTCACAGGTTTAAGTACCACTAAAGAAGGCGCACAGGTGCTTCACCCGAGCTTGTCAGCTCAGAGGCTCACGGGAGCCTTAATTACAACAGTCAAAACGGGGAGCACCCTGTCTTCCATTCCAGCATTTGTGACCCCAAGGCATCATGGTAAATGCAGTCATTAGCACGAATTTGAATAGAGTTTTGGAAGTTTTCCACCATAAGTTGGTGCGGCAAGTGTCGTATCTTCGGACACGTGTTTCTGGCTATTTGGCCGTCATCAGCGAAGAGCAACGTGTAGCTGGCGGGGTTGCTTGAAATGCCGCCTTGAAAGTATTCACAGGTTTAAGTACCACTAAAGAAGGCGCACAGGTGCTTCACCCGAGCTCCTCAGCTCAGAGGCTCACGGGAGCCTTAATTACAACAGTCAAAACGGGGAGCACCCTGTCTTCCATTCCAGCATTTGTGACCCCAAGGCATCATGGTAAATGCAGTCATTAGCACGAATTTGAATAGAGTTTTGGAAGTTTTTCACCATAAGTTGGTGCGGCAAGTGCCGTATCTTCGGACACGTGTTTCTGGCTATTTGGCCGTCATCAGCGAAGAGCAACGTGTAGCTGGCGGGGTTGCTTGAAATGCCGCCTTGAAAGTATTCACAGGTTTAAGTACCACTAAAGAAGGCGCACAGGTGCTTCACCCGAGCTCGTCAGCTCAGAGGCTCACGGGAGCCTTAATTACAACAGTCAAAATGGGGAGCACCCTGTCTTCCATTCCAGCATTTGTGACCCCAAGGCATCATGGTAAATGCAGTCATTAGCACGAATTTGAATAGAGTTTTGGAAGTTTTTCACCATAAGTTGGTGAGGCAAGTGCCGTATTTTCGGACACGTGTTTCTGGCTATTTGGCCGTCATCAGTGAAGGGCAACGTGTAGCTGGCGGGGTTGATTGAAATGCCGCCTTGAAAGTATTCACAGGTTTAAGTACTACTAAAGAAGGCGCACAGGTGCTTCACCCGAGCTCGTCAGCTCAGAGGCTCACGGGAGCCTTAATTACAACAGTCAAAACGGGGAGCACCCTGTCTTCCATTCCAGCATTTGTGACCCCAAGGCATCATGGTAAATGCAGTCATTAGCACGAATTTGAATAGAGTTTTGGAAGTTTTCCACCATAAGTTGGTGCGGCAAGTGTCGTATCTTCGGACACGTGTTTCTGGCTATTTGGCCGTCATCAGCGAAGAGCAACGTGTAGCTGGCGGGGTTGCTTGAAATGCCGCCTTGAAAGTATTCACAGGTTTAAGTACCACTAAAGAAGGCGCACAGGTGCTTCACCCGAGCTCCTCAGCTCAGAGGCTCACAGGAGCCTTAATTACAACAGTCAAAACGGGGAGCACCCTGTCTTCCATTCCAGCATTTGTGACCCCAAGGCATCATGGTAAATGCAGTCATTAGCACGAATTTGAATAGAGTTTTGGAAGTTTTTCACCATAAGTTGGTGCGGCAAGTGCCGTATCTTCGGACACGTGTTTCTGGCTATTTGGCCGTCATCAGCGAAGAGCAACGTGTAGCTGGCGGGGTTGCTTGAAATGCCGCCTTGAAAGTATTCACAGGTTTAAGTACCACTAAAGAAGGCGCACAGGTGCTTCACCCGAGCTCGTCAGCTCAGAGGCTCACGGGAGCCTTAATTACAACAGTCAAAACGGGGAGCACCCTGTCTTCCATTCCAGCATTTGTGACCCCAAGGCATCATGGTAAATGCAGTCATTAGCACGAATTTGAATAGAGTTTTGGAAGTTTTTCACCATAAGTTGGTGCGGCAAGTGCCGTATCTTCGGACACGTGTTTCTGGCTATTTGGCCGTCATCAGCGAAGAGCAACGTGTAGCTGGCGGGGTTGATTGAAATGCCGCCTTGAAAGTATTCACAGGTTTAAGTACCACTAAAGAAGGCGCACAGGTGCTTCACCCGAGCTCGTCAGCTCAGAGGCTCACGGGAGCCTTAATTACAACAGTCAAAACGGGGAGCACCCTGTCTTCCATTCCAGCATTTGTGACCCCAAGGCATCAGGGTAAATGCAGTCATTAGCACGAATTTGAATAGAGTTTTGAAGTTTTTCACCATAAGTTGGTGCGGCAAGTGCCGTATCATCGGACACGTGTTTCTGGCTATTTGGCTGTCATCAGCGAAGAGCAACGTGTAGCTGGCGGGGTTGCTTGAAATGCCGCCTTGAAAGTATTCACAGGTTTAAGTACCACTAAAGAAGGCGCACAGGTGCTTCACCCGAGCTCGTCAGCTCAGAGGCTCACGGGAGCCTTAATTACAACGGTCAAAACGGGGAGCACCCTGTCTTCCATTCCAGCATTTGTGACCCCAAGGCATCATGGTAAATGCAGTCATTAGCACGAATTTGAATAGAGTTTTGGAAGTTTTTCACCATAAGTTGGTGCGGCAAGTGCCGTATCTTCGGACACGTGTTTCTGGCTATTTGGCCGTCATCAGCGAAGAGCAACGTGTAGCTGGCGGGGTTGCTTGAAATGCCGCTTTGAAAGTATTCACAGGTTTAAGTACCACTAAAGAAGGCGCACAGGTGCTTCACCCGAGCTCGTCAGCTCAGAGGCTCACAGGAGCCTTAATTACAACAGTCAAAACGGGGAGCACCCTGTCTTCCATTCCAGCATTTGTGACCCCAAGGCATCATGGTAAATGCAGTCATTAGCACGAATTTGAATAGAATTTTGGAAGTTTTTCACCATAAGTTGGTGCGGCAAGTGCTGTATCTTCGGACACGTGTTTCTGGCTATTTGGCCGTCATCAGCGAAGAGCAACGTGTAGCTGGCGGGGTTGCTTGAAATGCCGCCTTGAAAGTATTCACAGGTTTAAGTACCACTAAAGAAGGCGCACAGGTGCTTCACCCGAGCTCGTCAGCTCAGAGGCTCACGGGAGCCTTAATTACAACAGTCAAAACGGGGAGCACCCTGTCTTCCATTCCAGCATTTGTGACCCCAAGGCATCATGGTAAATGCAGTCATTAGCACAAATTTGAATAGAGTTTTGGAAGTTTTTCACCATTTCAAGCAACCCTGCCAGCTACACATTGCTCTTCTCTGATGACGGCCAAATAGCCAGAAACACGTGTCCGAAGATACGGCACTCGCAGCACCAACTTATGGTGAAAAACTTTCAGAACTCTAGTCAAATTTGTGCTAATGACTGCATTTACCATGATGCGTTGGGGTCACAAATGCTGGAATGGAAGATAGGGTGCTCCCCATTTTGACTGTTGTAATTAAGGCTCCCGTGAGCCTCTGAGCTCACGAGCTCGGGTGAAGCACCTGTGCGCCTTCTTGAGTGGTACTTAAACCTGTGAATACTTTCAAGGCGGCATTTCAATCAACCCCGCAAGCTACACGTTGCCCTTCGCTGATGACGGCCAAATAACCAGAAACACGTGTCCGAAGATACGGCACTCGCAGCACCAACTTATGGTGAAAAACTTTCAAAACTCTAGTCAAATTCGTGCTAATGACTGCATTTACCATGATGCCTTGGGGTCACACTTGCTGGAATGGAAGACAGGGTGCTCCCCATTTTGACTGTTGCCATATATAATGTGTGCATGTGTGCATGTGGGGCATTCCCCATGTTTTTTTTTTGTGGCTACCTTTAATGCCTGTTCAGAGCAAGCATTAAAAAGGGGCACACCACTGGTTACAATAGGCCACTATGTACTGTTGAGGGTTAGTGACAAAATGTTGGCGCTAACCCTGAACAGTACATCAATAGCATCAAAAATTGCCCCCTGCCCTGTGCCATGATGCGCCATATTTTAAATACGGTGCACACATGGTGGCAGTAGAGGGTCAATAAGGGGCGCAAGAAAAGTGGCGTTGCACTGAGCGCAGCACCCCGTTTCTTAAATCTGCTCCTTAGTGTGTGGCTCACTGTGTTACACTGCATTGCTATGAATAATTCAATGCACGTTCTCCTCATCCCTTGGAACTGAGAAGAAAATATTAATTGGACTCCAGATTAAAAGTTAGGGCCCAGTGCTAGATCAATACCTTCGATAAAACACTTTTCAGTGTATCTGAAATTCCCCTGTGTTCTTTGATGGTGACTCGCAACTCATGTTTCACATATGTTGAAAGACCTCCTGAAGGTATTCAAGGGGAGTGTACTTTACTTGCTGGTATGTGCAGGATTGAAAAACCTTCTAAATGTTCATCCTTGGTTGCCCACGTTTCTTGGAGGCAGAGTATGTCACCCTCTTGCAGCTCTTTCCTTGCTGATTCACTCATTAAAATACTTGCAATGCCTGCCGCGTTCCAAAAGATGAGTTTAAGGCTGGCCTTTTTTGCGCTATGGTGTACTCTGTCAACTTGAGTTGCTTGTGTTGCTGCCCCCCTCTCTATTCTTGAGAGCCAGTGTCCTTCTTGTATGCTAGGGGTGAGTGAGGTTGCTGCTCCGTGAAGTGGTGGGTGAATGATTCTGGTCCTTGCATAATCTTACTCGTACTGTATTGCATTCTGAGACTCTTCTCCTAGCTAGTCCCTCGGCTAGCCAGGGGAAGAGTCACAGTCCATATTATATATAGAGATTCTGGAACCTTGTATGTTCTATACAGAGGTTTATGGATTCTATACTGATGTTCTGGAAGTGCATTGAAGGTTGTGCCAGTGGATCCCCCTTAGCAGGCATTCTGTGGCTTCACTTTTACTATGAGAGCTGCCTCTGTGCCTGCAAGGTGGGCGAACACATTTCTTCAGTTGGTTCCTGAACCCGTAACCCAGTCCTCAAATCTTTTCTCCTGCAAGACCAAGTAAGCAATCCCAGCTGTCTTCCAGGTGGCTATAGTGTATTCCAGGCCATTGGGTTGGTTGCCCCTCTCAAATTGGATGCTTAAGAGGTCTCTGCTTGTTGTTTGGGCTAGGGAGGGGATATGTGGGAACAGCTTCAAAATATTAGCCCTGTTGATGATATTGTGCCTCCCTCTGGACCTGAATAGGTGGTGAAATATTACGCTCTGTGAGGTACCTAATTTGCCTGTGGATTTGCCTCAAAGTTAGTTATCTGTTGGGCCGAATTTTCTGACCAGTTGTAATTTGGTCTGACAGTGTGCTGTCCCCTTTGTTCTTGGTTGCGGTATGTGGCTACTAGACTTAAACTTGTTCTTTGTTGTTCTACTTGCTGAACTTGACAAGTTGCATCTACCCATGTTGCCCTGAGACTCCCCTGGCCTGCGGGGGGCGCGATTGGATTGCCTGGACTTCCTCCTGTCCTGTTTCTTGACCTGTACCCTGCTCCTCTAAAACTGCGGCCATGAGTTCCTGGTCTCTTGTGTAACTTTGGGGGGCTGCTATTTACCCAGATATTGGATAGAGATATGAGCTTGCTGTTTCCTCAATCTTTGCATCTCTCCCTACCCCAGTGTTCTACCCAAGCTACTGCATGCAAGCGTCTGCCTTGTTTTTTGCCTTTTCTTCAACCTTTTTTGTCTTGCGTCTTGTCAGTGGGTTGTTATCCTTGCTGTTGTTCGTGGCTCGGGGTTGCTGTTGTTTTTGATAGTACCAATGTTATTTTAGTCCTTGGGACTCATGTTGAGTTGCTGGTTGAAATGAATGCTGTTCATGTTGTTGTGGTCAGCTGAAGTCATGCTCATTGGCTGGGTGAGGTTACATTGCTGCTTTTCGGAGCTATTATTTGTGTCTAGCGGTGTGTCTGCCTGTTGGTGGGCATCTGGCAAGATGGTATTTGGTCTTAAAGCCATAGACGTTATATTTTAGGTGCCTTATTGTTAAAGTTAGTTCTCTCTTTGTCTCCCACTGTCTTAAGTCCCTGATCTTTGTTTTAAGCACCTCCGGTAACGTTGATAGCTTCTCTACTATGATCTTGCAGTGACATCCATATGCAGTGGTGATTTCTTCCATTGCTTCCAATTTGGCGGCCAAATTTGCTATTGCAGGTGCTAATGTTAGCTTTGTGTCCATTTGAACCTCCATCTTGTGCGACTGCCAGGTAAGGGCATTTGTGGCTGCCATAAGAGTGGCATTAATTGTTGTCGATAGTGTGTCAATGTGCAGTGTATTATATGTTTTATGGGGGCCTAGACTCGGTTCAGGGCTAATCTCCTGGATACTGCAGATTAACTTGTCTGCCTTAACTATTGCAGGTGACCTGCTGATTGGACTTATGCCCTGCTGGCGTGCCTCGACCCACAGCCCTGATCTATCCCCGTCTAAACCTTCTGGGCTCCTTAGCGATGGTCAGCTCATTGAGACATTTCCAGTCTGCTCCCCTTTACTATCCTCAGTATGTACTTCGGCCAAAGTCATTCGTTACCTTGGTTGCTTGGGTGTTGCTGTAAACACTTATAGCTCAAGGGACTTAATGGTGCTTTCTAGCACCCTTGGATGGGATGTTACAAGCTTAGTTGAGGAGAGCTCTATCAAGTTAAGTGCATTCTCACTTCCAAAGAGCAGTTCTCTCCTATCCGCCGCTTATTCTGACATTCCTGAGCCAGCAATTCTAGCATTTCCATAGGGTAGGTCAGGGTTAGTTCCTGCTAGCTATGGCTTCTTCTTGGTGGTGTCCTTGGTGCATGAGGGTAAACCTGTGCATTAGCCGTGGTCAGCGGTTGACAATTTTGTTTTATGATAGACCATCCTTTGGGCTGGCCCAAGTGACCTTAAGTCATATACAGAAATAATTTGTGGCCCACACCCTTGCATTGCTTTGACAACAGAGGCACTTTTTTGTAGCTCCGTCTTGCTCTGTTTAATTCAAATCCATCATTCCTGGCTGTATGCCATTTACGTATTACTTGGGTGCTCCATGAATGGTGCAATGATTTTTGGTACCCCTGGTAAAGAATCATCTGTCGATCTGACACCTCCTTCTCCTTCCCTTGCTGCAGGGCTGCTATTACCCTTTAGCTTAAATTTGGTGCCTCCTGCTGGTGACACCATAAGGCTCCTGCATCACCTTCTGGAATGGCTGGCCCTGGGAGAATCACTTAGGGGCAGAGCCATGTATGATAAAATGAGGCACCTCGAAGAATGAAAGGTGATGGCATGAAGAGTGCCCCACCCCCAATACTGCGCCAAACCCTCAATGTGGGCAATTAAACTAGCAATCACAGTTAGGGCCTGATTTAGATAAAGGTGGATGGGTTACTCTGTCACAACAGTGACAGATATACCTTCCGCTAAAATTTAAGGGCCTGATTTAGAGTTTGACAGAGGGGGTTACTCCATCACAAATGTGATGGATATCCTGTCCGCTGTATTACGATCCCTTTATAGCCTATGGGAATCATAATACAGTGGACAGGCTACCCGTCACATTTGTGACAGAGTAACCCCTTCTGCCAAACTCTAAATGAGGCCCTAAATCCCCTAAAATATAATAGGATGTAGATTTCGGTGGACTGGATATCCGTCACCGTTGGAGTAACCCATCCACCAATATCTAAATCAGGTCTTTAGTGGGCATTTTTCATTTGACCACTACCTGCACCAATTAACTGCAGCATTTAAATAATTCTCTCCCACGCTGCGTGCAAATGTTTTGCATGCGCATCCTAGTCAGCATTTGTACTGGGAGCAGGCAAATACAAAATACAAATTATGGAATACTTTACAGATAATCCACTGATTTTTGAAACAGTGTAAAACATTGCACAGATTCAGTCTGTTGCAAAATTTTGCTACATTCTAGGCATGATACAACTCTTTTTGTGGAGTAGTGATGGGTGGAATGGTTTTAAAACCTTTATCGAAATCTTGTAAAAAATATAATGCATTGTTTGTCTTTAAGGGCCCGGTAATCCCATTGGAGGTAATATGAAATGCACCAATAGTGGATGGATGGGACAAAATAATTTCATATGTGACGGTGCCTCATTGGCATCCGTTTAAAGGCTATTGTTATGGCATGTCAGGAAGAATACAGTAAGGGGAAGAATGAAGTCATGAGAACCACTTAAATCTGTTAAGGGGCCAGCCACAGTTTTTCAGCGTGTCCTTGGAAATGGTTACATTTCATCCACAATGGTGTCTGGGAGCTATATTGAGCAACAGCTGCCTTTTAGCCTTTTGTTTACATATTTTTATCGTTTTTATTAGTTTATGCAGGAATATCAACAAGTAGATTTGAGAGTATTTGGCTGTTTGAACATACATTACCGTGCACATGGTGAAACATTAAATGCAGGTAAGAAGTCTGTGGTACGTCTGTCAAGGAAGTATGGTGCAGCCGTAGACATCGTCAGAGGACATGTTGATAAGTTAGTGCTGCCGTGATGGTGAAAACTGGGGTCAGGTTCGTGAACTGGGTTATAAATGAGGGGGTGGCGGATATGGCTGTGAAAGGTTGAGACGTATGGGCGTGGGGCATGCAATTAGAGACTGCTGGCAGAGGAGGGAAGATGATATATGTTGCATACATAGAGGGGAGGGAGATTCACTGGGGAAGCAGCATTGGTCAACGGGGTTGTCATGCATTGGTCATGGGGGGGACGTCATTGTTCCTGGTATGCTGCAAAAACAATGAAAGGAGGATAGCCCAGTAGCATGAAACGGGTCATTTGCGCAACTTGTGCACTTCCTCGTATCGGAGGGCGTACTCTTCAGTCATCCCCCATTTGCATACTGCCCTATACCAGGCATCTAGCAGTGGTGTCGTTGTGGAGCGCCAGTGCATGGTAAGCACACGTTTGGAAAGGAGGAACGTCAGGAAAATGAATCAGGTGTGCACTTTATGTTGCTTCTGTTGTTTGAAAGTGCCTAGTGAGCATGCTTCCCAGGTTTGGATGTCAGTGAGCTCTATAAATTCCTGCAAGGTATCATGTAACCTCTTCCCAGAAGTGATGGAGGGCAGGACAGGATCACAGCATGTGTGCTAGGTCCACGTCCAGGGTCTGGCAGCCCGTACAACATGCATGTGCATGAGGGAAGTGACAATTTATTTTTGCCGGGGTAAGACATACTCTGTGTAGTATGAAGAGTTGTAAGTGCTTGAAGTGAGAGCTATGGGATACCTGCTGAGGGAACTCTAAGGCCATCACTCATTCTTTGTAATGCAATACTCGTCCAAACTTGTCTTCCCACTTATGCCAGAGAGAGTCTGGAGGGAACATTAGCAGGTCCCTAAAGGATGCTGGCCTGGCTTATAGTGGGTACCTGATGGTACTTACACCTTGTGCCAGGTCCAGTTATCCCTTATTAGTAGATTAGTAGTGTTCTAGCAGCTTAGGCTGATAGAGGTAGCTATAGCAGAGCAGCTTAGGCTGAACTAGGAGACATGCAAAGCTCCTACTATACCACTTATATCAAATAGCACTATATACACAATACTCAGAGTTACTAAAAATAAAGGTACTTTATTTTAGTAACAGTGGGCCAGAAAATTAGGCTGTTTGAGAATGCAAAATCACCTTTCTGAATGTAAGAAAGGCATTCGCAGTGCAATTTTAAGGAATCGCTATTTTAGCGATTCCTTAAAATTGTGACCCCATTTAGAGAATCACCATTTGCGATTCGGTAAAAGCATTTGCGCTTTTTAAGAAATCACTATTACCGAATCGCAATTATGATACATAGCATTTTGCGACTCAGAAATACCGGTTTCTTGAAAATCGATATTTCCAAATCGCAAAAGGCTTTTTTGATACATCTGGCCCAATGTGCCAAGAATATCTCAGAGGATATACTCCCTTAGGAGATAAGTAAACTACACAAAATATACACACAAACCAAAATCAGGTAAGTAAACAGTTAGAAAAGTAGTGCAAACACTGTAGAATACAATAGGATGTAATAGGCCTAGGAGCAACCCAAACCATATACTCTAAAAGTGGAATGCGAACCACGAATGGACCCCAGGCCTAGAGTAGTGTGTAGAGGGTCGCTGGGAGTGTAAGAAAACACTAAGGGTGACCAAGATACCCCACCCCAAGACCCTGAAAAGTAGGAGTAAAGTTACCTTACTTCCCCAGAAACACACTAAAGTCGTGATAGGAGATTCTGCAAAGACAACAACTGACTGCAAAGCACTGAAGATGGATTCCTGGACCTGAGGACCTGTAAAGGAAGGGGACCAAGTCCAAGAGTCACGCAAGTGTCCGGGGGGGGCAGAAGCCCACTAGACCCCAGATGAAGGTGCAAAAGGGCTGCCTCTGGGTGGAAGAAGCTGAAGATTCTGCAACAACAGAAGGTGCCAGGAACTTCTTCTTTGCACAGAAGATGTTCCACGACATGTTGGAGGATGCAGAGTTGTTTCCACGCAGAAAGACCGCAAACAAGCCTTGCTAGCTGCAAAGGTCGCAGCTGAAGAAAATGGGTTCTGCCTGGGCACAGGAAGGACCAGGAGGTCACCCCTTGGAGGAGGAGACAGAGGGGGCGCTCAGCAGCACAGAGAGCCCTCGCAGAAGCAGGCAGCACCTGCAGAAGCACTTGAACAGGCATTCAAGAAGTCTGAGCATGGCGGTCGTCTCAACACTGCAAAAGAGTGTCCCACGAAGTCGGTGTTCAACTCAGCGAGTTGAGCAATGCAGGACAGAGTACTGGGGACCTGGGCTGTGCAGTGCACAAAGGATTCCTTTCAAAAGTGCACAGAAGCCCTAGCAGCTGCAGTTCACACAGTACACAGGATTACTGTCTGCCGTGGGAAGGCAATTACTTACCTCCACCAAATTTGGACTAAAGGACCACTGGACTGTCGGGGTCACTTGGATCCAGCTCCTGTGTTACAGGGACCATGCTCATTAAGATGAGAGGGGACCCACAGGACTGGTGATGCAGAAGTTTGGTGCCTGTGTTAGCAGGGGGAAGATTCCGTCGACCCATGGGAGATTTCTTCTTGGCTTCCAGTGCAGGGTGAAGGCAGACAGCCCTCAGAGCATGCACCACCAGGAAACAGTTGAGAAAGCTGGCAGGATTAGGCGCTACAATGTTGCTGGTAGTTGTCTTGCTACTTTGTTGCGGTTTTGCAGGCGTCCTGGAGCAGTCAGTGGTTGATCCTTGGCAGAAGTTGAAGAGAGAGATGCAGAGGAACTCTGGTGAGCTCTTGCATTCGTTATCTGACGAGAAACCCACAGGACAGACCCTAAATTTCAGGAGGGGTCTCTGAAGTCTCCTGCTGGCACTGGCCATTCAGAGGCCTCCATTGTGCCCTCAAACCTCTGCATTCAAGATGGCAGAGGTCTGGGACACACTGGAGGAGCTCTGTGCACCACCCCTGGGGTGGTGATGGACAGGGGAGTGGTCACTCCCCTTTCCTTTGTCCAGTTTCGCGCCAGAGCAGGGGCTGGGGGATCCCTGAACCGGTCTAGACTGGCTTATGCAAGGAGGGCACCATCTGTGCCCTTCAAAGCATTTCCAGAGGCTGGAGGAGGCTACTCCTCACCAGCCCTTAACACCTATTTCCAAAGGGAGAGGGTGTAACACCCTCTTGCAGAGGAAATCATTTGTTCTGCCTTCCTGGGACTAGGCTGCCCAGACCCCAGGAGGGCAGAAGCCTGTCTGTGGGTTGGCAGCAGCGGTAGCTGCAGTGAAAACCCGAGAGAGCTAGTTTGGCAGTACCCGGGGTCCATGCTGGAGCCCCGGGGATGCATGGGATTGGCACCCCAATACCAGATTTGGCATGTGGCGGACAATTCCATGATTTTAGACATGTTACATGGCCATATTCGGAGTTACCATTGTGAAGCTACATATAGGTATTGACCTATATGTAGTGCACGCGTGTAATGTTGTACCCGCACTCACAAAGTCTGGGGAAATTGCCCTGAACAATGTGGGGGCACCTTGGCTAGTGCCAGGGTGCCCTCACACTTAGTAACTTTGCACCTAACCTTCACTAAGTGAGGGTTAGACACATAGGAGACTTATAAGTTACTTAGGTGCAGTGTAAAATGGCTGTGAAATAACGTGGACGTTGTTTCACTCAGGCTGCAGTGGCAGTCCTGTGTAATATTTGTCTGAGCTCCCTATGGGTGGCAAAGGAAATGCTGCAGCCCATAGGGATCTCCGGGAACCCCAATGCCCTGGGTACCTAGGTACCATATACTTGGGAATGATAAGGGTGTTCCAGTGTCCCAATCAGGTTTGGTAAAAATGGTCACTAGCCTGCAGTGACAATTTTAAAAGCAGAGAGAGCATAAGCACTGAGCTTCTGGTTAGCAGAGCCTCAGCGATACAGTTAGGCACCACACAGGGAACACATTTAGGTCACAAACTTTGAGCACTGGGGGTCCTGGCTAGCAGGGTCCCATTGACACAGACAAAAACAAACTGATACACAAGTAAAAATGGGTGTAACATGCCAGGCTAGATGGTACTTTCCTACAGTCCCGGATGACTTTACACAGCCAGGTGATTAGGTGACAGCCAGTGCCCATTATGAGTGTGGGTATGTCGCAAGTTCTGCCTCCGTGGTGTTCCACACAGTGCGCACATGTTAGTGAGCTGTCGATGTAGGAGAAATTGTCCCTATGGCAGGTCATAGTCTGCTGCTTGATGGTCAAAGGAGATGAATTGGCTGTCTGTAGAAAGGTCACCTAAAGTGTGGATGGAGCGTTCTGTCTGGGATGCCAGGTTGCGGCATGTATAGAAATCAGGGAATCAGAGGAGACCAACCAGAGGCAGTGCAGGAGCATAAGTCAGTGATCTCCGTGACAAGCGTTGTACTCGAGCCACACACATCTGGTTCACTGCCACCTGAATAGGCCCCGGGGACAGAGATATGACCCCTGGGAGCAGGAGACCATGGGTTGTTGGTATGGGGAGGGTGCCTTCCTCGTCGCAGGTCTCTCCAATATATCTACTAGCAGCCCAGTGTGGCAGCTAATGTAATATGCCTCGAAGGACAGGGCATCTAGCCCTCCTTGTTCAATCGGTACATGCAATTTCCGGAGAGCAAATAACACTGCTTATTTTCCCATGTGAGGCTGCCTAGTAAGGACTCGGCTTTTCTTGAAAAAGGAGTGTGACAGAACGACTGGGACATTTGTAAAGTAATAAAAAAGGCAGGTAAGTATAATCTTCTTTGCCAGTGCTATCTGGGGTGAGAGGCAGTGACCTCCAGAATTGCATTTGTGCCCTGATACCTGACCTGTCAACGCTGTGTGAAGGTTCCCTTCAAATATGTCTGATGGGGTGTGATAGAGGTGAATCCCCAAGTAGTGGGTCAACGCTCTTTGCCAGCAGAGGGGGGTCTCACCCAGGTGTATGAGTTGCACTGATTGTTCGGGATTAAGGGGTGTATGGCTGATTTTTCCCAGTTTACACAGAGTCCAGTAACTTCTGTGAATTCAGTTAACATGTCTCACAGTGAGGAGAGGTCTGACATGATGTCTCTCAAGTATAACAAGAGGTCGTCTGCATATAAGGACACTGCATGCGTCCTGGCCTCTGTGGTATTCCTCACTCGCAGTCCTCCTCCCACAGGTTTCTGGCCAAGGGTTATATTGCAAGTGCGGAAAGTAATGGCAAGAAAGGACACTCTTGCTTAGTCCCTCTGCTCACTAAGAAAGAGGCGGAGATGAGGCAACCCAGGCATATCCGGGGGCTGGCTTGGTATACAGAATCCAGGTGTATGCGAGGAGTCGTGGTCCGACTCCCATATCCATACGGTAGGGCCTGGAAAAGGTAATACCGCATCAATGTGTTGAATGCCTTCTCCAGGTTTAATATTAGGCAAGCTGCCAACAGTTCTCTATGTGAAATAGATGGCAGATGTTTTGGGAGGTGTTCAGACAGGGGACAAATCCATTCTGGTCTATGTGATGTAGCAATCTGCCAGTATTTTCTCCAACATTTTGTAATCAGTTCGTAATATTGCTATTGGGCGATATGATGATGGCTGTGTTGGGTCTTTGCCAGGCTTAGGGATAGCTAGCGGGAAAGATTCTTAGAGTGACTTGGGAAGCTCACTAGCACTCAGTGCCTCCTCATACATTTCTGCTAGAGGGAGTGCCAGAAGTGTGGAGAAGGTGCTGTAGTACTGAAGTGGCAAGCTGTCCACCCTCAGCATTTTATTGGGGGTCAGATCCCAAATTGCCTTGGCTATGTCCTCCATTGTTATTTTAGTGTCTAAGATGAGTGTGGTGTTGTTGGAATGAGGGGTAAAACAATTCCCCCTAAGAATGTATGGAATCAAATGGGGTTTGGTACACTGAGGAGTAGTCAGTGTGAAATGTTTGCAGTATTAGTTCCTGTGTGTGAACAGTGGTGCCTGTGGGTGTGATCAGTTCTGTGATAGGGGTTGTCAAATTCTCTTTTTGGTTTAGCCAGGCTAGTAGATGGCCGGACTTTTGCAGTATGGACTGTGAAATTAAAACAGAGGTGCTCTAAGAGTGATGCATGAGAGGTTTTTTTGATTGTGAATTGTAAGACCTTCATGGGGTGGCGTTCTGCCAACTTACTCATGTCTGCAAGACATTTCTCAGCATCTGTGATATCTCAGTCTAGGGTTTTGCGGACACCAGCTATCTGTTGTATGCACATGCCGAGCATCACCACTTTGAAGGCGTCGGAGGCTGTATTGTGATTCTCAGCAAAGTAATGCCCGATGTGGTTTCCAAGTTCTTCATGGAAAACTGGGTCTTCCAAACAGTCACGCTGGAGTTGCCAAGTAGGGTCATGGCCGGGGGGAGGGGAGGCACCTATTATAAGTCCACAAGGTGTGCATTGTGTGCAGCGATAATGTGGCCCAAGTAATCCTAATGTCGTATCAAGTGATAGGGGTGATGAACAGAGGAAGTGATCAAGGCTCACGTGGAGTTTGTGGGGTATTGAAGGGAATAGGTATGGCTTGCTAGTGGGATTGTGAGGCCACCAGGCATCTATCAGGGGCCATTGTTGTGCGCAGCTTCAGGGGCACATGGTTTGCATGTGAGTCGGAGAGCGCAGGGTGAGATCTATCGAGGTTGAGGTCTAGGATACAATTGTAGTCTCTGCCAATTATCCAGGGGAGTGCAGTTTGAGGGACAGCGAAGTGGAAAGGACATCCAAGATGGTTCCCTGTAAAAAGCTCCTAAGGAGCAGTAGAAGGTTATCCAGGTGTACCTTCAGGAACACATAGTGGCCCTTCTTGTCCATGATGGTGTCCACTACCTAAAAGGGGAGGCCAGGTCTGTCCCAGATTAAGGCACCCCATGCATATGCTGAGTCAGTAGTTGCATATAGGAAGCCTCTCCAGCTTTTATGCGGGTGCCCTAGCTCTTCGTGTGTTCTTCCTGTAAGAATACTAACTGTGGGTGCTTTATGTTGGAGTATACTGTGTAACCCTTCCGGGCGGTGTGCATGCCACAACCTTTTGTTTACATTAAGAATGATTGGCTTTCATTCTCCAGAGAAACATATGGAACTGGCCTGCTACAAAGACAAGCTGGTCCAGCCATGTAGAAGTGAACTTTGTGAGAGCTGGGCTAGGACACAAAACATTTTTGATTGGGTTATTTTATGTTCCTGCCTCGGTGGTACGTTAAGGGAGTGCTTGCTCTTAACTTTTTTTACCATTGTCTTATGAAAACAGGATTCTGGGGGTGGAAATATGTGACAGCAACTTTTGTGCACATTTGTCTAGTGAAATCTGTGACATTTTGTTGTGCTTGTTATGAATTTCTGCACTGCAATTGTTGTGTTGCATTGTGATCTAACTATATTGTTGTGATGTTACACATTAATGCTTTAATTGTGGTATGTTGTTTTGTGTAGGATATTTTGTTATTTTTGTTGATTAATTTGCGTGTCAACAAATGATGCTATGTTTCCAAGCAAAAAGTAGTGCAACCCTTGAAAGTTTGTGTGACAAGCAGCCATTTGACTCTGTTTAAGGTGGTTAAATAGTACTGCTGTGGGTCTTCAACTATTTAAGATACCAGTCAGGCTAAAATGGTGGCAAACATTTGGGAGCACGCCATAGGAAAACATTGTTGGGGGGTGGCACTATGTATAGCATATGTCTGTGTATGTAAACATGTATAATCTGAGTATATGTATATATTTCGATATATACA
This sequence comes from Pleurodeles waltl, assembly GCF_031143425.1. Classification (NCBI taxonomy): domain Eukaryota; kingdom Metazoa; phylum Chordata; class Amphibia; order Caudata; family Salamandridae; genus Pleurodeles; species Pleurodeles waltl. The sequence continues at coordinate 911,775,541 of NC_090448.1, read as the reverse complement.
TTTTTTGTACAAATATATATACTACATAAGGTTTACAAATATATAGATATTCTAACAGATGTGCAATATCAAATATACTGGATGGAAAGTCCTCACCCACATTATTGTGGGATAATTCAGCAAAGGCCATTCCATCCCACTTTAATAGGATATTACCACCAATGATGATCTCAACCTCAGAATGAGGGGGATTAAAATAAATGATAGTGGATAGATGAAGGACCCAGAATAGCTGGTTAAGACTACATCAGTGAGAACCCAAAGGACTTACCTTTATTTGAGTCATACTCCAGACAGGGTTAAAACACCAATTGAATGTATCTATAGATATTATGTCTCAGTCACCCTTCCTATTAAAATGTTCCATCCCCTTTAATAGCCCATTGAAGGTCATCTTGGGGCTTCATCAGAGTAACCAGGATCTCCTAACAGTCAATCCTCCATCTTTGTCCATGCTAAAAGGAAGAACAGAATTTACCTCTACAAATAGTCTTGTGGATTTTTATAGTTTATGGATTAAAGCTCCACTGGTCTCAATGTGGGTGTGGGACCTCTTCTGTAGTCACACATTCATCAAGAAGCTGGTCCGGAAGCTGGTCCAGCTTTAAAACTTGCTTCTTCCTCCGTGGGCTACATTCGACCTAGTAAGCATTCACACCAACCACCAGGCCTGATTAAGGAGTTCTCCCTTTGTCTGATTTTAGCTGCTTTCAGTCAAGCCTATGCACATGGCTTGATTAACTTACAACAGACTCTCTGATTGCCTTCCAGAAAGCTGTAAAAAGTCCATGAAGATGCACACTGTCTGGATTAGAGGGTGGTTTACATTTTAAATGAAGCTTGATACTTTAGATTTATGTTACTTTCACCAAAATGAATACATTGTGGTTGCATTCCATTGGTACGTGTATCTTGTTTAGGCACAGAAGGACAGAATGTGCACAATGTTTATGATGGGCAGGACAGCACTTGCACCTCTAGCACTTCAAAACTAGGCCCAGATGGTTAATGTGTTAAACAAAATTTGTTGTCATGAACTGAGAAAACTACACTGTTTACCGGGGAGAAGAGTGGGTCGCTGACAAGGAAGATCCACAGGCAAAGCCTAACAAATGCATGCCTGCGTTAGGTTAATATTAAGAAAGTGATTCACGGAGGAGCCATGATTACTTTGAAGAGCCTATGGATGCTCAAACCACTTCAGTTGTCCTGGAATGCCTTCAGTGCCAGTACAAAACTGAAGTGTGATACCAAAATGTTGAGTACTTCATATGGTCGTACAAAAATATTGTAGCCAAAATACAGACATAAAAATATCAAAAGGACAGTATACATAGGTACGTATAGGTGCACTGTACGTAAGTACACATTTACGTATGTTAAAATATATGTACATATGTATACATATACACACACAAATATACACACACATATATATATATATATATATATATACACATATATATATTACATGCAGAATTAAATATAGTAAGCCTATACTTACCTGTACTTATGCCTACAATGTTTTGGCCATGACATTTTTGTAGCTTGGTATTCTTGTGCTTAATATTCTGACACACACAAAAAACTGGGGCAGAGGGCAGATGTATCAGAGCTAACATAATATATTAACTGGGGCATATCTTCAGGGTTTTTGGTGGGGTGTTATGCTCCCCTGATAAATATATTTTCTAGTAAATAGTTAGGTACAGTTTTTTTCAGTCAGGTATGGTGAGGAGTCTGTCAGATTTCACCTGGGATTTTTACACAAACACACACACACACACACACACTGTCTCTCTCACTCTCTCTCTATCGCTCGCCTATGTTTTATAGGTCTTAAAAATGTTGGTTATTTTACCAAATATTGGGGGTCATTTTGACCTCGGCGGTCTTTTTTAAAGACCGCCGAGGGACCGCCGTGCGGAAGACCGCCAGTGCAGGCAGTTTGCCGCTCGGCCTATTATGACCGTTGGCAGCTCTCCATCCCTTTATGGACAGAGAGCCGCCAACAGCCATACTGGCGGGCGGCGGGGAAGTGGAGGTTGCTCCACCCCTACCGCCACGCCAACAGAACACCGCCCAGCGAATCACGTCCTGTGATTCGCCGTGGCGGTGTTCTGTTGGCTGTATGGTGTCAGTGGAGCTGTCCCCATGGCTACCGTCCTCTCCCGAAGGATCAACATTTCAGGTAAGTCGATCGTCCGTTAGGGGAGGGGGGTGGGGGGGTGTTGTGTGTTGTGTGCATGCATGGGGGTGTGCGTCTGTGTATGTAGAGGGGGTGTGTGAGTGCGTGTATGCTTGTGAGGGTGATGCGTGTTTGGGAATGAGTGCGTGTATGTCTGTGGGTATGTCTGTATGGATGTGTGCATGTATGTTTGAATGTGGGTGTGCTTGTCTGACTGTGTGTGTGGATGTTGCCATGTATGTCGGTGTGTGTGCGTGTGTGTGTTGGTGGTGCCTGCATGTGTGTCGGGTGTGTGTGAGTTATGTGATGTTGGGGGTCGGGTGGGGAGGGGGTCCTGCCACCTTTGGGGGGTGGCAGGGGTGGTGGGGGGTGTAGGGGAGGGAGTCGGGTGGGGGTGAGGGGTGGGGGAGACCCCTATCAGTGCCAAGGAAGGAATTCCCTGGCACTGATAGTGCTTACCGCCATGGATTTCATGGCGGTTGAAACTGCTGGAAATCCACAGCGGTAAGCCGGGTTTAAATACCGCCGGCGCTATAGTGAAGGCCGCCAGGCTGGAGACCAATGTCTCCAGCCCGGCGGGCGGAACGGAGAACCGGTGGATGACCATGGCGGTAACCGCCATGGTCATAATTCCACAAGGTAAGACCGCCAGCCTGTTGGCGGTCTTACCGCCGGTTCTCCGCCTTCCGTCAGGGTCGTAATGACCCCCATTGTCTTTTAAGTACCCCTTACAAACCTCACTCCTCTCCTTTTCCACTGCCATTATATTTCCCTTTTGCACTGCTTCTCTAATAATGAATTTTAACATGATGTGTCAGCTGAGTTGTTGGGAAACCTGAAGCTCACCTCACCCTCCCCCCCCCCATTTTACTGGGCAAGCTACGCCCCCGTATATCAAAGCATTCTTTCTGGTTCCTCTGCCCCATTGAGTGAACATTCTAAACAAAGACAATAATAAACATGCACTGGCAATGCTAATAGGTCCTGTCTTTGGATCTGGGGCCTAGTGGCTTTTCCAATACCTTTTAGCCATGCTGCACTGCATTTCCAAATAAGAAATAAAAGCCTTTTCATCATTTTGTAGTCGCAAACACAACACATGCGTGTTCCACCAAAATGATGTCTCCACTTATTTTATATTTGCTGATCCAGGTCAGATCAGCAAATGAAAAGAAAACAAAGCAAAGGCTTTTTTTTTATTTTTTAGAAAGTGGTAGGGGGAAGCAGAACAATGACGTCAAAGCTATGAGGGGAAGAAAATGGATGCAGGGAAGCTCCTTGGGAGGTGGGGTAAACACAGCACAGCGGGATGTTGGGGACTGAAACAATACAGAGGTGCCAGAGGAAGCATGGTGTGTGCAGTTGATGGGGAGCAACAGACACAGACTTGGGGGAGCAAATGATTGATATGAGTGTTATGTGAAGTGCAGAGGGTAGGGGAAAGAAGGAAGCTGGAGAGTGAGCGAACTGGGAAGGAGAGAAGCACACTGGAAAGAAAGCAACACAGGAGAAGGAACACGCACAGGTGAGCACAACACGGAAGGGAGCATGGTAGAACCACACAGATAAGAGAGAGATGTGCAGGGAGGGAGGGGGAGAGAAGCCCACTAGTGAGACTAATAGAATACACATGCACTCTTGTGAAGTGCTTAAACAAAAGGAAAAAAGTAGTCCCTGAAACAGAAAGCAGTGTAAGGGCCCAGAAATGCATCTATGATCCAGGACAGCTATAAACACAGGAAGAGGAAGGAAGGCCCACACACGCTAATGAATAAGAAGAAAGCAATGTGAGTGGCTGTGAAGCAACTCTAAGCCCACTGTAAGCAAACATTTGCGCACAGCACAGTGTACTGCTTAGTAGGCAAGATCCAAAAACTACAAACATACAAATAGAGAATACTAAAAACCTCCCCGCAGAGTAACAGTGTCTTTCAGGTCCAATGATGTTGGAGTTGTATTGCCTAACAAATTTTAAATTACAAATTTTGTGGGTCCTATCTTGTCTAAAAAAAAAGTGCTAGAAACATTTGGCTTGCTGTGTGCTCTCAATATTTAACCCCTAGACGTTCCTGATTAAAAAAAGCACCTTTTTATTTTCTTATATTACAGTTGTGGCTGATGTCATGCCAATTCTGTAGACCACAGGAACCCAGGGTTAATTAGGCAGTGTTTGTGTAAGTTATTGCTATTGACCCTGGAACTCTATAAGTCAAGTACTACAGTGCTAGCAGTGAATTGCCAAACAACTCATTTTCAGGGGTCACAGTTAGAGAATGGGCAAGAGCGGCATGGTAAATTACAGGTTATTCCTGAAAACAAATACAAAAACATGTCGAATAGCCATCCGGCTTTCGAGTGATAATTGTGATTTATGCGATGCTTTTACTATTGCATTCTCTCTATCCTCCCCATATTTTGTGCACAAGTGCAAGTTAGGGAACTTTCCCTTGGAAATATCGAGGTACCAGGAAGGCAAAACTACTCAAGGTAGACACTGGAATATTTACGAAATGTTCATATGCTCCCAGATTCTACGCTAGTTGCATGACACTGTGGCGTGGATGAAGGCAAAGCGGCACCTTCATAAACTGCTTAAGACAGCGATTGAGAAGTTTGAACAACTCTGTTCATGTACAAAAAACTTTGTAAAAACGTAGGAAGAAGGTTGTATATTCAAGTCTAAGGTATTTCCATTAAATGTTATTTCTTTAAAACAAAACCGAAAATAAAGTTTTTCTGACGTTAAGAAATGTAACGAAATTTCTAGCACTTCAGTTGTCTTTACTTTGCGCTCCTACGGTTCTGTGGTTACTCCCCAACAAGTTTAAGCTCCCATAATCATGTGCACGTAGGTTAGGGATACAATCTTAACACGCTTTTAATGCAATGGGTCTCGCGTTTGATCGAGTTAGAACTATTAGCGTTTTAAACTCCTAACCGGACTTTTCTTGCCACATAAACTGAAAAGTAAAACAGTTTCACATAAGTGAGCCGACTGCCGCCATTAGCGCCACACACAAAAGGAAACAGAAGTTCGCTTGCAGTGAAACGTATCAGCAAAAGTGCAATACTGCCAAAAGTGCAATTATCCATGTAACCGGCAAAAGTGCAACTATCCATGTAACAGGGTCGATGTGATGAAAAGCCCTCGATGACTGCCCAGCGAGATCATGCTGCCTTCAGTTGGCCAGTGTGCTCGAGGAGGGCTAAACACCAGAAAAGGCATGACATGTGCATGACTTTCACTCATTAAATCTAGCGAATTTTAAAAGGCCAGCCCACAAACAAACCAAACTGATGGGTGTGACAAGGGCGTGGTTAAAAGCCCATGGAGAGATTACACCAGAGACAGAGTTCTTTGTGCTCTCCAACCTAAAAAGCTATGTTTAACCATGTGCAGCATCTGGTTATTCGCTGAGCACAGACCTCACAGTTCAGCTTACACAGATCGTACCTGTCTCGGAGATGCACAACTTAGACACGGGCGAGGGGAGCTGGGAGGGTTCTATTTACTAACAAATCACTCAGAAAGCAAGACAACTTATTGTTGCTTAACAGGGGGCAGGAAGGTACCATGTCTATTAAGATATGGCCCATTCCTGCACTGGTGCACTGTGTGGAGCTTAGCACCAATGCAGGCACACTTGCACCATGGTGTAAGGGTGCCTATGTTACAGTCAGAATTGTTTTTGTGTAGGAAGGGACACCTTCCTGCACAAAAACAATAGGCTTTTTCCTCTTTCTACTGCAGCACACACAGAAAGAGGAGAAAAACGAGAAGAAATAATCAGATCTCTCCCTATTACACCTCACCTGGGAAGGTGTAGCATTTTGATGCTTTCTCAGGTTTACTACTCTTTGTAATTCTGGGAATGCACCAAAAACCATAGGTGGATGAGTGGGAACAACCACGCTCAAGTCATGGAATGACTTCCCATGGTAGAGTGATGTAAGGCAGCGAGTTGAGTTGCTTTGCTTTAATCCATATTTTCAAAGCCACACAGAGCCAAGCAAGGTGGCTTTGCAAGGTTTTGTAAATCTTACTGAAGCCCTTGTGCCACCTTGTGTGATGCAAAGGTAACACAAAGGCTTCGTAAATCCAGGCCCTGGTGCACTGGTTAGCACGTCTGTCCATCCAGCTCGATTCTCAGAAGGCGAATGACTCAGTTGAAAGGGTGCCAGCTGAAAAGTCACAAACTGTTGCCCATGCATCTCTTTTGTTGTGGCAGCTTCAGGGGTACTTTAAGATTCTCATGTCTAGGCCAGTCAGTTGTACCAGCACCCTGGCTCACAAGGCCTCAATGCAATAGAGACAAAGCGGGAGTTGATATGGCAAAACACCACTGCTGAGGCACGTTGACCTTACGATAGCCCAGCATCGCTCAAGGGTAACAAAGGGCAGTAATAGGGCGTGGAGGCATAGGAGCCCTCACAACTGATAGACACTAGTGAAGGGAGAAAACAGAGAAGTATTAGCATGATGCAGAGGCATACATATTTCTTCAACACACAACCAGTGCAGCTCATAGTGACACATAGGTCACTGGTAAAGGTACATTGGCACTCACACATGATCATTCAGGGGGCAGAACATGGAAAGGCGCAGCACGGTGTTTGGGGTACACAGGCTTTCACATTCAAGCAGGGCTACTCACAGGCACGCTGTTCTTGGTAGGACTGGGAAGCAATCACAAGCCTTTAAAAGTTGCAGTCATGTATTTCTAAAGATCCTTATGCCAGTGCTAGGATAACTGTACTCAATCTCACCCGCAAATCCAGGTCAAGCAATTTATCTCACATCTTTTCTTCTGGTTGTAGCAGCAGGTCTTTTCCAAAGTCCTGGGGTGTATTTCCTACCCATCATCTGAGACAACCAAGGTTTTTGCTTCTAATTCCAGTCTATCTCTGCCCATTTGGGCATAGCTGTTCCAAGTAAAAGGTGAACACTGGGTAAGCCAGAATCTATGTTGGTCAAAACCTTTAGAAAACCAATCAATATAAACATCAATGTTAAATACAATTTCATTAGGTGTGCTGAAGCTCCAGGACAGCCAGATAGAAATTGAATTGTAACTCTTAGGATTAGACTGGAAACTAGATGATGTTGCTGGGGCATAGCTCTTTAGCAGGACATGACAGAGCATGGAAGGGATGGACGGCAGGCTCATCTTCTTTGTAGAAATTGTGCAGTTTTGGCATGCTGTTAGCTTTGAGTTATTGTCTCAGGCCACAGACTGACCAGCTGGAATTAGCTTGGCCCATGGAAAGTTAATACCAGCCAGACATTTGCACCTGACTTAAAATGCGTTTTCCTGGAAGAGGAAACAGCACAGGTGCTAGCGCAGGTGTATTAATAAAAATTATTAATGAGTGTTCATGTATTCTGAATAATAAGTTTGTGTAGAAAATAAAATAATGTAGAAAAATGATGCACACATTTGAAAATGTGATTACGAAGAATGGCCACCAATGTTAATGAAAATGTACTACTCAATGACTTAATGTTATGAAATGTTGAAAATATGTTAGATTAATGTAGTAATATGTCATATTAAGGGTTATGCAGTAAGCTTCAGCTTTATTAATTGTAGGCCTTAACTTAGCGAGAGTCATGGCCTAGTTTGCCAGGCCTCATGTAAAAGTTGTATTTCTTAAGGTTTAATAAAATGGCTGTCCTAGAGAGTTAACTGTGATTTCTATTGCATTGTTTAAATGTGCTCATAATGCAAGCTTTCTCATGAGAACTGACTACTAGAAGATGCTGTTCACTCTAATGTAACATTTTATGTGTTATGTGTGAGACTGACTTTCTCAGGAGAAGAACAATGGAGATACTGACTAGACTGGAAGCTGCAACAATATTGTTACCTGACAAGCCGGATGATGAGGACATTGCAAGACAAACCAATCAACGACATTTGAACGGAGTAATAGTAGAGTTCATAGATTTGGAGCTTTAGTTTTATTGGACAATGTATGAACATACGATTAACTGACCAATAGGGATTTGGGAAGTAGTTTTAGCAGTTTTCACTTAACGGGACTACACTGAGAAGAGACAGACATTCTGCTCTTGCATTTTGCCTTAAGCATATTGCATATTGCCGTTATCGTCATTGCCCATTTTCTTGCTGGCTGGAAGATCAATATTTCTTATGCCTCTTGACAAAAGGCATGCTTAACTTTAATGCTTAGAGACTTTGCGCTTTCCGAACTTTGATGCTGAATCCTGATGCCTTGCTGATCGACTGATGTCCTGAGGACGAAGACTGACTCTGTTTGCTGATCCACACCAAGGATAGGTATTATGACGCATTATGTTATGTATTTGCTTTTTCTTCCTAGGTACCAACTGCACTGTTTTGATAGAGCCATAGTTAGATGTTTTTCCAAATTTGTGTTACTAAATTTGTTTCGCATGAAGCCCAACATGCTGATGCTAATCTGATGTTAGTTGAGGATCCTCACAAATGAAATCATGTTAATAAGTATTATTGCTTGATGAATTTCTCTGCTAAACTTAATGTATGTAATCATATTGACGCAGTTGATTTTGTTATTGATTTGCACCATAACCTTAGAATGTGTTGTAGTTTAAGCTTTGATTAGATTATGTTTCTTCCACCGCTTTAGACAGACAGTATTGTTTGTGTATGTGTTTCATTTGATATTGAGATTAATATTCATGACCTTAGCATTGCTAATATAGGGAAATAAATATTCAAACTTTTATTAAAATGTGTGGTTATGGTGCGTGACAATTATGGACTCCATTGATTATTGATGTTATTGATTGATATTGATTATTAATTATTGCGTATTGATTATTGATTATGTACTGGAGTTATGGTAAGAACACTTAATTGCGAGTCAAAGAGTTCATCGACCTATTCGCGTCCCCTTGTAAGTTTACTTATAAAGGTCAGACGCGCTAACAGAGATGGTAGCAGAGGTAATGTTTAGTCTCCTTAAGAGTTTACCATGGACGTTCAGTAGAGAGTGACAGGTGTTAACCGCGATGGTTAGAGATTGATGGTTCATTTCCTTAAGAGCTTAGCATAGATGTTCGGTAAAGAATAATAGTTAAACACAGACTAGGGAGGTAATGGTTTATCTCCTGGAAAGCTTATAACAGTAATAGTAGCAGGATTGAAGGTCCCAGAGGTGGTAGCAGAATTCATCATTATTGAGATTTGGGTTTTATTTTTCGATTATGCTAAATTGGAGAGAAGATGTTCCCTTAAGTCCAGAAATGACTTTCCCAGATCCTGCTAATGGTTGTCTGAGGATGTTTTCAGCGTTCTAGTGACAGTGTGAATGAAATAGGTTGCGCTTGCACAGCTTATGCAAATCACAGGTAAATTGTGAGGTTTGTGAGGGTTTTAGGGAGTTTGCGTACTTTAATGAATTTGTAGAAGGAGTGTGCGTACCCCACAGTGTGAGAGTAAGGAAGTCGTTGAACTTCATAAGTGTGTGGCGGTTTGTGCTAAAAAAAATTCCACATGGTTGTTGATGTACAGACCCTGAGTGGACAAAGACTCCGGAGAGACACTTGGTTTTATGTTGTAATTTGTCTGGTTTAATAGGTTGATTGGGCGTGGTCAACAAGTCAGAGTGTGAGTCAAAGTGAGTGAAAGAAATTTCGACTGAGATTTGGCGAGTCCTATGTGCACCAGGACAGACCCATTGATCAGTTGAGAGTAACATTTGCGGGTCGAATTTTGCATGCGAATCTGGGAGACCAATAAAGAAGGAGTAGCTGTAAGTGCGGGAAGAGCCATCAGTGAAAAATCTGTAAGGTTTCTGAAGTGGTTGTGTTATCTTTCCTGTAGTAAACCAGCAGATTTGTTTTTGCTTTTTGGTTAGTGCTCGCAATTTTTGCATTAGCTCATGTGAATCAGAGTTTGGGAGGACAAGCCTGAAGTCTTTGTCAGCCGCAGTACGTGTGAGTGTGACGCCATTGGAGCCGCTATGGAATAGGTCGGCTAGTGAGAAGGGTCGCGCACGGATTGGCAGCGAGAGGTGTCACGCCATGTCTTTGGATAAAGCAATAGTGCAAATTGACAGAAAAGAATGGGAATCTAGCGTTTCCTACAAATGAGACATTCAATTTGAGGGTTTTGAAGCATTTAAAGATGGTGCTATATGAATCGAAGCCCCTTCCGAGACCAGCACAGTTTGAGGCATTCGCGATTTGGGAGTCAGTATCTAGACACCAACAGCAACAGCAACAGAAATTCGAGAGGAGGATGAGAAAGGCAGAAAAGACTCTAGCGGAGGCTAGTTAGGACTGTGTTCAGAAAGTTTGGAGGATGGAGACTTTGCAAGGGATTAAGTTGTTTCCGCCAACTACGCAGGACAATGAGAAGGAAGGAAGGAAGGAAAGCTACTAGGAAGACTAACAAAAGTCTGTCTGAGAGTAGGGAGGCTAGAAAGTCTTCAATAGTGGAGGAGGAATCGGATGATGATGAGTTTATTACGCAGTTATTAAGAGATCATCCACCACCATATACAGTACATGAGAGTTGTCCAAGTACCAGTGCTGATCTGACAGCCCCAACACAGGTTAATGGGACAATGAGTCAAATGCAAGTTAATGCTAGTCTAACACAGAACGCGATGCAGAGTGGTCTTAATGTGCCTACCACTCCTGTAGTGCAAAACCAGGTGCATCCGCCACAGGTTCAGAGAATTTATCCTGAAAACCCCATTATGGAAACAACTTCGAACTTAATGGTGCCAATGGAACAGGTTTACCCGAGACCGATATTGGTTCAGAGTGAACCAACTCCAATTTTACTGCCCCAAGTGCAGCTGCAGGTAATGCCAAGATTTACTCCAGTAACAGGGACACAGTCAGAAATGACTCTGATGATGAATCAAATTATGGGTGTTACTCTCCCACAGAGTTTAAGTGCCAGAACAGCCCCAAATGCTATATTGCTACCTATTACTGTTGGTCCAGTGGTACCACTATTTTCACGGAAGAAACCTACTGTAGGAGAACAGGGAGCGTTGTCCCAGAATATAATGAGTGGAGGACATAATGAAAATGTTCAGGTAGTCTCTCCTGTGGGACAGCCTTTTGACGGATCAAGATCATTGTTCAACCATGGTCCCTTTGAGCACTTCCAGATACTTTGGCAGGGCCAAACGTTAGTCAGGGTTTGAAATTACTGACACCGCAAACTCTGAATGCAGTTGCACAGCAGGTGCCACCTGTCCAAGCAACAACATTTTGTTGCAAGGATTGACAGCTCAGCAGTTGACTGAATGATAAGACAAGAATGATACTCCACAGAGTGCTTGTAAGGGAGAGGAGTATTTGAATTGTGCTAGGCTAAGCATGGAAATGGGTGAACTCATTGAGAAAAGTACGGGGGTGGATAGGTTAGAATCCTACACAGAAGCCGAGTTGAGATATTTGTACCCAAAGATTATGAGAGAAGTGAGCAATGTACATCTGAAGCTAGCAGACTTGGCAGAGAAGGACGGCATAGAAAAAGAGAAAATGAAGCATTTGAAAAGGAGTTACAGATTAGATTTTGAGGCTAAAGATTATGAACACATGAGATTTGCTGGAATGAATGCACACCTTAAGGAATTGCTTCAAAGTGCTCAGACATGGGGAGCATTAGACAAATGGGAAGGCAGATGGGTAAAGAAAAGAGACAAGTGAAAAAGGGATTCTTTGGAGCTGACTGCAAATGTGCAGCAGGATAAAGACCCTGTGAAAATGTTACCAATGAGAGAAATTCCAGGGGGGAATTGTGTTCATGTCCCGTGGAGCAGAAGCGACATTCTGTCATTTACAAATGAATATCCAAAGTTGAGAGAAAAGCCAGTAGAGTGGTATCAGCAGACAGACAGATTTATGAAACTTGTGAAGTGTCTGTGGGAAGACTTGAACATATTCCAAGAGACTTGAACATATTACAAGAGATAGTGGTTCCAGCTGATCTGTGGATCGAGTGTAAGAGGAGTGTACATTGGCCAACAAGTGAACCAGAGATAGACAAGAATACAGGTGCACCATCTCCTGAGGTAAATATTACTACAAGGTGATTGAGCTTTTGAAAACGAGAATTTTGCCCAAGAATATTGATTGGCAGAGGATTGACAGGACATCTAAGGAAGCAGAGAAGTCAATACAAGTGTATTATGGGAGACTGTTGCAGGCATTCAAGCATTACAGTGGTACAGAGACAATTGAGGAGGAAGACATGCTCCATTTTGTGTTCAGATTAGTGGAAGGATTGAGACCTGAAATTAGCCAGATGATTAAGAGTCATTTGATTTGCTGGCAAGCAAAGCCGATTGATGAGGTGTTGCAGTGTGCGAAATACTGTAGTGATGAGACTGAGTAGAGGCAGATAAAGCTGAAAGAGAAGGAGATGGTGATGTAGATTAAAGCAGCTCAAACAGGGATGCAAGGGAATTTTCCGAAGCACTTACCACAGCAGCAGGGAAACATGATGTTTCAGCCTCAGATGAGAGGTAGAGGTCGTGGAGGCAATATGAATCGTGGTCCAGACTTGAATACTGTAGTGGTTCTGAATGATGTGCAGGGAATGAAAAAGTTATTGCCAAGTCACGTTTGCGGAGCCATTGGAAATGGGAGTGTCCGATGAAGGTGCAGGAAGGTGTCGTTCAGCAGAGTAATGACATCAATTCATTCCAGAACGTGAGAGGTCCTAATCCAAATTTTCTGAATAATGTGAATCAAGTGCAACATTTTCAACTGTGCAAATGCCACGTGCACAAATGTCGTAGTCGCAGCCGATGCAACAGCAGGTTCCCATGTAACCTAGGCAGCAAATTCAAAAACCTCAAGCCCCAATGAAACAGCATCAGATGATGCTTTCTCAACCGGTCACAGGTCAGAGGCATAACCAAACTAGTAATACAGTGCATCAATTCCGGTTACACAGAGAGAATGGAATAAATGATGAGTAGATGAGTGACAGTTCATATGAGGAGCTGTGTGTGCGTGCAACTTCCTTAGAAGTAGATCAAAGAGGTCCCTATGTGTAGGGAAAGGTTATGGGTCACAAGGTCTCATTCTTGATTGACACGGAAGCTATACGCTCTACAGTGAGAAGTGCAGAAGTTCCAAATTTGCCCCAATCAGGTAGGACAGTTCAGGTTGCGGGAGCAGCAAACCAGTATTTGACAAACCTGATTACAGGTCCAGTTCAAGTTGAGATTGGCAACTTCCAGGGATTTCATACATTTGTAGTCTGCAATTCAAGTCTGGTAACCCTACTGGGAAGAGACTTGCTGTGTAAAACAAGGTGTTTGATTATTTGTTCAAATGATGGAATTGAGATTCAGGCGAATAGTGATAATGAAGATGACCAAGCCCCAGAGATAGAGTGTGAAACTACAAATGAGGAGTACCCTCTGATTGAATTTTTCCCGATGTTCACAGTGAAAGAGCTTCATCCTGATTTGCAGAGAACGGTTAAAGAGAAAGTGTGGGATTTAAAAGAAAAGAAGTAGGTCTGATAAAGGGAGTTGAGCCAGTTAAAGTTACTGTGAAGCCAAATGCAGTTTTCCCTCAACATCCGCAGTCCACATGCCGCAAAATGTCCTTATGAAAGTAGCCCAGATAATTGCAGACTTTGTAAAGCAAGGTTTTCTGAAAGAAGTATTGAGCAGTCCATGTAATTTACAGATTATGGGTTTGAAAAAGCCCTGTGGGAAGGTTCAAATTGTTCAGGATTTGAGAAAAATAAATGAAATTGTGGTCAAATGCTGTCCCGTGGTGCCAAATCCAGCTATGATAAAGTTTCAGATTCCATGTGATGCCGAGTGGTTCACTGTCATTGATTTGTCATAAGCTTTCTTTTCTGTGCCTCTTCATGAGGATAGTTAATTTCTCTTTTGTTTCAAATTCCTGGATCGAGTTTATTGCTGGTGCAGAATTCCTCAAGGGTTTTCAGAGTCACCTACCATATTAAATCAGATCTTGAAAAATAACTTGGAGTCGTTGGAATTGCCTTTCCAATCGACCTTGGTGCAGTACATTTATGATTTGCTGATTGCGTCCAAAACAAGGGGCGAGTGCAAATATGATACGATTGCCCTATTGAACCATTTGGGAAATAATGGTCACAAAGTGTCTCTGCTTAAATTGCAGTACTGTCAGAAAGTGGTGAAGTATTTGGGTCACCAGACTGAGAAGGGTTCAAGAAAGGTATCCAGAGAAAGGATTACAAACATATTGCAGATAAATCCCCCGACCACACAGAGATGTTAGGATGTTTTTAGGGATGGTAGGCTATTGTTGCCAATGGATTCCAAATTTTTCAGCCATTTTGAGACCATTGCTGAAGCTGCCTCAGAAGGAAGTCACTGATCCCATAGTGTTAGACCAGGCTGAAATGAAAGTGTTCACTTAATTTAGAGACAATCTGTGCAGAGCTCCAGCGTTGGGTATGCCTGATTACACGAAACCTTTCACATTGTTTTGTCATGAGAGTAATGCATGTTCTTTGTCTGTTTTGACACAGGTCCATGGAGGTGTAAATCGGCCAGTAGCATATTTTTCAGCTACTTTGGACCCAGTTGCAGCAGCCTTACCGGGTTGTTTGCGCACAGTCGCAGCAGTTGTTCAGAGCCTTACACAGTGTGAAGGCATTGTGATGGGACTCCCCTAACTGTAATGATCCCTCACTCTATTGAGATTCTACTTGCAAGGACGAAAACCCAATATTTGACTGGTGCGAGGTTGACCAGATATGAAACGAGTATTCTGGGGTCACTAAATGTGTCATTAAAAAGATGTACAGTGCCGAACCAGACAACCTTACATCCGAGTGAAAATGTTGAGATTGAAAAAGAGGAAGATGTTGAGCATGATTGTCTTGAAGTAACTGACTTGTGCACAAAACCGAGACCTGACATTAGAGATACATGATTGGAAGAAAATGACCAAATTATCTTTGTTAATGGTTCTTGTTTAAGAGAGAATACAGGGACACTGAGAGCAGGATATGCTGTGTGCACAATTACTGGTACTTTGGAAGCTTCTTGGCTTCGAGGAGTATATTCTGCCCAAGTAGCAGAACTGGTAGCCCTTACTAGAGCGTGCCATGTTTCTGTTCAGATGAAAGTTACAATCTATATGGATGCCAGTATGGATTTGGAACAGTTCATGATTTTGCCCAGTTGTGGTCACAGAGAGGTTTAATGACCTCTTCTGGCTCACCAGTGAGAAATGGTGAGAGAATTAAAGAATTGTTGCATGCTATTCAAATGCCTGAAAAGATTGCCATGGTGCAATGCAGTGCACATCTGAAGTTGCAGGTTTGTGTCAATGGGAAATGGATATGCGGATCAAGTTGCAAGGTTTTGCGCATTGAACTGTATATCATTCAAAGACAAAGTGGGAACTGTTACCTGAAGAAGAAGAAACTTGTACAAGCTATGCATTGAAAATAATTGACACTTTGGAAGAATTGAAAACGTTGCAGAATAATGTTGACAGGGAAGAAAAATGTTCATGGAGCAAAATGAAATGTGTGCAAAGACAAGATGAATTGTGGGTTTCAGAAGAGGGTCAGTTGGTTTTGCCAAATAGAGTGTAGTCTCAAATGGCGAGGTACTATCATGGTCAAGCACAAATGGGGAGGGATGCAATGATTCGTTTGTTCAAACATGATTGGTTCGACCCAAAGTTTAGACAAGTTGCTGAAGCAGTTTGCCATTGTTGTGTCATTTGCCAACAACTAAACGCAGGGAAAGGGACAGTGATAAATTTGAGCAACATGGGAAGAAGGTCCATTCAGCAGAATGCAGATGGATCTTATTGAGATGCCTGTGTGTGGAGGGTCGAGATAGGTGTTGGTCATGGTTTGCATCTTTAGTCACTGGATTGAAGCTTACCCCTCAACAAAGACATGATAGTCTTACAGTAATAAAACTACTGCTTAGGGAACTGATACTCCATTTCAGATTTCCGATCTCTTTAGAATCAGATAGGGGAAGTCACTTCAACAAAGAAGTAATTAAATTACTGTGTGCAGCATTGAACACTGAGCAGAAGTTAAATTGTAGTTAATGCCCTGAAACATCAGGACTAGTGGAACAGATGAATGGTACCTTGAAGTCAAGAGTTGCAAAGATGTGCGCGTCCACGAATTTGAAATGGCCAGACGCATTGCCTTTAGTGTTGATGTCAATGAGAAACACACCTGACAGGTAGACAGGATTGTCGATGCATGAAATCCTCATGGGCAGAGCACTGAAGTTACCAGTGGTGCCTGCAAATGCACTTGTCAACATTACAGATGGTATGGTGTTGGATTACTGCAAAGGTCTGGCTGATGTGGTTCGCTCTTTCTTTCAGCAGGTGGAAGCCACCACACTGCCAACGATCCATGGCCGAGGGCACAATCTGAGAGCTGGAGACTGGGTTGTGGGCTGGAAACACATGAGGAAGATGTGTTTGAAGCCTCGTTGGAAGGGACCTTATCAGGTAGTTCTGGCAAACTACCATAGCTGTGAAGTGTGCTGGAATTCCGAACTGGGTTCACGCAAGTCATACGAAGAAAGTGGCATGTCCACTGGATCATGAAGAAGAGTTGTTGAGAGTATCAACAACAGTAAGACAAGTGTCAGAGATGCAAGGAGAACAAAGGGGAACTGAGACTGGATCTGAGCTCGTTTAGGACGGTTCAGTCACTCCTGTGAGAGATCAAGGAGAAGACCTCCAGGAGGGTGCCGGAGAGTCTATCTCAACTGAGGCAGCAGGAGAGCCTAGTCAGAGGAGGGCTTTCCCAGAAGCAGACAATCTTGAGAGGCAAACAGAACAATTGCCAGACCCAGAAGGGGAAGGACTTGAGTTGGATTAAAGTCATTGTGATCTGACTCCTCCTGAACCGATTGCAGGTCCGTCAAGAGAACAAGGAGAAGGTTCAAGTTTGACTCTGAAGAGAACACTGACAAAGGGTCCACTAAAAGGAGTGAAGTGGCCGGAGTCGCAAGTAGAAAAAGGAAAAGAAATGGTTGTTGAACCAACAATTGAGGAAGAAGTAGATACAACAAGGAGAGCAGATCTAAATGAAGGAGAACTGAATGGTGATCGAAAATTGAAAAGAAAGAGAATACCAAGTCAAAGATACGCAGGTCCTGAATTGGCATATGCAACTACAAATGAATGACAACAAGAGTTTTTGTCTTTTTGTTTTGATAGGACATTCCGGGTCAGTATTTTGGCCATTGAAGGAAGCTGACGAACTGAACTGTTGAAACAATCTCAGAGAAATTTTTAGAGAAAGAGACTGTTGAAAGTAACCAGAAGAGACATTGATAACCTGATTTGACTTTTGAAACCTGATTTTGACAAAGCTGCTAACCGATTTTGACAAGGGATCCTGAAGTGAAACCGAGAGCTGTAAATAACTTCTGAAAGTATTTTTGCTGCAAGTTTTTCTAAATTTCTTCTGCTTTCTGATTCTTTAAAGATCATGAGTAACATTAGTCAACAGGGTAGAGATGCTAGACGCTATAAGTATATGAGTATTGGTTTGGCGATTATGTGTGGGATATTGTTTGTGGTGTTGATTGTGGGTATATCTGTTCTTGATAAGAGAGAAGCCAACAATACCTCTGCTTTTGAGACAACTACTGCACTAACGGCATTAGAGAGGTTTAGGTTAGATGAGAAATATTTGCACAAAGATACTAATGCGCAGGGAGAACTTTCTTCTAATGTTTTCTATAGCTTGTTGAGTGAGTATGTTGAGACAATGGATGCGAAGATTTATTATGTGTGTATGCAGATTCCTTCATCAGTCGAGGAAGGAGTCACCTACCATAACTTACCACTAACTTATGGAATAAGTTGTTGTCTGCTACTAACAAGATTTTATAACCAGGAGTACATTCAGTACTTTTGTCTCGAATTATGATGTTGTTTTTTCGTTTGTTCCTATAATTAGTTATTGGAGTAGAGTAGTTAAGGATAATGACATAGTAATAGTTAGAGGTTTCTTTGAGCCTATGTTGAAGTTTGGCACAGCTTATGCGCATAGAAATAATATGACATGCTTGCTTACACCTTTAGAGAAAAGCTCCTTAGATGACACAGATGACAGGAGAATGTATTGAAGGAGAAATTTGAAAAAGGCTTAAAGAAAAGGACTTACAGGAATGATTATGCTTATAGTGCAATTAAACCGCAAGGGAAATTAGCTTTAGATGCACAACACATAGGGAAACTTTGTATATATAGGCCTAAATCATACACTGACACTTTATTTGTAGGAACGAGTGAATGTAGGCATGTGTTTTGTTTCAGAGTAAATGGACGTTTATGTTGAATGGACAGGACCCTGCAATTCCCGTGATTTATTACATCTGTGGTCTTACTGCTTATTACCGTCTTCCAAGAGGATGGTATGGGACATGTTATTTGGGGAAAGTTTTCCCAAAGATTTCTCAAATGAAGGATTTGAAGAAGTTTCCGAAAGTGACTGAATTACATCATAAGAGACAGAGGAGGGAGTCTTCTTCTGCTATAGTGGGAGATATATTTGGAGCAGTGATTCCTTCAGTAGGAATCATTCTGAATTTGAGAAAGATTCAAATGTTGTCTACCATTGTGGATACCATGCTGACAAATTTTTCAGGAGCCATACTCCTGATAGAAACTGAGTTAGCTACTGACAGAGCAATGACTCTTCAAAATCGTCTTGCTTTAGACATTCTTTTAGCGAAGGATGGTGAAGTCTGTATAGTGATTAATTCTAGGCATTGTTGTTCGTTTATTCCATATAACAGTAATGAGATAAGAGACTTACTTACTAATCTGACTAATGAAAGTACTGGTTTGGGGTTTGCTTCAGTGGGAAATTGGCTCAGCAACATTTCGAATGGGATTCAACTGAAAAGATTACAGGGAATATTAATTTTTGTGATTTGTCTAATTGGAATATGGGGATTGTGTAAATTATTCAAAATAATTAAATTGAAGAGGTCAAAGAATAATCAGAGGAGGGAAGAAAAGAAAAGGGAAAAATTGTATAGGGAAAATTCAAAGGGAAAACAAAAGTATGAAGTGATCAAATTGACAGAATTTGGCAAAAATGTGTGGGTGGTAGTTAGTGTGATAACACATTTAGTCATCAGAGGAGTTGACTTTTATGCATTTGCTTTTTCTTTCTAGATACCAACTGCACTGTTTAGCTAGAGCCATAGTTAGATGTTTTTCCAAATTTGTGTTACTAAATTTGTTTGGTATGAAGCCCAACATGCTGATGCTAATCTGATGTTAGATAAGGATCCTCACAAATGAAATCATATTAAAACGGATTAATGCTAGATGAATTTCTTTGCTAAACTTAATGTAAGTATTCACATTGACACAGTTGATTTTGTTATTGATTTGCACCGTAACCTTAGAATGTGTTCAAACTTTGAATAGATGATGTTTCTTCCACTGTTTTGGACAGACAGTATTGTTTGTGTATGTGTTTAATTTTATATTGAGATTAATCTACATGATTTTAGCATTGTTAATATAGGGAAATAAATATTATAACTTTTGCTCAAAGGTGTGGTTATTCATGACTAAAAGGTCATGGTGCGTGACAGTTACTGACTCCATTGATTATTGATTGGTGGTTATTGATTATTGTGTATTGATTATTGATTATGTACTGGAGTTATGTTAAGAACATCTTAATTGCGAGTCAAAAGTCCATCGACTTATTCGCGCCCCCTTGTAAGTTTACTTATTAAGGTCAGACGTGCTCACACAGGTGAGGAGGCAGGGAAAGGGGAGACAACATCTAAACCCTAATGAGCACCCTACAACTGAACAGGTATGTATATACTGAGGGTTCCCAGGTTAAGAGACCCTTCTGTCATGTACCCAAGCACCACTCAAATGCACTACACATGATCACAGTGAATGAGGGAGCCCAGTAAGGGCGGACCATTTGGATTTACACAAGGAGAGCCCATCAGCAGTCTTTCTACTGGGCTGCAAGCAAAAAGGTCTGTACCAAACAACTAATTGATCAACTGCCTCAAACCATTAGTCATATTGTGGTCTAGTCATGGAGACTGTGTGACTCACATTAAAAGCCGTGCCAAGTTGTATGAACCACTGTCCCTAAACAGAGTGCAGCCTTATCTTTGGTGAGCAACAGATGTAATCATGTAAAGCACACCCGGGGGTCTCATGACACAAGTTTCCTGCACAGTAAATCATATTGTTAAGCAGAATGAAAAACTCAGCAGGTCCCCACAGAATTTCACCAGGTTACTTTTTCTCTATCCTGGGCATTGCTTTTATCTAGTGCATGCACTTGTGCCAAATAATTTTGAAGTTTAAAACCCTCTACCACCAACCTTATGTGTTGTGGCTGTGCTCCACCAAATAATCTCCTAGAGTAAGCCTGACTGCGTGGCCTCGCTATCCTTGAAGAGGAAATGTACAGGGAGAAGAGCCTGGTTATACAATCTCAGTACATTCATACCTGAGGCTCTGAGTCATCAGCTGTAAACAGTACCCTGCACAGTACACACCACAGTTACTGTTCAAAAACCAATTATCTAAATGACAAGGCCTCACAGCTTGTTGAGGCACGTGAGAGGGGAACATACTCATGCAGTGTTGAGAACAGGTTAGGCCCTCACCATAAGACCACTAAGAAACTAGGCAAGCAAGCAGATGCAGAAAGAGGTGTTGATCATGGGACCAAAAGATGTAGGTGCTTACTACGATCCTTACTTCAAAGGCAAGGTTGGAAGGCAAGAGGGTGAACAGCGGAGAAGCATTGCTGTGTACCATCTGTATGCTTCAAAGGCATTGCTCTAATGCATACTCTAAGTCCTGCAACTAAGCCGTCACAGTGAGGCAACATCAATATAAACACAAGATTCCCAGTACACCATGCTTTCATGAATTTATGAAGAGATGTGATGCTCTGTCTCCATTTGGGCCAAATTTGTCAGCACAGATGCATCCTTGTAATATGCCCTCTCATTCCTACCAATGCAATACGTTTGCAATATACGCAATGATGAAATTGGACACCATCCACATAGTTAGAATGACTCTATGAGATCAGTGGTTACTTATGATCCGTGATAGGGAGTACAACGTTGCTCCAATAATTTCTTCATTTCTTTTGGGGTTCAAAGAGTGCCATCTGTACAGTTCTCAGGGTCAGTGATAAATGTGCAAATTGTACAGTCTTCATAAAACTGGAATAAGCACATTCACAGCACAGTGGGTGAAATGACAACATTTTGCAAACTAATCATAACCGGTATCTTGCATCAAAATTAAACGTGAGCGGATACCTCAAATTCAAAATGTATGCATGATACTGCCAATAAGGAGAATGGGTCAAGGAGAAAGAAGTCTCCTTCGAGGCAATTAGTGCTTCAGTCAGTTTCTGCCGATCGAAAACCAAGTAACGTTTTACTCCTAGTAATAACTTTATGAAATTTGTATCACACAAATTTCACATGATTTCATCCATGTAAAAATGTGTACATGTGTCTATGTGTGTGCAGTTAAGCAAAGGTACAATAACAATTAGTACAAACCCAGTAAGGTTGACGGTTGAGTGGGGTGTTAACCCTGCTCAAACAACAGCCACAATCCCTGTCAGAATGAACCACAAAATTCACTAAATTAACCTGTGTTTAACACTCTGTCAGCTTTTCACAAAAGCAGTCAGGCTTAACCTAGAGGCAATGTGTAAAGTATTTATACAGAATACAAACAGGAATGAAGTCAAAACAAAACAGAAGAAAAATCCCACACCAATTTAGAAAAAAAAAAAAAAAGAATTGAATAAATTATTTAGCACCAAAATGAAAAAATACAATCAGTAGAACTGGAATTATGAACATTTTGAGTTTAAGGTGAAAACTAGCACCTAAAAGATCAAAAAGCATCAGCCTTGGACATCTACTAATGCGAGACCGGGTCAAAGTCGAAAAATATGGTCAACCATGATGGAGAACGGGTCAGATACAAAATGTGGATTGGGCCCAGTCGGTGCTTACTTTCGGATTCAGAACACATTTTGGGAAAAATATCTGAGAAGGTAGAGTTTGGTGGGGTAAGGCTGCAGGCAGTGTCCTAGGAGGAGGCATCAATATAGGGGAGCTGCTGGACAAAGTCCCTGTGAAGATTTCTACATTCAGACTTGGGACCTTCGGTCTTACCTCAATCCACCACGGCGGCAGCCCCAAGGACACTGTCAAGTCTGCCCGCCGTATTTAGATGTATTGTGGCTGAGCCTTACACTGCCACAGTGGAATGCGCTTCCTAGCCGTCAGACGGGCTGCCAACTATATTTAGATGTTACAGTCCTGCAGGTGGTGTACTGCCGACAGAATGTTGACGGAGAGAGACCATTGCTAGCCCCAATGAACATCAGACAATGGCAGTGACAGTGACTGTGGAATACAGGTAAGTCACACACACACACACACACACACTCTATCTAGTCCATATGTAAACACCTGCATCACACATGACACAACACACCACATACACACTTGCATTCCACCACAACACAACACGTACATGCTGCAAACACACATTGAGGTACACCCACGACACACCATATACATAACATTGACATTGTACCATACACGACACAACCACAACAAACACAAGTACGCACATCTACACAAACACACTCACACAAAGGCAGAACTACACACATCACGACAACGACCGGCACAAGACAGCACTCACATGAATATTGCATGCAGCAACACAACACAGAACACAACATATACAACAACATCAACCCCATGTGCAAGTGGCACATATACTCATACAACCACATCACCCATGCAGCGCCCTCCACCTAAGCCACCCAATCGCATCACACACACACACACACACACACACACACACATACACATACTGACTCACATACACAACTGGAAGCACAACAGCAAAGTTACAGACAGGCAATGTGAGTCCCCTACCTTCAAGTCCAGTGATCGTGTTTCCTCCGTGGCTCAGTGGCAGCAGCGATGGAAGGTGTTGTCCAGTCATGTCCAGTTGAAAACAGAAGTAGGATCTGTAAAAAATGTATGTTTCCCACCAAATTCCCCTTCAATCCGTCAACTCAGATGTGGAGGTTGGACCATCATATATGGCTTGGTGGTGAGGCACATCTAAATCCTCATAGCAGTAAAGGTGGCTGGAGTCCCACCATCAGCACTATTTCCCAAGTTGTCATCGACATGGATGGGAATTGTTGGCAGAATCAGCAGGACTCGGGCGAGCTTTCGCATATGGGACCGCCAACATCTAAATTGGGTGGGCAGACTACCAAGGTGGCGGATGGGTTTTCATCTGGAAAGCCAATGGTGGGACCATTACCGCCAACATCTAAATGTCCTGTGCCAGCTCCCCTGCACTTTGTCTGGCCCAACTGCCAGCGCTCTGCCACCTCGCTGACCCGCTCACAGCGCTCCAGCCCCCTGTGCTCCTCTGATTGTTCTCCCCCTGTCTTTGACTGTCTGTTTGCTCATTTTCCCTTCTCAGTCTTTGCCCCTACTGGTATTGTCTTTGACTGTCTGTTCATTCATTTTCCTTTCTCAGTGCTTGTTCCCACCTGTAATGTATTTTACTGTTCCCACTTACTGTTCATTTCTTTGTTGTCATCTTTGTCTGTCATCCCCTTTTTTGCGCATCTCTACTTGTGCATTTCAGTCTATCCGTTTTTGGCATTGTTCACACTCTTTTTCTGTTGCCTTTTATCCTGCTTTTACTCTCTGTTTAATCTTTTGTTTATTTCTGTCTGTGCATTTTGGTTTCTGTTTGTCTATTTGTCTATTTGTTTTTGCCTTTGTTCACACTCTTTGTCTGTTGCCCTTTTCCTTGTTCCTGCCTTTTTGCATGCTGCTCTCTTTCTGGCATGCTCTCACCACCTGATGGTCCTGCCCACTGCCACCTGCGCCCTGTCCTCCCCAGGACCACTTAATGGAGGCCACAATGTGGGCGTGCCGCTGTGCTGAAGATGCTCTCTGTGCCCATCCGTGCCAGGACTGCGCCCAGCGCCAGGAACCCTGGACCTCCCTGCATCCACCGCTACACTGCAGAGTGATTTAGAGCCCTGGACGCCTCAACAATTGCTGCACTGCCTCCCCTTGAGCAACCACTGAACCCTTCTCCTGCTGATGCTGCTGCTTCTCCTGCAACACAGAGCTACCAGCCCACACCGGACCCTGTGCCACACCCACCCGAAAGACAACAAACAACCCTGAACCACTTCATTGCATCCTGCTCAATGCCTGATCCCTCTGCAAACATGGCACAGAAATCTGGGACACCATCACCTCCCTCTTCCCTGATGTTGCCTTCTTCAACAAAACCTGGCTAAATCCCTCCTTGAACCTCAGAATCGCGACTGCAACACCCAACGGCTACACGATGATACACAGGGATCACACCAACAAACATGGTAGGGGCATCACTATCATCTTCAAAAACACCATCCACTGCATTGCCAGAAATGACGATCACACCCCCACTCTTGGAGCACCTCAATTTCAAGCCTCAATGCCTTCCCCGGTGGCAGGCTATGTGGTGGCTGCCCACTGTGCCGGTACTCCCTGGGGTCCGGGGCTCTGCAAGATCCAGTAAAACAATACAGGCAGAGCCCGCAGGAGCTCTACCGTGGCGCACCCAGCATGTCCCTGTGACACATAAAAATGCGCTCTGTGTCCCGCGGCCGGGGCTCAGCTGCCCTCCTGTGCACATCCTTATTAAGAACTGAACTCTACCTTGACGAAAAGCAACTTGCCCTTCTTATATCTGGTTGAAGCAGAATCCCCAGCAGTCGATCTGAGAGTTACGGAGACTTCCTTTCCTCATCACACGAGACGAGCTGAGTCAATTGATTTAATGCCCATCCTATCTCTGCCACTACTGTGCTCGTGCCTGCCACCCGTGTCTTCATGTCTCTTGAGCCACTGTGTGCCTGCATCACGATCCTGGGCTCCAAGTTCCTGTCTCCTGGCAGAAGCCACAGGTGCTACGGAAATCATGGAAATTGTGAAGTAGCAGGAGTAGGAGTTGAAATTGTGGAATTGTGCTGGAACCATGTTGGAGCAGAGTGTTAGAGCTTGGTCTCAGAGTTCTTTGTCATGGACTAAGTCTGACTTTGGATAAGTAACGTCGTGTGTGGAGGCGGCGGTAGTGGCAAATTAGAGGTGGAAGCAAGATCTTTTTATTCATACAGCCCAATCGTCTCCTGGGAAAGTGGGGTGTGTGGCCCGAAGAAGGGATTGAAAGACATCACTGAAAAAATTGAAATCCTAAGCAGTGTCAATAAGGAGATATTGGTATTGTCCCTGAGGGAGGAAATATGTCTCCTATTTTGCAACATGAGGATGTCCCGACAGGTATTAGGTAAGAAACTGGTATAATGCCTTTGAGTTTATCAATCAAAGAATTTGTTTGGAAGCATTTCAAAAGGAATGCTGATATCCCTGCATACTGAAAGGAAAAAACCCTCAAATGTTAATCAGAGAGAGGATGAATGGATTGTAGCAAGTGACTCTATTGTTTTGGATTCTTTACAAAATGGGGATCTATCCTCAGGGGAAGGGATGGGTAGGAACATTGGGTGGGTGCTCTTACCAGAGCCTAGGTTATCTTCATCTCCCTTCCTTTCCCCCCTTGTGGTGAATAATTACACAATGGATGAAAGATCAGTGGATATAAGGCATGTAGGATTCACAACAAATCTTGTAGGGAGTGAGGTGACAAAAGCCCTTTTTTACTCAGAATGCATTAGACAGTTAGTATTGAGGGTAGAGAAGGAATTGGCGAAGAAAGGTATAAGATTGGTACAGTTGAGGGATTTGCAGAACATAGAGAGAAGTCTTAGAGCCCTCAATTACCATGCAGGGCTGCTCCCAGATAAAGTACAATATAGTTTAGTAGGTACTCAAAATCCAAGAATGTGTGTGGATCCAGAAGTTGAAGGTGGGGAAGTTGGAAAGGGAATTTAGGAAAAGGCACAATAAGGGAACTGAACAGAAGCTCGTTATAGACAAACAAGATTATGAAAATATCTTGAGAAAAAGGAAAAGGGAGTTCATAAATACGAATTGGAAAGTTATGTTAGATGTGATAGGAACCCACAATATTAGGAGGTTTTGGCAGTTGGTGAGGGAGGGGAAGGCCCCCGGGAATATGTGGTGTCCAGTTGGAGAAGATGATTGGAATAAGCATTTGGGCAATCTATATGGGAGGAAGGATGTCGGGTTAGATCTGGAGAATAAAGTTGAGGTAGGTGGTGACATAAGATCATATTTTTCCCTTCAAAAGATAAAAGAAATAATTGTGGCTTTTAAGTTAACTAAAGCAGCTAGCCCAGATAACCTTCCAGCGGTAATAATAAAAAATAATGTTGACTGGTGGGCAAGGCTCTTTTATGTTACCTTTCATAAAATTTTGATTCCAGCTGCGTCTCTCAGAGTTGGAAAGGTACAATAATTAGGCCAATTTAAAAGAACAGTGATGCCACACAACCGAAGAATGATCACCTAATTAGCCATTGGACGTGGGGGAATTGTTTTGCCAAACTATTGCTATGTCTAAGGAAGTCCTGGGTAGAGTTAAATAATTTAATTCCAGTAGAGCAAGGTGGCTTCAAGGAAGGCCATTCCACGGTGGACCACTGTTTTTGTCTTTGGACACTGGCAAAAAAGTCAATGGAGGTACGAGGTCATCTATTTTGTTGCTTTGTGGATTTTAGAGCCGCTTTTGATTTGGTAGATTGGAATTTGTTGTAGGATATGTTGAGGTGGCTCGGGATCGACTCAGAACTACTTTTTCTCCTCCGGGAAAACATATGCAAAATTGGGCTCTAGTGATTTTAGATACCCGAGGGTCTTTATCAAATTAGATCATAATAAAGAACGGGTTGCTACAAGGCTGTGTATTGGCCCCCCTATAGGTTACCATATTTATCTCTGATTTGCCAGACGTATTAAATTAGGCTAGGGGTTTATGCTAAAATATATCTCTTGTTTATTATACGCTGATGATCTAGTGATAGTTGACATGACGGAGTTGGGACTGCAAAGAAAATTAGATGTCTTTCATAACTACTGTCAAAGTAAAAAGCTTACAGTTAACCTGGAAAAGACAAAAATAATGGTGTTGGAAAAAAAGGAAGGGAACATTTTCCTGGCACCTGGAAGTTGAAAAAGTAGAAATGGTTGATAAATAAAAATATCAGGGTATGTAGTTTGACTCTGAATTAAGATGACAAGAACATATCAAGTCAATAAAATCCACTACATTGACATTGGTTTGGGGATTAAAGCAGTTTAGTCGGAAATATGGAGGACTGTCTCTTCATCTCCATACTCTCTGCCTTTAATGCCATGGCGCAACCTCAATTTCAATATGGGTTGGAAGTGTTAACTCTCACTGGGAAGTCAAATTGGGATGCAGAAGAGGGTAAATGTGTGAAACGACGGCTTATACTTCCCCCCTCAAGTATGATCCCCATATAAGGGCTGAATGCCAAATGATGGCGCTAAACCCATGCTATATGGATTTGAAAACAAGAGCTGTAATGAGGGATGATGTGGGCCTATGTACATGTGGCCTTGAAGTACAATGTAGAGCCCAACATATTTTTTTGGATTGCTTGTGGTTCCTAGCTGTGAGAGAGCGTATCTTAAATAATCTAGATTAACATGAAATGTTTATGAATTCATGTGTGATAATGCCGAATAGAAACTGTAATAGTAACTTTTGCTTAAACGTGCACTTGAAATGTGACCACGGGGAGTGGCCGTCAAGGTATACGTAGACTTATAATGATGACTAAAATGTTTATAAAATGTTATACTGAATAAGTTCTATACTAATTATTAATCATCGTGCTATTGAATTTGTGCTGAAATCCTTGTAGGCCTTAAGTTAGCATGAGCCGAAGCTTAGCTGCTTGGCTCTCATATTAAATGTATTTTTCCTATCTTGCAGTGTGCTGACTCGCAAAAGGACATGGCCTCTTATTTTCTTCAAATTAGAAGCTGAATGTAACCATACTAGATCCTTTCCCATGAATTCTTCATTGCTTGTAAAAATTATTAAGACAAAATGCAACAGTGTAGATGAAGGTAATGTATGAGGTCATTCAAACCGGTGAAGACAATGGAGCTACTGACCAAAAGATGTGCAAAGAATTACAGAAAGATGCAATCATACCGGACGTGCTACCTCTGAAGACTTTAATCATATGGACCAATGAAGTGTCTGTAAAATAATATGGGGTGAAAGATTAATGACATAATCTGTTTTCTTATAGGTTAAAGATAGTGGGGTATAACAAATGTCCAATAGAATTTTGGGGGAATGTACAACGAAAAAGGGATAAAAACCCATGATACGGGGAGCCATTTAGGTGGGTTAGGGAATGCTATTGATTTTATCCACAAACTTTGTCACTCTGTTTGGTGACTTATTGGTTTTGCTTAGAACCATCCTAGTCCTTAGATTACCCATTTACACTCTGCCTCCTTATGAGGAAAGTGCCCATTTTGCCCCGGAGCTGAGTTCTGACTGATGGCGCTGACCTAAACTTTGGAGGGTAATTATGACAATGCATTTGTGATTTGTCTGTTTGCTTTTCCTTTCTAGGTACCAACTGCTTACTTTTGACAGAGACCATAGTTAGATGTTTTCCAAATTGGTGTTCAAAAATTGTTTTGCATGAAGCCCAACATGCTAATGCTAATCAGTGGTTAGGACAGGTGTTCACTAAACTGACGCAAATAGACAAATGACCGAAACTATGCTTTGTTGAACTGACACGTTATTAACACTCTGCTAAATTGATCTATGTTTACGCCGTGTTATGTTTTGATGTTTGTGATTCTTGCCTTAATAAAAATGAAATCTTATCAAAGATGCCATATCGTGACTATGCTATTATGTTTTTTGGCTCTGAGATTAACCCATCTGCTTTTAGAATTGTAACCAATAGGGAATAAAACTCATAAAATTCTACTAAACTTGTGTGGTTATTCATGACTGCAAGGTCATGGTAGTGTTTTGAATTGATTAATGACTTTGACTAAAGTGAAATGTATTGTTGTGATAAATATTGATGACATTATTGACGTATTGATTGACATACTGATTAGCTGTCTCGTCCTAAGGTGTCACTCAACTGGGTCAAAAGATTCATTGGCCTGAAACGAGTCCTGACGTGTAATAAATTATCATAAAGGGACGCATTAACAGATGAACAGAAAATATTTTTAAAGCCAATGGTTAGGGAATATAATGTTATTAACCGGGATCAAGCTCTCAACCTGCTGGTAGATATGAGATTCTTGAACGTGACATGTGCTTTAGGCTGATTTTTAATTGAAATACAGGGTTCCTTAATGGGGCTCTCTGATGCCTTGCAAGGGGTGAGAAAGCTGGTATGCGATGTTTAACTAATCAAAGGTAGTTTTACAGGGATCAAATTGTTTTTAAGTAATGATTATATGTTAAGGAATATGCAATTGTTATCTAATATGTATTTAGAATTAGGAGGGCTCGTACCCCCAAGAAATGCAATTAGTTGCATCTTTGGGTGTCGCAAGGATTGCTGTTATACTGTATGATGCTATCCTGTATGTTTTATTAGAATCATGTGATGATGACACTCCTATTTTAATATTTTGATTTTATTGTGTTTTAAGCAATGATTTAATTGTGATTTTAATTGCCTTATACTATGTTTGAGGGCTAAAGCCAAATAAAGCTTGTTTTTAAACCAAAACCACTACATCATACTCAGACACCTCAATTTCCACATTGATTACCCAACAGTGCCAACTCCACACTCTCCTCGATAACATGAGCAACATAGGCCTCACCCAACAGGTCACGGCACGCACACAAAAAGCCAGACACACTCTCAACCCCATCTTCATCTCTAGTGACAGAGTCAGATTCACCCACTCACAGAAGTCACATGGTCTGACCACAGAATCATAGACTTTCAGCATTGGCAGCGCTCAACTCACCACCAACAAAACCCAGAGAACCGACATCGCAGCAGGGGCAAAGTAATGGAAACACAGTGGACACAGGCCCTTGGCACTTCCCAACCCAAGGCCTCATCCAACCTTGACCAGGCCGTCCTGAACCTCTCCACCTGGATCACCGAATACCCAGACAGAGTCGCCCTGCTGAAACCAGCCAGAACCACTAAAACCTCCATACAAGCCAGCTGGTACACCACAAAACTCAGAGCCACTAAGCATAGCTGCTACAGACTTGAGAAAAAATTGTGATCCATCAGCAACCCATCCTACAGAGCCACTCACAAAGCAGCCCTCAGCAACTACTGCCAGCAAATCAAGGAAGCCAAGAGAGTGGCAATCACAACCCGCATCGACATAGCAGCCAACTGCACAAAAATACTATTCATTTTTTATTTTTTAATTTTATTTTTATTTTGGAAAAGGAAGAGAGATGATTACATTCATACCTCATTGCCAATGAACAATCATTTTGTGAGAAAAAGAAGAGAAAGAAAGAAAAAAAAAAGAAGGAAAAAGAAACCCCAAGAGAAAAATAAAAAGTACAATATATGATTACATCTTCTCCTTCGATTGGAGAGAGACATTTCTCCCGTTTATCACCCAGAAAGAGAGCATTGTCTTAATACATCAATCATTAGCCATGAGCCAGTTCCGAAATTGCCCCCAGATAGCATTCCCTTTCCCCCTAGCCAATCTCCCCTTCCGTTCATACAGGGAGATCTCCAGATGATACACTGATAATAACCTGCCCAACAACTGTTGCCATGATGGTGGTTGCGTGCTCAACCATGCGGAAGAGATACATAATCGATAAACTGCCATGGCAAGAAAAGTAAAAGCCCTCTGTCGTCCTCTTGTTTGTTCAGCAACCCCTAGAACCATGATTTCTGGGGTAAGGACCACGTCATACCCCAATATTTCTTTTATCACATGTTGCATACTATCTCTCAGTGTCGTTAATTCTCTGCACGTAGCGAACATATGGATTACATCTGTTCCATGGGCCCCACACCTTGGACAGTTAATTCCTCGTGACCCCCCCCACTTGGCAAGGTGGGCCGGCGTATTAATACAAGTCAAACATAGCCTTATAATGTTGTGCCTGTAAAGACGAAGAAAGTAACATAGTATGACCTAACTCGAGTGAATTAAAAAAGTTAGCACTTCCATCCACCAGTTTACCACTCCACCTTTCACTATGCTTCCCCAAGTCATCGGGTTGCTCTGCCATTAATGAGGAATAGATTACTTTTATAGTCATGTTAGATTCTCCCAGAATACTTTTTAGCAATTGGTTGCTTTTAAACCCCAGTGGCCCACCCATTTTCTTGCCCAAAAAGTCTTGTACCTGTAAAAATGTAAAGAAATCCCTTTGTTCTAGGCCATACCGTTCTTGAAGACTCGTAAATGTCTTTATTCCAACGTCGTCAAAAAAGTCTCCTAACCTCGCTATACCTTTGGAGGTCCATTTTACCATATACAGTAGTTATCCTTAAATATTTCCGGAAGCAACGGATTATTCTTAATTAGGGTATAATAGTTAAATCTTCCGAGCCCATTCTTTGTACGCCACGGCCGCCAGCATTTATAGGCCGCCTCTAATACCTTGTACCGGGTTTTCTTATAGTACCCTAGTTCGTGGAAGGTTAGCAAGCACCTCTTCGAGGCAGAACCCTCAAGCAGTTCGTAGATATTAGGGATATTGGGGATACCTTGCACCTTGTTCTCCCCTGGTCTTTCCCCCCATAATGGGCGCATATATTGAAATGCAGCTGCCAATTATTATAACTTCAGATTAGGCAAGGCCCACCCCCCCTTTTCGCGAGGTAGAGACATAAACTTAGCTGATCTTCTGCACTTGCCATATGCCCAGATAAATCTCAAAATTATCCGGTCCATATCTTCAAACCGAGATTTTGTAAAGTTCAAGGGTATGGTCCGGAATAAATACAATAATTTGGGGAGAAGTAACATTTTGGCCATATTGCACCCCCCTAATATAGTCATATGAAAATTGTTCCATCTATGGATATCATTTTTAGCCTTTGCCAATATTGGATCTAAGTTCAGACTGATGATTTCTCCTACTCTTGGTGAGATACTCATACCCAGGTATACTGCATGCTCCACCATCTGATTGTCCTGTGAATTCGTATTTTGGTTAACCAATAGCTGAGTTTTGGTTCTATTTAACAAATACCCAGAAAATGTCCCAAACTTGGTCGTGACCTCTTCGATTTCTTTCAGTGCTGCATCCGGGTTGGAGGTTATAATGGCAATATCATCCACATATGCCAGCGCTTTTGTATCCCAACCATATCTTCGTACCGGGATAATCTGCTTATTCCCTTCAAGCTGTCTGAGCAGAGGATCTATATATAAGCCAAACAATAGCGGAGAGCATGGGCATCCCTGCCTAGTACCTCTCCCCACTTGAATGCATCCAGACTGCCCTCCCATTAATTGTATTCTTACTCCCGGGGACTTATACATGGCTTTTATTGCCACTATAAACTTTTCCCGAAAGCCATATTTCTCCATAACCTTCCAACGATATTTCCAGCTAACTCGGTCAAATGCTTTCTCAGCGTCTAACAGGGCAACAGCCATGGGCTCCTCCGCCACTTCTGTTGCATCAAACAACGTAATAACTCTTTGAATATCCTCTGTCGTATCTCTACCGGGGACAAATCCATGTTGTCGAGGTATTACCAATTTCTTGATTACCAAGGATAAACGGGCAGCGAATATTTTAGAATACACTTTAGCATCACTATTAATTAATGTTATTGGCCGATATGAGGATGGAGTCTGCGGGGGATTCCCGTCCTTTAAAAAAAATACTATATGAGCCATTCCCCATGAGGGCGGGATTTTTCCACCATTCTGTACCTGGATAAACAGCTCGAGCATCAATGGACGTAACACTATTTTAAAAGTTTTGTAGAACTCTAACGGGATTGCATCAAGGCCAGAAGCTTTACCGGCGGCCAGTTCACTTAATGCCTTGTCTATTTCTAAACTACCAATCTGACCCTCCAGTTGCGGGTAATCCTCTTCTGAGACTGTGTTAAACCTGATGGGGTTAAGAAACTCCTGCATCTCTATTAATGAAAATCCAGCTGTATCATTATAGAGGTCAGTATAAAATCCCTGGAACACCCTCCTACTACCACCCGTATCTGTCACTATTTGTCCCTGTTGGTCTTGAATCTCTCTGATGACCCCCGCTGCAGCTTTATGGCTTGCCCTTACAGCCAACAGGTGACCAGTTCTTTCGCCAAACTTTCAGAGCGTTGCGCAAGGTATTTTCCAGCTACTCTTCCTGCGTTAACTTCATTTATTGCTGCCCTTGCTATAGCAATCCACTCCTGGATGTTCTTTGTGTCTTCCCCCATTTCTATGGCTGTAATCAACTGTATTTCTAAATCTCTGAGCTTCAAATGTGAGTCTCTAATTATCCTTTGGGCCTTTTTTTGTTTACTCAGGCTAAAACTCAAAGTTGCTCCCCGTGCCCCTGCCTTCAAAGTATCCCAGACTATATCTATAGGAGCAGACCCTACGTTAATCTCTAAGAATTACACTATCCACCTCCTCATATAATTGAGGTATTCAGGGTCATTGAGAAGCCTCCTTTCGAAAGTCCATTTCCTAGTTTTGTGTTCTAGACCATCTAACTCCAAGTCCAATACCAGTGGATTATGATCAGACATAATCTGTGGATATAATTCCATGCTAGCCTGTGATAACAGTTCAGGAGATGTCAAAAAGAAATCTAATCGGGACAGTTTCACATGAGGGGCAGAGAAATAAGTGTACCCAGGATCTGAATCACATAGCGTGACCCAAGCATCCACCAAACCTAACTCTTTCTGCAGACCTACCATTGCCTTGAGTACTCGAGGTTTCCGCCCCTGATATTTCTTTGCTACGGGCGCTAAGAGATCCTGCAAACCATCCCAGGAGCAGTTAAAGTTAAAGTCCCCGCATAAAATATACGGGGACGGCCAGCCAGTTAATTCTACAGCCATAGTATCCATTACATCTGGATCATCCAATACTGCCCCGTATACAGAACACAGCGTAAAGCTACCTTCCCCATATAAGCATTCTACAATTACCCATCTCCCATTCCTGTCAGCCTTCTGCCTGGCAAATTTCACTCCGTTACTCCGATCCAATATCGCCACCCCTTTAGTTTTCACCTCTTGTTTTGAGCATACTATCATTCTCATACCAAGCGACCCTAGCGACCCTAGGATCCCACGGTTTCCATATTCCACATGAGTTTCTTGTAAGCAATAAATATCTGCCCTGAGGGTTTTTAAATCTTCCACAACTTTCCTTCTTTTTCAGGGGTCATTTAGGCCACAGATGTTAATAGAAGCTATTTGGAGTCTGGTCATTTTTATCTCTTTTACCCCTCCCCCCTCCTTCTCTGCCTCCCAGTCTCTTTGTTTGGCTTTTCATGCAGGCTATATATGATCTTGCATAGACTTCGCTTCCTCTCTCCTTCTCTGATCCTTATATTCTGCTCCATTCTCTTTGTCCCTTCCTCCCGACCCGCCCCCTCCCCTTAGCACACCCATCCACCCCCTCCCTCCCCACAAGGGCTGGTTGGGGACCCCTCCTCCCAGCCAGCCCCCCCCCTTCTTGTAGAGCAATCGAGCCCCCTTTGGCCCGAATGTTGGCATAACGTAGATAAAGGGTGCCCCGCCCACCACCGAGATCCGTGACATCTGAAAACGCATCATTATTTTAGCTCCGTCAAATATTCCTTTGCTTGAATCTCTGACATAAACCAACTCACTTTCCCATTCACAACCGTTTTTAGACGAGCAGGGGAAATCAAAAAGGCTGTCGGAGCCGCCATCTGCGCTCCACAGTTGTATGACAAAAATCTGGTTGAGTAAAAAAAGTTACCCCTTCCATATGCCGTGGGGCGTTAGGGCGTGATTTGCCAAAAATAGCCTGGTGCAGCAAATAATTCCCAAAAAACACCAGAATAGCTCTAGGGTATGTTGAGGCAGCTGAATGTACCCCCTCCCTCCTGGTCGGGGGAAATCTATGAACACGCTGAATCTCGTTATTCCAATCCCAATGGTTCAGTTCGGGGAATGCCCCCTGCAATAGCTTAATCATATAGCTCAGGATGTCGTTCCCTTCCAGCCCTTCCTCTATGCCCAAGAAGCATAAATTGTTTCTTCTCTGTCGGTTCTCAAAGTCTTCCAGTTTCCACATTATGTCAGTCATTTGGCTCTACTGCGTGGCATTTTGTTGCTTCAGCGTGTCGACATTCTCTTCAACTACTACTATCCTCTCGTCCATTGTGCACAGCTTAGCTTCTATCTCTGTACATGATTTTGCAACCTTACGCACTGTTCCTTCCAGCCGTTTTGTGGCTACCCTGGCTCAACGACTTTCAATCCGGGTTTCCGTTTGGAATTCTTTAATTGAGTTAAATATTGATTGTAGCATCCCAGAATCAGTGCTTGCTGCACATATATCGCTCTTCGTGCCCCCATTATTTTCTCCCCTGTCATTATTCACCAACTGCTGACTGCCCATGGTAGACATATCTGTTGTGCGAGTTACATCTGTTAAATTAATGCTGGAGTAATCCAACTTTAAAGTCTTACTCCCCTTGATGTGGAAAAGTTGGTACCCTCCTGTGATCCAGACCTTGTTTTAGTGCACTTGCGCTGCCGCCGCCTCTGCCGTACTGTGGGTTCGTTACTTGATGAAGCATTCCCCCTCTCGGAGGATATGCTGCTACCAGAGTCACTAGGGCTGTGCTCATCAGCACTGCTGAAATCCGCTTCCTCTGTCAATGAGTAGAATTTGTCCCCAGTGTCTTTCACCCAGTTCAAATTTTTTGCACATCTGCGCTACCCTGTGTAGGTTTTATATTACTTAAGTCTCCTCCTTGTCTTGCGGTTGCATACTGCTGTGCCGGGGGACCCTCCTGACTAATGGGAGGATCCTTTTCCTTCCTTCTTACCATCGTGTAGCTGTCTGACCCTACTAATCCCCCATCATCAGGTTGGGGTGCTACTTCCTTAAAAGTGTTTTCACTGGAGGCCCCCCAAGTGAGCTTTCTGTGGTAGTTTGATCTTCTCCTGAGGTGGAAGTTAAAAGCGTAGTTCCACTTTCTTGTGTCCCTCCTGCAAGAGGTGATAGTAGCCTGGGTTTTTCTTTTCCCCCTATTTTCCGGAAGGGGGATTATGTTATTGTCCGATTTTAAGTCTTTACCTTGGCCAGTTATGTTTCTCCCGGGTTGCCTACCCACTGTCGAAACGGGGCGTCTGGTTGCTCCGGTCAAGTCCCCTTTATCCTTTCCTGACCGCAATATTTTAGCGCTGTCAGCCTTGTCTTCAGAGTTCCGAGTCATTTTTGGCACTATACTTATTTTCAAGAAATGGGGGAGTGCTCTCACAAAGCCGGCTAGCCCTGCTATCACTACTATCACCTCATGTATCGCGTCGTATATCACGCTTTTAATAATGCCCTTTGTAGGCCAAGAATGGGTACAGGAGTGGTCAGTACTCGCCTCGGTAATCAATAACATTGGGGGCACCCAGTTATTGTTAATCTTGCGCACCATAAACCCACTAATCTTCAGTTTTTGTTATAAATTAGATGCTCACAGAGATCAATAGGGTAGGCGCCCTCAGGATCCTCACATCTTATGTTAATATTTTAAAGTCTATTAGAGTTTTTTATTTGAAGAGGTGAAGAAGAGAACAAATCTTTGCTAACGTGTTTTCAAGAGTCTAAATTTCAGGCCCCTTTTCCCCCTTTTGCTTACTTGGAATTTCTTTTCCTCCTTCCACAGTTAAAAGTGCAGAGCAGGCCAGGAGTGGGGGGCAGCTTTTCTCTCTTGAAGTTTCTTTCCCTCTTTTCCTCTTTGTCGTGAAGTCAAGCGTAGAAAATGCAGGGTAGGTTTAGCGTGGAGGTAGCCTCCTAGCTACTTATGCCTTATCTTCCCCTGCATCGTTTCCAAAAATTAGAGGGAAGCATATGCTTCTCCCCCCATGACTGTCATTGGTGCTCAGCACGCGTTTAGAGCCAGAAATAGAGCGTTCTCCAGCTCCGAATTATGCCCCTGGGGCCGCCCCCGGCGCATTCCCCCAAGCCGCCTTAGGTCGCGGCATAGCTCCGGTTTTCGTCGAGGGGAGAGCTTCCCTCCGCTCTCGCTGCTTCTGCGTCCGCTGCTGTTCTCCGGCGCCGGCTGGCGTCCGAGATCCGGGGTGGGCGTGGCTGCAGAGCTGCGCCCTTTCTATGCGTCCGCCATCTTGCTCACGAGTGGTTTCATTTCTGAATACAAAAATACTATTCAAAATAGTAAAGGAATACTCCATCCTGACAGCCACAGAGAACACTATCCACCCTTTTTAAGACTGGAACACCACCTCTGACTACTTTCACAGCAAGATCGCCACCATCTACATTAACTTTGACTTTGACCCACAACCCAAGAACTCAACCCCCCCAATGCACACCAACAGAACAATCACCACATGGACTCCGCTCACTCCGCAAGCCATCTCAGCCATTGTGTCATCCATCCACTCTGTGGCACATACTGACCCATGCCCTCACCACCTGCTCACAACCACATCAGCCCGATACTCACCAGCATCCTCAACACTTCCATAATTTCAACAGTCTTTCCGGACAAATGGACAAATGCAGAAATCCCTCCCAAAGAAACCCTCTGCCAACCCCAGCAAACTCAAAACTCACTGACCCATCTCCCTGCTGCCGTAGTCTGCCAAAGTACTTGATCAGCCATCAATCAACAGCTCAACAAGTACCTGGAAGGAAACAACCTACTGCACTTCTCACAATCAGGACTCAGTACCACCACAGCACCAAGACCGCACTCATCTCCGCCATGGACGGCATCAGAACACTCATCAATTGTGGGGAAACCACTGCCCTGAACCTCCTTGACCAATCAGCTGCATTCAACACTGTCTCCCACCACACCCCCATCAACAAACTGCATAACATAGGCATACAAGAGGACACCCTCAAAGGGATCGCCTCCTTCCTGATAGGAGGCACCCAGAGGGTTCGGCTGTCTTCCTTCACCTCCGCACCCAAGAACACATACCGCAAGGTTCCTCCCTCAGCCCCACATTGTTCAACACCTAGATAACCCGCCATGCCAACATTATCAGTTCCCATGGACTCAACATCATCTCTGTTGGACCTGGCCCTTTTTGTAGGGTCATCCCCAAACTTTTTGTCTCCTTCCTCCTATTTTTTCTGACCACTTTTTGTTGGCTTTAGGGCTCTGGGCACTTTATCAATGCTAGCCAGTGCTAAAGTGCATATGCTCTCTGTGTAATTTGTATTGGTGATTGGTTTATCCATGATTAGCATATTTGATTTAATAGTAAGTCCCTAGTGAAGTGCACTAGAGGTGCCTGGGGCATGTAAATAAAATACTACTAGTGGGCCTGCAGCACTGATTGTGCCACCCACATGAGTAGCCCTGTAAACATGGCTCAGACCTGCCACTGCAGTGTCTGAGTGTGCAGTTTTAACATGCCAATTCAACCTGGCAAGTGTAACCACTTGCCAGTCCCAACCCTTCCCTTTTTATACATGTAAGGCACCCCTAGGTAAGTCCTAGGTAGCCCCATGGGCAGGGTGCAGTGTATGTTACAGGTGGGACGTATGCTGATGTGTCTTACATGTCCTAACAGTGAAATACTGCCAAATTCATTTTTCACAGTTACAAAGCCTATCTCTCTCATAGGTTAACATAGGGGCTGCCTTTAAATATCTTTTTAAGTACAGTTTCCCTTTGGGGGCAGATGGAGATTTGGAGTTTGGGGTCTCTGAACTCACAATTTAAAGATACATCTTTTGGTAAAGTTGTTTTTTTTATTCTCAGTTTGAAAATGCCACTTTTAGAAAGGGGGCATGTTCTTGCTTAAACCATTCTGTGACTCTGCCTGTTTGTGTATTCCCCGTCTGGGTCAGACTGGCAGTTGGGCTGTTTCTGAATCCCCTGTAGACGTGACACAAAGGGAGCTGGGGTGTAGCCTGCATATCCTGATGGGCAATCTGGGCTAGAGTGGAGGGAGGAGTGGTCACTTACACCCCCTGGTTTGAGCCTGGAGTCAGGCCTGGGCAAGGCAGGATCTTGTGAACAACAGAGACTTTCCTATGAAGTTTGCCTACTTCAAAGACAGAAAGGGGTATCAGTAGTGGACCCAAAACCCTGGATTTTCAGATTACTTCTGGAACCAAGAGGAACCTCTGCCAAGGAAAAGAGCTGGAGGAGGAGTACTGCCCCTTTGCCTGTGACTGTGCTTTGTTGGGTTGGCCTGCAACTGCTGTTTCTGCCTGAAAGAAGACAAAGACTGGACTTTGTGGTATATTCTTGCTTGTGAAGAATATCCAAGGGCTAGGGGTGAGCTTGCCTCCTGTTTTGAAGTCTCAGGGCCATCAAAGGCTTCCTCTGGCAGCTCGTGGACTCTCTGCTGAGACTCTTGCCCTGCCATGTGGTTCCCCATCCAGTCCCTGGGTCCTTGAAAGGTGAAGCTGGTAGAACAAGGACTGATATCTATGCACAGGGAGTCGTGTGTGAGAACACAACACAATCACTCATAGCACAATGTTTCCATCACTGTGCAGCCAGATTTCACAGGCATCGTTGATGGGTGTCAAAATCATTGTGAACCTGCGCTTATTTGAGGTGCCCCTTCCGGAAATCGACACATCGCTCTCTTGCGGCAGAGAAAGACAACACATCGCCTACCTGACCGGAGAAGAAACTATGCACGGCCTCACTTGTGAGTAAGGAATCGACTCATCGCTGACTTTTCCGATGCACACTCACCTGTGCGGCTTTATTTTTTACACCAACCAGGTACTTCATGTAAAAACATTGTTTCTTTTGTTTTCAGTGTAGTAAGACTTTTTTAATTTAAAAATTCATATATTGACTTGGGTATGTTGGATTTTTGTTGTTTTGGTCTTGTTTGATTTAGATAAATATTGGCGTTTTTTCTAAACTGGTGTGGTGTCCATTTTGTAGTGTTTTCACTGTGTTACTGCAAAAGGTAGCAGATGCTGCCCTGAAGTCAGGCCAACCAGCAATGCACCTTAGGCAGATTGAAGAGCAGGTAGTTCCCTGTCTTCTTGGGTTTTCAGAGCATTTTTTACCTAAACATTTTATAAGTCCCAAGTTTTGGATTTTGACTATCTGGGGACATTAAGCGTCCAGGGTCTAGAGGGGAGATGCACCACTTGCAGAGTCAGGACTCACTTAGGCCAGGTCCAAGTCCAGGCGTGAGTTCAAGATGGTTGGAGCCCTTTCTGTCTATGATGTTCCTGATTAGGAGACCAGCCAACTAGCCCTTAGAGTCACTCTGGTAGCCCTGGGTTCAAGCAGTGACCAAGGATCAATCAGCACAGCAGGACTCTGCAGCTTCCAGGCAGGCTTTAGGCAGGGGGACAGCGTTTCCAGGTGCAGCAAACAGTCATTTGAATTACACAGCAGGCAACAACAGCTGGCAGGGGAAACATCCTTTATTACGACGTCTTTTTAACGAAGTTGTGTTTAACAAAAGCGCAACAACGCTTTTTTTAACCACAAATCTGTTATTTTGTGCCTTAACTACGTATGTTCTGAACTACAAACATGTGTGGTTAAGGTACAAAGAAGGGAGTTGGCGAAGGAGCAGGACGCAGGTGAAAAGGGGTCGACTAAGGTACGTGGGGGGTTTTAGGTTTTGGGGTGGGGGTGGGGGGTCAGGGGGTTTTAGGTTTTGGGGCGGGGTTGGGGGTGGGGCGTTTTTGGTTTTGGTGAGGGGGTGGGAGGTCAGGGGGTTTTAGGTTTTGGGGCTGGGTTGGGAGGGTGGGGCGTTTTTGGTTTTGGGGTGGGGGTCAGGGGATTTTAGGTTTTGAGGTGGGGTTGGGGGGGCGTTTTTGGTTTTGGGGAGGGGGTGGGGGTCAGGAGGTTTTAGGTTTTGGGGTGGGGTTGGGGGGGTGGGGCGTTTTTGGTTTTGGGGAGGGGTGGGGGGTCAGGGGGTTTTAGGTTTTGGGGTGGGGTTGGGGGGGTGGGGCGTTTTTGGTTTTGTGGAGGGGGTGGGGGGCCAGGGGTTTTTAGGTTTTGGGGTGGGGTTGGGGGGGCGGGGCGTTTTTGGTTTTGGGGAGGGGGTTCAGGGGGTTTTAGGTTTTGGCGTGGGGTTGAGGGGGGTGGGGCGTTTTTGGTTTTGGGGAGGGGGTCAGGGGGTTTTAGGTTTTGGGGCGGGGTTGGAGGGGTGGGGCGTTTTTGGTTTTGGGGAGGGGGTCAGGGGGTTTTAGGTTTTGGGGCCGGGTTGGGGCATTTTTGGTTTTGGGGAAGGGGTGGGGGGTCAGGGGGTTTTAGGTTTTGGGGCAGGGTTGGGGAGTGGGGCGTTTTTGGTTTTGGGGAGGGGGTGGGGGGTCAGGGGGTTTTAGGTTTTGGGGCGGGATTGGGGGGGTGGGGTGTTTTTGGTTTTTGGGAGGGGGTGGGGGTCAGGGGGTTTTAGGTTTTGGGGCGGGGTTGGGGGGGTGGGGCGTTTTTGGTTTTTGGAGTGGGGGTCAGGGGTTTTTAGGTTCTGGGGTGGGGCGTTTTTGGTTTTCGGGAGGGGGTGGGGGTCAGGAGGTTTTAGGTTTTGGGGTGGGGTTGGGAGGTGGGGTGTTTTTGGTTTTGGGGAGGGGTGGGGGGTCAGGGGGTTTTAGGTTTTGGGGTGGGGTTGGGGGGTGGGGCGTTTTTGGTTTTGGGGAGGGGGCCAGGGTTTTTTAGGTTTTGGGGTGGGGTTGGGGGGGTGGGGCGTTTTTGGTTTTGGGGAGGGGGTGGGGATTCAGGGGGTTTTAGGTTTTGGCGTGGGGTTGGGGGGGTGGGGCGTTTTTGGTTTTGGGGAGGGGCTCAGGGGGTTTTAGGTTTTATGGGGCGTTTTTGGTTTTGGGGAGGGGGTCAGGGGGTTTTAGGTTTTGGGGCCGGGTTGGGGGTGGGGCATTTTTGGTTTTGGGGAAGGGGTGGGGGGGCAGGGGGTTTTAGGTTTTGGGGCAGGGTTGGGGGGGTGGGGCATTTTTGGTTTTGGGGAGGGGGTGGGGGGTCAGGGGGTTTTAGGTTTTGTGGTGGGGTTGGGGCGTTTTTGGTTTTGGGGAGGGGGTGGGGGGTCAGGGGGTTTTAGGTTTTGGGGTGGGGCGTTTTTGGTTTGGGGAGGGGGTGGGGGTTAGGGGGT
Organism: Pleurodeles waltl; assembly: GCF_031143425.1. Lineage (NCBI taxonomy): Eukaryota > Metazoa > Chordata > Amphibia > Caudata > Salamandridae > Pleurodeles > Pleurodeles waltl. The sequence goes on along the minus strand of NC_090448.1, from coordinate 911,733,058 downwards.
TTTAGGTTTTGGGGCGGGGTTGGGGGTGGGGCGTTTTTGGTTTTGGGGCGGGGGTGGGGGGTCAGGGGGTTTTAGGTTTTGGGGTGGGGTTGGGGCGTTTTTGGTTTTGGGGAGGGGGTTGGGGGTCAGGGGGTTTTAGGTTTTGGGGTGGGGTTTGGGTGGGTGGGGCGTTTTTGGTTTTGGGGAGGGGGTTGGGGGTCAGGGGGTTTTAGGTTTTGGGGTGGGGTTTGGGTGGGTGGGGCGCTTTTGGTTTTGGGGAGGGGGCGGGGGTTTTAGGTTTTGGGGTGGTGTTGGGGGGTGGGGCGTTTTTGGTTTTGAGGAGGGGGGTGGGGTGAGGGATGTAGGGTCAATGGTGCCTATTAGTAATGCTTTTATCAGGAATGAATTTACAACGAAAATCGTTGTTAAGGCATTCGTGGTAAAATCATTAGTAGTAGCAACGAGGTCGGTGTTCCGACCTCGTTGTTAAGGCACTAGTTGTTTAGGAAATCAGTGTTCCGTCGTACAACCGCTGGCAGTCCTATGACAGTTCTTCTACACGGCCACAGAATGAACTGAACAGTGGGTCTGAGTGTCCCCCTGCCCTGACTCCAGAATGACTGTAGGCACAATCCCCTTTTGTTGAGTCCTTTGTTTGAAGACAGGGCACAGCATATTGATTTGCATGTGGGGCTAGGCCCAGCTCCACCCCCTTCCCATCCTGCTAGTGATGGCCCATCCAGGAACACCTAATCTCTTTATTGTGTGGCTGTCTGGGAAGAATAAACAAAATCCAACTACCAGCTACACCTGGACATGAAACCCAAGAACAGGCTACAGCCACAGACATAATTAAAGTAGGAAAAGCTGACTTTCTAAAAGTGACATTTTCAAAACTGTAACTTAAAATTTGACTTTACCATTTAAGAGGGATTTAAATTACATCTCTCAGACACCAAACATGAACCCTTTATTGGCTCCCAATCAAACGTTACTAATAAGGTAATCCAATGTTATCCTCTCAGAGAGGTAGGTCTCGCAGTAGTGAAAAACAAATTTGTGAGTTTTTTGCTACCAGGACATGTAAAACGTAAAAATACATGCCCAACTTTTTATTTCAATTATAATATTATATTTCCTTTCAGCTCTGTATTTAAATCCATAAATCTCACTGTTTAAACATTAATTTAAATATGACCGAATATTTAACAAAGTAATATTACTTATATGCATGGGATGTGTCATGCCGCACTCTTCCCCCAGCTGTGAAACTATCTCTCTATGCAAGAGGAATAGCTCAATTAATGGACTGTTTGCAACTTGTACAAATTGATGATTAGCAGGTCACAGGCTTCATAACTTAGCCCTTGATTTGTGTCCACAAGTCGGTAAATTAAATATTATAATTGAGGGACAGTAATAGTCTGCTATTTAAAGCACATGAAGAAGCTCTGTAGAAAAACATATTTTAATTGTTATATGCAGACTGTTAAGAGCCACCACTACCACTGTCTGTTGCAACAAGGTGGATGAAGAAGGGAAGGCTAATGAGTGAAAGGGTGTAAGAAATACCAGTGTGGATAGCACCCACCATGGGAGGGTCATTTGAGAAGTATGGCTTCAGGAAAGGAATCTGGTACCCAAGAACGGCTAAGTGTGGCTTTACAATTGGGATATCAAGGTCTTTACTGCAAATCTGCCACTTTAGGTGGTTTTAGGTCAGGTTAGATACAGCCTTAGGCAGCTGTCAGCACCAATGGAATAGCAACAAAGAGAACGCAGAAAGTGACTTTCAGCATTCTTTTGAGAACTTCTAGATTTGAATTGTGTTTATGCATTTGTGAGGAGGCTACTAGAGTAGTTCCAGTTACTGATTACGCTTCGAAACTCCACTGCCCCAGTTTTCCCTCTGATGTTGATGAACATCCACTGCTGGAACTACAGCAGTAACCACATCTACCAGAGCTCCATTGACCACAGCAGCATAAACAGCTATGCAGAGAGCAAGGACGAAAGAAGTGACCTAGGCTGCCTACCCAGTGGTAACTAAAGAAGAGAACACACATTTAGCCTCATTAGTGACCACAGCATCACCAACAGCTATCACCAATCCAACAACCACCTCACCCCCACAACAGCTTCAATATGCACAGCACTAAGCTCAGCAGGGACCACAACATCAAAGGCAGCTACCAAAAAGCCAGCAACACCAGCACCTTTCAATATCTTCAACCACAAGAGGGATTACCAGCTGTAACAAGAGGAACCATGGCAATAGCCACAAACAGTAGCAACAACAGTTGAAATAATAGTTACAAGTGAGACAGGGACCCTAGAATTGATTACAACATCCATGATAGCAGTAAGCACAGCCTTAACCAACCAGAATCACAGCAGCACACAATTACAACCAGAGAAGGCAACATAGAGCCACACCTATCACCACAGAAGGGGCCACAACAGCAACAACAGTTGCTACGGCAGCAATGTCTAGAGCTGAGCTGACAGCATGGCAGGGGCAACAACAGGTGCCAGCTTAGTGAGGACCACAACATAAACCACAGCTGTAACCACAACAGAGACTATAGCAGCAACCACAGATTCTGTCATCAAGACAGCTGCTACCCCAGCAGCGGGAACCACAGTAGCAGCAACAACTGCCAATACAGCAACAACCGCGGCAGCAAGAGCTGGCACTACAGGACCAACTTTTGCTGATACAACAACAGCAAGAACAGCTGTCACCACAGTAATAGCTGTGGCAAGTACATCAAATCAGGGTTGCGTGCATTAAATTAGAGGCTGACCCTCAGGGCAAGCATGGACCATAGAAATTGCCCACCAAGGATCTAAATTACAACCCAGATTATCACAAAATGGGGGCAGGGGAGCCGTTAAAGAAGAGTTAAACTCAGTCTGATCATTTTAAAGGTTGCATATTGTTTTTGTCAAGTCATATTGTTTTAATACGTGCTAATTGTTAACATTTTATCGATTGTAAACCACATGCTTTCACATTTGGGATTCACACAATTTGCACTTAGCAACCTGCATGATAGTGTTGTCTTTTGTATAAATCACTTCTATTTTTGGATTCTTGTAAAAAAAATATTGTATTATTGCCAAAGCTGACTCTTGGATAGAATTCATCAAGCTAATGCAAGTTGTTTATATACACACTATTGATTTATGCCTACATTTGTTCATAAAAAATGAATGTCAAATCAGATAATTAAATGATGCATACATTAAGCTCTGGGGTAGTTTTTTTCCATCACACACACATACCAAGGGCCAAACCCCTCTGTCTTTATATTGGCCTAGCACACTTTTGTGTACATACAACAAATACAGGAGGCATTGCACCATTGACCACAGCTTTAACGAAGGCAGGAAGCACAACTACCACCGTGAAAGAACAGTAGCCATAGCTGTTGTTACCACGGCAATGACCACATCAAAAATTAGCGCTCTCAGAACAGCAGCAACAATAGCACTGATTATAGCTTCTAATAAAGTACAGACCACAGCAGCAATAACAGCAGAGACCGTAGCTACTCCTCAGAGGCAATAACTCCTGCAGCAATAGTTGCAAGCACAACAAGGATTACAGCAGTGATTACATCATCAACCACAGAAGTGCCTGCACTAGGCGACCACAATTGCCACCATAAAAGGGACACAATGACCAGCCTCCGCTGTAACCACAGCAAAAACATCAGCTTCACTGCAGCAGACACACCAGTAGTAGCAACAGTTTTCACCAAAGCAGGACCACAGCAGCTACAGCTGACAGCATAGTAGAGTTTAGAGACAACAGCTGTAACCACAGCTGTAACACCAGTAATAGGGACCTTATCTGCAGAGAGCAGGGTCAACAGTAACAACAACTTCTGTAGCCACACGAGAGTCCCCTACCATTAAGGCAAGGTGCACAGGATTGAACCGAGTTGCAACCACAGCAGTGACAACAACAACATCGGGAACCACAGCAGCAACACAATATGCTACCACTGCACAGACAACAACTGTAACAGCAATTGTTAGGAAGGGAGGGTCAATAACAACAATCCTAGTTTTTATTATTTTTTATTTTTTATTTTTATTAGAACACACTGCGGGGTACATATTTACAGCACAAAAGCATAATTACATCAATGTTGTCATACAGAAGAGAGAAGCATTCTAATCAATTATCATACTTTGTAACCTTTGAGGTCTCATATAGAATTCATTTTTTAGCTAACATATTCTCGGGGCCCAGGAGCCATGCAGCAAAGGGTGACCAAACTCTAGTCACGCTTTTGCCGGCCGTGGCTCCTTTTAATTCATGCAGGCTATTTTCCAGATGATACATAGATAAAAGTCGTGAAAGCCATTGATTAAACTGTGGGGGATCTACATCCTGCCAAAAAGATGATATGCAGCTACGAAATACCGACATTGCCATAAACAGGAAGTATCTATCTCGATTATTACAGACTGAGTGATCAACTCCCAACAAAACCATTTGAGGTGTCAGATAGATTGCCTGTTTCAAGATTTTCTTCAATATATCGGATATACTGGTAATCAAACTTTCCAATTGTGCACACTCAAAGAACATATGGCAGAGATCTGCTTTCGGGCAACCACATCGTGGACAAATAATTCCCACCGGTTTACCCCAGCTCGCAATCTTAGCAGGTGTATAATATAGATTATGCAATACCATAAAATGTTGAGCTTGCGGGCCCGCAGACAGTAAGACTGTCCGTGCCATTTCCATAGACTCGCAAACCTCTGCCTCTTTGGCTCCAACCCGTCCGTCCCATTTTTTGACAAGTGAGACCAGGTCATCCTGTATGGTACTCAAAAGCAGTGGATACAGGTTTTTAATGCCGCAGCTAGTGGGGTGTCTCGAAACCTCCATTAGCTTAATTTTATCTATGCGCCAACCTTGAGTCATACTGGTTAGTAGAAAAGCTCTAATCTGTAAAAATTTTAAAAAATCTCTTTTTACCAGCGCAAATTCCACGCTTAGATCCTCAAATGATTTGAAGTGGCTGCCAGATAGGAAAAGGTCCCCAACTTTATGAATGCCACGACTACTCCACCTCAAACAATAGTGGTCTTTAAATATCACTGGAAACGTTGGAGTATTCCACAGAGGAGTATAGTAGCAAATTCTTCCTATACCTATCTTGCGCTTAACCTGAGTCCATGCCTTAAATGCAGAATAAATTACCTTGAATTTAACCTTTTTGTAATAGCTGGGTTCCAAAATCCGCAAGAAAACTGCATCTGCTTTTATGCCCAGAATCAGGGTACATATCGAAGGGAGGGCATCTTGCCCGGATCTATCCGTAACATAAAGTGTCTGTGCATACTGCAGCACTGCTGCCAGATAATAAAGTTTAAATTTGGGGAGTGCCCACCCCCCTTTATCTCTTGGAAGAGTCATATAGTGGAAAACCCGGCGCGGCTTCGTATAGGACCTAATAAAGCTATTAACCAATCCCTCTATTAGTTTGAACCAGTCCTGCCCAATCTCTAGCGGGATTGTTCTAAAAAGATAGAGTACTTTAGGTAAAAACACCATTTTAATCCCATTGCAACGTCCCATGAGTGATAAGTGTAGGTTATTAATGCGAGCAAGTTCTTTCCTAGCCTTCGTTAAAATCGGGGCCATGTTTATTTTCACCACTTCGTCGAGGTTTGCTGTAAGTTTGACACCTAAATATTGAACCTGTGTCTGTACCTGCTCAGCCTTGAAGTCTACTGATTCATTCACCAACATTTGGCATTTGCTTTTGTTCAACAAATAGCCAGACCTTTTCCCAAACTGTAGGGCTTCCTGCTCTATTTCCAATATAGCAGTCCTGGGATCCATGGTAACCACTGCAATATCGTCTGCATATGCTAAGATCTTGGTGCACCCCCCTTTCAATGAGACTGTAATGATCCGATCATTACTGATCATTCTCCTGATCAAGGGGTCGATATATAGCGCGAAAAGCAATGGTGAACACGGACAACCTTGTTGCATACATCTCTGAATACTGATTGAAGCCGACTTTAGCCCAGCAACTTGTATCGTAGCCGTTGGTTTGTGGTAGAGCTGTTGAATTGCTTTAACAAACCCAGGACTGATGTTGTTTTCGCGCAGGACAGCCAATAAAAAGGGCCAGTGAACCCGATCGAAGGCTTTTTCTGCATCTAGATCTTATATGATCTGCCGTGCTCTTTCCCGGGATAAAGCCATGCTGCCATGGAGATACTAAACCTGAGATTACCAAACTCAGTCGGCTAGCAAGTATTTTAGCATAGATTTTGGCATCGCTGTTAATTAACGAGATTGGGCGATATGAACCAGGCAGGCAGGGTTCCTTGTCCTTTTTCAGGAAAACTACTATCTTGGCCTCCCCCCAGGAGGCCGGTTGAGGGGCCCCTGCCTGTACTTCGATAAATAGGCTAAGCAGCTGTTTACATATCTCCCAAAAAAAACAGTATAAAATTCTAGTGGAATTAGATCCCCCCCTGCCGCGTTCCCGCTTCCCAGAGCGCGGGTTGCTGTATCCAATTCCTCCAATATCATGGGCGCTTCTAAAGCTGCCTTATCTTCCTCACTCAATTGGCCTAGTATCTCATTAGCCGTAGCACCAATCCCCTCTTCTTCTTGGGGCTGTTCTTCCTGAGTATATAATTTTTGATAGAATCGTCTAAAGGTTTCCATGATCTCTGGGCCGTTGTGTACCAACCGCCCCTCTTCATTCATTAAGCTTTTAATGTTCCCAAATACCTGCTTTTGTCTTATTCTTAAGGCCAGCTGTTGGCCAACTTTCCCACTATACTCATAGCATTCCTGGCGATATACCAACAATTTTGAAGCAACCTTATCCATAAAAATCTTAGTGGCTTCTGCCTTAATGATATTTACCTCACACAAAATATCAGAAATCTCTACTCTACTACAAATCGCCTCCCCTAGTCGCTGAAAAAGGTAAACCCTGGATCCTGCGGGCAACACAGCTGCCAGGCGTCGATCAAGCCATGATTAATGGCCAATGACTGAAGTGCCCTAAAGACTTTATTCTTTCTACCCAGGTAGAGCGTTTGTTCCTGAATGGGTTCTTTATTATCTAGATGTATAGTGAAAACTCCACACATTATAACAGGCGCTGCCCAAGTCGTAAATTCTAAGTTAAGCGATTCCAGTATCTCTGGATCATCTGTGTTGGATCCATAAATAGAGCATATAGTGAACCTTAGCCCCTTAACCGAACATTCCAACAGAGCCAGCCTGCCGAATTTATCAGCAAATTGTTTATGTATAACCAGAGTTCTGATACTAGTTAATATTGCAACCCCTCTAGTGGTTGTGTGTTGATGTGTAAAAGACACTAGGGGCCAGATGTAGGAACAAAGCAAATTGCGACTTGCAATTTGCGAGTCCCTGCGACTCGCAAATTGCAAGTCGCAATTTGCTATGCAGAAAGGTGTCTCAGACACCTTCTGCGAGTCGCTATGGGGTCGCAAAGACCCACCTCATTAATATTAATGAGTTGGGTCGCAATTTGCGCCCCCATAGCGACTCTGGGCACTCACGGGGATGGAGGCCTGCTGGGAACAGCAGACCTCCATGTCCGTGACTGCTTTTAAATAAAGCAGTTTTTTTTTTTCCAAGTGTAGCCCGTTTTCCTTAAAGGAAAACGAGCTGCACTTAGAAAAAAAAAAAACGAAACCTTTAGTTTCGGATTTTGTCAGGGCAGGTAGTGGTCCCTTCGACCACTGCCTGCTCTGAAAAAATATTTTCGGGTCCACTCACAAAGGGGAAGGGGTCCCATGGGGACTCCTTCCAGTTTGCAAGTGGGTTACCATCCACTTCAAGTGGATGGTAGCTGCGACTCCATTTGCGACCGCGTACGCGGTCGCAAATGGAATTGCATACCACTGCGACTCGCAAATAGGAAGGGAACACCCTTCCTATTTGCGAGTCGGAAATGCATTTTGTGAGTCAGTTCCGACTCGCAAAATGCATTTCTGCATAGCAAACACACATTTGCGACTCGCAAACAACGATTTTCGCAGTTTGCGACTCGCAAACTGTTTGCTACATCTGGCCCTAGATTCCACCCATAAAACTCGATTAGCTGCTTTTGTGTACCTGGAATATGTGTCTCCTGCATACAAATAATATCAACGTTCCATGACTTTAAAACCTCTCCTACAAGCTGTCGCTTTTTATTATTATTGAGCCCACAGACATTTACTGTGGCAATAGGTAATTCACTTTCCTGACCCATTTTTATGGATGTTGATCCTTCTGGTTCCCCTGTACGCCCCATTCAACTTTGCTGCTTTCACAACCTGATCCCTTTTCCACTGATGAGCACCATCCCCACTCCCCCTGCTGTGTGTCCGATTTTCCCTTTTGTCCCTGTGTCCCCCCGCACTCCTCTAACCCTCCCCCTACCCCTAAAAAAAGATTCCGCCCTCATCTAACCCACACCCGGCCCTTGCCCCTACAAATGGAATCGCCAGGGTCCTAAGCCTGTAAGATGGTGTTTGCCAGTCTTGTTAGCCCACCCTTATATAAAATACCTTCACACATTTATGCCTTACAAATCCTTGCACGCGGCCCCTCTTCTTCACCCTCCCAATCCATGTCCTCAACCAGGAACAATTGAAAAAAATAAATAAAAAACTAATGGAAAGAAAATGAATAAATACAAAGGAAAAAATAGGGGAATAGAGAATAGAGAAAAAGGGGGAGTTGCCTGCCCCCAATCACTATCACATACACTTACATATAAATGGCCATTTAAGACAAACCATCCCCCCCCTTCTCCCGTACCCCCTGCGCTTGGCCGGTTTTCAATTGCTGTACATATTCCCCTGTCTTGATTTCTGAGAGAAAAAATCTTGTAGTTGTTTTATAGATAACTTTTAGACGCGCAGGGCATAACATGTAGGCTTCCGCCCCCAACTCTTGCAATTGAGCAATTATCTGCCTGAGTCGCCACCGTCTCTCTACAGTGGCATGCGCAAAGTCTGGCCTAGTAAAGAATGATACGCCTTCCACCATCACCTTTGAATTGGGGCGAGTCTTTTCAAACACCGCCTGTCTCAATAAAAAATTACCAAAATACACTATAATAGCCCGTGGATAGTTCTGGTCTCTACCAGTAGAAGTCGATGACTGTTTTTTCTTCATTAACGGAAAACGGTGTGCTCTCTGAATCTCCTTTTCCCAATCCCACCCAGTAAGATCTGGGAATGCTTTCTTGAAAAGTGAAGCTATGTAGGCCCTGGTATCCTGCCCCTCGAGGTCCTCCGCTATACCCAAAATCCTAAAATTATTCAGCCGCTGGCGGTTTTCCGCCTCTTCCAGTTTCCATTGAATATCCGAGATCTGTTGCCCTTGTGTTGTCGTCTGTGCTGTGGCCGCCCTAACTTCAGTCTCCAACTCCTCAGTACGAGTCTCCATGGAGGCGATGCGTGGACCAATGTCCTGGCAGGATTTAACCACTTTTTTGATGGATAGTTGTAGCTATCTATTTGCTGATTTCATTTTCCTGCTCTCCCTCTGAGCCTGTTCATGATTCTGAACCATTGTCCGGTAAATAAGATCCAACGAGGGAGGCTCTGCAGGGCCATCTGTAGGAGGGGGCACTAGAGTGTTGCAGGCCAAATCTCTTTTAAAAAAAGCCTGTTGGGTAGCAGTATAATCCCACTGCTTTTCACCATCCTCTTCTTGAGGATTAAGCCGGTCCCTCCTAAGCTTAGCCCCCGAATTGCATCTAGCACCAGTCTGCTCAAAAGATTTTCTTCTACATGTTGAGTAGTTAGACACCCAGATACTTGCTGCGGAGCTACCTTCAATATCTCAGTCTATTAAAGGGATTTCCTCGTCTAAGTCTGAATCTCTAGACTAATCGGAGAGAGGAAAAAAGCTTTCTGCTGCATCAAATGGCCCTTGATCGCTGTTTGCTGGTTTTGCCTCTTTCCCCCTCTGGGCCGAGGCTGGTGTAATTGTCTCATGTGTCGTTAAGTGCTTGGCCATACCCTCAGCCTGTTGCGCGTGCGCCTTGCTGCTTAAGGCGCGAGATTGTACATCGCATTTCTCTGGATTAGACTCCTGAAGCCCTTGCTTTAGCTCTTTGGGCTCCTGCTCAGATGATTTCACGCCCCCACCAGGGGGGGAACCACCACCTCCCCGCTATTTCCTGGGCTTGTACTGGTAGTCTCTAGGCTGGCTGGCTCCATCCCCCCTACATCACATATAGGAGTAAGTACTTCAAGAGATATAACTGCAACAAATACCTGCCCACCATCGACTCCTGGCACACTGGATTGCGAGTCACATGCTGCCTTTTCCTGTTAATCCGCATCATGCTGGTAAACATTGTTGAAACCGAGTTCCTTGTGTCCTTTTCCATTTCGGTTGTCTTCTGCAGGGCCCCCTTTGCGTAAAGATTGCTGGGTTCCTTCAATCTGGGGACCGGTAACTTTTTGTCCTTTCTGGTTCCTCCTGGGTCTTGATTCTGCCGTGCCCGTAAGGAGCGAGGGGTCCTGCTCGGCTTCAGTGCCATCCGGACATCCCACACGCCAACTGCTACCGCCAAAGTACAGCGGGGTCGCGCATGGTCGGGAGGAGAAAGAGCGCAGCTCTAGGGCGAGTGCCGCGCTCAATTCTTCTTGCGGCGCCCTCCGGTGCTTGCCCTCGCGGCCACGATCCTTGCGGGAGCTGCCAGAAAACCGCAAAGCGCCTGCAGCGGTCCGTGCTGCAGGCGCACGGTGTCCGCGGCATCCGCGACTTTCGCAGCGGGTGAGTGAGAGCCACGTGCAGACAGGGGATGGGCTAGAGCGGTGGTGGCGATCAGCCGGGAAATCCGGCCACCATCTTGGATTAACAATCTTAGTTTTAATGGAAAAAAGAAAAACGTAATAAGTGGAATGCTGAGTTTATATTACTTACTGATAATCTCAGCTGCATTGCAATCCATTTTATTGCTGGTGCCCAACAAATAGGCCTCAGTTCTGGTCTGATATGGACAGTCCAACCCTGAACTGCTAAACTACGTCTTCTCTGAATCGGAAGATAGGCACCCCTAGTCTGATTTCAACCTGTCGATCCTCATCAGTGAGGTACAGCGTTGTCCTACGACACAATGTGTCCTGTGCTCTTTCAAGGATGGTTTTCTCACTGAGAAATACAAATAAACATTGATGAAGCCAATATGTCTGGATTTAATGTACATGAGATATTGGCATGGACAAATAGGCACAGACTATATGCATCTCTTCTCTGTTCAACTTTCCTTTGTCTGCGGCCAAGTATATCTGTTCCCTGTAATTGAGTCCCCAAACCTGCAGGACCTGGCAGCAAATTATACAGTAAAACGCCACGCATAACTTGGGGGAGATTTGTTCATGAAAGTGCTTGCATGTATCAGCATGTTAAAGCCAGACATATTGGGTTTTACAGTTCTTGTTTTTAAAAGGTAAATGATTCACAAAACAGGCACAGGATTGCATGTGCAGACAATGACCTGTTATTTAAAAGCTTGGTTTCCATAGGAAATTATTAAACACACTTTTTATTCTCAGAACTGAGAAACTTTAGCATGACCTTGAGTCAATCTCATTTACTCCTTTCACTTACGCGCTGGACTGAAATATTTGGACGTGACTAAGCGGGGTCAAGCAAACAATACATAAATTATGCCCAGTCTAAATATTTTGAGTCTGCAGTAGATACGGCAGTTCTTCCAAAAAAAGACACTTTGATTCGCTCTGCAGTGCTAAATCCAGTAAATTACAGGAAAAATTCAAGAGAAAATAAATTACCGGGAATCATAGTTTCAGTGAGAGCAATGTTTCTAGGTTGCGCTTCCAGGATACTTCCGCAGAGGAACCCTGGATACTAAAAATACCTTTTTTAGCTGCTTTTCCGCACTGTGCAATTTACTGAGTAACTGGCCGTGTGCAAGTTTCTTATTCTATATCTGGCGATTTTACCGCTTAAAAACAAGTTGATCAGGTCCGGTGGCTTTACTAACTGACCCACATCGAAGTTCAGTAAGTTTACCGAATAACTCCATGACACCAGGGACACAATGTTCCAGTCCTGGGTATTTCTTTAACAACCTCTTGCTTTCTCTTGTAGTCTTCAATAATTTCAACTGAGCCTATATGGCTGACATACATGAACAAAATGATTTGTGAGAGCAAATCTCAGCACTAAAAGGTGGGGTTCCCTAATACATTGAGTTCTCTGATATCCTTAAGGTTTGTAGTTCAGCCGAGTGCTCAAATGAAGTGAGTTTATCTGACCGCGCTTCGAGCCACCTCAACATGCGGAGAGCACCACATTGCTGTTAAACATTCACTGCCTCTGGACGAGCAACGGTTTCCAGCAGATGGTTTTTGTTCTTCTCAGTCATTGATTGTGGTTTCCACAGTAGAGGTCCCTCCCTGAAGATAGTTTGGCTACCACTAGAGTTGTATGACTGTTCTCACTCAGGAAAGTGCCATGTTGCTAAACAGGGCATGAAGGTGTTGGTTGGAATCTCTGTCAGGTTGTGCAACAGGGAGTGGAGCAATCTCTAGTGAGAGCTAACATAGTGTTTTACATATGGACCGAGCTACAAGGGTCATTCGGTTTTAATTTGTATTTCAATAAATAAGCCAATATGCTCAAGCAATCTTGATTTGAGTGACTTGTTTGTAGTTCTAGTTGAATATCTATGTAATATCTAAGGTGTACCCACAACATTTGACTGATGCTTAATACTTTAGCAACTACCGGTTCAGTGGAAAAGCCAGATGGCAGTGTTAGACCAACCACACCCACCATCTGTTGGAATCTTAATCACTTAGTCATCATCTTTTCCTCTCTACAACTATGGCATTAAAGGCAAACACAGAGGTAGATACCAAACCCATGCATTGTTAGGTTGTACAAAAGGCCATGATGTTACAAAACTGCTGAAGCATTCCAAAACATCAAGGCAAATTAACATTTATATTCTAAACATATGTTTTATGGAGTGGTACCTCAACATGAGATACCCCAATGTATGATTACGAGTTTTACCAACTGCAGGAATTCACACTCTAAAATCAAATGCTTTTCTGCACACATTTGTCACCTTTTGACAATGTGGGCATATGAGTGCTATGAATCAGGGATTAACATTTGGTAATGGACCTGGTAGTTCTGGGACACACGTATTATTCCCTTTTTCTACGCCTAGAGGCTTGTAATTGCATGGTACATGGTACAGGGGAGTGAATACCACACAGAAATGGTAATTTCGTCCCCAGTATTTCCATCCCCCATCTAAACTGCAAATCTAAATTTGCTCCTAGGTATACCACTTTCACTGTTATACTTAAAGTTACACCACTCAGGAAGTCAGTATGGCACTACATTTCTTTTAATTTCCATATAGGCTTTGTGCCATCGTATTGGCTCTTCTGTAAACCATAACTCAAATGTCATACTGCACTGTAATAGTCCTGTGACAGAATGGTATAGAGCTAGAATATTTTATTGTTTGCTAAATATCATCTGAAAATATTGTCTTCTAAATATTGTGATTGTTATATCATGCTGAAGCAGCCCTGTACCAAACAGTAAAATGCATTAAAATGAACCGCCCTGATGACGGTTCCTGTCAATTTATTGTAAATGACTGCCTGCTTGGGCAGGTCCGCTCCGGTGCCCAGGACGTAACCGTTACATCCAGATAGGGGCCCTCAGGGGAAGCTCTAGCGCTCACCCTGGGGGCCTCGCACCCCCCTCACCTGGGTAAGGGTGGAATGGGAATCACTTCCCCTTCCACCTCCACCTCCCCGGCCCCCCGTGGGGTCTGACGCGCTGAACTCAACAGAGGCCTACCCCTCGCGGATCGGAGAAGAAATGCAAAAGCATTTCTCCTCTGATCACCCAGAGGGGGCGAGAGAGGCATGAAAGGAGAGGAAAGGCTTTTCCTCTCCTTTCATATCTCTCTCAGCATTTCTGCTGCCCGATCGCAATTCGATCGGGCAGCAGAAATGCCACTAGACACCAGGGATTTTTTAAATATTTATAAATAAAGGGAGCGGCCCCTCCAGCAAAGGCTGCCCCCCAGGGGGAAAAATATTTTTAGGCCTTTTCTGCCCCGTGGGCAGATCGGCCCATTATAATTAGGCCACTCTGCCCCCCCCAAGGGGGGGCAGAAACCCCTAGACACCAGGGATCTTATTTTTTTTTGTCTGTGTTTATTTTTTTATATGTGGGGAGCGACCCCTTAGGTAAGGGTCGCTCCCCTGATGGGGCAAATATATTTTAGGCCAATTCTGCTTCCCTTGGGGGCAGATCGGGCCTATTTTTATTCAGCCAATCTGCTTCGGGGGGCAGAAACCACCTAGGCACCAGGGATTGGTATGTGTGTGTATGTGTGTGCTTTGTTTAGGGGGCAGCCCCTTGGGCAAGGGTCACTCCCCATGGGGGCACGTTACTGTTGGCCAAATTTGCCCCCCATTGGGGGCAGATCGGCCTATTTCTGGAAGGCCATCTGCCCCCAAGGGGGGCAGAAAGCCCACCAGAGACCAGGGAAGATTTCTATTTAAAAAAAAGAGGGTGGGGGTATGGCCATACCCCACCACAAATAAATGGGGCCAAAGTTGTTCTGCAAGGGAATTAAAAAAAAATTGTGGGGTGGTGGCTACCAACCAGTATGGGCATGGTTATGCCCGCACCCCACTAAAGGGGGTAACAGTCTTTCAGCTCTCCCCCGCACACTAAAACATCTTATCACACGGCAAGCAAGAGTACATTTGATTATTTTGGGTTTTGGTTTTACATTTGGGCCATGAGAGCTTGGCTAACTCTCAAAAAAATCCCACTTGGAATGGTGAGAGCTACACTTTTTGGACTTTGGGATGCTGTCATTTAGAAAAATCCACAAGACCTAGACACATCTTAAAACTAAACTTCTGGGTGAGTTCAGGGTGGGCTTTTCTTACCCACAATACCCTCCAAACCTCCAACTTTGCTGGAAATCACAAATTTCTTCCACATTTTTGTGATGGAACCTTCTGGAATCTGCAGGAATCCACAAAATTCCTACCACCCAGCATTGTCTCATCTATACAGATAAAAATTCTGCCCCAATTGTCAGCCTAAAAATGTTGTTTTTCAAATTGCCCTTTTGGACACGCTTTGGTTCCCCCTCAATTTTGACATGTTTCCTGTCACATGCACTTGGCCCACCTACACAAGTGAGGTATCATTTTTACTGGGAGACTGAGGGGAATTTTGGGTGGTAGGGAATTTGTCCTGATGCAGTGATCCCACACACAAATGTGGGAAAAATGTGATTTTTTAGCTAAATGTGAGGTTTACTGTGGATTCTGGGTAAGAAAACACTGGGGGATGCACGCAAGTCAGACCTCCTTGGACTCCCTCGGGTGTCTAGTTTTCAGAAATGTCTGGGTTTGGTAGGTTTCCCTGTATGGCTGCTGAGCCCAGGACCAAAAACGCAGGTGCTTCCTGGGTGCATAAACAGGTAGTTTTGTATTTGATCATTTTGATGTGTCCAGATAGTGTTTTGGAGCATTTTCGTTCGCTGGCACTAGGCCTACCCACACAAGTGAGGTACCATTTTTATCGGGAGAATTGAGGAAACACTGGGTGGAAGGAAATTTGTGGCTCCTCTCAGATTCCAGAGCTTTCTGTCACCGAAATGTGAGGAAAAAGTGTTTTTTTTGGCCAAATTATGAGGTTTGCAAAGGATTCTGGGTAACAGAACCTGGTGAGAGCCCCACAAGTCACCCTAGCCTGGATTCCCTGAGGTGTCTATTTTAAAAAATACACAGGTTTGGTAGGTTTCCCTAGGTGCCGTCTGAGCTAGAGATCAAAATCCACAGCTAGGCACTTTCCAAAAAAACACGTCAGTTTTAAATGTAAAAATGTGATGTGTCCATGTTGCGTTTCCATTTGCGGGCGTTAGGCCTACCCACGCAAGCGAGGTACCATTTTTATCAAGAGACTTGGGGGAACACAGAATAGCAGAACAAGTGTTATTGCCCCTTGTCTTTCCCTACATTTTTTCCTTCCAAATGTAGGACAGTGTGTAAAAAAAACGTCTATGTGAGAAATGCCTTGTGATTCACATGCTAGTATGGAGCCTCCAGAATTCAGAAATGTGCAAATAACCACTGCTTCTCAACACCTTATCTTGTGCTAATTTTGGAAATACAAAGGTTTTCTTCATACCTATTTTTCACTCTTTATAATTCACTAAATTTATTGTTGCATACCCGGTATAGAATGAAAACCCATCCCAAGGTCCAGCTCATTTATTGGCTCTTGGCACTTAGGGTTCTTGATAAACCTTCAAGCCGTATATATCACCGCAAGCGGAAGAGTCCAGCAGACGTAACGGTATATTGCTTTCACAAATCTGACATAGCAGGAAAAAGTTACAGAGTAAAACATGGAGAATAATGGCTATTTTTTTCAGCTCAATTTCAATATTTTTTAATTTCAGCTGTTATTTATTGTAGGAAAACCTTATAGGATCCGTCATTGGTTTCATATCCGTTTCTGTCACTAACTGGAAGGAGGCTAAAAGCACATAAAATCATATAAATGGGATATGTCTCAGTAAAATGCCAAAATTGTGTTGAAAATGTGGTTTTCTGATTCAAGTCTGCCTGTTCCAGGAAGCTGAGAAGATGATGATTTTAGCACCAAAAACCCTTTGTTGATGCCATTTTCAGGGTACAAAATCACAAGCCTTCTTCTGCAGCCCTTTTTTCCCATTTAAAAAAAAAAATGAAATGTTCCCTTTATTTTAGCTAATTTCTTGGTCTCCTTCAGGGGAACCCACAAACTCTGGGAACCTCTCCAATCCCTAGGCTGTTGGAAAAAAAGGACGCAAACTTGGCGTGGGTAGCTTATGTGGAGAAAAAGTTATGAGGGCCTGTTAGAAATTGGGTTTTTGGTTGGCGGTCAGGTTCCCCTCTGTCCAAGCAAAAATCCTCACTCTAGTCAGGGTAAGACACACACAATCCAAATTATCCTGTGCCCACCCACTGGTAGCTTGGCACTGAGCAGTCCGACGTAACTTAGAAGGCAATGTGTAAAGTATTTGTGCAATAAATCATACAATAACATAATATAGCACCACAAAAATACACCACACAGTGTTTAGAAAAATATATAATATTTATCTGGGTATTTGCAGGTCAAAACGATCAAAGGTGCAATATGAATTTGTAAAGATATCACTAAATAGTGATATGAAGTGTCTTAAGTCTTTAAAAAACGAACTTAGGGGGTCATTACGACCCTGGTGGCCGGCGGTAATGTGGCGGTAACAAGCAATTATGACCGTGGCGGAATTTCCACGGCCATACTGCCGGCCCCTACAATTGACCGCCAGGATTCCGCCTGGCGGTCATAATCCCCAGGGCAGTGGTGCAAGCACTGCTTGCCTGGGGATTATGAGTCCCCGACCGCCAGCCTGTCCGTGGCGGTAAACACCGCCATTGAAAGGCTGGCGGAAAGGGGACTTAGGGTGCCACTGGGGGCCCCTGCACTGCCCATGCACTTGGCATGGGCAGTGCAGGGGCCCCCAGGCATAGCTCCGTCGCGCATTTCACTGCCCGAATTTCAGGCAGTGAAATGCGCAACGGGTGCTACTACACCCGCTGCACATCAGCATTGCTGCCGGCTCTATTACGAGCCGGCAGCAATGTTGATGTGACATTTCCGCTGGGCCCGCGGACGGTAACACCGTTACCGTCTGCTGGCCCAGCGGAAATGTCATAATAGGGAGCCAGGAATACCGCCGGCAGTGGCGGTATTCTGGCTCCCGGGGCCTCGGCGGTCTTTTTTCAAGATCCGCCGAGGTAGTAATGACCCCTAAAGTCTCTTTCAAGCACAAAGTACCTGGTTTGGAGTGGAAAGTCTCTGCAGAGGGCCGCAGAAGAGGAGATGCGTGGAAAAATGGTGTGTGCGTCGGTTATGCCCCTTCACACACTGACTTGCATCATCATTTTTCACTCGGGGAGACGTGCGTCGTTCTACGGGAGGAAAAATGGTGTGTGCGTCGGTTGCGCCCCTTCACACACAGACTTGCGTCGTTATTTTTCACTCGGGGAAGACGTGCGTTGTTTTCCGACATGTGGACCATCTCCTATGGATCGCAGGATTACCAGATGCCCCAGGGTCTGTGCGTGGATTCTTCAGGTTGTTTTCCGGCTGCGCGTCGTTCTGCAAGGCTGTGTGTGGAATTTTCTTTCTCACGGCAGGCGTCGCGTCGATTTCCCCTCTGGAAATCGGGCGGCGTTGTCCATGCGAGGCCGTGCGTCAATGTTCCGGCCGCCCCGTAGACGTTGCGTCGAGCAGCGTCAGTGTGCGGCGATTTTCTCGCTGCGGAGCAAGTGGTGGGTCAAAATTTTCGGCGCACGAAGAGCCCAAATGAAAAAGATAAGTCTTTTTGGTCCTGAGACTTCAGGGAACAGGAGGCAAGCTCTATCCAAGCCCTCGGAGAGCACTTTTACAGCCAGACAAGAGTTCAGCAAGGCAGTAGGCCAACAGCAAGGCAGCAGTCCTTTGTAGAAAGCAGACAGGTGAGTCCTTTGAGCAGCTAGGCAGTTCTTCTTGGCAGGATGTAGTTTCTGGTTCAGGTTTCTTCTCCAGCAAGTGTCTGAGGTGGTAGGGCAGAGGCCCTGTTTTATACCCAAATGTGCCTTTGAAGTGGGGGAGACTTCAAAGAGTTGCTTAGAAGTGCACTAGGTCCCCTTTCAGTTCAATCCTGTCTGCCAGGGTCCCAGTAGGGGGTGTGGCAGTCGTTTGTGTGAGAGCATGCCCTCCACCCTCCCAGCCCAGGAAGACCCATTCAAAATGCAGATGTATGCAAGTGAGGCTGAGTACCCTGTGTTTGGGGTGTGTCTGAGTGAATGCACAAGAAGCTGTCAACTAAACCTAGCCAGACGTGGACTGTAAGGCACAGAAAGATTTAAGTGCAAAGAAATGCTCACTTTCTAAAAGTGGCATTTCTAGAATAGTAATATTAAATCCGACTTCACCAGTCAGCAGGATTTTGTATTACCATTCTGGCCATACTAAATATGACCTTCCTGCTCCTTTCAGATCAGCAGCTGCCACTTCAACAATGTGTGAGGGCAGCCCCAATGTTAGCCTATGAAGGGAGCAGGCCTCACAGTAGTGTAAAAACAAATTTAGCAGTTTTACACTACCAGGACATGTAAACTACACAGGTACATGTCCTGCCTTTTACCCACACAGCACCCTGCTCTAGGGGTTACCTAGGGCACACATTAGGGGTGACTTATATGTAGAAAAAGGGGAGTTTTAGGCTTGGAAAGTACTTTTAAATGCCAAGTCGAAGTGGCAGTTAGACTGCACACACAGGCCTTCAATGGCAGGCCTGAGACAAGGTTAAGGGGCTACTTAAGTGGGTGGCACAACCAGTGCTGCAGGCCCACTAGTAGCGTTTAATCTATAGGCCCTAGGCACATACAGTGCACATTACTAGGGACTTATAGGTAAATTAAATAGTCCAAGTGGGTATGATCCAATGTTACCATGTTTAAAGGGAGAGAGCATATACACTTTAGCACTGGTTAGCAGTGGTAAAGTGCGCAGAGTCTAAAAACCAGCAAAAATGAGGTCAGAAAAAGAGGAGGAAGACAAAAAGTCTGGGGATAACCCTGCAGAAGGGCCATTTCCAACAGGGCCTAAGCGCGAATTGCCCCAAATAGCCAAATAAAGGCCTGACACCTGAGGGTGAAAAGGCCTGGCAGTGAAGGGGTTAATGTAAAATAAACAGTGCACTTAAATGAACCCCTAGTCCCACAAACTTGTGTCACCTCTCAAACATAGTAAACGTATTTAGAGACCCAACCCAGAAGGGGAAAACTTCCACAGGGTTACCCCTTCGTGGCATGCTTGGTGGCATGCTTCATCATTGGGTTTCTTCCCATTCTGCTGCAGAAAGAGGTGTGCTGCGACTGATGGAATACGTTGGAGTACTGTTGGTATCAGCAATGTGGATGCTAGAAAAGGATAGGAGTGGTGGGGTCTTGGTAAGTTAAAAATACCCCCCTTTGGATGATATTACTAGTTTAATATGTCTCACAGGGGGGATATGATTAAAAAGGGGTGTCAGAAGGGTGGTTATAATATGTACCTGTCCTCCTTAGTGGTCTACATGTTTCAGAGTTTACCCCTAAACTTCTCTTCAGGACCAAAGTGATCTCCCTAATATCACTCCTCGTGCGCCTACCACTAGTGGAAGTACTCTTACTATTTACTGTTGTAAGGTGATATATACCAATTAAATTAAATTAAATACTACCCATCGGTGTCAATGCCCTGCTGGGCAAAGTTTCAGTGTTCATGTTAATTGCATCATAGGTCCTCCGATAGGGGTGTGTGCTTATAGTCACACGTTCCTCAAAGCAAACCTGCTCCTCACCTCACCGTGGCCCGGATAGCATAACCCATTGGTTGTTGTATGGCATCTATGTCAATAATTATACCTGGGTGAACAACCATATCTTAAATTCTACATTAGACCTGTAAGTAGTATCAAACAAATACGTATTCATTGAACTTGTACTAAGCCATGATACCTTAATTTTTCACAGAAATTGTTATATATAAATAGGACTAGAGTTTTGTATGTTGCAAGTTAATTTATATGTTTGATCTTATGCCGGCAGGACAAAACAAACATTATAAAAACATAATCATAAGAAATAGTCATCATAAAACAAAATTATAAGATGGATCTTTTCAGATTATTATGGACCATAATGCTATGTCCTAAGTATCTATTAAAACAAGCCATACTTAAACATCACCCCACCATGTAACATGTCACTAGAAATAAAAAAAATATCGACCTTCAAGTGTACAGGTTTATGGCAAAGTGCTAGTTATTCTATTGTTATTACACTTAGTAAAGCAGAGTATATCTGTGTGCAAAAAATACTGAGGAAATGATTTATGGGAAACAAGAGATCTTAATTGGTAAATGCAAACAAACATAACTATACAGGCAGATAAATAAATATAAATGTATCAGTTTAACATAAGAGACAAAAAATTACACCGGTGTGCAAGATTGTTAGTAAAGTGTTTGGCATCCATGAAGGGATATAAAGTGCTAACGTATGGTAACAACAGTTTAAGCAAATTACTGATGATGTATTTAATACACTGGCTATTCCATGTCTTTCATCATGAAGTCTTAGAGATTTTTCACCAAAATTGCAAAAAAGTGTGAATATTCTCTATTGTGATTGATTCACATTAATTTCTGTTGATATATTTCATATATCAGTTATTTCGTTACAATTTCTAAAAAGTCCCCGAGCAGATAACATATTGTTATATTTTCAATTTTTTTTCACAAATGTCATTAATCCCTGCGATGGGGCAGACTTGTTTCACTTTAGATGATGCTTAATTAGTAGTTCAATACTTTTTGCCATGCTTAAAGCCGATGTTCGTCAGACCCAGCTCTAGCCTTAATGCCCTATCTACTGATCCTGTCAATTTACCGCCGGCTAACGCCATTCCTATGCACCAGGCGGGCGCCTTATTTAGGGATTGACAGGCTGGTCAGACTAAAATAAAATGACCTAAACCAGGCAGTGCTGACGTAGGGAAAAATGGGGGTTGTGTGTCAAAAAATGGTGCAAGTCAGGTTTGAGTCAAAAATCATGGCTTAAACCGGACTTGCGCCACTTTTGGACGTACAACCCCCATTGAAATGACTCCTGTCTTCGCAAACACCTGTGGGCATGGCCATTGGGCACAGTGGCATGGGGGGGCCAAGTTAGGCCCCCCTATGCCACTTATCAAAAATATATAGATATACTTACCCCAACTTACCTTTACTTACCTGGGATGGGTCCCCCCATCCATGGGTGTCCTCCAGGGGTAGGCGAGGGTGGCAGGGGGTGTCCCGGGGGGCAGGGAAGGTCACCTCTGGACTGCTTCCATGGTCAGAGACCATGGAAGTAGGCCCACATGTCCATTAACGCCTGCCCTCACTCAGTTGTTAAAAACGGCGCACATCAGGCTGTGCACCGTTTTTTAAGGCCCGCCCCTCCGGTGTGTCAAAATGACGCAGGAGTATAAATAAGGTGCACAGGCCTTAAAGTCATTTTTTGGATGGAACGCCTACCTTGCATGTCATTAACGCAAGGCGGTTTCCTGCTTCCGGACAATGACGCACACAGAGGGATTTTGACATTCGCGGGGTCTGGCGTCATTGTATAAATGGGGCAAGGTGTGAGCTGAATGTGCGTCAACATTTTTGACGCACATTCTGCGCAGACAGAGTATAAATATGACCCTTAGTACCTATGTTCATTCTCGGTCTCCAATTGCTCTCCATTCAGCCACAACTTGTTTTATTTTCCGATTGGAGTTATTTGAGAATACCATTACTTTTGTTTTAAAAACATTTCTGATCAAATGATTATGAAGCAGTATTCTGCAAAAATATTTAATTGCCTCTGTAGGTCTACTGGAGTTTGGTCAATTTAAACTGTGTCATCAGCATACAAAATTGTTGAAATTGCCTCACCTGCCAGTTTTTGTGAAAATCAGCAGGCCAGCCTTAAGATTATTTATGCATCTGTTCTATGTGTAGAGAAGAGGAGCAGAGCTAAGATGCAACCTTGCCTTAGCCCATTTGGTATATCAATATTTCTGGTCAATTCTCCATTGCTTCCTAATTTGATTGATGTCCAGGCCACTTAATGAAGTTGTATTATTAATTTTGATAGAGCGGATGACAGCCTCCATTTCATCATTTTGTTGCAAAGACTGGGTCGGTTTATAATATCAAAAGCTGTTGATAAAACCAAAGACATATCCCATAAAGGGTCTGCTTTCTTTTATCGGTGCGCTCTTAATCCAGTAATTGTAATGTGAGGCACCCATCCACAGTTGAGTAACCTTTCCTAAATCCCAATTGTATCTTAGGTAAGATGTCCTCCTTTTCGGCCCATTCTTCTACTACTTGCCAGAGATGCCTAGCAGATATTTTGCTTGATATATCCAGTAATATTATCATGCAATAATTCTTTTGAAGTGTACATGAGCTCCTTTTATAAATTGGGACCCTTATGCTGCCTTTCAAAGACCCCAGTATTTTGTGTACACTAATTACTGCAGAAAGACTGGGTTTAGGACTTCAGCCCATAATTTGTGTTCTGATTTTGATATATCAGAGCGTAAGCCATCAGGGCCTAGAGTACAACATGTTTTAAAATTGTGAATGATTACCTCAATTTTCTTAACTATTGCTGTTTGAGGGCCTGACCAGCCACAAGACAAGATGACCGCACTTTCTGATCTCTCTGCTACTGCATTAAATTCCTGATCATCCTGGAGATTAGTGGAGCCAAGAGGCTGCCTGATGTAGAAGGGGATTCATGTGATGGTGAATTCATAGCTGCAGTTCTCTCAGGAGGTGCAACTGAATGGCCACAGAGAATGGTGCCAAGCAGAGCCAAGATGGTGCCCACAGACTTCTGATAGGGCAGCCCCAACCAGTAGAACTAGCAAGCCTGTTGAAGACCTCTACGAGGTGATAGATGATTGCCTGCCTAGCTTGGGGCCCGCAAGGACACCGCAAGGAGGAGGACACTTGAGGAGGCCCTGGGACCTTGCAAGACCCATGGGTGTTGGCACCACGGGTGGGTAAAAACTATGAGGCCTAGAGATACAAGACCAGGATCCTGGGGCGAAGGAATAAAACTGGATTCCACCTTCTGGGAGATGACCCATATGGGGCTGAAAAATTTGGTTGTGTTACCCTAAACAGAATCTGGAGGTAGTCATGGGACGGACATGGGCACCCATCAATAGAATTACGCATGCTGCTAGCGAGCGGTACGAGGGCCAACCACATCACTAGGGACAATGAGATGACAGCCCACACAGATAAAGGCAATTTCTCTGCATGGCTGGTGAGTAAACCCTGAAGAAGTCTGGGTCCCTAAAGGATGACTGGGGACGCATTTTGAGCAGGCTGGTTTCACAACAAAGTGACCTGGGGAACTGGAACACGTACCACATGGGGTTATTTGTGGGACTTGGTGATGTAAGTGCCGTTCTCTGGACACTTGACTCATGGAGGCCCAAGGAGAGCAACTAAGTACTCAAAACATTATGCCATTGGCTTTGCCACCCTAAATGAGGGAAGAGAGAGGGGAGAACATTCTGGTTAGTGTGAAATAGATCCACTATTCTGCTTGACATTACATCTAGCCCCCTTGAAAAAATGTGACGTGAAGAAATACTATGAATGGGGAATAATGAAGAAAACCAGGATTTGGGTTGACCCGATTAGATCCATGCACACATGTGTGCTGCTATGGGCCACACTAGATCCACAAAATGTGGGAAAACTTTAAGGCACAGACAGAACCCCTCCACATCAGAAGGATCACTTGGACTGTGCAGTGTTGCCCAACTCTCTTTGTGGGCTCTACAAATAGTCGGGATCTGATCCTTAACGCAATCAACAAAGTCTTGGAGAATAAGATTGATAAGGTACTGAAAGACCTGGGCATTCTATGTGATGATCCCTAATAGCTTGCAGATAACATAAAAAGCTATGAGAATGCCATTGAATTGGCCGTGCACCCAGTAGTGCACAGTCTGCAATACCGAAAGTTGGAACTGAACTTGTCAAGAGGGTGGAATTGCTGGATCATAGACCGTAAGACACAGAAAGACATATTTGCCGTAATGATACCAGTGTTGTTGGCTTGCCTGAAAAAGTAGAAAGTAAGGTCATTGTCTATTTTCTTGAGGGATGGCTGCCAAAGGAGATGGACCCACAGGGACTGTCAAATTCTACAGCACTGGGAAGACCACACACAGTACAGCAAGATCTCCCCCTCCTGGTATACCGCTGTTACCGATGATGGTGTGCCTGTTGCATCATCTCAATAGAGACCTTATATTGCAACATTAAAACATGGCAGACCATTTCAGTAAGTATGCTTCAGTTGCTACATTCCCAGATTACACAATTACGGTGCAGCAGCAGGGTCCCTACTTTATAGCTATTAAGATGGAACTGTGAGAGGCTAGCCTTCAATGTTTTCTTCCATTTTCTGCACGACTCAAAATCATTGTTGATGGCCTCACCATGTACTTTGATCAATCCATGAGTGTTTGGGACTGATTTGAGAATTCTGAGTTGCAAGCTGTTGCT
This sequence comes from Pleurodeles waltl, assembly GCF_031143425.1. Taxonomy (NCBI): domain Eukaryota; kingdom Metazoa; phylum Chordata; class Amphibia; order Caudata; family Salamandridae; genus Pleurodeles; species Pleurodeles waltl. Next base: position 911,707,826 of record NC_090448.1, on the reverse strand, counting down.
GGAGTCTGGAGCAAGCCTTCGCTACCATCATCATTGGAGGAGATGTATTATTGAGCAATCCAAGCAGGCCACTAAAAATCAGACCAAGAAGGAGAAACAGCTGCACTTGACACAGCGAATGCCTTTCACACACTGCTGTGGCAAAACCTAAAGGAACACCACACTGATTCAACCGTTGAGAATTTGGAGTCTTATACAAACCAGGAAAGCTTAATGCTTGGGCCCCAGATGGTGCCTATATTGGAGAATGACTTAAAGTAGGTCCCTGGTGAGTGGTGATCATCTACAGTTGTAAAAAATGCAAGTGCACCTAGATTGTTGTTACGTTCTCGTCATCATGCTGGGGGCATAATGGTTCTGTTAGACTTATAGGTTAAAGAGGGTGGGACCAGACTCTGTCTAGATAATCCTGGTATAATCTAATCACTGGGGATGGGAAGCTTTGTGGCCTAATACAAGGCTCAGTTCATTAAGGCTGGCACACCTCGAAACCCCCTTTACTGTTAAAGTTTAGGAGTTTGGACTATGTCAATGTTAGTCTTACAGTTTCTTGGATGGATGACCATTGCCATTATGATCAGGGGATGGGGAGCTGGGGACTGTTATGTTGTGCAAATCAAATGTTGTCACTTCACCTATGCTATACACTACACTAAGGTATGGGACTGTATGCATAGAACATAGGATCCAAAGCTGACTGACGATGAAGATCTCCAGACTCTTGAGTGAGGTGGTGGCAGTAGGAAGACACTATCACACCACTCAAAATAACCACATGAGCAGCCAACTATTCAATTATCACCTGGAATGTTAGAGGGTTAGGGTCTGCTGGTAAATGCTGCAAAATCCTGATTTAGGGGTGTAGATGTGGCTCTACTCCAGGAGACTCACCTAGGTTGATGGAGATTGACCAAGTTGAAAAGGAGATGGAGAGGCCAGGTTTATTCCATGGGATACCTGTCATTCACCAGAGGAACTCTGATTTGGATGAATACAGGGATGTCACTGGATGTTACAATATTTTGCATAGACAAAGAGGTAGATATGCTTTCCTTAAAGGGAAATCTAACTACTTGCAACTGTCACTAGACAGCATTTATGCCCTAAATGTAGACCCAACACAACTCCTTGCTGTCCTGGCTCCCCTTCTATCTTTAGACACCCAAGCCTTGCTAATATGGGAAGATGATCATAACAGTGTGACATACATTGCACTAGCTAGGTAGGTGCTCCCACTTGCTGACTCTTACGGCCAGATGTAGAAAGCTGTTTTGCCCATTCTGTGTCTATGGGAAAATGTGTTTTTACGTATGGCCCTTAATCCTTTAAGCTAGCACATGATTTCTAGGAATGGAGGGGTCATTGGGGTTTGTGTGCTACCTGGAGGTTAAGAAATATAGGATGAAAGGAATAATACTTTAATTCCCCAGTAGTTTATGATCTTCTTGCTCACCTGGCCAATATGATATGCTCCCCTAATGTTAATGACCATGTCACACATAGTGTACTGATGTTGTACACTCTCAGACCGCAATCCATTATGTATGTGTGTTCAGTGGGACAGAGGCACATCTCCTATTTTGACATGGAGACGTCCAACATCCCACCAAAATAAACCACCATTTTGAGACCCCCGTAGCTGAAATGATTAGAGAATACTTCCAAATTACTCCCCATGCAGCGACGCACACAAGTATCGAATGAGATGCTTTTAAAGTTGCGGTTGCCTCAGCCAGTTGTTGGGGGTTGGAAGTATCATGACAATGATTCATTCAAATTAGAAGACAATATTCAGAAGCTAGAGAAAGAGATCTTGCTGAACCCATTGGCCTGACAGATTACAGGAGGGATGGGAGAGACATACAAATGCATTGGAAAGACTATGGTCCCTTAACATGCGAGAATATTTGATTTCTGTCCACACAGAAGGAGACCGAGCCTGGAGATTACTCTCCTGGTTGGTACAACATGAGGAAAGGGGTGCCCTATTACCCAGATAATAGTTTCAGCCAGTGAAATCATTTATACCCAACAAGGTATTCATGGAGTATTTATCCAACACTATCAGGAATTATATGGGGAACAAGGCTTGTTACCTGCAGGTATCAAAGAAGCATTCCTAGATCAGGTGATGCTCTCAAAGCTGAAGATGACAGTAATGCTTTGGGTGGACCTGAACATGAAATCAGAGAAGCTCTCATGGGTCTAGCACAAGGTAGGTTGCTTGGCTTGGATGGTTTGCCTCTGGAATGCTAAGGAGACTATGTATCTCTTTTGGTACCAAGATTAGTGAAAATGTATGCAGAGGCATTAAAATGTGGTACCGTACCCAATACCACCAGGGAAGACGCTTTTGTCCCCATCCTTAAACCATTTGGTGATGCATTGGATGTAGTATCTTATACACATGCATTCCATGCTAAATTTGGGTTATGCAATTATACAGCCTCACCTGCATAGCCAGGTGCATGAAGACCAAAATGATTTTATTCATAACTATAATACCTGTAGCATCAGATGATTGTACCGAGTTCTTGACAAAATGCCACTGCCATGTTATTCAGGGTCAATGGCATTGTCTATTGATATACAGAAAGCATTCAGCACCTTACAGCAAGGGTATCTGAGAGCAGTCATATATAGGATGAATCTGGGAGAGAGATGGAATAAATTGTCATTCTATTGTACATGAATGCACAAACTTGCATGTGTACAGGCCACTGCAGATCTAATGCATATACAATTTATCTAGGGTCTAGGGAAGGCCTCGCTCTCTCATCGGTGGTATTTGCATCAAGCCGTTTGATAGTATACTCCAAACAGAAGGGCATGATTTATCTTGATAAATGCCAATAGTACGCTTTTATATCTGTGAGAGGCTAACACTGGTGTTCTGTGGAGTGTAGATGACCTGGGAAGAGTGTCGGGCTGTTCACCAGTTGGAGGAAACCATGTGCATTTCTTGTGTCTCTGGAGCTAGGGAGCCCATCATGAATAGTTTGTAGCTTGTGAATTGAATGGGAACCCAGGGTTTTCAAGTACCTGGGAGTTAACCACTCAGATGCAGTCATAAAGGAGGGCAAGCAGGAAAGTACTATGCGGGCCCTAAAGGGTAATGTGGCCTTTTGGCATACACTGAAAATCCCCATCATGGTTAGAAAAGCCTTTTGTAAAATGCTAACTTTGTAAACCTACTAATAGGGACCCCACAGAGCTGGTTTCGATTGGTGTTGAAACTAAACCCAGCTTGGAAACTGAAGCTTCTGACTATAGCTCTCTGATGTTCAAATGGGGTGGTTAAAAAGAAAGGTGTGATCCCTTATATACTCCGGCGCTACACCTAATACAGGTACCCCCTTCAAAGGGGGTGTTTTTCCTTGCCCATCGACTGAAAGAATGGACGACTTAGAAGATTGAGACCTTGAGGGACTGTTACTCAGAGGGGTCCCTACGGAGCTTGGAGAGCATTACCGAAGACAGTGGCCTCCCAGGCAATCAAGTCTTGGTTTATGGAGCATTGGTACTGGCCTTGCATCAGTTTCTTGGAGAATCAGATCTAGAGCCTTCAACACATTGCTTATTGCATGTTATGCTTACCTTTGTCAATAGCTGGTGATTGATTTCTTGACTTTACAAGACAATGATATCTACAGTATCAAATGGTTTGCCAACTCTGTGTGCCATGTGTGAGGACATAATAGGTAGGCAATTTCATGGAAAAGAATGACAGAAGACCCTTTGTTTCAAGTACATAATCTCCAGATAAACTTGCTTTAAATTTATGCAGTTTAACTATTTGTGTACTACATATCTTATGCACTAAAGGTTGAACACTATAATGCATGCCTTCACCTTGAGCTGCCCTAGGTGTGCTCTTGTCAATGCAGATTTCACCAACATGGTCCAGAGCTGCTGAGTTATAGTTCATTTCTGGCTTGCTGTTACATCCAAATTGGAGAAAATAGTGGATAAACAGTTGATAAATACTGTGGAAATTTGCTTGCTCAGTTTGTATGAGAGGCAGGAATTGAGGAAGATTAGCAACAGATTCTTGGCTTTTGCCTTTGGTGTAGCTTGCAGTGACATTGTATTACCCTTGAAGTCTTCAACAGTCCAAGGCATAGTAGTTGAAGGAAGGAATTGGAGACATGGGCTATTGCAATGGGAGTGGCTCTGCAAAGAAGAATATAGGGAAATGTGCAGGAAAGCTCACCAATGGATTGAGGTAGTGGTTAGTTTTAATGAACTAGTAGTTTAGCATGCCTAGGGGATGTTCAGTTCCTGCAGTGGAGTATGCTGCTTACCCATGTCAGGATGCATACCTTGGATGTAACTACTCTCATACCACCATCTAAACATTATAAATATTCATTTGAACTCTTTTACAGTATAAAAGTAACTCCAAACATTAGGCAGCTGTTGAACTGGTAACTTTATTGTACAACGTGTTTTAGTTTTTGTTGTTGTCCATCTGTATAAACAATGGTATACCCCATTCATTACACCATTTTAATTGCACTGGTTTGTTCTAATTGTGAAACAGGTATCTATGCACTTAGGGCCACATTTACAAAATGTTGGTACATGACAGCGCAGCAAGTCATCTTGCTGCGCTGCCCAGCATCAAAAGGAAAGGGTAGGAATGTGCTTCTATGCGATATGGGGCCTTCCTGTACCTTCCAACTGCACTGACACCGTTTTGGCTGCCTAACTCCAACGCAGACACCCTCGCACCATGATGCAAGGGTGCCTGTGTTGTTGGCAGGATTACCCCTTCCAGCACAAAACAATCCCGGAGGCCTTTTCCTGTTTCCCATGCAGCACACATAGAAAGAGTTCAAAACAAGGCGAAATTAACATATTTTCCCTTGTTGCACTTTACCTGGGGAGAAGTAAGGTTTTGGCGCATCCTCAGGTTTACAGGCTCTCATAAATCTGGAGATGTATCAAAATTCATGGGTATTGTGTGGGAAAAGCCACCTCAATGCCCCTGGAACACCTCTCTGGCGCTAGGGTATGGCAATACAGTGACTTGCCCTGCCTTGCCTTACTCCATATCTATGAGGCCATTCAATGCCACACATGGCCTCATAGATATAGTTGAGAGATTTTTTCTGGCCCTGCTTGACTAAAAGTGATGCATCTGGTGTGCATGCCTCTTATAAAAATGCCCCTGATTCATAAATAGAACTGTTAACGCAACGTAGGCCTGATGTATAAAGGCCTTTTACCAATCGTCAATTGCCCATCGGACTGTTTGCGATGGGTAAAAGGCTGTTTGGCGTGTACCATCCTCATTTTGCGAGTCGGGTAACCTATTACTGACTTGCAAAATGGGTTTGTGACTCGCTATTAGGAAGGGGCGTAACAAGTTCGTCCCTTCCTAATAGTGACTTTCAGGCGCATGTATGATTGTTTTGCGACCGGTAATGTGGTTGCAAAACAATTGCAATTACCACCAACTTCAAGTTGGAGATAGCCCATTCGCAAATGGCACAGGGGTCCCCAGGGTACAAAAAAATTTTAAGAGCAAACAGTGGTCTCAGGGATCACTGCCTACTCTTCAAAAATGAAAAAAAAACTTTTCAGTTTTCTTTATGTAACGTGTCCCGTTTTTCTTTATGGAAAATGGGCTGCATTACAAAAAAAAACCTTTAGAGAAAAAGCAATCACAGACCTGGTGGTCTGCTGACCCCAGCAGGCCACCAACCCTGTGATTGTAGCCATTCACAATGGGTTACAAATTGCGACCTACCGCATGAATATTGATGAGGCAGGTCCCTTTTTCACCCACTGCGAATCACTTATAGTGTAGAGGACACTGTTGTGCATTTTGTATTGCGACTCGCAATTTGCAATTCGCAAGAATTCACAAATTGCGAGTCGCAATACTGAATGTTATCATATCTGGCCCACTTTTTCGCTTACATGTGTCAGGCTTTTGACTCTGAAGGGTCAACAATGGGTCCTGATGATTGTTATTATTTTTTTTGCCATATAGTTCTGATATATAGCTGATGAATTCCTCCTTTTCTACTGAGATTGCTTCTATTTTCTTCCACCCACCCAAAGTATTTCTGACAATATCACAGAAAGTTTTAGATCTTCCTTGTTAGGCCATATTTGTTCATTCTCATTCTAGGAGTACCTTCTGAGCACCTATCTGAAATCCGTCGATGCAAAATGTTTAATGGTACTTGCTAGTTTTCCATATTCCTTCAGTATAGCTGGTGGATTTGCTAGCGCAGGTGTCTTAATGAAAAATTATTAATGAGTGTTTATGTACTTTGAATAATAAGTTTATGTAGAAAATAAAATAACGTAGAAAAATAATACATGCAATTGAAAATGTGATCACGAAGATTGGCCACCAATTTTAACGAAGTGTACTAATCGATGATTAAATAATATGAGATGTTGAATATACGTCTGACTAATGCAGTAATATGTCAAATTAAGGGCTATGAATTAAGCATTAGCATTATTAATTGTAGGCTTAACTTAGCGAGTGTCTTAGCCTACTTGCCAGGCCTCATGTAAAAGCTGTATGAGTGTCTTGGCCTACTTGCCAGGCCTCATGTAAGAGCTGTATTTCTTAGCATTTAATAAAAATGCTGACCATGTGAGTTAAACTGCGAAATATCTATTGTATTGTTTAAATGTGCTCATAACAGAAGCTTTTCGTGAGAACCGACTGCTAGGAGATAATGTTCTTGCTAATGCAACATTTTATGTGTAATGTGTGTGAGACTGACTTTCCCAGGACAGGAACAATGAAGATTCTGACTAGAGTAGAAGCTACAACAATATTGTTACCTGACAAGCTGGATGATGAGAACATCGTAAGATGAACCAATCAACAATATGAGAACGGAGAAATATTGGAATGAATAGATTTGGGATAATAGTTTTATTGGGCCGAGTGTGAACATATGATTAATTGACCAATAAGGAATTAGGGGATAGTTTAGGTGACTTTAATATAACGATGCTCATTCTGAGAGAAGACAGCCATTACCCTTATTCTTTCTGACCGGGAGGTTATAACTTTCTTATGCATCTTTATTAGAGACATGCTTACTTTAATGCTTAAATGACTTTGCCCTTTTAATTTCTGATGTTGAAGCCTGATGCCTTGCTGATCAACTGATGTCCTGAGGATGAAGACCGATTCTGCTTTGCTGATCCATATGGAGGATTGGTATAGTCTGAAATGTGATTAATATGCATATTTGTTTTTTTCTTTCTAGGTACCAACTGCGCTGTTTTGATAGAGCCATAGTTAAATGTTTTTCGAAATTTGTGTTACTAAATTGTTTTGCATGAAGCTCAACATGCTGATCCTACTCTGACGTTAGTTAAGGATCCTCACAAATAACTGACGTTAACAGGAAATAATGTTTGACAAATTTCTCTGCTGAATTCCATGTATGTTATAACTTGTTGCAGTTGACTTTGCTTTTGATTTGCACTGTAACGTTAGAATGCGTTGTTGTTTAAGCTTTGATTAGATTGCGTGTCTTCTGCCGCTTTGGACAACCAATGTTGTTTCTGTATGTGTTTAATTTGATTTTGAGATGAATGTACATGATTTTAGCATTGTTAATATAGGGAAATAAACTTTCTAAACTTTTACTAAAGGTGTGGGTATTCATGACTGAAAGGTCAAGGTGCGTTACAATTACTGACTCCAATGATTATTAATTTTATTGATTACTAATGACTATTGATTATTGTGTATTGATTATTGATTATGTACTGGAGCTATTGTAAGAACTTCTTAATTGCGAGTCAAAAGGTTCATCGACCTAGTCGCGTCCCCTTGTAAGTTTACTTATTAAGGTCAGGCTCGCTAGCAGAGTCATGTCCATATAATACGTCAGAATCAGTGGAAACGCTTCACTTATTAAATCTGGTGAACATGTAATCTTTCAAATGTTCTTGCATCGGATTTGACGACTATTCTGCCACATATGCCTACTTTTCCCAGCGTTGACTAGTGATAGCTGCAGGTTATAGTCATTCCCCATTAAATCCCCAATTTCAAACCCACTTGGCAGGTGGAAGTCTCCGGAGGAGATTACAGTGTAATCTATAAGTGAAGACATCCTTCTATTATCATAAGGGTGTTTCCCTGGTTGATCTACTTTAATTCTGCCATTTAATATTGTAAAATATACTTTTTTTATGGCTGTGAGCATTTTATTCCCGTATGGTCTCCATCAGTGTGAGCTAGAATCTGTCATCCAGGAATAGACAAATGGTTGTCTTCCTTAAATTGGAACTCAACCGGAGATGCTGAACAAAACAATGTTTTAGTTGTTTCTCCTGGGATTTATTTTGTTGGAAAATATGCATATGCTATTATTATGTCTATGAAATGAGATTTCTCATTATGACTTTTAGGATTCTTCGATCCTGAAATTGCAGTGATAAATGAAGTCTGAAAATGAATTAAAGATTCTTAGATTCTTAAAATCATTTTTACGGCCATGAAGCTCATTAATCTGCTAGATGGTCTACCATTTTGCCCTTCACCGCACTCTAATTATATGCCAGATAATCATTCATCACCACACCAACAGTTTCCCATGTTTTGGCCAAGGGTGCAACTATGATACCTTTCTTTTTTTAAATCGAGGTAAGAGATTTCCAATATATTTCATCCAGGGTATTTCCCAGGAAATAATGTGGTTATCACTATCATCATGGCCTCCAAGGTAGAGGTTCCAAGACCTGATGCAGCAATTCAGTTCCAATACTGTATATTTGTTGAGTTGAGCTTGTTTGTATTTGTGTAGATTTTTTGTACCCTGCTCTGTTTTAGTTATTAAAATTTGTTCACCGCCACAACGTCACTATTGATGTTAGAGCTGAGGCTTGGACTTGAAGATATTGTACCCCTCAGAACATGGGTACTTTCCATTTTTATTTCAGCTTCTAGACTGATATTATAACACTTTAGTTGCAATTTTTATAGACCTCATAGCTGGTATGTCTAAGATCGTCAATTGACTAAACTACTTTGTACAATCATGGTTAGAAGCAAGCTAGAGTTTAAGGCCAGCTTGATGGCAGTCACCTTTCCGTGGAAGAGAAATGAGAGCTCTATCCTTTGATATAAGTTTCTGAAAATCATTAGGATCCTTGATCTGTTTAAGTGTGGCACAAAGTCCTAGTCGGAAATAATGCCAACTAGCTGTAATACCCATCCATTAACTTGATGCAACTGTTTACCACTTTCTTATCTTAGAGCACCTTCCTGATCACCAGGTGTGGCTTCTATTAGTGCACCAACCTTATTTTTGTACAGTGTGGTCAATGGCATAAACGTCACTGAATCCAGATCAGTACGGGGAGTAATATTTGACACAATGACCTTTACCTTCTTTATAGTGTCTGTTGGCTCAGTTTCCGATAGTAGACCATCTACAATAGTAGCATCATATTGCTTCTTCATCAGCTTAGCACTTTTTCCATAAATCATGATGTTGTATGAAGATCAGAATTAGCTTGTTCCTCAATGTTATTTATGGTCAGAGGTCAAGCCTCGCTTTTCTTTGACTTATCAGGGGTGGCTGGTGCTCGAGAGTGTGATGGGCGTTGCCCTGTCCTTATGGGGTAGGGTAAGAAGAACATTTGAGCAGCTTGGCAGAACGGGTATTGGATGTTTGAGATGTACTAGTGTAGGTTGTGTTTTTTTTTTCTGGGTTGAAAGTTTAGTGCTAGGACTGGTGAGCCCCGCACATGTCCAAGAAAATAAGTCACTTGGCCCTCGGGGCACAAGCCAGGTCAGTGACATAACAGTGGTGGGTGAGGCAAGGTTTAGCAGTTGTGAATAGGTTGTATTTTGGGCATTTACTGCTGTGGCCCAGGGTGGGGTCAGAAGAACTCCATGGAAGTAAAGGGCTGGGGGTGCTGCAGGCCAATGAACACAAGTGAAAAGTAGGTAATAACCTCCTAACGGGAGGCGCTGTATCACCCCCGACAATTGGTTTCATTTTCCAGGCTGGAGGAGACCTTGGCATGCTGACTTTCGGTTTGTTTGTTTTATGCTCAAGAAGTGTTGATCATACATATTGGACATCCTATGTCGCCATTAAACTGGATCCATTTTGCTGCACCTGCAGCTGTTAAGACTGCAGTTGAACCAACAGATCAAGCCTGAAGGCCAGGCAAAAGCCTCAGCACAGGACTGCTAGCCCGACTTGAGATGCACAAGCAGAGCTGTGACTGTGAACACGGATTGCTTATGGCAGCATAGCAGATCATTACTACCACTTTATGTTACAGACAGTACCGAATATCTAGGCGGCTGCTGGTTAAAACTGAAGTGCAGTGTTTAGGTGCCAATAAGAATAACAAGATTGCAGGTTACACTAGAGATTAGGAGAGCTGTGTGTAAGAATGCAACTTATGGATGAGAAGTAGGTCCATAATGAACCCACCACAGACCACCATTCCCCTGCATGCAGGTGTTCAAAATAGTCGTGGCTTGAGGGGTGCGGAAGGTGTGGGGTGGTGAACGGAGGGGGGAATAACAATTTTTTATTTTTTTAAACCACACTTACCTGCACGCCACCGCACCACTCCTGCATCTCCTCTGCTGTAGGCTGCAGACACAGGCTCCAAGCCTGTCCTGTAGTCAATCCTGACACTGCTCAGAGCAGCGTCAGTATTGGCTGGGAGTGCCCTGCTAGGGTGCTCCCAGGAAGACTGGGAGCCTGTGCCTGCTCTCTCTAGCCCGCAACACAGTGCTGGGCTGGAGAGAACACACATATGCTTCACTGCTCATCATCCCTGTGGCCCCACCCCCTTACAAGAAAACAATAATAAACACAGTTTATTATTGTTTTCTTGTAAATGTTTTGCAGCTGCGCTGCTGGCGGAGGGGGCAACGCTCCTGTACCCTAACGGAGGAGCTGCCCCTGCTGACATATATAATTAAGTGAACCCTGGACAGCGTGCCTTCATACATTCTGATAAAGGACTTTGTAAGATAGCTCTTCGGATTCTGCACAATGTAGCATTAGACTGGACAGCTTTACTTGAGCTTTTTAGCAAAGTGAAGCTAAATATCAGACTATAAAATGCATTACTTGACTTATTTTTTTTAGAATTTTCCAGTAGTTGTACCTCTCTGCTCATCAAAGTTTGCACCCCACCACTTTCAAATTTCACCAGCCGGCATTGCAATTTAAAAGTGATTTTTCATTTCCTCCTTTTCTTTAATCTGAAGAAAAGTCTATTTTCTTATTTTGTAAGGATGGAAATGTCCTTAAAAACTTCAGACTGATTACTGCTAGATTGCGTTCTCTTGCCCACTGAGAACTCTGCACATAAAAAGATAATCTATTTATGTGCAAAGTTCTCCGCCCCAACTACAGAGTCTTTGCACTGATAAACTTACTATTAAATGCAGTTTTGTGATTCCAAAACAAACATAAACTTACAGAAAAGTGACAGTTTACCTTTGTGAATCAGGCCCATAGTCTCTGTATGAGCATCTCCTTTGAAGTGGATTGCTTCCAACCTTTTGTTTTATGGGGAGTTTTACTAATGGACTGGTTGTTACAGAATCTATGTACGGCTGCTCTTCACCCAAGTACTGGCACAGAGCGGAATATCTAGGCGGCTGCTGGTTAAAACTGAAGTGCAGTGTTTAGGTGCCAATAAGAATAACAAGATTGCAGGTTACACTAGAGATTAGGAGAGCTGTGTGTAAGAATGCAACTTATGGATGAGAAGTAGGTCCATAATGAACCCACCACAGACCACCATTCCCCTGCATGCAGGTGTTCAAAATAGTCGTGGCTTGAGGGGTGCGGAAGGTGTGGGGTGGTGAACGGAGGGGGGAATAACAATTTTTTTTTTTTTTTAAACCACACTTACCTGCACGCCACCGCACCACTCCTGCATCTCCTCTGCTGTAGGCTGCAGACACAGGCTCCAAGCCTGTCCTGCAGTCAATCCTGACACTGCTCAGAGCAGCGTCAGTATTGGCTGGGAGTGCCCTGCTAGGGTGCTCCCAGGAAGACTGGGAGCCTGTGCCTGCTCTCTCTAGCCCGCAACACAGTGCTGGGCTGGAGAGAACACACATATGCTTCACTGCTCATCATCCCTGTGGCCCCACCCCCTTACAAGAAAACAATAATAAACACAGTTTATTATTGTTTTCTTGTAAATGTTTTGCAGCTGCGCTGCTGGCGGAGGGGGCAACGCTCCTGTACCCTAACGGAGGAGCTGCCCCTGCTGACATATATAATTAAGTGAACTCTGGACAGCGTGCCTTCATACATTCTGATAAAGGACTTTGTAAGATAGCTCTTCGGATTCTGCACAATGTAGCATTAGACTGGACAGCTTTACTTGAGCTTTTTAGCAAAGTGAAGCTAAATATCAGACTATAAAATGCATTACTTGACTTATTTTTTTTAGAATTTTCCAGTAGTTGTACCTCTCTGCTCATCAAAGTTTGCACCCCACCACTTTCAAATTTCACCAGCCGGCATTGCAATTTAAAAGTGATTTTTCATTTCCTCCTTTTCTTTAATCTGAAGAAAAGTCTATTTTCTTATTTTGTAAGGATGGAAATGTCCTTAAAAACTTCAGACTGATTACTGCTAGATTGCGTTCTCTTGCCCACTGAGAACTCTGCACATAAAAAGATAATCTATTTATGTGCAAAGTTCTCCGCCCCAACTACAGAGTCTTTGCACTGATAAACTTACTATTAAATGCAGTTTTGTGATTCCAAAACAAACATAAACTTACAGAAAAGTGACAGTTTACCTTTGTGAATCAGGCCCATAGTCTCTGTATGAGCATCTCCTTTGAAGTGGATTGCTTCCAACCTTTTGTTTTATGGGGAGTTTTACTAATGGACTGGTTGTTACAGAATCTATGTACGGCTGCTCTTCACCCAAGTACTGGCACAGAGCGGGGAGAGCTATTGAAGTCTCAGTCATGGATACCTATATCAGAGACAACATTCAGGGTTCTTAGCGTGCCCCTGAACGATGAGCTATAAGATATGTCTGTTATGCCAAAGAGGGACAGGTCTTAGCAATTCTCCAATAATTTCTTACCTTTTGCTTTTCACGGCCGCCCTCTCAGCCCATGTGGATTAAGACAGTTTTTAATTGTTGATGGAATTAACCTTGATGTGAATCTCTTTTTTTATTAACTGTTTGGTCCTGCTCCTCACTAACCTTGATCTCAAAGTCCAGTAATCAAGACATCAGTTTGAAGTAATATAATTGCTGGTGATCCTGGTCTGGTAACAAGTGATATTGCTTTATGTTTCACAATGTTTGCAACCAAAAGTTTTTGTTTCAGACTTCCCTCTATGAAGCTGGGCAGTTACAAGGTGAACAAAAACAAACAAGATCTAGGCACTAACAGAGACTTGCTGAGGGAACAGGAAGAGGGTGTACTTTCTTATGATTTTCCATGGTCTCATTCCCAGCTAAGGGTGGTAGTCACAGCTGCAAACCACAACTACAAGCTGCACTGACCCATCAGTCACCAGTGGACTGCCCTGGTAATCTCCTCTACACCCTGTGCGTCCAAATCCCGATACCATGAAACAGCTGCCTCACTCCCGCTGACCCTCAAGGACTTACAGACTGAGTTGATTGCTGGCTGTATCCTTCTGACGTGGTGTTTGATGTCATCAGCATAGGATAGGATGTTGATTCTGTGGGCACAGATGATCCTAGTGGAACTCTGCAGATGAGGTTGACGGCATCTGAGGTGAAGGGGACCCAGCTGACTGACTGAGTGCAGCTTGTCACGAAGGAGCAAATCCTGTGAAGTACGGGATCTTGGATGCCACCTTCCTGCAGTAGTTAAATAAGGATTGGGTGGAAGATGGCGTTGAAGGCTGAGAGGGTTTACAGAGGTGGAGCTTGCTGCCAGAGAGGTGAAGTATTTCACTACAGCAAAGATTTCCTCAGTGCTGTTAGTGCTACTTTCGGTATGAGGACAAATTTATAGGGGCTCTTGTCAGCATCATTCTAACTTTTTCTCCATCTGTGTTCAAGTTCCCTACAGTAGCATTTGGTGAGGCTGAGCTCTTCCATGTGCCAGCTTGCTTGGGTTCTGGTTCTTGTGGCTTTTTTTGTGGCTTTGAGAGGAGCCAGGCTACTTGTGTAGGTGGTGATCCAGATATTAAAGTGGGAGATGGTTTCCGGGAGGTAGTTGTTGAGTCAAGACCAGTGTTGTAGGTGTTTGGAAGACCAGGATATTTCTGAAATTGTGTTCCAGACCCGTTGTGAAGATTTGGTGATGTTCTTTCTGTGGTGGTGTTGGGTGGTTATGCTGAAGTTGAAGAGGGCGTGGTCAGACCAGGTGATGTGTGTGGGCGTGTCTATTGTGATGTTTCTGAAGCTGGGGTCCAGTAGGTCTCTGGTGGCATTTGTGGGGCCTTCCACTTGCAGAGTGAGACCAAGGTTGGATGGGTCCTTGAGTAGGTTGGTCGTGTTGGAATCAGTGAGATCCTCCAGATCGTAGTAGAGGTCACCAAAGAGAATAAAGACGCTGGAGTCAAAGATCAGGGGGCGATGAAGTCTGTGATTGTGCTGCCAAAGTTTCCACATTGTCTGGGAGGATGGTAGATGATAGAGCTGCTCAGGGTATACTTGGCGGGAATGAGTAGTTTAAATGTCGAGTGTTCAGTTTTGCTGGAGCTGTTTTCTCAGATGTTGGAGCATAGGGTGAATCCTTTAAAGATGCTTACTATCCCGCCTCTTGGTCTGTTTGTGTTGTGCTGTCTTGTGACCTTGTATCAAGGGGGGATTACATGGCGATGATGGGGGCAATGAGGGAGTCAGACAGGTTTCAGTCAGGAAGGCTAGATCCGGTGATCAGTCACGTAACAGATTCCAAATGTTAGTGGGGTGTTCAGAGAGGGAGTGAGTGTTGCAGTAGGTTTCTGTGAACAGGCAGTTGGCCCTCAAGCAAGGGAGCTGGCTCTCTTGGGGAGGGGGTTGGATGCAGGTTTGCCACAAGCCAGGCCCCTGTGGCTGACTGCACACAGCGCACTGGCACAGATGAAGATCATCCATGGTAGGTGGTTGACTGCTAGTAGGGGTTGGAGACTGTGCCTGGCTGCAGGCCAGGCCCTGCATTTGGCAGTGGGGGTTGCTGCTCATGGGGGTTGGGCAGAGAGCCTGGCCCCAGACCAGCTCCTGCGACCAACTGCATGGTGTGCATTGCTAAAGGCTGTGCATTACTGAAGAGAGTTGCCTCCCAGGCAATCAAGTCTTGGTTTGTGGAGCATTGGTGCTGGCCTTGCATCAGTTTCTGGGAGAACCAGATCTAGAGCCTCCAACACATTACCTATTGCATGTTATACTTACCTTTGTCAATGGCCGGTGATTGATTTCTTGACTTTACAGGACAATGTTATCTACGGTATCAGATGGTTTGCCAACTCTATGTGCCATGTGTGAGGACATAATAGGTAGGCAATTTAATGGAAAAGAATGACCCTTGGATGCACGTACACAATCTCCAGAAACACTTACTTTAAATGTATGCAGTTTAACAATTTGTGTACTACATAGCTTATGCACTAAAGGCTGAACACTATAATGCATACCTTCACCTTGAGCTGCCCTAGGTGTGCTCTTGTCAATGCAGATTTCACCTATATGGTCCAGAGCTGCCCGGTTATAGTTCATTTCTGGCTTGGCATTACATCCAAATTGGAGAAAAGAGTGAACAAACAGTTGCTAAACACTGTGGAAACTTGCTCAGTTTGTATGAGAGGCAGGAATTGAGCACGTTTAGCAACAGATTCTTGGCTTTGGCCTTTGGTGTAGCTTGCAGTGACATTGTATTACACTTGAAGTCTTCAATGGTCCAAGCCATAGTAGTTGAAGGAAGGAATTGGAGAACTGGGCTACAGCAATGGGGGTGGCTCTGGAAAGAAGAATATAGGGGAATGTGCAGGAAAACCCACCAATGGATTGAGGTAGTGGTTAGTTTTAATGAACTAGTAGTTTAGTGTGCTTAGGGGATGTTGAATTGTTGCAGTGGAGTATGCTGCTTGCCCATGTCCGGATACATACCTTGGATGTAACTACTCTCATACCACCATCTAAACATTGCGAATATTCATGTGAACTCTACTACGGTATAAAAGTTACTCCAAACATTAGGCAGCTGTTGAACTGGTAACTTTATTGTACAACTAGTTTTAGTTTTTTTGTTGTACATCTGTTTAAACAATTGTATACTCCATTCATTACACCATTTAAATTGCAATGGTTTGTTCTAATTGTGAAACAATTATCTATGCACTTAGGGTCAAATTTTCAAAATTTTGGTGCAGGGCACAGAGCAAGTCATCTTGCTGCGTTACCTGGCATCAAAAGGAAAGGGCAGGAATGTGCTTTTCTATGCGATATGGTGCATTCCTGTACCCTCCAACTGAATTATCACCATTTTGGCTGCCTAACTCCAACGTAGGCACCCTTGCACCATGATGCCAGGGTGCCTGCGTTATTTGGCAGGATTGCCCCTTCCTGCACAAAAACAATCCCTGTAGGCTTTTTCCTGTTTCCATGTGTGCTGCAGAATGCAGCACACATAGAGTTAAAAACAAGGCGAAATGAAGATATTTTTGCTTGTTGCGGCTTCCCTGTGGAGACTTAAGGTTTTGGCGCATCCCGAGGTTTACGGGCTCTCATAAATCTGGGAAGGCATCAAAATTCATGGGTATTGTGTGGGAAAAGCCACCACAATACCCATGGAATACCTCTCTAGCACTAGGGTAAGGCAATACAGTGACTTGCCCTGCCTTGCTGTACTCTATGTCTAACGGCCATTCAGAGCCATGCATGGCCTCATAGATATAGTTGAGCGATTTATTCTGGCCCTGCATCACTAAAAGGGATGCAACTGGTGTGCATGCCTCTTATAAATATGCCCCTGATTCATAGACAAAACTGTTGCGCAGGTTGCTAAAGCAAAATGTATAACTTTGACAATGGAATTGAGTGAAACTATTGTTGGATATTTCACTTAGTTAATACAGATTCCTTAACTGTTGGTGTTAACATACCCTAGGCCAGGTGTATAAAGACCTTTTACTGGTCGTAAATGGCCCACCGGACTGTTTGAGATCGGTAAAAAGCTGTTTGGCATGTCCCATCCCCATTTTGCGAGGCGTGTAACCTATTACTTACTCGCAAAATGGGTTTGCGACTCGTTATTAGGAAGGGGTGTCCCTTCCTAATAGCAACTTTCAGGCACATGTATGATTGTTTTGTGACTAGTAATGTGGTTGCAAAACAATCACAATTACCACCAACTTCAAGTTGGTGATAACCCATTCGCAAACGTGGAAGGGGTCCCCAGGGTGCAAAATTTTTTTAAGAATAGACAGTGGTCCCATGCATCACTGCCTACTCTTCAAAAATGAACAACAAAACTTTTCAGTTTTTTTAATGTAATTCATCCCGTTCTTCTTTAAGGAAAACGGGCTGCATTACAAAAAAAAAATCCTTTATTAAAAAGCTATCACAGACCTGGTGGTCTTCTGACCCCAGCAGGCCACCATCCCTGTGATTGTAGCCATTCACAATGGGTTGCAAATAGCGATCTACCTTATGAATATTGATGAGGCAGGTCCCTTTTCCACCCACTGCAAATCACTAATAGTGTAGAGGACACTGTTGTGCATTTTTTATTGTGACTTGCAATTTGCAAGAATTCACAAATTGCAAGTCGCAGTACAAAATGTTAGTGTATCTGGCCCCCTTTTTCGCTTACATGTGTCATACTTTTGACACTGAAGGGTCAACAAAGGGTCCATTGATTGTTATTATTTTTCTTGCCATTTAGTTCTGATATATAGACGATGAATTCCTCCTTTTCTTCTGTTTTCTTCCACCCAATCAAAGTATTTCTGACAATATCGCAGAACGATTTAGATCTCCCTTGTCAGGCCATATTTTTTCTTTCTCATTATAGGAGCACCTTCTGAGCTCCTATCTGAAATCCTTTCCATATTGTTACAGTAAGTGCTCCCTGTAGACAGAGACACATTTGAAAGTGCTTGCGTGCCTGGTCCTTAGTAAGTAAACTTACAAGGGCATGCGTATAGGTCGATGGCCCTTTTGATTTGCATGGGGTATCCTAGCTATGTAGTAACCGATGTTCATCAATAATCAATATACAAATCAATAACCAATACGGAAAACACTAATCATTAGTAAAATCTGCCAACATTTTATGAATGACCACAACTCAGTACACATTTTCTAACAAATTTTTATTTCCCTATTAGTTACAATACTAGTCCATAAGGTTAATTCAAACCTTATACAATCAGCTCAAAATTAATTAATTAGTGACAACTAATAACATAATCTAATCAGAACCTGAGAAAACATACATTCTAATGCTTCAGCGTAAGCTAACAAAGATGAATATGTCAACATTAATAGCAGAGTTCAGCAACCAGTTCGTCAGTCGCTGTCAGCGTCACCCATAGGGACCTTACCTAACCCAGATTAGCATTAGCATGTGGGACTTCATGCGAAAACAATTTAGAACATGAATTTGGAAAAACATCTAGCTAAGAAAAAACTATTTAGACAGAGCAGTTGGTACCTAGAAAGCAAAGGCACAAAAGTTCACATTGTCATAGCTGCCTATCCACGGAATGGATCAGCGACAAAGTCAGTCTTCATCTTCAGGTCATCAATCGATCAGTAGCGCATCAGGCTCTCAAAAGCATGAGCCCAATGACAGAATCTTGCATCAATTTCGGCAAACGTCTCTCCCCGATCATCTGTCTCTAACTTCTCCCCCAATTCTGGAGATTTCCCTCTTTGTCACGATATTATATCAAAGTTACCAGTCTATCCCCTAATTCCTAATTGGTCAATTAGTCATCCGTTATGACTCTACCCAATAACCTTTATTTTCCAAATCTATGAATTCTAATATTATGCCGTTCTCAGGTTGTCGATTGGTTCACGGTACGATGTCCTTATCCCCGGCTCATCAGGTATTGAAAATGTTGCATTTTCTTTTCCAGTAAGGGTCTTTATTGTTTGAGCCCTGGGAAAACACATCTCGTCTGCTCCACACATTCTATGTTGAAAAATTGATTCCCTCATCTCCTGTTCGTCGGTTCATTGCAGAAAATTCTAGCTAAGCAGACTTTATTAACAACGAGTAGTTCAGGGTCCGTTCAGCACGTTAGCGTCTCTACATTGCATGATTATTCTGATGCTGCATGAGGCCTGGCAAAACTAGGCCACGACTTCGGCTAAGTTAGCTCCACAATATAATGTAAAACATTCATTATACATTTCAATATGACATATTACTACATTATTATTACGCATTTTCACATGCACATATTTTTTATCATTTCTAGTATAATTTGTGAAATCTGGTGGCCACTCTTCGCGGGGACATTTTTAAACGTACACATTAAGGGCCTGATTTATGAAAAGATTGTGCCGCATTTGCGTCATTTTTTTATGCAAAAGCGGGACAAACTTACAAAATACAATTGTATTTTATAAGTTTGCGCCACTTTTGGGTCAAAAGCGGTGCAAATGCGGCGCTAAAAAAAGTATAAACAGGGGCCTAATTTTTATATGTTTAATTATTTCTACCATTTTCTTTATTCAAAACACACAAACATTTGTTAATAATTTTTTAATTAAAACATCTGTGTCAGCAATCCCTCCTCTGATGACTAAATTTGTCATCACACTACTTTTGCCATCAACATTTTCATAATTCTATCTCTTCAGTATTTTGTCTCCTCAAATCTTCTCTATAGATTCTTTCCCTGTTTCTTTTTTCCCTCCTCTGATTATTTTTAGACCTTTTCAATTTAATCTTTTGACACAATTTACGTAAACCCCATAATCCAAATAAGCAAGCGATCACAATTAATATTCCCTGTATGCTTTTTAATAATACTCCATTCCAAATGTTACTAAGCCAATTTCCCACTGAAGCAAATCCCTTTCCAACCTTTTCCCCAAACACCTGGTTCCTTCAATTCTTTTAAGTCCTTACTTGAGTTAGTCAGGTTAGTAAGTAAGAGCCAGATGTAGCAAAGGGTTTTACCCATTCTGTGTCTATGGGAAAATGTGTTCGTACATATGGCCCCAAGTCTCTTATCTCCTTACTATTGTTAGGAATATACGAGCAGCAATGCCTAGAGTTGATCATTTTACAGACTCCGCTGTCCTTCGCTAGAAGGATGTCTAAAGCAAGGCGATTTTGAAGCGTCATAGCTCTATCTACTGCTAATTCAGAATCTATCAGGGTCATTGTTCCGGTACAATTTGTTAGCATGTTATCCACAGTAGTAGACAACTTTCGTATCTTGATCGAATTCAGGATGACTCCCAGTGAAGGAATCACTGCACCAAAGATATCTCACACAAGTACAGAAGAGGTTTCCCTCCTCTGTCGCTTACGATGTAATTCAGTCAATTTCAGAAACTTCTTTAAGTCATCTGTCTGATAAATCTTTGGGAAAACTATCCCCAAATAACATGTTCCATACCATCCTCTTGGAAGACGGTAATAAGCATTAAGTCCACAAATATAATACATACCAGGAATCGCAGGGTCCTGACCATTCAACATAAAAGTCCACTTACTCTGAAACAGAAACACATGCCTACATTCACTCATTCCCACAAATAAAGGGCATGATTTTGGCCTATATATACAAAACTTCCCTATGTGTAATGCATCTAGTGCTAATTTCCCTTGTGTTTTAATTGCAGTGTAGGAATAATAATTCTTACAAATCCTTTTCTCTAATCCTTTTTCTAGTTTTTCTTTTAATGCCTTTCTCCTGTTATCAGTATGCCCTATGAAGCTCTTTTCTAAAGGTGCAAGCAAGCATGTGAGATTGTTTTTATGTGCATATGCGTTCCAAATGTTAGTGTAGGCTCAAAGAATCCTCTAACTAATACTATATCATGATCCTTAGCTACTCTACTCAAATACCTACTAATAATAACAAACAAAAACACCATATCATAGTTAGAGTAAAAATATTGTACATACTCTTGATTATAGAATCTTGTTAGTAGCAGACTACAGCTTATTCCATAAGTTAGTGGAAGACTGTGGGACGTAACGCCTTCCTCTACTGACAAAGGAATTTGCATACACACTAGACAATCCTTTGCAGCCATCGTCTCAACATACTCACTCAACAAGCGAAAAAAAACATTAGAAGAAAGCTCTCCTTGAGCATAAGTATAATCATGCAAATACTTCTCATCTAACTTAAACCTGTCTATAACCGTTGGTGTAGTAGTCTCAAACGCAGAAGTATGATTGGCTCCTTTCACATCAAGAACAGACATTCTCACAATCACTACTATAAACAAAATCCCACACATAATTGCCAATCCAACACTCATATATCTACAGCGCCTAGCATTTTTACATTGATTATTTAACTCAGCCATGATCTGTAAAGAATCTGAAAAGAGAAGTAACTCTTATATAAAGTGCAATAAAAATAAAAAATAAAGGACAATTCTTCTCTTGTAGTTCAGTCTGACATTCAGGAACCCTTTTCCTTTGTCAAAATCGATTAGCAGCTCGTCACATCCAGTTTTCACTGTCAAATTAGGTTATCAATGTCTCTTCCAGTTTATTTTTCAACAGTCTCTTTAAGACTTTTCCAGATTGGTTCAACAAATCAGCTTCTGGGTCACATTCAGGTTACATCAAAGCCCTTACTCGGAACCTCTCTATCAAAACAAACGGACATAAACTTGTATTGCCCTTCATTGGTAGTTGCACACGCCCATTCAGGACCTGTGTAACGTCGACTTGCTAATCTCTTTCTTTTGAACTTTCGATCTCCAGTTAGTTCTCCTTCACTCAATTCTTCTTTTCTGGTAGTATCTATTTCTTCCTCGATTGTTTCATTTATGACCAATTCTTTCCTTTTTCCTACTTGTGACTCAGGCCAATTATCTCCTTTTCTTGATCCTTCTGTCAATATTCTTCTCAGGATTGGACTCTTCTCTTTCTCTTTTTCTATGGTGTTTTCTATTGATGGACCTGCATTGGGTTCAGGATGAGTCAGATCGCTTTGACTTTGATCCGTCTCAACTTTTTCCCCCTCTTGGTCTGGCACTTGCTCTGTTTGCTTCTCAGCACCATCTGCTTCTGGGAGAACCCCTACTGAGCTAGGCTCTCCTGCTGAGTCTGTTGAGATTGATTCTTCCGCACCCTCCTGTAATCCTTCACTTTTCCTCCCTTAAAGGGGTAATAGAACCATCTTCCACAAGATCTTGTTCAAGTTCAGGCTCTCTTGGTTCCTTTTCTGGTTCAGGTGCAGCAACCTGTTTTGCTGCTGTTGGAGCCCTCAACAACACTTCTTCATGAACCTGTGGACATATCACTTTCTTCGTATGACTTGCGTGTATCCAGTTCAGGAGTCCTGCACACTTCACAGCTGTCGTGGTCGTTAGGACCACCTGGTAAGGCCCTCTCCATCGCGGCACATCTTGCGAACATATTTTTCGGACAACGACCCAGTCACTGACTCTCAGATTGTGCCCTGGATTGTGGATGGGTGGCAGGGTGGCAGCCTTCACCTGCTGAGAGAAAGAGGGAACCACATCAGCCAGACCCTTACAGTAGTCCAACACCATATTATCTGCAATATTCACAAGTACATTGGCTGGAGCTGCAGGTAATCTAATTTCTCTGCCCATGAGGATCTCATGGGGCGACATCTCTGTCTTCCTGTCAGGTGTATTCCTCATCGACATCAACACCAAAGGCAATGCATCTGGCCATTTCAGATTCATAGCTGCACACATCTTTGCAATTCTTGATTTCAAGGTACCATTCATCTGTTCCTCTAGTCCTGATGCTTCAGGGCGATAGCTACAATGCAACTTTTGCTCGATGTTTAATGCTGCACACAAGAGTTTAATCACCTCGTTGTTGAAGTGAGTTCCCCTATCTGATTCTAAAGATATCGGAAACCTGAAACGTGGTATCAACTCCCTAAGTAACAACTTTGCTACTGTGAGACTGTTATTCCTTCTTGTAGGGTATGCTTCAATCCAGTGACTAAAAATGTATACAATCACCAACACATACTTCAAACCTCCACATGCATGCATCTCAATGAAATCCAATTGCATTCTGCTGAATGGACCTCCTGCTCTTCAATGTGGCTCAAATTCACCACTGTCCCTTTTCCCACATTTAGCTGCTGACAAATTATACTGCCTCTGCTGCTTGCCTAAACTTGGGACTGAACCAGTCGATCTTAAACAACCGAAACATGGCATCCCTCCCAATGTGTGCCTGGCCATGGTAATACCTGGCCATTTGTGACAATAAACTATTTGGCAGGACCATCTGACCCTCCTCAGAAACCCAAATCGCATCAGGTCTTTGATCACATTTTAATTGAGACCAAAATTGTTTCTCTTCCTTGTCAACATTACTCTGCGATGTTTTCAACTCTTCCAAAGTATCGATCACTTTTAATGCAAAACTTGTACATGTATTATCTTCTTCTGACATCAGTTCCCACTTGTCCTTGAACAATATACAGTTCAATGTGTAAAACCTTGCGACTTGATCCACATATCCATTTCCTAGTGAGATGTAGTCCTGTGACTTTAGATGTGCACTGCATTTTACCATGGCAATTTCTTCAGGTAACTGTATTGCATACAGCAATTCTTTTATTTTGTCGCCATTTCTTACTGGTGAGCCATTAGAGGTCAGGAAACCTCTTTGGGACCACAATTGACCAAAATCATGAACAATTCCAAATCCATATTTGGCTATCTGTATAAATAGTGACTCTCAATCTAACAGATACATGACACACCCTAGGAAGATCTACCAATTCGGCTACTTCTGCAGAATATATACCTCGTAGCCAAGAAGCTTCTAAAGTACCTGTAATTGTGCACACAGCATATCATGCTCTCAATGTTTCTGTACCATCTCTGAGACATGAGCCATCTACAAAGACAATTTGGCCATTTTCTTCCAATCATGTGCTCTAATATCAGGTCTTGGTTTTGTGCATAGCTCATTTACCTCAAGACAATCATGCTCAATGTCTTCCTCTCTTTCAATTTCAACAGTATCACTTGGAAGTAATGTTGCCAGGTTCAGCACTGTACACCTTTTCAAGGTTACATTTGGAGCACCTAGAATGCTTGTCTCATACCTTGTCAATCTGGCACCAGTCAAATACTGTGTTTTCGTCCTTGTCAGTAAAATCTCAACAGCGTGAGAAACCATTACCGTTAGAGGGTATCCCATCACTTCTCCCTCACATTGAGAAAGGCTTTGACCAACTGCGGAAACTGCACACAAACAACCTGGTAAGGCTGCTGCGACTGGGTCCAAGGTAGCTGAAAAATAGGCCACTGGGCGATAAGCACCTCCTGGACCTGCGTCAAGACAGACAAAGAACAAGCATCACCTTCATGATAAAACAATATGAATGGCTTTGTGCAATCAGGCATTCCCAATGCTGGAGCTCTGCACAAACTCTCTCTCAACTCAGTAAACCCTTTCATCTGATCCTGGTCTAGTGTGATTGGATCTGTAACCTCCTTATGTGTCAGCTGCTGCAATGGTTTGACAATCTCAGCAATATTTGGAATCCACTGACAACAGTAGCCTACCATTCCCAGAAACATTCTGACATCTATCTGTGAAGTCGGAGGACTTCTCTGCAATATCATTGTAAGACTTTCTCTGGAAATTCTCCTTGTCCCTTTCTCAATTTGGTGGCCCAAATATTTTACTGGTTTCTGACAGTACTGCAATTTCAAAGGTGACACTTTATGTCCAAATTTTTCCAAATTATTCAACAGGGCAATCGAATCATACTTACTCTCATCCCTTGTTTTGGACACAATCAGTAAATCATCAATGTACTGCACTAGAGTCGATTGGTACAGTAGTTCCAATGATTCCAGATTCTTTTTCAAGATCTGATTGAACAGAGACTGTGACTCCATGTACCCTTGAGGAAGCCTGCTCCAGCTGTAGACTCTGTCTAGGAATTTGAAATTAAAGAAAAACTTACTATCCTCATGAAGAGGCACAGAAAAGAAAGCTTGTGACAAATCAACCCCTGTGAACCATTCTGCATCCCATGGAATCTGAAACAATATTACTGCTGGGTTCCGCACTACAGGATGACACTTGACCACCATGTCATTCAATTTTAGCAAGTCCTGCACAATGCGCACTTTCCCACAAGGCTTCTTTAAGCCCATTATCGGTGAATTACATGGGCTGCTCAACACTTCTTTCAAGACCCCTTGTTTCAGAAAATCTCCAATTATTTGCGCCACTTTCATCAGAACATCCTGTGCCTTGTTATATTGTGGAAGCTGCGGGAACACTACATTTGTCTTCAAAGTGATCTTAATTGGTTTCACTCCCTTGATCAGACCCACTTCTTTACCTGTTAGGTCCCATACATTTTCCTGCACTGTTCCCTGCAAGTCTGCATTCAATTCTTTCACACTGAACATCGGGAATAACTCAATCAACGGGTATTTTTCATTAGTGATTTCTTTCTCAGTTTCAGGAGTTTGTTCTTCCTCATCATCACTAATTGTCTGGACCGCTATTCCATCAGTCGAACAATTAATAGAACATCTGGTCTTGCACAATAAGTCCCTTCCCAGTAGGGATACTGGACTCGAGTCACAAACTACAAACTTATGCAGTCCCTGTTAGTTGCCAATCTCAACCTCTACTGGATCTGTGATCGGGTTTATCAACTGTCTATTCGCTACCCCTGCAACCTGACCTGTTCTTCCTGATAGAGGTAAGTTCGGCACTTCTGCACTCCTCACTGGAGCTCCTGTGTCCACTAGAAATGAAACCCTATGACTCATCACCTTCCCTTTCACAAAGGGTCCTCGTTGATCTACTTCTAATGAAGCTGCAAGCATACTTGGCTCTTCATCCAAACTATTACTCATCCATTCATCCCTTATTTCATTCTCGCTATGTTATGGGAATTGGTGCACTGTGTCACTACTTCTGTCTTGCCTCTGACCTGTGACCTGCTGAGTAAGCATCATCTGTTGCTGTTCCATCGGGGCTTGAGGTAACTGCATTTGCTGTCTAGATACCATAGGAGCCTGCTGCTGCATTGGTTTGCAACTGTGTCATTTGTACACAATGAATTTGCACCTGCTGTATGGGTTGAAAATTCTGCACTTGACTCAATTTATTCTGCAAATTCGGATTAAGCCCTCTCATTCTAGGAACTTTCACAGTTTGAAATGTATTGACATCACCACTTTGCTGAACAACATCATCCTGCACCATCAACGGACACTCCCACTTCCAGTTTCCCACGTTTCCGCAAAGATGACACACCATTCTGAACCAATACACTGCTCAAATCCGGACCGCGATTCATATTGACTCCATGACCCCTACTTCTCACTTGAGGTTGGAACGTAACAGTCCCCTCCTGCTGCGGTATCTGTTGCACTAATGCTCCCTGCACTCCTGTTTGAGCTGCCTTAATTTGCATCACCATCGCCTTCTCCTTCAACTTTTTGTTCTTCAACTCAATCTTGTCACTACAGTATTTTGCATACTGCAATAACCCATCAATCGGTTTTGCTTGCCAGCAAATCAAATGACTCTGAATCATCTGACCTATTTCAGGTCTCAATTCTTCCACAAACCTGAACACAAAGTGCAACATGTCTTTCGGCTCAATTGCTTCCTTACCACTGTACTCCTTGAGCGCCTTCAACAATCTCTCATAGTAGGTATGTATCGACTCCTTTACTTCCTGCACTGTCCTGTCAATTCTCTGCCAATCAATATTCTTAGGCGAGATTCTCGTCTTCAGGAACTCAACCACCTTATAATAATGTTTCATTACTTCAGGTGATGGTGCACCTGTAACTCTATCTCTTTCTGGTTCACTCATCGGCCAATCCACTGCTCTCTTGCACTCAACCCATAATTCAGCCGGGATCACTATCTCCAACAGAGTATTCAAGTCTTCCTACAGACACTTCGAAAGTTTTACAAATCTATCTGCCTGCTGGTACCACTCAACCGATTTCTCCCTCAGCTTTGGATAATCATTTGGGAATGACAGAATATCGCTCCCGTGCCAGGGAACATGAACAAACTGCCCTCTGTGGACTTTCCCTCATTGTCAAAATTTTCACTGGGTCCTTTTCCCTCTGAACACTTTCAGACCCTTCTTGTGAATCTTGTTTCCGTTTAGCCTTCTTCTTTGCCCATCTGCCTTTCCACTTCTCCAAGGCTCCCCAAATCTGCGCACTCTGCAATATCTCTTTGAGATGCGATTTCATCCCTGCTGATCTCATGTGTTCCAAATCTTTTGCTTTGAAGTCTAGTCTGTAACTCCTTTTCAAATGCTTCGTCATGTTTATCTGCAAGAGCTGCCAATTTCTGATGTATCTTGCCCACTTATCTTGTAATTCTCGGACACAAATATCTCAGCTCTTCTTCTGTATAGGATTCTAACCTATTCACTTCCATCAATTCATCAACTAATTCAGTTATTTCGGTAGCTAGCCTTACACGATCAATCTGCTCTTCACCCTTGGATGTATTTTGAGGGGTATTCAGACTATCTCACCACTCATTTAACTGCTGTGCTGTCAATCCCTGCAATGAAATATTACTTGCACTCGGCAATTACACCTGTTGTATTACTGCACCTGGAGTTTGCGGTGTCAAAAGCTTCAAGCTCTGACTTACACTTGGGCCATCTATGGCATCTGGAAGAGCAACAAGTGGACTAAGGTCCATTAATGGCCTAGATCCATCAAAGGTCTGCCCCATAGATGATATTACTTGCACATGATCTCTCACCCCCTTCTCACAAGGCTCTGTGACATTTCACCCTGTTCTCCAGCAATCATCTTTTTTGTGCAAACAATGATACCGCTGGACCAGCAGTAATCGGCAATGATATTGCATCTGGTGCCGCTCTGACACCTGCATTTTGTGGAAGGCCTACTCCCATACTTTGCTTCATCACTGGTGTCACACCTGACTGTGTCCCTGTCATTGGTGTGAACTTTGGCAAACCCTGTGGCTCTGCCTGAGGCAACAACATTGGAGTCAGCTCAGTCTGAACTAGCATCGGCTTCGGAACCCCTTGCTCTGTAGGTACTACTACTAAGTTGGAAGTTGTCTCAAGAATTGGTATCTCTGTTTAAATTCTCTGTATCGGTGGTGGGTGCATCTGCGTTTGGACCACTGAAGTAGTCACTACATTAGGAGTACTATGCATTGCCCCTTGTACCTGTCCATTTTCTGTTTGCACTGGTCCCACTGTCCCTGACTCTTGAGATGGGGCAGTGGGAGCAGAACTAGTACTTGGACCTCTTCATGCACCGCATATGGTGGAGGTCGGTCCCTCAACACCTGAGTAATAAGATCCTCAATGTCTGAATCTTCTTCTTCCTCATAGGTCTTTTTCTTCTTCTTACCCCCTGATGAACTCTTATCACTCTTCCTAGTATCCTCTTTCCCTTCTGGCTCATCTTCCTCTGTGATAGCAGGAAAAAATGTAACACCCTGCAATGTCGCCATTCTCCACTTCTTCTGTTCCCAGTCCCATCTCGCCTCTGCTAAAGACTTCTCTACCTTCCATATTCTCCTCTGGAATTTCATTTCTTGCTGCTGTCTTGATATGAGTTCCCAAACCGCTAATGCCTCAAACTGTACTGGTCTTGGAAGAGGCTTTGTCTCATACAATGTCATTCGCAACCGATCTAAAATTCTCAAATTAAACATTCCATGCACTGGAACACTGAAGCTCCCTGTTTCTCTGTCAGTTTGCACCACTGCTTTAACCAAAGACATAGCGTGACACCTCGCACCTGCATCACAATATATGCTGGAGAATTTTCCAGTGGGGTAGGCTCCCCCACTGTCGCCTTAATGTATGTATCACCCTTCATGGCACTTCTAAACGCTTTGAAACACTTCATCTTTCTTCTGTTGTATTTATTTGATTCAATAAGGAAATGACTTTTACTCCCAAGATTCCCTTCACCCGCCTTCTCAATCAATTGCCTCTTACGGACGGCTCCCAATCCGCTTGCGACTCTTCTTACTAACCAACCTATCCCAGCGCAGCTCACTCTGACGTCACACTCACACACTGCGGCTGACAAAGTTTTGCGGCTTGCCCTCTTAAATTTCAATTTACACAAAACGAATGCAAAATTATTGCAAGCACTAACAAAAAAACAATAACAAATCTGCTGATTTACTACAGGGAGGTACACAGTCGCTTCAGAGACTTTACAGATTTTCACTGACGGCCCTTTCACTCATGCAGCTATTCCTCTTTCTCAATCTCCTACATTTGCAAGCAAAATTCAACCCACGGTTTTCACTCTCAACTCATCAATGGGTCTGTCCTGGTGCACTTAGGACTCGCCAAATCTCAGTCAAAAATTTCTCTTACTCACTAAACTTACACACCGACTTGTTGACCACGCCCGATCAACCTACTAAACCAGACAGATTACAACATATAACCAAGTGTCTCCTACACTTGTCAATATACTCCGTAGTCTTAGACCACGCAGGGTCCGTACATCACCAACAACCACGTGGACAATTTTTTTTTAGCACAAAGCGCCACACACATGTGAAGTTTGATGACTTCCCTACTCTCATACTACAGAGTATGCACACTCCTACAAATACTCAAGTGGAGTACGCAGACTCCCTAATTTACCTTTCATACGTCACAATTCACCTGCGATCTGCATAAGCCTTTGCAAGCGCAACCTACCACTTTCACACTATCACTAGAATGCCAAGAACATAACTAACTTTACTAACGGGATCCAGGATCTGGGAAAGTCAATTCTGGGCTTAAGGGGACATCATTCTTGCTACAATTGCAATTACGAAAAACAAAATCCAAATCACAACAATAATGAACAACTAGCCATAAGTCAAACTACCACCATAACCATCAGTCACCGCATAACTAGTTCTCCAAGGAAACTAACCATCAAACTGCTACCAAAAACTGCTAGCGCGCCTGGTCCTTAGGAAGCAAACTTACAATGGGACGCTTATAGGTCGATGAACCTTTTGATTCGCATGGGGTATCCTAGCTATGTAGTAACCAGCGTTCATCAATAATCAATATACAAATCAATAACCACTAAGGAAAACACTAATCATTAGTAAAATCTGTCAAAATTTTATGAATGACCACAACTCAATATACGTTTTCTAACAAATTTTATTTCCCTATTAGTTACAATTCTAGTCCATAAAGTTAATTCAAACTTTATTCATTCAACTCTAAATTAATTCATTAGTGACCACCAATAACATAATCTAATCAGAACTTGAGAAAACATAAATTCTAATGCTTCAGCGTAAGCCAACAAAGATGAATATGTCAACATTAATAGCAGAGTTCAGCAACCAGTTTGTCAATCATTTGTCACTGTCAGCGTCACCCATAGGGACCTAACCCAGATTAGCATTAGTATGTGGGACTTCTTGCGAAAACAAATTAGAACATGAATTTGGAAAAACATCTAGCTAAGAAGAAACGATTTAGACAGCGCAGTTGGTACCTAGAAAGAAAAGGCACAAAAGTTAAATCAGTCACATTGTCATAGCTACCTATCCACGGATTGGATCAGTCTTCGTCTTCAGGTCATTAATCGATCAGTAGTGCATCAGGCTCTCAAGAGCATGAGCCCAATGACAGAATCTCACATCAATTTCGGCAAAGGTCTCACCCCGATCATCTGTCTCTAAAGTCTCCCCCAAACTCTGGAGATTTCCCCCTTTGTCATCATATTATATCAAAGTTACCAGTCTATCCCCTAATTCCTAATTGGTCAATTAGTCATCCGTTATGACTCTACCCAATGACCTTTATTTTCCAAATCTATGAATTCTAATATTACGCCGTTCCCAGGTTGTCGATTGGTTCACGGTAGATGTCCTCATCATCCGGCTCATCAGGTATCGAAAATGTTGCATCTTTTTCAGTGTCTCTATTGTTCAAATCCTGGGAAAGTACATCTCATCTGCTCCACACATTCTATGCTGCAAAATTGATTCCCTCATCTCCTGTTCGTCGGCTCATTGCAGAAAATTCTAGCTAAGCAGACTTTATTAACCACATGTAGTTCAGGGTCAGTTCAGCACGTTAGCTTCTCTACATTGCATGATTATTCTGATGCTGCATGAGGCCTGGCAAAACTAGGCCACAACTTCGACTAAGTTAGCTCTACAATATAATGTAAAACATAAGTTATACCTCTCAAAATGACATAATACTACACTATTATTACGCATTTTCACATGTCACATATTTTTAATCATTTTTAGTATAATTTGTGAATTCTGGAGGCCACTCTTCGTGGGCACATTTTCAAACGTGCACATTAATGTTTCTATGTTTAATTATTTCTACCATTTTCTTCATTCAAAATACATAAACATTTGTTAATCATTTTTTAATTAAAACATCTGCGTCAGCAAAACCATCCCTTATATTCTTACACAGTTTTCCCTTTGACCTATTTCCTCTATTTACGTATGTCGAATCAAAATGTTTAGCGGTACCTGTTAGTTTTCCGTATTCGTTCAGTATAGCTGGTGGAGTCATTTCCATATAAGACATCAGAAGGTCATAAATCAGTTTAAACCATATTAAATCTGGTGAACATGTAATCCTTTAATTTTTCTTGCATTGGATTTGATGACTATTCTGCTACATATGCCTATTTTTCACAGCGTTGACTAGTGATAACTGCAGGTTATAGTCATTCCCCATAAAATCCCCAATTTCAAAGTCTCCAGAGGAGACTACAGTGTAATCTATAAGTGAAGACATCCTCTATTATCATAGGGGTGTTTCCCTGGTTGATCTCCTTTAATTCTGCCATTTAATATTGTAAGATACACATTTTTTTATGGCTGTGAGTATTTTATTCCCTTATGGTCTCCATCAGTGTCAGCTAAAATCTGTCATCCAGGAATAGACAAACTTTTCTCTTTCTTGAAATGGAACTCAACCGGAGATGCTGAACTTGGAATTTTTGCTTTAAAATATCCCAACACGTGAATGGGTAATGTTGGGCATTTGGAGCCAATGCCCACTGTTAGACAAAAACAATGTTTTATTTGTTTCTCCTGGGATTTATTTTGTTGGAAAATATGCACATACTATTATCATGTCTATGAAATTAGATTTCTCATTTAGACCTTTAGGATTCTTCAATCCTGAAATTTCTGTGGTAATGAAGTCTGAAAATGAATTAAAGATTCTCATATTCTTAAAATCCTTTTTACGGCCATGAAGATCATTAATCTGCCAGATGGTCTACCATTTTGCCCTTCACCGCATTCAAATTATATACCACATAATCATTCATCACCACACCATCAGTTTCCCATGTTTTGACCAAGGGTGTGATCATGACACCTTTCTCTTTTGAAATCGAGGTAAGAGATTTCCAATTTCTTTCATCCCTGGTATTTCCCAGTAATGTGGATCATCATCATGGCCTCCGAGGTAGAGGTTCCAAAACCTGATGCAGCAATTCAGTTCCAATTCTGAATATTCATTGGGGAGAGCTTGTTAGTATTTGTGTAGATTTTTTGTACCCTGCTCTGTTTAGTTATTAAAATATGTTC
The DNA here is from genome assembly GCF_031143425.1 of Pleurodeles waltl. NCBI lineage: Eukaryota > Metazoa > Chordata > Amphibia > Caudata > Salamandridae > Pleurodeles > Pleurodeles waltl. Next base: position 911,675,108 of record NC_090448.1, on the reverse strand, counting down.
ACCGCCACAACATCACTATTGATGTTAGAGCTGAGTCTTGGACTTGAAGATATTGTGCCCCACAGAACATGGGCATTTTCCAAATTTATTTCAGCTTCTAGATGGATATTATAAGACTTTAGTTGCAATTTTGATAGACCTCATAGTCGGTATGTCTAAGATCGTTGATTGACTAAAGTACTTTGTACAATCCTGGTTAGAAGCAAACTACAGTTTAAGGCCTGCTTGATGGCAGTCACCTTTTCATGGAAGAGAAATGATGTCTCTATCCTTTTATGTAAGTTTTGATAGCCTTTGAAGACTACTAAAATCGCCAGGATCCTTGATCTGTTTAAGTGTGACACAAAGTTCCAGTCTGAAATAATGGCAACTAGCCGTAGTACCCATTCATTAACTTGATGCAACTGTTTACCACTTTCTTATCTTAGAGCACCTTCCTGATCACCAGGTGTGGCTTCTATAAGTGCACCAACCTTATTTTTGTACAGATTGGTCAGTGGCATAATAGTCACTGAATCCAGATCAGTACAGGGAGTAATGTTTGACATAATGACCTGTACCTTCCTTACAGTGCACAGGGAGTCTGTTGGCTCAGTTTCCGCTGGTATCTTCTGCAGTAGTAGCATCAGATTGCTTCTTCATCAGCTTAGCACTTTTTCTATAAATCATGATGTTGTATGAAGATAAGATCAGAACTAGCTTGCTCCTCAATGTTATTTTCTAGTCAGAGGTCAAGCCTCTCTGTTCTTCGACTTATCAGGGGTGGCTGGTGCTCGAGAGTGTGATGGCCGTTGCCCTGTCATTATTGCGGAGGGAAAGAAGAAAATTTGAGCAGCTTGGCAGAAAGGGTATTGGATGCTTGATATGTACCACCATAGGTTATGTTTTCTTGGGGGGTTGAAAGATTAGTGCTAGGGCTGATGAGCCTTACACATGTCCCAAAGAAGTCACTTTGCCCTCAGGGCACAAACCAGGGCAGTGATATAACAGTAGTGGGCGAGGCTAGATTTAGCAATTGTGAATAGGTTGTATTTTGGTCATTTAGGACTGTGGACCAGGGCAGGGTCAGAAGAACTCCATGAAAGTAAAGAGCTGGGGGCTCTGCAGGACAATGAACACAAGTGAAAAGTGGGTGATAACCACCTAGGCGAAGGCGCCGCATCACCCCCCACAATTGATTACATTTTCCAGGCTGGAGGAGACGTTGGCATACTGACTTTCGGTTTGTTTGTTTTATGATCAAGAAGAGTTGACCAAGAAGCACGTTGCTGCGGAAGAACTCTTTACCTTTCCTCAGCTCAGCTGAGGGGTCTACTGTTGATTGGCCTGGCATGCTCTGAAGAGATCTTTCACGGCAAGCTGCACTTATTGTTATTGGATCAATATTCAGATTCAGCAGGTAACATAGCACTTCACTGCCAATGGAGCTGGGTTCCCTCTCACTGCGCCCTGTTATCACTACAATAACCAGGGTGGCATAGTGTTAACCCAGGGATTCATGCTTCATTTTTTGCAGGTATTTATGTTGTAGGAAAGTCTGCCCTTGTATTCTGTTCAGACTGTACGGATGACCCGGTCTTTCACCACAAACACTTTCACTGCACTGCTGCCATGTACAGAGTAGCAGAAATAAAAGTAAAGTAAGTAGGGAAACATTTGGTGTAAGTCCCATTAACACTACTGTGCTATGGCCAAGTGAGGCGGCTTTGAGGCCCATAAGCACACTTTTTACAAAGGGACCATTGTTAACTGAAGGAGCAGAAAGTTCAGTTTAAAAGTATTTCTGAAACAAAGGTATCTCCTTTGGAGCATTGGTGTATTTTGGGGGAGAGAAAGGTTAATATAAACCACACACACACTCAATATAAAATGTAAGACTGGAGATATATTTTACAATGTATTGCTGTGCTCATATAAAGGTGGAACTCCGAGAGTTCTTGGACTAGCCAAGCCCTGGAAGTGGAAAATTAAACACTGCAATTTATTTTAACATGTTGCAGCTTCAACATTGATAAATCACACAATTTGTTCAATGAGAGGTAATGAGGAAAAAGGAGCATTGTTGAGATAAAGTATTTTCCTGTGATCACGCAGTTTGGTTAAGAGGGGACGGTGGGATGTATCCCAGGTTTTTTGGTATCACTTTGTACAACTAAATACCTATTTATCTGTTCTTTATACCTCAAACATTAATGCATTGTTTTTATTCACTTCCTGCACAAAGGTAGAACAAAGGTGGCGGGCAGAAGCCACATGAAACCTCAGCTCATTCTGGGCTTCAGGCTTCGAGAGAACCTTGAGCTGAGCCAGAGACGGGCATCTCACTCCAGCTTTAAGAAGCTCACCCACATTTCTGATCATACATATTGGACATCTTATGTCGCCATTAAACTGGACCCATTTTGTGACACCTGCACAGTTGTTAAGACTGCAGAGGAACCAACTGATCAGGCCTGAAGTCCAGGCAAAGGTCTCAGCACAGGACGGCTAGCAGTGAATTAAATCCATTGTATCACACTGATTGCTTACGGCAGCATAGCAGATCATTACTACCACTTTATGTTACAGACAGTACCGAATATCTAGGCGGCTGCTGGCTAAAACTGAAATACAGTGTGAAGGTGCCAATAAGAATAACGAGATTGCAGGTTACGACAGAGATTAGGAGAGCTGTGTGTAAGAATGCAACTTCTGGATGAGAAGCAGGTCCATAATGAACCCACCACAGACCAACATTCCCTTGCTGCAGGAGTCCAAAGCAGTCATGGCTTGCGTAGTGCTGAAGGGGTGGGGCGGTGCACGGAGGGGAAATAAACATTAAATACATTTTTTTTTTTTTTAAACACACTTACCTGCATGCTGCGGCGGCAGTCCTCCATCTCCTCTCCTGCAGGCTGCAGGTACAGGCTCTCAAGCTGCCCTGCAGTCAATCATGACGCTGCTCAGAGCAAATTCAGGATTGGCTGGAAGTACCCTGCTAGGGCACTCCCAGGCAGACTGGGAGCTTGTGCCTACTCTCTCTAGCCTGGCAACACTGTGCTGGGCTGGAGAGAACACACTGCGCATGTGTGTTTGGCCGGCGGCCTGAGGCGGCTGGCCAAACACACATGTGCTCCACTGCTCATCTCACCCGTGGCCTCGTCCCCTTACAAAAAAACAATAATAAACACAGCCCCTGCTGACAGATACAATCGAGAGAACCCTGGACAGCGTGCCTCTATACATTCTGATAGAGGACTCGTGGTGTGCATTGCTGAAGGCTGTGCGTGATGCAGGGTTTTCTGCATGTGAGGGTTGGGCACACAAGAGGAGGTTGGCCTTACATAGGATAATAAAATATTACAGGGGTTGTGCCCTATTGGGGGGGTTGACCAATCCTGGCGATGGACATCTTACTTTTTGTTAAAAAAATACCATAGAAATTTACTGAAAAAATAAAGTGACATAGCTAGGTATGGTAATAGTATTTTATTTTGCACTAAGAAAAATTTAAAGGTTAAAATGACGTTATAGTTAGGTAAAATTGTCATTTTAAATGTAACATTTCAAACTAAAAAAAGACACAATGAAATTCAACAGGTATAGTTATTTCAAGTGACTATATAAATTGCACCCTTGCAGGAGTTATAGCTACTCTTTTTGTTCAAAATGTTACATTTTCACCTAACTATAAGGTCACTTTCACCTTTGTTTTTTAAGTGAATAAATATCTCAATATAGTCTGTCCACCTAGTAGACTAGTGTCTTATGTCATTTATGAGCCATTCAGCAGGCTACTCTATTTTTTAGTCAATAAAACATTGCATTTTCAAACGTGTCTTTGTGCACGTGTCTTTATATGAATGGGCTTTCGTTAGACCTGGCATCGTTTGGCATGGTTTCCCCAAACTTTTTGCCTTCAGACTTCCTGGTTTTGCTAGCTTTGTTTTTGCTGGCCTCAGGATTATATGCAATTTACCATTGCTAACCAGTGTTTAAGTGCTATGCTCTTTCTCTAAAACGTGGTAACATTGGCTTATCCCCAGTTGCCATATTTAATTTACTTATAAATCCCTAGTAGAGTGCAATACATGTGTCCAGGGCCTGTAAATTAAATGCTACTAGTAGGACTGCAGCATTGACTGTGCCACCCACTTATGTACCCCTTTAAACATGCTCAGGCCTGCAGACTCTGTGTGTGCAATTTTAAACTGCCATGTCAACCAGGCAAAGTCATCCTTTTGCCAGACCCAAGCCTTCCTTTTTAATACATAGGTCAAAGGTAGGCTCTAAGGAGCTCCAAGGGCATGGTGCAGTGTATGTAAAAGTTGGAGACGTACTTTAAAGTTTTACATGTCCTACTGGTTAAAAATTCTTAAGTTAATTTTTCATCACAGTAAGGCCTATCGCTACCATAGGTTAACATTGGTGTTAACTTATTACATCTTATAAGAGTAATTCACAATATGGAAGAGAGACTTTTTGAGTTTGATGTCTCTGGAATCACAATTTAAAATCACAACTTATGTTGACGTTGGATTTCAATTATAATTCTGAAAATGCCACTATTAGAAAGTTGGCATTTTTTTGCCTTAGCCATTTGGTGCCTGCTGCCTGTCTCTGATCATATGTCTGGGGTGGGGGACAGCTGGGTTTGTGTATTCTCCCTTGACAGCCACACACAAAGAGAGCTTAGGTGTGACTTGATGGGCCAGCTCTGTCCTGATGGTCCATTCTGGGCAGGATGGGAGGGAGGAACTGGACACAGCCTCGCTTACACCAGAATAGGCTGTGTCCTGTCCACGCACAAAGGACTGAATACCCCCTGTAGTGAGTCTGGAGCCAGGGCAGGAAGGGCAGGACATCTGTGCAATCCAGCAGCATCTCTTTAAAGTCTCCCCCTTTCAAAGGCACCACAGGGTACAAGAAGTAGATCTCAAACATCACCAACTCAGTATTCTTCTGGACCTGTGGATACTCTGCCAAGGACTGCTGTGCTGCTGGACTAGAATCTTATTGGAACTGTACCTCACATCTCTAAATTACCACATCGCCTTCAGAACCAACACTGTGGTGTCTATATTGGCTCAAGGTCCTTGCATCTCTGTCGACAGCAGCCTCAATGATAATGCCAAAACTCCACATCGCAGCACCTGCCCTCATCAGAACCGACGCATCGCCTCAACTGCCCAAACGCATCCTTGACGTTGAAGCATCAAGAAATTGCACCACAGCTTCACCGCATCTCTGAATCGATGGATCGCCACCGTTGCGTTGAGAAAAACAATGCATCCCCTCTACTGCGTGGTTTGGCACCGACACATCGCTCTCCAACCTGGATTCAAGTTATTTTGGCTCATTGGGCTCAATTGGGTGCATGTGACCGCCCAGCACTCAATCATGGTTGGCCTGAACTTTTTATTTTGTCCCGCTCCGGTGCGACCAGATATCCACAATTGGCGCTTTTGGCTTCTAAGTGCTGTTTTGCAGTTTATTTGATACAAAATGAATAACTCATGTTCTATTTATTGAATTGTTGTCCTTTTGGTCTTATTTTTTTAAAAATTAAGTTCAATTTTCCAAACCAGTGTGGAATTCGTTTTGTGTGGTGTTTCACTGTGTTACTGTTGGAAGTGTTGCTCAAATACTTTACACATTTCCTCCAAGTTAGGCCTGACTGCTCTGTGCCAAGCTACCAGAGGGTGAGCAGAGGTTAATTTGGGGTTTGCTTGTGCCTTACCCTGACAAGAATTGTGGTTGTTGTTTGACAATGGCACACATCTCAGCAAACCAACAACACGATTTCTCACAGCTTTGAAATTACATCATGCACAGTGGGGCATACAGCGGGGCAGATAATAACTTAGGACTCATGGAAGGTCTCGCAAATAACACAAGGCGCATCTGCATGTTCCATCTATTGTACCTCATCATGTGCACCCTGTTGATCATTAATGTGATCACCATGAGACACTTGTTGCCCATTCCCTGTTACTTCCATAATTTACACAGCTCTGTACCCCTTTACTGCATCACACAATGCCCCACAGAACGCACAAAGCTCGCTCCATGCATACACCCAATCTTCACCACAACAACTGGCTGCGACAGGACATTTTGTACATTAGAACTGAAATTGCCCCGAAAGGTTTTGTGCCGTCTCAATCCTTCCCCTTTGTGCTGTACTGTCATCCCCAAGCAGGTCTTACACTGTGCCAATTAGCACCTCAATGACAAGGAATATCAAAACTTCTACACCTGAAAGATCATGTCAGGTCTGAGTTTTCCCTTTACATTCTGATTCTTGTAGTTTCGTGTTTAAAAATCTATAACTACAAGTACCAGAATGCACAGGGAGATGGGAGTGCAATGTCAAAGGACAGTTTGGAATCTCTATACACAAATAACCACTGACTCAACAAGAATATGTCTGTTTCCCAACCGAAACAAAGTGCGAGTTGGTAGTATTATAAGAAGCCATACTTTAACTATTGTTTGAGTGGTGCCTCAGGGAGAACACTGCAGGGGCATCATTTTGCAAGTGGGAAGGCACCTCAGGGGGATGGGGTGCACCTCAGCCGAATACAGGAACGTCGCCACTGGTTCTGGATGGGGCTCCATGCCCATTGCTTTGTCCTGGGAGTGCAAGGCCATAGTCTCTCAAGTGGGTGACTTCCCACTGGTTCTGGAGGGGGCACATGCCCATTGCTTTGTCCTGGGGAGTGCAAGGCCGCAGTCTCTCAAGTGGGTGACTTGCCCACTGGTTCTGGAGGGGGCAACATGCCCATTGCTTTGTCCTGGGGAGTGCAAGGCCACAATCTCTGAAGTGGGTGACTTGCCCACTGGTTCTGGAGGTGACAACATGCCCATTGCTTTGTCCTGGGGAATGCAAGGCCACAGTCTCTTAAGTGGGTGACTTGACCACTGGTTCTGGAGGGGGCAGCCTGCCCATTGATTTGTCCTGGAGAGTGCAAGGCCAGAGTCTCTCAAGTGGGTGACTTGCCCACTGGTTCTGGAGGGGGCAGCCTGCCCAGCAGCCTCTGGGGGGTGGCCTACATGGCATCAGCTGGCAGTGATGGCTGCACTGTGGTGGTGGTTGGAGGAGCCTCCTGGGCATCCTCTGCACTGTCTGATGGCTGCACGGTAGTGGTGGTTGGAGAAGCCGCCTGGACAGCCTCTGCACTGTCCGATGGCGGCACTATGGTGGTGGTTGGAGAAGCCTCCTGGGCAGCCCCTGGAATGTCCGATGGCTGCACTGTGGTGGTGGCTGGAGGAGCCTCATGGGCAGCCCCTGCACTCGCTGAAGGCTGCACCTCCACACCTGGTGTTGGGGGCCCATGACAGCTAGTGGTGATGGCAGTGTTAGCCTGACAGCTTCCGCTGGTGTAGAGTGCCTCGTCTCCTCCTGTCCATGGATTGTGGATCCCTTACCCTTCCTGGCAGGGGTGGATGGGCTCTTCCCCTCTCTGCCTGGTGGTGCAGACTCCTTCCCCTTCTTTGCAGCTGGTGCAGGCCCCTTCCCCTTCCTCGCAGCTGGTGCAGGCCCCTACCCCTTCTTCCCTGGTGGTGCTGGGTCCTTCTCCTTCTGTGATGGAGGTTTGGTATCCTTACCACCACGAGTAGGTGGTGCAACCACTATCCCCGTGGACTGTTTGGCTGAGGTGCTGGGCTGTGTCTTTAGTACCCTGCCCATACATGTAGGACGGGGGAGGAGCAGGGAAGAGGTCAAATTGGGAAAGGAAAAGCATGTTAGGGACTGTGGGGCAGGAGGAGGGAGGAGTTATTGGAGTGGAGGATGAGGGAGTGGTTGTTGGAGGTGTATGTCTGCTGGACTTAGGTGCAGGTGCATGGGCTGTATGCTGATGTGAGGTGGGTGGCTGTTTGGTGTGTGAATGTTTGCGTTTGTGTCCCTTAGGAGGGGGGACAGACACAGTGGGAGAGGACACAGGGTACGCGTGCATGGTAGTTGTGGAGGTGTCTGCCAGTGAGGTGTCTGTTCTGCTGGGTGTAGTGATGCCCATAGTGGATGTAGATGTAGTGCATGCAGGTGTGAGTGTGGACGTGACTGGGAGGGAGGTGGAGGAGGAGGAGGAGGGGGAGACAGTGGAGGCAGTGGAAGTTGCTGTGTCTGCAACTGTATGCTGTTTGTGTGAGTGCCTGTGGGATGAGGTGTGGTGCTTGTGTTTGCCTGTGCCACTCTTGTGTGTTGCCTTGTGTGCATGCCCGTCTGTATGTGTGCCTAGAATGGGTTGGGGTTGAGGAGAGTTGTACTGGGAAGTGGTAGTTGGAGGGGGGACGGTGGAACCAGGAACAATGGCTGCCATCAGAGAGGAGGCCAGAGCCTGAATCGATCTCGATTGGGCCGCCAATCCACCATGAATGCCCTCCAGGAATACATTGCATTGCTGCATCTGGGATGCCAGCCCCTGGATGGCATTCACAATGGTTGGGTGCCTACAGAGATGGATCTCAGGAGGTCAATAGCCTCCTCACTCAGGGCAGCAGGGCTAACTGGGGCAGGGCCTGAGGTGCTTGGGGCGAAGGAAATGCCCACCCTCCTGGGTGAGCGGGCATGGGCAACTTGCTGAGAGGCTACTGGAAGGGTGGTGCTGGTATGGGGGTGGCGGCTGTACCTGCAGCTGGGGTGGTCACAGAGGTATCAGCCACCACCAGGGAGCTCCCATCGGAGGAGGTATCTGAGTCGGTGTTGTCTCCTCCTGTCTTCGCCATGGTGCTCCCCTCACTCTCCGTCACACTGGTTCCCTCTGCGTCAGTGGACTCTGCCTCCAGGGTCATGTGGGATTGAGCTCCCTCTGTCGCCGGTGCCCCTGTTCCTCCGCCAGATGATGCTAATGCACACAGGGACAGGATGACAGAACAAAGAAGTGGGGGAGAGAAAAAAAGGAAACACTGGGTCAATTACAGCACCAACGCCACCGTTGGCGTACACAGCACCCTCACACACAGGGAATAGGCCTAAGCAATATGCATTGCACTACCAGTAATATGGCTAGTCACCAAGGCATGAGGAGCACACACCGCCAACTGCAGCACACCTGGGACCCACAATGCCCTGCTTGAAAGTGACTACTAACAAACTAGGTTACCTGTATTTTTCGTGCAACTATTACCCTTCAGAGGACCCACGCTGCAATGTCTGGCCTAGCCTTAGGGGCATCCACTAACACACAAACACCACACGGATACCACCCCACCACCCAAAATATGTAATGATACCCACTGTACTCACTCCCATGTGGCTGCTGTGATTCCCTCAAGCGCCCATCCAGCTCAGAGTACGCCACCGCCAGTATGCGGGCCATCATGGGGGTCAGGGTCCGATGGGCACCTCTTCCTCATTGGAAAGCCATCCCCAGCTGGGCCTCCGTGGTCTTCAGTGCCCAGAATCTCAGGTCCTCCCTCCGTTTCCGACAGTGGGTGCTCCGCCTGCCATAAACCCCAAGGTCCGCACCTCCTTGGTGATGGCACGCCATAGTCCCTTCTTTTGATGGGTGCTGACCTGGCACGAAAGACAGGAGAACACCATTAAACTAACAGTCCAGCCTCTCACACACATGGCAAACCATACCCGTTTCCATCACCATTGGCACACACATAGCCCAACGCACAACATGTACACAGCCAACAGATAATTCCCCCCTTGCACAATGCCTTCACACACATCTCCATGCCTCCATGCCACATGCATCGAGCCCACAGTGTACTCACCTGTTGGTCTGGAGGCCCATAAAGCAGTCCGTACTGGGGTGGGACCCCATCCTCCAATCGCTCCAACTCCTCTGAAGTGAAGGCTGGGGCCGGTTCCCCGGTCACACGGGCCATGGTAGGTTCCAGACACAGGTCACAGCAGCACATGCAGTGTAGGTCTTCTCCTGTTGAAGGTCAGGAAACAAGTGAGGAATGATTTAGAAAATGGCGGTCACGTCCGCGGCAGTGTACACCGTCACCGCCGGCATACATCCCCATTGGCCAATGTACTCCATAGGGCCCAATATTATCCAATGAGGAATTGCACAGCGGTTTATGACTGCCTACCACCACAACGCCCGGTGTCGGCGGAATTACCTCACTTCCACCTGACCATCCACACAGGACAGGTGGTCGCCATATCGGGAGGGTGAACAGGCCTATCGATAATTGCTGCGTTACAGAATAAATAGGCTCATACTTCAAAATTTACACTGTCCCAATACATAATTGCACGATGTGGACTGCTGTTGTGGTTTAATTGTTCAAATAGTGACAGCCTACTCACTCTTGTGTCCCTTAGATACCTACCGATGCGGATGAATAGGAGAAGGAGACATACCCACTTGTACAGACCCCTGATGGACTTAACTACACTGGAGGAAAGGCACATTATACTCACCTATAGACTGGACAGGGCCACAATCACAGAGCTGTGTGCCCACTTGGAGCCAGACCTGATCTCATCTATCCGTCATCCAACTGGGATCCCACCTCTTGTGCAAGTTCTATCAGTGCTCCATTTCCTGACAACTGGTTCTTTCCAAGTGACAGTGGGCTTAGCAGCAGGAATGTCACAGACAGTGTTCTCAATCATGCTGGCAAGAGTGTTGTCTGCCCTGGTAAAACACATGTGCAGCTACATAGCGTTCCCCCAGGTGGGAGAGCTGGCCTCTGTGAAGGCCAGATTCTATGCAATGGGACATATCCCCAATATTACTGGGGCGATTGATGGGACACATATTGCGTTTGTACCCCCCGCCAGAATGAACAGGTGTACAGGAATCGTAAAAGTTTCCACTCCATGAATGTGCAGATGGTGTGCCTGGCGGACCAGTACATCTCCCACGTCAATGCTCAATGTCCTGGGTCAGTGCATGATACATTTGTCCCGAGGAATAGCAGCATCCCAAATGTGATAGCCCAACTACAGAGGCACAGGGTGTGGCTTATAGGTGAGCCTTGGTCCCCAACCGGTGTTTGTTGGTGTATGCCTCTGAATTTGACCTCATGGGATAGTGTGTAGCTAAATGCAGTCCCCCACTATTTGCAGGTGACTTTGGCTACCCACACCTATTGTGGCTGCTGACCCCTATGAGGAATGCCAGGTCAAGGGCTGAGGAATGTTATAGTGAGGCACATCGGCGAACCAGAAGGATCATTGAGAGGACCTTCGGCCTCCTGAAGGCCAGGTTCAGGTGCTTCCATCTAACTGGTGGATCCCTGTGCTACTCACCCAAGAAGGTCTGCCAGATAGTAGTGGCATGCTGCATGTTGCACGACCTGGCCCTCAGACGGCATGTACCTTTTCTGCAGGAGGAGGAGACTGGAGATGCCTCTGTGGCAGCAGTGGACCCTGACGACAGTGAGGATGAGGAAGCAGAGGATTAGGATGTGGACAACAGAACACCAGTTATCCATCAGCATTTCCAATGACACACAGGTGAGACCGTGCAACTTTACATTTCTATGGCTATTGGTGTATTCTGTGTGGCTGTGGCATGATGGCATTACCCACTTTTTACCTCTACTTACTGTCAGCTATGGATTATCATTTTACAGATATTGGTTATATGACAACAATGTCCTGATGTGATCACTACAGCTAGCTACAGGTCATTATTTCTATGCTCTCACAATGTACAGTTAATTTGCAATGGATGTAGCTTTTTACATCAATAGAACTTTACAATACATGAAATACTAGTAGTCGAGTTTTGTCCAAGGGTGTTTATAGTGGTGCTAATAAACAGAGGGTAAAGTGCAATGGAATGAAGTGATGTTGGAGGAAAGTCCAGGGTATTGTTCCAGGTTGTTTGTAGCACAGGTGCAGTGTCCAAGGGGACATAGGTAGGGCAGCAATGGCAGTTCAAGGTGGACAAGGTGACAGTGTGGGACACAAGGGGGACAATCAGGAGAGTCTCATTTTCTGGTGGGGGTCTTGGCAAGTGTCTCTGGCTTCTGTCTGGGTCACAGGGAACATTTGCGGGGTGGTTCACCTTCTGCAGGGGGAGGGGTGCTGGTGGCCTGTGGGTCCTGTGGTGGGGCCTCCTGGCCACTAGCGGCAGCGGAAGTGGAGGGCTGTTCAGTTGACTGGCTAGTGGTAGGGGCCGTCTGCTGTACTGTTGCCTCCCTCATGATGTTGGCCATGTCTGCCAGCACCCCTGCTATGGAGTTCAGAGTGTTGGTAATGGCCTGTAAGTCCTCCCTGATCCCCTGATACTGTCCATCCTGCAGCCGCCAGTTCTCCTGCATGTTGTCAAGGATCTGGCCCATCGTGTCCCTTTAATGTTGGAAGGCTCCCAGGATCTCGGAGAGTGCCTCCTGGAGAGTCGGTTCCCTGGTCCTGTCCTCCCCCTGGCACACAGCAGTCCTCCCAGTTTAACTGTTGGCCTGTTCCTCTCTCCCCTGAATGGTGTGCTCCCTGTCACTGACCCCAGGTCCCTGATTGTCTTTGGGGTGAGGTGTGGCCTGGAGTCCCTGTACAGGTGGGCACACTGCTGATTGACGTGTCCTGGGTACGCTGGGTGGGTGCTGTGGTGTTGGATCCTGATGGGGGAGGCTCTGTGGTGGTCTGTGATTGTGCTTGGGTAACCGGCTGTTCAGTGGTCCCTGATGGGCCAGGTAAGTCCTCCAGATCCTGAAGTCTAGAGTTACTGTCATCACTGGGGGCTTCTTCTGTTGGGGGACTGGATAGTGGTGGCACCTCCTCTCCACTGACATTGGCTGGGGTACCTGTGGGGATGTAAGTGATATATTATGCTTCAGGGCTGTGAGATATGGTACATCCCTGGGTTCCCCTCTATCGTTGGTGTTGCCCTGCCAGCTTTTGCTTGTGTATGGTGATGTATTGTGGGTATGTTAGTTTCTCTATGCTGCGCATGCTTTAGTGATGGGTGTCCATGCAGGGCTGGGAGGGGTGACAATGCATTGCTATGGCATGTATAGCTTGGCATTGGGGTTAGTGAGCTGTGTAGGTGCAGTGTGTGGGTTGGAGTAGACTGATGGGAGTGAGGGTGTGGGTGTGAGATGGCATGCAGGTATGGGGGGTGATGAGTAGTAAATGTTGACTTATCAGTGTCCAGTCCTGCGGCTACTCCAGCGAGTCCCTCAGGATGCAGTATTGCCAGTACCTACTCCACTAGTGCTGTGAGCTGTGGGGGAGTGGGTGGGGGTCCACTGCCAGTCCTCTTCCTTGCTAACGATCTTTGTTGTACCTGTGCTCTAAAGAGCTGTGGCTCTACCCTGACAATTCCCTCTACCATGACCCTTAACTCCTCCTCAGTGAAACGGGAGTGCCTTTGTGGTGCCATGGGTGTTGTGTGATATGTGTTGGTGAGGGTGTGTTGGGTAATGTGGTGGGGTGTATGATGTGTTTTGCATGAGGGGTGTATGGGTGTAAGTGGTGTGTGTTTCTAGTTGTCTCTGTGCTCTTCTTTTCAGTCTCCTGGTGGCAATTGGGGTTCAGTAGGGGTTGTGGGTAATGTGGGTGTGAGTTTTATAGTGGTATGGGTGTGGTGTGTGTATGGGTGTCAGGTGTGTGTTTCTGGTATTAGCCAATGTGGTGGTGTTTTGTATGTGGGTGTCCATTCTGAGCGTGGCGGTATGTACTGCCAAAGGTTACCGCCGTTGAATGTCCGCTGTGGTGATTCGATGGTCAGAATGTGATAGAAGTTGTTTTGTTGGCGTAACGGTATGGGTTTTGGGACCACTTTATCACTGACCTTTGGTCTGGTAGATTTGTGTATGTGGCTGTATTCTGTCGGTTTGGTGTATGTGTGTCATAATATGGCAAACGGATATCTGCCACTGCGGTAGTATGTTGGCGGCCGTCAGCGCGGCAGTAAGCGGGATTTACGGCCAATGTCATAATGAGGGCCTTCTTTTGCAGGAAAGACAGTTGAAGAGGGCATCAGAGAAGGAGGTTATGGGAAAAAAGGTATGGTGACAGGGAGTTAGTGGCAAACAAGACATGAAAACAACCACAGACTAAAGAAGAGTGAGGAAGGTGGAAGTGACTGTGTCAGAGAAAGTTAGTGTAACAGGGGGATAATGACAAAGAGGCAGAATGAGAGACGGGAATAAACTGATGAAAAAAACAGAATGTTGCAGAGGTCACGAAAGAGGAGCAAAGGTATAATGGAAGAGAGCAAAATATAGCATTATGATGAAAAGAAGAGTGACAGGGAGGAATTGAGAGCAACAGGTACATTGTGACAGACAGAAAAAGTGACAGGTAGAATGTAAATCATAGAGATTGAAGACTCCTGCGAAAGCTCTCCAGAAGCGACCAGGGGGGCAGCACAACCCCTGCTTATTTCAAGATAAATTAATTGACGATATTCATTTTTATTTATTTTTTGCCAAGTGTATAGATAAGGACTTCATTGTTTCCCAGGTATAGACGGGCCCCAGTGCCTTGATTTAAAATGGGCCTCTTCCCGTCTTCAGCCGGCCCTGTGCACCTGCAGCTCCCTGGTCTTCCCTTAAGCATGTTACTAAGCGTTACCCAGAGGTGCATCAACAGTGCTCTTGTGCTGCGCATAACCTGGGGCCGCCCTTGTCACATCAACATGTGCACCTTTTCACTCCCAACTTGTGCCCCTTCCTGAATTTCTTATTCAATCAGCGGTTTCATGAAGAATTTTAACTTGTGTCTCTGCTACATGTACAACTGTGACTGTTGGCCTATGCCCATCATGCTTGCATGTCTATTGCTTTTTCTGGATAGGGCAAAGAATGTTTGTTGAACCATGTCAAAATGAGTGGCCATAGTTGTGTTGGGTTGAGTGTATACTCTGTGAGAATGTGCACCTATATGTTATTCAGCACTGTGTCCTTGGACTATATAAAAACTCAAGTTAGTGCCTTTGATAATCCGTGTATTTATTTTTTCTTTCCTCAGCATCCCTTCCCAAACTGCTGTACCCTTCCTGGGTAATTTATCATACTCTTTGAGAATGCCTGGAGGATGAGATCAGAGTGGAAGGGCTGTAAAGAACATACCAAATATTAAGGGGCATATCTATACCCCATTTGTGCTGAATTTGAGTCATCTTTTTCACGCAAATTCAGCGCAAAACAAACTCCATAGTTATATTTTGACGTTAGAGCAGTCTAACGTCAAAATATTGGAGTTTGCACCATTTTTTAGATGCATGAACCTACCTTGCGTCAATGAGATGCAAGTAAGTGTTCCCATCTAAAAAAGTGGTGCTAACCCCATAGCCCAATATTTATCCCCCTTGATGAAATGTGGCACGGGTGGTAGGAGGTGCTAAATAATGGTGCAAAGCATGCTTTGCACCATTATTTAACGCCTGGGTCAGACCAGGCGTTAAGGGACCTGTGGACCCATTTCCATGATTAAACACCACGGAATGGGTCCACAGGTGCCCTCCTCAAGTCCCAGGAACACCCCCACCCACACCAGAGGGACACCGGAGGATGGAGGACCCCATCCCAGGTAAGTAAGGCAAGTATAGGTAAGTAATATTTTTTTTAGTTAAAGTGCCATTGGGGGCTCAACTTTGAGCCCCCTGCATGGCACAGGCTCCAACGACCATGCCCAGGGGACACTGGTCCCCTGTGCTGGCCATTGGGGTGGTAGGCATGACTCCTGTCTTTTCTAAGACAGGAGTCATGTGGTATGGATGGTTTTGCGTCAGAAAATGACGCTAGGCTGGTTGGAGTCATTTTGTTTACTCTAACTAGCCTAACGTCATTTTTTGGTGCAAAACCCTCTTCTCCCATACCGCCAGCCCCACCCAGCTAATGTAATTGTTTTCACGCTAGTCCCGCTTGCACTGGTGCTGAAGCAGGTGTTTTACAAAAATATTAATGAGTATTCATGTATTTAGAGTAATGAATTTGCGTATAAAATGTATTAACCTAGAGAAAAATAATGCACACATTTGAAAATGTGATCACGATGAGTGGCTGCCAGTGTTCATGAATGATATCTATTAATGGCTTATTAATATGAAATGTTGAGCATATGATTGATTAATGTATTAACATGTCATATTATGTATTAGTGGGGACGTGCATTTGTGCCGAAGGAAGTCAGCTGAGGAGTCCCTGGAGCCTGGGGGCGGGGCTGTGAGCCCTTTAAACTTGAACTGAGCGCGCCCGCTTCGCGGGACGCGCGTTTGTGTCGAAGGAAGTCACCTGAGGAGTCCCTGGAGCCTGGGGGCGGGGCAGTGAGCCCTTTAAACTTGAACTGAGAGCGCCTGCTTCGCGGGTCGCGCGTTTGTGCCGAAGGAAGTCAGCTGAGGAGTCCCTGGGGGCGGGGCTGTGAGCCCTTTAAACTTGAACTGAGCGCTTTGCGGGACGCGCACGGGAACGTGCCCGGGCGGAGCCCAGGCCAAGGGCGGGCCCGCCCTTTGCCCGTCAGTGCCCGGAAGAGGCTGGGCTGGGCCACCCTCCTTGGTTTTCTCTTCTAAATTCTATGTTCGTGCACCTTACAAGAGAGTAGTGAGTGCCTTTTTTTGTCCTTCCTTATCTATCTTATTTCCCTTGCCGAGCATGGGGAAGCGTAAGGCGCACACCAGTCCTGATGCTGCAGGTGCTAAATCTAAAAACCTAAAACTCAATAGAGTAGCGCAAGTCCATTCAAACTGAGTCTCAAGAGAAATTGATAACTTAATTGAGGAGGTGGAATCTATTCTTAAGGAAAAGGAGAGCAAAGCCTGCAAGAGACTGAAATCTGGGACTTTACTTCCGTTCCTAACAGCAGGCCCTAACCTTTCTATTGATCCCCAGCCTTTGAAATCCCCTGTGCAAGATTCTGTATCACCTAGCCAGTTGGGTTTGCCTAAATCTTTGACTCCCCCTGGTCTAATGGATAACTTAGATGCTACTTCTTATGATCCTATCCTCAGTGGCATCCCTTGCGCTAATCGTTTTTCTACTTTAGACCAGGCTGACTTGGTGGGTGCCAACCAATTTTCGATATCTTCACACGCTATCACTCCCTGTGATCCTCCAGGAGAAGACGTGCTAACAATAGTCTCTAGTTTAAAACGTGAAGTCGGGGAGCTAAAGGGCATACTGTTTGAGGTTCTCAATCTCCTAAAAAAAATTGACTCACCTCCACACTGTACTTTGATTCCTGTGCCGGTACAATCTTCTTGTCCTCTGGGCCCGGTTGCACTGCCTGTTATTTCTTCATCAAGTGGGGACCATAACAAGGGCCCCACTAATAAGCCAGGCCATAGGATTCAACCGGCCACTTCGACAGTACGCTCGGCACCTTCCTCTTCTGACTTTGGTCAAGTTGTGGCCCCTTCTACTCATGTGTCTAATTCAAATTGTATTTATTTGTGCAATGTTCCTCCTCTTACATCTTATATCAGAGAAGATACCTCCTCTCTTGTTAACAAGGTGGCATATTGGATTCGTCATACCAGGGACTGTGCTTCTATTATTCACTCTGACATTGTCTTTGCTTCTCGGGTATGTGGTTATCCCGGTGGCCATGACACCATTAAAATTAACCTCACTAACCCCGAACTAGTTAGGGGTCTTTTGCAGATGGAAGCCCGCAATATGTTAAGAACTGACCTTGATATACATTTCTGCGAACGCCTGCCTGCTATTGGCCACAAGATCTTGCCCGCCCATCCTTTTAGGCCCAAGGGAATCCCCTGCAGTGCTCCAGTTCTTGTTCCTAAGTCTGGATTGTTGCCTTTCCCTGCTGATGGGGCTGCTTTGGTTCACAATCCTAAACATATTGGTACTCAAGACCCCGTTACTATAGGGGATACATCTGATGTGGACTGACTACGCTTCCCTAATCATTATATATCCTGTGGTCCACTTGTATTGTCTCAAAGACCTTTAATCAGCCCAGGTGGTCCCATTTCAAGTGCTTCTCTCTGTACCCCTATAGTAAACTAGGTCTAGTACCCCTGTGCTGTGTATTAATATCTATAACCGTCCATGCTCCCTTAACCAACAGTCTGATACCATTCATCGCTTGCATAATGTTCTTTCAGAATTCCATTCTAAATACCGAGTCATTATTGCTGGTGATCTTAACGCCCAAATTGAACTTGGCTCAGCCTTTGCTGAGTCCACTCAGGATGAGGACATGGTGTGGAACATTCCCCCACTTCAATTTCATCCTACGCCACTCATTCCTTCTCCTAGGGTGTCTCAGATAATAGACCTTGCACTTACTTATGGCCTCCGTTTTGGAAATGGCCGATTTCCAAATGATAACCCTGCTAGGCCCACTTTTTTCAGAGGTAATTATAGTAGTTGTTTGGATTATGTCATCTTGGATTTGCGAGTTTGGCATCTCATAACTAATGTAGAGGTGGGTCTTCCCTGCACTAGCGACCATGCCCCCCTGCAAATTGCATATAACGTAGCCCTGTTTGATCTACCCGCTGGTTTGGTTGGTCGAAGTGATCTGTTGAAACTTTCCACTAATAAGCTTGCAGTAAAGTGGCCTTCATTTTTTAAATCTAACTTACTGACCCATAAGCTTGGCATTATGATGTCCCGTCACCAACTTTTTGAGGACTCCACTGCGTTATCTCCTTCAGAAATTTTGTCCGCCCATGTGGTTTTTTTTGCGGAACTTAAGGAGCTTTTCACTAAACCTTCCAAACCCCAAACAAAATCTTCTGCTCCTGGGTGCAAATGGTTTGACAAAGAGTGCCGGGTGGCCAAGCATCTTTTATCTGAAGCCTTAAAGGTAAAGAACCGGGATGACATTACATATGCGAGAAAGAACTATGGGGGTGATTCTCACCCTGTTCCCCCCTCCAGAATACCGCACCGCGGTCATTAGACCGCTGCGGGTATTCTGGGTTTTACACTGGGCTGGCGGGCGACCGCCAAAAGGCCGCCCGCCAGCCCAGTGTAAAACAACCTTCCCACGAGGACGCCGGCTCCGAATGGAGCCGGCGGAGTGGGAAGGTGCGACAGGTGCAGTGGCACCCGTCGCGAATTTCACTGTGTGCAATGCAGACAGTGAAATTCTTTGTGGGGCCCTCTTACGGGGGCCCCTGCAGTGCCCATGCCATTGGCATGGGCACTGCAGGGGCCCCCAGGGGCCCCATGACAACCCATACAGCCATCCTGTTCCTGGCGGGCGAACCGCCAGGAACAGGATGGCGGTATGGGCTGTCAGAATCCCCCATGGCGGTGCAGCGAGCTGCGCCGCCATGGGGGATTCAAATGGGCAGCGGAAAACCGGCGGGAGACCGCCGGTTTTCCACTTCTGACCGCGTCAAACCGCCGCGGTCAGAATGCCCAGCGGGGCACCGCCAGCCTGTTGGCGGTGCCCCCGTCATTTTAGCCCTGGCGGTCTTGGACCGCCAGGGTTAGAATGACCCCCTATGTGTTTACTCTCACTCTATCAAAACTCAAATATGAGGAGCATTTATGGGAGTGTCTGGCGGAGGCTGCTAGCTCCCGCGACGCCAAGCTCTTTTGGACTTTGGTTGCGCGCAGCGACCCAGGCCTGTCCTCCCCTACTGAATGTCATATCGACCCAGGAACCTGGTTCTCTTATTTTCGTGAACTGTATGGCTCTCGGCTGGAGTTTTATGATACTTCCACAGATTATGCACTGTGCCAGCCCGAAATGTCGCCCTTCACCCTAAAAGAAACAGAGATGGCAATTTGCGCTCAAAGATCTGGAAGGGCCCCTGGCCAAGATGGTATTCCCTCGGATCTGTACAAATCAGACCTATCTGTGTGGACCCGATATATCAACAGGGTATCAAACACTGCCATGGCATCTCAATCCTATCCGCTCTCGTGGAAGATGGTGATTATTGTCCCCGATCATAAAAAAGGAGACAAGAGCTCCCCCGGGAATTATAGGCCTATTAGTCTATTAGACAACTAGATTAAAACAATGGATAACGAAAAATCAGGTCTTAAGCCATCTCCAAGCAGGATTTAGGGACAAGATCAGCACTATCGATCAGATCTTCCGATTTACCACCATCAAGTGGAAGACCGTAGATGCAGACAAAGGCCACTTATTTGTGGCCTTTGTTGATTTGAAGTCTGCGTTTGACCTGGTCCCGCGTGCCAAGCTTTGGGAGGTCCTTAGTACCACCGGTGTTCCGGGTTCCATGATTAATATTATCAAGGATCTTTATTCTGATAATTGTGCTAAAGTCCGCTGGGGCGCTATTTGCGATTTGACTCCTGCTTTTCCAACTGCACGGGCGTGAGGCAAGGCTGTGTCTTGGCGCCCACCCTATTTCTCTTGCTTATTAATGCCTGTTTGCCATATTTTTTAGACTGTCAAAGTGATGCCCCCAGCCTGGGCGGGCAGAAGATTCCCAGTCTTCTGTTTGCAGATGATACCCTATTGTTATCACGTACTGCTATGGGCCTTTCTAGGCTGCTCTCCAGATTCCTGGAGTTTTGCACTGACCATGGGTTATCAATTAATTCAGCTAAAACAAAATACATGGTTTTTGCAGATATTAGGCAAAAAATGAAGAGGCCTGTATACTTAGATGATGTCCCCTTGGAAAGGGTGGGTACCTTTGATTATCTAGGTATTAAGGTGGAAGATTCACATCTTTGGCATGCCCAGCGCCATAAATCTTTATTATGCCTGAAGCAGAGGGCGGGTGGAATTGTCAGATTTGCCTCTAGTTTCCCGAAATTTGCAATATCTCCTGCACTGGAAATATACAAAGCTCAAGCTAGGGGGGCCGCCTTATATGGAGCTGAACTTTAGGGCCATTGTAATTTGGCGAATCTGGCTAGGGCGGAAAATCAGTTTCTAAAAATGTTGCTAAAGGTTCCATCGAGTACCCCATCCTTGCCCATTCACCTGGACCTAAATCTTTTCTCAATCTCACAGATTGCTGCCCTAAGGCCCCTGCTGTTTTGGATTCGGTTGTGGACAACAGATCCCCTAACCCCTTTTCGGTGTGGCCTTCTCAATGTGGTGGGCCGCGATTCTAGTATTAAATCTAAATGGTACGTTTTTGTTGAACAATCCTTTTCTCGACTTGGCTTAGGTTCCTATTGGCATGATCCTACTTCTATTCCTAAAAATGCTGCACAGCTGTTAAATGATGCTTATTGGCATAATGTTCAGGTTGGACAATTTGCTAGTTCTATTCCATTGTCTATGTCCGACAATTTTTTACTTGTTAAATGTCATTACGAATTTGAGCCCTTTTTGGATGCAAAGTTATCTCCATTTGCTCGTGCCCTTTTTATCAGGTTTAGGATCGGGTCTCTCCCTCTGTGCTGCTTTACATACAAATGGTCCAGTTCAACTAATAGATCTAAAGGTTGCCCGATGGGTTGTAAAAGTGAAGAAACTGTTTCACACGTTTTCTTCCACTGTCAAGCATATCACAAACAAAGAGCACTTTGGCTCATCCCGCTTTGCAAACAATTAGGGGTTAGATCCTGTCTCCACGCTGAGAGAATTTTAAAATGCGACCCGTCCGTCCAGATAGCTCTACCAGTGGCAAGATTTCTCGAGTCTATCTGGCGGTTGAGATTAGCAAGTTTAAGGGACAAAACTGTGTAGTTATTGTTTAGTTTTATCTATGTATATTTACTCAACTTGGATGTATGATTGCAGTTTTTGTTGTACAGGACATAGACCTTGGTTTGGTTTATTATGGATTATCTATAGACCTATGGAACTGAACCCTCATTTTATGTCGTGAGAATTTTAAAACGAAATTCATCCACCCAGACAGTTTTATTAATGGGGGAAAAAAAAGGAATTTTTTTTGGTATTATTCTGACATCTGAGATTGGCAATTTTAAGGAGCAAGAGTGGGGAATTAATTTTTAGACTTATTTATGTATATTTATCAAATTGGATGTGTGATTGCTCCTCAGGATATAGATATTGGTGTATTATATTTTTAACCAGTGCTGATTCATGGAACTATTCTCATTATTGAGTACAGCCTTTCATTATATTAAGTGATGTTTATCTGGCTGTTTATTTCTTGTTTGTTTTTTAAACTTGTCTTGTCCCTTTTAACTGTGCTTTTACCTTATTCTTTTAGTACCCCCCTGCTTTTAAGAAGCCCTCTTTCTTTTTGTTGTGTATTGTACTTTAATGGTTTGGTTTTTACTTACCGAAATAAAGTTAAATGATGATGTATTAGTTTAATAATTTTAGGCCTAAACTCAGCGGAGGTCTTGGCCTAGTTGCATGGCCTCATGTCAAGCTGTATTTCTAAACCGATTAATGAAATGGCTGTTCAGAGAATTAAATTGTGATTTTTCACTGTACTGACCAAATATGCTTGTAGTTAAATATCTTTCTCACAAGAACCTCTAGCTAGAAGATACTGTTCTTGCTAAATGTAACATTATTAGTGTAATGTGTGTAAGATTGACTTTCTCAGGAGAAGAACAATAGAGACACTGAATGGAGTATAAGCTGCATCAATATTGTTACCTGACAAGCCGGACAATGAGGACTTTTCAAGAGAAGCCAATCAGCGACATGTGAACTGTGTACTAGTAGAAATTACAGATTTGAAGTTTTAGTTTTATTGGACAAAGTGTGAACATGCAATCACTTGACCAAGAGGGACTTGGGACGTAGCTTTAGGCAATCTAACTTAGTTGGACTGCACCAAGAGGAGACGTGCCGTTCTCCCCATTCTTCTTGAGGGTTTGCCCCTATTCTTTTGAGTTGCTTAAAGTCTTTGCATTTTCTGAACTTTGATGCTGAATCCTGATGTCTTGCTGACAAACTGATGTCCTGATGACGAAGACTATTTTAGCTTGCCGATCCACTTGAGGAGAGGTATTCTTTTACCCATGTGTTTGTTAAGCCTATTTGCTTTTTCTTTTTAGGTACCAACCGCACTGTTTTGAAAGAGCCATAGTTAGATGTTTTCCAAATTCGTTTTTACTAAATTGTTTTGCCAGAATCCCAACATGCTGATGCTAATCTGATGTTAGATAAGGATCCTCACTAATGAGAATTTGCTTTCGGGAGTAACGTTTGATGTCTTTCCCTTGCTGAACCTAAACATATGTAATATCATTGATGCAATTATTCTTGTTATTGATTTGCACTGTAACTTTAGAATGTGTAGTAGTTCAAGCTTTGGTTAGATTGCGTTTCTTTCACAGATTTGGACAGCTAGTGATGTTTCTGTATGTGTATCATTTGATTTTGAGATTGTTTTAGGTGACATTAGCATAATAAATATTCTAACTTTACTAAAAGGTGTGGTTATTCATGACTGAAAGGTCATGGTGTGCGACAGTTACTGACTCCATTGATTACTAATGCTATTGATTATCATTGATTATTGAGGTTATTGACTGATTATTGATCTGCCTGTAATGGATCTTTGGTGGGAACATCTTAATTGCAAGTCAAAAGGTTCATCAACCTATTTGCGTTCCCCTTGTATGTTTACTTATTAAGGTCAGACGCGCTAACACCGGCTCGCGCCATTTCATAATTATAGCGCCTGGCTGGTGCTCAGGAATGGCGCAAGCCGGTTCCAAACTTTTTAGTGGAAAACTGAGTTAGTGCAGTTTTGCACCAAAAAGTATAAATATGCCCTTAAGTGCTTTAAGAAGAGCCATTATCCCTTTACAAGCTCTGATTCTGGAAATTGTAATGAGGGGCTCAGGGAAGTGATTTTCCTAAATGCTTTTCATGGTCTGGAACAGTGGTCAAAATTGTATAAGTACGTTTGTGGCTGTAAAGGTTGAAAAATATGAAACATATCTATTTGAAGGCTTGGCCTGCAAAGCTAACCTGGGAATCTTTAGAGGAGGTGGAGCCTGTGTAATTCGGTGAGCTGCCTAATGGACGAGGATAAGGATTCTGTGTTGTATATGTTCCTCAATCTGACCTC
Source organism: Pleurodeles waltl (assembly GCF_031143425.1). Classification (NCBI taxonomy): domain Eukaryota; kingdom Metazoa; phylum Chordata; class Amphibia; order Caudata; family Salamandridae; genus Pleurodeles; species Pleurodeles waltl. Next base: position 911,651,295 of record NC_090448.1, on the reverse strand, counting down.
CCTCTGCACGCACATGCACGCAGACACTCTCACACTCACAGAACTCTAATTGTGCCACACTTCATTGGGTGCATTATACCAGCTGCACAGGGCATCCGAATACTTGTCTCACACTGCGCTGCTCCCAGCCATGTAAATTGTGGAAATGCACATTGAAGACTTTGGTGGTCGTTCTGACCTCGGCAGTAAAAGGCGCTTACCGCCGGGAGAAGACCGCCATAACACCGCCGCGGGCACGGGAAACCGCCACAGTCATTCTGACCCGCAACAGGCAAACCGCCAAAAACCCGACATCCACAAAAGTCCGCCACACCAAAGGCCAGCGAAAAACTGGCGATGACCAAACCTCCACCGTCACGCCAACAGAAATACGCCCATTCCATTCCGACCCACGAATCCACGCGGCGGTCTTTCAACCGCGGTATTCCATTGGCGGTACACACCGCCGCGCTCAAAATACACACACAGCTCCAAAACACTGCCACATTGGACATTTTGAAATACACACACATGATACACATACAAACACCACTCCCACACACCCAACACAATATAAAACACACACCCACATCACCCACAAACCCCTACGACCACTATTTATTGACTAGGGCCAGAGAGAGACACCACCAGCTAGTACAGAGCATTCACAGGCACATAACACCATCACTCACACAACATCCACGCACAAAACACCACACACCACCACACTCACCACATTCATCACCACAAACACCACCCCACACCTCATCCACACCACCCCATGGCTCCCCAAAGACACCCCAGGTTTTCAGACGCTGAACTCAGGGTCATGGTGGAGGAAATAGTTCAGGTAGAGCCCCAGCTCTTCGGGACACAGGTGCAGAACACCACCATTGCCAGGAAGATGGAGCTATGGCAAAGAATAGTGGACAGGGTCAACGCTGTGGGTCAGCATGCACGAAATCGGGACGACATCAGGAAGCGGTTGAACGACCTACGGGGGAAGATGCGTTCCATGGTATCCAGACACAACATCGCGGTGCAGAAGACTGGCGGCGGACCCCCACCTGAACCCCCAGACTTTACAACATGGGAGGAACAGGTCTTGGCGATCCTGCATCCTGAGGGCCTCGCAGGAGTAGGCGGAGGAATGGACTCTGGTAAGTCTAATCTCAACTACTTCATCCCCCCCACCCACCAGCATGCCAAATCATACCCCCACCCTTCCCCCCACCCCCATCACACATCCTCCTTGCTAATGTCTCACCATCACAACCCACCCATCCCAACACCAAGCCCTGCATGCGACCACAAACCATGGACACCCATCACCTAAGCATGCCCACTGCACATACCCATCCCCCCACAAACCACCGTCACAACAGCCCCCACAAGGGAATGCCAGCACTGGGTTACACGGGCACCCACCCATTGCACGCTATGGCACACACAGAAGCAATAACCATACTCTTATAGCCCTGCAGGACCCGAACGCCACGACACCGCCCAGGAGGGTCCAGAAATGTCCATTCAACCCCCAGAAGAGGCCCACAGTGATGACAGCAGCTCTGTCTCCCTGGACCCAGATGACCAGCCCGGCCCATCGGGGACCTCGGGACAGTCGGTTCCCCTCAGACAGCCACAGGCCACAGCAGACCTACCCCCCTCTGGGAACACCAGCACAGCACCCACCCAGCGGGCCCATGCCTCTGTCTCCAGGACACGTCAAGCAGCGGTGTGTCCACCACTACGGGGCACCCAGGTAAACCCACCACCCCAACAACAGGGACCTGGGGGCAGTGGTAGTGGGCACACGGTCCAGGGGACAGAGGCCCAGGGAAACAGAGGAACTGGGAGGGCTACTGTGCGACAGGGGGGTGACAGGCCCAGGGAACCCACTCTCCATGAGGCCCTATCCTCCATCATGGGAGCATACCACCACCCCCAGGAGACGATGGCGACGGTTCTGGCCAGATTCCAGGAGATCCAGGTACTGCAGGAGGAACAGTTTATGGGGTTCAGGGAAGAACTCAGAAACATCAGTTCCGCAATGGGCACCATCGTTGTGGCTCTCAATCAGATTGTCAGCACTTTGCGGGACCATGTGGCACCACAAAGGGCCCCTGTCACTAGCATGGACCAAGAACAGGCTACCACCTCCGCCGGCGCTAGTGGACACGAGGCCCCGACACAAGAACAACAGGCCACCAGAACCCCACCCCCTGCAGAAGGAGAACCACCCGCAAGCGGGGCCTGAGATCTAGGAAGAAGACAGAATAAGATGCCAAGACACCCGCCAGGAAAGGATACCCCCTGATTGTCATCCCACTGTCCCACATTGTCACCCTGTCCAACCTTAAACTGCCCCTGCTCCACCTTCCACAGGCATATGGACAATGCACCTGTGAGACTGAAAATCTGGACTCTGCCATGGACATTCCTCCACCATCACCCATCACCGAATTGCAACCATTACCCAAAATTTAGCACTTTAATAAACACACTTATTGCACAAAAATAATCTGGAGTCTGCCTGTATTTTTGAACAAAGGTATTACACAGAACCGTGCCAAAATGTCCAGTTACATTGTGATGACAACATACCACTGTCACACAGCTGTAGTCCATGGGGAAACAAAGCAGAGGTCACGGAGTGGGGCCCACATCTCTGAAATTGGAAGGGAAAGTCACAACTCAGTTAACATACACTGGGGGGAAACTCAGACAGTAGAGAGGCAGGAGACTTTAAGTAAATGTAAAATGCCGGTGTTGATTCTTACCTGTGTGTCATTGATAATCCTGCTGTATTACTGTGTCCCTGTTGTCTGTGTCCTCCTCTTCGTCTTCCTCCTCTTCACTCTCCGCAGGCTCCACAGCTGCCACAACACCACCATCTGGACCATCCTCCTGCAGGAAAGGCACCTGGCGTCGCAAAGCCAGGTTGTGAAGCATACAGCAGGCCACGATGATATGGCACACCTTCTTTGGTGAGTACATTAGGGATCCACCTGTCATATGGAGGCTCCTAAACCTGGCCTTCAGGAGGCCGAAGGTCCGCTCGATCACCCTCCTAGTACACCCATGGGCCTCATTGTACCGTTCCTCTGCCCTTGTCCTGGGATTCTTCACTGGGGTGAGTAGCCATGACAGGTTGGGGTAACCAGAGTCACCAATTAGCCACACACGGTGTCTCTGAAGTAGTTCCATCACGTAAGGGATGCTGCTATTTCGCATGATGTACGCGTCATGCACTGACCCAGGGAACTTGGCATTTACATGGGAGATGTACTGGTCAGCCAAACAGACCACCTGGACATTCATGGAATGATAACTTTTTCTGTTCCTGTACACCTGTTCACTCGTGCTGGGGGGGACCAAAGCAACATGTGTCCCATCAATTGCACCAATGATGTTGGGAATATGGCCAAGCGCATAGAAATCACCCTTTACTTTAGCCAAATCGCCCACCTCAGGGAAAACAATGTAGCTCCGCATGTATTTCAGCAGGGCAGACAACACTCTGGACAACACCTTGGAAAACATAGGCTGAGACATCCCTGATGAAATGGCCACTGTTTAAAATGACCCACTTGCCAAAAAATGGAGTACTGACAGAACCTGCACTAGATGGGGGATCCCTGTGGGTTGGCGGTTGGGTGACATCAGGTCTGGCTCCAGCTGGGCACACAGTTCCTGAATAGTGGCTCTGTCAAGCCTGTATGTCAGTATGACATGTCTTTCTTCCATTGTCGACAGGTCCACCAGCGGTCTGTACACGGGAAGATTCCTCCATCTCCTCGCAAGTCCCAGCGGACGGTGCCTAGGAAGGACAACATGGAGCACAGAGTCAATCAACCCACAGGTACGTTCCCACAGCTTGCACAGTACACGATTCTCAATGCATTGAATGGCTTGTATGAGTGTTGATGCAAGGCCTAGGTATGTGTGACGCAGTAGAAATTAAGATATGGGGGCCCTTGAAATGGCGGCTGCCTGACCTGTGAAGTGCGACAGTGGGATGTGAGGTCAATGCGCTGGCGTGGCACACCGTGGCGGTAGGCGCAAAGCTGCATTGGTTAACATTGAACCCTATGGGTTTCAGGAGCCAATGACGATGTGCGCCGGCGGTCGCGGTACGCACTGCCGCGGTACGCACCGCCGCGGGCGTGACTGCCATTTTCTATCTGCTTAATTACTCAATACCTGATCATTCACAGGAGAGGACCTATACTGCAAGTGCTGCTGTGACCTCGGTCTGGAAGAGACAATGGCTTCTGCGACTGGGGAAAGGGCCCCTGCCTTTGCTTCTGAAGAATTGGAGAAACTCGTGGATGGGGTCCTCCCCCAGTATGCGCTACTCTACGGTCCTCCAGACCAACAAGTAAGTACACTGGGACCATGCTTTGTGGCCAATGCCTGGGTTGAGTGGGGTGAATGAAAGATGGTGGGGAGGGGAGCGAATGAGGCATGCATCAAACGACAGATGAGAGCATGTGCGACATGGCAAGGGTGGGGATGGGGGGCCACTCACATCGAGCATGCAGAAGGTGATGATTATTTTTTTTCTCCCCCTGTACATGTCACATAGGTCAGCGCCCATCAGAAAATCGACATTTGGCGTGCCATCGCCAAGGACGTCCGGACCCTGGGGGTCCACAACAGACGGGGCACCCACTGCCGGAAGAGGTGGGAGGACATCCGCCGCAGGAGGAGGAAGACCGCGGAGGCTCTGCTGGGGATGGCCTCCCAACGTAGGAGGGGTGCCAGTCGTCAATTGACCCCCCTGATGTCCCGGATCCTGGCGGTGGCCTACCCCGATTTGGATGGGTACGTGAGGACATCACAGCAGACACAAGGGGGTGAGTACAAGCACATTCTGCTGATTTTGCGCACATTGGAGGTGTCTGGGTGGGGGAGGAGGGCTGTGGGTATCCCTAGGCCAGGGCGATTTCTGTAGGCTAGGCCCCTCCGTTAGGCATGGCCCTGTGCCCCCCCCCCACCTCTGTAGGTTGCCTAGTACAGCTATTCATGGCCCTGTGTCACCTATGTGTGGAGTTGTCGTCCATAGCCTTGTAGGCCATGTCCCACGGATTGAGTAGTGTACCCCAAGTGCGCAGCGTAGTGCAGGGGGCTTCTGTGTCTGTCCTCTCCGCCAACTGTGTCGCCAATGCATGCACTCAACATGTCTTTGTTTCTCCACCCCCCCCTTTTTTGGTGGTCTTCCTGTTCATGTGTGCATTAGCATCATCAGGCGGAGGAGAAGTGGCATCGGAGCACGAGGGAACTGCATCTCACATGGCCATGGAGGGCCATGCAACTGACTCGGAATTCACCAGTGAGACGGAGGGCGAGGGGAGCTCCACAGCGGGGACACGTGGTGACACCAGCAACACAGACACGTCTTCGGAAGGGAGCCACCCAGCGCACCAGCTCCGCCCTCCCAGCAGCCCCTCAGCATTCGCCCCGTGCCCGCTCACCCAGGAAGGTGGGCATCTCCTTCGCCCCAGGCACCTCAGGCCCTGACCCAGTTACCCCGGCTGCCCTCAGTGAGGAGGTCATTGACCTCCTCAGGATGCTCATTGTTGGGCAGTCTACCCTTTTGAATGCCATCCAGGGTGTAGAAAGGGAGGTGCACCGGAGTAATGCATACCTGGAGGGCATTCATTCGGGTCAGGCTGCCCATCAGCGATCGTTCAACGCTCTGGCCTCAGCACTGACGGCAGCCATTGTCCCTGTCTCCTGCCTCCCTCCTCCAACTTCCTTAACCCAGTCCCACTCCCCTGTACCTCTGCCTATCCCAGACACACCTACAGACCAGCCTGCACACACCTCAACACCCAAGGGATGCTCTTCCAGACATAAGCACCACACATCACGCAAGCATTCACCCAAGCAACATCCACATGCAGACATGCCAACAGCCACTGCCTCCTCTGTGTCCCCCTCCTCCTCGTCTCCCTCCTCCCTCCCTGTGACGGCTCCACTCACACTTGCATGCACAACATCTTCAGCCACTACGTCCATCACCAGCACACAGACCAGAACACTCCGCACACGTGCAGTCACCACCCCCACTACCATTTACACGTCCCCTGTGTCCTCTCCCTTTGTGTCTGTCACCCCCTCTTCCAAACCACACAAACGCAGGCAGCCACCCACCCAACAGCCATCCACCTCACGACAGCCTCCAGCACAAGCACCTGCACCCAAAGACACCAGACTTCACTCTCCTACAACCACATCCTCTTCCTCCACTCCCATACCCACTACAACTACCCGTCCCTGTCTTTCTAAAATGATTTTCCTTTCCAACCTTGACCTCTTTCCAACAACTGACCCACCCCCTCCATCTCATAAGACCCCAATCAGCACCTCAGCCACCACAAAACCTGGACCTACAAAGACAATAGTCCAAGGATTTTGGAGTCCACCACCTTCAAGGCCAGCTAGTTCGGGTAGGAGTAAAGAGACGGCCAGCCCACCCCCTGAAAAAAATGCCAAGAAAGCCAGTGCCCGGCGCGAGAGGCCAAAGACAGCAGGCTCCAAAAGCACTACCCTGGCACAGTCAGGAAGTGGGGTGCCACCTGGCACACCACCAAAGGGAGGAAAGGGCCACAGACGAGCAGGGAAGGGTGGCAAGGGCAGCACGCCCGACAAGTCCGGCAGCAGGCAAGCTGCCCAGGAGGGCCCCACCAGCCCCATTCCAGGTGTGCAGGAGGACACCCACGGGCCTGGGATGCCAGCACAGGAGGGCCCCGCAAGCGAGAAGACAGATGTGCACGAAGGGCCCGGCAGCCACATGTCAGGTGGCGAGTGAAATCCATGTCATGGCCGGATCTGGTGACCTGGACACACATGTCAAGCACCGCTGAACAGGGCCCTTCAAGCCAAGCACTGCTGAACAGGGCCCTTCAAGTCAAGAACCGCTGAACAGGGCACCGCCGTCTCAAGAACCACTGAACAGGGCCCTTCAAGTCAAGCACCGCTGAACAGGGCACCGCCGTCTCAAGAACCGCTGAACAGGGCCCTTCAAGTCAAGCACCGCTGAACAGGGCCCTTCAAGTCAAGAACCGCTGAACAGGGCACCGCCGTCTCAAGAACCGCTGAACAGGGCCCTTCAAGTCAAGCACCGCTGAACAGGGCACTGCCGTCTCAAGAACCGCTGAACAGGGCCCTTCAAGTCAAGCACTGCTGAACAGGGCCCTTCAAGTCAAGCACCGCTGAACAGGACACCGCCGTCTCAAGAACCGCTGAACAGGGCCCTTCAAGACAAGCACCGCTGAACAGGGCCCTTCAAGTCAAGAACCGCTGAACAGGGCCCTTCAAGTCAAGCACCGCTCCGCTGGGCACCGCCGTCTCTGCACCGCTCCGCTGGGCCCTTCATCTGAAGCACCGCTCCGCTGGGCCCTTCAACTCAAGCACCGCTCCGCTGGGCACCGCCGTCTCTGCACCGCTCCGCTGGGCCCTTCATCTGAAGCACCGCTCCGCTGGGCCCTTCAACTCAAGCACCGCTCCGCTGGGCACCGCCGTCTCTGCACCGCTCCGCTGGGCCCTTCATCTGAAGCACCGCTCCGCTGGCCCTTCAACTCAAGCACCGTTCCACTGGGCACCGCCGTCTCTGCACCGCTCCGCTGGGCCCTTCATCTCAAGCACCGCTCCGCTGGGCACCGCCGTCTCTGCACCGCTCTGCTGGGCCCTTCATCTCAAGCACCGCTCCGCTGGGCACCGCCGTCTCTGCACCGCTCCGCTGGGCCCTTCAACTCAAGCACTGCTCCGCTGGGCCCTTCAACTCAAGCACCGCTCTGATGGGCACCGCCGTCTCTGCACCGCTCCGCTGGGCCCTTCATCTCAAGCACCGCTCCGCTGGGCCCTTCAACTCAAGCACCGCTCCGCTGGGCACCGCCGTCTCTGCACCGCTCCGCTGGGCCCTTCATCTCAAGCACCTCTCCGCTGGCCACCGCCGTCTCTGCACCGCTCCGCTGGGCCCTTCATCTCAAGCACCGCTCCGCTGGGCCCTTCAACTCAAGCACCGCTCCGCTGGGCACCGCCGTCTCTGCACCGCTCCGCTGGGCACCGCCGTCTCAAGCACCGCTGGCCCATTGGCAGAAGGGGCAGGCCCGCATCTGTGTCGGGCAGGGCTGCACGAAGCACTCTGGGCACCATGCCTCCTCCAGAACCAGTGGAGTCTGTAATCCACTTGTGAGACTGTGGCTTTGCACTCCCCAAGATGGCACAGTGGGCAATCCACCCACTGTAGAGACTTGTGAGACTGTGGCTTTGCACTCCCCAAGATGGCACAGTGGGCAATCCACCCACTGTAGACACTTGAGAGACTGTGGCTTTGCACTCCCCAGGATGGCACAGTGGGCAATCCACCCACTGTAGAGACTTGTGAGACTGTGGCTTTGCACTCCCCATGATGGCACAGTGGGCAATCCACCCACTGTAGAGACTTGTGAGACTGTGGCTTTGCACTCCCCAGGATGGCACAGTGGGCAATCCACCCACTGTAGAGACTTGTGAGACTGTTGCTTTGCACTCCCCAGGATTGAACAGTGGCCATGGAGGCCCCTCGTGGATCTGGCGTCGTGGACTCATCTGGCTGAGGTGCCCCCCTTCCCTTCCCCCTGAGGTGCCTGTAGTTTTGCTATCTGATGCCCCTGCAGTGTTCTCTCCATTGGAGTCGGGTGTCCTGTGTGGGCTTTGCCCATGTGTTTAGGCCAATTGGCCCACGAACAATGGCTGATACCCAATTTGGACAGGACAATTTACATATGTATATATAGTTATAGTTGTTTGATATATTTTTTTACTTAGCCGTACAATATGCTTCAAATTTCATGATCATTTTATTTTGTCTTTGCATTCTTCCGGGGGGTTTGGGGGTGTCACTCTGGGTTGTTGCTCTGCATTGATGTGTATGTAGTTGTGGGTGAGGGTGAGGGTGGGTGTGTCGCGTATGTGTGTCCCCGTAATTTTTTGCCTCCCCTGTGTCGTAGGTGCAGTACTCCCCGTTGTCTTCTGCGCCGGCGTTCGTGCTCCTGGTAGAGGAGCAGGAAGACAATAGCTGGTAGGATGTGTAGTTCGGGTTCCATGTTGTCCAGATTCCTCGTGGAGTGTGTAGAGGTGAGCGTTTTCCGTTCGTAATGGCTGTTTCCGCCGTGTTTTTATCGGCGGGGCTACCGCCCCGGAAAAGGTGGCGGATTGGTGGGTTGTGATAGGGTGGGCGGTACATTGTCTCCCGCCTGTCTGTTGGCGGTGACCGCCGCGCTGTTTGTTTGTCCTGCTGTGGCGGTCGGAGTGTTAAAGTGGCGGTCTCTGCAGGCGGTTTCCGCCAGGGTCAGAATTCCATTTTTTTTACTGCCTGCCTGTTGGCGGGTTGGCCGCCTCTTTAACACCGACCGCCAGGGTTGGAATGACCCCCTTTATCATCCATTAACGCTTTAGTAGCGCTGTTTTTACCACTAATGCCCAACCCTTGTTCAATTAATAGCAAAGCAAATGGCAAGTTACATCCGTAGTATAGTAGAGAGTTTACAGCAGCTACGTCGGTTCTTTCTGGCGGCATTAAAAATAAAATGTGGATCTCTCGAAGACACAACAAGAAAAGGAACACATATCAATGAGACAGGCGTAGGAACAGAGTTAATGGTTAGATGCACTTTTATATTCGTTTTATATCTCAAATGTAGATAAAAGCCCACACAGTCCTGACAGATACTCATATACCACAAAAAAGTGGAATGCACCTTTCACAGATCTATAAAGTGCCTGATCTACAGCCTCTGGGGAACCAAATGTTGTTTAATTTTACTCTTTACAACATGATGAATGCAAACCTGAGCATACATTTGTACTAGAATAGGTGGTGGGGGCTATACATCGCCCAACATGGGTGAAGGCACTAGCACCTGATAAAATCCGAGCATATCTCTATTAATCAGAAGACTCTTTCTAGGGACAATAGATTTTTACTATGGTCAATGCAATTATGAAGGAGACCTAAACCCACTCTCCATCCAGCGGCTGAGATAGTCCTGATCATAAAAAAGGATGCATATTCAATCCAAACCATTAGTGCCCGATTAGACTAGCTGCCTGTACTCAGAAGATCCTCGTGAATTTGATTATTTTGAGTTAAAATATGAGGTAAAGTTACCTCTCAAAACTTTTCACTCACCGTTGGTGATCTCAGCCAACATGGTGTAGAGCAGTGGTTCCCAAACTTTTTACAAGCTGACCCAATTTTTAGAACAACACAGTTTGGCGACCAACCTAGCTTTTATGCAATTGAGGCGGGCGTTTTTTTAATGTAATTAAAACATCGCGTGGTAGTGGACTGTTATTTACAGACAGCACGTTTTTAATTAAAATGGCCCCTACATCTGCAAAGAGATACCGTTGTACTGATAACCATATATTGCACAAAAATGATAATGTGTGGAAATCGGGTTTCAGTGAATATTTATAATTTATGCACTACCAAGTAAAGTGTCTTGATTTGTTTTGATCCAATTAAAACCATTATTCCCATCACACTTCAGAATTACAAAAAGAGTGAATAATTTTTGCTTTCCTAACTGTTACTTCATAGTTATTTACATTTTGTTGTGTGGTACAGAAAAACATGACATCCTTTCCTTTCACACACCTGTGCCCCAGCAAGGTTATCACATAATTAATTTAACTTTTCTTTCTCTAACTGGATTTCATTGAGGGGACTCGGGGAGACTTTCCGTGCCTTAAGGACCCCAGCCGGTCCCCAGCCAGAACCATACTGAGTGCTGGTGGGAGTCGGCACCTTTTCTTTGCTCCTGCGCAGGCATTTTTTAACTGATCCCACTGGGCGGGAACAAAGTTATTTTCCTTGCTCGGGACAGTGCAGGCATGGTATGAGATCAAGGAAGGTTTCCCTGGGCCCTGGCTGCCGTTTGTTTTTTTTCTAACTGCAAGTAGCGCAGGATTACAGAAAAGAAAAATGTTTTTTTTAATTTTGCCCCCAGAGGGTCCCTCTGGATATCCCCCAAAAGGGCTAGGGTGTCAGGGTATATATATATATATATATATATATATATATATATATATATATATATATACCCTGACAGGAAACTAAGACTTTTTAGCAAGGAGTGCACAGACGCTAGGCAACAGTAACAACTTTTTATTTTGAACAAGTTATGGTACAATTGTGCATCTAGTTTCAATTGTGAGGCATTTGTTGTCACATGTTAGCCTTGGGTGCCGCTTCTATTGTAGCTCCTCCTAAATTCTTACAGAATCCAGGTCTTCCAGTCATAGCATGGGAATACTGGCAGGAGTCATTTGAAACCTATTTTGATGCTGTAGTTGGGAAAGCGTTCGCAGTCAACTTAAATTGGCATTATTGAAGCATAGTTTAGGATTGTATCATTGCCTAAACCTACAGATAGGGTGTTCACAAACCATGACAGGAATAGGGAGGATGTGTCTGAGTCAGAGGAGGTGCCTAATGATGAGTATGTGGATGAGATGGAGGCCTTAGAAGACCATTACAGCAATAAAGTAAGCTTAGTTGTGGAGAGACATAAACTCTACTCAAGATCCCAGTTACCTGGGAAGAATGTAGAACAATATGTTTTGGTCTTAAGAACATTAGCCTCAACTTGTAAGTTTAGGGATCTACACGAAGAAATCATAAGGGATCAGTTTATTAATAGGACCAAAAATGTCAAGATCCAGGAGGAGCTTCTGAAATTGAAGGATCACTCACTGCAAAAATTCATAAATATTGCAAGATGTGTGAAAAAACACATCCAGATTTGTAAGGGAGCCGAATGAGGCTCAACACAAAGAGAAGAGTGAGTGTAACAAGGTGAACGTGATGCAGAAGGTGAGAAAAGGCTTGGAGGATTGGCCAAGGCAACTGCAGCTAAAGAGAAACTGGTTTGTTACAGATGCAGGACCACTAGACACATAGCAGATGCTGTGACGTGTCCTGTTGTGAAAGCAAAATTTTTAAGTGCAAGAAAACAGGGCGTTTCTCCTAAATGTGCAAGTCTGACGGGCGAGGTGGGGGCAAACAAGTTGTGAATGCAGTGAGTGATGGTCACGATGACTACTCAGATGAGGATGAAGAAGATGACAGGGTTGAAGTGCTGGTGGTATGCAAGGGTGTTGTGGCTGTAATAAAAGAGAGGTATCGTCCTCCCAAATGTGCTTTGAGAGTCAGTGAGAAATATGTCACAGTATGGGTGGATTTGTGTTCATCATACACCATAATTGACAAAGTAACATGGGAGAATCTGGGTGGTTGTAGATTGTTCCCACCTGATTGTGGGGTGAAACTTCCTATGGTAGGATACATTGATTGCTAGTTGGCATATAAGGGTAGATATTCGAATGGAAAAGTGTATGTGGTGGAAAAGGGGAAGGTGCTCTTGGGATGGAGAGAGCAGAAGGCTTTAGGCATCATTCTCAACCCCAATCACACCGAATAGGTCCTGCTTATGGAGGAAGCAGGTAAACTGAACTGGAGAGCAAAGTATCCCAGTCTGTTTCCCAAGGAAATAAGGTGCTTAGAGAAATTTGAGCACAGCATATTTCGGAAGTCTGGGTGCACCCCTAAAGTGCACAATATGAGGAATGTTTCCCTGGCCAGAGGGAACAACTCAATGAAGAGCTTGATCGGTGTTGTGTGGCTGGGGTGATTGAGCCTATAGAATCATCTAAGTGGCTCAGCCCTATTGTCCTGGTGCACAAGTCCAAAGGAAAACTGGGTGTCGATTTGAGGGATCTTAATCAAAATATATGGATCAACCATCACCCTTTGTCACACATAAACAAAATGATCATTAAAAATGCATTAAAGATGCCAAGTACCTTTTCCTCCATAGACCTGTCCAGCACTTACCACCAAGTGTGGCTGCAATCCGAGTCCAAACACCTTACATCATTCATAATGCCCAAAGGTGCTATTCAGTTTGTGTGTATGTAGTTCGGATTTGCTTCAGCATCTGAGGTCTTCCAGAGGGTTATGAGTGAGGTGTTAAAGGGTATCTCACATGTGCTTGTTTTTCAGGACAAAATATTGGTGTGGGTTGCTGAGATGGAGTGTGACCATTGTATTCTAGGTGTGGTTTAAAAAGAAATACAGGAAGCTGGTTTGATGGTCAGCATGGACAAATGCAAGTTTGGGATGATGCCTTTGTAATACCTGCGTCACATGTTGTCGGGAGATGGGGAAAAACCCAAGATGAAGTTACTCAAGCAATTGAGTGCACACCCTCTCCTGCTGACAAGAAACAACTTTGTTCCTTTCACGGCCTAGACAAATATTACTCGAAATTTGTGCAGCATTTTGCTGACAAAGTGCACATGTTGAGGAAGAAGGGAGTGCAGTTTGAATTGATACATGAGTGTCAGCTGGTGTTTGAAGAAATCAAACTGGATTTTGTGAAGGCAGTGGCATTGAAGCCGTTTGACCCCTGGGATAAAACTATAGTGGAAGTGGACTTTAGCACTTATGGTCTGGGGGTAGTGTTGATGCAGAGGAAGAATGCCGATGAGAGGGTGGTTGCATTTGCCTTGCATACGCTGAAGTGTGCCACAGGAACATACTCGGTTATCGAGAGAGAGAGCTGTTAGCTTGCTGGGGAAGCATGAGTTACTTTGCAACATATATCTGGGGAAGCACCTTCTAGTTGTGTATGGATCATAAGACACTATTGATATGCTCTCCACCAAGGGGGCTAGAAGGGCAACACAGAGGATCACCAAATGGCTGTATCACCTACAGTAGTACATTTTTGAGTTGAAGTATGTCCCACATAGCAGAAATTGGAATGCAGATTGTTTGTCACATTTACCATTGCAAGTGATAGATGTGTGTGCAATAGAGGACGACAGTGATGAGTGATTGGTTGCCAGTGTAAGTGAATCATGTGGGGGAGCCATAAAAGATGATGAGTGGAAGTGAGTGGTGTTGGAGGATGATGTTCGGAGGCAACTTATATTGTGCTTCTCCTGTAATGCCAGTCTAGCAGAGTTTGAGGAAGGAGTTTGCGGACTACAGGATGGTATGGTCAGAATTGTCAATGGTAGGTGGAGTATTGTGAAGGAATGAAAGATTGGTGGTGCCCATGGGGTTGCTATCCAGATTATTGGAATTATTGCATGAGGGTCGAGGGGGCATGTCAGGCATGAAGAGAAGGGCCCGCTTAGAAGTTTGATGGCCGGGCATGGACATGGAGATAGAGAGGTTCTTACGCCATTGTAACATGTATGTGGAGTGACAAGTCCCACAAAATCATACCTATGGAGCCACCAGAGAAACCCTGGCAAAGACATATGTGGACTGTTCAGTCGCAGAGACATGGATCTAAAGTATGCACTAGTTTTGTTAGATTAATTCTCCAAATGGCTTGAGGTGGCTTTTGTGAGAGACATACGAGCTTCCTGCATCATCAATTTTTGTGAGACGGTTTTCATAAGGGAAGGTTATCCCAAATGTATTGTTATTGTCGAAGACCACAATTTGTTATGGTGGACCTTCAGAAGTTTTTGAAGGAGAAAGGTGTGCTTCATCCCAGGACTGCCGTGTATCACCTAAGGGAAAATGGTTTCCTTGAAAGATTTAACTGGTTGTTGAAAGGGTGTATGCAGTTAACTCAAGAAAATTGAATCGATTACAGGAAAGCTGTCAAAGAGATTTTGTGGAGCTACCGGAATTCACTACCGACAGCCACAGGGAAGATGCCTTTCTCCCTGCTGAAAAGTAGACAAGCATGCACCAAAGTGACACCTGCATGGAAGAATACATTGTGTAAGAGGTTAGTTGATAAGGTGGAACTTGAGGAAAGAGTGGCTAGATATCAAGGAAAATATGTGTGAAGACACAAATTAAAGAACAAGGAACACAAGTTTGTGGTGGGTGATTGGGTAAGAGTGCTGCAAACAGTCTGTCTGAGAACAAGGCATTTAAGATGGTGGAGTGTCAAGGAAGTGAAAAATGTTGTGCGCAACAGTGTATGGTTGGACAATGGGAAAAAGTATAATAGAAGGAAAGTTACGTCTTGGAATGTGTTAGAGCACAGAATGTGGTTGGAAAAGTAAGATGGAAAAAAATATACTTGCAAATGACCCCGGCATGGAAGAGATGGAGAATAAGAAGGAGCGCATCTGAAGAAAACCAGCTTGGCACAAAGACTAAGGTGGTCATTATGACCTTGGCGGTCAGATTACCGCAATGCCTGCAATGGCAGTAGTACCGTCGCCAGGCTGGCGGTAATGATGCCAAATAATGACCATGGCGGTGATCACTCCCATAGACAGCCAATGTACCAAATAAACCGCCAGCGCGGTACGACCACTGAACACGGCGGTAGCCACCTACAGGCAGGCGGAAGACAAGGATCCACCCACCATATAATGACATAGCACACTGCCAGGATTTCCGGAGTGGTAGCACTGACACCAAAAGCCTGGCAGAAACACATAATTTAAAAGGAGACACTCACCTCCAGTGGCACAGAAGAGTCCACAGCCGCCATGGAACCAGAACTGCAAGTCTTCCCGATGCTGTACCACGCCATGGCCGTCCTGGAGCACCAATGCCGACGAAGTCGATGACGGTGAGTATAGCCGCCCAGCACACAAAGAAAGGAGAGAGGGAGTGGACAGTGACACACACGCACAACACCCACCACACATCCAACCCATCCAGAACCAGCTGCAGAGTAAATTGACTGCAACAGTACCCAGGAGCAAAAAATGCCAGGACACATACCCCTGTTCCAACCACTTAATCATGTTGGATGAAAATTCAAAATGCAAAAACATGCACAACTGCATATGAACATGAAGGCCCAAAGGCCAGTTCAAAGTCACCAATGCCCACAGGGCAAAGTCAAAGCCCCAACTTGACTCCTGACAACATCAGGACTCCACTGTTCAGGGGTATCATGTTGGAAATGAGCAGGCACCTCAGGGGGTAGGGTGTGTTTCACATTGGAAGGGGGCTCCTAGCCCACTGGTTACTGAGGGGGCTCCTAGCCCACTGGTTCTGGAGGGGGCTCCTTGCCCACTGGTTCTGGAGGGTACCCCTGCGCACTGGTTCTGGAAGGAGCTCTTTGCCCACTGGTTCTGGAGGGACTGGTTACTGAGAAGGCTCCTGTTGTCTGTTTGGGAGGGGGTGGCACTTTAGCCCTCTGTTTTTTTGGGTGGAGGAGTGTCCTTGTTGCGGGAGGCTGGCATCGCCCTCATGTGCCCCTTAGTGCCAGATGGAGACTTTGGGGGTAGTACAGTGTCAGACTGGGGTGGGACCTTCCTCTTATGGGCAGGATGGGGGGAGGGTAAGGGGGAGGGAAGAGATCAAGGCGGGCAAGGAAAAGCTTCTTAGGGTGGATGGGGCAGGATGTGGGAGGAGGTATGGGAGTGGAGGTAGAGGGAGTGGTTGTAGGAGGAGGTGTGCTGGACTAGGGTGCAGGTGCATGGACAGCATGCGTGTGTGAGGTGGACGGCTGTTGGGGGTTTGAGTGCAAGTGTTTTTGTGTCTCTGGAAGGGGATGACCGGGTGGGGGAGCACAAACAGGACGTGTGGATAGATGTTGTGGTGGTGTCTTCACTGCAGGCAGGTCGCTACTTCCTCGTCACTGCTCCGGTAAGCCCAGCCATTCCCTTAGTGTTTTTCTAAATATCTTTCTTGTTTTCTCCTTCCTTGAGGCTCTGTTCTGGTGTTTTTCTCCTCCTCAGGCTCCTTCGGTTTTCCCAGCGCTGCATCCCCGTAGCCCCAACTCCTCCCTCCTCCTCACAGCTTCCCGCTCCAGACTCCTGATGCCCCGGCCCCTGCACTCCCATTGGAGGCTTCCCTCCCTCCTCCCAGCTGCCACTACCTCCCACCTCCCCTCTTATGCCGGCTGCAGCGTGAGGTTAGCAGCGACCTTTGACCCTGCTTCACTGCAGGCAGGTCGCTACTTCCTCGTCACTGCTCCGGTAAGCCCAGCCATTCCCTTAGTGTTTTTCCAAATATCTTTCTTGTTTTCTCCTTCCTTGAGGCTCTGTTCTGGTGTTTTTCTCCTCCTCAGGCTCTCCCTTCAGTTTCCTGCTGCTGCTTCCCCGCAGCCCCGCCCCGTCCCTCCTCCTCGGAGCTTCCCGCTCCGGACTCCTGCTGCCCCGGCCCCTGCACTCCAATTGGAGGCTTCCCTCCCTCCTCCCAGCTGCCACTCCCTCCCACCTCCCCTCTTATGCCGGCCGCAGCACGAGTGCGCCGCTGACCGCGCCCAGCGCCATACCCCCTGGCCCCCCCAGACAACTCTACTCCCCCTCACCCTCGACTCACTCAACCCAGGCCCTCGCCCCACCTGCACCCTTTCCAACCCCACACACACTCATGGCCCCTTCACCTGCTGCACTTGTCATTTCGCCTGCTCCACATCCCTCACACCACACACCAACCACAGCAACCCCCCCAACAACAAACTCAACACCCCCAACGCAACACACACCTGCTCTGCCCCCACCCCCACCAACCATCCCCACCGCACACCACCCCACAACCAGAACACACCCCGCTACAACACCTTCATGCACCACATCAACACCACCCACCACAACCACCTCAACTGCCTGCTCCTCAATACCCGCTCCCTTCACAAACATGCCATAGAACTCTGGGATCTCATCACATCACACTCACCTGACATCGTCTTCCTCACGGAAACCTGGACCAACCCCTCCTCAGAACCCGACATAGCCATCGCCACCCCCAAGGGATACAAACTCCAATGCAGAGATCGCCTCAACAAGCCAGGTGGTGGCATCGCAATCCTACACAAAGACATCATTAAAATCACCACCAACTCCCAAGACACTATCGACAGCACAGAACACATGCATTTCCTAATCCACAGAAACAACAACTCCACCCTCAGAGGCACACTAATCCACAGACCACCAGGACCACGGATCCCCACAGAACGCCTGAACTCCCATCTGGCTCACAACCTCCCCCTCCACACCAACAACCCCAACAGAGGAGCACACAACCTCTCTAAATGGATCACTACCTGTGCAGACACACTAGCCCCCCTCAGAAAACACATCGCCACCCGCAACATCAAGAACGCCCCATGGCTCACCCCCGAACTCCAAAACTCCAAGCGCAAATGGCGCCAAGCGGAGAAAATATGGCAACAAGAACCCTCTACAACCAACTTCTCCACCCTCAAAACTTCCATCAGCACCCATCACCAACTCATACATACCACCAAAAGAGATCACTACAAGACACGCCTTGACAACAACTCCCAAAACAGCAAAGAACTCTTCACCATCATTAAACAGCTAGCCAAACCCAAAGCCAGCAACATAGGCCCCAAACACACACAGCCCCTATGTGACACCCTCTCCAACCACTTCCACCACAAAATCCTGGACATCCACAACAGCTTCATACCACACACACCCACCACACACAACCCTCTCTCACCCAACTCAACCCTCGCTCATGACCCTCCCACCACACTTTCCACCTGGGCCCCTACCACACACGAAGAAACCGAAAAACCATGAATTCCATCCACTCCGGACCCCCCTCCGACTCCTGTCCGCATCGCATCTACAACAAAGCCAGCCCAACCATCGCCCCCATACTCCGCGACATAATCAACTCCTCTTTTGACTCCGCCACCTACCCAGACCCCTGGAAGCATGCAGAAATCAACGCTCTCCTAAAAAACCCAAAGCCGACCCGGAGGCCCTCTCCAACTATCGCCCCATCTCCCTCCTCCCTTTCCCTGCCAAGGTCACTGAGAAACTAGTCAACGCCTGTTTATCCCACTTTCTCGAGGAAAACAACACTCTTGACCCCTCACAATCTGGGTTCTGCAAGAATCACAGGACAGGAACGCCCTCATCGCATGTACTGACGACATCAGAGTCGACAAAGGCGAGACTGTAGCACTCATCCTCCTAGACCTCTCCGCAGCTTTTGACACTGTCTGTCACCACACACTCCGCACACACCTCCACAACACAGGAATTCGCCACAAAGCCCTAGACTGGCTCACCTCCTTCGTCACCGACCGGACCCAAAGAGTTCGCCTTCCACCTTTCCACTACACTGCTACCAAAATCATCTGCGGAGTCCCCCAAGGGTCCTCCCTCAGCCCCACACTCTTCAACATTTACATGATCCCCCTAGCTAACATCCTCCGACCACACGGAATCACTATCCTCTCCTATGCAGAAGACACCCAACTCATTCTCTCCCTCACCCACAACCCCACCACTGCCAAATCCTACCTACACACTGCTCTCCTCGATAACGCCAACTGGATGACAACTAACCACCTCAAGCTTAACTCCAACAAAACCGAAATCATCATCTTCGGCCCCAACAAAACCATATGGGATGACTACTGGTGGCCCACCGGCCTAGGCCCGCACCCACCCCTGCAAACCACGCACGCAACCTCAGCATCATCCTGGACCCCTCCCTCTCCATGACACAGCAAATCAATGCACTAACCTCCTCCTGCTTCCACACTCTCCGCACACTGAAAAAATCCTTCAAATGGATTCCCCCAGAGACCAGGAAAACAGTCACCCATGCACTCATCAGCAGCAGACTAGACTACGGTAACGCCCTCTACGCCGGCACCACACTCAAACTCAAACGCAAACTCCAGAGAATCCAGAACACAGCTGCACGCCTCATCCTTGGCCTCCCCCGCCACAAATGAATCTCACCGCACCTCAAATCCCTCTACTGGCTCCCCATAGACAAGAGAATCACTTTCAAAATCCTCATCCATGCACACAAATCCCTCCACAACACCGGCCCAACCTACCTCAACGAAAGAGTGAACTTCCACACTCCCACCCACAACCTCTGATCAGCCGACCTTGCACTAGCAACAGTCCCCCGCATCCAACGAACCACCACAGGAGGCAGGGACTTCTCTTACCTCGCCCCCATAACCTGGAACTCCCTCCCCACCAATCTCCGCAAAACCAAAGACCTCCTGCTCTTCAGTAAAAACCTCAAGTGAAACAGTGGAGGCAGTGGATGATGTTGTGTCTGCATCTGTCTGTTGGCTGTGTGAGTGCTTGTGGACCGAAGTGTGCTGCCTGTGTTTGTCTGCGCGAGTCTTGTGTGATGTTTTGTGTGCATGCTTGTCTGAATGTGTACGTGGGATGGGTTGGGGGTGAGGAGACTGGGACTGGGAAGTGGTAATTGGAGGGGGGACGGAAGAAACAGGGACACTGGCTGCCATCTGAGAAGAGGCCAGAGCATGAAATGGTCTCTGTAGGGCTGCCAAGCCACTGTGAATGCCCTCCACGAAGGCATTGCATTGCTGCATCTGGGATGCCAGCCCCTGGATGGTATTCACTATGGTTGACTGCTCTACAGAGATGGATCTCAGGGGGTCAATAGCCTCCTGACTGAGGCAGTAGGGCTGACTGGGGCAGGGCCTGAGGTGCCTGGGGTGAAGGAGATGCCCACCCTGCTGGGTGAGCGTGCACGGGCAACTTGGTGGGGGGCAACTGGGAGGGCTGTGCTGGTATGGGGGGGTGGCAGTAGAACCTGTAGCTGAGGTGGTCCCAGAGGGATCCGCCACCACCAGGGAGCTCCCATCAGAGGAGGAATCAGAGTCAGTGGTATCAGCTCCTGTCCCCACTGTGGTGCTCACCTCACCCTCCATCCCACTGGTCCCCTCAGCGTTGGTGGATTCTGCCTCCTGGGTCCCGTCGGCTGCAGCTCCCTCACTCGCCGGTGTCCCTGCTCCCTTGCTAGATGATGCTAATGCACACATGGACAGAATGACAAAAGGTGAGAGGGGGGGAGAAAGAAAAGGAGCACAGGGTCAATCACAGCACCAACAGCACAGATGACATACACATCACTGCCACACACTGAGACTGAGAATGGGCAGTTTGGACCACACTGACATTACATTGGCTAAGTACCACAGCAGGTAGGGGCCAAACACTGCCAGCTACACACCCACTGGGACCAACTAAGCCCTGTCTGCCATGGAAAGCCAGCTACCTAGCTATCAAAAACATGCCTTTCACCTTATTAACCTAAGCTGTACCACACAGCAATGTCTAAACTGGTATATTGGGGCATCCACTGACTAGTACCCTGCACCCAAATCCCATGACAGGCAACAGAGAAGGTTGTCAAACACACTGTACTCACCCCCTTGTGCCTGCTGTGATGCCCTCAAGCGCCCATCCAGCTCTGGGTAGGTCACTGCCAGCATGCGGGCCTTCAGTGGGGGTCAGGTTCCGATGGGCACCCCTCCCTTGTTGGGAGGCCGACCCCAGCTGGGCCTCTGCATTCTTCGGGGCCCAGCGTCTCAGGTCCTCCCACCGTTACCTGCAGTGGGTACTCCACCTGCTATAGTCCCCCAGGGTCTGCTCTTCCCTGGTGATGGCATGCCACAACCCCTTCTTCTGATGGGCGCTGACCTTCAAAGGAAACACAGACAGTGAGACACCATGAACCAGACAATCCAGCCTGTCACACATATGATCTAGAAACTGCATTAGCCACTTATCAGGCACACATATGACCCATACCACTGTATTAACACTGCCACCAGCCATACCCCCAAAAGACACACTGCTAGCAGACTCGTACATCTACATGTAACCATGTTGCATGCAACGTACCCATGATGTACTCATCTATTGGTCTGGAGGCCCATATCACAGCCCATACAGTGGTCGGACCCCATCCACGAGCCACTGCAACTCCTCCAACGTGAAGGCTGGGGCCCTTTTCCCCTGTTGCATGGACCATGGCAGGTTCCAGACACAGGTCACAGCAGCACACACAGTGGAGATGTTGTCCTGTGGAAAGTCAGAAATAAAGTGAAGTGGTAGAAATAAAATGGTGGTAATGTCCGGCTTTGATCATCATTGGTTCCCATGCTCCATAGAGGGCCATGTTAGCCAATGTGGAATTGCACGGCGGTGCAGATCGCCTCCCAACATGATACGAACGCTGGCGGAGTGAGGTCACTTCAACCTGTCCCTGCATACAGGACAGGCGGTTGCCATTTCCTAATGCAAGTACACATGTTCAGATTAATAATTGTGTCACTGTAGTTAAATGTACTCACCTAGACAATTCCAGTGTCCAACATACAAGCATGCTCTGTGTACACTGCTGTAGTATTTTCATGGTTCCTGTTGTCACTCCTTTCTTACTTTTGGGTCCCTTAGGTACCAACTATTGCGGAGGAATAGGAAGAGGAGGGGGCAAGCACCCGTGTACAAACCCCTTGTGTTCTTGGAAACACTGGAGGACAGGCACATCATACTCACCTATCGTCCGGACAGGGCCACAATCACAGAGCTGTGTGCACAATTGGAGCCTGATCTGCTACCTGCTATCCGTTGCACAACAGTAATACCCCCTCTTGTGCAAGTATCCTCACTGCTCCATTTCCTGGCAACTGGCTCTTTCCAGGTGACAGTGGGCTTGGCTGCAGGAATGTCACAGCCAATGTTCTCTATTGTGCTTCCAAGGGTTTTGTCTGCCTTGCTCAAACACATGTGCACCTACATCGCATTCACTCTGGTAGATGATTTGCCCACTGTGAAGGCTGGATTCTATGCAATGGGACATATACCACATGTAATTGGGGCCGTTGACGGGACTCATATTGCCTTAATCCCCCCCTCAGGCCAATGAACAAATGTACAGGAATAGGAAAAGTTTCCACTCACTCAATGTCCAGATTGTGTGCCTTGCTGACCAGTATATCTCCCACGTCACTGCCAAGTATCCTGGGTTGGTGCATGATGCCTTTGTCCTGAGGAATAGCAGCGTCCCACAGCTACTGAGGCACAGAGTCTGCCATTTAGGTGAGCCTGAGCCCCCACCGATTGTATGTCAGTGTATGCCTTCAGGGACCATACCCCATGCCATTGTGGAGGGCTAATGTGTGTCCCTCACGTCTTGCAGGTGATTCTGGCTACCCAAACATGTCCTGGCTCCTGACCCCTGTTAGAAATCTGAGAACAGAGGCTGAGAATAGGTACAATGACACTCACAGGCATTCCAGGAGGATTGTTGAAAGAACCTTCGGGCTCCTGAAGGCTAGGTTCAGGTGCCTCCATCTGACAGGTGAATCCCTGTGGTACTCCCCTGAGAAGGTCGGCAGGATTGTTGTTGTGTGCTGCATGTTGCACAATTTTGCCCTCAGACGCCATGTGCCCTATCTGCAGGAGGAGTGGGGTGACAATGCAGCTGTGGCAGTAGTGGACACTAAGGAGGAAGAGGAGGAGGATGTGGAGAACAGGACACATATGATCCAGCCGTACTTCCAATGACACTCAGGCAAGACTGTTGAACTGAACATTTCTCCATTTCAGTGTTGTGCTGTGTGGCTGTAGCATAATGCTAGTCATTAACTTTGCATCCTACCTGACTGTCACCTATGCCTTCCCTTATTGCAGATGTTGCTGTGGTTACAACAGTGTCATGCTGTGATGTGTACAGACTGCTGGGACAGCTTTGTGGGATGGATCAACATATTACTGTACATTTACATAGGATCATGCAGTTCATAACAGTTCTATAGATTGTACATTACCTTCAGATAAAGCACTATTACTCAATTTGTGTTCAAAGATGTTTATTCAAAATGTGTATTCAATGCAAAGTACAATAGAGTGGGTGATGGTTGAGAATAGCCAGTATAGTGGGCCAGTCTGTTTGTAGCACAGGTCCAATGTCCAAGGGGCCACAGGAAGGGGAGCAATGGCAGTTCAAAGTGGACCAGGCAACACAGGGGAACACAAGGGGAACATTTAGGAGGGTCTCATTTCCTGGAGGTGGTCTTGGTCTTGGCAACCTTCTCTGGTGTCTGTCTGGGTCGCAGGGACTGTTAGCGAGGTGGTTCACCTTCTGCAGGGGGAGGGGTGCTGGTGGTCTGTGGTCCTGTGGCAGGGCCTCCTGCCCACTAGCTGCAGCAGATGTGGAGGGCTGATGAGTAGACTGGCTAGTGGAAGGGGCCCGCTGGTGTGCTATGTAGTCCCTCATGTTGTTGGCCTCGTTACCCAGCACCCCTGCAATGGAGACCATGGTGGTGTTCAGGGCCTGCAATTCTTGCTTGATCTCCTGGTGGTGTTCCCCCTGCAGCCGCTGGTTCTCCTGCATGATGTTTTTCACCTGACCCATCTTGTCTTGGGATTGTTGGTAAGCCCCAAGAATATTAGTGAGTGCCTCCTGGGCAGTGGGTTCCCTGGGCCTGTCCTCCCCCTGGCGCACATCTTATCGTGTTAGCAAGGGATTGTGGGTGATGTGTGTGTGGGTGTTTTATAGTGCTGTTGGTGGGTGTGTGGATTGTGTGAATTTGTGTCAGATGTGTTTTTTTTTGTCCTGGGCAATGCTGTCTTGTTTTGTATTTGGGTGGCCTTATCTGCAACGGCGGTGTTCACCGCCAAAGGTTTACCGCCATTGAATGTCCGCTGTGGTGATTTATGGGTCATTATTTGGAGGGCATAGTATGGGTGGTGTAATGATACGGGTGGCAGTTCCGACAGTTTATCACGTTCAGTGGGTCTGGCGGATTTGTGGTTGTGAATGTTTTCTGTTGGTTTTGCATGTTTGTGTCATTATCTGGCAGACGGATGTTCGTCTCCACGGTGGTATGTTGGCGGCAGTCACTGCAGCGGTATTCTGAATTTACCGCCAATCTCATAATGAGGGTCATATTAGCACATGAATTAAGCACTGAGCTGTTTGGGGTTCCATGTTTCTTTGTGGATGTGAATTTGATATTTTCTGAAATTTTGTTAGTTTTCTGAGAAAGGGAGATGAGTTGCGTTTTAAACAACTATCCAAGCAACTGGATGCTTCCACTGCTGGATTCTAGATTGTTAGATTCCAGGAGGCGACTAAGCAGACAGTTGCTAAGGAGCTAGAAAGTGGTAAGGGTCATTATATTAATCTTAAGAAACCATTCCAAATTATACCAGCTGTGTCCTGTCATCTCAAAAAGGTTGAGTGGGAAACACTGTAGTAGATTGTTGTGATGTAGAGTTGTATAGAGTACAGTAGTGTGTTGTTCAATGGAGCTGAGTAGGGAGGATGATTGGACAATGCCGTAGGGTGAGGCAAAGTCTTGTATAGTGGAGTTGAGTTCAATGGAGTTTTCTAACATAGTGTGGAAGAAAGTATAATACAATCTATTAGTGTGTTGTAGAGTAGAGTGGCATGGAGTGGATTATAGTGTAGTTGTGTAACATATATTCGAGTACACCTATAAATTGGAGTGGTGTCCCATACAGAAGAGTGAAGAGCTGTATCATACAGTATTGAGCAGTTGTGCAATGGAGTGTACTGGACTGGAGTGCAAAGGAGTGCCATCCAACGGAATATCATAGAATGGATTGTTATAGAGTGGTTTGGCATACATTAGAGTGGCGTACAGTGGAGTGCCATACAGTGGAATAGTGTAGAGTGCTGTGGTGTATAGTGGAGTGCCATACAGTGAACAGCATACAGTGGATTTGGGTACAGTAGAGTGCTGTAGACTGGAATGCATCCAGTGTAGTGTGTACAGTGGAGTTGCATAGAGGGAGGCGTAAATATTGCAGTGGCGTACAGTGAAATATTATGTAGCGGAGTGTTACAGAATAGAGTGTCTTCCAAGGCAATACCGTAGAATGGAATTGCGTACAGTGGAATACTGTAAAGTCTAAAAGTGTATAGCTGAGTGTAGAAGAGTGGATTAGCAGAAGGTCAAATAGTGTACACTGTAGTGTCTACAGTGGGGTGCCATACACTGGAATTGCATAAAGTGTAGTGGAGTGCAGTAGAGCGGGTACAGTGGATTAGCACACACAGTGGAGTAGCGTAAAGTGGGCTGCCACATAGTGGCATGACATGGACAAGAGTGGCATAGAGTGCAGTGTGATGAACTCCAATGCCATATAGTTGAGTAGCATGCAAAGGAGTAAGCTCCCAATGGTATAGGGTATAATGGAAAGTCGTAGAGTAGTTTGCCATACATTCGAGTGGAGTACAGTGGAGTACCACACAGTGGAATAGAATAGAGTGCTGTGGCATACAGAGAAGTGGCATATAGTTGAACTGTATATAGTCTAGTAGCATACAGTGAAGTGGCATAGACTGGATTGCAATCAGTGTATTGTGGAGTCGCCTACAGGAGAGTCGCAAATGATGCAGTGGCATACAATGGAGTGGGATAAAGTGGAATAGCATGCAGTAGAGTGATGTCCAAGGGAATAGCATAGAACAGAATGGCTTACAGTGGAGTGGCATACAGTGGAGTAGTGTGCATTGGAGTGCAATACAGAGAAATAGCGTAGACTGGTGTGTCGTAGAGTGTAGTGGCATATAGTGGAATAGCATACATTGCAGTGGTGAGGAGTGGTGTACAATGGAGTAGTGTGCATAAGACTGACGTACAGTGAAATAGCATAGAGTGAAGTGTCAAAGAGTTGAGTAGCAAATAGTTGAATAGCGTACAGTGGAGGGGCCTAGTGAAGACTAGCGTATACTGGGGTCACATGCAGTGTCATGGGGTAAGGATGTAGTTTTAACTTTAGAGGACTGTATTTTGTGGTGTGCAGAGCAATGCAAGGCAGTGACGTGCTGATTTGCTTTTCTGCACATGTACCAAGCAAAGCAGGGGATGTGTGGTGGCTTTGCATAGTTTTATAAATGGTAGTAAGTATTGGCTGCCCTTGCAACACTATGCATAAAGCCAGGGTAACACAATAGAATCCCAAATATGTCTCCTACGTATATATACTGCCACGGTACACCACGGTAAGTTAGTGGTAATCAGTGGTACATAGCAAAAAATAAGGAAGTGTATAATTGGCTAATGTTTGCTTTTTCAAATGGAAAAGGCAGCCGTAATCCTTTTAGCTGTCTTTTGGATTGTTGTGGTTTAGGGACTTAAATATCAGTAATTAGGAGCTGTTTCCAAACTATTACCATTTTCTTAAAGTGGAAATAGGTATGGATACTGCAATACTACCTAGCACATGCTGTGGGTTTTACCAAATGGTAATTTTTAAGCATTTTTTCTTTAAAGTAAAAAAATATTTTTTAGGGATTACTATGGTAAATTTGCAGACTTTTTTGACATAAGTAGATATGAAAAGAAATCTAAGGACAGTATAGTATACCTATTTGTGAAATATTTTGTATTGCAGTGTTTTTCAATATTTATACATTGTTTTAGGTATCAGGGCACTACCTAGACAGTACCTTGGTATTACCTAGGTACTCTATTATATTTTTCAAAAATATATAGAAACTTATATTACCCTACCTGTTACCACTTACATTAAATGGTACTAGGTATGTAAAACATATCTTACCTGATACTTACCTATATTTAAGGCCCTAAGATAGAACACCAGAAAAGTGGCCTTAAAATAGCTTAGTGGCCTATAATTTATGTAAAAACAGTCATTATCCAATCAGATAAAGACTTGCCATTGCTATGTACTGCGGTATTACATCAAAACTACCTTCAAATACAACAGCCACTGATATAGCTGTAAAAAAGATTGTAGGGCACTCTGGGTGGTTTCCAAGTATTGGCAGAAGAAAAGCTTGCTGTATATCCATTGTAGTGATGTCTCTAGGCACGTTATTTCAGCAACGAGGCCTGCCGCTTGTGCTCTTTGGCCCAGTTATATTTTATTCGGCTTCATTTTATTATTTTAGAATCAGCCACATTGGGAGTGCAGTTTTGTTTTCTTTATCTAGTTCTTATTTCTCCTAGGAAAGCATTGCATTTCTTAGCAAGAAATTATTTTAACTTTGTGCTTGCTTCAAGGCTGCAGTGAGATAGGGTTCCCAGCAAAGTGGTACACTGCTCCTATAACATTCACAGAAACACACACATCCTTATGTGGGGACGTTTTTCCCAGAACATCTGCTGTTTTATTATAAAAACACTTCTCTGCCCCATGCATGTTAAAAGGGAGATTCCAGCAAAAGAAGATTCCAGCAACAGGTGACCTTGACCACATGCTGATTAACTTTGCTACAGCTGCTTGCTGAGACTAATGGTTCCCTGGCCTATACAGGGAAGGTGTCTCTGTAGACAACAGGCTTCCTTGCTCAGATATGGGGGATGATGTCTTCCCAGGGGGGTCCTGAAGGGTGGATTAGGGCTTATCATGCTGTGCTTTAACATAGGTTAGGATGGAACTGCATTTATTACACGCATAGTGCCATTATTGTGGCACTTTTCCTGTACTTCACTTTTCTCATCACCATTTTGCTTTTAGCATGTTTCATCATTTTAATTATTGCAATTTATGCCATTTTATCTAAGACGGAGCTGAATAAATAAATCCTAATGAAACATTTTTTGCCTCTGTCTGTCTTGGCATGTGTGAGATTAATGTAATTGAGAGAAAAGGATGAGATCTGATCCACCACGATTTCCCTAAGAAGTCATTCTTGTCATGCGCCCGGTTGCCACAGATCATCCCTGCGCTCGAGACGACATGAGGCTCTGCTAGTTGGCTGGAAGCTGATTAGGCCGACAGTTTGCACATGGTGGGAGATTGGACACATGACTCCACAATTCAGGTGATACTGCCGCCCGAATCCAGCAGCCTCATTAGGATAATGAGAGTCCATGCGTCAAGCTCCTTTCTATATAGCACCTAGTTTTTTAGCTGAATTTTTAAGCATAGAATTCGAGAAATGCAATGTACGCTGAGCTAGAATGTGACAAACTCTTTAACTATTTTTACAACTAATTCTTTAACCATAGCATTAGCTAGTGCTCTTCACGCGAAGCTGAAAATTGACAAAACCCTTTTGCAACTTCAGGCACAGTATTACCACTTTGGATTGGTAAAATCAATCCAACCTGGAAGGAATGAAAGCAACCCCTGTATTTCGTTCTTATTACAGTTCTTCAAGGAGATATTGCCTTGTTCAGACACAAGCAAGCCCCAAGTATAAGTCAAGACAATACCCTTTGAGTTCTTAAAATGCTGCATCCATTATGCAAAAAAGGAAGGAGGAAACTCTGGGTAGTTCCAAAATTTTAGGCCGAGAGCAGTTCTTTCATATGGAGCACCCTACAACACCACTGCCACTCTGAATATGCTCACCTCAAATTTATGTTTTTCTAGCATAGTTTTTAACCATAGGATTAGCACATTGACATCCATGCCTAGGTAGAAAGTGACAAAGCCTTTTGCCATTTTCACAGCAAAGTATTTAAGCAAAGGATTAGCTAGTGCCATGCACGCTGAGCTAAAAAATGACAAAGCCTTGGACCACTCTAACCAGAGTATTACAGCTTTGGATTGGTAAAATACCATCCAAGCCAACCTGGAATGAATAAAAGAAACCCTTGACATGTGTTTCACTCTTATTAGAGCTCTTCAGTGAGGTAATGATTTGTCCAGACACAGGAAGCACCCAAAATAAGTTAACACAATACCTTTTATATGGAGCACCATGCAATACCACCCGCACTCTGAATCTGCTCACCTCAAATGTCTGTTTTTCTAGCAGAGTTTTTAGGCATACGGTTAGCACAATGCCATTCCTGGTGAGCTAAAAATTAACAAAATCCTTTTGACATTTTTACAGCAAGGTCGTTAAACAAAGGATTAGCTAGTGCCATCTACGCCAAACTGTAAAATTATAAGAGTCTTTTACTACTCCATTTACAATATTAAAGCTGTGGATTGATAAAATACTATCCAAGCCAACCTGGAATGAATGAAAGCAACCCCTGACACATGTTTCACTCTTACCAGAGCTCTTCA
Source organism: Pleurodeles waltl (assembly GCF_031143425.1). Classification (NCBI taxonomy): domain Eukaryota; kingdom Metazoa; phylum Chordata; class Amphibia; order Caudata; family Salamandridae; genus Pleurodeles; species Pleurodeles waltl. Next base: position 911,621,535 of record NC_090448.1, on the reverse strand, counting down.
GAAAGGTATAGCTTAGTCCAGACATTAGAGAGCACCCAGTATAAGTCTAGATAATACTTCTACATGCTCTAAGTACCACATCCATTATGCATAAAAGGGGGCAGGGAACTGCGGGTAGTTCCCAAGTTTTATGCGGAGAGCAGCTCTTTTATATGCAGCACCCTACAACACTACCGGCATTCTGAATATGCTCACCTCAAACACCTGTTTTCCAGTTTTTAAGCATAGGATTTATATAATGCCATCCATGCCAAGCTATGTGGGAATCCTACAGAAGAGTGGATATTGCACTTTCAAACTGACATTGGAATTCCTTCCATTAACACTACACAATAACATAGACACTAATCAAGAAATAGTCAGTAAAGAGTTAAGTCAATTAAGGTATAGATCTAACCCCATTTGTAAGTACAGTCTAACAAAAGAACAACAAAAAGCTTTGAATAATTTGAAAAAAAAGACTTGAGTATAGTCAACAACCCCTCTGATAATGGTGTCAATGTTGTGATTATTTTGAGAGACTATTATGAGTATGATGCTGTGAAACAACGAGGATGTTATGAACCTACTCAGAAGTTTGTTTATGTAGAAACCATCAGCATATTTCAAACAATGTTGACAGAGTAGCTTGATAAGGGGATTTTGGCGTACGAGGAGCATTTGTTCTTGAATTGTCAGCATCCCCAGGTTCCCACCTTTTACCACATCTCCAAAGGGATGCCCAAGAGTCTCCCATAAAGCAGGCCTAATGGAGAATGCATTAGTGTACATTGATTATCATTTGCTCCCATTTGTGAAGGACTTGAGTTCATATGTGAAGGACACAAAGGGCGTTTTGAAAAATATTGATGGCATCATGTGGAAGTAGCATTTTTGTATGATTATTCTTGACATCATGAGAGTGTCTACCAATACCTCACACAGTGATGGCATGGAAGCATTTAGTATTTTCTTTAAGGTAGATCTTTGAAATATTATCAACATATTCAGATGATTTTAGAGTGCATGGAATTCTGCCTCTATGAGAATATCTTTCTGTTGGGTGGTCATTAATATAGGCAAAAAGAGGGTACCTCTATGCACCTGCTTTACTCCGGGTACATTAATCTGTTTTTGGGTTGGTGGGAAAGGCAGGTAGTCTAGGAGGATCAACTTGTTAAATTGACAATTTGTTTATAGTCTGGAAGGGAGAATGGGACAAATATGAAGGGTACATCATTATTTTGTATGAGAATAATTTTAATTTTATGGTTCACTATACACATGAGCAAAACTGAGCCTTTATGCTCCTAACTATGATCAGCCTCAATACTTTGCCTCCCTCTCCCAACTACTAGCGGCATCAGCAGATTCTCATGAATTCTGGGGCAATTTTAACTGTGTAGTGGACCTTGCCTTGACTGATTGCACCCCCTTCCAGGCACTCCTGCTGCCTGCAATGCTGCCACCTTGATCGATTGGTTGCACCACTCGTCCCTCAAATACATGTGGTGTGCATATCATCCTCATGAAAGAGAATACCCCTTCTTCTCTCCGTCACATAGCTTAGATGCTTATCTAGATCACATTGTATGTTCTTCTCACCTTGCCCCACTGACATTGATTGTGACTTACTTCAGCAAAACATTGTCCAACCACAATTCACTCAATGTAGACTTACACTAGGGAGACTCAGGCCAGTCTCAACATGGAACAGCTACATCCACAATGGCTGGAAGACCCGTTTTTCAAATCCGCTATTCATGATACGATTACTGCATGTTTCACACACGAGAGCTCCACTTCCTCTCCAGTAGTGGAGTGGGAGGCTTTCAATATGGTGCTGTGTGGTGCATGCATCAGAACAATGGTAGGATCCCAGCAGATGATCATGAACCAACTGACTGAGCTAGAGTGAGCTCCAGATCTCCAGGAGCAGGAAATGCTGACTGATCCTACACGCAGAGAGGACCTGGATGAAGACCTGTATAAACCGAAGGGAACACATACTAGATTGTTGGAGTGTCTGCACTGCTTAGATTAGATGACCCACATAACATGCTCCCATGCAGAGGCAAACAGACCTGGCAGACTGTTAGCTGTCACCTTTAACAGCTATTTCAATACGGGACGGAGGTGGGCTTACCACCCTCCATTCAGGAGGCCCTGGTGGTGCTGACCACAAAACCGGACGGGGAACCCCTGGTCCCATCCTCATACAGGTCCATCTTTCTCCTCTTGATAAACTATAAGATCCATAGCAAGATCTTCATGATCTGAATCCCCTCCCTCCTTCCGAAATAGGTTCACGCAGATCAAAATGGCTTTATCCCCTTCCACAATACTTATTTGAATATAAGGCAATACTTAATTGAATATAAGGTACCTCTATTATCGAACAAGCCCCCGGGTGTGGCCACAAGCATCATGTTTGTCCATTGACCTGGAGTAGGCCTTCAATACATTGTACTGCAACTACTTGTTCTGGACCCTCCAGCACTTTGGCTTCACCCCTCAAATGCTGGGCTGGATCCGTCTGCTATGATCTAATTCCATGGCCAGGATCAGAACAGGGGCCACATCTATAAATCCTATTCTATATATGGAGGCACGCTTCAGGGCTGCCCCATGCCTCCTCTACTGTTTATGCTGGTGTTGGAGCCACTGGAGGCACAATTGCAGGCTAGAATTAACGCCTCAGGCATTCCTCTGGAAACACGAACAATCATTGTCTCCCTCTTTGCAGATGACATGATAGTCTATCACTGAGATGTTTATGGGAACCTGACTGACCTCTCCTCCATCCTGTCTGTCTTGTGTGTGTTGTCAGGACTTAAGATTAACTACACTAAATCGCTGGTCTTTCCCTAAGGCTGGTCGAGATGGGTAATGGGCACCTAACCTTGACCCATTAACCTTTAAATATCTGGGGATCCAGATATAGCACACGTACACAGACCTTCTGGAAGGGAATCTTGGTAGGACGATGAGATCCCTGCATTCCCAGATCTTGATTTGGGCACCTCTCCCCCTCTCTGTGGTGGGCTGATAGGTGCTCTCCAAAATGGTGATGCTTCCCTGCCTGCTCTACTATTTCACCAACCTACCTGTACCAATCCCGATGATCACCCTCTGATGCCTAGACTTACTGCATATTGACCTATTATGGGGCCCTGGAAGGAAAAGGGTGGCATTGCAAAGATTGCAACTGTCTCCCTCGAGGGAGGAACGGGAGCCCCAAACTTCACACTTCAACTTCCACTGGTTGGTGGGACATCACACAGACAAGAAGGGGATCCCATGGGCTGAAGTCTGTGTGGCCCTTTTATCACTGTTACTTCTCCCGGGCTGCCAAATATTCCTTCACACGGCCCGTGAAGGGGTTTTCTGGGAGCCAACTCTACACACCCCTACACCCCATTGCTCTTTGTCTGGTGACTTCCCCTGGGGGTGTAGTATGTCTGGCTAATGCCTGGTAGTGTGGGAGAAGGTGATGTCACCACATCTGGTGACTTATTTGCAGAGGGAGTGCTGCTGTCCCTCCAGGATCTCCAAAATCTCTCTGCGGGGGAGAATTTCCGACATACCTCAGAGCAACACTGCGGTGTCAACGGGGGATTTGCGATGTGGAAACTCTGCAACACTTACTGTTCCATGCATTGCATTCAGTGGGACATGGAAGAAGACTGGTGATGTGGATGTACCGAGCCTTTGTGCGTGAGCCCCTAGAAACACTGGCCTACCTGCGATCCAGTTGGGAGGACTCTTTGGGACAACCATTCTAATATTTGAACTGGCTAAAGGTGCTAGAATACCCCACCAATATCCCCTGCAACCCCGATTCAAATACATACAATGTGTCTCCTGTACAAGGTCTATCTGACCTCTCAAGTTCCTCACTGTATTTAACTGACCGTTGTGAATGAATGCCCCAGATGTGAAGCAGAGCTGGCTGACATAATACACATTTTGGAGCTGCAGCCCCAACAAACCATGTGGGATGCCCTCTTGTCCGACATTTGTCCGACATCTCACAGGGCCACAACTTGATTCACTGACCTGGTGCTTCTGGTGGCCAAGAGAGCAATTGCTATGTGGTAGAAATCAGCCACCCGCCCTAAATTCGGCTTTATCACTTATGGTTCCTGGCCCACCCCACGATCTCTGAGCCCCTGTTCCTCCCCGATGAAAATCCTTGACTGAACCCTCCGCTACCTTCTAAAGCAGGTGTCTCCAACTGGTCGATCGCAAGCTACTGATAGCTCGCTGATACTTTTTGGGTAGCTCGTAGCCTTGTTTTGGGGAAAAAGGTAATTAAATGGTATGTTTTAAAATGTCAATGTGTTGCGCTTTTAGTTCCATTATAAGAATAGATGGATCTTTTAAATTTCTTCATTATTTTTTTGAGACCAGCAACACCAAAATCCTGCCATGATATCATGACGGGTGCTAGGTTTCCTAGGTTACGCTGCAGAGAACCGCACTTAAGGACATTGCACGTCCATGCAGCAACAGCTTGTTTCGGACTGTGGCTTGCCACTTTTACAGGGCCTGAGAAAGTCTAGCTCATGTCTGCCTTCACAGCAGGCGAGCACTGGAGTTTTGGCCTGGGGCAGTGGCTACGGGGCAGGTGCTGTGTCTGTTAACAGCGCCCAAGACACAGTCCGAGTCCTGAGCAGGGCCTGCCTTTGCTGTCTTTGCAAGGTACTATACTCGACTGATTCTTGTATCTTCTTGTTTAAAAGCTGGATCTCACTCAAGCCTCTTCATGAGTGCAGCGATGCAAGGCTGTTTTTACCTGAATTTGTCTCTATATTTGTGCCTTAATTACCAGCATGATTATCACCTGAGAGATATAAAAGCAAGAGACTCTACAAAGCTCTCGCAAAAATGCTTACCATATTTACCTAGCAATTGCACTAACAGGGAGGAATACACAACTTTAATTATTATGCTGAGAGCTCGGTCAAAGATCACTGATCCTGATGTGAGAAACATTTTTCATGTTTAAAAGATGCTTTAAGTTGGGAAATATAATTATAAGCTGTTTATTGTGGAGTAGAACGTCCGCTAGACCCTTTATTCACTAGAGAACTGTTCTATAATGTGTCATTTCAGATGTGAAGCCTGAGATAGGTGCAAATAGAAGATGGGAAATATTTCAATTTAAATGATAAAATGTAGGCATTATTTCTCTGTATGATGAAAAGGAATAATTCTTGTTGAAAGGCACCCCACTTGCGGATTTGCTTAAGGGGCAGTGGTTCAGTGCAACAGGAGCTAAAGGGGTGTGTAAGAAGAAGACATTAACTTGAAGCATAATAACTAACACAAAAAGCAGCGATATAGCCTATTATGGTAGTGTGATAGCAAGATGCTGTGTATGAATGCTTTTAACTCTTCATTAAAATTTTCTCCTATTTAAAAGCGTTGCATTAACAAATAGCAGGCATTCTGCTTCCACTGGCTAGGAGGTATTGTGACATTTCTAAGAGAAAAATACAACCATTGTTTTGAAAAGGAGAAATTGAAAGTGAAGGGAACTTTAAGGATTTGGTTTAAACATAGTATGTGGCTCAATGGAAATTACACTGAAAGTAAATGAAGATGGGTGTGGGGGTCTCAAGCAGAAATGTGCGAGTAGCTCACAATTAATTTCACTGATCAGAAGTAGCTCTCACTACAGAAAAGGTTAGAGACCCCTGCTCTACAGCACTGAACTTCACCTTTACTGTTCCCATCCTCAGTAGTCATCCCCCGAAGAGGAAAACTGGAGAGTTTCTGAAGGGTTGGTAGGTGGGTTGTTTTTTTGGCTACAAACGAAGGGGCATATTTATACTCTGTTTGCGCTGAAATAGCGTCATTTATTTACGCTATTTCAATGCAAACTTAACTCCATATTTATATTTTGACTCTAGACCCGTCCAGCATCAACATATTGGAGTTTAAGTCATTTTTTGCCTGTGGAAAACTACCTTCCGTCAATGAGATGCAAGGTAGGTGTTCCCGGGCAAAAATGACTCTAAGGCCCTTGCGCCTTATATATCCTCTCATGCAAAAATTGTGCACGGGAGGGAGGCAGGCCTAAATAATGGCAGTAAGCTTGCTTAGTGCCATTATTTAACGCCTGGGTCAGGGAAGGCGTTAGGGGACCTGTGGGCTCATTTCCATGGTGGAACACCATGGAATTAGTTCACAGGTGCCCTCCCCAGACCCCAGGGACATCCCCTCCCACACCAGAGGGAGAGCAGAGGATGGGGGACCCATCCCAGGTAAGTACAGGTAAGAAAGGCCAGTATTTACCTTTTTTTAAAAATGCCATAGGGGGGCTGGATATGGGCCCTTATACATGGCACAGGGTGCAATGGCCATGCCCAGGGGACCCTTGTCCCCTGTGCTGGCCATTGGGGTGGTGGGCATGACTCCTGCCTTTTATAAGGCAGGAGTCATGTGGCATGGTAGGTTTAGCTCCATAAAATGACGATAATCTGGTTAGAGTCATCGTGTTTACTCTAACCAGCCTAGCGACATTTTTTGGTGCTAAACACCCATCTCCCATGGCGCCACCTCCACCAATTTTTTTGACGCTAGCCCACTCTTTGTGTTGAATTGCGCCATTCCATATACATGGCGCCCGGCTGGCGTCCTGGAATGGCGCAAGCCAGCGACATACTTTTTGACGCAAACCTGCATTAGCGCAGGTTTGCATCAAAAAGTATAAATCAGGGCCTAAGAGTTTTGGTTACTTTACCCATCTCAGAAAAAGACACTACACCATGGACACATGCATCCCCTTACACAAAAAGGGAATGTATTGCTCTTTTTTTCACATGGTCCTGTTGTATTTATGCTTGCATATAACCCCGATTGCATTGCTGCTTAACAGTACATTTGCTGTAAGGTGTTCTGTCTGGAAAGTATCAATAAAATTGGTTTAAAAAATAAATTATGTGAAAGGACAAATTGACTTAAGGAAGCTATATAAACAAGGAGTCATTGCCTCACTAGGGGTCGTCCTGGTTATTGGATGCATGTTTAAGTATTACTTAACAAAGGATTGGATGTATCTTCATAAATTTATCTCAAACTTATTTATCAAAATGATTTCTACTGAACATCATGAAACTATTTGTATTTCAGACAATCTAATTGGGAGGCAGCAAACAACACTTTTATTATGCCAATATGGCCGGAAGGCATGAGACTTCTTATCCCTTTTTTAGTTTTTCTGTTTTTACAGTCTCATTTTTATTCATTTTTGATGTTTGGTACTTATCTGTATGTTGGGTAGTCGTTAATTATTATAACGGTAAATGTAACAATTTGCGGATTTGGGTGCAAATAATAGGAGCGATTAAGCTATTGTTATGTGAATACAAGGGCTTGGGGCCACATGTACGTAGGTTTCATTTTGTAAGTTACCAATAGCGAATCTTTGAGATTTGCTATTAGAAAATCGCAAACACCTATGTACTAATGTGCCCTTGACACATTTAGAGATTCCTAATCTGCTCACAATTGACCTACCTCATTATTATTCATGAGGTAGGTTGCGATTTTCGAGCCTTTGGGAATAGCTAAAAACACAGCAATGGTGAACTGCTGGGACAACAGACCACGATGTCCATGTTTTCTTTTAAATAATGCAACTTTTTTTTTAGATGTAGCCTGTTTCCTAAAAGGAAAATTAAATGTTTCAGTTTCATTTTTTCAAAGCAGGCAGTGGCCCGTGGGACCACTGCCTGCCCTTAAAAGCATTTTCACATGCATTCTCAAAGGGGAAGGGATACCTTGGGGACCCCTTTCCGTTTGCGAATGGGTTACCGACAAATTTAATTTGGTGGTAAAAAGCTAATGTTTCTCAACCACATTTCAGTTGCAAAACATTCATACATACCAATGCGAGTCGCTATTAGGAAGGGACACCCTTAACATGCACGACTCGCAAAATAGGTTTTGGTACATCGGAAAATGCATTCTTCTGGTGCCAAACGGCACGATTCTGTGAATCAGGTCATTTGAAACCTGAAAAAAGCTTTGACATCTGGCCCAAAATTTTGTAATGAAAGCATTTGCACTTTAACTGATATGTATCAACGGGCAGGTTATTTAGGGCCTGAGTTAGATCTTGGCAGAGGGAACACTCTGTCACAAATGTGACGGCTATCCTGTCTGCGTTTTATGATCCCTATAGGATAATATGGGATCATAATATGGCGGACGGGATATCCATCACATTTGTGATGGAGTTTTCCCCTCCGCGGGGAGCTAAATCTTGCCCTTAATCTCCCTATGCCTAAAAAAAACGACTACCTTTGTGTAATGTAATCGGGTGTGTTAGCACATCTGACCTCAATAAGTAAACTTACAAGGGGACGCGAATAGGTAGATGAACCTTTTGACTCACAATTAAGATGTTCTTGCCATAGCTCCAGGACATAATCAACAATCAATGCACAATAATCAATAATCATTAGCAATCAAAAGCATCAATAATCAATGGAGTCAGTAATTGTCACACACCATGACCTTTCAGTCATGAATAACCACACCTTTAGTAAAAGTTACAATATTTATTTCCCTATATTAACAATGCTAAGGTCATGAAGATTAATCTCAATATCAAATGAAACTCATACAAAAACAATACTGGCTGTCCAAAAGCGGCAGAAGAAACGTAATCTAATTAAAGCTTGAACAACAACAGATTCTAAGGTTATGGTGCAAATCAGTAACAAAGTCAACTGCGTCAATGTAATTATATACATGAAGTTTAGCAGAGAAATTCATCAAGCATTAGTCCCTGTTATCATAATTTCATTTGAGGATCCTTAACTAAAATCAGATTAGCATCAGCATGTTGGGCTCCCTGCAAAACAATTTAGTAACATAAATTTGGAAAACCATCTAATTATAGCTCTATCAAAACAGAGCTGTTGGTACCTAGAAAGAAAAAGCAAATATGCATAATCATTAACAGTCTATTATATTATACCTATCCTCAATGTGGATCATCAAGCAGAGTCAGTCTTTGTCCTCAGGACATCAGTCGGTCAGCAAGGCATCAGGATTCAGCAACAAAATTCAGAAAAAGCAAAGCCTTTAGGTATTAAATTTAAGCACGTCTAAACGCAATATGGGCAAGAATGAGCCTTTTGGTCAGCAAGAAAATGGGCAATGGGCTGTTTTCTCTCAGTGTAATCCTGTTAAGTCAAAACTGCTAAAGCTAACCCCCAAATCCCTATTGGTCAGTTAATCGTATGTTCATACTTTGTCCAATAACAATAAAATCCCAAATCTATGAATTCTAATATTACTCCGTTCACATGTCATTAATTGGTTTGTCTTGCAATGTCCTCATCATCTGGCTTGTCACGTAACAATATTGTTGCAGCTTTCACTCTAGTCAGTATATTCATTGTTTTTGTCCTGGGAAAGTCAGTCTCACACACATTACACATAAAATGTTGCATTAGCAGGAACATCATCTTCTAGCAGTTGGTTCTCATGAGAAAGCTTCTGTTATGAGCACATTTAAACAACACAATAGAAATCACAGTTTAACTCTCTAGGACAGCTATTTTATTAAACGCTTAAGAAATACAGCTTTTACATGACGCCTGGCAAGTAGGCCAAGACACTCGCTAAGTTAAGGCATACAATTAATAAAGCTAAAGCTTACTGCATAAGCCTTAATATGACATATTACTGCATTAGTCTAACATAAATTCAAAATTTCATTTTATTAAATCATTGATTAGTACATTTAGGCAGATAAATAAATGGGACCAAACGGCGCACTCCACTTCACCTCATTTCAAAGACACTGACTAGAAAGCCAAAGGCTTTACAGGCACATCCAAGAGAGAGATTATGACATACTCCAATACTTATGATTGATTGCAACCAGGAGCACCCCTATCCACAAGCGTCCACAAAAGAAACATTGACTGGACTCAATTCACAGTGGTAGAAAAGCACAATTGTAACCACAATTGCAACCACTTAAGTACATGTGTTTTGAGTTTTGAAGCTAGGAAGAACTACATATTATTTGACCACTGTAGAGCTTGCTAACAATTTCGTCGAATTGTGGACCACGTAGTAGACTGGGGAGAGGAGGAGCTATACCCCCTCTCACCAACCATAGAGCAAAGCTTTCACACCAGTGTTTGTGCCAAACACATAGTAGTGCCATAGACTTTTCCGATTTAAAATACTTCTATTCTTTGAAATAGGATTGATGGTCTTAACAGATAACATGCACAATGAAGATTTGTGTATGCAACCCAAATAGATTTCAGTTATATAATCATGTAATAAACACTTTACAGTTTCTTTGACTTCTACAATGTTAAAATACTGTAAGAATGAAATGAAACAATTATTGAAAATCAAGAATGACCTTTCTTCAATATTAACTTGGGCAATAATGTAACTATTTGATCTGACATTGTGTTAGCCTTGTCCCACTTAGCATCCGGAGGGGGGGGAGGCATATTTACTAACATCTCATGCAATGCAGGGTGGCAAGCAAATTTGCTGTGCTGTGTTGCATGAAAGGGAGTCAGAAGAAATGTGCCATATCTACTAAGATATGGCATATCTGTGCTCTCTCCTACCTGTTCCCAATATAGGCACCCATACACTATGGTGCAAGGGCTCCAACGTAGGTGCACTTGCACCATAGTGTAAGGATGCCTATATTGGGGACAAGGTTGTTTGTGGCCAGGAAGGGACACCTTCCTGCACAAAACAATGCTTAGAAACAATTTCTTCTTTTGGAGCATGCATAGAAAGAGGAAGTAACGAGAAGTATAGGCACTTCTGTTTGTTATGCCTGCTTCTGGGGGTGCACCTTTTTGACACAATCCCACGTTTATTCACCTTAGTAAATTTGGGATTGCGTCAAAATCTAACACCCATGATCCACCCATGGAACACCTCCCGATGCAAAGTAACACAAGGCAGCCCTACGCCTGCGCTATGCTACCTTGTGTTATTTACAAGACCACTCAGGGCTACATAAAATGGCTTTGCGTGGCCTGGCCCAGATGTTTTCCCAGAAGGTACAGTATGGATTTAGTATTAACAGAGAACCAGTATTCATGAATCTTCTGTACTGTTATAATTTTCTGGAGTTTGTTACATACATATTTTGGAAGTATCTAGTCGAACATCAAGTTTCCCGTGCAGAATGGCCCATTTCCATGTTGTGGAAAGTGCTCCGTCTAATATTAACCAGATGAATAAAAGTTCTCATCATCATTGAGACCTTCAGACCACACAATATATATTTGTCATCCCTGCGACCCACTTCAGTTCAGGATATGAAACGTTGTACTTAAGAGTTGAAGGGGGCATTGAATTAGATCTTTTTAAACTGAAAATACATATTGCTGGAATGCTACATAATTCCTTTTAGAAAAGTGAACACTGCTTCCTCACGCTAGTTAAAGAAAAAGTGTGAGATTATTTAATCCACCTCCAAATAGTAACATCAGCTTTATTGTCAGAAATTGCAGGTACATAAGATATATACATACTTTTTGATATTTTGGTTCTGTATTTTCCGGTCACAAAAGTCTGTGACCTAAATATTCTCTGCTCGATATTTCGAAATTTGACTACCTGGATTACATTCTTGGTTGGGCTTTTTTTTACTTGCAAGCAATGCACATTCCAGTCCCAGTAGCGGGCCTCCCTTCCAAACTACATTCAATTAAAATCAGAAGATAATGCTCGCTGTTTTATCAAAGGCTAATGCAGAATGTGTGACTAGCCAGATAAGCAGAGAAAACAGATGCAGCATTATTAATCATTTTGTAAAACTTAGAATGAAACATTCCCACAAGCCGCTGGCAGAGCCCATGTGTGTTTTCATTTGTATGATAAATGTGCAGGAATGGAATGTGTATGGTAATCTCTGCACACCTCCCAAATTGCTGCCTCCAGACCCCCTAATACAGCTGGCATTTGATCTGACTTCGGCGCTTGGAGGCTTAACAGATACATGCCCTCCCACCGCAGCTTTACAACTGAACTGTGGGCTTCCTGTCTCTCCTTGATCCAGTTGCAACTTTTTGAGTCAGTGAACGTGGCTGCACTTATAATTATACTGTATATCGAGATCGTAAAAGGGGAACAAAGGCACATTGTTACTGTGTATGTAGATCCAAATGTATGTATTCAATTGGTTTATTCGGATTGCATTCTAGTCCACAAAAACACAATAAAACAGTTAAAAATCACAAAATAGATTCTCATACATTTGGTTCAAATAAACACGTAGCACAATATATTATGTAAAAATAGTAGCAGCAGAATCACAAAATTCCTTATGTGCATGTTCAAAAGTCAGCTCCTATTAAGAACATATTCTTAGATCCCAATGGATTAATGCCTTGTTTATCGCAAGCAAGCTGTTCATACAGGTGCATTTATTGAAGGTTTATGTCCAAGTTGGAATCCAGGAGGGCCTATTCAAAAACTGCATTTTGTAGTGCATTTAAACTACCTATAAAATGCTATTCACAAATCTAAGTGCAGAGTTTACACGTCTGCCTCTCCGATATCTGTATTGTTATCCAGACTCCACATTCGTCCGTATACGTTTTGGGAGGAAATGGGGGGAGGTGCACAGATGAGTGGCTGAAAAAATGAAAAGGATTATTAATTAAGGGGAAGGATTAATGGAGGATTAAGGTGGGGTTTAGAGATAGTCAGGGAAGGGTTTAGGGAGGGACCTCAACACATCCACAAAAGAGTAAGCTCATTGCTAGTCACAACCTGCACCTCTATATTTATGATATCCAAATAGGATGTCCAAAACAGTATTAAGTACTCAAGTTCAGAGCTTTCCGTAAAAAACTTAGCATTGGCAAAGACAATAGTTCCGACGTTGGCCACTGGTCTTCTACCAATACTTGTTTTGTTTAGTCACAGGTTGTGCAAATGTTTATTGACTGGTAATATGTCGGTCCCTCTACAATCCAAATAAATAATTTGCTACAGGCAAAAAAACGTTTTGGGCTCATGCAGTAACTCGTAGTGAAGTCCTCCAATGGCTGAAGTGGGTTCATGCATTGCCCCTTAATACATTCTGGAGTAGGTGGACAAAAATGTGAATGTCACCAACTACAGACTAATGTATGTAGCCTGGCTGAAACCTATATAAGTAACTATGTTATACACCTGATTTTAGTTAAATCAAAAGTTCTTGGCTAACACAGACCTAAAAAAGTCAATCCGTCTCAGAAAGAAATAAATAAAAGAAAGTAAGAACAGAAGGAAATGGGCCAAGAAAGAATTAAACAAAAAAGAAGAAGTACAAGAAGGAAAAAGAAGACAGGAATGAAAGTAGGCAATATGGAAAAGAAATTAGGAATAAAAAAGAGGACAAGAAGGAAAAATAAGGCAAGAGAGAAAGAAGGCAAGAAGGAAAAAGAAGGAAACAAGAAAAAGATACAAGGAAGAAAGAAAGAAAGAGAAAGGAAAAGGAGGAACAAGAAAGAAGGGAAAAAGCAAAGAGAAAGGAAAAGAAAGAAGGAAGAAAAAGTAAGAAAGAAGGGAAAGAAGGAGTGAAGAAAAAAGGAGGGAAGAAGGAAAGAAGGAAAGGGGGAAATGAAAGAAGGGAAAAGAATGAAAAAGAAAGAAGGAATAAGAAAGAAGAACCAAGAAGGAAAGAAGGAAAAAATGAGATAGAAGGAAAAAAGAAAAAGAAAGAAGGGGAAAAAAGGAAAAAAGAATAAGGAAAAAGAATAAGTGAAGGCAATAGAAAGAAGTAGAAAGTAAAAAGAGGTTAACTTAATTCAGAACACTTTTAAATGGACAGCAGCTGGTGTCCTGTAAAGTTGCAGCAGCCTGAAAGGCAAAGCACTCCAAGCACTCCAAAAGGAATTTACAACATCATTGTGTTGTATTGGGGTCATGTTATCATTAAGCTAAGATAGAATGTAGAATGCTAGTTGGAAATGTGAGGGCAGATGGACATGCCAAGGATAGATTCATGGATGAGATTTTTCCAAGGGAATGGCTACCAAAGAAAATATTTACGGACAATGATGGCAGTTCAGGGCTGATGAAGTGGAGAAATTCTTGTCTAGAAATGGTGTGGAGCATAAACTAATTTCAGTGTCTTATCCCGAAGATAATGGAGAGGTTGAGAGGTTTACCCATGTGTTCTAATGTACCTTACAGTCAGCTAAGTCCAGGAGAAAGGATTGGAAAAAGGAAGTTTATAAAAAGGTTTGGATGTATAGGATAAAACCTACGGTTTCTGGTTATAGTCCATTTGCCATTATGAGAGGGGGAGTGCCATTTATCATGCTTGGAAAGGTAATATTGCAAAAATTGTCACCTGATGTGGTAAAGAAAAATATTTCAAAGGCTCAAAATGTCTATAAAAAGGAATTTGATAAAAAAACATGGATCTAAAGAAGTGAATTTGGAAGTTGGACGGATCATTCGGGTGAGGAAACCTGGATGGAACAGGAAGAGGGAAAGTGTGTTTTCAGTACCTTCAAGGTTTGTAGAAGTGTGTTGTAATTCTGTAAAATTAAGTGATGGCAGAGTAAAGCATAGAATGGCTAAATCCAGAATTGAGTTGAGGTGCAATGAGGAAGAGAAAAGTGTTCAAGGGAAGGCCTGAGAAAGAAGGTGTTTTTGGTTGGAGGAAGATGCTTCTCAGGAAGGTGATAACAGTGATGTTGGTGAAGGGGAAGAACTGAATGGAAGGCAAGGTGTGAGCAATCAAGAAGGAAAGAGAGTTGAAGGCGGTGGAAGTAGTGGAGTCAATGATGTTGCTGATTTAGTCCTGAGTACTACAGGGTTGTGGAATTTAATAAAATATCTACTTGCCCATGGGACAAGTTGCATTTTAAATTTACTTGTCCTGTAAAAAAATCTACTTGTCCCTTTGGAGCCATGAAGAGCGGTGAAAGATTATGGGAGCAATCTCATTATTTAAGAGCTCTGATAGTAGCCTCTCTGATTATGCCACGGCTTCCACTTCCTTATTTTGCCACCTTTCCGTAGATCTACATACTGGGGCTGGAGGAAGCAGTAAGCAATAGCCCCAGGGCTGGAATGCCATTGAATCTGCAAACCTATTATTTTGCATGTTTTAAGGATTTTCACCAGTTCTTCTCTAATCTTTTCCCATAAAGAGAAAGGCTGGAAATTTCCTCCTGACGATGGCAGAAGTAGAAGTTCTTCCAGGGTTGGGAAAAAAGTGGCTGGATGGAAAGTGAACTTGTAAATGCTCAATGGATTTTCACATGAGCAAATCTACACATGCATATTTGCTCCTACTAAAATACAGTTCACAAATATTTTGTAGGAGTACGATTTCCTGATCTACTTCTGTAAGTTCTTGTGAATTCATGAAAGCCACTAATTCAAATACATATACCAGCGGTGCACTTTTGTGGCTTTCTTTGAGAATTGGGTCTGGAATTAACAAAGACATTTAGTTTTTATGAAACTTCTATTTCTCTATCTATCTATAGGCTGGCTTTACTGTGCGTGATCACATTTAGCTTTTCCACCAGGAGCATATTGGCAAACAAAGTAGTTTTATTCAGTGCTAGGAACTAATATAGCAATCAGCAGCATAACCAAACTGGAGGTGTCCCCCTGCAGAGAACCTGGAGAGACCCCCCTCCAGACTCCCTCAGCGCAGGTGCTGTGCTGAGTGGGCCCCCTGAAGGGGGGCTGCGGGCCCTTGTTACACCACTGGTGGAAATGTGTGCTTTTTGAGACCAAAAACTTGTTTTTGCTTTTTGCCAATGCTTGTTACAATGGTGAGGGCCTGGCAGTTCTCACAACGATAAAAGGTTACAAAAGCCATGTCAGAACAAGACAACCATGCATTGACGAGGTCAAAAGACTCACAAAAAATGTTGGATTGGTTGGATTTGCCAGTGCTTGTTTATTTTCATGCTTCTCATAATCTTGTTGAAAATGATTACACTGATTTTCCATTAAGAATATTCTTTAGAAATACTATCATGCATCAACACATTTTACTAAATGGCGCTTCAAAAAGAAATAGCACTTAAAATTTCACAGTAGAGTAACTTTTTTTTTCCTGCTTACATTTTTTTCTGAACATTTTATTTTGAAAGCAAAGACTCATCACTCTTGCTTACAAGCTTCTTCAAACATTTGCATCTAATCAGAGAGCATTCTGGGAGCATGATATTTAGCCTCATATTGTTAAACTTTTTAATCATGTATGAACACTTTTCTTTTCAACTTTAACCACTGTCAGTAGTGGTGACCATAAAATGTTTATTTACAGCGCACACCCTAATAATGAAGGCTTTTCATTAATGAACCATAAATACAAATATCAAACAGCATTAACTGACAGATATATAACCTCAAATGCAGATAGTTCCCTTCTCTTTAAACTGGCAGACAAAAGGTTTGTGCTTTATGGAACTCCACAAGCCGGCACAAAGGGTGGACTAGCATCTGGAAAAATGATGTTAGCTGGATGGGGGGGGTGTTATAGGGAAGGGGGGTTTTAGAGGCAAAAAAATTCCTTTAACCAGATTAGCATCAATTCCGGACACAAAACCATCCATACCACATGACTCCTGTCTAATAAATTACAGGACTCATGCCCACCACCCCAATTGCCAGCACAGGAGATAAGGATAATGCTCCGATGAAACAAACTTCCTTTCTCACCCCTACACTCCAAGTTGACAGAGACCGAGGGAAATGTCCCATGGTATTAGAAGCAACACAGGTAGATGGATCACTCAATGTAAATAGATCACGTGATCTTCAGAACTAGATAATCCAAAGCCAAAGTTAAAATACTACCATAAAAGGACACCGAGAAGCTTTTCCACAAACACATACCGCAAAAATTCTGTTGATTATTCTCTACCTCAGTCATTATTGGGAAGACCCCTTGGTAAAATTCCTGGTGTAGATGCAGACTAAAAATAAGAGTAGGACACCAACTCTTGAAAACAGGAGCTGTGCTCATCCACAAGCAAAATACATTATACATTATCTGGATGGCATAACTCAAACAGGCAAAGATATCTGAAAGAAGCTGAGGTGTGGATAACCTGCTAAAAACACAAACGAAAAAATAAAGGGGCTTAATCAATGATTTCTGAAACAAGCATTAACAAGGTCAGGTCTAACTTTTGCTTGGAGTTACCAACCTTTGGCTTTCCAGGAGAGTTTTAATGATGCTGTTCTGCATTAGCAATAATAAAACAATGCTTGTTTTTCACTGTAGAACAACATTTACAAAAACAGAAAAAGAACTGTAAAAGCTTAATGACCTCTATGCGCACATGTGTGAATACGTCACATGCCCATGTATGCATCATGACACAGCACCCAATTTTTAAAACTTTTTATTTACTGTTCCAACCTGGTCAATGCTAATCTTGGTGTGGTAAATAAAAAAAAATGTGTTTGAAAGAGCATCAGGGCTAAAGGAGCGGCCGAGAAGCAAAGTGTAGCTGCTAGGCTCCCTAAACAGCAGTCAAAATCATGAAACAACAACAGGGAGTAAAAGGGAAGCAACTGAGAAGTTGGTGGGGATCAAAGTCAACACCATGTGGGGGCAATGAGCAGAGCTGGGGCAACTGAATAGACTGTGAGCAAGAATGAAAAATACATTAAAATATAAAAAATCATAATACTATACGAGGGAAGCTAGGGATGAGGTTGGGAAGTTTGGGTGGAGCAACATAAAGAGTATAGGTAGTGGAGACCTCAGGTGCACATGGAAAAGAGAGAAAGAAAAAAACATGCATCTCTATGAAGTGCTGTTAACAACAAAAAATAGTTCCCTGATGTGGAGCCATGGAAGGATACAAATCATCCAATCAAAAGGATGGTAAAGAGGCTATGCTCCAAGGAGGGACTAAAACAAAAAGAGAAAAGGAAATTCATTAACTACTTTCCTGCTAAGGGCATACTGGAGTCGCTCAGTGCAGCAGCGCTTGGGTGCTGAGGATGGCACCACTATGTCCTCACAATGGAGGCAGGGAATCCCTCTGGAGTGAGCACCAGAGGGAATTCGTTTTTTTAAATTTCACTTTGAGCTGCTGGGGAAGAGCTTCCCCAGCAACCTGAGGCATTTTTGTTTCATTTTGTAATGACAATCAGCGTGCCTGTGGCACTGATGTCATTACAAATGAAAATGAAAGTGAGATGAGCCTATCAGCTCATTTCACTTTTACTGCCTCAGTGCTCCGGAGCCTATCTCAGGCTGCCGATTCAGACAGGAGAGGTATCATTGGAAATTCTCTGCAGGAGGGCCATTTCTAAACAGAGATCCACCCACCAGACACCAGGGGCTATATCTTTAAGGGGGAAGTGGTCCTCTTGCAATGGGCAAGTGCTCCTTCCCAGGAACAGATTTCTTTTAGCCCCTCCCAGGGGAAGATTGGAGGTTGTAACCATCAATCTGCCCTGGGGGATCAGAATGCCTACCAGGCACCAGGGATTTTTTAATGCTCACATGGGCGGGAGTGGCCCTCTAAGTCATCAGACCTAGCTTCCACCCCACCAAAAACTCCCAGCAGTCTTTCTGTCCCCGTCAGGGGCAGATAGGTATGTTCTTCCAATTTCCCTCCCCACTGAAACCAAGCTATAGAGGGCTAATGAACCCTAATTAGGGTGAAACAGGTCACGGGTTGCTTGTGTTCCAGTTCCGGGAGGCCGTAGCTTAGCAGTTCAGTCTGGGCTGTTTCCATGGCAACAAGGCCAAGACTATTTTACATATGACTCGGTCCATACTGAGGTGGCATGGTGTGCAAAATAATGATGGATTGGGATGCAGCATGAGTAATACCCAGTAGCTGGGATTAATTCAAGCATTCCATCCATCACTTTTTTGTATATGTTAGTGTCTTAGAAGATAGGTCATCATGTAAAAGAGAAGACATGAAGGCAGAGTAGATCTAATAAAAGTGAAAATGTGTGCTGACATGATTCTGTATACTCATCTGATCCACATAGCTTGGACTTGAGAATGCATGACAGAACTGTGTGTATCTAATTTCTGTGGGAGGCACTGCTGGTGTGAGGTAGAACAGTAGGTGCATTTTGGCTGCCTTGGAGCCTACCAGCCTACAGCACAGGTATTCAGAGACAGCAGAAAAGTAAGGCGTGGCTGTAAGGCCTGCCATCCCCCGAGCCTTGTTAGATGCTAGGGACCCTATCCCCCGAGACCTAGTAATTAATAAGGGGGGCTGGAAGTCCCCCTCCTTGAGCCTAAGTAGGTCCCAGGGACTCCATCACCCAAGGCCAAAATACCAAAATATAGATAAAAGTGGAGGGAGCCAACCCCATATAGGCCCCAGGTGCTGTATCTTTTTTAAAAAGGGAGAGGGCTGTGCGTCCCCTCTTCCTCAAACCTCATCAGGGCCTCAGGGCCTCATCCTCCAGGGCCATATTTACTTTAAAGGGGGGGCTGTCTGGCCCCCCTCCCGAGCCTTATTGAGCCCTAGGGAACCCATCCCCAGGGTCTTTTTATAATTAAAGGAAGGACAGCTGCATGACCCCCCTCTCTGGGCCTTATTAGACATTGGAGACCCATGAACCAGGGCCACTACTTTAAATAAAAGGGAGGAGAGTCACACAGCCCCCTTCCCAAGTTGTTATCGGCTCCGAGTACCCCATTCCCTGGTGTCCACATCACTTAAAGGAAGGTTCCCTGGTACCCACCCAGGGCACCCGCCATACTCTCATTGCCTGCTGCGGGGGAGCACCAAGGCCCCAGTGGCCCCAGTAGCCTTAGCTAGCTCCTGCATGCAACCAGAGCCAGTATTTATCCTGCCTACAGGGAGCAGATACTTATGCTGCTCCCTTTGGGCAAAAGCAATCTCTACCCACAGCAGTGCAGGTAAGGAAACATACCAAAAGTCTGCTCCCAGCCCGTGGGATCAGACTTTGGGGCATATTTACAAGCTCCTTACAAGTCTTAAAGCTGCTAGCAGTGCACCACTTTGTAAACCCTTGCGCCACCTTCTAACTGCGCCAGGTATAATGTATGTAAGCTGGCGTTCCCTCGCAGGGAGGTCTTAAAAAATGGCGCAGTGAAATTTACAAGATTTCACTGCACCATTCTAGAGTCATTATTAAATGCCTGCTCAGGGCAGGCATTAAAATGAAGCTAGGCTGTTTCTAATGGGCCTCCCTGAGCTGTGCTGGACTAGTGTCAACATTTTTGGCACTACTCCAGCAAAGCACCACAAAAGCATCGTAAATGATGACGCTACTGTGCTAACATGCGTGATAGTGCGCTGCATTGAAAATACAACAATACAATGGTGTCCTTAGGGCGGCATGGTGTAACTCAAGAAAACTGGCGCATCGCAGCTGATGCACCAGTTCCGTATGAGTATGCCCCTTTGTGTTTGCTTCCATGTGGCAGGTGCGGTCAGGGAAAACGCTGGGGGTGGGCTTTCCGGACACAGCATGTGGGATCAACAGGCCATTAAGCTCAGGGATGGGGGCCCTCTCTTTTTTAAATGCATTATGGCCCCAGGAGATGGGGTCCCTCAAGCCTCTTTGAGTCTCAGGGAGGGGGACCACACAGTCATTTCCCCTTTAACTTGTTTTGACCTTGGGTGATGGGGTAGCAGGGGATAAATGAGGCTCCTAGAGGGGACCTGCAAGTCCCCTCCCTTATTATTTAGTCTTGGCCCCGGGGGATGGGGTCTCTGGGGCTTCTCAGAGGCTTAGGGAGAGTGGCCATACACATCCTCCCCAAATAAAAACATATTGCATTGCCCCCCATGCCCTGGCCCACCTGTGAGGGGGCTAATAAAGAAGCACAGAGCTTGTGCTTGTTTCTTTTCTATTTGACACAATTTTATGGATCCTCTGCAAATTTGCAGTGAAATTGAAAAAAATATACATTTTTGACTTATGGCAGTGTTCCTTTGAGCCCCACCACCAGGCCTAGGTGGTTAGGGCATCCATACCCTGACCCCTTATGTATTTTTGTTCAATTTCAGAGGGTGCAGGATTGAGCCCCAAGTCCTAAAATGGGTGCCACCACTTCCTGTTTGAGGTGGTGACAGCAAATCAAATCTCAGTAGGAGACGTATCATACCCTCAGAGGCTCTGGGTCCCTAGATATTCAAAGCTTTTGAGCAGCAGTAATTGCTCAAATACTACTGTACAGATTTAAACCAAATTATGAAAAGCTCTCTTTCTGAACCAAGATGTAGAAGTCTGCCAAATTTGGTGTAAATCCGTTCAGCGGTTCGGGCTGTAGCTGTGTCTAAAGATCCTATGGAAAAATGAATGGGTAAAACACGTTTAGGCACCCCCCTTTTTTCTTGGCCCTGGCTTGACGGATCACCCTTACACTTTCTATGTGTAAACTAGTAAAAAAAGTAGTTCTTTTTTGGAAAGATTAGTGGCGGTTTGTCAAATGTGCCCAAGTTTTTAGCAACACCAAAAAAGCATATCATATAAAAACCCTATCCTATTTTTTAAAACACATTTTTATTGATTTTTCCTTTTTTTCCCAATATGGAAAAAAACTTCAGAACTCAGCCAGCAATCGATTATTACATAACTCCATGCAAAATTGCAATTACAAGGTAAAGGTTTACAGCATTTGGTTACGGCATAAGGTATGTTATATTTGCTTGCTTGATATCATTGGAGTCAGTGATGAGATCATAACGAATCAGGCAGAATTACTGACTCAAGAGAGATAAAAAAACTATTATTCACAATTCATCCCCCACCCCGTACAATCCTAACTATAACTGCACAGTGGCGACCATAATTGGTATAATTATATTATACAGTGGCGGGAACCACTCTGTAGTTATAGTTTTGGTGGTTTTTTGTCCCTTTTTAACTTTGTACTCATTTGACAAATGTGCATGAAACATTGCACGCCTGCTGCCTTAGTTTCATTTTGGAGGACTGAAAGAGTAATGGATTTTAATCAAGGGGGCGCAAAGCAAAAGGGGTGGCAAAACTGGCTTCTAATACAATACATTTTGCATAGACTTTTGTATTTCACATAATGCAAAAAACACCAGCTGGATATTTATGAAATTTGCAACATTGCATATTAGGGGGTGCAGATGGATCTGTGGGGTACTGCAGGTAAGTAAATGTAAATTTATAAAGTTTTTCAACTCAGTGTTATGTTGTAGCACAATACTACTAATAGTAGTAAGGAAGCCCAAAAAATAAACTGGACCACATATGTAAAGTTTCAGCTTTACAACATGAAAAGCTGAAAAACTCAATTAAGTTCACATGCCAATGGAAACCTGTAAACAATACATAACAAATAGAATACATCCTAATCTACAAAACATGTCTTTGATGTTCTTACAAATAAAACTGTGCCCAAGAAGCCAAACAAAAAACATCTTTCTTATGTACTCCTGTGCAACAAAATGCAAAAGTGACCTACCAGTGAGTTACACAAACTAAGATAAGGAGGACATGATAATTGGCCATTAGGAAAAAAAAAATCGTAATTTTTTTAACAACTATAATTGTCTTTAAATCACTTTGGGCCTCATATGAAGCACAATCCTACTAAAGGTAGCAAGGATGCCCGAAAAATATTCTAGACTGTGACACTACCATGGCACATAGCTGTAAACTTATTTAAAAATATATAAAAAGTATAAATACATTTCCTTCCCTATTCCCACTTTAATAAAGTGGTAAAGGGTAGGGACTTACTGCTTACCCATATCAAATGCCCTAGCACTGAACACAGCCAAAGTGCAGTAAAATCAGTGTGGCTGCCTTTTCATTCTAAAAAAATAGCCATTGCCCAATTATAGACTGGTTTGTCATTGCCATGTACCACCGTATATTGCAGTGTTATCATGAAATACCATGGCCCAAAATATAACTAAGGCCTAGCTGTATTATTGGATTTCAATACCTTAATATTGTGTCACTCATGCTTTTGCATGGACAATGCAATACTTAAAGCAAATTTACAAAGGAACACAAGGCCAATGGATGACCCTGCATTGATTGGTGTATCTTGAGAAACTCAAGGCAACGCAATTCACTGTTTAGAGTTAGTCTGCACCACAACAATCTACATTGCTGCTAAATTTCACATACATCCATATGCCACACCACTGTAGCTACTCCATTATATGATATTGCACTCTACACCTTTTCACACTGTGCAAGTTCACTTTACTGTAGTCCAATGTATGCCACTCCACTCTACAACCTTCCACTGTATGCTATACCAATGTATGGCACTCCATTGTACACTACTCCAGTCTACACCTCTCCATTGTATGGCATGCCATTCTATGCCACTTCATTCTACACTATTCGATTGGACCCCCTCCAACATACAACAGTTCACTGCTGTTACTCTCTACCTCACGCCATGTATGGCACTTCAGTCTACACCACTCCATTATATGCCACTCCACTGTATGCTACTCCACTATACACTATTACACTCTATGCCACTCCACTGCACAACACTCCACTCTATGCTACTCTCCTCTATGCTGTTACACTGTATACAACTGCACTCTATGCCAGTTCACTCTACACTAGTACACTGTGGGGGTGATTCTGATTCTGGCGGGCGGAGAATTCCGCCCCCATTATACCGCTCCGCGGTCAGAAGACCGCGGAGGGTATTATGAGTTTTTCCCTGGGCTGGCTGGCGGTCTCCAAAAGACCGCCCGCCAGCCCAGGGAAAAACTCCCTTCCCACGAGGATACCGGCTCGTAATCGAGCCGGCGGAGTGGGAAGGTGCGACGGGTGCAGTGGCACCCGTCGCGTATTTCAGTGTCTGCAAGGCAGACACTGAAATACTTTGCGGGGCCCTCTTACGGGGGCCCCGCGACCCCCCCTACCGCCATCCTGTTCATGGCGGCTTTCCCGCCATGAACAGGATGGCGGTAGGGGGGGGTCAGAATCCTCATGGCGGCGGAGCGCGCTCCGCCGCCATGAAGGATTCCCCCGAGCAGCGGTAAGTCGGCGGGAGTCCGCCGACTTGCCGCTTCTGACCGCGGCTGAACCGCCGCGGTCAGAATGCTCGTGGGAGCACCGCCAGCCTGTTGGCGGTGCTCCCGTGGTCGGTGGCCCTGGCGGCCACCGGCCGCCAGGGTCAGAATGACCCCCTGTATGTCTCTTCAGTGTATGTCACGTCACCTAATGGCACTCTGCTATGCACTATTCCAGTATATGCTATTCCACTGTTACGACTCTGCCATCCCATCTCTAGGGGACTATCTGCAGCCTGGGAATCATCATTAACAATCACCCAGAGTTCCTGTCTGACTTCTGTTTGCTTCCCCTTTTGATATGGCATGCTATTGAAGAACTACATTTGCTCCCATGGACTTCAGGTCCCATAATGCACTGCCTGGTAGTTGGTAAGACCTGTAATTGTCTGTCCATTGCTTCCTTTGGGAAAAGTCTGGTTGTTCCTTTATACTGGATTCTCTCCTCCAGGACTTGTGAGAGACTGAAACTGCACATACCTGTGACCTCTCTTGTGCAGCCCAGCCATGTAACTCCACCCTGGGTTTGCTGCTGCCTGGAACTGCTTATGAGCTACCATTCCCTGAAGCTCCTCTTCGTGCATTGGAGTTTGATTCCTTTGTGTATCAGACCCCTTGTTGGATTGTGTTCCAGTTCTGTTCCTGTTCTGCTTCAGCCTGAACCTGCTCCCTGTTTCTCAGCCCTGTTCCTGCTTGTTTCAGCCAGAGACTGCTCCCTGTTTTCCAGTCTTGTTCCTGCCCTGTTTCACCCTGAACCTACTCTCTGTTTCCCAGTCCTGTTCCAGCTCCCTGTATTCCAGTCCCGTTCTTGCTTGTTCCAGCCAGAGCCTCATAGTTCGCTCCTTCTGTTTCTGTTTTCTCTTGGGTTATCGTGTCTGGTAAGTGTACTATCAGTCCCCACATGTGTATAAGTGTTTTCCTTAGTACTGGGTTGGCTCCTGGTTTCCAGGATGCAATTCCAGCCCCCATCCTTTGTCTAGTGTTGTTTGGAGTCTTGACTGCTTAACAGTGACAGTGTGCTATTATTGTTTTCTAGGAATTGCCACTGTGCTTCCAGCTGGACCCACAAGGGCTTGTCTCGTGTATGCAAGTACAATCCTTGTTTGTGCCCTAAGGGTCCAGAGACAGAATCACTTCTGCTGCCTCCTTTCTATGGGGCTTGCGGGGTGACTATCTGTTAGAGTAATCTGCACTGAGGCATCGATGCTCCCTGCTGCTGTGGAAAGTTCTGAGCCTTACCCTGTGTACAACCTTAGTGGTAACCACAGTGTGTTTGTCTATTACTGATCCGTTTCCTGTTTGTTCACATTAAGGCCCATATTTGTACTTTTTGACGCAAACCAGCGCCGGCACTGGTTTGCGTCAAAACCTTTACCGCCGGCTGACGCCATTCCTACGTGCCATGCGGGTGCCTTATTTAAGGAATGACGTTAGCCGGCATAGGGGAAAATGGGGGTTGTGCGTTAAAAAATGGTGCAAGTCAGGGTTGAGGCAAAAATCATGCCTCAAACCAGACACCCCATTGAAATGACTCCTGTCTCAGCAAAGACAGGAGTCATGCCCTCTTGCCCAATGGCCTTGCCCAGGGGACCTCTGTCCCCTGGGCAAGGCCATTGGGCACGGTGGCATGTAGGGGGGCCCAAAATAGGCCCCCTTTGCCACTTAAAAAAAAATAAAAAAAATATACTTACCTCAACTTACCTGTACTTACCTGAGATGGGTCCCCCCATCCATGGGTGTCCTCCAGGGGTGGGCGAGGGTGGCAGGGGGGTGTCCCTGGGGGCAGGGAAGGGCACCTCTGGACTCCTTCCATGGTCAGAAACCATGGAAGTGAGCCCACAGGTCCCTTAACACCTGGCCTGACCCAGGCGTTAAAAAACTGCGCACCTCAAGCTGTGCGTCGGTTTTTAAGGCCCGCCCCCTCCTGTGCGTCAAAATGACGCTGGAGTATAAATAAGGCACACAGGCCTTAAAGTCATTTTTTGGGCAGGAACGTCTACCTTGCATGTCATTAACGCAAGGCAGAATACCGCATCAAAAAAATGACGCACACGGAGGAATTTTGACGTCCGTGGGCTCGGGCGTCAAAGTTTAAATATGGTGCACAGTTTGCCCTGAATAGGCGTCAAACTTTTTGATGCACATTCGGCGCAAACAGAGTATAAATATGCCCCTAAGGTTGCTCTGCCTTCACTATCCTGTTCTCTGTGCCTTACAATAGCTATCCTTTCCCTGTGTATATGACTTTAGCTGCTCTTCTGCTTCAGTACACTACTTCCTTGGGAGATATTCTGTGACCTCAAGGGGTGCCCCAACCAGAGTCCTGACTAGACCCGCCCGAAACCGTGACATCCATTGCATGCCATTTCACTCTGTTATTCCACTCCACTGTATGCTACTCCACTCTATGCCGCTCCAGTGTATCCCACTCCACTCTACCTCACTCCATTCTTTGCTATTCCATTGGATGCCAATCCACTGTGCACCACACTACTGTATGCTATTACAGACTACTCCATTCAAGTGCAGACCACTCCAGTCTACACAACTTCACTGTACATCACTGCACTGTATGCTACTCCACTCTACGCTATTCCACTCTACTCCACTTTACTGTACATATTCTACGCTGTTCCACTGTATGCCACTCCAACACATGCTACTCCACTCATTGTCACTCCAGTGTAAACCACTACACTCTACGCCACTCCATTCAATGCTAGTCAATTGGAAACGCTCAACTATATGCTATTTGACTCTACCCTACTCCTCTGGACACTACTCCAGTCTACACCGCTCCCCTATACACTATTCTACTATTCTACTCTATTCTATTCATCTCTAAGCTATTCTATTCCACACTGCTTCACTGTACTCCACTCTACGCTATTCCACTGCACTCCACTGTATTCTATGTTATTTCCATGTACTACCATCTTCGATCCCTTTACTGTATGGTAATCTACTCTACCCCAGTCCATTGAACACCACTCCACTGTATGCTATTACACTCTACCACACCCCACAAAAATCCACTCCAATCTAAACCACTTTACTGTCCACCTCTCCACTGTATGCTACTATGCTATGGGCCATTACATTTTGTGTCACTCCAGTGTATGCTACTAAACTATACGCTATTAAACTCTATGCCACTCCACTGTATGCCACTCCAGTCTATGCTACTCCAGTCTATGCTGTTCTTCTTTATGCCCCTACACTGTATGTTATTCTATTCTGTGCCTCTCCGGTGTACTGTTCTCCACTCTATACAACTCCAATCTACAGAACTCTACAATACTCTATGCCACTCTACTCCACTCTGTCCCCGTACATTCCACTGTTCAAATTAGCACTCTACTCAGTGCCCGTACTCTGTTTTGTAAACCCTCTACTCTACAACAGCTTCCAACACTGTACAAGAGCACTCCACTCTACTTTATGAGGCGCCACTCCAATTTATAATAGTTTCCTCAACTCTACGGTATGCCACTTCATTGTTCACCCACTTTTCATGAATCCACTGTACACCACTCCACTCTATGCTGTTCCACTCAATGCCACTCCACTCTTCCACACTCTACTATACAGTATTCCACTATACACTATTTCACTATAAGCTACTCCACTTCACGGTAATCTCCTCTATTCCACTACAGTGTACACCACTCCACTCTACGCTGCTCCATTAAATGACACTCTCCTGCACTCTATGTAACTTCACTCTATAAAAGTCTACCACACTCATTGCACTCTACAACATTCTACTCCACTCTATCACCATACACTCCAATGTACAACGCTCAATTCCACTATATTGCACTTTTCTAACACAGCACTCGACCCTACTGTACAAGATGCCTCTCCAATTTATAACAGTTTACTAACTAGGCTACACCAGTACATTCCACTCCATGCCACTGCACTCTATGACACACCAAGATACTCTGTTATACTTTACTCCACACTACCTTACACCAATCTACTCAACTCTACTCCACTGTTTGTATGCCACTGCACCCCACTTTACTCCACTGTCCTCTGACAGAGTACTCCACTCCATTCCACCACTCCACTCTACACCACTCCACTCTGTGCCACTCAATGCCTTTGGACTCTATAACATTGTATGCCAATCCACTGTACCACACTCTACAACACTGTACTGTTTTGTACACTGTCAGCAATCCCCAAGGTGCCTTCTGCGTTATTTGTCAGCATCCCCAGGGATTAGGGTTAACTCATATCTCTGTTCTTGGTTAAACATTCATGTTTCTAAGTAAACATAATGTGCTGTGTTACACAATGCTTGCTTGCTAATGTGAGCTGGTGTAGACATGTGCTTCTCATTGGGTGTGGTGTAGACATGTGCTTCTAATTGGGTGTGGTGACTCATCCACATGTGGAAACTCAACTGCTTTCCTGACTGGCTACAAATAGCAGAGTGAAGCATGTCTCCCTGCTTGGCTTTGTTTTGCTTCCTGATGCCAGCATCTGATTTGGCAGTCCAACCACTGCTGTCATCCTCGTATTCAGGACTTTTATGGCAATTCTTTTCTTCATTCTTGTACCAGCTGACACCAGGCATTCCTCCAGCACTCCGAAAAAGACTGCAGCTAAGTGACTAGTATTCTCCAGGGAGTTTGTTCTTTGAGCGCTGCGCTTTCCTAGAACAGCTGGTGTATTTCAGACCTCGTATTTTGGCAGAGTGCTTATCTTGAAGAGACAAATGCATTTCTAAACATTCTACATTATTATTGTAGTTACTTGCCTAAATGTGCTTCAGGAAATCTGCTTGAGCTCAAGTACTACAAAAAGTGACAGTGCAATTTTAAAAGAGCATTTACGTGACTTTTCTCTTTCTAATAGCATAACTCTTGGATTTAAATTGTGTAATTCATGCCTGTGTTTCAGGTTTGAGGAATTTGCTTTTGAAGGGTTTTTCACACACACAGTGAAACCAAACCAAACTGTGCCACCCTAACTGTTTAAACCCAGAGTGGACATTTGTATTTCTTGGATTGTTTTTGTTCCTTTTAGTTTAACCCTATGCATGCAGGAAAGTTATACGTCATCTAATTAATGCCCTTGTTTGTCTTTCTTGTACATGATAAGTGCAACCACAGTTCTAACTTTAGTGTGCAACAGTGAATCTCTGTGAAGCTAGCCCTAGTGTTGCAGTACTTATTGTTATGGTACTCAGTTTGGGTTTTTGGTAATGCAGTGGTAGTAATTGTGCCAACAGTTATTATTATCCAAGAAAAGTGCTGGAGCATCACGTGTTCTTCTACCACTCCCGTGCCCATATCAGAAAGAGAGATTCAGTTTCAAGGAAGTTGAGTGCACTAACTCTACTATCACTCTATCAACAACAAACTGCCCCCGAAGATACAGGGTGCCTGGCTGGAGCGGGAAGACGTGGCAGTGTTTTGTCTCTTTCTATTCCACTCCCCCTTTCCTTTTGGGACACCTGCCGGGGTTTCTGTGTCCACCAGGGAGTGCTGAGAGGTGTTCCAGGAGGTCGGGGGCATACCATCACCTCTCCAGACATCCTGCTTTTCAGGTGAGTGGCCCCGTCTCGACATACACCATTCCACTCTCCAAAAATCAAATAGACTGTATGATCTACTGTAGTAGACATCACTTTCTAATACTGTGCGATACCACACTACACTCTACTGTGCAACACGGTCCTCCAATTTATGACTCTTTACTCAAAGGTATGCTAGCCAACTCCACTTTACTGCACTCCCCCCAACTATAGTCTATGACAGACCATTCCACTCTATGACACATTACTCCATTCTACACTATCCCACCCTAGTGTAATCCACTGCACTATACACCATTGTACTGCACTTTATCCCACTCTATGCCACTGTACTGCACTCTACGCTATGCCACTCCACTGTCCGACACGCTACTGCATTGCATGCAACTCCACACTACAGCACTGTACTACATTCTATGCCACTCTATGACACTCTACTCCACTCCGTGACCATCCACACTATGCCATTGTACGGCACTGTATGACACTCAATGACACACCACTCAATGACACTGCACTCCACACTATGACACTCTTCTCCATTGTACTCTATGACATTCCACCTGACGATACTCCACTCTAAGGTGCTCTGCTTCACCCTACTTCACTTTAAAACACTCTACTCCACTCTATGACAGTCTTAACTCCCTGCTCTGCTGTTCGACATGCTTCAGTCTACGATATTTGACTCCACAATATGAGACATGATGCCACTACACTATACTATACTCTACAACACTATTCCACTCAATTCCAATCTACAGTACTCTCATCTATGACAATAGACTTTACAAAACTCACCTCCACATAACATCTCAGCACTTGCAACACTGCAAAACCATTGACATTCAAAGAAAAAAAACAAAGGTTACAGCTTAGTTATAGTTAGGAAAACATATTTTCCCTATGCAAACTAAGTTTAACTACACAAATTAAAAAAATTCTAAAGTTATAGTTATAACTTTAATTTACAATGTACCCACCTCCTTCACATCATGATAAGGAGCAGACTTTGTTGCACACTCTTTTCAGCTCACTTAAACCTTTGATTTTTTTCATTAAAATAAAAAAGTCCACTTCTGTGTCTGCTTCAAAATCTCCCAGTCCTGTGGGGATGTCATGAACCTTTTGGTGGAGCATCCAAAATATTTAATCCACAAAAACAAAGATGGGTCATGTACTAGGCGGCCTTCAAGTGCTTTTATGTATTCACAAAACTTGATGGGTTTTGACAGTTGCCACGGTTTTGCTCACATGAACGGTCAAAATCCGTTGAGTTTTGGGTATCAACCTAATGAAACAAACAAGAGCACTCAAAGGCAGCCTAAGTATGTGACTAATGTTTGTTATTGTATGTGTGAATTGGTTACAAGCACAGACGGTTGGTTTCACATGTTGTGACAAATGTAAGGCATGTCGGATAGATGTGAATGCAAGAGAATATTTAGATTCCAAGGGCAAGTCAATAGGAATTATGAAGAGAATCACATCTAACACTACCCACGTACTATATATATTGAATGTGATTGTGGATTACGTTACGTGGGGAGTACAATCTGCCCTCTAAAAAAGCGTATACTTGAACACATCAGAGCCGTGCAGAATAATGATGGAAATTATGCCATGGCAAAACACCTACATATGCATAAAGGTAAAAATTGGACAAATATGAAGTTCTTCGGTATTGCAACTGTAGAGCATAATGAAAGAGGAGGTAATCAAGAGCTCAGGTTGAAACTCTTGGAATCAGAATTAATAATACAACTTAAAACTAAGTTCCCGAGGGGACTTAACGCTGATGAAGAACTTCATTATCATTTATGATGTAAAATTTGGTTGTGGTTGTTAATAACAGGAAATAGGTATAAAGAGTGGTAACATCAGTGGAATAGGTACTAAGTGGATATGCGGAATTGGTATCATGGCTATCAGATTATTTAAGAAGGTCCAAGACATAGAAATGAAACATATTCACATGAAGTAAGGAAAGTACCATATGTATAGAGGCTGTCATATATATTCAGAGACAGAGAGATATATGAATGATAACTAAGATCTTTCTCTGACAACTATTGCAACGACATACATTAGACCGATTTATATAAAGATGTACATTCCAATAATGTATTATACATAATCAATACCAAATACCCCTCACACTAACCAAATATTACAATTATCATTTCCGTATTTGAAAAAACATATTTTCAGCTCTCATACATGTGAAAGATATCACTATGAATCTCTGTATATATATATTTTTAGATATAATAGTCAAATGTTAGATTTGCTTTTTTCAATAAGAAACAAAGATGGGTTTGGGTTGTCTGATATTTTTTGGTTGCTAGTAGTGGGCCACATGTCCCATAACGCACTTGGGTGGTAGTAGGGAAATAATAGTAGAAAACAGAGACTTATGGGATGGTGTTTTCTGTAAACTGTGAACAAGACCGAGAGGTTAAAACGCGTTAGTGGTGTCATTTTGTAATACTTTGGACATAAGCAATTAAACTCCTGGAGTGCAATGAATCAATTGTTTGACAATTGTTTGCTTTGGAGATTGTGGAGGAATACTCCCTTCCTCACGTTTGTAACCGTGAAATTTGTGCGCTACAAGGTGGACATTTGGATGGTATATATATATGTATATATATATATATATATATATATATATATATATATATATATGTGTGTGTGTCACACACAGACAGATATATTGATAGATAGGTATCCAACCCCACCAAGTCTTTGGCAATGTGCTATGGGGGTTGGCCTTGGGCCTGTCCTGCGGCCTGGCAAGGTGCCCAAACCTCCATACACACCCAACCCTGTGCAATGCATGGCCTTTGGCCGTGCATGGTGGGAGTTGGATGCAGGGACTGGCCTGCGAGCAGGGGCTGCAGCCAACCCTTGGCAGGCACCTACCCCTGTGCCATTCTTGGTGGAGGGCCCCACATATTTAGGCAACCTGGGATAGGGGCACGCAGTTCCCCTCCCTGGGCCTATTGCAGCTCCAGAGACCCCCATCCCCTGGGGCCAACCACTTACTAAAAGTGGAGGGGGCCAAGCGCCCTCCTCCTAGTGCTGATTTTGATGTCGGGGACTCCATCTACAGGGGACTGACCAATTTGTAAAAAGAAAGGGGGACCATGTGGCCCCCTCCCCGGGCCAATACTGGCCCTAGGGACCTCATCCCCTGGGGCCCAACCAATTAGCTAAAGGGGATGGGGGCTGCATGTCCTCTCCCTGGGCCGATTATGGCCCCAGGGACCCCATCCCTGCGGCACAGTCACTTGTTGCTGGGTGCCCTGCCCCCCCCATAGGACACCCAGTGTGCACTTTTTGGGATGGGGGGAGCCTTCAATGCCCACTGCCAGACCGCGTCTGCAGCAAAAGCCAGCATTGCTCCTGCACACAGGGAGTAGCAAGAAATGCTCCTCCCTGCGTGCAGGAGCAATTGTTTAATCTGTTTTAATGTCCACTCAACAGAGTGCCAGACAACAGATGAAAAATCTGCTCTAAGCAAGCATGAGCTGTTCTCCTGCTCCTGCCCGCTGGGAGCAGAATTAGGGCCTGATTTTGAGTTTGGCAAAAGGGGTCACTGCGTCACAAATGTGTTGGATTTCCCTTCCACCATATTACAATTCCATTATAGCCTATGGAGCTAGTAATATGGCGGACAGGATATCCGGCATGTTTGCGATGGATTGACACCTCCGTCAAAGTCTAAATCAGGCCTTTACTCTATGCTCTCGCTTGGCGGGAGCTGTCAAAGCTCCCACCAAGCAACCGCAAATAGCTATGTCCTGAGGGTGAGACCCTCTGGACAGAGGGAGCCAGCCCTGGTGTATGGCAGTCCCCAGGGCCAAATATTGGCTCCAGAAGAGGGGTTGTGCCCCCCTCCTTTCTTTTTGCAGGGCCTGGGTTGGGGAGGTGGTGGTCCCAGGGCCATATATGGCCTGGGATGGGAGTGCATAGCCCCTCCCCCTCTTTCATCAATTAGCCTGGCCCTGGTGAGGGGGTGGTCCTCAGGGTCATAAAAAGCCCTACAGATGGGTCTGCACTGTCCCCTCCCCCACTTTTTAATTTATTGGTCTTGTCCTGGAGAGGTGGTGGTCCCCAAGGCTGTAAATGGCCTGAGGAGGGGGACTGCATACATGACCCCACTCTTCCATCTAATTTATTTGATTAGCATGGCTGCAGGGAGGTGGCAATCCCTCGGTCCGTTATCGCCCATGGGAAGAGGGGCCGTGTATGCTTCCTGCATATTATTGTTAACACGAGTCCCAAGGACCTGGTCCACCCAGGGGTTACGTTTATACCAGCGTTGGAGACTGAGAATTGTTTTTGTTATTTTTGCCCTGATTCACGGATCCTCTGTGGTTTTGCGGCACAAAGTAAAAATGAAATGCTTTTTGGCCCAAGCGAGGTCCTTGGGGGACCCCACCACTAGGTCTAGGGGGTCAGGGTATTCCTACCTTGCTCCATTTTCTTTTTAACTTTTGTTTGGGACTTGGCTGACTCTGAGTCCCAAAATGGCTGCCCACACTTCCTGGTTGAAGTGTTTACAGTCAATCAGCTCACTACATGAGATCTGTTAGATCCATGGAGAGACTGTGTCCATCCACACTATGCCATTGTACGACACTGTTATTATTAAAAAACTACAGAATGGATTTATACCGAATCACAAAAAATACTTTTTTCTGGGCCAAGAGCTTGCTTTCTGCCACATTTGGTTTATTTCTGCCCAGCAGTTCAGGTGGTAGTCATGTCTAAAATCCCTAAGGGAATTTGCGTGGGGAAAAAGCATTTTGGGACACCCCCCTTTTTCTTACCCCCCACCCCCCTGACAAATCATTCTGGAATTTTCACTACAGCAGCTGAACTCAGGTGAGATCTAGTTTTGAAAATTTTGTGAGGCACCATCAAATGGCGCCTAAGTTATTGGCAAAACAAAAAATGCTATCTTAAAATGTATGCATGTATGTACAGTCATAAATCAGACATAGTGCTCTCAAACTACCAGTGCTAGTGGTAGGCAGTAGACCAATCCTCCTCAAATTATAATTCCAAGTAAAGAAACCACTACACTCTGTTTCCCCTGAACATGAACAGTGATTAATCAACGCCAACAAACACCAACACATTTAAACTCTGAAGAGTCTTTTTTGTAGAATTTCCATTTGTTTATTTATGTTTTGAAACTTGACCAAGGTCCACATAAAGAAATAAAAAACAATATGACCACGAAACATCATCCATATAGCAATATACAAATAAAATCAAGTGAACACATTTCCAAAATAAAAACAAAACTCAAATGACTACATTTACAAAAAACTGTTGTTCCATTCATTCAATAACAGAGTTCCATTAAACTGTTCAACCCTACTATGTGCAAATA
Organism: Pleurodeles waltl; assembly: GCF_031143425.1. Taxonomy (NCBI): domain Eukaryota; kingdom Metazoa; phylum Chordata; class Amphibia; order Caudata; family Salamandridae; genus Pleurodeles; species Pleurodeles waltl. The sequence continues at coordinate 911,586,578 of NC_090448.1, read as the reverse complement.
TGCAATAACAAAATACAGTACTCCAATACTGTATAAAGTGCAAACACCTGAATAGCGCAAATGTGCACAACAGCCTAATTAAGACAAATTGTGTGCAAAAGCACCAGGACAATACAAAAGTCAATAGACGTCATATATACATAAGCAGAACAAAGTGAATATATGCAGGTAAAGTACCATAGGGACAATTAACTGGAAAAAGACCTGTATAGATCTGCCCATTAAACAATAAGCCTCATAAATACAATATATAAAACAAACAAAATAAAACAGTATTCTATATTTTGCATAATTGAAAATTAATTAACTAGTTAATTATTACGTAGAAATACATTGTTATTATATTATTAATTACCTCCCCACCCTACACCACTACAAACCTAGAAGCCCACCACTAAAATATAATTAAAATAAATAAGTAATCCATAAATTACATAATTAAAAATCGATTAAATAATCAACTAAAAAATATTATTTAATTATTACTTCATTAGTATGTATTTACCTTCCCACCCATTAACCCTACAAACCTTACATCCCACAAATCACATGTAATGAAAATACATCAGTAGTCATTACTCCATAAATTGCAAAATAAATATAATTAAATACAATTTATTGAATAATTCTTAATTGTTTAATACCCAATCACCATTCCACCCTACCCACCTACAATCCTAGCAGCCTGCTATATCACTTAAAATGATAAGCTATATTTTAAAAACAGTTAATAACATTTATAAACAATCATAAAACCTGAAATTAATATATCAACCAAGAACAATAAAAAAATATTTTTAACCACTATTTTAGTTAAAATGATGTTAAAACATCAATATTGTTCACAACAACATGACTTACCTAAAAAAACAATATTCTTGCCAACAATATTTCTGCGACACAGTATTTGTGTGTCTTGATATTTCATTTCTGATATTTCTGTCTTCAATATTTTTAAAATTATATTTTGTCCAAACACCATTTTGCATTTACATGGGAAGATAACATTGTCATCAATCACTCTATTATGGCAATAAAGCCCTGTATCCACCAACTGGGGTTAGTCCCAATCCATAATCTTAATACTTGATTTTGAACAATGGGGAAAGTGTTCATAGGAAACAATGCAAAATAAGGAAGATGATCTTTAGAGCCTTCACCTCCTGGTTACTAAGCCTTTTCACCTTAGACTGCTTTGCCCTTTTTTTTGCTATTTTAGGTACTTTGAGCTTATGCTTCCATAACTTTTTTCCTCAATAGGTAGTCACAACAAATGTGCATCCTTTTTTCCAAACATTCTGGGAATTCCAAAGTTCCCATGGTTGTGGATTCATCTGGAGGTGACTGAGAAAATAGCCAAAATCTACCATAATGTTGTTGTTTGTTTTGCAAAGAAATTCAATAAGGTACTAAACAAGAAAGCATAGATTTGTTTATCTAAGAATGGCATTGACAAAAGGTTTGCTGTTCCTGGACACCACCTTCCAAGCTTTCAGGAACAGACACATTTTTTTACCACAGTTTCTACATTTTTCTAAGAGCTAGTCAATTTCTCTAATTGTGGTGGTTTCGACCTATTTGCAGTTTGCAGTTTGTGGTGGAAACAAATGTGAAACCCCTCGAGGATCCAGGAAAGCTATTAATTTTTCTAAAGTAGACAAACTTTTGAATGCATTTAAGGGGTCTTTAGTCTAAATTCACCCAAAGATTTTCCAGAGAAATTAACTGTTGAAATAAAAAATTGTAAAAACTAGTAGAAAAAAACACACATTTGTAACAACTTTTTCCTCTGTTTAACATCTAGTCATAATGGCCGATATACAAAAGACAATACATTCTTAAATCCAACAGATTCTTCATGGCTGTGTCGACATGTAGGGTTTGTAGTATCCCCAAAAAAAGCACGATACCCTGCGAAAAAAAACTGAGTGGCACCTCAGAATGATTTTTCATTGTGTACTTACTGTACAGCAATTCATATTTTAAAATATAAATAGTTAAAAATAGTTATGGTTGAAATGTCTCTCTTTCTGGAATGTACACAAGATACTGAATTTAGGAACAGTGGTTATTTGTCACCTCCTAATTTGGGGTTACCCAAATAGTAATATGATTCAGAGGGCATTTTACAAAATGTCTCCTTTCTTGCAAACTGACTTACATTCTTTTGCCACAAGTGCAGAAAAGTCCAATTGGTAAAAACAAATGTGCTACTATTTTGTGTCTCCACACATCTTCGGCTACAAACAGTACTCACTTGCGTATGCCCAGGATTCGCAGCAGGGAAGGACACTAAATGCAACATGGACATATCACATTTTTCCACTGAAAACCAACACTTTTTTTGCATTTTGGGCAGTTTGGGATTTTGGGTGTAGCTCAGCTGGAAATGAGGGACACCTACCAACACATTTCTGAAAAGTACCCACCCGGTATCTTACCTAAAGCAGTTGCAAGCCCCAAACTTTGGCTTGACACTGGACAGACATTTCTGTGACACAAAGGCCTATATTTATATTTTTGTTGCGCCACATTTGCGTAATTTTTTGATGTCAAAGCAGCACAAACGTACAAAATATAATTGTATTTTCTAAGTTTGCGCCACTTTTGCATAAAAAAAATGGTGCAAATGCAGTGCAAAAAAGTATAAATATGGGCCAAAGTTCTGGAATGTGCAGGGATCCAGATATTTCCTGCCACCCGGCATTCCCCTCATTTCTCCCATTAAAATTGTACCTCACTTGTGTGGGTAGGCCTAGCAACAGCGACAGGAAAGAGCCCATAATGCAATGTGGAGACATCAACATTTCCTATAAAAAATAATGATTTGGCAATGGGGGTAGCTGCAGTCCTTAGGCCACCCAGGGAAACCTATCAAACCCAGACATTTCTGAAAACTAGACACCCAGGGAAGTCCAGGATATTGCACCTCATGTGGACCCTACTGATGAGAAAAACTTTCTTAACAGTGCCTCACCCAGTAATGCAAACATTATACTTCCCAAAGTGCAGAGAATACAAACAACTGGAAGAGACACCCCTTCCAATGCTGCTTAATTTTGTCTTAAATGGGATATTTATTTTAAAGAAGAAGAAGAAATAAGTTAGTGAAACTTACTAGCCCCAATTTTGAGAACCAGACTTTTTTGCTTCTGGTGTCTGTAAGCCACTAAAGTGCAAACCCTCAATCTGGGAACAAAATAGTGGGTGCTGTAACTCACGTAATTCCGTGTACTGTACTCATGAGGTATTTCCTAAAAATTCTGAGAATTATGTGAAAAGAATAATTCTGCATTTAGCACCAATTTCATAGCACAAAAATTTCTCCTCCCATCTAAAATGGATGTGCGGGTGCATTTTGCATGCAAATAGCACTTAATGCAACAGAACATAAACAGCAACATAAGCAGCCACTTACACTTGCTAAATGTGCTCTTATGGTAAGATACTTCCTCCAAATTGTTCTTAATTACACAAGTGGGTGTAATCAAGGTTATTATAGTTAGTTCAGTAAAAAGTAAAATTACTGAAATTACTCAATTACTCTGGTATAATTAAAATTACTTCCAGGCTAAGAACAAAATACTATTTTAGCAATTAGCTCTCAGGTTAGTAAGGCAGAGCTGTCCAAGGCTCACTCAGGGAGATGCTGTAAGCTAAAAACTCAGAACTCAGAAACGCTACAAGTAACACTCAATAAATGAGTGTCTACTCAGTGTTATTTCTTTAAAAACAAAAAAAGTACTCTAATACATCCAAAACCAAACATTGTGTGCACAGAATCACAAATATTTACAAAATGGCAGATGGAAAAAGCAATAGAAACACTCTAAAGAGGGCCTTACAGTCTACAGGTGGTGCCCTCTAAATAAAGTTCACATATAAATGCAGACTACGGGCCTGATTATGACATTGGCGGTCGGACCACCTGACCACCAATGCTGTGGGGAGGACGCCACTGTCATACTGGTGGCATACCCCTTTCTAGTACAATGTTCTGGCTGGGCTGACCGCAGGAAACATTGTAATAGAGCGTTCTCAAAGGTCAGTTTTGTGGGAACAGTGATAGGGTACAGGACTCGGCTCCCTTAAGGGAGTCGAGTACTATACCGTAGCACAGAGGGGGCAAAGCAGACAGTGCGCATTCCAATGGTGCTGAGCAGGGGGGGGGGCCCTGTGCTGCCCATGCCAAGGCACTGGGGAAAGGGAGGGGCCTCATCCCCTTTTTGAGGTTATTCCCAAAGATGGTGAGCGACGTGCTTTGTCTAATGTGCAGAGGAGGTTGTTCCAGCTCTTTGCAGCAGTGTAGGTGAAAGATCGTCCTCCAGCGGTGGTTTTGCGGATGTGAGGGACGGTGGCCAGGGCCATCTGGGTGGAGCAGAGGGACCTGGCAGGGGTGTTTAAAGAGACACAGTGGTTCAGGTAGGCTTTCCCTGCATTGTGTATGGCCTTGTATGTGTGGGTGGGATGATTGAAGGTGATTTGCTTCTCGACCGGTAGGCAGTGGTGGGTCCTCTGGTGTTGGGAGATATGTTCTCAGCGAGGGAGGTCCTTAATGAGTCTGGTGGCAGTGTTCTGAATTAGTTGAAGTTTTTTGATGTTCCTAGTTGAGCTCCTCCTTTAAATATGATTCCATTGGCCTACCTCTGATTCACACATTTAATTTGCCTAGAGGTCTTTAGTACATGGTGTAGAAAATACACCCAGGGACTGGAAGTTTCAAGCCACTTTAAATGATAGTGGCAAATTCGTACGGCATATAGTAAGACCACGCAGGAGAACCTGGCCAGACAGAAGAGGATTTTTTTCTTAAATAGGGGACTGAGGAGTAACTAAGCTATCTGTATCATTACGTTAAAATATAGTGGCAAATTCGTATGGCGAATAGTAAGACCATGCAGGAGAGCCTGACAGAGAGAGGATAATTATTTTTGTTTCATGGGAACCCCAGAGAGAAAATAAATAAATAAATTAATTAATTAATTAAAACCCTCCCAGAGTGTAGCTTGGGTAGCATTTGATCAGCTGGCACAGGAACACAGGAAATTATTTTGAAATGTGCACAAACAAATAGTCTGTCATTGATCAATGGCTGTATTTTAATTATGTGTTGATTAAGTGTAAATGTGCCACTATGTTTCATTGCAATTTTTTGAATTATAAGTAAAGTAGTGCAGCACTGTATTAGAGAAGAAAAACTGTTTTATGTTGTGCCTCTAAATTATCAACAGCTCTTGTTTTCTCTATCTCTCTGTCTATTGACCACTGCCTAACAATTTTTTTTCCCCTGTCTAACAATTTTGTTTTGCAGGATACAACCATTGTGTTTATTTTTCAGATTGTAAAATGGTGAGGAAAGGGCACAAGTTTAAAGGAAACGTAAGGGTAGTAAGCCCTGAAATGCTGAAAAAGACTAAGGGGCATATTTATACTCTGTTTGCGCCGGAATTGCGTCGTTTTTTTTTACGCAAATCCGACGCAAAACTAACTCCATATTTCAGTTCATGGAGTTTGCGCAATTTTTTAGCGTGGACACCTACTTTGCGTTAATGATATGCAAGGTAGGCGTTCCCGAGGCATGTGCGCCGTATTTACACTCCCGGGCAAAAATGACACCCGGGAGTGGGCGGGTCTAAAAAAATGACATCCAGCCGCTTTTGCGTTGTTTTTTAACGTCTGGTCAGGGCAGGCATTAAGGGACCTGTGGGCTCGGAAGGAGCCCAGAGGTGCCCTACCATGCCCCCAGGGACACCCCCTGCCACCCTTGCCCACCCCAGGAGGACGCCCAAGGATGGAGGGACCCATCCCAGGGAACTTAAGGTAAGTTCAGGTAAGTATATATTTTTTTTTTGTGGCATAGGGGGGCCTGATTTGTGCCCCCCTACATGCCACTATGCCCACTGACCATGCCCAGGGGACATAAGTCCCCTGGGCATGGCCATTGGGCAAGGGGGCATGACTCCTGTCTTTGCTAAGACAGGAGTCATTTCAATGGGGGTTTGGAGTAAAAAAAAATGACGCAAATCGGGTTGAGGCTAAATTTTTGCCTCAGCCTGACTTGCCCCATTTTTTGACGCCCAAGCTCCATATTCCCCTACGCCGGCGCTGCCTGGTGTAAGTCATTTTTTTTTATGCACACCAGGCAGCTCCGCCGGCTAACGCCGGCTAACGTCATTGAATAAATACGGCGCACGCATGGCGCTTCAGAATGGCGTTAGCCGGCGTTAGATTTTTTGACGCACAACTGCGTTGGCGCAGTTGTGCGTCGAAAAGTATAAATATGGCCCTAAAAAGTTGTTTAAACAGCTGAGGGGAGAGAAATGTTTTGACCAGATAGCCCTGTAGAGCAAGGTAAGAAGGACACAGACTGTCTAACAAATGTAAAGTAGTTCACGCTAATGTGGACAGTGAGAGGGAAAGCAGAGTGTAGCTGTAACAAAGCCTGGGTATTAAAGACAGGCTGCATGCACACAGAAGTGACATTTATAAAATAGTGATGATAAGACTAACTTTAATGGTAAAAGTGCACTCAATTTGAGAAGAGTAGACGTAACAGTAGTGAAAGAAAAAAAAAACAATTTGTGTGTGACACCACCAGGACATGTAAACTTAAAAGTACATGTCCCACCTACCTAGCGCCTGCCTCAGTGGTGACTTATATAATGTAAAAAGGGAGTTTTAAGGATTGGCAAACAGTGGCAGGCCTGAGACAGGTTTGAAAGGCTACATCTGTGGGTGGCACAACAAGTACTACAGCCCACTAGTAGCATTTAATTTACTGGCCCTGGGCACATGGTATACTACTTTAAAAAATACATTTCAAATACATTTGTGGTTGGATGGGAAATAATTACTTATTTCTAAAGGATAAAATAAACTATTCTAGGATTCAGTAAAGAATCATGTTCGCAGCAGTAAAGAGATCAACCTAAAATGTATATTCTGAATAAACACTTATTACAGTGTGAAGCTACAGCTTGAAGACCTTAAAACATTATTCAACAATGACCAAGGCTGAATATGGCCAGCTACCACAAAGTTTGCTCAACATGTATATGTAAATTATTCTTAAAATTAATTTTACTAAAATCGTTTTTGCATTTTTATGATGTTTATAATGTCTAACATCACTGCTGTAAATATCAGCTATGTAACTAATTCCCACACATTTTTGCACCCCTTTCTTCTCATGGTGTGCTACAATGTAAGGCAACAGAAAGACTAGGGCACATCATCAGAATGGCATTATTCTGTCAACATAACGATTTTAAATCGTCCTTTTCACAAGTATTCTGTTATACCATCTTATTAAGAAGCAGTTAATATTTTGCATTTCTACGGCTTCAAGCACACTTTTAAGGTGCTGCTACTTTTTCTGTGTCATTTTTCTCAACCTGTGTAAATTACACACTCAGGTTTCTGTGTCTAAATAGGTAAATATTTTGAGGACAAAATAGGATGATTTTGAGCTCTAACAATACCAATATTCCTGTATCTTAGAGACAAAATTAAAATGTGAGCTTTAGTTTCAATGTGGCCTCATGGCTGCAGTTTGTCTCAAGTATCCCAGCTTCTGGCCTGCCTTTTTGCACAGGATTTCTATGCGCATACTGGCATTCTAAATTTTCTTGAGCCAGTTCTTTGGAAGGTTAACTTTCCCTACTGGTGTTAATTGGTGGTGGAGAGTGCACTGCACAGAAATACAAAAACAACATAGTTTAAATCCTACCTTTCCAAAAACTGAAAATGTCGATGCAAAGCAGTCATGCTTCTGGCCCTGCAGAGTTCTGATGGGATTCTCACATTGGTCAAACACTAAACAGCAGTTGTTAACTGTGCTGGTACAGGGGATGTGAATTTACGACAGCAGGTTTAAGTGTCAGATGCTAAGCTTCTGTATTTAGCCCTGACTTGAACTGCTGTTACAAAAAAATACTCAAGGGTAGCTTTGAACATTTCCTCATCCAAAGTTAAGCAAATAAGTAATGACAACTGTGTCAGTCCTATTTTACACTGGATTTTTAGCAGTACAATTATTAAACTGGTTTTATCTAAATTATTTGAAGGGGACAAATGCACATGCTTGCTAGTGCAAGCTAAATGAAGTATTTGAAAAAAATATATATAGGCGGGAACTTTTCAGAGCCTCTTGAAAGAAAATATTTTTGTGTGATTTCAACTTTTATTACGGTCTCCATTTATTGTGGTGGCTGTTGGAATTGCTTCAGAGCTTGGCAAAGTGCTGATGGGTCTACATTAGACTGTGAAAGCATGACTGCAGGTCATCACCATATTTTAAATATGAGATGCATATGTATATATATATATGTACATTTTTAATTGTGTTATGCAATTTGTATACTTAGGGCCATATTTATACTTTTTGACGCTAACCTGCGCCATCGCAGGTTTGCGTCAAAAAGTTTAACGTTGGCTACTGCCATCCCAACGCCTGCCAGGCGTCATATTTAAGGAATGATGGTAGCCGGTGCTGCGGCCTGGTTAGTGTCAAAATAAATGACTCTAACCGGGCAGCGGAGGCATAGGGAAGACTGGGGGTTGTGCGTCAAAGAATGGTGCAAGTCAGGTTAGAATTAAAAAAAATGACTCTAACCCGACTAGCCTAATTTTTTGACAGACAACCCTCATGGAAATGACTCCTGTCTTAGCAAAGACAGGAGTCATGCCCCCCTGCCCAATGGCCATGCCCAGGGGACTTCTGTCCCCTGGGCATGTCCACTGGGCACAGTGGCATGTAGGGGGGCCCAAGTTAGGCCCCCCATGCCACCTAAAAAAAACAAATTACTTACCTCTACTTACTTCTCCTTACCATAGATGGGTCCCCCCATCCATGGGTGTCCTCCAGGGGTAGACGAGGGTGGCAGGGGGTGTCCCTGGGGGCAGGGAAAGGCACCTGTGGACTGCTTCCATGGGCTCCCACCATGGAAATAAACCCACAGGTTCCTTAAGGCCTGTCCTGGCCCAGGCATTAAAAAACTGCGCAAATCCGGCTGGGCGCCATTTTTTAAGGCCCGCCTTCTCCTGTGCATCAAAATGACGCAGGAGGATAAATAAGGAGCGCATGCTTTAGAGTAATTTTTTTGCACGGGAATTCCTAGCTTGCATGTCATAAGCGCAAGGTAGGTTTTCACGTCCCAAAAATGACTCACACTCCATAACTTTGGCGTTGGACAGGTCTAGCGCCAAAGCATAAATATGGAGTTAAGTTTGCGCTGAATTTGTGTAAAAAAAATGACGCAAATCCGGTGCAAACAGAGTATAAATATGGGCCTTAGTATCTACCACTTGTAATAATAATAAAGAAAATAAAAAGGGTGAGCTAGTTTGGAGGAGAGGCTATTTATTTTCAGTAGTTTTGCTTCCATTTCTTATGGTTTGCAACAGATGCTTTGTGTAGGGAGGCTTGCAGTTGTGTCCCCATTTGAGACAGGTCTCTTTCACACACAGTGTAGTGTCATGTTAGCCCTCACCTCACTGAATGAGCAACATTTCTTAAAAGTTAAAAAAACGCACATTGGAGTGCAACTTGATCTTAATAGGCACTATGGACCAAAGAAAAATATATATAATGTATGCTTGAATTTTTGAAGAGTAGTTTAACAATCACTTACTTCCTTTGTATTACATTTCCTAAATATTCTAAGGTAGGAGAACCCACTACGGGTAATACACAAACCAGGACATACTGGGTAAAAAATGCTAGTATATGAAAATGTATAAAAAAAAATAAAAAACTTGGTTCTCTGATAATGTCTTGGGGCTTTCATGTGTTCAGTAAAACGAGGGTCAAATTGATGCTGAATACATGTAAAGTGTTTTACAATATCATCTTTAGTAATTTAAATACATGGAAGAATTTAGAGAGATGTAGCAATGAATTTCTGGCATGGAGCCACCCCTCTTGGTACTAAATTGAACACCACAGGTACATTCTAGGTACAAGAATGAAACTAATTGACCCCCTTATGATGCATTTTTCTGTGTCAATAAAAACTTAAGTAAAAGAAGGAGCTGGTGTTTCACTGGATTATAACTTGCTTGAGGGACCATCACTATGCAACTAACAGGATTGGATAAAGGAAGAATTGCAGATTCTGTTAGGGACAGGACAGAGTTTGTGCTGTTTTCTTGAGGAATAGTACCTTTGTAGGAGATATGCAAGGTAGTGCTTACCTTATTGAATAACATTATCAAGGGGCACAGTGTAGATAAGATGGAGGACAGGGATACCAGCAAGGAGACAAGAATAGGGATCAGTGTTACTCTTGCCCATGCCAAGAGACTTACATAAGAAACAGCACTACATGAGGAGCTCTTTCCAGAGAAAACAAGTAGGAGCATAGGATGAGACAGAGAGAGAGAGATGACCCAAGCAGCAGAAAACTGATGAGCCCAGTGATTTATGATGAGGGTATCTGACACACCTGAAAATAATACTATCTTTTCAACTAAGGTAGGAGACAAAATGGTTGATTTCTTAATTTTAATATGGATGAGAACTAAGGATTTTACATTTCCTTTGGTAGTTGTGTCTGTGTTGGGAGATGAAGAAGGATGGTGTTGGGTGTTGTGTATGCTCAGAAACAACAGGGCTGTAGTTTTTTGACAAGCTTAAAGGGAATATGAATTTACAGGTGACAGAAAAACAAGATCCTAGAACAATTGAACTCAAAGGTTTGGGCAAAACACAAACATGAAGCAGGATAGTTAAAAATATGCCCTCCCCATAAGCGATGCTTTAGGAAAATGCAGAACTACCTTATGTGCATCAGTATAGACTGTTACCCCAGGCAGAGGAGGGAATAAAACAGGGTATTATTAAAAAGGCCAATAGCCCTGTATTTGTCCAATAATTCCATTGCCCAAGGGCAACACTGGGCAGTATAGATTCATACAGGATTTACGCCAGATAAACAACATTATGGTTCCCTTAGCGCCTGTTGTGCCTGACAACAATACTGTGGGGGTCATTACAACCCTGGAGTCTTTGACCGCCAGGGCTGTTTTGACGGAAGCACCACCAACAGGCTGGCGGTGCTTCCTGGGGAATTACGACCGCAGCGGTTTCCCACCACTTTAGTCCCGGCGGTTTAAATCCCCCAGGGCAGTGCTGCTTGCAGCGCTGCCCAGGGGATTACGAGTCCCCCTCCCGCCAGCCTTTTCATGGCGGTTTGAACTGCCATGAAAAGGCTGGCGGAAAGGGGAGTCGCTGCACCCCTGGGGGCCCCTGCCACGGCCCCTATGCAGCTTTTCACTGTCTGCATTGCAGACAGTGAAAAGCGCGACGGGTGCAACTGCACCTGTAGCACAGCCGCAACACCGCCGTCTCCATTTGGAGCCGGCTCCTGTGTTGCGTCCGAGATCCCCGCTGGGCCAATGGGCGGAAACCAGGTTTCCGCCCGCCGGCCCAGCAGGGATCTCCAAATAGGCCCCGCGGAGTGCGGCTGCATTGGTGGCCGCCCTGCGGTTTCAACTTGGCGGGTGGCGATTGCCGCCCACCAAGGTTGAAATGAGGGCCTATATTATCTTCTATACCTGCAGAAGCAGAGTACGTTTCAGTTAAGTCTCGCAAGCGCATTTTTCAGTATTAGAGTCCATCCAGAGAGTGAGTATCTCTTTGCCTTCACAATAAATGATACCCAGTACACTTTCACAAGACTCACCCAAGGCTTCACAGAGAGTTGCACGGTCTATACACAGGCAGAAAAGAGAGATCTGGACAGCCTACACCTGGAAGGCAGCAGTGTCATCTTGCAGTTCGCTGATGATCTCCTTGTGGCACCTCCATCACTTGAGGCTTGTGAAAAAGACACTGTAGTTCTGCTGACCCACCTCCACGAGAGAGGACACAAAAGCCTCATTGTCAAAATTTCAGTGCTGCCAAAAAAAAAACAGAAGTGACTTACCTTGGTTATGTGGAATCCAAAGGTACACACTGCATATCACCTGACGGAATGAAAATGACTCAAAGCATGCAACCCCCATCCACCAAGAAAGGAATGATGTCCTTCTTGGGTGATGATGAACTACTGCCGCCAGTGGATCCCTGAGTACAGATCCTATGATGCATTTTTGAGGAAATGCACACTACAAGATGCAGCCAACAACATTGTATGGACTAATGAAACTTGCAGAATGTTTCAAGAAACTGAAATGGACAGTGTGTACTGCGCCAGCATTGGGGCTGCCTGATCACAAACTGCCCTTCCATCTCTATGTGTCAGAGGAAAATGGCTTTGTAAATTGTATGCTGACACAGCAGCATGGCTCTGGAATAAGACCTTTGGCGTATTATTCTGTGATTTTGCCTTCAGCAGTGACTGGGCATTCAGCTTGTTTGAGAGCAGTGACCGCAGCCGCTGTGATGGCAGAGAGGGCAGCTCCCATTGTGATGGACTACCCTTGTATTGTTTATGTGCCACATTCGGTACAGTTGCTGTTGTCATCAACAGCAACACAGCAATTGTTAGAGACCAGGCACATGAGTTGTGAGGTCACGTTGTTGTCTAGCAGTAATATCACCATTAAAAAAAACAAAAAAAAAGAATGGCCTCCGGTTAATTTGGCAACATTATTACCTGCAATAGGTGATTCTAACAGACACTGACTAAAGAGCAGGGTATGCTACAACAACAGTAGACATCATAATTGAAAGTGCCGCTCTAATGTGAGGCCCAAACAGAAGCTAATACCAAGATAGCCAGAGGAAACGCCATGGCTGACACAGCAGCATGAGAGAGCATGTTACAACTAGTACAGATGGTGCCCCTAATGGCAAAAAGCGTTCCAAAAATTCAGCTTATTCAGAGACAATTGTTGCTAGATGATGTGAAGGAAGCACAATGGTCTGCAACACCAGCTGAGGAAAGAGTGTGGATTGATGCTGGGTGTGAGCAAAATGATGAGGGAGGATGGGGCCACCAGGATGGGAGACCTGTGGCTCTGCACAGTACATTCCTTCCCCTTACAGGGCTTGCTCATGGACCCACTCACATGGCACAAGGGGACATGAATGAGCTAATTAGACAGGAATGCACCAAGGATAATAGCCTTCACTGTACAATTCTGATCCCTATGTCTTGTCTGTGCCCAACATACTAAAGGCCGGTCCCCTGCTACACATCATCACGTACTAGTACCACAGGGGCCGTTTACCAGCGTCCTGCCCCCAGTGAATGGATTCAAATATTTGCTGGTGTATGTGGATCAATTTTCAAAATGGATGGAGGTGTTTCCCAGAATGATGCGGCAACTGTGGTGCGATGCTTGACGAAAGATATCATACCCCAAATTGGGGTGCTCCAGGACATGAATAGCAACAGAGACGGTGAATTTGTGGCTGCAGTTGTGCAAAAAATGTGTGAATGTTTGGGAATAGAGTAGAAACTGCATGCCCCTTAACACCTCCAAAGTTCAGGACAGGTGGAGAGGATGAACTCCACAATAAAAAATAGAGTAGTAAAGACAACTGATTCAAGAGGCCTGAAGTGGCCTGATGCACTGCCTTTAATGATGCATGCCATAAGGGCAACGGCATCTAGAACAACCCTTTTGTACCCCCATGAGGCTCTGAGGGGGCGGCCTATGCCAGTGGTGTTGAAGTTACCTTCCCAGCATCTGAAGCAGCACTGCTGTGGACAAATGAAACCATTTATGACTATGCTATAAAGTTGCCAGCAGTTTTGAGGTATCACCATCTCCACGTGAAGGAAGCTTTGCCCCATCTGTCCTCAGAGCCCACACATCATTTTAAAAGCTGGAGACATGGTCATGGTAAGAAAAATACAAGATGTTTCTCTTAGTTCTAGGTGGACTGGACCACACCTCGTGCTCCTGGTGACACGGACGGCGGTGATGGTTCAGGGACATCCTGAGTGGATTCATGGCACTAGATGCAGATCCGCACAAACAACAACCAAGACCGACGTGCCTGCAACGGATGAGCACATGCAACCCGTGGAGCAGCGCAACATACCAGAAATGGGGGAGACAGACCAGACCATTCCTAAGAGCCACGCTGAGAGCTCCTCATCAAGTGTCAGGTGACACCACCTGATGCAGTTGAGTGAAGCACACAACATAGTCTCGAAGAAAGGTGATGGTCACACTTGCAGAAAAATAGGACACCGCAGGGCAGGTCCGTGAAGTGGCCCCTGAACAAGACGACTACAGACCAGTAGGAGAAGCAGAGGACAGCACGCTGTGTGCCACTGCCTTACTGACAATTAGAGAAAGTGGCTTAGAACTGAATAACAGAAAGACTTCATATCTATATCTTTTGCCGTGCTCCAGTAATTCTGTAGTAAGGGTATCTATTCATTTTCTGCAGTTAAAGTTCTACCTCCTACAGAGTAGGAGCTAGCCCACAGATATCTTAGAATACAACAAGATGTAGAGAAAGCACATAAATAAATGTTTGATTTAATGGCTACAGACCCAAAACACATGAATGCATTAGGTACTAGCTTATCATTTGGTCTATGTTTAAAAAATGAATACCTTATAGGTGTATATCCAGATGACAATATCTGTATTTCATCTAAAAACAAAATGTGTAATGCCATCTGAAGGTATGTATTTTATTGATATGTTGTTATTACTATGCTTCTGCCTTGTACATATAATATATTTTTGCAATTGTGTATGATATTAGTATCAAAAAGGAGATATTGTTGAGAAAAATATAAATATATATATATATATATATTCAAATGTATGTACCTATAGATATGATACTTTAGTTTAAATTCTCTCCTCCATTATCTGAATCCCAGTAAGACTTCCCCGCTGACATCTCTGACACCTATGTCAGCAGTGCAAACAAGCCTCTCCAAGACACGTTGTTAAGTTTAGATTGGTCTCACACTTTAAGATCAGCCAGTCAGCAACCCAGCCCCCTTTTTCTTACAGTCCACCCGTTGTCTGTTCACTTGTCTCCGCTCTCACTGTGATATGTATAATGTTACTCTGTGGTCTTGAAGTTTTGTATATGCACCATTACTTTTGTATATGCGTGCCAATGTTTGGACTGTGCCCCTTCTGGGGTTTTGCTGTGACAGCACTTATTAACATATATAACTGCCTGACGTACATGCTTCAGGGCAGAAGATGCCAGCTTGTAAGTCGTAACACTGGGATGTGCGTCTGCCTTGGCCTGCCAATAAACCTTGGTACCTCAACAAACATTTAATCTGTTCCGGAGCCTTTCCTGGTGTTTGTGTTTTCTTTGTGTCACTGTGAGGAGGGTTGAAAAGTAGTTTCCCTAACAGTATTCTGGATGAGTTGAAGTTTTTTGATGTTCCTAGTTGAGCTCCTCCTTTAAATATGATTACATTGGCCTACCTCTGATTGACACATTTAATTTGCCTAGAGGTCTTGAGTACATGGTGTAGAAAATACACCCAGGGGCTGGAAGTGCACTACAGGACTTATTCTGCCATCTACAGAGTGGGTCTGTAAAGGATAGCTTCAGACCTACTCTATGTAGCATGACTGCATCAGCCTAAAAACCTGCTGTCAAAGCTGTCAAAATAATACTCTTTGACAGGCAGGAAACCCTTCTTTTAAATATTTCTTTTTACTTCTTTTTGCCCACAAGGTAGGGTGCCTGATATTTGAAAGTGGAACATGAAATGAAGTTAGAATGCAAAATTAAAGCTGGCATGTTCCCCCAGTGACTAAACCCCAAAAGCCATTTTCATAGACAGGACTTTGGCTGGACCCTAGAAGAAGTCAAAGTACACATTGTAAACTTTAATCTGTACCTTTTGACAGGAAAAGTCTAAAGTAGTTGTTTATTTTCATATTTAATAAAATTTGAATTAATTGATGAAGTTTTTATCACATACTTAGGGAAAGTAACTTTTAGAAAGTTACCTTTTCCCTGCCAGAAGCTCCTGGGGGCTAATTTGCATTAGTTTGCTACCCAGCAAGCACTTGACATTAATGAGGTGGTAAAAACTGCTCTCAGATCAGGAACAATGGCCAAGGTGTGGGGGGGGGGTATGTTTTTCTTCCCCTTGCAGGAAGACCTGTTAAGTTGGATCCAAGGACCTTTAAGCAGTCATTTGTAATGCATTGACAGAAACCATCATCACAGTGGATCCTGTCAATGCATTTTCCTGTTTGGTGTAGATTTCTTATTTTTAGCCTGAAACTGGATTTTCTTTTTAAAAATAAAGAAGTAATGCTCACTTGTCATCTCTTATGGTGGGGGCCATTATTTGCTTTATAGTTTCCCTCACCTCCAGTCAAAAAATGTCTATATGTCTGCCCATCATGATTGGGTGGGCAGACATTTAGCAACTTCTCCTATGGCCCTTACTTTTACAAGCCATTTGAAAAGTATAGCCACAATGAAGATGAAGTAGTCTCCTATGTGGCCAAACCTAAGGTCTGCCTACAATTTGACAGGTGGGTCACTGTACTGGAGGGCTGGAGACTCCATTGCTGTTGCGTTGCCAATATATAAATCAGGCCCTGAGTCAGAAGGTGAAATCTTTGACCAGGATTAATCTAGTTGGTGTATCTGCCCCGTGCCTCATTACAGTCAGCCTGAAATCATGCCTAGTTCTTGGCCTACCCTAACCACAGACTATCATTGGAGCTAAGTGCCTTTTGGTTTTATACTTACCTAAAATGTTTACAATTAATATCTCTGCTTCTGCTCATTGGATTTTTTGGTTTTGTGTCATTTTGTTTTATAAATTTCACTCTGTTTAATTTGGGTTGAAAATTGTATTGTTTGGTGTTTTGACTTTATTACTGTTTTGGTACTGCATAAATACTTTACACAGTTAAGCCTGTCTGCTTTGTACCATTGCTCCCAGGGGTTCAGGTTATTTTTTTACTTTTGGGGCTCACCCATACAAAATAAGGTTAGGAGACCTCCCTTCCCAAATAATAATCCACTTTCTCACAGTTACTATTAATGTTAAAAAATTTTAAAGCTCAGAGTTTACCATAAGATATCATAAGACTTATAAGGTGTGTGGGGCTATTCAAAAAGGCAATGTACACTTGTGAGTAAGTTGAATGTCTGAGTCTATTCTTACTGTTTTGATTAACTTTGTTACTTCTGGCTAGTCACCATTTACACATGTAAAGTTACTTAAAAGTGTAGACTACATCCTCTGAAACAGGGGTTGGAGCCAAATTTATAAGTGTGAGTTACTACTGTTAAAAAGGAGCAGTAGTATGTTCAGCACCACACCTAGCTAATGATTGATATTGCCACACCTTTCTATATACAAAATAATGGAGGCAGGGACTTAAAATAGAACCCCTTAGGAAATAATGGTACATTTTTCGGCAGAAATATTTCTATGGTAAAATTTAGGGAAAAGTAAGAAAAAAGACTCTTAAAGGGGAAAAAATAGTGAAAGTATTTTATGTGAAATAATATTGTAAATCTAAACTTCTTTTTGCCCACAAGGTAGGGTGCCTGATATTTGAAAGTGGAACATGAAATAAAGTTAGAATGCAAACTTAAAGCTGGCATGTTCCCCCGGTGACTAAACCAAATTTATAAGTGTGAGTTACTACTGCCAAAGAGGAGCAGTAGTACGTTCAGCACCACACCTGGCTAATGATTGATATTGTAACACCATTCTATAGAAAATAAGCGAGGCAGGGACTTAAAATAGAACCCCTTAGAAAATAATGATACATTTTTTGGCTGAAATATTTCCATGGTAAAATCTAGGGAAAAGTAAGAAAAAAGATCCTTAAAGGGGAACAAATAGTGAAAGTATTCTATGTGAAATAATAATGTAAATTAATGTTATGTATTTATTTTAAATGGTGACCAGAATACAACTCTGTCAATTTAATGTTAATTTAAAATGCAATTATTTAGAATTATTAATTTAAATTACATTTATTTTTATGATGTTTAAATTTTAAAAAAAAGTTTACACCTAATACAAAAAATATTGTTTCATTTTGTACTCAAAATATTGCAAGTGATGCACGGAATTGATTAAAAGTGATTTAATTATATTTTAATAAATGTTAGTGCTGTAAGAAATGTATAAATCACGGAATTATGATCAATGCTATTGAATACTGCTGCCAGACCCAGCATTCTTTAAACTGATTATGAATTCTCAGTCACCATTTGCAAGGGTTCCACTCCTGTCATCAAGACAACTGTAGACCAAGTAATATACTTCTTGTAACTCATATAATGTATAACTCGCAGCTGCGTGTATGGTGTTTAAAGCCTGTCTTTCAAGTACGATATATAACAGTATCTTTCTCCTGGGACATGACTGGCTTACTACTACTAATTCAAAAAGTTCTAAGAAAGTGATCAGTCTATCCTGTAATAGACATTTAGGTGGTCATTCTGAGTTTTGGCGGGCAGTGGAGGCTACCCGCCAAACTTAACCCACCACCTGACCACTAGTGCCGCCAGGATACCGCTGGCCCTATTACAAGTTCACCGCAGGGCTGGCGGGGGGAAACAGTGTTTCTGCCCGACGGCCCTGCGGTGTAGAGGGCCCTAACATTGACTCCGGCTCGGAATCGAGCCGGCACCAATGTGGCGGTGCAGCGGGTGCAGCAGCACCCGTCATGCATTTCACTGCCCATAATTCGGGCATGAAATGCATGACGGGGCTGTGCATGGGGGTACCGGGCACACCCATTCTGCCAGCTTTTCCACGCCATGGAAAGGCTGGCAGAATGGGACTCGTAATCCGGAGGGCAGCGCTGCCCTGGTGGATTACAACCACCAGGACCGCCAGACTGCAGGCTGACTGCAGCCTGGTGGTGTCGGCGGTTTGACCCGCGGTCAGAATGTGGCAGATTGGATCCGACAGCCACCCCGAGTCTGGCAGTCTCAAGATCGCCAGACACGGAATGACCCCTTTAATCTGTATTTGTTTAATAGATTTTGGGGAAGCCCACAGATTATCTAGAATGTGACCAGCTTAATGAGCTGATTAATTTTTCTTGGAATTTAGGTATAACTTGATAGGTGTAGTCTATTAGCCACTGAGAGCCTAGACACTCAGTGGACCACACAGTCTCAGGGTACACCAGAAGGTCAGCGCTGGGAGGGATTATAAAACAAATATCCAGATGCTTGTGATTGGGTTCCTGGAGGCCCTCAGAACTCAATACAAAGTTGTGAAGTGGCCCTGCCCTTCTGTAGGACTGCAAGAAAAAAATATACACAGCAGAGGTGTGCATATTTATCAGGCCCACCAAAGGTTTTTTAGGCCTACCACAGGTGCTTAGTGGGTGCTCATTATGGCCTGTGGCTAAGTCTTTGATGCTGTTGCAGGTCTTAATGTTTCCTTTTCCTTTTTCTGTTGTTTTCCAAGTCTGCTTGATGCACTTACAAGGATTCCAGAGGCATATTCTCCCCTCATAGTACAACTGCACACGTTTACTTTGGGACCATGAGGGAGCTCTGCACCTCACAGGCTCCTGACCCCCTGCCTGACACTCCCTTCTTATTATCAACTGCACAGCCAATAGACTTCTGAGGAAGGTCATTCAAATTTTGGGTGCCCCCCCCACCTTCTATAGTGGTACTAATATCAATAGTGTGACAGAGCGCCTGGATATCCAGAGAGACATAACTGGCCATGGACTACCCTTGGGTACCTTCAAAGCAATTCTGTTTGGGAGCTGCTAACTCAACGGGTGCCCCAAAGCTCCGGGTCAGTCAGTGTGAAAATTCCAGTGCTGCACATGGGTGCCTGCTTGTTTACATATAACCTTGGCCTCATTGGGCTGATTTGGAAGTTGTTGGTGTAGCTGTGCTTTTGGTGGCGTGTTCCAGTCACATGGAGGTTTCATGGGGGCCTCCCTGTGACAATACTGTTAATGTGCACTTTTGGATGTTTGTTTATGGTCTCCTACAAATCCTCTTACCTCAGTAGTAGTGATGGTGTAAGACTGTACATGGCCTCCTGTATAACCAAAGGTACTCCCCTGACCTGGGGTCTTGTTGCAGCGGGTGCCCATGATCTGCAAGCCAGACCATTTTTCCTGACTGCACTACCCCATCACTGAGGGTCTTATGCCACTTAGGAGGTCCATGTATGCCCTTCAGAATCCTGTAGTACTGACTACTAGGGCACCACCACAAAGGATCAGCCCACAAACATTTAAAGGGAATCCCTTTTTCAGAATCCCAGAATCTTCCCTCTACTGGGGCCCCAAAAAGCTGCATGGAGCTAGTGCCACTAGCGCAAGAGAGAGCCCAAGAAAAGACCCATAGTCATCAGTACAGAGTCCTTCAACTCCAGTCAGAGGTCTCTCTATGGTGTTGGTCCATTCTTCTTCTGTTGCTCCTCTTGTTCTCAGAGCTTCCTCGTACCCAGTGCAGATATGCTACATCACTCTTGCATCCCTGCCTAGCACTTTCAAGGAAAAATCCACTGGCTGCTTAACAACCCCTGCATAGTACTTTGAGATGAAACAAGATGGCAGCCTGAAGGCGGTATTGAAGCACAGATCTTCTCTGAGCCAGGTTATTCTCACCTAGGTTTGATTTCTTTCCTACAAAGCTTCAAAGAAACTCTTCTATGATGACAAGTGGCAGATACATCCTTGTCTTCCCTTTTTTCTTTGTGAGAACATCTTGGTAGTGCTTTTTAGAGACAGGAAGCTACTTGCTTCATTGATATTTCACTCACACCCCCTCCTTTACTAGGAAAATGCTAATCTCTCAGAAAAATATATAATTGAGGCGGAGTTTTGAACTGCTGCATGGCCACTAGTTTAATTACTTTGGCCTGGCATGGTAACTCAGAGCACAAATTACATGAAGGCTGGTGCAGGGAAATATGTCCAAATTTAAAGCAATTACATACAGAAAAACTACTGCTGGATAGAGTTTCTGACTCAGGAATGTTTTGGAAACAACATGCCAATTGCCTTCCTACCTCTTGCCTACCCAAAGGTATGATTTGGGCATAGCTTATGCTAAGAGTTAAAACAGTTTAAACATTACAGATTGTACACTTTAGCCACAAAGAAAGTGTCAGTTTCTTTTTGGAAGCCACTCTGGATCCAATCTGCTACAATGCTACCTATTTGCAGGCAACAGTGTTCCCTTCTCAGCATTCACATTTGTGCACAAGCACAAACACACACCCACAAATGCACACACACACAGACATTATTTTAAAAGGTGAGTTTTGGAGGTCACAGCTGAAACCTATTTTTAGAAGAAGCTTAAATGAATGAAACTCCACTTGGGCATTTCACCCACCGCAGATATCCAAAAATCAGAAATCCAAAGGCATAGACCTGGGAATTCTCAGAATCAAAATCTATGTCCTTACATGGCACAGTGCTATACAATATTTCCAGCATCAAGAAACCATGAACCAATATAAACTTTCGATCATGATGTTCAAGGTGACTCAAATATGAGTAACAAACAATGGGGCATATTTAAGAGCCCCTAGCGCCATTCAAACACCACATTAGTGTCATTTCTTTACGCTAATCTGGTGTTAGAAGGTCAAAAACACGGCACCATATTTACAAAGTGGAGGAATGCATGCATTGCACAACTTTGTAACCCTTTGCGCTATATTGTGCCTGCACCAGGCATAATGTATGCAAAGGGGGCATTCCACCATTAGGGGGGGCTGAAAAACTGGGGCAAGGAAATCTAAGAGATTTCCTTGCGCCATTTTTTCAGCACTTTTAATGCCTGCTCAGAGCAGGGATTAAAACAAGGCACACCATTGTTTACAATGGGCCACTGGGTGCTTTGTAGGATTAGAATCAACATTTTTTACACTAATCCTGCAAAGTGCCAGACTAGCAGCAAAATGTTGACGCTAGTCCTCTAACTACCCTCATGGTGCGCCATATTTTAAATACGGTGCCATTTTTCTTAAATATGCCCCAATGTCTTTTTCAATCATCATGTATGCAAACAATATTGTGGTATGGTATTAGGTGACTCGTGTGCTTCCAGATTGGTTAATTTGCCAAGGGGCTGATAGGTGAAGGCAAGAACATTTTAACAATATTTTTAAAAGTCTCAAGAGGACACACTATAATCATGTCTTTACATATGGTATTTGTAAGTCCAAAGAAAAAATAATGGATAGCAGTAGACCTAACAGCCTTAGGGTGATCTTCCCCCAACTTTTTGCCTGCCTCCCTTCATTTTTCTGATATTGTTTTTGCGGCTTCAAGGACTCTACACACTCTATCACTGCTGACCAGTGCGGAATTACTTGTCCTCTCTCCCCTAAACATGGTAACATTGGCTCATACCCAATTGGCATATTTAATTTACTTGTAAGTCCCTAGTAAAGTGCACTACATGTGTCCAGGACCTGTAAATTAAATACTACTAGTGGGTCTGCAGCACTGATTGTGCCACCCACATAAGTAGCCCCTTAACCATGTCTCTGGCCTGCCATTGCAAAACCTGTGTGTGCAGTTTCACTGCCACTTTGACTTGGCATTTACAATTACTTGCCAAGCCTCAAACTCCCCTTTTTAGGGTCGAGCCTGCGTTGCATGCGCATGCGTATCGCAGCAAGACGCTTTTGTATTTAGAAAAGGGCTCGGAGCCCTGTCAACATCACATCAGTGTTTTTTATTGGTTCGTGGGCTTGCCTAATAAAATCTGCTTGCTTTCATTAGTCGAAGGCACGCATAGGTCATGCCTTTTCCGGTGGCTAGCCCTCCTCCAGCGCAGCAACCAAGTACAGAAAACATGCGAAGCTCGCTGTTTTCCATCGGTCTCGTGGACTTCTTTTTCTCTCATTTACGAGCGCGATCTCGCTTGGCAGAAGTCGAGCGCTTTACATACTTAATTTCACTTTTTCGGGTTATCTACATAATGCACTTTTGCCCAATAGGTGAAATGTCGGGTTAGGAGTTTACAACGCGATCAGCTCTAACATGAGCAAACGCGAGACCCGTTGCATTGCAAATGCTTGTTTACATATGTCATCCCTAAGCTAGACCCTAGGTAGCCCACAGGGCAGGGTGCTATGTAAGTAAAAGGCAGGACATGTACTTGTAAGTTTTACATGTCCTAGTAGTGAAAAACACCCTAAGTCATTTTCACTACTGTGAAGCCTGCTCCTCTCATGGGTCAGCACTGGCAATGCCCTTATGTACCTTAAAGTTATAATTTCTGACCTGAGAGGAGTGGCATTGTCATGTTTTGTATGGTTGGAATGGTAGAAACAAATCCTGCTTACTGGCGAAGTTAGATTTAACATTACTGTTTTAGAAATGCCACTTTTAGAAAGCAGGCATTTCTCTGCATTTACTGCTCTCTGTGCCTTACAGCCGCTCTCCAATCCAAGTCTGGTTGGTGCTGGGTTACAGCTCCCTTTGTGTATTCCATCCAGACAGCATTATACATAGGACACTCAGCTGCAGCTGCATTCATCTGCATACTGATAGGTCTTCCTGGGCAGGAAGGGGCTCTCACTTACACTTCAAAGGCTAGTGGACTGACCGCACACAAACGACTGATAACCCCCTACAGATCTCCTGGCAGACAGGACTGGGTTGAAATAGGAACTGGCGCATTTCAAAACCTCTGTTTAAAGATTCCCCCACTTCAAAGGCACATTTTGGTATATACACTGGGTCGGTGACCCCTCAAATCAGACACTTCTGGACCTACGATTGGACTCTGTCAGCAGGACTGCTGTGCTGCCCGAAGGACTCATCTGGACTGCTTTTCTGGAGGAGCTGCTCTCCTGCTAGTTGCCCTGCTGCTCTCTGACTCTGCTAGAAGGACTTTGCCTTCCCCCAAAAGGGATCTCTAAAGGCTTGAACTGCACTTGCCTTCTGTTAAGAAGTCTCAGGGCCATAAAAGACTTCACCAGAGGGATAAAATCCACTGCACCGGAAAACTGACGCAACGCCTGCAAAAATGTACACATTGCCTGCAGAATCGAGGCAACACTTGTTTCGCGGCTGAAAAATCGCTGCAGAGCCTCTAGAATCCATGCAGTACCTGTTTCATCATTGCAGCATGTTTTGCATTTTCCATTCATTGTCCCTGGGCATCAAAACCGCTGTAGGGAGCCAAGGATGCGCACCCATAAATCAACGCATCACCTTGCCCGGGAGGAAAGAATTGACGCATCACATCCACTGTGGCAGAAATATTGGTGCATCGATTTACTTTCTGATGCATCACCTCTTTTACAGCCCTCTGTGTCATTATTTTTGACGCATCCCAGGTACTTTGTGCTAAAAAGATACATCCATTGATTCCTATGGGCTAAGACTTGCTTCAACATCTAAAAAGTGACATCTTGACTTGTGCATATTGGATTCTTTTTTGTTTTGTCTTATTTTATTCAGATAAATATTCTAGATTTTCCTAAATTGGTGTGGAGTACTTTTTGTGGTGTTTTCACTGTATTACTGTAACTACTTTACACATTGCCTTCTAAGTTAAGCCTGCCTGCTCTGTGCAAAGCTACCCGAGGGTGAACACAGGATACTTTAGGCTGTGCTGTGACTTACCCTGACTAGGATTGTGGTCCTACTTGGACAGAGTGCATACCTCTGCCCCAGACTCCATGACAAGCATTCGTGATGAAGCACTGGAATGGATCAGGTCCCTCCTCACCTGAAGAACGCAGAGTGTCAGACTACCACTGTTCACATCAGAACCCAAAGATACATGCTGCTGAGTGCCCCAAGGATAACCAATCAGCACAACACTTTTTAACATCTACATGGGCCTGCTAGCCAAGATCATCAAGCAACATGGGCTAAACATCGTCTCCTATGCCGACAATGCCCAACTGATCCTCTCCTTGTCCAATGACCTTGTAATGGTCAAGAGAAATTTCCACAACGGGATCAGAGCAGTAGCTGCCTGGTTGGAAGCCAGCTGCCTCAAACTCAACTCAGACAAGATGGAGATCCTCGTTATTGGCTCTACCCCTTCCGCTTGGAATGACTCCTGGTGGCTTACTGCACTAGGAAATCCCCCCGCTATCACGGACCACACACGCAATCTGGGCATCACGCTGGACTCTCTATCCATGACCCACCAAGTCAGTGCCGTCTCATCGTCATGTTTCCACACCCTCCGATTCCTTAAAAAGATCTTCAAGTTGATCCCCCTCTACATGAGGAAGACAGTTACCCGCACACTGGTCACTAGCAAACTGGACTACGGCAACACACTCTATGCTGGCATCACCAAGAAACTGCAATCAAGACTACGAAGAATCCAGAATGCAGCAGCCAGACTCATCCTGAACAGCCACATCTCCTCCCACTGCAAAGACCTACACTAGTTCCCAGTCAACAAGCACCTCACATACAAACTGCTGAACCACACCTACAAGGCACCACACACCAGTGGACTGCCACACCTCAACCACGGCCTCACCTCTGTGGTATCCAACAGACAACTCCGTTCTTCCCAGCTCTCCCTCGCAGCTGTTCTCAAGATCCGATAAAGTACAGTAGGAGGAAGATCCTTGTCATACCTCGCAGGCTGGACATGGAACACACTACCTCTCAAACTCAAACAGACCACATCATTGAAGCAGTTCAGGAAGGACCTCAACACCTGGCTTTTCGAATGAGCAGCATGCCCGCAAACAGCGCCTTGAGACCCTATGGGTGATTAGCTGTGCTTTTGAAATTACTGATTGATTGATTGGATATCCTCTCATGGCACTTTCTTTAGATTAAACAAAATTGTTTGACATCAGTAGAATTTGACAAACATGGTGAAATAGCTGCAAGACAATTAAAAGTATGTAGTCACACTCCAACAGCAATGCTAAAATGGCTGATAAATGATGAAGTAAAAATCGAAAAAAAGAAACAAGAACAGAAATGAGGACCATACAGACTGATGGCCACCTACATCAAATAATCCTACTTAACTGAAAGGATATTTGAAAGACACTAGAAAATAATCGAGAATGTTCCAGGTAGTGGTTCAGAATTGGGGAGATATCAGATAATTACATGCAGACGTTCAATGTTTTTCAATGATTTATTAGTAAGAAGTTGCATTTCCTATCAACAATCATAAAAACTGTTGCCATTAATAACCACACAAGAACGTGGCTTTTTGGAAATGTAACCATTGCAAGGCATAAATACATGAAAACAACAACAAAAATTATGAAATGTATGGTGGTGAAATGCAAGGACACAAAAAAATAGCTTGCAATAGCAAACAACTGATTTATCTCCTACACTAATATATACAAGCAACTTACCATATTCCCTGCATAAAAACGCATTTTGGAACACATTTGTGGAATTAAACATGAGTGCAATTGTGCTGGCATATCAAAGCATTATCACAATGATCGTGCCAGTAATTAGGAATCATTGACATTCTAAGGAATACATCAAGTATATAAAAATAAATGAGGTGGTGAGTGGAAGCTGTGCCACTTGGAATTCAAATACATAACTAAATTAAGAACAAAGGGCCTCATTATGAGTCTGGCGGTCAGAACAGAATCGCGTTGAGGAGACTGCCATGGTGATGGCTGTCTCAACACCACACCCCTTATGAGTTTTCCACTAGGCTGACTGGTGGAAACCAAGGTATCCGCTGGTCAGCCCAGTGGAAACTGTGGGGCTGCATTGGACTCTGCTTCACATGGAGCGAGCCCAATGCCGTCACACAGATGGGCCATCCAGCACCCATGGAGTGCGCACTGTAAGCATTCCCAGGGTGTTGGGCGGAGGAGGCGCCCTGCACTGTCAATGCGATGGGCCACCTTGCCCAGCGCCATCGGAATGCGCACTGGCTGCAAAGCAGACAGTGTGCATTCCGACAGTACTGTATAGGGGGGCCCCTGCACTGCCCGGCCATGGGCATGGATAGTGCAGGGGCCCCCTTGTGGCCCCCAAAACTTGCTCTCCATCATTCTTTTCATAGTGGGGAAACCCAGTGCTGGGGGCCACAAGGGGGGCCCGGCACTTCCCACGACCATGTTGTGGGCAGTGCAGGTCTCCCCCTGTCCAGGACCCTTGGAATATGCACATTCTGCTACAACAGACAGTGTGCTTTCCGAGGGTGCTGGGGGCACCTTCTGTGTGACGACATTGGCCTCGGCTCCATCCTGAGCAGAGGCCAATGTCGCTGCGCGGTTTCCCCTAGGCTGACTGGCAAAACCTCTTATTTCTGAGGGTACTACCAGTCAGCCCAGTGGAAACCTTGTGATAGGGTCGGGCGGGAAGACCGCCAGCAATGTGGCTGTCTCTTCGCTATAGGTCTGGCAGTCCAGATATCGAACCGCCGGACCCAGAATGAGGCATTAAACTTCAAGGCCTTTTGCAGTGTCACTCTGGCGGTAGCCCTACTGAAGGTACAGAGATCCCTGCTTGGGGGTAACCTCTAAACATGGCAGTCTGTATACCACCATGGCAGCAGAGTACATCCCTAGTACATACTGCCATTCACCAAATAGGGGGCGGAAATATTTTGCGGGATCTTTGATTGTGAGATAAATATATAATTAAATGATCTAATTTCCTCTTGTCAGTTGAAAATGCATCTTTGTAAATTGTAGTTTCAGTCTGTTCAATTACATATTTAAAATATTCAAAAGGACCAACAGAAGGGTATCATTAATTTAAATTCAAAATGCTGCTGAGAAAAAGAATTTGAAAGTTAAATCAACAGTAAAGAAGAAAAAATATAGTGAGCTTCCATGAATGGAATGGCATTTTAATAAAGGATTTCCCAGAGGACAGCGCTAATAACATATGTTTACTGACAACCAGAATGGCAAAAGTAGATTGAAAAAGTGATGATGTTGTACACAAATACTTTTATTTTAAAGTATGAGATAAAATGTATCTAACTGAACTTTTATGTGGATGGGACCTAATTTGAATAAAATATATCCCACTCAAGGGAAACTAAAACGGAATGCTTGAATTAACCGTAGCCACAAGAGATCACTCTGGACTCATTCCAAAACCCCACTTTTACTTGAAATCTTTTTATTGAAAATTTTCACCAACACAAATATGCGAAATTCCTTGTTAATTATACAGTAACTTCAGCGCATCAATAAGGCAGTAGGTTTAACCCCAGCTAATTTTTATATCATATAGTATGTGTAGTTGCTTTTTAACACCCATGAGGCTACCTAACAAAACACAAATATGCCAATCCGGTATAGCTATTAAACCCGCACCTAGCTCCTCCGCAGCCTCTAAACACTAAAAACAGATAAAACAAAATGATAATATATAGGCCCAGGGTTGCTCAATAGGCGAGAGAGAAGACTCAGCAGGCATGGTGAGGGTCTGAAGTTGAAATATTACATTCTCTTGTGACAGTTTCTTGCATATCCTTGTGATTGTGTTCTACCAAAAGGAGGCCAGTTGCCTCATGACACAGTCATACGATTTTCATAACTCCTGATCTCAGGCCACCCTACCATCCTTTGTTTTTTGCAGGACAGTACTAAAAACAAAGAAGTGGGAGGACTAACCAAGTTAGACAATATGCAAGTAACATCACAGTGTGTGACATGGCAAGTGTCACCACAGGAAGTGACATCACAATCAATGACTTTTCAGGAAGTGACATGACAAAAAATGACATCAGATCTGAAGACCTCACACATATGTAACAGGTCTATCATGAGCACATTTGAGCGTGCTATGAATATACATGTAAACACTTCTGATTTAGATGGAAGACGCATGCTTTTGTAAGCTACACATAAAACAATGGTGAAGTTTGTCAGCATAAAGCTTACTTTACTCAATATCCAGCCTACTCCACCAGGCATAATATTCCAAATGCGGCATATTTCCATGTAGTGCGACTGCTTTAGCTGCCTGAGCTCTCCAGAGGTGAGACTGCTCTCCTATGTGAAGTATGATTACTCAGGCCTATCCACTGCTTAATGTGTCTATGGTGAGCACCTGCACTCAATTTAGGAGATTAGGAGATTTTCACCAACAGACCACTACTTAAAGGAAGATTGAAAGAGAAAAAGAGGAGATAGAGAGATAGGAAAACAACAATGAAAAGGGGGGTGAAAAAGGAACCTGCAGGAATAATCAAGTGTTGAGTAGTGAAAGTAAAAGGTTATGGCAACCTCTGCATTTATGTTTTTACAAATTACACGCTGCCCCCTCAAAAGGTGTCTTTGACATTTAGCAGCAGACATCTCTTATGTCCTTATAGTTGGAATAAGTATATCTAAACCATCCTCACTTTCTCTAATCCATCCTGACAGCTCACCCTGAAATCATTACAACCAGAACACCCACAGAAAGAATGGACCATAAACGTCAATGTAAGAGGTATCAGCTCAACAATAAAGTAAGTGTAAGCCACTGAGTATCCAAAGATGAGGAGGAAATAATGACAAAGGTACCACACAAGACAAAAGCACATGCAATTTCAGTCCCAACTAGTAGTTTCAAGAAAACATAGGCCTTTAGAAGGAATTATTGCTTGTTTGCATAGAAAAACTACCCAAGTGGGGAGATGTAGGATCAGCGGGAGACACCAGAACTATAGCCATTAATCAGAATCTACACTAGACTATGCTCACTAATACAAAATGTGCATATCCTAGACATGTTACACTGGTAAAATGGTGCACTGGGGACTGTCTACTTGACCTACTTGTTTAAAGTAACACTGACCTGTGGGATCACCTATTCACTGTAACTGAAGGAGCCAGCCCTGCGTAAGCACACATGATCTTTCATTTCATACATAGCATAACTCTGAATTACACCAGTCTCCAAGACTTAAAACCATCATAAGAACAAATCTACCTCTGTTATTGTGCCATAATGCAGTACACCACAAACTTTTCAGCATTGCTGCAGTAGGTAGTTGTGAAAAGAAAAAAAACCAAGACTGTGTGTACCCTGGCAGGCAAAAACTTGGTCAAATTTATTGAAAAGCTAAAGGGCTGAGGATGGTAATGGAATATGTTACCACACTCCAAGCTCTTCCACACAACAGGAGCTCTACTCACTGTATTAACTGTTCAGGAAAACCCAAATATCATACGAATAATATACCAAAATATGGCCAAGGCACTTCATAAATGATAGCATAACTCTCAAATTGTCCACGAAGAAGCTAAATGTTCCATGTGTCAAGTCCAAGCCAATTAATCAATACTTCAAATAGACTCATTCATAGTCAAAGTGTTATTCTTTATTTCTTTCTTGTAATATAAATGGCAATCAGCCAAAATGTGAGAGACAAACTCAGCCAACACGTTTCGACCCAAAGACAATGGGGCTTCTTCGAAGCTGATGAAAAATGGTGCTGCTTGTGTTAGTTTTTTTCTTTACAAAGCCACACAAACAGCATTTCTGTATGGTACTGTACATCTAAACATAGATTTTGCATCAGAGTTATGCCAGAAAAGTGACACAACCCATACGTAAAATCTGGGCCTCAACATGTACATTAAAAAAAAAAAATCTGCCACAAAATGTATGCAACAAGGAGAAACGTGACAGTAAATCTGTTCTGTTTAGTTGGCTGCAAAGTCTGAATTTAAAAATATATAATGGGGTTAAGGCACTTGCTGTAGAGATCCTAGTGATCCCAGTAATTCTGATGGAATATCAATATTGTTGGGCTCTCGTGTTTAATGCATTTGCTGGAAAGATCTATGTTTTGTCTAGTCCCAGTTTTTACTCAAAGTAGCATAGAGGGTTAATGCATCTCCTGCAAAGCACATCATGTAAAATGCAGATGCCAGATTTTTATTTATGTAGATAGGTAAGTGGGTGACTGCTTTTAGCACAGAGATCTTGTTGTTACTTGCAGTTCCATTGCAATCCTTCTAATAATATGTGACTCCTACACCTTGTAAATTTCACTGTCTTATTTAACATCCTGTACTTTGATTTACAAACTTGAATGATTTGTTGTCAATGTAATGTGCACATGTGATGTAAAGTGCTCTGACACGCTGTGTTAGGGTGAATAGCACTACAAAAAAAAAAAAAAATAGTTGTATTTAAATAGCTATTTTGTGTAAATACTGGGATAAAGCAACATATCAGACATTCCAAGGTTTTAGCCCATCAGCCCAGTGGGAAAGTGGTGGCAGCATTGTCGCCGGCTTGTAGTCGAGTGGGCGGCAATGCTGTCACCCGCAGGGGTCAACAGCACCCTCGTAATGCGCACTGTCTGCACAGCAGACAGTGCGCATCGAGGGTGCTGGGCAGGATGACCCCCACACTCGTAA
This sequence comes from Pleurodeles waltl, assembly GCF_031143425.1. Classification (NCBI taxonomy): domain Eukaryota; kingdom Metazoa; phylum Chordata; class Amphibia; order Caudata; family Salamandridae; genus Pleurodeles; species Pleurodeles waltl. Next base: position 911,555,358 of record NC_090448.1, on the reverse strand, counting down.
TCAGGCTACTTGTGCTTTCAAGGAGCAGATTTCTTTTTTAAATTGTGTGAGGAGCCATACAGCTGCCAGGACATTTGTGCGGTGTAGTGCCAAATGTGATTATTGGCAGTATTGTTGATGTGATTTTTCCAAAATATTGTATTTTAGAACACCACTTTTAACCTACATGCCACTTATGCAGAGACTAGTCATATGCAAATCAGACTTACCCCTGTTAGTGTAGGATCAGACCAGCGTGAACTAGGTTCATCAAAACATGAAGACAAGGAATTCCAGACTGATTTTGGCCGTATTAGGGCTAACCTGTGAGGTATAGTTTCGATACTGTTGCAGTCAGCATGAAACTCACGTCTCGGCATACCTGTCACTCTTATGACATCTATTTTAGCAAATAACATTTCGGGAGGAATGTATGAATAAACCTCAGCCACTGGTGATTGATCAGGATCACTTTCTACACCCTCTTTTTTTTCCTAGTGTGTCACTCTAGATAGGACCAGCGTTATGTGAATTAGCCTTGGTCCTGCTACAACAGTCTAACTCACACTGCTTGGCCTGGTTCCTTCCAGATAAAAACACAAGCAACATAGACCAGTGTTGGCAGGGCTTGTAAGCAAGGTATAACAGGAGTCCTGTGGCACAGTGAGCATAGTACACATGCAAGGCTTAACCGTTGCATTAGGTCGAGTGTGAGAAACAACAAGCAAATGGAAGGAATGCTTGAACTAATCTCTGCCAGTGGTAATCATTCGGTGTGACATTCCAAACCGCCATGTTTTTTTTCTACCCACTGTGCCACTCTAGACAGAGACTAGCCATATGCAAATCAGTCAAGCCTCCTGAGAGCTTGGGTCTGAACTATTGAACATTGATCCGTTTCTGAGACCAGCTAAATGTCTACAGCAAATAGAATTGAAAATGATTACTAAATGCCATATTTGTGTTGTGTAGGGCAAGTTACACCTCTCCAACCAGATTAAAAATCAGAGAGTTTGGGGCAAATTTGCTTAACGCCACACAATGCAGAGCAGCAATGAAAGTTACATGAAAGAGAGAGGAAAGGACAGCATTATATAATCTTAATACTCTAAGATACGATGCTATTGCTTTCTTCCCAGAGAAACACTTTAGGCTGCTTTGTGCCATTCACACACCCTTTCAAGATAGTAAACTTTGCATCAGAATCCATGGATGGTTGGCATGGGAATGCCAATCTACTACGAATTAGATGCCTCCTTCACACAAAGTAGTGCAAAGGAGGGCATAGCGCTCAATTGCATTACTTTAGGTCTACTTTGCAATGAAGGACAATCTTGTATTGGAAAGTTAATTCCAAATTTATAGTTTGTTGTAGTTTGTCTCACTTTTGATGATATTACACCGACACAAAGGGCCTCATTAAGAGTTTGGCGGTCTTTTGGCAAGACTGCCGCAGTAGTGGGCTCCAAAAGACCGCCATGTTAGTCACACAGTACAGTCCGCCAAAAAACGGCCACATTTCCAAAACTGCCAGGACACTGGATGACGGAAAAGAGGGAGTTTGGCCGCCAGCCAGCCAAAAATCCTCCGATCATTTTATGATCCACAAATCACGAGAGCTGTTCTTCCATGGCAGAAAACCATTGGCCGTGGTACCGTTCGTGGTCTAAAATCACATCATTCAGGACACCACACTACATTGGATAGTTTGAATGCCCCACACCTGGCACACATCCACACACCGACATACCTACACACTGTATAAGCTACCCCTACGCAACCCACAATCCTTTGCAACCTGAGCGCCTCACACAGCCAGATTTAAAGATACAGCAAAACTAACAATAGGCACCCCTACACATTTCACTCAGCACTCATCCCACACCTGCACAACAAATATAACACACAATTTAGTATCGGACACAATACACAACAAGCATCACCCACTCACATCACAGCACACACATCTCATCACTTACATTTTTCACTACCTCACTCTCTCTTCCACCACTACCATGTCCCCTCAAAAACATCCACATTTCACTGATGATGAGTTGAAGATTATGGTGTATGAAATTGTCAGAGTAGAGCAATACCTTTCTGGAGCAAGGGTCTAGCAAACATCAATTGCCAGGAAAATGTAGTTGTGGCAAAGGATAGCTGACAGAGTGAAATCTTTAGGCAGTTACCACAAGGGATGACATCAGGAAGAGGTGGACGGACATTAGGCGGAAGGTCTGTTCCGTGGCCGCCAGGCAACAGATGGCAGTCCACAAGACTGGCGGTGGACCCCGACCTCCTCCCCCAACTTTCACATCATGGTAGAAGAAGGTCTTAGACATCCTGTATCCTGAAGACCTGACAGAAATACTTGGGGGCGTGGAGTGGGGTAAGTCACTATATAATTCATGTCACCAAACAGTTTTGTCTTGCATACTCACTCATCATCTTTCCCCAAATCAATGACCAAACCACCTTCCACCCCTGTGCTCAATGTCTACGTACCCCTCTCTGGCATGCTACATGTCAACTAAACTCACCTGGGGCCACAGTGTTTGTGTATGGCATGTGGAGTACAGAGACTGACAGCACTACAACTTCCAGCAGGCACTGTTCCACCTGTAAGAAAACCAGAATAGTGTACTACATTTTAAAATGTCTTGCATGTGAAACTAACAATCGATATAACCCCCCCTGAATGCACCACTGTTTAACAGTCCATGGCACTGACAGCAATGCTGTGGACCACTACCAGAACTATTACAAACAAAACACAGCTACAGCTCTATCCCTTACCAAATTGCCCTTCGAGAAAACCTTCCTAACAATGACATATACTCACCTGGGGCGTGGAACTATATGGGAAACTGGATGTACATGGAGTACATCCATAGAGACCGAGGTCAAATGATAACTCCCATACTGTTTGCCAGTTCTGTCACCATTCTGCAATGCCCAGCTTGAATCAATAGTGCCATACACCCTACTGGGAGATACATGTACATTGTCATGCCTGTATTCAGACAAGATATGAGGGTATCAGCAGTCATCTAAGGACAAACATACACCAATAGCTTGGAGCATGGTGTAAGCAACTAGAAATCTCTTTGTCCCACATTGCTTTAACTCAGATTTGGAAGCAGCTGTCATAGTCATATCTGGGGATCATGTAAAGGCAGTGTGTGCATGTCACATAGCATATCTAATTGACAAACTCAAACATCACTTGTTGCATCACTTACAGCAATTCTCCTACAGGTAACCTAGCCATTCTCAACATGGAGAGGACACCAGAGACTGCCACTATCCCTCTGGAAAAAGGCCCCAGTGAGTAAAACACCCCTGGATGTTTGGACACTGAGGACGAAGCTGGCCCATCAGGGACACCTGGTAAGTCAACAACTGTGAGCCTCACCCTGCTAACATTGACTCCTCCCAGCCCTGTTGCATCCACATCACAGGCAGTTATTCACCCCAAACTTGTGTTCCAAGGACAGTGTATTCCATCGTGTGTATCCCAGTACAGGTACCTGAGTCTCCTGTTGTCACCCCTGACAATGATGGTCCTGCCACCAGTGAAAGTGGGCATACTGTGCCAGGGACACAGGTATGTGGGGTTTAGGATGTGTGGGAGGGATGGTGTGGGCCAGAGGATGGGGGCTCCAAGGGATACAACTGTCAAGGACACCATCTCCCAAGTCTTGGGAGCCTACCAACATTCCAAGGCGTGATGGGTCAGGTACTGACCATGATGGGGGGGAACCCGAAAGCTGCAGAGGGACAACCACCAGGAAGCTGTGCAGCAGTGGCAGGCTCAAAATGCCATCCAGGTTTCCATTGCTGGGGTGCTGAGGGACATTAATACCACCCTGAGTAGGTATTATATCTAACATCAGGCCTCTAGCACTAGCAATGAAACATCAGCCCGGTTAGAGGCAAACAAAATGTTGGTAACCAGATTAGCACCATTTCCTAGCGCACAACCACCAAAAACATGACTCCTGTCTTTTCCCATTTGAGTTTGCAATATAACGTGCTGCAATACCTACAAAGGGTGTTTCATTTTCTTTTTCACCACAGTAAGGCCCATATTTATACTTTTTGCTGCAAAACTGCGCTAATGCAGATTTGTGGCAAAAAGTATAGCACCAGCTTGCATCATTTCATAATGCCAGCCGGGAGCCGTATCTATTGAATGGCGCAAGCCGGTGCTAAACATGGGCTAGCGTCTTAAAAAAGACACTAGCCCGGTGGAGGTGGCGGTAGGGAAGGAGGGGGTTGTGTGTCTGAAAATGACACTAGCCTAGCCATTTACCTGGGATGGGGTCCCCCATCCTCCAGTGTCCCTCTGGTGGGGGTGGGTGTGCTCCTGGGGCTTGGGGTGGGCACCTGTGGGCCCATTCTATGGCGTTTAGCCAAGAAAATAGGTCCAAAGGTCCCAAACGTCTGGTCTGACCCAGGCGTTAAATAATGATGCAAAGCAAGCTTTGCACCATTAATTAGCCCCTCCTCCCTCTCGTGCGTAATTTTGGCACAGGGGGATAAATATGGGGCTATGGGGATAGCACAATTTTTTAGATAGGACCGCCTACCTTGCATCTCATTGACGCAAGGTAGGTTCACGCATCCAAAAAATGGTGCAAACTCCAATATTTTGACGTTAGTCATGTCTAGCAGCAAAATATAAATATGAAGTAAAGTTTCCTCATTTGCGTAAAGAAAATGCAGCAAATTTGGCGCAAACAGAGTATAAATATGTCCCCATATGTACAAAAATGACCTTGATTGTGCATTGTGAAAACATTGGACTATGTACATAACAGCTCTGTACACAACTCCAGGTAACAATCTGCAGGCATATCAGGGTCATGGCTTTGGAGCCACTTATGATCTATCTGAGTGTCATAAGAAGAACTTTATCTGGCATTCCTCATCTCAAAAATACCCCAGTGAATCTCTTTGATTACATCACATACCTTGAGCCAGTTGAAGTACTGATTGATAAGATCAGCCCTGGTGTCTCCAGCTTCATCCTCATAATGCACATCCTCACTTGGCAAATCTGCATTTCCACCCACAGGATATGCTGGCTTCCCCTTATCTGGCATGAATGGTATCAGACGTCTTAGGGCGAGGCTATGGATAATGCAGCAGGCACCAATAATTTGCCAAACCTTGTTGGGTTTGTAGAGGAGGGCTCCTCCAGACTTACCAATGCTGCAATATCTTGCCTTCAGGAGCCCAAAAGTCTGCACCATGTCCTTCTGTGGGCCTCATTGACATTGAAGAGGACTTCCCCTGGCGTGGATGGGTACCTCACTGGTGTCAACAACCAAGGATGGTTTAGGTAGCCAGAGTCACCTGGAAGGTATAGTTACAAGAATGCAAACATTAATCTTGGACATCCACAAATATGGTAGCATATAAAACAGACATACATGATGTATTTGACTTACCAACCAGCCAGACCCTCTCTGTGTATAGTTGTGTCATTATCAGTGGGATATTGCTGTTCCACATGATGAAGAAATCATGGACTGACCCCAGGATACTTTGCACAAAGTTATGAAATGTAGCGGTCAGCCAAACAGACCACTTGGATGTTGATGGAGAGGAAGTTTTTCCTGTTCCTATATACCTTTTCATTGGCACTTGGGGGAACAAAGGCTACATACGTGCCATCTATGGCTCCAACCACGTGTGGAATGTCAGTGAAAACATAAAATTCACCCTTTACGTGGACCAAATCCTCACACTGAAGAAATCTGAGGTAGCAGTCCAGGTGTTTCAACAATGCAGAGAGTACAGCCTTCAAAACCAGACTGAACATTTCAAAGGACTCGCTCCTTTCAAAATACAGTGGCCCAGAACATGGGCTGAGGCATCCCTGCAGTTAGGGCCACTGTATTTTGAAAGTACTGAGTGGCCGAAAAGTGTAGCACTGATTTGGATAATGGGAGGTATGCTATTGGGATTACAAATGGCAGGCATCAGATCTGGCACCAACTGACAACAGAAATACATGATTGTCTGACTATCCAGGTGGTATATTTCGATGACATGTTGCTCCGCCATTGTGTGCAGGTCTGCTAGTGGACGGTACACCGGAAATTGTCTTGCTCTTCTCATGCCAGGGTAACTATGTAGGACAACACCAGAATGTATGTGTATGACTCAATCTACACATCATAAATATGATCACACCTACGTCACAGATGAAGCTACATTATGTCAATTGAAACTGTGAAAAAGTTGTACTCGCACATACCTAGGCAACAGCAATTGGATCTCCTAACTCCTTGCATGTTCTTTAAATGGAGAAACATGTCACTGACAGTAAAAATGATATCAACTTACTTAATGTGAAAAATATTTGGAAAACCTATACTATGTTCAGGTCACCATTATTCTGCTGATAATACAGTTTCATGTAGAGAACGCAAGATATATCATTTTCACATTACATACACATTGCTACATGTTTGCGTAAAGCCAGCAGTTGACACATTCTCATAAATACAATTGTTAGTCAATGACACATCTTTCATAACCGTAACATACATATGTGAGCCTTGAAATAGCAGCTGCCTGCCCTACTGTACTGGACATAAGGAAGTAACCTAGCTCTGCTGGTGGGTGTCGTCATGGCGATAGGCGGTTACAACTGCGGTGGACATTGCCATTGGAATTGGAACACATTGCTAACTTTGGCAGACTTGGGCCAATGGCGATGTCTGCCGGCAGTGATGGACCTGTATGTGGCAGACGTGACCTACATCTCATACTCCATCCCTCACTTGACTCCTGACACTGCTGCCAGCAAAACCTCCATGGCCTGAGCTGCTGTGTACTGCCTCTGGGAGCAATCATGCCACGTCCTACAGGTAATAGGGCCCCTGCCTTCTTACCTGATGAGCTGGACAAATGCAAAAACAACAGATGATGGATAGATTGCAGTACAAATCAAACATTCACGCTGAGTCACAGATCTGGGTTTAATCTATCAGCTTTTTACCTACCTAGCCATTCCAGTTTGGACCTAACCATATGTTGGGAACAGTCCGCCCAAACTGCCAAAACAGGTACTTCCTGGACCAGAAATAAACATCCTGGTACTGGTTTCAAGGTATCACCTTTCATCACTCAGGCTAGCTTGAATCTGGTGGCATAGCAAGCATGGGACCAACGTCTGGGCATACCCTTTCCACTTAGAGCGACAAATGCAAAACAACAGATGAGGAATGGAATGCAGAAAAAGTCAGACATTCACCCCCAGTCTCAGATCTGGGTTTTATCCATCAGTTCTTTTACTTACCATGCCATTCCAAGTTGGACACACCCATATGCAAATAAGTCTTGACCATGCTTCCCATGGGAGCAGTCCATCCCAACCTGCCAGGCCAGGTATTACTTGGGCCAGAAACAAACATCCTGGTACCAGTTTCAGAGTATCACCTTTCATCAGCCAGATATAAATCTGGGTTCAATCCATCAGTTGTTTTACTTACCATGCCATTCCAGTTTGGACCCAGCCATATACAAATCAGTCTTGAAAACATAAAGGCAACAATGACTCTACTCAGCAGCACATCCGTCCAAATTTATCGGATCATTCTGTGAACACTTCTGGTGCTCTAACACTATAGCACATCTGTTGCCAAGATGTGTAAACTGGAAACCGGCAGCCCAGACCAGTTAATATCACAACAATATAATAGAGGAGCACACCAAGCACAAATTTCTATGGATCTTATTGTTAAATAGTATTTTGTATAACCATAAAGGTACATCTATGAAATATGTGAATTTCAAAAAAGCATAGATAAACACACAAAAAACTGTTTTCAAACATCCGGGTGGAAATCACTTTTCTTTTTTACTAAATCAAGTTCAATTAAAAGACTGTTTACAAATATTCATACTCAATTTCTTTTCAACTTCATACAACCGTATTCAGTACCATTACTTTTTAAGAAAAACAACTTGGTACTTCATAAATTCAAATAACTTGATAATTGAGTTCTCATTTACATGATTTCAACCAGTACTAGAAGATTGTCAGCCTTCACATGATTTCAGCCAATATTTGAAGATTTCAGCCTTTCAGCCTTTACATCATTTCACCCAATGATTGAAGATTTCAACTGACACATGTTTCATCCTATTGCAGGACTTCCTCAAGGCTGATTAGATGTCAACATAAAAAGACAATATTAAAACATATTTTATATTTCTATATATTAAAAATGTGTTGCTATGAGCTTAAGTATTGAAACCACCTGTGATAAAAGCTATCAAGAACATTCCCAAGAAGCCCCGTATACACTAAAATCACCACACAAAATTGCATATCCAAAGTGCATTACTAAAACATATTCATTATAATCACTCAAGTAGATATCAATAAATAAATAAGAAAAATAAAAAGATGAGCCTATTTGCACCTGCACCCAAATGTCTACTTAAAATATAAGGAAATCATTTGGAAAGAATATTCTGTGATCCCAAGTGTTGAAGAATCCTTTACAAAAAAACATAAGTGAAAATTCAATTTTGTTAAAGCCAAATAACATCATCAAAAAGAGATTGTGTAACTGTTTTACCTTGCTTCTGGTATTAAGGCCCTGATTTATGCTTTCTGACGCAAAACTGCACTAACGCAGTTTTGCGTCAAAAAGTGTAGCACTGGCCTGCGCCATTCCAGGATGCCAGCCGGATGCCATATTAATGGAATGGTGCAATCTAGCGCAAAGTGTGGGCTATCATCAAAAATATTGACGTTAGTCAGGTGGGGGTGACAGTAAGGGAGAAGGGGGCTTTGCACCAAAAAATTACGTTAGGCTGGTTAGAGTAAAAAAAATGACTCTATCCAGGCTACCGTCATTTTCTGATGCAAAACCATCCCTACCACATGATTCCTGCATTAGAAAAGACAGGAGTCATGCCCACCACCCTAATGGCCAGCACAGGGGACCAGTGTCCCCTTGGCATGGCCATTGCACCCTGTGCCATGCAGCGGGCCCCAAGTTGAGCCCCCAATGGCACTTTAATTAAAAAACAAAAATCACTTACCTATGCTTACCCTACTTACCTGGGACGGGGTACCCATTCTCCGCTGTCCCTCTGATGTGGGTGGGGGTGACCCTGAGGGCCTAGGGAGGGCACCTGTGGACTTATTCCATTGTGTTCCACCATGGAAATGGGCCCACAGGTCCCTAACGTCTGTCCTGATCCAGGCGTTAAATAATGGCGCTAAGCATGCTTTGTGCCATTATTTAGGTCCACATCCCTCCCGTGCACCATTTTTGCATGGGAGGATAAATAAGGCGCTAGGGCCTTAGAGTAATTTCTTGGACGGGAACGCCTACCTTGTATTTCATTGACACAAGGTAGCTTCACGCATCCAAAAAATGACTTGAACTCCAATATTTTGGCGCTAGACATGTTTAGTGCCAAAATATAAATATGGAGTTAACTTTGCGCTGAATTAGCGTAAAAAAAATGTATGCTAATTCAGCACAAACAGTATATAAATACGCCCCTAACTACTTCTTAGCAAACGAGACAACCACTAAAGAAGAAAAAGACACCAGATCAAGACTCCACATTTAAGACTGTTTATACAACTGATGAAACCTAAGGTAACGCATGCAACCTAACCTCATATTCTACCTAAAGTGAAGAATGTATATGTTCCAATTGTGATGATTATTTTCTTATTCCCATGAGGAAAAAGTTCACTTATTTCAGTATCAATATAAACTTTGTCCGTTGTAATAGATGTGTCTAAAAAGTCAAACACAAATATGTATGAGAGTCCAAGTCCACATTATAGTGTATATTGAAAGTCACAGCATATCCAACCTCAACAGATGCTCAATAACATCTGTACCAAAACAATATCCAACATATCAGTACTACAGATGTCATTTTGATTCTAAGAGTCCATGTTGGCCCAAATCATAATATGATCCTTACAGATCTATCGGCCCCTCTTAACTAGTGGTGAGAGGACGACTATATGCAATCAATGCTCTGATTATCATCTATCCAACTTGTCTCAATGGTTTAACTGGCCACAAATGCCTCCTACATGTCCACAAGGCAGGGAAGATAATTATCCTAATTTCATTTAGTCTCATCATGTACTTTGACACAAATCATTTCTCATAAAGTCAAGGCTGTTCTGTACTTGCACACTCCATATTTGAACTCATATGTTTCTTGGTATCTAGTTGTACACGTACTATAAAACATATCTTGCGTTATGTTCCAACACATGTACATGTTGATATAAGAGTATCCTTCATTCCACTAGACAAGCAAGACAATAACTACCCCTAAGTATACGGCCCATCGGCCTACATAAAACTCATCTGTTCCTTAGATTATTGATATGTGGAGCTAGCCCAATCTGTCGTCCACTGAGGAAAATGAGCAACCCTTCTTTATAGCTGAACAAGTGGAAAAGAAAATGTTTTTTTAAATAACATTGTGGGGCATATTTACACTCCTTCGGCGCCGATTGTGCGTCAAAAATTTTGACGCACACTCAGCGCAAACGTTGTCCCGTATTTAAACTTTGACGCCTGAGCCCGCGGATGACAAAATTCCACCATGTGCGTCATTTTTTGGATGCGGCAACCCGCCTTGCATTAATTATATGCAAGGTAAGTGTTCCAGTCCAAAAAATGGCTTAAACACCTGTGCGTCGTATTTATGCTTGCGGGCAAAAATGACGCACGGCCGAGAGGCAGAGCCAGAAAATAGCGCACAGCCCGATTTGCGTCAAAAATTAACGCCTGGGTCAGGGCAGGCGTTAAAATGGGGCAAACACACCTGTATTTAATCAGAACACACAGAACAACCAACAGAGCAGCAGAGCAGCAACAGGGAGCCATGGAGGTGATTCTAATCCAGTGTGCACGCAGACGCAGAGCCCAGCAGCAACAACAGCAGCTACAACAACACCAGCAGGGACCCCAAAGGCAGCGCAGAAGGCAGGAGAGGATATTCCCCCCAGAACCACCCTTCAGGGCCTCAGGGAATACAACATCATCCAGAGGTACCGGTTGAACTGGCAGGCCATTCAGCAGCTGCTGCGCAACATTGAACCGCAGTTGGAGCCCACTTTGGTGACACCCTGCACCATCCCAACAGAAACCAAGCTGCTTGCTGTACTTCACATGCTGGCAAGTGGCTCTTTCCAAACAACTGGTGCCCTGGTTGGCGGAATATCACAACCATCATTCTCCGCCTTTTTGCCCAAAGTACTGGATGCTATCATTGGACTTACACCCCACCACATCTGCTTCCCTAACACACTGCAGAAGCAGCAGGAAACAAAACAGGGGTTCTACCTCATCAGTGGCTTCCCACACGTCCCACACGTCCTTGGTGCAATAGACTGCACACATGTACGCCTTGTGCCACCTGCTGCAACTGAACACCTCTACCGCAACAGGAAGCACACCCATTCCATCAACGTGCAGGCCATAGTCGATCACCAGGGTTTGATCACCAACATCGTGGCTAAATATCCTGGGAGTGTACATGACTCATTCATCTTCCGTCACTCTACCATCAATGAACACTTCCAGGATGGACGGTATGGCAATGGACTACTTGTTGGTGAGTACAAAAACCTACTTATATACACACAACACATACACCACAACAGCAACATGTGAACAGGAACATACTGAGGTCGTGACATCGCTAGCCATGTTTCTTAGCTCACCATTGAACCTGTCACACATCGGAAATTACTGTACAGCCTAATGTTAAGACGTCAAAGATCACAACGTGTGGAGTGGGTTTCCCAAATGTCACCTTGCAAAATGTAAGTGTCCCAATGACGTTTACATTAATCCATTGCTAAGTCTAAAGGTATGGGATGTCCAGAGTACATTGATATGAACGTGTTAACAACACTGTCAATTTTAACTGTGCATGGAACTATCATCTCACCCCCGGTGAAGACACACGGACACCTGTATCACAAGTCACAATGCTAGGGAGGGCACACTGTACTGCAAATCCCAAAACATACTGCTGACAAACGGTTAGCAGACAAACACTCGTTCAGCCAAGGAAACAACACAATGCAGATGGTACATCCTACAAGCATAGGATGCCACATTATTACACAAAAGAGTCACAGACAACACAAGACAACTACTGCCATGAAAGGTCATTTCAATAGTGCCAGCTACATCAACATGATCCCAATCATTTTCTCTTGCAGTTGATCAGGGGTATGGCATCCAACCATGGATTATGACACCATTTGGCAACCCAAGTACTGCTGCAGAGTGTGCCTACAACGACACCTATAGGAGGACACGCAGCATTGTCGAGAGGACCTTCGCATCCTCAAGTCAAGGTTCCGGTGCCTCGACATCACTGGTGGTAGCCTCCTATATTCCCCGGAGATGGTCTGTAGGATCATCCTAACATGTGCAATGTTGCACAACATTTGCATCAAAAGAAACATTCCCCTCCTGGAACCAGAGCCACACATGCCTAAAGAGGAGGAAGAGGAGGATGCTGGCCTGTAAAATGAGGGGGAACTACAGAACACGGCCGCTGGTACACGCAGTCGGCAACAGATCGTCAACAATTTCTTTTGAATACGATCACCTTCACCACTTTAGTTAACACATTTAAATAAACACCTACTCTAATCACCATATCATGGTCTGGCTATTCCTTTTTGCACACCTTCATCTCTACTTATCAGAATAAGAGTGTTGCCTCATGGAGCATTGCTGAGATACTGAGTAGGACACAGAACATCCCAGAGCTAATGTGATGTCTAACATACAATGGTCACATACACACACACTCTTAATGACATATATCATGTACATTTCTCCTTTGAAGGCCAATAGCAGAGGACCACAACTATTTCACACATACATGTTGAAATCAAGGTCCAACGCAGCATATGGCACACAACTAAGACACCATCACTCAATAAGGAGAAAACAAGCCTCATACATGAGGCAGTCAATGTGCTTTGGCATCAGTAACAGGAATGCCTGACCAGACTCTTGACAGCAGTAAGTCCAACTGCATCCAATATTTGCAAGGAATATCTGTGACCAGAGTCCCATAGAAGCAGAACAGAGACAGCACAAGTGCCACACATATGAGCAGCATTACACACATGACATTTTGTCAGCCCATTTCCTAACTCCTGACATACCCATGCACCTGGTCACAACCCACCTGTCGGAAGAGGTCCCTGGAATACTAAGATGTGTACCCTGATATTCCCTCCTCTACACACACAGACCAACATTAGCAAACCAGTGTGATACACCCTTTCCTATGGTATGCCATTGTCATAGAACATCTGACTGCAAGGACGTCAGGTCAATTTATACACTGTCTTCTAGTTTCAAAGCCCTGTTAGCACATGTAGATTGCTTCCCCTGTGAAAATGTCTGTTGGCCCTTAGAATGCAAGTCTCACCTACAGGACTGGTGAGAAACAGATGCAGCCCACACCTGTGATCACCTCCATGCACACCACCCATTTCAAAAAGCACTGCCCCTGCTGATGCCTGGAACAGCATAGGAGTTGCCATTATGTTAAATACACTGTTAAGCATTGATACTAATTAAGCCGTGTAACACAGCCACTGGGTTCATTTGTCACCTTCAAAAACACAGGACATACACAGTTTTACATGTCAACTGTCTAGTTTGTCCTCCAAACAGTCTTAGTCAGACCACTGATTATGTAACTTGTCAAGTAGCTGGATCCTGAATCACCTTGCATTCTGTCAGCCTGACTGGCAACTGCCTGTGCATCACACTAAAGTATCCCTGTGTCTACATATGTACCACACTTGCGTTAGCAAACCTCTCATTCATCAGGGGGTATTGGGCATAGGCTTATTCAATGCATACACAAATACATTGTATAGCATCATCTGCCTTTTAACTGTACCATTTGAGTTACATCCTCTTGGAAAAGCAAAATTCATGGCCCATCCCTTGTCTGGGTTGCATTTATGCATGAATGACAAAGTGTGACAGTGTCCCAGGGCTGTAGGCAGGGATTGGGTACGGGGCTTTCAGCACAACCAGCAACCTCTGATAATGTTCATGAATAATACACAAATGTCAGGACCATGACAGTTCACGCACAGAATCAAAGTGCGCACAACATAGTGATGGGCCGTGTGTGGTGAATAGTTAGCACAGAGGCTATGATGTTCCCAGATGCAGTGGGAAGTGCAGAGGCCAACCTGTGTACAAATGTTGTAATGACACCTGCCGAACATGACACCTGAGACATTATCTCACTCAGCACACCAAGGTTGCCCTGTTGACTGTCTCATTACACATCTTTAGTGACAGGGTGGGACCATCCACATGTTGGTTCACATGTCCACATCCACTTTACTCACATTGATCAACCAAGGATACTCAGTAGATACAGGAATAGCTGCCACTGACTTATGATGAGTCTTGGACCGAACTGTGACAAATTACACCCCAAAAAATATACAGGATCATCATTGGACCACACACATGAACAAGACACCTATCTGCAATTGATCAGTGGAAATAAGTGGACACGTGCTGTCTTGTATGCTGGTCCACCACAGCTACTTGATAGTTGGGGCTCACTTCTATGGCCTCATCTGTGGTGTCATCATACATTTGAGATTCACCCTTGTCTGTCTGTGCAAACAACATGGTACACACTTCCTCAATGCATGTGCATGACTCACTGTGGGATTCACCAAGTAGTGCCTAGGAAGCTCTTACCAATACTGTAGGACATAGGATGTAGAAAATGTGGACCATTGACATGAACAAGCGTCTGCCATCCATCTGGTGCATGCTATGTCACATGTGGTGTCGACGTGACCCTAAAACTTGGAAGTCCACTTTACGGGTGTTGTTACATGTGTGACTAACATATGCCCTCGCTCATTTCCAATATGACTTGCATCTAAGGATTGGACACATGGACGTCACATTCATACAAGCATATGTACAAATATGCTTCATGTGATACACACACACTTGGTCAACAAATACATTAGTTGCCAAAGCACACAATTTGAGCCAAAGGCATTTAGGTAATGTACATATGCGCGTCACATTGCTATCCTCTCCTTATGCCAAACATGCACAATTTGTGCAATCATATATGTAGGCCACACTTATGACCAACTATTGGGTCAGCCAACCGTAAAAATACTGTGAAGGGAGTAGCCGATCATGGTCCACTGCAGTATGATGTCACACATGTGAACATACACCATCAACACCATACTGTCTTCAATCAGCCTATCTCTGATGTGTACCAAATGTAACATAACCGAAAAACAAGTAAAAATTGCCCAAAACCAGTTAATGCACTGTAATTTTGACATCCCTAGCATTATGCGTCATTTTTTGACTACCAAAACTGTATTTGCGTAATTTTTTTTGACGCACAGGAGTGAAATTTAGCCCGCATCCAGATATTTGTACAGGCCATGTATTATTATGTGGATGCAGGCTAATTTTTACCTCAAAAAAAATGACTCAAATACAGTTTTGGTAAACCAAAAATTACGCATAATGTGAAAAAGGCGGGACTTTTCATACAGGAAGTGATGTAATAGGATATCCTGTTTACAGATCATGTACAGTGGTTGTACTTTCACTTTCACTTTGCAGTCTATGATCCTTCTAGACTGTTTGGCTGTGTAGAGAGTGTTGTCCTGAGATTTTCTGCTGTTTTTGTCCTGTGTGCTATCTGTATTGTCAATTTGTGAAATAAATATTGTTGCTGTATACTGTACTACTGTGTTTTGTCTACATTTGTCCATTTATCTTGTGTTTTTGGTGTTTGTGGGAGTCTGTTGTGGGTAGTGTTAGTTTGGGGATAGTTGGGCTCTTTTAGTGGTTAGGTTTACTTTTCATCTGTCTTTGTACCCCTAGTTTCCCCCTTTTCCCCTTTCTATTTCTTTTACCCCTATTCCCTTTCACTCCCAAATATGTCTGGTAGGCCACGTCTTGGCAGGATGGGGGAAGAGGAGTTGGGAGGGTTCATCTGGCTTGTGACGCATTTCTTGCCGCTCATGATCCAGACAGGGGACAGGGTGATACAGGGGTATCCAACAGAGGTGCGCAGAATCCGGTGGGGAAAGGTGCTGCATCACCTGCAGCGTGTGTATGCCAGCCAGAGGAATGTCCACCAGCTGAAGCACCCGTGGGCTGACCTCATCACTGGGGAGCAGGATCTCTTGGACCACCTGGGAATCATGATTGGTGGCACTGTTGGTGAGTACGAATCATGTTAATGTGCACGATTAAATGCTCTGTAGTGACATAAGGGGATTAGTACAATGTCTGCCAGCTAACTTGCTGACTGTGTGTAATGCTGGGGAAATATAAAGGGTTCATTGATGCACTATGGCAAGGATCACAATTGCTAGCTGTCAGGTAGCACGTACTCAGCAAACTTACAGGTTACTTTTCCATGAAGGAAATTGGTGCAGCCTTTTTGTCAGAAAAGCTAACAAAATAGGAGCCAATCATGTCTATATAGGGTACTATTGGCAGAGAAGTACAGATGTACCAACATTTAGGCCAACTTTGTTGACGCATTTGCTAGACTGACTTTAGAATCACTACATGATGCAGAAAATGAGTGCTGCCTTCACGTCAATTGATAATAGCAAAGTGGCTCAGACATATGTCTCATGTGAGTCTGGTGAGTGTGGAAGGAAAGCATTCACGGAAGTACTATGAATGTGTGGGATTATTGTGTTCCTTGATCTTTTTGGATACATGTCAGTTCTGGATTTGAAAACATCGTGAAAAGGTGTAAGGTGCCCTCAGCTAACATCTTAGAATGTTTGTTGGAGTTAGTTGTGCCACAATCCAAATATGGATGGCAGTCCAAGTGTATGCACATGGCTTCACATCTCCATGGTTGGTGCAAATCACCATAGCTGGGCCACATCAATTGAACAAACTGTAACAACAGGATGGCTTACAAAAGTCCCTGCCCCTCCCTCTGTACATTGGACCTATGTGTAATAAATGTGTCATGGCCACAAGGCATATTTGACTGGTAATGCAGTCCTCAAGTAACCACTCTTTGGATGTCTCTCTTGGATGCACATGATGAGAGGATTACACTCCATATTTTTTTCTGCTCACCAAATTCGGGGCATGTTTGCAACCACATGATAGTTAGGGCCAATGTATGTTTGCAGATATGTGTGTAACTGTCACAGGAGACCCATGCTATGTACGAGTTGGCAGTGATATATCAGATGCAGTACCACCATGTCTGAATGGCTGCCATTTCCTTATTCAGCCTACACATTGTATATGTTTGTGAAATTGTTGCGCTGTGCACAGATTTTGAGCACATTTCTTCCTTCCATACCTTACAGGTGGACCGGCACCCTACACTGTGGGAGAGGTGGCGAAACTTTGAGGGCCCGACCACTCCAGTAAGTGTTGATATGTCTGTTATGTGTTGTGTTTGCTGGTTATGGACTTGTGTGAGTTGGACACATAGCAAGGTGTGATGCATTGGGCAAGCTTTTCTCTTGTTCCATGAGTGGGAATTCAGTTTCTCACATGTTTTGAGTTGCCCAATGCGTATCCAATGGTATCATGTAGGGATTGTAGACCATTTCTGTAGGCCCCACTGTGAGTACAGGGGTTAGTCATGTGTATGACACTTGTATCACCAAGAGTCGCACTGGAAGTCAGCCCCGATTTAGTCAGCCTGTCAGACCCACATTCTCTAAGATTGGTACAGCAAATTGCTTTCCAATAGACATCTGCTTCCCTATTTACCTACATAATTTTGAAACAGTAGGTAGAACCTCCTAGCAGCATGTACTTCCACATGTAGTGCTACAAGTATGTGGAACTTGAGTGCAATGGCCTAGGTGTGCATGCAAATCATGGGTGTTCTAATAACTCTGTGTCTGATGTAAGTTAGGCCTCACTGGAAGTATATGTTGTGTACCAAGTTCTGCATTTCCAGACATGTCTGACCCTATGAGTGCTCTAGGGTTTGCTGACTCCTAATTGTAGATAGACCTTACCTGTGGTGTGTCCGTAGTGACAAACATGTGTGGAGTTTTCTATACACTCCTCGGTGTACATGTTGTTGGCAAATTATAGTTGTTTATCCACCCCCCCTCAAACACGGGCATTGGTTGGTGAATGGGGTACCTAGTACTGGTGCTACCAGTATGTTACACATACATGTGAATAAGTGACGGTTTGGTTGCAAACTAGTATACACACTCAGGTTTGGCACTTGGTACTATACTGGCAAGTCCAGTTACAACTTGCAGACCATGTGGCTTTAGTTTTGCTTTCCATACACTGACATTTGTAGCACAGGTCTTGGCGGAGGATATGCAGCATGATTCTTAGCTGATAACTGGTAGAACTCAGATTGCAAGTCAAAGCAAGTTGCTACCCATCTTGTAGGTTATGGATGTGCTATGTGTGATGTGACCTTTGTAGTCTGGCCTGCCATGTACTTCCTCAGGGACATTCAATGATCTGCATTGTGATATGAGCTGTTACAAGTACAGTAGATGTATTGTCTGAATAACTTGCTTTGCCATTTCACACAATGCAATTACTAATGTAGAATATCTGCATTTGTCTTCACAGCTGCTAACATGACTCCAGACCAGGTCCGTGAATTTCAGCGCCGGGCCATGCGATACCAGCACATCCTGCTGGTGGACTCGGGGTTCCGGAGGATGGCCCGGCGATATCGCCATGAACGGGCCTCCGGGGCACGGAGAGCCTTCCCAGAGGGTGGGCCTACTTTGACCACCACAGCCACCACCAGCACAACCAACAATCCGAGCCAGGTGGCCCCACCCACAGCTGCCACTGTTGGTCCGACATCTGCTGGACTTCCAGGCCCCAGCATTGCCACTAGTGCAGGACAGCCCACTAGGCCTGGCACCACACGCACACAGACCTCCTCCACCTGTGCCCAGACTGCCACTGCTCCATCTGTTGACCCTGCAGCCTTCAACCAAATGGATCGTAAGATGGACAAAGTGCTGCGCAAGTTGAGCCACCTGAGCCGGGATGTGCGCCACATTAACCGGCGTGTTAAGTCCATTAAGAGGACCCTCCGGAGGGCCAACCTCTAGACTTTTTGCTATAGACATGATTCCCTCCCCTCCCTCCTCTTTCCTTTTTCTCATAGTTAGTGGGCTTAGGGGGCTTAGTGTTAGGTTAGTATAGGCTGTTAGTTTAGTTAGTGTTAGTGGGAAGGGGTGGGGGTCCTGCTTGTTTCTATTTTTACTTATTACATGTGAGGGTGGGTGGGTGGGGGGCTATGTTGGTGTTCTTGTGTGTTTTAAAAAAAAAAAAAATCCAAAAAACTAAAACCAATTACCAAAAAATTTTAAAAAAATATAAATTTGTATACAATAGTATAGTATGTGTTTAGGTTAGTATGTGTTGTCCTCCATGTGTACCGTCTCATAAGGGGGGTGGGGGGTAGATGTTTAGAATGTTTCCTTACATGTGATAAGTAAGTGTAGCTTAGTTAGTTAGGGACAGTTGTGGGTAATGAGTAGTCAGGGTAGATTAGGGTAGGTAATATTTTTCCCTCAGTTTCCTCATCTGTGATTAGCATTTAATAAATATTTGGTTAACCCTTAATTGTATGTGTTGAATGGTACTTGATCGTGGGTTTGGATTCAGTGTACATCAATTTTGTACTATAACATCTGTGCCCTATGCTACAAACAAATCCCAACTGAGCTGTACGATTGGCAGCTAGCCCAGAGCTACCTTGCAAAGTGTCAACCCTTCGTTGCAACCACCAATCACAGTTAATATGGATCCCAATGTGTTTCTGTTGATAAGTGTGTTTTGAAAGTCAAAAACAGTGCTTCCAGACTTGGTTTTGGGGAAACAGTTTTAGGTCTGACTGCAGGGTGATGATCATGCACACCCTTATAAGATGAGTTCTCATTGGCAATCTTGTATTCTTGTCTTCATGACCCCCATACATCATTTGTGACACAGTTCGGCATGATTACCTATTTGTATGTTAACTCAGACACCTTCATTTATGCAGTATTTTTAGTGTTAACTTAGATTAGTGTGGCATGTTTATTGTGTTATTTTTGCATGTTGACAATATTTTGCGCCCACTATTTGATGACTTAGGGGGTCATTACGACCCTGGCGGAAGGCGGAGAACCGGCGGTAAGACCGCCAACAGGCTGGCGGTCTCCCTTCATGGAATCATGACCATGGCGGTTACCGCCATGGTCATCCGCCGGTTCTCCGTTCGGCCCGCCATGGCGGAGACGACCGCCGGGCTGGAGACCTGGGTCTCCAGCCCGGCGGCCGTCACTATACCGCCGGCGGTATTTTGACCCGGCTTACCGCCGCAGAATTCCTGCGGTGTGAACCACCATGAAATCCAGGGCAGTAAGCACTATCAGTGCCAGGGAATTCCTTCCCTGGCACTGATAGGGGTCTCCCCCCCCATCCCCACCCCGACTCCCTCCCCTACACCCCCCACCACCCCTGCCACCCCCCAAAGGTGGCAGGGCCCCCCTCCCCACCCCGACCCCCAACATAACATCACTCATACACACACAACACGCACGCAGGTACCACCTACTCACTCACACGCACACACGCCAACATACATGCCGACATACACACACACAGGCAGACACGCACACCCACATTCAAACATTCACACACACATCCATACTGACATACCCACAGACATACACGCATTCATTCCCATACACACAACACCCCGCAAGCATACACGCACTCACACCCCCCTCTACATACACAGACGCACACCCCCATGCACCCACACAACGCACAACACCCCCCTACCCCCTCCCCTAACGGACGATCGACTTACCTGGTCCGTCGATCCTCCAGGAGGGGACGGGAGCGATGGGGGACAGCTCCGCCGACACCACACTGCTAACAGAATACCGGCCGCGCCGAATCACAGGACGTGATTCGCTGGGCGGTGTTCTGTTGGCGTGGCGGTGAAGGTGGAGCAACCTCCACTTCCCCGCCACCCGCCAGTATGGCTGTTGGCGGCTCTCCGTTGGAAAAACGACAGAGGGCAGCCAACAGTCATAATACGCCGAGCGGCAAACCACCACTACTGGCAGTCTTCCGCACGGCGGTCCCTCTGCAGTCTTGTTAAAAGACAGCCGAGGTTGTAATTACCCCCTTAGTTGTCCCCTGAGGAAGCATTCTTCTGTCCAACACAGCATGGTGGTTTATGGTTTCTTACTTCAGATTTGTCCCTCAGGATGGGCAGAGTATGATGCAATCATGGGCACTGTGCAGAATTCTCTGACTACATATTATCAGGACGGTTGTATTGACAAGCTACGTAATTTGACAGTAGGCACATTTCAGTTATCTACTGCACAGTTGATATGTCACATTACCCAGAGACAGATTTGTTGTGTAAGTGCTATTTATTGAAACATGCTCTAATGCTATCTGTACGTTGTCCATGATTGTGAGTCCATTATAGTGACATCTTACATTGTGATCCAACACAAGGGGTTACGGAAATGCTTTTGACATGCTGGGGTTGATGTTTCAGACAGTGCAGAGGGACAGGATTTGGCAATGAGTAGGAGAGAGACAATCACTGGGCTGGGTGACAAGAAATACAGTGGTTTGCAGAACAGTGCTTGAGTAAAGTTGTAGCAAGACTGGCAAGTTACAAAGCGCAGGACCTTGGTAAATGTGGGCCATGTGGCAGGGACTAGTGCTTCCGGGTCATTTTCCTTGTGAATGTGATCTGTTCCATGTCTTCTTCGTCGGATGTGTGTGCTGCCTCCTCTGTCCTTGTTGTTGTTGGTTGTGAAGGGGCAACACACACCTCAGTGTTAGAAGACGTGGAGTCAGACATCCCGGTCGCTGCTCCCTGTGAAGGTCTTAAGGGCAGTACTGCAGCAAGCAGGGTCTGCTGGTTCTTGAGAATAGCAGCCACATCACGATGGTCGGCAGCCAGGTCGGCCCTGAGGGAGTCATGATTGCATTCGTGCATGCAGTGGAAGGTTTGGCATGCGAGGTGTTGTGGCAGCTCCCTTACTGCAGTGGTGAATTCCTTGACAGTTTATTGTAGTCCTTGCAGTATGGATGTTAGGGCTTGCATAGCTGCTGCCTGATCTGCAGATGACATCATGCACGAACGCATCCGCTCAAGGCTGGCTGCCATAGTTTCCATCCCCACCCGCACCTCCTTGGCCAGCTCCCGCTGTACTCCAACTACAGTTCTCTCAAAGCTGGTGCCAGCGTCGTCTGAGTCCTCAGCTGTATTGGAGCTGGCAGGTCTTACAATTGGAGTGGTGGGTGGATCCTCTGCGATGGCTGCTTGTTCTGTGCTCCTCCTGGTGACTGAAGGTGGGGTCTGGAGGGTGTCAAGGACCTTTTGGATAGTCTCCTGGGGAATGCTTATCGGCTCGTCATCCATGTCATCAGGGAAATCTTGGACAGGCATATCGGCAGGTGATCCATCTTCATCTGCAATGAAACAGGGTACAATTAGTGTGTCTGTGTTGTGGCAATTTTGATGTGACGTGCCTGCCTTTTGATGAATTCACTTTGTGATCTTGTATTGTGTTAATTTCTCCAGTCCTTCAGATGGGCATTCTTCAAGGCCTATGGCCCACCTGTGTGTCACATGTATGTTATTGAGTTATCAGACTTGTCAGCCTCATTGCCTCTAGGTGTTGGTTTATGCCAAATAGAGAATTGCCACCTTCTTTTCCTACTCAAGTCTCCGTCTACATCCATTCTCACAGTGAGACCTTTCACTGGCTGTGGGTTTACTGATGGCCCTGGCAGCACACTTAACAACCTGGACCTGCCCCAATCGCTGATCTTTCACATCCACTAAATTGTAATTGACATATGGCATACCCTATGCATGGCAATGTTATGATCTGATATGGATGTTGACATTGGTAATGTGTCCTGCTGATGTTGGGGAATGTGTGTTACATTGGATTGCCCTGATAATCGTATCAGTGTCCTATTTCCTCCTCTGACTGTGCAGGTGTATTTCAGTGACCAGTTACATGTGTCCCCCCCTCAATGCTGTTGTCTGAGCAGTATGACATTTGGGATGTTGCATTGTTACCCAGGCAGAGGATGGACCCTGACATATGCAGCATGGGTGTGTCCTTAGTACTGTGTAGCTCCTATTGTTGTTTACATTGGCTGATGTTTGCGACAACTATGGGCATTGACATTTGAGAGTACTGGGGCCTTTGTCTTGTTTCTGGGGATTGTTGAAGTTGTCATCCTCACCCCCTAATTTAGGTGTGTATGATCCATGGGGAGGTTACTGCCATTGGCTACTTGAGCTGCACACAGAGCGGAGGTGGTAGTGGCAACTGTTGTCGCAGTTACATTCCAGTTGTCGGTATGGCTAGAGGTTGTTAATAGGGCCCTAGATAATGTAGGGGGTATGGTGGCTGACGTGTGCCGGGATGTCAGTTTCATGTTGTGGCCTTCCCTCTAGGTGTGGCTTTCCCTTTTCTCCATCGTTGGCATGACAGCATGCCCCCTGGGTGGTTGGTGTTGGGTAATGGTGTGCCCCAGGTCTTCTCAGAATGGGCCATGCCCCCATGCCGTGCCCCTTTACCCATGCCACTCCATGTATTAGATGACTTCCATGCATTTAGTGGTCGTTATCCCCCCCTGCTCACAGTTGACATTAGTGCATTTTAGTTTCCCATGCGACTTACCCTGCATGTGCGTTGTCTCCTGGTAGTCTGCGCTGTCCTGTCCTTGAATTCCTGTGACGATCTCCTCAGGGATGACGGCTGCTACCATCTCCTCCATGTGGTCCAGGGCCTCCTGGTGTGTTGGACTCCCCCCTCCAGTCTGCAGTGCTGCCTTCCTGTTCCTGGCCATCTTTTCCTTGGTTCTGCGCTTGCAGTCATGCCAGCGTTTCTTGCACTTGATGACTGTTCTGCGTACTTCAGCCACACTGTAAATCTTGTCGACAATTTGTTGCCATATAGCCTCTACTGATTGGCAACTTTGATGTGACAAACAGTTGGTGCTGGTGTTCCGTCACCTCTTTCACCAGAATTTCCTGCTCCTCTGCACTAAAGCAACACTTTCTTTTCTTCTTAAAAGTGTCCTGGTTCTTGTGTGGGTCCTCCTGGCTGGTTCCTGGTCTGCTGTCATCTTCCTGGGGTCTGTAGTGGCATCTGTGATCCATTTTGGCTCTCCTCTGGTGTAATGGCGGTGTTTGCGTTTTTTTTACGCTATTGCGTCAAAAAACGGCGCATATCCGGTTTGCGGGGTCGTAAATCGACCCACAGTCATTTCCACCGCGTTAACGGAGTGCGGTGTGCATCAAAAATAATGACTCCCACCTGTGGTTTGCGCCGACGTGCGTCAAAGTAGAAATATGATGCCGGCACGGCGCACCAAAATGGCGTTGGACGGCGGTAAAATATTTGACGTAAAACTGCGTCGGCGCAGTTTTGCGTCAAATAGTATAAATATGGCCTGTGTGTGCTATGCCATACTCGCATGCACAGTATGAAAAATCCTATTGTTGAAAAGCATGGATTATAAACCTTTATAGAGATATCTTAACCATAGTTTATCGACAATATGTAACCAACCCGAATCGGCGTCCACAGCATGTGCTGACATGTTTAAGAAGCCTTCGTCAGCCCCAATTTAAGGAACGAGATACCCAATTATGACAAGGCTCTCTAGAAAGTAAAACGGAAAGAAAAGGAAGGGGACCCAACATTAAGTCAGTCACCATGTTAGAGTGGATATGTGTACATATGAGACCTTATGAACATTCACTATACACTATCCTCTTGCAACCACAAACTGTACACCACATATACATCACCTCATTTAGAACGGTATATTCCACTATTTCAGTCGAACGACGAGTACCACTAAAAGACACGGCACCTACATCCACATAAACGTTCAACCTTCCCATTATCAAACAGCATCTGGCAATACCCAATCTCAGCCTCAAAGCCGTATGTTGGTTCACTAAACACCTTTCCGTAAAACAGAATTTGAGAACAAAACGCCCAATTGTATCAGGGCTTACTAGGAAGTAGAAACAAACCAAATAAAGGCTTCCCATCGTTACCTTCGTCACCATATTCAAGTGAGCTTGTTACCTTATACCTTTCAATCTGTAATTACAATAACCATTTCTCAATTCTAAAGACCAGACGTGCATAAAATAATTACATTTGTAGTTAAAAGCAAGTGAACCCTGATACCAATCAACCATTAAAATACACCAGACTTTCACAATAGATAAACCAGAAAAAGAAAGGGGAAATAAGTATATAAATGAGCTGGACAAAGTGTCATGAAAGGAAATGAGAACACAAAATAAGAGACGATGTACACCACTCATCAGCTTTTTCAAAGTGTGATAAATGTTTTTTATATTGAGTCAATATATCTATATTTATTTAATCTTCCAAACTCTTTATGCAATTCCCATTTGATACAAACTATATAATTTACAGATGACATCTTCTGGTTATATATGTCATTGATGATCACACAAGTGACAAACAAACAAGAAGAATTTTCGACCATACAATATGCATATATAGGGGCAGATTTAAGGAAAGTGGCACTGCACCGAGTGCAGGGTAGGGGACAATAGCATCATATTTCATGACGCTATTGATGTACTCTGCAGGTGTATCGCCCAAATATTGGCGCTACTCATACAGAATACATAGGGCCCCATTCTAAAGAATGGAAGGCCCCTTTTAACGCCTACTCCTGGTGCAGGCACAATGTAGCGCAAAGGGTTGCAGGGTGGTGCAATATATGCATTGTGCCGCCCTGTAAATAAGGCGTGTGGATTTCGGCCTCGTTGGTCCACATTAACGTCAATAACAATGACGTTAATGTGGTGCAAGGTGGCGCTAGGGACCTATAAATATACCCCATAATATTTTGTTCAAAGGATGTATGATTATAGAAAGTAGTACATGTCACTGTCTACATTCATACCCAATTCTACAGTTCTCAATCTAATTATCCATCTTGCCTCATTTCTTCTCAATTCAATTGTGCGATTGCCACCTCTAGGGTTCACTGAGGTTTGGCTAATCCCCATATATTTAATCACTGGAATCTCTGATGTTGGATGTTCTTCACTAATGTGGCTTACTATAGGGGAAGAAGGATCATTATTTCTCAATGAGCACATATGTTCCTGTATTCTCTCCTTAAGAGCCCGAATTGTGCTACCCACATAAATGTTACCATAGTCACATAGCAGTACATAGACAAACATATCTTGTATAACAGTTTATGAGAGTATCAATTTTATATGTGTTACTACCATTGAAACTAAAATTGAAAGTTCTGTGCAGCGCTATGCTGCACATATTGCATGACTACATTTATAGAACCCACATGTTCTCCTGAATTGCCACATTTCTGTAATCTCTTTTGTAGGAGACAATTAGCTGTTGCAAACAACATCCCTGATTGTTCTTCCTCTCTTGTGAATCATTTTCGGTTTTGGAGGTATTATGCCCGATATAGTATAGTCTGTGCACAAAACATTCCAGTGTTTACGTAGCATTTTGTAAATGCCATCACTAGTTTGTCTGAAAGGTGAACAAAAAATATAGAATTTTGTGGTGGTATCTTTCTAGATTTCTTCTGTTTGTTTAAAAGAGATGTTCTAGATATCTTATTGACCTTCTTCCTAGCTGCCAACACAGTTTGCCTTGCACAGCCTGTTTGTAACAATCTATTTTGTAAGTGATCGAACTCAATCTCACATGAGCCTGTTTCACTACAATTCCTTTTAATCCTGGACATCTCACCAAAGGGTATGCTAACAGTTGGGTATTGGGATGAGATTGGTGAGATGTCCAGGATTAAAAGGAAGCTAGCCTGGCTGATGAAGGGTGATACTATGAAACTGGTCCCAGGATGCTTGCTTCTGGTCCAGGGAGGACCTGGCCAGGCAGTTCGGGCTGGACTCTTCCCATGGGGAACAGGGTCAAGACTGATTTTCATATGGCTGGGTTTAAACTGGGGTGGTATGGTGAGCAAAGGAATTGATAGATTAAATCCAGATCTCTGACTGGGTTGAATGTTTGATTGGTTCTGCATTCCGTCCATCGTTTGTGTTTGCTTTTGTTGCCCTAAGTATGCCGGGTATTCTCAGACGTGGGTCCCAGGCTCACTGTATCACTGGATTCAAGCTAGCCTGGTTTATTGAAGGGTGATATCCTAAAACTGGTCCCAGGATGCTTGTTTCTGGTCCAAGGAGAGCTTAGTCTGGCAGCTCAGCCTGGACTGTTACCATGGGTACAGGGTTCAAACTGGGATGGCATGGTGAACAAAAGAATTGATGAATTAAACCCGGATTTGTGAATAGAGGTGAATGTTTGATTGGTTCTGCATTTTGTCCATCATTTGTGTTAGTTTGCTTTTGATGAGCTGGACAAGTTTGTGTAGGAGGTTTTACCCCTGTATGGACAGCTCTTTGGTGCACCAGAGGAGCAGGTAAGTACCATGCAATACCAATGTTTGAAAGTTGAGTGTATGATGATGTTGATGAAATGTGGTGGAAGGAAGGCTTGGGATAATATGTGTAGGTAGATGGAGATGTGATGGTAGCGACCCTTGACCCAAGGGTAGGTCGCTCCCCCTGCCGCTGCAGCTCCTCCAAGTTCCCGAGTTCCTGTGTTCCTGAGACCCACCTAACTGTAAGTACCCCCCTCCTCCCAGCCCCTCGCCCTGCCCCGCGCCACTCACCTTCTCTCCTGCTCCTGCTTCCTTTCCTCCTCTCTGTCTCTTCCTCCTCGCTCCCCCTCTGCAATCTTCTTCTGTGTTCTTCTGTTCTTCTGCTCTTCCGAT
The DNA here is from genome assembly GCF_031143425.1 of Pleurodeles waltl. Lineage (NCBI taxonomy): Eukaryota > Metazoa > Chordata > Amphibia > Caudata > Salamandridae > Pleurodeles > Pleurodeles waltl. The sequence continues at coordinate 911,527,450 of NC_090448.1, read as the reverse complement.
CTTCTGTGCTTCTGTCTTCTGTTCTTCTGTTCTTCTGTTCTTCTGTTCTTCTGTTCTTCTGCTCTTCCGTTCTTCTGTTCTTCCGTTCTTCTGTTCTTCTGTCTTCTGCTCTTCCTGTCTTCTGTTCTTCTGTCTTCTGTTCTCCTGTCTTCTGTTCTCCTGTCTTCGGCTCTTCTACCTCCTCCGTCTTCTTCCCCCGAGCCTGCCCTCCTGCTCCTTCCTCATCCCCCTCCCTCACTCGCCTCCCCCTCTCTCACCCCTAGCTAACCCGTTCGCTATCTACCTCCCTCACTCCTCCTATCTTCCTATCTCTCTAGCTCCCTATCTCACTATCTAACTCCCCCACTCTCCACCTCCTCCTACCTACCTATCTGTCTATCTATCTATTTCCCTATCTATCGACTTCTCTATCTATTTTCTCTATCTATTTCTCTATCTCTCCCCCCCTCCCGCCACCCCCTCTACTACCTATCTCCCTATCCTCTCACTCTACCTCTCTCCCTCACCCACCTCTACAACCCCCCCTCCCCTATCTTCACAACCCTACTCCTATCTCTCTCCCTAATCTCCAAACCTCCTAACACTCACCCTCCTCCACCCTAAACCCCCTCCCCCAGCTCCTCTCACTCTACCTGTCCCCCCCCTCCCTCGCGCTTTCCCGCCGCGACCTCCTGCACGCCCCCGCCCCCCAGCTCCCATTCGCCCCCAGCTGACCCCTCCCCCCCCCTCCTACCTCTTATGGCGGCCGCTGCGCGACAGTGGTAGCGACCCTTGACCCAAGGGTAGGTCGCTCCCCCTGCCGCTGCAGCTCCTCCAAGTTCCCGAGTTCCTGTGTTCCTGAGACCCACCTAACTGTAAGTACCCCCCTCCTCCCAGCCCCTCGCCCTGCCCCGCGCCACTCACCTTCTCTCCTGCTCCTGCTTCCTTTCCTCCTCTCTGTCTCTTCCTCCTCGCTCCCCCTCTGCAATCTTCTTCTGTGTTCTTCTGTTCTTCTGTTCTTCCCTTCTGTTCTTCTGTGTTCTTCCGGTCTTCTGTGTTCTTCTTCTCTGTTCTTCTCGGTGCTTCTGTGTTCTTCTTCTCGGTTCTTCTGTGTTCTTCTCTGTTCTTCTCTGTTCTTCTCTGTTCTTCTGCTCTTCCGATCTTCTGTTCTTCTGCTCTTCTGTTCTTCTGTTCTTCTGTCTTCTGCTCTTCCTGTCTTCTGCTCTTCCTGTCTTCTGTTCTTCTGTCTTCTGTTCTTCTGTCTTCTGTTCTTCTGTCTTCTGTTCTCCTGTCTTCGGCTCTTCTACCTCCTCCGTCTTCTTCCCCCGAGCCTGCCCTCCTGCTCCTTCCTCATCCCCCTCCCTCACTCGCCTCCCCCTCTCTCACCCCTAGCTAACCCGTTCGCTATCTACCTCCCTCACTCCTCCTATCTTCCTATCTCTCTAGCTCCCTATCTCACTATCTAACTCCCCCACTCTCCACCTCCTCCTACCTACCTATCTGTCTATCTATCTATTTCCCTATCTATCGACTTCTCTATCTATTTTCTCTATCTATTTCTCTATCTCTCCCCCACTCCCGCCACCCCCTCTACTACCTATCTCCCTATCCTCTCACTCTACCTCTCTCCCTCACCCACCTCTACAACCCCCCCTCCCCTATCTTCACAACCCTCCTCCTATCTCTCTCCCTAATCTCCAAACCTCCTAACACTCACCCTCCTCCACCCTAAACCCCCTCCCCCAGCTCCTCTCACTCTACCTGTCCCCCCCTCCCTCGCGCTTTCCCGCCGCGACCTCCTGCACGCCCCCGCCCCCCAGCTCCCATTCGCCCCCAGCTGACCCCTCCCCCCCCCTCCTACCTCTTATGGCGCCCGTCCGCGCCTGGCCCGCGCCCAGCGCCACGACCCCTGGTCCCCAGCTCCCCCAAGCCCCGCTGATCCGCTACGACCCCACCACCCTCCACGCCCTCAACCCAGGGCGCTCCAAAACCTGCTTCCTAGCTCACCCCAAACGCACCCATGGACCCTTCGCCTGCAACTCCTGCAAACGCATCTTCCACCACGCAACTACCACGACCACAAGCCCACGCGCCATCAACCACCTCAAGTGCATCCTGATCAACGCTCGTTCCGTCCACAAGCACGCCGTTGAACTTTGGGACCTCCTGGACTCCACAGCCCCGGACGTCGCCTTCATCACGGAGACATGGATGAACGCCTCCTCTGCTCCAGACATCGCTACCCGCCATCCCCGAAGGCTACAAGATCTCCAGAAAAGACCGCACCAACCAAGTAGGAGGAGGTGTCGCAATCATCTTCAAAGACTCCATCAGCGTCACCACCTCCACCGAAGACCCCCCCTCGCCGCTGAACACCTGCATTTTCAGATTCGCACCGACCCAAGGACCACCCTCAGAGGATCCCTCGTCTACCGTCCTCCCGGACCTCGCGCCTCTTTCAGCGACGCCATCGCCGACTTCATCTCCCCGCACGCCCTCGCCTCACCGGACTACATCCTCCTAGGCGACCTCAACTTCCACCTGGAACAAAACAACGACCCCAACACCACCACCCTGCTCGACAACCTCGCCAACCTCGGCCTCAAACAACTGGTGAACACCGCCACCCACATCGCCGGACACACGCTCGACCCTATCTTCTCCGCCAGCAAACACGTCTTCTTCAGCCACACCTCTGCCCTACACTGGACCGACCACAGCTGCGTCCACTTCACATTCCGACGCGAGACCTCCCACCTCCGCACTCAACCCATCCCTCATCGACAGTGGAACAAGATCCCTGAAGAGCAACTCTTCTCCGCTCTCGCCGCCAACCAACCAACCCTCACCACCGACCCCAACGACGCAGCTCTCAACCTCACAAACTGGATCTCCAACTGCGCTGACAACCTTGCTCCCCTCAAACGCACGCATCGACAGACCAACACCAAAAAACCTCTCTGGTTCTCTGACACCCTCAAAGAATCAAAGAAAACTTGTCGTGCCCTTGAGAAGGCCTGGCGCAAGGACCACACCGCTGACAACATGACCGCCCTCAAGAACGCTACACGCGAACACCACCACCTGATCCGCACTGCCAAAAGGAACTTTTTCACCGACAGACTAGACAAAAACAGCCACAACAGCAGAGAACTCTTCAGCATCGTCAAAGAGTTCTCCAACCCCAGCGCCAGCGCCAACGCCGTCACGCCCTCACAGGATTTGTGCGAATCCCTCGCCACTTTCTTCCATCGCAAGATCAGCGACCTCCACGACAGCTTCGGACACCAGACCCAACCATACACCACTGAACCCGCTTCCCCGGACATCACCCTCAACAACTGGACCCACATCAACACGGAAGAAACCAAATCCATCATGAACTCTATCCACTCCGGCGCCCCTTCGGACCCCTGCCCGCACTTCATCTTTAACAAAGCCGACGACATCATCGCCCCGCACCTCCAGACCGTCATCAACTCTTCTTTTTCTTCTGCTACCTTCCCCGAATGCTGGAAGCACGCTGAAGTCAACGCCCTACTAAAGAAACCTACGGCTGACCCAAGCGACCTGAAAAACTTCCGCCCCATCTCTCTTCTACCTTTCCCAGCCAAGGTAATAGAAAAGACCGTCAACAAACAGCTGACCACCTTCCTGGAAGACAACAACCTGCTCGACCCTTCACAAACCGGATTCCGAACCAACCACAGCACGGAAACCGCCCTCATCTCAGTCACAGACGACATCAGAACCCTGATGGACAACGGTGAAACAGTCGCCCTCATTCTCCTCGACCTCTCGGCTGCCTTTGACACCGTCTGTCACCGCACCCTAATCACCCGCCTACGCTCCACCGGGATCCAAGGCCAGGCCCTGGACTGGATCGCCTCCTTCCTCGCTAACCGCTCCCAAAGAGTTTACCTCCCTCCGTTTCGCTCAGAACCCACCAAGATCATCTGCGGCGTACCTCAAGGCTCATCGCTCAGCCCGACACTCTTCAATGTCTACATGAGCCCCCTCGCCGACATCGTATGCAAGCACGACATCATCATCACCTCCTACGCCGACGACACCCAACTTGTACTCTCCCTCACCAAGGACCCCGCCAGCGCCAAGACCAACCTACAAGAGGGTATGAAGGACGTCGCAGATTGGATGAGGCTCAGCCGCCTAAAGCTGAACTCTGAAAAAACGGAAGTCCTCATCCTCGGCAACACCCCGTCCGCCTGGGACGACTCCTGGTGGCCCACGGCCCTCGGCACCGCACCGACCCCCGCAGACCACGCCCGCAACCTCGGCTTCATCTTGGACCCTCTTCTCACCATGACCAAGCAAGTCAACGCCGTGTCCTCCGCCTGCTTCCTCACTCTCCGCATGCTCCGTAAGATCTTCCGCTGGATCCCCGCCGACACCAGAAAAACCGTGACCCACGCCCTCGTCACGAGCCGCCTGGACTACGGCAACACCCTCTACGCCGGGACCACAGCCAAACTCCAAAACCGCCTGCAACGCATCCAAAACGCCTCGGCCCGCCTCATCCTCGACGTACCCCGCAACAGCCACATCTCCGCACACCTGAGACACCTGCATTGGCTCCCAGTCAGCAAAAGGATCACCTTCCGTCTTCTCACCCACGCACACAAAGCCCTCCACAACAAGGGACCGGAATACCTCAACAGACGCCTCAGCTTCTACGTCCCCACCCGCCCCCTCCGCTCCGCTGGCCTCGCACTTGCTGCCGTCCCTCGCACCCGCCGCTCCACGGCGGGTGGGAGATCTTTCTCCTTCCTGGCGGCCAAGACCTGGAACTCCCTCCCCACCAGCCTCAGGACCACCCAGGACCACTCCGCTTTCCGGAGACTCCTAAAGACTTGGCTGTTCGAGCAGCGATAACCCCCCCTTTCCCCCCTAGCGCCTTGAGACCCGCACGGGTGAGTAGCGCGCTTTATAAATGTTAATGATTTGATTTGATTTGATGTATGTGCCCTGCCCCACCTAAAAACTGTTTAACATTATAATTGAAGGTGGTGTTAGAAATAGTTGTGACTTATACCATGTTTCAATCCATGCCTGTGGTCTGGTCATATGTTTCTAACCAACACCTGGTTCTGGATATGCATGTTTTATGCCTGACCCCACTTCACACATGGCCCGACTGCAGATGATCATTCCACATAGAAGGGGTTATTGGTGGAGGTGTATGTTTGTCTACCTGCACTAACTTTCGTTTCTCCTTCTTGTTTTGGTATAGTGCATGTGGATATGACTTTTTCCACTTGTCTGTGTCATCCGTGCAGGTCAACACTCATCAGAAAAACGCCAATAAAGTGCAAACCCTGGAGGTCCACAGCAAGCAGAGTACCCACTGTAGGAAGTCGTGGGAGGACATGAGACGCTGGGCCCAGAAGACCACCAAGGCCCAGCTGGGGATGTCCTCCCAAGGAAGAAGGAGTGCCTGTCAGACCTTGACCCCCCCTGATGGCCCGCTCATTGGCGGTGGCCTATCCTGAGTTGGATGGACATTTGAGGGCAGCACAGCAGCCACAAGGGGGTAAATACTGAATTAACACATTGTCACCCCAATGTCAGGTCAGTGTATAAACTGAAAGAATCTAAGCTGTGACAATTGTGGTAAGTGCAAAGGGTCAAAGGTCTCTGAGGAACACATAGATGTACAGTCTTCAACATTGGTACACAGGTGTGCAAAATCTACTGTGTATAGGAACATATCACTCTCCTATGTTATCCCTTCTTTACATAAGCATATGATGATGCACATGTGACTTTGTCATATGTGTACCACCATGCTGCTTTATATACCCTGCTGGTTGTTCCTTGCCACCTATAGATCCATACTCCCAATATCATGATGGTAAGTTGTTCAGGTCTTTGCCCTCTGTCCTTACCAATGCCCCTGGGCCCATGTCTATGTGCAACATAGAGTCTGACAAGTTTAAGTCATTTCTCCTTTTATGAGGTATCTGACGAGTGACAACTTCAGGTGAGGCTGTGATATGACATTTCACTTGCCATACTTGCTAAACCTACTCAGAGCTGTTAGCAAGTGAACCCATTTAGCTAGTCACGGCTGTTCATTGGCCCTTGTAATGTCTCATCTGAGTGGACATCCTACATGTTGGAAACCACTGAGGTACTATTGCAACACATACATTGAGATCAGAGCTCTGAATGTTTGTACCATGTACATGTTCTTTGGATGGAAGTGACTACACAGCTATTTCCTTAACCATTGTGCTGTTGGCCTGTGGGTGGAATGGTATGTGTAGTCAGTCATTTGGCTTGCCCCAAGGTGTATGTCTGTATCATGGTATCCTCAGATGTGGTTTGTGTCATTGACTTTGTTCTATACAGATGTAAGACTCATGTCTGAAGTGTGGATAGTGATGTTGCCACTCAAAAATTGGGCTATTGATGTTGCCGCTCATCATGATACGTTGAACTGTATGCGGCCTTCATGCACATGACAGATGTACATTGTAAATATAGAGTAGTTAAGCTACCTGTGGTTGTCTGTGTGTAAATGTGATGGCCTAAATAGGCCCCTATGAGTGTGTAAGGCTTTGTTTACAGGTAGAGACCGACTAAGATGTGAAGGTCAATCAAAAATGTATCATCCTTTCCTATCACTATTGATACATGCGTTTGTGACATGTGTTTAGACTCTATCCTACTCCAAATTTAGATATGCCAAATACAGTAGGTGCATGTTTGCAAATTTCAATTGTGAAGGTTGTGAACTCTGTGACATAAAAAGCTTTAGGCTTATATGCAACATGCTGTCTTTTATTTAGCATGTGATATGGTTCCTTTTCTGGTACATGACATCAGGTATTGTTGTAAGTATGTGAGGATGTTGTGTATGTGATATGTAGAAATCAATGTTACCACTATTTCTCGTGGCTAGGTTGTTGGTTGACTATATTGGTGTGGATAGGGACCCAGAACCATGCTGCCAAGTCAGCTTGTCATGGAATGGTTAGTGTGATAGCTCTACTGATATGATGGTTTGTAGGTGTGAGCTAAGTGGATTAGCTGGTGTGTGCCAATGTTGTTGTATAGGGTGTAGATTGTATTTTGTTGTGACATGATGTTGGCACTAACCTGGTTTTACCTGGGGGTGTAGTACAATCAGATGTAATGTTGTGTAAAGTGTGATGTCAGTGTATTAAAAGAATGTGTTGACCCTACCTCTCTTTCAGTTTTCAAGCATCAGGAGGTGAAAGAGATGGGGAAGCTGGTGGCCATGGGACCTCAAGCCATGATATCACCGACACTGAGGGACCCAGTGGCCCCAGTGGAGAATGATTGAAGTGCCACAGGGGAGACAGGATCCACCTCATCATCTTCAGAATCCTCCTCAAGTAGACACTCCCTGGTGGTGGCGGACCCATCTGGGACCAACCCAGCACCATCTCTGTCCACCACCCCCCTTGTCTTCCACTGTCATCCCTGTAGCTCCCCACCCAGTTGGCCGTGCCCACTCACCCAAGAGGGTGGGCGTCTCCTTTGCCACAGGCAACTCTGTCCCAGCCCCTGTTAGCCCTGCTGCCCTCACTGAGGAGACTATTGACCTCTTGAGGTCCATCTCTGTGGGTCAGTCGACCATCGCACATGCCATCCAGGAACTGCCTCCCAAATCCAACAGAGTAACGTGTTCCTGGAGGGCATTCACAGTGCAGTGGCTGGCCTATAGAGATAATTTCAAGCTCTAGCCTCCACACTGATGGCAGCCAATCACCCTTTGTCTACCGTTACCACTGAGGTAAGCTCCTAATAGCTCTGGAGGGGTGGTCACCACGAAGGCGGCAGCCACTTTTTGTCGGGAGTTTGGCGGAAGGGCTTTCCCATCTGCCAAACTCGTAATGAGGGGCATAGTGTCAAGAATAATAAGATTACAACAATATAATTGACAGGAATATCCAAGTTAAAATATCATTTAAAATGTTGTTTTTAATATTGTTGTGAAAAATATAGATTTAGAAAAAGTTGCTGTATGTAATAACATTTGTAAGTGTCAATTTGTGTGTAACTTATTGCAATGTGTTTAACCTCTTCGCTGCCAGGTCTTTTCCCCCTCAGGTGCCATGCCTTTTTTTGGCTATTTGGGGCAGTTTGCACTTAGGCCCTCATAGCTTTTTAACTTTGCTAGGGATTCTAGAGGTACCCAGAGTTTGTGGGTTCCCCTAGAGGAGTCAGAGAAATTTGCCAAAATACAGCGAAAACTTTGTTTAAAAATAAATAAATAGGAAAAAAGGACTACAGAAGAAGGCTTGTGTTTTTTCCCCTGAAAATGGCATCAACAAAGAGTTTGCAGTGCTGAAATCACCATCTTCTCAGCTTTCAGGAGCAGGCCGACTTGAATCAGAAAACCACATTTTTCAACATAATTTTGGCATTTTACTGGGACATACCCCATTCTTACTATTTTTTGTGCTTTTAGCCTCCTTCCAGTTAGTGACAGAAATGGGTGTGAAACCAATGATGGATTCCGGAAGGCTAAACATTTCTGAAAAGTAGACAGAATTCTGAATTCACCAAGGGGTCATTTGTGTGAGATCCTACAAGGTTTTCCTACAGAAAATAACAGCTGAAACAAAAAAATATTGAAATTGAGGTAAAAAAAACAATTTTTCTCCACGTTTTACTCTGTAATTTTTTCCTGCAATGTCAGATTTTCAAAAGTAATATACCGTTACATCTGCTGAACTCTTCTGGTTGCTGGGATATATTGGGCTTGTAGGTTCAACAAGAACCCTAGGTTCCCAGAGCCAATATAGGAGCTGCACCTTGCAATGGGTTTTCCTTGTACACCTGGTATGCAGTAATTCATTTGGTGAAATATAAACAATGAAACATATGCATCAAGAAAACCTTTGTATTTCCAAAATGGGCACAAGATAAGGTGCTGAGAAGCAGTGGTTATTTGCACATCTCTGAATTCTGGCGTGCCCATACTAGCATGTGAATTTCAGGGCATTTCTCAAATAGATGCCTTTTTTACACACTGTCTTACATTTGGAAGGAAAAAATGTAGAGGAAGACAAGAGGCAATAACACTTAGGGGGTCATTACAACATTGGCAGTAAAAGCCACTTACCGCCGTGCAGAAGACCGCCAAAACACCGCCGCGGAATTCCGCCACAGCTATTATGACACACATCTCGGAATCTGCAGAAATTCAGACACCCACACAAGTCCGCCACACCAAAGGTCAGTGTTAAACTGGCGAAAACAAAACCTCCACCGTCACACCAACAGAAACACGCCCATGCTATCACGACCCACGAATCCACGCAGCGGTCTTTCAACCGCAGTATTCCATTGGCGGTACAAACTGCCGCGCTCAAAATACACACACATCTCCAAAACACCGCCACATTGGACAATTCGAAATACACACACCTGATACACATACAAACACCACTCCCATACAATCAATACAATATAAAATACACACCCACATCACCCACAAACCCATACGACCCAAAATCAGAGACAAAGGCGGCAGACAGAGAGCGCAGCAATATAGAACCCCACCACACAGAGGCACACAACACCATCACCCATAAAACATTCCACGCACAAAACACCACACACCACTACACATCACCACACTCATCAACACATACACCACCTCACACATCACCTACACCACCCCATGTCACGTCAAAGACACCCCAGGTTTTCCGAGGAGGAGCTCAGGGTTATGATGGAGGAAATCATCCGGGTAGAGCCACAGCTATTTGGATCACAGGTGCAGCACACCTCCATAGCCAGGAAGATGGAGCTATGGCGCAGAATCGTGGACAGGGTCAACGCTGTGGGACAGCATCCAAGAAATCGGGAGGATATCAGGAAGAGGTGGAACGACCTACGGGGGAAGGTGCGTTCTGTGGTCTCCAGGCACAACATCGCGATTCAGCGGACTGGCGGCGGACCCCCACCTCCTACCCCATAACTAACAACATGGGAGGAGCAGGTCTTGACCATCATGCATCCAGAGGGCCTCGGAGGAGTCGTGGAGGATTGGACACTGGTAAGTCAAATCTCAATTATCATATCCCCCACCCTACCTGCATGCTATCACACACCCCCACCCTCACCCCCTCCCCTATCACTCCAACTCCTCACTAATGTACTAATAACACAAACCACACATCCCAACACCAAGCCCTGCATGCAACAACTAAGCATGGTCACCCCTCACTAAAGCATTCTCACTGCACGTACCCATAACACTCCCCCAACCATCATCACACAAGCCCCCACACAGGAATGCTTGCACTGGGGTACACGCACACCCACCCATTGCACACCATGACACACACAGATGCAATAATCATGCTCTTATACCCCTGCAGGACCACTACCGAACGTCACCAGACAGGAAGGTCCAGACATCTCCACTCCACCCACAGAAGAGGCCCACAGTGATGACAGCAGCTCTGGCCAACTGGATCCTGATGACCAGCCCGGACCATCGTGGGCCTCGGCACAGTCGGTTCCCGTTGCAGCGGCACAGCCCAACACTGACCTTCCACCATCTGGTAACACCAGCACAGCACCCACCCAGCGGGCCCATACCTCCGTACCCAGAACATGTAAATCAGCTGTGTGTCCACCACTACAGGGAACCCAGGAGAACCCACCACCCCAACAACAAAAGGGACCTGGGGGCAGTGGTAGTGGGCACCAGGTCCAGGGGACGGAGGCACAGGAACACAGGGGAACTGGGAGGGCTGCTGTGCGACAGGGGGCGGACAGGCCAAGGGAACCCACTCTCCACGAGGCCCCTATCCTCCATCATGGGAGCATACCACCACTCCCAGGAGACGATGGCTACGGTCCTGGCCAAGTTTCAGGAGACCCAGCGCATGCAGGACGAACAGTATTTGGGGTTCAGGGAGGAGGTCAGAACCATCAGCTCCGCCCTGGGCACCATCGTAGGGGTGCTGAAGGACATACAAAAGACCATGAGGGACACCGTGGCACTCCAAGGGGCCCCTGACACTAGCCTGGACGATGAACTGCCCACCACCTCTGCTAGTGGACAGGATGCCCCGCCACAGGACCACCACACCAGCACCCCACCCCCTGCAGACGGAGAACCACCCTGCAAGCGGTCCCTGAGATCCAGGAACAGGACAGAGCAAGATGGCAAGACCCCCACCAGGAAATGAGACCACCCTGATTGTCCTCCCACTGTCCCACTTTGTTACCCTGTCCAGATTGGAACTGCCCCAGCTCCACTTCCTATGCCCATATGGGCAAAGCACCTGTGAGACGAATAGACTGGACTCTGCCATGAACATTCCTCCACCATCACCTATCACCATTTTACCACCCCCCTCCATTTTTGAGCACTTAAATAAACACCCTTGAAGCACAAAACAATCTGGAGTCAGTCTGTGATTTTGAAAATGTGTATTAGCTTTGACTATGACAAAATCAGTTTGAAATTTTAATGTCAACATACCTATGTCACACAGCACAAGTCCATGAAGGAAGCAAGCAGATGACACATGTTGGTAACCACACCTGTGAAACCGTAATAGAAATGTACAACTCAGTTACCCAATACTGCTTCAAATTGACAGACAGGATAGAGGTAGAAGTGTGAAAGTGAATATAATAGTAAACAAATGTTCCCATCTGTCTGTCACTGGAAATATTGCTGAATGACTGACTCCCTGTTGTCAATGTCTTCTTCCTCAGCTTCCTCCTCATCACTGTCCACAGGCTCCACAGCTGTCACAACACCGTCATCTGGACCATCCTCCAGCAGAAAAGGCAACTGGCGTTACAAAGCAAGATTGTGAAGCATCGAGCAGGCGATGATGATCTGGCACACCTTCTTTGGTGAGTAGAATAGGGAACCACCTGTCATATGGAGGCACCTGAACCTGGCCTTCAGGAGTCCGAAGGTGCGTTTGATCACCCTCCTAGTCCGCCCATGGGCCTCATTGCAGCGTTCCTCTGCCCTGGTCCTGGGATTCCTCACTGGGGTCAGTAGCCATGACAGGTTGGGGTAACCAGAGTCCCCTAATAGCCACACCGGGTGCCTCTGGAGTTGACCCATCACATAAGGGATGCTGCTATTCCGCAGGATGTAGGCGTCACGCACTGAGCCAGGGAACATTGCATTTACCTGGGAGATGTACTGGTCTGCCAAACATACCATCTGTACATTCATGGAATGATAACTCTTCCGGTTCCTGTACACCTGTTCACTCCTGCGGGGGGGGGGGACCAGAGCTACAAGGGTCCCATAAATAGCACCTATGATGTTGGGGATATGTCCAAGGGCATAGAAGTCACCTTTAACAGTAGCCAAATTCTCCACCTGAGGGAAAACGATGTAGCTCCGCACGTGTTTCGGCAGGGCAGACAACACTCTGGACAACACGTTGGAAAACATAGGCTGGGACATCCCTGATGCCATGGCCACTGTTGTTTGAAATGACCCACTTGCAAGGAAATGGAGCACTGACAGCACCTGCACTTCAGGGGGGATTCCTGTGGGATGGCGGATTGGTGACATCAGGTCTGGCTCCAACTGGGTATACAGTTCCTGGATTGTGGCATGATCAAACCTGTAGGTGATGATCAAATGTCGCTCCTCCATTGTTAACAGGTCCACCAGCGGTCGGTACACCGGAGGATTCCGCCGTCTCCTCAAATGTCCCAGCTGACGGTGCCTAAGAAGGACAACAGCGACCACAGAGTCAACAAAATATCAGGTATGTACCCACAGCTACACAGAACACGACACCAAATGCAAAACTCTTCCTGTATGTGTGTTGAGTGTAGGCCTAGGTATGTGTGACGCAGTAGTAAATGAAGCCATGTGGGCCCCTGAAATGGCGGCTGCCTGACCTCTAAACTGGGACAATGGGATGTGAGGTAACTGCGCTGGCGTTGTACACCGTCGCGGTAGGCGGCCGTAGACCGCGGCGCAATGCTGCATTGGTTAACATTGGACCCTGTGGATCCCAGGACCCAATGATGAAGTGCACCGGCGGTAATGATACGCACCGCCGCGGACGTGACCGCCATTTTCTATCTGTTCAATCACTCGATACCTGATCTTCGACAGGAGAGGACCTACACTGCAAGTGCTGCTGTGACCTCGGTCTGGAAGAGACAATGGCTGCTGCGCCTGGGGAAAGGGCCCCTGCCTTCACTGCTAAGGAGCAGGAGAAGCTCGTGGATGGGGTCCTCCCCCAGTACACGCTACTCTATGGTCCTCCAGACCAACAGGTAAGTACACAGGGAGCACGTTGTATGGGCTATGCCTGGGTGGAGAGGGCTGGTTGTAAGATGGAAGGGGGCAGAGTTCTGCGAGCATGAAGGACTGTGAATGCATCTGCCACATGGCAAGGGTAGGGACGTGGGCCACTCACTTCGACAGTGCAGTTGGTAATGACTTCTCTTCTTCCCCTGTACATGTCATGTAGGTCAGCGCCCACCAGAAGAAGGACATTTGGTGTGCCATCGCCAAGGACATCCGGACCCTGGGGGTCCACCAGAGACGGGGCACCCACTGCCGGAAAAGATGGAAGGACATTTGCCGCTGGAGCAAGAAGATGGGGGAGGTTCAGCTGGGGATGGCCTCCCAACATGGGAGGGGTGCCCGTCGAACCATGACCCCCCCCTGATGTTCCGAATCCTGGTGGTGGCCTACCCTGAGTTGGATGGGCGCTTGAGGGCATCACAGCAGAAACAAGGGGGTGAGTACACTCTCATTCTGCGGACTTTGCGCGCAGTGGAGGGGTGTGGGTGGGGAAGGAGGGCTGTGGGTTTCCCTAGGCCAGGGCGAGTTCCGTAGGCTGGCCCCTCCCTAATGCAGGCTATGTGCCACTCCACCCCAACTCTGTAGAGTGCCAAGTACAGGTAGACATGCCCCTGTGTCATCCATGTGGGCAGATGACACCCATAGCCATGTAGGCCATATCCCAGGAATTGCATCTGTAGAGGCCAAGAGCACGGCGTAGTACAGGGGGCTGCTGTGTCTGTATTGTCCGCCAACGGTAGCAGTACGCCATGCACTCAACCTGCCTTTCTTCTGTCGTCCTCCTCCTTTTTCTGCTCTTCCTGTTCTTTTGTGCATCAGCATCATCAGGCGGAGGTACATTGGCACCAGAACACGAGGGAGCTGCATCCCACATGGCCATGGAGGGCCACACCACGGACTCTGAATACACTAGTGGGACGGAGGGTGAGGGGAGCTTCACGTCGGTCACCGGATCAGCAAACAGCAACACGGACTCATCCTCCGATGGGAGCTCCCTTGTGGTGACGGCACCATCTGTGCCCCCCACTTCCACAGGTACAGCCGCCACCCCCCCTACGCACCGCCCTCCTAGCAGCCCCTCAGCCGTCGCTCCGTGCCCGCTAACCCAGGAGGGTGGGCATCACCTTCGCCCCAGGCACCTCAGCCCCTGCCCCAGTCACCCCTGCTGCCCTCAGTGAGGAGGCCATTGACCTCCTCAGGTCACTCACTGTTGGGCAGTCGACCATTGTGAATGCCATCCAGGTTGTAGAAAGGGAGTTGCAACACACTAATGCATTCCTGGAGGGCATTCATTCTGGTCAGGCTGCCCATCATCGAACCATGCAATCTCTGGCCTCAGCACTGATGGCAGCCATTGTCCCTGTGTCTAGCCTCCCCCCTCCAACTTCCTCCACCCAGACCCAATCCCCTGTACCCCAGCCTATCCCAAGCACACCATCAGACAAGCATGCACACAACTCAACACACAAAAGTAGCTCAGGCAAACAAAGGCCCCACACAACCCACAGGCGCTCACACAAGCATCACCCACATACAGACACAACAACATCCACTGCCTCCACTGTGTCCCCCTCCTCGTTGTTTCCCTATTCCCTCCCAGTGTCGTCTACACTCTCACCTGCATGCACTACATCTACAGGCACTAGGACTCGCACCAGAACACCCAGCACCACACCCCGCTCACCTGCACTCACCACCCCCAATACCATTTACACGTCCCCTGTGTCCACTCCCAGTGTGTCTGTGACACCCCCTCCCAAAGTACACAAACGCAGGCACCCACACACCCAACATCCATCCACCTCACAACAGCCTCCAGTACCTGCACCTGCACCCAAATCACCTAAAGGTACACCTCCTACAACCACCTCCTCTTCCTCCACTCCCAGACCCCCTCCAGCTACCCATCCCAGTCTTCGTCAGATACTTTTCCTGAGCAATGTTGAGCTCAGGGCCACCACCCCCACCCCTCCAATTCATAGGTCCCGTAGTAGCACCTCAGCCAAAAAAAGTCTGGTACCAGTGGTACGTGTTAGAGGTCTGTGGAGTGCACTGGCCACCAGGGCAGGCAGTGTGACACGGAGCCAAAGCACTGCCAGTCCACCCCCTGTAAAGCACCTTAAGTTGGACAGTGCCAGACGGGAGGGGGTGAAGACTCCTGCCGGCAAAACTGCTCACAAGGGTCCCGGGGGGAGTGCCGAGTCAGCCGTGACTGCTCCCAAGGTGGTGAAGGGGCAGAAGAAGTCTCCAAAGTCTGATAGGAACAGCACAGCGGGGAAGGCCGCCATCCTCCCCGCTGGACAGTACCCCACCGCCAGCACTATCGTCACTGGCCCGGAGACCACCGTCGGAGTCAGTGCCCTGGAGGGCACCAGTATCGTCAATGATCCGGAGACCACCGCCAGAGTCAGTGGCCTGGAGGGCACCAGTATCGTCACTGGTCCGGAGACCACCGCCAGAGTCAGTGCCCTGGAGGGCACCAGTATCGTCACTGGTCCGGAGACCACCGCCAGAGTTAGCGCCCCGGAGGGCACCAGTATCGTCACTGGTCGGGAGACCACCGCCAGAGTCAGGGCCCTGGAGGGCACCAGTATCGGACCACCGCCAGAGTCAGCGCCCTGGAGGGCACCAGTATCGGACCACCGCCAGAGTCAGCGCCCTGGAGGGCACCAGTATCGTCACTGGTCCAGAGACCACTGCCAGAGTCAGCGCCCTGGAGGGCACCAGTATCGTCACTAGTCCGGAGACTACCGCCAGCGTCAGTGCCCTGGAGGGCCCCGGCAGCCACAGCCCCACTGGGCACTAAGGGACCGTCATGCCACACACCAATGCTCAGTTAGAGACAGCAAAGTCAGGCACTGCTGAACAGGGCAAAGACCGCTGAACAGGGCAAAGACCGCCATGGCAAAGCACCGCTGAACAGGTCTGACACAGCAAAGTCAAGCACCGCTGAACAGGGCAAAGACCGCCATGGCAAAGCACCGCTGAACAGGGCAAAGACCGCCAACTCAAGCATCGTTAGCCCATGTGCAGCTGGGACAGTGAAGGAACTGGGACCGTCACGGGGAGCGTGATGCACTCTGGGCACCAGCCCCCTCCAGAACCAGTGGAGACATGCATCCACTACCTCAGTCCTGCACAGGATGAAGCACTCTGGGCACCAGTCCCCATTCAGAACCAGTGGAGAATGTTATCGACTTGAGAGACTGTGGCTTTGCACTCCCCAGGATGTAACAGTGGGCAAACCACCCACTTGTGAGACTTGAGAGACTGTGGCTTTGCACTCCCCAGGATGGTACAGTGGGCAACCCACCCACTGTAGAGACTTGAGAGACTGCGGCTTTGCACTCCCCAGGATGTAACAGTGGGCAAACCACCCACTGTTAGAGACTTGTGAGACTGTGGCTTTGCACTCCCCAGGATGTAACAGTGGGCACACCACCCACTGTTAGAGACTGGTGAGACTGTGGTTTTGCACTCCCCAGGATGTAACAGTGGGCAACCCACCCACTGTAAAGACTTGAGAGACTGTGGCTTTGCACTCCCCAGGATATAACAGTGGGCAACCCACCCACTGTAGAGACTTGAGAGACTGTGGCTTTGCACTCCCCAGGATGTAACAGTGGGCAACCCACCCACTGTAGAGACTTGAGAGACTGTGGCTTTGCACTCCCCAGGATACATCAATGGGCATGGATCCCCGTCGTGGATCTGGCGTGGTGCTGTAATCCGGCTGAGGTGCCCCCCTTCCCTTCCCCCTGAGGTGCCTGTTGTATTTCTATCTGATGCCCCTGCAGTGTTCACTCTGTTTGTGGACAGGTATCTAGTGTGGGCGTCGCCCATGCTTTGTGGGCCCAGTGGTCCACGGACATTGATATGTGCATACCTGCACTACTAATCGTAATGTATAAATTCTAGAAGGTGTATATATATCTGTATATATTTGGTTACTGTGGTGGTCATTCCAACCCTGGCGGTCCATGACCGCCGGGTTGGAGGACCGCGGGAGCACCGCCGACAGGCCGGCGGTGCTCCAATGGGCATTCCGACCGCGGCGGTAAAGCCGCGGTCGGACCGGCAACACTGGCGGGCTCCCGCCAGTGTACCGCCGCCCATTGGAATCCTCCAAGGCGGCGCAGCTAGCTGCGCCGCCGAGGGGATTCCGACCCCCCCTACCGCCATCCAGTTCCCGGCGGTTCTCCCGCCGGGAACCGGATGGCGGTAGGGGGGGTCGCGGGGCCCCCGTAAGAGGGCCCCTAAATGTATTTCACTGTCTGCTGCGCAGACAGTGAAATACGCGACGGGTGCAACTGCACCCGTCGCACAGCTTCCACTCCGCCGGCTCGATTCCGAGCCGGCTTCATCGTGGAAGCCTCTTTCCCGCTGGGCTGGTGCCCGCCAAGGTCCGAATGAGGGCCTGTGTGTTGATACATTACAATGGTTGAACTGATTTCATTTTGTCTTTGCATTCTTCCGGGGGGGGGTTGTGGGTTGTTACTGTGATGTTTGGAAATGTATTGGTGTGTGTGTTGTATTGTGCGAGGGTCGGGGTGGGGGTGGGGGTGGGGGTGTTGCGTGTGTGTGTCCCTGACTTTTGCCTCCCCCTCCCCTATGTCATAGGTGCAGTACTCACCGTTGTCTTCTGTGCCGCAGTTGCTGGTGTTCGTAGATGAGCAGGAAGACAAGGGCAGGGAGTATTTGTAGTTCCGGCTCCATGGTGGCCTCCTTCCTCGTGGAGTGTGTTAAGGTGAGCGTTTTCCCATTGCAAAAGCTGTTTCCGCCGTGTTTTTATCCACGGCGAATCCGCCCTGGAAAAGATGGCGGATTGGTGGGTTGTGATACTATGGGCGGTACATTGTCTTCCGCCTGTCTGTTGGCGGTGTACCGCCGTGGCGGTCGAGTGTTAGAGTGGCTGTCTATGTTGGCGGTTTCCTAAAGTGGCTGTCTATGTTGGCAGTTTCCGCCACGGTCATAATTCCCTTTTTTTCCGCCGGCCTGTTTGCCGTCTTACCGCAGCTTTAACACCGTCCGCCAGGGTTGTAATGACCCCCTTAATCTGCTATTGTGTGTTCCCCCAAGTCTCCCAATAAAAATGGTACCTCACTTGCTTGGGTAGGCGTAATGTTCGCAACAGGAAACGCAACATGGACACATCACATTTTTACATTGATATCCGATGTGTTTTTTGGAAAGTGCCTATCTGTGGATTTTGATCTCTAGCTCAGCCGGCACCTAGGGAAACCTATCAAACCTGCGCATTTTTTTAAACTAGACACCTAGGGGAATCCAGGATGGGGTGACTTGTGGGGCTCTGACCAGGTTCTGTTACCTTGCAAACCTCACAATTTGGCAAAACAAACACCTTTTCCTCACATTTTGGTGCCAGAAAGTTCTGGAATCTGAGAGGAGCCACAAAGTTCCTTCTACCCAGCATTCCCCTATGTCTTCCAAAAAAATGGAACATCATTTGTGTGGGTAGGCCTAGTGCCCGCGACAGGAAGTGCCACAAAACACAACGTGGACACATCACATATTCCCAAAGAAAACAGAGCTGTTTTTTGCAAAGTGCCTAGCTGTGGATTTTGGCCTCTAGCTCAGCCGGCACCTAGGGAAACCTACCAAATGTGTGTATATTTAAAAACTAGACACCTAGGGAAATCCAGGATGGGGTGACTTGTGGGGCTTTCACCAGGTTCTGTTACCCAGAATCCTTTGCAAACCTCAACATTTGGCAAAATAAAACACTTTTTCCTCACATTTCGGTGACAGAAAGTTCTGGAATCTGAGAGGAAACACAAATTTCCTTCCACCCAGCGTTCCCCTAAGTCTCCCAATAAAAATGGTACCTCACTTGTGTGGGTAGGCCTAGTGCCCGTGACAGGAAATGCCCCAAAACACAACGTGGACACATCACGTTTTCCCAAAGAAAACAGCTGTTTTTTGCAAAGTGCCTAGCTGTGGATTTTGGCCTCTAGCACCTAGGGAAACCTACCAAACCTGTGCATTTTAAAAAACTAGACACTTAGGGAAATCCAGGATGGGGTGACTTGTGGGGCTTTCACCAGGTTCTGTTACCCAGAACCCTTTGCAAACACACTTTTTCCTCACATTTCGGTGACAGAAAGTTCTGGAATCTGAGAGGAGCCACAAATTTCCTTCCACCCTGCATTTCCCCAAGTCTCTTGATAAAAATGGTACCTCACTTGTGTGGGTAGGCCTAGTGCCCGTGAAAGGAAATGCCCCAAAACACTATGGCCCTCATTACAACCCTGGCGGTTGGCGGTTACTTGAGGAAAGGTACTGCCAACAGGCTGGCGTTACCTTTCCTCAAATATGATATTGGTGGTTTGGCTTAAGCCAAACCCCCACTGTACCACTCCGGCTGCCAGGGTGGTAATGGCCGCTGGGCTGGAGACTTCAGTCTCTAGCCCGGCAGCTGTCACAATCCCACCCTCGGGATTATGACCCCGCCTACCGCCATGGTTTTCGTGGCAAGCGTACTGCCACGCGTGACAAGCGTACCGCCACGAAAACCATGGTGGTAGGCACTATCAGTGCCAGGGAATTCCTTCCCTGGCACTGATATGGGTCTCACGCACCCGCTCCCCCTCCCCAGAGTTCTCCCACCCCCTCCCCCCTCTCCTGCCTCCCCCATTTACACACCCACACACGCACACATACACAATCATACACACTCGTATATCTACATCCACCAACGCATGCACTCATACACACCCACACACTGCAACACACCCCAACATACATTGTCGCACACACGCATTCACAACACACAACATATGCGTACTCTCACATTCAGTCATTCACGCACGCATTCAACGTGACTCAAACCTGCATGCACGCATACAAAAACAGACACCCCCACACACAACAGCCTCACACATGCACACACGACTCCCCACCCCCAACCCCTCTCCTTTCAGAGAACCCAACTTACCTGCTTGCAGGGGTTCCTCCGGCAGGAGACGGGACGTTGTGCTGCTGTCAGCAGCAGCGTCTGCTAGCAAAACTCTGCCAGGCCGTATCATTGCTCATGATATCTCCACCTTACTGCCGTCCGCCGCCATGACCGTTGACGCTATTCCGCCAGCCTTCTGGCGGAATTCCATCGAGGGTCATAATGCGGGTGGGCCGCTGGTAGCCACGGCGACGGTATGTTGGCGGCCGTTGCTGTGGTGGTAGGCGTCAGTTACCACTAAAGTTGTCAGTTGGCCTAACAGAAATAGGCCGATCTGACCCTAAGAGTGGTAGAAATTACCTAAATGAAATTCGCCCCCACCCAGGAGAGCGACCTTTGCCGAAAGGATTGCTCCCCTTGTGTGAAACTGGTACAAAAAAACCTCTGGTGCCTATTGGTTTCTGTTCCCCATGGGGGCAGATTGTCCTAATAAAAATAGGCCGATCTGAAATAGCCTAAAATAAATTTGACCCTCGCCTAAGGGGTCGCTCCTCTTGCGTGAAATTGGCGCAAAAAAATAAAAATCTCTGGTGTCCAGTGGTTTCTGCCCCTCTTGGGGGAAGAATGGCCTAATAGAAATAGGCCAATCTGACCCCAAGGGGGCAGAAATGGCCTAAAAAGATTTTTTCCCCCAGGGGAGTGACCCTTGCCTAAGGGGGTCGCTCCCCACATCTAACAAAAATAAATAAAAAAAAAGATTTCTGGTGTCTAGAGATTTCTGCCCCCCCCCCCCCGGGGGGCAGATTGGCCTCATTACAATAGTCCGATCTGCCCCAAGGGGGGCAGAAATGCCTAAAATAAATTTGCCCCCCAGGGAAGCAACCCTGGCGTCTAATGGTTTCTGCCCCCAGGGGGGCAGAAAAGACCTTAAGCAATCGCCCCCTAGGGAGCGAATCTTGCCCAATGGGGCTGCTCCCCTTATTCAGATATAATAAAATAAAAAACTCCCTAGTGTAGTTGGCATTCAGAAGAGAAATGCTTTTGCATTTCTCTTGTGCATCGAGCTGGAAGCACAGCTTCCAGTGCGATCAGAGGTGATCTCTGATGAGGTCATCATGCGATTTGTGCGCTAACATCATCAGGCCTCACTGGGGGGGGTAGGGAAGGGGTCAAGGTGGAAGGGGAAGCGATTCCCCTTCCATCCCTGCCCCTAGGCTCATAGGGGGAGTGCTAGCACACCCCCCATGGGCCGGGTGCAGGACGAGCAGGTCTCAACCCTGGCACGTGGCGACCGAGGGCGAGACCAGCTCGTACAGGGCACCCTTCGTGTTAATTGTATATGTTTGTTTTTTTAGTTGTGTTTCTAGTAAGATAATTTATTATTTTTAATTCTTGCTATATTATTGTATATAAAATATTTGTTTTATGCCTTTTTAGTAGTGAGATATTGTGTTTTAAGGGGATAAGAGTGGGGGTTTTAAAAAGTGTATATTTTAAAATTATAACATTTGTAAAAAAAATATTGGGCATATTTATTAGCCCCTAGCACCACCTTGCCCTACATTAGCATAATTTTTTTGTATACGCAATGCATGCATTGCGCCACTTTGTATCCCTTTGTGCTACATTACGCCTGCGCCAGGCATAATGTATGCAAAGGGGGCGTTCTCTGTTAGGGGGACCGAAAAAATGGAGCAAGGAAATCTAAGAAATCTCAGAGCAGGCATTAAAAGGGGGCTTCCATTATTTATAATGGGCCCCTATGTACTCTGCAGGAGTGGCATCATTTTCTTTTTATACGCTAATGTAGACCAACGAGGCCAAACCCTCAGAGTACATCAATAGCATCATGAAAAATTACCCTATAGCTCCCTACACTGCGCCATGGTGCCCAGTATTTTAAATATGGTGCACACATGGTGGCGATAGCAGGGTAGTAGGGGGGCACTAAGGGGCGCAGGGAAAGTGGCACTGCATTTGGTGCAGCACCACTTTCCATAAATCTGCCCCTATATTTGTTTAAATTATAAAATTGTAAAATGTATGGTAATAATTTTAATGATATGAACATTCATTTTTTACAATTGTGTAAGTTATTTTGTTACTTTAATATATTTCATTAAGTTTAATTTAAAATTAATTGAATATATGTTAATATATGTTACATGTAAATTATGTTTTTATATTAAAAAATAATGTATTAAAATATTTTATAAAATACAAATATTTTGAAAGGTATTGTATTAAGTTAAGAAAATAGAAGTTATGTTAATAGCACTTTCAAAAAGTAATACTTTCTGTAATATATTCAAACTGAATATTAAAGATCATAAAAATATAAATACAATAATATAAATATATATTACTGATATTACTTTTTTTTTTAAAAGGTGTACTTTTTAAAAAGCAATTACAAACTTATAGTATTTAAAATTATATTTTCAGAAAGGTACATTTTAGAAAATATTTCTATATAAACTTTAAAATATGTACAATTTAAAAAAAAAGTTTTTCACAATACAAAAATTATAATTGTATCTTGGAATTATATATTTACATTTTTACAATAAAAATGGTTTACATTTATATTTATTTTCTATGTTTTTTATGTAGGATATAATTGTATTTAATTTTTTATGGCATGAAGGTTAGGAATGGGAGTTAGTATTTTTATGTTTATGTTATTTAGTATTTTGATGATTAATTATGTATAGATAGGTTTGTAGTTCTAAACAGTGTTTTTAGGATTTAATATTATTGTATTTTATAGTTAAGACATTGCAAGTGAGTATGGAGTAGTGGATATGTGTATAGTAAAATTTAGCGGTTCAGTGCCTAACATCTTCTTTAAAAATAGCCTTAGATTGGAGTGTGAACATTTAGGCCCTCATTCTGAGTTTGGCAGGTTAGAAAGTTCGTCCGCCAAACGCCCAACAGGGTGGCTACTGCCGTAGTGGCGACCACCTCACCAGACCTATTAGGAGTTTCCCGCTAGGCTGGCAGTTTCTGCCTGCCGGCCTAGCAGGAAGCAGGCTACAGCATTGTCTCCGGCTCATAATCGAGCTGGTGGCAATGCTGCAGCCCGCAGGAAGCACCAGCACCCTTGCAATGTTCACTTTCTGCACAGCAGGGGAACCACTGCATTGTCCATGACAAGTGCATGGGCAATGCAGGGCCCCCCGTTACCTCCTACACCTGTTCTCCGCCAGCCTTTCCATGGCACTGAAACCACCATGAAAAGGCTAATGGAGAACAAGGTTGTAATCCAGAAGGCAGTGCTGCTGTGGCGGAATACGATCTTCCATACTGCCATGCAATAGGGAATACCGATCCCGGCGGTGCTGGCAGAACCCTGACGGTCTGACTTTGCAGGGTCATTATGTGGTGGTCTGACCACCATAGCAACGGCGGTCCTGACCGCCACCATGTAGCTAGCAGTCTGAAGACTGCCAGACTCGTAAGGAGGCCCTTAATGTCACCTCTTTAGTGTCAAACACCTTCCCCCAATATGGATAGACGAGTTGGATTAGTAAATGTCACCCTTTTAGTGTCCAACACCTTCCCCCAATATGGTTGGACTGCAGTGGGAATCGTAAATGTCACCCATTTCGAGTCCAACACCTTTTGTCAATATGCTTACATTGCAGGGTGAATAATAAATACCACCCTTATTATAGGGGCATATTTATACTCTATTTGCGCTGAATTTGCATAATTTTTTTTACACAAATTCAATGCAAATTTAACTCCATATTTATATTTTGACGCTAAACACATCTAGCATCAAAATATTGATTTAGCCCCATTTTATGGATGTGTGAACCTACCTTGCGCTAATGAGATGCAAGGTAGGCATTTCCATCTAAAAAATTGAAGCTATACTTTTTGCATTTGGGAGCCCTAAATTGGCCCCCCTGCATGGCACAGGGTGGAATGGCCATGCCCAGGGGACACCTGTCCCCTGTACTGGCCATTGGGGTGGTGGGCATGACTCCCATCTTTCCTAAGACAGGAGTCATGTTTTTGGTAGCTGTGCACAAGGAAATGGCGCTAGTCTGGTTAGAGGCATTTTTTTTGCCTCTAACTAGGATAGTGTAATTTTTTTATGCACAACCCCCTCCTTTCCTACCGCCACCTCCACCTGGCTAGGTTCTTTTTTTAAGATGCTAGCCCAAGTTCAGTGCCGGTTTGCGCAATTCCTTTAATATGGCGCCTGGCTGGCGCTGTGGAATGATGCTTGCCGGCGCTATACTTTTTTCGTCAAAACTGCATTTGCGCAGCTTTGTGGCAAAAAGTATAAATCTGGCCCTTTGTGTCCAATACCTTCCACAGTATGGTTAGACTGGAGTGGGAATAGTGAATGTCACAGTTTAGGACTCACCACCTTACCCCAATATAGTTAGATTGGAGTGGGAATAGTTAATGTCACCCTTAAACTGAAGAGAGAATGGTAAATGTCACCTCTTTAAGGTCTCATTATGAGTCTGGTGGTCCAAAGGACTGCCAGACTCACGTGACTGCACTCCAGGTGGCCTGATTGCCATATTATGAGCCTGACAGTCGGACCCCCAGGGGACCACTGTCCCCACCGGGAACATTGTTCCTGACAGGCTCACGGTGGTCTGAGTTGTGGTCAGCTGAACTCAGTGCCACTGTGCTGATTACAAATAAGCTTTCCACCAGCCTCTATATCATCACCCTGCCATGGAAAGGCTGGTGGAAAGCCAGTGCCGGGGGCCACAGGAGGGCCCCAGCACAGCCCATGCACATGGCATGGGCAGGGCAGGGGCTCCCCTGCCCAGAACCTTCAGAATGCACACTGTCTGCAGGCCCGCCAAAAGCCAGCGAAATATCCGACCCTGCCAGGACTCTTGAGGGCGGGTAATAGGCAGTGTGACCACCGGCACCGCCAGCCCATCAACCAACCACCCAACCATATTACAAGTCAAAAATCGCAATGGCGGTCTTCCAAAGGCGGTGAGAACCATGACAGTCGCTGGTCAGTACAGTGATATACACCATCATATTAGCTGCATCTAAAAACAACACAGCTGACACACATCCACACACTTGATACACCTACAAACCACACTATAAAATGCACCCCTTCACAAACCACAATCCTTTGCATCTCCACGCCAAACACAAGCCAGAGCACTGCCCAAAAACTTCACCAACCAAAGGTTAGGAATCCCTCTAACTTGCACTAAGGACATATCGCACACCCTTGACGCACATCCACCACACACATTTGCACCTCTACACTCTATTTATTCCCTGTCACCTTCTAATTACACAGAACCTAACCAGTAAATCTGTTTTTCAGGTTCATTTCCACCACCATGTCACCACAGAAACATCCCTGTTTCACAGATGACGAGTTAAGAGTCATGGTGGATGAAATCATGAGAGTAGAGTTACAAGTATTTGGACCCAAAGTCCAGCAAACTACTATCACTAAGAAAATGGAAATGTGGCAAAGGCTCTTCAACAGAGTGAACTCTGAAGGCAGCTACCCGCGCACAAGGGACGACATCAGGAAAAGATGGAACAACCTCAGCTGGTAGGGTTGTGCCATGGAGTCCAGGCACCAGCTTACTTTTCTTGAAAACTGGTGGTGCTACCCCACCTCCTCTCCTACAGCTAACATCATGGGAAGAGAAGATCTTGGCCATTCTGCATCCGGAGGGCTTGACAGGAATACTTGGGGGAGTAGAGGTGGGTAAGTCACAACAACAAAAATGTCACCAAGTGGTATTGGCATGCATGCTTACTGATCAACTCTTGCCTCCTACTAGGTCACCCAACTCAACAGTCCAGTGTCCACCTGTCCATAGACCCCTGTCTGGCCTCCAACATATCAAGTAGACTCAGCTGGGGAAACAACATCTTTTTTTTGATAAGGAGATGTTATTGGTTTTGCAAAGAAAAACAGTGAAATAATAATACATGTAACATGGCACCAACTGGTGCTTGGATACGGTCATTCCCTGGGTCAGGTCAGGAATATGTAAACAATATCTGTACAAAAGTTATTAGATGGCAACCTGAACTCAGCTTATAAAGAAAGGATGAAGGAGGTAAGGGGAGGGGAGAAGAATCCTCCCACCGCCCCTCCTGGTGATGATACCCTCCTTCAGGCCGTGTTGCCCCCGGCAAGCTAAGAGCACGACGTGGCCTCCCACTTCCCCCATACTTTATTGAATTTATTTGGGCACCCCCTGGCTTCATACACAAGTTTCTCACGCTGTGCACACCAATCCACATCTCGTCTCCATTTGTTCAGTGCCGGTGCTGCCCCGGCTTTCAAATCCACCATTATGTCTATCTTAGTCACCAAGCACACCACTCCCAGGAAAATCTGGTCCGTTCTTCTCAGTCCCGTCTCTCCCATGACCCCCAACAGGAGTGGTAGTGGGACCACTTCTACGTCCTCCTGCAGGACCCTGGAGACCTCCCTTGTGACCGCCCTCCAGTAAGTCATTATGGCTGGGCATGCCCATAACATATGGAAGAAGTCAGCGTCCGGGCTTGAACATCGGGGACAGTCAACCGTGGGTCAGAGGCCCAGCTCTATGTAACCTTGTGGGTGTGAGGTATGCAGTTTGTAGATAGAGGGTCTGTAGTAGCCAGAATCGAGTAGCCATCGTTAGGGCCCGAGGGGCCAATAGATCTGGGAGACTCCGCCCTTGCCCAGGTTCCCCATTAGTACCTTCGCCTCCATGGGACTGTTTTCAGGGATATTTTCTCCTGTCCGGGTATGTACAAGCAAAGCGTGACAAAGCTGAATTTATTTGTGGAACTGCGTCTTATGTAGTGAGAAGAGTCCTTGGAGCTCCTCAAAGGACCGCATGTGTGATCCCCCCCAGACGTCGCCCAATGTGGAGATTCCTATGTTATCCCACCTCTGGAATCCTTCCAACTCCGCGACCTACGCCAACAGTTTCCCTTGCCATAGCGGGGTCTGCCGGGTGAGGTGACCCCACCAACCCGAAACCCTCAGGGCTGGGTGCCACCCCAACAAGACCACCTTAGTCATGACTCGGGGGATCGGGCAACCATATAGAGCATCAAAGACCCCTGGGTAGCCCAACGTTTGGAGCTCCAGTCGGTATGCGGGGTCTGTCCAGCCACGTCCCACCCAATTATTTGATTACAAGCAGGTGCATCGCAAGATGGTAATAGTAGATATTGGACATTCCCAACCCTCCATCATAAACGTCTCTTTGGCAAGTAGAAAGTGAAAATCTGGGATGGGTGCCGCTCAACAGGAACTGGCGTGCCACTGTGTCCATTTCCCTGAACCATCTACTGGGGACTGGGTGTGGGAAATTCTGCAATAGGTAAAGGAGCCTGGGGAGGATCATAATTTTATAGAGTGCTATTCTCCCAAGCAGATAGAGGGGTAGGGTCCGCCAACGTTGGCGATCGTCCTTGATTCTACTAGTTAATGGTGTAACATTGAGTTCCCATGTTAGTTCTGGGATAAGGGTTACGTGCACTCCCAGGTATTTAAAACTATTTCGCCGAATTGGAATGTTATGTTGCCACTCAACACAGTCCCTGGAAGGGTGTAGGGGGACCAGTAAAGATTTGCTGGGGTTTAGGGTGAGGCCCGAGGCCTCGGGAAGAGGTCCAGGATCTGCAGAATGCGAGGACCACTTTTGGCCGGATTAGAAATGTAGAGGAGGACGTCGTCCGCATATAGTGCCACACGATCCTCCGGCCCGGCGGGTTAAGACCATCCTTCGATCAGGGGGTCCTCAAGCAGCAGCTTTGCCAAGGGTTCTATTAGAAGTGCGAAGAGTAACGGGGATAGTGGGCTTCCCTGACGAGTGCCTCGACTGACAGGGAACGGGTCAGAGACCACTCCGTTCACTTGTACCCGAGCAGTCGGGTTAGAGTAGAGGAGCCCCACTAGGCCTCGGAATTTGGGCCCAAGTCCGTTACCCTGCAGAACACGATCGAGGTAGGACCAGTCCACTGTATCGAAGGCTTTTTCGAAATCAAGCAAGAGTAGAGCCAAGGGGGATCGGGTCTGGGCCCCACGGTGCGCCAGAGCCAAGTGCAAACGCCTGATGCAGTGTCTAGTGCTTTGGGAGGGCATGAAGCCGCTTTGGTCGGGGTGTGCTAACAAGGGGAGCGCTTCCCTCAGCCTAGAGGCAAGAATTGAAGACACCACCTTGATCTCGGTGTTCAAGAGAGAGATGGGCCGATATGCCGAACAGTGTCGCGATGGAGGTTGGGTCTTGTGGATCACCACAATTGTGGCTTGATCGATCCCAGAAGGGAAACAGCCTTTTCTTTCTGCTTCTTCATACATATTAAGCAGGTGGGGGCCCAGGATATCACCACATCTACCATATAGTTCTGCCGGGAAGCCATCTGGGCCTGGTGTCTTACCCAAAGATAAATTGGCTATCACATCAGTAATTTCTGCAAGGCTTATAGCCTTGTCCAAGCTTTCTCTTACCATTTGCGAGATTTTGGGAAGGATAATATAATTTAGGAGGGGGGACTCCCGTTCCACTAGTGGCCGGGGGCGCTCCGCATATAGCCGTGTGTAATAGGAAGCAAAGCTCTGTGCGATATCGCTGGGTGTCTTGGAAAGAGATCCCGACTCATCAGCGATCTCCGAGATGACCCTAGTGGCCAATGGTCGAGTGGCTAGCCAGTGTAAGAGTTTCCCGTTTTTGTTTCCTCAGCCATACACTCGGGCTGCCGATGCTCTCCAAATGTGTTTCGCAGATTCCAACACGAAGGTGGTCATTACAACCCTGGCGGACGGTGTTAAATCGGCAATAAGACTGCCAACAGGCCGGCGGTAAAACATTTGCAATTACCACCGTGGCGGAAACCGCCAACAAAGACAGCCACTTTAACACTCCGACTGCAACGGCGGTACAAACAAACAGCTCGGCGGTCACCGCCAGCAGACAGGCGGAGGACAATGTACCGCCCACACTATTATGACAGGCCAATCCACCACCTTTTCCGGGGCGGATTCACCGCAGATAAAAACACGGCGGAAGCAGGAATTTCAAAGGAAAAATGCTCACCTCTACACACTCCACGAGGTAGGAGGACACCATGGAGCCGGTACTCCATATTCTTCCTGCGATAGTCTTCCTGCTCATGTACCAGGAGCACCAACGCCGGCGGCGAAGACCACGGTGAGTACTGCACCTAGGACACAGAGGAGGCAAAAAACAGGGACACACACACACAACACCCCCACCCCCAACCACTACAACACACACACCAATGCATATCTATACATTACAGTTACCCCCCCCAAACCCCCTGGAAGAATGCAAAGACAAAAGGAAATGAGTGTAACCATTGTAATATATCAAAATTATGTAAGCAAAAATATACATATATACACTATTAACAAAATATACACCAAGATTAGTAGTCCAGGAATTGCACCATTTATAGTCTGTGGACCACTGGGCCCAAAATTCATGGGCGAAGCCCACACACAATACCAGATCAAAACAGAGAGAACACTGCAGGGGCATCAGATAGAAATACAACAGGCACCTCAAGGGGAAAGGAAGGGGGGGGCACCTCAGCCGGATGAGTGCACGACGCCAGATCCACGACGGGCCTCTATGCCCATTGATGTATCCTGGGGAGTGCAAAAGCCACAGTCTCTCAAGTCTCTACAGTGGGTGGTTTGCCCACTGTTCAATCCTGGGGAGTGGAAAGCCACAGTCTCTCAAGTCTCTACAGTGGGTGGTTTGCCCACTGCTGCATCCTGGGGAGTGCAAAGCCACAGTCTATCAAGTCTCTACAGTGGGTGGTTTGCCCACTGTTCAATCCTGGGGAGTGCAAAGCCACAGTCTCTCAAGTCTCTACAGTGGGTGGCTTGCCCACTGTTCAATCCTGGGGAGTGCAAAACCACAGTCTCTCAAGTCTCTACAGTGGGTGGGTTGCCCACTGCTGCATCCTGGGGAGTGCAAAGCCACAGTCTCTCAAGTGGATAACAGTCTCCACTGGTTCTGGAGGGGACTTGGTGCCCAGAGTGCTTCATCCTGCCAAGGACAGATGTAGTGGATGCATGTCTCCACTGGTTCTGGAGGGGGACTGGTGCCCAGAGTGCTTCATCCTTCCAAGGACAGACGTAGTGGATGCATGTCTCCACTGGTTCTGGAGGGGGACTGGTGCCCATAGTGCTTCATCCTGCCAAGGACAGACGTAGTGGATGCATGTCTCCACTGGTTCTGGAGGGGGACAGGTGCCCAGAGTGCTTCATCCTGCCAAGGACAGACGTTGTGGATGCACGTCTCCACTGGTTCTGGAGGGGGACTGGTGCTCAGAGTGCATCACTCACCCCGTGACGGTCCCTGTTGCGTCAGTGCCCCTGCCGCTCATGGGCTAGCGGTGCTTGTCTTGGCGGTCCTTGCCCTGTTCAGTGGTGCTTGCCCTGTTCAGTGGGGCTTGAGTTGGCGGTCCTTGTCCTGTTCAGCGGTGCTTGAGTTGGCGGTCCTTGCCCTGTTCAGCGGTGCTTGAGTTGGCGGTGCTTGCCCTGTTCAGCGGTGCTTGCCCTGTTCAGCGGTGCTTGAGTTGGCGGTGCTTGCCCTGTTCAGCGGTCCTTGCCCTGTTCAGCGGTGCTTGCCCTGTTCAGCGGTGCTTGAGTTGGCGGTCCTTGCCCTGTTCAGGGGTGCTTGAGTTGGCGGTCCTTGCCCTCTTCAGCGGTGCTTGAGTTGGCGGTGCTTGCCCTGTTCAGCAGTCCTTGCCCTGTTCAGCGGTGCTTGACTCGGCGGTCCTTCATTTCCCAGCTGGGCTGGGGCTGGCGGTCCTTCATTGGTCAGCTGGGCTGTGGCTGGGGGGCCCTCCTGGGCAGCTGGGCTGTAGCTGGTGGTGTCCTCCTGGGCAGCTGGGCTGTGGCTGGCGGGCCCTCCTGGGCAGCTGGGCTGTAGCTGGTGGTGTCCTCCTGGGCAGCTAGGCTGTGGCTGGCGGTGTCCTCCTGAGCAGCAACCATGGGGCTGGCGGTGGCCTCCTGGGCAGCGACGATGGGGCTGGTGGGGCCCTCCTGGCCAGCGGGGATGATGGCGGTCTTCTCCGCCGTGCTGCTCCTCCCAGACTTGCCAGGTTTCTTCTGGCCCTTCCCCACCTTGGGAGGAGTTACTGCTGAGTCCACACTCCCTGGGTGGCTGGAGTCTTCCCCCTCTCCCGCCGGGCACTGGCCAACTTCTGGTGCTTCACGGGGGGCTGGCTGTGCTGTGGCTCCGTGACACACTGGCTGCCCTGGTGGCCGGTGCACTCTACATACCTGTGACAACAGGCTCCACTGGTCCCGGAGATTTTGTGGCTGAGGTGCTAGTTCGGGACCTATGAGTTGGACGGGGGGTAGTGGGAAATAGGTTAAGGGTGGACAGGAAAAGTTGTTTGGAGACACTGGGACGGGTAGCTGGAGGGGGTTTGGGAGTGGAGGAAGAGGTGGTGGTTGTAGGAGGTGTACGTTTTGTGGCTTTGGGTGCAGGTGCATGCGCTGGAAGCTGTTGTGAGGTGGATGTATGTTGGGTGGGTGTGTGCCTGCATTTGTGTATCTTCGGAGGGGGCGTCACAGATACACTGGGAGAGGACACAGGGGACGTGTGAATGGTAGTGGGGGTGGTGACTGCACGTGAGTAGGGTGTGCTGGTGGGTGTGCTGGTGCGGGACGTAGTGGCTGTAGAGGTAGTGCATGCAGGTGTGAGTGTAGACGATACTGGGAGGGAGGAGGGAGATGACGAGGAGGGGGACACAGTGGAGGCAGTGGATGTTGGTGTGTCTGTATGTGTGTGATGCTTGCGTGAGTGCCTGTGGGATGTGTGGTGCTTATGTTTGCCTGAGCATCCCTTGTGTGGTGAGGTGTGTGCAGGCTGGTCTGATGGTGTGCTTGGGATAGGCAGAGCTACAGGGGATTGGGTCTGGGTGGAGAAATTGGAGGGGGGAGGCTAGACACAGGGACAATGGCTGCCATCAATGCTGAGGCCAGAGTTTGAAAGGTTCGGTGAAGAGCCGCCTGACCAGAATGAATGCCCTCCAGGAATGCATTGGTTTGTTGCAACTCCCTTTCTACACCCTGGATGGCATTCAAAATGGTAGACTGCCCAACAGTGAGGGACCTGAGGAGGTCAATGGCCTCCTCACTGAGGGCAGCAGAGGTGACAGGGGCCAAGGGCTGAGGTGCCTGGGGCGAAGGAGATGCCCACCCTTCTGGGTGAGCCGGCACGGGGCAAAGGCTGAGGGGCTGCTGGGAGGTCGGTGCTGGCAGGGGGGGTGGCGGCTGTACCTGTAGAAGTGGGGGGCACAGATGTTGCCGCAACCACAAGGGAGCTCCCATCGGAGGACGAGTCCGTGTCGCTGGTTTCAGCTCCTGTCACCGCCGTGGTGCTCCCCTCGCCCTCCATCCCACTGGTGTATTCAGAGTCCGTAGTGTGGCCCTCCATGGCATGTGGGATGCAGCTCCCTCGTGCTCCGGTGCCACTGCTCCTCCGTCTGATGATGCTAATGCACACAAGAACAGGGAGACCGCAAAAAAGGGGCGGGGAACAGAAGAAAGACATGTTGAGTGCATGGCTTACCGCTACCGTTGGCGGACAAGACAGACACAGAAGCCCGCTGCACTACATCGCGCTGTTGGGCTCTACAGTGCAATTCCTGGGAAATGGCCTACAAGGCTATGGACGACATATGCACACATAGATGACACAGGTGCATGAATAGCTGTACTTGGCACTCTACAGAGGTGGGGTGGGGGGCCACAGGGCCATGCCTTACGAAGGGGCCTAGCCTATGGAACTCGCCCTGGCCTAGGGAAACCCACAGCCCTCCTCCCCCACCCAGACCCTTCCACTGCGCGCAAAGTCAGCTGAATGAGAGTGTACTCACCCCCTTGTGGCTGCTGTGATGCCCTCAAGCGCCCAGCCAACTCCGGGTAGGCCACCGCCAGGATCCGGAACATCAGGGGGGGTCATGGTTCGACGGGCACCCCTCCCACATTGGGAGGCCATCCCCAGCTGAGCCTCCGCCGTCTTCTTGCTCCAGCGGCGAATGCCCTCCCATCTTTTCCGGCAGTGGGTGCTCCGTCTGTGGTGGACCGCCAGGGTCCGAACGTCCTTGGCGATGGCATGCCAAATATCCTTCGTCTGGTAGGCACTGACCTACATGAAATGTACAGGGGAAGAAGAGAAGTCAATACCAACTGCGCCGTCAAAGTGAGTGGCCCCCATCCCTACCCTTGCCATGTGGCACATGCACCCACCGTCCTTCATGCACGCAGAACTCTGCCCCCTTCTTTCTTACAACCAGCACTCTCCACACAGGCTTAGCCCATACAACATGCTCCCTGTGTACATACCTGTTGGTCTGGAGGACCGTAGAGTAGCGTGTACTGGGGGAGGACCCCATCCACAAGCTTCACCAACTCCTCCGATGTGAAGGCAGGGGCCCTTTCCCCAGACGCACGAGCCATTGTCTCTTCCAGACCGAGATCACAGCAGCACTTACAGTGTAGGTCCTCTCCTGTCGAAGATCAGGTATCGAGTAATTCAACAGATAGAAAATGGCGGTCACGTCCGCGGTGGTGCGTACCATCACCGCCGGCGTACATCGTCATTGGCTCCTGGGACCCATAGGGTCCAATGTTAACCGATGTAGCATTGCGCCTACGTCTTCGACCGACTACCGCGACGGTGTACAATGCCAGTGCAGTTACCTCACATCCCATTGTCCCACTTTACAGGTCGGGCAGCCGCCATTTCAGGGGCCCACATGGCCTAATTACCAACTACGTCACACATACCTAGGCCTACTCTCAACACACATACAGGCCACATTTTGTGTATGAATGGTGTTCTGTGTAGACTGTGGGTACATACCTCTGAGATGTTTGACTCTGTGCTCGCTGTTGACCTGTGAGGAGATGGCGGAATCCTCTGGTGTACCGACCGCTGGTGGACCTGTCGACAATGGAGGAAAGGAATTTGATTATCACCTACAGGTTTGACCATGCCACAATCCAGGAACTGTGTACACAGTTGGAGCCTGACCTGATGTCAGCAATCCGCCATCCCACAGGAATCCCCCCTCAAGTGCAGGTGCTATCGGTGCTCCATTTCCTTGCAAGTGGGTCTTTTCAAACAACTGTGGCCATGGCATCAGGGATGTCCCAGCCTATGTTTTCGAACGTATTGTCCAGAGTGTTGTCTGCCCTACTGAAACACATGCGGAGCTACATCGTTTCCCTCAGGTGGAGGATTTGCCTACAGTGAAAGGTGACTTCTATGCCCTTGGACATATCCCAACATCATAGGTGCCATTGATAGGACCCATGTGGCTTTGGTCCCCCCCCACAGGAGTGAACAGGTGTACAGGAACTGGAAGAGTTATCATTTGATGAATGTACAGATGGTATGTTTGGCAGACCAGTACATCTCCCATGTGAATGCCATGTTCCCTGGCTCAGTGCATGACGCCTACATCATGCGGAATAGCAGCATCCCTTATGTGATGGGTCAACTCCAGAGGCACCGTGTGTGGCTATTAGGTGACTCTGGTTACCCCAACCTGTCATGGCTACTGACCCCAGTGAGGAATCCCAGGACAAGGGCAGAGGAACGCTACAATGAGGCCCATGTATGAACTAGGAGGGTGATCAAGCGGACCTTCGGACTCCTGAAGGCCAGGTTCAGGTGCCTCCATGTGACAGGTGGATCCCTATTCTACTCACCAAAGAAGGTGTGCTAGATCATCGTGGCCTGCTGTATGCTTCATAACTTGGCTTTACGACGACAGGTGCCTTTTCTGCAGGAGGATGGTCCAGATGGCGGTGCTGTGGCAGCTGTGGAGCCTGTGGACAGTGATGAGGAGGAAGCAGAGGAAGAAGACATGCAGAACAGGGACTCAGTCATCCAGCAATATTTCCAGTGAAACACAGGTGAGAATACATTCCTGCCTACTACATGTACTTTTACACTTCTACCTCTATCCTGTCTGTCGATTTCACACAGTGTATGGTCACTGAGTTGTCACTTTCCCTTACGGTTTCACAGGTGTGGGTCCCAACGTGTGTCATCTGCTTAGATTCCTCAGGGACTAGAGCTGTGTGACATAGGTATGTTGACATTACTATTTCCAGAACATTTTGTCACTGTAATTGCTAATACACTATTTCAAAATCACAGACAGACTCCAGATCATTTTGTGCTTTAGGTGTGGTTTTTTAAATGCTCAATATTGGAGGGGGTAGTGAAATGGTGAGTTGTGATGGCGGAGGAATGTCCATGGCAGAGTCCAGTCTATTAGTCTCATAGGTGCATTGCCCATATGGGCATAGGAAGTGGAGCTGGGTCAGTTTCAATATGGACAGGGTGACAAAGTGGGACAGTGGGATGACAATCAGGGTGGTCTCATTTCTTGGCAGGGGTCTTGGCATCGTGCTCTGTCTTGTTCCTGGATCTCAGGGACCGTTTGCGGGGTAGTTCTTCCTCTGCAGGGGGTGGGGTGCTGGTGTGGTGGTCCTGTGGCAGTGCCTCCTGTCCACTAGCGCCGGCAGAGGTGGTGGGCAGTTCATCGTCCATGTTAGTGTCAGGAGCCCCTTGTAGTGCCACAGTGTCCTTCCTGGAGTTGAGTACTTCCTTCAGCACCCCTAAGATGGTGCCCAGGGCGGAGCTGATGGTTCTGAGTTCCTCCCTGAACCCCAAATACTGTTCCTCCTGCATGCGCTGGGCCTCCTGAAACTTGGCCAGTACCGTTGCCATTGTCTCCTGGGAGTGGTGGTATGCTCCCATGATGGAGGAGAGGGCCTCGTGGAGAGTGGGTTCCCTTGGCCTGTCCGCCCCCAGTCGCACAGCAGCCCTCCCAGTTCCCCTGTGTTCCTGGGCCTCCGTCCCCTGGACCGTGTGCCCACTGCCACTGCCCCAAGGTCCCTGTTGTTGTTGGGGTGGTGGGTTATCCTGGGTTCCCTGTAGTGGTGGACACACAGCTGATTGACGTGTCCTGGGGACGGAGGTATGGGCCCGCTGGGTGGGTGCTGTGCTGGTGTTTCCAGAGGGGGTAAGGTCTGTGGTGGCCTGTGCCTGTGTGAGGGGATCCGACTGTCCCGAGGCCCACGATGGTCCGGGTTGGTCATCTAGATCCAGGTGGACAGAGGTGCTGTCATCACTGTGGGCCTCCTCTGTGGGTGGAGTGGAGATGTCTGGACCCTCCTGTCTGGTGACGTTGGGTAGTGGTCCTGCAGGGGTGGAACGGCATGAATATTGCATCTGTGTGTGTCATGGTGTGCAATGGGTGGGTGACCCTGTACCCCAGTGCTGGCATTCCTGTGTGGGGGCTTGTGTGATGATGGTTTAGGGAGGTGTGTGGGTATGTACAGTGGACATGCTTTAGTGATGGGTGTCCATGCGTTGGTGTTGCATGCAGGGATTGGTGTAGGGATGGGTGGTTTGTGATATTGGTACATTTGTGAGGAGTTGGAGTGATAGGGGTGGGGCGAGGGTGGGGGTATGTGATAGCATGCAGGTAGGGTGGGGGATATGGTAGTTAAAGGTTTGACTTACCAGAGTCCATTCCTCCACTGACTCCTGCGAGGCCCTCAGGATGCAGAATCGCCATGACCTGCTCCTCCCATGTTGTTAGTTGTGGGTGAGGAGGTGGGGGTCCGCCGCCAGTCCGCTGAACCGCCTGGTGGTGTCTTGAGACCACGGAACGCACCTTCCCCCGTAGGTCATTCCACCTCTTCCTGATGTCCTCCTGATTTCTTGGGTGTTGTCCCACTGCGTTGACCCTGTCGACTATTCTTCGCCATAGCTCCATCTTCCTTGCAATTGAGGTGTGCTGCACCTGTGATCCAAATAGCTGTGGCTCTACCCGGACAATTTCCTCCACTATGACCCTGAGCTCCTCCGAGAACCTGGGGTGTCTTTGCCGTGCCATGGGGAGGTGTAGGTGATTTGTGGGATGGTGTGTGTGGTGATAAGTGTGGTGATATGTAGTGGTATGTGGTGTTTTGTGCGTGGAAGTTGTGTGGGTGATGGTGTTGTGTGCCTGTGGATGCTAGTTTGTGGATGGTGGTGTCTCTCTCTGGCCTTCTCTCTGTAATAGTGGTCGTAGGGGTTTGTGGGTGATGTGGGTGTGTGTTTTATATTTTATTGGGTGTGTGGGAGTGGTGTGTGTATGTGTATCAGGTGTGTGTATTTCGAATTGTCCAATGTGGCTGTGTTTTGTATATGTGTGTGTATTTTGAGCGCGGCGGTGTGCCCCGCCAATGGAATACTGCGGTTGAAAGACCGCTGCGTGGATTTGTGTGTCGTGATAGTGTGGCCGTATTTCTGTTGGCGTGACGGTGGAGGATTTTTTTTCACCAGTTTATCACTGCCCTTTGGTGTGGCGGACTTGTGTGGGTGTCTGAATTTTGTTCGATTCCGAGATGTGGGTCGTAATAGCTGTGGCGGAATTCCGCATGGGTGTGTTGGCGGTTTTACCGCCAATGTTGTAATGAGGGCCTAAGTGTTTAATCTCATCTCTCACCGTGGTGAGCTGCCTCAAGCAAGAGGCTGATGCAGAGACTCCGTGCTGCCGCTCAAGGCACAGTGCCCTGGCCTCCAGCTCCAACACTTGTGAGTTTTGTGCGCGTTCACGTATGCAAAGGAGATGCTTGGCATGTCCTCTAAGAGTAGCTTTACATGCAGCCCAGACTATGCCCAGGGACCGCACCGATCCTAGGTTCTGCTCAAACTATTGGGTGAGATGATTTCTAACCGCAAGAGTGTATTTGGCATCCTGCAGGTACCAAGTGTTCAGACGCCACATCGGATGTTGGGTGGGATGCACACCTCCCAGACGGATTTGTACTGGTGCGTGATCTGAGACCCCGCGGGGCAATATTTCGGCCCCAGTGACATTGGCAATATCTAGCACAGGCATAAACACAAGATCGATTCTGGCGTGTGTCTGGTGGGCTGCTGGTGTGTGGGTGTACTGTCGCATCCTGGGGTGCCAGGTTCTCCAAACCGCGCATAGGACGAGGCTCTCAGCCCAGCTACTCAGGATCAATGCCTAGCCACACCAGCTGGTGGTGACACTACCGGAGAAATCCAGCCTGGGATCTAGGACAGAATTAAAGTCTCCTCCTATTAGTGTAGTTCCCTGGGAAAGTCCTGCCACCACCTGGTGGAGTGAGAGTAAAAAGGTATCAAACCCGGTTGGGGGAGCATATGCACATACAAGGTTGAGCGGTAGCCCGTGGAGCGACCCAGACACTGCAACGAATCTACCTTGTGGGTCGGATTGCATAGCCGTAATCACCATGGGTAGTGAGCGGTGGAGTAGGATGGCCACTCCCCTGGAGCCCCTTGAGAAACCCTCCTCATGCAAGCATGGGGCATTTAGTTCCAAGGAGGTGAGTCTCTTGTAGTAGGACCCCTGAGGGGGGCGTATCTGCGGAGAATACTAAATACTGCGGACCTCTGGATTTTATCTAGGAGGCCGTTGACGTTCCATGAAAGGACCTGTGTCAGTGAGGGGCACGCGTGGAGTGCGTTGATGCATTAGAGTGTCCAGTATCCATCAGTGGGCGCAGGGACGACCGTCTCAGACAATGAAATGAAATACCAAAACAATAAAGGAAACTTACGAAAACATTATTACTCAACCCCATTGTAAACTTTTCACCCCCAACCACCCCCCACCCCCTACTTCTACCCGGGAAGCATTTGTCTCCCAACTACCCAACCAAAACAACACAGCCAGGTAGACTGCCATAGGAGTGGAGTGGTGGACCCCTCCATTCAGACGGATCATCTGCAATCAATGGACTGAAGTCAAATCCGTAAATGGTGAGCGATAAATGGATCACTGCAACCCTGGCGTCTAATGGTTTCTACCCCCAGGGGGGCAGAAAAGACCTTAAACAATCGCCCCCTAGGGAGCGACCCTTGCCCAATGGGGCTGCTCCCCTTATTCATATATAATAAAATAAAAAAACTCCCTAGTGTAGTTGGCATTCAGAAGAGAAATGCTTTTGCATTTCTCTTGTGCATCGTGCTGGAAGCACAGCTTCCAGTGCGATCAGAGGTGATCTCTGATGAGGTCAGCATGCGATTTGTGCGCTAACATCATCAGGCATCACTGGGGGGGGGTAGGGAAGGGGTCAGGGTGGAAGGGGAAGCGATTCCCCTTCCATCCCTGCCCCTAGGCTCATAGGCACCCCCCATAGGCACCCCCCATAGCGCACCCCCCATGGGCCGGGTGCAGGACGAACTGGTCTTAACCCTGGCACGTGGCGACCGAGGGCGAGACCAGCTCGTAGAGGGCACCCTTCGTGTTAATTGCATATGTTTGTTTTTTTAATTGTGTTTATAGTAAGATAATTTATTATTTTTAATTTTTGCTATATTATTGTATATAAAATATTTGTTTTATGCCTTTTTAGTAGTGAGATATTGGATTTTAAGGGGATAAGAGTGGGGAGTTCAAAAAGTGTATATTTTAAAATTATAACATTTGTAAAAAAAATATTGGGCATATTTATTAACCCCTAGCACCACCTTGCCCCACATTAGCATCAATTTTTTTGTATACGCAATGCATGCATTGCGCCACTTTGTAAGCCTTTGTGCTAAAATAATGCCTGCGCCAGGCATAATGTATGCAAAGGGGGCGTTCTCTGTTAGGTGGACTGAAAAAATGGAGCAAGGAAATCTAAGAGATCTCAGAGCAGGCATTAAAAGGGGGCTTCCGGGGGCGTGTCCAAGATGGCGGCGAGCTAGGACATGCCCATCCGAGCTCTGCTGCCCTGGCCCGAAAAACCGCTGTTTGGCCCGGCGGGGGACGCCTGGAGCCCCCCCCCGGAAGTGAGGAGTGCCCCCGTGGGCTTTGTGCTGGCCGGTGAGGGCTCTGAGGTGAGCCGCGCTAGAGGCGGAGAGAATTTAGACTGATCACAGATCACTTGCGAGCGCACAATGTGTCCTATTCTTGGGGCCACCCGTTCCGTCTGGTGTTCCGCTGGGAGGAACAGCTCCGGTAGGTGAAATCCGTTCTGGAAGCAAGTTGTATCCTGGGTTTCGAAGATATAGGCCAAGAGGCGAGTGAGAAGCCGACCCTGCCTGTGGGGGGTCCTAAGCGCTGGCGGCAGAAGGAGAATAGAAGGAAGTTGCAACGTCCAATGGCCTCGGAGCTGAGGTAGGAGAGGGAATCTGTTTTGAACAGCGTGGCTGCCGGAACCTCAGCTTAGAGAAGGGGGTGGGGGTGCCCCGGTTTGCTCTTGGCCTTGCTGCTAACGGCATGTTGACTGTCGAAGTGGGTTGGGGCGGCGGGGGCGATGGACCTGGTTACTAAATATGGTTGGATATAATGCCCCGTGGAGACTATACCTCATGAAGAAGGATGTTCGAGGACTTCTGTATTCTATGCACCTGTTGTGCGTATTAGTTGAATGCTGTTGGGTTTCCCTGCAATACTGGCTTTTTGTAGAAATATTATCAGGCCCTAGTGTTATAGGTGGTCTAGATTTTGATACAGGGGGTGGTCCTCTTGCGTGCTCCCTTCCTTCTTGCATGCTGCCCTCAATATAGGATATGATTATTAAATGTACAAGCTTGAATGTCCGGGGGCTCAATA
This sequence comes from Pleurodeles waltl, assembly GCF_031143425.1. Taxonomy (NCBI): domain Eukaryota; kingdom Metazoa; phylum Chordata; class Amphibia; order Caudata; family Salamandridae; genus Pleurodeles; species Pleurodeles waltl. The sequence goes on along the minus strand of NC_090448.1, from coordinate 911,486,627 downwards.
ACCGTACCAAGAGGCTAACCATCCTGCCCGCCCTGGAGAGATCGGGGAGTCATATATGCCTTCTGCAGGAGACACATCTTGTCTCGAAAGATACTTATCGCATGCGCTCTAAGTGGTTCCCCGGGCAGTTCTGGTCTTCGTCACCATCAAAGCATGCAGGGGTGGCGATACTTCTAGCGCGCTCATTCCCTGGGGAAGTGATATCAAAACTGCATGAGGTTCCAGGGAGGCTTCTAGCTATGAGACTGAGGCTGTTTTTTTTTTCCTTCACTATTGCTTCACTATACGCGCCTAACTCCCAGCTGGAGATCTTCCTAAAACAGGCCTTGACCCCTCTGCTGCAATCCCCTGATGGTGCCATCCTGGAGGAGGGCGATTTTAATCTGGTGATGGACGGGGACCTGGACCGTTCGGGTCACCGGTATGGGCAGACAGGGTCTATGACGGTGGCTGGTCATCAGTGGCTGAGTGAGTGTGGCCTGGTGGATGTGTGGAGGAGTGCGCACCCAACGCTAAGAGATTATTCCTTTTATTCGGCAGCGACTAAAACATACGCTAGGTTGGACCTTTTCTCGGCCTCACAGGAGCTTCTTCCCAGGGTTAGGGAATCAGTGATTAAGCCGCGATCCCTGTCAGATCATGTCCCGGTTACAGTTGAGATTCACATGAATATGGAGCGAGTAGGAGCATCGGGTGGCGATTTAGGGACTCGATGCTTCAGAATGGTGCAACGTTAGAGGCGATTCGAAGGGCAGTAATAGACTATCTTAGCTTTAATGAAGATGGGACAACAAGCATTGCGATGCTGTGGGAGGCACTGAAGGCTGTATTGAGGGGTGAGGTGATGTCGCTCTCTGCTAGGTGCAATAAGGCAAGGAGACAACTCAGAGAAGATTTAGAGCAGCGAGTTAAGGTGTTGGAGCTTTCACATAAGCACACCGGTGCACTGAGAATATGGCAAGAGCTCGAGAAAGTGAGGAAGCAGCTGAGGACTGGGACAGGGCAAAGTACACAGTAGTCCGACTTAAACATAAGTACTATGCGGGAAGTAATAAGTGTGGGAAACTACTGGCACATAGGTTGAGAGCGCAGCGCGCGGCGTCAATGATAAAATTGGTTCGCTCTCCCTCGGGAGCGGAAGCGCGTATGAGCAATCAAATAGCGGAGGCCTTCGCGGAATTCTATCGGGGATTATACGGGACTGAGGATCCTGGTAATTCTACTCCGGAGTCCTTCTTAGAGGGTATAGCAATTACTCCCTTGACTGAGAGGGAGGCGATGTCGTTAGAGCAACCTATAAGGGCAGAGGAGGTTATATCAGCAATTGCGTGGTTGCAGACAGGGAAGTCACCTGGCCCGATGGTTTCTCAGCGCTTTTTTATAAATCCTTCTGTATTGAACTTGTACCCATTTTAGTGCAACTCTTTAACTCCTTTCGATATACGGGGCTCTCACTCCTAGCATGTTAGATGCTACTATTGTGGTTATCCAGAAGCCGGGGAAGAACCCCAAGGAATGCTCCTCGAACAGGCCAATCTCCCTCTTGAACATTGATGCCAAATTGTTCACTGGCATTTTGGCATATCGCCTCAACTATTATATGCTGGGGCTTGTGGGTCCCGACCAAGCGGGATTTATACCACATAGGCTGTGCAGTGATAATACTAAGCGACTGCTTGATCTATTGGATAAAACTGAACGCTCACGTAGGGAGGCGCTCTTCCTCTCTATCGATGCCGAAAAGGCGTTCGATAGGGTTCATTGGCCATACCTGTTTAAGGTACTAGAGCGCTTCGGGCTGGGCATGGATTAGCTGCATCGATCAGGCGCCTCAGGCGACGGTCCGAATTAACGTGACGCTTTCTTTACCATTCTCAGTTCAAAGAGGGACCCGGCAGGGGTGTCTGCTTTCGCCCCTCTTGTTTGCGCTTTATATGGAGCCTATGGCGCAGAAGCTCCGGGATAACCCTCAGATCATGGGGTGAGGTTTGGGGGAGATGAGCATATCATATCGTTATATGCGGATGACGTCATTCTTACATTGGCAGAGCCTGCGACCTCACTCCCGGTACTAATGGGTGTATTAGAGGAATTCAGACGGGTCTCAGGATTCCGGATAAACATGCTAAAGTCGCAGGCTATGGGCAAGTTCATCAGTGCTGAGCATGAAAGGGATCTAAGGGCCCGATTTCATTTTATATGGTCTTCCTCGGGGCTTCCGTTCTTGGGGATCGAGCTGGGCTCCACGGTCGCTAGTACGACGACGCTGAACTATACGAAACTAACCCGGGAGGTGCAGCGTGACTTAGAGACATGGGGGAGACTTAAACTGTCCTGGTTGGGCAGGGTGGCAGCAGTGAAGATGACCATCCTACCACGTATACTGTATGTGTTTCAGGCACTTCCAATAGAGCCCCGCCGCGAATGTTAGCAACCCTCCAAACAGCGGTTCTAAGATTTATATGGGAAGGGAAAGCGACGCGGCTACCGCGACGAGTGCTGTACTGTCCTAAGCAGGAGGGCGGGCTGGCGGTCCACTGCCTTCTGCCATACTTTCAAGCAGCACAATTGCGTTTCCTCCTGGAATGGAGCCGCCCGTCTTCGGAGAAGCATTGGTGCTTCATGGACCAGGCAGTGGTTGGTTCTCACATATGGAAGGAGCCCTGGCTTAGGCGCCGTCATAGAGCGCAGGGTTGTATGTATCCCCGGTCACAAGGGTGTCGATTGGGGTGTGGGATCGGGTGGCTTGCAGGGCGGGCTTGACGACCTTCCCGTCCCCAATGACTCCCTTGGGTGCGAACCCTGATTTTGGTCCGGGTCTTCAGTCGGACTCATTATGTCGATAGCACGAGGGGGGCTGTAAAAGAGTAGGATACCTATTCGTCGAGCAGGGGGTGATCCCCTTTGATCAACTGAGGGAGACATACGGCCTAACTGAGGCTGACAGGATGATGTATTATCAAATACGACACTGGGCCTTGCTACCAGCAAATAGGGCACTAATAGATAGGCCTTTAGCACCGTTTGAAAAATGGATTCTAATGAAAAAGGGCGATAAGGGGGTGATCTGGGAGCTTTACGCTCTTCTGCGGGGGGAGGCCCGTCTGTCTAAGACAAAGGGCCAATTGAGATGGGAGAGGGAACTGGAGAGAGAGCTCACAGACGAGGAGTGGGAGAGTATTTTCTATAGGGCACACCACCCAGCTTACAATGCAGCAGGTACAGAGACAGCCTATAAAGTGGCCTCCTCTTGGTACTACACCCCAGCAAGGATTCACGCTTGGGATCCCGCTAAGTCTAGCCTCTGTTGAAGGGGGTGCGGGGAGGGGGGGGTCGCTTGTCCATCTACTATGGCACTGCCCTAAACTTCATCGGTCCTGGGAGAATATAATAGACATTATCGACACAGCATTTGATACTCAGATTCCTAAATTTCCTGCGTACATTTTGCTCGGCCTGCCCAACCCTCTCACCTTTCCCCTGAAATAATTGAGGGGAAGGCAGATGGCCTTAGCCTTAAATGCTGCACTACAACTGTTGTTAACTGTGTGGGGGACTGACAAGATCCCAACAGTAATTTCATGGCTACATAAGCTCTGGTTTATCCTCGCTATGGAAAAGCTTACTTTGACTTCACAGCAGCGGGGTGGGGACTTTAAGGAACTGTGGCAACCATCCTTACAAATACTGTCTGGGGAATTTGCAGAATTGACATGTCCGACCTATTTCAGGGTTCTGAACTTGAATTGAGTGATTGGGGGCGAACCTGTATTAGAGATCTAAATACTGGGCCAGGTTTGCACTGTAATGGGGCCTGGGACCGACTGTGATCTTCGTTTTGTATGCCAGCCGCAGGAAAACAAAGTTGATTTTTCTATTAAGGTTTCTATTGCTGCGCAAGGAGTAAGCTTTCTACCAATGTAATTGTATTAGTCTATGGCGTTGTGTTTGCGATGTTTTTTATAATTGAAAAGCTAATAAACTGATTTGATCCATAAAAGGGGGCTTCCGTTATTTATAATGGGCCCCTATGAACTCTGCAGGAGTGGCATCATTTTTTTTTTATACGCTAATGTAGACCAACGAGGCCAAACCCTCAGAGTACATCAATAGAATCATGAAAAATGACCCTATAGCTCCCTACACTGCGCCACGGTGCCCAGTATTTTAAATATGGTGCACACATGGTGGCGATAGGGGGATAGTAGGGGGGCACTAAGGGGCGCAGGGAAAGTGTCACTGCATTCGGTGCAGCACCACTTTCCATAAATCTGCCCCTATATTTGTTAAAATTATAAAATTGTAAAATGTATGGTAATAATTTTAATGATATGAACATTAATTTTTTACAATTGTGTAAGTTAATTTGTTACTTTAATATTTTTCATTAAGTTTAATTTAATATTAATTGAATATATGTTAATATATGTTACATGTAAATTATGTTTTTATATTAAAAAAATATTAAAATATTTTACAAAATAAAAATATTTTGAAAGGTATTGTATTAAGGTAAGAAAATAGAAGTTATGTTAATAGAACTTTCAAAAAGTAATACTTTCTGGAATATATTCAAACTGAATATTAAAGATCATAAAAATATAAATAAAATAATATAAATATATATTACTGATATTACTTTTGTATAAAAAGGTGGGCTTTTTAAAAAGCAATTACAAACTTACAATATATAAAAGTACATTTTCAGAAAAGTTTTTCACAATACAAAAATTATAATTGTATCTTGGAATTATCTATTTACATTTTTACAATAAAAATGGTTTACATTTATATTTATTTTCTATGTTTTTTATGTAGGATATAATTTCATTTCATTTTTTATGGCATGAAAGTAAGGAATGGGAGTTAGTATTTTTATGTTTATGTTATTTAGTATTTTATTTTTTTAAGTATTTTGATGATTAATTATGTATAGATAGGTTTGTAGTTCTAAACAGTGTTTTTAGGATTTAATATTACTGTATTTTATAGTTAAGACATTGCATGCGAGTATGGAGTAGTGGATATGTATATAGTAAAATTTAGCGATTCAGTGCCTAACATCTTCTTTAAAAATAGCCTTAGATTGGAGTGTGAACGTTTAGGCCCTCATTCTGAGTTTGGCAGGTCAGAAAGTTCATCCGCCAAACGCCCAACAGGGTGGCTACCGCCGTAGTGGCAACCACCTCACCAGACCTATTAGGAGTTTCCTGCTAGGCTGGCAGTTTCCGCCTGCCGGCCTAGCAGGAAGCAGGCTACAGCATTGTCTCCGGCTCATAATCAAGCTGGTGGTAATGCTGCAGCCCGCAGGAAGCACCAGCACCCTTGCAATGTTCACTGTCTGCACAGCAGGGGAACCCCTCCACTGTCCATGACAAGTGCATGGGCAGTGCAGGGGCCCCTGTTACCTCCTACACCTGTTCTCCACCAGCCTTTCCATGGCACTGAAACCACCATGAAAAGGCTAATGGAGAACAAGGTTGTAATCCATAAGGCAGTGCTGCTGTGGCGGATTACGATCTCCCCTACCGATGTGCCGTAGGGACTACCGATCCCGGCGGTGCTGGCAGAACCCTGGTGGTCTGACTGGCAGGGTCTTTATGTGGTGGTCTGACCACCATAGCAACAGCGGTCCTGACCGCCACTGTGGAGATGGCAGTCTGAAGACTGCAAGCCGCGTAAGGAGGCCCTTGATGTCACCTCTTTGGTGTCAAACACCTTCCCCCAATATGGATAGACTTGAGTTGGATTAGTAAATGTCACCCTTTTAGTGTCCAACACCTTCCCCCAATATGGTTGGACTGCAGTGGGAATCGTAAATGTCACCCCTTTCGTGTCCAACACCTTTTGTCAATATGCTTACATTGGAGGGTGAATAATAAATACCACCCATATAATAGGGGCATATTTATACTCTATTTGTGCTGAATTTGCATCATTTTATTTACACAAATTCAGCGCAAATTTAACTCAATTTTTATATTTTGACGCTAGACACATCTAACATCAAAATATTGAGGTAGCCCCATTTTATGGATGTGTGAACCTACCTTGCGTCAATGATTGCAAGGTAGGCGTTTCCATCTAAAAAATGGAGCTATATTTTTTGCAATTGGGAGCCCTAAATTGGCCCCCCTGCATGGCACAGGGGGGAATGGCCATGCCCAGGGGACACCTGTCCCCTGTACTGGCCATTGGAGTGGTGGGCATGACTCCCATCTTTCCTAAGACAGGAGTCATGTTTTTGGTAGCTGTGCAGAAGGAAATGGCGCTAGTCTGGTTAGAGGCATTTTGTTGCCTCTAACCAGGCTAGCGTCATTTTTTGACGCACAACCCCCTCCTTCCCTACCACCACCTCCACCCGGCTAGGTTCTTTTTTTAAGATGCTAGCCCAAGTTCAGCGCCGGCTTGCGCAATTCCTTTAATATGGCGCCTGGCTGGTGCTGTGGAACGATGCTCGCCGGCGCTATACGTTTTTCGGCAAAACTGCATTTGTGCAGTTTTGTGGCAAAAAGTATAAATCTGGCCCTTAGTGTCCAATACCTTCCACAGTATGGTTAGATTGGAGTGGGAATAGTGAATGTCACCATTTAGGATCCAACACCTTACCCCAATATAGTTAGATTGGAGTGGGAATAGTTAATGTCACCCTTTTAGTGTTCAGCACCTTCCCCCAGTATGTTTAAACTGAAGAGAGAATGGTAAATGTCACCTCTTTAAGGTCTCATTATGAGTCTGGTGGTCCAAAGGACTGCCAGACTCATGGTGACGGTTGGACCACTGCACTCCAGGTGGCCTGACTGCCACATTATGAGCCTGACAGTCGGACCCCCAGGGGACCACTGTCCCCACCGGGAACATTGTTCCTGACAGGCTGACGGTGGTCTGAGTTGTGGTCAGCCACAGCGGTGCTAAACTCAGGGCCACTGTGCTGATTACAACTAAGCTTTCCACCAGCCTTTCTATGGCAGTCACCCTGCCATGGAAAGGCTGGTGGAAAGCCAGTGCCGGGGGCCAGAGGAGGGCCCCAGCACAGCCCATACACATGGCATTGGCAGTGCAGGGCCACCCCTGCCCAGCACCTTCGGAATGCACACTGTCTGCAGGCCCGCCAAAAGCCAGCCAAATATCAGACCCTGCCAGGACTCTTGAGGGCGGGTAATGGAAAGTGTGAACACCGGCACCGCCAGCCCATCAACCAACCACCCAACCGTATTACAAGTCAAAAATCGCCATGGCGGTCTTCCAAAGGCGGTGAGAACCACGACAGTCACTGGTCAGTACAGTAATACACACCATCATATTAGCTGCATCTAAAAACAACACAGCTGACACACATTCACACACTTGATACACCTACAGACCACACTATAAAATGCACCCCTTCACAAACCACAATCCTTTGCATCTCCACGCCAAACACAAGCCAGAGTACTGCCCAAAAACTTCACCAACCAAAGATTAGGAATCCCTCTAACTTGCACTAAGCACATATCCCACACCCTTGACACACATCCACCACACACATTTGCACCTCTACACTCTATTTATTCCCTGTCACCTTCTCATTACACAGAACCTAACCAGTAAATCTGTTTTTCAGATTCATTTCCACCACCATGTCACCACAGAAACATCCCCGTTTCACAGATAACGAGTTAATAGTCATGGTGGATGAAATTATGAGAGTAGAGTTACAAGTATTTGGACCCCAAGTCCAGCAAACTACTATCACTAAGAAAATGGAAATGTGGCAAAGGATCGTCAACAGAGTGAACTCTGAAGGCAGCTACCAGCGCACAAGGAACGACATCAGGAAGAGATGGAACAACCTCAGCCGGTAGGGTTGTGCCATGGAGTCCAGGCACCAGCTTACATTCTTGAAAACTGGTGATGCTACCCCACCTCCTCTCCTACAGCTAACATCATGGGAAGAGAAGGTCTTGGCCATTCTGCATCCGGAGGGCTTGACAGGAATACTTGGGGGAGTAGAGGTGGGTAAGTCACAACAACAAAAATGGCACCAAGTGGTATTGGCATGCATGCTTACTGATCAACTCTTGCCTCCTACTAGGTCACCCAACTCAACAGTCCAGTGTCCACCTGTCCATAGACTCCTGTCTGGCCTCCAACATATCAAGTAGACTCACCTGGGGAAACAACATATTTTTTTGATAAAGAGATGTTATTGGTTTTGCAAAGAAAAACAGTGAAATAATAATACATGTAACATGGCACCAACTGGTGCTTGGATACGGTCATTCCCTGGGTCCGGTCAGGACTCTGTAAACAATATCTGTACAAAAAGTTATTAGATGGCAACCTGAACTCAGCTTATAAAGAAAGGATAAAGGAGGTAAGGGGAGGGGAGAAGAATCCTCCCACCGTCCCTCCTGGTGATGATACCCCCCTTCAGGCCGTGTTGCCCCCGGCAAGCTAACAGCACGACGTGGCCTCCCACTTCCCCCATACTTTATTGAATTTATTTGGGCACCACCTGGCTTCATTCACAAGTTTCTCACGCTGTGCACACCAATCCACACTTCGTCTCCATTTGTCCAGTGCTGGGTGCTGCCCCGGCTTTCCAATCCACCATTATGTCTCTCTTAGCCACCAAGCACACCACTCCCAGGAAAATCCGGTCCGCTCTTCTCAGTCCCGTCTCTCCCATGACCCCCAACTTGAGTGGTAGTGGGGCCACTTCTACGTCCTCCTGCAGGACCCTGGAGACCTCCCTCGTGACCGCCCTCCAGTAAGTCATTATGGCTGGGCATGCCCACACCATATTGAAGAAGTCAACGTCCGGGCTTGAACATCGGGGACAGTCGGCCATGGGTCGGAGGCCCGCTCTATGTAACCTTGTGGGTGTGAGGTATGCAGTATGTAGATAGAGGGTCTGTAGTAGCCAGAAACGAGTAGCCATCATTAGAGTCCGAGGGGGCCATCAACGCCTCCCTCCAGTCCTCCTCCTCCACCGGACCCACCCAATCCTCCCACTTCCAGCAAAGCCCCTCGAGAGAACAGGTAGTGTTGGTGATCAGGGAGCAATAGATCTGGGAGACTCCGCCCTTGCCCAGGTTCCCCATTAGTACCTTCGCCTCCATGGGACTGTATTCAGGGATATTTTCTCCTGTCCGGGTATGTACAAGCAAAGCGTGACAAAGCTGAAGGTATTAGTGGAACTGCGTGTTATTTAGTGAGAAGAGTCCTTGGAGCTCCTCAAAGGACCGCATGTGTGATCCCCCCAGACATCGCCCAATGTGGAGATTCCTATGTTATCCCACCTCTGGAATCCTTCCAACTCCGCGACCTACGCCAACAGTTTCCCTTGCCATAGTGGGGTCTGCCGGGTGAGGCGACCCCACTAACCCGACACCCTCTGGGCTGCGCGCCACCCCTACAAGACCACCTTAGTCACGTCCGGGACGACTCAGGGGATTCGGGCACCATATAGAGCATCAAAGGCCCCGGGGTAGCCCAATGTTTGGAGCTCCTGTCGGTATGCGGGGTCCCACCCAATCATTGATTATAAGCAGGTGCATTGCAAGATGGTAATGGTAGATATTGGACATTCCCAACCCTCCATCATAAACGTCTCTTTGGCAAGTAGTAAGTGCCAATCTGGGATGGGTGCCACTCCACAGGAACTGGCGTGCCACCGTGTCCATTTTCCTGAACCATCTCCTGGGGACTGGGTGTGGGAAATTCTGCAATAGGTAAAGAAGCCTGGGGAGGATCATCATTTTATAGAGTGCTATTATCCCAAGCAGATAGAGGGGTAGGGTCCGCCAACGTTGGAGATCATCCTTGATTCTTCTAGTAAGTGGTGTAACATTAAGTTCCCATGTTAGTTCTGGGATAAGGGTTACGTGCACTCCCAGGTATTTAAAACTATTTCGCCGAATTGGACTGTTATGTTGCCACTCGACACAGTCTCTGGAAGGGTGTAGGGGGACCAGTAAAGATTTGCTGGGGTTTAGGGTGAGGCCCGAGGCCTCGGAGAAGAGGTCCAGGATCTGCAGAATGCGAGGACAGCTTTTGGCCGGATTAGAAATGTAGAGGAGGACGTCATCCGCGTATAGTGCCACACGATCCTCCGGCCCCGCAGGCCCAGACCATCCTTCGATCAGGGGGTCCTCACGCAGCAGCTTCGCCAAGGGTTCTATTACAAGTGCGAAGAGTAACGGGGATAGTGGGCATCCCTGACGAGAGCCTCGACTGACAAGGAACGGGTCAGAGACCACTCTGTTCACTTGTACCAGAGCAGTCGGGTTAGAGTAAAGTATCCCCACTAGGCCTCGGAATTTGGGCCCAAGTCTGTTACCCTGCAGAACGCGATCGAGGTAGGACCAGTCCACTGTATTGAAGGCTTTTTCAAAATTAAGCAAGAGTAGAGCCAAGGGGGATCGGGTCAGGGCCCTGCGGTGCGCCAGAGCCAAATGCAAACGCCTGATGCAGTGTCTAGTGCTTTGGGAGGGCATGAAGCCGCTTTGGTCGGGTTGTACTAACAAGGAGAGCGCTTCCCTCAGCCTAGAGGCAAGAATTGAAGACACCACATTGGTCTCGGTGTTCAAGAGAGAGATGGGCAGATACGCCGAACAGTGTCGCAATGGAGGTTGGGTCTTGGGGATCACCACAATTGTGGCTTGGTCGATCTCAGAAGGGAAACAGCCTTTTCTTTCTGCTTCTTCATACATATTAAGCAGGAAGGGGCCCAGGATATCACCACATCTACCATATAGTTCTGCCGGGAAGCCATCTGGGCCTGTCGTCTTGCCCGAAGATAAATTGGCTATTGCATCACTAATTTCTGCAAGGCTTATAGCCTCGTCCAAGCTTTCTCTTACCACTTGTGAGATTTTGGGAAGGATAACATAATTTAGGAGGGGGACTCCCTTTCCACTGACCATCGGGGACAGTCGGCCATGGGTCGGAGGGCCGCTCTATGTAACCTTGTGGGTGTGAGGTATGCAGTATGTAGATAGAGGGTCTGTAGTAGCCAGAATCGAGTAGCCATCATTAGAGTCCGAGGGGGCCATCAACGCCTCCCTCCAGTCCTCCTCCTCCACCGGACCCACCCAATCCTCCCACTTCCAGCGAAGCCCCTCGAGAGAACAGGTAGTGTTGGTGATCAGGGAGCAATAGATCTGGGAGACTCCGCCCTTGCCCAGGTTCCCCATTAGTACCTTCGCCTCCATGGGACTGTATTCAGGGATATTTTCTCCTGTCCGGGTATGTACAAGCAAAGCGTGACAAAGCTGAAGGTATTTGTGGAACTGCGTGTTATTTAGTGAGAAGAGTCCTTGGAGCTCCTCAAAGGACCGCATGTGTGATCCCCCCAGACATCGCCCAATGTGGAGATTCCTATGTTATCCCACCTCTGGAATCCTTCCAACTCCGCGACCTACGCCAACAGTTTCCCTTGCCATAGTGGGGTCTGCCGGGTGAGGCGACCCCACTAACCCAACACCCTCTGGGCTGCGCGCCACCCCTACAAGACCACCTTAGTCACATCCGGGACGACTCAGGGGATTCGGGCACCATATAGAGCATCAAAGGCCCCGGGGTAGCCCAATGTTTGGAGCTCCAGTCGGTATGCGGGGTCCCACCCAATCATTGATTATAAGCAGGTGCATCGCAAGATGGTAATGGTAGATATTAGACATTCCCAACCCTCCATCATAAACGTCTCTTTGGCAAGTAGTAAGTGCCAATCTGGGACGGGTGCCACTCCACAGGAACTGGCGTGCCACCGTGTCCATTTCCCTGAACCATCTCCTGGGGACTGGGTGTGGGAAATTCTGCAATAGGTAAAGAAGCCTGGGGAGGATCATCATTTTATAGAGTGCTATTATCCCAAGCAGATAGAGGGGTAGGGTCCGCCAACGTTGGAGATCGTCCTTGATTCTTCTAGTAAGTGGTGTAACATTAAGTTCCCATGTTAGTTCTGGGATAAGGGTTACGTGGACTCCCAGGTATTTAAAACTATTTCGCTGAATTGGACTGTTATGTTGCCACTCGACACAGTCTCTGGAAGGGTGTAGGGGGACCAGTAAAGATTTGCTGGGTTTTAGGGTGAGGCCCGAGGCCTCCGAGAAGAGGTCCAGGATCTGCAGAATGCGAGGACAGCTTTTGGCCGGATTAGAAATATAGAGGAGGACGTCATCCGCATATAGTGCCACACGATCTTGCGGCCCCGCAGGCCAAGACCATCCTTCGATCAGGGGGTCCTCACGCAGCAGCTTCGGCAAGGGTTCTATGACAAGTGCGAAGAGTAACGGGGATAGTGGGCATCCCTGACGAGTGCCTCGACTGACAAGGAACGGGTCAGAGACCACTCTGTTCACTTGTACCAGAGCAGTCGGGTTAGAGTAAAGTATCCCCACTAGGCCTCGGAATTTGGGCCCAAGTCTGTTACCCTGCAGAACGCGATCGAGGTAGGACCAGTCCACTGTATTGAAGGCTTTTTCAAAATTAAGCAAGAGTAGAGCCAAGGGGGATCGGGTCAGGGCCCTGCGGTGCGCCAGAGCCAAATGCAAACGCCTGATGCAGTGTCTAGTGCTTTGGGAGGGCATGAAGCCGCTTTGGTCGGGTTGTACTAACAAGGAGAGCGCTTCCCTCAGCCTAGAGGCAAGAATTGAAGACACCACATTGGTCTCGGTGTTCAAGAGAGAGATGGGCAGATACGCCGAACAGTGTCGCAATGGAGGTTGGGTCTTGGGGATCACCACAATTGTGGCTTGGTTGATCTCAGAAGGGAAACAGCCTTTTCTTTCTGCTTCTTCATACATATTAAGCAGGAAGGGGCCCAGGATATCACCACATCTACCATATAGTTCTGCCGGGAAGCCATCTGGGCCTGTCGTCTTGCCCGAAGATAAATTGGCTATTGCATCACTAATTTCTGCAAGGCTTATAGCCTCGTCCAAGCTTTCTCTTACCACTTGCGAGATTTTGGGAAGGATAACATAATTTAGGAGGGGGACTCCCTTTCCACTGACCATCGGGGACAGTCGGCCATGGGTCGGAGGGCCGCTCTATGTAACCTTGTGGGTGTGAGGTATGCAGTATGTAGATAGAGGGTCTGTAGTAGCCAGAATCGAGTAGCCATCATTAGAGTCCGAGGGGGCCATCAACGCCTCCCTCCAGTCCTCCTCCTCCACCGGACCCACCCAATCCTCCCACTTCCAGCGAAGCCCCTCGAGAGAACAGGTAGTGTTGGTGATCAGGGAGCAATAGATCTGGGAGACTCCGCCCTTGCCCAGGTTCCCCATTAGTACCTTCGCCTCCATGGGACTGTATTCAGGGATATTTTCTCCTGTCCGGGTATGTACAAGCAAAGCGTGACAAAGCTGAAGGTATTTGTGGAACTGCGTGTTATTTAGTGAGAAGAGTCCTTGGAGCTCCTCAAAGGACCGCATGTGTGATCCCCCCAGACATCGCCCAATGTGGAGATTCCTATGTTATCCCACCTCTGGAATCCTTCCAACTCCGCGACCTACGCCAACAGTTTCCCTTGCCATAGTGGGGTCTGCCGGGTGAGGCGACCCCACTAACCCAACACCCTCTGGGCTGCGCGCCACCCCTACAAGACCACCTTAGTCACATCCGGGACGACTCAGGGGATTCGGGCACCATATAGAGCATCAAAGGCCCCGGGGTAGCCCAATGTTTGGAGCTCCAGTCGGTATGCGGGGTCCCACCCAATCATTGATTATAAGCAGGTGCATCGCAAGATGGTAATGGTAGATATTGGACATTCCCAACCCTCCATCATAAACGTCTCTTTGGCAAGTAGTAAGTGCCAATCTGGGACGGGTGCCACTCCACAGGAACTGGCGTGCCACCGTGTCCATTTCCCTGAACCATCTCCTGGGGACTGGGTGTGGGAAATTCTGCAATAGGTAAAGAAGCCTGGGGAGGATCATCATTTTATAGAGTGCTATTATCCCAAGCAGATAGAGGGGTAGGGTCCGCCAACGTTGGAGATCGTCCTTGATTCTTCTAGTAAGTGGTGTAACATTAAGTTCCCATGTTAGTTCTGGGATAAGGGTTACGTGCACTCCCAGGTATTTAAAACTATTTTGCTGAATTGGACTGTTATGTTGCCACTCGACACAGTCTCTGGAAGGGTGTAGGGGGACCAGTAAAGATTTGCTGGGTTTTAGGGTGAGGCCCGAGGCCTCCGAGAAGAGGTCCAGGATCTGCAGAATGCGAGGACAGCTTTTGGCCGGATTAGAAATGTAGAGGAGGACGTCATCCGCATATAGTGCCACACGATCCTGCGGCCCAGCAGGCCAAGACCATCCTTCGATCAGGGGGTCCTCACGCAGCAGCTTCGCCAAGGGTTCTATTACAAGTGCGAAGAGTAACGGGATTAGTGGGCATCCCTGACGAGTGCCTCGACTGACAAGGAACGGGTCAGAGACCACTCTGTTCACTTGTACCAGAGCAGTCGGGTTAGAGTAAAGTATCCCCACTAGGCCTCGGAATTTGGGCCCAAGTCTGTTACCCTGCAGAACGCGATCGAGGTAGGACCAGTCCACTGTATTGAAGGCTTTTTCAAAATTAAGCAAGAGTAGAGCCAAGGGGGATCGGGTCAGGGCCCTGCGGTGCGCCAGAGCCAAATGCAAACGCCTGATGCAGTGTCTAGTGCTTTGGGAGGGCATGAAGCCGCTTTGGTCGGGTTGTACTAACAAGGAGAGCGCTTCCCTCAGCCTAGAGGCAAGAATTGAAGACACCACATTGGTCTCGGTGTTCAAGAGAGAGATGGGCCGATACGCCGAACAGTGTCGCAATGGAGGTTGGGTCTTGGGGATCACCACAATTGTGGCTTGGTCGATCTCAGAAGGGAAACAGCCTTTTCTTTCTGCTTCTTCATACATATTAAGCAGGTAGGGGCCCAGGATATCACCACATCTACCATATAGTTCTGCCGGGAAGCCATCTGGGCCTGTCGTCTTGCCCGAAGATAAATTGGCTATTGCATCACTAATTTCTGCAAGGCTTATAGCCTCGTCCAAGCTTTCTCTTACCACTTGCGAGATTTTGGGAAGGATAACATAATTTAGGAGGGGGACTCCCTTTCCACTAATGGCCGGGGCGCTCCGCATATAGCTGTGCGTAATAGGAAGCAAAGGTCTGTGCGATATCGCTGGGTGTCTTGGAAAGAGATCCTAACTCGTCAGCGATCTCCGAGATGACCCTATTGGCCAATGGTCGAGTGGCTAGCCAGTGTAAGAGTTTCCCGTTTTTGTTTCCTCAGCCATGCACTCGGGCTGCCGATGCTCTCCAAATGTGTTTAGCAGATTCCAACACTAAGGGGGTCATTACAACCCTGGCGGACGGTGTTAAAGGTGCGGTAATACCGCAAACAGGCCGGCGGACAAAAAAAGAGAATTATGATGTGGCGGAAACCGCCAACATAGACAGCCACTTTAACACTCTGCCCGCCACGGCGGTACAGACAAGCAGCGCGGCGGTCACCACCAACAGACAGGCAGAAGACAATGTATGGCCCACAGTATCACCACCCGCCAATCCGCCACCTTTTCCGGGGCGGATTCACTGTGAATAAAAACACGGCGGAAACAGCTTTTGCAGTGGGAAAACGCTCACCTTAACACACTCCACGAGGAAGGAGGACACCATAGAGCCGGAACTACAAATACTCCCTGCCCTTGTCTTCCTGCTCGTCTACGAACACCAGCAACAGCGGCGCCGAAGACAACGGTGAGTACTGCACCTACGACATAGGGGAGGGGGGAGGCAAAAGTCAGGGACACACACACGCAACACCACCACCCCCACCCTCGCACATTACAACACACACACCAATGCATTTCCAAACATCACAGTAACAACCCACAACCCCCCCGGAAGAATGCAAAGACAAAAGGAAATCAGTTCAAATATAGTAATGTATCAAAATACAGTTACCAAATATATATACAGATATATATACACATTCCAAATTTTATACATTACGAGTAGTACTGCAGGTATGCACATATCAATGTCCGTGCACCACTGGGCCCAAAATACATGGACGAGGCCCACACTAGATACCTGTCCACAAACGGAGAGAACACTGCAGGGGCATCAGATAGAAATACAACAGGCACCTCAGTGGGAACGGAAGGGGGGGGCACCTCAGCCGGATTACAGCACCACGCCAGATCCACGACGGGGCTCCATGCCCATTGATGTATCCTGGGGAGTGCAAAGCCACAGTCTCTCAAGTCTCTACAGTGGGTGGGTTGCCCACTGGACCATCCTGGGGAGTGCAAAGCCACAGTCTCTCAAGTCTCTACAGTGGGTGGGTTGCCCACTGGACCATCCTGTGGAGTGCAAAGCCACAGTCTCTCAAGTGGATAACAGTCTCCACAGTTCTGGAGGGGGAATGGTGCCCAGACTGCATCAGGTTCCCCGTGACGGTTCCTGTTCCGTCACTGTCCCAGCTGCACATGGGATAACGATGCTTGATGTGGCAGTTTTTTCCCTGTCCAGCGGTGCTTTGGCATGTCGGTCTTTGCCCTGTTGAGCGGTGCTTTGCCCTGTTCAGCGGTCTTCACCATGGCGGTCTTTTCCCTGTTCCAACGTTGCATTGCCATGGCGGTCTATGACCTGTTCAGCGGTGCTTTGCCATGGCGGTCTCTGACCTGTTCAGCGGTGCTTTGCCCTGTTCAGCAGTGCTTTGCCCTGTTCAGCGGTGCTTTGCCCTGTTCAGCGGTCTTCACCATTGTGGTCTTTGCCCTGTTCAGCGGTGCTTTGCCATGTCGGTCTCTGACCTGTTCAGCAGTGCTTTGGCCTGTTCAGCGGTGCTTTGCCATGGCGGTCTTTGCCCTGTTCAGCGGTCTTCACCATGGCGGTCTTTGCCCTGTTCAGCGGTGCTTTGCCATGTCGGTCTCTGACCTGTTCAGCGGTGCTTTGCCCTGTTCAGCAGTGCTTTGCCATGGCGGTCTTTGCCCTGTTCAGCAGTGCTTTGCCCTGTTCAGCGGTCTTCACCATGGCGGTCTCTGTCCTGTTCAGAGGTGCTTTGCCCTGTTCAGTGGTGCTTTGCCATGGCGGTCTCTGACCTGTGCATTGGTGTGTGGCATGACGGTCCCTCATTGCCCAGCGGGGCTGTGGCAGCTGGGGCCCTCCTGGGCTCTGACTCAGGCGGTGGTCTCAGGACCAGTGATGATACTGCTGCCCTCCTGGGCACTGACTCTGGCGGTGGTCTCAGGACCAGTGACGATACTGCTGCCCTCCAGGAGACTGACTCTGGCGACAGTGCTGGCGGTGGCGTCCCGGCCGCCGGGGAGGATGGCGCCCTTCGCCGCCGTGCTGCTCTTCCCAGACTGTGCAGACTTCCTCTGACCCTTCACCACCTTTGGAGGAGTCACAGCTGACTTGGCACTCCGCCTGGGACCCTTGTGAGCAGGTTTTCCGCCAGGAGTCTTCACCCTGTCCCGTCGGCCACTTTCCAACTTGAGGTGCTTTACAGGGGGTGGACTGGCAGTGCTTTGGCTCCGTGTCACACTGGCTGCCCTGGTGGCCGGTGCACTCCACACACCTTTGACACGCAACACTGGTACTGGACTTTTTTTGGCTGAGGTGCTACTACGGGACCTATCAATTGGAGGGGTGGGGGTGGGGGCAAAGAGGTCAACGTTGCTGAGGAAGAGTTGCTGACGAAGCTGGAGGGGGTCTGGGAGTGGAGGAAGAGGAGGTGGTTGTAGGAGGTGTAACTTTAGGTGATTTGGGTGCAGGTGCAGGAACTGGAGGCTGTCGTGAGGTGGATATATGATGGATGTATGAGTGGCCGCGTTTGTGTACTTTGGGAGGGGGCGTCACAGACACACTGGGAGTGGACACAGGGGACGTGTAAATGGTAGTGGGGGTGGTGAGTGCAGCTGAGCTGGTTGTGGTTCTGGGTGTTCTGGTGCGAGTCCTAGTGCCTGTAGATGTAGTGCATGCAGGTGAGAGTGTAGACGACACTGGGAGGGAGGACACTTGACGACGAGGAGGGGGACACAGTGGAGGCAGTGGATGTTGCTGTTTCTGTATGTGGGTGATGCTTGTGTGAGTGCCTGTGGGTTGTGTGGTGCTTATGTTTGCCTGAGCTACTTGTGTGTGTTGAGGTGTATGCATGCTTGTCTGATGGTGTGCTTGGGATAGGCTGGGGTACAGGGGATTGGGTCTGGGTGGAGAAAGTTGGAGAGGGAGGCTAGACACAGGGACAATGGCTGCCATCAGTGCTGAGGCCAGAGATTGCAGGGTTCGATGAAGGGCAGCCTGACCAGAATGAATGCCCTCCAGGAATGCATTACCGTGTTGCAACTCCCTTTCTACACCCTGGATGGCATTCACAATGGTAGACTGCCCAACAGTGAGTGACCTGAGGAGGTCAATGGCCTCCTCACTGAGGGCAGCAGGGGTGACAGGGGCAGGGGCTGAGGTGCCTGGGGCGAAGGTGATGCCCACCCTTCTGGGTGAGCGGGCACGGGGCGAACGCTGAGGGGCTGCTGGGAGGGCGGTGCTGTTAGGGGAGGAGACGGCTGTACCTGTAGAAGTGGGGGGCACAGATGGTGCCACCACCACAAGGAAGCTCCCATCGGCGGACGAGTCCGTGTCGCTGTTTGGTGATCCTGTGACCGACGTGAAGCTCCTCTCGCCCTCCGTCCCACTGGTGTATTCAGAGTCCGTGGTGTGGCCCTCCATGGCCATGTGGGATGCAGCTCCCTCGTGCTCCGGTGCCACTATACCTCCGCCTGATGATGCTGATGCACAAAAGAACAGGGAGAGCAGAAAAAGGGGGGGGCGACAGAAGAAAGACAGGTTGAGTGCATGGATTATCGCTACCGTTGGCGGACAATACAGACACAGCAGCCCCCTGCACTACATCGCGCTGTTGGCCTCTACAGATGCAATTCCTGGGATCTGGCTTACATGGCTATGGTGGACATCTGCACACATAGATGCCACAAGGACATGTATACCTGTAATTGGCACTCTACTGAGGTGGGGTGGAGTGCCACATGGCCTGCATTACGAAGGGGCCTAGCCTACGGAACTCGCCCTGGCCTAGGGAAACCCACAGCCCTCCTCCCCCACTAAGACCCCTCCACTGCGCGCAAAGTTCGCTGAATGATGTTGTACTCACCCCCTTGTGTCTGCTGTGATGCCCTCAAGCGCCCATCCAACTCAGGGTAGGCCACCGCCAGGATCCGGAACATCAGGGGGGTCACGGTGCGACGGGCACCCCTCCCATGTTGGGAGGCCATCCCCAGCTGAGCCCCCGCCTCTTCTTGCTCCAGCGGCAAATGTCCTCCCATCTTTTCCGGCAGTCAGTGCCCCATCTCTGGTGGACCCCGAGGGTCCGGACGTCCTTGGCGATGGCACGCCAAATGTCATTCTTCTGGTGGGCGCTGACCTACATGACATGCACAGGGGAAGAAGAGAAGTCATTACCAACTGCACCGTCGATGTGAGTGGCCCCCATCCCTACCCTTGCCATGTGGCACATGCATTCACAGTCCTTCATGTTCCCTGAACTCTGCCCCTTCCAACTCACATCCAGCCCTCTCCACCCAGGCATAGCCCATACAACGTGCTCCCTGTGTACTTACCTGTTGGTCTGGAGGACTGTAGAGTAGCACGTACTGGGGGAGGACCCCATCGACGAGCTTCTCCAACTGCTGAGCAGTGAAAGCAGGGGCCCTTTCCCCAGATGCAGCAGCCATTGTCTCTTCCAGACCGAGGTCACAGCAGCACTTGCAGTGTAGGTCCTCTCCTGTCGAAGATCAGGTATTGAGTGATTGAACAGATAGAAAATGGCGGTGACGTCGGCGGCGGTGCGTATCATCACCGCCGGCGCACTTCATCATTGTCTCCTGGGACCCATAGGGTCCAATGTTAACCAATGCAGCATTGCCCCGCGGTCTACGACCGCCTACCGCGACTGTGTACAACGCCAGCGCAGATACCTCACATCCCATTGTCCCACTTTGGAGGTCAGGCAGCCGCCATTTCAGTGGCCCACATGGCTTCATTTAGTACTGCGTCACACATGCCTAGGCCTACACTCAACACACATACAGGAACAGCTTTGTGTTTTGTGTCGTGTTCTGTGTATCTGTGGGTACATACCTGGGAATTTGTTGACTCTGTGGTCGCTGTTGTCCTTCTTAGGCACCGTCAGCTGGGACATTTGAGGAGATGGTGGAATCCTCCTGTGTACCGACCACTGGTGGACATGTTGACAATGGAGGAGCGACATTTGATCATCACCTACAGGTTTGACCGTGCCACTATCCAGGAACTATGTACCCAGTTGGAGCCAGACCTGATGTCACCAATCCACCATCCCACTGGAATCCCCCCTGACGTGCAGGTGCTGTCAGTGTTCCATTTCCTTGCAAGTGGGTCTTTTCAGACAACAGTGGCCATGGCATCAGGGATGTCCCAGCCTATGTTTTCCAACGTGTTGTCCAGAGTGTTGTCTGCCCTGCTGAAACACGTAAGGAGCTACATCGTTTTCCCTCAGGTGGAGGATTTGGCTACAGTTAAAGGTGACTTCTATGCTCTTGGAAATATCCCCAACGTCATAGGTGCTATTGATGGGACCCATGTAGCTCTGGTCCCCCCCCACAGGAGTGAACAGGTGTACAGGAACCAGAAGAGTTATCATTCCATGAATGTACAGATGGTATGTTTGGCAGACCAGTACATCTCCCAGGTAAATGCTATGTTCCCTGGCTCTGTGCATGACACCTACATCCTGCGGAATAGCAGTATCCCTTATGTGATGGGTCAACTCCAGAGGCACTGTGTGTGGCTATTAGGGGACTCTGGTTACCCTAACCTGTCATGGCTATTGACCCCAGTGAGAAATCCCAGGACCAGGGCTGAGGAATACTACAATGAGGCCATGGGCGGACTAGGAGGGTGATAGAATGCACCTTCGGCCTCCTGAAGACCAGGTTCAGGTGCCTCCATATGACAGGTGGTTCCCTATTCTACTCACTGAGGAAGGTGTGCCAGATGATCATCGCCTGCTCGATGCTTCACAATCTTGCTTTGCGACGCCAGGTGCCTTTTCTGCAGGAGGATGGTCCAGATGGCGGTGTTGTGGCAGCTGTGGAGCCTGTGGAGCCTCTGGACAGTGATGAGGAGGAAGCTGAGGAAGAAGACATAGACAACAGGGAGTCAGTCATACAGCAATATTTCCAGTGACACACAGGTGAGAACATTTTATTTTACTATTACACTCACTTTCACACTTCTACCTCTATCCTGTCTGTAATTTAGTAGCAGTATTTGGTAACTGAGTTGTACCTTTCCATTACGGTTTCACAGGTGTGGTTACCAACGTGTGTCATCTGCTTGCATCCTTCATGGACCTGTGATGTGTGACATAGGTATGTTGGCTTTACAATTAAAAATGCATTTTGACACTGTCATTCATAATACAAATTTAACAAATCACAGACTGACTCCAGATTGTTTTGTGCTTCAAGGGTGTTTATTTGAGTGCTCAAAAATGGAGGGGGGTTGTAAAATGGTGAGGGGTGATGGTGGAGGAATGTCCATGGCAGAGTCCAGTCTATTGGTCACACAGGTGCACTGCCCATATGGACATAGGAAGTGGAGCTGGGGCAGTTCGAATATGGACAGGGTAACAAAGTGGGACAGTGGGAGGACAATCAGGGTGGTCTCATTTCCTGGCGGGGATCTTGCCATCTTGCTCTGTCCTGTTCCTGGATCTCAGGGACTGTTTGCGGTGTGGTTCTCGATCTGCAGGGGTTGGGGTGCTGGTGTGGTGGTCCTGTTGCGGGGCGTCCTGTCCACTAGTGCCGGCGGAGGTGGTGGTCAGTTCATCGTCCATGCTAGTGTCAGGGGCCCCTTGTAGTGCCACGGTGTCCCTCATGGTCTTTTGTATGTCCTTCACCACCCCTACGATGGTACCCAGGGCGGAGCTGATGGTTCTGAGCTCCTCCCTGAACCCCAAATGCTGTTCGTCCTGCAGGCGCTGGGTCTCCTGAAACTTGGCCAGGACCGTCGCCATCGTCTCCTGGGAGTGGTGGTATGCTCCCATGATGGAGGAGAGGGCCTCATGGAGGGATGGGTTCCCTTGGCCTGTCCGCCCCCTGTCGCACAGCAGCCCTCCCAGTTCCCCTGTGTTTCTGTGCCTCCGTCCCCTGGACCGTGTGCCCACTACCAGTGCCCCCAGGTCCTGTTGTTGTTGGGGTGGTGGGTTATCCTGGGTTCCCTGTAGTGGTGGACACACCGCTGATTGAGGTGTCCTGGGTACGGAGGCATGGGCCCGCTGGGTGGGTGCTATGCTGGTGTTACCAGAGGGTGGAAGGTCAGTGTTGGGCTGTGCCTGTGCAAGGGGAACCGACTGTCCCGAGGCCCACGATGGTCCGGGCTGGTCATCAGGATCCAGTAGGGCAGAGCTGCTGTTGTCACTGTGGGCCTCTTCTGTGGGTGGAGTGGAGATGTCTGGACCCTCCTGTGTGGTGACATTCCGTAGTGGTCCTGCAGGGATATAAGAGCATGATTATTGCATGTGTGTGTGTAATGGTGTGCAATGGGTGGGTGTGCCCCAGGGCAAGCATTCCTGTGTGTGGGTTTGTGTGATGATGGTTAGGGGGTTGTTATGGGTATATACAGTGAGCATGCTTTGGTGAGGGGTGAGCATGCTTAGTTGTGTCATGCAGGGCTTGGTGTTGGGATGAGTGGTTTGTGTTATTAGTACATTAGTGAGGAGTTGTAGTGATAGGGGAGGGGGTGAGGGTGGGGGTGTGTGATAGCATGCAGGTAGGGTGGGGGACATGATAGTTCAGATTTGACTTACCAGTGTCCATTCCTCCACCGAATCCTCTGAGGCCCTCTGGATGCATGATGGTCAAGACTTGCTCCTCCCATGTTGTTAGTTGTGGGGGTCTGCCGCCAGTCCGCTGTACCGCGATGTTGTGCCTGGAGACCACAGAACGCACCTTCCCCCGTAGGTCGTTCCACCTTTTCCTGATGTCCTCCCGATTTCTTGGATGCTGTCCCACAGCGTTGACCCTGTCCACGATTCTGCGTCATAGCTCCATCTTCATGGCTATGGAGGTGTGCTGCACCTGTGAGCCAAATAGCTGTGGCTCTACCCGTAGGATTTCCTCCACCATGACCCGGAGCTCCTCCTCGGAAAACCTGGGGTGTCTTTGGCGTGACATGGGGTGGTGTGGGAGATGTGTGGGGTGGTGTAAGTGTTGATGTGTGTGGTGATGTGTAGTGGTGTGTGGTGGTTTGAGCGTGGAATGTTGTATGGGTAATGGTGTTGTGTGCCTCTGTGTGGTGGGGTTCTCAATTGCTTTGCTCTCTGTCTCTCGGCTTCCTCAAACTTTATGGTCGTAGGGGTTTGTGGGTGATATGGGTGGGTGTTTTATATTGAATTGGGTGTGTGGGAGTGGTGTTTGTATGGGTATCAGGTGTGTGTATTTTGAATTGTCCAATGTGGCAGTGTTTTGGAGATGTGTGTGTATTTTGAGCGCGGCAATGTGTACCGCCAATGGAATACCGCGCTTGAAAGACCGCCGCGTGGATTCGTGGGTCGTAATAGCATGGGCGTGTTTCTGTTGGCGTGACGGTGGAGGAATTGTTTTCGCCAGTTTAACACTGACCTTTGGTGTGGCGGAGTTGTGTGGGTGTTTGAATTTCGTCGGATTCCGAGATGTGTGTCATAATAGCTGTGGCGGATTTCCGCGGCAGTGTCTTGGCTGTCTTCTGCACGGCGTTAAGCGGCTTTTACCGCCAATGTTGTAATGACCCCTTAAGTGTTTAATCTCATCTCTCACCGTGGTGAGCTGCTTCAAACAAGAGGCTGATGCAGAGACTCCGTGCTGGCGCTCAAGGCACAGCGCCCTGGCCTCTAGCTCCAACACTTGTGAGTTGCGTCCGCGTTCACGTATGCAAAGGAGATGCTTGGAGTGTCCTCTAAGAGTAGCTTTACATGCAACCCAGACTATGCCCGGGGACCGCACCGATCCTAGGTTCTGCTCAAAGTATTGGGTGAGATGATTTCTAACCGCAAGAGTGTATTTGCCCGCCTGCAGGTACCAAGCCTTCAGATGCCACATCGGACGTTGGGCGGGATGCGCACCTCCCAGCCGGATTTGTACTGGTGCGTGATCTGAGACCCCGCGGGTAGTATTTCGGCCCCACTGACATTGGCAATATCTAGCGCAGGCATAAACACGAGATCGATTCTGGCGTGTGTCTGGTGGGTGGGTGTACTGTCGCATCCTGGGGTGCCAGGTTCTCCAAACATCGCATAGGACGAGGCTCTCAACCCAGCTACTCAGGATCAATGCCCGGCCAGACCGGCTGGTGGTGACACTACCAGAGACATCCAGCCTGGGATCTAGGACAGAACTAAAGTCTCCTCCTATTAATGTGGTTCCCTGGGGAAGTCCTGCCACCACCTGGCGGAGTGAGAGTAAAAAGGTATCAAACCCAGTTGGGGGAGCATATGCACATACGAGGTTGAGCGGTAGCCCGTGGAGCGACCCAGACACTGCAACAAATCTACCTTGTGGGTCGGATTGCATAGCCGTAATCACCATGGGTAGTGAGCGTGGAGTAGGATGGCCACTCCCCTGGAGCCCCTTGAGAAGCCTGAGTGATAAACTTTATCATACCCTCCTCGTGCAAGCATTGGGCATTTAGTTCCAAGGAGGTGGGTCTCTTGTAGTAGGACCCCTGGGGGGGCGTATCTGCGGAGAGTACCAAATACTGCGGACCTCTTGATTTGATCTAGGAGGCCGTTGACGTTCCATGAAAGAACCTGTGTCAGTGAGGGCCACGCATGGAGTGTGTTGATGCGTTAGTGTCGAGTATCCGTCAGTGGGCGCAGGGACGACCGTCTCAGACAATGAAATGAAATACCAAAACAATAAAGGAAACTTACGAAAACATTATTACTCAACCCCATTGTAAACTTTTCACCCCCCAACCACCCCCCACCTCATACTTCTACCCCTGAAGCATTTGTCGCCCAACTACCCAACCAAAACAACACAGCCAGGTAGACTGCCATAGGAGTGGAGTGGTGGACCCCCCCAATCAGACGGATCATCTGCAATCAATGGACGTAAGTCAAATCCGTAAATGGTGAGCGATAAATGGATCACTGAGTTGCGGGTAGGGCCTTGTTCCATTCTGCATGTGCAGACCCTGGTTGGTACCAGTTAATCCCTGTATATCACGGATTAGATTGTGTGTCTTTTGTCAGCCGAGTGTTGGAGATTGGCTCAGGCGGTCGCTGTCCATCACATGCGCCGGATCCCGGGCATTCAGAGCTTCCTTGGGGACCTCCCCGTCCCGGAGCCAGATCTCCGACCCACGCTCTCGTCTGTAGGATCATCGAGCCCCTCTGCCTCCCACGTCAAGACCTGGTGCATCTTCAGCCCATCCGCAGTTCCGCTCGGGAGGCGGATCCCCCCGGGGAGCCCCCCACTGGACCAGGGGGGCCCCTCCGGGACCCAGTGCTCCCCTCAGTCAGCCAGTCCCATACCTCCTCTGGGGATGCGAAAAAGTATGCCTTCCCGGCCATAAGGACTTTTAGGCGTGCAGGAAAGAGGAGCATGTATGAAAGTTGCATCACCCTGAGTTTTTGTTTAACATGTTCGTATGACCGGCGTCGGGTCTGGAACTCACAGGTGTAGTCTGGGAATATTAAGATCTTGTGATTATCCCAGTGAAGGTCGATGGAGTGTCTGGCTTCCTTAAGGACATTGTCTCGGTCCTTAAAGTTTAGGAAACGTGCAATCATCGGTCTTTTGGGGCCACCCGGAGGGGGTCGTGGGGCCAGGGCACTGTGAGCACGTTCGATTGCAAACCAGGGTGAAAAAATTTGGTCTGGCATCCAGGACCTGATCCAACGCTCCAGGAATTCGGAGGCCTTTTTTCCTTCTGCACCTTCTGGGAATCCTATAAGGCGCAGGTTGTTGCGTCTGGAGCGGTTTTCTGCATCTTCGGCATGACGGTGCAGTTAGCTGGTTCTTGTTTGCAACTGGGCCACTTTGGTTCTGAGATTGGCCAGATCGTCCTCGGTCTGAGAGACTCGGCCCTCTACCTCAGTGATCCGGCCCACTGCATTTCTGAGATCTTGTCTGATGAGGCCCATATCTTCTTGCACTTCACCAATATTGGTCTCCAAGGCCAGCTGCGATGATTGGATTGCCTGGAGGATAGCTCTCACCCCGTCTGGCACGGGGCCCCCAGAAGCCACGTCTCCGTCACTCCGAGAGGCTGCCGGTGTGGTAAACTGGTCATTCTTCTGCTGGGAAGCCGGTGGCTGTCTATTCGCTCTGTCTTTCCCCATGTCACCTCCAGAAGTAATGCCGGGCCTCTGTTGTACCACGCGATGTTCATAACTGGGTTCCAACCACACCGTGACCCCTCACGTTCCTCTGGTCTCGAAAAGGATATCTCCAGGGGGGCCCCCCGAGTCAGCCCGGACACCACAGGAGGGTTCACTAACCCAGAGGTCTGCGCAGTGGGCCACTGGCCGCAGGCTTGTTTCCGGATATGACCGGGCAATGTGTCAAAGCAAAGCGAGGGGGTCTCAAGCAGTCTCCCCCTGGACCAAAGGGGCACCCACCCGGCCACGCCCGGCCAGTGTCCAAATGTCTCAGGTCGGCTCCGCCAGACGACCCTCACCTCCAGAGACCTCCACGAGCGTCTGTTCCTCCAGGGTGGGATCTTTGAAAATAGGGTGGTCGTGCTCGTCGACACCTGCGGCCAGATCCTCCGGCAGTCTGCCCACTGCCCCTCACTGCACTCCCCGCTCACGTGCCCTCATATGCTTATCAGCTACCTGGGGGCCCAATCACATCCTCGGCCCGGGGGGGGGGCGGCTAATCAGTTCTCCCCTCGCTCCCTCGTGCGGAACGTTCATGGCTCTGCCCGATGGCAAGGGGGGTGTGGCTGTGGAGAGGCCTCCCGAGCCCTTGAGGATCCACCTACTCCCCTCCGGTGGCAGCCCAGACCATGGGCGTCTCAAGGGGCCTGGTTTTCCTCTCGCAGGCCTTGCACCCGCCGTTGTCAAGCCCACCAGTCCCCGCTCCTGCGGCGACAGGTAGGTACGCCTCGCACGATCCCTCACTGCTCCTGCCCCAGGGGGTCTCACCTGTGCTTGAGTAGCACGAGGCCAGGGTCCGGCCCGGGGGCTGCCACCTCCGCACTCAGGCCGCGGCTCCAGCCAGTCCCCGGAGCTCGAGGGAACGACCCGCGGCAGCTTGGGCTCCCCTCTTCAATCGCCGCCACTGCTGCTCCTTCCGGCATGCTCAGGGACCCACATGCCGGGTCCCGGCGCAAGTCCCTTCCAGCCTCCTCACCGCCTCCGCCGTCAGGCGCGCTCTACCTGGGGATCGGCGCCACAGTCCGACGCATAATAGGCAGCCCCGATCCTCGCCGCCACCTTGGCCGCAGCCTCAACCGAGCTTTTATGGGTGCCCAGGCACCGACGCACCTCGCTCCGCGGCCCGTCTGAATCCCCACTGGCCAGGGAACCATCAGGGACAGTCAGGGATGTGTTGTAGAGCAGGAAAATGACGGCTTCCTCTGGCGGATGACGGAGGGGTCCAGAGCACTCTCAGAGTGCGACCACCATCTTGACGCCCAAAGCCACGCCCCTCGGGGAAACAACATCTTTGTGTAGTACAGGGATTGACAGCGCTACAAGACCCAGCAGGCACAGTTCCACATCACTAAAACCAGTACAGTGTAGCCTAATTAACATTACTGTTTTTGTTAAATCCCCATTGGAGTGTACCCACCTGAAAGGGAGACATTAATATAGTGTGTGTGTGTGTGTGTGTAGAACAGCCAATGACAGGACAGCTAAGGCCAGGAGGCACTGGGGCTCTCACTACACTCAGCCACAACTTTGTGCTCTGCTACTATGACCATTCTTCATCTATTCAGCCATACAACTGTACTTATACGGGCTTTGAAATGGTTAGTACTCATAAGAGGATCCTATGTAACCTGCAAAAATGCCTTTACCTGAAAAGACAATCATGACGTGTACACACCTGGGAGAGTCTAGCTGAAAAACTGCATGTAGTACAGAGAGTCACATGACTGCTGAAGCCAGGAGGCTCTGCCTACCAAATCCAATTACCCAATCCACTCTGCATATGGTCAATTATCCCTATTGGTATACTTGTTATGTAAATCCACTCATCTCAGAGGACAGACAATGTGACCTGTGAGTTATGTCAAGAGTAATGTCAGATTAAATTCAAGGAGGACCAGGACATACACCCCAAACACCAGGCCACTGTCCAGATGATATTGTGCCATAGTCCCTGAAATTACAATGAGCGTGATACATCTAGGAGGGACAAGGATACAGGTCATGGTACACCCGGTAATGTGGCAACACACCCAGGTCCATCTAGAGCTGACATGCCAAGATGAAAATAGTGTAGACAGGAAGGACAGCTCAAATTGTCTGGCAGAAACTTCTTACACAGATCAAAAGCCCTAAAATGTGTCTGCTGTATGGCATTGGCTGCACTCACTTCCACAATGCACTGACCACAGGGAGACAACTATTACATATCATCCAAGACCCTGACAATGCCTGCATGACACACTAATAGCTTCCAAGATAGCTCTAACAACATCCTGCCCAGCCAATGTCCTGCCTGCACTGCTGGCAAGACATGAGTCTATTACCATCCCTCCAACAGCTAAGGATTCCAGACAGTCTGAGACTAAGGCCATATTTACACTTTTGGGCGCAAACCTGCGCTAACACAGGTTTGCGTCAAAAAGTATAGCGGCGGCTAGAGACATTCCTAGATGTCGGAGGGGTGCAAAATTTATGGAATGGCACTAGCCAGCTCTAAGGCCCTGTTAGCGTCCTTGGAAAGCAGAGTGGTGCAATACATGTATTGCGCCACTGTGTAACCCTTTGTACTACATTATGCCTGCGTCGGGCAAAATGTATGGAAAGAGGGTGTTTTCCTGTTAGGGGAGGGCGAAGAATTGCACAAGCAAATCTATGAGATTACCTTGTGCCATTTTTAATTGCACATTTCATGCCTGCTTAGAGCAGGTGTTAAAAGGGGGCTTCCATTCTTTAGAATGGGCCCTACGTACTCTGCAGGAGTAGTGGCAACAGTTTGGTGCTACTCCTACAGAGTACATCAATAGCGTTGCATTGAATTACGCTATTGCCCTCTACCTTGCGCCGTGGTGCACAATATTTTAAATACGGCGCATGCATGGTGGTGGTAGGGGGGGCCGAAGGGCGCAGGTAAAGTGGCGCTACACATGGTGCAATGCCACTTTCCATAACTCTGTCCCTATGAGACAATGGATGGCCGGAGATGTCTCAGGTAGTGTCTGCTGAGGATGACTAACAACACAATGTCACTGGTGTGTGGTCAAATCTAACATTTTATTGTAGTGTATTGCACATAAGGTGTTAAGTATGTCTGTACAGTCATAGCCAAGAACATCCCAGCCATATGGAGTCAGGCTATATATCCTATTACTAAAATGCACCAGGCCACACCTGAAAGGGCCTGTAAGACTTTGTCCTGTAGATTAGGCAGAGAGTATGGGAATTTGACTCCAGTTTGACCCTTCTCACTACCAAAACCAGGCCTGCCAACTTGACATACACCATGGCACAGACAGAGGGAAGTGAAACAGAGTCTGAGCCCAGGCCCTTCCCATAACAATGATCAAGCACCTAGTGGAACGTCACATACCTTTTCAGTGTTGCGGCACAGGCACATGGACCTGCAATGAGGGAAAACATTGACAGCCACTAGCAGGTCATACAGGATCAATGTCATCACAATGTTAAGGTAGAAGGAATAGATTCCACAGGATGACATGTTACAAGGCCACACGATCACACACATGAGACGTTTGGACCAACACACTATGATAAACAGGTCTATTGTGTAGCTTAGAGTCCTGCCCTGCCACTGTCCAGGCAGCCTGGCTGTAGGACTCATACACCCCAAATCTGCAACAAACAGTACTTGGATCAAACCATGTCCACTTTACACGTCAGACCAGCAACAGCCACCTGCCAATGGCACAACTCTGAAATGCCCACATGATGATGGCATGGTGAGGAGACCTGGAAGAAATTAGTGACATACATGGAGTTTAGGCAGGTAAAGGCATGCATAAGACACAAACCTCATTTCAAACTACAGTTGTTTCACTAACAGTGCAATGTGACGGCCCCAAACCAAGGAGACCCTCAAGAGAGTCACATCTTCAAGCCTGATGTAGCTAGCAAACCAGGGCTTTATGATGCATATCTAAAGATGCCCTATCTCATGGTGACAGACACCCTTCTCAACAACAACTGACCCCTACAGTACCCCATGCAGACACAATAATAACAGAACATCACATACTTGAACTCAAGTGAAGTATGATTGATGAGATCTTCCCACATGTCTCCACCTTCATCTTCATCACTGTCATCCTCACTTGTCATTTCAGGAGGATCACCCAGTGGCACTGCTAGCTTCCCTTCATCAAGGATGTATGGGATGTTTCTCCTCAGGGCAAGGTTGTGGAGCATGCAGCATGATACACACTTTAGCAGGTGAGTAGAGGAACACTCCACCAATCTTGTCAATGGCCTGGAATCTTGCCTTCAGGAGCCCAAAAGCTTGCTCCACAACGTGCCCTGTTCCGCCATGTGCCTCATTGAAGCAGATTTAACCTGACGTAGTTGGGTTCCTCACAGCTGACAACAACCAGGAACAGTTTTGGTATGCAGAGTTCCCTGTGAGAGAATGCGACATGTGTGCAACCATTAGTCCAAAGCATTGTCTCACTAGCAGCAGACATAGTATACAAACACATATGACATGTTAGTTACCAACCATCCAGGCCCTCTCTAGGTACAGTCATGTCATCAGCTGTGGAATTGCACTGTCCCACTTGATGAAGTCATCATGCACTGAACCTGGGTACGAGGCACAGACTTGGGAAATGTAGAGGTCCGCCAGACAAACTACTTGGACATTGATGGAATGGTAGTTATTCCTGTTACGACAGATCTGTTCATTGCCATGCAGTGGAACCAAGGCTACATGCGTACCATCAATGGCTACCACAGCATGTGGGATGTGTGCCAAACCATAGAACTCTGCCTTTACATGGGCAAAATCCTCAAGTTGAGGAAACCGGATGTAGCTGTCCAGGTGTTTCAGCATTGCTGAGAGAACATCCTTCAAGACCAGACAAAACACAGGCTGGGGCAGCCCAGCAGTTAGGGCCACTGTATTTTGGAAAGACCCTGTGTCCAGGTAGTGCAACACTGACATGACTTGTGCAACTGGCTCTGGCATCAGATCTGGTTCCAGCTGATGACAAAGATCCACGATTGCCTATCTAGGCAGTAAATCTGGATGACGTTTCTGTAATCCATGGCCTGCAAGTCTGCTAATGGGTGGTATACACATTGTTCTCTGATCCTTCTCGTCCCAGGGTAACTATGTGGGAAAAAAGGAAGTTGTGGCGATCTTTCATTGTGTACCTTGCATATTGCACAATACATGTCATATACAAACTGTGACATGTCATGTGAGTCACCGAAAACATGATACACACGACTCATCAATAATAACATTTGAACATTTTTGTAACACGTTACCCCCTTGCTTTTCAACATATATGTACACATCCTCTATCTGGACAACAACGATATGTGCATCTAACTTGCAACTCTGACTGTGATTCAGTGCCCCAAATCCTAGAATGCCCATGGGGAAGATGGTGGTGGCTCTCCCTCAATTATTATTATTATTATTATTAGCATCTAAAATTGTGTTTCATTACACTGTATGCCTCTAAAATTGCAGCTGCCTGGCCTAGTCCACTGTACATCAGGAACCACCTGTGGCCACCAGTAGAAGTCGTCATGACGGTAAGCAGATGCTACCACAGTGGACTTTGCCATTGGATAACATTGCTGCCTGTGGTGGTCTTGGGCCAATGGCACTGTCTACCAGTGGTGACGGTTGTGTACGCGGCAGACGTGACCACCATCTTCTGCTGAATCTCTCACTCGACTCCTGAGACTGCTGCCAGCAAGACCTCCACTACCTGAGCTGATGTGTACCTCCTCTGGGAGCAACCATGCCTCATCCAAAGGGGATAGGGTCCCTGCCTTCTCACCAGAAGAGCTTGAGTGGATGAGGTCCTACCCCTGCATGAACAGTTCTATGGTGCACCAGAGGAGCAGGCAAGTGCCCCATGCGCACAATTTTCTCTATACCCCTACTCATCTTAGCTGAAGTCAGCCTAGGCTTAGGCCCTGTTTGTCAGTTTGTTTCCTCAAAGCCCTGTAGTGGCTGACAGTGTGCAGTAATTGTTGAGTCCATTGGCATGTATCTATGTCAAGTGACAGGTTTGGAGTCCTGTGACAATATGGTGAGTGTGATTGGGTGCTCCCTGACCCACATTGTATTGGATGCACATGAGTAAGTGAGGTGTCATGACAGCCATCTCCAGGCAACTCTTGCCGTAAAATGTGTTTAATCTGTGGTCACATGTGACTGCATGACAGCAGGAGGTATGAATGCATGTTGTATGTGTTGGTTGAAGACTATTGAGCTCTTTCTGTGTTTGCACAGTGATCTCCTGCCACATATGATCTGTATATTGACAACCAATGACAATTGGCTGTTGGTTACAAGATGTACTGTGAGGCAGGTGATTTGTCAGATGTGGTGTTTTGTGTAGTTCTGTCTGCTCAGCCTACAGAAACCAGGGCCTATATATCGTTACTCACAGCAAAAGTTGAAATCCGGTCTGGTATCTATTCCCTTTTGCAATGCAAGTGTGATACTGTACCTACACCCTGTACCCATGCACAGTATGTGATGTTGCTAAATAATGCCTTACTGTTAACATGCAGCTTACTGAGCCTCTGTCCACTGATTAATATGGGGATTGCATTGGGGGCAGGCTGGTGATCTGTGAATGATGTTCTCTTTTTAACTCTGACAATGTGTGTCACATAGCCTTGACAAGTCACTTGATACCAAAGCCCTGTTGTCTCTTTCATCCAGCTCTGATGTTTCCCGTGCATGCTCCTTGCACTTTTGATATTGCACATCTGCAAACAGTCTGTTGTTAACTGATTTGCCATGATATTAGACTCTGTGGTTTGGGCATAAAGCTGGACATGTAGAATGCATGGCCAGGTTTCTCTTAAGGTACTCTCGGTTTAATGAACACACGTGTGTTGAAGTGTGTATTGTTATGTTGATGTGACATACAGACCACCACTCCCTGAAGTAGCAGGTGCCTGCATCTCTATATGCAAAGGTCCACACATGGACAGGCTTAACTCTTTGTGTAATCAACATGTCACTCCCTTCACTGAGGTCCAAGCACAATGGGTCAGTCTTTAAGCTGGCTGTGACCTGTAAGGACTGTATGCAGCGGGTAACATTCATAGTTAGTGGATGTTTGTGTACATTCTTTGCTGGTTAGTTTAACTGTCATTTGCCACTTTGCATGATGTGCTCCATTGTGTTCCTGGTCAACATCATGTGGCCAGCTCAAGTCCCTCAAAAGTCACAGTTGGCCCACCTAGTCAGTGCAGGGCCTTAGCTGGGGTGTGTTTAGGGCACCCTATTGGGGAGTGTTTGTAGTTATGTCCCCGGGTCCAATGACTGCTATGTGCCATAGGTGGGCAGGATGGTCAAGACAAGATGTAATTAGTTTGGTGCACTAACGTGTGTGACTCAGCCATTTTGTATGGGACTTTTAGACATAATATGCTGTCTTGTCATTTGCATCGATGTAGGTCAGTACCCATCAGAAGAAGGGGATTTAGAGAGCCATCGCCAAGAAAGTGCTGACCCTGGGAGTCCAAAGCCAGTGGAGCAAACACTGTCAGAAGAGGTAGAAGGACCTGAGACATTGTACCAGGAAGAGCACAGAGGCCCAGCTGGGTCTGTCCTCCCAAAGAGGACAGGGTGCCCATTGAACCATGACCCACTGAATAGCCCGCATTTTGGCGGTGGCCAACTAAAAGTTGAATGGGCATTTAAGGGCAGCACAGAAGTCACAAGTGGATGAGTACAATGCAAATTCATGCCTGACACTTTGCAAGGTGATGGAGTGAAGGACAGACTGCTCCCCCTGACAATGTGGGATGTGTCATGTTTCACAGATCATCTGGGATCAAATTGGTGTAGGCAGACCATGTGTTTCCAACTGTTGTACTCATCGTTTTGTAGCTGGGCCTGAGAATAAACTGTGGGCCACCATCAGTCCAATTGCACAGCAGAGAGCACATATGAATGAGTTTAGTGTAGAAATCTTCTGCTTTACCTACTCTGGTGGGTGTTAGTTTCCACCAACAGATCACTCCTCCAAAATGTCACAGTCCAAAGGGAGGTATGATGTGGGTCACTGTCCACTGCCATGTGTCTGGGCATATGTGTAGGTTGACATCTGCAAACCATGTGCAAGTTTTCTCCATGGTATGTTTGGTGCTGGTGCCTCACAGCAGTCTGTGATGCATGGGTCTCCATCATACTTGTGACATGAATAACATGGCAAAATCTTGGCTGCTGTAACATACTACTTTTCCTTGGTAAATGGGGAATGTGCATTGTCATGGGTGATGTCAGCAGTGTAGCCAACATTCCAGTTGCCTACGTGTCTGCATGTGCTCCATTCCCACTAGGATACATGCCTATGTATTAGATGTAGGCATGTACTAGCCATGCAGATGAGATGATGTCTGTAATCTCTTACATATATCCATGAGGGCCTGTTGCCATAAAGGTACATGTGCAATGGTTGTCCATCTACTGTGATGCCCCAGACCGGACTGTGAAATCATCATATGGTGTTAGACAGATACATTCATGCCTCATAGTATGTCATTAGTCATGTGTAACTGCTGTAGCCATGTTGGACATGTCAGGTAGGGGCAGGGTAGTGGATCTACTTCATGACCATTTGTAGCCTTGATGTGGATAGTTGGTTGTAGATACACAGCACCTATGTGTTGATTGAGAATTGCGCACTGACTTTTGGGATGCATCATGGATTATCTTGCAGTTATGTTTGCATCACAAATGTCGGGTTCAAGGATTCATCCACAGACAGATGCCATACTTGTCTTGTCTGATATGTGGGCTATGATGTAGCTTATCATTGTGCAACAATTTGTGTCCTTCAGTTAGTGGTTGCAAGGTTTGTGTCCCTCCTTCCTGCATGGTACATTTGTCTACTACAAACGCACTCAGAAGTAAACATGGATATTTGTGTGAGACATTGGTGGGGGCTATCCTGGGCCTTACAGGACCATTCTTGTGTGCATTCAAGAGACATCTCTTCATGATGTTTAGGACCTGAATTCATTGTTGTCCCTTGCAACACCACACGTGGTTCACATATGAATTGCCTTGTTTCTACCTCTTGGACTCATTTTGGGCTGGTGTCAGTTGATGGGCTGTACTTTGTAATGATCTATCCATAGTGGTATGGATGTTTCCATGTCTCCTAAACCAGACATAGCATGTTTGTTCCAGTGTTGTCTGCACTTCCTTAACATAATCTGTTATTATTGATAGATTGAACCAGTGCAAATTTGATGTGTGCATTTGCTTGTGTCTGTGTAATTGGTAGGGTACTTTACAATGAGATCCAACTCTGGTCCACTGGGGTTTGGTGTATGTGGCACAAGTTTGGGGAAGAGTGGGCACCTAGTTGTGGTATGGTTAGTGTTGTAGCTAGACTTCATCCATGCTATTGTAGCTGTCTGAGACCAAGTTTTACTCTTGTGTTACCTTTGTAATTCCCGATTGCATGCATGATTTTGTATTGGCACATGATGGTGAGACTTTGCTGGCACTTCATGAGGGGGCCCCTTGACATAATGGTAGGTTGTGTATCTCAGAGTTGTGAGTGAATTGCTTTCATGTCCATGTCATGATCCTACTTCACTTTCTTTTGGTAGCATCAGCACCGGCAGGTGAAGGAGACGGGGCTGCACCAAGTGGGGAAGAGGCTGGCCACAGGACCTCGGGTAAGGACACCACTGACAGAGAGGAACCCAGTGGCCCGGAGGGTAAGGTGCCCAAATATTCCTCATCATCATCGGATTCCTCTTCCAGTGGTCAATCCCTAGTGGTGGCAGACCCATCGTGGACCACCCCAGTACCATGTGGACCACCCCAGTACCATCTTTGTCTGCCACCCCCGTTCTATTGCTGACCTCCCTGTTGCTCCCCACCCAGTTGGCCATGCCCGCTTACCTCAGAGGGTGGGCGTCTCCTTTTCCACAGGTACCTCTGCCCCAGCCCCTGTAACCCCTGCAGCCCTCAGTGAGGAGGCTATTGACTTCCTGAGATTGATCTCTGTGGGCCAGTCTGCCATCACGAATGCCATCCAGGGACTGGCAACCCAAATCTAACAGAACAATGCATTTCTGGAGGGCATTCACTGTGCAATGGCTGGCCTTCAGAGATCTTTTCAGTCTCTGGCCTCTACACTGACATCAGCCAGTCACCCCTTGTCTTATTTCCCCCTCCACCTTCCTCTTCCCAGTCCAAATCCCCCCTTCCCTAACCCACCCACAGCACACAGACAGACTCACATGCATCCACCTCAACAGACAAGGGTAACACACACACAAAAGCATCACATGATACACTGGCACACACACGGACAACATCCACATGCAGACACCACAATAGTCATGATTTGCCGTGACAACTCCCCCCAACCCCAGCATCATACACACAACATCTGGCACACCTGCAGACGCCACCACAATGGTCACTGATACAGCCAGCACACCCATCCTATCAGCAGACACCCCCCTAGCAGACCCTCAGATATCCTCCCCACTCACCACACCTGCAGATACCATAACCACAGACACACCCACATGCAGGACATCCACCACCCTGTAGTCACACCCCAACAGACAACCACACACCATGGCATCCCCCAGCACCACCCTCTCCCCTTCAGCCCAAAACACATAAATGCCCTCACTTACCTACCCAACAGACACCCACCACACACAAGAACACCTCCCATAAACACGCACCCAAGACATCTACACCTACAGGTCAGACAACCACTCCTTCCACCTCCAAATCCCAACCCTATTCTGATGATCATCCCCATGTGTCTAAAAAAAATGTCCTTTGTGAGCTTGACCTTACCCTAGTTCCCCCTGTGCCACCCCCAAAAGGATCATTTGCCTCCCAAAGGCCATTCCTTCCACCTCCAATGCCTCTACTGCAAGCACCCATGCCCCTCCCCCACCAAGAAGAAGCCCACCCTTCCCCAGAAGTCTCCCCCTTCCCAAAACCAACCTGTAGGAGACTGGCCTGGTTTGTAGTGGGTACCCTAGGTACTTACACCTTATAACAGGTCCAGTTATCCCTTATTAGTGAAATGTAGGCAGTGTTCTTGCAGCTTAAGCCTGAACTAGGAGACAGGCAAAGCTCCTGCAATACCACTATAGTTACACAATACTTATACATAATAAAAGACAATACTCAGTGTTACCAAAAATAGAGGTACT
This sequence comes from Pleurodeles waltl, assembly GCF_031143425.1. NCBI lineage: Eukaryota > Metazoa > Chordata > Amphibia > Caudata > Salamandridae > Pleurodeles > Pleurodeles waltl. Next base: position 911,449,033 of record NC_090448.1, on the reverse strand, counting down.
TTATTTTAGTGACACAAGGCCAAAAATATCTTAAAGGCAATACTCCTTCTGGAGGTAAGTATTATACACAATATATACACTAGAGACCAATATCAGGTGAGTAAAAAGCCACAGAACAGTGCAAACAGTAGATAATACAATAAAATGCAATAGGCGGGAGCAACACAAACCATGTACAAGAAAGTGGAATGCAATTCCCCCCTAGGCAAGTGTAGTATGTAGAGGGGTACTGGGAGTGTAAGAGAACACCAAAGGTATATCAAAAACCCCACACCAGAGCCCAGGAAAGAAGGAGTAAAGTACAACAAGTCTCCTCAGGACGCACTACAAGTTGGGATAAGAGTTATTGCAAGAACCAAGCATGGTGGATTCCTGGACCTGAAGAACTGTGAAGAGAGAAGACCGAGTCCAGAAGTCGCAGAAGATTCCAGGAAGGACAGGAGCCCCTGCCAACCTAGAAGATGGTGCAAAAGAGGATTCTTCGGTTAGAAGAGGTCTGCAGAAGAGCACCAAAAAAGATGGCTGTGGGTTCCTGCATGGTGCAAGAGATTTCCCATGTCGAGATGTTGAATGCAGGTTGTTTACGTTGCTGGATTTGTCCAACAAGCCTGGGTTCAAGCAAGGTCGCGGTTTGCATCAAAATGGTGCTGCCTGGAGTGAGGAGGCTCCCAACACTGGAGAGACCCCACATATGACCAGACAGCACCATTGGGAGTCCCAGGACAAGGGGACAAAGAAGGTGCAAATTGCGGTTGGTGCAGCACAACAAAGGAAGGTCCCACGCTGCCAGAGAACAACTCAGTGAGTTGTGCATCGCAGGATGGAGTGCTGGGGACCTGGGCTACCTGGGCTACACTGTGCATGAAGGATTCTTGGAAGAAGAGCCCAAGGAGCTAGAGATGATGCAGTGCACAGGAGTACTATCCCAAACCGGGAAGACAAGCTCTTATCTCTTCCAAATTTGGACAGCTGGACTTTGGGACAGTCTGGGTTGGGTTGGTCCCCCACCTTTCTTCCAGGGAGCACGCTCGTCGTCAAGAGAGGAGTCCCAGAGACCAGTCGTCATCTTGGAAGGTGCCTGCAGGAGCAGGGAAGTGACTCCATCACTCCACAGGAGATTCTTTTGGTTCTCCTGGTACAGGGTGAAGACAGGGAGTCCTCAGAGTGTGCACACCTTGAAAACTGTTGCAAATGCTTGCTGGAGCTGAAGTTGCAGGTTACAGGAGTCATCCTGGATACTTTGTTGCAGTTACAACGGTTCCTGGAGCAGTCTGCGGTTGATCCGATGGTCAGAAGCTGAAGCAGATGATGCAAAGGATTCCTGGAGGAGACTTGCAAGCTGAATCACAATAGGAACCCACAGGAGAGGACCTAAATAGCCCTGAGAGGGGGATTGGCTACCTACCCAGGAATGCACCTATCAGGAGGGGTCTCTGGCGTCACCTGCTGGCACTGGCCACTTAGAGATCTCCAGAGTGTCCCCACACCTTAGAAAACAAGATGGCTAATTCCAGGGACACACTGGAGGAGCTCGGGGCACCACCCCTTGGGTGGTGATGGACAGGGAAGTGGTCACTCCCCTTTCCTATGTCCAGTTTTGCTCCAGAGCAGGAATTGGGGATCCCTGAACTGCTGTAGACTGGCTTATGCAAGGAGGGCACCATCTGTGCTCTTCAAAGCATTTCCAGAGGCTCTGGTGGGGCTGCTGGGGGGGCTACCCCTCCCAAGGCTGTAACACCTATTTCCAAAGGGAGAGGGTGTAACACCTCCTCCCAAAGGAAATGCTTTGTTCTGCCTTCCTGGGACTGAGCTGCTCAGACCCCAGGAGGGCAGAACCCTGTCTGTGAGGTGGCAGCAGCTGTAGCTGCATTGCAAGCCTCAGAGAACTGGTTTGGCAGTACTGGGGGTCCATGGTGGAGCCCCCAGGATGCATGGGATCGGCCCCCCCAATACCATATTGGGAATGGGGAAACAATTCCATGATCTTAGACACCGTACATGGCCATATTCAGAGTCACCATTGTGAAGCTACATATAGGTATTGACCTATATGTAGTGCATGCGTTTAATGGTATCCCCGCACTCACGAAGTCCGGGGAATTGGCCCTGGACAGCATCGGGCACCTTTACTAGTGCAAGGGTGCCCTCACACTTAGTAACCTTGCACCTAGCCTTCAGTAAATGAAGGTTAGACATATCAGTAACTTATAAGTTACTTAAGCTCAGTGAAAATGGCTGTGAAATAGTGTGCACACTATTTCACGCAGGCTGCGATATTATTCATGAAGAAGGGTTTTTCTGAGCTCCTTATGGGCGGCAAACAAAATGCTGCAGCCCATAATAATCTCCTGGAACCCCAAATGCCCTGGATACCTAGGTACCATATACTAGGGACTTATGAGGAGGGTGCATTTTGCCAATTAGAATTGGAATATGAAGTCACTAAACTATAGTGACTAATTTGGAAGCAGAGAGAGCATAAGTACTGAAGTTGTGGTTAGCAGAACTCCAGTGACACAGTTAAGCACTACTGACAACACACACATTAGGCCACAAACTATGAGCACTGGGGTCCTGGCCAGCAGAATCCCAGTGAGACAGGCAAAACATACTGACAAACAGGCAGAAATTGGGGGTAACATGCCAAGAAAGATGGTACTTTCCTACACAACCCCCCCCAAATGAGGGACAATAAGGCTAACCTTGCCCAGATGAGTCTTCATTGTCTAAGTGGAAATATCTGGAGAGTCCATCTGCATTGGAGTGGGTACTCCCAGGTCTATGTTCCACTGTAAAGTCCATCCCTTGTAGGGAAATGGACCCCCTCAGAAATTTAGGGTTTTCACCTTTCATCTGTTTTAGACATAAGAGAGGTTTGTGGTCTGTCTGTACAATTAAATGAGTCCCAAATAAGTATGGTCTCAACTTTTTCAAGGCCCAGACCTCAGCAAAGGCCTCCCTCTCTATGGCAGACCAATGCTTTTCTCTGGGGTCAACCTCCTACTGATAAAAACAACAGGTTGATCCTGGCCCTCTGAGTTAATATGTGATAACACTGCCCCAACCCCCAGTTTAGCAGCATCTGTCTGGACAATTAATTTTTTGGAGTAATTTGGGCTTTGTAGTACACATAGCCTGCTTAAGCTGCTCAAAAGGTTTCTGACAGCTGGCTGTCCACAACAACCTTTTAGGCATCTATTTGGAAGTGAGGTCATTAAGAGGGGCAACAATGGAGCCATAGTTCTTAATGATCCTCCTGTAATACCCAGTAATACCTAAGAAGGCTCTGACCTGGTTCTCAGTAGTAGGGGGAGCCCAGTTCATAACTTTCTGGATCTTCCCCTGTAGTGGTTCAATCTGTTCTCCACCTACTAGGTGGCCCCGATAAACCACTTTCCCTGGCCTATCTGGCACTTTGAAGCCTTGACAGTGAGGCCTGCCTTTTGCAGGGCCTCTAAAACGTCCCTTAGGTGGACCAGGTGGTCATCCTAGGTGTCATCTAAGTATGATGCACTAAAAGCTTCCAAACCTTGGAGTACTGTATTCACTAGCCTCTGGAAAGTGGCAGGTGCATTTTTTAAACCAAAGGGCATAACTGTGAACTGATAATGCCCTCCTATGGTAGAAAATGCAGTTTTTGCTTTAGCATCCTCTGATAACGTAATCTGCCAATACCCTGCAGTCAGATCAAAGGTGCTTTGATACTTGGCAGAAACCAGTGTATCTATGAGCTTATCTGCCCTGGGTATAGGGTGAGCATGTATCTCTGTTACAGTATTAAGTCCTCTATAGTCCACACAAAATGGCATTTATTTCCTTCTTTGTAATGAGGTTTGGGGACAAGCACCACTGGGCTGGCCCAGGGGCTATCAGAGGGCTCAATAACTCATAGGCCCAACATTTTCTACACCTCAGATTTAATACAGTCTCTGACATGGTCAGGCTGCCTATAAATCTTACTTTTGACAGGCAAACTGTCTCCAGTATCAATTGCATGTTCACGCCAGGTAGTTGTTCCAGGTATGAGGGAAAAGAGGTCAGAAAATTGGCCTAGCAGGTTTTTGCAGTCCTCCCTCTGCTGTGCTGTGAGGCAGTCTGCAAGCACCACTCCTTCCACTAAGCCATCAGCTTCAGTGTTGGAGAAGAGGTCAGGGAGAGGGTCACTCTCTTCCTCCTGCCCCTCTCTGTGGCCATGAATAGGGTTAAGTCTGCCCTATCATAGTAAGGTTTAAGTCGGTTGACATGAAGTACCCTAAGGGGACTTCTGGCAGTGCCCAGGTCTACCAGGTAGGTGACCTCACCTTTCTTCTCCACAATGAGATGGGGCCCACTCTATTTGTCCTGGAGGTCTCTTGGGGCCACAGGCTCCAATACCCACACCTTGTGTCCTGGGTGGTACTCAGTCAGGACAGCCTTCTGATCATGCCATTGCTTTTCAAGATCTTGGCTGGCCTAAAAGTTTTTAGTGGCCTTTTTCATGTACTCAGCCATTCTGGATCTTAGGCCAAGTAAATAGTCCACAATGTCTTGGTTAAGGGGTTTCAATGGTTGCTTCCATCCCTCTTTCACAAGAGCAAGGAGACCCCTAACTGGGTGACGAAAGAGAAGTTCAAAGGGGCTGTAGCCCACTCCTTTCTGGGGTACCTCCCTGTAGGCAAAAGGGAGGCATGGCAAGAGGACATCCCATCTCCTTCTGAGTTTTTCAGAGAGTCCCATGATCATGCCTTTGAGAGTTTTATTAAACCTCTCAACCAGTCCATTTGTCTGTGGATGATAGGGGGTGGTGAATTTGTATGTTGCACCACCCTCCTTCCACATAGCTTTGAGGTATATAGACTACCTCTGTCTGACACAACTTCCTTAGGGAAACCCACCCTAGAAAATATTCTCAGGAGGGCCTCTGCCACTGCAGGTGCTGTAGTGGTCCTTAAGGGGATTGCTTCTGGGTACCTTGTGGCATGGTCCACTACCAAAAGGATGAATCTATTGCCAGAAGCTGTTGGAGCATCACGGGGGCCAACAATATCAACCTCTACCCTCTCAAAGGGCACCCCAACCACTGGCAGTGGGGTTAAGGGGGCCTGTGGGGTACCACCAATCTTGTGACTGGCTTGGCAGGTCACACATGAGCAACAAACCTCCTTAGTGTCCTCTGACATTCTCATACCTAGCTGCCAAAACTTGGAACACTCTTCCCACCCACCTGCACCAGACCAAAGACATCCTTACCTTCAGGAAACTTCTCAAGGCCTGGCTGTTCGAGTAGTAGCAGCAGCACCTTCCCCCCCTTCTTCCCACTCCCCTCCTCAGCGCCTTGAGACCCTCACAGGGGAGTATTGCACTTTACAAATTCCTGATTGATTGATTGACATATGAGGCCAGTGAAAATAAATGAAGTACAAGTCCGTCCCATGTTTTACTTTGCCCCAAATGTCCAGCCAAGGGAATTGCATGTGCCAGAGTTAGGAGGAATTCCCTATACAGTAAAGGGATGACCAGTCTCCTGGTGGCACCAGGTTTAGGGTCCCTTGCTTCAGTATAGAGGAGATTATTCTCCCAGTAAACTCTGTGGCTGCCATTGACACCCCCATTCTGCTGTTTGACAGCTTGCTGTCTGCTACCCTCTAGTGTGGGACAGGTCTGCTGTGCCACACTCAGTTCCTCCCTGGTAGGCCCCCTGCACCCAAAGGCTTAGCTGTATCAGCTTCCAGCTCCTCTGGTGAAGGTTCTACACAGGGAGAGGATTCCTCTTCCTCAAAAGGGGAATCATCTGGAGAGGGAGGGATAGTGGACAAGGGTTTGCCCTTCCTACCCCTAGTTTTTGGGAGCACTTGGTCCATTGTTCCAGGATCCAAGTTTCCCTGTCCTCTTTGCTTCTTGGCCTGAGCCCTGGTAAGAGCAAAGATATGCCTTGGAATCCCCAGCATTGCAGCATGGGCCTCCAACGCCACTGCAGCCCAAGCTGAAGTCTCCAAATCATTGCCTATGAGACACTCTATAGCTAAGCCAGTAGATACCACAACCTTCTTTGGACCAGTAACCCCCCCCCCCCTCAGTTGAGATTCACAACAGCCATGGAGTGGCTAACTGTTGTTATGGGCATCTGTCACTCAGTACTGATGACCAAGTAGGTGTTCCTCAAGGGCAACCAGTTTCTCCATCACCGTAGTGACACTGGCACGTGTGTCCCTGTAGGCCTCAACCTGAACACCATTTACTACGGGTAGTTGCTTGTACTTATCCACATGAAGGGTATAAGCAAGGTCAATGCCACCATCAGAGATTAAAACAGCCTCAGTGGTCTCCCTAACTAGACCAACCCCCACTACATTACCAAAAGTGAGCCCAGCTACACCCTTTGATTGGCTATTAGTAGTGTTTTTCCACCACCGCTATTATTAGGGGCATTAGTGGAAGCAGTGGGGGTTGTGGTGGTGGGAGGCTTGGTGTTTCCCTTGGACAAGTGGGGTCACTTGCCCAATGGCCTTTTTGCTCACATAAATAACACCAAGGTGTTTTCTGTTGATTTGAAGAGGATTTGGGCCCACCTCCACCAGAGGATTTTTGTGGGCCTGATGAAGACTCTGAAGATTTGTTATCTCTGTCCCGCCCTTGTCATGAGACTTACCATCCTTCTTCTTGCTGTCCTTGTCACCCCCTGTATGAGCTTTTCTGCTCACCCTTGTTCTGACCCACTTGTCTGCCTTCTTTCCCAATTCTTGGGGAGAGGTCAGATCTGAGTCCACAAGATACTGTTGCAACAAATGAGACACACAATTGTTCAATATATGCTCTCTCAGAATTAAGTTATACAGGCTTTCATAGTCAGTCACCTTACTGCCATTTAACCAACCTTCTAGGGCCTTCACTGAAAAGTCTACAAAGTCTAGCAAATCCTGTGAAGACTCCTTTTTGGTTCTCTCTGAACATGATCCTGTATTGTTCAGTGGTTAAGCCTGGACCATCTAAGAGTATACTTTTCAGAATGTGGTAGTTGTCTGAGTCATCTTCCCTGACAATAAGAAGTCTGTCTCTCCCTTTGCCAGTGAAAGACAATCACAGGATAGCAGCCCAGTGTGCTTGAGGGACCCGCTGAACTTTACAGGCCCTCTCAAGTGCAGCAAACCACTTATAAATGTCATCCCCATCCTTGTAAGATGGAACAACCTTGTGCAGATTTCTGGAATCAAATGTATGTTCCCTAACAATGGAGTTCCTGAAATTTCTGCCGCTGCCACCATGGGTAACTAACCCCAACCCCTGCCTTTCCCTTTCCACAGCCAGTGATTCCCTGTCTAAGGCCAACAGTTGCTGCTGTAGCCTCAGTCTGGACTCCTCCAACCTCAGCTTTCTGAGTTCCCTATCTAGGGACCGGTCCTCAGGGTTGTATGTGTGTGACACCTCTGAGACAGAAGTGACATGGGAATTGGCAGAAGCAGATCTTTCCCTAACTGGAGTCATCCTATTTGCCTGGCCTCTAGGTGTGAAGGGAGCCGTACTTGTGTGTGACCCCTTCCCACTACCAGCTGCACTAGGGAGTTTGTTCATGGAAAGATTAATGGAAGGACCTTCCCCAGGATCTTCAGAATGCTCTCCTGAGTCGGCCTGGTTATAATCTCCCTCTAGCGCTTCTTCTGGCTGAACCTGACCAGTGGTATATTCCTGGTCATCCTGCAGGTGCCTGTGTGAGTGCCTGTAATGGTATGTGAGTTGGTGTGAGAGTGGCTCTATGAGTGTGTGAGTGGCAGTGTGAGTTCGTCTATTTGTGGCTGAATGGGTGTTTGAGTGGCTGAATCAGTGACTGTGTAGATGTGTGAGTGGCTCTATGGGTGAGTGAGTGAGTGTTTGACTAGCTATATGGGTAGCTGAGTGGATGTATGAGTGCCTGAATGGGTGACTGTTTGGGTGGTTAAGTATGTGTTTGGTGAGTTGGTATGCGAGTGGCTGTATTGAACAGTAATAGTTGTGTGAGTTTCTGTATGGGTGACTTAGTGGGTGTGTAAGTGGTTGCATGGATGTGTGAATTTCTATGTAACTGGTTGTGTGGGCGTGTGATTTGGTGTTTGATTAGTTGTAAGGGTGAGTGTGTAGCTTTGTTCGAGATTGTACAGGTGAGTAAATATCTGTTGGTGTGATTTTATATTTGAAGAAGAAGGGTGTGTGGATAGCTGTACAGGTGAGTGTATGGCTGTGTGAGTTGTATAGGTGACTATGTGGTTGTTTGAGTAGGTGTAAGTGGCTGTGCAGGTGGGTGAGTGGGTGTGAGAGTAGCGCTATGGTTGAGTGAGTAGATGTGTGAGTGGCTGTGTGGGTTTTTGAATGGTTATATAAATGGGTGTGTGGGTATGTGATTGGGTGTATGAGTGACTGCATGGGAATGTGGGTGCTTCTATAGATGAAGCAATCAGTGATGTCATCAGTGATGTAATTTGAGATGTCCTCAGTGATGTCATCAGAGAGGTCACTGACCATGTCATGAGTGATATCATATGTGAGGTCCTCAGCAGTGCATTGTGGGTGCATAAGATGTAGTTAGGTCAAGTATTTATAACTGCTGATTTTCAATTGTTTTGTTTGAGTGAAATTTGATCCTAACTATAATGTCAGTGTAACCTTTGGTTTTTCAGTGAATTTCAAAGATTTTTTAATTTTCTTTCTTAGGTATAATTTCCCTGTAACCTTTGTCTAGTTTAAATGTTGATGCTAGTTTCTATAATTGTATTTCCTAACTCTAATCTGCAACCTTTGAGAGTGTGTGTGTGAGTGCCTGTATAGGTTGGTGAGTGGCTAGTGTGTGTATGAGTAGTTTTGAGGATGTATCAGTGTGAGTAGATTTTAGACTTGGTTACTGGGTGTGAGTCACTGTATGGGTTGGTTAGTGGGTGTGTGAAAAGCTGTGGAGATGTACGAGTGGTTTCATTAGTGGCTGTATGGATTTTTTAGTGGATGTGTGAATACTTTTATGGGTGTGTGAGTGGAAGTAAAAGTGTCTGTATGGGTTGTTATTGGGTGAATAAGTGCTGTATAGATCTCTGAGTGGGTCTGCAGTGTTTTTGTGGATGCGTGAGTGGCAGTGAGTTGGATAGCAGTAAGGTGAATGATGTGGGTTCGAACAGGTGATGCCTTCAGGTGATTTTTCTCTTTTGGTTTGTTATACTCAATTAAAGAAAGACTGAGGAAATTTGCTGTGATTAATAGATGCCAAAGAAGAATATATACTCTGCATGGGTTTGTTAGTGAGTGTGTAAGTATCTGTGGGGATTTATGAGTGGGTTGTTAGTGGCTGTATGGGTTTGTTAGTGGTTGTGTGAATAGTTTTATGGGTGTGTGAGTGGAAGTAAGAGTGGCTGTATGGGTCGGTGACTGGGTTTGTAAATGCTGCATAGGTCTCTGAGTGGGCCTGTGAGTGCGTTTGTGGATGTGTGAGAAGCAGTATGAGTGGCTGTGTGCGTCTGTGTGTTGCATAGCAATAAGGTGGATGTTGTGGGCACAAACGGCTGATGCCTTCATGTGATTTTTCACTTTTGGTTTGTTATAGTCATTTAAAGAAAGACGGATGAACTTTGCTGTTTTTAGTAGATGTCAAGGAAGAATGTATTTGCCACTGTTACTATAGATTGTGGTATCATAGATGAACAATGCATTAAAGTTCATCCAGAGTTGTAGATTGTTTTTTAATATGCAAAGTCTACAAACTTACAAATATTTATGCTTTACAGAATTCAAGATTCACCTGTCCGTTTAGCAAAAATTGAGGTCACTAGGTTTTAAAAATGATAATATGGAAGTTCATCTGGAGTTATAGTATATCTTATTAATTTAGCCTTCTCATATCATTTTCACATATGTGTTCACAATATAAGGGGCTGCAATTCCTACAAAGGGTGCTTCATTTTCTTTTGTTTTCACCACAGTAAGGTCCATATTTATACTTTTTGCTGCAAAACTGGGCTAACGCAGTTTTGTGCCAAAAAGTTTAGCCCCGTCTTGCCTAATTTCACAAGGCCAACCGGGCGCCGTATTTATTGAATGGTGCAAGCAGGTGCTAAACATGGGCTAGCATCTTTAAAAAAAATGCTAGCTCGGTGGGGGTGGCGGTTAGGATGGAGGGGGTTGTGCGTCTGAAAATGACGCTAGCCTGGTTAGAGGCAAAAACAGGAGTCATGCTCACCACCGCAACGGCGAGCGTGGGGACTAGTGTCCCCTGGGCATGCCATTTCACCCTGTGCCATGCAGGGGGCCACAAGTTAGAGCCCCCGATGGTAAAAAAAATATAGAACAAAAATACTTACCTGGAATTACCTGGGATGGGGCCCCCATCCTCTAGTGTCCCTCTGGTGGGGTGGGGCTGTTCCTGGGACTTGGAGAGGGCGCCTGTGGACCCATTCCATGGTGTTTAACCAAGAAATGGGTCCACTGGTCCCCTAACGCCTGGTCTGACCCAGGCATTAATTAATGGTGCTAAGCAAGCCCCTCCTCCCACCCGTGCATAATTTTAGCAAGGAGGAGGAATATGGAGATATGGGGATAGCACCATTTTTTGGAACGGAACGCCTACCTTGCATCTCATTGACGCAAGGTAGGTTCACTCATCAGAAAAAATGGTGCAAACTCCTATATTTTGACGTGTCTAGCGCCAAAATATAAATATGAAGTTAGGTTTGGGCAGAATTTGTGTAAAAAAAAAAATGACACATATGTGGCACAATAAAAGTATTAATATTGGCCTAACTTTTCTGTGTTTATTTGAATAGTTGATTGAAATTTGAAATATATATATATTTTTTAATTTTGATAATTGCAAATCCTTCTCGAACTGTCCCAACATATAGATTCTGGTTTCAGTGGAAATTCGTGAAACTTGGCATGATTTTTATCAACACTTAAAATAATGTACAGATGTTTTTAAAATGATTTTTGAGTTTGGTGGGTTACTAATATTATGTATATGTACCCATAAGTGATTTAACGTTATGTACATATTCTAATACATATTTCAGTATTCTCTGTGACGTTAAGACATCATTGCGATGAATTTGTGAATCCCATTTGACACAAGAATAAAGAGATTTGATGGGCTAAAGCATGTCTGAAGAGAGGAAGTCCCCTTCCACTTTTCTTCTCTTTTCGTTGTAGCTGTCTGCTTTCACACCTGTATTCACACCTACCAGCTACAAATTTTGGGGTGTTTTTTCCATCTTAAAATGGCAGCTTCCTTTTCTACCTAGGCTCCTGACCCACAGGAGAATTCTTCAACATCGGCAAAAGAAGAGCAGCCAAAGAAAAATTAAAGTATTGCTTGAAAGTTCTTCACTATCCCGTCTGGAGAGAAAACTTTTGTCCTGATGGATGGCTAAAAAACATGGCAATGGGACCACATCCATGCTAAAACATCTGCAAAGTATTCATCCCAGCACCTCTTCGGAGCTGAGAAAGAGCGTGAGGCAGCCCCACAACCTAAAACAGGATAACTGAATTTGGAAACACCATTGCTGTGCCAGGAACATAAGCATTTCCTGCTGCCATACCAGATCTAAACGATATGGGCACTTTCTGCAGAAAATGTAATAACGTGTTGTCCTTGGGAAGCAGTCATTTTCTGCAATCTTAGCAGTGAAACAGTGGTACAAGTGTTTTGTATCACTTTTGTTTGAAGCAGATACACAAATGTGCATGGTATTCATGTAGTTCAATTGTTCTAGTTTCTGTTTAAAAAAAAAAAAAATACATATAGAAATATATATTGTTTGAAACACCAACAAAAAAGTTCCTTAAAATAAAAGAAGTTATTTTTAGATCCGCCTTATCTGGTTAAAAGAAATATTAACTGTATGTTTTTTGTTTATATGCCCTTGTACGCACCCTTTAGTATCTGTCTATATTATCTCAATTAATGTTTAAGTGATTGTATATGTGTGACTGAAAGTGTACATGAGGGGTTGTATGTCTGCGTGAGTGGGTGGAGTATTGGCTGAGTGACTGACTGTGTGAGTAGTTGTATGACTGAGTGAGTGGCTATATGATTGGGTGTAAGAATGAGTGAGACACTATGTGAGTGAATGTAGAAGTGAGTAAATAAATGTATCAGTGGCTGTGTGGGTGACTGAGTTGGTGTGTTACCTGTATAGGTGAGTGAGTAAATCCACTCTCCGCTCACTACTCTCTCACCACCTTGTTTCTGGTTGCCCCCTGTCTGCCTTATTCTGTTCATTTTGGACTTATTGTCTTCTGCTTTGCCTTTTCTGTCTTCTGCTTGTCTGTTTTGCCTTTCCTGCTTGTTTTGCTCTTATTGACCTACTCTCTACCTTTTGTCTCCTCTGCTTGCTTTGTGTCAGGAGTTTCCCACTCTTTGCCCCACCCGATTCCCGCTATTTTCTTTCTCTTGCCACCCAGCACCCTTCCCTCCAACCAGGTCCTACTCAATGGAGGATGCTGCAAACATGCTCAGCGGGTGAGGCAAAGGTATGCCCATTTGTGCCTGTCCACGCCTGATCTGTTCCCAGCTCCAGGAACCCTGCCCTCAAACCACCCATCACTACACTACCAAGGAGCTTCTGGCCCAGGACTCAGGATGTTGCAACAGCAATTGCTGCACTTCCTCCCCTTGAGCAACCAAAGGACCATTCACCTGCCTACACTGCCACTTCTCCTGCAATACGGGACCGCTAATCCACACAGGATACTGTGCCACACCGGCCCAGAAGACCTCAAACAATTCGGAACCACTGCAGTGCACCCTCCTCAATGCCCCATGCCTCTGCAAAAATGCCACAGAAATCTGGGACACCATCACCACCCTCCCTCAGATGTAGCTTTCATCACCAAAACCTGACTCATCCCTGGACAGATAGAAACATGCACGGATCAGACCCCTCCTAGAGAAACCCTTCACCGATCCCAGCAAACATTATTGATCAATCGCTCTGCTCCCTTACCCTGCAAAAGTGCTTGAGAAGGCCATCAACCGACAGCTCATGAATACCTGGGATAAAAGCAACTAGCTTGATGTCTCCCAATCAGGAATCCACACCAACCACAGCATGGACATCGCACTGATCACAGCCACAGATGACATCAGAACCCTCCTTGACCACAGAGAGACTGCAGCCCTGATCGTCCTTGACCTTTCAGCAGCATTCAACACCTTATCCCACCACAATTTCATCAACAGACTCTAATATCAGCACACAGGGGAATGCCCTGCAGAGCATCTGGCTGTCTCCCTTCACCTCCGAACACAAGAACACCGTCTATTGTGTACCCCAAGGATCATCTCTCAGCCCCATCTTGTTCAACACTTACACGACCCCCCTCAAGGACATCGCAAGATCCCACAGTTTTAGCATCATATCCTACGCAGACTGCACACAACTCATCCTCTCGCTCACCGAAGATCCCTCCACCACCAGAACAAACTTCCACAATGCTGTGACCAACGTTGCCAACTGGATGAGAGCTAATAGCCTCAAACTCAACTCCAGCAAGACAGAACTACTGATCTTCAGTAGAAACACATCCTATATAGGACAACAGCTGATGGCCATCTGAGCACAGACCCACACCTGCTCCAAAAGGCCACATGTGCAACCTCTGCATCATCCTCAACAGCAAACTTACCATGAGGCAACAAATAAATGGAGTCGCCTCCTCCTGCTTCCACACCCTCTGCATGCTGCACAGAATAAACCTTAAAAACAGTAGTACCAATTTTAATGAATGCTGCATCTGCACTAATACGTCGAGGTTTACAAATAGTTACAGCATATGATAGAGTTATTGGGCCAGATTTACTACAAAGTGGTGTAGTTCAGTGGTGCGCCAAGATTTGCAGCGCTGCATCACTTTTGAAACACAGGGGTGCGTCGTATTTACTAAAATAAGGTGCACCCCTGTATTTCCCACTGCACCGGTGCGAAATATACCTGCCAGAACCAACGCAGGCATCTATGCACCACAGTGGAAGCTTGCCTGCATTGGAGGGAATGATTGTGTATGTGTAAGAATGTGTCATTTCCTGTACCTAAACAATTTACAATGGTGAGTTGACACTTCTGTGTGCTGCACAAAGCAGCACACATAGAAGTAGCAAATCAACATTTTTGAATGATTGCTTATATGAAGGAAGGGACTACTTCCTGCACATGAACAATCATTAATGGCTCTTTCTATGGAAAAAGCAAAAAACAAGACGGAATAAAAGTATTCCTTCTCGTTGTGCCATGTTAACTCCACACATGGGGTGGTGTAAGTTTTTGGCACTGCCACAGATTTGCGACTTCTTGTAAATGTGGGGCAGCATCAAAAGCAATGGGTGTTGAGGTGGAATGCCCACAGCAACACTCATTGCATGCTCCCCTGCGGCAGAAAAATGTATCATAGGGGCCCACATTTACAAGGTAGCATGAGGCCACAAAAAGTGGATTAGAGCCGCCTTGTAAATGTGGCGCACTGCACAGCGCCATCGGAGCATCACAAAAAGTGATGCTTCAGTGGCGCAAGGGTCTTGTAAATCTGGCCCACTGAGAGCTGCTTTCTCACAAGCAAGAAAAGCACAAAATACCTTGCAATCTGTCTTACACCTTTAACTTGGTCAAATTCAATTGCTTGGTATTCTACCACATTCCTGTTAGGAAACAAAATTAAATCAACTACTCTACCCATTAAACTAATCTTTCCTCAACATTTCACTTACACTGCAAAATTACCCTAGAGCTTTTGCAAACATGTAAACACTTTTCTAATCCAGCAGTCATGGAAACAGATTTCTCCAATAAATCCAATTGTTCTTGTAATTTTTCACTTAGCAATACTGTCACCTCCAGGTGATCCATTTTGTCAATTTCTGGAAGTTCCATAATTTCTTCTTTTTCCGATTGTGGTAACTGTTCATTAGAGGAGCACTCCTGAAAACTAGGCATTAAGCAGACAATGGATTTCAATTAAATTAAATTTTAGCTGTGCTGCTGTCTTGTTTGTAGGAAATAGTTTCTTTATAAATTATAATAGGTCATAATGTTACCCCTTTTTTTGTTCGAACTCCTACGCTAATGTCCTTCATACTATTTCACTATTCCACATCTTGCTTGCTTGACGCCTATTCATAAGTAGTTCCTTTTAGTGGAAATGTATCCAAATATTTACATTTCCAATGCTTCCCAAGGAATTCTTTGTTTCTTCATGGAGAAGTGTCTTGAACCCCATCCCAGGTAAGTAGGGTAAGTATAGGTAATAATTGTAATAAAACTTTTAAGTGCCATTGGGGGCCCTGACATTGGGCCCTCTGCATGGCACTGAGTGCAATGGACATGCCCATGGGACACTGGTCCCCTGTGCTGGCCATTGGGGTGGTGGGCATGACTTCTGTCTTTTATAATACAAGAGTCATGTGTTATGGATGGTTGTGCGTCAGGAAATTACACTAGACTGGTTATTGGCATTTCTTTTGCCTCTAACCAGCCCAGCGTCATTGTTTGATGCTCAATCTCCATCTCCTCTGCTTCCCCTCCACCAGGCTTGCGTCTTTTACTTTAACTCTAGCCCAAGCTTAGTGCCGGCTTGCGCCAATCCTTAAATATGGTGCCTGGCTGGTGCTGTAAAATGATGCAAGCCGGTGCTAATCTTTTTGATGCAAAACTGCGTTAGCTCTGTTTTGCATCAAAAAGTATAAATATGCCCCCTTGGCCCATATTTATGGATTTTGACGCAAGACTGTGTGAGCGCAGTCTTGTGCCAAAATCTATAGCGCCTGCTAGTGCCATTCCAGAGCGCCAGACGGGTGCCATATTAATGGAATGGCGCAAAGGACAGGCTAGCGTCTGTGGAGAAGACACTAGCCAGGGGGAGATGGTGGGAGGGGAAAAGGTGTTAGTGGGCCAGGAATAACGTTAGGATGTTTGGCAGCAATAAATATGCTTCTAACCAGCCTATTGTCATTTCCTGACGCACTATCACCCAAACATGACTCTTGTCTAAGTAAAGACAGGAGTCATGCCCACCACCTCAATGCCCAGCACAGGGTACCAGTGTCCCCTGGGCATGGCTATCATACCCAGTGCCAGGCGGGGGCCCCATTTAAGGGGCCCCCAATGGCACTGAAAAAAATATAAATATACTTACCTCTACTTACCAAGGATGAAGTCCCCAATCCTATGGTGTCCCTCTGGTGTGAGTGGGGGTGTTCCTGGGGCTTAGGGTAGGCACCTGTGGGCCCATTCGCTGGTGTTAAGCCATGGAAATGGGTCCACAGGTCCCTTAACGCCTGGTCAGACCCAGGTGTTAAATAATGGTACTAAGCAGGCTTAGCACTATTATTTGGGTCCGCCTACTCAATATGCGTCATTTTTGTGTCTGGAGTATAAATAAGGCGTTAGGGGGTTAGCATGATATTGTGGACAGGAACGCCTACCTTGAATCCAATTAGAACAAGGTAGTTTTCCGCATCCACAATATGGTGCTACGCCCTATATTTTCACGCTAGACGGTTCCAGCGTCAAAATATAAATATGGACTTAAGTTTGTGATGTGTTAGGATCAAAAACAATGACGCTAAAACGGTGCAAACAAAGTATAAATATGCCCCTTATAACTTTTGAATGTAACTTGCTCCATCTCCTTTGTTATCTGATTTCAAACATTGGGGCATATTTATAAGCCCCTAGCGCCACATTGCACCATATTAGCGTCATTGTATTGATGCTAATGTGGCCCAGCAAGTGCCAGGCATAATGTACCCAAAGGGGGCGTTCCCCCGTTAGGGAGGCTGAACAAATGGCACAAGGACATCTAACAGATTTCTTTGCATAATTTTTTATGGCCCTTTTAACACCTGCTCAGAACAGGGATTACAATGGGGCTTCCATTATCTATAATGGGCCCCTATTGTCTCTGCAGGAGTAGCGCCAATATTTTGGTGCTACTCCTGCAGAGTACATCAAAAGCGTCACATAGAATGACGCTATTGCCCCCTACCCTGCATCATGGTGCACAGTATTTTAACTATGGTGCACACATGGTGTCGGTAGGGGGGTGCTAGGAAATGCAGGGAAAGTGGCGCTGCACTCGGTGCATCACCACGTTCCATAAATCTGCCCCATTGTTTTTCATTTGCATTGTTTTGCTTACTTTGCATTTTTCCACATGCTATTTCTAAAAACTTTGTTATTTTCTTATTCTATTATTTTCTCCTGAACCATATTCTTCACAATATGTCCCTTTTGTCTCTCTGTTGTAACAAGATAGTATCCTTTCCTTAGTTTCTTTCTAATTTCTATTTGTTTTGGCATTATAACTGTCTACATTTGAATACAGGTAGATTTCTGGAAAAAAATAATAATATATATTTACCTTATCATAATAGACTAGTAAATTTCAAAATTTAAGCATTTAAGTATATACATAAACAATAATCTCAGTATATTCAAACCATATAAGTGTAATTCTCTTACTTTTTATCCTTTAAATCAATGTTTGCTGGATGTGTTAGTATATGCATCAGGGTATGACCGAGTGTCTAACTACATACATTAGTGAATGTCTGGCTATGTTAGTATATAGATAAGTCTGTTATTGGATGTGTCAGCATATGCATCAGTATCTCACTGGTTTTGTCAGTATTTGCTTCAGCTCGTGCCTGGCTGTGGTAGTTTATGGATCAGTCTCTGCCTGCGTGTCTTAGAGTATGGATAAGTGTGTGCTCTGATATGTCAGCATAGGCATGGCTATCTATCTGGTTGTCTTAGTGCCTGCATCAGTGTATGCCTGGCTGCATTAGTCTATGGATCAGTGTGTGCAAGTGTGTCTCAGTGTATGTATAACTTTGTTCTTAGGTGACTTACTGTAATCAAGAATATTTACCCGGTTCTATCACTAAGGGGCATACTTATACTCTGTTTGCACCAAATTTGCGGCATTTTTTTTTAACTCTAATTCGGTGCAAAACTAACACCATATTTATACTTTGGTGCTAGACCCATCTAGCGCCAAATGTATGGAGTTAAAGTCATTTTTTGGAAGTGGAGACCTACCTTGCCTTACTGAGATGCAAGGTAGGCGTTCCCATGCAAAAAATAACTCTATGGCCTTAACACCATGTTTAGGGGCATATTTATACTCTGCGGCATATTTATACAATGCACCGAATTAGCGTAATTTTGTTTATTCTAATTCGGTGCAAAACTAACTCCATATTTATACTTTGGTGCTAGACGGGTCTAGCACCAAGGCCCTGATTTATACTTTTTTTGCACCACATTAACGTCATTTTTTTACGCAAAAGTGGCTCAAACGTACAAAATATTGGCCCTTATTTATACTTTTTGTTGCAAAACTGCACTAACTCAGTTTTGCACCAAAACGTTTAGCACTGGCTTGCACCATTTCTGTGCACCAGCCGGGCACCATTTTTATGGAATGGTGCAAGCCGGTGCAAAGGGTAGGCTAGACTTTAGTCGGGTAGGATTGACAGTATAGAAGAAGAGGGTTTAGCACCTAAAATGACTCTAGGCATGTTAGAGTAAAAAAAATGACTCTAACCAGATTAAAGTCATTTTATGGTGCTAAACCTACCATGCCACATGACTCCTGCCTTAGAAAAGGCAAGAGTCATGCCCATCACCCCAATGGTCAGCACAGAGGACAAGGGTCCCCTGGATATGACCATTGCACCCTGTGCCATGTATGGGGGCCCATTTTAGGGTCCTCTATGGCACTTTCAAAAATAAAATGCAATCTTACCTGTACTTACCTGGGATGGGGCCCCCCCATCCTCCACAGACCCTCTGGTGTGGGAGGGGGTGCCCCTAGGGCCTGAGGAGGGCACCTGTGAGCTTATTCCATGGTGTTCCACCATGGAAATAGGCCCACAGGTCCCCTAACGCCTGCCCTGACCCAGGCTTTAAAAAATGGGGCAAAGCAAGCTTTGCCCCATTTTCTGACCCCTCATCCCTCCATTGCACCTTTTTTGCATGGGAGTATAAATATGTCGTCAAGGCCATAGAGAATTTTTTTGCATGGGAACGCCCACCTGCATCTCATTAAGGCAAGGTAGGTTTCCACTTCAAAAAAATGACTTTAACTCCATAAATTTGGTGCTAGACGGGTCTAGCACCAAAGTATAAATATGGAGTTAGTTTTGCACTGAAATAGAGTAAATCAAAATGACACTAATTCAGTGCACACAGAGTATAAATATGCCCCTTAGTGTCAAAAAATGACCCTAATCTGGTTAGAGTCATTTATTTTGACTCTAACCTGCCTAATGTCATTTTGTTTTACGCTAGCTTACCCTTTGCACCGGCTTTCACCATTCCATAAATATGGTACCCAGCTGGTGCTAAAAAATGGTGCAAGCCGGTGCAAAACTTTTTGGTGTAAAACTGCTTTAGTGCAGTTTTGCACCAAAAAGTATAAATAGGGCCCTAAGGCACATATTTGTACTTTTTGACGCAAACCAGCACCGGCGCTGGTTTGCTTCAAAAATGTTACCGCCGGCTAACGCCATTCCTACGCGCCATGCGGGCGCTTTATTTAAGGAGTGACATTAGGTGGCGCTGCGGACTGGTCTGAGTAAAAAAAAAAAATGACTCAAACCAGGCAGCGCCGTCGTAGGGGAAAATGGGGGTTGTGCGTCAAAAAATTGTGCAAGTCAGGTTTGAGGCAAAAATCATGCCTCAAACCGGACTTGCGCCATTTTTTGGTGCCCTTTTTTTTTAGCAAAAAACAGGAGTCATGCCCCCTTGCGCAATGGCCATGCCTAGGGAAATTCTGTCCCTTGAGCATGGTAATTGGGCACAGTGGCATGTAGGGGGGCTAAAGCAGTTTTGCAGCAAAAGGTTTAGCGCCTGCTTGCATCATTTCACAACACCAGCCAGGTGCCATATTTATTGAATGGTGAGAAAAAAAAGATGCCAGCCAGGTGCGGGTGAGGGTGGCGGTAGGGAAGGAGGGGGTTGTGAGTCAGAAAATGACGCTAGCCTGGTGAGAGGCAAAAAAAATGCATCTAACCAGACTAGCACCATTTCCTGGCGCACAACCACCAAAAACATAACTCCTGTCTTAGGAAAGACAGGAGTCATGCCACCCCAATGGCCAGCTCAGGGGACAAGTGTCCCCTGGGCATGGCCATTGCACCATGCTCCAAGTTAGGGCCCCCAATGGCTAAAAAATATAGATAAATAAAAATACTTACCTGAACTTACCTGGGATGAGGGGTCCCCCATCCTCTGCTGTCCCTCTGGTGGGGGTGGGAGTGTTCCTGGGGCTTGGGGAGGGCACCTGTGGACCAATTCCATGGTGTTTAACCATGGAAATGGGTCCACAGGTACCTTAACGCCTGGTCAGACCCAGGCATAATATAATGGTGCTAAGCAAGCTTAGCGTCATTGTTTAGGCCTGCCTCCCACCCGTGCACCATTTTTGCACGGGATAAATATGGAGCTAGGGCTTAGAGTCATTTTTTGGACGGGAACAGCTACCTTACATCTCATTGACGCAAGATGGGTTCACGCATCCAAAATATGACGTTAACTCCTATATTTTGACGCTAGACATGTGTAGCATCTAAATATAAATATGGAGTTAAGCTTGTGCTGCATTTGCATAAAAAAAATGATGCAAATGTGGCACAAAAAAAGTATAAATATGCCCCTCAATTTTCTTATTCAGTAGTAACTATCTACTACTTACTTATGTACGGATATTCTGCATGTATATCTACTTCCATAACACATGAAATGTACCTTCATACTTTTCTAGTCAACACACCGTATACTTTAGCGTTAGCGCCATTCCAGGATGCCAGCTGGGCGCCATATTTAAGGAATGGCGCAAGCCGGCACTAAGGCCCGGTTAGTGTCAAAATAAATTACGCTAACTGGCTAGGGGGAGGCATGTGGCAAACTGGAGGTTGTGTGGGCAAGAATGGTGCTCGTCAAGTTAGAGTAAAAAAAATGATTCTAACCTGAATAGCACCATTTTTTTTTTTACACACAACCACCATGGACATGACTCCTGTCTTAATAAAGACAGGAGTCATGTCCCTCAGCCCAATGGCCATGCCCAGGCATGGCCATTGGGCACAGTGCCATGTCAACCCCATGGCACTTCAAAAAATAAAAAAACTTACCTAGACTTACCTGGGATGGGTCCCCCCATTCTTAGGTGTTCTCCATGTGTGGGTGGAGGTGTCCCTGGGTGCAGGGAAGGGCTCCTGTGAGCTGTTTCCATGGTCTCTGACCATGGAAAATGGCCCACAGTTCCCCTAATGCCTGCCCATACCCAAGTGTTAAATAATGGCATTAAGCAAGCTTGGGGCTGTTATTTAAGACCCTCCTCCTCCCGTGCATGCTTTTTGGAGGATAAATATGGCGCAAGGGTCTTAGAGTAATTTTTTGCAGGGGAAGGCCTACCTTGCATCTAATTCATGCAAGGTAGTTTTCCACAGGCAAAAAATGACATTAACTCCAATATTTTGACGCTAGACAGGTTTTGCGTCAAAATATAAATATGATGCAAATCCTGCGCAAACAGAGTCAGAGCCAGAATCTCTTGCCATTGAAAATGTGAAACACCAAGCAGAAGAATGGTATGCCACTTTCATGCAAAACAGCCATTAATGGGAACCTTTTCAACTTTAGCAACACAAAAGGATAATGGACAGAGAGCTGAAACTTTTTCAAATACTCGTCCCCAGTCACAGATTTGAGTTTAATCCATTGTTTTTTTGCCCACCGTGCCAACCCAGTTTGGACCCAGCTACGTGCAAATCAATCTTGACCAGGTTCCCCATTGAAACAGTTCAACCTGAACTGCCAGGCCAGATCTCCACCAGATTGGAAACAAGCATCCTAGAACACATTTTAGGATATCACCACTCATCAGCCAGGCTAGATTGAATCCAGTGGTACAATGAGCACAGGACCCACGTCTCATCTTACCCTGGCCACTTAGGACAACTTTAGCAACACAACAGAATGATGGATGGAGTGCTGAAACTTTTCAAACACTCACCCCCAGTCACAGATCTGGGTTTAATCCATCGTTCTTTTGCTCACCATGGAACCCAAGTTTGGACCCAACCATATGCAAATCACTCTTGATCCTGATCCCCATGAGAACAGTCCAGCCTGAACTACCAGGCCAGGTCCTCTCTGAACAGGAAACAAGCATCCTGAGACAGATTTAATGGTCTCACCCCTCATCACCCATGCTAACTTGAATCCAGTGGCACATTGAGCAAAAGACATCTGGGCATACCCTGAGCACTTAGAAATACTTTAGTAACACAAAAGGATGATGGACAGAGTACTGTAACTTTTCAATTAATCATCCCCCAGTCACAGATCTGGGTTTCTTCCATTGTTCTTTTACTCACCATGCGTCCCCAGTTTGGACCCAGCCATATTCAAATCAGCCTTGTCCCTGTTCCCAATGGTAGCACACCAACCCAATCTGACAGGCCAGGTCCTCCTTGGACTGGAAGAAAGCATCTTGGGACCGGTTTCAGGGTATCACCCCTCAACAGCCATGTTAGTTTGGATCCAGTGGTAAAGTGATCATGGAACCCACGTCTGACCAAACCCAGGCCACTTAGGGCAACTTTAGCAACAGAAAAGGATGACCGATCAAGTGCTGTAACTTTTCAAATACTCACACCTGGTCACGGATCTGGGCTTAATCCATAGTTCTATTGCTCACCATGCAACCCCAGTTTGCAGGCAACCATATTCAAATCAGTCTTAATCCTGTTCCCTATTGGAACAGACCTGGCTGATCTGTCAGGCTAGGTCTGCCCTGGACCAGAAAGAAGAATCTGGGAATCAGTTTCAGGATATCACCCCTCATAAGCCAAGGAAGCTTGAATCTAGTTGCACAGTGAGCACAGGGCCTACATCTGGCGTTACCCTGTCCACTTAGGGCCAGTTTAGAAAAACAAAAGGATGATGGACAGGTTGCTGAAACTTTTCAAACACTCACCCCAAGTCATAGACCTGGGTTTAACTCATCGTTCTTTTGCTCACCATGCCTCCCCATTTTGGACCCAGCCATATTCAAATCAATCTTAACCCTGTTCCCCATGGGAACAGACCAGGCTGATGTGCCAAGCCAGGTCCTTCCTGAAACGGAAACAAGCAACCTAGGACCAGTTTTGGGGTGTTATCCCTCATTAGCCAGAGTAGCTAGAATCCAGTGGCAAAGTGAGCAGAGGACCCAAGTCTAGCCATACCCTGGCCACTTAGGGTGACTTTAGCCTCACAGAAGGATGTTGAACGGAGTGTTGAAACTTTTCAAATACTTTCCCCCAGTCACAGATCTGTGTTTAATCCATTGTTCTTTTGCTCAGCATGCCACCACAATTTGGACCCAGCCATAGTCAATTAATTCTTGACCCTGTTCTCCACCCGATCTGCCAGGCCAGGTACTCCTTGGGCAGCAAATACGCATCCTAGGACCAGTTTTGTGACATCTCTCCTCATGAGCCAGGCTGATTATATAAAGTCGAAGAGTGAGCACGGGACCTACGTATGGGAATACCCTGGCCACTTAGGGTAACTTCAACAGTACAAAAGGATAAGGGAAGGAGTGCTGACATTTTTCAAACACCCACCACCAGTCACAGATCCAGATTTAATCCATTGTTCTTTTGCTCATCATGCTACCACAGTTTGGACCAAGCCATTTGCAATTCAGTCTTTCCCTTGTTCCACATGGTAGCAATCCAGCCCAAACTGCCAGGCCAAGTCCTCCTAGGACTGGAAACATCCTGGGACTGTTTTCAGTATATCACCCCTCATCAGCCAGGCTAGCTTGAATCCAGTGGCACAGTGAGCACCGGACCCACATCTGGACATACCCTGGCTACTTATGACAACTTTAGAAACACAAATGGATGACGGACGGAGTGCTGAAACTTTCCAAACACTCACCCTCAGTCACAGAGCTAGATTTAATCCATTGTTCTTTTGCACACAATGGCACCCCAGTTTGGACTCAGCCATGTGCAAACCAATCTTGACCCTGTTCCACATGGGAACAGTCCATCCCGAACTGCCAGCCCAGGTACTCCAAGAACTGAAAAGAAGCATCCCAGGATAGATTTAAAGGTATCACGTCTCATCAGCGACGCCAGCTTGAATCCACTGGCACACTGAGCACAGGACCCACGTCTGGGCATTCCCTGACCACTTACAGCTACTTTACTAACACTAAAGGATAGTGGACAGAGTGCTGTATCTTTTCAAACACTCACCTCAGTCACAAATCTGGAAATATTCATCACTCTTTTGATCACCATGCCACCCCAGGTGGGACCCTGCCATATGCAAATCAATCTTGAACCTGTTAGCCATGGGAACAGTCCAGCCTGAACTGCCAAGCCTGTCCTCCCTGGACTTGAAACAAGAATCCTGGGACCAGCTCAGAATTTTCACTTCGCACTAGCCGGGCTAGCTTGAATCCAGTGGCAAAGTGAGCACAGGACCCACATATGGGCATAGGGTGACTTTAGCAACACAAAATGATGATAGATGGAATGCTGAAACTTTTCAAACACTCACCCCCAGTCACAGATATGGGTTTAATCCATTGTTCTTTTGCCCACCATGTCTCCCCAAGTTTGGACCCCGCCATAAGCAAATCAGTCTTGACCCTGTTCTCCTTGAGAACAGTCCATCCGATCTCCCAGGCCAGTTCTTCCCTGGACCAGCAACAAGAACTTTGGGACTGGGTTCAGGGTTCAGGGTATGGCCCACATCTGCCAGGTTAGCTTGAATCCAGTGCCACAGTGAGCATGGGACCCACATCTGGGAATACCCTGGCCACTTTTGGCAACTTTAGCACACAAAAGGATGATCGATGGAGGTCTGAAACATTCCAAACACTCACCCCCAGTCACAGATATGGGTTTAATCCATTGTTCTTTTGCCCACCATGCCTCCCCAAGTTTGGACCCCGCCATATGCAAATCAGTCTTAACCCTTTTCCCCATGGGAAAAGTCTAGCCCGAACTGCCAAGTCAGGTCCTCCCAAGACCGCAAACAAGCACCCAGGAACCAGTTTCATGGTATCACCCCTCATCAGCCAGGCTAGCTTGAATCCAGTGTAGGAGGCTGGCCTGGTTTGTAGTGGGTACCAGAGGTACTTACACTTTATACCAGGTCCAGTTATTCCTTATTAGTGAAATATAGTCAGTGTCTAGAAGCCAGGCTGTCTAGAGGTAGCTGTAGGCAGAGCAACCAAGGCTGAACTAGGAGACATGCAAAGCTCTTGCAATACCACTGTGGTCCCACACTACTTACACACATGAAAGACAATATTCAGTGTTACAAAAATAAAGGTACTTTTAGTCACACAATGCCAAAAATACTTTGTAGGCTATACTCCCTTAGGAGGTGAGTAAATAACAGAATATATACACTAATAACCAGAAACAGTTAAGTACACAGTAGGAAACAGTGCAAATAGTGAAAAATACAATATGTTGCAATGGGTCTGGGGGACCATGCTGACCCCAGGTCCCTGATTGTCTTGGGGGTGAGGTGTGGACTGGTAGGCACACTGTTGATTGACGGTGTTCTGGGGACAGAGGTATTGGTATGCTGGGTGGGTGCTGTGGTGTTGGATACTGATGGGGGAGACTGTGTGGTGGACTGTGAGTGGGCTGGGGTGACCGACTGTCCAGTGGTCCCATGATGGGTCAGGTTTTTGGTCAAGATCCTGAAGGCCAGAGTTACTGTCATCACTGGGGGCATCTTCTGTTGGGGGACTGGATAGTCATGGCACCTCATCTCCACTGGGATTGGCTGGTGCACCTGTGGAGATGTAAGTGGTGTATTATGATTCATGCCTGTGACATATTGTGCATCCCTGGCTTCCCCTCTATCATTGCTGTCCCCCTGCCACCTTTGTTTGTGTATGGTGATGTATTGTGGGATTGTTTGTTTCCTTATGCTGTGCATTCTTTAGTGATGGGTGTCTATGCAGGCAGGGAGGGCTGTCCATGCATTGGTATGGCATGCAGGATTTGGCATTGGGGTTAGTCATATGTGTAGGTGCAGTGTGTGGGATGAAGTGGAGTGATGGAAGTGAGGGTCAGGGGGTGTGATGGATTTGCATATAAGCAAAAGTCGGTTTCCAACCTAGGCAAGTGTAGTGTGTAGAGGGGCAATGGGAGTGTAAGAAAACAGCAAAGGTAAGTAATGTAGCCCATCCTAGAGCCCAGGAAAGCAGGAGTAAAACACAGCAAGTTTCCTAAAACACACTAGAAGTCGTCATAGAAGATAATGCAAGAACCAGAAGAGAATGAAAGACACCAACAATGGATTCCTGGACCTGAAAACCTGTGCAATAAGGGTGACCAAGTCCAAGAAGCACTGATGAGTCCAGGGAGAACAGGAGCCCCTGCTAACCCAGATGAAGGTGCAAAAGTGGAACCACCAGTGAGAAAACAAAGTCAGTATTGCACCAAAGAAGACAGATGCAGGATCCTGGTTGGTGCAAAAGATGACCCACACTGGATGGATAAATGCAGCCTGGTTTGCGTGGCTGGATTCCCGCCAACAAGCCTTGGCACACACAAAGCTTGCTGTTAGCAAAAAATGGTGAGGGACCTGGTGGCCTCTACCCAGGAGGGGGAGATAGAGGGGCTTTCAGCAACTCAGAGAGCCCTCAGAAGACAAGGCAGCATGCACAGGAGTCCCACAGCATGGGGACAAAGAAGGTGCAAATGGAGGCCCATTCAGCACAACACAAAGGATCCCACGCCGCCGGAAAACCACTCAGGAAGCTGTGCGTCGCAGGATGGAGTGCTGGGGGCCTAAGCTGTGCTGTACATGAAGAACTTTTTGGAAGGTCACACACAAGCCTTAGCAACTGCAAGTCACATGGTGCATGGGGGTACTGTCTTGCGTGGGGAGGCAAGCCCTTCCCTCCACCAAAATTGGACAGTGGGACTGCCAGAGTCACTTTAGTCTACCACTTGTGTTGCTGGATCCATGCCTGTCATCTGGAGAGGGGGTCCAAGCCACCGGTTGTCGCTGAAGAGAGGTGCCTGCTGAAGCAGGGAAGTGACTCTGTCACTCCATGGAAGATTCCTTCGGTTCTTCTGGTGCAGGCTGAAGGCAGGCAGCCCTCGGAAGATGCATGACCTGGAAACTGTTGCAGTTGCTGGCAAGAGCTGAAAATACAATGTTGCAGAAGTCAACTTTGCTTCTGTGTTGCAATTCTGTAGAGTTCCTGGAGCAGTCAGAGACTGATCTGTCGGTAGAAGATGAAGTAAAGGATGCAGAGGATTCCTGCTGGAGTCTTGCAATCTGAATCTGAAGAAACATCTGTAGGAAAGTACCATCTTTCTTGGCATGTTACCCCAATTTTTACCTGTATATCAGTATGCTTTTGCCTGTATCACTGGGATCCTGCTGGTCAGGACCCCAGTGCTCATAGTTTATGGCCTAATGTGTGTGTGTGTATAGTGCTTAACTGTGTCACTGAGGCTCTGCTAATCAGAACCTCAGTGCTTATGCGCTCTCTGCTTTTAAATTTGTCACTATAGGCTAGTGACTTCATTTACCAATTTCAGTTGGCACACTGGACCCCCCTTATAAGTCCCTAGTATATGGTACCTAGGTACCCAGGGCATTGGGGTTCCAGGAGATCCTTATGGGCTGTAGCATTTCTTTTGCCACCCAAAGGAGCTCAGACAAACCCTTCCACAGGCCCGCCATTGCAACCTGTGTGAAATAGTGCTCACACTATTTCACAGCCATTTTCACTGCACTTAAGTAACTAATAAGTCACCTATATGTCTAACCTTCATTTAATGAAGGCTAGGTGCAAAGTTACTAAGTATGAGGGCACCCTTGTAGTAGCAAAGGTGCCCCCATATAGTTCAGGGCCAATTTCCAGGACTTTGTGAGTGTGGGGACGCCATTACACATGTGCACTACATATAGGTCAATACCTATATGTAACTCAGAATATGGCAATGTAAGGTGTCTAAGATCATGGAATTGTCCCCCCATTCGAAATCTGATATTGGGGAGACAATTCCATGCATCCTGGGGGCTGCACCATGGACCCCAAGTACTGCCAAACCAGCTCTCTGAGGCTTGCAATGCAGCTACAGCTGCTGCCACCTCACAGACGGGGTTCTGCCTTCCTGGGTTCTGAGCAGCTCAGTCACCGGAAGACAGAACAAAGCGTTTCCTTTGGGAGGAGGGTGTTACACACTCTCCCTTTGGAAATAGGTGTAACAGGCTGGGGAAGGATAGCCTCCCCCAGCCTCTGGAAATGCTTTGAAGGGCACAGATGGTGCCCTCCTTGCATAAGCCAGTCTATACCGGATCAGGGACCCCCAGTCCCTGCTCTGGTGCGAAACTGGACAAAGGAAAGGGGAGTGACCTCTCCCCTCTCCATCACCACCCCAGGGGTGGTGCCCAGAGCTCCTCCAGTGTGTCTCAGACTTCAGCCATCTTGTTTTCCAAGGTGCGGGGACACTCTGGAGGCCTCTGAGTGGCCAGTGCCAGCAGGTGACATCAGAGACCCCTCCTGATGGTCCATACCAGACAGGGTAGCCAATACCCCTCTCAAAGCTATTTAGGGTCTCTCCTATGGGTGTCTCTTCAGATTCTACATGCAAGTTTCCAGTAGGAATCCTCTGCAACTACTACTTCATCCTCTGACTTCAGATGAACCGCAGACTGCTCCAGGAACCGCTGCCACTGCAACAAAGTATCCAGAAGGGCTACTTTTCCTCTGCAACTTCACCTCCAGCTAGCAACTGCAACAGTTTCCATAGTGTGCACACTCTGGGGACTCCCTGTCTTCTCCCTGCACCAGAAGGACCGAAGAAATCTCCCGTGGAGTGACAGAGTCACTTCCCTGCTCAAGCAGGCAACTTCTAAGTCGACGACCGGTTCTCTTGGACTCCTCTCTTGGTGACGAGCGTGCTCCTTGGAACACAGAGGGTAGATCCCTTCGACAAAGACTGTCCTGAGGTCCTGCTGTCCCAATTTGGAGGAGGTGAGACCTTGCTTTCCCCAAGAACGACAGTGCCCCTGTACTCTGCGTCTTCTTCACCTCCTGAGGCATCTGTGCACTATTTGCAAAATTCCTTCATGCACAGCCTGGCCCAGATCCCTAGCCCTCTATCCTGTGACACTCAACTTGCTGAGTTGACTTCTGGCGGCGTGGGACCCTCCTTTGTAGTGCTGCACCAACTGCATTTTGCACCTCCTTTGCCCCATGTCCTGGGACTCCTGTGGGTGCTATCTGGTGTTCTGAGGGCTCTCTAAAGTGCTGAGAGCCCCCTCATCCTCCTCACACAGATTTGTGCCCCCTACGTCCCTCCTGGGTCCAGATAGCCCAATTGTGATACAAAATGCAACTTTGCCAGAAACAAGGCTTGTTGGAGGAATCCCGCGCCAAAACTCACCTGCATCCAACTTCTCTCCATGGGACATCCAGTGCATCATGGGAGAACCCGCTGATATCTTTCTTGGGTGCATTTCTGCAGTCTTCGTCTAACCGGGGACTCTTCTTTTGTACTCTCTTCTGGGTTGGCAGGGGCTCCTGTCCTTCCTGGAACTTCTTCCGACTTCTAGACTTGGTCTCTTTCCTTTGCAGGTCTTCAGGTCCAGGAATCCACCATTTGTTTTTTGCAGTCTTGCTTGGTTCTTGCAATAACCCTAATCACGACTTGTAGTGTGTCCTAAGGAAACTTGCAGTGCTTTGCTCCTGCTTTTCTGGGCTCTGGGGTGGGGTATTTTACTTATATTTACTGTATTCTTACTCTCCCAGCAATTCTATACACACTACACTTGTCTAGGGGGAACTCGTGATTCCCATTCTACTTTCTTAGTATATGGTTTGTGTTGCCCCTAGACCTATTTTCTCCCATTGCATTCTATAGCATTTCCTATTGTTTGCACTATCCTATGTCTAATTACTTACCTTATTTTGGTGTCTAGTGTATATATTGTGTATAGTACTTACCTCTAAGATATGTTTGGCCTTGTGTCACCCAAATAAACTATCTTTATTTTTGGTAACACTGAGTATTGTCTTTACTTGTGTATAAGTACTGTGTAACTAGCAGCAGTATTACAGGAGTGTTGCATGTCTCCTAGTTCAGACTAAGCTGCTCTTCTATAGCTACCTCTATCAGCCTAAGGTGCTAGAACACTACTACATTTCACTAATAAGGGATAACTGGACCTGGTGTAAGGTGTAAGTACCCAAGGTGCCCACTACAAACCAGGACAACCTGTTACAACACTTAGAGGGGAGACCCTAAATAGCCCTGAGAGGGTGATTGGCCACCTAATCACGTAAGCACCTATCAGGAGGGGTCTCTCACATCACCTGCTGGCACTGGCAACTCAGATGCTCCCAGAGTGCCCCAACAACTTGGAATCCAAGATGACAAAACTCAGAGACACTCTGTGAGGAACTCTGGGCACCACCCCCAGGGTGGTGATGGACAGGGGAGTGGTCACTCCCCTTTCCTTTGTCCGGTTTCACACCAGAGCAGAGACTGGGGGTCCCTGAACCTGTGTAGACTGAATTATGCAAGGAGGGCACCATCTGTGCCCTTTAAAGCATTTCCAGAGGCTCAGGGAGGATACCCCTCCCATGCCTGTAACACATATTTCCAAAGGGAGAGGGTGTAACAACCTTCTCCTAAAGGAAGGGCATTGTTCTGCCTTCCTGGGATTGAGCTGCTCCAGTTCTAGGAGGGCAGAAGCCTGTCTGTGAGGTGGTAGCAGCTGGGGCTGCAGTGAAACCCTCAGATGATTGGTATGGCAGTACTGGAGGGCCATGGTGGAGCCCCCAGAGTGCATTGGATTGTGCAACCAATACTGAAATCAGTATTGGAATACAATTCCCAGTTATTAGACACCTTACATGGCCATATTTGGAGTTACCACTGTGAAGCTAAATATAGGTATTGACCTATATATAGTACACATTTATGATGGTGTCCCCGCACTCACGAAGTCTAGGAAAATGGGCCTGGACAACGTGGGAGCACCTCTGATATCCGGGGTGCCCTCACACACAGGTACTTTGTACCCAGCCTTCAGGGTTGGAAGACCTGACATATAGGTGACTTATAAGTGACCTGGTGCACTGACAATGGCTGTGAAATAGTGCATGCACTATTTCATACAGCCTCCAATGGCAGTCCTGAAGAAGCCTTTGTATGGTCTCCTTATGGGTGGCAAAAGAAATGCTGTAGTCCATAAGGATTCCCTGGAACCCCAATGCCCTGGGTACCTATGTACCATATACAAGGAACTTATAATGGGGGTCCAGTGTGCCGATTTGGAGTGAAACATGGAGTCACGCCAGCTCCTGTGTGGAAAGTTTTGGGGTTAACCAATCCAGGTTGGGGGGGGGAAAGGGGGTGTCCCAAAACAAGTTTTTCCCATTCATTTTTCCATAGGGATTTTGAACAGCGATAGCGCTGACAATAATGGATGGAATTACACCAAATTTGACAGGAAGTTAAGTCCTGGTCCAAAAGGAAATTCTTTTTTGTTTTGGTGTAAATCCCTTCAGTAGTTTTTGAAAAATTAAGGGGAATACAAATTAGCATATCTAAGGATGCAAAGGATTCGCGACCACTCCCGATCTCATGCTGAGATTTGATTGACTGACGACACTTCATCAAGGAAACTGTTGAAGTGTTGTGAACCATGTTGGGACTCCGCTTCAGTCCAGTCACAGAAAAAAAGGCAAAAAAAAATAAAAAATAAGGGGCATGGTACGAACACCCTGACCCTTAACTCTGGTGGTGGGGTCCAAAGGAACCCCCCAAAACAATATTTTTATATTTTATGTCCAGATCCGTCGATATGCCATAAAATAAACAAAAAACGAGGTGTGGGCTCTCGCGTGTTGTTATTATAAGTCCCGGGGGCATTTGCTGAATAATGCGGGGGGCACCTTGCCCCCTCCAGCTGCCCCGGGGACCACCACCTCCCCAGCCTTATAAAGGAGGCCGCCAAATTAATGGCCATGCAGCCTCCCCCACAGCCCCTGGGACCACCACCTCCCCGGGGCTATAATCAAATATCAGTGGGGGAGGCTGCATGGCCCCCCATGGCCCGGCAATCACCAGGTCTCCAGGGTTAAAATAAAAATATGAATGGGGGGTCATGCAGCCCCGGGGATCACCACCTCCCTGGGACTATATCAGAAATAATTACAGGGGGTCCGTTTTGGACCGCCTTTAGCCCAGGGGATCACCACCTCCCCTGGGCTATATCTTGTTGGAGCCACTGATGGCCCTGGGACCACCACCCTCCAGGGCTGGCTCCTGCTATGACCTCGAGTGCTCACCTCTGTGACATAGCTGTTTGCTCTGCTTTGCAGCTGCAGCCAAGCCAAAGCAAACACTTCAGTTTTTGACAGTGGGACCTGTTAAAAAGGTCACCCTGTCAAAAAACAAAGCTTTCATCTCTGTCCCAAATGAGATGAAATGCTTCAGCAAGCACAGATCTGCTGTTAAAGCAGCTCCGTACTTGCTGAAGCAGTAGCACCCCGTGGGAACCCTTAAGGCTTCCCCCGCAGTGCCACATAGCCCATATAGGGCTTGCGTTAAAGTAAAAAAATAAAAAATAAACACATGTAAGGGCTTCTTCCATGGTCCCTGAAAGCCCATTAAGGGCTAAAAAAGAATAATTTAAAAAAAAACATGACTAGCTCAGTGTGAAGGTCACAAACCTTCACACTGAGCAGTGAGGGTTCGAGTCCAGCTGGACTTGTTTCCCTCTTTTTTTTACCTACAAATCTTTAAGGCTCATACTGAAAGGTAATATTACTCTTTTAAAGTTAGAAATACATTTTCTTTGTAATTTGTCCTATTCTAAATATGTCTTATATCAAAGCCTAAAAAACTATCTATCTCTATCCCTCTCACTATCTTTCTCTCTCTCACACTCTCTCTCTCTCTCTCTCTCTTTCAATCTTTCTCCCAGTCACACACCCACTCAGACACTTACGCACCTACTCACAGACCCACTCAGACCCAAGTGCACCCATCAACAGCCCCAGTCAGACCCTCACCCACACACTCACAGACACACTCAGACTGTTACACATCCACTCACAGACCCACTGAGACCCTCATGCACCCACTCACAGATCTGTGCACATGCTGATGCACCCACTAAAACACTGATGAACATAGTCTCACACCAAGAGAGGTAATCTCACAGCCACTCTCACCCCCATATACACCCTCTCACACCTATTCTCACACCCAGAGATGCTGCAGCCAACTCCTGTTGTGCACTGCCAAAGGGCTGTGCACAGCATGGGTTTGGATGGTGAAGAGGGGTTGGCCACAGGGTCCGTCTGCATGCCAGGTCTTGCGGGCAACCTCAGCTTCACACAGGTGAAGACCGTGTATGGTGCAAGGTTGGGTGCTTATAGGGATTGGCCTCCCTGTGGCCAACCGCCGCCACGTTCGGCCAAAGGCCGTGCATTGCAGTGGTTGGATTAACCTATAGTAATGAAAATTACTATACTTTAAAAAATCCCATAGAAATTCACTGAAAAAAACAAAGGTTACAGGGATGTTATAGTTAAGAAATAGAATTTAAAAAAAACCATAGAAGTTCTCTGACAAAACCAAAGGTTACAGGGACGTTATATTTAGGCTCACATTTTACACCAATGAAACAATACAAATTCACTAGTTATAGTTAGAGTGACCTCAAGTAAATATACCTCGTGCCCTAAGGTGACTATAATTTGCACCGTTATCATGCACTGCTAAAGACCTTCAAATTGCAATGTAAATAGAGAAGCAGTAATTTGCCCATTCAGGGCTTTATTTTTTAACTTTCATCTCTATCTTCTTTATTTTACTGTACTTACAGTTTAAATTTCCAAAAATACTGTACATATGTGACTGTGTACTATAAGAGTCGATGGTATGCTCAGTGATAATGAGACTGTGCATAATCACTCTAAGATGGGAGTGCATGATTAAGCTATGAAAGTAAATGCATTTCTTGTATGTCTTTTGTTTTGATTATTATTTGAAATATTGAATGTAAGTGTCTTCGCATCATGAGAATTGACAATATGTTCAGTGATAATGAGATTGTTTAACCATCCCAAGATGGGGACCGTGCCACGTAGCCATGGATATGAAATGTTGTCTGCCTTTAATTTTGATTATTATTCTGAACCAATGAATTCTGTTATTTCAGCTTGCTTCGTGTTAAGGGTAATCACCACTGACAATGGTGTCAGCCAAAGCATGTCTGTTTATTTGCAACTCCACAGAATAAATGTACAGGGCCATATTTATACTTTTTGACGCAAAACTGCGCTAACGCAGTTTTGCGTCAAAAAAATTAGCGCCGGCTAACGCCATTCTGAAGCGCCATGCGGGCGCCGTATTTAATCAATGACGTTAGCCGGCGTTAGCCGCCGGCGCTGCCTGGTGTGCGTGGAAAAAAACGACGTACACCAGGCAGCGCCGGCGTAGGGGGATATGGGGCTTGGGCGTCAAAAAATGGGGCAAGTCAGGTTGAGGCAAATTTTTCGCCTCAACCCGATTTGCGCCATTTTTTGCGACTCCCAACCCCCATAGAAATGATTCCTGTCTTAGCAAAGACAGGAGTCATGCCCC
Source organism: Pleurodeles waltl (assembly GCF_031143425.1). NCBI lineage: Eukaryota > Metazoa > Chordata > Amphibia > Caudata > Salamandridae > Pleurodeles > Pleurodeles waltl. The sequence continues at coordinate 911,414,391 of NC_090448.1, read as the reverse complement.
CTTGCCCAATGGCCATGCCCAGGGGACTTCTGTCCCCTGGGCATGGTCATTGGGCATAGTGGCATGTAGGGGGACACAAATCAGGCCCCCCTATGCCAAAAAAAAAAAAAAAAAAAATGACTTACCTGAACTTACCTTAATGTCCCTGGGATGGGTCCCTCCAGCCTTGGGTGGCCTCCTGGGGTGGGCAAGGGTGACAGGGGGTGTCCCTGGGGGCATGGGAGGGCACCTCTGGGCTCCTTCAGAGCCCACAGGTCCCTTAACGCCTGCCTTTTGCAGGCGCTAAAAAACGGCGCAAAAGCGGCCGTACGTCATTTTTTTTTGACCCGCCCACTCCCGGGCGTGAATTTTGCCCGGGAGTGTAAATACGGCGCACATGCCTCGGAGTCAATTTTTTAGACGTGAACGCCTACCTTGCATATCATTAACGCAAAGTAGGTGTCCACGCTAAAAAATGACGCAAACTCCATGGACTTTGGCGCTAGACGCGTCTAACGCCAAAGTATAAATATGGAGTTAGTTTTGCGTCGGAATTGCGTCAAAAAAAAGGACGCAATTCCGGCGCAAACGGAGTATAAATATGCCCCATAATGTTTCTTCCCATGAGTGCGGACCTTTGTTAAACGAACTGCTATTCTAACCTGGATTCACTCTCACAGAGTCATGCACGCGCTTGCGAGTGTCTCTGCTTTTCAGGGACTTTCGAGCTATATATATATGTATATATATATATATATAAATAAATATATATACAGTATAAGCTTACCCTAATATTACTATGAATTATATCACACTATATATATTTGCCTACTGGCAGTCGCCAGTATGTAGTTATAGTTAGGACCTAGATTCCATATGAAAAGCATTTCTTGTTTTGCTAATAACTTTGACTCAGTCGGACGAATCTACACTACATTTTCAAAACTAGTACGACAGTCAGTTCAGTTGCTGTGTTTAAAGATTTGTGGTTATTCGTCAAGCAAGGGCCAAAAAAAGGCTGGTTCCCAAAATGCATTTTCCCATTAACTTTCCCATAGGGTCTTTAGACATGACTACTGCCCGAACCACTGAACAGAATTACATCACATTTGGCAGGATGCTAGATCTTGGTGCACTTATTGTGCTTTTAGTTATTTTACATAAATCCATTCAGTAGTTGTGGAGTTATTAAAGAGAAATGAAATATAGACATCTGGGTGAAGCCTTAGCACAGATCTCATGGTGAGATCTGATTGGCAGTCAGCTCTTCAACAAGGAAGTGCTGGCAGCCACAGAGGGACCAATATACATGATAGTACCATATTGAAATGCATTGTAGTGAATGGCAGGTTTGAAGGGTCACTAAAAGGAGAATGTGTAAAGGGCAATAACAGATTTTAGTTATAATATAAATGATTTGTTATTAATACTATACCGATTTCAGGAATTGTGGTGTGTTCTAAGGTGACTTTACCCTTTGAAAAAGCCTTCTGCTGGGATTTCATGAATCAAGTTTGATAGATATCTGTTTTCTCTTGATCTTCCCATAGAGGTTATGGAAGGTGTTCCAGAAGCAAAAATGAGAGTATATTTTCTGTGAATTCATGCTATCTTTATCAGCTATATAACAATGAAGTCTGACATTCTCAATAAAACATGTACTTCCAACAGGGGCAGCATGCGATTCCCTTGTGTTCTACTGCAGTCTTCCAGAGAGTTTTAAAGAACAACTAGAGAGCTAACAGTCTTACGCATGCCAAAATTGTGGCACACCTGAAGCCATCTTGATTGAATCAAACTGGTAAACCCTAAAACATTTAATTTAGAAAGGAACTACATGAATGGGTTCATCTTGCTATAGAAATTATGGTTAGTGCTGTAGAAAGTAAATTTAGGATATGTTTTAAGTGAGTTCTCAAATATCATCATCTTCTTTTTCTTTAAACATTCTGACATACAGACTGAAACATGCACTTTCAACACCAGCAGCAGACTTCCAGTTAATGCCCTAGTGATCAGCAGCTTCTCTACAGAGTTCTAAAGTGCAGCTAGAGTGCTAAAATTCTGAATTTATGACAGGAGTGTGGCTTGCCTGAATGCCATCTTGATGGAATTGAAGTGGAAAACTGAAAGTGTTTTCTACTGAGGATACTGTAGCAAATGAGGAACTTAGAGAGCTTCATTACAAACCAGTCTCCCAAGGTGGCCAACAGAGAAAAATGAGCCCAAATTTAGCACAAATGCAGTCCAGGTACAGCCCAATGACAGATGTGTGCAAAACACTTTTTTGTTTTTTTGCAATTTTATATAGTGATCCCAAGGTACTGGAGTGCTTTACAAGAGCATCAGTTACATTACACAAGGACACATTCATTTTGGTTTTATACATGGGGAGATTAAGTGATTTTCCCAAAATCACAGGATGTCAAGCGGATGCTGAAACTCGAACCTGGTTCACTAGTTGCAAAGTCTGCAGCTCTGGCCAGAACGCCACATCCTCTCCCCTAAGTAAAACAGATAATCAAGTGATCAACTGGATAAAAAAACAAATATAGCAAATAATTTAAAAGTGCTTTGTCGCTATTTGAGAACTCAGAATATATGTCCTCATTTAGTTTTTTTTAGCACTAACCGTAATTTTTATGGGAGTAAGACCTTCTCATTTTTGTTCAATTTCTAAAAGAAAGGCTTTAGCTTTTGCAGTTTTGGTTACATCAAGATGACGTCAGGCGTTCCACATTTTTGGAATAAATATAGAATTCTAGCAATCTAGTTGTTCATTAGAATACTGTGGGGAGTCAGAGGTCAGGGGGACAGACTCAGATAATTGAAGGCAAGGAGGAGGGTGCAAAGGCAACATGTTAACCACGCTGGGCAAGCAGGAGGGGCACTGGCAGCACAATGGAACATGGAAGGCAGAGGAAAACGGGGCAGAGGTAACAAACCAACAATGCTGGATAGGCTGTGGCAATGTAACAGACCATTAAGGGCAGTACAACCATACATGCCAATAGACCAAATTCAAGCAGGAGACTTCCGATGTTTTAAGCCCAAAAGAGCTTTGTATTATTTTCCTCCTGTCTAAAATATCCTCTTCTTCAATGTTAGTCAATTGGGAAAACCAATTTCCCAGTTTATTTTCCCAAAATCTCCCTCTTACCAAATTGAAAGTGTTGGCAAGTATAGTACATTGGATTGCGGACGGCAGGAGGAATGGGGTAGGGACATGGAGTGACATAACGGAGGACAGGAGGTAGAAGGGCAGAGGAACCAAACTGACTTTTCAGGGCAAGCATCAGGGGTTGCAGCAGCACAATACACCACACATGCCAAGAGGGATGGCAGTGCAGCTCAACGGACCATGAAAAGCAATAGGAAGGGGACAGGGTCATGCACATGGACAACAGAGAGCAGAGGGTAAAGAGGCAAGGGCAACAAGCTGACCACACTGGACAGGCATGAGGGAACGTTGCAGCATAAAGGTTCATGAAGGGCAGGAAGGAGGGGGCGGTGTTAGCTCAAAGGACCATGTAGGGCAGGAGGGAGGGGACTAGTGCATGGACTTGGGCAACAGGCGGTTGAGAGGAGGTAGATGTGGCAGTAGGCTAACTGTTCAGGACAGGCAGGAATGACATTGACAGAACAACGACCACATAGGGCTGTAATGAGGGAGCAGGGGCCTGGACTTGTACAATGAATGGCAAGGAGGGTGGGGCAGGAACAGCAAGCTTGGGTGGAGGCAGCACAATGCCAGACCAGGCCCCGTGTTCAATGCCCCCTACTGTGTATTGCGATGGACATCTTATTTAACTAGAAATTCACTGAAAAAACTAAAGGTTACCGAGCTGTTATAGTTAAAAAATAGAATTAAAAAAAACTTACAAATTCAGTAAAAAACCAAAGGTAACAGAGACGTTATAGTTAGGTGCAACGTTTACACACACACATAATCATAGAAATTCAGCTGTTATAGTTAGAGCTATTTCAAGTAAGTATAACTTGAGCCCTAAGGTAACTATAACTCTCGCCATAACCATGCACTGCTAATTACTCTAGATATTACATCAGTCATGCCATCTTCTATGACATCATTGATAATATCACTGTAACATTTGCAGTAGAAATATTGGTGAAAAAACTATGTATGCAAGCCCGCAAGTCATAGTTTCTTAAAATAACTGTTACTATAACAAACGAGTTTCCATGATTTTGTAACTATAATTCGCACCCCATCATGCATAGTTTTCTCACCAATAATGTTACTGTAAATGTTACTGTGATATTATTAGTGATGCTATAAAAGATGTAATGAGTGCTATAATATCTGGGGTAATTAGCGTGGGCATAAGTTATAGTTACCTTAGGCACAAGTTTCAGTTACGTGGAATAACTCTAACTATAACAGCTGAATTTCTATGGTTTTGTATGTCTGAAAAGTGAGCCTAACTACAACGTCCCCAATCAGTAGGTTTCAAGGTCTTGGGGACCTCCTACTGCTGACATGTCCTCCTTGAAAACAGGTTTTGTTTAGGGTGGCACATCATCTGTCAAGTATTTAGCATGTGCCTTAGCAATGGCAGAGGGCAGTGTTCATCAGAACGATTGTCTGGTCTGAGACGTTATTAAAAGGAGCACTTCCACTAGACAAGAGCTTGCTTTTTCACACTGTGATTTTTGCTTCGCAGGGTCGGGTGACGGTTGCTCTTGACTAGTGCACAGATCCTCTGATTGTTTGGACCTAGTTTGTAAACATCTAAATAATTTGTTAGACTTTCTTGCTGGTTTTAGAACTCTGCACACTTAACAGTAGTAAAGAGTGTGTGATCGCCCTTTCAGACATTGGACCCCACCCCTTGGGGGCCAAATTAGATTAAAAAAGGGGTGAAGCCACGCAGCCCCCCTCCCAAACCTCATATGGCCCAATGACTCCATCCTCTGGGGCCTTCTCTTATTTAAAAGGAGAGGAGGGCACACAGCCCCCTACCTGAGGCTTCTTGAAGACCCCATTCTCTGGGGCCTCTCTTTAATATAAGTGGGTGTCCCAGGGCCTGCCTAGAGCACCCATCAAGCAACACTTTGGGGGCTGTGTGGGAGCACCAGGGCCCCAGCAACCCATCCTGCTCCATGCATACTGTAGGAAATGGTGTTGCTCCCACACAGAAGGAGAAGCTATCTATGCTTGCTCCCTCTTGGCGGGAGCAATATGTGTTCTGTTTCCATGCCCCAAAGAGTGCAGGCAGGGATATAGAACAGAAGTATGCTCCCAGCCACCGTGAGCATGTTTAGATCACCAATTGGCTGGGAGCAGACTTACATGTTTGGCAAGAGATTTAAAACATGCTCCTGTCAGACTAAAACACTGTGCATCATAGTGCATGCGTGTCTGTGTTGTAAATATTTCTCATTGTTACGCCAGCCTCAGTAGGTGCAGGATTTTGGCAACAATCCACGTGTGTTTATAGGTATTGGATTTGTATCAACATCTGTGGATGGATGCACAGGAATACCTATGGACCACTCACAGAATGCCTCCTTGATGTAAAGTAACACATGGCAGCACATTGCTCTCTGTTGTGTTACTTTGGGTTGTAAACCAACACAAATTGTGACTTGTTTTGAATTGTGAATACCAACCCAACACTTTGCGATGTGTCTCTGTTAAAAAAGTGATGCAAACCCAATGCAATGTTTTTGGAAATCTGGGCCATAATTCTGATTCTATGCCATTTTTCCACTGCAGCTTCTGCAAGGGGCACTAGATCTAAAATACAATCAATTAATCTTGTTTTAGTTTTAATAATAGGAATGGGAAAGAATTTACAGAACTGGCCTGTTCTATTGGAATTGGTCGTTCATCAATAATTTCCTGAATCATTCTATAACTATAGTAATAATGTGTTTCATCTAGCATAAATGTAGAACAGTGAGATGCAAAGCTGCATAATAATACAATTTAGGGTTTTGTAACACTAAGTATTCATCCTTCCTTGTCAAACATAAAGTGTGCAGGTCAGATGAACTCCGAAAATGGACTACCATTTATCATATTTAGATGTCTCCACTGGCCTGATGGAGATCTCTGTACTTTTAAAGAATCCCCTGTGAGGGTGAATCCACTGAATGCACTCAAATTATTGGAGAGCATCCATTGTGCATCATATAGCTGCTAAGCAAACACTTTGTGTTTATAAAAACAACCCCCAAAAGCAAGAACTTCTCTTAGGAAAACAAAATACTAATAACCCTGACAATTTAGTATTTTGCTACTATGGTGTTAGGGCCATTTTGTTTTCCTTTTGGGGACCGTCAGCTGCTCTGGGGATGACTGACACTTTGTGGCATGACGGTCCTTGGACTAGAGTGAATTTCTGTACCATAGTAAGGTTTAAGACAGCGGCTCAGTTTGCCTTTTTTCTAAGATCAACTTCACTTAACATAAAGTACAGGCCAATGTTTTCTAAATGTTTTTTCAGATCATGCTGCAATAGAGCTTGATTCCAGAGAGGGTCGGATAATCAAAGATGGTTTGGTGGACCCTGCAGTCATTTGGATTGCCTTTAAGAGTACGCTTTAAGAGAGAACAATTTCAAGGAGTATTTTGAAAGCCAGAGTTAAAAAGAGAAAAGTAGATAATTAGAAGAATAAATCAGGCAAGAGCATCAAGAGTTAATTAGAGACAACTCCCATGGGATTATACTAAAATGAGATAAAAACCAAAGGTGTTTTGAGTGATTATTACTATACATAAAAGTTTGGCAATCATCAAACCTCCCTTCAGAGAAGTTATGAGGAAGGAGAGGCTATGCAGAAAACTATTAACCTGAGCTGCGATGAGGAAAAACAGTGAGAACAGAATCATAGTATCCAGAATCCATCTGATTATTTTTTAACATCTATATCTGACAATATTCGCTAGATATTCCAGGGACAATATAAAAACATTTATAGGACTGCCCAGGCAACTTCCTCCTCATCTGAGCCTTGCAGATTAAATCTGGGATTAAATCTGGGGATAGGACGATGTAATTATTGTCAACAAGTGGATCATGCTTCCAAAACTTCTCAGTGCTAGAACCACACTGGTTCTAATGTGCTTTAAGCTCAATGGGGGAAAAGACAGACTTACTGCTCTTTGGATTGCAATTCTCTGTCTGGAATTCAAATTGGTGGCCTGAGTCATTAGGAACTCCTCAAAGGCGACTGAGAAGGCTAAGAACCTAGGGGTGAAGTTGGACTGTAAGCTCTCTCTAGATTCTTAGGTCAACCATATTGTGTTGTCATGTTCTGGCTGATCATAATGCTGAGAAAAATGTTTCCTCTTCTTACTTTCTCAGCTCGGAAACAAGTGGCTCTTGCACTAGTTATGTCTAGAGTCCAAGCTAAATTACAGTTAGTGCAGAACTCCAGGCTTACCCTGTATATACGGAAAAGAGTTGGTGACCAAGGGACTACAGGCCCTACACTGGCTTCCATCGCTTATGCACCTTATGTTGCATAGAGCGTCCTCCGTTGGTGATCTGGCTCATTCCTGCCCACTATGAGTACAGCCTGTCAATGATCTAATAAAAACTAGAGAGTGGTTCCTGAAAAAAGAACCTCAATAAGAGATAGAGGCCCTCATTCTGACCCTGGCGGATTGAATCCGCCAGGGCCGAGGGCAGCGAATGCACCGCCAACAGGCTGGCGGTGCATTCATGGGCATTCTGACCGCGGCGGTAACGCCGCGGTCAGAAACGGGAAACCAGCGGTCTCCCGCCGGTTTCCCGCTGCCCATGGGAATCCTCCATGGCGGCGCAGCAAGCTGCGCCGCCATGGGGATTCCGACCCCCTTCCCGCCAGCCTGGTTCTGGCGGTTTACACCGCCAGAACCTGGCTGGCGGGAACGGGTGTCGTGGGCCCCTGGGGGCCCCTGCAGTGCCCATGCCAATGGCATGGGCACTGCAGGGGCCCCCTAACAGGGCCCCACATTGCTTTTCAGTGTCTGCTTAGCAGACACTGAAAAGCGCGACGGGTGCCACAGCACCCGTCGCACACCTTCCACTCCGCCGGCTCCATTCGGAGCCGGCATCCTCGTGGAAGGCGCTTTCCCGCTGGGCCGGCGGGCGATCTTTTGCAGATCGCCCGCCGGCCCAGCGGGAAAGTTGAAATGCCCTCCGCGGTCTTCTGACCGCGGGGCGGTGTTTGGGCGGTTTCCGCCCGGCGGGCGGCGTCCGCCGCCCGTCCGGGTCGGAATGAGGCCCAGAGTCTCCTGGGTGCACAAAATTCTCCATATGGTGGAACACAACTCTGGACACCTTCCCTCACTGCTGCCTCACTCCTGACTTTTCAGTGAAAAACACAACAATTATTCTGAACAAGAAGCTACCCTTGGAAAACAAGCTAATCCAGTTTTAGGTAGTTGTTCAAATCTTTAAAGGTATCTTAAATAATCTAGATCCTGCTCATAGTATTTATTATTTAAATCAATTATCCAGTCATGACCTGTTTATTATGGTCTACTATTGTCACCCAACTACATTCCTGTCTCACATTCAGCTACAATATACCATGGCAGGAGCTCCGTTGGGACTCAAAAAAATGAAAGTACCTTGTTAGTCTCCACTGGATCTCAGTGCCACTGCAAATCATCATCTCATGACTATGCCTAATGTACAAGGAAATATATTTAGGATTCCCAACTTCCTCAACCAACAACCTCAGGCTTTGCACCCCTACAAGATAGCTAAGGTTGATGCATGCCCACCTGCTGTGTATCCTTACTGCCCACAATCCCTTCAGCTTGGCTGAGTAAGAGACAATTGAAAGCTCAAACCAACAATGAATGCTCACTGAAAGAGAAGGAAAAATAATCAATATTTGAGAGTTTGAAACATAATGACATGATGTGCAAAAAGTACATGCACATGAAATTCCAACAAGATTAACTACTAAAATAATCAAGATCACTGTGGTCAAAAGTAATCGCTCGTAGAATCCCTTATCTAGTCTCAGCCACAACTTTCAGTCTGCATTATGTATTATCCCTTATACATGTCAAATATATGCGGAATCATCATACATTAAATTGCATATCTAATAGTGGTATGTGTTTCTGTCTTGTTTTTTCTCTACAGAAAGCTCTTTTAAAATAATTTAGTATGGACTGGTGTTCTTATTGGCTTTACAAGTACCTGTCATTATTATGCAGTTGAATAGGTGACAATCTGAGAAAACAAGAATGTGTTTATGCTATAAAGTCAAGGACGAAATGGTTATTTGTTGAAAATTGCTAAGGACAAGAATCTATGAAGTGTTTTTGTTAGAGCTAGAGTGCCTCAGTTAAATCTAGCAATTGTAACATGTTATGAGCGAAGCGTATCGTTGGAAATGTTCTTATAAAGTACACTGGTGCAAAACAAAAGCATTATTTTATCTTTTCAGATTGTCCTTGGATAAATAAAAGAGGACAGAAAGTCAGGTTTGTTCTAGTCCTTCCTATAATCTTAGCCTGACTCTCATTTACATTTTTTCAGAATCTCATTTTCTTATCTTAAGAACAGTTTTTTCTGGTTTTACTTTCCACACATCGGCCTTATCATAATTAATTTATTAATGCTGTCGTCTCCTGTAAGACGCCATTTACTAATCAAGTTTGGAGATCAGAAATTCCTAATATTTCTCACTATTGCTCACGAGCAATAGTTGAAATGTGTTTTTCAGCTTAGGGAAGGATTTACAAACATTGTGCGCCTGTTTAGCTTACAAATGTGAGACTAACCAGCACAAAATGTTTTTTTTACTAATTTATTTTCCAGTGCAAAACAGTTTTTTGCCTTGAAAATTACCCTAAAAGTAACGCGAAGCAGCACGAAGCCAAGGGGCCTTACGTGGGTGATACATGGGCATTCCCATGCAACCGCCCATGCCATTTGTCGCAAAACTCTTTCTACAAACAACAGTAGACAGGGGTTTGTGCCTAAATTTACGCCTTTTAAAAGCTGGTGTTAAACTGGATTTTTTTTTCATTTCTCCTTTCTTTTCTGACTTTGCATGCATGCTGCACTGTGCAGCACAGATACAACCCAGGAGTATTCTGCACTTGAAGGGTACCCTTCCAGGGCAAAACCTATGCCAGACTCAGGCACACACCCTTGCACTTTGGCGCAAAGGTGTGTGTGGCACACAACAGCTAAAATCAGCACCAGCTGTAGGGAGAGGGGTGGAGAGAGCCATATCTCTGTAGATGTGGCGCTGCCCTGCTCCTGCCCTGTCACGCAACGCAGCGTGTCATTTTGCGATGCTGCACCTCGCTGCATGATTATTTGGTCAATTTAGGCCTTGGTTTGCAATTTCAAGCTTAGTTTCCTATTTAGCATACTGTAAATTTGAGACATTCCAAACACCCACAAAAGCTTACCAGTGCGAAAATAAATCAATAAACGGTAATATGAAATTCGGTTGATCCATCTTGCTGAAGACAGTCTAGCATCTTTATTCAAAATTCAAACCAAAATGGGAGCTAAAATGTGTAATCTACCTGCTACTAGAGCACTACTATAGCACACTGTTTTCTTGTCGTTTCCAGGTGCGTAGCTTCAGATTTCCCAACAATTGTACTGGTTAAAATGCATTATATGAGAAGCAGGGCAGTGGGTTTGTTATTGGGGGACCTTAAGGAAAAATGGAAAGTGAGAAGAGTGTAATTTGTGAGGGGTACTTAAAACTCGAAATTTTGCAAAATACCTATTTTAAGACCTTAAAAACAAAGACAGCAGTGTGCGTGTTTTTTGCTGTGTGTGCATGTCAAAATCCATAGCGACCTAAAGTACCTGTACCCAGCTATTTAATACAGAATACGATTATTGAGGGGTGCAACACCCCAAATACCCCCCTCCCTCCAAGGCGATGCCCCTTTTTCATATTCATGGTACGGCATGCTTACCCAGATTAATTACCCTGATTCTGGCTTAATAAAAAGCTTAGGAGCAAACAAAACAAAATGCAACGTAAAAGATAATTCCATAAAGCAAATTGTACCACTATCTTGCATTTTAATTAACCCTGTGCAAAGTTTAATTTACACCAGTATAACCACACATAATTTCCAGTATCCCACATTACACAAGTGAAATATAATGTAAAATAATATGCCATTTGTTACAAATGGGATTCCCGGTTGGCTGAGGTATGCACCCAGGTAAGGCAGGAATCAACAACTCCAGCCAGGTATAAAGCAAAAAATAGCCTGTGCTCACCCTCTCGCAGCGAGGCACAGAGCAGTCAGGCTTTTCTAAAGAGGTAATGTGTAAAGTATTTGTGCAACACACACACACAGTAACACAATGAATACACCATAAAAAGACTCCACACAGGTTTGCAAAAAATAGCTTAGTATATTATCAACAAAACAAGACTAACACTATCAAAAATGTTATGAATACTTTTCAAGTTATAAGCATTTGAAGTATACAACCAAATACACTGCTTCGGCAATACTTGTGATTAATAGTTAAAAAATATAAAAGGCTCTGAGCCCCCTCGGGCTTCTATTGTGGCCAAAACATTACTTAAAGCAGGTGCCTAGACGAAGGCGCTCAAAGGGTCCCTCAGGACCAGTAAGGTTTAAGCCAGTCGCTGACTGCCAGCATGCAGCTCAGTTTTCAAGGACCTTGCGGGTCCAGTGGCTCACATATAGTACCTGGGGGAAAGGTGGTGATCTCGATGGGAATACTCCACTGTGTTGTTGAGTCCCAGAGGAGTGGTTGTAATGCGGCGCCTTGGGTCTGGAGGAGTGACGTTCAGCATCATCAGGGAACTCCGTAGGGGCTGGGGCTTAAATGCGACATTGTCGGTGAGTCCTGGGGCTGCTAAGGAAATGCGTCATCTGACCCCGTAGGGAATAACTGTATAAGTGTGAAATGCAGTGACTTGTGAGGAGGCAGGGAGTTCAGGTGCAAACAGAGAAAAGCACTCTGTCTTGATCCCGGCAGTCAAGCTGGGCCACGCTGGGAGGGCTTCCTTCAACGCAGCGGCATCTGTGATTGAACCAAGGAGCTCAGTTGCTCTCAATAAAGCGCTCCTTCTCCATACAAGGGACGCTGCCGATCAGGCATGCTCTGATCGTTTGTTTAAGGTACTACTGCTGGAGTCATGAGTGACAGAGTCCCATGACAAGCCAGTGAAATCTTTGATAGCCCTGAAATTTTATGAACAGGGGGGAAGCCAACAAGTCCTTGGTGATCACTTTAGATGGAAGGCAGAGTCAAACTATTCTTCCAGCAGGATAAGTGATCAGCAGGCAGCAGGGCAACACACTGAAAAGCAGTTCTTCCAGAAAAGCAGTCCAGTTGAGTCCTTAAAGCAGCACAGAAGTCCTTCTGACAAAGGTTCTGTTCAAGATCCAGAAGTGCCTAATTTTAGGGGGTCAGACTTATATCCAAAGTGCCTTTGATGTAGGGGATGACTTCAGATGAACTCTTTGAAGTACACAAGGATCCCTTTCAACCCAGTCCTGTCTGCCAGTCTTGCTATGGGGGTTAAATCAGCTCTTTGTGTGGAGACAGGACACTACTTATTCAAGTGACGTGTGAACCCCCCCATTCTTCCTGCCCAGGAAGACAAATCAGTATGCAGATGAATGCAGATGCAGTTGAGCGTCTTGTGTTGTGGCTGTCTAGAGGGAATGGACAAATGTATCTGTCATCCAGCCCATTCCACACACGTATTGGAGACAGGCTATCAGACACACAGAGCAGTATGTGCAGAGAAATGCCCACTTTCTAAAAGTGGCATTTCTAAAACAGCAAAGTTAAATCTGACTTTATCAGTAAAGAGGATTTATCATTACCATTCTAAAGATAGGAAACATGAGGAAGCTGCTCCTTTCTGATGAGGAATTATAGCTTAAAAGTATATTAACGAGCTCCCAATGCTAGCCTATGAAAGGAGTAGACCTCACAGTAGTGAAGACAAAATAGGCTGTTTGTCACTACTAAGATTTGTAAGTCAGAAAGGTATATGTCCTACCTTTTACTTATATAGCACCTTGCCCGTAGGGTTACTTAGGGACTACCTTAGGGATGGCTTATATGTAATAAAAGGGGTGTTTAGGGCTTGACAAGTAGTTTTAAATGCCATGTCAAAATGGCAGTAAATTGCACAAACACCCCTGCAATGGTAGGACTGAGACAGGTCTGAAAGGCTACTTATGTGGGTCCACTAGCAGCATTTGAAGTATATGCTCTCGGTATACGGTGTACCACTTTACAAGTGACTTACTAGTAAGTCAAATATGCCAGTCAGGTATACACCAATGGCATCATGTTTAGGGGAGAAGCACATGCACATTAGCACTGGCCAGCAGTGGTAAAGTGCTCCGAGTCCTAAGGCCAACAAAAAATAATCAGCAAAAGTGTGTAGGGCAAAAGGCAAAATGTTTGGGGGTGACCCTGCAAAATGGGCCATTTCTAACAGTCATTAAACCACATGGCGTAAATGAGATTTTGTTTGGGGAAAAAATCGTATCACAGAAGCAAAGCTGAAGGTTTTGCCGAAGAAGCTCAGCTCTTACTTATAATGCCAGGTATTCCTAATCAACAAAAAGATTCATTTTGAGTTGAAGTTTTACTAGAGAGGACCATTTAGTTAACTTCTTTAGCGCAAAATGCATCTTTTTTGTTATTTATTTATTTATTTATTCTTTACAGAAGTGCTGTAAAGAAAATTCCACTTTGTGCCGTGAAGAGTCTTCCAAGTTCTTTGTTGATTCCTTTTTCATTTTGAATTAGGATACTGGAGGGAAAACAACACTCATCCTATTTGATATCAGACCCAATTTTCAATTGTTCAAGCAAGCAATTCTTAACTTTCGATTCCTCCTTCTGTCCCCCTTCTTAGTTTTCACTTTCTTGTTATGGATCAAAGTCTAAGGAGGAAAAAGAAGTGCCTGTTCTCAAAGAAGAGTGTCCTTGGAGCCCTCCTGCAAACACCAGCTCAAATTAACCATTGGTGCTGGGCATCCACCGTGGGGGTTGATGTTGTTTGCTTCTGATGTCCCAAGGTTTGTCCTTTAATGACTCTGCAAACTTGACACTCACTGGTGGCAATGGGGGCTAGTCATAGGCTTTTCGGGGAGGTGGTGTGGGGGTGCCCAAGTGCAGCACTCAACAAATAAAAATGAGCAAATTAGCATAATAAGTGATTGTATAAAAAGAAAAGTACTTTAATACACACTAGAAATAAATACCCCACGTAAGTCATGAACCAGATGCAATTTAGTTTCCCAGTTGCTTGAGGTTGTCTGTTCCATATCCCTCTATTGGCCATGATCCACACCTAAAAGTCCAGGTGTTTCACTTCCAGGGTCAATGTCAAGCATGATTAGGCTAAGACGCAAATGACCTCCATGGTCTCTCAATGTGCACAGTCTCTTTCACAAAGACTTTGGGTCACATACAGGCTTGGTAAGCCAATGCTCTAAGATAGGTGAAACCTTGCTTAGGAGGATCGGTTCCAGGATGCTGCAAACAGGTACAAACCTGTCTCAGGATGGCACCACCATGCACAGGCCAGTGTCAGTTGTGTGGCAATGTCAGGAACAGTCCTCACACTTTGGCTAATGCAGTGCAGGACACACTGTGATGTTGTCCTTAGGCACAGCGGTTCAGGTCACTACACAACTTCTTTGTTGGCACAGTGGCGCAGGTCATGCTGCATCTTCTATTCTTTTGCTTGACCACCATTTTGTTTCAAATGCACCTGTTTCATTTTTGTTATTCATGCTTTCTCCTTCCTAGGTTGCCATGTGGCTGACTCCACATAAGAATTTACATCCAAATGAGAACAAATTTGAAATGGCAGTGGCAGTCAGTTTCAAACCGTTAGTATATTAAGACACTTACCATGAAGATATGAAGATACTTGCTTCCCAATCTATATATAAATATATATATGTATATATATATATATATATATACATGTAAAATGTCCTTATTGTTATGATTATAAATTTGTTGACTTTTGCACTTTTGCAGCCTCCTTTTGGGACACATGGGCTCTCTCCCCTGGGCGGCTTTCTCACATTTTCTGCCACATAGATGGGGCCTTCTCGGCCAAGACTGTTTTTATTTAATTCAATAGATTTTTACCAACTTTCCGTGGTTCACATACAGATTTCATGGTCTCACAGGTATTTATTAATAATGTAGCTTTTCACTGATTTTTGGCACACTGGTGCCAGTTCAAGAAAACAATTATATAAATGACTCACCAACCTAGAACAGTGTGGGCCACAAGAAATTGCACAGGTGCTAGTGTTTATATATAAATATCTCAACCTTTCTGTGACTCTACTGTTCAAGAGTCAATTCCTATGAATAAGGCTAACAAAGAAATGGGAATGTCACAACTCCCAAAATTATTTTTTTCTAGACGTTCAACATATCCAAAGGATGATCCATAGCCAAGCTGAAGAAAAAGTTCTTCTTTTAAATCATCAGTAGACGGGAGCCACACTTCAGTATCAAAAATCGAGTGTATTGGTAACAAAATCAAGCAAAACAATGTGTTTCATCTTATAAGGACTTCATCAGTGCTGGAATTAAAACACATACAAAAAAGTCTTTTTTTAAAAAAAAACAATACAATATCAGTAGCCAAACATTAACCCAAAGAGAATATAAACATGATACACAATGACTTCCTAATCAAAGAAAAAGAATAGAAAAAGAAAAAAAAAACATTCCTTAACATCAGAGTTTTAGATAAAAGCAAGCCCAATTTTCTTACACTTAAACCATCAAAACATACTTAGTCCCAAGTTAATTACACAACTTCCAATAAAGAATGCAAGAACTAGCTCAAGTATTAAGCAATATATTTCATAATCATATCCCTTCAACATAAGGTAACCTAATAAGGATAAGAATATTTTAAAACAAATTGAATACAAGTTCTCTAAGCATCTTATATACCTAGTGACTAAAAATATTTTATAGAGAAATCATACCAGGAATGTATATGATAAACAGTAAAACCCTTACTACTTCTATCCATGAGCATTTCATATATGAACAGGTTCCCAACACTCCCTCGAGTTATCGGTCCTGAAAGATTATATAACTTCTTTTAGACCTGGCATCCTTGGTGTGGTCTTCCATAACTTTTTGCCTCTGTGTCCCAGGTTGTTGATGTGTGCTGTGCTCGTTTTTGCTGTTTTTGTTACTCTGGGCACTTTACCACTGCTATGCAGTGCTAAAGTTCAAGTGATCCTATGTAAAATGCATGTGTAATTGGATTTCCATGATTGGCATATTTGATTTACTGGTAAGTCCCTAGCACAGTGCACTAGAGGAGCCCAGGGCATGTAAATCAAATGCTATTAGTGGGCCTGCAGCACTGGTTGTGCCACCCACATTAGTAGCCCTGTAAACATGGCTCAGACCTGCCACTGCAGTGTCTATGTGTGCAGATGTTAACTGCCAATTTGACTTGGCAAGTGTACCCACTTGCCAGGCCTAAACCTTTCCTTTTGTTAAATGTAAGGCACCCCTAAGGTAGGCCCTAGGTAGCCCCATGAGCAGGGTGCAGTATATGTTTAAGGTAGGACATATACTAAGGTGTCCTGAAAGTGAAATATTGCCAAATTCTTTTTTCACGTTTTCAAGACCTATCTCTCTCATAGGTTAACATGGGGGCTGCCTTTAAAAATTATTTAGGCGTAGATTCCCTTCCGGAGCAGATAGACATGTGATAGACATGTGGAGTTTGGTGTCTCTGAACTCACAATTTAAAAATACATATTTTAGTAAAGTTGGTTATGAGATTGTGTGTTTGAAAATGCCACTTTTAGAAAGTGGGCATTTTCTTGCGTAAACCATTCTGTGACTCTGCCTGTTTGTGGATTCCCTGTCTGGGTTATTTTGACAGTTGGGCTGTTTGCACCTCTCTTTAGAAAGTGACACAAAGGGGGCTGGGATGTAGCCTGCATATCCTGATGAACCATCTGTGCTAGGAGGGAGCGGAGTAGTGGTCGCTTACACCTGAAAGTGCTGTGCCTGCCCACACACAATGCAGTCTCCAAACCCCTGCTGTGTGTCTGGGGGCTGGCCTGGGCAAAGGCAGGATTTCACAAACAAGAGAGACTTTCCTTTGAAGTAGGCCTACTTCAAAGGGCAAAATGGGTATAAGAAGGGCACTCAAAACCACAGACTTTAGATCACTTCTGGAAACCAAGAGGAACCTCTGCCTGGAGGAGAGCTGAAGAGCTGAAGAGCTGAGGAGAAGTGCTGCCCTGCCTGTGACTGTGCTTTGTGGAGCTATCCTGCAGTTGCTGCTTCTGCCTGTGCAAGTGGACAAAGATTGGACTTTGTTGCGCATTCCTGCTTGTGAAGAAATCTCCAAGGGCTTGTCCTGAGCTTGCCTCCTGTTGTTGAAATCTCAGGGACTTCTCCTGCCAGAACCTGGACTCTCTGCTGAGACTGCTGCCAAGTGGTGCCCTATCCAGTCCCTGGGGCCTTGGAAAGTGAAGCTGGCAGACAAAGACTGAAAATCTACGCCCAGACCGCCGTGCAGGGAAAATTTCAGAGCACTTTCCGAGACACAGCTGAGAAACGACACGCCGCCGGCTTCGCGGCTGAAATCAATGCTTCACCTGCGTCGCGGCTGGAAGATCGATGCACGCAGCTGGAGAAATGACGTGCAACACCCGTTGACAGAGGCTGTTAACGTCTCAACCCACACAGCGTGGCTTTCCTGATACTATGCAGCCGGATTTTTGACACAACACCGCTGGGCGTGGAAAAACAACACATCGCTCTCCTGCTTGTTATTTTGTCGTTTTGGTCTTGTCTTGTTTAGATAAATATTTCCTATTTTTCTAAACCTGTGTTGTGTCATTTTGTAGTGTTTTCACTAAGTTACTGTGTGTATTGGTACAAATACTGTACACCTAGACTCTGAAGTTAAGTGTGCCTGCTTGTGCCAAGCTCCTTTACCCTAACTAGAGTGAGGGTCCTTGCTTGGACAGGGGGTAACCTGACTGCCAACCAAAGACCCCATTTCTAACAACTTCCAAATGGGATCTGATCACAAACATATTGAGGGATAAAATGATTTGTATATATCGCATGCCATCATAAATCAAAGAGTATCATCCCTGTAAGAACCAAATATTCCTGATACTCAAGATTTCACCACTATATCCAGGGACTTCAAAGTGCCCCATCTCGCCCTAGTCAAAAGACACAGCACCAAATGTTTCTGACTCACCCATGAAGAATAGCAGCCACCACACTCCACAGCACAAGAATAGCGAAAAGCTTTGTCAACTGAAATACTTATCTCTTTTCCATTTAACCTAGTATGTAACCATGCTTTGATATTATTTATATATATATTTATATATCTACATATATATATATATATATATATATATATATATATATATATATATATAGATATATAGATATATATATGTATATATAGTGTTTATAAGCATGGGAGGTTGAATTTGTGTAGTCTGAGTGCATAGGTGAGTGTATGTACCTTGGACTATCTGTGCACAGGTATGCTTATGACTGTCTTGCCCTGGTTCTATGAGTATGAGTATGTTCCACATTTTTATACGCACTTCACAAAATATAAACAGGTTTACTTTGCCAGGGCTTGTTAACTCATGGAATCTGGGAAAGTAATTTCTTTATTCAGGTGATTGATGGGCAACTCTACTTGCCTTTGAAAGGTGTGCATTGTACCTAACATGACTGACTCCTCCTCAGCCTTAAGCAGTGGCGGCCGGTAATTTTAAAAGGGAGGGGGCTGAGAGGGGTAGGTTACAATTACACATACACCTCACTAACACCCATTCATTCACGCAGACACACACTCACAGACCCATTCACAACACTCACTTACAAATACACATACATTCATACACGCATGCACGTGCTTACATCACATACTTCAGCAGCTCCGACAGGGAAGCCTCGGAGGTCCCAGGAGGGTTGAGACTGCTGCCTTTCCTCAGGGAAGGCAACGGTCCCAAGCCCTGGAGGTCACAGTAGAGTTAGGACTGCTGCCTTCCCTCAATGGCTAGCCTAAGGTCAGCCAGTGAGAGAAGGCAGCAGTCCCAACTCGTCCAAGAGTGGAATGGGGTCAGTGAGACTGCTGACCCCAACCCACTCTGTGATCAGGTGTCACTGATTGACACTTGGCCCTGGTCATTTCAGGACTTAAAACTGATGCGCCCAGCTCTGAAGCAATAGGTGACATTCCCTTTGTCAAGAGGGGGAGGGCCTTGAGGCACCTTTGTTAGGCTGAAGGGATCACACCCACAGGACTGTGACTTATTCAGCCCAGCAATGTTCAGCTCAGGCAGCCAGGAGTCTGCACATTTAGCACATGTCCAACTCCTGGCTGCCTGACTCGACCAGAAGGAGTATCTATCAGGCTGATGTTTGTTCAGCCTGACGGATACTCTTCAGGTCACGAAAAAGGTAGAGGGTGCGTGGTCCCTCAGTCCATACAGATGGGCCACTGCTGGTCTTAATGATTGTGAGAGAGGCAGGTAACATGACACTGACTCTCTCTAAGCCCTTTACACCTCCCAGAAATAGGTCTAATGTGACTGACATTTCACCACCTCTACTGACTTGTCAGTGGTGCACCTTTCACATGCTTCACACAGTTCCTGCTATATTGATCTTTCATATGTATTTCTGAAATGTGACTGGCTGTGTAATTAACTATGCAGATGCCCTTTGAGAGGATTATTGTACATGGTGCTGACTTTTCCCCTTTCTTAAACACTTAGCTGCACCTGCAGTATCACTGACTCCTTCCCTCTCATATCTACTTGACAGAGATACTACTAATATGCAACTGACCCTTCCTCAATCCCATTTGCATATCAGGGGTTCACCTCAGATTTGACAGATGACTCTACCCTTCCCTACTAAGCAGTGCAGAGGAGTACCTGGCATGGGACTAACGCTGCTGGAGCATACTCATTTTTCAGAGGAATTGACCTTTTCAGAATTTTCCGACTCCCAGAGGCCTACCTTTCATTTATCTCACCTGATTCCGGTAGGAAACTCATCCTTTTTGCCCTGGTCACCCCGAAAACCTTTGGACAGATACTGGTGGTCACTGGCTCTTGGCTGTGCCCTGGGTACTGCTAACCAGTCCCAGAGCCAATGCTCTTTGCAAAGTGGATATGGAAATTAGGCTAATTATGATTGGCAGTATCAACCTACCTATAAGTCCCTAGTATATGGTAGGCATGTAGGTTTAGGGACCCCCAACATAGGTAGTGCACCCATAGGTGCACTGCTGAGGAGCCT
Source organism: Pleurodeles waltl (assembly GCF_031143425.1). Lineage (NCBI taxonomy): Eukaryota > Metazoa > Chordata > Amphibia > Caudata > Salamandridae > Pleurodeles > Pleurodeles waltl. The sequence continues at coordinate 911,394,094 of NC_090448.1, read as the reverse complement.
AGTGCCATTTTAAAAGCAGGCCTGCCTTGCTAGATGTTTTTAAATTAAAGTTACATTTGAATTTCACTTTGGCATTAAAAAAACTTCCAAAGTCTTAAACTACTTTATTTTTACTTATATGTCACCCCTAAGGTGTGCCCTATGTGCCCCCATGGTTGGGTGCAGTGTAACTAGAAGCAGGGACCTTATAAAAGATGTTTTATAAACCCTGGTGAGGAAAAATAGCCACATTTGTGTTTCCCTCATTGTAGTGAATGGGCTCCATTGGCTAAAATGGGGAGACTTTATTTTTTAAATAATGAAGTCCCAAAAGGAGCTACATATTTCAAGTTTGGTATCAAACTGAATATTATAATAAATGCAACAACTTGTCATTGTTGAATTTAATATAACTAGTTCAGGGAAAGAGTTTTAGAACTCTACCTGAAAGTTTCCAACTTCAGCTCTGTACTGCCCTTCTCTGGTAGGCCGGCTTCTGGCAGCCTAGCCAGGCTACCTTGATGAGGTGTGAAGTGGCCTGGGTTGAGGACAAAGGAATTGTCTCGGGGAGGAGATCTGCCACAACAGATGGTGAAACAGGATGGGAGAGCAGCCAAACTGGACTTCAAAGGAGGGAAGGACATTCAAGGCAGCTCAGGACCTCCCCCATTTCATGCAAACCCATACAATCAGGTGCCCACTTGAATAGATTGGGAGAGGGCAGGAAAGGGGTATGTTAAGGAATTTGAGCCACACCAGTTGGTGGACTCAGTCAGACCTAACCTCCGAAATTGAATTTCTGCCATTTTGGATTTCTAAAGAATGTTGCTCCCAGGGATTTATTTTTGCCACACTTCCCAGGAAGTGGTCATCGAAGAGGGTGGTAGCCTGCCTGTGATTGGACAGTTGACCCCCCGCTTTCCACCCCAGGAGCAAGGATAAATATGGTAGAGCTGAACCCAGATCCCTACCAAGATCAAGACTAGAAGAAGAAGGACTGCTCTGTTGGACCCCTGACTCGCACCCAGACACTGCACTCTGAAAAACTGAATCAGCTGCACACTTAGGCTTCACCACAAAAGGGACTTTGCCTGGCTTTAACTGCTTCAAGAAGGGACTCCCTGCTTGGTACAGGTAGAAAATAGCTAACCAGAATCCCCTGCATCAAATCCTGAAGAAACTGCCCAACTGACCACTGTCCGTGGTCATGTTTGAGTTTTAGCCAAGGGCATCCTGGGAGTTGACGTCCTAACCCTCAAGGAGCAACTCAGAGCTTCTGGAACCTTGGGGTGAGCTGTGGACTCCTAAACGACCTCCAAGGGCCTTCTGGAAGAAGATCCAGAAGTATGGAGAAGGTTGGAGAACTTTTTGTAAAAGGCTCCATAAAGGGACCAATCCGATGTCGTGAGTCAAGCCGGTTTACGTTGACCGTGACCCGGCCTGACTTGCAGGTTCGTCCCGCTGATTAGCTCCAGAACTCCAGACACCCAGGATTTCACTGGGGGCTCCTGGAAAGGCAATCTGACAATGTAGACTCAAAATTGGCCTGCTGTGGAGGGTCGTCTGGCATTGGAGAAAAAAAGCTCCAAAAAAGTGACAAAGTCTGAATGTAAAAAGTTGACCAGGACTTCCAGCGCAGCGTATGCGAGGAGGGCTCCAAGGATGTGGCCAATTTCAACTTCTGCCCAGATGAAGATTTACACCCTGAAAAATTGACTATGTCCGAAAGTAGAATTCTACACCATGCGGCAGAAATCTGAAGAGAGCTCCAAGGAGGTCAGATCTAATCTGCGCCCTCGTCCCAGTGAGAAAAATCTTAAAGAGAAAGACTGAGTAAGGTAAACTTTTGATTGAGGCCTCCCTCTAGCTGTAGCCGAGCAGGGCTCCATTACAGTTGGCCTTAAATTTTGCCGCGGTCAAGGTGTGACCACATATCCCAAGTGGTGCTTTTAGTTTCTATGTGCTACAAAACATTGATTCTTTAAAAATTCATATCTCCAGTTCCCCTTATCTGATTTTATTAGTGTTGGTGTCAAATTAAAGATAAAAATATTTCCTATTTTTATAAATTGGTTTTGGGTTTTTAACCTGTTTCCTCAGTTTTATTTTATTACTGTACTGTGATATTTGAATGCTTTACACGCTTTGGCCCTAATTATGACCCTGGCGGTATTCAGACTGCAAGGGCAGCGGTGGCGGTCTGACTGCCACCAAAGCAGTGGTCCGACTGCTGTGGTAGCGGTCAGACTACTGCATTATAACTGTGGCAGCTTGGCCACGGTCACACTACCAGCACAACCAGTTTCCTTCCACTAAAGGGACTGGTGGTGCTGGCGGTCCTGCGTGCAGCGCTGCCCTGGGGATTATGACCCCCCTCTTGCCCAACTTTTACATGGGAGTTACACCACCATGTAAAAGCTGGTGGAGATGGGGTGCACTTGGCATGGGCAGTGCAGGGGCCCCACTGGACAGCCCGTCACACTTTTCACTGTCTGCAACCTACGCATCGCAACATTCCCGGCATCTCAATTATGAATGGGCGTTAATGTTGTGGGCTGTTCCCCGCTGACCCAGTGGGGAACTCCTAATGGGGCCAGCCGGAAGGCAGCTGCACTGGCAGCAACCTGACCACGGGAGTTTGGCGGGCTGCCTATTCAACCCACCAAACTCTTAATGACCCCTTTGTCTCCTAAGGGTTCTTTAATGCACTACCATGCACCCCCTTCAACTTTAGGTCACTCTTTGTGCCTCCTTTCTCTCTTTGTGGTGGTTTTCCATCTTTCTCACCTCCTTATTTCAACTTTGTGTGATTTTCCCTCAGTTGCTTGCCGGAAATGTCGGTTCAGGAAAAAGAAGTGTCAGTGCCCAAAACTGAGTGCCGGTTAAAAAAAAAACAGGCAAGTACAGCTCAGGCTAAACACTGTTATTATGCAAAAAAAGGCAAATTATTCAGTGTAATATGACTCATTTTATGATAGTATTACCTCACTATTTTGTCATTTTTCCATGTTACCATTGTGAGGTCAAGGATTTCACCATTAGTATCAGTTTAAGATTCAAATATATCAATAAACAACTGAAAGGTGACCAGTCAACCTTTGAGAAGGGTCTTCTGCTGTGAGACAAGATCTTACTACAAACTTGCAAACATTTCCATTCATGTTCTGGTTCCACTAACTTTCCTTCATTTACAATAACAAAAGAGCTTTTCAGTTTTAAACAGAAATACAATCAATGTGCTTTAGATGACTAGTGCTAAACGCCAGTGCGTTGTTGCTTCCTTTTACTTTATTGTCAGGGAAGGGATCAAGTCCCACGTGCTTGTGAAATGACTGGAAACCGTCTCTTGGTAATCTTAAATGTCTTCAATAGTTCAGTCTAAGAATCTGGATGAAAGAAATGTGTGCCTTTAACAAGCCCTAGAGAACAACCATATATTTTAAGATGTGATTTGCGGTGAGAATGGGGCTTTTGGCGACAGCCGACGGCCTGGAAGGTCTGTCCCCCGAGAGCATTTGGGCAAGGGGAGGTACAGTCTATCGACCGTGCTACTTTTTGAACTACATCCGGTAAAGGATGTAGCCCAACAGGTATATATGCCACCATTTTATATCTGCCTCCACCATTTTGTCTGGTGAGGGCACACGGTGGCAGCCCTATCGCGTTAGGCTTACCAGTATTTTTGGCGGTTCGGAGGTGTTCAGGCAGTTTTCCTCTGTTATTGCGACTGTGCCAAACATTTGAAGATGGCTTCCAGCACGTCCCCGGAGCATAAAGTGCAGGAGGTGTTGTGCCTCTTAGTGGAGGCCAGTCACCTGGATCTAGTAGCGGGAAGCAGAGTTTCCGGGAGATTAGCCGGCCCACTTCAAGTGGCGTGGTGGCCGTGATCCTTGCTTGCTTGTGACCATGAAGTAAAAGTATTGCATCTTCAGGAGCTGAGGTAGGCGCCCAGGGCTGCCTGCATACATGCAGTACGGCCCTAGAGACCACGAAGGGGAGGGGCAGGGCTAGGGAAGGGCTGCAGGTCATAAGTGGCGAGGAACACCTGGGGTCAATTCAGTATCATAAGGCTCCACAAGGGATAACAAAAGGTAATGCAGGGGGCGTTGGCCAATGTATGAAAGAGCACAAAGGCCCCGTCCCAATAAAAAACTGGATCGAGCACCCGGTAGTGTTGCAAATATTAGACAGGGCCATGCAAGCAATGGACAAGGCCTGATTATAGACCTCTGTAGAAAGGTCAGTCCCATCACTGGATTGAGCAGGGGCAAGTGATCTGAGGGAGCAGGAGATGGGGGTGAGGCAACAGCCCAGCAGCAGGAGTCACTAACTGACCCAGGGGATGGACAAGATTCTCTATTAAGATTTTGGGATTGGCTGGTCAGAGCACCAGAGGCCCTACAAAACTAGTGGAGGGAGGCAAGACTAATGGGGAAAGGAGAATGGGCTCCACAATGAGGCCGAATTGAGGGGTCAAGGGACGCATTCATGCAGGAGGCCGATTCAGCCACAGAGCCAGGGGCAAATTTAGAATTAATTAAGGCAGAGTACTTGTTCCGCCTTGGCAGAAGCCCAATTGGAGTGGAGTGAGGATGAAGGCCTGTTGGGCCCTGCGTGGGGGTAAGAGATAAACCTCACAAAGAATAATCACGCAAGAGGGATGGAGGGATGCACCCCCAAGAGGTAGGTTTAAGACAGGCTTCGGCGTCCGGTGCATGTTTTGAGGGAGCAGGCTTGGAAGTTGGTAGTAGAGGGCGCTGCACACCAGATTTGTCTTTGATTTCACAGGTTCCTGGAGCCGGCAAATAGACAGCTCAGCCACCCCAAGGGGAAGGGATGGTGTGGTGCAGGTGGCCTGATAGTGGCATGGGGCCACGAATTGGACATCCTGCGTAGATCAATGGTGGCCTCGCAGGGGGAATCCATCAAGAACACTCGGCAACTGCAACTACTTGGCGCCCTTTGTGGGGGACCCCATTGAGAGAATATGGCATGGCTCCTCAGGGTGAGTGGTGTATCCCGAGAGAGAACAGGTGGCACCTTCATGTTTGGCGAGTATAAGCTCCCAGTTGGGAGTCGGAGGCACCAGGTTGAGTGAGGAGCACGGGCCACGAAGTTCCTGTTTTGGTACAATACCTATGGATGAAACTATCAAATCCTGCATCGGCCAGTTGGTGGATAAGGCGAGGAAGGAAATGAAAATAAAGATGATGTGGGGACGCCGTTGACCCTGGAGAAAATGGTGTGGACGACATCAGTGATTTCATTCCTGGCCATTGAGCTAGATTCTGTTAATACAGAATGTTGGAAAATGGGTTATTGGTAAGGGCAGGTAGGTACCTACACTTAGCAATAGGCCACTAACCTCCACTTAGGTCCAGTTAGGTTTCAGTAAATTAAACCCATCTCAACCCTTGGTAGCTTGTCAACGAGAGACAAGGCTTAACTTAGGAGACAGAGTGTAAAGCATTCAAATATCACAAAACAGTAATTAAATAAAACACAGGAAACAGTTTAAAAATCCCAAACCAATTAAATAAAATAGATTATATTTTTATCTTTAAAATTACACAAAAACGAATAAAATCGGATAAGGGGAACTGGAGATATGAATTTTTAAAGAATTATTGTTTTTTTAGCGCCTAGAAACAAAAAGTGCCAATCGGGTCATCTGGTTGCACCTCGACCGGGGCTAAGTCAAAGTTTAAGGCCGACCGCGATGGAGCCCTGCTCGGCTACAGCTCGCGGGAGGCTTGGATCAAAAGTTTACCTTCGGACTTAGTCTCTTTTAAGAGGATTTTCTTCAGTGGGACGAACCTGCCAGTCCAATCCGACCTCCTGGAACTCTTCGCCAGATACGTGTTGCGGGAGCACTCGGTGGAGATTTTTACCTTCGGACTTAGTCGTTTTTTCGAGGTGAGAATCCTTCGACTGTGGCAAACCTTGATCTTGATCTGATGTCCCTGGAGCCCTCCTTGGATACACTGGCTGGGAGGTCCCAGTCAACTTTTTACCTTCGGACTTAGGCCCATATTTGTACTTTTTGGCGCCGCATTTGCGTCATAGTTTGACGCAAAATCGTTGCAAACCTACAAAATACAATTTCATTTTGTAAGCTTGAGCCGATTTTGCGTAAAAAAACCACGCAAATGCGGCGCTAAAAAAGTATAAATATGGGCCTTAGTCTCTTTTTCTGAGATTTTCTTCAGCTGGACAAACCTGCAAATCAGGCCGGGTCGCGGTTGATGCAAGCCTGCTAGATTTGCAGCGGAGGGTCGGTCCCTCTATGGAGCTTTTTTTCAAAAGTTCTCCAAACTTCTGGGGCTTCTCCCAGATGTTCTTTTAAGGTTCTGTTGGTGTCCACAGCTCACCCCAAGGATCCAGAAGCTCTGAGAGGATCCTTGGGGTGCGGCCTACAACTCCCAGAATGCACCTGGCGCAAACTCCTTTTTGGCCACTGGGCAGTGGCCAGCTGGTTGATTTCTTCAGGAGTTGGTGCAGGGGACTCTGGTTAGCAATTTTTCATCTGTAGCAAACAGGGAGTCCCTCCTTGAACCAATTGAAGCCAGGCAAAGTCCTTCTTGTGGTGAAGCCCAATTGTGCAGCTGGTGCAGTCCTTCTGAGTGCAGGTTCCAGGTGTAGGCCAGGGGTCCAGCTGGGCAGTCCTTCTTCTCCTTTGGTTCTTCCCTGTTGGAATCTGATGGGGATCTGGTAGGGAAGTGAGGTGTGGGTGCAGGTCTGCCAGTTTTATCCTTGCTCCTGGGTGAAAAACAGGGGGGTCCTGATTCTCCAATCAGGTGCAGGGTCCTTCCCCCTGTGATGACCTCTTCCTGGGGAGTCTGGCAAAAATCAATCCCAGGAGGCAACATTCTTCAAAAATCCATCATGGCTGAATCTGATTTTTGGAGGTTACATCTGGCTGAGCCCACCCACTGGTGTGGCTAAAAATCATAAACACACCCCTCTCCTGCCCTCTCCTATCTAATCAAGGGGGCACCTAGTTGTCTGGGGTGGCAGGATGTGGGGGTGTTGCTGAGGTGCTCCATATGTCCTTCTCTGCCTTTGAAAACCAGTTTGGCAGCCCTCCCCCTTCCTGCCTCACCATCTACTGAGGGGAAATTCCATCCCACAGGCACATCTCTTTGTGTGAAGCCAGGCCACTTCAAACCTCATCAAGGCCAGAGGCTGGCCAATCAGGGTACAGCAGCAAAAACAATGCAGGGCTGAAAGTGGCAACTTTTCAGGTAAAGTTTAAAACTCTTTACTTGAACAAGTTATATTAAATCCAACAACTGGAAGTTATATTAATTAATAACAATTAATTTGATACCAAACTCTGGGTATCCATTACTTAAGGGGACTTTTATAATTAAAATAAAGTCTTCCCATTCTAGCCTATGGAGGCCATTCACTACAATGAGGGAAAAACAAATGTGGCTGTTTTTACCTCACCAGGGCTTATACAACTATTTTTATAAGGTCCATGCTTATAGTTACATGGCACCCAGCCCTAGGGACACATAGGGCACACCTTAGGGGTGACTTATATGTAAAAATAAGGTAGTTTAAGACTTTGGAATTACTTTTAATTCCAAAGTCGAATTTGCATATACCTTTAACTTAAAAGCAGCCAGCAAGGCAGGCCTGCCTTTAAAATGACACTGGGCACCTCAGCAGTGCACATATGGGTGCACTGCCTATGCTGTGGTCCCTAAACCTACATGCGATACCATATACTAGGGACTTATAGGAAGGTTAACTTAGCCAATTATAATTAGTCTAATTTGCATATTGATTTTACACAGAGCAGAGGCCCTGGGACTGGTTATCAGTACCCAAGGCACCCTCAGAGTCAGGAAAACACCAGCAAAAAGTGGAAAATGGGAGCAAAAAGTTAGGGGGCCTCTGCAATCAGCCCTGTTTTCTCACACAAGCCCCGCCCCCCCCCCCCCCCAGTCAACACCCCCAGGAGACTCAGCCCAACCCTGGGAGAGTCTTCCTGGCTTGTCAGGCGAGGAAGACTGTGAAGAGAACAGACTGTCCCTTTGCAGGGCCTACTCTGCCTTACATCCTCCTGCCATGGTCACTCCCTATGGGTAGTGAACCCATCCCAACAGTGAAAGGACCCATCTCAAACTGAAACTTCCCTTTAGGGGGGTCTTCCTCCTCTCTCTCTGCCAACTTGGGTACTGAGGTGCCCACCTCCCCTACTCCAAACTTTGCTAGGGCAACACCTAGCTTACCCAAAGAGGTCACCCAACACTTGAGCAACCCCACCATGACCAATAGGGTCAGGGGGCCTACTTTGCTTTTGGCCTTGGGGTCTGCCTCCCAGGCCAAGTGCAGTGCTGCCAGGATGGCTAGCACCCAGCAGAGGCTACTGACAGCTGTCAGTACCCAGAACCACACCCTAAGCTCTCCACTGACAGGTGGATGAGCTGCTTTAGGGGCAACTGTGGGGTCCTGGCACCCCTCTTGCTGTCTAGAGTGGGGGGCTACCACCTCCTGTGGCAGACACCCTCCTTCCACTCTCCTTTCTTTCAGTGCAGGGGCAACACCCTGCATCTCGACCGCTGCCTGACTACTCAGGACTTCCTTGGGGTCAGGTGAGGCCTCACCAGTGCCAACTCTGGGCTCCCCCCCTACTGGGGCAGAATACCTTTGGCTCCCTGGAACTCTCTTTAAGTGTCCCACCCTTCGTTTTCTTCTTTCCTTTTCTTGGGGACCCCTGTCTCCTAACTGTAGGGAATGACTCCCCAGGACTTTGGGTTGGGGGGGTGCCCTGGGCGACCGCCCCATCTGGGACCAGACTCACCTCTGGGAGGTCATTGCCCAGGATACAATCTAGGGGGAGGTCAGCACTGACTACCACCCTAAACCAGTCAAGGATACCCTCCCTCTCTAGGGGCACTATGGCTACAGATTTGGAGGTGACCTCCCCTGTGGCTATCCTGACTTTCCTGGTCTCTCCTGGGACATACATGTCTGGAGTCACTAACCAATCACTCACTATAGTGTGACTGGCACAGGTGTCTCTCAGGCCAGTGGTAGGGATCCCATTCACCTGAATGTGGTGGAAGTGCCTACTCCCACCCTCAGGGATTACCAGCTTCCCATCTGGTCCCGTCTCCCAGCTCAATGCTAGGAGGACTTCATCATCTGAGGAGTCCTCCTCCATGGCCACACTGGACAGCCCAGTGCTAACCCCCTTCTTTGGACAAGCTGCATCACCTCTGAAGTGACCTTCTGCTGACAGTCAAAGCAAGCCTTACTGTCCAAGAGCTTTTTTAACCTTGGGTCTCCGTGTCTCTGCTTGTCAGAGTGGGAGTGGGATTTACTCTCCTCCTTTTTAGGGTTCTGGGATACAGAGGGAGTCTCTGTGGTGGGCTTACCGCCTCCCTCCTTAGGCTTTTGGGGACCTGACCCCCCCCTTCTTGGAGTGTTCCCCCTGGGACTTGACAACCACCCTGGTTCTCAACCACTCATCAGCTGCCTCCCCTAGCTCTCTAGGGTTGGTCAGCTTAGAGTCCACTAGATACTGGCATAACCTTTCTTGGGTAAAATTGGTCAAGATGTGCTCTTTCATGATCAGATTGTATAACCCCTCATAAGTATTTACTTTACTATGAATCCAGCCCTCTAGTGCCTTAAGTGAGGTGTCCACAAAGTCAACCCAAGACTGGGTATTGACCTTCTGGGGGTCCCTGAACTTCACCCGATATTGCTCTGGGGTCAGACCAAACTTCTTGGTTAAGCACCTCTTCATACTAGGGTATGAATCTGCCTCCTCCCGCCTTAAGGTTAGAAGCCTATTCCTCCCGAGCTGGGGACCAACTCCCATAAAAGTGAACCCCAGTATTGAGGCCTAACCCTTCTCATTTGGAGTGCCCTCTCAAAGGCCTCCAACCACTTGTCTATATCATCCCCCTCTACATAAGCAGGAACCACCCCCTTGGGTAATCTGGGGCAACCCCCCCACCCATGGACACCTCAGCTTCTCTGTCGCTGCCACCATCTCCTTTCTCTTTCTTTGCCCACTTCTTCTCTTCTAGGGCCAGCTTATGTGCTTCCAAAGCTATAAATGCTAGCTGGGCCTCCAGCTCTCTTTCTCTGAGGGACAGGTTCTCTCCTCCTGAAGGGACACCCTTCCCCCAACTAGCTTTGGGTATGACCCTAATGACTGTGTGTAGTGTGGACAGGTCTTCCTCATCCTCACTTAGGCTCAGATGACCCCCCTCCCCTGAGTGGTTGGGTTAGCATCCTTCCCTACTTCTTCCTCCTTTGGAGCTTCCTCTGGGCCTACTTCTTGGGCCTCCGCCCATGCTGTCAGGGATTTAATCAGGACATGCTTCCTGAGGTCAGTGGTTGCAGGCAACGCCCTTGCAGTACACAACCCCCTAAGCTGGACTACTGTCAGTGTGGGTAGGCTCGCCAGATCAAGCTCCATGGTTCCCTAGTTTTGTGTCAACAAAAACTTTATGCAAATTTGGAAACAAGAATTTAGAAAAATCACAAAAATTCAATAATTGAAATGAATCCAAATTAAAAATTAAAACAATTTTTGCACTAGGACAATTTAAAGGATTTTTTATTTGTTTTACTTAAAACTGTAATGTGAAACTGAACACAAGTACAGGATCCCACCACTGCACACCAAAAATGTTGGAAAATGGGTTATTGGTAAGGGCAGGTAAATACCTACACTTAGAAATAGGCCACTAACCTCCACTTAGGTCCAGTTAGGTCTCAGTAAATTAAACCCAGCTCAACCCTTGGTAGCTTGGCAACAAACGACAAGGGTTAACTTAGGGGACAGAGTGTAAAGCATTCAAATATCACAAAACAGTAATTAAATAAAACACAGGAAACAGTTTAAAAATCCAAACCAATTGATAAAAATAGATTATATTTTTATCTTTAAAATGACACAGAAACGAATAAAATCGGATAAGGGGAACCGGAGATATGAATTTTTAAAGAATTATTGTTTTTTTAGTGCCTAGAAACAAAAAGTGCCAATCTGGTCATCTGGTGGCACCTCGACCGGGGCAAAGTCAAAGTTTAAGGCTGACCGCGATGGAGCCCTGCTCGGCTACAGCTCGCGGGAGGCCTGGATCAAAAGTTTACCTTCGGACTTAGGGTGTCATTACAACCCTGGCGGACGGTGTTAAAGCGGCGGTAAGACCGCCAACAGGCTGGCGGTCTTTTTTTGAGGATTAACCGCCATGGTCATCCGCCGCTTCTCCGTTCCGCCCGCCAGGGCGGAGATGACCGCTGGGCTGGTGACAATACCGCCGCCGGTATTTTGACCCGGCTTACCGCCGTAGATTTCCAGTGGTAGGAACCGCCATGAAATCCATGGCGGTAAGCACTATCAGTGCCAGGGAATTCCTTCCCTGGCACTGATAGGGGTCTCCCCCATCCCCCACCCCCACCCCGACACCCTCCCCTACACCCCCCACCACTCCTGCCACCCCCAAAGGTGGCAGGACCCCCCCTCCCCACCCTGACCCCCGACATCACCTGACACATACACACCCGACACGCACGCAGGCACCACCAACACACATACACGCACACACACCGACATACATACCAACATCCACACACACAGTCAGACATGCACACCCACATTCAAACATACACGCACACATCCATACAGACATACCTACAGACATACACGCACTCATTCCCAAAACACGCAACACCCCGCAAGCATACACGCACTCACACACCCCCTCTACATACACCCACGCACACCCCCATGCACCCACACAACACACAACACCCCCCTCCCCTAACGGACGATCGACTTACCTGTTCCGTCGATCATCCGGGAGGGGACGGGAGCCATGGGGGCAGCTCCGCCGACACCACACCGCCAACAGAACACCGCCGCTCTGAATCACCGGACGTGATTTGCTGGGCAGTGTTCTGTTGGCGTGGCGGTGGAGGTGGAGCAACCTCCACTTCCCCGCCACCCGTCAGTATGGCTGTTGGCGGCTCTCCGTCGGAAAAACGACGGTGAGCTGCCAACAGTCATCATTCGCTGAGCGGAAAACCGCCACCACTGGCGGTCTTTAGCACGGCGGTCCCTCAGCAGTCTTGTAAAAAGACCGCCGAGGTTGTAATGACCCACTTAGGGGGTCATTCTGACCTCGGCGGTAAAAGGCGCTTACCGCCGGTCAGAAGACCGCCATAATGCCGCCGCGGCCGCAGTAAACCGCCACAGTCATTCTGACCCGCAACTTGAAAACCGCCAAAAACCCGACATCTACAAAGGTCCGCCACACCAAAGGTCAGCGAAAAAATGTCGATGACCAAACCTTTGACCGTCACGCCAACAGAAATACACCCATGCCATTACGACCCACGAATCCACGCGGCGGTCTTTCAACCGCGGTATTCCATTGGCGGTACACACCGCTGCGGTCAAAATACACACACCCTTACAAAACACAACCACATTGGACAATTTGAAATACACACACCTGATACACATACAAACAACCCTCCCACACACCCAATACAATATAAAACACACACCCACATCACCCACAAACCCTTACGACCACAATTGCGACTGAAGGACAGAGAGAGACAGCACTGCTTAGAGTAGACCATCACACAGAGGCAAATCACAACATCACCCACACAATTACCACGCACAAAACACCATACACCACCACACACATCACACTCTACAACACATACAACATCCCTCACCTCATCCACACCACCCCATGGCACCCCAAAGACACCCCAGGTTCTCTGACGCAGAACTCAGGGTCATGGTGGAGGAAATAGTTTGTGTAGAGCCCCAGCTCTTCGGAGCACAGGTGCAGCACACCACAATTGCTAGGAAGATGGAGCTATGGCAAAGGATAGTGGACAGGGTCAATGCGGTGGGACTGCATCCACGCAATCGGGATGACATAAGGAAGCAATGGAACGACCTACGGGGGAAGGTTCGTTCCATGGTATCAAGGCACAACATTGCGGTGCAGAAGACTGGCGGCGGACCCCCACCCACTCCCCCAGAATTTACAGCATGGGAGGAGGAAGTCTTGCACATCCTGCATCCTGAGGGCCTCGCAGGAGTAGGCGGAGGAATGGACTCTGGTAAGTCAAATCTTAACTACTTCTTCCCACCCCCATCTGCATGCCAGCACATACCCCCACCCTCACCCCCACCCCCATCACACCAACTCCTTGCAAATGGCTCACCATCACAACCCACCCATCCCAACACCAAGCCCTGCATGCGACCACAAAGCATGGACACCCATCACCAAAGCATGCCCACCATACCCTTATACCCCTGCAGGACCCGAACGCCACCACACCGCCACGGAGGGTACAGAGATGTCCATCCCACCCCCAGAAGAGGCCCCCAGCGATGACAGCAGCTCTGTCTCCCTGGACCCAGATGGCCAGCCCGGCCCATCGGGGACCTCGGGACAGTCGGTTCCCCACAGACAGCCACAGGCTACAGCAGACCTACCCCCCTCTGGGAACACCAGCACAGCTCCCACCCAGCGGGCCCATGCCTCTGTCTCCAGGACACGTCAATCAGCGGTGTGTCCACCACTACAGGGCACCCAGGTTGACCCACCCCAACAACAACAGGGACCTGGGGGCAGTGGTAGTGGGCACACCGTCCAGGGAACAGAGGCCCAGGAACACAGGGGAACTGGGAGGGCTGCTGTGCGACAGGAGGGGGACAGGCCCAGGGAACCCACTCTCCAAGAGGCCCTCTCCTCCATCATGGGAGCCTACCACCACTCCCAGGAGACGATGGTGACGGTACTGGCCAGGTTCCAGGAGATCCAGGCACTGCAGGAGGAACGGTACATGGGGTTCAGAGAGGAACTGAGGAACATTGGTTCTGCAATGGGGACCATCGTCGTGGCCCTTAACCAGATAGTCACCACATTGCGGGACCATGTGGCACCCCAAAGGGCCCCTGTCACTAACCCAGATCAGGAACAGCCTACCACCTCCGCCGGCGCTAGTGGACAGGAGGCCCCCACACAACAACAGGCCACCAGAACCCCACCTCCTGCAGAAGAAGAACCACCCCGCAAGCGGAACCTGAGATCTCACAAGAAGACAGAGTAGGATGCCAAGACCCCCGCCAGCATAAGATACCCCCTGATGTCATCCCACTGTCCCACATTGTCACCCTGTCCAACCTTTAACTGCCCCTGCTCCATCCTTCCACAGGCATATGGACAATGCACCTGTGAGACTGAGAACTGGACTCTGCCATGGACATTACTCCACCCCCACCCATCACCGTTTTACAATCATGTACCTATATGTAGCACTTGAAATAAATCACTTATTGCACTTAAAAAATCAGGAGTCTGCTTGTATTCTTAACAAATGTATTACACATAACGGTGCAATAATGTTCAGTTACATTGTGATGACAACATACCAATGTCAATAAGCTTTAGTCCATGGGCAAACAAAGCAGAAGTCACGCAGTGGGTCATACAGCTCTGAAAAGGGAAGGGAAAGTCACAAATCAGTTAAAAGGAACTGAGGGGAAACACAGACAGTAGAGACGCAGGAGGCCTTAAGTAAATGTAAAATGGCGTGGGTGATCCTTACCTGTGTGCTACTGAAAATATTGTTGTATGACTGTATCCCTGTTGTCCGTGTCATCCCCGTCGTCTTCCTCCTCTTCACTCTCCACAGGCTCCACAGCTGCTACAACACCACCATCTGGACCATCCTCCTGCAGAAAAGGCACCTGGCGTCGAAAAGCAAGATTGTGAAGCATACAGCAGGCCACGATGATATGGCACACCTTCTTTGGTGAGTACATTAGGGATCCACCTGTCATATGCAGGCACCTAAACCTGGCCTTCAGGAGCCCGAAGGTCCTTTCTATGATCCTCCTAGTTTGCCCATGGGCCTCATTGTACCGTTCCTCTGCCCTGGTCCGGGGATTCCTCACTGGGGTCAGTAGCCACGACAGGTTGGGGTAACCAGAGTCACCTATTAGCCACACACGGTGTCTCTGTAGCTGTTCCATGACGTAAGGGATGCTGCTGTTTCGCATGATGTACGCGTCATGCACTGACCCAGGGAACTTGGCATTTACATGGGAGATGTACTGGTCAGCCAAACAGACCACCTGGACATTCATCGAATGATAACTTTTTCTGTTTCTGTACACCTGCTCACTTTCTTTGGGGGGAACCAAAGCCACATGGGTCCCATCTATGGCACCAATGATGTTGGGAATATGTCCAAGGGCATAGAAATCACCCTTCACTGTAGCCAAATCGCCCACGTCAGGGAACACAATGTAGCTCTGCATGTATTTCATCAGGGCAGACAACACTCTGGACAAAACCTTAGAAAACATAGGCTGAGACATCCCTGATGATATGGCCACTGTTGTCTGAAAAGACCCACTTGCCAAAAAATGGAGTACTGACAGAACCTGCACCAGAGGGGGAATCCCTGTGGGTTGGCGGATGGGGGACATCAGGTCTGGCTCCAGCTGGGTACACAGTTCATGTATAGTGGCTCTGTCAAGCCTGTATGTAAGTATAATATGTTGTTCTTCCATTGTCGACAGGTCCACCAGCGGTCGGTACACGGGAGGATTCATCCTTCTCCTCGCAAGTCCCAGCGGACGGTGCCTAGGAAGGACAACATGGAGCACAGAGTCAAGCAACCCACAGGTACGTAACCACAGCTTGCACAGTACACGATTCGCTATGCATTGAAAGGCTTGTATGAGTGGCAATGCAAGGCCGAGGCCTGTGTGACGCAGTAGAAATTATGCCATGTGGGCCCTTGAAATGGCGGCTGCCTGACCTGTGAAGTGTGACAATGGGATGTGAGGTCAATGCGCTGGCGTGGCACACCGTGGCGGTAGGCGGTCGAAGACCGCGGTGCAAAGCCGCATTGGTTAACATTGCACACTATGGGTTTCAGGAGCCAATGACGATGTGCGCCGGCGGTCACGGTACGCACCGTGGCGGTACGCACCGCCGCGGGCGTGACCGCCATTTTCTATCTGATTAATCACTCGAGACCTGATCATCCACAGGAGAGGACCTATACTGCAAGTGCTGCTGTGACCTCGGTCTGGAAGATACAATGGCTGCTGCGACTGGGGAGAGGGCCCCTGCCTTCACTTCTGAAGAATTGGAGAAACTTGTTGATGGGGTCCTCCCCCTGTATGCACTACTCTACGGTCCTCCAGACCAACAGGTTAGTACACAGGGTGCATGTTGTATGGGCTATGCCTGTGTTGAGTGGGGTGGATGTAAGATGGTGGGGAGGTGAGCGAATGAGGAGTGCAACGCACGACAGATGAGAGCATGTGCCACATGGCAAGGTTGGTGAGGGGGGGCCACTCACATTGACCATGCAGAAAAGTGATGATATTTCCGTTCCCACCCTGTACATGTCACATAGGTCAGCGCCCATCAGAAGATCGAAATTTGGCGTGCCATCGTCAAGGACGTCCGGGCCCTGGGGGTCCACAACAGACGGGGCACCGACTGCCGAAAGAGGTGGGAGGACATCTGCCGCGGGACCAGAAAGACCGCCGAGGCTCTGCTGGGGATGCCCTCCCAACGTAGGAGGGGTGCCAGCCGCCAATTGACCCCCCTGATGTCCCGGATCCTGGCGGTGGCCTACCCCGATTTGGATGGGTGCGTGAGGACATCATAGCAGACACAAGGGGGTGAGTATCAGCACATTCTGCTATCTTTGCGCGCAGTGGAGGTGTCTGGGTGGGGGAGGAGGGCCGTGGCTATCTCTAGGCCAGGGCGCTTTCTGTAGGCTAGGCCCCTCCGTTAGGCATGGCCCTGTGCCCCCGCCCCCTACCTCTGTAGGGTGCCAAGTACAGCTATCCATGGTCCGGCCTCACCTATGTGTGCATTTGTCGTCCATAGACCTGTAGGCCTAGTCACAATAACTGAACAGTGTACCCCGATTGCGCGGCCTAGTGCTGGGGGCTTCTGTGTCTGTCCTCTCCAAAAACGGTGTTGCCAATGCATGCACTCAACCTGTCTTCATTTCCCCCCCCCCATTTTCTTTGTCTTCCTGTTCATGTGTGCATTAGCATCATCAGGCGGAGGAGAAGTGGCATCGGCGCACGAGGGAGCTGCATCTCACATGGCCCATGAGGGCCATGCAACTGACTCCGAGTACACCAGTGAGACGGAGGGCGAGGGGGGCTCCACAACGGGGACCCGTGGAGACGTCAGCGACACAGACACGTCCTCGGAAGGGAGCTCCCTTGCGGTGGCGGCAACATCCGTGCCCACCGCCACAACAGGTACAGCCGCCACCCAGCGCACCAGCTCCGCCCTCCCAGCAGCCCCTCAGCGTTCGGCCCGTGCCCGCTCGGCCAGGAAGCCGGCCATCTCCTTCGCCCCAGGCACCTCAGGCCCTGCCCCAGTTACCCCTGCTGCCCTCAGTGAGGAGGTCATTGACCTCCTGAGGACCATCATTGTTGGGCAGTCTACCCTTTTGAATGCCATCCAGGGTGTAGAAAGGGAGGTGCATCGGAGCAATGCATACCTGGAGGGCATTCATTCGGGTCAGGCTGCCCATCAGCGATCGTTCAACGCTCTGGCCTCAGCACTGACGGCAGCCATTGTCCCTGTCTCCAGCCACCCTCTTCAAACTCCCTCCACCCAGTCCCAGTCTCCTGTTCCTCTGCCTATCCCATCCACACCATCAGACCAGCCTGCACACACCTCAACACCCAAGGGCAGCTCATCCAGACATAAGCACCACAAATCACACAAGCATTCACCCAAGCAACATCCAGATGCAGACATGCCAACAGTCACTGCCACCTCTGTGTCCCCCACCTCCTCGTCTCCCTCCTCCCTCCCTGTGACGTCTCCACTCACACCTGCATGCACACCACCATCAGCCAGTACTTCCATCACCAGCACACCCTTCAGGACAGTCAGCACACGTGCAGTCACCACCCCCACTGCCATTTACACGTCCTCTGTGTCCTCTCCCAGTGTGTCTGTCACCCCCTCTTCCAAACCACACAAACGCAGGCAGCCACCCACCCAACAGCCATCCACCTCACGACAGCCTCCGTCACAAGCACCTGCACCCAAAGACAGCACACTTGACTCTCCTACAACCACATCCTCTTCCTCCACTCCCATACCCACTGCACCTACCCTTCCCATTGCTCCTAAAAAACTTTTCCTCCCCAAAATTAACCTCTTTGCATCACCTGACCCACCCCCTCCATCTGGTAAGAGTCCAAACAGCACCTCAGCCACCACAAGCCCTGCATCTACTAGGACCATAGTTCAGGGCTATTGGAGTCCACCAGCTCCTAGGTCAGGAACATCAGCCAGCAGCAAGGGGACAGCCAGCCCACCCCCTGGGAAGAGGACCAAAAAAACGAAGGGCCGGCGCGACAAGCCTGAGACGGCTGCCACCAAGGACAGTAGCCTTGCCCCGTCACCTGCCACATCAACAAAGGGAGGCAAGGGCCACAGAGCTTCAGCGAAGGAGGGCAAGGGCAGCAGGGCGGACAAGTCAGGCAGCAGGCGAGCTGACCAGGAGGGTCCCACCAGCCCCATTCCAGGTGTGACGGACGACACCCACGGGCCCAGGACTCCATCACAGGAGGGCCCCGCAACCGAAAGGTCGGATGGCGATTCCCTAGAAACACAGGACAAGCACAGCTGCACAGGGACTGCTGTGACAAGCACCGCTGAACAGGGACCGCCAAGACAAGCACCGCTGAACAGGGCCCTGCCAAGACAAGCACTGCTGAACAGGGCCCCGCCAAGACAAGCACCGCTGAACAGGGGCCGCTGTGAGAAGCACCGCTGAACAGGACCCCGCCAAGACAAGCACCGCTGAAAAGGGACCGCCAAGACAAGCACCGCTGAACAGGGCCCCGCCAAGACAAGCACCGCTGAACAGGGGCCGCTGTGAGAAGCACCGCTGAACAGGACCCCGCCAAGACAAGCACTGCTGAACAGGGCCCCAACAAGACAAGCACCGCTGAACAGGGCCCGCCAAGACAAGCACCGCTGAACAGGGCCCCCCCAAGACAAGCACCGCTGAACAGGGCCCCGCCAAGACAAGCACCGCTCCGCTGGGCCCTTCATCTCAAGCACCGCTCCGCTGGGCCCTTCATCTCAAGCACCGCTCTGCTTGGCCCTTCCTGTCAAGCACCGCTCCGCTGGGCCCTTCCTGTCAAGCACCGGTCCGCTGGGCCCTTCATCTCAAGCACCGCTCCGCTGGGCCCTTCCTGTCAAGCACTGCTCCGCTGGGCCCTTCCTGTCAAGCACCGCTCCGCTGGGCCCTTCATCTCAAGCACTGCTCCGCTGGGCCCTTCATCTCAAGCACCGCTCCGCTGGGCTCTTCCTGTCAAGCACCGCTCCGCTGGGCACCGCCTTCTCAAGCACCGCTCCGCTGGGCCCTTCCTGTCAAGCACCGCTCCGCTGGGCCCTTCCTGTCAAGCACCGCTCCGCTGGGCACCGCCGTCTCAAGCACCGCTCCGCTGGGCCCTTCATCTCAAGCACCGCTCCACTGGGCCCTTCCTGTCAAGCACCGCTCCGCTGGGCACCGCCGTCTCAAGCACCGCTGGCCCATTGGCAGTGCCGGTTCTGTGTCGAGCAGGGCTTCACGAACCACTGTGGCCACCATGCCTCCTCCATTACCAGTGGAGTCGGTAATCCATCTGATGGACTGTGGCTTTGCACTCCCCAGGATGGAACAGTGGTCAACCCACCCACTGTAGAGACTTGAGAGACTGTGGCTTTGCACTCCCCAGGATCATGCAGTGGGCAACCCACCCACTGTAGAGACTTGAGAGACTGTGGTTTTGCACTCCCCAGGATGGAACAGTGGGCAACCCACCCACTGTAGAGACTTGAGAGACTGTGGCTTTGCCCTCCCCAGGATGGAACAGTGGGCAACCCACCCACTGTAGAGACTTGAGAGACTGTGGCTTTGCACTCCCCAGGATCATGCAGTGGGCAACCCACCCACTGTAGAGACTTGAGAGACTGTGGCTTTGCACTCCCCAGGATGGAACAGTGGGCAACCCACCCACTGTAGAGACTTGAGAGACTGTGGCTTTGCACTCCCCAGGATGGTACAGTGGGCATGGAGGCCCCTCGTGGATCTGGCGTTGTGGACTCATGTGGCTGAGGTGCCCCCCCTTCCCTTCCCCCTGAGGTGCCTGTAGTTTTTTTCATCTGATGCCCCAGCAGTGTTCTCTCCAATGGTATCTGGTCTTGTGTGTGGGCTTTGCCCATGTGTTTGTGCACATTGGCCCACGGACTATGGAACTTTGCCAAAATGTGCAGGACTTTTTGCCTATGTATATATTTTTCACTATGTTCATTCTTTAATATGTATATTTCATATTGCATAATTCCCATAACTTCAATTGAGCTATAATATACTGAAGTTTTAAAGATCATTTTAATTTTGTCTTTGCATTATTCCGTGGGGTTTGGGGGGTGTCACTCTGACTTGTTGCTCTGCATTGGTGTGTAGGTATTTGGGGTGGGGGGGTGGGTGTATCGCGTATGTGTGTGCCCGTAACCTTTCCTCCTCCCCTGTTTCGTAGGTGCAGTACTCACCGTTGTCGTCTGCGCCGACGTTCGTACTCCTGGTAGATGAGCAGGTAGACAATAGCTGGTAGGATGTTTAATTCGGGTTCCATGCTGTCCTCCTTCCTCGTAGAGTGTATGGAGGTGAGCGTTTTCCCGTTCGTAGTCTGTTTCCGGCGTGTTTTTATCGGCGGGGCTCCCGCCCCGGAAAAGGTGGCGGATTGGTGAGTTGAGATAGGGTGGGCGGTACATTGTCTGCCGCCTGCCTGTTGGCGGTGACCGCCGCGCTGTTTGTTTGTCCCGCCGTGGCGGTCGGAGTGTTAAAGTGGCGGGCTGTGTTGGCGGTTCCCGCCAGGGTCAGAATTCCATTTTTTTGACCGCCTGCCTGTTGGCGGGTTGGCCGCCGCTTTATCACCGACCGCCAGGGTTGGAATGACCCCCTTAGTCTCTTTTCTGAAGATTTTCTTCAGCGGGACGAACCAGCCAGTCCAATCCGACCTCCTGGAAATCTTCTCCGGATACGCGTCACGGGAGCCCTCAGTGGAGATTTTTACCTTCAGACTTAGTTGTTTTTTCGAGGTGAAAATCCTTCGACCGGGGCAAACCTGGATCTTGATCCGACGTCCCTGGAGCCCTCCTCGGATACGCTGGCTGGGAGGTCCCGGTCAACTTTTTACCTTCGGACTTAGTCTCTTTTTCTGAGATTTTCTTCAGCGGGACGAACCTGCAAATCAGGCCGGGTCGCGGTTGAGGCAAGCTGGCTAGAGTTGCCGTGGCGGGTCGGTCCCTCTATGAAGCTTTTTTTCAAAAGTTCTCCAAACTTCTGGGGCTTCTCCCAGATGTTCGTTTAAGGTTCTGTTGGGGTCCACAGCTCACCCCAAGGATCCAGAAGCTCTGAGATGATCCTTGGGGTGCGGCCTACAACTCCCAGAATGCACCTGGCGCAAACTCCTTTTTGGCCACTGGGCAGTGGCCAGCTGGTTGATTTCTTAAGGAGTTGGTGCAGGAGACTCTGGTTAGCAATTTTTCACCTGTAGCAAACAGGGAGTCCCTCCTTGAACCAGTTGAAGCCAGGCAAATTCCTTTTTGTGGTGAAGCCCAAGTGTGCAGCTGGTGCAGTCCTTCTGAGTGCAGGTTCCAGGTGCAGGCCATGGGTCCAGAAGGGCAGTCCTTCTTCTCCTTTGGTTCTTCCTTGTTGGAATCTGATGGAGATCTGGTAGGGAACTGAGGTGTGGGTGCAGGTCTGCCAGTTTTATCCTTGCTCCTGGGTGAAAAACAGGGGGGTCCTGATTCTCCAATCAGGTGCAGGGTCCTTCCCCCTGTGATGACCACTTCCTGGGAAGTCTGGCAAAAATCAATCCCAGGAGGCAACTTTCTTCAAAACTCCATCATGGTAGAATCTTGTTTTTGGAGGTTACATCTGGCTGAGCCCACCCACTGGTGTGGCTACAAAGCATAAACACACCCCTCTCCTGCCCTCTCCTAATCTAATCAAGGGGGCACCTAGTTGTCTGGGGTTGCAGGATGTGGGGGTGTTGCTGGTGTGCTCCAAATGTCCTTCTCTGCCTTTGAAGACCAGTTTGGCAGCCCTCCCCCTCCCTGCCTTACCATCCGCTGAGGGGAAATTCCCTCCCACAGGCACATCTCTTTGTATGAAGCCAGGCCCCTTCACACCTCACCAAGGCAGCCTGGCCAGGCTGGGAGAGGCTGGCCAATCAGGGTACAGCAGCAAAAACAATGTAGGGCTGAAAGTGGCAACTTTTCAGGTAAAGTTTAAAACTCTTTACCTGAACAAGTTATATTAAACCCAACAACTGGAAGTTGTGGGATGTATTACAACAATTAATTTGATACCAAACTCTTGGTATCCATTACTTAAGGGGACTTTTAAAATTAAAATAAAGTCTCCCCATTCTAGCCTATGGAGGCCATTCACCACAATGAGGGAAAAACGAATTTGCCTGTTTTTACCTCACCAGGGCTTATACTACTATTTTTATAAGGTCCCTGCTTATAGTTACATGGCACCCAGCCTTAGGGACACATAGGGCTCACCTTAGGGGTGACTTATATGTAAAAATAAGGTAGTTTAAGACTTTGGAACTACTTTTAATTCCAAAGTCAAATTTGCATATAACTTTAACTTAAAAGCAGGCAGCAAGGCAGGCCTGCCTTTAAAATGACACTGGGCACCTCAGCAGTGCACCTATGGGTGCACTACCTATGCTGTGGTCCCTAAACCTACATGCCCTACCATATACTAGGGACTTATAGGTAGGTTAACTTAGCCAATTATAATTAGCCTAATTTGCATATGGATTTTATACAGAACACAGGCCCTGGGACTGGTTAGCAGTACCCAGGGCACCCTCAGTGTCAGGAAAACACCAGCAAAAAGTGGAAAATGGGGGGGGGAAAGTTAGGGGGCCTCGGCAATCAGCCCTGTTTTCTCACACGGAAGCATGTCACCCCCTGGAAAAGAAAGTGAGAATGCAGCTACTGCTAGATGCCATGCTGACAAAACACAAGGTTACAGTTAAGGAGTTCCAGATGCTACTAGGTCACCCGAATTTTGCTTGTAGATAGTGAGGGTGGGCAGGACATTTTGTAGGAGACTAGGTTTGGTTCTCACAGGTCTGTCTTTGCCACATCATCACATTCGATTGTGAGCAGGAGTAAAAGAGGATCTGAGAATGTGGTGTTTCTTTTTTAAATCCTTCAATGGGATTCCCCTACACATACCATGGGAAATTAACTGGGATATACACATTTTCCCGGGCTACTCAGGCAGTGTTGGTTTTGGCATATACTAGCAATGGAGACTGCTTGCACAGGAGTGTCCACCCGCATGGAAGAACGGGGGCAGAAGTATAGCCTTTCTAGAGCTTTTCCCACTAGTGGTTGCAGTGCATTTGTGGGCTGTATTGTTACAACACAAGCAAGTCATCTTTAGACTGGATAACATGGCAGTGGTTCAGGTTGTGAATCGACAGTTGGCCAGGGACCCACAGGTTTTGAAACTGTTAACGGTATTGGTGCTCGCCTGCCTTAAGAATGACATTGTATTTATGGGCAGACATATGCCAGGTATGGACAATGACACCGCGGAAGCTTTGTCTCGTTCACAGTGGGAGCGATTCTATGAGTGGCCATGGTGGCAGATGGATACAAGACTCCCATGCCACTGGAATTGTGGACCATAGGCAACAAAGGATGCTACAGCTGGTGATGGAGTCCATATCAGAATTTATGAGAAAGGCGTATGCAGAAGCATGGTCAGAATTTCTGCAATTAGGGGTTCACAAGAAAGCAACGGAATTGGATAGGGTGGAGGATGTAATACAGTTTATCATGGGTTCAATTGACAAAGGTCACTCAAGGGTAACATAGAAAGGGAAACTATCAGGCATTGCATTTGAAGGAAACCTATGCTGGGGCTATGCAACTTCGGCAGGAGAATTAGGTAAGAGGATATTTGAAGGATGGGCAAGAGAACAAGGCATGTCAACAGCATTAAGCAAACCGCTGACTTTGGACATATGTAAGAGGGTATTGGATAGGTTACCGGCCATTTGCACAAGTCCTTTTGAGGTCACATTGTTTTTCACGCAATGTCATGGATGTTTTTTGGGACTTTTAGAGTATCAGAGCTATTGAGGGGGCGCAAAAGGTAAGGTTTACAGTAGAAAGAATATTTAATCAGAAATGATAACAGTGTCCCTGCATAGCTCTAAAATGGATCAAAGGTTTCAAGGGGCTACCGTACTACTCCCAGTTCAGGAGGGTGAGGATTTTTGCCAGTGGACATGGGAAACATGTCTATGGACTAACTCGTATACTTTGGTGGGTCAAGTTTTCAGACATAGGAACGGGGAGGAGGTTAAATCTGTTCCGGTCAATTGTTATCAATTGTTAGGAGTGCTGCAGAAAGTGCTTGAGAGTCTGGGTTTATACAGCAAGCCTACGATACTCATTCATTTCAGATCGGGGCTGAAATGGAGGTGGGGGAATAGGGTCGGTCAAGAGGCAGGAGTATGAGATTGGGTAGGTGGTCTTTGGACTGTTTTCAGCGCTACAGGAGGTCCAGGGACCAGGGTGTAGGAGACATTGGGAATGTTTCAGCACACTAATTCCAATGTATTTTCCAGGAACGGTGCCGGTACCACTGTCTACTGGCATGCCAATCTGGATTGTTGGTCATTCATTTGTAAAATGGGCAGCGAAAGAAGGAGGGAATTCCAGCTGTGGATGAAATCAGGGATTGGGAAGAGCAATGTTTCAGTCTCATGGCATGGCAGAGTTGGTATAAAATGGAGGGATTTCTTACAATTTCTCAATGTTTTATGCCCTGACATTTTACTGACTCATTTAGGAGAAAATTGTTTAGTCTTGCAGAAGGGTTAAGCACTTCCTAAGGCGATGAAGCAGGATTTAAAAGAAATCAAAAGCCAGTGGGCAGGTTGTTTCATCTGTTGGGCGAAGTTGGTTCTGAGACGGGTTTGGAGAGGTGCACACACACCATCTGCTATCGACCAAGCCAGGCACAAAATTAATAGAGAGATGAGGTGCTTTTGTAGGTACATAGGGCTAGGCAGGGTAGCTCACCAGGACATATGCTATGGGGCAGTCGAACTCTTCCGCAGTAACGGTGTTCCTCTATCTCGCTTTAACATGAGACTGTATCTTTTGGAGATCAGGGAGTTTTTGATGAGTACTTTGGGATTATAAGGAGCTAGAGGAGACACACAGGGGTGGAGGGGAAGAAAAAGCAGCAACTTTTCCTGGTGGCACGTGTCCCACAAATTTTAGGCCTTTACAGAAGGTTATTGGGGTTTTCACATTGGAAAACAGGCTGAAAGGGAGGGGCTGAGTAAGTTCACAAAATTTGTTACCTCACAGGAGGTTATGTGGAGGCATTTCACAGGTTTGCAGTTTAAAGGTGGGGCAAGTTCAAGTGTTACACTTTAGTTGTTAGAAGTTTTGGAGGGAAGTAAATTATGATGTATATAGTATCTTGAAACTTTAAGGGGAGAGTGGGTTCTTAGGGGTAGAGGGTAGCCATTAGGAGAATGGGGTGTATAGAGAAGTGTTTAGTTTTGTAAGGCTCCAGGCCAGCTTGTTGATTTGGATGCACACCTGTCTCAATAAAACGGCCCTTTTCACCACAAAGCAGTCAGTGGTCTGTCTGTGCTCCCGATGCCCAAAAAAATAGGGTGTGCGTTCCAGTCATTCTGTTCTGGACGGCTTTCAATCGACTTAACTCATTTTGATGACGGTCAATGTCAACGAGCTGTGAACATCGACAGTTTGCCCAGAGGCATGTGGTATGCTATTAATAAAAACACATCACGTTACCCCACCGCACCAACTAGAATTCTCTGGTTGCTCACACATCTTCAGTGCATGGGCGTAGGAAGTGTGGGGGACGCGGGGGATATGTCCCCCCCAGATTTTGGAGTGGGGGGGACACGGGGGACAAGGGTGGGGGGGACGAGGGGACAGAAGAATTTTCCCTTCTGTTCTGTAATTCGCAGGGCCATTAGCGCTGCGTGAAAGCGCTACCTATACTGGCCCTGCACTTGACCTGTGACCTGCCTCCAGGACACTTGCCCTCTGCCCTTTTGTTGTGCTGCAGCACACAAGGGATTCCTTCTCACCTTGCCGCCACAGCTGCTTGCAGTCTGCACTTCTGAGAACAAAGGGAGAAGAGAGGCCCTTTGTTGATTGCTGTCTGCATCCCGTCCCTCCTGAGCCCTACCCTTCCCTTGAAAATCGAACCCTGAAGACAGCAGCAAGATTTGAGAAGGTAAAGAGGTTTGGGTAATCAAATAAAGTATTGCCAAGTAACTCCCTTTCTTTTTAAATCCAATGCTGTGTTGCAGAGTATCTCCCTTTCTAAAAACAGTGTTGTTGAGTTACTGTGAGATATAAGCCGGGCAGGCTTTAGCGCGCTGGTGGCACCCTGTGCAGCAATGTTTGTTAGGGCACCCGTTTCGGTCACCTCTCTCTCACTCTCTTCTCTCCTCTGTCTCCAGCTTGCCTGCCCCAGAGCTAATTATTTTCCCCTAAGTTGACATCCTGCCTCCCCAACATTTCGGTCCCCTGTCTCTCCCTCAGCCTTCCTGGTATTTGTGAAAGCCCGCTCTAAAGGCCAAGGGCTGTCTGTAAATCTCATTTCCTGCCAATGGCCTGTGGATGGAAGCCAGCACTGGGGCAGCTCACAGGCTTTGCAGGACTTCACAGGCTGTGGTGGTACAGAGCCTGGCACTGCTGGATAGACGGCAGAGAGACTAGCACACAGCACCGGTCCCAGGAAGAACCAGATGGCTTGAGAGATGGACAGGGCTAGGTAAGGCAGCAGGGCCAGCTCTAGGGCGATGCAACCGGTGCTGCTGCACCGGGTGCTGACTTAGGATGGGGGTGCTGTGATTGCAAGTATATTCTGACTTTAAAAGCACCTGTTGGGTGTTCCTTGCCATCAACAGTTTTCAGGCAACAATAAAAATCTCAAGATAATTCCGGTGATTAATGGTCTTCCTGAAGAGAGATTGAAGTTTTGTCTAGTCGGAGTTTTGACTCATCATAACGTACAGGGTTACTATGCCTGCTACAAAGAACGTCTACATGCAGATCACAAAGTCTATATAATGTGAATAGGTCAGTGGGTTACTGCTGTTGTCAGTTGCAGGAAAGTACCCTCTTTTTGGCATGGTTACCCCACTTTTGACTGTGTTCACTGGGATCCTGCTAACCAGGACCCCAGTGCTCTCTCCCATTAAATTTGGTTGTTTGGACCACACACACCCCACATTTGGCGTACTGGTGCCCCTTATAAGTCCCTAGTATATGGTACCCAGGGCATTGGGGGACCCGGGGTTCCCCATGGGCTGCAGCATGTATTATGCCACCCATAGGAGCCCATGTAAACCATGTCTGGAGGCCTGCCATTGCAGACTGCGTGAAAAGGTGCATGCACCCTTTCACTTCAGGTCACTGCACCAGGTCACTCTAAGTCACCTCTATGGCAGGCCCTCCTAGCCAGAGGGCAGGGTGCAAGTACCTGTGTGTGAGAGGTGCCCCCACGAACTCCAGCTACATTTTCCTGGACCTCGTGAGTGCGGGGACGCCATTTTACGAGTGTACTGGACATAGGTCACTCCCTCTGTCCAGCTACATAATGGCAACTCAGAACCTGGGCATGTTTGGTAACAAACATGTCAGAATCATACCCCAATCCTATTGTCAGTATTGTTTGTATGATTCCATGCACTTTGGGGGCTCCTTAGAGGATCCCCAGCATTGCTCCTATCAGCTTTCTAGGGTTTTCCGGGCAGCCCATGCTGCTGCCACCCCTCAGACAGATTTCTGCCCTCCTTCTGCTGCTTGAGCAGCTCATGCCCAGGAAGGCAGAACAAAGGATTTCCTTTGGAAGAGGCAGGCAACACCCTCTCCATTTGGAAATAGGTGTTACAAGGGTTGGGAGGGGTACCCTCGCCAAGCTAATGGTATGCTCTGAAGGGCCTCCTTGCATAAACCAGTCTGTACCAGTTCAGGGACCTCAGCCCCTACTCTGGTGTGAAACTGGACAATGGAAATGGGTGTAACCACTCCCCTGTCCATCACCACCCCAGGGGTGGTGCCTGGAGCTCCTCCAGGTGGCCACTTGATTCTGCCATCTTGAATCCAAGGTGGGCAGAGGCCTCTGTGAGCATCTGAGTGGCCAGGTCAGGCAGGTGACGTCACAGCCCCTTCCTAGGTGGTCACCTTGCTAGGTGACCAATCCCCCTTTCTGGGCTATTTAGGGTTTGCCTCTTGGGTGGGTCCTCAGATTCAATGTGCAAGATTCCAGCAGGACTCCTCTGCAACGTTTACTTTGACTTCTGGCCACTGGAACCGCAACTGGACTTCACAGGAACCTACAATCTGCAGCTCCAACAGCGACTTCACCCTGCACCATTGTTTCTCTGTATCTTTCCAGCAACTGCAACATTAGCCCGGCTGTGCTTCCTCTGAGGGCAGCAAGTCTTCAGTCTGCATGAGAAGAAAGAAGGAAAATTCCTTGGAGTGAAGGAGTCACTTACCTGCATCTGCAGGCACCAACTGCAACAACGACCGGCTGCGTGGATCTCCTCTGCTCCTGAGCTGCGTGGATCCTGCATCAGGGGGTGATAGTCTGGAGTGGTCTCCTTGGTCCTCTCTACCAGCTGTCCAACTTTGGAGTAGGTAGGTCCTTGCCTTCCCATGCAGGACACTACCCCCATGCACCGCGTCTCTTGCAGCTACCAAGGCCTGTTGTTATCTCCTCCAAGGGATCTTCAGGCTCCATGTAGCCCCAGTCCCCAGCACTCTTCTCTGTGAAGCACAGCCCTCAACGTGCTTCGCCTGCGACATGGGACCTCTCTTCATGTGTGCTGCGTGGGCCTCTCTGCAGCTCCTGGGCTCCTTGCCTGTAGGTCTTCTGTGGGGGCTGCCTCTCCTTCTCCAGACTCTCTGCCTTGCTGAGGGTCACCTGGGACCCCCCTCCATGGGTTAAGTCCCTCTGGACCTTGCTGGTCCCCGGCAGCTCCACTTTTGTCCTTCTGCAACATTTGCCTTTGCCAAGGCTTGCTGGTTGGTTTTCCACACCACAGACTGACTGCAATTCTTCATCCCGCATGGGACGTCGACTGCATCACCTAGGAACGCTTCATCTGCTCCAGTGCTGCACTGCTGACCGTCTTCATCTCCCGGCCGAGCAACTCCTGCATTCACAGATGGGTGGGTAGTGGCTCCTGCCACGACCGGACACTCCTACGTAAACTGGACTTGGTCCCCTTCTTTTCCAAGTCTTCCTCTTCCAGGATCCACCTCTAGCTTCTTGCAGTCTTGCCTGCGTTTTGCAATATCCTTCTCTGAAGTCCTTTTGGTGGGTTGGGGAAAAACCAGTAACTTACCTCTTTTCTCCTGGTCACTGGAGGGCACTCTGGTACTTACCTTTGGGGTTTCCTAGTTCCTGCAGCTCCCCTCTACAGATTCCACTTCCTTGCGTGGGGACCCTGCTTTCGCATTCCACTTTTTTAGTATATGGTCTGGTCCCCCCTAGGCCTTCAGTATTGCCTATTGCTTTTCACTATTTTCTATTGCTTTTTATGCCAACTTCTGATTGCTGCTGTACATATGATAGTGTGCTACTTACATCCTATTGGGAGTATTGCCTATCTAGTGTTTTTGTGTTACTGTAATATGGAACCTTTATTTTCATAACACGTGTTTCGTTCATGTGTGTAAGTGCTGTGTGACTACAGTGGTATTGCATGTGCTTTGCATGTCTCCTAGGTAAGTCTTGGCTGCTCATCCGCAGCTACCTCTAGAGAGCCCTGGCTTCTAGACACTGCCTGCACCTCACTAATAAGGGGATACCTGGACCTGGTATAAGGTGATAATACCATAGGTACTCACCACATACCAGGCCAGCTTCCTACATCAGAGAGCTCCTTTTTTGTCCCCTGCAATTTATAAATTAAAACTGAATATAGAACAGTGAGCAATTAACTTATCAAAGAGCTGCATGCAAACATCAAGGTATAGATTAGAGCGTTATGATTTCCCCCCACTTTTTCATTAACTTAATGTTGCAAAACAAGTTAATTTGAGCGCAAATCAATTATTATTAAAGAAAGCCCCCAACCATGGTGTTATGTTTTAAATTCTGAGTTTGCGCTTCTCCAGATAAACCACTCTTAAACTATACCTGCTACCAGTATGGATGACCTATGCCACCTACACCTTGTCGTCCTCTGTCTTATGTAACATTTCATATACACTGATTTACACATATATGATGATTGTCTCTGCGTAATATCTGTGTGATGTAAAGTGCTTTGACACCCTAGACTGGTGTGAGGGCTGAATGATGGAACAACACATGCGTATATCAAGCATGCCTTAACATCGCGGTCTCAACAACGACCGTGTCTTTACTACTCATGCCTTTACAACGAATTTCGCTGTAAAAGAATGTTCGGTAAAGAAACATGCGTGGTAAATTCTCCCCGCCCTGCCCCCTTACACCTGATACCATACTTCACCCTGCCCAATCAGTTAAAACTGCCCCTGCCCTGAGCCCTACCCCCCCCGCCCTGAGCCCTAAAAGTAACCCTGCCCTGTCCTAAAAACTACCCGCCCCCACTCTGAACCCTAAAACCTACCCTGAACTGCGCTAAAAACTACCTTGATGCCCCTGCCCCCCAGAACCCTAAAACCTACCCCACCATGTCCTAAAAACTACCCCGACCCTACCCTGTCCTAAAAATGAACCCGACCTCCCACCCTAAACTCGGCCACAGCCCTACTTACCTCTCTCTCCTCTGCTTCTTCCTGTTCCACCCGGACAGCTAGACCGCTCTCTATGCTGTAACCACGCATATGCGTGGTAAAGACATGTGTGGTAAAGGCATCCATGCTAGCCCCATATTTGTGGTAATGGCAGCATGGTCAATGCATTGCATTGCATTGATTGCGTTGTAAGGGATATTTCCCAGTATGAGTGGTGGTATAAAACTAATGAAATGCATCTGAGAGAGAGTGGTGATGGATAGTAGTGAGGGAATCCGTGGCAGAGGTGGTCACTGGGGGGTGCCAACAAACAATGTTGCACAGGGCGCCACCAGCACTAAGGCCGGCCCAGTCAGACAGCACAGCAGTTCACAGGAAGGGGGCAGCACAGAGATTGCCACTTGACCGTCAGACAAGGACCTAGCAGCAATCATAGGCCTTACTGGCCTTCACAGGCAGGCGGGGGGGGCCAGAGACTGACACAGCCTGACTAGAAAGAAAGCTCCCAACAGGCAGCACAGTGCTTGGCAGGCAGCACAGGAATCCGCAGGAAGCACTGCGCCCAGCAGGCAGTACAGGCCTCTTAGGACTTTACACAGGCGAACTGCAGCACTGAGCTTGTCGCTGCCTAATAGGCAGCCAAGGGCCCAGCAGACAGGGAATTGCCGGTCTCACAGGACTCGACCGGAAGCGACCGCCTCCCCCCCACATCACCTTCCACATGGCAACCCTTCTGGGTGCAAGCTTTGTGCAGGAGGCCCACCTCAAGGTTGTCCCTGTCCCCCCAGAAATGTTGTGTCTCCTACGCCCCTGCTTCAGTGATCGCATGAACTAGGCTAGTTGAACATTCATAACGCACAAGAGTGCATTGCTGAGTGATTACTTAAACTTGCATTTAGTTTTTATTTAAGGTGTTCACATTTTGACGTAATGCCTTGTATACTGAATCCAAGATGTGAGGTATAAGGCGCTTACATCTTCAAAGTCGCCTTTGCGTTTCCTGCAACTGGTGAGCAGAAAAAACGACACGTGCGTCTCTGGTCAGCGCAGCGACTACCCTTTCCATGTACAACAATCCAATATTGCCCCAGTGGATTCTCATTACAGGCCAGGAAGCTCAGGCCACGACCGTCTTCATTGATTTGATGTTTGTCGCTCAGCAGCTAATCCATGCTACCGCAGCGACCGCTAGGCATCGTGTATTACCTGCCAATAAGCGCACAGAGTTTTACCTGGGAATGGCTGTGACTAGGCTAATCACAGTATTTATCTTCGGGGTAAATAAACTGAGACTGTTATGCCTTCGTTTTGACAAACGCTTCCGCATTGTGCAAGTACGCTTTGGCAGCACCTGTGCATTCCACACCTGGCATGTGCCAACGTGCTTATGTACACAGCTAATTACTATAGCTTTTAAAGTACATCTCAGGGTTTTGACTGTAATGAAAATGTATTTAGTAAGAAAAATGTAAAACTCTTTAGTGCATTATGAGACGTCGACAATAAACGTTCTGCTGACTTTTCGAAGTGGTGGTATAAGTGTGACGTGCTTGCATTACCGCACATTTTAACGTTACCACAGATCTAAAGTGATGCAGTAATACCACATTGCACATACGAAATTCCTGCTTCACCACACAGAAAAACAAGCATTTGCAATGCAACCGGTCTCGAGTTTGCTTGAGCTAGAGCAATTAGCATTGTAAACTCCTAACCGGACTTTTCTTGCCACCTAAATTGAAAATGAAATAAAACAGTTTCACATAACTAACTGGACTTTTTTGCCATATAAACTGAAAAGCAAAAGTTTCACATAAGCGAGCCTACGGCCGCCATCAGTGTAAGACAGACACACACAGGGAAATATAAGTTCACTCATAGTGAAACCGATCGACAAAAGTGCAATTATCCATGTAACCGGCAAAAGTGCAATTATGTACATAACAGGGACCATGCCATGCAAAGCTCTCGACTTCTGCCCAGCGAGATCGTGCTGTGAAAAAAGAGAAAAAGTAGTTCAGAACCATATGGAAAACATGGAGCCTCGTATGTTTTCATAAGTTGGTCGCTGCACTCCAGGAGGGCTAAACACCTGAAAAGGCATGACTTATGCATGCCTTACGCTAACGAAAGCAAGCAGATTTTAAAAGGCAAGCTCATGAACCAATGAAAGAAACTGACGTCACATGGGCGTGGTTTGAAGCCCAAAGAGGGATTACAACACGGGACGGAGTGCTTTGAGCTCACCCGTAAAAAACGTGAAAGGTTACTATTGTGATATAGTATGAAGTCTTGGAAAGAATTTGGAGGGTTGCAGGATGATGGGTCAATATTGGAATGTTGGAAGTAGAACTGCGAAAGGGTAGTCGCGGTCCTGACGAGAGACGCTCAGGTCATTTTTTTAAGCTCACCAGTTGCAGGAAACGTAAAGGTGACATTCAAGCGAGTTGAATACCTAACACCCTGAATTGCTAATACAAGACATCCCATCAAAATGCTCTGAGACCAGTGGCTGAGGTGCTTATGAAAAAATATACAAATTGTAATCATAAGTGCTTTGTGGGTGGGGTCGGTGAGTGTGGGGACAAAGCAGGAGTCAGCTAAAAATAGCAAAGTATTGTGTAATTATTATGTTGGCCTTCCATCATCAAGTAAATACATATAAAATGCAGCAGTGGCTCCTACGCAATGGCGGAGGAGCATCGCCTCACTGCCTCAGAGCCAACAGCTGAAAAATAAAACAATATTTTATTATTGTTTTATTTTTCAGCTGCTGGCTCAGCCAGGGTGTGCAGGGAGGGACAGGGCTGGGCCATGGGAGGGAGGAGGAGGAGTGGGGTGGTGGTGTGCACTTAAATTCTCAAGTCAGTTTGGTTGGCAGTTCTAGGCTGGCCAAACAGACATGGCAGTTAGGTTTCTCCAACACAACTGTATTGCACAGCCGGGTTGGAGAAACAACACATACTCCCTGTGCCTGAGTTGGCGGTAAATCAGGCTGCTCAGGCCAATCCCTGTGCTGCTCTCATGCTTAGTAATAGCATGAAAGCAGCGTAAGGATTGCACAGGGAGTCTCTGAAGTTGTCCTATGGAATGCTGGGACCAGGAAGCAGAGAAGCGCGGGTGGCAGACAGCACCAGGTACGTGTTTTTTTATTATTAAAACCTTTAGCGCTCCCCCGCTCACTCGCCCAGCGCTCCCTCCACGCCCCCTCCATCCACCCACTACATTTTACTGTGCCATTCTGCGCCTTCACAGCATCACTTTTTTAACGCCTGCTCAGACCAGTCATTAAAGTGACGCTGGACTTTTTAACATTGGACCCATACTTGCACTGCTGGAGTAGAAACAGATTACTGACGCTAATCCAGCACTGCACCACTTCTGCACCAGAATTTCTGGTGCATCTGTGGAATTGTACGCCATGGAGTGCTGTATCATAAATACAGTGCTACCATGGTGAGACTAAGGGGTCTGGGGCAGGCATTAGAAAACTGGTGTATCGATGTTGATGAAATGAGGCCCGTAGTGTTATCAGGCCACAGTTTATGGCTGGAAGCAGTGGGAATAAACAAGTTGCTATTTTCAAATTGTATTACAAAAGGTATAGGATAGGCTGCTCAAAATGTGTAAAAATATTTGTGCCGTCATGTATGAAGCTATTTTACAGTCGGTAATGCTCTAATTCATAAAATCAGAACATTTCTGACTGCAAAATGACTTTTTTAATCTCCAAACCTAAATAGCGATTCAGTGATCTCTGGGGTATGAGCCCTGGTCAAGCAGACACAATCCTTGCCAAGGAAAGCACAAGCAAACCCCCAAAAACCTGTGCTCAACCCCCTGGTTTCACAGAGCAGTCAGTTTTAACTTGGAGGCAATGTGTGAAGTATTTGTACAACACTTCGAATATAATTACAATTAGAACACACCACAAAAGAAGCCTGTAATAAAGTTAGAAAAATATGTTAGTTTGTAATAAATGAAATAAGACCAAAATGACAAAAATCCAATTAGTAGAAGCAGAGATATTGAATTTTAAACATTTTGGAGAAAATAGTGCTAAAAGGCATAAAAGTCCAACTTTGGAAATCTGGTCACTCCAGACTGGGACAACGTTAAAAGTTCAGGATGACCATGCTGGAGCACAGGTCAGCTACAAGGACCCACTTAGACCACCTGGCCAAAGATCATTAAGTTCTGAATTGCGGAGCATTGCATAGATATGCGTCAATGATGCGTCGTGCAGCAGAGGCAGTGCATCGGTTCCAAGATGTGGTGAGGTTGTGGTGTGAGGTTCTGTTGCATCGATATCAAGGATTCCATTGACAGGACTACTGATGCAGAGTCCGGTGTTAGGGGTGGAGTGTGCAGCTGGGGAGATGCGTCAGTTCCAAATTGCTGCAAGGCTTTTATGTGGAGTCCGGTGTCAGCAGCCTCGGCGAGAGATGCAAAGGCCTGTGCTGAGGATGGGTTGCACAGTGGTGGTTTGAAGGTTATGCAGGCTGTGGGGATGGCCGTCAACTCACCAGAACATCAGGGGTAGTGAAAGTGACTTCATACGTCATTTGATCTTTACTGAGACACACATACACATGCTTACACATACACACACATTCACACACTCTCACATAAACACACTCTCACCTGCAAGCATGAATACAACATCCATTTACAAACATTTCTTACTTACCCTAGCTGTCAGATAGGGTCATATTTCAGCTAATTGTATTCCATTTTTTATTACAATAATAGTGAATAATATTATTCACTATTTGGGTGATAAAAAATTGACAGAAAACCAGTAAAGTGGAGCCCCAACCAACGTACATGAGGATGAGCTGCACCTCAGTTTCAGGGACTGATCTTGCCACCTCTGAAGCCAGGAGTTGAAAAGGCAGTACCAGGGGCCACAAGGGGCAAGCCATGAGTCATAGCTACAAACCCTGGCAGCCCCCAAATGTCATCTTTGGTTGTGGGGGGGTTGCAAGTCTCTCAGACGGGTCCAATCCATGCAGCAGCAGCGATGTGTTGGTTCTGTTTGGGATTGTGCTTCATAGCAGAGGAGATGCATCTAATCTGCTGGATCCACAGGCTTGCAGAGCACTTTAGGCCCATTTCCAAGGATCCAGAACTGTGGTGGCACCAATTGGCAGGGTAGACTCACAGATGTCAGAGTCCAGGCATAGATAAAATGTTGTTGGAAGCCTATTGTGTCCCTGAGCCTTCAGTTTAGGTGGCCAGCCAGCTAGCCTTTGAAGTGACTCTATGTACTAGGTTCAAGAGATTCCACCCTTTTCACCCAGGCAAGAGGTAAGCAGGCAACAGGTCAGCAAAGCAGGAGTCCAGCAGAGTGCAGTTGAGCAGGGTGGCAGTCCTTCAGCAGCACAGCAGTCCTTCTTTCTGGAAAAGTATCCACAGTTCCAGAAGTGTACTGAAGTGGTGGTGTCTGAGGTCCTTCTTTTATACACTGGTGCCCCGGTTCGGGAATGTGGAAGAAGCTTCTAGACAGTGGCCTACAATGTGCATGGAATTCCCTGCCTCCCCTGCCTTGGTTCTAAGCTGGTTGAAGTGACAATGCAGGGTTCTTAGATCCTTTGTGTGGAGACAGGACACAGCCTATTCAGATGTAAATGATGCTGGGACAATCTCTTCCCTCCCAGTGATGGCCCATTCAGTCACACCTAGGCTCCCATTGTGTCTGGCTGTCTAGGAGAAATACACAAAGCCCAAGTTCCAACTACACCCAAAAATGTGATCAGAGACGGTCTGCAGACACCAAATTGTTAAGGCAAGAAATTACCATCTTTCTAAATATTACATTTTCTGAATTTTAATGTAAAATGCAACTTCACCATAAGTTTGGATTTTAAATGAGGATTAGGAAACACCAAACATGAACCAGTTATTTCTTCCCATTTGGAAATTATACTTAAAAGATGTAATAAGGCAACTCCAATGTTGTCATAAGGGAGAGTTAGGCCTTGCAGTACATTTGACCGTTTTTCACTACAAGAACATGTGAAACTTAAAAGTACATGCCCTACTTTTTAAACACATTTCCACCTACCCTCTGGCTGTCCAGGGCCTTCCTTGGGAGTGACCTATATGTATTAAAAAGGAAGGTTTGGGCCTGGTAAAAAGCTTATTATGCTAGGTCAAAATGACAGTTGAAAACTGCACCATGGGCTTTAAAATGGCAGGTCTTAGACATATTTGAAGGGCTAGTTAAGTGGGTGACACAATCAGTGCTGCTGACCTACTAGTAGCATTTCATTTACAGGCCCTAAGAACAGTTATTGCCAATTTACTGGGGACTTATAAATAAATTAAATATGCCATTTGGGGATAAGCCAATATTACCATGTTTATAGGAGAGAGAACAAACATGTCAGCACTGATTAGCAGTGGTAATGTTTGCAGAGCCATAAGACAACCAAAAACGGCATCAGAAAACGTGGGGAGAGAATGCAAAATGCTGAAGGGAAGACCACTCTCAGACTGAAAGGTCTAACATTACCAAATCACTAATTGGACTTGGGAATAAATAAAAATGTGATATTTGAAAGGGGTGTGTTATGGCATCCATTCCAGATTGTGACTCTTTAAAGTATATATTAATGTTTTGCTACAGAAATCCAGTTACAAAACATTAATATTTTACCACCTCCTCAAGAGGGTGGTAAGCCATTTGCAAATGGGAAGACTTCCCCTTTGTGAATGTTCAGAAAACATTTTTTATGAATAGACGTGGTCGATCAGACCAATGCCTGCTTATAAAAGAGGTTTGTGCCATTTGTTGTGTTAAACATATCCCGTTTTCCTTTAAGGAAAAAGGGATGCATTTAGTAAAAATGCTTTTTTTAAAAACAATGACAGACATGGTGGTCTTCTGACCCCAGCAGGCAACCATGCCTGTCATAGCAGCCTATTGTAGTGGGTCTCAGTGTACGATCTACCTCATACATATAAATGAGGTAGGTAGAATTGTGACCCATTATTAATCAGTATTTTGACAGCCAACCTTTTAATATATAGGTCAGTTCTCAAAATAACTATGGATTCATTAGAAGCTGATGCACAAGTTGTGATCACTTGTAACAAATTAAATTTGTGCATTCCATTTAAGGAATTGTAATTTGCCACTCGCTATTTGTCGCAATTAAGGTTTCTTAGGTGGAATCTTTGTACATGATGGCTGTGGTGTTGAGATAAAACAAGCGCATACCTGATAAGGATTTCTCCTGTGCCAAGTGGCCCATTTTGTTTGAACAGAGCCTTTTTGTGTGGTGACCACTACAGTGATTGAATCTATGGACTTGCATTAGTGGCTTTTTCATAGTTACTTCAGTTCAAGGATATCAGTCAATCTGCACTGTCCTGATGAGATCCATCAATTGGTTCTCTTTTGGTTGGAAATGTCAACATACTCACAGGGTTAACCTGTCTACAATACTCAAAAAATTGATACACTTTTGTTGAACTTGAAATTCACTGTGGGTACCTTGTGTTATTTGGATGCATATGTATATATGCAAATAAGTTCTTTTGCAGTGTGCACTTTCTGAACCTTGTGCTGCCTGCAATGAATCGTCACCCTTTGATTTCATGACGCTGTGAAAAAAATATGTCACTTTGGAGTTGTACTTTGGGCTGTTGTTTGTATTTAATTGAAACACTACCATACCCATAGTGGATCAGATACCAGTAGGGAGATACATCTCTGACAAAAGTATGACCCACTGGACCATTGTGTGTTCTTTCTATTAGTTGATCTAGGTTCCAGACTGGATGTATGGTTTGGTCCTTGTGTTTGGTGTAGAAGATAAAACAACTGCATTCAAAATATATAATTTGAGAAATCCACAGACTGTACCTAGTAAAAGCTTTAACAAAAAAAAAAATCTATTAGAAGGATGCACATCAGAACTGAGTTTATAACACAACTATATTACTTTTCAGAAGAATGCAACTTTGTCACCACTAAGTGTCAAATGACACCATTAACTAAGGCCATACAATGGTTTGTAAGAAATCTTTAGATTTTTTGATTAACCAATTGCATATATTTATTTCAGGTACCAGGCATCCTCGGGAGAAGGCTTGTTACTTCTTCTTTTGCTCTCTGCCATTCTCTTGACTTCACAGTACAGGTGATCCACTCCTTCCCTTTCAGATTGAAGGAACTCAAGTGTTACCTGTTCAAGTATAGGTGTTTTTTTTCAAAACGTAGTGGAAAAGCTTTTGTAAAATTCCAGCTGGATCCCACCCACTTTGACCACTGTTTGAGGCAATGTATATTTTCCTAGTAATTTACGATGGAAAGTCTTAATTTCATTAAAGATATGGAGGCGAGTATTATGCTGTCTCTTATCTTGCTTTATTAAATAGCAGCAGCCAATAAAACATGAAACAACTACAAATCCCATGAGGCCAAGAAACACGGGCCAGTGGGAATAAAGAAAACCAGAGTATAATGGACCAATCAGTGAGAAGGCACAGACTATTATACCAAATTTGACTGCAAGCAGCCCTTCTTTTTTCTTGTGTGGGGAGTTAAATTAAATAGTAAAGACTGGAAAAATTGAGCATACAATAGCAAAACCTAATATAAATGCAAAAGTGTTCTGAAGAAAGGCCATCCAAAGAGATCCATAAAGGAATTGGAGACCATGAAATAACTGGACTATGAAGGAGTTGTCATCTTGTAGAAAGGCGTCGCTGAGTCATCCTTGCGAAGTGAGATCTTTTTATGTGGATGTAGAAGCTGTGTGGTGTAGCAGAGACTGTTAGGGGAGGAAAAAGACATAGAATTAATTCAATGTTGCAGAGGAATAATACTTGCCTTCGTGTCTTTAATAAAATGAAGACTTTCCATCATAAATGTTAGAAATAGGGTCTTTGGTTGACAGTCAGGTTACCCCGTGTTCAAGCAAGGACCCTCATTCTAGTCAGAGTAAAAGAGAATCACCCTCATCTAACCCCTGCATATCCCCTTGGTAGCTTGGCAGAGCAGTAGGCTTAACTTCAGAGTGCTATGTGTAAAGTATTTGTGCCAACACACACAGTAACTTAATGAAAACACTACAAAATGACACAACACAGGTTTAAAAAAATAGGAAATATTTATCCAAACAAAACAAGACTAAAACGACAAAAATCCACAATACACAAGTCTAGTTCTCAATAAAAATGCAAAAAGAGTCTTTAAGTAGTTTCAAACACACACTAACGCTGTCAACGTGAAAAAAGTACCTTGGGTGCATCAAAACTAACCCAGCGCGGATGAGTGTGCGTCAAAAAGAGCTTGCGATGCGTTGTTTCAACTCACGAGCGGGACCTTGCGTTGTTTCTCCTTTCAGCGGGTCGGGGTGCGTCGTTTCTTCTCTCAGCTCTCTCGGGTCTGGGCAGGCCTTGTGTTGTTTTTCCACACCCAACGGCACTTGAGTCGGAAATCCAGCCGCACGATGATCCGAAAACCCTGTAGCGTGCGTTGTGATTTCCCAGCCTCCGTCAGCGATGCTGCGCATCGTTTCTTCCGCTCCTTGCGTTGATTCTTTTGTCGCATTTCCTGCGAGCGTTGATTCTCAGTTACGGAGCCGGCGGCGCGTCATTTCTTCAGCCGCAGATCGGAGTAGCGTCGATCTATTCCCCACACGGTGCTCTGTGCGTGGATTTCCTTGTCTTTAGGCTGCCAGCTTCTTCTTTCAGGGTCCCAGGAATTGGATGGGCACCACAGGGCAGAGGAGGAGTCTCTCCAGAGACTCCAGGTGCTGGCAGAGAGAAGTCTTTGCTGTCCCTGAGACTTCAAACAACAGGAGGCAAGCTCTAAATCAAGCCTTTGGAGATTTCTTCTCAAGATGGAAGGCACACAAAGTCCAGTCTTTGCCCTCCTACTCTGGCAGGAGCAGCAACTGCAGGATAGCTCCACAAAGCACAGTCACAGGCATGGCAGCTTTTCTTCCGCAGCTCTTCTGCTCTCCTCCAGGCAGAGGTTCCTCTTGTTTCCAGAAGGGTTTCTAAAGTCTGTGGTTTTGGGTGCCCTTCTTATACCCAATTTCTCCTTTGAAGTAGGCCTACTTCAAAGTAAAGTCTCTTTTGAATGTGAAATCCTGCCTTACTCAGGCTAGGCCCCAGACACTCACCAAGGGGTTGGAGACTGCATTGTGTGAGGGCAGGCACAGTCCTTTCAGGTGTGAGTGACCACTCCTCCCCTTCCCCATAGCCCAGATGGCTCATCAGGATATGCAGGCTACACCCCAGCTCCCTTTGTGTCACTGTCTAGTGTGAGGTGCAACCAGCCCAACTGTCAAACTGACCCAGACAGGGAATCCACAAACATGCAGAGTCACAGAAATGGTATAAGCAAGAAAATGCTTACTTTCTAAAAGTGGTATTTTCAAACACACAATCTTAAAATCAACTTTACTAAAAGATGTATTTTTAAATTGTGAGCTCAGAGACCCCAAACTCCACATGTCCATCTGCTCCCAAAGGGAATCTACACTTCAGATTTAAAGGTAGCCTCATGTTAACCTATGAGAGGGACAGGCCTTGCAACAGTGAAAAACGAATTTAGCAATATTTCACTGTCAGGGCATATAAAACACATTACGATATGTCCTACCTTAACCATACACTGCACCCTGCCCTTGGGGCTACCTAGTGTCTACCTTAGGGGTGTTTGACATGTAAGAAAAGGGAAGGCTTAGGCCTGGCAAGTGGGTACACTTGCCAAGTCGAATTTACAGTTAAAACTGCACACACAGACACTGCAGTGGCAAGTCTGAGACATGATTACAAAGCTACTTAGGTGGGTGGCACAACCAGTGCTGCAGGCCCACTAGTAGCATTTGATTTACAGGCCCTGGCACCTCTAGTGCACCTTATTAAGGGCTTACTAGTAAAGCAAATATGCCAATCATGGACAAACCAACCACATACACATTTTGGAATGGAGCACTTGCACTTTAGCACTGGTTAGCAATGGTAAAGTGCCTAGAGTGACAAAAACAGCACAATCACAGTCCAGCACACATCAACAACCTGGGGAACAGAGGCAAAAAGTTAAGGGAGACCACGCCAAGGATGAAAAGTCTAACAATAAACTAATAGGAAATTTGCATTTTATGGCAGGACCGGAGGCTCATATTATGCTTTTTTAAAGCATATTAACTAAAACGGAAGATACAGTTATAACATGTTTGCAATAAAAAGTTCTAAAGGTCATATCATTAGACCAGTCAACAGATCTCACAATGTCCTCTAAACGAGAACCTTCCCAGAAGACGTTTATGCCATAGCTCCCTGAGCAGAGTGGGCTCCAAAATTGGAGGTGTCAATACCACCAAGAGACATGATCCATGTAACCCAATGGACGAGGGTAGGGGAAGAAACAGGATTGTGAGGTTTTCTGAAGGAAATGAGAAATTGAGTATGAGAGGATGTTCTTAGATGTGCTGTCTTTTCTTCATACACTTTAAGAC
The DNA here is from genome assembly GCF_031143425.1 of Pleurodeles waltl. NCBI lineage: Eukaryota > Metazoa > Chordata > Amphibia > Caudata > Salamandridae > Pleurodeles > Pleurodeles waltl. The sequence continues at coordinate 911,351,730 of NC_090448.1, read as the reverse complement.
AATTGCCAACACAAAGGTTTTGTTGAATGGGAAATAAGGATAAAACACAGAAGTTGAATTGGTTTTGGCATGTCTGTTAATATTGAAAAGAATGCCTGTGGGAGTGAAAAAACTTGAGGAAATGTCTAAAGCTTTACTATCAGATAAACTTTCAATTAAAATTAAACACAATAACATTGTTATTTTGGCCGAAAGTATGTTCAGAGAAAGAGAATCATTTTTTGGCCAAGAAACAAACATTTGCAAAACCAGGTTAACATTCCATACTTCACTGTATTTTGGAATCGGAGGATGAGAAAATGTTACACGCTTTAATAGACCACAGATGAGCGGATGTTCCCCAACTGGCTTCCCATTGATATATTTGTGATTCATGGAAATTGTAGAGCAATAAAGGCTTACAGTACAATGGGGGTCATTACAACCCAGCGCCGCAGTCGCACCGTGTTTTCTCGCCACATTGGTCCCGGCGGTTTAAATCCCCCAGGGCAGCGCTGCCCAGGGGATTACGAGTCCCCCTCTCGCCAGCCTTTTCATGGCGGTAAGAACCGCCATGAAAAGGCTGGCGGAAAGGGGAGTCGTGGGGCCCCCTGCCACAGCCCCATGGAGCTTTTCACTGTCTGCTATGCAGACAGTGAAAAGCATGACGGGTGCAACTGCACCCGTCGCACAGCCCCAACACCGCTGGCTCCATTTGGAGCCGGCTCCCGTGTTGCGGCCGAGATCCCTGGTTTCTGCCCGCCGGCCCAGCGGGGATCTCATAATGGACCCCGCAGGAGTGTGGCTGCATTGGCGGCCGCCCGGCGGTTCGACATTTGGCGGGCGGCAGCTGCCGCCCGGCAAGGTTGTAATGAGGGCCAATATGTCTTACCTGGATGAGAGAAAGTTAGCTATGAAGGAGATATCTGTTGAAAAGGGATAGACAGATTTTTCAGCACCAGCCAACCCAAAGAGACCAGGCTGATTTATAGGCCTTGGTAGTACCTGGGACCCAAGATTTGCTGACATAGAAGCTTCTGCCAAAATTCCTGGACAAGATTAGGAATACCTGAAGTTCTCCAGGCTGTGAGGACTAGGGTGTTGTTGAGGACCAGATTGTGTCTTTGTCCCTCCAGACTGCGAAGAAGGTCCTAGAAAGAGGGAAGGAGCAGAGGAAAGTCTGTCACCATTTCCAGAAGGGGAGGATACCATACCTGAGCGCCGGAATGGGATGCCAAGGACCAGTCTTCTGGTGATGAATGTGAGCCAGGACCCTGTTGATCATTATGAATGGGGGGAAAAGCATAATTGAGGGCCTGGGACCAGTTTTGAAGAAAAGCACCTGTAGCCAAAGCAAAGGGATCTGGATGACAACTGAAAAATTGGGAAAGCTGGGAATTGAGGTGAGATGTAAAGAGGTCTATTTAAAAAGGGCCCCATTTGTGAAGCAGAATATCTAAGACTGCAGGATGAAGTTTTGAAGTGCTGTAATCGTGAAGGTGATGAGAGTGCCAATCTGCAACAGTATTGAGAGCGCCGGGTAGTATTCTGCCTGAACTGACAGTTTATGAAGGAGGCAAAACTCCCAAAAGCTGTTTGCGAGTTCCGCTTGAGGGTTTGATTTGGTACCACTCAGATGATTTATGTAGCGGACTGCCAGAAAATTGTTCAATCTGAGAAGAATTGAACATCAAATCCTGTTTTCTTGTAAAGCTTTTTATCGCAAAGGAGCATGCAAGCACCTCTAAACATTTGATGTGCAATGCAGACTCCTAAGGAGATGACAACGGGCACCCCAGCCTGTCAGGCTTGCATCAGATATTAATAAAATATCTGGGGCCGAAGCAGATATAGTTTTACCGTTCCAGGTGTCTAAATGGTCTAACCAATATTGATGTTCCGGTCTGGACTCTTGAACTAGAAGAACGGAGACTGAATAAGCAAGACCTTTGTGGAGATGGCAAATGTTGAGCCCCTGAAGAGTCCGATAATGAAGTGAGCTTGGAAAAATGGTCTGAATCTATGAGAAAAGCAGCCTGGCAATCTTTGCAAGAGATCTGAGGGCAATAATAGGGAGTTTCAGAGTGTGAAGAAGTTCTGATTTGATCGCATGATATTTGGTCTGGGGTAAATGAAGAGTTGCATGTATAGAATTTATGAGGAAAGCGAGAAATGTGATTTGTTGAGTTCTCCCAGAACTGACTTGCCTTTGTTTATTAGGAAATCGAGTTCTGAAAGGAGACATCAGGTGATGTGAATCTGAGAGTGAAGGGTTTGCAGGTTTTTGGCACATCAGGAGAAAGTCATCTAAATAAATGATCACTCTTATACCTTGGGATCTGAGAGAGGAAACAGCTTGTTTCATGAGTTTGGTAAAACACTGAGGTGCGAAAGATAGGCCAAAAGGAAGGTAAGAAAACTGGTACGTTTTTCCCTGCCATTGGATGTGGGGAACTTTTCTGTGGTTGTGATGAATAGGAATAGTAAGCTAAGCACCTTGAAGGTCCAAACGAACCATCCAATTGAATTGAAGGAGAGAATCTCAAAGTGGAGAATGGTTTCCATCTTGAAATGGTGATAAAAGATAACTGGTTGAAGTCTTTGAGGTTTATAACCAGTCTAAATTACTTGTTTTTTTCTTTGTATTAAGGAAAGTGTGCTTCAGAACCCTGAAGGATGAGGAGACGTAAGTTGATTTGCTCTTTTTTGCAACAGGTTTGCAATTTCTTGCGAGATGAGAGAAGGCATTTCAGTTGAGAACCTGAGAGGAAAGGGAGGAGTGCATTAGAGAGGAGTTTCCTAAAATTCTATGGAGTAGCTTTGGATGGTGTTCAAGCAGGCGTGGCCCGTCCTTTAGGGCGGAGGGGCCATGCCCCTCACCTTTTGCCCCCCTTGATTTGTGCAGACTCCTGGCTGCCTGAGCTGAACTTTGCTGGGCTGAGGAGGTCACAGCTTCTTTGGGCGTGACCTCCTCAGCTCAGCAAAGGTGCCTCGATCCCTCCCCTGGGTGACGAGGAAAGTGTCTCCCATTGACTTCGACCTGGGCGCTTCAGGTTTAAGCCCTGAAGGGCCCAGGGCGAGTGTCAATCAGTGACACTTCGTCACAGAGTGGGGTGGGGTCAGCAGTCTCACTGACCTCATCCCACTCTGTGACGAGGCTGGGACTGCTGCCTTCCCACATTGGCTGACCTAAGGTCCAGGGACCTCGAGGCTGAAGGTAAGTGTGTGTGTGATGTTTTAAAATGGATGTTTGGTGCGTGCTTGCATGTTTGAATGTTCTGAGTGTTGTTACTGGATGTGCGTGTGTGTGAAAGAATGAGTGTGTGTGATGTTTTAAAATGAATGTTTTGTGCGTGCATGTTTGAATGTTATGAGTGTTGTTAATGGATGTGCGTGCCTGCGTGCGTGTCTGTGTGTGAAAGAATTAGTGTGTGTGTGTGCTTCCCACCTGTCCCCTCCCTCCTAAAGCTGCCGTCCGCCACTGTGTTCAAGACCCAAGGATCGGAAGTGACAGTTTACCATTTGGTTAGAATAAACTTTAAGTGACCCCCAATGAAAGGTAGGCCAGAAGAAAGACTTGCTGTTTGTGAGGATCTGGAGTTTCTCTGGCAGTGACCTCGGAAACCTCTTGAGCTTTGAGGATAGAACTGTGGTCAGAAATCTTGGTAGGTTGCCCAAAAGGAACCCTTCTATCTATGGTTTCTGGGAAATCGTCCAGTAAAGCGGTTCCTGCCTCTACTGGCCCTGACAAAAACCTGATTGGAATTTTTTTTTGAGGGATTGTTGGGCTTTGTCCAGGGAAGAGAAAGCTGTAATGTATTTACTCAGCTCTTTAAAGAAAGAGTCTCCAAATAATAGACCATCAGCTTTGAGGCCAGGATCCATAGATGCCAGATTTTCCAATTTGGGATCCAATTTTAGTAGGAGTCCTTTGCGAGGTTCATGGGTAATAGTAGAATTACAATTCCTGAGAAGACAGAAAGCTCTCTGGACCCACATGAAAAGTTCTTCAACATCTTTGCCTTTATACAATCAATGGCTTTATTTAATCTGTCCATCTCCACACTATGGAAAATGTGAGCCAAAGAACCAACGATGTTCAACAGTTTGCCTTGACAGTTTAAGAGGGTCCTTGCCAAACCTAGAAAAATAGGTCAACGTTTGAACTGATGGAATGGGTAGAGGTGGGATGGAAAGGTACTGAAGGTCTGGAACATTCTGATCTCAATTTTGCTCTGGTCTGTTTATCCAGAGAGAGGCGAAGTTTGGCAGCGATATATTCCACCACATGATCTGAAGGGAGCCATTCTGTAGAATTAGGGTGATGAATGAGCTGGGGATTGAATATGTGGATACCATCAGTGTTGAGAATTATTTGGGAGAAAAAGGGATCTTTTGGGTAGAGGGAGCATTTTGACTTTTTTTGCTTTGGGAATGAACCAAAAATCCAAATCATCTCCTGCAGCAGCATCATTATTTGTGTCCACATCTGCCATGTCACAATCGGTATCTTGGATGTTGGAAATTAAAAATTTTTCATAACTGTTCTGCAAATTTTTTGTTTTTATTTTATGCTTAACACCTGGAGTAGAGAAATAATTCCCCTCCTTAGTAGGAGGCCTCGGAGGAACATCGTCCTCAATCACATGTGAGGAATCCTCACTAGTTACCAGCACGGACATTGTTTTAAATTTGCTCTTTAATGATTGAGCTGATGTGATGTCTTCCGTAGCACCACACTTTCGTCTTTACCCCGCAGATATATCCAATTTGGGTTGTGACATCCAGTTCAAAACAGTATTTTCAAATTGTTTAGTGACTTTAGTCATGGAAGCTGAAACAGCTTGTGCTACAGATGATTGAATAAAATCATGTAAATTGTTCCTAAAATCCTCTTCATTGTCATTATTTTCTTTAAAAGGGAACAAAATATTTGATTCCATTTTAACAGTAATAAGGGGATAAAATGAGAATGATAAACACAGTTCTGTAAAAAATAGTAGTAAAGGGATAATGAAACCTGGGTTGCGAAAAGAAAACCTCCCCATAGGAGGAAACACTGTGAGGAATTGTCCAGGAGAGGGCGGATGAACAATAGTAGGCTGCACCCCTGAGGCATATCTCAATTAGAGAGAGTTCATTAACAACCTCTCCGAAGGAGGAGACAGAAGGAAAGGAAGCCTACTGAAGGCAGTGCAGGAGTGGCGGCTGACTCCCCCCCAAAAGCATGTTGTCTTCAGGAGAGCTTGACAGGGCTAGAGACAGTCGGGAAGGCAGGAGGAACGTTAGGAACTGAAGCGGAACATGCCTCAGAAGGATTATTTTGGTGCACCAGACAATAATGGGCACAACCACAAGAGCGGGGAAAGAGAGAGAGATGTGTGCCAGATGAAAACTGAATATTGTAAAATTAAGACCAGTAAGCCTCATATGGTGGTAAAACATATGAGTAATACACCTTAATAAAATATTATCCAAGTGAAGAGACAAATAAATGAGAATATACTTATCTTCACTGCGAGCAGCAAGAAAAGAGGGCTGCTTGCAGTCAAGTTTGCTATAATAGCCTGTACCTTGTCACTGCTCGGTCCATTAAACTCTGGATTTCTTTCTTCCCATAGGCCTATGTTCGTTGGCCTCAGAGATTTGTAGTCTTTCGTGTTTTCTTGACTGCTGCTATTTAATAAAGCAAGAGAAGAGACAGCATAATATGAGACTCAGGTCTTGCCATAAAATTATGATTTGCCGCCAGTGAGGGAGCTCTAAAGTGTTAATCACTTCTCAAATATGTTGATTTTCTAAAACAAGTAACAAGCTATTTCCAGAGCAGTACTTTTATGATGAAATGATCATTTTTGGGAAGCGGTCTTCATCCAGCAAATCCAGTGTATTTCAGATTTAATTCAATCTGGTAGTTGAAGTTGGTGCAAGCCACCTTTTCACTTTAAATCATCCACCCAGACTGTCTGAGTTGCTCTAATTTGTGATGTGAACTTAATGTGAGGTATATTGCACATACAGGGCCAGAGTCATGAAAAAAGCAGTAAAAGTACTGTTGGAGAGCTCTGCTTCCACCTGAATGTGCATTTCCTTCTTATTGCTATTCAACAACATTCCCAGCAATATGTCTGAAAAGCTGTGCCCAGTGTAGGTTTCCAGGCTTACTCCCGGGAAGGTCATGAGACTTTTCATGCGGGCTCCTATTCCTGAGGTACAGAGTTCTCTTAGGGGAGAACTCCACACAGAGGGAATAGGATTCCCTGTGCAAATGCACCTTTTTTTCTGTGGAGTGAAAATATTTTGCCATACGGAGTGGGTCCTTCCCCTACACTCCCAGTAATCCTGGGGGTGATCAGTTCCCCTTCCCATTCTTAAATGGGGAGTTGCACTAGTCCTTTGATTGAGTAAATTTGAGACCTTTTCCTGAGTAAAAGGAGAAGGCATAGAAGTTTTGGAATGGTCACAAATGTACGCTTTGTATGTTCCAAAACTTTGAAAGCAAACTACACACTAAACACCTTGTCTCCACCCCTTAGGTAGGATTTATGGCAGCAGGCACCTCTACATGTGTGACAGAGATCTTTATCTCCATAAAATGTTTAACAGGTGCCAGGAATCCCTTCATGAATAACTTTCCAGTGTAAGAATAATGAATTCACTAATAGACATATGTTTTGGCACAATTTACATTTGGAATAGACTCTATATTCTCTTTGATTTAACCAGATTCACTGGGGTTTGTGGAGATGTCTTTAAATTGTAGACTTGATTATGGTTCGCTACATTGATGTGTAGGGCTGAAAAGTCAAGGACAAGTACCTGAAGTTGCCAAAGTATTTTATTGTATGCCTCAATGCATACAAAATATAATGTCATTTTCAATTGAATTAGAATTCCATTGCTTGCTCAAGTAACCCCATCCTCTTCGGAGCTATCATGGCAACCATGGGAGCAACACTCAGTATTCGACACTTGCACCAGAAAGAAAATTAAGGGTGTTCCACAAAACAGGAGCAAATCAATTGTTTTTATTGGAAACAAACACTCATGATGCATTTCAGCTGGGTGGCCTTGATCACAATGCCGGCAGTGCGAACCCATCTCTTTTTTTATGCCAAATGTCTCTAAACATAAAGGCCAAAAAAAAGAAAAAAATACACCAAACATAAGAAATAAAAACAAAGGAAGGAAGGAAAAGGAAAACATTGGTGCCATCTTGCAAGGGTAATATGTTGCTAATATTACTATAGTGATTATACAGATGCACAAACATATACATCAGCCCTAACTTTCAATGGGTCATTAGACAATCAAAATAAAGGTACATAATCACTCTAGTCAACCTGTGAGCAAAACAGGGGTACATCAATAATCTAAGTACACTGAAATTATATGACTCTTAGCAAATAATACAACGTAATACATCAGTCAGTACCCCATGCCCCACCAACACTATAATTAACCAAAAACTATACATATATATAAAATGCTGATACCTCACTGTGTGTATCCCTTTTGTAATAGTATGCATATCCTATGATCCAAAAAATCATAATATGGCACATGACAGAACAGAGTATATGTACCTCCCTTTAATCAGAGATAAAATAGATGATGACAATAGGTTGCAGTCTGCGGTCATACATATCTTCTAACATGTTATATGGTCAATGTATATCACATAAATCACTTAGTAAGCATCGCTTATCACTCTACCAATGCAACGATGTGAGAAGTGATCATCATACTCAGAGAACTGTTCTAGGAGGAAGGAAAAGGGATGCCTGGAATAGAATAATGAAACAAATGTCATATATAATTTCCAAAATCCTACTGTGAACAGCAGTCTTCACAGAGTACCGATGACTTCAAGCATGTGAATAGAACCCAAGTGGGTTAATGCAGCCTCATACAGGAAAATAATATTGCTATCTCAACATCTCTGGGTTGGTGTTCATACAGGATACTTATAAAAAAGTCCCCCTGGGGTAAGGAGGACAATAATAATAATCTCAGCCTAAGACATCATCCCACCTAATACCTTAATAGGACTTATCGACACAGTTGCTGAATCACATATACATCTGTAGCAAAATCAGAAACCAACATTTACAATGTATACAGAAGTAGAAAAATAAACATTTTTTTAACTGACACCCAGGAATTAACATGATGAGAAAAGGGTATGGGAGGGCTCCAGCCGAAAGGGCATCTCGCTCCTTGTAGAGCTTCCCTTCCTTTCCTCCTCTGTGAAAAAGAAAAAGAGAAAAAAGGGAAAGAAAGATATTAAAACCCCACAAACCTTAGATATCAATAATAAAATCAAAACAAACTCCTGAAACAGGAAACCCTGTTACAGTGATAAATGGCTAATAATTCCATTTTGTATCAGATGTACTTTAAGCTCTTCATCAGTATTCCAAACCCCGGCATTCTAGTTTTCAGACCTATAGTGTAATTCTCTTTGTATGAGATGCAATTCCCTGTTGTCCCCTGGTGCATTGACTGGTACCAATGGCAAACAAAATACAACTTAGATCTGCCCCTGTAGTGTGCCTCTTTGAAATGCCTACCCACAGGGTGGTGTGGATCGCCTTTATCTATGATTCTCTTATGCTCCGGAACTCTCTTTTTAACTGGATGAATTGTATTCCCTACATGTCTCTTCTTGCATGGGCATTCTAAAATGTAAACCACATGAGGAACCTGAAGAATTGATTAATAATTGTTGTACCCTTCCCAGAGGGCACTAAAAACTCTTTCCTATTGCTGCTGTTTTTGCAAGCTTTACAGCTGTGACAGGGATAGAAGCCCTTCACAGTGTGATTTGTGTTGGTGTACCTACTGATGTCATTTCTGACCAAAAAATCTCTCAAATTAGTTCCTCTCCTACAGGCGAACCTAGGTTCGCTACTGATGAGAGGGACTCCTATTTGTGTTCCAATTTTTTCTAACAATTCAAGCAACTTCCCTTGATTTGGTATTGAAGGTAGTGATCAGTCTCACAGGCGTATCCCTTTCCTGTGTATTTGATTGGGGATTCTGAAATAAGATGGAGATATTCTTTATGTGTATCTTAGCCCTCTGCAATAAATATTCAGAGTAGCCTCTATCTCTAAATCTCTTCAGAATGATCTTTTCCTCTCTCAAGTATTCCTCTTCACTGCTACAGTTTCTTTTGGCCCTAAGTGGTTCACCGTTAGGAACATTTCAGTTCATGATTTCAGGGGTACTGCTTAGGGCATGAAGGATATTACTCCCTGCAGTAGGTTTCCTGAAAAAGAAAAGGGACAAGCTTCCCTTCCTTGATATCTACCACCCCATCTAAATACTCCACCTTCTTCTCACTGATGATACAGATAAAGTCAAGGTTGGAACTATTTTTCGTAGGTTTAGCCACAAATACTTGGCAGACCCTTCACTACATTGCATGCAATAAAAAGGTAATCTATATACCTAAGCCACAAGTCAGTGTGCTCCATATCTTCAGCTGTTTTGAGTGCAATGGACACCTTCTCCTCCCACCATCACATGAAGAGATTTGTGAAGCTGGGGGCAAAACAAGTGCCCATTGCAGTCATGGTGAGCTGTTTGAAGATTTCTCCAATGAATATGAATATGACGTTGTTAGAAACTGGGTCTCTGGTTGGCAGAGGTATGCCCCCTGTCCAAGTAGGGACCACAATCCTAGTCAGTGGAAGTCAGATACACAACCTAAATTAACCTGTGCTCACCTTCTGGTCGCTTGGCACAGAGCAGTAAGGCTTAGACTTAAGAGGCAACGTGTAAAGTATTTGTGCAACACTTAAAACAGTAACACAGTGAAAACACCACAACTGGTTAATAAATAGAGCGTACTTTTATGAGTAAAACAAGACCAAAACAACAAAAATCCAATAAGTAGAGCTCAAGATATGAATTTTTAAAGATTAAACTGCAATATAGTGCTTAGAAGTATAAAGTGCCGACCAGAGATATCTGGTCTCAATAGACCAGGTTAAATTAAAAAGTTCAGGCTGACCACAATGGAGCACAGGTCAGATACAGTCCCTGGTAAGTCCTGCTGCAGTTTTACCTTCTCAAGAATTGTGCCGTTTGTTGAGTAGAAGTTAGCTGGGAGCAAGGAGAGGGTTGACGGTGTTGGTCCGTGGGACCTGAAGAGCCACACTGGTTCGCAGATAGACTAGCTGGAGTCTCGCAGTCACACTTGGAGATCTTTGTTGTACGAAAAGATGAACTTGTTCTGCTTGCGCTAATCCTTTGTGCTAGCAGTGTGGTTCTAATGCGAACGGGCCCATTTGTGGTTGTGAAGAACCCAAAGGTTTGATTTGAGGAGCCATAAACCACTTCCAAGGGCTGGTGGGGAGCCTCTTGGGGTCAGTAGCTGGTTGAAGACAGATCCAGGAGCTGTAGCAGAGTTGAGGGGAAGTCTTTGATGACCCTGAGACTTCTAGAACTGGAGGCAAGCCAGCAAGCCCTTAGAGTAAGTTAGTTCTGTACAGGATGTAGAGAGCAAAGTCCAGTCCTTTGTACTCCCATGCAAGAGGGAGCAGACAGCAGACCAGTACGGCATTGCAGTTGAGCAGAGTGGCTGTCCCTCCTGGGAGCCCAACAGTCCTTATTCCTGCCCGAATGTCCTTCAGTTCCAGATGTATACTGGTTTGGTGGGGTTTGGGGTCCAGTACTTATAACCAGTTGAGACTTTGAAATGTGGTAGGCTTCAAAGAGGGGCCTTTGAAGTGCACAAGGTCCCTGCCCTCCCTTCCCTGGCTTCAGACAGTCTACAGGGGGTTATGCAGCCCTTTGTGTGGGAAGAGGCACAGCCCTACTCAGCTCAGCTCTTCCCTCCCATTCAGCCCACAAAGCCCCATTAGCCGGGTGATGGGCCATCAGGATGCAAATGTCACACCACAGCTCCCTTTGTGTGTGACTGTCTAGAGGAAAATGCCCAAAGCCCAGCTGTCACCTACCCCAGACATGTATTCAGAGATATTCAGAGGCACAGAATGGTAATAGTAAGAAAATGCCAACTTTATAAAAGTGGGATTTTCAGGACTTACAATTTAAAATCTGACTTCACCATACATTGTGATTATAAATTGTGAGTCCAGAGATACCAAACTCTAAGGGGGTCATTATGAGCCCCGGTGGTTCAGACTGCCATGCCGGCGGCGGTGGCAAGGACCGCACCTGGCACGGCGGTCTGAACCACCATATAATGTACACAGTGAGGCCTGTGGCTGCCCTCCTCCACCTCCAGGCTGCCGGGTGGCGGTGGAGGAAATCATTTTCCATTTGGAGCCGTTGTCAATGTTACGGCCCTTTTCCGTTCTAGGCCGGCGGGCGGAAACACTGATTCCACCCACCGGCCCAGCAGGGAAAACATTATACGGCCGGCGGGGGGGGGGGGGGGGGTAGTTGCGCTGGCGGTCTTCTTTTGACAGCCATTGCTGATCTCAGCGTTTTTTAACGGCGAGATCATTATGAGGCCCCAAAGTCTATCTTTTCCCAATTGGATGCTTCACTTAAAGGTTGCTTTAAGGTAACCCCAATGTTAACCTATGGGAGAAATAGGCCTTGCAGTAGTGAAAAATGAATTTAATAGTTTTACACTACCAGGACATGTTAAATTTAAACATACTTGTCCAACTTTTTAAATATCCTGCATCCTGCACTTGAAGCTAACCAGGGTCTACCTTAGGGGTGGCTTATGTGTAATACAAGGGAAGGTTTGGGTTGCCCGGTGGGTGAACTTGCCAGACTAAAATGGCAGTTTACAACTGCACACACAGGCTCTGCAGTGGTAGGCCTGAGACATGTTCAATGGGCTATTGTAGTGGGTGGCACAATCAGTGCTGCATGCTCATTAGTAGTATTTAATTTACAGGCCCTGAGCAGATATAGGGTACTATACTAGGGCCTTACAACTAAATTAAATATGCCAATTTTGAATAAGCAAATGTTACCATGTTTGGAGTACAGAGCACTTGTACTTTAACACTGGCTAGCAGTTGTAAAGTGCACACAATCCTAAAGCCAACATAAATGAAATCAGAGTAACAGGAGATCAGAAGGCAAAAGGTTAGGAAAAACCATGCCAAGTATGCCAGGTCTAACAGTTGTTCTGTAAACAGATCCAAATCATGTCAAGCAGCGTATTGGTATGTGCCAGTAAGTATACTGTTCTAACCCTGAGACAGTGTCTCAAGGCTTCTATACCTATTGTGTGGTGTACAGAGAGCATATATCTAATGTCATGAGCAGAAAACCTTCTGTCCATTCAACACCTTCTTGTCTACCCAAGAGGTCTTTGTTGTCTCTAATATATGAAAGAAGGGTAGTGACAAAATCACTCAGAACACAGTGAATATACTTAGTTGTATTCTCTAATACATTGTCCCTTGATGAAATAATCAGTCTACCTGGGGATCCATCCTATTTGTATGTATTTTAGGCAAGAGGTACAAGACTGGTATTTTCGGATTTTAGGTTTTAGGATATAGGAATTACTCCAATGATAGAATCCCTTGGTCTTTCCATTTTTCCAACTGGGCCCAGCGTCAATGACCATGGAAGAATATGCTTCCTTGTTGATCTTTTCATAACAATTTTTGTCATTAAGCTGCCTATTTGCTTCCTCGATATACATGGTTATAGTTGTAATAACAATGTTACCACCCTTGTCTGATGGGCGGATAACAATCATCGGGTCCTCGGCAAGATCATAAATAGTCTTCACTTCTTTCTTGGACAGATTACAAGTTACAGACTTCCTATTTCTCCTCAACTTTCTTAAGTCATTTAGGCCCGTATTTATACTTTTTTTAGCGCCGCATTTGCGCCGCTTTTTGACGCAAAACGGCGCAAACCTACAAAATACAATGGTATTTTGCAAGTTTGCGCCGTTTTTGCGTCAAAAAACGACGCAAATGCGGAGCTAAAAAAGTATAAATACGGGCATTATCATGAAATGCATCAATGGCATCCAAAGGAAAATGGGGTGTAAAAATAGATTTGAGTTGAAAGCCACTGGGAGCATTGCAACCATTTGCAATACCTAGATTCTCTAGAAGTCCGCAATAGTTATCACGTAACTTATTTCAGTAGAATCATGCTCTAATTCACACAATGTCAAAAGCATATTCACATCCCACACTGTTAAATTATCTGTGAGTGAGAGCTTGGGATTCTATTCTCTCTCACCCTCTATCTTAGATCTGAGCAAATTGCATTTCTTCAATTTCAGCTTTATAATCAATTTAACATGGTACGAACAGTGAATTCCTCTGTACTCAAAATTCTGTTAGAAAGATGGATAACAGTGTCACTTACCAGTTTGTCACCCATCATTGTTCCTCTCCTGAGCCCTTCTTTTCTCTTCCCACCAGGGCTAATGTTCTCTGTCCTTTTTCTGGTTCTTTCCCTTTGTCGTAATTTCTTTTTCCTCTGGCGACGCCTCTTCACCCTCTTGTTCCTCTGCCTCTCGTGTTCGGTTGGTTCAATTTCCACCCAATTTTACTTCACAGTTATTCTCTGTTTACAAATCAAACTCATTTGGTGTTGCCCTTTTGTGTTCATAATGTCCACACCTTGACTTTCCAAAAAGAAAAAAGATAATGAAAATGCTCACATGCATATAATAAATGAATTGCCAAATAAAATCAGTTCAACAAAGCTACAGCCTCTCAGAATAATGCTTGGCTATGATTTCATTGGCAATCAAGGTTTGAGTGAGGGAATTCATCTCAGGCAGTTGCTTCTTTACATAGGCAGTGTTGAGATTTAGATGTGTGTTGGCCTTCATCCATAAATGTCTACATATTTCCTGTCAGTGCCTTTCATTCTTACAAGACACTGAGGTGTTCTGGGGACACTTTCAGCCCATCCACCTCTCTTACTATCTATGCGTGCCTGGCAGAGAAGTGATCCTGTAGCTGTGTTTCTCTACAACTCTGCAAAGGTGCACAGTGGCAGTGGTATCTGGCTATGCAGTAACTCTGAACACACCAGTGCGAGTGCTGGAGGAGGGTTTGGCAAACCATCAAGACACATTGGTGTCCGGAAGAGAATGATAATTGTGAAATACACTCAGAACTCTTGTCACTTGAGAGTGTCGAAGTGCTGATGCTCATTCCTGTACAGACACATGTCAGTGTGTAACAACATGAAGGGAAGATGGGAAACAAACACCTAAGCAGGGGCTAATTTACAGATGAGTAGTGTTGGTGTTACTGCCACTTGTCTCTTAGGAAGTGTCAGTGGCGTAGTGCAAATTGATGCCCTCTGCATTATATGATGAGGGGCTCATTGGGCTCCAATATTTCAAGGATATTTACTTCCCCTTGGGATGAACAGGGGCCCCCAGGGAGGGTTTGCATCACAAGGGCGGGACTGAACTACAAGTGCTGCAGGGGCCTGTGGTATGCCCCTGAAACAGGGTAAAGTGACCAGTGACCCCTTTCAACCCCTTTGCTAAGGGTTTGTTCTGCTTATGGGAGGCCGCGTGACCAGCATCATGAAAGCAATAATGATGCACATGTTCTTTATTTCAGCTTGATGGAAAAAGGCTTCCGTGAACTGTTGCTTTCCAAACCATCGCATGTGCTCAGGAGCCCCCTCGGATGATGAAGAATGCCCCCTCCCTGCACTGCAAGGGATGTAGAGCCCTACACGAAACAACCTTTACAACAAAGGCTAAACAATGGGAAGCCTTTACAACAAAGGCTTTTTACAACAAAAAAGCCTTTACAAGGACAGTCTTTTACAATGAATTTTTTGTATTTAACGTGTCTTTACAAAGGATGCCTTTTACCGTGAAAATCGTGGTAACTGTAAGTACTTTGCAAGTAAGTAGAAAGTATATTTATATATATACATATATATATATATATATATATATATATATATATATATATATATATATATATATATATATATAAATATAATTTGCAGAGGTATAACCAATGTGCATTCAGTTTTGTTTTCCTTTTACAGATTTTTCCCTATAAATCCTACTCCCCATTTTTGCTACCACCATAGTAAGATGTTTTCCGAATTATTTTTGTCCTCATTTTTAATTTTTGAGCATGTGACAAATCCCAGCCCCACACATGCTTTTCAAATTTGAATTTGGTAGTAAGGATGACCTACCCAACCATTGAATTGAATGTTTATTCAATGATTATGATTGATTCAACTGCACAATTAATGAGATCTGTGACAATTTCTCAAATAATTCTGTTGTTATTCTGAATAATTCTAATGGTGATTGCTCTTGGAAGACTAAGATTCTTCAGACGCTATGGACAGCCTATTTTGTTTCTGTATTGCTATCATTTGGTATTGCATATCATTTAAGTGACTTTAGGATTGTTAATATAAGGGCAATAAATATTTGAACTTTACTAAATCAGTGAAGTGATTCATGGCCACAGATGTCATGGTGTATATATTACTGACTTCTATTTGGAATGTTGTTGTTGTTTATGGCTATTTGTTCTTATTTTTGCATTTGATGATGTTATTACTCCTGTCTGAGCCAAAAGACTCAAGTGGACCGCTGAGGGTAGTAGATGTCACTATCTTATTACATGTCACCTTAGCCTAATTTAGGAGGTCACATACCCACAGTATGTAGTTATAGTTAGGACAATGTTTCCATAGGAAAAGCATTTTTGACTTGCCTATATCTTTGCTGTCAACAGACGAATCTTCATGCCATTTCCCAAAAAAAAGTGTGCCAGTGAGTCTTGTTGCACAAGGAATGTTTCGGGGTGATCTGTCAAGCGGGGGCTCAGAAAAAAGAGGGAGATCAAAAAAAGTGCATGTCCTATGTTAATTCCCATAGGTTTTTTGAACACCACGACGTCCCGAACTGCTGGACGGAATTACTCCAAATTGTGCAAAATGCTAGATTTTTGTTCTGCAGATTGTGCTTTGTTTTATGTGGTGTAAATCAGTTCAGTAGTTTAGGAGAAATTAAAGGAAATCCAAATTTGTATATCTTGGCAGAGCCTGAGCACAGATCTCATGATGAAATCTGATTGGCTGCCAGCAGTTTAACCAGGAAATGCTGGCAGTCATCTTGGGGCCGATACACATGATGGCACCCCAGTGAAATGCATTGTAGTGAATGGCTAGTTTTGAGGGTGACAAAAAGGAGAACATATAAAGGGTGATGACAGATTTTAGTTACAATATAAATCATTTGTTGATGGCATCATACTTATTTTATGAATTGTGGTGTGTTCTAAGGAGATTTTATCCTGCTTGGGTTTCAGGAATCATGTTTGAGAGAAAACTGTTTTATCTTGATTTTCCTATTGAGGTTATGAAAGGTGTACCATAAGCTAAACTGAGAGCACATTTTCTGTAAATTCACACTATCTTCCACAGCCATATGAGAAACAAATTAGACATTCACAGTAGAACATGTACTTTTAACAGGAGCAGCCTCCTAATTGATTTCCATATGTTCTGCTGCAGCCTGCCAGAGTTCCGAAGAACAGCTAGAGTGCTAAATGTCAACTTATGACAAATGAGTGGCACACCTGAAGCCATCTTGATTGAATCTAACTGGTAAAGCTGAGGGGGTTCTTTTGTCACAGAAATGTAGATTTTCCTAGTAATTTATGAAGGAAAGTCTTAATTTTATTAAAGACACGGAGGCGAGTATTATGAGTCTTTTCTTTATTTTTAATAGCAGCTCCAGTCAAGATTCACTACAACTCCCATAAGGCAAACCACAAGTAGCCAATGGGAGAACAACAGTAGTCCATAACAGTGCACCAATCACCGTCGATTCCACGGAATAATACCCATCTTGACTGAAAACAGCCCTCTTTTCTTGTGCGAAACTCAATAAGAAGTAAACAATGGAATAATAACCCAACAAACACAAAACGCCAAACAAAGCGAGAAAACTTCTTGCAGATAAAATATAAGTCTCTGGAGGAAAACCGGCAAGTCTTGTCGACTCGTCGCTTGAGATTCCTTGAAAGGAAACATCAGGGAAGCCACCGCACCTAAACGATCTCTATGCAGAGGTTTGCTGTGTTGAAGTAGAAGCTAAAAGGGAGGGCAATAAAAACACAGAGTTAACATTTATAGTGGTGGGATAATACTCGCCTCCGTGTCTTTAATAAAATTAAGACTTTCCTTCATAAATTACTAGGAAAATCTACATTTTATGACAAGACCGGAGGCTCCTATTATGCAATTTTAAAGCAAATCAATCACATTAAATGAAGCATGCTGAATCGGTTTGCAATAAAACACTTTGAATAAATTATCATTAGACCAGTCAGCCGATCTGAGAATATCCTCTAAACGAGAACCAGCCCAAAAAGCTTTAGATGCCATGGCTCCCCTAGCTGAATGCGCACCAAAAGCAGAGGTATCAATACCAGCTAAAGTCATAATCCAGCGAACCCAACGAGCCAAAGTAGGAGAGGATACAGGATTGTAAGGTTTCCTAAAAGAAATCAATAACTGAGTAGAAGAAGACTTTCTCAAATCGGCTGTCCGTTGTTCATAAACTTTTAAACATTGACCCACACAGAGCTTGGGATGATCAGGAAAAAAGGGATAAAAAACTGAAGAAAGGTTAGTTTTGGTACGTCTCACTACATTAAACAGAACTCCGGAGGGAGTAAAATAGCGAGCAGTAACGTCGAGAGCTCTAACATCGGATAACCGTTTAAAAGATACCAAACATAAAAGCATAGCTAGCTTAGCCGATAATTGCTTCAAAGATAACAAAGGATTGTCGGGCCAAGAGACAAACAACGTTAAAACTGTATTAACATCCCATAAACAACTGTATTTAGGTTTTGGCGGGTTAGAAAATGTTACTCCCTTTAATAGACGACAAACCAGCGGATGTTCGCCAATAGGCTTACCTTGGAAGTAATCATGAGTCGAAGAAATCGCAGATCTATATAAATTAATAGTACGAAAGGACTTACCTTTACTGGCTTCCGACGCCAGAAAATTGACCATCAAAGACACATCCGCTGTAATGGGATCAACTTGTCTTCCCAAACACCAGCAACACCAGAGAGACCAAGCTGATCTATAAGCCTTCTTTGTCCCAGGAGCTGTAGCCCGGTCAATGAAGGCTGCAGCTTCTGTCGAAATTTAAACGCTAGATCGAGATTCCCCGAAATTTTCCACGCCGACAAGATTAGGGACTCTTGAAGAATTAAACTGTGACGGAGGCCTTGATGATTGGTCAGGAGATCTGGAAAGGAGGGTATCAGAATCGGGGATTCGATTGACAGTTCCAGGAGGGAAGGGAACCACACCTGGGAGTGCCAAAAAGGGACTATGAGAACTAGAGAAGCTTGCTGACGTCTGACTTGTGCCAGAACTCTGGGAATCAAAATAAAAGGAGGAAAGGCGTAATTGAGGGAAGACGACCAATCCTGAGTAAACGCATCGAAGGCTAGAGCTAGAGGGTCTGGAAGCCAACTGAAAAATCGTGGAAGTTGAGTGTTTAACCGTGAAGCAAAGAGATCTATGTGGAAGGGTCCCCACTTGTGTAGTAGGGCGTTGAACACCTGTAAGTTGAGCATCCAGTCGCTGGAGTCCCGAAAGAAACAGGAGTACCAGTCCGCTACCAAATTGAGATTGCACGGAAAATATTCGGCTTGAACCGAGATTTTGTTTTGAAGACAGAACTCCCAAAACCCTTTCGCTAATTCCGCTAAAGGCCTGGATTTTGTGCCTCCTAACCGATTGATGTAACGCACCGCCGAAATGTTGTCCATTCTGAGCAGAACTGAACAAGAAATCCTGTCTCTTGCGAGGCTCCTGATTGCAAAGGAGCCTGCAAGCATCTCTAAACAGTTTATGTGCAATTTTGACTCCTCTAGAGACCATGAACCTCCAGTCGAGATTGCACCACACCGGGCTCCCCAACCCGTCAGACTTGCATCTGACTCTAATACAAGATCTGGGGCTGATGCAAAGATAGTTCTGCCGTTCCAGGCATCTAAATGGTCTATCCACCACTGGAGTTCTGCCTGAGACTCCTGATCCAGAGCTATAACATCTGAATAAGCTAGGCCTTTTTGAATATGCCGAATCTTTAGTCTTTACAATGCACGATAATGCAGGGGACCCGGAAAAATCGCTTGAATTGAGGACGAAAGCCGACCCACGATTCTTGCTAAAGATCTGAGGGATAAAAAAGAACTGCGAAGAATTAGGAGAATTTCGGACTTTATGGATTTGATCTTTGATGACGGTAGAAGGAGAGTACCTGATATGGAATCTACCAGAAAGCCTAGGAACTCGATTTGCTGAACTGGATCTAGAGAAGATTTCTCGTAATTTACGATAAAACCTAGATCTTCCAATAGAGCGCAAGCTAGACGCACTTGTGACAAAAGCAAATCGCGAGTCTGACTCATGATCAAGATGTCGTCCAAGTAAATCACCAGACGAATGCCTCGAGCTCTGAGGAAAGCCGCCACTGGCCTCATTAACTTTGTGAAGCACCACGGGGCGGAGGAAAGGCCGAAAGGAAGAGAGGTGAAACGAAAATACTGACCTGCCCAGTGGAATTGGAGAAACTTCTGTGAGACGGGATGAATGGGAACTGACAGATAAGCATCCCGAAGATCTAACCTCACCAACCAATCGCCCCGAAGAAGGGTATCCCTGAGATGAAGAATAGTCTCCATCTTGAAATGCCGATAAAGAACAAACTGATTGAACTGTTTCAAATTGATGACCGGACGCATTTTCTTGTTCTTTTTCTGAACCAGAAAAACAGAACTGAGGAAACCTGAAGGATCTAGAGAACAAGGAACAATAGCTTGTTTTTGCAGTAGAGATTGAATCTCCAACGAAATTAAATCTGTCATTTGATCTGAAAACTGAGGAGGGGGAGGAAAAACCTCTTGAAAAGGCTCTGACAAGAGTTCTATAACATAACCTCGCACTGTGTTTAGAACCCAAGGATCCCTTGTGAGATCCTCCCATTTTGACAGACATAGCGCAATGCGGCCCCCCACCACCGGAATAAAGGAAGTCTGACTTACCGAGTTGGGTCGCACCTCTGGAGTTACGTGCTCCTTTTGCCCTGAAGCCCCTGCTTCTTTGGGGATAGAATTGAGGCCTGTAATCCTGATAGGTGTTCTGGGAACCTTGATTGGCATAAACTCGGCCGGCAAAGCGGTTCCTACCTCTGCCGGCCCTGGTGAAAACCCGAGAAGCGAACATCTTCTTCAAAGATTGCTGCGCCTTATCCAACGAAGAAAAAGTGGTCACATACTTGCTTAACTGTTTAATGAAGGAATCACCAAACAATAATCCTTCTGCCTTCACCCCCGGATCCGAACCGGCTAAGTTAACCAACTTTGGGTCCAACTTGAGCAAGAGTCCTTTCCTCCGCTCGTGAGTAATAGAGGAATTAGCATTTCCTAACAAACAAACAGCTCGCTGCGCCCATAAAGAGAGCTCTTCAGGGTCAATAGCGACTTGTTCCAGCCAAGCTGCTTCCGCTATATCAAAAATACGTGTCAATGGACCCACAATGTCCAAAAGCTTATCCTGACATGTGGACCAGGCCTTATCCACTCCTTTACGGGGATCTTTGCCGTATCTGGTAAAGAAAGTCAGGAGCGAAGAATCAATCGCTGGAGTCGCCGTTATCTTAGAAGACAGAGCCGGGCGGGGACACTCCGATTTTAACTTCGCCCGGACCTGTTTATCCAAGGGAGAACGAAGTCTTGCAGTGACATAGTTCGCCACATGTTCTGAGGAAAGCCACTCTGTGGAATTCGGATGTTGTATATCTCCCGGATCAAACATAGGCACCCCTTCAGAATCCAGAATGGCTGAGGGCTTCTTAAGAGGAGGAGGGAAAAGTAACCCTCCAACATCCTCATCCGAACTACCCTCATCCGACTCTGGAGCGTTTTCTTCCTCATCCGTGTCCAAAATCTTTGTTATTCTGATAGGAGAAGAAATGTGTTTGGTTTTAACCATGCATTTTCTGATAGACTTAGCTATTAACCCCTCCTTATTAGGAGGCCCATGAGGAACCACGTCCTCCGCCATGTGTGAAACATTGTCACTTCCAGTTAGCGTCTCTTTTTTATTTTTTGAGGAGATTGGACGCTTTCTGCTTTCCCCCGCAGAATGGGCCAGCATGGTCTTGGACACGATATTAACTACCGAATTTTCCAAATTTTTTGACAGTTTTTGCCAAGAGGTAGCCATAGCCTGATCCACAGAAGACTGAATAAAATCATTTAAATGTTCCTTTAAAACATCTTCCTCCTCCTCATGAGTTAACTGAGGCTGAGAACTATCCATAGTAACAAGGTGAAACACAATCCTCCTTCAGCAAAACCAGGTAAGGGTTAAACCTCTCACACAGAGAGAAAAGAAAGTATCTGGCCAGAAAGGGTTAAACCTCTCACCCAGAGAGGAAAAAGAGATATCTAGCCCCGCCCACGGGCAGAGTTGAGCTAAAGAAACTAAGCCGGAAAGTGAAATTGATCCAAAAGTGAAATTGATCCAAAAGTGGAAAGTGAAATTGATCCAAAAGTGAAATTGATCCAAAACTGAAATTGATCCAAAAGCCGATAAACGTGCTCCGACAAGTCTCAGCGATCCCCCAGAGCAGCAACAGCAACGAGGTAAGCGGAGAGTTTCTTCAGCGCGTCGGCTGAAATATGCCAATGCTGCCGAAGAAACTCAAACGGTCACAGAGACCGTTACCGGCCGCGCGCGCGAGCGAGCCGGGAAATTGACAGAACACTTGCGGCTGACAAGCCGATCTAGAAAAAACCCTTAAGAAAACGAAAGTCAAAACCTCAATGTCAAACTCATACAAAAGGACGCGCCACCATTAAAATTGAGGAGAAAAGCGAAATAATACTTATCTTGACTGAGGAGCAGCAAGAAAAGAGGGCTGTTTTCAGTAAAGATGGGTATTATTCCCTGGAATCGACGGTGATTGGTGCACTGTTATGGACTACTGTTGTTCTAACATTGGCTACTTGTGGTTTGCCTTATGGGAGTTGTAGTGAATCTTGACTGGAGCTGCTATTAAAAATAAAGAAAAGACAACTGCATAATAGGAGCCTCCGGTCTTGTCATAAAATTGTGATTAGTGCTTTAGAAAGAACAATTAGGACACATTTTAAGTGACTTCTAAAATGTCTTCTTGTTGTACTTCCAACTGGAGCAGCCTGTCAGTTGATTCCCTTGTGTTCTACTGCAGCTTCCAACTCAAGCGCTAACAGTCTTACTTATGACAAAAATGTGGCAGACCTGAAGCCATCTTGATTGAATCAAACTGGGAAAACTTAAACTATTTAATTTAGAAAGGAACAAAATGAGGGGTTTCGTTTTGTCATAGAATGTATGGTTTTTACTGTAGAAAGAAATTAGCACGTTTTAAGTGAGTTCTCAAATATATTCTCTTCTAATTCATTAAAACATTCTGCCATGCAGACTGAAACATGTACTTTCAGCACCAACAGCAGACTGCCTGATGATCAGCAGTTTGCTACAGTGTTCTAATGAGCAACTAGAGTGCTAACATTCTGATTTTATGTCTGAAGTGTGGTACATCTGACCGCCATCTTGATTGAATAAAAGTGGAAAACTGAAAGCATTTTTTACTGAGGATATTGCAGCACATGAGAGTATTAGGGAGCCTCATATCAAATAGGTCTCCTAAGCAGGCCACTAAAGGGAAAAAAGCCCAAATGTAGCACATATATCACCCAAGTATAGCCCAATGACAAAAGTGTGCAAAACACTGTAGATTAACCTAATAGTTTATGAAGGAAAGTCTTAATTTTATTAAAGACACTGAGGCGAGTATTATCCCACCTCTACAATTTATGAAAAGACCGGAGGCTCCTATTATGCTATTTTAAAGCGAATCAATCACATTTAATAAGCATGTTGAACAGGTTTGCACTAAAACACCTCGAAAACATTATCATTACACCAGTCAGTCGATCTGAGAATGTCCTCCAGCCGGGAGCCGGCCCAAGAAGCTTTGGAAGCCATAGCTCCCCTAACCGAATGGGCCCCAAAGACAGAAGTATCGAACAAGCTAAAGTAGGGGAGGAAACAGGTTTGATAGATTTTCTGAAATAAATAAGGAGTTGGGATGTGGAGGAAGCTGTCAAATCGGCTGTCTGTTGTTCATAAACTTTCAAACATTGGCCGACAAATAACTGAGGGTGGTCAGGAAAATAAGGATAAAAAACTAACGAACATTAAACAGAACACCTGTTGGAGTAAAATGATGAGCAGTAACATCCAAAGCTCTAACATCAGAGAGACGTTTAAAAGAAACAAGGCATAGCAACATGGTAAGCTTGGCAGATAATTTTTTCAAAGGAAGTATAGTATTATTTGGCCAAGGAAATAAACAAATTGAACACAGCATTTACGTCCCACAAAGAACAATATCTAGGTTTAGGAGGTTTAGAAAACTTTACTCCCTTTAAGAGACAACACGCTAAAGATGTTCTCCCACTGGTTTGCCATTGATGTATGTGTGTGAAGAAGAAATGGCGGACCTGTACGGGTTAATAATATGGTAAGTTTTACCTTTGCTGGCTCCAGCTGCCAGAAAATTAACTATGAAGGTTATATCTGCTGTAAGGGGATAAATGTGTTTTCCCACACACCAGCTAAGCCAAAGGGACCAGGCTGATTTGTACATCTTTTTAGTTCCTGGAGCCCAGGAAAGTTCGATGAGGTTTGAAGCTTCTGCCGAAATAGAAGGGAAGGGCTGGGATTCCCTGATATTTTCCAGGCCGAAAGAGTTAGGAGATTGTCTAGGATAAGATTGTGAGGAAGGCCAAGGGTATTGGAGAGTACTTCCGGGCAGGAGGGAATAAGAAAGGGAGAGTCTACTGATAGATCCAGAAGAGTGGGAAACCACACTTGGGATTGCCAAAAATGAGCGATGAGGACCAAAGTAGCTTGATGATGTTGTACTTGAGCTAGCGCTTGGGCTATCATGATAAAAGAAGGGAAGGCATAATTCAGGGAGGTTGATCAATCCTGAGAAAAAGCATTGAAGGCTAGAGCTGAGGGATCCAGGAGCCAACTGAAAAACTGCAGAAACTGTGTGTTGAGATGAGAAGCGAAGAGATCTATGTGAAAAGGACCCCATTTGTGATAAATGGTGTGGAAGACTTTGGGGTGAAGCTTCCAGTCGCTGGAGTCTCGAAAATGGCGAGAGTGCCAATCCGCCACTGAATTGAGATTGCCTGGTAAGTATTCTGCATGGACTGAAATTCTGTTTTGAAGACAAAAATCCGAAAACCCTTTCGCTAATTCCGCTAAAGGTTTGGATAGTGTGCCTCCTAAATGGTTGATGTAATGAACCGCTGAGATTTTGTCCATCCTGAGCAACAATCCTTGTCTCTTGCGAGGCTTTTAATCGCAAAGGAACCGGCAAGCAACTCTAAACAATTGATGTGCAACCTTGAAGAAGGCAGGCCTACTATTCATGCTAGGGATCTGATGGAAAGAAGAGAACTGCGCAAAGTTTGAAGAATTTCTGACTTGATAGATTATTTCTTTGCTGATGGCAGAAGAAGGGTGGTCGAAACGGAATCCACTAGGAAACCTAGTGATAATGAAGCCGAGATCTGTGAAAAGAGAGTAGGATAGATGAGCGTGAGAGAGACAAGGTGAACGGCTTTCGTTAATGATGAGGATGTCATCCAAGTAAATGATTAATCTGACTCCTCGGGCTCTGAGAAAGGCTACGACCGGTTTCATAAGTTTTGTGAAACACCGTGGGGCGGAAGACAGGCCAAAAGGAAGAGAGGAAATGTGATATGTTTGATTGAGCCATTGGAATTGTAAAACCTTTCTTGAAGCTGGATGCATGGGGACTGTGAGATAGGCCTCCTCCTGAAGGTCTAACCGAACCATCCAGTCGCCTTGGAGTAGAGAATCTCTGAGATGCAGGATGGTCTCCATTTAAAAGTGACGGTAAACTACAAATTGGTTGAAATGTTTTAGATTGATAACCAGACGCATCTTTTTCTTTTTCTTCTGAACTAAGAAGACCGAGCTGACAAAACCTGAAGGGCCGAGGGGGCAAGAGACAATAGCTTCTTTTTTGAGAAGAGATTGAGGGGGTCATTCCAACCCTGGCGGTCATCGACCGCCAGGGTGGAGGACCACGGAAGCACTGCCAACAGGCTGGTGGTGCTTCCCTGCCCATTCTGACCGCGGCGGTAAAGCCGCGGTCAGAAAAGGGGATCCGGCGGTTTCCCGCCGGATTTCCCCTGTCTGGGCTGAATCTCCATGGCGGCGCTGCAAGCAGCACCGCCATGGAGATTCCGCCCCCCTTCCCGCCATCCTGTTTCTGGCGGTTTTTACCGCCAGGAACAGGATGGCGGGAACGGGTGTCTTGGGGCCACTGGCAAAAACCCAGCTGGAGAACATTTTCTTCAGTGATTGTTGCGCCTTGTCTAGTGATGCAAACGTAGCAACATATCTACTGAGTTCCTTGATAAATGAACCACCAAAAAGGAAACCATCCACTTTAACCCCTGGATCCGAGGTTGCCAGACTGATGAGCTTGGGATCCAGCTTGAGCAAGAGCCCTTTCCTGCGCTCATGGGTTATAGCACAGTTGGCGTTACCTAATAAGCATACAGCTTGTTGCACCCATAATGATAGCTGTGCAGGATCCACACTAGCATTTTCCAAACGGGATGCCTCCGCCATATCAAAAATGCGGGTCAAGGGGCCCACAATATCCAATAATTTGTCCTGGCAAGTGGACCAGGCCTTATCGACTCCTTTGCGTGGGTCTTTGCCAAATTTGGAGAAAAAAGTGATGAGGGAAGTGTCAATAACTGGGGTTGCTGAGATTTTTGAATGGAGGGATAGACAAGGACATTCTGATTTTAGTTTCGCTCTGACTTGTTTGTCAAGGGGGATGCGCAACCTGGAGGTCACATATTGAGCTACATGGTCCGTGGGTATCCAATCAGTAGAGTGCGGATGCTGAATGTCATTGGGGTTGAACATGGGTTCCCCATCTGCATCTGTGATTTTGCATGACTTGGAAAGCTCGTGGGTGTCTAGTTTGGCTTTTTTTGGAGGAGGAGGGGAGACAAAATCTCCATTATCAATGTCGGAGGTGTCAGAATCCGGGTCATTGTCATGCAATTCATCGTCATCAGTGTCCAAAATTTTCGAAATTATGATAGGAGAAACATGTTTGGCATTAGCTACGCATTTTTTAGATGATTTATTTGAAACTAACCCCTCCCTTAAGGGAGGCTTTTGAAGAACCACGTCCTCTGTCTTGTGTGAGGAACCATTACCGCTCAATAGCGTAGTTTGGTATTCTTGGAAGCACAAGGACGCTTTCTACTATCCCCCGCTGATTGGGCTAAAATCGTCTTGGACACTAATTTCACCACTGAGTTTTTGACAATTTGTCTAAAGAAGCAGAGACTGCTTGCTCAACTGAAAGTTGAATGAAGTCATTTAAAATCTCTTTAATAATCTCCTCCTCCTCAATGGCAGCATGCGAAATACGGGAGCTGTCCATTGTGATGAAGTTACAAACTGTGGGAAGCAAAAGGCAACAAAAACGTGATAAAAGGGTTAATTTTCCTTCAACAGAGCCAATGCAGAGGAAGGCTCCACCTATGGGTGGGGAATTTACATGAACGGACGAAGGTTGGGGAGTGGCACAGGAAAGAAGAGCTGTTGGAAGGTCCGACACGAAAATAATGGCAGGAAAAAGGTAAGGAATTCAAAATATGCAGAGCGCACTGACAACTTTCCGTTCGTTCACCACGACCATAGAATATGAAATAGAAAATGGCGGTCGCGCTTTGAGGAAAACGGACAAAGTTCGATATGGGCGCGAGCTCTGCGAGGGAGACGTGCGGCTACAAGCCAACTGAAAGGAGCACAGAAGCGCAATACAAATACGCGTGAGCAAGCACCTTGAATAGATACACACTTAGGGGGTCATTACAACCCTGGCGGACGGTGTTAAAGGAGCGGTAATACCGCAAACAGGCCGGCGGACAAAAAAAGGGAATCATGACCCTGGCGGAAACCGCCAACAAAGACAGCCACTTTAACACTCCGGCTGCCACGGCGGTACAGACAAGCAGCGCGGTGGTTACCACCAACAGACAGACGGGAGACAATGTACCGCCCACACTATTACAACCCGCCAATCCGCCACCTTTTCCGGGGCGGATGCACCGCGGATAAAAACACGGCGGAAACAGCTTTTGCTATGGGAAAACGCTCACCTCAACACATCCCACGAGGAAGGAGGACATCATGGAGCCCGAATTACAAATCCTACCTGCCCTTGTTTTTCTGCTCCTTTACGATCAACAGCTACGTAGGTGCAGAAGATACTGGTGAGTACTGCACCTACGACACGGGGGAGGGAGGAGGCAAAAGTT
This sequence comes from Pleurodeles waltl, assembly GCF_031143425.1. Classification (NCBI taxonomy): domain Eukaryota; kingdom Metazoa; phylum Chordata; class Amphibia; order Caudata; family Salamandridae; genus Pleurodeles; species Pleurodeles waltl. Next base: position 911,324,302 of record NC_090448.1, on the reverse strand, counting down.
AGGGGGACACCCACCAAACACCCCCACCCCCACCCTCGCATATCACAACATGCACACCAATGCAGTCACAAAAATCACAAGAACAACCCACAATCCCCCCGGAAGAATGCAAAGACAATGCGAAAATCGGGCAAACATTGTAATGTGCCAATATACATGTCATACAAAAATATACAGATATACCTATCTCAAAATCACACTTATTTACACATACAATCCGAGAAGTAGTGCAGATATGTACACAACAATGTCCGTGCACCAACAGTCCAAAAAAGCATGGGCGAGGTCCACAATAGATACCTGACCAAAATCGGAGAGAACACTGCTGGGGCATCAGATAGAAACACTACAGGGCACCTCAGGGGGAAGCGAAGGGGGGGGACCGCAGCCAGATGAATGCGAAGCCAGATCCACGACGGGGCTCCATGCCCATTGATGTATCCTGGGGAGTGCAAAGCCACAGTCTCTCAAGTCACTACAGTGGGTGGTTTGCCCACTGTGCCATCCTGGGGAGTGCAAAGCCACAGTCTCTCAAGTAGATGCAGGTCTCCACTGGTTCTGGAGGGGGACTGGTGCCCAGACTGGATGAGTCTCCACGTGAAAGTACATGTCTCACTGTCCCAGCTGCACATGGGATAAGGATGCCTGATGTGGCGGTCCATTCATTCCTAGACGGTGCATGCCCTGTTCAGCTGTGCTTTGCCATGGCGGTCTTTCCCCTGTTCAGCGGTGCTTTGCCATGTCGGTCTTTGCCCTGCTCAGCGGTGCTTTGCCATGGCGTTTCAGGACTGTTCAGTGGTGCTTTGCCATGGCGTTTCAGGACTGTTCAGCGGTGCTTTGCCATGGCGGTCTTTGCCCTGTTCAGCGGTGCTTTGCCATGGCGGTCTTTGCCATGTTCAGCGGTGCTTTGCCATGGCGTTTCAGGACTGTTCAGCGGTGCTTTGCCATGGCGTTTCAGGACTGTTCAGCGGTGCTTTGTCATGGCGGTTTTTGCCCTGTTCAGCGGTGCTTTGTCATGGCGGTCTTTGCCCTGTTCAGCGGTGCTTTTCCATGGCGTTTCAGGACTGTTCAGCGGTGCTTTTCTATGGCGGTCTTTGCCCTTTCCAGCGGTGCTTTGCCATGGCGGTCTTTGCCCTGTTCAGCTGTGCTTTGCCATGGTGGTTCTGATACGGACATTGGTGTGTGGCATGACGTACCATCACTGACCAGCGGGGCTGTGGCATCCTGGCCCCTCATGGGCTGTGACTCCGGCGGTGGTCTCCTGACCAGTGACGATACTTGGGCCCTCCTGGCCTGTGACTCTGGCGGTGGTCTCTGGACCAGTGACGATACTTGGGCCCTCCTGACCTGTGACTCTGGCGGTGGTCTCCTGACCAGTGACGATACTTGGGCCCTCCTGGCCTGTGACTCTGGCGGTGGTCTCTGGACCAGTGACGACGGTGCTGGTGGTTGTGTCTGGACCGCCGGATATGATGGCGCACTTCTCCGCCGTGACACTCACAACAGGCTGGGCAGACTTTCTCTGGACCTTCCCCACCTTTGTTGGAGTTACAGCTGACTCACCAATCGCCTTCGATCCCATGTCACTTGTTGTCCCACCAGGAGTCGTAAGACGGTCCCGTCATCCACTCTCCATTTTCTGAGCCTTTACAGGGGGTGGGCTGCCACTGCCTTGGCTCCGGGTCCTACTGCCTGCCCTGGTGGCCGGTGCACTCCAAAAACCTGGAACACGCACCACTGGTACTGGAGGCTTTTTGGCTGAGGCGCTACGACGGGACTGATGAATTGGAGGGGGGGGGGCAAAAAGGTCAATTTGACAGAGGGACAGTTTCTGACGAACACTGGGGTGGGTAGCTGGAGGGGGTCTTGGAGTGGACGAAGAGGAGGTGGTTGTAGGAGGTGTCACTTTAGCTGTTTTGGGTGCAGGTGCAGGTACTGGAGGCTGTCGTGAGGTGGATGGATGTTGGATGAGTGATTGGCGGCGTTTGGGTACTTTGGGAGGGGGCGTCACAGACACATTTGGAGAGGACACAAGGGACGTGTAAATGGCAGTGGAGGTGGTGAGTGCAGGTGAGCGGCTTGTGGTGCTGGGTGTCCTGGTGCGAGTCCTAGTGCCTGTAGATGTGGTGCATGCAGGTGTGTGTGTAGACGAGACTGGGAGGGAGGAGGGAGAAGAGGAGGAGGGGGACACAGTGGGGACAGTGGATGTTGCTGTGTCTGTAAGTGGGTGAGGCTTGCGTGAGTGCCTGTGGTGTGTGTGGTGCCTATGTTTGCTTGAGCTACTTGTGTGTGTTGACTTGCCTGCATGCTGGTCTGTAGGTGTGCTTGGGATGGGCTGGGGTACAGGAGATTGGGTCTGGGTGGAGGAAGTTGGAGGGGGGAGGCTAGACACAGGGACAATGGCTGCCATCAGTGCTGAGGCCAGAGATTGCAGGGTTCGCTGAAGGACAGCCTGACCAGAATGAATGCCCTCCAGGAATGCATTACCGTGTTGCAACTCCCTCTCTACACCTTGGATGGCATTCACAATGGTAGACTGCCCAACAGTGAGTGACCTGAGGAAGTCAATGGCCTCCTCACTGAGGGCAGCAGGGGTGACATGGACAGGGCCTGAGGTGCCTGGGGCGAAGGTCATGCCCACCCTACTGGGTGAGCGGGCATGGGCGAAGGCTGAGGGGCTGCTGGGAGGGCGGTGCTGGTAGGGGGGGGTGGCGGCTGTACCTGTAGAAGTGGGGCGCACAGGTGGTGCCGCCACCACAGGGGAGCTCCCATCGGCGGACGAGTCCGTGTCGCTGGTTGGTGATCCGGTGGCCGACGTGAAGCTCCCATCGCCCTACGTCCCACTGGTGCATTCAGAGTCTGTGGTGTGGCCCTCCATGGCCATGTGGGATGCAGCTCCCTCGTGCTCCGGTGCCACTGTACCTCCGCCTGATGATGCTGATGTACAAAAGGACAGGGAGAGTAGGAAAAGGGGGGGAGACAGAACAAAGAGAGTTTTAGTGCATGGCATGCGGCTACCGTTGGCGGACAAGACAGATGCAGCAGCCCCCTGCATTACGCCATTCTCCTGACCTCTGCACATGCAATTTATGGGACATGGCCTACATGGCAATGGTGGGAATCTGGGCACATGGATGCCACAGGGGCAACTATACCTCAACTTGGCACTCTGCTGAGGTGGGGTTGAGTGCCACATGGCCTACATAACGGAGGGGCCTTGCCTACCTAACTCGCCCTAGCCTAGGGACACCCACAGCCCACCTCCCCCACCCAGACCCCTCCACTGCGCGCTAACTCCGCTGAATGAGGTTGTACTCACCCCCTTGTGTCTGCTGTGATGTCCTCAAGCGCCCATCCAACTCCGGGTAGGCCACCACCAGGATCCGGAACATCAGGGGGGTCATGGTGCGACGGGCACCCCTCCCACATTGGGAGGCCATCCCCAGCTGAACCTCCGCCGTCTTCTTGCTGCAGCAGCGGATGTCCTCCCATCTCTTACGGCAGTGGGTGCCCCGTCTCTGGTGGGCCCCAAGGGTCCGGACCTCCTTGGCGATGGCACGCCAAATGTCCCTCTTCTGGTGGGCGCTGACCTACATGACATGCACAAGGAAAGAGGAACAGTCATTACCAACTGCACCGTCAATGTGAGTGGCCCCCTCCCTACTCTGGCCATGTGGCCCATTCATTCCCATGCATAAGTGTTCTATGTACTCTGCCCCTTTCCCTCTTCCACCCAGCCCTTTCCACCCAGGCCTAGCCCATACAACGTGCTCCCTGTGTACTAACCTGTTGGTCTGGAGGACCGTAGAGTAGCGTGTACTGGGGGAGGACCCCATCCACAAGTTTCTCCAACTCCTGTGCAGTGAAGGCAGGGGCCCTTTCCCCAGACGCAGCAGCCATTGTCGCTTCCAGACCGAGGTCACAGCAGCACTAGCAGTGTAGGTCCTCTCCTGTCGAAGGTCAGGTATCTAGTGAGTGAACAGATAGAAAATGGCGGTGACGTCCGCGGCGGTGCGCATCATCATCGCCGGCGCACCTGTTCATTGGCTCCTGGGACCCCTAGGGTCCAATGTTAACCAATGCATCATTGCGCCGCGGTCTACGACCGCCTACCGCGACGGTGTGCAACGCCAGCGCAGTTACCCCACAATCCCATTGCCCCAGTTGTGAGGTCAGGCAGCCGCCATTTCAGGGGCCCACATGCCTTCATTTACTACTGCGTCACGCATAGCTAGGCCTATACTCAACACACATACAGGAAGTCTTTTTTGTCTGGTGTAGTCTTGTGTGTAACTGTGGCTACATACCTGGAGGAATATAGACAGGTTCTTCGCTGTTGTCCTTCTTAGGCACCGTCAGCTGGGACATATGAGAAGATGGCGGAATCCTCTGGTGTACCGACCGCTGGTGGACCTGTTGACAATGGAAGAAAGACATATCATCGTCACCTACCGGTTTGACCGTGCCACAATCCAGGAACTATGTACCCAGTTGGAGCCAGACCTTATGTCACCAATCCGCCATCCGATTGGAATCCCCCCTGACGTGCAGGTGCTGTCAGTGCTCCATTTCCTTGCAAGTGGGTCATTTCAGACAACAGTGGCCATGGCATCAGGGATGTCCCAGCCTATGTTTTCCAACGTACTGTCCAGAGTGTTGTCTGCCCTGCTGAAACACGTAAGGAGATACATCATTTTCCCTGAGGTTGAGGATTTGCCTACAGTGAAAGGTGACTTCTATGCCCTTGGACATATCCCCAACGTCATAGGTGCCATTGATGGGACCCATGTAGCTCTGGTCCCCCCCGCAGGAGTGAACAGGTGTACAGAAACCGGAAGAGTTATCATTCCATGAACGTCCAGATGGTCTGTTTGGCAGACCAGTACATCTTGCAGGTAAATGCAATGTTCCCTGGCTCTGTGCATGACGCATACATCCTGCGGAATAGCAGCATCCCTGATATGATGGGTCAACTCCAGAGGCACCGGGTATTGCTATTGGGGGACTCTGGTTACCCCAACCTTTCGTGGCTATTGACCCCAGTGAGGAATCCCAGGACCAGGGCAGAGGAACGGTACAATGATGCCCATGGGCGGACTAGGAGGTTAATCGAACGCACCTTCGGCCTTCTTAAGGCCAGGTTCAGGTGCCTCCATATGACAGGTGGATCCCTATACTACTCACCGAAGAAGGTGTGCGACAGCATCATCGCCTGCTCCATGTTCCATAATTTGGCATTGCGACGCCAGGTGCCTTTTCTGCAAGAGGATGATCCAGATGACGGTGTTGTGGCAGCTGTGGAGCCTGTGGATCCAGTGGACAGTGATGAGGATGAAGCTGAGGATGAAGGAAACGACAACAGGGAGTCAGTCATACAGCAATGTTTCCAGTGACACACAGGTGAGAACATTTTCAGGTTTAACATTACATTAACTTTCACACGTCTACCTCTATCATGTACCCACATTTCACTCACTATTTGTTAATTGAGTACCCTTCCATTTCAGTTTCACAAGTGTGGTAACCTACGTGTCAACTGCTTGCATCCATCAAGAGCTTGTGATGTGTGACATTGGTATGTTAGCCTTACAATGGGTAACCCATTATGACACTGTAATTGATAATACAAAGTTCCAAATCATAGACTGACTCAAGTTTTTTTGGCTTTCAAGGGTGTTTATTTAAGTGCTAAAAAAATCTAGGAAGGTTGTAAAATGGTGATGGGTGATGGTGGAGGAATGTCCATGGCAGAGTCCAGTCTATTCGTCTCACAGGTGCACTGCCCATCTGGGCATTGGAAGTGGAGCTGGGGCAGTTCCTATCTGGACAGGGTGACAAAGTGGGACAGTGGGGGGACAATCAGGGTGGTCTTATTTCCTGGCGGGGGTCTTGCCATCTTGCTCTGTCCTGTTCCTGGATCTCAGGGACCGCTTGCGTGGTGGTTGTCCGTCTGCAGGGGATGGGGTGCTGGTGTGTTGGTCCTGTGGCGGGCGTACTGTCCACTAGTGCCGGCGGATGTGGTGGGCAGTTCATCGTCCTGGCTAGTGTCAGGGGCCCCTTGGAGTGCCACGGTGTCCGTCAAGGTCTTTTGAATGTCCGTCAGCACCCCTACGATGGTGCCCAGGGCAGAGCTGATGGTCCTGAGCTCCTCCCTGAACCCCAAATACAGTTCGTTCTGCAGACGCAGGGTCTCCTGCAACTTGTCCAGGACCGTGGCCATCGTCTCCTGGGAGTGGTAGTATGCTCCCATGATGGAGGATAGGGCCTCGTGGAGAGTTGGTTCCCTTGGCCTGTCCTCCCTCTGTCGCACAGCAGCCCTCCCAGTTCCCCGGTATTCCTGTGGCTCCATCCCCTGGTCCGTGTGCCCTCTACCACTGCCCCCAGTTCCCTGTTGTTGGGGTAGTGGGTTAGCCTGGGTGCCCTGTAGTGGTGGACACACCGCTGATTGACCTGTCCTGGGTAGGGAGGTTTGGTCCCGCTGGGTGGGTGCTGTGCTGGTGTTACCAGAGAGTGGCAGCTCGGTGTTGGGCTGTGTCTGGGCAAGGGGAACCGACTGTCCTGAGGCCCACGATGGTCCGGGCTGGTCATCAGGATCCAGTGGGGCAGAGCAGCTGTCGTCACTGTGGGCCTCTTCTGGGGGTGGAGTGGTGTTGTCTGGACCCTCTGGTGTGGTGACGTTCCTTCGGGTTCCTGCAGGGGTATAGGCACATGATTATTGCATCTGTGTGTGTAATGGTGTGCAATGGTTGGGTGTGCGTGATCCCCAGTGCAGGCATTCCTGTGTGGGGGCTTTTGTGGGGATGGTTGGGGGGGGTGTTCTGGGTATGTGCAGTGGGCATGCTTTAGTGAGGGGTGCCCATGCTAAGTTGTGTCATGCAGGGCTTGGTGTTGGGATGGGTGCTTGGTGTCATGGGTAGATTGGTGAGGATTTGGGGTGATAGGGGAGGGTGTGAGGGTGGGGGTGTGTGATAGCATGCAGGTAGGGTGGGGGATGTGATGGTTAAGATTTGACTTACGAGTGTCCCATCCTCCACCGACTCCTCCGAGGCCCTCAGGATGCAAGATGGTCAGGACTTGCTCCTCCCATGTTGTTAGTTGTGGGGGAGGAGGTGGGGGTCCGCCGCCAGTCCGCTGCACCGCGATGTTGTGCCTGGAGACCGTTGAACGCACCTTCTCCCGTAGGTTGTTCCACCTCTTCCTGATGTCCTCCCTATTTCTTGGGTGCTGTCCCACTGCGTTGACCCTGTCCACTATTCTGCGCCATAGCTCCATCTTCCTGGCTATTGATGTGTGCTGTACCTGTGAGCCAAATAGCTGTGGCTCTACCCGTAGGATTTCCTCCACCATGACCCTGAGCTCCTCCTCGGAGAAGCGGGGGTGTCTTTGGCGTGACATGGGGTGTTATGTGTGATGTGTGGGGTGGTGTATGTGTTGATGAGTGTGGAGGAGTGTAGTGGTATGTGGTGTTTTGTGCGTGGATGTTGTGTGGCTGATGGTGTTGTGTGCCTCTGTGTGTTGGGGTTGTCAATAGCTGTGCTCTCTCTCTGGCCTTCTCTCAGAATTTCTGGTTGTAGGGGTTTGTGGGTGATGTGGGTGTGTGTTTTATATGGTATTGGGTGTATGGGAGTGGTGTGTGTATGTGTCTCAGGTGTGTGTATTTCGAATTGTCCAATGTGGCGGTGTTTTGGAGTTGTGTGTGTATTTTGAGCACGGCGTGGATTCGTGTGTCGTAATAGCATGGGCGTGTTTCTGTTGGCGTGGAGGATTTGTTACTGCCAGTTTATCGCTGACCTTTGGTGTGGGGGTGTTGTGTGGGTGTTTGAATTTCGGCGGATTCCGTGATGTGTGTCATAATAGCTGTGGCGGTCTACTGCGGTCGTGGCGGTGTATTGGCGGTCTTCTGCACGGCAGTAAGCGCCTTATACCGCCACTGTTGTAATGACCACCTCAGTGCTAAATAGTGAAACAAAATATATTATAGTACAAATGAAGATACTTATCTTGACTGTGAGCAGCAAGAAAAGAGGGCTGTTCTCAGTCAAGATAAGTATTATAGGGGCAGCCTGTTAGTGATTGGTGCATCGTTTGTTACTACTTCTTGATTTCCATTGGCCACTTTCTTTGGCCTCATGGGACTTGTAGCTTTGTCTTGACTGCAGCTGCTATTTAATTAAACAAGAAAAGAAAAGCATAATAGGAGCCTCCGGTCTTGTCATATAATTAATTTTATTTTGTTATTTTGCAGTTTTATACCATGCAGACTTGACCCAAAGGCATTTGAGTGCTTTACATGAGCATCAGTTACATCACAAACGGACACATTCCTTTTTGGCTTTAGGTATGGGGAGATTAAGTGATTTGCCCAGAATCACAGGATGACGAGCTGATGGCAAAAATCAAACCTGGCTCCCCAGTTGCAAAGTCTGCAGCTCTGACCATAACGCAACATTCTCTCCCCTAAGTGTGACATATAATTGAGTGATCAACTGGATAAAAAAACAACAAGGTAGCAACTAATTTAAAAGTGCTTTGTCGCTATTTGTGAACTCAGAAAAAATGCCCTCATTTTAGTTTGTTTGAACACCAACCATTTCTTTATAATTTCTAAAGGAAATGCTTTAGGCATTGCAGTTTTGATTACATCAAGATGACATCAGGAGTGCCACACCTTTATAATAAATACAGAATGTTAGCAATCTAGTTGTTCACTAGAATACTGTGGAAAGACAGATGTCAGGGGCACAGACTCTGATAATTGAGGGCAGGGAAGGGGATGCAGAGGCAACAAGTTTACCAAGCTGGGCAGGCGGGATGGGCAGGGGCAGCACAACAGACCATGGAGGTCAAGGGGAGGGGGGCAGGGGCATTAAACCAACCATGCAGGACAGGCAAGAGAGGCTGTGGCGATATATCAGAACACTGATGGCAGAAGGAAGAGTACAACCATACATGCCAATAGACCTAATTCAGGCAGGAGATTCTCAATGTTTTGAAGCCCAAAAGAGCTTCATTTTATCTGTCTCCTGACTAAAATCTTCTCTTTTTCGATGTAAGTCAATTGGGATAATCAATTTCCCAGTTTTTTTTCAAAGTCTCCTTCTCACCAAGTTCAAAATGTTGGCACGTATGGTACATTGAATTATTGAGGTCAGGAGGAATGGGGTGGGGATTTGGACTTGGACAACAGAGGGCAGGAGGGAGATAGTGAGGTATACCAAACTGACCCTACTAGGCAGGTGTCAGGGATTGCAGCAGCACAATACACCACATAAGGCCAGAGGCAAGGCAGTGCAGCACAATGTAGCATGGAAAGCAAACGTGAAGGGACAGGGCCATGCACACAGAAACAGAGAGTAGAGGGGAAAGAGGAAAGGACAGCAAGATGACCATACCAGACATACAAGGGAACAGTTGCAGCATACCAGACCATGAAGGGCAGGAGGGAGGGAGCAGTGGCATGACAATGGACCAGACAAAACAGGAGGGAGGGGATAGAGGCCTGCACATGGAAACAGAGGGCAGGGGTAAAGGGGCGAAGGGCTGGAACAGCAAGCTGACCATGAAGAGCAGGCAGGATGGGCAATGGAAACATTACACCACGGAAGGCAAAAGTGAAACTATAATAGGATACACACAGACAATGGAGGGAAGGTGGGACGGGGTCAAGGTCAGCAAGCTGGCCACATAGGTCAGATGGGAGGGGCTGTGGCAGCAGAGAAGGACATGCATGGCAAGAGGGAGGGTTAGTGGCAGCACAAGGCCATGGTGGGCAAGAGGGAGGTGGCAGGAGCATGCATAAAGAACCATGGAGATCAGAAGAGATGGGTAGAGGCTAGGTAGAATAGGTAGGACGGGCAGTTGGAGCACAATAGAGCAAGGATGGCAGAAGGGAAAGCAGCAAAATGGACCATGGAGGACAGGTGGGAGGGAATAGTGGCATGGAACTTGGACAGGCAGGGTGGAGATGGCAGAGACTGGCGTCAGTCATCTGACCATACTAGGCGTGTGGGAGGGGCAGTGGCAGCGGCAGCTCAACAGAACACTCAGAGTAGATAGGAGGGGCAGTGGCAGGTTCACGGAACATAGTAGGCAAAAAGAAGGGAGCAGGGGCAAGCACACATCACAGGGCAGGGGGAAAGATGGTACAGGCAACAGCACTGAAGCACCGAGGCTAAGCAGGAGGGCAATGATGGGACATAGAATTGGGCAACAAAGGGCAGGAGGAGTGGACAGGAGCGTCAAGCTAAATGGAGGGCAGTGGCAACACATCAGATGATACAGGGCTGGAGGTAGTGGGCTGGTGCATAAACCTGGACAATAGAGGGTAGGAAGGAGATAGATGGGGCAGCAAGCTAACTGGTCATGGCAAGCAGGAATGGCAGTGGCAGAACAATGGCCACACAGGGTTGAAATGAGGGAACAGGGGCATGGCCTTGGACAATGGATAGCAAGGAGAAGGGGGCCAGGAGCAGCAAGCTTGGGAGCGGGCGGCACAAGGCCAGGCCAGGCCGTGCGTCCATCTCCCTTCACCGTGCTTTGTGATGAGCATTTTATTTAACACAAAACAAACCTATAAATTCACTGAAAATATTATAGCTAGGAAATAGAATTAAAAAACCTTAGTATTTCACAAAAAAAACAAAGGTTACAGGAACGTTGAGGATAGATTCTGATTTTTAAAGCAGAAAATCATAGAAATTCAGCTGTTATAGTTATAGTTATTTCAAGTAACTCTAACTCTAACTCATGCTCTAAGGTGACTATAACTTGCACCCTCGCCATGCACTGCTAATTACCCCAGATATTACATCACTCATGACATCTTCTATGACATCATTGATAATATCACTGTAACATTTGCAGTAAAAATATTGATAAGAAATAAATATATGTGTATATTAATACATATATATATACAACACCAACTACTCCACAATGAAAAGGACGTGCTCGGATTCTTGTCGTAAATGCATATGTTTAAAGAAACAATGCCTCCTCACAACGTGTTTCAGCCATAGCCTTGATACGTGATCCCGCTTTGAGCCTCTGGATTCCACCAACTGTGTGGTGATATTTTACGTATATATATATATATAAGTGTATACCCATCTGCCTTCCCAGTCATCAGATGCTTCCTATGTTTGAATATTCTGAACTCACTCCTTGATATGAACTTTCATTCCCAGTGTTCACATGATCTCAATATCTCTTGAATCAAATTCTAACCTGTAACTTCTTTTCAGTGGTGTTGATTTCTCAATTTCTACCTCATATTTCTCTTCAAGTTAGGATAATTTCTGGTGTGCCAATCCTGCTCTGTTTGCAACATTTTTACACATGAAGCATAACTCATCTTCGTTACATGAGTCAATTCTATTTAACTTAAGTGCTCCCTCAATCGTTTAATTTAATTCTAATTTAAGTCTTGCCAGGTTCAATGATTTTCCTCCTTAAACATTTGTTTTTGCTCCACTCATTTTTCCTAACCAATCTGTTAACTGCTTAGCTGTCAAACCTTGTAATGAGACATTATTTTTTACATTGGGTACACTCTGTGGAGTTACACATGGAGTCTCAAGAATCATCAAAAACAAATTTGAATTAAAATCTGACTTTCCCAAATTCTGTGAAGTCCTAGGATAATTTAAGTCAATTAGTGGACCTGTCTTGTCAAAAGCCTGATTCATTGGAGACATCACTCTCTTAGTAATATTGAGTGTCTCCATTTCTGCATTTGAATTAAAAAGATTCTGTACATTACTCTCAATATTTGCCTGGACAAACAAAGGTACAACAGGACCGATAGTAATAGGCACCAATAATGCTTCTGGACTTGATTAAATACTCTGATTTCTCGAGTAAATTACTCCCGAACTCTGACCTGACAGCATTGAAGACTTTGACTGTGAAATTGTTACAAGTGTATATCTTGCCATTGTCTGACCTTGCACTGGAGCTATTAAACTAGGTGTAGGCTCCACCTGAACCATTATTGGTTCCTGGTAAATCTGTGATGAGTGTACCACTGGTACTGTCATGCTTGGTGCAGAGCTTACAACAGGAATTATAGGATGGACTACAGGTAGCTCAACCTGAGTCATAGGTGTTTGAGTAACTGTAATAGTAGGAATATTAGGTGCAACCTGTACTTGCCTTTGCATGACCACAACTGGTGTTTGTGCTGGTGCACCTGGACCAGCACCAATACTTGGACTTGTTTCGTTTGCTGCATATGGAGGAGGATGAAGTCTCAGTAACTGCATTATAAATTTATGAGCATCTGAGTCATCATCATCATAAGTCAATGATTTCCTAGCCTCATGTGACTTCTAATCATCTTCTTCAAAAGAGTCCTTATTCTTTTTCTTTGTCTTTATTTGTACACTGCTCTCTTTCTCTTGTGTAATTGCAGGAAACATTTTAATACCCTGTAAAGTTTCAGTTCTCCAAAGGTTTTGCTCAGTATCCTACCTTGCTCAACTTTTCTCATTCGCCTCTCAAATTTTGATGTGTCTTTTTGTCCTCCCACTAATTCCCAAATGGCTAAAGATTAAAATCGTGCTGGTCTCGGAGGAAGTTTTAATTGGAACAATACCAATAACGCTTCACGGTTGTCCACCAATTCATTCAAGGCTCCGTCTCACCAGCCGACTAATCCCAGCGTGGACCTAGTGACGCCATACCCACGCGCACAGCGGCTGACAAAGTCTTGCTGATTCGTCTTTCAAAACTGATTCATACAAAACTAAATGCAAAATATTGCGAGTACTAAATAAAAATCAACATACCAACTTGTCTGCTTAGTACAGGTAGGAGCACAATCACTACGGAAGCTTTACAAGTATTTTGATTGCAGCTTTTAGCTCTGACAACTACTATTTGAATTTTAGATTTATCAGCTAATTTCACCCTTAACTAAAACTAGATCTTCCTGGTGCACTCAGTAATTGCCAATATCTGTCAAAGTAACACTCCTTTTAGCAAACACTCTAGAAAAACTATTTGTCAACTGCGCCTGATTAACCGAACAAAACAGACAGGTTACAACAACAACCAAGTGTCTCCTACACTTGTACAATACTCCGGAGTCTTAGATCACGCAGAATCCATATACCAACAATCATGTGGGCAATTTGTGAGCACAAAGCGCCACACCCAATTGAAGTACGACAACTTCCCTACATACACCCATTGCAGTACGCACACTCCCTAACAAACTACATTGGAGTACGCAAAACCCCTATTTCTCACAAGCATCACAATTCACCTGCGATTTGCTAAAGCATGCAAGCGCAAACCCTTTCCCAACTCACACTAGGAACTCTGGAAACATCTTCAAACAAGCATTGGCAGAACCATATTTCATCCAAACAAGCAGAGGCATAGCTAAATTTCAAATTTTCATTAAGCACTGGTAAAACCAAATCTCCCAATTCTTTCTAAATTACATATAACTAATAAAACAGGATGTTTCCCTCCAAATGAGATGAAACCGTCACCTACTACCAATTTCTGTGGGCGCGTCCAACCTTATTTTACTTTTGATAGTTTATTAATAAGGTGACACCTATAGGGTAACCATCTATTACCCTTAGAGGTTGAAAAGAATCTTTGGACTCAGAGAGGAGTGTGATAACGTCCTAAAAATCAACATTAACAATATCCAATCAATGAACATCATTTTAAATTTTGGAGTCAGTAATTTTTTACGCATCATGCCCTATATGGCCCTGAATCACCACAGCAATTTAGTAAAGTTCAAACGTTAATTGACCTTTAGATTAACAAGGCTAAGGTCATGTAAATGAAGAGCAAGACCTAATGATATAAGTACAGAAACAAAGCAGGCTGTCCAAATCTATGAAAAAATCTTAATCTAGACAGAATATTTACCACTGAACATTCAAGAACCACTGTGCCGAATAAAAACAATAACAGATGAATGAATGAAACAGCAGATGAATTGATTACAATCTATATATATATATATATATATATATATATATATATATATATATATATATATATAAATTGAATTTATAATTTGGCATCTCTAACTATTACTCTAATTTGATAAGCATGTTTGGGCTTCATGTGAAAAGAAAAGAAGACAAAAATTAATTGGGAAAGCTTCCAGCTATGGCGCTACCCAAAAATAGCGGTTGGAATTTCTAAAGAGAGAAAACATAAAAATCTGCAAAAATAAATGGATCAGCAAGCAGTGACGTCTTTAACAGTTGAGCATCTGGTCTTCATTGTACAGCATCAGTATTATGAATGGAGAAAAAAGTTCAGTAAAATTTGGCCTTAATGTATCTGAACTGACAGAATCATAGGGAAAAAGCAAAGGAATATAACACATCATTTCACTAGCTTAGAAAGAAAGAATCTGCAGACAGCCAAGAACTGAAAAGAACTGCACTTCCATCATCTACACTTTGCTATATTAAAAAACTAGAAAACGACTAGCTATGTTTCTATTGGTCAGATTATGGGGTGTTTTTGTGTTCAACCAATAAACTCTGATCCACGTTTCAGTAGTATCGTTGGCTTATCAATTGGCTTTTTTCTCTTGCTCTTGATCACCAGTTTCCTCTAAACAATTACATTTAAACAGTGTAGAAAAACATCACATGAGACTCCTGCCAAAAACTAAAACTCAAGTGTAGGAAATTACCCTCTTTTTGACATGGTTACCCCCACTTTTTGGCTGCAGTGAGTGTGTTTCGACTGTGTTCACTGGGATCCTGCTAACCAGGACCCCAGTGAATATGCTCTTTCCAGCTAAATTTGGTTGTCTAAGACATTGCACACCCCACAATTGGCATACTGGTGCCCCCATATAAGTCCCTACTATATGGCACTTAGGTACCCAGGGCATTGGGGCACCCGCCTATGGGCTGCTGCATGTATTGTGCCACCCATGGAAGCCTATGCAAAAGTATGTCTGCAGGCCTTTCACTGCAGCCTGCACGAAGAGGTGCATGCACCCTTTCACTACAGGCCACTGCACCAGGTCACTGTAAGTCACCCCTACGGTAGGCCCTCCTAGCCCAGAGGGCAGGGTGCAGGTACCTGTATGTGAGGGCACCCCTGCAGGAGCACAGGTGACCCTAAGAACTCCAGCTCCATTGCACTGGACTTTGTGAGTGCGGGGAAGCCCTGTTACCCATTTACTGGACATGGGTCACTACCTGTGTCCAGCTACATAATGGTAACTTTGAATTTGGACATGTTTGGTATCAAACATGACAGAATCATATCTCAATACTGTTGCCAGTATTGGTTATATGATTATATGCACTACAGGGGCTCCTTAGAGGACCCCCCCAGTATTGCTCCTACCAGTCTTCCAAGGTTTTGCAACCAGCTCACACTGCTGCCACCCTCCAGACGGGTTTCTTCCCTCCTGCTGCAGGGGAAGGTAGAACAAAGGATTGTCTGTGGGAGAGGGAGGCAACACCCTCTCCCCATGGAAATAGATATGACATGGCTTGGGAGGGGTAGCCTCCCCAAGCCACAGGTATGATTTGAAGGCACATTTGGTGCCCTCCTTGTATAAACTGGTTTGCACCAGTCCAGGGATCTCTCCCGTGTCCATCACCCCCCCAGGGGTGGTGCCCAGAGCTCCTCCAGGTAGCCACTTGATTCTTGAATCCAAGGTGGGCAGCGGTCCCTGGGAGCATCTGAGTGGCCTGGTCAGGTAGGTGACGTCCCAGCCTCCTCCTGATAGGTGGTCACCCTGCTAGGTGACCAATCTCCCTTCCCGGGATATTTAGGATCTCCCTCTTAGGTGGGTCCTCAGATTTGATGTGCAAGATTCCGGCAGGACTCTTCTGCACCATTTACTTCGACTTCTGTCCACTGGAACCGTAAATGGACTCCACAGGAACCTACAATCTGCAGCTACAGCAATGACTCTGCTCTGCAACATTGTTTCTCCAGGTCCTTACGGCAACTGCAACATTTCCCTGGATGTGCATCCTCTGAGGTTATCGAGTCTTCAGCCCGCACAAGAAGTAAGAAGGAATCTCCCTTGGAATGAAGGAGTCACTCACCTGCATCCACAGGCACCAACTACAATGAGGACTGACTGCATGGATCCTCTCTGCTCGAGAATTACATGGATCCTGCATCACAGGTGGCAGTCTGTGGTGGTCCCCTTGGTCCTCTATACCAGCTGTCCGACTTGGGAGACAGTAAGCCCTTGCCTCTCCTTGCAGGACAGTACCCCTGTGCAACGTGACTCTTGCAGCTACGAAAGCCAAGGGATCTTCAGGCTCCATGTTGCCCCGGCCTGCAGCACTACTTCCTGCAATGAACAGTCTCCTGCCTGCTGCTCCAGCGACACTTCTTCAGGTGTGTTGAGTGTGCAGAGTGGGCCTCACTGAGACTCCTGTGCCTGCTGCCAGTGGGTTGCCTGTGGGGGCTGCCTCTTCTTCTTGTGACTCTCCCAGCAGGTGAGGGTCACCCCGGACTCTCCTCCTTGGGTCGTGTCCTCTGTACCTTGCTGGTCCTCTTCAGCCTTGCAAAATCTTCTTCTCTGGCTCTCGCATTTGCCAGTGCTTGTTTGTGCTTTTCCAGCACCACTACTTACTGCATCTCACTCGCCAACGTGGAACATAATTTGCATCACTCCTGGGACTCCTCTTCTGCTCCTGTGCTGCACTGCTGACCTTCTCAGTCCACCGTTGACCTGGTCCTGCATCCACAGAAGGGTTAGTAGTGGCTCCTGCTACAACCGGACACTCCATCTCAACCTGGACTTGGACCCCTTCCTTTGCAGGTCCTTTTCTGTCAGGATTCACCTTTGGGCTGTTTCAGTCTTGGTTGGGTCTTGTATAAGCCTGTTCCAAAGTCCCTGTGTTGTGTTTTGAGGAAACCAGGTAATTACCTCTCCTCTCCTGGTCTCTTGGGGGCACCCTGGTACTTACCTCTTGGGGTTCCCAAATCCTCCATATCTTCTCCTGATTCCACATCCTTGGGCGGGGGTCTGTCTTTCACATTCCACTTTCTTATTATATGTGGTTTGGTCCCCCCTAGGGCCCTCACTGTTAGCTATTGCTTTTACTAGTGCCTATTTCCTTCTATGCTATTTACTGATTTCTAATGTGTATATAATAATGTGTTTACTTACCTCCAGTTGGGGGATTGCCTATACATATTTTAGTATTTGTGTTACTATAATAAAGTGCCTCTATTTTTGTATCACTGTGTGGTTCTTTCATGTGCGTAAGTGCTGTGTGACTGTAGTGGCAATGCATAAGCTTTGCATGTCTCCTGGATAAGTCTTGGCTGCTCATCCACAGCTACCTCTAGATAGCCCTGGCTTCCTAGACACTGCCTACACCTCACTAATAGGTAATACCTGGACCTGGAATAGGGTGATAACACCACAGGTGCTCACCACACACCAGGCCAGCTTCCTACATCAAGCAAGCAAGTACAAATATTGTAACATGACATACAACACTGAGCACTGAAGTCTATTGTTTAGTTCGTACGTTATTATCTCATTTCAGATAAAATAGGCTACAAGCAAGGAACATAACTTTTCTTGAGCGTGCAAGTCACACTGGATGCTTAAAGAAAACATTATTTTGCAAAGTTCGCACTTTTAACATTGTGCCTTTGGAAAATTACTAAACCGCGAGGACTTTAAACTAGTGCTAAGCATGAAGAAAACATATCATAATATTTAAACTACTAATCCCTTTAGTACATAGGAATATTCATATTTTCATTAATTTAATTATTATTAAATAAAATACATTACATTAGACATCAAGAGCCTCATTACGACCATTGTAGTCATGAGCCGCCAGGGCCGCTGGTGGACCACCGCCAAAGCAGCAGTCCAGCCTCTATATTACGACCCTGCTGGAGCCGCCATGGTACGACCGCCGACACTGCCAGGTTGCCGTCAGCCTAGTGGTGCCGGCGGTCTCAATCCGCCAGGGCAGCGCTGCTTGCAGCGGTGCCCTGGGGATTACGAGTCCCCTTTCTGCCAGCCTTTGCATGGCGGTAGCAAAGGCTGGCGGAAAGGGGGTGCCGGGGGCCCCATGGACAGCCCATCAGGCTTTTCACTGCCCGAATTATGGGCCTTGAAAAGTGCGACGGGTGCTTTCGCACCTGACACACCTCCACATTATTGCTGGCTCAATTATAAGCCGGCATCAATGTTAAGGCCCTGTTCCCCGGTGGGCTGGCGGGTGGAAATGCTGTTTCTGCCTGCCAGCCCAGGGGAGAACTCTTAATAGGGCCGGAGGGTAGAAGACCTGCGTGGCTGTTTTCTGTGCGAATTAGCAAACTCATAATGTGGGCCTATAGTCTCATGTTGATATACGTTGTTTATGGTGTCCAGCATATCAGCTACACATTTTTATTTTACTAATACATGGTTTCAGTTAGATGTTTAAATACATGTTATTTCACATTTTATTTTAATTACACTATTTTTTATTAATGATGTTTGCAATCCAACACCCTGACCTTTTAGTGTGAGCGTCTGTGACCTTCAACACTAAGCCACAGGGGACCATGCACTGTGCTTTGCAGAGTAATACTTGTGCATTGCAACCCACAGATCGTGAGAGCACAGAGACGTGAATGTTCTATCACTACAAAGGTTTAACAGTCAACAGAAAAGTAATTAAAGAGGCACATTTTCATGACATATTAGGATTTAATGCTTCCATCTTGTGAGCGACAGTCCAAGACCTCTATCAGTAGGGCAGAAGTCACTCTGTTGTGCCCTGCATCAAAACATAACTATGACATTCCAACCACAGATCTTGCTAGTCTGAGTTTTATGGGACATGCATCTGCCATTTGCCTCCTTTAAGAAGCTTTTAAATAAAATACCAAGGCGGCACTCTCTGGTATTTGATAAAAAAAACACTTAGTAGTCGTTTTCATACATGGATGGCGATCAAACACTTTGAAACTTTGAATCCTGCAGCTTAATTGTCCTCGACTTTTCCGGCATATCTGAAAAGAAAACTGATGTTAATCCGGTTTGGTCAACCTCCAACTTTTGCCAAATTACCACCATGGAGGTACAGAGGTGATGTTTCATGCAGACTCTGTGGTTATGTGCAAGAAGATCTTATACACCTGATCTGTATATGCTCACAATTGTGTATGTTGCAGGTTAATATGTTGAAAAAAGCTTTTACTGAATGTGCTGTTGGAACATGTAGAGGGGCAGAAGTCTAGATTCAGCAGATCTCCAACTGAACACGAGATTGACTAAGCTTTTGTTCTTGCATACACAAGCAATCTCAAATGTAAGTATAGGTGCAATTCAGTAGGGCAGCGTGTCCAAATTTCAACAAATGTGTCTGGTTCACCAGTCCCTGGGTTTAATAGCTGGGTAATGTGGACAAAAGGTTAAATTGCATGCAGTATTATAGTGTGTAGAAGGATTTATAAAATGACCCAGCTAATCTCTTAAATATAGGTACATTTATATGTCACATCGGCATAATAGATGACTTTGGGAGGTATTTATCTGGTCTCTGGATTTAGACATCTTAATTATTGAGATATTGGCTAGACCAGCACACAAGTAAGCACCCTTCGTCTATGCATCGGCACTCTAGTAGGACAACTTCTTAAAACACCCACAAATTTAAATTAAGGCCAACCAGCTAAGTTAAGATATCAAGCGGAAAAACTTATTAAAGTTATTTTAAGTTCGACTTTAGCTTACCTTGAACAGGTGATATTAGTATTGTTTTAGTTAGTAGTATCAACTGGGCCTTGTATATTATGGCCCAGAGTTATGAAAAATGATGCACAACGCGAGCTACCATCATGTCCTAGTGCCCCATATTTAAAAAATGATGCACAATGGCACCAAGGAATGGTTAACGCCAAAAACAAGACACTAACCATTGTGACACGCGTAAGAAAAAATTACGTCAATGCTGCAAAAGTGGCGCTAGCCATTTTGCTGCACGTTTTTTTTACGCAAACAGGTTAGCGCCATATTTAACCGCATTAGTGTAAAAAAAAAAAGGCGCACGCAGGAAATAAACATTTGGGAAGAGAAGATGAAGAATGCAGGCCAGGAGAGACCCCAATCAGCCACGTACCAGCCAGAAGGGTCCAGCAAAGTCCCAGGAGAAGGAGAAAAGGAAGCGGAAGTGTCGCTTTAGTGAGGAGGAGCATGATATCTTGGTCAGAGAGGTGACAGAGCACCAACACCAGCTCTTCATCACCTCCAAATTGCCAATAGGTGGGACAGAGGCCATATGGCAGGCTATAGTAGGAAAAGTCAACAGGGTGGCAGAGGTGAGGAGGACTGTCACCGATTGCAAGAAGCGCTGGCACGATTGCAAGCGCAGGACTAAGGAGAAACTGGCCAGGAACCAAAAGACAGCACTGAGGATTAGAGGTGGAAGTCCCACACATAGTTCACACTCAATGCATTCTAAAGTGTTGCCTCTGGACACATAGGGCCAGAATCAAAATGCCCCATCGCCACCCAAACCACCCTTGTAGTGACACTCTGGTTGCCCAATGCACTCAGACATATACACAACGTGGACATAAGCCACTTACTATGGCTTTATACCACCATATAAATATGCAGCACATTGCCTGGAAGGGACGTGCAATTAGTGTGGCTGTGCCTGTGCCACAACAATACCCGTTGCATATTGCCATTGCCCCAGATCCAACACAACATGTTCATCAGAGACTGTGACTGAAGTCAATACCACCTCAGGGGTGGTGTCAGGATGGTGTAACAAGGCAAAATGCTGTCCTTCCTCCTTGTATCAATACCCTTCTCATGTGTGCAGCATCCTGCAATTTTTCACCTCAACACAGGCACTCCTTCACCATGGTGCAACGATGCCTGCGTTGGTATATGGCGAACAAATCTGTGCAGGCACAGGGGGAATCGCAGAGGTGTGCCATATTCCAGTAATCATGGCTCATCCCTGCTTTTCAAAACAGGCGCAGCTCCTTGCAACACATATTGCTGCAACACTGAGCTGTGTGACTTGAGAAAAAATCAGACATTAAGAGTGCAAGCTGTGAACGCAAACCACACAGGGTGGACCAACAACAACCCTCACACACCTCCATGTGCCATTTGGGAATGTCCACAAAAGTTAACTCATACAACACATGGGGCATGTCTGTGAACATCATTTGTGCTGCTGTACAAGTAGCTGCAATCTCACCTACTAACAAGATTGAGGCCCTCATTACGAGTTTGGCAGTCGGAGGACCGCCACAATGGCAGTCACTGGGTGAGAAGACCGCCATAATATGACCATGGTGGTGTTCCCAACAGAACACAGCCAAAACACTGCCAGTACCGCTAGTGCGGATGGACCGCCGCAGCCGGCGGTAGGCATCTCCACGCCAGCAGAGACCATGTTCCCGCCGACCATATTACGACCCAGTACACCGCCACGATTTCTAGCACGGTCTCACCGCCATGAAAAGCCTGGCAGAAACGAGCAACATAAAAAGGAGGCACTCACCTTCAGGAACACAGACACGTCTGCAGCTACCCAGGAACCTGAACTGGAAGTCTTCCCACTGCTGGCCATACAACTCCAGAACCAGCGACGGTGATGAAGACAACACCCGTAAGTACACACACCTAGCTCACACTGGAGGGAAGGCCATTAGTACACACCCACACACAACACCCAACCTCAGCATGGCTAGCCACGCCCACACACACACACACACACACAAACTTACCACCTTACCAACACAGAAATACACCTACATACACACTCACACAAACAATAGACACCTCTTCCAATATACACGTGTCAGTCACACACCACATGGCACACACACCACCGCCACTGTCAGACACATCCACAAAGAACACCACTGAGTCACACAACCACAACACCAACAAACGCATTGGCAGAGGGGCTCTACGCACACCTCCTCAGGAAAACACATACTTCCAGCAACAAATAACAACAGCACACAACCAATACAAACAATAACACTACCAAACAATGTGTCGCATCACACGCCATGTCCACCCAACACACAAAGTACATCACAGGTGCATCACAACACACACACCACTGCCACACAATGCCAAACAACAGAAACACAAAGTTTCACAACATGCCATAGAACAACTCACCCACACAACTCATGCTGCTATACAAACACATCACATACACAGAGGACACACACTAAATCGCACACATACAACACATACATGTGAAAGGAAAGGCAGGACAAGGTTGTCAACTTCAGCACCAATAGGTGACTGGTGCAGATGCATTAAAATAAAATAAAAGTCCCGTCATTAAAATCAACTATATACAACAGAGGCCTACTGGCCAGTCCAAAAGTGTCCATTGCCCCCAGGCACACTGGGTAGAGTATCTGGCCCCAACTTGACTCCTGACTGCAAAGTGGCCTCCACATGGCAGGGGTATCAATGGTGCATGAAGGCACCTCAGGGGCGATGGGGGAAGCTGAGGCGGGGGTTTGGGTTTGGGGGGAGTCCGTGGGTTTGGGTATGGTAGGGGGGTTCCTTAGGTTTGGCTTTGGGTGGGCCTTCTGTTTGGCTTTGGGAAGGGATCGTCAGATTTTGACTTGGAGGGGGCGGAGGCTTTCCCATTTGTATGGCCCTTTGGAGGAGGGCCCTTGCCCTTTGGTGGGGTGGTAGTCTTTGCTGGGGGAGTGGGAGGTGTAGTACCAGGCGGGCCATGGGAGGACTGGGAGGTGGAAGGACTAGATTTGGGGAGGGCATGAGGGCGCTTGGGGGAAACAGGGACAGGGTCAGTGGGAGGGAACAGGGCAAACTCGTATAGGAATCTTTTTTGGGGACACAAGGGTGGCCATGGGAAAAAACAGGAGTGAGTGGTAGAGAGGTGTATCTTGGTAGGTGCCTTGGGTGCAGGTGAGTGGGTGGAAGCCATGTGTGTGCTGGGTTTCTCTTGGGTGGGTGAGTGCAGGCGTTTTGGTGTCTTGGGAGGCGGGTGTTGATGTGGTGAAAGCAGGTGTGAGTGGTGTAGTGTCTGTGAGGGAAGAGGTGGAGGGGGAGCCTGTGTAGAGAGTTGATATTGTTGTGTCTGCATGTGTCTGTTGTCTATGTGCATGGCAGTGGTGGGACTTGTGGAACCTGTGTTTGTCTTTGTGAACCGTGTCTGTTGAGGTGGATGAATGCTGGTCTGACTATGTGCTCTGGATTGGTGTGGGGAGAGGTGTGCGGAAATGGGCACAGGTAGCTGGAGGGGGGATGGAAGATGAAGGGACACTGGCTGTTGTTAACGAGGATGCCAGAGCCTGAAAGGATCTCCGTAGTCCAGTCAGGGCACAGTCAATGCCTTCCAGGAAAGCATTGGTCTGCTACATCTGTGATACCAGACACTGGATGGCATTCACAATGGTTGACTGTCCCACTGAGTTGGACCTCAGGAGGTCAATAGCCTCCTCATTGAGGGCAGCAGGTCAAACTACAAACTAGTAGTCTACCCAAACCCATACATGCCTACCATTATGGAGGTGTGAGTCTGTACTTACCCCTTTGTGGCTGCTGTGCTGCCCTCAAGCACCCATCCACCGCATGGTAGTCCACCACCAAAAGGTGCCATTAGGAGGGGGTCAGGGTCTGACGGGTACCCCTCCTTCATTTGGAGTATGTCCCCAGCTGGGCCTCCGTGGTCTAATGGGCCCAGCATCTTAGGTCCCTCACCACTTTCTGCAGTGGATGCTCCACCGGGCATGGACACCCAGGGTCTGCACTTGCTTGGCGATGGCACACCAAATCCCCCTCTTCTGATGGGCTCTGACCTGCATGGGTGACATAGACAGAAGGAGAAAGTCATGTACAGTGCCATCACAACAACACATCTCATGATCGCACAAATGTGTCTTCATGGCACTACTACTACTTTGCCATCTGCATGTATCCACTCTGTGCGTCGTCTCCACTCCTTTCAACCCCACACACATCACCATCAGACAAGACAGAAAAATTGGACTCACCTGCTGCTCTGGTGCCCCATACAACTGTTCATATAGGGGGAGGACCCCGTACCTGATCTTTTCCAGTTCCTCCTGAATGAAGACAGGGGCCCTATCTCCCACAGGGCATGGCATAATGGCTCCCAGAGGCAGAACACAGCAGTTTACGCAGTGGAGGTGTTACTTGCACTAGTGTCAGGAGTCAAGTGAGCTATGAAACACAAAATGACGGTCGAGGCCACCTACATGACCGCTACCGTCAGTGGTGATCATCATTGTCTCCAGTCCTCCATAGGCAAAAATTTTATCCAATGAGGAGTTGCATGGCGGTTACGACCGCCTACCGCCATGATGACTAACGCCGGTGGAATTAGGTCACTTCCCTCTGTCCTGTGATTGCAGGACAGACGGTTGCCATTTTACATATAGCTAGTATATTGTAGGTGAGTGATAAGTGCGTCATGCATGATCTTTAGTGACAAGTGCATAGATTAACCATGGTCACACATCTTAGCAAAGTTCGCACATGTGACATTCATGGATAGTCAAGTGAGTGTACTGATAACCATGACATATGCAGTCACTTGTTGTCTCGTAGACGGCCTAACCAACTGTGTGTGTTACCAAGCTACACGTATAGTGTTAGGTGGCATGTGAACTGTCAACATCAACGTGTGGCTTTTCCTCTCTCTCATTTTAGGAGACCATGCAATGGGGAGAATGAGACATACACTGGTGTACCAACCCTAGTCAACCTTGCTACCTTGGGAGAGAGGCACATAATTCAGATGTATCGTCTGTACCGTCAGACCATCATGGAACTGTGTGCCTAGTTGGAACTGGATCTCTTGCCAGCCATCTATAATCCCTCTGCCATCCCTCCCACAGTATAGGTCTTATCTGTGCTACATTCCCTTACCTCAGGCTCGTTCGAGATGACAGTGGGCTTGGCAGCAGGGATGTCACAGCCTAAGTTCAGTAGAATGTTGAACGGTGTACTGTGTGCTTTACTGAAACACCTGGACAGCTACATCAGGTTCCCTCAATGTGTAGTTTTGCCCATTGTTAAATCTGACTTCTATGCCATGGCACATGTCCCTCATGTGATATGGGCCATAGATGGCACCCACATTGCTCTGGTTCCTCCCAGGGTCGATGAAAAAGTATAGAGAAACAGAAAGGGCTTTTACTCCATCAATGTCCGGGTGGTGTGTCTCGTTGACCAGTACATCCTACAAGTGACAGCCAAGTTTCTAGGATCTGTGCATGACTCCTACATCCTGAGGAACAGCAATGTCCCACAAATGATTGCACAACTACAGAGGGAGAGGGCCTGACTTGTTGGCATGTATTCAATAGTATGTGTGCAACTGTAATGACACCTCTCTTCATATTCTACCCTGAGTCTCTGACGGTATTGTGATAGGTCCAACCTTTGTGCACACATGTGACTCTGGCTATCCTACCCTTCCATGGCTGCTGACACCAGTGAGATATGCAACAACAGTTGGTGAAAACCGTTTCAATGAGGCCCACAGCAGGATGAGGCGTGTAATCGAGAAGACCATTGGCCTACTAAAGGCCAGATTTCAGTGTCTACACGTCTCAGGAGGTGCCCTGCTCTATAGACCACCGAAGGTCTGCCAGATTGTAGTTGCCTGCTGCACGCTACACAATCTGGCTCTAAGACATCACATACCATTACTGGATGTGGAGGAGGTGGCAGCTGATGATGGTGACAAAGATACTGATGAGGAGGCAGATGATGAGGATGTAGCTGACTCTAGGACAGAGTTGAACCAACAATACTTCCAGTGATCTACAGGTATGTGTCAAGTATCTTGTATGTAAACTGTACTCCTGTCTGCCTTGTGACATAGCTCATCCTGGTATGTGCCATCAGTGGAGGTGTTATGTGCAGCTATCCCTCTGTGTGGGTTTGTGGCAATTAGAATTTGCCCATCAGGGGAGGTGTTACTGTTCATATGTCAGTACTATGTTAACTGTGCAGTTGGCTGCCATCGCATCTGCAAGGGATTGGCCATGTTGTATGGTCGCAGTAACACAGTGTCAACTGCAAAAGTGCTGGCAACCAAAGTTGTGTCAACAGTATGGCAACCTATCCTCACTGTACACAATGGACGGATATGGCAGCTAACTCATATTGACAGTGGAAATTGCCTTTAGTTGGGTACTGTGAGGGATGGCCCAGAGGGAATAGATGTCTTGAAAATGTGGATCAGCTATGGTATATTGTGTTCACATGCCACTTGGGTACTTGTACTAGGGAGGACAACAATGTGTGTTTGCTGGCCAACGAGGACTCTTATTGTGATAGTTGTCCCTGCCTTGGTTTATTTGCAGGTAATTTGTGTGGTCCTGCTCTGGTTCCTGCCTTGATTGGTGGCTCCCTTCCCACAGGATTTGAGGATGAGTCTGTTCTACTACCAAACTTGCTTCACGTGTCTCCCCCTTCTGTCCATCTTTCAGACTTTTGCTGGTCAATGGTTTAAGTAAGCTGACATATTGTACAACAGTTAATTAATACATGTTACAATGAAGACATGTAAGCAGTAGCTGTGCGCAATTGTGCTTATTGTGATTTACATGTGCAATGGGTGATGAGTGGGGTCATGGTGATGAAATCATCAGAGCAGTTGGCCCAGCTGTAAGTAGTACAGGTCCAATATCCAAGGGCCGTGGGAAAACGGAGAGATGACAGTGGACAGTCAACAGGGTATGTTAGTGGCACACAAGAGAGAATGTTCAGTATAGTCTCACTTCCTGGCAGTGGTCTTGGTCTTGGCATCAGCTCCTGTAGGATGTCTGGATGGACGACCATGTTTGCGTGGGGGTCCCTCAGTTACAGGAGAAGGGGTGCTAGTGCACTTTGGGTCCTCTGGAAGGGCCGCCATTCCACTAGCTGAGGAGGAAGTGGAAGCACAGCTAGAATGTGGCTAGTGGAAGGGGCCTGCTGATGGGAGGAGGACGCACGCAGGATGGATGTGAGTTCCTTTAGCACCCCTGCAATGGGGGACATACTAGCATTGTGTGCCTGCCACTGTTGCATGGCCTCCTGGTTGTAATCCGTCTGCAGCCTCTGGTACTCCTGCAAGGTGAGGAGTATCTGGCCCATCTTGTCCTAGGATTGCTGATATCCTCCTAGGACTTGGGAGATGGCTTCCTGGTCAGTCCTTTCCCTTGGATGTCCCATCCCTTGGCCCATAGGTGCCGTCCACTGACCCTGGCCCCGTGTGTCTGTGTCCCTGGCACTATGTGCCCTCTCCGAGCTTCACCAGGACCTTCATCGTTTTGGGTGTGAGGGGTAGACTCAGGTCCCTGTACTGTGAGGTACACTGCTGATTGAATATTCCTTGGGACACAGGTTTGGGGACAAGGGGTTGCCTGTGTTGCTTTTGCCACACAGGTGGGGGGCTCAGATGTGGGCAGAGTGAGGCTGGTGGTGGTGGACTGACCAGATGTCCCAGATGGCCAGGTAAGTCATCAATGTCCAGACATCCAGAGCTGTAGTCCTCACTGGGGCCTTCATCCTTGGGAGGGCTGTCTGTCTCTGGCATCCTGTGCAGGGTGGCAGTGGCAGGGGTGCCTGTGGATGGAGAGGGGGAGAGTTACATTGTGGAGGTGCACTTTTTCATATCATTGCCCGATGCGTACAGTGCCTTCACAGATGCAGCACTGCAGACATTGTTAGTTGGTGATGGATTGTAGAATTTGTTCCATGTTCCATAGAGGTCTGTGTATTGGGGATAGCATAGCTGTCATTGCCATGTAGTGATACGCAGTCGAAGGATCCAGTTATTGTAGCTGGTGCGATGGTTTTAGGTGCAGGTGTTCCACTGTGAAGTGGGACTGGCAGTTTTTCATGTATGGGGAGTTATGCATTGTGGGAGTTGTAGTGCTTGCCATTGTGAGTGCTATCCGTGCAACAGGGGTGGACTGTGTGGGGATGGTGGCAGTAGAGTGGAGTGGCATTCAGGGGAGGGGCATTAGGTGATTGGGTGGGGGGAGGAAGTATGAGGTTGGTTGAATTAGGGAGTGTTAGGGTGGTGGGGACGCAGGTTGTACAGGAGTTGTTGGTGGCAGGGGAGTGTTAGTGACTTACCGGAATCCAGTCCTCTGATTATTCCAGTCAGGCCCTCGGGATGCAGGATGTCCAAGACCTTCTCCTCCCACAATGTGAACTCTGGGGGAGGAATTTGGGGCCCACCGCCAGTCTTATTGATGGCAATGTGATGTTGTGATGCTATGGAGCGCACCTTCCCCTGTAGGTCGTTTCACCTCTTCCTGATATCCTCCCTTGTGCATGGATGTTTGCCAACTGAGTTAACCCTGTCGACTATCCTCCGCCATAACTCAATTTTGCTGGCTGGGGATGTTTTCTGGACCTGTGCTCCGAATGGTTGTGGCTCTACCTTGACGATTTCATCGACCATGACCCTCAACTCTTTGTCTGTGAATCGTGGGTGCTTTTGAGGCGACATGGTGGTGGTGAAGTGGATTGTGGGGGGCGGTGTTGTGGGCAAGAGTGGTGTTTTTGGTGCTTGATGGGGTGTGTGTGGTGGTTCATTTGGTGTGGTGGTGGGTTGTGATGTTTGTGTGCAGTTCTGCTGTGTGTGACATGAGTGTGCAATGGTGTATATGTGCTGTACATTGGGTATGGCAGTATCTCCAGGTCTGTGTGAATCATTCCTTTTGGAATGGATTGTGGGATGTGTGGGGGGTGTTTTATAGTGGTGTGTGTGGGTGTGTCTGATGTGTGTATGTGTCTCAGGTGTGGGATATTTGTACTGTCCAACGTGGCTTTGGGTTCTTTTGGAGGTGTATTTTTTAGCACAGCGGGTCACACTGCCAATGGTTTACCGCTGTGGAAGGACCACTGTGCTGATTTGTGGGTCATAATTTGGAAGGTGGTATGTTGTCGGCGTGGCACTGCTGGTGGTGGGACCACTTCTCTTCTGCCCTTGGCCGGCCTGGCGATGTCAGATTTGTGTCTGTTTTTGGACTGTCTTCAGTTTGTGACTTGTAATACGGTGGTCGGGATACCGCCAACACTGGTGGTCTTTTGGCAGCTGCCACCATGGGGGCCTGAGTGTGTTGTATGAATGGTTGTTATACTGCTTAATGGGACATTCAACATGTGTAAGAACTAGCACAAGTGACATTAAAGTTGCACTACCTACACAATGTCACTAGCCCGTAATGCAGCTGTACCATCATACAAATAGTTCCCCATGTTGATCCAAGCGCACATTCCCCTTATGCGACATCAACAAAGTCTCAAAATGCATGTATTGATCCACATTCTACAGCCTTCCACTAACATATGCCTGTCACAGATATACTGTATGCAAGGAAATGTCCCAAATGTAGGGAGATGCAAACTAATGGGGAAGACAATCCATAATGGTTGCACTGTCCCTTCCAATTTGCACATGTGTGGGTCTGCTACAGGCAAATGAGATTGTAACACAAACATTGTATGCAATAGACCTACCTATGCTGCACTAGTGCCATCATGCATGGTGCCAATGCATTATAGCACCAAAAGAATGACAGCACACATTAGACGACTGTGGGAATGTCCACCATGGTGAATGGAAAGAAAATTACGTGCCACCATGGAGTCAGTGGCAGGGACAAGAAGCCTGCAAGGAAGTTGGTGGTATGGGATCAAAGCATAAAATACCTTGTAAGGTTGCCCCACGTGTGATGCACAATGCTACACATAATATACAACTACAACCTGGGGTCTGTAACATGTCACTGAGCTTGCATTAACAAGTAAATGATGTGCAATGTCAACAGCCACCACAATCAAAGATTGACATATCACTATCTCATTGCAGAGGATGATGCCTTACCGCCTGTCGACCTGCCTGTCCTGGATTTTACAGATGACATGGATAACCAGCTACCGACCATCAATGAAGAGACTCTCCGGGATGTCCTAGGTTCCCTCCAGTCGCAGGGAGGACACAGCGTTGCAGGGCCGCCACATGAACCACCCACCTACCAACACACAGTATCAACCAGCCCTGACACAGCCCTGGACTCCGAGGACCCAGACATCACTTTCCAGAGGACAGTGGTAGGAGTCCAGTGGGAGCTGGCCAAGAAGGTGTGGATGGGGATTGAGACCAATGCAGGCAGCCCAGAGGAAGTGCAGAGGTGCTTCAGTCCGATTAAGGACAACTCAGCTGCCATCAGAGGCACCCACTTCCCCCTATGTGGGCTCTAGCAGTCCCTGGCTAAGATACCTGCTGTCATGAGGCAGAGGCTTCAAAAATTGCCCTCCCAAAATGGCAGCAGCAGATAGGAAACAGGCTGGGGGCTATACAGAGTACCCTAGAGTCCATATTGTGGGAAGTGGCCTCTGGCAGGGAAAACATGGCTACCTACCACTGTGATGTTGCTGCGGTGTTGAGAAATCAGCAGTTCCTCCTTGCTGCTGTGATGCCTTATGTGTTCCCACAAATGGCAGCTGCAGGGACCTTTGATTCCACATCTCTATCCCCTGATGTGTGTGTGGCCCCCTCAACCTCAAGAATAGCACCACCCATGGCACAGGAGGCACCACACACATCAGAGAATGAAGATGTGGAAGGAACAACATTCACAAGGAAAACCACCCGGTAGCACCAATCTGTGCCACGTAGACAGTATCATCTTAGTACTGTGCTTAAGATCATGCCTGTGTTGTGACAGCATGCAATGTGCCCTCTTCACACAACCACTGTTGACCTGTCTGATTTGTACTGTCATTATCTCAAATCTTACCTATTGGCAAATTGGACACCTCCTCATTAATGCACACTTCTCTTAACCATGCCTCATAACATGTCCCTCACCTCTGGACTTTGATTGTACAACAAATGGCTGACGATCTCTCATGTGGTCTGTGAACTGGACATTGTACAGCATTGGAAAATACACTTGCACCTGTAAATAAATCACATTATTCACATATAACATTTCAGTGTTTACTGTGATCCATCTACTCAGCTAAATGTATGCATTGTGTGAAGCTCTGTCAATGTCAACAGAACTTAATTACATGTGTGCATTACTGTCAGACACAGAGCCAAACCCTAGGATCCTAACATAAAAAAGGTGAATGATGGTGTGGTGAACAACAACCAACTTACAGAGTCTTAAATACATGTATTGATCAGATGTTGATGGAAGTTCACATATGGCATGTGTGGGTCTGAACCAAGTGTATGGTAATTTAACCAGATGAGAGCACCAGTGCAACTAATATGTGTGGTTCAGAAAAGGCGACTCTAATCAGTGACGGTCAGCTGCCAGTGTGACACGATACAGACTCAAATATGGCTAATGTCATATGTGCAACACTTTCCACCAATAGTACTGCCAGGCCCCAGCAATGCCAGTTGAAGTTTCATACTTACCTGTCCAAGATACCTTATACATAAACAATGTGAATGGCTGGAACTGTGGATGAAAAATGTTTGGAGTAGCTGATGTTGTTTAGAAACCAATCTGACAGCTCCTTGGTCATAAGGGATGCACATGGTCATCCATGGAAATAAAGACAGAAAGCATACCCTAAGCCATTCCTCCTACTTGGCATGTGCACACACGAGAACCCCCATACACTCAATCAACATTGAGAGATAATTGTCTAATACTAACAAGATTTATTAAAACATGTTAAAAACATCATATAAAAACCTACCCTATACACTCTCCTACACTAAACCTACTTAAAGTAACTTAACTTACCTTACACCTACACCTATCTATCCTAATCTAAACTAATCTTACACATGTAACGCCACACTCTAAACATTGTACCCCCACCCCCACTTAAGAGACAAGACAAAAGTAGGACAATGTAAACTAAGGCTACACATGCACTAACCTAAATTATTACCTAACCAATTCTATATTTTTTTGCAGTTTTTTTTATTAACATAGAAACACCAACATAACCCCCGAGCCCCCCAAACAAAGTACTAAAACCCCCCCAACTACACTTACATTAACCTACACCTAAACTGCACTATTTTACTATCCTAACACTACCTACCTAAAACCCACTTTAAAAAATTACATCAGTAAAAGGGAGAGGGAGGAACTGGGAGGCTGTGGCACACATTTTTTACAACTTCTTCAGTTTTTTCTTGCAGTACTTTAGGAGTTTATAATTACGGGCATTGTCTTTCTTCAAACTTTCCAGCCTTACCATCATGGCTGTCATGTCCCGTCTCATGTCGGATTCTAAGGTAGAGCTTGTGGCTGGAGCAGGTGGCTGTTGGGGTGCCTGGCTGTGGATTGGTGCTGTAGAAGTGGAGAGGGCCAGCAGAGCCCCCCTGGCCCAGATGTCTTCCACTATGTGGCCTGACCAGTTGTGGGCTGTAGCGGAGATCCCCCATTTGAAAATGCATGCCAAGCCCCAGTCAATTTCTCCCACCTATACCTCGCCTCCAACCTTTGGTACACAGCCTGTACTGCCATTATGTGTCTGTACTTGTCAGCCCACTTCTCAAAGGTGTGTTTTTCGGCTGGGGTCATATTAGCAGCTGAAACATGAGGAGAACATGGCATTGAATACAGCATTAGGTAGAGGTAGAACAGACATACAGTGTACACAGTATCCTAAAATGACACATGCTGTCCATCACACATTCTACAACACTGACAAATTCCAAATTGATACAAACCTCCAACCAGCCATCTATGGTATCATGTACATGTCACTCCATTGTTGACCATCAGGGACCAGAGATAAGGGACTTATGCGTCCTTGCTCAACATTTGTGTCATCAGACTAGTGAGGATCAAGTGGCCCTACAATTCCAGAATCCCTGTGCCATTGTGAATATGTAGTGCAATGTATGCAAGCCACCACTTTGACACCCCTGGAGGTACATCAAGCCTTGGCCAGGCATCACGGATGCAAGGTGGGGGTCATCTAATGGGGGACAGGAAACTTCCCACTGGCAATTATAAGGTTTGACAAAGCATCATTCATGGATCCTTGGATTAATACCTGCTCAGGGAATGTATTACAAGGGGGCACACCATTGCTCACAATGGGCCCACATGTACAGTTCAGGCTTAGGGCCAGATGTATCAAAGAGTTTTACCCATTCTATGTCTATGGGAAAATGTGTTCGTACAAATGGCCCTTAGTGGCCATATAGGTTGGCCAAAGCATGAACTGTACATCTATGTTGTCTACAGAATTGGTAACTATTGCCTGCTACCCTGAGCTATGTTGTGTAAATTGGGTAATGTGGAACACACATGGTGGCTGCATGGGTGCCCTAAGGGGCACAATAAGATTGGCAGTGCACTGGGTACAGCTACACTATGTATTCCTATATATTGAACAACATGTGACATGCATGTCAGACATCTCCTAAGTACCAGGTACACACTCAGCATTCACATTCTATGCACGTGTGAAGTGACCAAGATCACTCACAAAATATCATGACAGGTAGACCATGATGGTAAATATGCACACACCTAGCCTGAAACATACCGTAGGCATGTCCCACAACCTACTTGAGCAGAGTTGTATTCTCATTGTGTACTCAACTGACTGTTGGTTATCACAATAAGGCTCCTTCCACAATTGCTGCCTCACTCAAAACCTGAAGAGTAGTGAGGCACAGGTAGTGCAAGTGTCTCCTAAATAAGCCCCCTAGAGATCTCTAAATATGTAGATCATATGTACAGTTTCCTGATTAACTGAAAGCAATGTCTTGCACACAGTGCTGTCAAATGTGCTGTGACATATATGTTGGCAACAGGCATGCTATTCAGATAAACAGCAGCTCAGACACATATCATGATTAACATCAATGCATATGTTAGCATGCTTTCCTATTCCAAACACCCACTATTCCATAGCAGCAAACGTCACTTGTGCAAAAATCAACTCTCACTCCATCCTCAACATAGCAGCAGACATGATGTCCATATCCTAACTCAGATGACATCATCCCGTTGGTCAAACACTCACTCAAAACCCAGGAATGACACATGTGATGCACAAGGTGACACTTACTGGCCACATTGGGGTCTTCAAATCGGGACCCTTCTCCAGTGGTGTATGGTTGAGGCTCACCTGCAATACATGACAGGAAAACATAGCTTAGTGATTTTTGGACATTCCATTGCATGAAAAACAGTTTCACATTCAACTTGTTAAGCTGAGTAAGCAAGTTAACTTAGTAGTAGGTCAGAACTACTGCCAAACATTTATAATCTGTCTGTGAGATGAAGGGCCAGATAATGGAGACACTGGCACCACCAAAGCATCACTTTCCCTGTCACTCCTGTGGTGCATATCACTGCACCATATGTACATGGATTTGTCATGCAGCTGTTCATTAGCGTTACACCTCCATGTCCTTATGGGGCAGCATGACACAGTATTCTGTTTCAGAGGGGCATGCAATGGTTGTTGCAATGGTCGTCCAATTGCAACACCCATTGCTTTTAGCCCTGCCCCAGATGTTGAAGACATCTTACTCATTATCAGTGCAAAAAGACTAACAACTGCCCAGGGGTGGTGTGAGCATAGCAAAGTGTTGAGCAATGAATTGGAACATCCCTGTTTCTTGTCACTATTATGTGTGTGTCATGTCAAAGCACACACACTAGAGCTTAAATGCCATGGCAGTTTCCTCATGTTCACATAGTTGTCCCTTCCTACACATTCACTGAATAACATTACGAATGTCTTGTCAATACTTTGTGGGCACCATAGTAGACCATTTACGTACAGGAAGGTATACCAACCTGCGCATATACACTCCCCTCAACACAGACACACTTGCACTGTGGACCAAGTCTGCCTGTATTGGTGCTGGCTACTGAGTAATGTGCTAGTGCTGCCGCAGATGCAGGCCTGCCCCATACTGTCTGTAAAACGGGGCAGGCCTGTGGTACAAATTCAGCACATGTGTGTCAGATTTTATAACATTATGGGGAGTATATGATACACGATGTACACAAAGAGGAATTTGCAAGAGTCTGGACTCAGTGCCTAGCTAATCTCCCTTAAATGCCATTGGCCAAACACACAAAGGGGTTGAGTTAGGAAAGGGGTGCTCCTCAGAGCGCCTTGCAACTGTCCTTGTGCCCTTAGCACCCCACTTTCCCTCACCATGTGTGCGCCGTATGTAAAATACAGTGCACCATGCCACAGGCTAGGGGGCGACTGTGTCATTTCATATAGACACACATTATGTACTCAGCAGCAGTGGCACCAAAAATTTAGCTCTACTCCTGCAGAGTACATGGGGGACCATCATATATAAAGGTATGCCCCCTTTTAACACCTGCTCTGAGCAGGCTTACAAAGAGGTGGAAAAATGGTGCTGGGTTATATAATGTTATTCCCTGCCTCATTTATTTTGTCCCCCTTACAGGGGAAGGCCCCCTCCCATACATGATGTCTGGCACAGCCATCATGTTGTGCAAGGCCTAACAAAGTGATGCTATGCACGCATTGCACCCCTTTGTTGATATAGCACTAGTAAAATGGCACTTCGGCCCTGGCTTCGCGTCATTTGTAAATTTCACAATGGCAACTCTAATGTGGTGCTAAGGGCTCTAAAATGTGGCCCCCAACAGCCTGTCCTGATCCTTGACAAAACATGCTACACTCAACCGTATATCCACTTGTCATGCACATGCAAATAAGGATGTAGCAATGCAAATGGAGTACTTACCAACTGGTCCACCAATCTGTATCCCCTGGTGATCCAATAGATCCTTCTGCCGTGCTGTCAAGTCAGCCCAACAGTGCTTTAACTGGTGGTCAGTGCGCACTACTCCAAATATTCTGCGCAAGTGGTGGAGCACCTTGCCCCACCACAGCTTCCGTGCCTCTGTGGGGTAGCCCTGGATTACGCTGCCCCCCAAAACTAGCATCATTGGAAGGTAATGCTGCACCAACCAAATGAACCCTCCCAGTTCATCAGCTACCATCTTGGTTACCCTCCCTTTCCCGGACGATTTGCAGTATGTACAATCTGCAAATGTACCAACCAAAAAGGACAAAATTAACAAACGACCCCACCTAACCCCAATTACACCAACAAACTATCCTATCCCTGGACAAACACCCTGCAATAAAATAATAAATGTAGGACAAAAACACTACAAAAGACTGAGGAAAAAGACAAAAAGCACACAACAGCAATAGGACACAGTACAAAACTCTCCAACAACACCAGTTCTCCACCAGCACCAGCTCTGCACACCCTCGCACAGTCACAGACAAAAAGACTGTGAAGTGAAAGTGAATGCACTGTACCATGTATGCTGCCAGGAAGTCATGTTTCATCACTTGCTGGGCCTGTGCGTCATGTTTTCTGTTATGCATCATTTTGTTTTTACGCATGACGGTCATACGTCGATTTTTCCTGATTGAGGTTGATAAGTCCTCAAAACTTGTGATTGAAGCATGGGGGCCAGGCATCATTTATTTTTTCCTAAGCAAAGTTAGTAGTATGGGCATTTGCATCGACATTTTTGACGCATGATGGTCATATGTGGTATTCCTTCCCATGAAGCCTGACAAGGCTTGCAGACTTGAGAATGATGCACAGGGGCCAGGCGTCATATTTTTGGCATAGCGGAGTATTGAATATTGCCGTTTGCGTCAAAACAGGAATGCGTGGATTTTGTAGGAAAAGCTGACAGTGCACCCAGATTCGCATAGCATGTCACAGGGGCTATGCATGTATGTAGTAAGTATGGTGTGTGCATATTCATACAGATCTTAACGGTAACATCCATATGTGTTACCATTGCGTTTGTATGTGTGTGTGATGCATGCAATGACTGATACCATTTGTATATGTGCATGTGTTGATTGACTTTGTACGCATACGTTACCACATGTGTCCTAGGAGTGTACGTATGTGATCTTACACATATATGTGGGTCTACCAAATTGTAATGTCTAATTTCCAAATGTACATATGACTACAACACAGTAGATATGACCGGCTATGTGCAATACATGATATTGCATGTGATACCCATGACAAATCATACTCCGAAGGTGCAATGGACAATGACTGGGTTGACTGGTTGGTATGGTGGCTTACCTATGAGTAGGTCATTGCCATATTGCCCATCCTGGAATCTCTTGTTGATGGTAGAATGCCAGAATATGTAGGTGTCATGGACGCTACTGGGATATTTGGCTAGGATGTTTGTGAAGATCCCACGGTAGTCCACAATGGCCTGCACATTTATGGAATGGGTGTGTTTGCGGTTCCTATAGAAGTGTTCTGTTGCAGCAGGTGGCATATGTTGGACATGGGTGCAGTCCATTGCACTCAGTACAAGCGGGAACCCAGCTATTTGGTAGGAACCTTGCTTGGTCTCCTGCTGCAGTTGCTGGGTGCTGGGAAAGCAGATGTGGTAGGGTGTGAGGTGGAAGATTGCATCCAGAACCTTGGTAAGAAGGTCGAGAAGGATGGCTGGGAGATATCAGCCACTTGTACACCCGTTGTCTGGAATGATCCTGATGCCAGCATATGGAGGACTGCGAGGAGTTTGGTCATGGGTGGTATATTTGTTGGAGTTTCCACCCTTGCAGTGATGTCTGGCGCTGTGTGGTGCACCCGGCATACAATGTACTCCCACTTCAGACTGTAGGTTTGGTTGACATCTTGTTCCCTGAGCCCAAGGTTGGTTGTGTACTGTCGGAATATCCTCTCACACCTTCTGTGCTGCCTTTGTGGCTGTTGTGGTGGTGTTTGGCGTTGCTGTGGTGGTACTGGAGGAACCTGTTGTTGTCGATATCGTCTGCGGCGTGTGCAAAGCTGGAGCATTAACAGTTACATGATGTCCTGGAGGTGGCCAATGCTCCCTCTGTGTGCTTTCCCTGAGTAGTATTGTGTGGGCCTCATTTTAACACCTTGTCTGACCAGGAATTGAAATTTGACGCAAATCGGGATTTGCATAATTTTTTTAGACCGATTCCTTCCTGTGTGTCATTTTAGCATCAGGCAGTAAATATGGCAATAGAGGGCTGGCGACATTTTTTGGAAGAAAACCCCTACCTTTCATATCATTGACGCAAAACGGCGCAAGGTGGGTAGGCACTCCCGAAAAATTATGCTAACTCAGATATTTTGACGCTAGATGGGTCTAGCGTCAAAATGTCGATATGGCGGAAGGTTTGCTCCGCTTTTGCATTAAAAAACTAATTATGCAAAGGCGGCAAAAACTTTTCAGAAACATGGACCTATGCGTTTTAAAAGTACGTTTAATGGGTAGTTTTGTCCCTCCACAGCCTAGAACTGAAAGCTGTCAAAAGGTGGGCGCATTAAATTTTACTTTTATAAATTTGACTAAAGATATATTTTTGATAGAATTTTAGTACATAAGATTGTATGGAATTTTATAGAAAAACTAAACAATAAAGATTTTGTGTGTGTACTAGTCTGACTTTCAAATTATTTGTTTGGAGAGACCATTGCAATAAGAGTCTCTCTCTCTTCCATCCCATTATAGGATAGAAGAGAGAGTGAGAGAGAGACAAAAAGAGAGAGAGATTGAGAGAGAGGTAGAGAAATTGAGTGAAATAGATTGATAGAGAGAGTT
This sequence comes from Pleurodeles waltl, assembly GCF_031143425.1. Taxonomy (NCBI): domain Eukaryota; kingdom Metazoa; phylum Chordata; class Amphibia; order Caudata; family Salamandridae; genus Pleurodeles; species Pleurodeles waltl. The sequence goes on along the minus strand of NC_090448.1, from coordinate 911,285,704 downwards.
TGAGAGAGAGAGGGGGTGAGTGAGAGGGTGAGAAAAAGAGAAAAATAGATTGACAGGAACAGCTTGAGAGAGGGGGAGAGAGAGAGAGAGGTTTTTTAGGCTTTGATGAATGATGTACGTAGAATGTGATTTTTTAGAACAAAGTGAAACGTAAAGTGTATTTGTCAATTAAAACGAGTGAGATCAGCTTTAGGTATGAACCTTAAAGATATGAAGTTGAAAAGAAATTAGAAGAGAGAACTGTTTTAAGACATGCCCGGAATAGAACTCACTCCTCTCAGTGTGAGCGCCTGTGACCTCAACTGTTGAACTACAGGTTACCATGCACTGGTGTGGAGTCCTCCTATGACATGCAACCCACAGATCGTAATAACACAAACATGTAAATGTTCCATCACTACAAAGGTTTAAAAGTCAAAAGAAAAGTAAATAAAGAGACACACTGCCATGACATACCAGGATTTAATTCTTCCACCTTGTGAGTGAGAGTCCAGGATCTCTATCAGTAGGGCAGAAGTCACTCTGTTCTCCCAATGCATGTTTGATGCATGAGACAGCAATGTTCCTGGGAGCTAACAATGGATGCACTGACTGGAGTACGGATGTATACAAAAGGGTTATCCGATGAGTCTGATGATGGGAACAGGCGAAGACGAGGCAATCATTGACATGTGAAAGACGGTTCAGTTATATCTTAGATTTGATTTTTTATTTCCATTGGACCAATTGTAAACGTGCGATTTTCTGACCAATGACAGGGTGGGAAGTTCATTAGGTGATTCTAACTTAGCCCGACTGCACAGAGGAGAATTGGCTTATTCTATTCTGTTTGAGGAGCTGAACAGTTCCTGATGACTTTATTTATATCTTTAACTTTATTGCTTAAACTTCTAATGATGAATGCTGATCCTAAGACATTGCCTCTTAAATGGTTCAGAGATTGCTTAGAGACCCCTGTGTCTGAGCCATCCCCTTTCACTGCCCGTTGCTGATGCTGGCCGAACAGATGTCCAACTGACGAAGATAATCGGAGCTTGCTAATCCATATGAGGAGAGGTATAACAAATGCTTGTTATAAGTTTGTACTTTGCTTCTAGGTACCAACCACTATTTTGATAGAGCCATAGTTCGATGTTTTTCAAATTAACTTTGAGTAAATTGTTTTTGCATGAAGTCCAAACATGCTATTCTAATCAGAAGGGGAGCCCGGAAATGCTAACTTACTAATAACAAGGAATCGATGTATGCTATTTCTATTGCACAGTTATTCTTGTTATTAATTCGTACTGTGACTCTTGAATGCTTAGTTGTCAATGCATTAGCTAAATTGAGATTCTTTAGAAGATTTGTTTAACCGATGTCATTCATAAATGCTTTCATTTAGTGTTGAGATTAATTTACGTGATCTTAGCATTGTTAATATAGGGAAATAAACGTTCTAACTTTACATAAGGGTGTGGTTATTCGTGGGCAAATGGGTTACGGTGTGTAACGATTACTAACTCCAAAGGTATATGTTGATGTTTGTTGACTATGATCATGTAATTTCATTGTATTTGGGACTTATGGTGTAATCACTCTGAGCGTAGTCAAAAGGTCTATCGAACCTCTAACACGTCCCCTTATAAATTAAACAATGAAAGACCAAATAAGGACAGATGCGCTAACAAAAGTGAAGAGAAGTGCATTTGTGACAATTGAAACCAGTGAGCTCAGCTTTCAGTATGAACCTTAAAGATTTGACGTTGAAAAGAAATTAAAGTAGACAAAGGTCTTCAGACATGCCCAGAATAGAAGCATCACCTTCCAGTGTGAGCATCTATGACCTTGAACATTAAGGCACAGGGGACCGGGCACTGAACTGTGCAGAATCTTACAGATATGCAACACACAGACAGCACAGAGACGTGAATGTTCCATCACTGCAAAGGATTGACAGTCAACAGAAAAGTAAAAAAAGAGACACCTTTCCATGACATACTAGGATTTAATCCTTCCATCTTGTGAGTGACAGTCCAAGACCTCTATCAGTAGGGTAAATGTCACTCTGTGCTGCATGCAACAAAACGTAACTATAAAATTCCAACCAAAGATCTTTCTAGTCTAACTTTTTAAGTATTTGTATGGAGAGAACATTGCAATATCAATCCCTCTCTATTTTCTATCCCATTTTGGGATGGAAGAGAGAGAGACAGAAAGTGAGAGAGAGGGATAGAAATTAAGATGAATAGATTGACAGAAAGAGCTTGAGAGAGGGGGAGAGAGAGAGAGAGAGAGGAAGAAGGTTTTTTAAAGCTTTGATGAATGGTGTACGTAGAAGGAGATAGTTTAAGACAAAGTGAAAAGTAAAGTGTATTTGTCAATTAAAACAAGTGAGATCAGCTTTCAGTGTGAATCTTAAAGATTTGAAGTTGAAATTAAATTAAAAGAGAGAATTGTTTTGAGACACACTGGAAAAGAACGCTCATCTCTTAGTATAAGCGTCTGTGACCTTGACATCTGAGCCTCAGGGTACCATGCAGTGGCATATGTGGCATCATCCCTATGACATGCAACCCACAGGTTGTGATAGCACAGAGACGTGAATGTTCCATCTTTACAAAGGTTTAACAGTCAAAAGAAAAGTAAGCAAAGAGACACACTGCTGTGACATACTAGGATTTAATCCTTCCACCGTGTGAGCGACAGTCCAAGACCTCTATCAGTAGGGCAGAAGTCACTCTGTTTTGCCCTGCATCAAAATGTAACTATAACATTCCAACCAAAGGTCTTGCTAGTCTGACTTTTGAAGCATTTGTATGGCAAGACCATTGCAATAACAATCTCTCGCTCTCGCTCTCCCTCTCTCTCACTCTCCCTTCCATTCCATTATGTGATGGAAGAGAGAGAGAGAGAGAGAGACAGAAAGTGAGAGATAGAGAGAGAGGGAGAGTAACTGAGAGAAATACATTGACAGAGACAGCTTGAGAGAGAGAGGGGGAGAGAGAGAGCAAGAGAGTTTTTTTGGGCTTTGATGAATAATGAACTTAGAATGTGATTTTTTTAGAATAAAGTAAAACAAAAGTGCACTTGTTAATTAAAACTAATGAGATCAGCTTTCAGTATGAACCTTGAAGATTTGAAGTTGTAAAGAAATATTAAAGCAGAGAAACATCTTCTGACACCTGGAAGAGCAACCTCACTTTTTAGTGTGAGTGTCTGTGACCTTGATCATTAAGCTACTAGTAACCATTCACAGTAGTGTATGGAGTAATACCTATGACATGCACCCCACAAATTGTGCTAGCACAGAGTTGTTAATGTTCCTTCACTCCAAAGGGTTAATAGCCAATAGAACAGCAAATAAAGAGACACATTGCCATGACAACCTAGGATTTAATCCTTCCACCTTGTGAGTGACAGTCCAAGACCTCTATCAGTAGGGCAGAAGTCACTCTGTTCTGCCCTGCTTCAAAACATAACCATACCATTTCAACCAAAGATCTTGCTAGTCTGACTTTTGAAGTATTGTTATGGATAAACCATTGCAATAACAATCTCTCTCCCTTCCATTCCATTATGGGATAGAAGAGAGAGAGAGAGAGAGAGAGAGAAAGTGAGAGACTGAGAGAGAGGGAGAGAAATGGAGAGAAATAGATTGACAGAGAGAGGTGAGAGAGGGGGAGAGAGGGAGGTATTTTAGGCTTTGTTGAATGATGTACGTGGAATGTGATTTTTTAGGACAAAGTGAAAAGAAAAGTGCATTTGCCATTCGAAACCAGTGAGACCAGCTTTCAGGATGAACCTTAAGGATTTGAAGATGAAAAGAAATTGAAATAGAGAAACGTCTTCAGACGCACCCAGAATAGAACCCTCCCCTATCAATGTTGCAGTTTGTGACATTGAACATTAAACCACAGGGTGCCTTAAAGATTTGCAGTTGAAAATAAATTATAGGAGAAATTTTCTTCAGACACACCCAGAATAGAAGCATCACACACTGCCATGACAACCTAGGATTTAATTCTTCCACCTTGTGAATGACAGTCCAAGACCTCTATCAGTATGGCAGAAGTAACTCTGTTATGCTCCAAAATGCAACTGTAACATTCCAACAAAAGGTCTTGCTAGTCTGATTTTTGAAGTACTTGTATGGAGAGACCATTGCAATAACAATCTCTCTCTTCCTTCCCATTATGGGACGGAAGTGAGAGAGAGAGAGAGAGGGAGAGGAGAGAGGGAGAAAGAGAGGTTTATCAGGCTTTGATAAATGATGAACGTAGAATGAGATATTGAAAGACAAAGTGAAAAGTAAAGTGTATTTGTCATTAAAAACGAGTGAGATCAGCTTTCAGTATTAACGTAAACTATTTGAAGTAAAAAAGAAATTAAAAGAGGGATTTTTTTTTTAAATCATCCGGAAAAGAACACTCACCTCTCAGTGGGAGATTCTGCTCCCTTAACAGTTGAACTACAGGTTACCATGCACTGGTGTGGAGTCCTCCTATGACATGCAACCCACAGATCGTAATAACACAAACATGTAAATGTTCCATCACTACAAAGGTTTAAAAGTCAAAAGAAAAGTAAGTAAAGAGACTCACTGCCATGACATACTAGGATTTAATCCTTCCACCTTGTGAATGACAGTCCAAGACCTCAATCAGTAGGGCAGAAGTCACTCTGTTCTGCCCTGCATCAAAACGTAACTATAACATTCAAACCTAAGATCTTGCTAGTCTGGCTTTTGAAGTATTTGTATGGAGAGACCATTGCAAAAACAATCTCTACCTTTCTCTCTCTCTCTTCCATCCCATTATGGAATGGAAGAGAGAGAGAGAGAGAGAGAGAGAGAGAGAGAGAGAGAGAGACAGACAGACAGACAGACAGACAGACAGACAGACAGACAGAAAGTGAGAGATTGAGAGAGAGGGAGACAAATTGAGAGAAATAGATTAGCAGAGAAAGCTTGAGAATGAGGTGGGGAGAGAGAGAGAGGGAGAGAGGTTTTTTAGACTTTGATGAATAATGTACGTAGAATGTGATTCTTTAGGACAAAGTGAAAAGAAAAGTGCATTTGCCAATTAAAACGAGTGAGATCATTTTTCAATAAGAACGTTAAAGATTTGAAGTTGAAAAGAAATTAAAGTAGAGAAATGTCTTCAGACATACACAGAATAGTAGCCTCACATTTCAGTGTGGAGGTTTGTGAATTTGACCATTGAGCCACTGGGTACAGTGCACGCTGCTGTGTGGAGTCATACCTACGACATGTACCCCATAGATCGTGATAGCATACTTGTGAATGTTTTGTCTCTACAGAGATTTAACAGTCAAATGTAAAGTAAATAAAGAGACACACTGCTATAAAAACCTAGGATGTAATCCTTCCACCTGTGAGTGATAGTCCAAGACCTCTATAAGTAGGGCAGAAGTCACTCTGTTCTGCCCTACATCAAAACATATATATAACATTCCAACCAAAGATCTTGATAGTCTGACTTTTGAAATATTTATATGGAGAGACCACTGCAATAACAATCTCACTTCCTCTTCCATCCCATTATAGGATTTAAGAGAGAGAGAGAGAGATAGACAAAAAGTGGGAGAGAGAGAGAGAAATAGATTGACAGAGAGATTTTGAGAGAGAGGGAGAGAGAGAGAGAGAAAGAGAGAGGGAGGTAAATAGTTTTTTAGGCTTTGATTAATGATATACATAGAATTAGATATTTTGAGACAAAGTGGAAAGTAATGTGTATTTGTCAATTAAAAGGAGTGAGATCAGCTTTCAGTATGAACCCTAAAGTTTTGAAGTTGAAAAGAAAAAAATGTTTTGATACACACCCAGAATAGAACACTCACCTGTCAGTGGGAAAGTCTGAGTCCTTGACCATTGCACCACAGTGTGCTGTCTGGAGTCACCCCTATGACATGCAACCCACAGATCGTGATAGCACACAGATGTGAATGTTCCTTCACTACAAAGGTTTAACAGTCAAAAGAAAATTAAGTCAAGAGACGAACTGCCATGGCATACAAGGATTTAATCCTTCCACCTTGTGCGTGAGAGTCTAAGACCTCTATCAGTAGGGCAGAAGGCACTCTGTTCTGCCCAGCATCAAAACATAACTATACCATTCCAACCAAAGATCTTGCTAGTCTGACTTTTGAAGTATTTATATGGAGAGATCTCTGCAATAACAATCTCTCTCTCTCTTGGAAGATGGATGGAAGTGAGAGAGAGACAGAAAGTGAGAGAGAGGGAGAGCAATTCAGAGAAATATATTGACAGAGAGAGCTTGGGAGAGAAGGAGAGAGAGAAAGGGAGAGAGGTTTTTTAGGCTTTGATGAATGATATGCGTAGAATGAGATATTTTAAGACAAAGTGAAAAGAAGAGTCATTTGTCAATTAAAATGAGTGAGATTAGCTTGCAGTATGAACCTTAATGATTTGACGTTGAAAAGAAATTATAGAAGAGAAAAATCTTCAGACACACCCAAAAAATAACCCAATGTGGGCCGTGAACTTTGTTGTCGGGAGTCATACCTATGAAATGGACCCCACAGATAGTGATAGCACAAAGTCATGAATGTCCCATGGCGACAAAGGTTTAACAGTCAAAATAAAAACAAATCAAAAGACACACTGCCATGAGAACCTGGCATTTAATCCTTCCATCGTGTGAATGGCAGTCCAAGATCTCTGTCAGTAGGGCAAAAGTCACTCTCTTCTGCCCTGCATCAAAACGTACCTATAACATTCTAACCAAACATCTTGTTAGTCTGACTTTTGAAGTATTTGTATGGAGAGACCATTGATTTAACAATCTCTCTTTCTCTTCTCTCCCCTTATGGGATGGAAGAGAGAGAGAGAGAGGGAGAGAAATTGAGTGAAATAGATTGACAGAGAGAGCTTAAGAATGAGAGTGGGAGAGAGGGAGAGAAGGTCCTTAGGCTTTTATGAATGATGTATGTTGTGTGGGCGTGTCTAGCCTTATATTTCTTTTGATAATTTATTTATAAGGTGACACGTATAGGGTAACCATCAGTTACCCTTAGAGGTCAACACAAATCTTTGGACTCAGATTGGAGTGTGATAACGTCCTAACAAATAACATTGACAATATTGAATCAATAAACATCAATTTCAATTTTCGAGACAGTAATTTATGCACACCATGACCTATATGGCCATGAATCACTACATCAATTTAGTAAAGTTAAAAAATGTATTGCCCTTAAATTAACAATACAAAGATCACATAAATCAAATGATATAGGTAGAGAAACAATACAGGTTGACCAAACCTCCAAAATAATCTTAACCTAGGCAGAATATTTATCATTAAACATTCAGGGGCATATTTATACTCCGTTTGCGCCGAATTTGCATCGTTTTTTTCGACGCAATTTCGGCGCAAAACTAACGCCATATTTATACTTTGGCGTTAGACGCGTCTAGCGCCAAAGTATGAGGAATGAGCGTCATTTTTTTGCGTGAACGCCTTCCTTGCGTTAATGAGATGCAAGGTAGGCGTTCCCGTCTAAAAAAATTACTGCGACGCAAATGCGTCGTATTTATACTCCCGGGCAAAAATCACGCCCGGGAGTGGGCGGGGCAAAAACCCCCGCATTTGCGCCTTTTTTTAACGCCTGGGTCAGGGCAGGCGTTAAGGGACCTGTGGGCTCAAAATGAGCCCACAGCTGCCCTCCCATGCCCCCAGGGACCCCCCCTGCCACCCTTGCCCACCCCAGGAGGACACCCAAGGATGGAGGGATAATTTATTTTTTTTTGTATTTTTTTTTTTGGCATAGGTGGGCCTGATTTGTGCCCCCCTACATGCCACAATGCCCAATGACCATGCCCAGGGGACATAAGTCCCCTGGGCATGGCCATTGGGCAAGGGGGCATGACTCCTGTCTTTACTAAGACAGGAGTCATGTAAATGGCGTCTGGGCGTCGTTAAAAATGGTGCAAATCGGGTGGAGCCGATTTTTTTGCCTCAACCTGACTTGCCCCATTTTAAGACGCCCTAACGCCATTTTCCCCAACGCCGGCGCTGCCTGGTGTACGTGGTTTTTTTCCACGCACACCAGGCAGCGCCGGTCTGCTAGCGCCGGCTAACGCCATTCAATAAATACGGCGCCCGCATGGCGCTTCAGAATGGCGTTAGCCGGCGCAAATTTTTTTGGCGCAAAACTGCGATATCGCAGTTTTGCGTCAAAAAGTATAAATATGGCCCTCAATAACTACCATGCAAATAACAACAGATGAACAATTGAAACAGAATACATTTAGTTATCGCAGATTAATTATTTACAATCAAATTATATTAAACAGTCGAATTTAGATTTTGGCATACTTAACTATTATTCTGATTCAATGAGCATGGGCTTCATGCAAAAGAAAGGAAGACAAAATTAATTTGGAAAATATCTGACTATGGCACTTCTCAAATATAAGGGTTGGATTTTCTAAAAAGAAAAATCATAAAAATCTGCAAGAAAGACAAATGCACATTTGATTATACCGCTCTTAAATCGATCAGCAAACAGCAATGTCTTCATCAGAGGAGCATCTTCGGTCTTCACGTAAAGAGGACATGAACAAGGACACAGTTCAGTAATGTTTGACCTTATTGCATATAAACCACTATTGGCAGAAAACTAAGGGCACAACATATCATTGCACTAGCAGAGTAAAAGAAAATCTGTAGAACTGCAAGGAACTGAGAGGACTGCCCTTACATCAACTAAACTTTACTATGTTAAAATCCTAGAAAGCAACTAGCTAAGTTTTTATTGGTCAGACTGCAGGGTGTTTTAGTATTCAGCCAGTAACTGTTGATCCACGTTTCAGAACGTATCTTTTCTTCATTTTCTCCATTCACATCTTTCTTCTCTGCTCCTAGTCACCAGTTTCTGCAGTAGAATACAATTGCTGCAGGTTATACACAAGCAAATCTTACAACATGGGAACATAACCTTTCCACAGTCAGTAAGTCACACAGGATGCTTAGAGAAACATCATTTTGCAGAGTTAACACTTTTAAAACATTGCCTCTGGAAAATTACTAAAACGCGAGGCCTTTTAAAACCAATGCTAAAACATGAAGAATAAAACATTTCATAATATTTAAACTATTAATCCTTTTAGTACACATTAATATTCATTTTTCAGTGCATTTTTACTATTATTGAACAGAATACATTTTCTTCAGACAGTTTCTTTCTCATGTTTATACATTTTTTTATGGTGTCCACCATGTCAGTTACACGTTTTTATTTTACTAATACATGATCTCAAACAGACCTTTTATATTTTGTATTCATGTTTGTACTCCAACAATCCCTCCTCTCATAACTATATGTGTAGTCACAAGGAAATACTTATTAATACTGTTATTACTACTTGTGAGTCAGCCCAAAATTTAGTTTGTCTAAAATATCTATTGTTTCTCGGTTCTCTCCAGTTTTCAGTTTCTCTTAAATCATGAAAGTATCTGCTTCTCATCTATTCTAATTTAATTTCTTCCCTCCTCTGTTCATGTTTCATCCTTTGTCTTTTTGTCAGTATGTACAGTTTGTAAAATCCAATTATACAGATGACCCATGCAACCACAATTAATAATAGTTCCAATATTTGTCCAACAATACCCTGACCAAGATTACCCAGCCATTTTTTCTCATTAGTCAAAGTTAGAATAGAATTATTGTATGTACTTTTGGTTATAAAACCTTGGGCCAGATGTATGAAACTTTTTTGCACTCGCAAACGGTGCGAATCGCAAAAATCGTCCGTTTGCGAGTGAAAAAAAGTGGTCTGCGATGCTTGAAAGGCATTCGCAGACCAAAAATAAGAAATCGCAAAAATTTTGATTTTTTGCGTTGCGACCTGGTTTTGCGAGTCGCAATTTGCGATTCGCAAAATCCAAATCGCAAGGAGATGCAGCAATAAATCTCAAATTGCGATTTTTCGCAGAATGGCATTTTGCACATGCAAAATACCATTAAAAGAAACCAGGTGGAAACCTGGTGCAAATTTAAAAAATGCATTTAAAATGCATTTTTAAATTGTACATGCGAAGCACACATGCCCTTTTGGCATGTGTCGACCTTACATGTCCCCAAAAATGTTTTTGGGGTGCAGAAGAGGGGGCCTTAGGCCCCCCAGCACCCTGGGGTTTTGCATTTCCAAAATTGCGATTTCTGGTTCACAAATCGCAATTTTGGAAATGCAAAAAATTCGCAGATATGGGCCAAGAGGCCGGTATCGCAATTTACGATTCGGTAATAGCATTTGCGATTTTTAAGAAATCGCTATTACCGAATTGCAAATGTGATACATGGCACTTTGCGAGTCGGAAATAGCGATTTCTTAAAAATCGCTATTTCCGAATTGCAAAGGGACGTGATGATACATCTGGCCCTTGTTAGTAAAGGACTGCAACTAATTCCGTATGTTAGTGGCAAGCTATAATAAGTAATTCTTTACTGCACAGATTAAGAAATCTGCGTGCAAACATAACATTCTCCTACATTCATTGTCTCAACATATTCATACAGCAAATGATAGAAAGATCTCCTTGAGAGTTGTCTAAGTGTAAGTATTTCTCATCCCTATTAAACTTATCTAACTTGGAGAGTGTAGTAGTCTCTGAAGAAGGCGTATAGTTAGTTTCAGCTTTGCTAGAAACACTCATACTCAAAATCAATAACAAACTTACTAACACACATACAATTGCTAATTCAACACACATATACTTGCAAGACGTATTGTTTTTAATGAGATTGTGATTGCTATCCATGACCTGTAAACAATCAGAAAGCAGAAGAAAAAGAAACATATTTAACTATGCAGCCAAAAATCAAAATAAAAAATAATCTTCAGTCTTCTTTGCAGTTATTTACAGCAGCTTTCAGACTTTACCAGAACTTTGTACAAAAATCGGTTAAGCAGCTTGTCAAAATCAGGTTTTCAAAGTCTCTTTCAGTAAATCATATTCTATTGTTCAGTAATTATAAGTTGTAGCATGTAATGTCTCTCTTGTTCAGTTGGCAACGTAGCTTCAAATATCAGTTCAAAAGTAATTTCAAGTTCCAAAATAATGAGCTGGAGTTTCACAATCAAAACAAAAGGACATAAATTCACGTTGCCACTCATATGATGTAAAATACGCCCATTCAGGACCTGAGAATCTTCGACCTGCGACTCTTTTCCTTTTTGATCTCATATTTGCACTTATTTTTCCATCACTAAGATCTTCATCTCTATTTGGTCTTGTTGTTTTGTCTGGCTCCTCATTTATGGTTGACAGAACATCTAAAACCTTTTCATTTGTTTGCAGTTTGGGCCACTTGTCTCCTTTTCTTGTCAGTGTCACATGCAAAACAGGACTTGCAACTCTTCTTGGCCCTGCAGGTTTCTGACTTTGACTTGATGTACCTGCAACGTTAGCTAATTCAGAATGAGTCAAATCTGCAAGACTTTGATTCAACTCCGCTTCCTTGGGGCTCCACCATGGACCCCCTATACTTCCAAACCGGCGCTCTGAGGCTTGCACTGCAGCTACAGCTGCTGCCACCTCACAGACAGGGTTCTGCCCTCCTGGGGTCTGGGCAGCCCAGTCCCAGGAAGGCAGAACAAAGCATTTCCTCTGAGAGCAGGGTGTTACACACTCTCCCTTTGGAAATAGGTGTTACAGGCTGGGGAAGGGTAGCCTCCCCCAGCCTCTGGAAATGCTTTGAAGGGCACAGATGGTGCCCTCCTTGCATAAGCCAGTCTACACCGGGTCAGGGACCCTTTGTCCCCTGCTCCGGTGGGAAACTGGACAAAGGAAACGGGAGTGGCCACTCCCCTGTCCATCACCACCCCAGGGGTGGTGCCCAGAGCTCTTCCAGCGTGTCCCAGATTTCAGCCATCTTGCTTTGCAAGGTGTGGGGGCACTCTGGAAGGCTCTGAGTGGCCAGTGCCAGCAGGTGACATCAGAGACCTCTCCTGATAGGTCCATACCTGATAAGGTAGCCAATCCCCTTCTCAGGGCTATTTAGGGACTCTCCTGTGGGTTCTCTTCAGATTCTGCTTGCAAGTTTCCTTCAGGAATCCTCTGCAACAACTTCATCATCCTCTGACCTCGGATCAACCTTAGCCTGCTCCAAGAAATGCTGTAACTGCAACAAAGTGTCTACAAGAGACACTTTTCTTCAGCAACCTCAGCTCCAAGTCAGCAATTGCAACAGTTTCATGGTGTGCATCCTCTGGGGATCCGTGTCTTTATCCTGCACCAGAAGGACTGACATAATCTCCCATGGAGTGACAGAGTCACTCCCCTGCTCCAAGCAGGTTCCTTCCAAGGCGATGACTGGTACCCTGGGACTCCTCTTGCGGCAATGAGCGTGCTCCTAAGGACACAGAGGGTGGACATCATCGACATAGACTGTCCTGAGGTCCTGCTGACGCAATTTGGAGGAAGTAAGACCATGCCTTCCCCAAGAACAATGGTACCCCTGTGTTTTGTGTCTTCTTCGCCTCCTGAGGCCTCTGTGCACTCTTTGTAAAATTCCTTTGTGCACAGCCTGGCCCAGGTCCCTAGCACTCCACCCTGTGACGCTCAACTCGCTGAGTTACTGTCCGGCGGCGTGGGACCTTCTTTTGTTGTGCTACATCAACCATGTTTTGCACCTCCTTTGAACCCAGATCCTGTGGCTTCTGGGGATGCTGGCTGGCATCCTGAGGTCTTGCTAAAGTGCCGAGAGCCCCCTTTTCCTCCTCATACAGAGTTGAGGTCTCCAGGTCTCTCCCGGGTCCATCCAGCTTCATTTTGATGAAAAACACATTTTTGCATAGCCAAGGCTTGTTGGTGCCTTCCAACATGAAATCTCATCTGCAACAATCTTCACACCGTGGGACACCTTTTGCATCATGCAGAAACCCACTGGCATCTTCCTAGGGTGCATTTATGCAGTCTTCATCTAACCGGGGACTCTTCTTTTGCACCCTCTTCTGGGTTGGCAGGGGCTCCTGTCCTTCCTGGAACTTCTTTCGACTTCTGTAATTGGTCCCCTTCCTTTGCAGGTATTCAGGTCCAATAATCCAGCAGTTGTTCTTTGCAGACTTGGTTGACTGCTGCAAAATCCCCAAAACAAGGTGTAGTATGTCCTAAGGAAACTTGCAGTACTTTACTTCTGCTTTTCTCGGCTCTGGGGTGGGGTAATTTACTTGCCTTTACCATATTCTTACTCTCCCAGCGATTCTGCACACACTACACTTGTCTAGGGGGGAATTTGTGATTCACATTCCACTTTTTTAGTATATGGTTTGTGTTGCCCCAGACCTATTTTCGCCCATTGCATTCTATAGGATTTCCTACTGTTTGCATTGTTCTATAACTATTTACTTGTCTAATTTTGGTGTCTAGTGTATATATTGTGTATAATACTTACCTCCAGAAGGTGTATTGTCTCTAAGATATTTTTGGTACTTTGTCACCCAAATAAATACCTTTATTTTTGGTAACACTGAGTATTGTCTTTACTTGTGTATAAGTACTGTGTAACTATAAGTGGTATTGCATGAGCTTTGCATGTCTCCTAGTTCAGGCTGCTCCGCTTTAGCTACCTCTATCAGCCTAAGCTGCTAGAACACTACTACATTCACTAACAAGGGATAACTGGACCTGGTGTAAGGTGTAAGTACCCAAGGTACCCATGACAAACCAGGCCAGCCTCCTACACACTTCTGCTGCCACTAGCGGCCAGGAGGACCCAACACAGGACCCACAGGCCACCAGCATCCCCCCCAGCAGAAGGTAAACCACCCTGCAAACGTTCCCTGCGACCCAGACAGAAGCCAGAGACACTTGCCAAGTCTACCGCCAGGAAATGAGACTCTCCTGATTGTCCCCCTTGTGTCCCACTCAGTCACCTTGTCCACCTTGAACTGCCATTGTTCCCCTTCCTATGGCCCCTTGGGCACTGCACCCGTGTTACAAACAGACTGGAACAATACCCTGGACTTTCCTCCATCATCACCCCATTCCATTGCACTTTCCCCTCAATTTCTGTAGCACTACAATAAACACCCTGGGATAAAACTCGACTACCAGTATTGCATGTATTGCAAATTTGTATTGATTGAAACAGCTACATCCATTGGAAATTAACTGTACATAGTGAGAGTATAGAATGAATGACCTGTTGCTGGCTGTGGTGATCACATCACAACATTGTTGTCATATCACCAACATCTGTAAAATGATAATTCATGGGTGACAGTAAGTAGAGGAAACACACAGAATACAACAATAGTCTTAGAAATGTGAAGTTGCACTGTCTCACCTGTGTGTCAGTGCAAGTACTGACGGATCACCAGTGTTCTGTTGTCCACATCCTCATCCTCTGCCTCCTCATCCTCACTATCCACAGGGTCCGCTGCTGCCACAGGGGCATCTCTAGTCTCCTCTTCCTGCAGAAAAGGTACATGGTGTCTGAGGGCCAGGTTGTGCAACATGCAGCATGCCACTACTATCTGGCAGACCTTCTCGGGTGAGTAGCACAGGGATCCAACTGTCAGATGGAGGCACCTGAACCTGGCCTTCAGGAGGCCGAAGGTCCTCTCAATTTTCCTTCTGGTTCGCCCATGTGCCTCATTATAACGTTTTTCAGCCCTTGTCCTGGCATTCCTCACATGGGTCAGCAGCCACAATAGGTTTGGGTAGCCAGAGTAACCTACAGGTATTGTGGGTCAACATTTAGCCACACACTATCCTATTTGGATAACAGCATAGGTATACACCAACATACACTGGGTGGGGACCAAGGCTCACCTATAAGCCATACCCTGTGCCTCTGTAGTTGGGACATCACATTTGGGATGCTGCTATTCCTCAGGACAAAGGCATTATGCACCGACCCTGGATATTTAGCATTGACGTGGAAGATGTACTTGTCCGGCAGGCACACCATCTGCACATTCATGGAATGGAAACTCTTACGATTCCTGAACACCTGTTCATTCTGCCGTGGGGGGGAGGGGGACAAACGCAATATGTGTACCGTCAATCGCCCAAATAATATTGGGGATATGTCCCATTGCATAAAATCCTGCCTTCACATTGGCCAAATCTTCCACCTGGGGGAAAGCAATGTAGCTGCATATGTGTTTTACCAGGGCATACAAGACTCTTGCCAGCATGATTGAGAACATTGACTGTGACATTCCTGCTGCCAAGCCCACTGTCACTTGGAAAGAACCTGTTTCCAGGAAATGGAACACTGATAGAACCTGCACAAGAGGGGGGATCCCAGTGGGGTGATGGATAGCTGAGATCAGGTCAGGCTCCAACTGGGCACACAGCTCTGTGATTGTGGCCCTGTTCAGTCTATAGATGAGTATTATGTGCCTGTCCTCCAGTGTAGCTAAGTCCACCAGGGGTCCATCCAATGCAGTATGTCTCCATCTCCTATTCATCCGTAGTGGTAGGAATCTAAGGGACACAGGAGTGAGTAGGCTGTCACAATTTAAACAACTATACCACAAAAGCAGTCCACATAGTGCAATCATGTTTTGGGACAATGTAAGTTAAAAGTATGTGCCTATTTATACTGTGACGCAGAAACTATCGATAGGCCTGTTCACCCCCCCTGAAATGGTGACCGCCTGTCCTGTGTGGAGGAACAGGTAGAAGTGAGGTAATTCTGCAGATATTGTGCACTGTGGCGCTCGTGAACCGCCATGCAATTCCTCATTGGATTATATTGGGCCCTATGGGGTACAGTGCCAATGGGGATCTATGCCAGCGATGATGGTGTACACCGCGGCAGACGTGGCTGCCATTTTCTATCTCAATCCTCACTTGTTTCCTGACCCTCCACAGAAGAAGACCTACACTACATGTGCTGCTGTGACCTGTGTCTGGAACCTACCATGGCCTGTGTGCGGGGGAAAGGGCCCCAGCCTTCACTTCGGAGGAGTTGGAGCGACTGGTGAATGGAGTCCTACCCCAATACAGACTGCTGGATGGGCCTCTAGACCAACAGGTTAGTACACTGTGGGCACGATACATGTGGCATGAATACACGGAGATGCGTGTGAAGTCATCGTGTAAGGGTGGGTGGGGGGGCGGGGGATTGTCTGTTGGCTTTGTACATGTTGTGAACTGGCCCGTGTGTGTTGCAATGGTGATGGTATCGGGTATGGTGGGCCATGTTTGTGACAGGCTGGACTGTTTGTTTAATGGAGTTCTCCTGTATGTATTATCTCTGCAGGTCAGCACCCATCAAAAGAAGCAATTATGGCTTGCCATCGCCAAGGGCGTGCGGACCCTGGGGGCCCATTGAAGGCGGGCACCCACTATCGGAAACGGTGGGAGGACCTGAGACACTGGGCATGGAAAACTGAGGAGGCCCAGCTGGGGAAGGGTGCCCATTGAACCCTGACCCCCGTGATGGCCCACATACTGTCGGTGGCGTACCCTGAGCTGGATGGGTGTTTGAGGGAATCACAGCAACCACAAGGGGGTGATTAAAGTGGGTATTATTACAACTTATGGCTGGTGGGGTGGTATCTGCGTGGTGGTTGTGTGTTAGTGGCTGCCCCTAAGGCCAGGTCAGACATATCAGCGTAGGTTCTCTGAAGGGTAATGGTTGCATGGAAAATACAGGAAACCTAGCTTGTTAATATTCACTTCTAGGCAGGGCTGCATGGGTCCCAGGTGTGTTGCAGTGCGTGGTGTGTGTTCCTCCTCATGCCTCGGTGACAAGCCATTTCACTGGTAGTGCAATGCATAGTGCGTAGGCCTGTTCCCTGTGTGTGAGGGTGCTGTGTACTCCAACGTTGGTGTTGGTGTAGTCATTGACCCAGTGTATCGTTTGTATCTCTCTCTCCCTTTCTTGTTTTGTCATCCTGTCCTTGTGTGCTTTAGCATCATCTGGCGGAGGAGCAGAGGCACCGGAGACAGAGGGAGCTGCATCCCA
The DNA here is from genome assembly GCF_031143425.1 of Pleurodeles waltl. NCBI lineage: Eukaryota > Metazoa > Chordata > Amphibia > Caudata > Salamandridae > Pleurodeles > Pleurodeles waltl. Next base: position 911,268,751 of record NC_090448.1, on the reverse strand, counting down.
CAGGACCCTGGAGGCAGAGTACACTGATGCCGAGGAAACCAGTGGGACGGAGGGCGAGGGGAGCACCATGGTGGAGACAGGAGGGGACAACACAGACTCTGATACCTCCTCCGATGGGAGATCCCTGGTACCAACACCGCCCTCCGAGTAGCCCCTCAGCGAGTTGCCCGTGCCCGGTCACCCAGGAGGGTGGGCATCTCCTTCGCCCCAGGCACCTCAGGCCCTGCCCCAGTGAGCCCCGCTGCCCTGAGTGGTGAGGCCATTGACCTCCAGAGATCCATCTCTGTAGGGCAGTCAACCATTGTGAATGCCATCCAGGGTCTGGCATCTCAGATGCAGCAATGCAATGCATTCCTGGGGGGCATTTATGGTGGTTTGGCGGCCCAACAGAGATCGATTCAGGCTCTGGCCTCTTCTCTGATGGCAGCCATTGTCCCTGTTTCTACCTTCCCCCTCCAACTTCCCCTTCCCAATCCCATTCTCCTCAACTGCAACCCATCCCGAGCACACAGACAGATGAGCATGTACACAAGACAACACACAAGAGTGGCACAGGCAAACACAAGCGCCACACTTCATTCCACAGGCACTCACACAAACTCCATACCGTTGCAGACACAACAACATCCACAGCCCCCACTGTCTCTCCTCCTCCTCCACCTCCCACCCAGTTAAGTCCACACTCACAACTGCATGCACTACATCTATATACACTATCAGCATCACCACACCAAGCAGAACACACACCACACTGGCAGACACCTCCACAACATCCATGCATGCGTCCCCTGTGTCCTCTCCCACTGTGTCTGTCCTCCCCATAGGACACAAATGCAAGCACTCAGACACCCAACAGCCATCCACCTCACATCAGCATACAGCCCATGCACCTGCGCCCAAATCCAGCAGATACACACCTCCAACAATCACTCCCTCATCCTCCACTCCCATTACTCCTCCCTCCTCCCGTCCTAACTAAGCTTTTCCTTTCCCAACTTGACCTCTTCCCTACACCTCCCTCCCGTCCTGCACGTATGGGCAGGGTTCTAAGGACACAGCCTAGCACCTCACCCAAACAGTCCACAGGGACAGTGGTAGCACCACCTACTCGTGCTGGTAAGGATACCAGACCTACGACTCTGAAGGGAAAGTAGCCAGCACCACCAGGAATGAAAGGGAAGAGACCTGCACCAGCTGTGAGGAAGGGGAAGGGGACTGCACCAGCTGTGAGGAAGGGGAAGGGGCCAGCACCAGCTGTGAGGAAGGAAAAGGAGCCTGCACCACCAGGCAGAGGGGGAAGAGCCCATCCACCCCTGCCAGGAAGGGTAAGGGATCCCTGAACCATGAACAGGAGGAGACGAGGCACTCTACGCCAGCGGAAGCTGTCAGGCAAACACTGCCACTACCACCAGCTGTCACGGGGCCCCCACCGCCAGCTGTGGATGTGCAGCCATCAGTGAGTGCAGGGGCCACCCAGGAGCCTCCTTCAACAACCACCACAATGCAGCCATCAGTGAGTGCAGGGGCTGCCAGGAGCCTTCTCAAACAACCACTACCACAGTGCAGCCATCACTCCCCGGCGGACGCCATGTAGTACACCCTCCAGGGGGCTACTGTGCGGGCTGCCCCCTTCAGAACTTGTGGGCAAGTCACCCACTCCAGAGACTGTGGCCTTGCACTCCCCAGGACAAAGCAATGGGCATGGAGCCCCCTCCAGAACCAACCAGTGGGCAAGTCACCCACTTCAGAGACTGTGGCCTTGCACTCCCCACGACAAAGCAATGGGCATGTTGCTCCCTCCAGCACCATTGGGCAAGGCACCCACTTGAGAGACTGTGGTCTTGCATTCCCCAGGACAAAGCAATGGGCATATTGCCCCTTCCAGAACTAGTGGGTAAGTCACCCATTCCAGAGATTGTGGCCTTGCACTCCTCAGGACAAAGCAATGGGCATGTTGCCCCCTCCAGAACTCGTGGGTAAGTCACCCACTCCAGAGACTGTGGCCTTGCACTCCCATAGACAAAGCAATGGGCATGGAGCCCCCTCCAGAACCAGTGGCCAAGTCATCCACTTCAGAGACTGCGGCCTTGCACACCCCAGGACAAAGAAATGGGCGTGTTGCCCCATCCAGAACCAGTGGGCAAGTCACCTACTTCAGAGACTGTGGCCTTGCACTCCGCAGGACAAAGCAATGGGCATGTTGCCTCCTCCAGAACCAGTGGGCAAGTCACCCACTTCAGAGACTGTGGCCTTGCACTCTCCAGGACAATGCAATGGGCACGTTACCCTCCTCCAGAACCAGTGGGCTTGTTCCCGCATCCGGCTGAGGTGCCCCCCGAGGTGCCTGCCTATTTGCAAACTGATGGCCCTGCAGTGTACTATCCGGATGTGGTCAGGACCCTAGTTGGGCCTTAGACTGTGCGGTGTGGCCATGTGGGCCCTTTGGACATTGGACAGGTCAGTGTCCCTTTGTGAACATGTGTACATATCTGTTTCATTGACAAATCAAATTATTAATTTTGAATTTGATCTGATTACAATCACTTTCGTCAATTCCTGTTGTTCTGCTGTTTTTATGGGACAGCTGGTTGTGTGTATGGTGTATGTGTGTGTCGGGTGTGTGTGGTGCGTATCTGTGTCTCTCTTGTTTTCCTCCCACACTCCCTTGTATGCTAGGCGGCTGTACTCACCGTGGTCGTCTTCGTCGGCGTTGGTGTTCCAGGTGGAGCATAATGTAGAAGATCATCGGGAAAACATGCAGTTCGGGTTCCATGGCGACGTAGTTCTTCCCTGTGTCTCCAACGGTGAGTTCTTTGACTTCTTAGCTCTGTTTCCACCAGGCTTTTGTTGCCATTGGTACCGCCCCGGAAAAGGTGGAGGTTTCGTGTGTCTTAATATGGTGGGCGGTACTTTGTCTCCTGCCTGGCTGTTGGTGGCTACCGCTGTGCTGAGTGTTGTTTCCGCCGTGGTGGTTGGTGTGGTACATTGGCTGTCTATGGAAGTTATCACCGCCATGGTCATAATTTGGCAGTAGTTACACCCAGCCTGTTGGCAGTATTACTGCCACTTTATCAACCACCGCCAGGGTCATAATGAGGGCCTTCATGTCTGTTTTCACCAAAATGATTCAATAAGACACAGGTGTCTTGCTTGCATGCTTCCTTTGTCTTTGAAGCAACCAAAAGATCATCAATGTACTGAACTAATGCTGATTGGAAAGGCATTTCCAATGATTCCAAATTGTTTCTCAACACCTGATTAAATATGGACGGAGTGGCATTCTACACCAGAAATATACCCGATTACAGAAAATAAATTAGCTATCCTCATGAAGTGGCACTGAGAAAAATGCTTGTGATAAGTCCACCACTATGAACCACTCTGAATCACATGGGATCTGAAACAAAATCACTGCTGTACAACATTTGACCACTATGGCCCTCATTTTGACATTGGCGGGAGGCGGAGGCCGCCCGTCAGTGCCATCCCACCATAAGGCCGCCTGTGTAGCCTGAATCCCGCTGGCCCTATTATGGCTTCCCTGCTGGGCGGAAACAGAAACAGCAGGGAACAGGGCCTTAACATTGCAGCCGGCTCCTAATGGAGCCGGCGGCAATGTGGCGGTGCAGCCCACAATTTGGGCAGTAAAATGCACGATGGGGCTCTGCATGAGGGCCTCTACCCTGCCTATGCCAAGTGCGGAGGCAGTGCAGGGGCCTCCATGGGCCCCCAGAGTTCCCCATTCTGCCAGCCTCTCCATGGTGGTGTTTACCGCCATGGACAGGCTGGCGGATGGGGACTTGTAATCCCCAGGGCAGCGCTGCCCTGGTGGATTACAACCACCGGGCTTGCCAGGCTGCAGACCAGTGGTGTTGGTGGTTTTACCGTGGCGAGCTGCCAAGGTTATAATGTCACAGCCAGACCGTCACTTTTGGCGGTGGTCTGACCGCGACCGTGACCCTGACGGTCACTATGTCATTAATCTACCTCAAATTTTGTACAATTCTAAATTTCCAAATTGTTTTTTTGCAAATCCATAATAGAAGAATTACATGGGCTGCTCAGCACTTCTTTCAGAACTCCCAGTTTCACAAAATCTGCAATTACAGGAGTAATTCCTTCAATTACATCTGGTGCTCTATGTTACTGTGGTGTTTGCTGAAAAAAACTGCATCAGGTTTGACTATTACTTTAACTGGCTCAACTCCTCTGATCAGACCAATGTCGTTTCCAGAAAGATCCAAAACTTTTAATATAACTGTACCTTGTAAATCAGTTGCCAAATCTTGTACAGTAAATGAATCACTGAATCACTTTTAATTGGCTTAGATGGATCTTCATTGTAGGAATCTGGTCTGGTATGTGTTGGGTACCTAAGATACTTACACCTTATACCAGATCCAGGTATCCCCTATTAGTGTACTGTAGGCATGTATAGAAGCCAGGCTCTCTAGAGGTAGCTATGGATGAGCTGCCAAGGCTTATCTAGGAGACATGCAAAGCTCATGCAATACCACTGTAATCACACAGCACTTACACACATAAAAGAAAACACTCTGTGTTACAAAAATAAAGGTACTTATTTAAAAGTACTTCCAAAACCATATACTAAAAAAATGGGATGTGAACACAGGACCCCCACCTAGGCAAGTGGAATGTGTAGAGGAGAGCTGGGGGTACTAGGAAACCCAAAAGGTAAGTACCACAGTGCTGCCTAGCGACCAGGAGAAAAGGAGTAAGTTATTTAATTTTCCCCAAACCACCCAAAAGGAAGGAAAAGAAGAAAATGCAACACCCAGACAAGACTGCAAGAAACCAGTGGTGGATTCCTGAAGGGAAAGACCTGTGGAAGAAGAAGAAGTCACAGAAGAATCCAGGAGGAGTATTAGCTACTACCCACCCAGCTGTGGATGCAGGAGTTGGTTGACGGTGATGTGAAGAAGGTCATCACTGCAGCCCTGAAGTCAGTGAAGAGTTCCTGAGGGTTGCAGATGATGTCCCACGCTGGAAGAAGAATTGCAGTTGGGTGTTGGTGCAGGAATTCTACAAACAAGCCCTGGCAAAAGCAAATGTCACGGTTGTAACGGTTGTCATGGTTGGTGAAAAGTGGAGCTGCCAAGGACCAGCAAGGCCCAGGAGGACTCAACTCAGAAGGGGGAGCCAGAGGGGACCCTCAGCAACACAGAGAGACAACTGAAGCAAAGGCAGCACACACAGGAGTCCCACAGGATGGGGACACAGGAGTTGCAGAAGAGCCCACACAGCACGACTGGAGAAGGGTCCCACGCCGCAGGAGGGTCACGCATAGGTCTGTGAATTGCAGGAGAAGTGCTGAGGGCTGGAGCTACATGTAGCCTGAAGATACCTTGGAGGAGATGCATACAAGCATTGCAGCTGAAAGAGACGCGGTGCACGGGGTACTGTCCTGTGTGGGAAGGCAAGGGCTTACCTCCACCAAAGTTGGACAGCTGGCAGAGAGGACGAAGAGGACTACTCTGGACCACAACCCATGACGCAGGATCCAGGCACCTTAGGATGAGAGGACATGCACGCAGCCGGTCATCATTGAAGTAGGTGCCTGCGGATGCAGGGGAGTGACTCCTTCACTCCAAGGGAGATGCCTTCTTTCTTCTCATGCAGACTGAAGACTTGGCACCCTCAGAGGATGCACAGCCAGGTAAATGTTGCAGAAGCTGGAAGGAGCCGTGGAAACAATGTTGCAAGCATAGTCTTCATCGGGGATGCCGATTGTGAGTTCCTGGAGGGTCCACTTGTGGTTCCAGTGGCTAGAAGTTGAAGTAGAGGTTGCAGAAGAGTCCGGCTGGAATCTTGCAAGCCAAATCTGAAGAACCACCCAAGAGAGAGAGACCCTAAATAGCCCTGAAAGAGGGATTGGCCACCCAGCCAGGTGATCACCTATTGGTGGGGGGGCTCTGACATCACCTGCCTGGCCACTCAGACAGATGCTCCCAGAGGTCCCTGCCAACCTTGGAGTCAAGATGGCAGAACCCAGGGACCCTCTGGAGGACCTCTGGGCACCACTCCTGAGGTGGTGATGGACAGGGGAGTGGTCACTCGACTTTCCATTGTCCAGTTTCTCACCCGAGCAGGGACTGGAGGTCCCTGAACCGGTGTAGATAGGTTTATGCATGGAGGGCACCAAATGTGCCCTTCAAAGCAGACCAGTGTCTTGTGGGAGGCTACCCCTCCCAAGCCATGTAACACCTACTTCCAAAAGGAGAGGGTATTATCCCCCTCTCCCAAAGGAAATCCTTTGTTCTGCCTTCCTGGGCTAGAGCTGCTCAAGCAGCAGGAGGACAGAAACCAGTCTGAGGGGTGGCAGCAGCTTGGGCTGCCCGGAAAACCCTAGAAGGCTGGTAGGAGCAATGCTGGGGTCCTCTAAGGAGTCCCCAGAGTGCATGGAATCTTACTTCCAATACTGGCAATAGTCTTGGGATATGATTCCGACATGTTTGATGCCAAACATGACTAGGCTTGGAGTTACCATTATGTAGCTGGACATAGGTAGTGACATGTCCAGTACACGCATAAAATGGCATCCCCATACACACAAAGTCCATGAAAATGGCACTGGAGTTCATGGGGGCACCTCTGCTAGGGCAGGGTTACCCTCACACACAGGTACTTGCACCCTGCACTGTAGGCTAGGAGGGCCTGCTATAGGGATGACTTATAGTGACCTGGTGCAGTGACCTATGGTGAAAAAGCGTGCATTCACCCTTTCATGTAGGCTGCAATGGCAAGTCTGCAGAACACTTTGCATGGGCTCACCATGGGTGGCATAATACATGCTGCAGCCCATGGGGATCCCCTGGTACCCCAATGCCATTGGTACCTGGGTTCCATATACTAGGGACTTACATGGGGGCACCAGTATGCCAAAAGTGGGGTGAAAATGGTACAAGTCACCAAGTTAGAGGGGAGAGAGCATAATCACTGGGGACCTGGTCAGCAGGATCCCAGTGAACACAATCAAACACACTGACAAAAGGCAGAAAATACGGGCAACCATGCAAAGAAAGAGGGTACTTTCCTCTAATCATCATCATCGCTATTCATCTGAACAGCAATTCCATCATTTTACAGGTAATTGAACATTTTGTTTTGAACAACAGGTCTCTTCCAAGTAAGGAAACTGGACTTGAGTCACAAACTACAAATTTGTGCAAACCTTCAAAATTACCAATATTAACAGGACTCGGTTCAGTAATCATGTTTGTCAGGAATTTATGCACTATTTTCCCAGAAAGTGGCACATTAGGAACTTCTGCAGTTCCTACTGTTGAGCGTGTAGCTCCTGTATCAACTAGGAATAAAACCTGATGACCCATTTCTTTTCCGTTTACATAGGGACCCTTTTGATCCACTTCTAATGAAGCTGCACACACACAATCTTCTTCATCTGAACTCTCAATTCATCATTCGATTCATCCTCACTGTGAAGTGTAAACTGTTGTACTGTCTGATTACTCAAATTTAACTTTTGACCTGTGTTCTGCAGAGAAAGCATCACCTGCTGCTGTTCCATTGAAGCTTGAGGTATCTGCATTTGTTTCTTTGGTATCATTTGCATTTGGGGCTGCATTTGCTGTGACTGTGGCACCTGAAAATGTGACACATGGATCTGTTGCATTGGTTGGGGACTACATTTGCTGAGGAATCTGCATGTGATTATTCATACTCTGGACATTTAAATAGGACCCGTTAATCATGGTCCTCTCAAATTTGGAAAAAGACTGTTTTCATTCATCTACATAACAACACCTTCCTGCACCATCATTGGAGACTCCTGTTTCCAATGTCCGAGGCCCCCACAAGTGTGACAAGGTAACATCCTTTTCATTGCCTGCAGATCACCTGGATTAACAAAAGTATTCAAATCAACACCTTGGTTTCCACTTCCACCACGGCCTCTACCTCTTGGCTGACTCTGAAATAACATGTAAGTGTTTCCCTGTTGTGGAACAATTCCCTGTATTCCTGTTTGTGCCACTTTAATCTGCATCACCATTGCGTTTTCTTTCAATTTTTCTACTTCATTTCAATCTTGTCACTACAGTATTTAGCAAACTTTATTACTTCATCCGCCGGTTTTGCTTGCCAGCAAATCAAGTGTCTCTTAAGGATTTGGCTAATTTCAGGTCTCAACCCTTCAACAAATCTGAACACAAAATGAATCATGTCTTTCGGCTCAATTGCTTCTGTACCACTGTCAGGTTTAAATGCTTGCAACAATCTCTCATAAAATGCATATATTGACTCTTTTGCTTCCTGTGCTGTCCTATCGATTCTCTGCCAATCAAAACTTTTAGGAGAAAATCTTGTTTTCAAACATTCAATAACTTTATAATAATATTTCATTACATCAGGAGATGGTGCACCTGTATTTGGATCTCGTGGAGGCTCTTTTTTTGGCAAGTCAACACTCTTTTTGTATTCCACCCACAAATGAGCGGGAACCACAATTTCAGGGTATTCAAATCATCCTCCAGCCATTTGGCAAGCTTCAGAAATCTATCTGTCTGCTGGTACCATTCCTCTGATGTCTCTCTCAGTCTCGCGTAGTCATTTGTAAGTTACAAAATATCAATCTTACTCCAAGTGACATGTACATAATTCGCTCCAGGAATTTCTCCCATAGGTAATATCTGTACTGGATTATCAGTCTGCTGTGCATCAGCATTTGAATTTGCAGACTCCTTTTTCTTCTGATCTCTTTTCTTTACCCATCTGCCTTCCCATTTATCTGATGCTCCCCATGTTTGAATATTCTGAATTAATTCCTTAATAATGAATTTTCATTCCTGGTATTCTCATGTTCTTAATATCTTTTGAATCTAATTCTAACCTATAACTCCTTTTCAGTGGCTTTGATTTCTCAATTTCTATTTAATATTTCTCTGCAAGTTCTGACAATATCTGGTGTGCCAATCCTGCTCTGTTTGTAACATTTTTATACATGAGGAGTTACTCATCTTCACTATATGAGTCAATTCTATTTAACTCAAGTGTTCCCTCAGTCATTACATTTAATTTAAGTATTGCCAGGTTCAATGAATTTCCTCCTTCAGCAATTGGTTTTGTTGCACTCATATTTTCTAGCCAATCTGAGCTATTAAAATGTGTAATGAGACAGTAATATTTACATTGAGCAAACTCTGTTGAGTAATATACAGAGCCTCAGGAGTCACCAGAAACAAATTTGAATTCAAATCTCACTTTCCCAGATTCTGTGAAGTCCTAGGATAATTTAAGTCAATCAGTGGACCTGTCTTGTCAAAAGTATGATTTGTTGGAGGCATGACTCCAGCAGTACTATTGAGTCTCGCCATTTCTGCATTTGAATTAAAAATATTCTGTACATTACTTTCATTATTTCCCTGGGCAAACAATAGTACAATAGGACCAATAGTAACAGATACTGTTATTGCTTCTGGACTTGAAGTAGCATTCTGATTTCTCAAGTAAATTACTCCAGAACTCTGACCTGACAACATTGAAGAATTCAGCTGTACAGGTTTATTCCTCGGCATTGTCTGAACTTGTACGGGAGCCATTGAATTAGGTGTAGACTCCACCTGAACCATATCTGTGATGGTGGCACCACTGGTACCATCATGCTCGGTGCAGAACTTACAGCAGGAATTTTAGGATAGACTACAGGTACCTCGGGATGTCATAGTTATCCGAATAACTGTAATAGTGAGAACATTAGTTGCAACCTGTACTTGACTCTGGGTTACTACAACTGGTACTGGTGCACTTGGACCAGTACTAGTACCTGGACTTGTCTCTTGTGCTGCATACGTGGGAGGACGACTTCTCAATAACTGCATAATAAATTCATCTTGATCTGAGTCATCATAAGTCAATGATTTCCTAGCCTCATCTGACTTCGTCTCATCTTCTTCAGAAGAGTCTTTATTTTTTTTCTTGGTCTTTTGCCTGACACTGCTATTTCTCTTGTGTAATTGCAGGAAACATCCCAATTCCCTCTTAAGGTTTCAGTTCACCAAAATTTCTGCACATTGTGGTTCTAAAAATTCTGGACCCATGTAATTTACTTTGCCACAGCAGTACGATTTTAGTATCAAAAGACCGATAATGACTAGTACACTAAGCATGAGCATTTTCGCTCAATTCCAGCAGCGTTTTCACCTCGAAATCGCCATTTTCGTCCTGCACTCGTGGCTCCCATTTTATACACGGCAGCCATTTTAAAAGTTGCCCTCACATAGGCTTATAATACAGTCAGATTTGATTCCAAGGACACGTACACCTTGATTGACTTTTCTCTGACCTGGGCAAGCTGGAACCATTGCCTCAGGCCAAACCTGTTTGGTCAGTCCCTCTCCCAGTGGCCGAATCAGATAGCATCAAGGCGCACCATGCCATAAAACCCTTATTATCGCTCACACACCCTGCCTAATCTTGCTCACACCTGCACCTGCTCTTTTCTTCTTCTTACTTTACGAGGGAGAGGTGCCCGTTTTTATTGGGGGTCCACACTTATCTGATGTAAAATACTAGGCCTTGCCGGGTAATTTATTATGGGTTGGATGACATGAAATATGAGGTTTCATCATGACACTGTTTTTTCCTTTGTAGTGAAAACATGTGAATGACCAACCAAAATGTCAAGAATGTTTGCCTGAAGCTTAAAAAACTGTATATAAGGAAACCTGACTTTGCATTGAAACACAGTCTCCTGAGAACATACAAATCGTGCTGTTGTACTTCTAGGACACTTGTCAATTGGTTGCAGCCAATAAATTCGATCTTTGACTTCACCTAGAAGACTCTGAGTTTCTGTAGTCTGAATCAGGAAAGTACCCGAGGTCTTTGGGTGTACCCTGGCACCGCTGGGTTACCGGATCAGTACCGGTTCTGAAAAACCCAGTACCTCAGTTGGCGCCCAAACGTGGGGCGATACCAGCGGTACCGGTCCAAGCCTGAGGTCCGTGGGGAGCTTCGTGTGAAAATTCTGGAGGAAGGCCGCCACTTCATCGACCCCTGCATGTCGACGTGGTCCGAAAGTCTTTGTTGCGAGGTTCCCCGCTTCCCGACGGCTATGAAGGACTGCTGCCCTGGCTATCGCCCTGATTTGGACCCTTGATTTTTGGTAGAGCGAAACGATAAGACGAGTCTTCTGGTGACGTCATTGATATTTTCAGTTAAGTATAAGTGGAGCGTCTCCCAGTCCTTAGTTGGACACTTGGTTTGGTCCTTAGTTGGACACTTGGTTTGGTCCTTAATTGGACATTTGGTTTGGTATCCCTTTGGGATCACTTTGATTTGGAACTTGCAAGTACCAAAGCCGAAGGACTCGTGTATTCACGAGACTATCGTAAACGATAATCCTTTGAAGTTTGAAGCTAGACTAGTGAGCGAAGATGCCTGGTCTTAGCAGACTTGGAAATTTGTTTTGTCTTGGTTGTAAAAGGGACTCCCGGTTGGAGGACTCATGTCCGGTTCCTCCGATTGGAACTCCAACCTATGAACTATATGTGAAGCACGGAGTGGGCCCAATCACGTTTAATAAAGTATGGGTCCGCTATTCTTGGAAATAATTGAGAAAAGTTTTTTTTTTTTTTTCTTGTAAATATGACTTACAACTAGGATCTGCAAACGGTTCTGTAAGTAAATTGCGACTGCGCTATTTATGAAAAATGGCTAAAGCGCGCTGTATTGTGTGTACTGAGTGTTTTCTGTTTATATCTGAAATGAGCTCAATGTGTGTTTGTGGGTCTTCTTGATGTTTACAGTTTGTTAAGTAAAATGTTGGTTAATTAATATTAAGTAGAAACTTAGAAAAAATCCAGAAATGAACCATGTGATGTGCTAACATAGCTATATGTTGCTCTTTAATTTATAGAATGAGCAATTGTGCACATATACAAAACTGCCGTTAAATGCTTAATAAATTAGAAAACACATTCAATAGATATAAATAGGGCCCCCCCAAAAAAAAACGAAATGATCTATTTTCAATTCAGCCAGCACTTTCCCAGTTAAACATGGGAGGAATTTTGCATAACCTTCCTTTTAAATGAAAGTGGCGCAAAAATGTGACGCATTTCAAGTTAGGCTTATGCGCTTAGGCTTGTGAGTTAATGTATCCCAAATAATAGGCAAGGGATGCAGCTTGCTTTTATATGTGGAATTATCACAAAAAAAAGAATAATTGGGTTTAAAAAAAAAAAAAAAAAAAAAAACAATATTAATTATGGAAAAATTATTTAAAAAATAAGTGCCTTTCAAAATCGTTTTTTAATATTTATAAAGCTTAATACCTATACTATGACCTCCTAACATTAAAATTTAATTTAAGTTATGTTGCACCGCTAAAATGACATTTGTATGTGCAATTTTCCCTTGGCGCAGGAGCAAACAAGCTCATTTCTATAAAGTATAAGTTAATATTTTCAATGGCTGACTCATGGATTGTGTAATAGACATTCTGGTAATGCATATTATGCAAGAAAATTGTAGGATATTGATTTTTTAATGCCTAAAATATCAAAGTCGATTTTGGGCAAAAGCACTGTTTAAACTGCATTTTCTTTCATTCAGAGTACTTTTTAAAGTGTCTCAGGCTTCAGTAAATGCATACATTTAGGTTTGATATATATTTGCAGGTTGTGCCTTCTTATGATTCAATGAGTCAATGTGCCAGTACAAAGGCTTGTTTTAATATCAAGGTTGAAGGTTCTAACTTCAGCTGGGCCTACTGAGACGTTCATTCATTCGAGGTTGATGAAATATGTACCATTGCATGGGATTGCAACAAGCATTTATTCTAACAACTGGTATGTGTGTTATTAAGGTTTGTGAATTATTCACAGTAAATGTAGTTTAATAATCTGGAAATAGAGATACATTTTTTTAGCGCCTAAAAAGGATTTTTTTTTTTTTTTAAATAGAGTGAATTATTGCAGGTTAGAAGGAAAATAGAAAGGCCTACTGTCTTTGACAGATTCAGAGTGGCAGAAGCTAGGAGAGCTACAGAGGCTGGCTCAAGTCATGCTGCTGAGATGCTATCTTTAGTTTTCCCATAAACAATGGAGGAGGCTGTCATGTTGACACTTGTGACCTTTTAAATTAGGGCCTCGTCTCTGTGAAATGCAGAATGACCCTACCGGGCCTCTAAAAGTGGGATTTCTGGTTTCTCCAGAAGAACATCAATACAATTAAAGAACTTAATTCCAAAGGGAAAATATAAAAAAAGGGGTTTCTTCGAAAGTCCCAACATCATGTTAAATGCTCTGCAGAACTGATACATTTGCGTCTCCGCTCTAAAAAAATAAAATTATGCCTGCTAGTTGCTTTTATTTGACAGAAAACGAAGTGTTGCATTAAGTCTTAGACAGAAAATAAGATGCAGCCCTTTTCTAAAATTTTGGAGGCTACATGCCTTAATGAGAACGATTTGCCAATTAAGACTTATTTTTCACAGTGGAAATTGTAGGTGCCAAATTAATATGGAGTGTCAGTGTAACAATTTTTACTTTTAAAAAGGTAAAACTAAGGTGGCTTGATGTTGCGAAGTAACTGACAAGAGGGTAACAGTTAAGTAATGGAAATTTATTTTCATGTATTTGGTCCTATCATGAATTGTTCTTGCTGGTCCTGTATGTTAGAAGAGAAACAGTAAAGTTATATTTGACAGCAGATTTCCATTGCCTGGTGATCTACTGTCAAAAGGAGGGTAAGGATTTTAAACCTGACAAATTAAACAGGCCCAAATATTGGGTTTTGGGCTGCAGGTTTACAGTGCATAAAGTACATGACATGGTGTTGTGTGTCACCGCTTATTCACACATGCTTTTGTTTTGTCTATGCTTTTTGTGCTTGATACACAGCAAGTATATCTGATGGCTTGACGTTTTGTGCGTTTTTATTATTTTTTTTATTTGTTTTTTGCATGTTTGTTGCTGCTTTTGATACTATTACAAGCTCCCCTGTGTTGTGAGGGGATGGTCATGACGATGCCCATCGCTACGCAACAGTTGGTTGAACTTGTTCTGGTTACTAAATTCCACAGATAATGATATTTCATGCTGTGAACATAAAAGACAACACTTCACCAGTGAATGTCTATTTGGCTATAATGGTATTGAAGGAAAATAAAAAGAGATATACAGGATCAAAGTGTGTCACCTGCAGTTAGTCACGTTACTGCCCCTTCCCTTAAAGGAACAGGCAGCCCTACATTTATGTATCCTTGATTGGACCTAAGGATGAAATTATAGATCTGTGACTCAAGGTGGCCTAATTTCTATATTACATTAGTTAATGATGTTCTGTTTCCTAAGTAGCATATGGCTTTCGTTCCTTAAAAGAAAACCAGGTTTTCATTTTTTCCTGAAGAAGGAACTGAAACATTAGCTAGGAGTACCGTATATGGTGTAGTCGCCAACGGTAGAGTTAAAATTTGTGTAACTTTGGCCTTTGTGTATCACCCGTACTCTTGGTGTTGTGTCACATGCCTGACTATCACCCAAATATTTTTTTTTGTTCTTTCTATAGATTTTTTCTTTGGTTACTTCCCCTGACCAATGTCGCACCATGCTTAGTTATTGAGATTTTTGCTATGTCCTAGTCCCATTTCTCTTTTTCGAATTCCTTTCACCAGTCAGCCCTTTTATTATTATTGATGTATTGTTCAGGTTCACATTTCCAGACTGCAGTGATGTACCAGGGACCCCCATGTTATGTATAATTCCCTTTGGTATGACCAGACTGGTTTTCAAGAATTTGCCTGCTTCAATGTTTTCCAGCCTGACTGTCAGGGTAGCGATAGACTGGTTAACTGACTCAATATTATAGTAAGACAAGTTTTCCATCTCAATAGGAGATATCTTATGTTTACCTTTTTGAACATGACGAATTTTCAATGTCTATTTTAATTTGATTTTCGGTTCCCTTCTGTTCCTGCTACTTTAATTTTTTGTGGGATCAGATGTGTCCTAATCATGCAAATATCAGGACCCTCTAGTTCTTGTCTTTTTGTTTGCACATTTGACTATTAGCCTGTGTATTGCATAGTGCACCTGATGCACAGTTTTTAAAGGAAGGTTTCTACATGTCCCTGATAATCGGTATCATGTGATTTCTCTATTGAGATGTTCTAAGGTAAGGAGGAACACCTAGACTTAATCATTGAGGCAAATATGTGTTTACCCCATTAGACAATGCCACTGTGTGAGGAAATCCATTCAGATAGAATTCTCATGTAGCTATAGATGGCAGAGAATAATGGAGAGAACTGAATTAAAGATGCTACAGACCCTGTTTTGCCCTTCTGCCTTTGTCTTTGTATTTTATGCCCATGGTGTATGGCTACTCCTTTGAAGATTGCAGACCACCTGCTTGCAGTCCCCTTGTTAAAAACCATGAACTGTTTTTGTACTAAATTGAAGGAAACTAACAGCTGTGGCACACTTCCTACGTCACTAGATTCTGCGGGTATCAAGTCATAATAACCTGCAGGACATTGATTTAAGCCTAATTCCCATCAGTGACAGCTACAGATGAAAGACGGACGTCTTGGCCCTACAGTCTCAGCACCCAGGAAGTAGCAAAGCTGGACAGCGATCGCCAGCGCATGGTATCGTACTTGCTCCATCAGACGGCGTTGGACATCACAAAACCAAAGTTTCAGTGTAAAAGAGCTAAAGAGAAGGATTCCTGTTGTTGATGGCAGAGCTGTTTTGAGGTTTCATTTCTCTACCTGTCATGTGCTGGTAACCTCTGACAGTGTGCAATCCCTTGAGCCCCTTGGCATGAGTTTTGGCCACAACCCCCCTTTTCTTTGCTCCAACGGAAGAAGGGCAGTGCACCGGAGATTTCAAGTTTGGAAAAAGGCACTATATTTTGGTGCCCATGAAAGAGCAGCTTGAGCGTCCTCTGACACTAAATAATGAGTGTTGGAGTCTGAAAGTGCTGCTGAGCTTGAGCTATTTCCCAATTAATGGTGCTTGGGTCTGCACGAGATGATTTGTGCCCTTGATCAATGAAGAGCGCATTGTTTGTAGTATCTGCCACAGAGGAGAGACACTGGTGCATTGCTTTAAGACATTGAGACTTTCGAGTGAGCTGTGGGTGTTTGCCAGGAGGGCACTCCAACTAAGCAGTACTTTTCTCACGAAGAGGCCTGAATTGAGAGGCCCATGCGAAAGAAAACAACAAAAGAACATTTGATGGACAATAGAAGCCTGCCAGAGAGGCTTTTTGAACGGACTCTGGGCATAGTTGGTTTCACAAGAGGTTTCCGTGTGATTGTATAGACTAGGTGTTAGGAGACTGATTGTTTTGCTGGCATTGTTTTAAAGTACTATTCTGTTTAGTAAAAGCAGAATAAAGTCAATTTTCTGTGGAAAGAGTACCCCCTTTTCACCTTAGAGCATTGATGAGAGTCACCACTGTTCCACCTGAACATACAAAAATTACTGAAATGCAGAGGAGCCCTAAAAATTTTACTAGATAATTTTAGGATTTGCTTTTTGGTTAGGGTTGTGAAAAATTATTATTTCATTTGTAAATAGTGGTCACTACTTTCTCCCGTTGTCTATATGTTCTTAATAACGTGTTTTCTAGTGTCTTTTAAACATGACGTTGTCATTTATGGGTGGGATTGTTTTTCTCTACTCAATTGACTTCTGCACCCACTTCCCAACCTATGTCTTTTCCTACTATTATTTCTGTGCACTCTTTTCACCCTTTTCCTGAACATGAGCAGGTTAGAAGATCAGAATTTGTAAGCAATTCTTTTGTACAGCTTCTGCATCAACACTAGTTAGTAGTGAACATCCTTAATTGTTGGGTGTGTGATCTTGTGCCACCTACTGCAGATAGAGGTATTCCTTATTTTGTCCTGCCATATGTGGCATTTTGTGCTACTTCATGTTCGAGGAGACCTGTCCAGAGAGAGTTACCAAGTACTAGAATTTTGCTCCAGCAACATCTCCATGGCCTTATAAACATAGACCTGGACTCAGATTAGCATGAGAATAGGTTTATTACCTATGTAAGGGCAAAAGGAGGGTTTGTGGTTCTAAAAATTCTGGACCCATGTAATTTACTTTGCCACAGCAGTACGATTTTAGTATCAAAAGACTGATAATGACTAGTACACTAAGCACGAGCATTTTCGCTCAATTCCAGGAGCGTTTTCACCTCAAAATCGCCATTTTCGTCCTGCACTCGTGGCTCCCATTTTATACACGGCAGCCATTTTAAAGGTTGCCCTCACATAGGCTTATAATACAGTCAGATTTGATTCCAAGGAC
Source organism: Pleurodeles waltl (assembly GCF_031143425.1). Lineage (NCBI taxonomy): Eukaryota > Metazoa > Chordata > Amphibia > Caudata > Salamandridae > Pleurodeles > Pleurodeles waltl. Next base: position 911,251,439 of record NC_090448.1, on the reverse strand, counting down.
ACGTACACCTTGATTGACTTTTCTCTGACCTGGGCAAGCTGGAACCATTGCCTCAGGCCAAACCTGTTTGGTCAGTCCCTCTCCCAGTGGCCGAATCAGATAGCATCAAGGCACACCATGCCAAAAAACCCTTATTATCGCTCACACACCCTGCCTAATCTTGCTCACACCTGCACCTGCTCTTTTCTTCTTCTTACTTTACGAGGGGGAGGTGCCCGTTTTTATTGGGGGTCCACACTTATCTGATGTAAAATACTAGGCCTTGCCGGGTAATTTATTATGGGTTGGATGACATGAAATATGAGGTTTCATCATGACACTGTTTTTTCCTTTGTAGTGAAAACATGTGAATGACCAACCAAAATGTCAAGAATGTTTGCCTGAAGCTTAAAAAACTGTATATAAGGAAACCTGACTTTGCATTGAAACACAGTCTCCTGAGAACATACAAATCGTGCTGTTGTACTTCTAGGACACTTGTCAATTGGTTGCAGCCAATAAATTCGATCTTTGACTTCACCTAGAAGACTCTGAGTTTCTGTAGTCTGAATCAGGAAAGTACCCGAGGTCTTTGGGTGTACCCTGGCACCGCTGGGTTACCGGATCAGTACCGGTTCTGAAAAACCCAGTACCTCAACATTGTCCCACCTTGTCTCCAAAAATGTCTTCTCAACTTTTCTCATTCTCCTCTCAAATTTTAATTTCTCTTGTTGTCGGGCCACTAACTCGTAAATGGCTAAAGCTTCAAATTGTGCTGGCCTCTGAGGTTTTAGTTCATACAGCACTCTCCTCAAATCTTCTAAAATTCTCATATGAAAAGTTCTATAGGCAGGAAACGCCTAGCTCCCTTCCTTCTCTGTAATTTTGCACCACTGTTTCAACCAAATACATGCTGTGGTACCTTTCTCTTCAATTACGATACATGCAGCCATACCTTCTAGCAGGGTAATTTCTCCTACTCTAACTGGAATAAAAGCATCTCCCTTAAGCACACTCCTCAACGCTTTGAAAGATTTAAGTTTTACTTTAATCTGGCTTAAAACTACAATTTAAATTCAAAACAGGAAGTAATTCAATCCCGAAATTATTTTTGCTTGCCTCTTTCAACCAACAGCCCTTCACGGTTGCCCACCAATACGTTTGCAGCTCCTTTTCACCAACTGACCAATCCCAGTGCAGACCTAGTGACGTCACACTTATACACACAGCGGTTGACAAAGTCTATCGGACTCGTCTTTCAAAACTCAATTCACACGAAACTAAATGCAAAATATTGCCAACACAAAAAAAAATCAAAACACCAACTTGTCTGCTTACCACAGGTAAGGAACATAATCACTTTGGAAGCTTCACAAATATTTCGATTGCTCTGACATCTACTCTTCCAATCTTTGCTTTCTCTGATTCGCAAGTAAAATTCGAAAAGCTAATTCTACCCTTGACTAATACTAGATCCTTCCGGTGTACTCAGGAATCAACATATCTGTTAATCTAATACTCCCTCTAACACACACTCTAAGAATACTATTTGTCAGCCACAACCGATTGACCAACTAAACAGACAAGTTATAACAACAACCAAATGTCTCCTACACTTGCACAATACTCCCGAGTCTCAAACCACACAGGGTCCGTATACCAACGACCACGTGGGCAATTTTTTAGGACAAAAATGCCACACCCAATTGAAGTATGATGACCCAACAAACACCCTATGGAGGACGCACACTCCCTAACAAACTACATTGGGGTACACAAACTCCCTATTTCTCTCAAACATCACAATTTACCTGCAATTTGTGAAACCACTGCAAGCGCAAACCCTATCTCAAATGCAGATCACACTAGGAACACTGGGAACATCTCCAAAAAATATTGCCAAAGCCAAACATCTCCTAACAAGCATTGGCAAAACCACATTTCAAAATGTCAAAGCACTGGTAAAACCAAATCTCCAAAGTTTTTCTAAATGATATATAACTGTTAAAACAGGACTTTTCCCTCCTAATGAGATGTGGGTGTGGGTGTAGCGATAAAAAGGCCAAAGATACTCATTCGGAAGGGTGAATAAACGTGATTTATTGTATAAAGTATTACATTTTACAATGTCCAATGTTTTACCGTCTGTTGGTTGGTAATCTCCGCTGTCCTCTCCTCCCTCAGGGTTCTGGATGACTGGAGGTGGTTTTCCCGACGGTGTTTCCAGGGAGACCGGAAAAACAAGAGGAACAGAAAGACCGATAAGTCTTGGGCGTGCTTTTGTGGAGAGAGAGAGAGAGAGAGAGAGAGAGAGAGAGAGAGAGAGAGAGAGAGAGAGAGAGAGATTGTGTGGTTTATAAGGGTCCTCTCCCCACAGATAGAAGATGTGGGTGATATTAGGTTCAGGCGTCTAGTGAAAATCACCTCTGTGGGTTGTGCTTGGGAAAGAAAAAATAATAATTTCTCTTTGTCTCTGTGTCTATAACTGGTGCTCAGATGCCCTTCTCAACCCCTTTCCTCCCCTCTCTCTGTCTCCCTTCCCCACTCCCTTCTCCTCCTCTCCTCCCGTCTCCACCAGCCCCCTCCCTCCCCACCATATAATGAAGGCTGTCCTTTAAGCAGGACCGTACCTGACTTTGCCACGTCCCTCCGGGGACATAGCGGCGTTCAAGCTCCTTGGGAGTCTCGTGTCCTGTAGTAGTATCTTCTGGGCCGATGGTAGTCTGCTCCTCCGTCGGCGTTTCTTCTTGGACCGTCTCCTTCCTCTCGCCTCCTTCCGTCCCTCCTACATCGGCGTCCCTTGTTTTGAACGCGCGCCGTTCACGTAGTCCTTCTTCCGTTTTTACACTATCGGGAACCCGGATATCCGGGTTCCCAGCTTCGGTGATCGTTTCCGCGTTTGCAGGTATGTTTTCGGGAATCCGGCCATCCGGATTCCCGATATCATAATTTTCCAGTCTGCCGGGGTCGGTAGAGCGGCGTTCTGCTCCCGGTTTTCTATCTGATGTAGCCGGGGAGTTCAGCTCCCGGCTACATGAGACAAAACCCATCCTCTGCTACCAAAATTGTGGGCATGTCTAGCATTATATTTCTTCGGATAATTTATTTCTAAGGTGACACATATAGGGTAACCATCAATTACCTTTGGAGGTCGACACTAATCTTTCAACTGAGATGGGAGTGTCATAACTCACCACACCAATTTAATAAAGTTCAAACATTTATTGCTTTATTTAAGCGCAAAACCAAATGACACAGAAACAATGCAGGCTGACCAAACCTTTGCAAGAATCTTAACCTAGTCAGAATATTCATCATTAAACATTCAAGAACTACCATGCAGAATAACAATAGTACCAGATGATTTATTGAAACAGAATACTTTTAGTTATTGCAGAAGAATTATTTATAGTCAAATTATATAGAACAGTTGAATTTAGAATTTGACATCATTAACTATCACTCTGATTCGATAAGAATGTTTGGTCTTCATGCAAAGGAAAAGAAGACAAAATTAATTTGGAAAACATTGACTATGGCACTACCCAAAAATGGTGGTTGGATTTTCTAAGAAGAGAAAACATAAAAATCTGGAAGAAAGACAAATGCACATTTGGTTATACCTCTCCTAAATGGATCAGCTAGCAGCAATGTCTTCATCAGTGAAGCATCTTCGGTCTTCACTGAAACAGGACATGAACAGGGAAACAGTTCATTAATGTTTGGCCTTATCGCATCTCAACGGTCAATGGCAGAAAGCTAAGGACACAGCACATCATTACACTAGTTCATTAAAAGGAATTCTGTAGACAGCTGAGAACTGCAAGGAACTGAGAGGACTGCCCTTACATCACTTAAACCTTGCTATATTAAAGTCATAAAAAGCAACTAGCTAGGTTTCTACTGGTCAGACTATGGGGTGTTTTAATGTTCAGTCAATAACTATTGATCCATGTTTCAGAAGTATCTTTTCTTCATTTTCTCCATTCATGATTGGCTCTTTCTTCTCTGCTCCTAGTCACCAGTTTCTGCAATAGAATACAATTGTTGCAGGTTATACATGAGCACTGAAGACTATTGGTTCTGGGTACTCAGAATCTCACCCTAGGAAGACAGAAAAATGTTAGAACATGAGAATGTAACTTTTCCTCATTGAGCAAGACACACAGAATGCTTTGAGAAACATCATGTTGCAGAGTTAACACTTTTAAAACATTGCCTCTGGAAAATTACTAAAACATGATGCCTTTTAAAACCAATGCTAAAGCATGAAGAATAAAACATTTCATAATATTTAAACTATTAATCTTTCAGTACACATTAATAATCATTTTTCAGTACATTTAACTATTATTAAGCACAATACATTTTCTTTAGACTGTTATTTTCTCATGTTTATGCATGTTATTTATGGTGTTCACCATGTCAGATACACGTTTTTATTTTACTAATACATGACTTCAATTAGACCTTTTGATATGTTATTTCATACTATATTTTAAAACACAATTTTTATAAAGAATGTTTGCAGTCCAACAGTAGAATGTGATATTATAGGACAAAGTGAAAAGAAAAGTGCATTTGTCAATTAATACAAGTGAGATTAGCCTTTAGTATGAATCCTATAGATTTGAAGTTGAAAAGAAATTAAAATAGGGAAATGTCTTCGTACACACCCAGAATAGAAACCCCTCCTCTCAATGTGAAGCTCTGTGACTTTGACCATTGAGCCACAGTGCTCTTTGAGTCATACCTATGACATGCACCCTACAGGTCGTGATAGCACAAAGTTGTGAATGTTCCAGAACTACAAGGGTTTAACAGTCAAAAGAAAAGTAAACAAAGAGATACACTGTCATGACATATTAGGATTTAATCCTTCACCTTGTGAACAACAGACCAAGACCTCTAACAGTAGGGCAGAAGTCACTTTGTTCTGCGCTGCATCAAAATGTAACTATAACATTCCAACCAAAGATCTTGCTAGTCTGACTTTTGAAGTATTTGTATGGAGAGAGCATTGCAACAACAATCTCTCTCTCTTCTCATCCCATTATGGGATAGAAGAGAGAGAGAGAGACATAAAGTGAGAGATTGAGAGTGAGGGAGGAATACTGAGAGAAATAGATTGACAGAGAGAGCTTGAGAGAGAGGGGTAGAGAGAGGGAGAGAGGATTTTTAGGCTTTGGTGAATGATGTACGTAAAATGCGATTTTTTAGGACAAAGTGAAAAGAAAAGTGCATTTGTCAATTAAAACGAGTGAGATCAGCTTTCAGTTAAGGGTGGACGGAGAGCTCCACTCCGGTGGTGGAACTAACACAGTTTTTGGCACTCTGCGCTCCACTTGGAGCGTAGAGTTTGACCAAAAACTCCGCTAGCACCGGAGTGGAGCTCACCGCACTAGTTGTTATGGATCACAAAGCACGAGCTCAGATTGATTGCGCTTGTGCAGTGTGGCCCATAACTAGTCTGCAGCCCAGTTATGGGCCACATAGTGCAAGCGCAGATAATCTGTGCTTGCGCTGTGTGGTTCATAACTGGGTTGCATGACTTATTCTGCTGGTCGGCGTGAAGCTGCTGCTGAGGGGCTGCACTGGCACCAGCTTCAGATCCAGGCCTCCCTCCTTTCACCTGAATCAGCAGCCAGGGGGCAAAGGGAGCCAGAGAGCCAGGCCACTGGCAATGGGGACCCTGCCTGGACACATCAGGTAAGACCCTTGTTTGCTTTCTCTTGTATGTGCACACGGGGTCCGGCATTGGGCATGGCGGGATTTGCATACAGGAGGGTCTGTGCTTGTAAAAAAGGAAATTTGCTGTCAGAATTCCACTTGAAGAGAACCTCTTTCTCCAGCATCCCTGAGAAAGGAAGTGGTCTTCTGGGGTATGGTGCTGAGGTCAGTCGGGGGAGCATCAGCTGCTGAATCATAGTCCGCCAGTCCCCGCCAGGTAAAGATGTCTGTGGCCTGACAGAGTGCCTTAGGGCCCAGTGGCAGATAAAGCTAGACACTTTGTGAAAATACCAGGCTGCTATTGGAGAGCTGGTTTGCTGCTGACTAGTGCTGGGCCCTCAAGAAATGGCAGTCTGAGGCTGGGTGTAAGTGCAGAGCAAGCGATTACAAGGCTGGTGCAAGACAGGGGATGTGCTTGGCCCTCAGTAGCAAGTTTGTGAAGGAGTGCAGTTGGTGAAAGAAAGTGTGCAGAGGAGACTTGCACCCGATCTTGGAAGCGCTTAGCAGGGTTGGACCACCCGACCCTGTTTAGCACTTCTGAGAGCGGGTGCATAAGCCAAGCGCATAAGCCAGGATGGTAGCTAGCCACTACCAGGCGGCACTCCGCCGTATGTAGAACTCCGCGGAAGTCCAGAGAGTTTTTAACCAACTCCGTGGAATTCCACAGAGTAGAACTCTGTGTGCTCCGCCCGGGCCTGATACTTACCTGTACAATATTTACATTTTCGTAGTAAAGATATCCGTTGTAAAGGCATATCCATTGTAAAAAAAATTAGTTGTTAAAGACTTTCGTTGTAATGGAACTATTGTTGTAAAAACAGCGTTGTATAGCAGTTCGTTGTAATGGCTTTTATTGTTCCAACAGACATCCCCATCAGTGTGGAGATGGGCCCAAGATCAGGAGGCTCATTCTGGTTGGGGTGGAGGTGGAGGGGAGTCATCACAAGAGCCAGCTTCCTGTGTTGGGCCTCAGGGGGAGGGCATAATCACAGACATCTCCTTTGTAGAAAGTGAGTTAGCAGTGAACAGGCTGTGCCGAATTAGTGAAATGCAATTCAGCAACGTGTGCTACAGTTTGCACACCATAGGAAACAGCAAAATGTACAGCAAAGTGATGCAGCATAGATGTAGTTAAGAGGTAAAACACTAAGGGGGTCATTCTGACCGCCAGGGTCAACGACCGCGGGAGCACCGCCAACAGGCTGGCGGTGCTCCCAAGGGCATTCTGACCGCGGCGGTATGGCCGCGGTCAGAAACGGAAAACCGGCGGTCTCCCGCCGGTTTTCCGCTGCCCTGAGGAATCCTCCATGGCGGCGCAGCTTGCTGCGCCGCCATGGGGATTCCGACCCCCTCACCGCCATCCTGTTCCTGGCGGTTTTGACCGCCAGGAACAGGATGGCGGTGAGGGGTGTTGTGGGGGCCCTGGTGGCCCCTACAGTGCCCATGCCAATGGCATGGGCACTGCAGGGGCCCCCGTAAGAGGGCCCCTAAAAGATTTTCAGTGTCTGCCATGCAGACACTGAAAATCGCGACAGGTGCTACTGCACCCGTCGCACCCTTCCCACTCCGCCGGCTCCATTCGGAGCTGGCTTCCTCGTGGAAAGGGGTTTCCCGCTGGGCTGGCGGGCGGCCTTCTGGCGGTCGCCCGCCAGCCCAGCGGGAAACACAGAATAACTGCGGCGGTCTTCTGACCGCGTAGCGGTATTCTGTTGGGGGAACTTTGGCGGGCGGCCTCCGCCGCCCGCCAAAGTTAGAATCACCCCCTAAGCGTTTAAGGGATAACATGGAATGTTGCTTTGACAGCGCTGCGGAAGCAGAGCATATAACAAGCAGAAAGAAGAGGGGAGTTAAAAAAGGGAGCAGGACCTACACAGCACGCGGGAAATCAGCAGTCAGAGCCACACAGAGGAGGAGAAGTCACTGTGTGGCTCGAGGTGAATGGTCATCAGAAGGATTCATTAAGTATTCTGGCACTACGGGCATTTGTTGAAAAGTTGATGTAGGAAGAATAGGAACACATCATATACATCACATACATACAAACATAAGTTCCCAAACCCCAATACAAACATTGTAGGCTAGGGATAGTTGTAAACCAATGCAAGTAGTGAAAGGCTTAATACATGACATGTTAAAAAAGACAGACTGTGGGGTTCAATATAAAAGGCAGGTCATATTTAGGACTAACAAACATTTATTATTTAGGAAACTTATACACATGCTGCATTGTTAAGTTAGCTGTGCTGAAACACACAAGAGGCCCAAGCCACATTAGAATGAGAGTTTTTCTTTGGAGCTGCACCAACTGTCGCTTTCAAAATCTTCATTTGGCAAGAACAAGGTGGAACAAAAGGGTGTATCCTGCCTTAGCGCAAGGGTTCTAAAAACCACAAGTCATTCATATCTTGGTGAGGGGAACTGTGCAAGGGTCAGACAAGCATTTGCACAAGGCAGGGCTACTGTGAGCATCATGTAACATATAATCACTTGTTGTGCAGAAAAGATAGAGATGCTGAATGACGTCAGTGTTACTTACCCACCCATGAGGTGGCCAATAATCGTAAATGTGCTCTTTTCAAGAGGTACCTCTCCCCTATTATCTTATCTGTAGTGCTTGTTCTTGCTTACAACAATACTGAACTTGTGACCGTAGTTTTTTGTGGTTTTTACAGTATAAATACCACTGCTTGTGAACTAGAACTTTGAACTTCAGCCATGGACTCTATGTTGAGGCTGCCTGTTGTTCCCAGCTGAAAATTGATTAAACCTAAATTACTTTGTCAAATTGATATGTCTTATTTTATTAACAGATTACCCTCTAACATATTGGCCAGCTAAGCCAGGAGCTCTACTTTGATCTCACCAACTGCTGGACTCGGGGCCCTGCCTGTCTCCACGAGGTGATTTGCGCACTTTTTAAAGAGGTAAGGGAGATGCCAACATTTAAGTAAAAATCTCTGATTTCATGGGGACAGATGTGACTCAGGTGTTGGCATTAAGGTGGACAAAGTACGAGGTCTGTTCCTTTTATTTTATAAAGACATTTACAATTTTGACACTGTAATGTATATAATTTTGGTGTTTGCATGCAAGATTGTGTATGAATTGATGCAATACTAAGGGGATCCCGGTGGTAAGTGGGGAAGATACAGGGAACTTGACTAAGTAAGTCAAAAGTGGTCAAGAGTAGTGTTGGACTTGGGGCTGAGCAATCAGTGTATGTTCTAAAGAATACTCAAGTCAACCTAACCCAGATCTTAGGTCTGGAAGTCACAATTTGTAGTTGCAAATAGTGAAAAGTTGTCTCCTCTATGAATCTGGAGGGAAGTGATAGGTAGTATTTTGTTTGCCCTAGTATGAAAGTAAGAATTACTGTGTATGTATTTGCATGTATAGATAGAAATGTGGACACATAATAATGTCAATATATAAGTTTATGTTATTTAGTGTATAATTTAGGAATAAGTATCAGACCTCCTATTCTTATGAAGGTTAAGTTATCACAGTATACTCAAAAGTAAAGTAATTGACTGGATTAGGCAAATGTCCCAAAAAAGTCAACTAATTAATTCCACATCCCTGAATTAATTATTAATTTTTCTAACAGTCAGGCTGTCGCCCTCTGCAACAGAACTGACCTTAGAAGACCAGTAATATCTAGAATATTCTTTATTTCGGCTAAAAGCCATAAAAACATCAGTATAAGAATAATATAATATATTCATACAATGGTCATTAAAAATCAGGTAAGAAAAAGTGCCATACAGTACAATAAATATCCCTGCTCCACTCTAAAAAGTTAGACTAATATAAACCTATATACATTGAATAAAAGCCCATTAAAACACTCAATAGAATTACACAGTTGTAAACTTTCTGCTTAGGTCCCTTAAGTTAATCTGCATTTGACCAGGTGTCTTTGCGTATTTGCAAATCAGTCAGAGAGGTATTCTCTTGATCTTACCACCCATGCACATTGGAGATACCTCACGACCGCAAAGATTAACTTATCACTTATATCACTTGTCTATACTAACTTCCTAGGGGTGAATCTATGTGAGTACCCGACGCACTACCTCAAAAATGATCTATTGCAAATATCAAGCGGTGCAATTAGCTGGGACTTCACCCCAAAATCAGTCCCAAAAGACAGCTAATCTTGTCACCCAATAACAAAACTGCAACGGCACACGCTACAAGTTCAATGATTTCAATGGTTCTTATTTTTGCGGACATTTAATAAAAGTCCTCCTCCAAATACCTTCATAAGTTGAGTCAGATTGTATTTTATTCCTCTTGCAAATATGGCTTCCAATAATTGTTCACAACTCCATCCGTCAACATGTGTTTCGTCTGGGGAATACCCCTTGACGTCATCATGACTTCCTACAACAAACATTTTCCTTGTATATACAATTAACATGAAATAGTAAATTACTAAGCAAATTCCTCAACCTCCAAAGTGACACACTTAATACATGCTTCAATGTGAAAACTGTGATCATTTGTCTGTGTGCAACAGTATGTTCATATAATAAAGTCCAAAGTGCCCATACCTTCCATACATACGGTAGTGCTTTCTCATGTATATCCCAATATTAAAATACAACCAAATTAAATAATCCTAAAGTGAATAAGCCACTTATGCCTTCAGTGGCACAAATTAGTACAAATGCACAAATTAGTGCCTTTGAAGGCATAAATGGCTTATTCACTTTATTGTTACACCTTCAAGCATGCTCTCCACTTTTTGCAAGGCCACGGTTTGTGTAGGTCTGTTTATATGGAAAGGGTTATTTGAATTTGGTTGTATTTTAATATTGGGATATTCATGAGAAAGTACTACCATATGTATGTAAGATATGGGCACTTTGGACTTTATTATATGAACATACTGTTGCACACAAACAAATGATCACGGTTTTCACATTGAAGCATGTATTAAGTGTGTCACTTTGTTGGTTGAGGGATTTGCTTAGTAATTTACTATTTCATTTTAATTGTATATACAATGAAAATGTTTGTTGTAGGAAGTCCTGATGACATCAAGGGGTATTCCCCAGACGAAACACATGTTGACGGATGGAGTTGTGAACAATTATTGGAAGCCGTATTTTCAAGAGGAATAAAATACAATCTGACTCAATTTATGAAGTTATTTGGAGGAGGACTTTTATTAAATATACGCAAAAATAAGAACTATTGAAATCATTGAACTTGTAGCGTGTGCCGTTGCACTTGTCAATATGCAAAGAGATGCCTTATAATTTCTTATCCCAGGAGATCTACATAAAGGCATAATCCACTTTTTCTTAGGGACCAAGTATCTAGGGCAAAAAAATACAAAATGTGCAAGGGTCTCAGGTTGCATGGGGCAAAAATGACAGAAACTCGAATTGCTGTCGTCCTTGCTCCAACTCGTGGTAAACGTCTTTAACAGCAAAGTCCCTAATCTAAATTTAATAAAAAGGCTTTTAATGTAAGGAGGTTTTACATTGTCCATATAGGTTTCGAACTTTGGGGAACATTTGTGATCTAGAAACTGTATTGTCCTACTGCCTTGCCCCTGTTTGGACCAAATCTGCATCAGAACCATCTCCCAATAGCATTGCTTTATACGTGGTTTCACTTCCTTGGTTAAGCTGCAGGGATCACTCCATACCTCCGCCATTTTAATACTTTGGCACATATCTCTAACGCATTTAAACCAAGGAATTGACATTGCACCCTCGTGAGTTAATAACTCTGCAGAGGCTACTTGGAAGGATACCAAATGGTCAGATGACCAGAGGCGCACCCGATACAAAAGTGGTTTCAAAGCGATTTCGTTATGGATCTCATTAAGGATCTCATTAAGCACTAGATCAAATCTAATGGGGATAAGAGGTGTACTAATTCGCAAGTGCAACAGATTACGTATGAATTGGTTTTCAACCAATGTCAGACTCCTGGAATTACAGTGGTCCCAAAGCTCGGCACCATAGGTTGAGGCTGCCACTGCTGCAGCCTTATATACAGTGATAGCCGGCGAGGTTTCCCCCTCTAAAGAGTTTTTAATTTTCTTCCCTATCACTGCTGACCCCTGCCAAAGGACAGAGTCACTCTTTTCAATTTGTGCTCACCATTGTTGGTCGTCTGCTAATCTGATCCCCAGGTAATCCAACTGGCTGATTCGTTCTATCAGTTGGCCGCCTACGGTCATTTTCCCCCTGCATTTCTTATGCGAGTTGAAAACCATAAATTTGGACTTATCTGGGTTTATTTCAAGGCCCCTCTTCTCACAGAACATAATGAAAGCATCTAATTCGTTTTGGAGACCCATTGGAGTTCTTGAGATCAGTAAAGTGTCGTCCTCAAACATTAAAATAGGGACCGGGGCTCCTACTAACTTAGGTGCATCGTGATTACATCTCATCAGCTGATCTACTGCACTGTTAATAAAGAGGCTGAACAGGGTAGGGGCTAGTACACAACCTTGCCTGACCCCTTTTGCAATGGGTATAGCTTCTGTCAAGTTACCACCCTGTGACCATCGGACCTGGGCATAAGTTACCTATTGAAGGTGCTTTATCAATCTCAGTAATTCACTGTTAATATTGTAAGACTCCAGGACATTCCACAGCAAGTTGCATGGGACCAGATCAAAGGCAGTCTTTAAATCAATAAAAGCTACGTACAGATTGTCTTTTTTTAGGTTCAGGTATTTCCAGCAAAGGAGATTAAATCTAAATAACTGATCTATTGTACTAACTCCTTTCCTGAATCCTGTTTACAAAATACCTTTTGGCTCACATCGATTAAACTTATTGGTCTAAAATTAGCTGGTGATTCCCTGTCTCCCTTTTTGTAAATGGGGACTATTATTGCTCCTCACCATGTAGAGGGGAGCTCGCCACCCCTCAGGATCGCATCGCTGAGTGTGCTTAGATACAAAGACCAGATTCTAGGTCGAGGTAAGTACAAGTCGCCTGGGACACCGTCGGGTCCAGGGGCCTTTCTTTTACGTAGTGTTTGAAGAGCCAGAGTAGTTTCTTTCAAGGAGAAAAAACCCAGATCAAAGCTTGACGGGTTAACTTTCCCAAGAGCTAGAGTATGGGGGAAACAAAGCCCTTCAGGTGTAAGTAGGTGTTCACTGGTACATTTGTCCGAGTCCGCCCTATAAAGATTTTCAAAATGTGACACCCAAATTGTTGGATAACTCTCTGCTTTTTGAGAATGTTTCTTTCCTACCACCAATTTCCAGAACAATTTTGTATCCCCCTCTTGAAGGGCGCCTACCAGGGCATTTCATTCTTTAACTTCCCACTCTTTTTTGGCATTTTTCAACACTATTTTATAGGAAGACCTTGCTGCTCTTATCTCCCGACTATTTCCTTTCTGTGATGCTCCCAACAGCTGTAATTTGGCCTGCCGACAAAAACTAGAGAACCATATCAATGATCTATCAGTGGTTTTCCCCCGTTTTCTTACTACCAGAAAAAGAGGTCTCAGCCGATTGACCAAGGAGCAATGCAAGTTAGTCACGTCCTCCAAAGCAAATTCAGTGTACTTCAGGGGGAGTAGAGTCATTTTAACTACCTCGTAGATTGAAATCTGGAACTTTATATCATCTGCCACCGCTCCCCATCTTACGTTCTTATAGTCGTTAGACACTGTTAGATTATTTTCCATCACCCGTTTGATTAGATTACTGCTGTTGAATGCAGAGGATGAAAAAGCTGTGCAGAGAGCTTGATAGTCACTATCGACCCTAGGAGTGACAGTCATATCACTAAGGGAATGCCAAAGGATATCATCAATTAAGATATAATCTAGGTGACTCGTATATGATCCTTTTTTGTACGTGGGCGTTGCCGGAGTGTCCGACTTCGTATTCTCATTTACTACTCTTAATCCTGTGGTGTTTATTAAATTCTCAAATACGGTTACCGCTCCCTCAGATATCTTTGCTATGTCTTGTACCGGGCCTGACTTGTCTCAAGAGTCTGCAAACTGAATTCCTTCTCATGGATAATCATCCTTGCAGCTTAACTGCATATTACAGTCCCCTGCTATAATTATGCCCTGTACCCGTGACCACTGGTTCAGGAGGTCTGTAAGGTGATTCAACATAGCAATCTGAGTTTTTCGTGAACCAGGTCTAATATAAATATTTATGATCACTATGCGGGTGTGCCCCTTTGAATTACTAGATTTGATCTCCACTGCTAGTATGTCTCTAGTGGGGTACGTTATTTCCTTCACCTTGGGAAACAGATCTTGTTTCAGCCAGATTATTAGCCCTCCTGAAGCCCTCCCAGATGATGATGGGAGTGCGACCTTCTGGAAGGACCAATATCCTGGTCTGTGGGTCATTGAAGTTGCCCACGTCTCCTGAAGAAGGATGATATGATATTGATCTATAAAACTACTCCACTCCGGTTTAGTTGTTTTAGATTGCCCACCTGCCACATTCCAGGATAATGATTTAATTAGGGAATCATTACAATCTCCTGTATTCGGCCACCCCTTCTTTGCCCTTACTGGAGGTACGGCTGCTTCCCAGTCCCACCCATCTTCATGGCCACTAGAAATTTTGCAGAGCACTACTTCCTCTATTTCCTCTGTTCCCAGACTGCCCTCAGGCGAGCTGTTTTCATTGGCTGACCATTTCTCACTTCTCTGGTATTGGGGGCTTTAAAACAATCCACAGTTGAAGTTGCACTCCTTGGTCCCTGACCAGAAGTGCATGTATTTATGCGAGGTGTGTTGCTTAGACTTCCTCTGGAAAACAAATTAATAATTGTGGGAGGAAGTGTTTGGGTCAGAATAACTTGGGACTGAATGCCGGATCTCAATCTTTGCTCAAGCGCTAATAATTTCTTCACTCGAGACTGGCTATTCAATTTCAGCCCTATAAAGTCAGATTCTAGACTTTCGTTTGAATATCTCTGGACATTAACTATATCTTCACGTATGACTGACCTACATTTCTTTACTCCCCTTATCCAGTGTACCACTTTATTTTTGAGTAAGTCCCTTTGGTCCTTGTGACCACTGCTTAACTTTGGAATATTCATTTCATTCAACTTTATTTCGGTAAGTAGAAACATACCATAAAAGTACAGTACAAACGGTGGAATATTCAACATGTATATATCATGCTGACTGGGCGTGATCTGGGTCTGCAAAGTTTCCCATGTGGTATCCCTATTCCTAAGTTCAGGGTTATCTTTCCTATACACCCCTCGATTTGCCCCTCTCATTGAGTTAATTTCATACGGTCTTGAATTGGTCTCTTCGGATACCACACAAATTTTCTCAAGACAGTTCTGTGAGGCCGTTCCATCCCTCTTTCCATTACATTCCCTTGCGGTGAGGGTTTCACTTGTCTCAGTTTGTTCGGGCTCAAGGGTGGATTTCCTTATATTCCCAATTACGGCAGTTATGCCATCCAGTGTCCCGTGTATCATACGACTCAAGGATGTCATATATTCTCTCAAATTCACTATTTCATCTCTCAACTTTGTTAGCTGGACCTCAACAGGGCGTTCCCCCTGGGTTGCTGGCTGTGTTAATACCCCCTCAGGTCCCTTGGATGCGCTCTCTTCGTTACTAGTAGCTGTCAGAGATACTAGTGGTGTAAAATGGTTAAAACATTCAATAAGAGGAGACGCAATCTCCTGTGGGATGAGTGACCAGTAATATCAATACCATAGAATCATTTATTTTTAAGTCAGAAGTTTATGAATGTCTAGGTATTTATAGTATATCACCTCTAGGCCTTAAAACAACCTACATTGACATAAGAGAAATGTCCTTTAGACAATGATAAATAATTATTCAAAGAACTAATACAAGGACATTGTCCTCCAAGTTAAATGTGGTGTAGTAGCCTCATGAACCCCATAAAAATACTGACACTACTATTATCCTCATTATGAAACTATAGAGCCTCAAGATTGGAGGCAAGATGAATTATCAAACAGTATAGACTGGGACATATACACATATCTTGAGGGTATGCAAATAGAAGGAGAATTATCAGCTACTATATATACAAATATATTTAACTACCTTTCAGATAGATGTGAACAGGACCTTTGCATAATTAGAATAAAAGAGTTTGTTTTGAAATCTACAAAACCTGTTGCAGTCGTCTTTCCAAGAGTGAGGCACCCCTTTGAAGGCCTCTAAAATATTCTGTTTAATTTTTCATGTGTGACACTGGTGCCACCTTGTGGCCATATAGTGAATATATTGAAGTCACTGCAATTTTTCAGTGGAACAGTCACGGGAATTTCCTGCAATAATAACAGGCTCATATTTAGCATTAGACCTCCTACTGTATGCATTTATTAGGGAACTCCCAGTGTGGAATTTAGGATATGAGTAACTTATAAACATGTATATATAAATATATATATATATATCACAATACCATCATTGTTTGTTGTGTCAGGCAAACAAATCACTTAGACCACACATAAATGCACCTACCTAATATATATATAAATGGACAAAGTCTTTCAGAGTTTAGGGATATATATGTATATGATGTTCACCTTCACAGCCTAATGACAGTTTATGTGAAGTCTTGAAATACCCCAGGAAGTAAATAGAAGTCCATTTAGAGTGTAAACCATATAGTATAAAGGATTAAGTTCACTAAACAGACATGGGGTCTCCTTTAGAACACATGGTTAAAGTGTTCTCAGGAGACAAGGTCAGGATAGGAAAATACTGTAAGGAATGGCACAAAGCAACATTAAAACTTGCACTTGTGGCCCAAAGAGGGCACATTTGATAATACAACAATAGAACACATGTCCACCTTCCGACAGAGTAAATTCAAGGGAAATAAACTAGAGAAACGCATATGAATAAGTCAAATACAAAGCCTCAGACCCTCCCTTCGGCTCCTCCACCCCTATCAAGACGTGCAATTAAGGTTAGGCAGTGCAAAGGTACAGGGCATGTATACGATGCAACCTGGTACCCCACACTCACTACCAACCTCTTCACATCTCCCTGCTTTGGGATATACAGACCCCGAGTATAGCCCACCATTAGAATCTTTTTCTGAACATAGAGAATATGTCCACCCATCTCCATGTCCTCAAATGGCCAGTACACCACGGGAAATGTTAGGTGGGGACAGTACTCAATACAAAGGGACAGTAGATGCCACATTTACACTTCATTTGGAGGACGAGATGTCCCCTACCAGGAAAAACGAAGGTATACCTAATGAGGGGTCAAGAGAGGCACAGAGAATGGATGGGGCTAGAAAAAAGAAAGGTGTTTCGCAAAAAACATGTACCAACATTAAAAATGAGACAAGAAGGTTAGCTTACACACCAGAAAGTCCTCCCACAGAGTGCTGGAGGTTCATGCACCCAGGATCAGAGGAGAATAGTGTGCGCAAGGGGGTCACAGTACAGGAAGATGGATGGGTAGACCAAAGAGCGACTTGGGAAAAGGAGGAAGGGCCCTTGAGGCAATAAGACAGGACAGACTTTACAAAAGAAGCCAAGAGAATTACAGAGATTAGTATTTGATGCAGCGCATGCACGCCCATATGAGAGAAAGGGAACATTTGATAGGGCAGGAAAAATGACACTGAGGAAAGACATGGCACATGCATTCCCTGAATGCCCTGGCAATAATTTGACGCCCAATGAAATAGTAGTTCAGTATGAAAACAGTTGGTATAATGTTGTCCCTTTTACTGACAACCTAGCAGGTTGGACAGAAGGATTGGCATCACAGATGACACCATGGCCTCGAGAGGGTTCCTTTGAATCCCGAGACATGGCTAATGCAGAAATGTGCATTTTTCAGGGCACAGGGGATCCTTACTGGGATTATCCCTATATGCAGAAAAGTCTAAGAGTGTGGCAGAAATATGTCCGTAAGTATGATTCTCATCACCCTACTGGCAATAGAACTACAGTCCTGTCACAACTGCCCTTAATATTCAAGGGCCCAGGGGCGCCTTAGTATATACCATGGCCCCACATGGACAAAGAAAATCTTTAAAAACAGTTGCCACAACTTGCTGAGGGTGCTGGGAAATGGATAGCAGCTCTGGAAAAACATACCGCGGGGATTACTCTTGCAATAGGGGACATTAAGAGTTTACTAAGTTCCCTTATAGGAGATGAGACAGACCTACTGTTCACAAAGGCATGAGTAAAGGATGTGACATTGACCAATCCAAAATGTGATGGGGCACCCTTTAATAGAGTAAGGGGAATTGTTTGGAAACAACTGAGGAACATTTATCCAGACAGGCCAGACATTGGGTCCCTTATGGCACAAACAATGCAGCCAATTGAGGACCCAGCCCAATTCCTTAGCAGAATGAAGGAAAAATGGACACAGGAATTGGGGGAGAGTTGGGATGTAACTGGACAGAATGCAATACTATTTTACAATATAGTGAAAAAGGGTCTGCCAGCTGAAGTGCAGGATAAATTAGATAATTCAGTGGCCTTAGAGGCCAAAACCATGGATAGAGATACAAGCACACACAATACATTTTTGTAAGAAGAGACAAGAAAAGGAAAAGAGCGAGAAAGATAAAATAGAGAAAGCAGCAGCTAAGTTGGTCCAGCAGAAACTGGCTAAGAAAACAGAGGAAGGAATTGCCACTGCCACCACCCAGTTTGGGGAAAATAGAGTAAACACATTCCAGAGTGGACAGCCATGCCACTATTGCAAGATGACAGGACATTTCATTAGAGACTGCAGGTATAAAAAGAAAGATTAACTTAGCAACCAGACAAGGGCAAATTATGGCCAACAAATGGCAGCGCCTGGTGGCATTGTAGCACAACCTGCCACGAGTCCCCAAGTGATATATCTCCCACAGCCCCAAATACAACTGTACCCTCAACCACAGATACAGCCTCAGCAGTTACAGCAATCAGTGCCCTAAACACAGTATGGGCCACAGCAGACAGTACAGCTCACCTTGCAGCACCAGAACTTACAAGTAGGGGTAACTTTTAGGGGAGGGAACCCATTCCAGGAAAACTACATGGGAGGATATGCCCAATGAAGGTGCCCAAGGAGACGTCTAATGTGTCCAATCTTATCGGTAACCCACAGGTCAGACGAGGAACCCACTGTGATGGTAGCCAAGCAACAGAAGGCCCCATTCCAGGTAGTGTTGTATATTTTGTGGGTGGGTCTTCCACAATAGATCAGGACACAGGGGTAAGACATACAGGTGCTGCAGTGGTCAGAGCGATGCAGCCCAACTCTTCAGACACACTGCAGATAACCGAACTGATAACTTTGTCATCTCTATATTCAGCTCAGGCTGCTGAATTAGGAGCTTTAGTGGCAGCCCTCAAACAAGGGGAAGGATAAACAATAACAGTATGCTCTGATTCAGCCTACGTCACTACGACAGTGCATTCCAGCATTATGCGGTGGAACAGACGGGGATTTCTCAAGTCTGATAGAAGCCCTGTCATGACAGCCCCCTTTTAGAGGACTTGATACAAGTTTTAACACTGCCACATGCAGTTGCAGTAGTGAAATGCGCATCCCACACTAATGGTCAGGATTTTGTGTCCCGTGGAAATGCCCTGGCTGATTGGGCAGCCAAAGATGCAGCAACACGCCCTCTTAGTGACACACATACCACAGTTTTGTTAGCTAGTGAAACATTGACACCTTCAGACCCTTTGAGTTCATCCAGACATTACACAGAGACAGCTTATCTGCATATAAGAGAGATACAAGAAAATGCCCCAGAGCATGAGAAACAGTTGTGGGAAGCCAGAGGATGCACACAGACACGAACAGATTTAATATACAGACAAATGTCAACAGGGAAGCCTGTCATGCCCCAAGCATTGCTACTGATAGCTCTAAACCAGCCACATCTTCCTTCACATACTGCCAGAGACACTATGGGCCTGATTATGACCCTGGCGGACGGCGGAGGCCGTCCGCCAAGGTACCGCCGCTGAATGACCGCACCGCGGTCAAAAGACCGCGGCGACCATTTAGACATTTCCTCTGGGCCGGCGGGCGCTCTCCAAAAGAGCGCCCGCCGGCCCAGAGGAAATGCCCCTGCAACGAGGACGCCGGCTCAGAATTGAGCCGGCGGAGTTGCAGGGGTGCGACGGGTGCAGTTGCACCCGTCGCGTATTTCAGTGTCTGCTTAGCAGACACTGAAATACTTTGCGGGGCCCCCTTACGGGGGCCCCTGCCGTGCCCATGCCGGTAGGGGGGCCCCGCGGCACCCCCTACCGCCATCCTGTTCCGCCAGGAACAGGATGGCGGTAGGGGGTGTCAGAATCCCCCATGTCGGCGCAGCAAGCTGCGCCGCCATGGGGGATTCTAAGGGCAGCGGTAAACCGGCGGGAGACCGCCGGTTTGCCTCTTCTGACCGCGGCCGAACTGCCGCGGTCAGAATGCCCTGCGGGGCACCGCCGGCCTGTCGGCGGTGCTCCCGCCGACCCTGGCCCCGGCGGTCTTGTACCGCCGGGGTCAGAATCACCCCCTATGTCCCTCCAAATACATCAGGATTGATTTGTCCCTAACTTACATGAGATGATTACAATGTACATACACAACTTCACAGTGTGCCAGCAGTATTCACCAAGTAAATCTTATGTAAACTTTGCACTTGTATAGCGCACTACTCACCCGTTAGGGTCTCAAGACGCTGTACGCAAACCACTGTGGAACCCCTCCTGGATTTTCCCTGTGAGGCACCCACTCCTGGACAGCCCCAGGGTGAAGCCAGGCATCTAAGCGCTGTGAGGGCTGTGGTGGAGATTAAGCAAGCTATTGCCCAGAGTGGGACCCATTAATTAGATTAGGCACCGAGGCAAGAATTATCTGGTCCAAGGGAATTGACCCCAAGAGCCACCAAGGTGGGAATTGAACCCTGGTCCCAGGCCAGATCTCTGCTTCAGGGTCTGCCACTCTAACCATTGTGCCACACTTCTCCACCAAGTCCCACCTTTAAGGTAATAGCTTCCACAATACCTGGCCCACACTTTAAGGAACTGCACATTGATTACATTGATATGATTGACAGATGCAATCATTATTGCTATCTTATAGTTGTAGTTTGCCCATTCTCAAGGTGGATAGAAGCAGGACCTTGTGTTCACTGTGATGCCAAGTCTGCTGCTAATGTTTTGATCCGTGAGGTAATACCGCAGTGGGGTGTCCCTGAGCGGATCAGATCCAACAATGGCACCCACTTCGTCAATAATATCTTTTCTCACCTCACCACCTTGTTACGAATAACATACAAATTGTCCTCAGCTTATCATCCGCAAAGCAATGGAACTGTGGAGCACCTTAATGGCCTCCTCAAGAACAAAACATGTAAACTGTGTGTGACATTGAAAAATAAATGGCTATACTGCCTCCCATTAGCACTCTTTGCTTTGAGAAATACCCCAGGATCAGATCACCATTTGACTCCTCATTAAATAGTGGCAGGTAGAACAATGAGCACATTTGTGCCATAAACTAGACATAAGTTGGAGACTTAGAGTGCATCTGACGTTGTACAAACTGAAATGAATGAATACATGTCTGAGCTAACAAAAGTTGCAAAGTTCTTCTCTAAACAGGTTACACGTGCGGACAAGAAGCGCACCTACGCATCTCCTGTAAAGGATCAACAAACACCATTACCTTTGGGAACTTTAGTATATATTCGCGATTTTGTCAGAAAGTGGAAGGAGTGCAAATTCAATGGACCCTTCCCAGTGACAGACAGCACGACTACAGAAGTGAAAGCCCAAGGCCACAAACCATGGTACCACCTCCAGGACATCCGCCTGGCCCCGCCCATGCTATCTATCCCTTTGCACACTGAGCAGGAAAAAGAGGGGGGAGAACAGGAGAAGCAACCGGAGTAAAGCCTCCCTCTAAAGCTCCAATATTAGACAATTCTTCATTCCAGTTATGTATTTTATGTTTGTTTTTCATCCTCGGGGCACTGATGTTGATGCTTTTAGCCCTTGGATATATATATATTTTTTTATCCTATATCAATTATTACACGCATGCGTAGAACTGTTGATAATGGTATTGAGCATCACCCTCTCCATACTGCTTTGTTTGATAATATGTGGTATCAGCACTTGCATAGTATAGGCACATCCACGTACAACACCCGTTGTTATGTATGCTCTCTCATCCCCCATGCTGCTGGAGTAGATAGATTGCATCTCCCAAAAGAGGTATCCCCAAACATTACACATTGTGTCCTGTACCTATTTTTATGCAGAATGAGAGCACAGCTACAACCAACTCACGTTAGTCCTGTTACTGCACTAGTTAACAGAACTAGATTTGACACCACACCACAAGTCCTCCAAGTCCTGACAGGAAAACAAGAGATAATGGAAGAGATTTCAAAAATGAAGAAAGCAGGGCAAAAAAGGTCTCACACAGATTGGGAAAAAGGGGTATTACGTCAAGGTATTTTTGGAAGGTCTTACCCATCATCTGAATGTAGTAACTATTTAGCTAAACCCCTGATTGCACAGGCAGGCCAGTTCTTAGTATCACAGGATCAGTATTTGCCCATGATAAATGGCATACCGAGGAAAAGTCATATGTAGAGCAATATCATTATGGAATGGCACTGAGACACAAGGTCCACTAAGTTTTAATAAGATAATAGGTCAATGTCAGGAAATATGGGATGCGAACATACAGAGATATATATGGACAGGAACTACCATACACCCTAGAATAGCAATGAAATTAACACAGTTTTCTCTTTGTTTCAGGGGGAATGGGACAGTGAAGGTGGGGAGTAACCTCAACTGCAACATCACCACCTACAACGCTGATATGCAGGTCGGCACCTTCAGCCTGATGGATCACTACTGGATGTGTGGGGCCATACAACTACCCCCGAACTGGAATGGCCTCTGCTCCCTAGTGACTTTGCACACCCCCTCCCTGGTGATACCAGGTGTGGACATCTCTCAGTTACATGACCATCCCATGAGCTGTCCAACGACCTTGCTTTACCATTACCGGACAAAAAGAGCTGCTGAGTATTTTGGTACTGCAGTGTGGAAAGACGTTCCACAGGAACATAGACTATTTAATGATGCCCAAATCTTTTTTGGTAGCATCCTACCATTTATTCAGGTGAAAGCAACTGCACGCTGGCGGCAGATCACATGCTTTGAATTGATGAAGACCATAAATGCAACCGAAGATGGGTTCAATGCTATCAAGGAAGAACTCCGAGCCCTTAGGCTGATGGTAATGCAACACAGATATGTACTTGATTTAATGACGGCCATGGAAGGAGGGGTGTATAAGAAGATTGGATCGGCTCATGATGCGGACAATGGGACATTAACTCAGGCCATTCAGACATTGCATGATCTACAAAAGGAAATGATAGATGAGGGGGTGCCCCTGATGGGTGGTTCGAGGGCTGGTTCGAATGGGTGCCGTCCTGGATGTCAGGGTTGTTCAAGGCCTTGTTGCCTTTGATCGTGTTGTTGCTCTTGATGTCTCTTATTTTTCAGGTAATAATAGCATGCTGCAAAAGGATGACAGCTAAATTGGGAGGGACAGAGTGGTGGGTATGTGGTGATTCCCCTAGTTTCATTAGTAGATGGGAAGGTAGGAAAAGTAGTTGAATAATCAACTAGAGGGGGCATGATGTAGGAAGAATAGGAACACATCATATACATCACATACACAGAAACATAAGTTCCCAAACCCCAATACAAACATTGTAGGCTAAGGATAGTTGTAAACCAATGTAAGCAGTGAAAGGCTTAAAACATGACATGTTAAAAAAAGACTGTGGGTTCAATAGAAAAGGCAGGTCATATTTAGGACAAACAAACATTTATTATTTAGGAAACTTTTCACATGCTGCATTGTTAAGTTAGCTGTGCTGAAACACACAAGAGGCCCAAGCCACATTAGAATGAGAGTTTTTCTTTGGAGCTGCACCAATTGTCGCTTTCAAAATCTTCACTTAGCACAAACAGGGTGGAACAAAAGGGTGTATCCTGCCTTAGCGCAAGGGTCCTAAAAACCACAAGTCATTCATATCTTGGTGAGGGGAACTGTGTAAGGGTCAGATAAGCATTTGCACAAGGCAGGGCTACCGTGAGCATCATGTAACATATAATCACTTGTTGTGCAGAAAAGATAGAGATGCTAAATGACGTCAATGTTACTTACCCACCCATGAGGTGACCAATAATCGTACATGTGCTCTTTTCAAGAGGTACCTCTCCCCTATTATCTTATCTGTACTGCTTGTTCTTGCTTACGTCAATACTGAACTTGTGACCATAGTTTTTTGTGTTTTTTACAGTATAAATACCACTGCTTGTGAACTAGAACTTTGAACTTCAGTCATGGCCTCCATGTTGAGACTGCCTGTTGTTCCCAGCTGAAAATCGATTAAACCTATATTACTTTGTCAAATTGATATGTCTTATTTTATTAACAGATTTCTCTCTAACAAAGTATTCTGTGGAGAATGGTTACAACACTTACTGGTCCTTCCCAATATTGTGCTAGTTTCTTAATTTGGTTAATTATTTTATCTTGTTGTTTTCCCTTTTTCTTGGTGACTAATTGTTTCAATTTACACCTATTGTCAATGAATTATTGGCTGTAGGGTGAAATAAAGATGTTGTGCCAAACATGGCAGCATATAGCATATCACAAGCACCAGTATCTTTATCCATGGCAGATTAACCTTAGATTCCTTGGAAGGAATGGAGGAAGCTACTTTACACATATTTACTAGCGGAAAACCTCTCAGTCTGGAGATTGGATGCCATAGGATACACGAAAGCCTTCTTGGTGAAAGAAAAGGAAATGGAGACGGGTGCTTTTGAAGCACTTATGAGAATGCTAAAAATGTTTAAAACATCTATGTTGTGATAGAGAAGCATACATTTCTATTTGTTGTAATGTGAGAATGTAAAAGTTCTATCATATGTGGCAACTTCGAGAAGAATATACTTGACTTGTCAGTCTGAGAATTTTACAATTTGATGTGCTGACCACGTAATTCGAGAACATTTTCACAAAACAATCCTAATCTGAAGGAAGCTATAACTAAAGCTCTGTGTATTGATCACACACCGGGGGTGTGAGAGAAATTAAAGGGATTAATAGTTGAGATGACGTAAGTGTTGGGGTTCGAGTCTGTGGGATCTATGGTAGGAGAATGGAAGCTAAACACAATGCCAGGACGAGGAGAACTCGGAGGAGAAAGATCGGTGAGAGCATTAAAGAAGAAGTGGAACACACAAGCATGTGCGTTAGATCTGGTAGCAGTAATCATGACAAACAGTGAGCTATATGTAGTGCATTCATTGAAATATCACAGATGCATTTAAATGAGCGTGGTGAATGCCAGAAGAATTTGAGGGAAAAGTGCAGGATATTTGTGGAGCACCAATATTAGGAATATGTGAGGTTAAAAAAAATAACAGGTGCTAGAATGAAAGATCTAGGAATTGTGCTGTCACAAGTTGAAGATATAAATTAGGTTATTGCAATAGTGTTTGCTTCTAAATCTCAGAATGGTGCATATGTATTATCTTCTAGAGAGAGAGGTGCACTGGAATATTCCTAGGCTGGTGAATCCTTCAGGATTTTCTTGAAGGGAGTGCTGTTTGTTGTTAGACCGGACCATAAAACATTGGTGTAGGTTGTCTATTTGAAAGGACTCAGGAGGGCCACTCTGAGGATAAAGAAGTAGATCTTATGAGTAAGATATACAACCTTGTAGTATTGTTCAGTATGTCAGTATATGTCAGCTATACTGCATAATAATCGATGACTACTCTATAGCAGAGAGATAGGCACTAGTATGTTGCTGGTATGTCCAGTATTCCAGGATTTTTCTGCAGAAAGTGCCACTTATTGCGAGTACAGACCATAAACTGTTGCTCTGGGTTTAAAGCACAAATGGGCCAGTGGATGGCCACCCCAAGGATTATGATGTCTTAGAAGTTAAATAATTCAGCATTGTAGGCCCTAATTATGAGTGGCCATGATAATTCCAGTATGTGCATTAACTGGTGTTACTGCACATATCGGAATTATGGGTTTGGCGCCAAATTCCACATCCCTACGTTTTTCCGCAGATACAACTCGGTAGGTCAAATCTATTAAAATTTATCAGGGGAAAATGCATGGTAATTACAGTAACAGGTAAAGTTTGGTGCAGTAAGCACCAAAATTCACGTCATCCCGTATTTTAGGGGACAAACTCATAATTGGGTGTTATTTATCGTACCCAGTGTATTCTGATTGAACAGTGTTGGGATTTCATCAAGTGTGGTAAATGTTGACCCATACCTTGGGGCACTCCAAACGAGGACCTTAATATTTAGTATTTGTGAGATGTAAGGACAGTAATTGTGAACTATCTGCTGATGTTGCCAGTAGAAGAGTAGGAAGTGTGTCAGAGGAAACAAATGAGAAATTAGAGTTGGAAATGCTGCATGGGGTTATTGAAAAGGAAGACGATTAAAAGGTGAAAGAAGCGATCTTTGGTCTGGCAGTGGGTCTTGTTATTCACAAGTGGTCCTAGGAAAATCAGATTGGTGAAAGGTTACTTGAGTATTGAAACAAAGGAGATGGATTGTCTGTAGATGGGCGAAAAGTGAAGATTTGTTTAAAGGTTGTGCCTTCCGAGTCACTGTGTACGCTTAATCCGGCCGTTTCGTTACCTGTACCTGTTACGTCTGCACCAACCTGCATCTGTGCCCTTGTGAGATTCTTGCTGGGTTGAGAAATTGTACCCCAGCATTCCCCCTGCCACAAGGTGGGGCCTCACTCTTGCCTACCTGCCTGCCTGCCTGGTGATGCTTTAAAAGCGTTGTTGGACTCCTGCAGCGTGAGACTCTTAATCAGACAGTTTCCTTGCCAGCACCTGTCATGCTTGCACCAAACTGCATCTGTGTTCCGGTGAGACCCTTGCTAGGGTGGGAATTTGTCCCCCAACATTCACCCTGCCACAAGCAGGGTCTTTATTACTGCCTACTGACGCTTTAAAAGAACCGTTGGACTCCCACAGTGCTGGACGCTTAATCGGACAGTTTCCTTGCCTGCACCTGTCATGCTCACACCAGCCTGCATTGGTGCTCCCATGAGGCTCTTGCTGGGGTAGGACTTTGTCGCCCCAGCATTCACCGTGCCACAAAGAGGGGCCTCATCCCTGCCTGCTGATGCTTTAAAAGTGCTATTGGACTCCCGCAACATGGGACTCATGCAGGACATGCCCGGGCTTGCACCAGGGCGAAGACCGGGCCAAGAGGCGGGTTCAATTACAAACTATTTAAATACCGCTATGAGTGCCATTAATTCAGAAAAGTGTAGAAGAAAGGCTGGGGCAACTGGGAGGTCTTTATTACTCACCACTAACAAGGAACCTGTAGTCAATTCTGCTACTGATATAACCTCTGCTGCAAGTGACCATCATGGAGGGGGGGAGCAATTGAACTTGGAGGAGAGCCTGATATAGAATTGTGTACTCCATGGGACCACTGCCTGCTCTGACAAAATGTTGGCGCCCCCATTCACAAAGGGGAAGGGGTCCCTTGGGAACCCCTTCCAGTTTGCGAGTGGGTTACCACCAATTTGAAACTGGTGGTAACTGCGATTGCTTTGTGACTGCTTTCTTGGTCACAAAACAATCATACTGTTGGCATGCCCCTTCCTTATAGTGAGTCGCAAACCCATTTTGCGATTCGGTAATAGTGTTTATTAATTTTTATCACAACAACTTTGATAATAACAATGTATTTTTTGCTGAGTCACTTATGAATGTTTTAGAACTGACAAGTGTAAGGCTGACTGAAGATTTTATTATAATAGTGGGGGGGAACTTTAACCTTAGACTATGGGCCTCATTATGAGTTTGGCAGGCAGCAGAGGCCACCCGCCAAACTCTTCTCACCAGCAGGCCGACTGTGTGACCTGAAGCCCTATTAGGAGTTCACCGCTGACTCTGCGGTGAACAGGGCCTTAACATTGCAGCCGGCTCGTAATTCGGGCAGTGGAATGCGCAACGGGGCTGTGCATGGGGGCTGTTGCACTTGCCATGCAAAGTGCATGGACAGTGCAGGGTCCCCCGGGGGTCCCCACACCCCCATTCCACCAGCCTGTCCATGGCAGTATAAACCACCATGGACAGGGTGGCGGATGAGGACTCGTAATCCCAGGGCAGCGCTGCTTGCAGTGCTGCCCTGGTGGATTACAAACGCTGGGGCCACCAGGCTGCAGGCTGACGGCAGCCTGGCGGTGTCAGTGGTTGGACTGGGGTGGCTCCGCCACGGTCATAATGTCACAGTCGTGCCTCCACTTTGGCGGCGGTCCGACCACAACCGTAAAACTGGCGGTCTGGTGACTGCCAGGGTCATAATGAGGCCCTATGTCCTATTTCCGATGATAATGTATGTGGAATGGGGATTAAGAAACTGAGTAAGCTCTCGCATTTTGAGCACAACCCTTGTGGTGATAAAATGAATAGGTTGTTGATGACCCTTGACCTTTTACTTACCATAGACTTGGCCCCCATGGAAACCCTTAAACAGGTAACATACACAGGCAGGGGAAATGGCTCTATGATTGACTATTAGTTTAAGGTTTCAGGTTTAGATTTTTATTAAAGATTTAGATCTTACATCGAGATCTACAGCATAGAAAACAATTCAATACAAATTCATAAAAAAACAAAAAAAAATCGAAAGTTTTCCACACATTAATTCATTCATCGGATAATTTAACAACTCCATAGCAGCCTTTGCATTTCTTACTTCATACCTTTTAAATAATGGTTTTAAGAATGTTCATTGTAATATTCTTAAAACTGGGCAAGCAAAAATAACATGCTCTGTATATCTGAATGACAAAGGTTACAAATTCTTTCTCTCCTAGGAACATCCCACCAGGCATCCGTTATAACCTTTTCTGACACACAATCCATCCTAAAGAGCAACATACACCTTCGCAGGCTACGCTCTAAATTCCAGTTTGAATTGACTATTACATTATCTAAGACATGGGCTAGGAAGGTGTGGAAGTATTCTATTGGTGCACCATACACAACCATACCTGCTGGACCTAAGGGGGTTATTACAACTTTGGAGGAGGTGTTAATCCGTCCCAAAAGTGACGGTAAAGTGACGGATATACCACCAGCCGTATTACGAGTCCATTATATCCTATGGAACTCGTAATACGGCTGGTGGTATATCCGTTACTTTACCGTCACTTTTGGGACGGATTAACACCTCCTCCAAAGTTGTAATAACCCCCAAAGTCTTTATCTAGAGCTGCTTTTAATGTCTAATAATAAGATGGCTGCTGCAATTGAATTTACCAGGAATGGCAGTGTATGTTGTAAATGGAGAGATGATGAGCCAGAGACATTCCTGGGGCTTCTTCTAAAGAGTCAAGGGGAGGACTTTGAGCTGTGTTTGAGCCCTGACCCAGATCTGACAAGTGTAATGGGGGCCTTTCTTGGAATTTGTAAAAGGGCTAGTGAGTTATTAATGATATCCCAACAACATCAAGGTGCAAAAAATTGTTTAATAAAGCGTGCACTCAAGGACGCAGTAGTCCTACACAAGCAGTTAAAAGTTCACCTAGGGACAAAGTGGAGAATATACCTCTTAGGTAGCACTATGAAGAAACCTTTGTGGTAAGAAAAGAGGAGGGAAGAAGGGAGGTTTGGGAGCAATTAACTGCTACTTGCACAAGGAATGATGTGACCAAATTCTGGGAGACTGAGATTGCATCCTTTTTTAAGAGCAGCCCTTCCACTAAGATAGATGGGACTATACCGGAACAATCTTGGGTGAAGCACTTTACTACCGCATATGACTCCTATAACTTGGTTCTTAATGTCTGCACTGCCCTTATAGGGTGCCCTAGATTAAGGAATACAGCTAAGAATTTCACTTAAGGATATCATTTCGACTACGGAAAGATGCCCGAGTAACAAGGCACCTGGACCAGAGGGGGTCTCAATTGACCTCTTCAAAAGTAATTTGACATTCAGGGCCCCAATCTTGGTGAATGTGCTCCACAGTGCGATCAGCATTGGTCCCCTAAATCCTGGTCTAGGGCAACAATTGTCCAGATTTTCAAAAGCGGAGAAAGGGGTGACTCCCGGCATTACTGCCTTATATCCATAATAGATTCCATAACGAAGGAAGTGGGCAGAATATTAAAGGGCTGATTGGAGAACTGGGCAAACGAGAAGGCCATTTTAACAACAGCCCAATTTGGTTTTAGACAGGGTTTAGGGACAACTGATCGGTGTCTGAACCGCCACCTATTAATTAGTTAATATGTGGTCACCGAAGGAGGGTGCCTCTTTTGAGCTTTTACGGATCTCAGTGCGCCTTTTGACAACGTTGTAAGGGCGAGGTTGTGGGATATGCTATTGAAGAAGGGTGCTGATCCAGAGGTCATGCATGTAATCTTGCAGCTCCATGAGGACGTGGAAGGCAGTGTAAGGTTTGTGGAAAATGGAGAATGCTCATCACCATTAAAAATAAAAAAGGTGCAAGGCAGGGCTGTGTGCAGGCACCCTTCCTTTTTAGCTTTTACATTAATGGGTGTTATAAGCAGTGATTTAATAAGACACTGCCTGATGATGTAAATATGTATATATATATTTTCTCAAAAGATTAGTTAATGTAGAAACACAGTTAGCCATCAAATTATACTTAAATATGAGCCACAAGTAATCATATGGCACATTCCGCTCTCCCTAGAATGTTGAGACACTTGGGGGCATATTTATACTCCGTTTGCGCCGAATGTGCGTCAAAAGTTTTGACGCACATTCAGCGCAAACGTTGCCCCATATTTAAACCCTGACGCCCGAGCCGGCGCAAAAGGAAAATGGCGCTATGTGCGTCAGTTTCTGGAAGCGGCACCCCGCCCTGCGTTAATGACATGCAGGGTAGGCGTTCCCGTCCAAAAAACGACGCACACAGCGGTGCGTCGTATTTATGCTTCTGGGCAAAAATGACTCCCGGGCTGTAGGAGGCGCAAAAAAATGACGCAAAGCACGAATAGCGTGAAATTTTAACGCCTGGGTCAGGGCAGGCGTTAAAATGGGGCAAACACACCTGTACTTAATCAGAACACACAGAACAAACAACAGAGCAGCAGAGCAGCAGAGCAGCAACAGGGAGACATGGAGGTGCTTTTTCTTCAGCGTGCACGTAGACGCAGAGCCCTGCAGCAACAACAGCAGCTACAACAACAACAGCAGGGACCCCAAAGACAGCGCAGAAGGCAGGAGAGGATATTCCGCCCAAGAACAACCCTGCATGGCCTCAGGGAACGGGACATCATCCAGAGGTACCGGTTGAACTGGCAGGCCATTCAGCAGCTGCTGAGAAATATTGAACAGCAGTTGGCCCCCACTTTAGTGACTCCCCGCACTATCCCAACAGAAACAAAGCTGCTTGCCGTACTTCACCTGCTGGCAAGTGGCTCGTTTCAGACAACTGGTGCCCTGGTTGGTGGAATATCACAACCATCATTCTCCGCATTCCTGCCTAAAGTACTGGATGCCATCATTCGCCTGACACCCCGCCACATCTGCTTCCCAAACACACTGCAGAAGCAGCAGGAAACTAAACAGGGGTTCTACGCCATCAGTGGCTTCCCGCACGTCCTTGGTGCAATCGACTGCACACACGTACGCCTTGTGCCACCTGCTGCAACAGAACACCTCTACCGCAACAGGAAGCACACACATTCAATCAACGTGCAGGCCATAGTCGATCACCAAGGACTGATCAGCAACATTGTGGCTAAATATCCTGGGAGTGTACATGACGCATTCATCTTCCGTCACTGCACCATCAACCAACACTTCCAGGATGGACGATATGGCAATGGACTACTTGTTGGTAAGGCCAAAAACCAAACTCATATACACACTGCACAGAAACCCTCTAGGACAAACAACACATACACCACAATAGCAACACCTAGCCAGGAACACACTGAGGTACTCACATCACTAGCCATGTTTCAGAAGTCACCATTGAACCTGTCACACATTGGAATTTACTCTACAGCTTAATGTGAAGACATTAATGACTGTGGTTGCCTAAATGTCACCTTGCAAATTGGAAGTCTCACAATAACCTGTACACTAATACAATGCATAAGTTTAAAGGTATGGGATGGCCTGGGTATGTTCATATGAACGTTTCAAATACACTTTCATGTTTCAACTCTGCATGGAACTATCATCACACCCCCAGCGAGGACACACGGACACCTGTATCACAAGTCACAATGCTAGGGAGGGCACACTGTACTGGAAAAACCAATACATCCTGCTGACAAACAGTTAGCCAACAAACACTTGCTCAGCCAAGGAAAAAAACTCAATGCAAAAGTTTTCACCAACAACCATAGCTCGTCACATTAGTACACAAAAGAGTCACAGACAACACAAGACAACTACTGCCATCAAAGATCCGTACAACAGTGCCTCCTACATCTAATTGATCCCATTCTGTGTTTCTCTTTCAGCTGATCAGGGGTATGGCATCCAGCCTTGGATAATGACACCATTTGGGAACCCAAATACTGCTGCTGAGCGGGCATACAATGACGCCCACAAGAGGACACGCAGCATTGTGGAGCGGACCTTTGGGATCCTAAAGTCAAGGTTCCGCTGCCTTGACATCACTGGCGGTAGCCCACTCTATTCCCCAGAGATGGTCTGTAAGATCATACTCACTTGTGCCATATTGCACAATATATGTGTAAAAAGGAATATTCCCCTCCTTGAACTGGACCCAGACATGCCTGAGGATGATGAAGAGGAGGATGCTGGCCTGCAACAGGAGGGGGAACAACCTAACACGGCAGCAGGAGTGCGTAGGCGCCAACAGCTTGTCAATAATTTTTTTTCTTAATGTATCATAATAACTTGTATTCCACACTTGTAAATAAACACAGATAACAAACACCACATCATGCTTTGGCCTATGCATTTCTGACCATCTTTAGTTTGAAATTGCTGAAGAAGAATGTCGTCTCATTGAGCAATAATGCTATAACAATCATGACAACCAAAATTAACATCACAAATGTATGCACAGAGGGTAGGATGTGACATGATGCATTACCATAGACAGAGGCCAACAGGAGTACAAATGTGGCAATTACACATGCCGGATCCAAACACCTGAGACAGTCTCTCACCCAGCCCAAAAATTTAGATCATTTGAAAGTCACATCACACGTGTTCAGAGACAGGGTGGGACCATCCATGTGTACGTGACCATGTCATCAATGGCTTCTCTCAAGTGTGTGATATGAGCAATACACAATTGGAACAACATTAGCTGCCACTAACTCAGGAGGAGACCATGAAGTCACAGTGACAACATACACCCAGACAGGTGATAGTGGATCCACATTCCAACACACATGTACACATATGTCATACAATCAACCTAATATTTGAAAGTAGACCATCACAGTTGTGTCCCAGTTTGAACCTAGCAGGAAGAATGTAACATGCCACTAAACCAGTTAATGCAGAAAGGGACACAGACAACAACTAAATAATTTTCATCAGCACATCAGGAACGCTGAGAGTCTTGCAAACATAGTCATTGGAAAATGGTATGCAAGTTTGCTCCAAATCATCATTACTGCAAACGTCAAATGGGCTAATGAGATGAATGAATGGTCAACAGTCATTCATATCATATGGCCTTACATTAGCCTGCTGCTGCAGGTTCTGCCATAAGATAATAAATAAAACACATGGATACAGTAGCTATTCTGGAATGTCAAATCCTAGGGTGCTGGGGGCCTAAGTCCACCTCTACCGCCCCCCAAACATACAAGAATCTTGTACTTGTGAACTAAACACATGCATAAGGCACATGTGTGGGCTACATGTCAAAAGTCCAACACAAATCAGAAACACAAAATCATAATGGGACATGGTTAGCCCCATAAAAACTGTAAGTGACTATTGCACTCCCTGTTAGGACTACAGATAAAAGCATCACCATCATAATTGTGGACACATTTTGGAGAAGGAATACATCATGGTATCCCATCCATCATTTCAAAATAGCCATCAGCAATTACCCAAAATATGTTGACAAATATGGTCAATACATTATTTACCGTATCCTAAACATTACAGTGTGAATGCCTTCTATACATACAACAACGGACATGTGTCATATCCAACCACAAATGTGTATCACATAGCACCGTTTGACCATGACAAATCACCTTCCCCAAGTTAAAAACATGAAGACATAATAAACAAATTTGGTCAAAATTCTACGCATACAGCATGGGCGTCATAATTTGTTCACGTACATGAGTGCACAGAATGCAGAGTCAAATATAAATGTATCCAAAAGTTTCACATATTTAGCCATCAAAGTATAATTTACATCATATATTTTTTTGACTCAGCATCATGTGCACTCTTGTACGTGGAAAAAATATGACGGCCATGATGTATGCGTGGTAAATTGACGCAACATGGACAATACGTTGGTCATCTCATGTACATTAAAAAATTATTAATATTCATATCATATTTTTTGACTCAGCATCATGTGCACTACTGTACGTGGAAAAAAATGACGCCCATGATGTATGTGTGGTAAAATTGACGCAACATGGACAATATGTTGGTCATCTCATGTACATTAAAAAATTATTAATATTCATATCATATTTTTTGACTCAGCATCATGTGCACTACTGTACGTGGAAAACAATGACGCCCATGATGTATGCGTGGTAAAATTGACGCAACATGGACAATATGTTGGTCATCTCATGTACATTAAAAAATTATTAATATTCATATCATATTTTTTGACTCAGCATCATGTGCACTACTGTACGTGGAAAAAATTACGCCCATGATGTATGCGTGGTAAAATTGACGCAACATGGACAATATGTTGGTCATCTCATGTACATTAAAAAATTATTAATATTCATATCATATTTTTTGACTCAGCATCATGTGCACTACTGTACGTGGAAAAAATGACGCCCATGATGTATGCGTGGTAAAATTGACGCAACATGGACAATATGTTGGTCATCTCATGTACATTAAAAAATTATTAATATTCATATCATAATTTTTGACTCAGCATCATGTGCAATGTTATGCGTAAAAAAAAATGACGCACAATTGTGTATGCGTGAAAATATGACGCATAACGGGAAAATAAAAACGGCGGCCATTTTCTGCAGGAAGTGATGTAATAGGATATCCTGTACTGGGAGTTAACTTTCACTTTCACTTTGCAGTCTCAGATTTATCTAGACTGTGTGGTTGTGTGAAAGGTGTTGTCCTGTGTTTTACTGCTTTTGTGTCCTGTGTACCTTTTATTTTGTCTTTTTGTGAATCTATTCTTGTTGCATAACATTGTCTCAGACTGTTTAGTCTAGTTTTGTCTATTCCTGTTTTTGTTTGTATTGTCTGTGGGAGTCTGTTGTGGGTAGCATAGTTTTTGGGGTTAGTTGGGCTATTTTTCTCCTTTTTCATTTTCCTTCACACCTCTACCTTTCCCCATTTCCCACTTTTACTTTCTTATTTCATTTGTAAATTACTCTTGCTGTCAATATGTCAGGTAGGCCTCGCCTGTCCAGGATGGGTGAGGATGAATTGGGGGGATTCATATGGCTAGTTTGCCATTTCCTCCCACTGATGCTGGAGGCTGGGGGCCGTGCGATACAGGGGTATCACACGGAGGCAAGGAAAATCCGGTGGGAGAAGGTGCGCCATCACCTGGTCCGGGTCTACGGGAGCATGCGCAATGTCCATCAATTGAAGCACCGCTGGGCAGATCTGATAACCAGGGAACAGGACCTGCTGGACCACCTGGGAATCAGGATTGGTGGCCATGTTGGTGAGTACAAATCAATTACATGGGAATAATAGAAATCTGTGTGGGAACATGTGATGATTGTTACCCAATCTGCTAGATAAGTAGCTGACTGTGTGTAATGCTAGGGAAACCTAGGCCCATGTTTATACACATATATCCCAATTTTTTAACCACATTTTCACGCAAAAACAGCAGCAACTTACAACATATATCTGTATTTTGCAAGTTTGCCCCCTCTCTGCGTGACAAAATTATGCAGATGCTGCGCTACAAAGGTATACATATGTGCCCTAATGTGTATTTGTTGCACAATGTGTATGAAGACCAATGCTAGCAGTCAGATGGCTCATTTTTTCTACACATACCAGAGGCCTGTAGCTGTATGTAATGTAGTGTTGCATTTGTGTCAGACAAGCAACACGTTAACGGCTCTATTTGTACTCTACAGGTCATAATGGCCAGTGAGTAAGTCATGTAGAAACAACATACCTACATATGTAGACGCCATAGCTAGACAGAAAATTTGAAACCCATGATGATGCTATACATGTGTGTTGCCTTCACGTCACATGAAGTTAGATATGTTGTCCACAGATATGTCACATGTGTGTGTGGTTGCTGTGTGTTGAACATGTCCACCTAGCCTGTTTGATTGTGAGTGGTCATGCAGTCCTCATTGAACCAGTTTTGGGATGTCTCTCTGGGATGCACATGCTGAGATGTATGGATAACATTATTGTTGGGGCATACTAATGGAGGGTTAACTTGGACGACACCTGACTGTCCTGGCCACTGCATGTGTGTAGTAGGGTGTGTAACTGTAGCAGGAGACTCATCCAATGTTAATGTTGAATACAAAGTCATCCATGCAGTATGAGCATGTGGGAAAGTGTATCATTACCATGTCATATTCACACAGTGTCATTGTAACTGAAATTATTTGTCAGTTCACCCAGTCTGAGTATATTCTTCCTTTCATGCTTTACAGGTGGACCAGCCCCGTACACTGTGGGAGAGGTGGCACATTTTGAGGACCCCGATACCTACAGTGAGTGTCGCCTGAGTGCTATTTTCATTGTTTGGTAATGAAGCATGATGGACTACTGTGTGTTCAAGAGAATTCATGATTTGATGCGCTGGCCGTTCATTGGCATTGTTGTTTTAGTGTGATATCAAATAGGACTTATGTTTCTGTAAAGCAATACCTAGCCATCTCTCAGATTGAGGGGCTGTAGGTCATTCCAGTTGGGCCGCAATGGGGAATGGGATGACTCATTTGGAATACACTGGTCAATGTAAGACTTGGTCGGGGACTTGGCATGAACTGAGTCTGCATATCAGACTGACAGTCTCCCATATAGCTTAGGCACATGGCTTTGATGACAAGTGCTTCTTCCTAGTTGAGGATGGACTGTGTACACTGTAGGTTGGATCTTCCGGTGGCATGTACTTCCACAAGGTGAACTAGAAGTGTGTGTGACTTGAGTGCAATGGCCTAGGTGTTCTGTCGAATCATGAGAATGGGTGTTCTACCTCCTCTGTGTGTGTTGTAAAACATGCCTCACTGATAGTATGTCATGTTGGCCTAAGTCATATCATTTTGACATGTGTGGACCTTAGATGTGACAATGGGGGTGACTCTGACCGCGGCGGTCGCCGCCCGCCAAGCGGTTCCCGCCGAAAGACCGCTCCGCGGTCAAAAGACCGCGGCGGTCATTCTGGCTTTCCCACTGGGCTGGCGGGCGACCGCCGAAAGTCCGCCCGCCAGCCCAGCGGGAAACACCCTTCCCACGAGGAAGCCGGCTCAGAATGGAGCCGGCGGAGTGGGAAGGTGCGACGGGTGCAGTTGCACCCGTCGCGAATTTCAGTGTCTGCAAAGCAGACACTGAAATTCTTTGTGGGGCCCTCAGGGGCCCCACGACACCCCATACCGCCATCCTGTTCCTGGCGGGCGAACCGCCAGGAACAGGATGGCGGTATGGGGTGTCAGAATCCCCATGGCGGCGCAGCAAGCTGCGCCGCCATGGCGGATTCCCATGGGCAGCGGAAAGTCGGCGGTACACCGCCGGCTTTCCGCTTCTGGCCGCGGCTGTACCGCCGCGGTCAGAATGTCCGGCGGAGCACCGCCAGCCTGTTGGCGGTGCTACCGCCAACCTCCGCCATGGCGGTAATTACCGCCATGGTCAGAATGACCCCCAATGTTTGGCTGACTCCAACGTGTTGCTAGCCATTCATAGGTGTTGTGTGTGAAGGAACATACTTGTTGAACTTTCTATACACTCCTGGGTGTGCATTGAACATGGGATTATTGGTTGTTCTTCCCACACCACCCTCAAAGACTGGGATGTTAATGTGAAACAGGGTACCTAGGACTGTAGCAACCAGTATGTTACACGTACTTGACACCTTTTGTGACTTGAGTTAGTACCTAGGGCCAGATGTTGCAAACTGTTTACAAGTTGCAAATGTCATAAATTTCTGTTTGTGAGTTGCAAATGTCTGTTTCCTATTCCGAAATGTATTTGGTGATTATGAACATATTTGCAAAATGCTTTTCCAAATCCAAAATATGAAGGGGTTTTCCAGACCTATTTGCAACTCACAGTGGTATGCAATTCCATTTGCAACCGAGTACGTGGTTGCAAAGTGAGTCGCAGTTATCATCCACTTGAAGTGGATGGTAACCCACTTGCTAACTGGAAGGGGTCCCCATTGTAACCCTTCACCTTTGTGAGTGGACCTAAATAATCCTGTACAAAACAGCCAGTGGTCCAAGGGACCACAAACTGACGTGAAATTATCCAAGATTGAAGTTGTTGTAATTTATTTCTAAGTGCAGCTCATTTTCCTTTCAGGTAAACGCCCTACACTTGGGGAAAAATAACCTGCTTTATTTAAAAGCAGTCACGGCCATGGAGGTCTGCTGTTCCCAGCAGGCCTCCATCCCCGTGAGTGCCCATAGTCGCTAAGGTGGCGCAACTTGGAACCCACATCATTGATGTTAATGAGGTGGGTCTTAGCGACCCCATAGCGACTCGCAGACGGTGTCAGAGACACCGTTCTGCATTGCAAATTGCTAGTCGTATTTTCCAACTTCCTACATCTGGCCCCTAGTGCAGACATTTGGTTATGGCCCATGGGTTCAATCTTAGCACACAACTAATTCCAAATGGCATTGAGTGAGGAGTGTGATTGTTATCACAAATAGTGACATATGTAGTGAAGTCAGTATGCGGAAGAGGTGCTGCCATGATGTCAAATGCCTTAGGTATGATTTGGATGAGTAGTTTAGGGTGATGTCATCCATCATGTAGAGACATGGATATGCTAGGTGTGATATGCCCTTATGTATGCATGCTTCACATGTACTTCCTCTGAGCCCTTCCGTGAACTATGTTGTGACAATTGCTGCAACGAATACATTTCTAGTAATGTACAAATAACCCATTGTGCTATTCCACCCAATGCAAATCCAAAGGTAAATATTTGCCTTTTCTCTTCACAGCTGCAAACATGAGTCCCGCAGATCTCAACCATTTTGAGCGGCGTGCCATGAGATACAGGCACATCCTGCAGGTGCAGTGTGGGTATTGGAGGATGGGCCGCAAGTACCATTCTGATCGGGCCTCCGGGGCGTGGTGGGCCACACCACAGGCTCCCCCAACATTGCCACCAACAATCACCAACAGCACATCCACCAGGTCTGCCCAAGTGGACCCAGCAACGTCTGCAGCAATGGACCCTGCATCTTCCTCCAGACCTGGACCCAGCCGTGTGGTGGTAGCAGGACTGTCCCGTGGCCAACCAACTCCTGCCACAACATCTACCTCCGCCGGCACGCAAACCAGCACAGACCCTCCTGTGGACCCAGCTGCCTTCCTGGCATTGACCAGAAAATTGGACAAGTTAGTCAAAAAGGTGGACAACCTGAGGGAGGACATGAGTTACATCAAAAAGAGGGTCCGCTCCATCAGGCGCACACTACGGAGGGCAAACCTGTAGCACATTTGCCCTCTTGAACTTTTACCCCTCCCCTCTCACCTCTTTCCTATTTTCTACTGTTAGTTGGGTTTTGGGGATTAGTATTAGGATAAGTATAGGTAATTAGCTTAGTTAGTGTTAGGGAAGAGGGTGGGGGGTCCTTATTCGTTCTATCTTATTTTTTTGTGTGGGTGGGTGGGTGGGGGGCAATGTTGGGATTCATGTTTA
This sequence comes from Pleurodeles waltl, assembly GCF_031143425.1. Taxonomy (NCBI): domain Eukaryota; kingdom Metazoa; phylum Chordata; class Amphibia; order Caudata; family Salamandridae; genus Pleurodeles; species Pleurodeles waltl. The sequence goes on along the minus strand of NC_090448.1, from coordinate 911,211,612 downwards.
AAAAAAAAAATTACAAAAAAAAAAAAATCCTTAAATTCCAAAAAAATATATGTTTGTTTAGGATAGTATAGTATGTGTGTAGGTTAGTTAGTGTTGTCCTGCATGTGTCCTGTCTCATAATGGTGGGTGGGGGGTTGATGTTTAGATCGTTTCGTTACATGTGTAGAGTAAGTTTAGCTTAGGTTAGTTAGGGACAGTTGTGGGTTATTAGTAGTCAGGTTAGATTAGTGTAGGTTTACCTTTCCCTTAGTTGCCTCTTGTATTACTCGATTGAAATAAATATATAGTTAACCCTTTACATGATGCGCTAGGTGCTACTTTATCATGGCCTTGACATCAGTGTAGCAGAATGTTTTAGTATGACATTTGTGTCCTATGCTCACCATCCCCAGGAAATGGAGGTTTAACATCCCAGCTACCCGTGTGCTAACTTGTTAAGTATCCACCATTTGGGCGACCCACCATTGGTAGTGTGCATTGATCACCAAGGTTTTGTTTTGGTATGTATCCTACTTCACAAAGAGTGCTTCCAGACTTGTTAATGTGGGTAAATTGATAGGTCGGACAGCAGTGTGAAGTTCAGGGAGATCTTTGTAGATGAGGAGTTGTTCACACTCTTGTATTGTTGCTTTCATTGCTGACCTATATCATGTGTGTACTGATTCAGCATGACTTTCCTTCATGGAAGCATACTCCGTAAGGGTGATTGATGCAGTGTAATTTGTTCATGATTCCTTACATTATACGGCATTAATTCTTATTTAAGTATTGCATGGTGCCTACATTTCTCAGCCACCATTTGTTCTCTGGAATAGCGATAGATGGTGCATCATTCTGTCCAACACAGCATGATTGTGTGTGCTTAGTTCCTTCATCAGTGATTTTACTCAGTATGGTAAGGCTATGATGCAATCCTGGCCACTGCACAGATGTTTCAGTATACATGAAATCAGGACAGTAGTATAGAGAATCGACATGGTTGCCACACAGCCACTTTGGAGTTAGGTACTGCACAGTTGAAGTGTGAAATGACACAGAGACACAATAGGTGTGCAAGTGCTATTTATTTATAGGTGTTGTAGTGCAAATTGTCCATTCACCATATTTGCTGCGTCCGTTCTGGTGCATTCTTACATGGTGATCCTACAGAAGGGGTGTGGATGATGCTCATGACATGCTGGGGTGATGTCACAGACAGTGCAGAGGGACAGGAATTGGCAAATAGTAGGAGAGAGACATTCACTGGCAATGGGGACAAGTCATACAGTGGATTGCCAAACAGTCATTGAGTGTAGTTGTAGTGAGACTGGCCTTTGACAAAACGTAGGACCTTGGTCAGAGTAGGCCATGGTGCATTGACTAGGGCTTCCGGGTACTCTTCCGTGTGAATGTTATCTGTTCCATGTCTTCTTCTTCTGATGTGTGTGTTGCCTGGTGTGTCCTTGTTGTTGTTGGTTGTGAAGGGGCAACACACACCTCAGTGTTAGAAGACATGGAGGCAGACATCCCGGGCGCTGCTCCCTGTGGAGTTATGAAGGGCAGTACAGCAGCAAGGAGGGCCTGCTGGTTTTTCAGAATGGCAGCCACATCACGATGGTAGGCAGCCAGGTCGGCCCTGAGGGGTTCTATGTTGCATTTGTGCACACGTTGACTGGCTTGCAGTTGTAGTTGTTGTGTCAACTGGATGACAGCTGTGCAGATTTCCTTCTGTGTTTTTAAAAGTTCCTGCAAGAGCGATGTTTGGGCTTGCATAGCAGCTGCCTGATCAGCAGTAGACATCATGCACGAACGCACCCCCTCAAGGCTGGCTGCCATAGTTTGCATCCCCACCCGCACCTCCTTGGCCAGCTCCCGCTGTACCCCAACGACGGTTCTTTCGAAGCTGGTGCCAGTGTCGTCAGAGTCCTCAGCTGTGTTGGAGCTGGCAGGTCTTACAATTGGGGTGGCGGGTGGTTCTCCTGTGGTGGCTGCTTCTTCTGTGCTCCTCCTTGTGACTGAAGGTGGGGTTTGGAGGCTTTCAAGGACCATTTGAATGGTCTCCTGTGGGATGTTTATGGGCTCGTCATCCATGTCTTCAGGGAACTCAGGGACAGGCATATCGGCAGGAGATCCGTGTTCCTCTGCAATGAAACAGGGTACAATTAGTGTGTCTGTGTTGTGACAATTTTGCACTAAGATACAAGCCTTTGGATGCCTTAACTTTGTGCTCTGTGTTTGTCTTGGTATCTGCTGTCCGTCATAGGGCATTGTTGTAGGCCTATGGCCCACCTGTGTGTCACTTGTATGATATGGAGCTATCAGACATGTCTGCCTGATCGCCTCTAGGTGTTGCTTTGTAATTATTTAGGAATAGGCGTGTTTTTTGTCCTACTCCTCCCTCGGTGTTTTACTATTGGTATGGAGGGACATTTTGTTGGGTGGGCTCTCATTATCCTACATGTGATTACTGGCTTTCTAGGCAGCAGGATAGCTAATGGCGTGGGGGACTAAGTCTGACCCACTTGTAAATAACTCTGTCACCCTGATATTTCTTTTTGCTCAGACTAACTAGCAGTGCCTCTGGTCTCCCACAGCAAAGGAATGTTTAGACATCCGAGCGCATGACATCTTTGAAACTTTTCAGGGAAGTCGTGGTCACTCAGATCCTACACAATTGTCTCTTTTCCGGTATGTTCCCATACACAAATGACAAAGACAGTATTTGTTTAATATGAGGTTTCATTGTACAACTGACTTGTTGATATTTAGGTGTGAGCCACAATAACCCAAACAATACACACTGTTAGAATTGAAATAGTCCGCAGGAGAGTAATACATTAGTACACAGCTATCATGGTGCCTAACAGTTTCTACTCTCCCTCTGCTTGTTCTATGTATAGCACAGCATGTTACGTTTGGAGCTTGCCTGTCGGAATCACTGGGGAGACATCATCCCTCATATCAGAGGAATGGCCTGTGATCTGGTTGTGCATCAGCAGCAAGGCAGGCAGCATCTAGTTGTGTTTCTCTGTTTGGAAACTCCCTCTTGCGTGTCTTGGGACAAGGAAGTGATTTTATAAGTCATATGTCATCGTGATGACAAAGTTTCCCTATGCAGGAATGCCAAATCTTAACCCCTACCACATCTATCAGCAATGTACCAGACTGTATCCTTGACTGGGGCACAGAGTGAATATGTTCTGGCAAACTCCAGTGCAGAAGTAGGCAAAACAGTGTGATTTGACTAATTTACAACACCCTAGGACTGGCTATTTGCTATATTAACTGATAGGAAGGCCAATGAGAAGCATTTAGTGCAAAGTGCTCTGAGGCTCTTAGATGTGAGCAAATGAGTAAAAGTACATTCAGGGTAAGGTGCACAAAGGCCTACAGCCTGAGGCTAATGCGCAATGTATACGTTACACTTGCCACAATACACTTTGACTGACTGTGGGTGTTGTGACTGCCCTGCCAGCACACTTGCCTCTCAGGACCTGCCCCATACACTTTTTATTCACATTGCATGAACTGTACATGTTACGTGGCATTACCTATGCATGTTAATGTTAGGATGTGGTATGGATGTAAACATTGTTGATGTTTGAAGATGATGTTGGGTCATGTGTGTTTAATTGGATTGGCCTGTTTATCGTATGTATGTCCTATTTGGTTGTCAGACTTTGCAGGTGTGTTTCAGTGACCAGTTGCCTGTGTCCCCTCCTCAGGTGTTGTCTGAGCAGTATGACATTAGTGATGTAGCCTTGTTAGCCAGGCACGTGAGGGACCCTGACGTATGCAGCATGTGTGTGTCGTTAGTGCTGTGTGGCTCCAATTGCTGTTTACTTTGGCTTATGTATGTGTCAGGTATGGACATTCGGCATTTGAGTGTACTGGTGCCTTTGTCTTATTTCTATGAATTGTTGCGGATGTCATCCTCACCCCCTAATTTGGGTATGTATATTCCATGGGGAGGTTCCTGCCATTTGGTACTGTAGCTGCACAGAGATGAGAGGTGTTATTGTAAGCTGTTGTGGCAGTTACATTGCAGTTGTTGTTTTGGCTACTGGATTACTGATAGGGACCTAGTTGATGTGGGATAGATTTTACAAAACAAGTGCCTGGATGTGAGTTTGAGGTAGTTGCCTTCCCACCTGTCATTGCTTTCCCTTGGCTCTATTGTTGTCATTACAGGATGTCCCCATGGGACTGTTGTTGTTGCTGTATTTTGTCGTGCCCCAGCTTCAGTCTGTGCTGGGCATGCCCCCCTGCTGTGCCCCTTTACCCATGCCAGTTCATATATGTGCAGACTTACATGCATTGTGTAGTAGGTATTTCCCCCCCGTTACAGTCAACATTATTGCAATTTAATTCCCCATGCGACTTACCCTGCATGTACGTTGTGTCGTGGTAGTCTGCGCTGTCCTGTCCTTGAATCCCTGTGACGATCTCCTCCGGGATGACGGCTGCGACCATCTCCTCCATGTGGCCTCCTGTTGTGCTGGACTCCCCCCTCCAGTCTGCATTGCTGCCTTCCTGTTCCTGGCCATTTTCTCTTTTGTCCTACGTTTGCAGTCATGCCAGCGTTTCTTACACTCAGTGACTGTGCGGCGTTCTTCAGCCACACTGTTGATCTTGTCCACTATTTGTTTCCATATGGCCTCTCTACTACTGAGTGGCAATTTAGAGGAGATGAAAAGTTGGTGCTGGTGTTCCGTCACCTCTTTCACCAGGATTTCCTGCTCCTCTTCACTGAAGCGACACTTTCTTTTTTTTCTGAAAATTTCCTGGTTCCTGTATGGATCCTCCTGGCTGGTTCCTGGTCTGCTGTCATCCTCCTGGGGTCTGTAGTGGCATCTGGGATCCATTTTGGCTCTCCTCTGCTGAAGGGCAGTTTTCGCGCAAAAATTTAACGCAATAGCGTGAAAAAAACCAGCGCTTTCCGGATTGCGCTGTCGTAAATCGACCCACAGTGATGTGTGTCGCCTTTACGTTGGTTTCCTTTACGACGGAACGCCGCTGTGTGCATCACAAAATAATGACTCCCACCTGTTGGTTGTGACGCCGTACGTCAAAGTATAAATTTGACGCCCGCACAGCGCTTCAAAATGTCGTTAGCGCAGTTTTGCGTCAAAAAGTATAAATATGGCCCTTGGGATCACCGGGAGTTTGAGATAGAATGTTGAAGTGGGTGACTGTTGAGTGGATTGTGAGGAGTTGAAGAATAAACATCTTGCTGGCTGAACTCTCAAGTTGTCTGTAGTTATTACAGATAACTTAAATTGGCGACGAGGATGGGATACGCCTATTCACAAGTAAAGGACTGCACAGGGGCAGTGTAACTCCTCACCCCTGTATCAGTTATTAACCACTCTTTCGCCCGGGTATGGTGCCAAGTGACGTCCATCGTGAGCTGATCATATCTTTTCCCCAGCAATCAAATTGGGGTGAGTCTGATATGTTTCCCCATCACTAACTCAGGAGGTGTATCAGTATTGAGTGCAGGAGGTGCGTCGGCAAGATTGTGAACTGTGAAACGAAGTAGAGAAGAAGTAGCACAGCGTTTTGGAAGCACTTCCTTATTGCTGAGTCAAGGAGTGAAAGGGAGTCGGATCGGCGCTAAACAGGCGTGCCTATTGTAGTTTGGCGCCTTACCGGTGAAAAGTTACGCGGGGTTGAGCTGTTGCCCTCAGGTGTTTTGGAGGCTTCCATATCGTGGGAGGTTCAGCGTTGGAGTGGTGAACCCGTGGCGACGTGATCAGACGCCGTCAGACGCCGTTGTTGAAGGCATCTCAAGGCGACGGGAGACGGGCTGAAGATGTGCTCTTTACGCGCGTGTGGCGTTATGAAATACGGCAGGAGATTGGAGACGCACCCGTAAAGCGCTCGTAGCGCATCAGGAAACACAGCGGAAAACCATTGCAGCAGCGATTTGAGGGCGTGATCTGAGGGCAATCTCTAGTGATTAACCCTAGAGCTACAGTTGGATTGTAAATTGCATCACAACATCCATTCTCATTACAGCAGGAACTTAAGGTGTGAAAAGAAGAAAAGAAAAAAAAAAAAAAACAGCAAATTAACGTTATTATATGCAGTGGAAAAGGGACAAATTATTGTCATATGTTAAAACATTGTAGTATTTCACATTTTGAGTGTTATGATAATAACTTAACTTTTTAAAGAAGGACATATGTGTTTTATTCTTGGAACAATTGTGCAGTTGAGGAATTTATAACTGTGTTGGCAATGTTAATAGTAGACACAAGGAGGTAATAAGTAGGAACACAATTAGTCATAATAGTTAGGGGTGCAATCCCAGTGAACATATTACACTGTGTATATCTTGTACGAATAGGAGAATCGGGGGGGGGGGAGTATGGCTGCAGCCAGTATGAATCAACCTCCTCCCTTCCTGAATGATTCAGGTGAACCAAGCCTATTATGGAAGGACTGGAGAAGATTATTTGAGTCCTACTTAATAGCAATTGGTGGAGAGAGGTTTTCCCTGCTAAGGAAACAGCACATTTTGCTACACAACTTAGGGGTGCATGGACGCAAAGTTTATGACAATTTAACAGATTCGGAGGAGGAGGAAGATGAGGATGAAGGACTTGATGCATATGACAAAACTCTTAAAAAGTTAGAAGGACATTTCGGGGTGAAAGTAAATACCGTGTTAGAAAGGCACAGGTTTTTCAGTAGAATTCAAGGGAGAGAAGAGAGAGTATCAAGCTACATAGCTTGTTTAAGAGGTCTGGCGGCGACCTGTGATTTTGGACTCCTGGAAGTTTCGCTCATTAGAGACCAACTAGTGAGATGTACTAATAATAGTAAAGTTCAGGAAAGATTATTAACTACAAGCCCTTCCTTGAAGGAAGCTATAGAAATAGCAAAAAGCATTGAACAAACAACAGAATTTATAAAGGCCTTTAGAAATTCGTCTATTAAGGAGGACATAATGGAAGTGAAACATACATCCAACCAAGATGATAGGGAACAAAACGAGGAGCAAAAGGTTTAGGAAATCATTAATAAGAAAGGGGTCATGGGGAATCCTAAGAATAGGTGTTTCAGGTGTGGTAGCGTGAAACATTTGGCCAATAGTTCTGAGTGCTCAGCTAGGAATTGCATATGCAGGAAGTGCGGTTATAAAGGGCACTATGCACGAGTTTGTAGGGGAGAGAGAAACGAGAATTATGGTAGGAAAATGGTACATAAGGTGGAAGAGACCCAAGATAAGCACAACAAATTTGTTCTGCAAGTAGTAGAGAATGACATAAGCACGAAGTCTAAGTACCCATCATGTATCATAGATCTCGATGGAGAACAAATAAAAATGTACGAGGATTCTTGTTCACCATACACATTCATAAATTTTGACACATATGTGAGCAAATTCAAAGATAAAGGGTATGAGTTGCAACCGGCGGACATCAGTCCGGGAGGATACAATAGTGATCCGATACCATTAAAGGGTATGAGGTCTATGCAGATAACCTTCAAGGGTAGAACGTCTAGGGCCAAAGTGTACTTCACCAGCAAAGGCTCAAATATTTATGATGGGAACACCAGCGAGATCTAGGAATACGTTTAGACCCTAACAGAAAAGATCCAGTTTGGTTAGTAAGGAATTCAGAGAATGATCATTCTGTATGTGATGAATTCCCTAACCTTTTTGAAGATAAATTGGGCAAGTTAATAAATTATCAACACAAAATCATACTCAAAGATGGTGCAGTTCCTGTTGTGCATAGGGCTAGACCAGTACCCCTAATGATGAGAGAGCCTTTAAAACAAGAATTAAGTCGGTTAGAACAGCTAGGAATCATCAAACCAATTGACAGTGCGTTATGGGTTGCCCCAATCATGATCACCAAGAAGTCAAGTGGTCAGGGTTTGCGTGTGTGTATTGATCTCAGAGACTTAAACGCATACATTTGGATAGAGAGGTTCCCGCTGCATAAAATAAATGAGATGCTAAGCACAATGTGCCCAGCAATTTTTTTTAGTGTATTGGATCTTTCGTCAGCGTATCATCAAGTGGAGCTTCATCCGTCATCACGCTCCCTCACTTCTTTTATTACCCCGTTCGGAGCCTACCGATATCGCAGGATGCCCTTTGGGCTGGCTTCGGCGGCAGCAGTATTTCAACGCATCATGCCAAATATATTGAGAGATACGGAACATGTGTTGTGCCTCCAAGATGATGTGTTGATTTATGGGAACTGCAAGTCTGAGCATGACAATACTCTAAGGAGCGTTCTGCAAGCTTTAGATAAGGCTGGCATGACAATTAAGAAAGACAAATGTCGCTTTGGGTTGTCATCAGTAGAATACCTGGGTCATATTATATCAGAGGAGGGTATCAAGCAATAAAAGAAGCCTTAGCCCCCTCTAACAAACAGGAACTCAGATCCTTTTTAGGCCTTGCAGAGTACATGGCGAAATTTGTAAAGAATTTTGCAATATTTACCACTCCCTTGAGATCTCTTTTGAGGAAAAATATTCAATTTGATTGGAATCAGGAATGTCAACAGGCATTCGAAGAGATGAAAGAGGCCATAATTAATTCCCCTCATCTGGGAAAATTTGATCCTAAACTAAAGACGTATGTATCGACAGATGCCAGTGGGCAAGGGTTAGGAGCCATGATATGTCAGAAGGCCAATGGCCAAGAGAGGATTGTGGCTTTTGCATCAAAAGCATTAAATGATGCAGAAAGGAAATACTCAACAATCGAGAGGGAAACATTAGCTTGTTTCTGGGCAATCACACATTTTAAATTATTTTTATGGGGTTTGCCATTTATAATCAAAACTGACCACAAACCCCTAATTAATGTATTCACCACTCAAGGCAGGCAACGTGCTACCCCACGTATAGCAAAATGGCTACTAGGCCTGGAAGGATATAATTTTAGTGTGGAATACGTACCAGGAGATAAAAATAATGTAGCTGATTTTTTGTCCAGATCCACAGGAGATAATGAAATAGACAAGCAGGTAGAGGAACAGGAAGAGACTGAATCCATATTGTGGGTCGACTTAACTTGTCTTACTAAGAAGGAATGGATTAAAGAAACTGAAAAGGATCAAATTTTGCAATTGATAAAAAGCAAAATTATAAATGGTTGGCCGGATAGGGCAAAGGATGTGGAGGAACCTTTAAAAGATTACTGGAATGTCAGATTTGAAATTCATTTATCAAATGATTTAATAATGAGAGGTGAAAGAATAATACCTCCAAGTGCATTGAGGACCAAGCTAGTCGAATTGGCACACGAGGGACATTTGGGGCGTAGCCTCACAAAAAATGAATTACGGGCCCTATACTGGTTCCCCCAGATGGATAATGAAGTTGAAAGAGTAGTAAAGGACTGCTGGTCATGTGCGACAAGTGACAAAACCCATGTGACACGCAGAGCGCCACTGTCCCCAGTAGAAATTCCTTTAAAACCATGGGATAAACTAGGTCTTGACATCTTGGGTCCTATGAATCAGTTGGGGAACAAAGGGCAGTATGTGTTTGTATTAGTGGACTACCACTCACACTGGACTATGTACAAAATAGTGAACCAAATAACCACAAGTGAAACTATCAAATTCCTGACAGAAGCTTTCATGAGAGAGGGAATTCCAAGCACTTTGGTGACGGACAATGGAGTTCAGTTCACATCAGACAACATGAAGGAGTTCCTTAAGACTTGGGGAGTGCAACATTTCAGAACGGCATTATACAATCCAAAAGCTAATGGGTTAGTAGAAAGAATGAATAGAGTAATAAAGGAGTGTACTCAAAGAGCCAAAAGGTCAGGTGTTCCTGGGGATCGGGCACTAAACGAGATGCTCTGGTCATACCATAACACGCCAAATTTGGTCACGGGTCTTACACCATTTCAATCGTTGAAGGGCAGGCAACCCGGTACCAAATTGAATCCCAATTGGCTAAAGGGTGGAGAACAAGTACAGGAACAAAGGAATGTATCAGTAGAGGGTTTCAAGCGTAAACAGAATAAGTATGTGGAATGGTACAACAGGAAATTTGGAACTAAGAACAAACAATGGTGTGTAGGCCAATGGGTAAGAATCCGACTCCCTAGACATAGTTCCAGCGATGTAAGCAAATTTTCAGATCCCATTAAAATAAAGGAAGTGTATCGGAATGTTGTTAAATTACAGAATGGTAAAGTATGGAGCATGGATCGAGTCGTGCCTTGCTATGAAGGAGAAAACAGGCCTATAAACGAGTCTGGGACATTGAACGATGATGGACAAGTTCCAACTACATCAGACAGAAGAACAAGTGCACATGACTGTAGTGTTCCAAAATGGCAGAGGGACTATGTTTTCTTTCCGTGAGGGAAGGAGATAAGTGTTATAAGCAGTGATTTAATAAGACACTGCCTGATGATGTAAATATGTATATATATATTTTCTCAAAAGATTAGTTAATGTAGAAACACAGTTAGCCATCAAATTATACTTAAATATGAGCCACAAGTAATCATATGGCACATTCCGCTCTCCCTAGAATGTTGAGACACTTGGGATCACCGGGAGTTTGAGATAGAATGTTGAAGTGGGTGACTGTTGAGTGGATTGTGAGGAGTTGAAGAATAAACATCTTGCTGGCTGAACTCTCGAGTTGTCTGTAGTTATTACAATGGGCTTGATGAATATCTGGCTGAGCTGAAGGCAGACTTTCCATGGGTCAGGATCAGGTCACTCTGAGTACTGATTTATGCCTATGTAAGAACAGGGAGGGGATTCCAGAAGCTTCTAGACATGTTTGTGACAGATTTGTGGCATTTATGTCCGACCTGGGTCTCTCAATTAATAAAGCCAAACCCTTAGCAATTGTCTGAGTAAGATCCCTTCTTTTGCCGCCAATGGCACTGCTCTTCAATGTGTATCCACTTTTACTTATCTTGGGGTACCCTTTGACTGTGCGGGTTCATGGAAACACCTGATGGGTGTTAGGTCAGCACAATTTGAAAAAACTATAGCTGCACTGTTTAAATTTGCCATGAAATTGGGCCATGCCACTCGACACTGCTGTCACTATCTACAAAGCTCTTATGATGCAGGGGTTTGGGCGTATACTGAATGTTCCAAACTCCAAGCCAGTGAGAATTCCTTTTTGCATGGGCTATTGTCACTCCCAAACAGCATCCTGTCCCTTATAGTAACTGAGGAACTAGGACTTCAATACCTAGAATACACAATGAGACTTGCTTCTACCTTGCTGTGGTTGTCGGTATGATCTAGGCCGAGGCTGTGCTAGGCCAAATGGTGATTGGGGACAGTCTAATATTGTCACGGGCCCACAAACGCAAATGGTTCATGCATGTTAAAAATAACATGCAGACAACTGGGAGAACTGATCTTTGCCAAAACCCGCAGACCATTAGAAATTCAACTAAAACTTATGTAAATCGTGAATTATTACTTTTTGTAGCTGTAAAGAGATTGGTGAATGGTAGAATTTAGACCATGTTTTTTATTTTTCTGTTACTCTTAACATGTGTTAGAATTGCACAGAATTTGTATAAGGCTCTGTTTCCTCTTAATTCTCTTCTTGTGTCTGGTTTTATATGTGAGATGTATTTTGTTAATGTACTTTTATGGATGTTTTAAACTGAATAAAAATGAACTGAACTGAACTGAGTATAACCTTATGTGTTCAAAACGCAAGTGTTTCCAGTGACAGCATAGAGGTCAAAGGAAAGCTAGCCCTAGATAACATCCAGCTCGTAAAAGTTCTAGGTGCAAGAGAAATATATATTATAGTACTATTGTCAATTGAACAAGACGAGCAGTAGTAGAATCATGCACAATTGATCAACAGGTTTCTGAAGAAGGTCTTGGAATTCATGCCTAAGATTCTAGTTGTGGTTAATAGGGTGTAAATCTGTTCAGATAAGATGAACATTTATTTGGTCATTTTGCTATTCACCATCAAATGACTTAACTATGTTGACCTCAACCAAATGGATTGGTGTAAACGATGACTATTATGATAGAAGCCTTTTTATACTTAGATATGTGCAGCTGAAAGAACTGGGAGTATGTATGTAATGGTGATGTTAGACGGCATCCCAAAGTCTGTCAAAAGTAGCACTGTTTGAGTCGTTGAAGAGGACAGAGACTTGTAGAAATGTAAGAATTTCTGATGAAACAACAAGGTTCTTAAGTGCTTATGGCAAGGATAGTATAAGGATATGTGGAGTGAATCCTGCATGAAGAGACTGTCAGACGAAAGCACGGCATCAAGATAGGAGATTTGGTGAAAGCTGAGGTTGCTCAGCATGTTGTGAAATGGTTTAGTGTCCCTGGAACCTAGAAGAGATGTGGAGGTGAAGCAGAATGTGATGTTGTTAAAGGAAGGTGAACCATGGTGCCCAAGCAGGAGGTGAAATTGAAAGTGGAATAGAAAGACATAATTATGATAGAGAGGAAAGCACCATCAGTGTAGTGTGTTCTGTGCATAGCATGAACAGTTCATTTGACAATTACGAGTATTATCTGAATTTCCATTGGGTGGTACCTGAATATAAACCTGAATATAAAATGTAAGTCAGTTTACGCTCTCACATACAAAAAGTATATGACATACTAGCTCAATGCATTGCCGATACAGTTTGTAAAGCCATAGAGTGAAAGTTGCTAGCTCTGTACATGTGGTCACGGAGCAGATCGAGTTTCAAAGGTTCTCGAAAAACATTTTCCTAGTTTGAATAAAGTCTCATGTCAGTGTAAATTATGCAAACATCATTAGTGCAAGAAAAACAAATTACTTTAAATGCTCATAATTTCAATTCCCGCGTGATTACTCTACATAATAAAACGGTTACACATACCTAGTTTGGATAGGGAAATATGTTAGGGGGTCCCTAAAGTAGCAAAAACTGTGCAACATGGAATTAGCACATTTTCCTTAAATTTGTTCAGAAATGCAGCTTTTGGCTTCCAGATTATTATTTTTTTTGCTTTTGGGGATTCTTTCTCCTTTGATTAATGTAGATTGAGTTTTGGGATAGGGTATGTAGGTTTGAGGTAGAATGATAAAGGGTGGCTGGGCAACTTAAAACATTGAGGAAAACGCATTTCTGATTGGCCAACAGTGAGAGTGGGTTAGGTGTCGATCTTAATTAACCAATTAACATCTAAACATTTTTACTGCATGGACCTCTATTTCTTACTGTTGGCACAATCACATATCTAGTGGTAGCACCGAGAACATACATATATAAACACCTCTACAAATGTTATTGCCACAGGTTGTTTTCCACTTGTGGGCCAAATCCCCGATCCCAGGGTTACACCACACCTCCCACAGTCAGGTTATTACAGCATCCTGGGTTTGCCACTGGATTTGCCATAGTATGCAAAATTAGGACTTTAATACAATGTAAAATATTATAGGTTGTTAGAAAGCAAGTAACAAAACACTTAACATTGTGCTAACCTGCCATTTTTGTGCTTGAACAGTGCAGGCATCATAAGAGTAAAACTCTGTACAGTTGGTGCTGCATATAGGTTTCTTGTTTGTGCAGCTCGGTGCTGCTTTTTTCACACAGTGCTATATCGCATGAACAATAGTATATCTTGGACTTACATTCTTGGTATTTGACATAGGTTGGAGGGATCCACCTTTCCCTCTGGAGGCCTTTACTTCACATTCATAATGAGGTCCAAGCTTTAGGACGGCATGAAGGTAGCCTAATGTTTCGCATGTGGGGAACTACTAGGCAATCCCTTTGACAAATACTGTCTGTCATCTCTGTGCCACCATGAGTTTATTAGTACTGCAATCCTTTTTGACTTTGTACCAAGGACACATATACACATATATCCTGATATGGTACTCATTCCTATCAGGTATGCAGATCACAATAACTACATTGAATTCACAGTTGAGGGGGAGTGAGGGATCCTAGTCATGACAGATTGCACAGATATTTATCAAGGAGATTCAGTAGGCAGACTACCCACAGGGTTTTAATAAAAAAGGGAAAATTGCATATCTATATTTGTGTGCTTTTTATGGCCTTGCAAGGGGCTTGTGATGCCCTGTGATGAAAAGAGTAGCACCTCGGATGCATCTCTATACTCAGTAAAGTGAAGCACACCGCTGAGGAGCAACATACCATATTGCTCTATAGGATACCAAGGGTAATTGTGACACAGGTCCACTGAGCATGAATTCATATCAACTCAATGGGAAATGATAAAATCAAGAGCACATCTGAGCAGGGTTGCAGCACTATGTATCTCAATAACTGCCACAAATCACTGATTTCCTGAAAGGTGGTCAGTTCTGTGGGCATGTGACCTCCTATATTAGGCTTAGTTGACACTTAATAGGGCAGTTACACATTCTACCCTCAGAGGTCAACTAAAATCTTTTGACTCAGACAGCAGTAATAAGATCGTCAAATCCAACAATAAGAACCAATAGCCATGATCAACAATCAACATGCACTAAGGAGTCAGTAATTTATACGCACATGACCTATGTAGCCATGGATCACCACATCAATTTAGTAAAGTTTAAACATTTATTGCCCTTATAGTGACAATGCTAAAGTCATATAAATAATATGTAATACCAAATTATAGCAGTACAGAAACAGCTCAGGCTGACCAAAACATTGAAAAATTTTAGTCTAATAAGTGCAATCACCATTAAACACTTGAAAGAAAATTATACAGAATTAGCACAGAATGATTTGAGAAATAACAACAGAGGCCCTCATTACAACCCTGGCGGAAAATGCTGCCTACTGCCGTGCTGACGGCCGCCAAGATACTGTGACCGCGGCGGTATACCACTACGGGTATTATGACCCACACAGAGAAATCCGCCACTATACAGACACCCACACAAGTCCGCCAGACCAAAGGTCAGTGATAAATTGGCAGTACCAAAACCCACACCGTTACGTCAACAGGAATACACCCAGAGTATCAGGACCCACGAATCCCCGCGGCGGTCTTTCAACCGCGGTAAACCATTGGTCGTACACACCGCCTCGCTCAAAATACACACACACTTACAAAACACCACCACATTGCACAATTCAAACTACACACACTTAACACACATACACACACCACACCCACACCAATATAAAACACCCACCCACATTACCCACAACCCTTTCAACTTAAAAAATAGATTGACAACAGAGAGAGACACAAGCTAGGAGCACCCACTCAATCTGAGCCACAGAACACCATCACCCCTACACCAACCACGCACCTTACAGTACACACCCCACACATCACCCCACACATCACCCCACACATCACCCCACACATCCTCACACATATCACTCACACCACATCAACGGGCACCCCAAAGACACCACAGGTTTTCAGGGGAGGAGCTAAGGGTCATGGTGGAGGAAATCATCCGGGTAGAGCCACAGCTATTCGGATCACAGGTGCAGCAGATGTCCATTGCTAGGAAGATGGATCTATGGCGGAGAATCGTGGACAGGGTCAACGCCATGGGACAGCACGCCAGAACAAGGGATGACATCAGGAAGAGGTGGAACGACCTATGGGGGAAGGTGCGTTCCGTGGTTGCAAGACACCAGGTAGCTGTACAGAGGACTGGCGGTGGACCCCCACCTCCTCCCCCACAACTTACAACATGGGGAGGAGCCAGTCTTGGTGATCCTGCATCCTGAAGGCCTTGCAGGAGTAGCAGGAGGACTGGACTCTGGTCAAATCATTACTACTATATCCCCCACCCTACCTGCATGCCATCACAAACTCCTACCCCTACCCTCACCCCCATCACTCCACCACCTCACATATACCCCACTATCACAACCCACCCATCCCAATACCAAGCCCTGCATGCCACAACAATCCATGGACCCCCATCACAGACCTGCATGGACACCCATCACCACAGCATGCCCATTATAGAGAATCACCTAGCCCACTAAAATCACCACGCACACAAGGCACAGCTGACAGGGCAATCTCAACCATACAGGGAAACACACCTATGCACAAGATGGCACACGCAGATACAATAACACTGCATTTGCATCCCCACAGGACCCCTACTCAACGTCACCGGAGAGGAGTTGCCAGCAACATCCAGTCACCCCCCTAGGCTTACTATTGAAAGCCTTTCTTGTTATCTCACCTTCCCCCCCCCCTAGGCTTCTGTGTATGTTGTTTAATGTGCTGTTTTGTTTACACATTGGGCCTTGCTTTTACCAAGGCTTCTTTAAAACACTCCTCTCTAGGCCATGTGTTAATTTAACTCATTTGCATAATAACCGAAACTCTGCACACCTTTCAAGAACATGTGCAGCATGTGAGGACCACACCCAGCTCTTCAAACCACACCCAGCTCTGCACACCTTTCAAGAACATGTGCAGCATGTGAGGACCACACCCAGCCCTGTCTATAAAAGGCAGCCCCCAAGCCTCACCCAGTGCTTGTTCTCGTCTACCTCCCGCTTACCTGAGGACAGATCCCTCGGCGCTGGCACTCCTGCTCTCTACAGACTTTCATTGGCTTCAATGGGCGCAGCTGCTGGCTCTTCCTTCTTCCGGTTTCCGGTTCCTCCTTGCCTTAGCCTCTCTCCTACAAGCAACCTGCAAAAGAGAAAGAAGACAAGGTTAGACTGATCAGTATCTCTTGCCAGCAACAAGTAAGTGCAAAACTTTTATTACCTGAAAGAACTTTGACAACAATTTCTGGATTCGTGTATAGACAATTTGAAACAAGATACCTTCCACGAACATTGTGATTCAAACTCTTTGTTACAAGAATACTTTGCGGAACTTTGTGAAGCAAACATTTTTTTTTTTTATGGAACTTTTAAGAATCGAACCGTGGAAACCATTAACAGCAAGGCAAACAGTAAATCAAGGACTTGCACAAATTACATGCTGTATTTTGACGTAAAAGTACAATATTTGTTTTATAAAAGATTCTGGAAATATGGGAAAAGTGAGTCTTCTATTGGGAATTTAGGCTTTAGTTATATTAAGATGAATGTTTGATATTGGTAATTCTGATAACGGTATTTGTTTAATGTTTTAGAAGCTTTAGAGTAATAGAAAGCACATCCCAGAGCAGTAACACATTCCAAACCTGGAAACTAGAGACCAGGATCCAAGAGGTACTTTTAGAAGAAAATTTCTAATAAATAAAGGGATAGTCAGGAACCCAGTTAGGAATAGGTTGTACTTATCTGTTCTTTGTTTATGTTTCATTAGGCACCAGTTTCTACAAAAGTCAGAGAGGGCCGCAGATTTGTGCAGCACTTCAACAGTGGAAACGCAAGAACGGTGTTGTCTCTTTATTTTATTTTATCCACTTCCCCCCTTCCCTTGAGCTTCTGTTCTTAGTGCACTGTTTTAAAAACTAGTGTGCTGGAACAAGCAGTTTCAGGGTGGGGTCGGATTGTCTTCAACCTCCATCAGAACTGAACAAGGACTCAGGTGAGCTGGGCTTTGACACCCCCAGAGGAGGCCCACAGTGATGACAACAGCTCTGCACGCCTGGATCAGGATGACCAACCTGGCCCATCAGGGACCTCTGGACAGTTGGTCACCCTGCCACAGTCCCAACACACCACAGAGCCTCCCCCCTCAGGAAACACCACCACAGCACTCACCCAGCAGGCCCAAGCCACTGTCCCCAGGACACGTCAATCAGCAGTGTGTTCACCACTACAGGGACCCCAGGCAACCCCACAAACACAGGACGATCATGGACCTGTGGACAGTGGCAGTGGGCACACGGTTCAAGGGACAGAGGCACAGGACAACAGGGAAGCTGGGAGGACTGCTGTGAGAAAGGTGGAGGACAGGCCCAGGGAACCCACTCTCAATGATGAACTAACCAACATCCTGGGAGCATACCACCATTCCCAGGAGACGATGGGCTAGATACTGGCCAAGTTGCAGGAGGCCCAGCGGCTGCAGGAGGGACAGTACCAGGGGATCAGAGAGGACCTCAAACACACCCACACCATCCTGGTCACCATTGCAGAGGTGCTGGCTGACATGGCCAACACCATGAGGGTGGCAGTGGCACACCAACGGGCCCCTGACACAAGCCACACCGAAGAACAGCCCTCCACCTCCGCCGGCGCTAGTGGACAGGAGGCCCCGGCACAGGAAGAACAGGCCACCAGCACCCCACCCCCTGCAGAAGGAGAACCACCCCGCAAAGGGTCCCTGCGATCCAGGCAGAAGCCAGAGAACATTGCCAAGACCCCGCCAGGAAATAAGACTCTCCTGATTGTCACCCATCTGTCCCACTCTGCCACCCTGTCCACCTTGAACTGCCATTACTCCCCTTTCTATACCTCATTGGACAATGCACCTGTGATACCAAGAGACTGGACTCTAACTGGACACTTATCCACCATTGCCCCAGCCCACTGCACATCCCCCTCTACGTATGAGCACTTAAATAAACACCCTTGGAACAAATACAAATCTGGAGTCTGTCAAATGATTGAAATATGTATTAGTACAACAGTCTGAAAACATTGCAAGTCATATGTACAGTTATATATACATTGGTATGACCTTTAGTGGGCAGCAGTAAACATAAGAGGAGCCAGCGTGGGCCACAGAGATCTGAAAATAAAGATGCCAAAGGGTACATTAAGTGGCCATGGACATAGGGAAATCAGGCTGCCATGTACAATGTCCAACAGAAAAATGAAAAGTAAAGTGAAGTTACAGTGTCTTACCTGTGTGTCACTGGAAGTACTGCTGTATGATATTACTTCTGTTGTCCACATCTTCTTCCTCTGCCAGCTCTTTGCCACTGTCCACAGGCTCCACTACTGCCACAAAACCATCCTCCTGCAGAAAAGGCACCTGGCGTCTCAAGGCCAGGTTGTGCAAACATGCAACATGCAATGATAATCTGGCACACCTTCTTGTGTGAGTAGTACAGGGATCCACCTGTCAGATGGAGGCACCGGAACCTGGCCTTTAGGAGGCCAAAGGTTCTTTCAATGATCCTCCTTGTTCGCCCATGTGCCTCATTGTAACGTTCCTCTGGCCTTGTCCTGGCATTCCTCAATGGGGTCAGTAGCCATGAGAGGTTGGGGTAACCAGAGTCACCTGAAAACATTGAGGGACAACTGTTAGACACACACTAACCCTTAGGGACAACCCCATACCCAGACACCTGCATATACTGGGTGGGGACCTTGGGCTCACCTATTAGCTACACCGGGAGCCTCTGGAGTTGGCCCATCACATATGGGATGCTGCTTTTCCTCAAGATAAAGGCGTCATGCACAGAGCCAGGATACTTGGCATTTACATGGGAGATGTACTGGTCCACCAAACACACCATCTGCACATTCATAGAGTGATAGCTTTTTCTATTCTGAACACATTTCTCTGGGGGGACGACAAATGCTACATGTGTACCATCAATGGCACCAATGATGTTGGGGATATGTCCCAGGGCATAAACGTTAGCTTTCATTGTGGCTAAATCCTCCGCCTGGGGGAATACAGTGTAGCTGTGCATGTGTTTAAGCAGGGCTGACAACACTCTGGTCAACACGTTGGAGAATATTGGCTGAGACATCCCTGATGTCATGGCCACTGTTGTTTGGATGGAACCACTTGCCAGGAAACGGAGCACTGACAAGACCTGCACTAGAGGAGGGATACCTGTGGGCTGGCGGATAGCTGACATCAGGTCTGGTTCCATTTGGGCACACAGTTCTTGGATTGTGGCCCAATCAAGTCTGTATGTTAGTATAATGTGTCTGTCCTCCATTGTCGCAAAGTCCACCAGGGGTCTGTACACTGGAGGATGTCTCCATCTCATATTCATCCTCAGCGGTTAAAGCCTAGGGAGGAAAACGGTGAGCAGAGGGTCATAATCACACATTTAGAGCCAGATGTACCAAAGGATTTTACCTATTCTGTGTCTATGGTAAAAAGCTTTCGTACATATGGCCCCTAGTGCAATAATGATGCATTTCTACATTTATAGAACCAGCATGTGAATCCGAGAGTTAGTTGCTGTGCCAATGTCTGGTGTGACGCAGTTAGGTGCCATGGCCTGTGCCCCATTAAAATGGCGGCTGCCTGACCTTTGAGGAGGGACAAGTGGAAATTAGATAATTCCACTGGCATTGTGTGCCGTTGCCGGAGGTGGTCGAGGACCGCCGCGCATCTTCTCATTGGTTATCATTGGGCCCTATTTTCTATCTATTCACTCACTTGCTACCTGACCTTCAACATGAGAGAGGACCTACAATGCAAGTGCTGCTGTGACCTGTGTTTGGAAGTGACCATGGCTGATGTGTCTGGGGAAAGGGCCCCTGCCTTCACTGCAGAGGAGTTGGAGAGATTGGTGGATGGGGTCCTACCCCAGTACACGTTACTCTACGGACCTCCAGACAAACAGGTGAGTACAATGTGAACATGATGCGTGGGCCATCAAGGTATGGAGTGCTGTGTGTGTAAGCCACATGTAGGGGGGGCCTGAGGCATCCTGGCCAGAGGGCTGCATGTATGGTGGTCAATGTATGTGTGTCAGGGGATGGGAGGGATGTGGTGGGCCATAAGTGTGACGGTCCGCACGGTTAACTAACTCCCTTTTCTGCTGTCTTTTTCCTGCAGGTCAGCGCCCATCAGAAAAAGGGTATTTGACGTGCTATCGCCAAGGAGGTGTGGACCCTGGAGATCTTTGACAGGCAGAGCACCCACTGCCGCAAATGGTGGGCGGACCTGCGCCGCTGGGCAAGGAAGACGGCGGAGGCCCAGCTGGGGCTGGCCTCCCAATGAGGAAGGGGTGTCCGTCGTACCCTGACCCCCCTGATGTTCTGCATCCTGGCGGTGGCCTATCTGGAGTTGGATGTGTGCTTGAGGGCATCACAGCAGCCACAAGGTGGTGAGTACAAATTCTGATTCATTACTTTGCACGCGTAAAGGTTTTACCTGGGTGGGGATGTGGACTGTGGGTACCCCTAGGCCAGGGCGAACATGGCAAGGTAGGTCCCTTCCTTGTTGGGCAGGCTCTGAAGCACTCCAACCCCAACAGTGTTAATGGGCAACTACTACTGGTCAGGGCTTTGTTTGTTTCAGGTGTGCAGCTGATGGCATTAGGCATTGTACCGCATGGGCTGGTGACTAGCATTGTAACTGGTTGTGCATTGAATAGTGCATAGGGCTGTTCCCCGTGAGTTGTGTACGCCAACGGTAGTGTTGTTGCCGGCATTGACCAAGTGTATTCTCTGTCTCTACCCCTTTTTTTTGCCACCCTGTCCTTGTGTGCATTAGCATCATCTGGCAGAGGAGCAGAGGCACCAGCGACGGAGGGAGCTGCATCCCACATGGGCCCGGAGGCCGAATCCACCGACGGTGAGGGCACCAGTGGGAGGGAGGGCGAGGGGAGCACCACGATGGGGACAGGAGGGGACACCTCAGACAGTGACTCCTCCTCCGATGGATGCTCTCTGGCGGAGGCGGACACCTCTGTGCCCACCTCAACAACAGGTACAGCCGCCACCCCCCCACCAGCACCGCCCTCCCAGCAGCCCCTTATCATGTTTAACGTGTCCGCTCACCCAGGAGGGTGGGCATCTCCTTCGCCCCAGGCACCTCAGGCCCTGCCCCAGTCAGCCCTGCTGCCCTCAGTGAGGAGGCTATTGACCTCCTGAGATCCCTCACTGTTGGGCAGTCAACCATTCTGAATGCCATCCAGGGTATCGAGAGGCATTTGCAAGAAACAAATGCATACCTGGAGGGCATTCACTCTGGCGTGGCGGCCCAACAGAGAGCATTTCAGGCACTGGCCTGCGCACGGATGGCAGCCATTGTCCCTGTATCCAGCCTCCCCCTCCAACTTCCTCTACCCAGTCCCAATCCCCTCAACCCCAGCCTATCCCAAGCACACCTTCAGATCAGCATTCACCCAAATCAACACACAGAAGTGGCTCAGGCAAACACAGACATCACACTTCATCTCACAGGCACCCACACAAGCACCATCCCTATGCATACACACCAACATCCACTGCCTCCACTGTGTCCCCCTCCTCCTCCTCGTCCAGTGGCGTCTCCACTCACACCTACATGCACTACATCCTCATCCACTACCTCCATCACCAGCACGCCCATCACTGCACACCCCTCACTGGCAGTCACCACACCCCCACATCCATGCACACATCCCCTGTGTCCTCTCCCACTGTGTCTGTGAACCCTCCTCCCAAAGTACAGAAACGCAAGCACCCACCTCACAACAGCATCCAGCCCATGCACCTGCACCCCAACTCAGCAGACAGACACCTCCTACAACCACTCCCTCTTTCTCCACTCCCAGACCTTCTACCTCTTCCCACCACAGTGTCCCTAAGAAGCTTTTCCTGACAAACATTGACATCTTCCCTACCCCTCCCCCCGTCCTTCCCCTCAGGCAAGGGTGGCCAAAACCCAGCCCAGCACCTCAGCCACCAAGTCCACATCCGCTGTGCTTCCTGCAGCTGTCAGAGACTCAAAGGGGGCACCTGTCAGCCCAGCCAGTGTACCACCAACCCCTGCCAAGGCAAAAAACATTCCGCCACCAGGCAAGGTGAAGAAGGGGACAGCATCCAGCAAGGGGAAGGAGTCACAAGGAGTCACAACCACCCAGCAAGGCCACCTCAAAGACTCCAGCTGCCAGACCCAAGGTGACACCACCATCTGCCAAGGTGAGGAAGGGGCACAAAACACCAGGCAAGGCACTTCAACCATCCCAGGCTAGCAGCACAACCGCCAGCACTGCCACCTGCACCGCCGCAAGCACTGCCACCTGCACCGCCACCTGCACCGCTGCAAGCACCACTACTGTCAGCAGCAGCAGCCGCCCGAGGCTGCAGGAGAAGGGCTGGAGCCTCCCCCAGCCACTGGCCGCACTGGCACCTGCACTGCAGGCAGCACCGCCACCTGCACCGCCGCAAGCACCGCCGCAAGCCCTGCCACAAGCACCGCCACCTGCACCGTTGACAGTAGCACCACTGCCAGCAGCAGCGGCCTCAGTGGGCAGCCATCCGAGGTTGCACGAGAGGGGCTGGAGCCTCCCTCCACCACTGGCAACTCCCCCACCAGCACCGGCACTACCACCACTGTGCAGCCGTAGCCACCGCCGGATGGACTCTAGCACTGCCTCCATGGACTATCATGCATCCTGGTCACTGAAAATCTCGTGGCTCAGACACCCAGGTGAGGGACTGTGAACTGCCACACCAAGTATTGCATCACTGGGCACAGAGCCCGTTCCAGGACCAGTGGAAGAAGGCATCCACTCACCCTATCCTTGGCAGGATGAAAAGCACACTGGGCACAAAGCCCCCTCCATAACCAGTGGAGAAATGCATCCACTCATCCTATCCTTGGCAGGATGAAGCACACTGGGCACAAAGCCCCCTACGGAACCAGTGGAAAAATGCATCCACTCACCCTATCCTTGGCAGGATGAAGCACACTGGGCACAAAGCCCCCTCCAGAACCAATGGAGAAAGGCATCCACTTGAGAGACTGTGGCTTTGCACTCCCAAGGAGCAAGCAGTGGGCAAACCACCCACTTGAGAGACTTGAGAGACTGTGGCTTTGCACTCCCCAGGAGCAAGCAGTGGGCAAACCACCCACTTAAGAGACTGTGGCTTTGCACTCCCCAGGAGCATGCAGTGGGCAAACCACTCACTTGAGAGACTTGAGAGACTGTGGCTTTGCACTCCCCAGGAGCAAGCAGTAGGCAAACCACCCACTTGAGAGAATTGAGAGACTGTGGCTTTCAACTCCTCAGGACCAGGCAGTGGCCAAACCACCCACTTGAAAGACTTGAGAGACTGTGGCCTTGCACTCCCCAGGACATCGCTGTGGGAAAGGAGCCCCCTCCAGGAGCAGTGGCGTTGTCCCATCTTCCACCTGAGGTGCTCTACTCTTCCCTGTCCCCCTGAGGTGCCTGTGTGTTTTTGACCTGATGCCCCTGCAGTGTTCTCTCCGTATTGAGGCAGGAGTCAAGTGTGGGCTTTGCCTATGAGTTTTGGCCCCGTGGCCCACGGACCTTTTGAGTGGACAATGTACCACCTTATGTACATATTGTATATATTGTAAATACTGTTTTGGAATTTGTAACGTAAATCTGACTATTTCTAATATGACACTCATTTGACTCAATTCCTTTTGTCCTTGCATTATTCCAGAGGGTTACGGGGTGTATATGTAATGTTGATGCATGTGTTTGTTTGTATGGTGTTGGGGGTGACTGTGGGGGTGGGGGTGTTGCATGCTGTGTGTGTGTGTCACTCTTCTTTTCCTCCCCCCTCCCCTGTATGCTGGGTGCAGTACTCTCGGTGGTCGTCTCCGCCGCCGTTCGTACTCCTGGTAGATGAGAAGATACACCAAAATGGGTAACACCTGTAGTTCGGGCTCCTTGGGGTCCTAGTTCTTCCTTGGGTGTCGAGAGGTGAGTGGTTTCCCTTCTGTGTACTGTTTCTGCCATGCTTTTGATGGCGTTGGTACCGCCCCGGAAAAGCTGGCAGATGGGCTGGTTGTAATGTGGTGGGTGGTACATTGTCTTCGGCCTGTCTTTGGCGGTTACCACCGCAGTGTTTGTTGCTAATGCTGTGGCAGTCGGAGTATTAAAGTGGCTGTCTGTGTTGGCGGTTTCGGCCGTGGTCGTGATTCCATTTTGTTTACCGCCGGCCTGTTGGCGGTATTACCGCTGCTTTAACACCGACCGCCAGGGTTGTAATGTGGGCCAGATTTCATTAGTTGTGCAGTTGAATCAGTCATAATCAATTAATAAACAAAAATTTCAATTATTGGGTCAGACATCCTTACTAGCAGATTTTAATTCAAAAATCATGTCTGGGGTTAGGCTTTGTCACATGCAAATTAAAAAATAAGGTAAAAAGTAATTTGGAAAACATCTAACTAAAACACTAGCAAATATATGCGGTTGGATGTCTAAGGGAAACCTGCAAAAGGAAAACAAAACAAATACACATTGGTTATACCTCTCCTAAATGAGACAGCAGGTAGCAGAGTCTTCATCAGCAGAGCACGAGAACATCAGGTCTTCAGCGATCAGTAACATGAAAGGGGCAACAGTTCAGTAATGTTGGGCCTAAAGTAACTGAACTATTAGAATCTGTCAACTGGGACAGAACTAGACATAATCTACAAAATAACTGAACAGAACTAAATCTGAATGGAACTGAGCTTACATCATCTAGAACTTTGATCACTAGCAAGACTCCTATTGGACAAGTCTATGAGGTGTGATAGTGAACAACCAATTGAATTTCTCTTCTTTATCGGTTTGTAACTTTTCTTCATTCTTCTTCAGAATAGGCCCATGTTGACACTCCTCCGGGCTGCAGTTTCCGCAGAATAATAACATTGTGGAAAACAGCACAGAACATGACAATTTAGCAAACATTACTTCCTACCCGAAACTAAGGCCCATTGTTAAACTCTCTGTTATTATCACAAGGAAGTACAGAATGAACAGAGTGGAACAGCAGTAGATTTCCACTGTAAGCTTTTCAATAAGACAGTTAATAAACAATGTTTGCAAAAGATTTTCAATGAAGTCATCATAACATCTTGAACACTCTACTTGTGGAAAAATACTAAAGCTGAGGCCTTTTAGTAATGCTAATGCATGAAGAATAAAACAACTTTAATAGTCACTCATATTTAGTACTTTATGTAATTAATCAATAATAATTTCAAATCATTAGTTTTGATCATCAATAGTAATTATCTTTTGTCAGTGCAAATGGTTATGTTTCATCAAATATGTTTTCAATTTTATGTATTATTTCACATAAAAACCACATTTCAAACATGAATGTTTTATTTTTCTAACACGTTTCTCTAATTAAACCTTTTTGTACACGTTATTTATACAGTTTGCTCACTCAGATTGTATTAGTAATGTTGGCTCTCTAACAGTTCCTAGCAATGCACTTCATCAACACTTGCAGAGTTTAGCCTGAAAACTCACCCTTGAACTAAAACACACTTAGCATTCTAATGACTACATTAAGTTTCATGAAGTACTGATGAGGGAGAAAATTTAACCTTCCTTTATATACTATAAAGGGGTTTCCTAATGACGCTTATACAGATCAATGAGATTGTTTTGGACTGCCACCAGGACCCACAATTTGTGTGAGGTATGACACAGCCCTGTGCCATAAGCGATCTCATCTTTAAGCTCTGGGTCAGTAAAGCACTGTTGATGTGCTGCTTTCACCATATTTTCATCTGAACATTACGGCAAATAAGATAATTATGTAACAGTTAAAGGTGCTAGACTCAAGGGGTATGCAAGACTCAAGTGGTAAAATATTGTGCCTTAATGACTGTTACCATTGTAGACATCTATTCTTTTTAGGCATTTCATATAGACTTCTGGGGATTTCCGCCAGAACCAGAGCAGATTAAACAAATACATCAAAGCATAACGTTTCAGTATGGAATATAGACAGAAAATAAACCATAGCAATAGAGGATCCTTTGGACCTCATGGTGATTAGAAGTCTTTGCTGTGTATACTTCTCTGTTCCTACTCTGCACCCACAACAGACGTACTTCAGCTTTAGATCAAAGTTCGTCAATTTCAGGTCACAATTTCATGTCACATCTGACCAGTCATATTTACACTTAAGCAGGCTGTGCAGGAGTGCCTGCTGCAAAATACAGGAATGTTGTAATTTCACTTATTTAATCTGAGCTGAATAAAGAGTTTTAGTGTTTGACATGTAATCGTAAATATGTGTTGTTGTATACACATCATAATGCTGAAATAGTGAATCATATTATTATGCTAATTATTATGTATTAATGAAGCAGTTTGGTATTTTGTGCTTACTAGGTTAAGTTTTGAGGCAATGGGTGGCAATTGTCTGAAATTGATTATTTGTTGCGTTTTTAGCCCTATTTCTTTTTAGTAATTGTATTTTGCCAGTAAAGGCGTTTTTCATGATCTCTTCCTGCTTTGCTTGTAGCTCAGCTGTGTAATGGGTCCTTGCTGAAGCTTTTCTAGATCACTTATGTGTGCATTCGTATTTATAATTTCATACAATTTTCATTTAGATAAGGATGCGTCCCTACCTGTTTTCCTCCCATATTTTTCCTCAGCTGAGGATGAGAAGGTGAACACTGGATGTTCTATGAGCAATCAAGATTTATCTGCATGTACAGTGGGATTCCCCAAGAGGTGAACATTGTTGATATATTTTGGGTTGCTTAGTATGGATCTTACACCATATGCTACATTCTGCGACAAAGGATCAGGCAGACCATTTCCCCAGATTGTCAGACCCCATCAACAGAATTACTGCCTGACGTGCCAGGACGGTATCATGGGGCAATGGCTGCTTCTTGAGCATAGACAAGAGGAACTTCTTTGTTAGATATTTTTCAGAGTGCACAGAGCATTTCCAAACACATTCCTACCACATCAATGAATTACACGTGGAGGATTCTGTGACTACTGCTTTTAGACTTTATGCTCTGCATGGATCTGCGGATCCACTTATGTTGGCTATCCCCAAGCACACAGTAATTCTAGCATGCGAGGTATGATGTGGGAGGGTGGCAGAACATTATTTGG
This sequence comes from Pleurodeles waltl, assembly GCF_031143425.1. NCBI lineage: Eukaryota > Metazoa > Chordata > Amphibia > Caudata > Salamandridae > Pleurodeles > Pleurodeles waltl. Next base: position 911,184,000 of record NC_090448.1, on the reverse strand, counting down.
ACTGAGAGAGTGGCCCACACATTTGTTTAACATAGGCTACTGGTCCAGTCCTTGCTTGTAGCAACCCATACGGAATATCAGATTCAAGTTTTCATTATGATTAGGGATTTACCTTGGGATTATGGTGAAGTATTTCTGATTCCTCTGGCCAAACATCATTATTTAGAGGACCTTAGGAGTCCAACATGGAGTGCTGTGGTTTTGGGTTCGCAAAAACAATAGCTGCATCATTAGTAGTTCAGAGGAGAGGGTAACACGCGGTTCTGAGCTCACGTAATCTTCCTTCTTTTGTGGAACTGATAACGCGTGCCACCTTTAATAATTTAACTTAGACGGGGACTCGTTTTAGGCCAATCAACCTTTTGACCCTGATTGGGGACTTCTTAAGACGAGATATCTATTCAGTATATCAATCAATAGATCAATAACCTCATCAATATTCACAATAGCGACCAATCAAATTAATAATAAGACTCGAAACACACCATGATCCTCCAGCCATGAATAACCACACAAATTTAGTAAGATTTATAATATTTATTCCCTATTTGTTACACTCTACTAGCAAATTTATTAGTCTCAGTACCAGAAAACACATCAACAATGTCACAATATGGCAACTTGAATATGACTTAAACAAAGCAAAGATCATGAACATTAGAACAAAGCACAACGTCAACATGAATCAACTTTAGCGGAGTATCATTAGCACATTATTCAACAAAGCAAGATTCAGTCATTTGTCTATTTGCATCCGAATTAGTGAACTCCTTAACTGTCCTCTAATTAGCATCAGCATATTGGGCTTCATGCAAAACAATTTAGTGACACAAATTTAGAAAATATCTAACTGTGACCTTTATCAAAAGTGCAGTTGGTACCTAGAAAGGAAAGGCAAACAGACAATTACAATTCATCATCATATAGTTACCCTCCGTAATGCGTCAGCATACAGAATCAGTCTTCGTCCTCAGGACAGCAGTCGATCCACCATCAGCCAGGATAGAACAGCAAAGAAACAGGGCAGAAAGCTCTTCCCTCATAAGGAGAAGAAGTGCGTTATAGGGCAAGGAAAAGATGAGGATGGTTTAAGACATCAGGCAACAAAGTCTTAAGGCAGAACAGCATGAATGGCTCAGTAAAAGACGCGTAATGGCTCAATAATGGCAGAATAAGAATGGCAGGATAAAAAGGCACGCATTGGCTGATTTCTCCTTGTAACATGCCGTTAAATTGAATTTGCCAGACAAGTCTCTAATTTCCAATTGGTCAATATTTGGTGCATCGTTATCTCTGCCCAATAGTCCGTTGATCACCTTACTAGAATTTTCACCTAAAACAGTTCTCATGCAGGTTATTGGTTCCTGTGATTTACGCCTTCAACGAGTAGAATGTCAGGTAGGAAAAGTTACACTCCTCGCTTCAGTCAGTAGCTCCATTGTCTTTACCAGTTTAGGCGACCTTGTACCTGTTGCGAATTACACTGTTGCATTCAGCAAGAATGTCTCCTTGAGCAAGTCGGGTCTCATGAGAAAAAATTTACACACACATCTCTAGCTTCTGGAAAAGTACAGTTTTATGTCCTTCACGAAGACAGCACATTGCACTTTAGAAAAACACATTTAATATGAGACCAGGCAGCTAGGCCCAGAACCTTGCTAACTATGGCCTAGTGATTAACTTAGCAAAACCTTAATACAAGATTCATAAAGCTAGTACAAAATCATATATTAGTACATTATTTATTCATTATTAGCTAAGTCCATTAATCATCATATCCATTGGAGGCCACTCCCCGTGGGCACATTTCAAACACGCACATTAATTTTCTTCTATCATGTTTTCTATGCAGCTTCATTATACATTATTTTGCAAGCTTATCATGTTACTATTTGAATATAAAACTACGCTCCAACATAATCACAATCGTTGTGCTTCATTTTTGGCACAGAATGGATCGAATGGGACGGGATGTTGCCAGATTCGAGCATCACCTCAGTTGGGCTAACACTGATGTGTCTTAAAACAAATGTGTCTTTAACAACAAATACCATCTGCGGATGAACAAAAAAACGAAGCCAGGAAAAGCTTTTAGCATGAGACAAATGAAAAGATTAATCACAGTTGTTCAGCCCAAGCTGGCAGCAAGCAGTTCATCAGCCCATGAACGAGGTGCCATGAAATGGGGCCAGTAATATAATTGTACGGTGCCTGGTAATGGATGAGCTACACATTTCTTGGAAAAGAGTACACTGATAAGACAATTTACCTCACACGAATTGAAGTCAAAAGGGCATTTTTGATCATGGTCAGTGGCTTAATTGACAGCATGATACTTTAAAGCAAGTATTTTCTTTTACCGGAAATGTGATTATAATGACGTAATCTGTAATTATTGGTCAGTTTTGCAATAAAAGAGTCACTTGAGTGAAGGTAAAAATAAATTAATCTCCATTATCCTCGCCTTACATATGACCTTGTTCGCGGAAAAATGGATATCAAATGGACAACTATTCGTAAACATCCATGAAACAAATTTGTTGTAAAGCAAGTGTTCCTGTTTTTAAATTGCACTGATTTCCAGTTCTTAATGTCAATAACACACCTGACACAGCTTTCAACACAATACAATGGGACAACCCATAGCAATCATTTAATTGACAATGTATTTAAATCAGGGCTAGTACAAAGAGGATTGCTGCCAAATAACACAGAGCACAAATGCCACCCTAGCACACTAATCTTATGCTGCTTTAAGGGCCCGGGGTGCACGCAGACTGCTTCAGCATGCTATTACAATCCCACAGTCAGCACCATACAAGTGCTATTCTGGATGCGCTAATCTGGGTAGAACTGCACCAACTGAATCGAGCTTGTGTGACCTTCATCATAACGACTGAGCAGTAGACACACGGCGGCATTAATAGACATCAGTCCTGCCTCCTCAGTGCAGACCTCTCAGTTTGTGATTACAGACTGAAGTGCTAACCAAACAAAGGGCGATATTAATAAGAAATTCACACAATGCAATGCAGCAAGCAACTTTGATGAACTGTGTGAAATGAAAAGGGCAGGAATGCATCATATTTATCATTTTACAGGGCATTCCTGTCCTTTCCTAGCACCGGTACACTTTTGGCTGCCTGACACCAACGCAGGAACCTTGCGTCATGTTTGTGTTTGTGCAGGAACAGACACCTTCCTGCACAACAACAATCCACAGAGGCAATTTCCTTTTTCTAAGTGTACTGCAAAATGCAGCACACATACAAAAAGAAAAAAAAAGAGGAGAAATAAAGACATTTCTCCTCTTGGCACCTTTGGTCAGGACGCATACAATTCTGGTGCATTCCCAGGCCTACCAATGTTGGTAAATCTGGGAATATGTCAGAATACATGGGTGAATGTGTGGGAACACTCACGCTCCAACCAATGCACTCCTTCCTGCTTGCGTGGCGCAAAAAACAACGCAAAACCTTAATAGATATGCCCCAATGTTTCTACGATCATCAGCTGTTAGATCTACCTGCTGTTGCTAAAAAATGTAATATTAGACTTCTATTTTCAGAAGCCTAGAAGAGCTCTTTAGTCAGCAATTGAACCTGATAGAATTTTTGCCAAGTGGAGCGGCCCAAAACGAGGCAGGAATTTTTTGGGATTTGCTGGTGCAACACTGTGGGCATGGGCAGGGCAGGGGCCCTCCTCTGCCCCCCTGCACCTGTTCTCTGCCAATCTTTTCATGGCAGTGGAACCACCATGAAAAGACTGGGGGAGAACTAGGGTGTAATCAGCAGGGCCCTGGCTGATCGCAACCTGCACCTGCCATCAGCCGGTCAGGATCACCAGGGTTGTAATGTGGCAGTCGGACCGCCAGAGCAGTGGTGGTCCAGACCGCTATTGTGAGTCTGGCGGTGTACTGACCGCCAGACTCGTAATTAGGCCCACAGTGTTTCTACCTCAACCCAGGATCTTGACACTGCAGTCTCTGTTGTGGGCCTTTTGGGCCTGAACTTCGCTCCTCTAACCCAGTGGCTGGAGGTCCAGGGGCATAAATGTGGCTACTATCTTCATGGTCCAATGGACCAGCTTACATCTGAGACCTTTGCCGTGGCACCTCCACAAATTTGTGCGATTTCCTAATCAGGACATGTCTCAGATGATTTCTGTGTCTCCGGAGGTAGTCTCCAGTCTGCAATGGTGGTTGGACTCCTCAAATCCCGGGATGCTGGTGGCAGATGTGAGCATCCTGGAATGGGGTGCTATGTTGGGTCTGGGTTGGTCCAGGGTTGTTGGCTCCCCTCAGAGGCAAGTCACTCATCCAATTTCAGAGAGTTGTCATCAGTGGACAGAGCCCTGTGTCGTTTCCAGATTCCTCTCTGATTGCACGTTAGGTGGAGTGTCATCTTGAGTTCAACACATCAGGGTGGACAATGTGTTGGTGGACTCCCTGCATCAGACATTTCCCTCTTCCTTGGACCTGAGGTTGTGTCCTCGGGTGTTTCAGATTCTTGACAGGAAGTTTGGAGGTCCCCATCTGAATCTGTTTGCTTCCAAGAGGAACTCCCTTCTACCCCTCTTCTGTTCCAGGCGTCCAGAGGTGGGGATCTGGGGGGGTGGATGCAGTGTCCATTCAGTGGCCTCGGGGGCTTCTTTCAGCTTTCCCTCGCTTTCATCTCATTCCACCCTTTCTGCTGGAAGTGTGGTTGGAAAGGGCTCAGGTGGTGGCAATGCTGCCTTTCTGGCCTCGTCCAACCTGGTTCCCATTGCTGCAGAGCCTGGCTGTTCTTCCACCTTGGATTTTGCTGAGGGTTCCCTTACCCTTGCGACTCAGGGTTTCCACCTGCCAGTTCCCTTGATGCTTGCAGTCTGACTGTTCAACGGTGAACTATATTGAGGCAAGGTTTGTCAGATCACATTGTTTCTGTGGTGCAAGGTTCACAGAGAAAATCCTCTGTTTTTGGATCCTGGGTTTCTTCCTCAGGTTGCTTCTGGCTTCTATTCTTCACAGGAACTTGTTTTGCCTGGTCCCTGTACTTCTCCTCCTCCTTCTCCTGAGGATCAATTGCTGCACACCTTAGATGTGAAGCGTACCTCGTCTGTTTATGTTGCATGCACTGCCCCTTTTCAGACTTCTGACAGCCTTTTTTGTAAGCCTTGGTGTTGCAGGTCAAGGGTAGCCTCCAAGTTAACTCTCAGTCGCTGGATTAAGGACACAATTTCTCTGGCTTACAAGGGCGCTGGTCTGCTTTTTCCGGTGTCTGTCAAGGCGTGTTCCACTAGAGGTATCTCTATCTCTTGGGCTGCCTTTCAGGATGTATTCTTGGAAGAAATTTGGCATGCTGAGCTTCTGAGTCCACATTTATTAGGCACTACCGTCTGAACTGCGCTCAGCCTACACAAACAAATTATGGCTGCGGTGTTCTGAAGGCCCTTGCTGGGGCTCCCTCTGTCTGACTTGCTTGTTGTTGTTGTTTTTAATAAATCACTGCATTTACACTTGGCTGGGTTGTGTGGTTTATGGTGGGTTTGGTTGGGCATCCACAAAGGCCTTCCTTGCCATTTGCTTTGGTATGCCTCATATTGTTAGGACTGGGCGGAGGATGACTGACTTAGAGGTAATGCCCTGATTACTTAATGGTAATCTTCATTACTCTTAGTCCTACTTGTCCTCGACCCAGTCCTGCTTCCCAATCACCCTTCCGGTATCAGGCCTTTGTGGGGCTTGGTATGACAGGAAGTGCTCCAGTGAGGTATGTGTTTTTTTTCCTGGACTGGAGGGTGAGTGGAGCTAAGGAGCATTTCCTCTTTGGGAAGGGACTTAACCCTCATGTTGTAAGGGCTGGGTTGAGGGCGAGTAGGACTAAGAGTAATGATGATTACCAGTGAGTAATCAGGGCATTAGTGGAAAATGTATTTGGGAAGGGGAGAAGCCAGTTCCTTCAGTATTGGCCCAGTATTGCCTTGATTGGTTTCTCCCATAAATGACTATGGGCTACATGTACAAAACTCAGGTTTAGCGACTCGCAAATTGCGAGTCAGAGCGACTCACAATTTGTGAGTCGCAAAACCTGATGTACAACAGTGTCAATGACACTGTTTGCGATTCCCAATGGGGTCGCAAATGACCTACCTCATGAATATTCATGGGGTAGGCGCAATTTTCGACCCCATTGGGAATGGCCGCCCTCACAAAACAATCATACATACCATCTGGATTCGGTATTAAGAAGGTGCGCCCTTGTCACGGCCCTTCCTAATACTGAATCGCAAAACCCAAACTGCAATTTGGTAACAAGTTACCGAATCGCAGTTTGGGCTTTGTACATCCCAAATAGCATTTTTCAAGTCGCAAACGGGCAGATTTGCCGTTTGCTACTTGAAAACAGCTTCATACATCTAGCCCTATGTGACTTGGTTCACCATGTTCACAACCTACAAGATTTAGGCCCTCATTACATTACATTAAATGCCGCCTACATCCGTGCTGACAGCTGCCAACATACCGTGACCGCAGCGGTAATCCGCCACGGGTATTATGACCCACACATAGAAATCTGCCACTATACAGACACCCACACAAGTCCGCCAGACCAAAGGTCAGTGATAAACTGGCGATAGCAAAACCCACACCATTACACCAACAGGAATACGCCCACAGCATTACAACCCACGAATCACCACGGCGGTCTTTCAATCGTGGTAAACCATTGGCGGTACATACCGCCGCGCTCAAAATACACACACACTTACAAAACCACACCACATTGGACAATTCAAACTACACACACCTGACACCTATACACACACCACACCCACACACCCAATCCAATATAAACACATACCCACATCACCCACAACCCTTACAGTGAAAAAAGATAGCAAGCAGAGAGAGACAAGCAAGGAGCACCCACTCAATCAGAGGCACAGAACACCATCACCCATACACCATTCACACACATCACAGTATACACCACAACACATCACCCCACACATCACCCCACACATTCTCACACATATCACTCGCACCACATCCATGGCACCCCAAAGACACCCCAGGTTTTCTGAGGAGGAGCTAAGGGTAATGGTGGAGAAAATCATCCGGGTAGAGCCACAGCAATTCGGATCACAGGTGCAGCAGACGTCCATTGCAAGGAAGATGGAGCTATGGCGGAGAATAGTGGACAGGGTCAATGCCGTGGGACAGCACCCAAGAACCAGGGATGACATCAGGAAGAGGTGAAACGACCTACAGGTGAAGGTGCGTTCTGTGGTAGCAAGACACCAGATTGCTGTACAGAGGACTGGCAGCGGACTCCCACCTCCTCCCCCACAACTAACAACATGGGAGGAGCAATTCTTGGCGATCATGCCTCCTGAGGGCCTCGCAGGAGTAGCAGGAGGACTGGACTCTGGTAAGTCAAATCTTTACTACTTCATCCCCCCACCCTACCTGCATGCCATCACAAACTCCTACCCCTGCCCTCACCCCCATCACTCCAACACCTCACATATACCCCACTATCACAACCCCCCCATCCCAATACTAATCCCTGCATGCCACACCAATGCATGGACCCCCATCACAGACCTGCATGGACACCCATCACCCCAGCATGCGCAGTAGAGAGGCTCACCCAGCCCACAAAATCACCACTCACACAATGGCAAGCCGACAGGGAAATCACAATCATAGATGGAAACACACCCATGCACAATCTGGCCCACGCAGATACATTAACAATGCATTTGCATCCCAACAGGACCCCTACTCAACGTCACCGGAGAGGAGGTGCCAGTTACATCCAGTCCCCCCCGAAGAGGCCCACAGTGACGACAGCAGCTGTGCACGCCTGGCTCAGGATGACCAATCTGGCCCATCATGGGCCTCTGGACAGTCGGTTCCCCTGCCACAGTCCCAACACACCACAGAGCCTCCCCAGAGCAGAGAAACACCAGCACAGCACCCACCCAGCGGGCCCATGCCACTGCCCCATGACACGTCAATCAGCAGTGTGTCCACCACTACAGGGACCCCAGGCAACCCCACAAACACAGGACGATCGGGGACATGGGGTCAGTGGCAGTGGGCACACGATTCAGGGGACAGAGGCACAGCACAAGAGGGAAGCTGGGAGGACTGCTGTGCGACAGGGGGAGGAAAGGCCCAGGGAACCCACTCTCCACGAGGAACTCTCAAACATCCTGGGAGCATACCACCATTCCCAGGAGACGATGGGCCAGATACTGGCAAAATTGCAGACGACCCAGCGGCTGCAGGAGGGACAGAACCTGGGGATCAGGGATGACCTAACAAAAATATACACCATCCTGGTCACAATGGCAGGGGTGCTGGCTGACATGGTCCAGGCCATGAGGGAGGCAGTGGCACCACAAAGGGCACCTGACACTAGCCAAACAGAGGAACAGCCTTCCACCTCCACCAGCGCTAGTGAACAGGAGGCCCCGCCACAGGACCAACAGGCCACCAGCACCCCACCCCCTGCTGAAGGAGAACCACCCTGCAAACGGTCCCTGCAATCCAGGCAGAAGACAGAGAACATTGTCAAGACCCTGCCAGGAAATAGCACTCTCCTGATAGTCACCCTTCTGTCCCACTCTGTTAACCTGTCCACCTTGAACTGCCATTGCTCCCCTTCCTATGCCCCCTTGCACAATGCACCTGTGATACCAAGACTGGACTCTACCCTGTACTTTCCTCCACAATCACCCTAGCCTCTTGCACATACACCTATACTTATTAGCACCTAAATAAACACCCTTGAAACAAATACCAATCTGGAGTCAGTCTAATGATTCACAAATGTGTTAGTACAACATTATCAAAGCATTGCAACGCATATGTACAGTGAAATATACTACAGGATGACCTTTGGTGGACAGCAGTACATATAGCAGGAGCCAGAATGGGGCACAGAGTTCTAAAAATAGAGAATCCAAAGGGAACAGTCCGTGGCCATAGACATAGGGTAAGGGGCTGCCTTGTACAATGTCCAACAGATTACTTAAATGTTAAGTGGAGTTACAGTGTCTTACCTGTGTGTCACTGGAAGTACTGCTGTATTATATTTGTTCTGTTGTCAATATCTTCTTCCTCTGCCTCCTCTTTCTCACTGTCCACAGGCTCCACCACTGCCACAAGACCATCTCCAGGAACATCCTCCTGCAGAAAAGGCACCTGGCGTCTCAAGGCCAGGTTGTGCAACATGCAGCATGCAACGATAATCTGACACACCTTCTTGGGTGAGTAGTACAGGGAGCCACCTGTCAGATGGAGGCACCGGAACCTGGCCTTCAGGAGGCCAAAGGTTCTTTCTATAATCCTCCTTGTACGCCCATGTGCCTCATTGTAACGTTCCTCTGCCCTTGTCCTGGCATTCCTCACTGGGGTCAGTAGCCATGAGAGTCACCTGTAAATATAGGGTGACAACTGTTAGACACACACTAACTCTTATGGGCAATACCATACCCAGACATCAACATATACTGAGTAGGGACCTTTGGCTCACCTATTAGCCACACCCGGTGCCTCTGGAGGTGGCCCATCACATATGGGATGCTGCTATTCCTCAAGATAAAGGCATCATGCACAGAGCCAGGATATTTGGCATTCACATGGGAGATGTACTAGTCCGCCAAACACCCCATCTGCAGATTCATAGAGTGATAGCTTTTTCTATTCCTGTAAACCTGTTCATTTCTCCGGGAGGGGACAAATGCTACATGTGTACCATCAATGGCACCAATGATGTTGGGGATATGTCCCAGAGCATAAAGGTCAGCCTTCACTGTGGCCAAGTCCTCCACCTGGGGGAACACGATGTAGCTGCGCATGTGTTTCAGCAGGGCAGACAACACTCTGGTCAACACGTTGGAGAACATTGGCTGAGACATGCCTGATGCAATGGCCACTGTTGTTTGGAAGGAACCACTTGCCAGGAAATGGAGCACTGACAGGACCTGCACTAGAGGGGGGATTCCTGTGGGCTGGTGGATAGCTGACATGGAGAATGCCGCCATCTCATATGCTGCCTCAGCCGTTGAAGCCTATGGAAGAGAACGGTGAGCAGAGGGTCATATTTCCACATCTTTTGTGCTAATGTTGAATAATTTACTTTACAGAAGTAGTATGTGAACTCGAGAGTCAGTTGATGTGCCAATGTCTGCTGTGACGCAGTTAGGTGCCATGCCCTGTGCCCCCCTGAAATGGCTGCTGCCTGAGCTGTGAGGAGGGACAAGTGGAAATGAGGTAATTGCGCTGGCATTGTGTGCCATCGCGGTAGAGGGTCGATGACCGCCGCGTTACTTCACATTGGTTATTATTGGGTCCTATGGGTTCCAGGAGCCAATGGCGATGTACGCCGGCGGTGACGGTACGCACCGCCGCGGACGTGACCGCCATTTTCTAACTATTCACTCACTTGCTACCTGACTTTCAACAGGAGAGGACCTACTCTGCAAGTGCTGCTGTGACCTGTGTCTGGAAGGGACAATGGCTCATGTATATGGGGAAAGGGCTCCTGCCTTCTCTGCGGAGGAGTTGGAGAAACTGGTGGATGGGGTCCTACCCCAGTACACATTACTCTACGGTCCTCCAGACAAATAGGTGAGTACACTGTGAGCATGGTGCGTGGGCCATGAATGTATGGAGTGCTGTGGATGTAAGCCACATGTTGGGGGGTGCTAAGGCGTCCTGGCCAGAGCACAGCATCTAAGTTGGTCAGTGTATGTGCGACAGGGCACGGGTGGGAACTGGTGGACAATGAGTATGACTGTCTGGACGGGTGAGTAATTTCCTTTTCTGCTGTCTTTTCCCTCCAAGCAGCGCCCACCAGAAAAAGGGTATTTGGCGTGCCATCGCCAAGGAGGTGTGGCCCTGGGGGTCTTTCACAAGGGGGAGCACCCACTGCCGCAAGAGATGGGAGGACCTGCGCCAATGGTCAAAGAAGACAGCGGAGGCCCTGCTGGGGCTGGCCTCCCAACGTCGAAGGAGTGCCCGTCGCACCATGACCCCCCTAATGTTCTGCATCCTGGCGGTGGCCTATCCAGAGTTGGATGGGCGCTTGAGGGCATCACAGTAGCCACAAGGGAGTGAGTACAGAGTCAGAATCATGACTTTGCATGCGTTAAGGTGTTACCTGGGTGGGGGATGTGGGCTGTGGGTGCCCCTAGGCCACGGCGAACATGGCAGGGTAGGTCCCTTGTTGGGCAGGCTCTGGAGCACTACGACCCCAATAGTGTAAATGGCCATCTACTACTGGGCAAGGTCCTGTGGGTTTCTGGTGTGCAGATGCTGGTGTTAGGCATTGTACCTCATGGGCTGGTGACTGTCTTAGTAAATGGTTGAGCATGGCCTAGTGCATAGGGCTGCTCCCTGTGTGTAGTGTACGCCAATGGTGGTGTTGTTGCTGGAATTGACCAAGTGTATCCTCTGTCACCCCTACTTTTTTTTTGTCACCCTGTCCTAGTGTGCATTAGCATAATCTGGCGGAGGAGCAGAGTCACTGGCGACGGAGGGAACTGCATCCCACATGGGCCTGGAGGCCGAATCAACGGAGGGTAAAGGCACCAGTGGGACAGAGGGCGAGGGAGCACCACGACGGGGACAGGAAGGGAGACCACAGACAGCGACTCCTCCTCCGATGGCAGCTCCCTGGCAGTGGCAGACAACTCTGTGCCCACCTCAACAACAGGTACAGCCGCCACCCCCCTGCATGCACCGCCCTCCCAGCAGCCCCTCAGTGTTTCCCGTGCCCGCTCACCCAGGAGGGTGGGCATCTCCTTCACCCCAGGCACCTCAGGCCCTGCCCCAGTCAGCCCTGCTGCCCTCAGTGAGTAGGCTATTGACCTCCTGAGATCCCTCACTGTTGGGCAGTCAACCATTCTGAATGCCATCCAAGGTGTCGAGAGGCATTTGCAAGAAACAAATGCATACCTGGAGGGCATTCACTCTGACGTGGCAGCCCAACAGAGAGCATTTCAGGATCTGGCCTCAGCACTGATGGGAGCCATTGTCTCTGTTTCTAGCCTCCCCCTCCAACTTCCTCTACTCAGTCCCAATCCCCTCACCCTATCCCAAGCACACCTTCAGAACAGCATTCACCCAAATCAACACACAAAAGTGGATCAGGAAAACATAAGCACCACACTTCATTTCACAGGCACTCACACAAGCACCATGCCCATGTAAACACTCCAACATCCACTGCCTCCACTGTGTCCCTCTTCTCCTCATCGTCCACCTCCCTCCCAGTATCGTCTCCATTCACACCTGCATTAACTACATCCTCATTCACTACCTCCATCATCAGCATGCCCATCACAACACACCCCTCACTGGCAGTCACCACCCCCACAACCATGCACACGTCCCCTGTGTCCTCTCACAGTGTGTCTGTGACCCCTCCTCCAAAAGTACACAAACGCAAGCACCCACCCACCCAACAGGCATCCACCTCCAACAGCATCCAGCCCATGTACCTTCACCCAAACTCGGCAGACAGACACCTCCTACAACCACTCCCTCTTCCTCCACTCCCAAACCCTCTCCATCATCCCAGTGTGTCTAAAAAACTTTTCCTGGCTAACGTTGACCTCTTCCCTACCCCTCCCCCTGTTCTTCCCCTCAGGCCAGGGTGTCCAGATCCCAGGCCAGCACCTCAGCCACCAAGTCGGTGTCCGCTGTGGTACCTGCAACTCCCAGAGGATCAAAGGGGGCGCCCCTCAGGCCAGGCAGTGTGCCACAGACCCCTGAAAAGGACCAACCCATTCCGCCACCTGCCAAGTTGAAGAAGAGGCCAGCATGCAGCACAGCCCAGGAGCACGACCCACCTAGCAAGGCCTCCTCCAAAACTGCAGCTGCCAGTGCCAAGGTCCCAGCAGCATCTGCCAAGGTGAGGAAGGGGCAGAAAAGCCAAGGCAAGGCACTTCAGGCCTCGGAGGCTCCAGGTGAGGGCTGCTGCCCACCATCAGAACCGACAGGCCCGCCAGCTGTCCCGTGGCTAGCACCGCCACAAGCACCACCGCAAGCACCGCCACCTGCACCGCCACCTGCCCTACTGCTGCCACAACAACGGTCAGCAGCAGCATCCCCAGTGGGCAGCCATCCGAGGCTGTAGGACACGGGCTGGTGCCTCCCTCTACCACTACCAGCACCTGCACCACGGACAGCACCGCCAGCATCCCTGCAGCGGGCACCACCGCAAGCACCACCACCTGCCCCACGCCTGCACCGCCAGCTGCACCGCCGCTGCCACAACAACTGTGAGCAGCAGCATCCCCAGTGGGCAGCCGTCCGAAGTTGCAGGAGACGGCCTGGAGCCTCCTACCACCACTGGAAGCACCCCCACCAGCACTTACACTACCACCAGTTTGCAGCCTTAGTCGCCGCAAGATGGAGTTTGGCCCCGCCTCCATGGAGTATCATGCTACCTGTTCCCTGCAAATCTCATGCCTCAGACACCCAGGTGAGGGAATGTGAACTGCCACACCCCAAGTGCAGCATCACTGGGCACAAAGCCCCCTCCAGAACCAGTAGAGAAATGTATCCACTCCAGCTATCTTTGGCAGGATGAAGCAGACTGGGCACAAAGCCCCCTCCAGAACCACTGGAGAAAGGCATCCACTCCCCCTATCCTTGGCAGGATGAAGCAGACTGGGCACAAAGCCCCCTCCAGAACCAGTGGAGAAATGCATCTACTCCCCTATCCTTGGCATGATGAAGCAGACTGGGCACAAAGCCCCCTCCAGAACCAGTGGAGAAATGCATCCACTCCACCTATCCTTGGCAGGATGAAGCAGACTGGGCACAAAGCCAGTGGAGAAATGCATCCACTCCCCCTATCCTTGGCAGGATGAAGCAGACTGGGCACAAAGCCAGTGGAGAAATGCATCCACTCCCCCTATCCTTGGCAGGATGAAGCAGACTGGGCACAAAGCCCCCTCCAGAACCAGTGGAGATGCCGCCCCCTTGAGAGACTGTGGCCTTGCACTCCCCAGGAGCAAGCAGTGGGCACCCCACCCACTAGAGAGACTGTAGCTTTGCACTTCCCAGGAGCAAGCAGTGGGCAACCCACCCACTTGAGAGACTGTGGCTTTGCACTCCCCAGGAGCAAGCAGTGGACAACCCACCGACTAGTGAGACTGTGGCTTTGCACTCCCCAGGAGAAAGCAGTGGGCAACCCACCCACTAGAGAGACTGTGGCTTTGCCCTCCCCAGGAGCAAGCAGTGGGCAACCCACCCACTAGTGAGACTGTGGCTTTGCACTCCTCAGGAGCAAGCAGTAGGCAACCCACCCACTGGTGAGACTGTGGCATTGCACTCCCCAGGAGCAAGCAGTGGGCAACCCACCCACTAGAGAGACTGTGGCTTTGGACTCCCCAGGACATCGCTGTGGGCATGGAGCCCCCTTGAGGAGCAGTGGCGTAGTACCTTCCTCCAGCTGAGGTGCCCCCCCTTCCCTGTCCCCGTGAGGTGCCTGTGTTTTTTCAACCTGATGCCCCTGAAGTGTTCTCTCCGTATTGAGGCAGGAGTCAAGTGTGGGCTTGGCCCATGATTCTTGGCCCAGTGGGCCACGGACATTTGCAAAGGACAGTGTATGGCCTTCTGTACATATTGTAAATATTTGTATATACAGTTTTTCTATTCATTAAGTATATCTGCCTGTTTTTAATATATCACTGATTTAACTCAATTCCTTTTGTCCTTGCGTTCTTCAAGGGGGTAACAGGTTGTAAATGTAATGTTGAGGCATGTGTTTGTGTGTATGGTGTTGTGGGTGGGGGTGGGGGTGTTGCATGTGTGTGTCACTCTCTTTTTTCTTTTTCCTTCACCTCTCCCCTGTGTGCTAGGTGCAGTACTCACTGTGGTCGTCGCCGCCGCCGCCGCCTCCTCTGATATTCCTCATGTATGAGGAGGTAGACCAGCATCGGCAGGACCTGCAGCTCGGGCTCCATGGTGTCCTGGTTTTTCGTTGATTGTCAGAAGGTGAGTGGTTTCCCTTCCAAAGACTGTTTCCGCCGTGCATTTGATGGCGTTGGTACCGGCCCGAAAAGCAGGAAGATTGGCGGGCTGTAATAGCGTGGGTGGTACATTGTCTTCTGCCTGTCTGTTGGTGGTAAGTGCTGCGGTGTTTGTTGCTACCACCGTGACGGTCGGAGTGTTAAAGTGGCTGTCTGTGTTGGCGGTTTCTGCCGTGGTCGTGATCCCATTTTTTTTACCGCCAGCCTGTTGGCGGTATTACCGCCGCTTTAACACCGACCGCCAGGGTTGTAATGAGGGCCTGAATGTCTAACTTACACATAGTTTAACACAACAATAAAATTGTATCTGAGCCTCATGATGGAGTTGGAGTTACGTTCCAAGTCAGCTTGAACTTGAACTTGAAATCAGTTGAAATACCTTTAGAAATCCAATTATCTTGGCATGATATTGACCATGGTATTTGAGTAGAATATTTCTCTAGCAATCAAATTGCCAACAACATGAACATGTATTCAGTTCTTCAAGAATCGGAGACACAGTCATATCACTTTAGAAAATTCAGTATATGCAACTTTTCCTAAACTAGAAAAGTGTAAATAGCAATGCAATAATGGTTGAACTACAAACTATTGACCACAAAAATATGGGTATTCATTATTATTGTCTCAAAAATATTCACTATGGAAATATCAATTTTCAGTTGTGCCTATGTGAATGACCAAAATATAGATAATGAAATTACCATATTTTTAAATATTAAAATAACACAATATTGAAGCAAAAATACAGACAACCACAATATTGAATTCTTTCGAGCACTTTAATATTGATCAAGTAATACAAAAGTCATTCATTGCTTTTAAAACAGGAAACAAAAGCATAATTACACACTTTTACAAAATATATATTATCCACAAAAAACCTGTTGTTCACAATAAACGTACGCCACCATTTCCCATGGAAGGAAAACACCATAGAACATATTACAAAACCAGATCAAGAAAACCGATGGCATTCAAAATAAAAATAGTTAACAAATCAGACCAAAATATCAATTAGTAAATTACTATGAACAGAAGAAAGACCATCCTAGCCAAGTGCCCGTGCTCTAATTTAAAAGGACTGAATCCTGTTATGCTGCCTGACAAGAAAGCATTCCAGTCTAAAAAAAAAATGTCGTAGGACTATTGATTCAAATTACACATTTTCGTATCAGACACTACAATAGATCTAATTCAAATAAAACTAAAAAAGAAAATTGAGGTACCTAAACCTGAAATATTCCAAACCGAAACATGAAAACAACTGGGAAATGTAAGTTAAAAACTACAAACATCCCTCTGTCTGTAAAATATTATAACTTTAACTTAAAACGATAATAACACATTGAACTGCAACAGTTCGTACTCTTTCTAAATCACATACAGATACCAATGTGTCTGCTAGCGCACCTGGTCCTTAGTAAGTAAATTTACAAGGGGACGCGTATAGGCCGAAGCACCTTTTGATTCGCATAGAGTATCCTAGCCATGTAGTGACCAATGTTATCAATAATCAATGTAACCAATCATGAACCACTAAGAAAAACATCAATCATTAGTCAATTATATCAGCATTTCATGAATAACCACAACTCAATATAGGTTTAACAATTTTTATTTCCCTATTTGTTACAATCCTAATCCATATGATTAATTCAAACTTTATTCAATCAGCTCAGAATTAGTTCATTAGTGACCACCAATAACACAATCTAATCAGAACTTAATAAAATATATACTCTAATGCTTCAGCATAAGCCAACAAAGATGAATATAACAACATTAATAGCAGAGTTCAGCAATCAGTTTGTCAATCATTTGTTAGTGTCAGCGTCACCCAAAGGAACCGTACATAACTCAGATTAGCATTAGCACGAAGGACTTCATGCGCAAACAATTTAGAACATGAATTTAGAAAACATCTAGCTAAGAGAAAATGTATTTAAACAGCACAGTTGGTACCTAGAAAGAAAGGCACAAAAGTTAAACAGTCCCATTGTCATAGCTACCTATTCACGGAATGGATCAGCAACAAAGTCAGTCTTCGTCTTCAGGTCATCAATCGATCAGCAACGCATCAGGCTCTCAAGAGCATGAGCCCAATGACAGAATCTTGTATCTCTTCGAACGTCCACGCCTAACTCCGAACATCTAACATCTGCATTGGTTCTGAAGATTTTCCCCTTTGTCATGACATTATATTAAAGTTACCCATTCCATCCCCTAATTCCTAATTTGTCAATTAATCACCATATGTTACGCTACCCAATAAATTTAATTCTTCAAATCTATGAATTCTACTATTTTGTCGCTCTCAGGTTGTTCACGGTATGATGTCCTCATCATCCAGCTCATCAGGTATCGAAAACGTTGCATTTTTTCTCCAGTCAGTGTCTCTATTGCTCGAGTCCTGGGAAAGTACATCTAGCCTGCTCTACACACTCCATCTTGCAACATTTATTCCCTCATCTCCTGTCTCGTCAGTACATTGCAGAAAATTCTAGCTAAGCAGACTTTATTAACATCGAGTGGTTCAGGGTCAGTTCAACAGGTTAGCTCTACAGTGCATGGTTATTCAGCTGCTGCATGAGGCCTGGCAAAGCTAGGCCACAACGTCGGCTAAGTTAACTCTACAATATAATCCAAAACATACATTATACTCCTTAATATGACATATTACTACATTGTTATTGTACATTTTCAATATTTCACACATTTTTTATCATTTTAGTACAACTTCGTGTAAGTTGGTGGCCACTCTTCGTGGTCCCATTTTCAAACGTGCACATTAATTTTTCTATGTTTAATTTCTCTATCATTCTCTTGTTAATCAAAAATGCATAAACATTCATTAATACTTTCTAATTAACATATCTGCTTCAACATGTCTATTGAGCACACAATCACTAACTGTCAAAGAAAAACAATTCCTGATATACCTAGGCAACACCTTTAACAAAAAACAACATTTGAAAAAAGTTAACCACTGTAAATGTATGAAAGACTTCTTACTGGATGCTACGGAGCAGCCACAGCAATAAATAATGAAGCACATAAAATAACTGATCCCAACTACTCAACAAATACTTAACAAATATCACAGAGATGGAGGGGCATAATTACTAAGCTTTCTCACAACGCAACGCAACAAGACAACTTGCTGCGCTGTTTTGTGTTTCGAGAAAGCCTGGCGCAAGGACCACACCGCTGACAACATGACAGCCCTCAAGAACGCGACCCACGAACACCACCACCTGATCCGCGCAGCCAAAAGGAATTTCTTCACCGACAGACTGGACAAAAACAGCCACAACAGCAGAGAACTCTTCAGCATCGTTAAAGAGTTCTCCAACCCCAACGCCAACGCCAGCGCCATCACGCCCTCACAAGACCTGTGCAACTCCCTCGCCACCTTCTCCCATCTCAAGATCACCGACCTCCGCGACAGCTTCGGACACCAGACCCAGCCAAGCAAAACCGAACCCACACCCCCTGCCATCACCCTCAACGCCTGGACCCACATCAACACTGAAGAGACCAAAACCACCATGAACTCGATCCACTCCGGCGCCCCCTCAGACCCCTGCCCTTACTTCATCTTCAATAAAGCCGACGACATCATCGCCCCGCTCCTCCAGACCATCATCAACTCCTCATTTTCATCTGCTACCTTCCCCGAAAGCTGGAAACACGCCGAAGTCAACGCCCTACTAAAGAAACCCACGGCTGACCCAAGCGACCTGAAGAACTTCCGCCCCATCTCGCTCCTCCCCTTCCCTGCCAAGGTAATAGAGAAGACCGTCAACAAACAGCTTACCAACTTCCTGGAAGACAACAACCTTCTCGACCCTTCACAATCCGGATTCCGAACCAACCACAGTACTGAAACCGCCCTCATCTCAGTCACAGACGACATCAGAACCCTGACGGACAACGGTGAAACAGTCGCCCTCATCCTCCTCGACCTCTCGACTGCCTTCGACACCGTCTGTCACCGCACCCTATTAACCCGCCTCCTCTCCACCGGGATCCAAGGCCAGGCCCTAGACTGGATCGCCTCCTTCCTCTCCAACCGCTCTCAAAGAGTCTACCTCCCACCTTTTCGCTCAGACCCCACCGAGATCATCTGCGGCGTCCCTCAAGGCTCCTCGCTCAGCCCAACACTCTTCAATGTCTACATGAGCCCCCTCGCTGACATCGTACGCAAGCACAACATCATCATCACCTCCTACGCCGACAACACTCAACTTATACTTTCCCTCACCAAGGACCCCGCCAGCGCTAATACCAACCTACAAGACGGCATGAAGGACATCGCAGATTGGATGAGGCTCAGCCGTCTAAAACTGAACTCAGACAAAACGGAAGTCCTCATCATTGGCAACACCCCGACCGCATGGGACGACTCCTGGTGGCCCACGGCCCTTGGCACCGCACCGACCCCCTCAGACCACGCCCGCAACCTCGGCTTCATCTTGGACCCTCTTCTCACCATGACCAAACAAGTCAACGGCGTGTCCTCCTCCTGCTTCCTCACCCTCCGCATGCTCCGCAAGATCTTCTACCGGATCCCCACTGACACCAGAAAAACCGTGACCCACGCCCTAGGCACTAGCCGCCTGGACTACGGCAACACCCTTTATGCTGGGACCACCGCAAAACTCCAAAAACGTCTGCAACGTATTCAAAACGCCTCCGCCCGCCTCATCCTCGACGTACCTCGCAACAGCCACATATCCGCACAACTGAGACACCTGCATTGGCTCCCAGTCAGCAAAAGGATCACCTTCCGACTTCTCACCCACGCACACAAAGCCCTCCACGACAAGGGACCTGAATACCTCAACCGACGCCTCAGCTTCTACGCCCCCACCCGTCTCCTCCGTTCCACCGGCCTCGCGCTCGCTGCCGTCCCTCGCATCCGCCGCTCCACGGCGGGTGGGAGGTCTTTCTCCTACCTGGCAACCAAGACCTGGAACACCCTCCCCACCAGCCTCAGGACCACCCAGGACCACTCTGCATTCCGGAGACTCCTCAAGACCTGGCTCTTTGAGCAGCAGTAACCCCCTTCCCCCTAGCGCCTTGAGACCCGCACGGGTGAGTAGCGCGCTTTATAAATGTTAATGATTTGATTTGATTTTGTGAAATGGAGAGAGCAGAAATTAGCCATATTTACTAACATATGATACATTTCTGCTCCTTCCTTGCACTGATACACTGTGTGCTGCCAAGTGCCAATGCGGGCACCATTGGCTTTGTGCGAGGGTGCCTGCATTACAGACAGGATGGTTTTTGTGCAGGAACGGACACCTTCCTGCACCAAAACAATCCGTAAAGGCATTTTCTTTTTTTAAGTGTGATGCATCACTCATTAAAAAGGAAGTAACAAGGAAAAATAAAGATATTTCTTCTCGTTATGCCTTGGTCTGGGAGATAAACTATTTTGGCATACTCCCAGGTTTACTGACATTAATAAATATAGGATTGCATCAAAATCCATGGGTTGATGCAAGGGAATGCCAATGCTCTACCCAAGGAATGCCTTTCCAATGCAAGGTAACCCAAGACAGCCCCATGCGTGCCTTCCCTCACTTTGTATTTACTAAACCATGCAAGGCCACGCAAAAGGACTTTGTATAGCTTAATAATTTCCCAATAAGGACTTGTGTTGCCTTGTGATGACTTGCGTCACTTAAGGACAATGCAAGTTCTTAATAAATCTGGGCCTTAGTGTTGTTACATTATCCAAGATTTGAATAGGCATCAACAAGGTCCACTGCTCCAAGTAGAACCATCCTAAAATACGCACATTATAGGCCAACTACTTTCCTGTGCCCAATTTGAAAAGGACGTGTGCTGACACCTGAACTGAGCGGGGGAGGCCTTGACTCTGCTACATTTCCCTGTGTCCGAGGCCGGGGGCACATAAACTTGGGGCCTGAGACTTGTGGTGCAGGATGCACGCTGACACCTGAACTGAGGGGGGGAGGTCTTGACTCTGCAATACATTTCCCAGCATCCAGTCAGGAGGCCGGGGACGCATAAACTTGGGCCCTGAGACCTGAGGCATGGGATACACGCTTACACCTGAACTGAGCAGGGAGGCCTTGACTCCACACTACATTTCCCAGCATACTGGTCAGGTGGCAGGGGATGTATAAACTTGGGCCCTAAGACCCGCAGCGCAGGACACGTGCTGAAACCTGAACTGAGTGGGGGAGTCCTTGACTCCACACTACATTTCCCAGTGTTCTGGTCAGGAGGCCGGGGACACATAAACTTGTGCCCTGAGACCCGCAGCAAGGGACGCGCCTGGACGTGACCCAGGCAAAGACCGGGCCAAAAGCGGGCCCATCTGTGCCTGTCCATGGCCGGACAAGTCTGGGTTGGACCCCCCTCGAGGCACCCTGTTCTTTGATCCGACTTGTGGGGTGAGTGACAGCCTTTTTATTTTGAATTTATTTAGTTCTGAAGATTGAATAAGCCTGTTCTGGCCAGATTACTGGGGCTAGTCCTCTGCAGCCATCTTGGTGTACTCCTCTTGTGATGCAATTGGGTTAGTGTCCTTGGGTTTTTTCAACAGGCACACACTTTATCAGGAAGTTTCTTATGCTCGAGGGGTGCCTAGCTTGCGCAGTGCTCAGTTTTTACTTAGCCTGAACAATAGATTTTCAGTTTCAGGATTGATTGACCCATAAGGCGGTCTAGCTGCCCTATTCAAGATGGGTGCTTCTATGTTGGTAAAAAGGGACCTAAGTTTCTTTCAGTCCATGAAGTGGTTCCCAATAAGGATTTGTTGTCCCTGTCATCAATAATTTCTTGGAATATTGCAGGGAATAATTCCAAACTCCAGGATGTGCTGTGGGTGAAGTATATTTCTACGTTTGATTTTATCCTGTTATAAGAGACATAGGGCCTCATTATGACCCTGGCGGGCGGCGGAGGCCGCCTGCCAGGATGCCGCCCTCCATAATACCGCTCCGCGGTCAGAAGACCGCTGAGGGTATTATGAGTTTTTCCCTGGGCTGGCGGGCGGTCTCCAAAAGACCGCCCGCCAGCCCAGGGAAAAACTCCCTTCCCACGAGGATGCCGGCTCGTAATCGAGCCGGCGGAGTGGGAAGGTGCGACGGGTGCTACTGCACCCGTCGCGTATTTCACTGTCTGCTACGCAGACAGTGAAATACTAGCGGGGCCCTCTTACGGGGGCCCCTGCAGTGCCCATGCCATTGGCATGGGCACTGCAGGGGCCCCCAGGGGCCCCACGACAATCCTTACCGCCATCCTGTTCCTGGCGGGCGAGCCGCCAGGAACAGGATGGCGGTAAGGATTGTCAGAATCCCCTCGGCGGCGCAGCGGGCTGCGCCGCCTTGGAGGATTCTTAGGGGCAGTGGAAAACCGGCGGGAGACCGCCGGTTTTCCCGTTCTGACCGCGGCCAAAGCGCCGCGGTCAGAATGACCAAGGGAGAACCGCCGGCCTGTCGGCGGTGCTCCCGCCCCCGTTGGCCCTGGCGGTGCAACACCGCCAGGGTCATAATGAGGCCCATAGTTGGAGGGTGAAGCTGAATGAGATGGTTTCTTAATATTTGCTTTTCCTGCTGCCCGTGTACCTGGCCAGCGATCCAGGTGGAGTATAGTGACCCTTGTTCGCATGTCTAAAATCTATAGAGCATACCACATCAGATGTAATCATAAGGGCATTTTAATTGTCCAGGTGGGCTTTCCTAACAAATACAATGTCTTACTTGTTAATTTTTATAATGCCATGTGGGAGTCAGGATGTCAAATTACTGCACTTTTTTCTGCCTTGCACACACTGAAATCAAGGATGGAATCTATTTTGAATGAATTTTGTGTAATTGTGGCAGGGGATTTTAGTTCTAAGATTGATGGCTACCCTACCATAGGTAATCCTTTTTATCGGGAGGAGTGTTTTACTACTAGTGAGGCATCCCCGAATAGTCAAGATGTGATGCTGACAAATGCTCTGCTAGAGATGGCGTTGATTAATACCTCTGAATTGTTTTTTGATTCAGGGACCCAGGCCCCTACTTTTGTTGGCAGGGGGTGGGTATTATGATTGGTTAAGTTTTTGTGTCCGCTTCAGTGAGCCACCTTGAACTGCAAGGCGGGATCCAAATGCAGAATCTCAGTGATCACAATCCTCTTGTGTTGGGTTTTACCCTCCCCTCCAACAAGCTTTTACTGGCTGCTATGGGTCCTACTGCTTTGGAAGCCAAGGATCAAGGTCGCTGTGTGCATTGGCGCCAGGTTGATATCCCCCAGGTGTTAGTGGCCATGGTGAAAAGTAATTTTAACATGATTGTAGGGATTCCTTTGTCAGAAAACCCTTCAGCTGTAGAGGTGATTGATGCGCTGGAAAGATTAAACAGCTCCATTAGATCTACATTAATTCCAGCGTAGGGCCTTCTTTGAGTCCCAGAGTGGGTGGTTTGATTAAACGTGCCATGCTGCTAGGAAAACCCCGCTTGAGTAACTGAAAACGTTGCCCAGAGACAGAGTACTTGTGAGTAGGGCTTGGGCTCAGTATAAGCCCCAGTTTTATTTATTGGTGTTTCAAAATGTGTGGGAAAGGGCGCTTATTACTTGATTTCGTTTTGGTTCAATCAGATGTAATTTGTGCTTTCCGCTTTGCTGGTATGATCCAGAAGAGTATTCTCATTTGCCCCTGTGAAGGTGTTTCTCCACAGACCCTGCTCCATTTTACTCTCTATTACGAGTTTTATGCTCCTTTCAGATGAAGGTTCTTATTTCCTATATTGATGAGCAGGGGGTTTTTACAATGTCACCCAGTTTATCTTTATTTGTGCATGATATCTGATTAATTAGTTTGCTGTAGGGTTGGGACTTTTCTTAAATGTGCTATTCACTGGCCTAATTGTGCCAATTTTTAAATGTCTCAATGTCAAATTCTTATTCGTGTTTTACGTGTTTTTGTACTCTTTTTAACATTTTTATTGTATATCATGTGTTTTATGGTTGTAATGTATAACCCAAAAAAGATGAATTGAAATGAATAGGGCAATACATAGGAAAAGAAAACAGAAAGAATTGATAACCTTTCATCAAATACATTTTAAACTTAATTTTATTTGATAATTTAAATAATGAAAACAGTATATTATTTTTACAATTGATGGAAATGTACTAATTCTCACCCAGTTACCCACCTAGTTGTCAATGGTACTTTTAAAACCTGTCCACCATCATTAAATATGCCCCTTTCATGGACAAAGCAAGAACGTGCCCTCATTACTGCCTCACTATCCAACAAGCAAAGTCTATTTTCAATGTACTATTACCACAATAAGGGAAAAAATAGGCAACCTTTTACCCACTGAAATAGTATTAGACGTTGAATGTGCTATAATTCCAATACATCCCCTTGCCACTGGAGTCAAGCTAGCCTGGCTGATGAAGGGTGATACCCTGAAACCAGTCCCGGGATGCTTGTTTCCAGTCCAGGGAGGATCTGGCTTGGCAGTTCGGGTTGGACTGTTCCCATCGGGAGCAGGATCAAGACTGATTTCCATAAGGCTGAGTACAAACTGGAATGGCATGAGTAGTAAAAAAACGATGGATTTAGGCCCAGATCTCTGTACCTGGGGTGAATGTATGAAATTGTTCACCATTCCGTCCATCACTTGTTGTTTTTGCATTTGTCACCCTAAGTGGGAACGGTATGCTCAGTTGTGGGTCCCTTGCTCTCCCATACAACTGGAGTCAAGCTAGATTGGCTGATTAAGGGTGATACCCTTAAATCGGTCCTATGATGCTTGTTTACAGTACAGGGAAGACCTGTTTTGGCAGTTTGGGCTGGAGTATTCCCATGGGGAGAAAGGTCAAGACTGATTTGCACATGGCTGGGTCCAAACTGGAATTAAATGGTTAGCAAAAAACTCTGTACTGGGGTGAATGTTTGATATTGTTCAGCAGTCTGTCCATCACTTGTTCTTTTTGCATAATACATACCATAGCAAAAGAGTATTTGATTACACAAATTCAAGGATGTTACTTTCACTCCAGCCATACTATCGGGCACGTACTGGACTGTATGTTCCTTGCAATTTTAAATTAGAACTTTCCTGGCCCTTCCACCCCACCTGATTTGCCTAGATGCTAGAGTCAGTATTTCATTAATCAATTAAGGCAAACTACTCTTTGACTAATTTGAGAGCACCTGCTTCAGCTGCCTGGACTACTATGAACACAGACGCCTAGCCAGAATCTGTATAGAGTGGTGGACTTTGTACAAAATCCATCTGAATAAAGTGCCAAAACAAGTAATGCCTGTGAAGAGTTGCACAATTCTCTCCAAGTCACAATTGGAAGACACCACTATAACCGCTATCAATACCAATAATATTGGGGATCTACCACTAATATTGGGTATGGTGCATATTTGTGGAAGGATGGTGTGATTTACTTCTTTAACTCCAGTACCGCAAACATAGGGGAAATGCATCCACTTGGGTGAGGTCAGATTAAATGGTCAAACTCCAATTCCTCTTACTTTTAAAAACAAATGCCTTTGTTTAAGGTGGGCGTGATTTACTCTTCTAACTCCAGTCCCTCTAACATTGGGGAAAACACCTGTAGGTGGTATCAGATTTACAAATCTAATACCAGTCCCAATAAAACTGGGAAAAATGCATGTACTTTGTGGTGTAAGATTGGCAATCGCATTTTCAGTCCCATTAACATTGGATTTATATTGCTACATACATTTTAAAACAGTTTTCTTCTTGTTTAAATTTTAAATTTTAATTAATTGTATCTATAATACACATATTTAATTTGCTATTTCTAGAAACTATTATTAGTTTATGTTTTAATATTTGACTACATTTTACATATATTTTCAACAACACATGTTATAAACATTTGACATTATTAGTTTATAATATTTAAATTAATAAGTTTTTTTTTTTTTCTATTTTACTATATTTAACTTTGAAGTCATACACTATGACTGGAATTATAAAATCTTAATCACTTTTTTATATACTGTTTAATTAAAATATATTTGTAAAAATATCTTATTGATAACTGATGTATTCTCAAATCTTTATTTCGGTGAATTGCCATAAAAGGACAAGTTGAAACCACAACCATGAATAGGGCATAGCCAATCTGCTGTCCCTAAATTGCATGCCCATTTGGAATTAAATGTTAGTAGCGGGAGAGTCCCAAATCGAAATTGGAGAAAGAGCTTCCTAGCTGCTACGTGATCAATCTCATCTAGGTACTGCTCTACTATAAAATTCATCATTCATCATAATAAAAGAGTCGTCAATAAGTCCAATGTAGACTGAGCCAGCAGATCTCTCTTTTGGTACTGCCAGTAGTTGATCTTAACTGCTAATCTGGTAACCGTGGAAGCATCCATGGGGGTAGCCCACAATCTCTCCTTCCCCATCATTTTAATGGTCTTTCTTACATACCTAATCCAAGGAATATTGCCTGATCCTGTGATGGTCAAGACTTCTTCTAAGCCCTGTCTGCAGGAACCTAGCTCAGGAGTGCCCTGAATACTTCTGCAGTAAAGGACTGGTCTCAATCAATCCCAATGGAGATGGATCTGAGCCCCATAACTAGGCTAAGGGGGAGCAGAGGGGTGCTGAAGGGAAGGTATGTCAGCTGACGTAGAAATCGATTTTCAGTTGCCACCAAGGCGGTCACCCCCTATGGCATCATAACTCTGCTCCATTTAAGGCTGTGTCCAGGGCCTGATGTTTGTAAATTTCGATCGCCGGTGAAATGAGCCGAAATAGAGCGCCTCAATGCATTTTCACCAACCCCTCTGATGTGTTGTTAAACTTAAAGACTACACTGTGCAATGTGGGTGTGCCACCCTAGCTACTCTGTTAGTGTTCTGCCAAGTTAATCAAAGGTGTGCACATGCTCCAAAGTGGTCCCCTTTAATGTGGGATTAGATATTGTAGAGTGGCAAGGATTTAGTACCCTATATTTAGTCTTCCCCACATTAATTTTCAAGCAGCTCTGTCTGCATGAGCTTCCAAAGCTATCTAAGTTTTTTTCAGCCCCATTGTTGATTAAGAGAGCAGAAGCATATCATCTTTAAATTTAAGGGTAGGTACCTTAATATTTGCCAGGCTTGGGGCATCACTCTTGCATTGTTCTAGGCGAGCTACCGGATCGTTAACATATAATGAAAAAAGGGAGGGTGAAGGACACAGCCCTGTCTAACCCCTCTGTTTACAGGGAAGGGATCAGTCAATTTTCCCTGATGTCCACATCTAACCTGGGCATAAGTGTACACATGAAGCATGATAATAATATCCAAGAGATAGCTAAGAAGTCCTATATCAGCCAATACCTGCCAGAGCGTGGTTCTAGGCACCAGATTGAAAGCAGAAGATAGGTCCACAAACACTATGTAAAGTCAGCCACCTCCCAATACCACTATTGTGTGAAAAAACTTGCAGGAGACAAAGGGGCGTATTTATACTTTTTGGTGCAAAACTGCACTAACGCAGTTTTGCACCAAAATATTTAGCACCGGCTTGCACCATTTCTGAGCACCAGCCGGGCACCATATTTATGGAATGGTGCAAGCCGGTATAAAGGGTAGGCTAGCGTAAAAAAAAAGACTTTAGCTGGGTGGCGTTGGCTGTATGAGAGAAGGGGGTTTTGCACCAAAAAATGACGTTAGGCAGGTTAGAGTAAAATAAAAATGACTCAAACAGCCTAGCATCATTTTCTGATGCAAAACCATCCATACCACATAAGTCCTGTCTTTGAAAAGACAGGAGTCATGCCACCACCCCAATGGCCAGCACAGGGGACCAGGGTCCCCTGGGCAGGGCCATTGCACCAAGGTGCCATGTAGGGGGGCCCATTTCAGGGCACCCAATGGCACTTTAAAAAACAAAACTTACCTGTACTTACCTATACTTACCTGAGATGGGGGTCCCCCACCCTCTGCTGTCACTCTGGTGAGGGTGGGGGTGTCCCTGGGGCGGGCACCTGTGGGCCTATTCCATGGTGTTCCCCCATCGAAATAGGCCCACAGGTCCCCTAATGCCTGCCCTGACCCAGGCGTTAAATAATGGTGCAAAGCAAGCTTTGCACCATTATTTCACCCCCTCCTCTCCCGTGCGTGATTTTAGCACGGTAGGATAAATATGGCACTGGGGCCATAGAGTCATTTTTTGCACAGGAACGCCTACTTTGCATCTCATTGACGCAAGGTAGGTTTCCACATCCAAAAAATGACTTTAACTCCATAAATTTGGCGCTAGACAGGTCTAGCGCCAAAGTTTAAATATGGAGTTAGTTTTGCACTGAATTTGAGTAAATAAAAAAAGACGCAAATTCGTCACAAAACAAGTATCAATATATGCTCCAAAGTCTCTATGGAACATATTTGCAAGCCCCTAGCACCACCTTGAGCTGCCCTAGCGTACTTTTTTTACTCTAAGGTGGCTTTAAGGCGGCATTTCTCCATCGCCATATTTAGCAAAGTGGTGAGGTTCCAGGCATAATGTATGCGAGGGGGGGTTCTGATGCAGGGAGGCCCAGAAAAATGTTGTAGTGAAATTCACAACATTTCCCTGCACCATTTTTTCCGTAATTTTTAATGTCTGCTCAGAACAAGTGTTAGAATGACACACCACTTCTAATCAATGGGCCTGCTTGTGCTTTGCTGCACTAGCGTCAACATTTTTGACGTTAGTGCAGCAAAGTGTCACAATAGTGTCAAAAATGTTGACGCCGACTGCCATGGTGCGCCTTATTGTAAATATGGCACAACCATGTTGTTGTTAGTTGGGGCAGGGGTGACAAAAGAAAAGTTTCTTGTAAATTTACCCCTATGTTCGAAAAGGAGCTATGGTCCCCTTCTTTGGCCATAAACAACAATCCGTTCCGCTTCCCACGTTCCCAGACTCTTTTCTCTTCTTTAGCAGCATTTCTGTATGTCACCCTCGTGGTCTGAATCAACATTCTATCTTGATGCTTAATTGGGGCAGTGAGTGCAGTCCTGGGACTTCTAAAAGCTCTATTATACCAGGATGGAGGACTTTTTTCTCCCTACAATTTACTTTGCCTCCTCATAAAAGTACTTATTTAGTCTCATAAGTATCTGGTTATGTATGGTACCATCCTTTCTAGAGTCTTCTCTTGGTCCATAACCAGATCTAGAAGGAGCAATTACCCACTGCTTTCAGCTACTAGTTTATAAATTGCCCAACTAGATTTTGGGATTATGTCACAGCACACCACTTACCTCTACGCAGATTATTAGTTAACGTTATTCTCCTATTAAATGGCTCTGCGCGACCAGCTTGACTATTACGAGTAGGAATGTCTATACAAAGAATTAGGGCGTTATGGTCACTATCTTGTCGGGGTGTTACAACCATGTCTATTTGGTACAACCACATCCTTACGTCCACCATAATATAATATACCATGATATAATAAAAGTAACAATTAATATTAATCAATATGACTAGTACTTTAGATGCGGTTGAAAGTATGATTTCCTTCTCTATCAGAGATGGTTATGCCATTGCAGGCTCATATACAATGATTCAATGATTTAGTGATTTAATGATAGTGTGTTTAATTGAAGTGCCAGGGGAGACCATTTGTTAATGGGTGGGATTACTAATTCTGGTATTGACCACACTCTGTCTTCCTCGTGCGTGAGGACTTCACTGTTAACATTCAAAGGCTCCAATTGGCAATTGAATCTCCACCCATATTTTTACCCCCAACTGGTAGTGCTGCCATGTGTAAATTTAAGAGCTCTAAGACTATAATAATTCTACATAAAAGCATGTAATATACTTTGAAAAATTGTATCAAAATCTTCTTTTGTAAAAAACAACTCAAATTATCACTGTATAAAACACATAAACCTGAAAAAGATAATAATAATTTTGAAAATAAGTTAAATCATAATAAAAAAGTAAAAAAACGTAATTTCAAATGTAACAGATTACAATTAAAAATGTTTTTTAAATACCACAATAAAAACAATAGAAAGGTAGTTAAAGGAATTCCAGTTACACTTTATAGAATACATTTTAAAATCAAAATCAAAATATTACACAATGAAAACTCGAAATATTTCACAGACAGCAATAATAGCTATCAAAATAATATTGAAAATGATGTTTTAACGTCAATAATATACTTAACCCTTTGAGTGCAGGCGTCGGCCACGGGCCGGCGCCCGCACTACCTCCCTGGTGCGGGTCACGACCAGTGGCCGACACCAGGGAGGGGGTAAGAAAATCCTCGGGTGCGTCGCACCTGAGGATTTTATTTTTCTTCCCACTTCCCGGGATACACAGAAGCTTTTCCGTGTCTCCCCCCACCCGCCTCTTTGTGACGGCAGCGCGCTGACGTCACATTGTTGTTTTCCCCATGCAGCCGCTTCCTGCTCCGATGGGGAAAATGGCCCCAAGCGGCCTTCCCCACGTTCAGGAAGGCCTCGTATGAAAGGGGAGACTCTCCCCTTTCATACGAGGCCTTCCTGAACGCGTTTCCTGGCCCTCGATCGCAGCACAGCTGCGATCGAGGGCCAGGAAACACCACTAGACACCAGGGATTTCACCAAGGTAGGTGGCCCCTGGGGGGGGGGCACAATCGAGTGCAATCGCGCTCGATCGTGCCCCCAGGGATTAATTTTCTTTTTTTTTTTAAAGAAACTAAATCATTTGACAGGGGTTTGCCCGTGGGCAGGGCGACCCCCTGTAGGGGCAATACTTTATTTTAGTAGTTTAGGGTTTCCCGGGGGGCCATTTTGGCCCCCAAGGAAACCATACAACTACTAAAAAATATATAGATCTATATATATATATATATATATGTTTAGATCTATATATATATATATGTATATATATAGATCTATACATATATATATATATATATAGATATATCTATCTACATGGATTTCTCTATAGATAGATCTATATATATATATATATGGATCTATCTATAGATAAATCCATGTAGATAGATATATCTATATAGAAATAGATATATATCTATATATATATATGTATATATATATATAGATCACTTTTGTCAATGCATGTGTGGTTTACCTGGCGGCTGCGGTTGGCCCCCAGGAAAACCAGACCCACATATCAAAGTGATATATATATATATATATATATATAATTATATATATATATATATAAAATTTGCCCCAAGTTGTCTTGTAGTTGCAGCTTGCGTCTTTAAAGCAATGCACATACTTCATCTGACGCATTTCAACTGTAGCTTTTAGGCAGCAATAAAAAAAGTCAAGTAAGGCTTGTGATTATGTTTCTGCTACAAAAGGATCAGACTTTTCTCTAGTGGCAGTTTTAGTGCCATAGAGAAGCACCGAAGGTTTATATGCCTACTGCAAAGAGCAAATCTGTATTTTATGTAAATAGCTGAGTACATTAGTAAAGTGTGCCATTATCTAAGCTATAATACAAATGACATGTTAGCGCAGGTTGGGTGGCGGCTATGGAGAGATGAAAGGCACTTTTGCTGGAGGGTAATGAGGGAATCCGAGGAGGAGGACATGGGAGTGGGAGCACTAATAATGATTGTTGGACTGGGCGCAGGAGGTGCTAAAGACTGTGACGAATGGTATGTGACAGGGTGTTTTTTGAGTGTTTTGAAAGAACGTGCTTATTGAGGGACGAAGCGCAGGTAAGGTGGCCCCTACTGTTGCACGTATCACACACACACCAGCAATTTTGTGACTGTCTACGTAGGCTAGTGTTTTAGAGCAACAGTTTAGCTAATAGCAGAGATGGCATCTTGATGGATGACTGTTGCTGACGCCGTCACTTGGGTTAAGGAGGACAGCTCTGACATTGGATCAGAGACTGAGACAGCAGATACTGAGACAGCATCTGAGGGATAGGACAATGGCGCAGACTCTGGGAGTGATTCTTCAGTCGGAGAAGTCCCATTGGATAACTCCTCTTCCATTAAATTATGAGGGAGGTAATGGGGACAGTCCTGCTGTCCCTTCGCAAGCACAGTCTGTGCAACGGGGCAATAGTGGGTTAGCTCAACCCAGGGACCCGGTAAATGCGGCTGCAAGCACAGAGAGAGAGTGCTCTCTTAGGAGCTCCCCAATTTAGTTCGGCACCAAATTCCACCACCCAAATCGTATTATGGAGACATCAGAATTATCTATCACAAAACAAACTGGTTTTGTAAGGCAGGCACCTGTGTTTTTAGTCCTGGGTTCGGTGGCCATATAGGGAAAGATACTAAACCCAAACATTTCTGGAAACTAGACATCTGGGAGAGTCCACAGAGGTGTGACTTTTGCGGATTCCCCAAAGTTTTCTTACCCAGAATACCCTGCAAAGCTGAAATGATGAATAAAAACTCAATTTTTCTTGCATTTCTGTCACACAAACTAGAGGAATTTGCTGGGATCCACAAAATTCCTACCACCTAGTGATTCCTCACCTGTCCTGATAAAAACACTACCCCACTTGAGTGCCTATACCTATTGCCTGCGTCAGGAATGGATCACTCCAGGGTCAACAGTTGCCTCATGTAAGGACCAACATTGACCGTTGTGTGATCTATTCCTATCGCGGGCACTAGGCCTACCCACGCAAGTGAGGTACCATTTTTATCGTGAGCCTTGGGGGAACGCTGGGTGGAAGGAAATTTGTGGCTCCTCTCAGATTCCAGAACTTTCTGTCACCGTAATGTGAGGAAAAAGTGTTTTTTTGACCACATTTTGAGGTTTGCAAAGGATTCTGGGTAACAGAACATGGTGAGAGCCCCACAAGTCAGCCCATCCTGGATTCCTCTAGATGTCTAGTTTAAAAAAATGCACAGGTTTGGTAGGTTTACCTAGGTGCCGGCTGAGCTACAGGCCAAAATCCACAGCTAGACACTTTGCAAAAAACAGCTCTGTTTTCTTTGGGAAAATGTGATGTGTCCACGTTGTGTTTTGGGGCATTTCCT
Organism: Pleurodeles waltl; assembly: GCF_031143425.1. Classification (NCBI taxonomy): domain Eukaryota; kingdom Metazoa; phylum Chordata; class Amphibia; order Caudata; family Salamandridae; genus Pleurodeles; species Pleurodeles waltl. The sequence goes on along the minus strand of NC_090448.1, from coordinate 911,150,970 downwards.
GTCGCAGGCGCTAGGCCTACCCACACAAGTGAGGTACCATTTTTATTGGGAGACTTGGGGGAATGCTGGGTGGAAGGAAATTTGTGGCTCCTCTCAGATTCCAGAACTTTCTGTCACCGTAATGTGAGGAAAAAGTGTTTTTTTGGACACATTTTGAGGTTTGCAAAGGATTCTGGGTAACAGAACATGGTGAGAGCCCCACAAGTCAGCCCATCCTGGATTCCCCTAGGTCTCTAGTTTTCAAAAATGCGCAGGTTTGGTAGGTTTCCCTAGGTGCCAGCTGAGCTAGAGGCCAAAATCCACAGCTAGGCACTTTGCAAAAAACAGCTCTGTTTTCTTTAGGAAAATGGGATGTGTCCACATTGTGTTTTGTGGCATTTCCTGTCGCATGCGCTAGGCCTACCCACACAAGTGAGGTACCATTTTTATCGGGAGACATGGGGGAACGCTGGGTGGAAGGAAATTTGTGACTCCTCTCAGATTCCAGAACTTTTTGTCACCGTAATGTGAGGAAAAAGTGTTTTTTGGCCACATTTTGAGGTTTGCAAAGGATTCTGGGTAACAGAACCTGGTGAGAGCCCCACAAGTCAGCCCATGCTGGATTCCCCTAGGTGTCTAGTTTTCAAAAGTGCGCAGGTTTGGTAGGTTTCCCTAGGTGCCGACTGAGCTAGAGGCCATAATCTACAGCTAGGCACTTTGCAAAAAACACGTCAGATTTCAGTGTAAAAATTTAATGTGTCCATATTGCCTTTCCTGTCGCGAGCATTAGGCCTACCCACGCAAGTGAGGTACCAATTTTATCGGGAGACTTGGGGGAACACAGAATGGCACAACAAGTGTTCTTGCCCCTTGTCTATCTCTATATTTTTTCCTTCCAAATGTAAGACAGTGTTTAAAAAAGACATCTATTTGAGAAATGGCTTGTAATGCACATGCTAGTATGGGCACCCCGGAATTCAGAGATGTGCAAATAACCACTGCTTCTCAACACCGTATCTTGTGGCCATTTTGGAAATACAAAGGTTTTCTTGATACCTATGTTTCACTCTTTATATTTCAGCAAATGAATTGCTGGATACCCGGAATAGAATGAAAACCCATTGCAAGGTGCAGCTCATATATTGGCTATGGGTACCTAGGGATCTTGATGAAGCTACAAGCCCTATATATCCCCGCAACCGGAAGATTCCAGCACATGTAACGGAATATTGCTTTAAAAAATCTGACATTGCAGGAAAAAGTTACAGAGTAAAACGTGGAGAAAAATGGCAGTTTTTTTTAGCTCAATTTCAATATTTTTTTATTTCAGCTGTTAGTTTCTGTAGAAAACCTTGTAGGATCTACACAAATGACCCCTTGCTGAATTCAGAATTTTGTCTACTTTTCAGAAATGCTTTCCATACCCATTCCTGTCACTAACTGGAAGGAGGCTGAAAGCACCAAAAATAGTTAAAATTAAGTATGTCCAAGTAAAATGCCAAAATTGTGTTGAAAATTATGGTTTTCTGATTCAACTCTGCCTGTTCCTGAAAGATGGGAAGATGGTGATTTTAGCACCACAAACTCTTTTTTCAGGGAAAAAACCACAAGCCTTCTTCAACAGCCCTTTTTTCCCATAAAAAAAAAAAAAAGAAATTTGAGGTGTATTTTGGCTAATTTCTTGGTCTCCTCCAGGGGAACCCAGAAACTCTGGGTACCTTTAGAATCCCTAGGATGTTGGAAAAAAAAGGACGCAAATTTGGCATGGATAGCTTATGTGGACAAAAAGGTATGAAGGCCTAAGCGCAAACTACCCCAAATAGCCAAAAAAGGGCCCAGCACTGGGGGGGGAAGTCCCAGCAGCTAAGAGGTTAAAACAATAGATTTGCCCTTCATAGTTTTCTCCTCAATATGTCTGTAGTCAAAATATTTTGGACCCTATGGTTCCCCCACTTCTTCATGTGGTGGGGAACCACGAGTTTGAAGGGGTAAGTGAACAGCTAATTTATGGTGGTCCTTCTGCTCTGCCAAACTCTAAATCACCATTCAAAATATCAAGGGGCATTTTTATACTCTGTTTGCAGTGAATTAGCATAATGTTTTTTTAGTTTAATTCAGATAAAGTCAACGCCATATTTATATTTAGATGCTAGACACTTCTATCGTCAAAATATTGGTGTTAATGTCATTTTTCGAATGCGTGAAACCTCCTTGCGTCAATGAGATGCAAGGTAGGCTTTCCTGTCCAAAAAATGACTCTAACCCCCTAGCGCTATATTTATCCACCCGGGCAAAAATGACGCGCGGGTGGGAGGCGGGCCCAGAAAATGACGTTAACCCCGATTTTTGTCAAAAGTTAATACCTGGGTTAGGGCAGACATTAAAATGAGGCAAACTAATCAGTACTTAAGGAGAACACACAGAATCAACATTACCAAATCAGAGGAGAAGATGGTGGTGATACTGATCCAGCTTGCGAGACGACACAGAGGACAGCTAAAACTACAGCAATCACCACCACTACAACGTGGCCCATAAAGGCAACGCAGAAGGCAGGAGAGGGTCTTCAGAACGAGGACAACCCTCCTTGGCCTCAGGGACCAGGACATTTTAGGAGCTACAGACTGAACCAGGAACCATACTACACCTGCTGCACCACATTGAGCCACAAATCACAGCTAGCCTGCAGACCCCACACAACATATCATCTGTGACAAAGCTACTAGCTGTCCTGCACATGCTGGCAAGTGGCTCATTCCAAACAACGGGTGCCCTGGTTGCTGGTGTCTCACAGCCATCATTCTCTGCATTCCTGCCAAAGGTATCAGATGCTATTATCTCCCTGACACCCCGCCACATCAGCTTCCCCAATACCCAGCAAAAGCAGCAGGAGAACAAACAGGGGTTCTATCAAATCCCTAGCTGCCCGCATGTGCAATTGACTGCACCCATGTCCAGCTCGTACCACCTGCACCAACCGAGCGCTTATACTGTAATCGCAAGCACACGCATTCTATTAATGTGCAGGCCATAGTGGACTACCTGGGACTATTCATAAACATTTTGGCCAAGAATCCTGGGAGTGTCCATGATACCTTCATATTCAGGCACCGCAGGATCAATGAACAATTCCAGGATGGACAATATGGAAATAGCCTACTTGTGGGTAAGTCAACAAACCTAGAAATATACACACAACACACCAACCCTGAAGGACACACAAGACATACACTACTACATTAACACATGGCCAGGCTAACACAGATGTGCAGGTAACAACATATATGCACTATGCTGCAGTACAGCACAATCGGTGCACACCACAAACACATACACCCACATGTACGTAACACACCCACAAATTGACAGGCACACCACATGAAGGATAGGTGCAGACATGTACCCTTTGCTAACAGAAGAACTACACAGCCCACTACAAGTGCCCACAGGTTGCCTACTATGTACACTTCACACACAGTACACCAAACAAAGAATAGCACAGCCATGTCAATGGCATACACCATGCCCATGTCATGTCGGTTCCATGTCATGCATATCGAGATCCCTCAAGTCATGTCGTACAAATCACTGCCAGAACAAACATCAAATACCAGATAACTGCTGCCTATACCAACTACATCTCATCAACACATACCTGACTTACCTGTAGTGTGCAGAGACATCTGCCTGATGCATTGGCTCACACACATAGGAATAGAAAATCAATGCCCATCACATACCATATGCCAGATGTGGGATAAGTGGTACCACATCTACTGTAGTGCCACCTTACATGCACCACTTACCTACCCACCACACCATCATGTCTGTACAAGACACAATAAATAACCCACCATGGGGCAGAGTCACTGTCAGACAATGCAGATCATGGATGCCATAGTGGGACCCTGTAGGAGAATACAGGACATCACTGACCTCACATGCACTGTGCCAAGGGACTCATTTGCTAAGTAGCTGAGCACCATCCCATAGCCTGCACTGTGCATGTGTTGACAGTATAAATGCTGATTCATGTGTTGGAAGATAGGAGAGACACTGGTAGTTATGTTGATCATCCTGTAACAATGGGATACACATTCTTGGACACCTAATGGCAGTCACAAACATTATCTGCTACTCTGGTTCACCAAGGGACCTATGCAAAAGCATACAGTGCCATTGGCATGGTCTGCATTGTATGTAGAACTTTGAAGATGACCATTTTTTAATGACTTGAAGTCACATTGTAAATCGGCCACCCTCCCATGCAGTATGTAGCGTGGAAGGGGTGTCCAATGTGTGTTGCTGTAGGTCTGTCACCACACGATACATAGCATGATGATGCTGACTCAGATGTAGGTGTCACCTAAAACCTGAGCCAGTGCCAACAACAAACACCACCCCAGAGGTGCTGTTTGTAGGTTGCAATAAGGAAGTAGACTGTGCTTTGAACTCAGATGATTGTGTCACCAATGCATGCTGCATACTGCTGCACACACAGAAAAAGCAAATTGGTCATCAAATCAGCATATATATAGGGCGGTGTCTCTTCGTGCACAGATACATCCACCTCCACAAGGCAGATAGCCAAGTACCCTGGTGCAAGGTAGGTGGTGTAGGTGCATGGCTGCATATTAACAACTGGCGCAGGGGACAACAAAGGGTTGCCTAGTAACAAGTCACACATGGGGCATTCTTGCATAGTCTAAATGTTGCAGGACAGTGCAGCCAATTTTGGGGACGTCTCGTGCATTGTCACTTACCAATTTCAAAGGCCCTAAATGTCGCACATTATCTGCAATGACACATGTCAAAATGGATGGGATGTCCAGGTTCTGTAGTGCTACCATGTTGCCACCACATCTGACCCCATTGTGTTGTGAGGATGTGTCATGTCCCCTCTAGTGATAGCACACTGATACAAAGGTGCACTACACAATGCATGGTATATACATACGTACCATCAGTTTGGAATCCAAATCATATGTCCCAGGTCCTTGAGCCAAACACAAGATTGTCATGTCCAACAACCCAGTGCTGAGGAGACTTTAAACAAGGATAGGAACTCACAGCATACTACAAACACATATGAGTCATAACCAACTCAAAATATCAACATCCATGCTGCATGACAAAGGTTGCAAGCCTTAACAACAACTTACTTCTTAAATTTTTTACAGCAGATCAGGGTTATGGCATACAGCCATGAATAACGATCCCATTTCCCAACTCAAGCACAGCAGCAGAATGTGCATATAATGAGGTACATCGGAGGATACAGACTTTTGTGGAGAGGACATTTGGCATCCTGAAGTCCAGATTCAGGTGCCTGGACATCACAGGAGGCAGCCTCTGCCCCACACATCGTTTGCAATATCATAATGACATGTGCTATCCTGCACAACATATGTGTGCGGATGAACGTCCCCTTCTATGAGCAGGTTGATGACCTGCCTGAGGAGGAGGAGGAGGATGGTGGTGAAGAAAATGTGGGGGTACAGCACAACACATCTGCTGAGATACGCCACAGACTGCACATCTTTGAGAACTTCTTCACTTAATAATCACGTAACTCACCTTGTACATTTTGTCAATAAACATCTCACTTATTCACACAATCCGGCTTTGTTCTCTTCAATCTCCACAACATATACCTCAGGATTGTGAGTCTAACCTCAGGCAGCATGTTACAAACACTAAACTGAAAAGTACTGCATACGATTGAACTGCTATCATCTCACACATCACAAATAACCTCATCCCTTGAATGTGACAACTGAAGGACACAAGCTATGGACCACAACATATGTATTACATCCACATTGCCAACTTGTACAACAATAGCTCATCACACACAACTACAACATGTCCAAATAGGAGGTAAACAAGGGCCCCACACATGAGGCAGTGGATGCCAAAATTTGGTGAGACTGTAATGTTTGAACAGACCACTGTCACAACTCAGTGTGAGAGTTGCAATGGCTGCATGGAGCAAGCGTGACAAGGCGAGGACATCATTGGTAACAATGGTCATCATGATTAGCCCAGGTATGGCAAGCAATGGAAGAAGTTGGGCTTGCACAGAACATCCATGGAAATCAGTCTTGCCACTGCCATGGGGTCAAATCCTGACACAGGGCATTCATGGCATCACACTTTGCACGGACATGTCTGTGGAATGCACATCAGAATGGATGAGAACATATGCAGCCAGAGCTGCAGGTTCACCATACAAAAACAAGAACCATTGCTAAATGTAACGAGTTTAATCAAACATTTGTGTTCAAAACATGATATGGGTGTAATGTACGCAGAGTGTGTCAATTAGATTATGTACCAAATATGTACACGTTAGACATATGTGTAGTCCACACAGAAGCCACCATAAACTCAAGATCTGCATGTGGATACAGCTGTCGGGTAACATTTCCTAGATAGCATTCATCAGCCATCATCAACAATGCCCAAGCTGCAAATGTCGTCTTAAATGTTATGCTCTGTAAGACAACTACACACATCAAATAAGTAAACACAATTCACAATCAAATTCCAGAACTGTTGCATAGTTCTGACTGCCATACATATGTGGATACACTGTTGTCACACATGCATACATATGGACTACATGCAAATATTTGCATGCTGTTGACTCTGTAACACACACATCAGAGTAACAGACCAATCACACACAAATCACATTGTTGCATGGACTACCAGATGTGGCCATATACAATATGCTACACTGCAGCACAGCACATTCCATTTGTATGTTGATTCAGGGTGCATCCATAGACAATGGAACAAAATCACGCAATCAGGAATAGAGTAAAAAAATTGACATAAATGTCTCGAAATCATCCACAAGTGCAAAGTATATGGCCCATGGGCCCTTAGCGTGAATTCCACCTTCACACTCATATCAAAGCTGATTTTCTGTTATTCGACCCATGAAGGTAATGCGTTAAAAAAAGACGCACGTAGGTCATGCGTCTGAAATACTCACACAAATATCACATTCATAACAGAAAATGTGACGCATGGGGACAGTAAGTGATGTAGTAGGAAATCCTGTTTACAGGCATGGTACTGTGGGTGTACTTTCACTTTCTCTTTACAGTTTGTGGCTCTTTTGACTGTGTGGTTGTGTCCTAGAGTTGGTAGTGTGTTTTTGCTCAGTATTGTATCTTGTGGTGTCCCTCCTGTTGTGTTTTTCATATTTTTGACTGTACTTTGTCCCAGTGTCACTAAATTTGTGTGTTTTTTGTGTCTATCATTGTACTTGTACTGTGGGGTGTCTGTGTGGGATAGTTGATAAGTTGGGTTAGTTGGGATTAATTTTTGGGCCTTAAGTTTCCTTCCTATTCTTTTGTTTATTTTCATTATTGTCTTCAACCTGTGCCTGATATATGTGCCTGGTAGGGGGAAGTTGACAAGGATGGGGTAGGTGGAGCTGGGAGGCTTGGTGTGGCAGGTAGCCCACTACCTGCCATTAATGTTAGAGATTGGGGGGGCCAGGTGATCCAAGGCTGTCGGACGGGGGGAGGCGGCTGTGGTGGGGCAAGGTGCTCCACCACCTGAAGAGGGTGTTTCGCATCAGCCGCAAAGAGCACCAGCTCAAGATCGCAGATCTGGTGGCCAGGGAAGCAGGATCTGCTTGACCATCTTGGTGTGGTGGTCAGTGGCCCTGTTGGTGAGTCTCCCATTGGCATACTATTTACTGTTCACTGCTCTTGAATGACAGTAGCAGATGTGTTGGAGTGCTGCATGCAATGCGTGTGGACAGGTTGCATGCAACCAGAATGAAGTCTAACTGTACCAGTCTAGACATGGAGTTCACATGTCCCACCATTTTACCAATGCAGCTCAGATGTTTGGTGAGTCATGCACAACCATCACTAAGTCACACATTTCAGGGACCATGGCAAAACCTGTGCCCCAGCATAGTGTCATGTATGATACACCAAGACACCGCCAGAATACCATATTTAACTGGATTGTGTCAACAAAGTAGGGCAATCCATCTATAGTGCTACACTGTCATCATTTCACACACATGATCCCTGCCATTATGTTAGCAAAGGGAGCTTACCCGCCTTAGGTGACAATGGCAATGGGGCATTTGATACCATCAGACAACTTTGCCACATCAGCCATGGATTACTCAACGCATGATCATTGCAGACTAAAAATTGAGCCGCATGTCAATCACAAAGTGCCTCTGGGTGCCTTGCAGGACAGGCCAGAATACCAGAGTCATTTGCATTGCAGAGCACCAGGGTAGTGTTATGTATTTGTCACCCAGATACCACTCATACCATGGAGGTCCATCTGCTATAGATTGGCCACATATGGTTGTTGTAGGGTGTAGCACTACATGAGTCTCAGGCCTGTGTAAGTGTGCAGATGTGTGGCTCTCACTCACCTGAGTGTCAGTGTCATTGTGAGTTTGTAGTGGTGTGTCTGCTGTACTGTCTTACACCAGGATAACTAGCTCACTCCTCTAAAATAGCATACACTGTAATATGTTGTCCACTAGAAGGGACAGTGATATGACACTAAGCATGGTTTTCCATCCATATCTTACGGGTGGACCTGCCCCCTACACCATCAGCGAAGCAGCACGATTTGAGGACCCAAATGTATCAAGTAAGTGTGATGCTGTCTGTCCTGTGTAGTGATTGAGGGTTTTGTGAGAGTGAGTCTTGTTTGTTGCACACAATGCTAGAAGTGATGAGCTGTAAAATGATCAGATATTAAAGTAGGCTGGATGGTGACATTGTGTCCCATTTAAGGGTTCCCCGTGCACGAGCAGAGAGTCATATCTTGTGAGGCTTGTGGTGCTCAATGGGAAGAATCGTGCAAACAAGGTGAGGCCATGCCACATGTTGGCCCATATGTTGGCCCATATGTTGGCCCATATGTGACTAAGAAGTGCACCGCTGTGAGAAGATTGGCACTGGGACCCCCTATCATTCTCACAGCACAGTGATGCACCATTTTGAACACAAATTGGTGCATCCCTGTATTGTAATGTTTATGTAGGACTGGGTGAGCAATTGTCCCCCAGCATGGTGCTCAGCATTTTGTACTCCATTTACGTGACACTTGTGTGGAATGTAATAGCCGTGCATGTGCTGGAATGGATATGGGTGTGTAAGGAATAGTATTGGCAGATCAGGTATTGATGGGGGTCTACACCTGGACACATGAATGTAGATGTGATAGACCTCTGGATACCAGCTTCCTAGCAGGCAGCCCTCCTAACATAAGGTCCACTCCCTAACTCCATGTATGAGTGGGCATGCCTTGGTGGGTGACCTGGACAGTTTAGATGATGGATTGCATGGCCATCCCCCCTGAAGCACAGGGGGAGAGGAACAACACATTTGTGGGTAGATGTGATGCTCACAGTGTAGGTGTCAGTCATTTTGATCAGGCGTGCATGTGTACCTATAAACACTGACCCCCTTATGGTTACCAACTGCATCCCATACTCCCAATGTGTGTCGCGGAAGAGTGTATATCTCCAACTGTGCTAACACTGGCATGATGTCAAGCACAGGAAAAAAGAAAACACTGCTCATGTGGCATGGGCTGGTGCTACCGGGAACTCCTACGGGTGAAGATGATCTGTTCCACATCTTCATCCTCCGATGTGTGTGGTGTCTCCTCTGTCCTTGATGGTGGTAGTGGGGAGGTAGAGGGAGCCACACACACTTCAGTGGTTGGAGACGTGGACTCTTAATTCCCAGCAGCTGCCATCTGTGGACAACATATGGCATCACTGCAGCAAGGAGGAACTGCTGATTTTTTTGTATAGCAGCAACATCCCTGTGGTAGGCAGCCATGTCTGCCCTGAGGGAGACCATTTCCCGGTACATGGAGTTCATCTTGTTCTCAAGCACGCTGATGCCAGTTTGGGAGGACAGTTATTGTGGGTGGCCTCTCCATCATGGCAGGAGCTATGTCCCTCAGACAATGCTGGACTTCATGCATTGGGAAGTGTTTGCCTTGGCTGGCTGCAGTCTGTTAGGCAGCCGTAACGATGCACGTGCGCATACCCTCTAGGCTGGCTGCCATAGTTTGCATCCCCACCCGCACCTCTTTGGCCAGCTCTAGCTGGACTCCTACCGCTGTCCTCTCAAAGCTGGTCCCTAGATCCTCGGAGTCCTCAACTGTGTTGGTGCTGGCAGGTTGTACTATTGGGGTGTTCTCCCCACAGCTCACATCATGGGAGGAGCAAGTATTGGAAATACTGCATCCTGAGGGACTCGCTGGAGTAGCCGGAGGACTGGACACTGGTAAGTCAACATTTAACCATTATCATCCCCCCATACCTGCATGCCATCACACCCCCTCACCCTCACTCCATTCACTCCACTACATCCCACGCACTGCACCTACACATATGACTAACCCCAATCCCAAGCCCTGCATGCTATACCAATGCATTGACACCCCTCCCAGCTCTGAATGAACACCCATCACTATAGCATACACAGCATAGGGAAACTAACATTCTCACAATACATCACCATACACAAGCAAAAGGTGGCAGGGCAACACCAACGATAGAGGGTAAGCCAGGGATGTACAATATGTCATATGAAGCGTAATACGTCACTTACATCCCCATAAGTACCCCAGCCAATGTCAGTGGAGAGGAGGTGCCACGACTATCCAGTCCCCTAACAGAAGATGCACCCAGTGATGACAGTAACTCTGGACTTCAGGATCTGGAAGACCTACCTGGCCCATCAGGGACCACTGGACAGCCGGTCACCCAAGCACAATCACAGTCCACCACAAAGCCTCCCCCATCAGGATCCAACACCACAGCACCCACCCCTCTGTCCCCAGGACACATCAATCAGCAGTGTGCTCACCTGTACAGAGACCCCTGGCCACACCTCGCTCCCAAGACAATCAGGGACCTGGGCTCAGTGGCAGTGGGCGCACCGTTTAGGGGACAGGGGCACAGGCCAACAGGGGCACTGGGAGGACTGCTGTGCACCAGGGGGAGGACAGGATCAGGGAACCGACTTTCCAGGAGTCACTCTCCGAGATCCTGGGAGTCTACCAACATTCCCAGGATACGATGGGCCAGATCCTTGATAACGTGCAGGAGAACAGGTGGCTGCAGAAGGGACAGTATCAGGGGATCAGGTAGGGCTTGCAGGCCATTAACACCACCCTGATCTCCATAGCAGGGGTGCTGGCAGACATGGCCAACATCATGAGGGAGGCAACAGCACATCAGCGGGCCACTACCACTAGCCAGTCAACTGAACAGCCCTCCACTTCCACCACAGGACCCACAGGCCACCAGCATCCCCCCTGCAGAAGGTAAACCACCCCATAAACCTTCACTGCGACCCAGACAGAAGCCAGAGAGAATTGCCAAGACCACTGCCAGGAAATGAGACTCTCCTGATTGTCCCCCTTGTGTCCCACACTGTCACCTTGTCCACCTTAAACTGCCTTTGCTCCCCTTCCTATGGCCACTTGGACACAGCACCTGTGCTACAAACAGACTGGAACAATACCCAGGACTTTCCTCCATCATCACCCCATTCCATTGCATTTTCTCCTCAATTTCTTAGCACTACAATAAACACCCTTGAACACAACTCAAATACTTGTGTGTCATGTGTTGAAACAGTATATTAATGGAAACAGTTACATCCTTTGCAAATGAACTGTACAGTGTGATAGCATAGAAATAATCACCTGTAGCTGGCTGTAGGCAGCACATCAGTACACAGTTGTCATTGCACCAACATCTGTAAAATTTTAATCCATAGGTGACAGTAAGTAAAGGTAAAAAGTGGGTAATGCCATCATGCCACAGGCACACAGAATGCACCAATAGTCATTGAAATGTGAAGTTGCACTGACTCACCTGTGTGTCATTGGAAGTACTGACGGATAACTGTGGTTCTGTTGTCCTCATCCTCATCTTCAGCCTCTTCATCCTCACTGTCATCAGGATCTACTGCAGCCACAGGGGCATCTCCAGTCTCCTCGTCCTGCAGCGAAGGTACATGGCGTCTGAGGGCCAGGTTGTGCAACTTGCAGCATGCCACGACTATCTGGCAGACCTTCTCGGGTGAGTAGCACAGGGATCCACCTGTCAGATGGTGGCACCTGAACCTGGCCTTCAGGAGGCCAAAGGTTCTCTCGATGATCCTTCTGGTTCGCCTATGTGCCTCATTATAACGTTCTTCAGCCCTTGTCCTGGCATTCCTCACAGGGGTCAGCAGCCATGACAGGTTTGGGTAGCCAGAGTCACCTGCAGGTAATAAGGGACAACTTTTAGCCACACACTATCCTATAAGGTTAACACCAGAGGCATACAGTAACATACACTGGGTGGAGACCAAGGCTCATCTATTAGCCACACCCTGTGCCTCTGTAGTTGGGCCATCATATTTTGGATGCTGCTATTTCTCAGGACAAAGGCATCATGCACTGACCCAGGATAGTTAGCATTGACGTGAGAGATGTCCTGGTTCTGCCAGGCACACCATCTGCACATTTATAGAGTGGAAACCATTACGATTCCTGTACACCTGTTCATTTTGGCGGGGGACAAACGCAATATGTGTCCAATCAATCACCCCAATAATTTTGGGGAATATGTTCCATTGCATAGAATCCAGCCTTCATAGTGGCCAAATCTCCACCTGGGAGAAAGTTATGGAGTTGCACATGTGTTTTACCAGGGCAGACAACACTCTTGCCAGCACGATTGAGAACATTGGCTGTGACCTTCCTGCTGCCAAGCCACTGTCACTTGGAAAGAACCTGTCGCCAGGAAATGGAACACTGATAGCACTTGTACAAGAAAGGGGATCCCAGTTGGAGGAGGGATAGCAGATATCAGGTCAGGCTCCAACTGGGCACACAGTTTTGTGATTGTGGCCCTGTCCAGTCCATAGGTGAGGATAATGTGCCTGTCCTCCAGTGTAGCTAAGTCCACCAGTGGTCTGTACACGGGTGTTTGTCTCCACCTCCTATTCATCCGCAGCAGTAGGTATCTAAGGGACACAAGAGTGAGTAGGGTTTCACAATTTGAACAACTAAACCACAACATCAGTCCGCATGATGCACTTATGTATTGGGACAGTGTAAATGTCGAAGTATGTACCTATTTACCCTGTGATGCAGTAATTGTTGATAGGCCTGTTTCCCCCCCCCGAAATGGCGACTGCCTGTCCTGTATGGAGGGACAGGTGGAAGTGAGGGGATTCCACAGACGTTGGGTGTCGTAGCCGTAGGCGGTCTTGCACTGCTGTGCAATTCCTCATTGGATAATATTGAGCCCTATAGAGTACAGTGGCCAATGGGGAGGTAAGCTGGTGGTGACGGTGTACACCGCCATGGACTTTCCCGCCATGTTCTAACTCAATCCTTACTTGTTTCCTGACCATCAACAGGAGAAGACCTACACTGCGTGTGCTGCTGTGACCTGTGTCTGGAACCTACCATGGCCCGTGTGACTGGGGAAAGGGCCCCAGCCTTCACTTCAGAGGAGTTGAAGCGACTGGTGGATGAAGTCCTACCCCAGTACGGACAGCTGTATGGGCCTTCATACCAACAGGTGAGTACAATTTGGGCACGATGCATGTGGCAAGGATGCATGGAGATGTGTGTGAAGGCATCGTGGAAGGGTGGGTGGGGGTTAGGGGGATTGTCTGTTGGCAGTGTACATGTTGTGAGCTGGCCTATGTGTGTGCCAATGGTGATGGAATCGGGTATGGTGGGCCATGTGTTTGGCAGACTGGACTGTTTGTTTAATGGAGTTCTCCTGTTCGTATTACCTCTGCAGGTCAGCACCTGATTATTGCTTGCCATCGCCAAGGACGTGTGGACCCTGGGGGTCTATGGCAGGCGGAACACCCACTGTCGGAAAAGATGGGAGGACCTGAGATGCTGGGCACGCAAGACCGGGGAGACCCAGCTGGGGATGGCCTCCCAACAAGGAATGGGTACCCATCGGACCCTGACTCCCCTGATGGCCCGCATACTGGCGGTGGCCTACCCTGAGCTGGATGGGTGCTTGAGGGAATCAAGCAGCCACTAGGGGCTGAGTACAGTGGGTTTCATTACATATTTTGGCTGGTGGGGAGGTATCCGGGTAGTGGATGTGTGTTAGTGGGTGCCCCTAGGGCCTGGCCAGACATTGCAGCGTGGGTCACCTGAAGGGTAATGGTTGCATGGCAAATACAGGTAACCTAGCTTGTTAGTAGTCCATTTCAGGCAGGGCATTGTGGGTCCCAGGCGTGCTGCAGTTGGCGGTGTGTGGTCCTGATCTTGCCTTAATGACTAGCCATATCACTGGTAGTGCAATGCATAGTGCTTAAGCCTGTTCCCTGTGTGTGACGGTGATGTGCATGCCAATGGTGTTGTTGGTGCAGTCATTGACCAAGTGTATCCTTTGTCTCCCCCCCTTTCTTGTTTTGTCATCCTGTCCTAGTGTTTATTACCATCATCTGGCAGAGGAGCAGGGGCACCATCGCCAGAGGGAGCTCCATCCCACAGGACCCTGGAGGCAGAGTCCACCGACGACGAGGGAACCAGTGGGATGGAGGGTGAGGGAAGCACCACGGCGAAGACTGAAGGAGACAACACAGACTCTGATACCTCCTTCGATGGGAGCTCTGTGGTGGTGGCGGACCTCTCAGTTGCAGGTACAGTTGCTACCCCCGTACCAGCACTACTCTCCCAGTAGCCCCTCAGCGAGTTGCCCATGCCCTCTCACCAGGAGGGTGGGCATCTCCTTTGCCCCAGGCTCCTCAGGCCCTGCCCCAGTGATCCCTGCTGACCTGAGTGAGGAGGCTATTGACCTCCTGAGATCCATCTCTGTAGGGCAGTCAACCATTGTGAATGCCATCCAGGGGCTAGTATCCCAGATGCAGCAATGCAATGCATTCCTGGAGGACATTCATGGTGGATTGGCGGCCCAACAGAGATCGATTCAGGCTCTGGCCTCCTCTCTGATGGCAGTCACTGTCCCTGTTTCTACCATCCCCCCTCCATCTACCACTTCCCAGTCCCATTCTCCTCAACCCCAACCCATCCCAGGCACACATACAGAAGAGCATGAACACAAGACAACACCCAACAGTGGCAAAGGCAAACACAAGAACAACACTTCATCCCACAAGCACTCACGCAAACACCATACAGTTGCAGACACGACAACATCCACTGCCTCCACTGTCTCCCCCTCCTCCTCTTACACCACCTCCCTCCCAGTCACGTCCACACTCACACCTGCATGCACTACATCAACATCCACTACCAGCATCACCACACCAAGCAGAACACACACCTCACTGGCAGACACCTCCACAACAGCCATGCACGCGTCCCCTCTGTCCTCTCCCACCCTGTCTGTTCCCCCCTCCTAAGCGACACAAACGCAAGCATTCACACACCCAACAGTCATGTACCTCACATCAGCATACTGCCCATGCACCTGCACCCACATCCAGCAGACATTCACCTCCAACAACCACTCTCATCCTCCACTCTCATTACTCCTCCCTCCTCCCGCCCCACCGTCCCTAAAAAGCTTTTCCTTTCCCAATTTGACCTCTTCCCTACCCGTCCACCCCCGTCATGCCCGTATGGGCAGGGTTCCAAGGACACAGCCCAGCACCGCAGCCAAAGAGTCCACGGGGACAGTGGTAGCACCACCTACTCGTGGTGATGAGGATACCACACCTCCATCGAAGAAGGGGAAGGACCATCATCACCAGGAAAGAAGGGGAAGGGGCCTGCACCACCTGGAAAGAAGGGGAGTGAGCCTGCACCACCTGGAAAGAAGGGGAAGGAGCCTGTCCCACCAGGCAGAGAGGGAAAGAGACCATCCACCTCTGCCTGGAAGGCTGAGGGATCCACGCACCATGTACTGGAGGAGACAAAGCACTCTACGCCAGCGGAGGCTGCCGGCTGACACCTCCACCACCACCAGTTGTCACGGGCCCCCACCACCAGCTGAGGAAGTGCAGCCATCAGACAGTGCAGAGGCTGCCCTGGAGGCTCCTCCATCCACCATCACAGTGCAGCCATCAGACAGTGCAGAGGCTGCCCAGGAGGCTCCTCCATCCACCACCACACTGCAGTCATCACCGCCAGTAGACGCCATGTAGGCCACACTCAATGGGCTGATGTGTGAGTTGCCCACTCCAGCACCAGTTGGGAAGTCACCCACTCAAGAGACTGTGGCCTTGCACTCCGCAGGACATAGCAATGGGCATGTTGCCCCCTCCAGAACCAGTGGGAAGTCACCTACTCCAGAGACTGCGGCCTTGCACTCCCCAGAACAGAGCAATGGGCATGTTGCCCCCTCCAGAACCAGTGGGGAACTACCCGTATTCAGCTGAGGTGCCCCCCCCACCAAACCCACCAGAGGTGCCTTCCCACTTGCAAAATGATGCCCCTTCAGTGTTCGCTCCAGATGTCTCAGGATAGAGGTTGGGCCTTGGACTTTGCCCTGTGGCCTTGTGTGCCCTTATGACTTTGGACTGGGCATTGGCCCTTTATGTACATCTGTAAATATATTTAGTTCATGTGGTGGGTTTTGCTATGCTAATACATTGTCAGTACTTCAGCAATCTGGTCCGTGTTTTATTATGCTGTGTGTTGTGTGCCATTGGTTTACGTGTGCAGCTGGTTGTGCGTATGGTGTGTGTGTGTCGGGTGTGTGTCGTGCGTGTGTGTGTCACTCTCGTTTTCCTCCCTCCCTCCCTTGTGTGCTAAGCGGCTGTACTCACCGTCGTCGTCTTCGCCGGTGTTGGTGTTCCAGGTGGATCATTACGTAGAAGATCATCAGGAAGACTTGCAGTTCGGGTTCCATGGTGGCATAGTTCTTTCCTGTGTCTCCAATGGTGAGGCCTTTCACTTCTGAGGTCTGTTTCCGCCAGGGTTTTGTTGGCATTGGTACCGCCCCAGAAAAGGTGGAGGTTTTCAGTGTCTAAATATGGTGGGCGGTACTTTGTCTTCCGCCTGGCTGTTGGCTAGTGTTGTTTCTGCCCTGGCGGTTGGTGTGGTACATTGGCTCTCTATGGGAGTTATCACCGCCATGGTCATAATTTGGCGGAACTTACCGCCAGCCTGTTGGCGGTATTACCGCCACTTTATCACTTATCAGCCAGAGTCGTAATGAGGGCCTAAGTAATGAAGCCCAGTAACAGGTTGTCAAATACTCCCATCTCGCTACAGTTTACTAGGCTCCCACATGCAAAAAAAACCTTTCCACTGCATTCTTGATAGGCAACAACAAGTATCCAAAAGTATTCAAGCATAAAGCTATTTAATTATGTCCCTACAATGAAAAAGACGATCACTCTCTACCCATATGGGAGCCCTGCCCTTCACAAGGTCATTTTCGCTTGATAAACCAGTGGTCATTCAAGTGTGCTGTATGATTGTAAGCTGAAGAAGTGTCACGTTGCTCAGTAGATCTGAAAACCAAGGATTCTAACTAAGCATAACGTTTTGCTCTGTACTTTTTCTCTTAATTTCTTCCCCTTTTCTAGTGTCTCTATTGTAAGGTGACAATTGTAATCCATACTCCCTACAAAAGATCAAAGGGTACTAAACCTCCACTAATATAATAGCTTAGGTTTACTGATTTCAGGAGTTTGAAACACGGTAGGCCCCTCATGATATATCTGTCATTTATGGCCAGATTTACAAGGCCCTTGCGCCCCTTAGCACCACATTTGCAGCAAACTTTTTGCTGCAAATGTAACCTACTGGGCCACTACCATAGTGCTATATTTACAGGGTGGCGCAAACTGGTTTTGCGCTACCTAGTAAAACCTTTGCGCCACATCATGCAGAGTATATGCATGATGTATGCAAAGGGAGCGTTCCCTCGTTAGAGGGTTGCTAAAAATGGCACAATGGAATCTACAATATTCAATTGCGCCATTTCTAGCCTCATTTGTAATACCTGCATAAAGCATGTGTTAAAATGAGTCTCCCATTGATTTCTATGGGCCTCTTAACAATATACTGGATTAGAGTCTTTTTTTTTATGCTAATCCAGTATAACGTTACCATAGTGTAAAAAATGTATGCTATTGTCCCCTAACATGTGCCATGGGCCGCTGTATTGTAAATACGGAGTTACCATGGTGGTGTTAGGGGATGTAAGGGGGCGAAAAGGAAAGTGGCACATCACTAGTGATATGCCACTTTCTTGTAAATATGGCCCTTAGTAGGTGTGGAAGCAGGTTTCACAATAAATACGTTTGCACACCAAGTCCCAGATTTATGGTGGCCTCCCGCCATTCCAACAACACATTAGTGTCACTGTTTTGACACTAATGTGGCATTGGAAGGGCAAAACGCTGCACCATATTTACAAAGTGGCGCAATGCTTGCATTGCACCACTTTGTAACCCCTTGTGCCACATTATGCCTGCGCTAGGCATAATGTATGCAAGGGGGTGTTCCAGCACTAGGGGGGCCATGAAAATGGTGCAAATGAATCTATGAGATTTCTTTTAGCCATTTTTATATGCATTTTTTAACACCTGCACTTAGCAGGCGTTAAAAAGAGGCTCCCATTGTGTTCAATGGGTCTCTGAGTGCTTTACAGGATTAGCGTCAAAGTTTATGATGCTGGGCCTGCAAAGCACCAGCCTGGTGTCAAAAATTGTGATGCTAGTCCCGTTGACTACCGCCATGGTGCGCAGTATTTTAAAATTTTAAATACGGGGCACATGTGGTGGCTTTAGGGGGGTGCTAAGGGATGCAAGAAAAGTGGCGCTGTTCTAGGTGCAGTGGCACTTTTCATAAATCTGGGCCTCATTGTACTCTGCCCCTCGTTCCTCCTTCTTGGTACCTAATTTATGTAACACAAACTTGAGACAGTGTGAGGAGGGGCTTGTGTTTTTGAAGCGACTTGGTTCAATATAGATTTGCTATGGAATTTAAAATGTTATAGTTGTGGCTTTTATTATCAGGAAATGCTATGAACTTTTATGTCTGTGATGCCGGCGTGCTTAGAGCATTGATTATGAAGTCTCTGTTCCTTGATTTGTTGATATTTTATATATTATGCTTTTTTTTTATGTACTATGCATTTGCGTTTTGCTTTTATGGCCTCGGCTGAATAATGATTACAATTATAAATTTATTGAACTTTGCACATTAATTAATACTAAAGAGTCATGAATGCAATATTTATACTGTGTTTAATGGAATGAAGTTCTAATAACTTGACATGAGTGAGGCTTGCAGCCTACTCTTACTTTTACGACTTTTAAAGCCTGATTACGAGTTTGGCAGTCCGTGCACCACCAAGGCAGAGAGTATTACGGGAGCAATTCACCCGCAGGCAGGTTTATAAGTACTGTGGCTCCGTGGAGCCCATCACACATGTCCTGCCACTATTCACTGATGGAGCCCAAAACCCACGCTGCCGTGGACTCAACTGAATGCAAGTGCACACACTTACCTGTGTCATTAAGCTCAACAACAGATCATTGCATCATCGTCCACATGAGATGGGGGTCAGGCTAAGGGCACCAAGTAAACTTGTCATTGTGTACACAGTCAGAGTCATTCACAAAGAAAGACACATTCATAGCCACAACACACCTCCTTTGGGCAGGCCACTCACACTGCACCACAACACTACACAAAAACACATGTCCGCACATCTTAGGCACAGGGACAGTGAAGTGCACACAACATTGAGTCACACAACACCAACAACACACCAACATCACATCTACCAATACAACTGACACCCTCACATTGCACACATGCCATGGACTGCCAACGGATTCAACACACATATGTATGGATGTGTCATGGAACCCAAGCACAACTCCTATTAAACAGTCCTGCAATGAACCCACACATCACCCACATTGCAACACAATGGGAGGACAATGGGATGCACAGTAGTCAGAGAGACAAATATCCCAAGCTCACCATGCAAACAATATCTGCACCAGAGGGATGGGGCATCGGGAACACTCAGGGAAGGATACTGCATTGGGACACATATCACTTTGCAAATGCACCTAAGACAACATCTGCACAAGAACTGGCCCTTCAGGTATCTCAGGGACAAACAATAATATAGCCAAGCAACATGCCTGCACAACGTGGAAGTGCAAGTCAAGAAAGCACATACAACAGCAACAGCATGGCCATACATCTAGAAGAAGTAGCTGTAAGGTACACACAGCAAAATGGAAACATGCACAGTCAAATACAACAAAGAGTAGCACAATAGAACATCCTCCATGCCTGCACAAACAAAACTCGAGCTCCCACACTTGAGACGAATTTACAATCCATATCAGAAGACAAGTCTACCACTATACATGCTGACATTGGACAACACAAGATGAAATACTTACCATACCAAACAGAACACAAAGCACTGACTTGCATTAACACCCACATATCCATACAGTCAACATCTACCTTTGTCTTGGGTGATATCAGCACTGTCCACAAAGTCAGAAATTGCAAATGACAGCAAATGGATGAACAAGCAGGCTGAAACACACACGGCTGTAGGCAGACAACACAAACTACTCATGAACAACATAAAGGTAGAAAAGTAATTGCAGGACAAATGTGTACCCCAAAAATAACTATTTGGGTTTATTAACTACAAAATGCAAAATATCAAAGGCCATTGGCCAGTCCAGCAGATTGTCCATGTGCACGGTTATGCCCACACTTTACTCCTATTACTGCCAGGGAACCTCCACAGGAAGGGGGATCAAGTGGGCAGGTTGGTACCTCAGAGATCATCTTTGGGTCAGGGCCTCCTGGGTTTGGGACGAGGAGAGGAGGAGAAAGGGCAAGTTCAAAGAAAAAACGTTCCTTTGGCACATGGGGATGGTCATCAGAATGAGTTGGGGATTTGGAGTTTGAGGGAGTGGTTGTCTGGTGTGTCAGTGTTGATGTCTTGGGTGTGTGCATGGGTGAGGTATGCTTGTAGTGGTGGATGTTTGTGTGTATGTTAGGGTGGTGTCTGCATGGTATGGTGGATGTAGTGGCTGTCTTTGTGTCTTTTGAGGTGGTGTCTGCGGGTATGGTGGGTGTGGTGGATGTCTGTTTATCTGTTGGTATGATGTCTGCAGGAATGGTAGGTGCGGTAGGTGTGTCACTGCCTGTTGTGGTGGTGCCTGTGAGTATGCTTGATGTGGTGTGTGGGCCAGTGGAGGTGGTGGGGCAAAGCCAGGCAGAAACAAACCAAATAAAAGGAAACACTCACCGGATGCTCACACAACACACCGAAGCAAACATAGAGAGAGAGTTGCAAATCATGCCAGTCCTGCTCCTTGCCATATACCTCCATGACCGAGACCACTGACTAAGACGACGACGGTAAGTACCGCAACCTACTAAACAAGGGAAGAAAGGGCACAGTTACATAGTCACCCACTCCACCCACCCTGCAACACACCCACAACCCCTGACAACAGCACAAGCCATACACACCTGAACAAGAGGTACTTACCCGACACAAGGCCAAGTCTTCCTGCCCAAAGTACACACATGTGCACAGCACCCCCCACAAGGAAACGATGAGCCACGTCTCCAGAGTGTGCCAAAACCAACACTGGCCGCACAAACTTTTATTACGCTCCAGGAGCAACAGAAGTCCAACAGAAGGCCAATGGCCCGTCCATAGTCCAAAGTCCGATGGGCCCAAATGGCCCCAACTTGACTCCCACAAGTGCAAATGGTACTCCACCTTAAAGGGGCAACAATGGGGCATCCAGGCACCTTAGGGGACAGGGGCAGGGGGTGGTGGGGTTGTTGACTTATGACTGGGAGGGATGGGCTTTTTTTATGTTTGGGAGGTGGAGGGGGCTTGGGCTGGCCTTTGGAGCTGGTGGAGCAGCCTTGGACTGGGGTGCAGCAGATGTACCTGGGCCAGTACGGGGTCTCTTGCTCACAGGAGAGGTAGCACAGGAATGGGAAGAGCGGACAGGGGAGGGCTGTGACGTGGGAGCAGTGGACAGGGCAAGGTAGTGGGCACGTTTAGGGACGAGACGGGATGGGCCAGTGGGTTTGAATAGGTCAACACGGGATAGGAAATGTTTTTAGGGACAGTCGGGTGGACCTGGAGGAAGGTGTGGGAGTGGAGGTAGAGGGAGTGGTCGTGACAGATGTAGGTGTGCGTCGCGTGGATGCAAGTGACTGTACAGTATGCTGAGGTGTGGTGGATGTGTGTTGGGTGGGGTCTTGGAACGGTTGAGTGTCTTGGGAGGAGGGAGGGTGGACACAGTGGGACAAGACAGGCTGCCAGTGTAAATGTATGTTGTCTGTGTGTCTGCAAGTTTGGTGAGTGTGCTGCATATGTCAACCAAAGTCGTTCTGGTGAGTGCAGGTGTGGTGTCCGGGTGCATGAATGGATGTCTGATGTTGTGGTGACTGACAGAATGGGGTCAGCAACACTGAATGAGGGTGCAGTGATTGTGATACAGATGGCTATACGTCCCCTATGGGACGGACACTTACAACAGCATAACAAGACCTCACACACGCAGCATGTGATGAATCCCACGACTGTACAGTGTCAAATCGTGCACACATGTTTACAGCCATCTACCACCATTACACAAATCCATGCCCTCCAATCCGCCTACTCACCTTTACCTCTGGTTGACCATAGAGCTTGGCGTAAAGGGTAGGACCCCGTCCATTAGCTTGTCCAGTTCCTCGGTGGTGAAGGTCGGGCCCTTTCCCCTGTCACGTGTGCCATTTCCAGGACCAGAGCCAGGACACAGCAGCACACTCAGTGGATTCACCTGCATTCACGTAATCCGGGAGTCAAGTGAAGTTGGGGTGACGAGATGGCGTAAACTCCGTGGTGGTGTGCACAGTCACCGCCGGCGGCGATCATGATAGGCTCATATTCCCCATTGACAATCATGTTAACCAATGAATGGTGGCACGGCGGTGAACACCACCTCACGCCATTACAACAACCGCTAGTGGTATGAGGTCACTTCCACTACAACATATCTGGATTACACGGGGCAGGCATTTTAGTCATTACTACGCAGTTATTAATTTCTCATTTGCCCCATGCAGGCCCTATTGTCCCCAGCCCCCATCTACATGAACAAACATACATTTACTCACCACAACAGTCCAGATGTATCATGGAGGACATGTCACTCCAGTTTAATATCCTAGTATGCATATGTGTCATTGACTTGTATGCCAGCAGTGCTGAATATTCAACATGTTGGGCAGATGTATGTGTCTTCCTCACATGTGTTCTCCACTCTTCCTCGGTACAGACCCATGTGACGAGGGAGGGCCCCATTGGCGTACAGACCACTTGTTGATTTGGGGATCATGGTGGAGCGTCACATCATTATCAATTACAGACTCAACCGTACTACTATTCATGAACTTTGTGCATTACTGGATGCAGCACTGAGACCAGCTAATCGGAATCAGCATGCCATCCGTACTGAAGTTCAAGTGCTCTCAGCACTCCATTTCCTGGCAATGGGCTCATTTTAGGTGACTGTGGGCATGAGTGCAGGTTTTTCACAGCCAATGTTTAGCCTCATACTGTCCAGATTCCTGAATGCATCTGTACGACACCTGCAGTCCTACGTGAGGTTTCCACAAAGTGCTTAACTCCCTGCCATCAAGTCAGACTTTTATGCCTTTGCCAACATTCCCCATGTGATAGGTGCCATCGATGGAACCCACATAGCTCTCATCCCCCCAAGAGTAATTGAACAGGTGTACAGAAACAGGAAGAACTTTCACTCCATGAACATTCAATTGGTGTGTACTGCAGACCAGTACATCTCACATGTGAATGCCCTGTTCCCTGGATCATTCCATGATTCCTTTGTGCTGAGGAACAACAGTGTGCCACACATGATAGAACAACTACAAGGTGACAGAGGATGGATCATAGGTAAGTGTGTCTGACACTTTTTGGCAAATATCTGACAGCCAGGCTGTCTGCAACTGAGGGTTGTCAGTGACAGTCCTGTTTTGCCCCCTTTTTCAGGTGATTTTGGCTACCCAAACATGCATTGGCTCCTGACACCAGTGAGGAATCCTAGGACAGATGCTGAGAGGAATTACAGTTAGGCCCATCGACGTACTAGGAGGGTGATAGAGCGCACTATAGGTCTCTTGAAGGCTAGATTCCGTTGCCTCCATATCTCTGGGGGATCCCTGGCCTATGAGCCTGAGAAGGTGTGTAGAATAGTGGTGGCCTGATGCATGCTGCACAACGTGGCTGTGAGGAAATCTATTCCCCTCTTGGAGCAGGAGGGTGCTGTATATCCAGACCAGCTCCCTCAAGTGTAAAGCACACGAGCCAAGAAGTACAGGGACATGACTCCACACTTTTGTATGCATCTGCATACTAACTCACTACCCTACTCATGGCCTACAATGACTAAGCAAGCCTACACACATGAGGTAGCCTGTGCTCCAGCAACATGTACTGTGATGTGAGCCACAATGAAACAATACACACATATGTGGATTCCGAAGGGTAAAATCCTGAGGCCTGACTAGACCAACACATTCACACTTTGCGAGATTGACTCATTGCATAAATCCCTACAGGCAACTGTCATAGTACATCCTTCAACCAGAGTGACAATGAAGGGGCTGGCATGGTGGGCACAGAAATTGTCTTCCCTGCGATGTGTAGACATGTGGCTTAACAAATGCAGACTCATGCCACTTCTAGGGGTTGGTTTTGTGTTATGTACCTGTTCCACAGAACAGTCCTCGGACATATGTGTCTATCCCACAGAAATGGCATTGAACATACAAAGGTATGCATTGTACAATGTCTGCTATGTGACCAAGGTACTGACTCACATGTCATGGCCTCCTAGGAATCAACACACTGTCTGCACTGTGGGACTGTCATCAGTGCAATAAGCCTGTACAGGACAAATATGACTTCTGTGAAGGTGACACATGTGGTGTGTGTGGAAACCCAATGGGCATAGTGAGTCAAGATACACCTTCCAGACTACAATTTGGCAAGGCCAGATGTGAGGTGAAAGATCTGTGGTACTATACACATTGCTTACAAGATCCTCAAAGTACTCATAAAAAATGCACACACAGCTTATGCTGTCATGCACATACATGTTGTCTAACATTTGCAAACATCGTAAAGAAAAAGATGACCATGAATGGCAGTAAAGTATCCTTACCTAGTTATGTACATCCAACACAAGGAGGGGCTGTGACCCCAAAAAATTCACACAACATAATGTGACTGAACTTAACTACCTACACTATGAACATTCCATTGATGTCACACAGACTGCAACAACAGGCAAACAAGAAGTCTAACTGGCACATAGGGGCACATTATAGCCTGTGAGGAGGCAAAGGAAGGTGTCAAACAGCATCAATTGTGCCTATGAGATTCTTACATGCTCCTATGAGGAGCCATAGAGCTGTTCATACAGGAGAAAGGCCTCATTTACAAGCCTCTCCAGCTCCTCTGGAGAGGAGGTAAGGGCCCTATCATCTGCTGGACATGGCATGATTGCTCCCAGGGGCGGCACACAGCAGCTCAGGTCATGGAGGTGTTGCTGGGAGCAGTGTCAGGCGTCAAGGGAGTGAATTTGCACAACATGGCAGTCACGTCCTCCACGTGCGTGTTCCTAACTGCCGGCGGACACAGTCATTGGCTGCGATGTTGGATTACTTTGGTGTGGTATGTGATAAGGCTCAAGCTGGTGACATCATCCACTTTAATGTTTGCCTGTTCTACAGGACAATGTCTGTCAAATCCCTTCCTTCTGTGGTCTGGGGGGCTGTACCTTGAAATATGTGTGTTGACTCAGTATGAGTCACACCATCTTGTTTCAAAAAGTCCAGACATATGGACAACCTATGTGCTATACTCTGGAATAAAATGTTTGGTGTGACCAAACACATGTAGGATGTGTTTGTGTATAGTGGTTGTAATCCTGAGCAGGATACTGTGTACCTGTAAGATATCCCTCCTTGCACAAGTAGCTTGTGTCTTCATCGTATAGTTCATGTGGTCTTACATCTCTACATAGCGAAATGGGAAAATTAAGCAAAGAGACTTTGAGTTTGTGATGGATGAATTTATTACAATGCTAATCCTGAAAATATATCTTGGACAGAAAGAAACAAACGATGTAAAGTGAAGGGGTCAGTCAGGGTGAATGAAATCATTGGAGTAGTTGGCAGACCATTGGGATGCCAAAGTCCAGAGTACACCTTTCATTGGAAGGGGTAGGTAATTGAGAACCAGTCAACAGAATGAATGTGTGGCACACCAAGGAGGTCCTTCAGGAAGAGATCACTTGCTGGCAGTTGTGGGAGTCTTGTCATCTGCACCTTCGCGATTCTTTGCTGGATGTCTCCGCTTGTGGAAGGGGATCTACTGTTACAGAGGCAGGGGTGTCTGTGGCTGGTTCTTCCTCTGACAGGGCTTCCCTTTCAGTGGCTGGAACCAATATTGATGTGCCTGGTGTTGAGGAAAGGGTAGACTGTTGTTGAAAAGCCCTGTTCAGGGTAGTGTGAATGTCCCTCAGCATCCCTGTTAGGGAAGCCATGTTAGTATTGTGGCCCTCCATCTGTTCCTGCATGTCCCTCTGTAGCAGCTTGATTTCCCGGAGTTCAGTTAAGACTCAGCCCATCATGCCTTGGGACTCCTGATAGACCCCAAGATGTGACTAATGGTGCCCTGGCCAAGATCAGTACCAGTGGCCTCACCCCGCTAGCCCACAGCATCCTTTCCCCGCACCCTACCCCCACGGACCTGTGCCCTTGCCACACAGTCCCCTCTCCAACTTGTTCCTTGACCCCAATTGTCATAAGTGTTGCTGTCACGCCATGGGTGGTTTACAAACCTGTGGTGTCTCTTTTCCGACCTGCGGTCCAGTTTCCAGGCATTCGGACCGACTGTGGGGAGTCCGTTCAGCTGCAGTGTTTACCTTCTGGCCTGCGGCGAGGTTGGGCGGCCCAGGATCGGGCCGCAGATCGTGCCATCTTTGAAGTGCAGCACAGTGTTGCATCGTGGGAGCCTCCCGCGATGCTCACATAATCTTGCCTTACCTTCTTGTTCTGGAGTCCTTTTTAGGAACCTATTCTTGTTTCTTTCTTTTTTTCTTCTCTCTTCCTAGGTTCTGGGGCCATGTTCCTTCTTCTCCTTGTTCCCATAATCCTATTACCTCCCAACATGCATTGGTTATTTTCTTTGCCCCTTTCCAAGATGGTGCCCTTTCCTATTTTCTTCAATGTAACTTCCCAATCCAAGATGGCGTTTTTCCTTTTTCATGTTTATCACTTCCTGTTCATCAGTATATAAGGAGTGTGGATTATTTTCTTACTTGTGTTGCAACACTCCCTGTTTGATGGTGGATCCTCACTCCTGTTAGCTTTACTTGTGGAGTATTTTCTGTTATTTCTCCTGTGGTTTCTCAACAGTTCCACACCTTGAAGGCCTGGTATTCTGAAACTCTCTTACTAGCCTGGACCTTTGGAGTTCTTGTGCAAGCGTTTTTTTTTTCCCTTTGGGAATTTTCCTCTGGGACTCCTATCAGAGGGCAATGTGGCTACTGGAAGGGGTTGCCCCTGTCGTGACCAGACCAGAACGTGCAAGATCCGAAGCTTCACTCTTGTTTAAGCTGACAAGGATGGTAAGAGAAATGCGGCACCTGACAGCTGTGCTGCTACTCAGGATCTAGGACGCGGGGACAAGAGATGATAGACACTGTGCTTGGGACACAGGTTGGGGGGCGAAGGGCTGCCTGTGATGTTGAGGCAACTGGGCTGGGAGGCAACAAAGTGGCCACAGTGAGACTCACAGTTGCCATCTGACCAGGCTGCCCAGATGTGCCAGAACCATCCTCCACATCCAGGAGTGCCTTCTTCATTGAGGGCTTCATCCAGGTGAGTAGTGGCAGTCTGTTCTGTGGCCTCTGTGTGCCCAGTGGCAGTTCCACCTGTTCTTGTAAAACTTACAATGTTACTGGTTGTAGTGTGACATTTACCTCCAACAGTTTAGTGTTACAATAGGCAGAGACCTTGTACAAAGTGAAGTTGCAGTTAATCCTATTGTGGCAAGTAACCATGGTATTGGGTGTATTGACATGCCGTGTGTGAAGCATGCCATTTTGACTCAAGCTGCTGCTGAAATGTGCAGATCATTTGCACTCGGGATGATGGCCTGAAAATTATATCTTGCCTCTAATGCAGGGGAAACAGTGGCTACGCTAGATATGGCTTTCCCTATGAGGAGGTCTAGTTGAGTGTGATGCAGGCAGACCCAGGACTTTGTTATTCATGTTACTGGAGTCATCATGTGCCTAGTGCAGTGTGAATGTGCCTACTGCCAATACCAATTTGGTGATGCATTCTGAGGCCTTAGGAATACTTGTTATACACAGTTAGTAAGCTGTCATTCCTGTCCTCAAATATTTCATATTGGGTTAGCAAGTCAAGATGGAGCTATGTTGACAGATACATCTGTGATTTGGGCATGATCTGTACTTGATCAGTCCCAGGTGAGTATACTTCATTTGAAGGTAGACAAACAAGGGTATTTGGACAACTGGCCACTGTGCTGGTGTTTGGAGTTAACGTTACAGGGCCTATTGGTCTTTGCAGTAATGCCACTCCCTCTATTTCCCAACACTTAGAAAATGGCACCTCCCAGGTGAGTAGACTTCAATTGAAACTTGCCAAACATGGGTATGTGGACAAGTGAACACTGCTCTGGTGTTTGGAGTCAGAAAAACAATGCATCCTGGGAGTTGCAGTCAGGGTATTCCCTCTACTTCACACACTTGATAAATAGTATCCTCCCATGTAAATACAATTCATTTGTAGTATACCAAACAATGGTATTTGGACAAGAGAACACTGGGCTGGTGAGTGGAGTAACAGTAACACAGCCTCCTGGCCTCAATAGTCATGTCACACCCTGTACTACGTACACTATACAAATTTGATCTCCCCAGGTGAGTACACTTCATTTGTGGTTTAACAAACAATGGCATTTGGACAAGAGAACACTGGATTTATGAGTGGAGTAACAGTAACACAGCCTACTGGCCTCAGCAGTCATGTCACTCCCTGTACTACATACATTATACAAATGTGATCTCCCCTGGTTAGTACACTTCATTTGTGGTTTAACAAACAAGGCTAATTGGACACAAAACACAGGGCTGGTGAGTGGAGTAGCAGTAACAGAGCCTCCTGGCCTCAGCAGTCATGTCACTCCCTGTACTACACACACTAAACAAATGTGATCTCTCCAGGTGAGTACACTTCATTTGTGGTTTTTCAAAAAATGGTATTGGGACAAGAGAACACTGGCTGGTATGTGGAGTAACAGAATCAGAGCCTCTTGGCCTCAGCAGTCATGTCACTCCCTGTTCTATATACACTATACAAATATAATCTTCCCAGGAGAGTATGCTTCATTTGTGGTTCAACAAACCATGGTATTTGGGCAAGAGAACACTGGGCTGGTGGTTGGATTTACAGACACAGGTATTTCCTGGCCCTAGCAGTCATGTCACTCCCTCCACTTCCCATACTTGACTAATGGCATCCACCCAGGTGAGTGAAGTTAATTTGTCATTTGCCAAACAGGGGTATGTGGACAAGTGAACCCTGGTATGGTGTTTGGAGTTAGTGAAACAATGCATTCTGGGAGTTGCAGTCAGGTCACTCTCTTTAGTACACACTATACAAATGTTACACACCCAGGTGAGTACACTTCAATTGAGAGTTATCAAACTGGGGTATTTAGGCAAGTGTACACTGGGCTGGTGGTTGAATTTGCAAACACAGGGTCTTCCTGGCCTTAGCGGTCATATCACTCCCTCTACTTCCCACATTTGACAAATGGTATCCTCCCAGCTGAGTGATGTGTGATTTGCTAAACAGGGGTATGTGGACAAGTGAACACTGGTCAGGTGTTTGGAGTTAGTGAAACAAAGCCTCCTGGGAGTTGCAGTCAGGTCATTCTCTCTACTTCCCACACTTGACAAATAATATCTTCCCAGGTGAGTGTAGTTCATTTGTGTTTTGCCAAAAAAGGGGTATATGTACAAGTTAACCCTGGTCTGGTATTTGGAGTTGTTGAAACACTGCCTCCCGGGAGGTGCAGTCATGTTACTCTCTCTAATTCCCACACTTGATAAATAGTATCCTCCCAGGTGACTGAAGTTCATTTGTGATTTGCCAAACAGGAGTATGTGGACAAGTAACCACTTTTCTGGCGTTTGGAGTTATAGAAAAAGTGCCTCCTGGGAGCTGCAGTCAGGTAACTGTCTATACTACAAATACTATACAAATATTGTGTATTATATATCTGTATGGAGGCTCAATTTGGGTTTGGGCATACATTTACCTGTTGAGACATACCATGAGTCCTGTTATTACTTTTTGATATTGAAAGACCTACAGGCCACATTTCGACTTATGGTATGTAATGGGCCTTGGTAGCTGTGCTGTTGGGTCCAACAATGCAGATTGACAGTGTTTAGACTCAGATACTCTGGGTATTGAATGTTGGTGGGGTACATGAACAAGACAGTGGCAAAAGGTGAGCTGTGAGCATGCATGACTTTGCATTTTGGTGACTTTTTAGTGTCGTTACTTACCAGACTGCCCTCCCCAGGGATTCCTGTCAAGCCCTCAGGATGCAGGATCGCCAAGACCTTCTTCTCCAAGGGAAAGAGATGTAATGGGCCACTGGGAGGGCCACCACCAGTCTTCTTGGCATGCAGGTGGTGCCTGGAGACCAGGGAATGGTCTTTGCCCCTGAAGTAATTCTACCTCTTCCTGCTGTCCTCCTTTGTGCGCAGGGTGGTATCTACAGCATTGACTCTGTTAACGATCCTGTTGGACATTTCCATTTTCTTACTGAGAGGAGTGTGCCCGACTTGTGCTCCAAACAATTGTGGCTCTACTCTTATGATTTCATCCCCCATGACTCTTAGTTCATTTTCAGAAAAATGGGGAATTTTAAACCGTGACAAGATGGAAACACAATGGGTGACTGACTACCTAAACAGGGGAAGTGCAAAAGGGTGTGAATGGACAAAAGTGTGTGCAGGGTGTTCTATGGGATAGTGAAAAAAAGGGTGCATAATCTAGGAAGTGTTTCAAAAATAAGGCGCTCTGGCTTCTGGGTTTTGCATTGACAATGCAAAGGATTGTGGTCTGTGAAGGGGTGTGTTTTATAGTGTCTTTTGCAGCTGTGTTCACTGTGGCAATGTGTGTCAGCTGTGTTGTTTGAAAATTCATCCAATGTGCAGTTGACCGCGAACCGCCGTGGTTTGGACCACCATTGGCTGACCGCCATGAAAGGTCTGTCACAGCGACTATGTGCTTGTAATATGGTCAGTGGTTGGCCACAGTGCTGTCGGCGCTGGAGGTCAGACTGTCTATTTCCAGGCTGCAGCTCTGCAGGTGGTCTGCCTTTTTTGCTTGGCAGTCAGTGGTCCAGCCTGTGTAACTTGTAATAGGGCAGTCTCAAAGACCACCATAATGGCGGTCTTTTCAGGACTGCCAACATGGTGGTCTGGCGGTCCGACTGCCAAACTCATTATGAGGCCTTTAGTAATTTTCATCAGTGCGGTTACCAGTGCTTAATAAAAACTAATCTTCTCCCTCCCAAACTGTGCGTAGGTCAGATAGGTCTCATATTAACTGTATGAAATGTGGTTAATTCAATGGTTTACTTGCACTTTAACATTTATAAAATGTAATGTTTCTATTCTTGATGTTCCTGGAGTGGGTGTATTTTAGAGTTCTGTGCAAATTAAGGTCACCTTCTTTGACTACACAGAGATGCTGTTTATATTTTCAATCTGGTACTGTTTTCTGTGTAAGGCATAGTATATCTGTTACATTGTGTTAGCAATGGGGTCTTTGGTTGACAGTCAGGTTACCCCCTGTTCAAGCAAGACCCTCACTCTAGTCAGGGTAAAAGAGGATCACCCTCAGCTAACCCATGCTGACCCCCTTGGTAGCTTGGCAGAGCAGTAGGCTTAACTTCAGAGTGCTAGGTGTATTTGTACCAACACACACAGTAACGTAATGGAATCACTACAAAATGACACAACACAGGTTTAGAACAATAGGAAATATTGATCTAAACAAAATAAGACCAAAACTACAAAAATCCCCAATACACAAGTCAAGGTATCAATTAAAAAGCAAAAAGAGTCTTTCTGTAGTTTAAAACACACACTAATGCTGTTAGCATGAAAATGTACCTTGGGTGTGTCAATAATAACCCCGCACGGGCAAGTGTGCGTCAAAAAGGGCTTGCGATGCATCGATTTCACTCACGAGTTAGACCTTGCATCGTTTCTCCTTTCGTCGGGTCGGGCGCATCCTTTCTTCTCTCCGCAGGAGAGCGATGCGTCGATCCGGACAGCACTCTCGGGTACGGGCAGGCCTTGCATTGTTTTTACATGCCCACTGGTGTTTGCGTCGGAAATCCAGCCGGATGATGATTTGAAAACCACACAGAGCAGGTTGTGATCTCCCAGCCTCCGTCAGCGATGCTGCACGTCGTTTCTCCAGCTCTGTGCATCGATTCTTTGGTCGCGTTTCCGGTGAGCGTCGATTTTCAGCCGCGGAGCTGGCAGCGCGTCGTTCCTTCAGCCACAGATCGGAGTTGCGTTGATCTTTTTCCCGCACAGCGCTCTGTGCGTGGATTTCCTCCTCTTAGGCTGCCAGCTTTTCCTTTCAGGGTCCCAGGAACTGGATGGGCACCACAGGATAGAGTACGAGTCTCTCCAGTGACTCCAGGCGCTGGCAGAGAGAAGTCTTTGCTGTCCCTGAGACTTCAGACAACAGGAGGCAATCTCTAAATCAAGCCCTTGGAGATTTCTTCTCAAGATGAAAGGCACACAAAGTCCAGTCTTAGCCCTCTTACTCTGGCAGAAGCAGCAACTGTAGGATAGCTCCACAAAGCCCAGGCACAGGCAGGGCAGCTCTTCTTCCTCAACTCTTCAGCTCTTCTCCAGGCAGAGGTTCCTCTTGGTTTCCAGAAGTGTTCTAAAGTCTGTGGATTTGGGTGCCCTTCTTATACCCAATTTCTCCTTTGAAGTAGGCCTACTTCAAAGAAAAGTCTCTTTTGAATGTGAAATCCTGCCTTGACCACTCCTCCCTTCCCTCCTAGCCCAGATGGCTCATCAGGAAATGCAGACGACACCCCAGCTCCCTTTGTGTCACTGTGTAGTGTGAGATGCAACCAGCCCAACTGTCAAACTGACCCAGACTGGGAATCCACAAACAGGCAGACTCACAGAAATGGTATAAGCAAGAAAATGCTCACTTTCTAAAAGTGGCATTTTCAAACACACTATCTTAAAATCAACTTCACTAAAAGATGTATTTTTAAATTGTGAGCTCAGAGACCCCAAACTCCACATGTCCATCTGCTCCCAAAGGAAATCTACACTTTAATCAGATTTAAAGGTAGCCCCCATGTTAACCTATGAGAGGGACAGGCCTTGCAACAGTGAAAAACGAATTTAAGCAATATTTTACTGTCAGGACATATGAAACACATTACTATATGTCCTACCTTAACCATACACTGCACCCTGCCCTTGGGGCTACCTAGGGCCTACCTTAGGGGTGTCTTACATGTAGGAAAAGGGAAGGGTTAGGCCTGGCAAGTGGGTACACTTGCCAGGTCGAATTTGCAGTTAAAACTGCACACACAGACACTGCAATGGCAGGTCTGAGACATGATTACAGAGCTACTCACATGGGCGGCACAACCAGTGCTGCAGGCCCACGAGTAGCATTTGATTTGCAGGCCTTGGCACCTCTAGTGCTCTTTACTAGGGACTGACTAGGGAATCAACTATGCCAATCATGGATAAGCCAATTACATACACATTTTGTAAAGGAGCACTTGCACTTTAGCACTGGTTAGCAGTGGTAAAGTGCCCAGAGTAAATACACCAGTTAAATCAGAGTCCAGCACACATCAACAACCTGGGGAACAGAGGGAAAAGGTTAAGGGAGACCACGCCAAGGATGAAAAGTCTAACACATTTGCATTCATTACATCCATTAGATTTAGAGCAAATGCCAACATAACTATGTGATGTGTTTGCTGTTCACCAATTGGATGTTATAGGCAACTTTCTCCGTTATATCACAATGAATGCAGAGTTTCTCTTCCCAGAGATGTATAAAGGTTCACTATTTTGGAAATTAATCACAGTTTTCCTCTGACCCTCCTAGAGATTAAGGGTCAGATGTATAAAGCTCCCAGTTTGCATTTCTTAAATAGCGAATTTTAAGAAATTGCTATTTAAGAAATGCAAAATGGGATGTATGAAAATTTTGAGTCGGTAATAGCGATTTCTTAAAATTCGCAATCGCAATTACCGAATCGCAATTAGGGAATAGGACTCCATTCATCCCTATGTGCCTGTAGACCCATAGGTGCGAATGGTTTTGCATTACCTAATTAGCAAATTCCTGTTAGGAATTCACAAACTAGGGTAATGCAAACCCCAGGGTGCTGGGAGCCTAATGCACCCCAAACAAATATTTGCAGACATGTGAAGGGCATGTGTGCGCTACATGTCATTTTAAAAAATGCATTCATAATGCAGTTTTAAAAATTGCACATGCTTACCACAAAACTTGAGTTTGTGGTAATTGCATTTCCTAAATGCCAAATTCGCATTTAGGAAAGGCTTGATACATGTGCTTTGGAAATCACAAATAGGAATTCCCTATTTGCGATTTCCTATTTAGAGAATCGCAACTTGCGATTCTCTAAATGGAGTCGCAATTTTTAGGAATCGGTATTTTTGCGACTCCTCAAATTTGTTCAGCGAATGCCTTTCATACATCTTGAAAGGCATTTTTGCATTTGCAAACGGCCGAATTTTGCGATTCGCATTGTTTGCAAATGCAAAATTGCTTGATACATCCGGCCCTTAACCCCATGTTGGTCTGTCTATCACTCTGAACGTAGAAAATTGCTCATGCTTCTTCTTTCCTTCTTTACTGAGAAGTCCTTATGATAAATTGTCCTTGATTCTCCTTTGCCTTGTCTTAGACCATATTTGGTACTGCCTATTCACTAGATCAGAGCTTAGTTTATTAAGGCAAAGATATTTTACATTTATTTGCATTTTTTTTAATATTTTGAAATGACCGACTAGTCAGTGCATTTTGCCTTCTGCATTGATTTCTAATTTTAAATAAACCTTCATGATTTGTACTTTGAACCTTTTCTCATGTGAATTTTCCTCTGTGGATTTTTCCAATGTATTTCCTCTGGGTTTAAATGATTTGTGTTTACGACTTTCATTTGTAAAGACTCACAAGTAGTCCAGACCTATCAATCAGCCCTGTTTATATTGGAAAGAATCAACATTGGTTTGTAGTCCTGCAAATGTTTCAACACAAATATGCACATTCCACATGGAAGGGAATGAGAACCCTGCTTGTTTTCTCTTGCCTTCAAGAGAAATCAATATATATGTAACTTGGCACTAATGAAATATATATGTATATACCCCAGAAAACAGCGGGAACACAACAACAGGGGGCCACCCTCTTCCATAGGACACGTAATATCCTAAACAGCTCTTTCTACTTCTTAATCTCAACAGGCTATCACCCGAGGCCATAACCCCTAGGCCATAGCTGGTGAAAACAACGTTTTGGTTCAACGTATGTACTAATTTCCGTATTTACTACAAGTATAAGAAAAAACAATCCCCATCTTGATTTCCTTCAAGAGAACCTTTCTAGGGCAACCTTTTGTTTAGTGACAATTAGTCAATGGTGCTGCACTGCATTCTCTCAATAGCAGGGCACTGATGCCTATTTGTCATTGACTTACAAATACGTAGTTGGTTCCT
The DNA here is from genome assembly GCF_031143425.1 of Pleurodeles waltl. NCBI lineage: Eukaryota > Metazoa > Chordata > Amphibia > Caudata > Salamandridae > Pleurodeles > Pleurodeles waltl. The sequence continues at coordinate 911,115,073 of NC_090448.1, read as the reverse complement.
TGCAGCTTTTAGAAGATTTTTATATTGATCAGACCTGCTTGAATTTAGGCTGGTACATATATATTACACTTTCTCCAAAAGGAAACCTATGTACGCCAATTCTGGGAGTTTCTAATGCAGGTGCTTTTTTAAATTCATCAATGTATGGCAGATCACCACAATTGTCTGATGCATTTCGACTGTGGTCAAAAGCTTTCATCACAGAGAGGCAAGATCATCCACGGCCTTCCATTTAAAGTGACCACCTGCAAAAAAGTAAACAAGAGACTTTACTCATCACATAGGTGGTCATTATGACGGTGATGGTGGTAGTACGTCACCAAGCCGGCGATAATGACTGCCAAATAATGACCATGGCAGTGATCCCTCCCATAGACAGCCAATGTGCCACACCAACCGCCAGCGCGGTACAACCACTGAACACGGCAGTAGGCACCTACATGCAGGCGGAAGACAAGGATCTGCCCACCATATTATGACATAGCACAATGCCAGGATTTTCGGGGAGGTAACAACCACACCAAAAGGCTGGCGGAAACACATCATATAAAAAGAGACACTCTTCTCCAGGGACACAGAGGAGTCCGCGGCCGCCATGTAACCTGAACTGCAAGTCTTCCCAGTGCTGTACTTGCCATGGCCGTCCTGGAGCACCAACGCTGATGAAGACGGCGATGGTGAGTACAGCCGCCTAATGCACAAAGGATGGAGGGAGGGGGGAGGGGAGAGTGACACACACACGCATTAACACACACCATACACAACAACACCACACACCCAGAACCAGCTGCAGAGTAAATCAACAGTAACAGTTCCCAGGAGCAAAGAAAGCCAGGACACATACCTCTGTTCCAACATGTTGGATGAAAATCCCAAATCCAAAGACATACAAAACTGCATATTTACATGCAGGCCCAAAGGCCAGCTCAAAGTCTCTAATGCCCACAGGGCAAAGTCCAAGCCCTAACTTGACTCCTGACAACCTTGGGACTCCACTGTTCAGGGGCATCATGTTGGAAATGGGCAGACACCTCAGGGGGTAGGGGGCTTCTCATTGGGAGTGAGCTCCTTGCCCACTGTTTCGGGAGGGGGCTCCTTGCCCACTGGTTCTGGAGGGGGCACCTTGGCCCCTGGTTCTGGGGGGGGCTCCTTGCCCACTGGTTATTGAGGGGGCTCCTTGCCCACTGGTTCTGGAGGGGGCTGCTTGCCTTCTGGTGATGGAGGGGGCTCCTTGGCCTCTGTTGATGGATGGGGCTCCTTGCCCAATGGTTCTGGAGGGGACTCATTGCCCACTGGTGCTGGAGGGGGCTCCTTGCCCACTGCTTCTGGAGGGGACTCTTTGCCCACTGGCTCTGGAGGAGGCTCCTTCGCCTCTGGTTTGGGATGGGGCTCCTTGGCCTTGATTTGTGAGGAGCCTCCTTGGCCTTAGTTTTGGAAGGGGCCTCCATGGCCTTAGCTTTGGGAGGGGCCTCCTTAGCCTTCGTCTTGGGAGGAGTCTCCTATGCCTTTGTCTTGGGAGCAGTCTCCTTGGCCCTAGGTTTTCGAGGTGGCTCCATAGTTTTGGTTGTCTGGGAGGGGGCAGCACTTTAGCCCTCTGTTTTGGGGCAGAGAAGTGTCCTTGGGGCGGGGGCCAGCATCACACTCATGTGCCCCTTAGTGGCAGCTGGAAACTTTGGGGGTGGAACAGTGTCAGACTGGGTGCTTGAGGTTCTGGGCCGGGGGACGTGGGACCTTCCTCTTACGGGCAGGATAGGGGGAGGAGGAGAAAAGAGGTCAAGGCGGGCGAGGAAAAGCTTGTAGGGCCAATGGGGTGGGATTTGGGCGGAGGGATGGGAGTGGAGGTAGAGGGAGTGGTTGTAGGAAGAGGAGGTGTGCTGGACTTGGGTTCAGGTGCATGAACAGTGTGCATGTGTGAGGTGGATGGCTGTTGGGGTTCTGAGTGTGAGCATTTGTGTGTCGCTGGAGTGGGGCAGACAGGGTAGGGGAGGTCAAACAGGATGTGTGGATGGATGTCGTGGTGGTGTCTGCAAGTGAGGTGGGTATGTTGCGTTATGTGGTGATGGTGGTGAAGGCGCATGTGGTGTGTGGGGTGCATGTCTGCGGGTCTGCTGTTTTAGTGACTGTGGGCAAGGCTGTGTAGGTGCCAGGTTCAGGGACTGTTGATGCAGTGCATGCAGGTGTGAGTGTGAATGTGACTGTCAGAGAGGAGGGGGGAGACAGCGGAGGTAGATGATGATGTGGGGGTGTGCATCTGGGTGCTGGCTGTGTGAGTGCTTGTGGACTGAACTGTGCTGCCTGTGTTTGTCTGTGCAAGTCTTATGTGATCATTTGTGTGCATGCTTGTCTGAATGTGTGCGTGGGATGGGTTGGGGGTGAGGAGAGTGGGACTGGGAAGTGGAAGTTGGAGGGGGGACGGAAGAACAGGGACACTGGCTGCCGTCAGTGAAGAGGCCAGAACCTGAAACAATCTCTGTAGGGCCTCCAAGCCACCATGAATGCCCTCCAGGAAGGCATTGAATTGCTGCATCTGGTGTTCCAGCCCCTGGATGGCATTCAATATGGTTGACTACCCTACAGAGATTGATCTCACTGAGATGCCTGGGGCGAAGGAGTTGCCCACCCTTCTGGGTGAGCGGGCACGGGCATCTCTCTGGGGGGCTACGGGGAGGGCGGTGCTGGCACCAGGAAGCTCCCATCAGCGGAGGAATCAGAGTCAGTGGTATCACCGCCTGTCCCCACTGTGGTGCTCCCCCACCCTCCGTCCCACTGGTCCCCTCGGCGTCAGTGGACTCTGCCTGATGAGTCCTGTGGTCTGCAGCTCCCTCACTCGTCAGTGCCCCTGCTCCTTCACCAGATGATGCTAATGCACACATGGACAGGATGAAAAAAGGTGAGAGAGGGGGGAGAAAGAAAGGGAGCACAGGGTAAATCACAGCACCAACAGCACATATGGCATACACATCACTGTCACACATTGAGACTGAGAATGGGCAGTATGGCCTACACTGGCATACCATTGGCAAGTACCACATCAGGTAGGAGCCAAACACTGCCAGCTACACACCAACTGGGACCAACTAAGCCCTGTCTGCCATGGAAAGCCAGCTCCCTAACTATCAAAAACATGCATTTCACCCTATTAACGTAAGCTGGACCACGCAGCAATGTCTAGACTGGCATATTGGGGCATCCACTGACTAGCACCCTGCACCCAAATCCCATGCCAGGCAACAGAGACAGTTGTCAAACACACTGTACTCACACCCTTGTGGCTGATGTGATGCCCTCAAGCACCCAACCAGCTCTGGGTAGGCCACTGCCAGTTTGCGGGCATCAGGGGGGTCAGGTTCCCGATGGGCACCCCTCCCTCGTTGGGAGGCTGTCCCCAGCTGGGCCTTCGCAGTCTTCCAGGCCTAGCATCTCAGGTCCTCCCACTGTTTCCTGCAGTGGGTGCTCCATTTGCTATAGACCCCCAAAGTTCGCACGTTCTTGGCGATGGCATGCCACAACCCTTTCTTCTGATGGGCGCTGACCTGTAGAAGAAACACAAACAGTGGGATACCATGAACCAGACAATCCAACCTGTCACACATATGGCCTACAAACTGCATTTGCTCCTCATCAGGCACACACGTGACCTGTACACCTGCATTAACACTGCCACCAGCCATAGCCCCCCAAATGACACACTGCCAGCACACATCTCCATGGAGCCATGGAGCATTCAACGTACCCATGGTGCACTCACCTGTTGGTCTGGAGGCCCATACTACAGCCCAATCAGGGGTAGGACCCCATCCACAAGCCTCTCTAACTCCTCCGACGTGAAGGCTGGGGTCCTTTCCCCTGTTGCACGTGCCATGGCAGGTTCCAGACACAGGTCACAGCAGCACACACAGTAGAGATGTCGTCCTGGAAAGTCAGGAACCAAGTGAAGTGGTAGAAATAAAATGGCTGTCATGTTTGCGGCGGTGAACACCGTTACCGGTGGCTTTGGCCATCAATGGTTTCCATACTCCATAGAGGGCCATGTTAGCCAATGGGGAATTGCACGGCAGTGCAGACCGCCTCCCGCCATGACGCGAACGCTGGTGGAGTGAGGTCACTTCCACCTGTCCCTGCATACAGGATAGGTGGTTGCCATTTTCTAATGCTAGTACACATGTACAGATTAATAAGTGCATTATTGTAGTTAAATATACACACCTAGACAATTCCAGTGTCCAACAGACAAGCATGATCTGTGTACACTACTGTAGTGTGTTCATGGTTCCTGTTGTCACTCCCTTCTTACTTTTGGGTCCCTTAGGTACCAGCTACGGTGGAGGAATAGGAGGAGGAGGCAAGCACCCGTGTACAGACCCCTTGTGGACTTGACTACACTGGAGGACAGGCACATCATACTCAACTATATTCTGGACAGGGCCAATATCACAGAGCTGTGTGCACAATTGGAGCCTGGTCTACTACCTGCTATCTGTTGCACCACAGTAATACCCCCTCTTGTGCAGGTACTCTCAGTGCTCCATTTCCTGGCAACTGGCTCTTTCCAGGTGACAGTGGGCTTGGCTGCCGGAATGTCACAGCTAATGTTCTCTATTGTGCTTGCAAGGGTTTTGGCAGCCTTGCTCAAACACATGTCCAGCTACATCGCATTTCCCCATGTAGATGATTTACCCACTGTTAAGGCTGGACTCTATGCAATGGGACATATACCACATGTTATTGGGGCCATTGACGGGACCCATATTGCCTTTGTCCCCCCCAGGGCCAACGAACAAGTGGACTGGAATAGGAAAAGTTTCCACTCACTCAATGTCCAGATGGTGTGCCTTGCTGACCAGTACATCTCCCATGTCACTGCCAAGTATCCTGGGTCGGTGCATGATTCCTTTGTCCTGAAGAATAGCAGCATCCCAAAGCTGATGGCACAACTACAGAGGCACAGAGTGTGGCTTATAGGTGAGACCCCATCCATTGTGTGTCCCTCACTTCTTGCAGATGATTCTGCCTACCCAAACCTTTCCTGGCTTCTGACCCTTGTTAGGAATCTGAGAACAGGGGCTTAGCATAGGTACAATGATGCTCATGGGCGCACCAGGAGGATTGTTGAAAGGACCTTCAGGCTTCTGAAGGCTAGGTTCAGGTGCCTCCATCTGACAGGTGGATCCCTATGCTACTCCCCTGAGAAGCTCTGCAGGTTTGTTGTTATGTGCTAAATGTTGCACAATTTGGCCCTCAGACGGCATGTGCCCTATATGCAGGAGAAGGGGGTGACAATGCAGCTGTGGCAGCAGTGGACACTGAGGACAGTGAGGAAGAGGATGAGGGGGAGGATGTGGACAATGGGACACATATGATCCAGCAGTACTTCCAATGACACTCAGGTAAGACTGTTGTACTGAACATTTCTCCATTCCAGTGTTGTGCTGTGGGCTGTAGCATAATGCCAGTCATTACCTTTGCATCCCACCTGACTGTCACCTATGCCTTCCCCTATTGCAGATGTTGCTGTGGTTACAACAGTGTAGTGCTGTGATGTGTACAGACTGTTGACACATTTGTAGGATGGATCAACACATTGCTGGACATTTACACATTATCATGCAGTTCATTACAGTTCAATACATTGAACATTAGAACATTACTTTCAGATAAATCACTATTACTCAAGTTGTTTCCAAGGGTGTTTATTAAAAATTTGTGTCTAATGCAAAGTGTAATAATATAGTGGGGTGATGGTTGGGAATAGTCCAGTATAGTGGGCCAGTGTGTTTGTAGCACAGGTCCAGTGTCCAATGGGCAATAGGAAGGGGAGCAATGGCAGTTTAAAGTGGACAATGTGACACAGTGGAACACAAGGGGGACATTCAGGAGGGGCTCCTTTCCTGGTGGTGGTCTTGGCAACTGTCTCTGGTGTCTGTCTGGGTCGCAGGGACCATTTACAGGGTGGTTCACCTTCTGCAGGGGGAGGGGTGCTGGTGGCCTGTGGGTCCCACAGCAGGGCTTCCTTTCCACTTGCTGCAGCAGATGTGTAGTGCTGGTCAGTACACTGGCTAGTGGAAGGGGCCCCTTGGTGTGCTGTGTAGTCCCTCGTGATGCTGGCCATATCACCCAGCACCCCTGCAATGGAGACCATGGTGGTGTTCAGGGCCTGCAATTGTTGCTTGATCTCATGGTGGTGTTCCCCCTGCAGCCGCTGGTTCTCCTGCATAATGTTTATCACCTGACCCATCTTTTCCTGGGATTGTTAGTAAGCCCCCAGGACATTAGTGAGTGCCTCCTGGGCAGTTGGTTCCCCCTGGCGCATAGCTGTCCTCCAACTGTCCCTGGCTCCCTGTGCCTGTTTCCCCTGAACAGTGTGCCCACTCCCTCTAACCCCAGGACCCTCATTGTCTTGCCAGTGGGGTGTAGACTGGGATCCCTGTACAGGTGCGAACACTACTGATTGACGTGTTCTGGGGACAGAGGTCTGGGAACGTTGGGTAGCTGCTGTGGTGTTGGATTCTGAGGGAGGAGGCTCTGTAGTGGACTGGGTGTAGGCTGGGGTAGCCGACTGACCAGTGGTCCCTGATGGACCGAGAGTTTATCCAGATCCAGAGCTCCAGAGTTGCTGTCATCACTGGTGGCATCTTCTGATGGGGGATTGGGTAGCCGTGGCACCTCCTCGATGCTGAGATTGGCTGGGGCACCTGTGGGGATATAAATGGTGTATTATGCTACATATCTGCAACGTATTCTGCATCACTAGCTTCCCCTATATTATTACTGTTGCCACCATTGTTTGTATATGGTGATGGCAATGGATATCAGCTTGATCTGTGCTCCAAACAGCTGCGGCTCTACCCTGACTATTTCCTCAACCATAACCTGCAACTCCTCATCAGTGAAACGGGAGTGACTTTGTGGGTACATGGGTGTTGTGTGGTGTGTGTACGTTGTTCAGAGGGTGAAGTGTGATGTGGTTGGGTGTGTGATGTTATCCTAATGAGACTACTGGATTTGGGCAGCAGAATCACTTGAACTGCGGGAGACTGAGCCTGATCCCGCACCATGTGACACCTGGTGGCCTAATCAGGGTTTTGTTCTGGCAAACTAGCAGTGCCTCATCTCCACCCAGGAGCAGGGATGATTGGGCAACCGGGCGCATGACATAAATGACTCCTCGGGGGAATTGTGGTCACTCAGATTTCATCAGTTTTTCCCAGTTACATTAGTCTCACATATGCAAGGACAGAGGCAGAGTAAGGTTCAATAAGGTTTTATTGACGTAACTACATCTTAGATAATAAAGCATGTATTGCAATAACTAGGACAATGAACCACAACAAGATTAAAATTGTGACAAGGAGAGTATAACACAAAATAACGTTAGCATTGTGTCACTAAGATTCTGAATGATAGTTCCTACCTAGGTTATATTAGATCACAGCATGTTAAGCTACAATTCTGCCCTTCAGGTTCCCTCTGGGAAAATATCAGCCCTCATACCTGAGGAGGAGGCCTGTAGTCCATGTAAGCAGCTGCAGCAAAGCACTCAGCAACCAGCATACAGTTGTGGTCATCTGGCTGGAATCTCCTGCTAACGTACATGGGTCAAAGTAGTGTTTTTATAATTAAACAGCTGATGTTCCAAGAAAGTATCCCCACCTAAGAGTGTGTATGTTTCTGTGAACATTGGAAACAAAGCGTACTACTTTTGCCAGCAACCTATCTTACTGCAGCCTTGAGAAAAGCGCAGAGTGAAAGAAATGTTTTGTTGAAGAACGCAGTGCTGACCTAGGCTAAGAACAGCTAGATAGAGAAAATAAAACAAGAACACAAATGTAGCTATTGTTAAAATTTTATAACAAAGCTAGAATAAAACATATCTAGGTTAAAGTTCACAGTGGCAGGCCTAGTTTGCTAAAATAACATGTATAAAACTATAGCTAAAATGGCTCCACAACATCCCCTTGCCAGTTCAAAGGTGGTTCAAAGCCTAATTATATAAATAACAGCCACTAAAATTCATCCTAAGGCAAATATATGGGAATGTCAATAATGACAAGTTAAAAGACACTTGTGCATGTATTAAAAGGACAATTTAAAATGTTAATTGTGGTGTCAGGAAAAGCCGAATTTCAAAAGTCAAAGTCATTTTTAAAATTGCCAATTGAATCCGGGACAATTGAAGGCAGGAAATCTTCCACTTCGGCAGGTGGTAAAGTAAGAAGTTCATAGCCAAGGAAAACCAAGGAGCATTCATGCTCCAAATCCTGAGCTCCAGCCGAGGCAGCAGTAGTCTGTGGTGTGCCCAACAATGCCTTTAGAGCTGCATGATCCACAAAGGGCAACTCATAAACAGCTTACCGTAGCAAATGCACCCTCAACGCGAATGTCTGATAATGAGCCCTCAGCGAGAACATCAACAGATCAGCGTCCAACGAAAGCAAGTGCTGCGTAGAAAGTCAAACTTTCATTGCACATTTAAAAGAGCACCAGAGGCACCAAAACACGGCCTGCACACAATGCAAATCTGGTCTGAATAACAGAGACCAGTCACACCCCAATTGCTCCAGGAGTGATGCTCCAAAGTACTGCATCATGGGTTCACGACACAGCTGCGCTGGTGGAAGCGCTTTCTGTCCTCCTTGTTGTAATGGGACAGCCAAAGCTATTGGAAATCCCCCGAAAATACTTGAGAATATTGAGTGGATGGCTGAAGTTATTAAGCCAAATATAGAGGAGAAGGTGTGAATTAAACCAGAACCAACAGCCTTAAAGAACTTTGTGATTCCAGTGGTACTGGACACATTAAATATCCGTCCCATGAGTTCACCAAAGTGTCTCTGAAAGTTAGTACTTAGACAGGACTGTATTTCTGCCGATGACCTCGCAACCTGATGCGCATAGGTCTCACATGCAGATGTAAGCACCACATGTTTCTGAAACAATAAAGCCTTGAGTCTGCTCAACTTGTCAAAATTCACATTTGAAGTAGCGATATGGGGCCAAATCTCAGCTACTTCCCTCTGTCGTGTGGGAGGAAAAAGTACATTCCTGCAGCATGTAACAATTTTGGAGACCGAAATGACATAAACTATTCTGGCTTGCATCCCACAACAGCTCTAACTATTAAGGAGAACATAGCTGCCAATCGAGAGAAAATGGAATGCAGGTCTAATCAAGGGGACTGGGACTCTCTTCAGATAACAAGTTTGCCACAGAAGCGTTACAGGACCTGTGCAAGGACAGCTGTTTACAAACCATCGAATCGCTGACAGAAGTCTCCATTCACTACTGCTAAGAAAGACCTCTTTCATGCCACTGAGACATTTGTACGAGAAGGGTAGCTCCCACACCTCATGGATGTAACTATCTCCTAGCCTTTCATATTTGCCCACTGGAATGTGTTTTAAGCAGGATGTGAATTGAAGTGTTGAAATAGGCAGATTGATGACCCCGTGTATTAACCACTCAGCAGATGGTATTTCAGCCACAGTAAAAGGCAACTTAATTTCTCAATATTTAACATGATATTAATCACTTCTTTCTTAGCCATTAGTTTTTGTTGTCATGTTAAATTAAATGTGGAAAATATGTCCCTTGTGCCAGCGTGTTGCTAGGGAACACGACCTGCCTTCAGTGTTTGTAGTGTCCAACCTAACTGCGTAATGGACCTTAGTTGACTCTGTCCATGGTGTAAAGAGGACATATTGCTTTGTACCATGTCTATTGCAGTAGAAACTATGTTGTTTAAGGTGTATATCTGGTCGGACAGGGTATTAATTCCGTTATCTACAACAGCTAATGCCTTTTGTAAGTTTTTATGATCTATTTGCCTTAACTCAGCAGCAGCTTCTTGTTGCGAAAGCTTCCAAATTTCATTAAAGACTTCATAGAAGAAGCGCTTTCTGTGTTGTTTTCTGGGGCCCAACAGGAAATCCTGTAAGTCAGTATTATTAGACCAGCGACTGAGATGTCCTCTAACAGCATCTAGTGAGGAACTGTTCAATCATTGCTGGCATAGTTTCCCTACACTGTATTGTGTTACTATACCTGCATGTTCAGATGACACATAGTGAGGGTCAGTCCTACTTGTTCTTAAAACCCCCCATGGAGTTTACAACACATTTATGACACCCATTGGTATCTATTGGCCACAGTTACCACTCACCAGGACGTGAAAGTGAAGCATTAAATGTGCCGTTCTCAACCCATTCATTGAGCTGATCTTCAGTTGCATTCCTATACTTTTGCCATTTGTAAAATTTTGCACAGGCAGGAGTACTGGGCACATTCAACTCCTTAATTTTTGCTAGATCTAAACAACTTGTTTGTTGTACAGTTTCATTTAAAAATATAATTTGAACAGGTATCAGGCATGCTCTAAATAAAGCTTCTTTTCCCCTTTTTGCCAATTTTTTGTTCCTTGCACACTTTTTAAGTCAATCGACTTCAACCAATATTCATAGCCCTCCCTCTATAACCAACTGGGAAACAAAGGAATCCGAATAAATGAATTTCATATCTGTCCATAATATATGTACATTTTACATGAATGGCAATTTGAAATAATATGACTCAGCATTTTTAACATTGTGCCCAGAAAAATATGTACATTTTTCAAAATATGTTTTAGAACTCCCTTGTGGTGGAGTGGGACAATGTTCTCATTGTGTGTAATTAAAAATAGTTTTTGGGGTACTTGTTCTGGGAATTAAATGGTGTCCATAGTAATTATAGCAAAACATGTCACCATAATTCTCTTTGGATTGATAAACAGCCTCACTTTCAAATACAGTAAAATACTTCACTTCAGTCATCATAGAATCAACTGTTTTCACATCCCAGTCATCAGAAACAACTCTGGTTATTATTACATCATTCATAGAAAATTTAAACACATATGGCCTTTGAATGACCTCCATCAGGCCGTACATATCAAATGTCACTTTATCCCAAACAATCCCATCAGGAATTGGTATAGCAAAAATGTTCACGAAAGACAAGTCTCTCCGGACCTTGTGAGAAGAAAAATGGGGTTTTAGGACCTTATCCACCAGTTCAACTGTTGATCATTCAGGAAGGTAATGACCATGGATTAATAGAAAGAAAGTAATAACAAGGCCAATCCAAAGGAGGAAAGCTAAGACAATCAAAGAAAGCCACAGATAGTTCCATGGAAAAATAAAGTAATTTGTTTTAAGCCAATTTATCAGTTTACGTGTTTTTGGCAGTTCAGGTGTAGAAGAGGCAAATGAGTCCAGTGTCATTGATGTTGGCAAAGTATCCAGAAGCTGTTTGTGCAAAAACTGGAGCCGTATTTGAAGGAGGAGAACTGGTAGGAGTCTCCCGCGGTGGTTCACTGTAGATGACGCCATCCGTTTGTGTAGAGGTTGAGTCAAATCGATCTGCAATTTCCATGTTGCTCGTTACAATAGATGTTAGTGAAACTAATGCAAGATCTTTTCCACCCTCCCCAAGCTCGAAGAAGTGTCAGTGTTGCTGCTCAAAACTTGTAGAGGTACATCTTGACAAGTAGTGAGAGGGATTCGGGTACTACTGGTTGTAACTCTTGGTCTGCTGTGCAGCGGTGGTAGAATAACAGTTCTGGTACCGTGGATTCCCAGGACTGGAACCGGTGCATGATAGGAAGGATCAAACTCATTTTTCACAGCAACATTTTCACGTACTAGATCCTCAACCTTTGGAATCCAGCCGGTAGATGTTATTGGTACATCCTTAATTCTTAAGGAGGCAGCACTGGCAGAAGCGTTGTCATCACAGAACTGTTGTAATTCCTGCAGGACAGTGACACGTTTATTTATGTCAAAAGGTGTTTGTGCCGCCTCCACGCCAGGACCATCAAGATCTGCAACATACATTTGAGTTCCAAAGAGGTACTCGTATGAAGTAAGACCCCCTAGGGACCTTCTAGGCAGATTATTAAGTGCTCTCTGGACTCCATACAGGTGATCAACCCAACTATGACCCGTACCTAGTAATCTGCCTGTTAAGGATTGCTTTAAATCTCGGTTTCGTCGCTCCACAACACTATTTCCCTCAGGATGAAATGGAGACAAGCAATGGAGTTAGACCCCTAACAAAGCCATGGCGTCCCTGAATGCCCTTGTGGCGAAAGCAGGGCCCTGGTCCGAATGGAAAGCCGCAACTGCATCTGTGCCGATAAAGACTTCCACATCTTTAATAACAGTCCGAGCGGCAGCCGAGCGTTGTGGCCACACCCATAGAAATCTGGAGCAGGAGTCAACAGTGACTAATATGTATTTGTTTGCACTGTCAGGTGTCAAGGGACCTCAATGGTCCAAGAACATACATTGTAATGGTTTGTTTGAAATTAGGAGGGGGGTCTGCGGTGGGCATTTGACGGAGGGCCCCTTAATTTGTTGGCACAACAAAGGAGATACTGCTTGGTCTGTTTGTATAGACCTGGCCACCAGTAATGAGCTTGAAATAATGATATTGTAGCCCCCCCACTAGCATGGGGAGAGGCAAACCCCTCATGCGCTGCTGTAATCAACTCTGGTCTTAGGTCTTTATTGGGATTTACTCGGACTCCCACGCCTGGTATTTTTACTTCTGCATCAAGGAAACCTCCCATCCAGTAGGAATATTTAGCAGGAAAAGCTTTTGGTAAGGGCGTGCCTTCAGCTGTGGCTTTTATGGCAGCCCATATGTCATCATCCGGTTTTGTCCTAGTAGCCGTAGCTACTACTGATTTGGCTCCTTCTTTAGCCAGCGTAATCCCAGCAACATGTATTCAAACACGCTGGTGTTCAAGTGTATAAACAACATGGACATTAGGTAGCATTTCCTTCAGATCTGCTACTTTCCCTCACAGAGGTCTGTGTTTGATGGTGTTAGCTTTGGAATCTCTGAACCCATTCTGGTGCCAGTAATGCAGATATTCATTGAAGGACTGGACACAATAGTACGAATCACAGACAATCAGTGTTAGCTGTGCAGGATCAGTATGTTCCAGTGCCATCACCAGAGCCTTTAGCTCTGCTAGTTGTGTAGTGCAATCCCCTAGGGTTTGCCTAAAGGTATATTGTGGATAGAATTTACTACCCTCCATGTAGCCGCTTACGACTGCGCAAGCAGCAGAGTATTGATGTATCTGCCTACAGCAGGTTGTGCTGAGCCATCGGTGTACATGACTATTAGACCTGTCAGCCTTAGGGTGGTCAAGCCTATCTTTTTGCCTGCCTCCCTCCACTTTTTGGACACTGTTTTTGCTGGTGTTGGGACTCTGTACACTTTACCATTGCTAACAGGTGCTAAAGTGAATATCCTTTCTCCCTTAAAACATAGTGGCATTGGTTTATACCTAATTGGCATATTTAATTTACTTGTAAGTCCCCAGTAAATTGCACTACGTGTGCCCAGGGCCTGTAGATTAAATGCTACTAGTGGGCCTGCAGCACTAATTGTGCCACCCACATAAGTAGCATCTTAACCATGACTCAGGCCTGCCATTGCAAGGCCTGTGTGTGCAGTTTCACTGTCACTTCGACTTGGCATTTAAAAGTATTTTCCAAGCCTTAAACACCCCTTTTTCTACATATAAGTCACTCCTAAGGTAGGCCCTAGGTAACCAATAGGGCAGGGTGCTATGTAGGCAAAAGGCACGACATATACCTGGGTAGTTTATATGTCCTGGTAGTGTAGAACTCCTAAATTCATTTTACACTGCTGTGAGGCCTATTCCTTTTATAGGCTAACATTAGGGCTACCCTCATATACCGTTTGAGTAGTAGATTCTGATCTGAAAGGAGTAACAAGGTCATATTTAGTATGGCCAGAATGGTGATACATAATCCTGATGACTGGTGAAGTTGGATTTCATATTACTATTTTAGAAATGCCACTTTTAGAAAGTGAGTGTTTCTCTGCACTTAAATCCCTCTGTGCCTTACAATCCACGTCTGGCTAGGTTAGTTGACAGCTCCCTTGTGCATTTCACTCAGACAATTCCAAACACAGGATGCTCGGTAAAATCTACACACATCTGCATACTGAATGGGTCTTCGTGGGCTGGGAGGGTGGAGGGCCTGACCCTTACATTTAAAAGGACAGTGGCCTGCCCTCACACCATGGACTGCCAAACCCCCTACTGGGACCCTGGCAGACAGGATGGAACTGAAAGGGGACCTTGTGCACTTCTAAGCCACTCTTTGAAGTCCCCCCACTTCAAAGGCACATTTGGGTATTTAAACAGGGCCTCTGACCCTACCAACTGAGACACTTCTGAAGTTAGACACTTCTAGACAAGTTGAAGAAACTCTGAACCAGACACTGCCAAGAGGAACTGCCTGGATGCCCAAAGGACTCACCTGACTGCTTTTCTGCAAAGGACTGCTGCCCTGCTGTTGCCCTGCTGCCTTGCTGCCCTCTGGCTCTGCTGAGAAGTGCTCTCCAAGGGCTTGGCTAGAGCTTGCCTCCTGTTCCTTGAAGTTTCAGGACCAAAAATACTTCATCCTGCAAAGAACTCCTTGTGCAGTGAATATTCGATGCACACCCTGCCAGAAACAATGCACAGCCTGCATCGTGGTGAGAAAATCACTGCATGCCAAGCTGAGATGATGCAGCCCAGCTCCCCAAGAGGAGATCAATGCAGCACCAGCATTGCGACCGGAACTTCCACGCACGGCCCACTAGATCGACGCACAGCCGAGCCGGAACAACGCAGCCCGACTTCCTGCGAGAAGAATCGACGCAGTGCCTTCCATGTGACAGAAATTTCCCTGCATCACCCACCAGATCGACGCAGCTCCTGTGACTTCATCCTGCACACCCAGGATTTCTCTGCATCATCCCCGGGGCATCCGAATACTCGCAACCCGAAGAGAATCCAAGCCAGCATGCTAGAAATCAACGCAAAGCCTTGCCTGCATGGAAAATTATCGACACATCGTCTGTATGCGCCCGGAGAAACTGATGCACACCTCCTCATTTTCTGCGCATCTTCGCCTCTGCGGTCCCTCGCTGAGAATTTGAACACAAACCAGGTACTTTGTGCTTGCAAGAAACGGTTGTTGCTTTTTAAAGACTAAATACCCTTTTTATCATTTTCTAAAGTGATATCGTAACGTTTACTTATCAAATCTTGGACGTTTTGACCTGCATTCAATCAGATAAATATTCTATATTTTTCTAAACACTGTGTGGTGTATTTTGTGGTGTTATACTGTGTTAATGCATGATTTATTGCTCAGATACTTTACACATTGCCTTCTAAGTTAAGCCTGACTGCTTAGTGCCAAGCTTCCAGAGGGTGGGCACAGGATAGTTTGGATTGTGTGTGACTTACCCTGACTAGATTGAGGGTCCTTGCTTGGACAGGGGTAACCTGACTGCCAACCAAAGACCCCATTTCTAACAATGACTCTTTGATATTGATTAATAAGCAATGTATATACTGGGTATTTTAGTTCATATTGCAAAAATTATTGAGTTTGTAACTTGGGTAAAAAATATAGTCAACATCAGTGGCTGTCAAAGATGTTGCCCGTTGGATCCAATGTGGATGTAAAGCTTTAACGTTTGGAACGCTGGCTTTGGTAACAGCTTCAGGGGCTGGGATTGGAGATAAGACAATAATGCGTTTCCCCTGGGCCAGTGGTCTTTCTTTAATGACAGCCGTCAGAACAGCATTGAGAATTTTCTCAGTGGGAGCAAAATGTTGTTCTGCTTTAGTGTACAAATGTGATTTGTCTGCAATCGGGACTGTCTCACCCTCAATGAATGTTACATAGGTGAAACCAGTGGCACCAGCAATTACTCTGATGACCAGATGTTTTTTATTTTCCCTTGTGTGTAGATGTTGTGCTGCAGGCGTGTCTTGTTGCAATGCTCTGAGAATGTGTGTGTGTTTGACTGTCCAGAATTTACTAGAAAAGTCAAGACATATTAAGTCATATAAAGGTTTCATTTGTGATGCGTACTCTGGAATGTATGTTCTGCCAACATTTAGAAAACCCAATAGGGATTGGAATTTTTTAATGGCATTTGGAGGTTGTAACTGCGCGCATTTTTCGAAGAATTGTGGTGCTAGGCTATTTCGTTCACTTGATAGTTCGTATCCCAGAAACAGGATACTAAGGAAGGCTATTTTTGTGTTTTTTTAAATAGAGTTTAGAGACGAATTTGGCAAATCCCACAACAATGCAAGACACCCGTCTTAGATGTTGTAGTAATTTGTTGTCTGTAAGGTAGATATCATCTACATAGGAAAATGCTTCAGGGTCAATGTCATGCAATATTGAAGTTACACAAGCCTCACACAGTCCTGGACTGTTTTTATACCCCTGTGGTAAACAACAGATTTTTTTCTGGGAGCCTAGTGCGCTGAAACCTGTTAAGGATCTACTCTCAGGCACTATGTTTTGGCAGAAGAAACCATTTGAAATATCAAATGTTGTTTTGTATGTTTTGCGCACTTTGTTGTTCATAAGTGCCGTGCTATGAGTGTTTAGTATAGCATATGTGCATGTTTGACTGTTTAAATGTCTATAGTCTAAGGCTATTCTGTACGAATGGTCCGGTTTAGCTACAGGGGCTAAAGGATTATTCATTGGTGAGACACAGGGTTCGACTACGTTCTGGTACTCTAGTTGTGTGAGGATTTCCCTCACAGGTGCTTTAGCACCATGTTTTATTGGGTACTGAGGCTGAGGTTGGGGTTGATTTTCAATTGGAATTACATGATAGGGGAAATCTTTATCCCACCCTACGTGGTTGCGATATAACACGGGTGCCTGCGCCCGTGCCCAATCAATGGCGTAGGATTCTGCGAGCTCATCGGGAACCAGAGGCGAGAGAGATCATTTGATAACCTCTTCCCCATATGGGCAAGTACGGACAAATTCAGATGGACAATCCTTTTCGGCAGTAGAATATCATAAATGTTTACGATGCGGTCCCAAAAGATTGCGTTGATTGTGCGTTCAATGTCTCCTTCTAACTGTATTGTTACTTTGTACACCCTGTCAGGCGTGGAGTCACGCATGTCAGCAGTTTCAACTTGTAAGAAGTCATCAGTTGCTTTCACCTACAGATGCTCTTGAAGATTCCGGCTAATTATTGTGACCTCTGCTGCGCTGTCTGGCAGAGCTAGTGCCCACGTCTTGTTCTTCAGTAGAGCCCTCTGCTTGAGTGGCATGACGAATCGCAACTGCTGCCACTTTTTTCTTTTTAAATTGGGTTTTGTATTGGGGAAGTTTCTCTTCTTTTTTAACAGAAACCTCTGTAGAGCGTTATGATTCCTGTCTTGGGTTCACATACTCAGTTCCTTGCTTTGACAGCCCACCTGTCCCACTGCGTTTTCCCATTGAGTCCTGAAAGGAACGAGATTGGCACGTATCAGTATATTAATATGTGTCAAGCGTTTTTATATTATCTCTATTTCTGAGATTATATCTATTCTGTAGAGTCTCCATATGCGGAGACTCTCCCCTTTCTTTTTTAGGTGTTTGTTAGTTTTTATCCCAGCATTTTTTAGAACCCTCAGGTGTTTGTGTGGTAGAATCTTTTTTAGATTTACCCTGAAACTGTGGTTTCGTGGGTCTGTCCCCTCAAACTATCTCGACTAATACTAAAGTAGGTCTCTGCGATAAACTTTGGCAGCTCACATTTGTGATCCTCTGGAGGAACGTCCCGGAGCCGCATACGCACTGCTAGAGCTACTGCTTCCCCTTTAAGGTTACTCAATATAATGAAAGATACAGTGGCAAAATTGCCCATAAGTTGCAACCCCAAGTCTAGGGCTGGGGCAGCCCCGTATTCATCTCTAATTTGTTTTAACAATTCCAGGAAGACTGGCAAGTGTCAGTGTACCGTGTTTGGTAGTATAGAGCGTGGCAAATACTGTGCCACAAGTATTGTAGTTATCTACTGTATAACCATCCCAAATGGCAAACGCATAGGTAATATTCTATGCTTATCCTGAGTTCCCGTATGGGGAAATACTTCTTCCAGTGCATTTATTTTTGGAGCTAACCAAAACGGAATCTCTTCTCTTTAGGCGGGTACTTTGCTCATTATCGAATGTACAATCACAGGATTAATGCCTGGCGTGACTGCATGTAGTTGCGACGGGGCAGAAGTTGCTGGATTTGTATTTAATGTTTGCATTACAAACTGTCCTAACCGTCTATATATTTCTGAAGGTTCAGCATATAAGCGGCAGACTTCAGCTACCGTCAAGGTTGCGGCATCAGGGTGCGGTGTATATGTGGCCAATAAAGGCTAGGTAGGACCATCATTACATAGAGGACCTAACCTACTGTGTAGGATTGTATGTGGTAGGTTTCATCAAGCCAATTATTATATTCTTGATAATATAGAGGTATTTCTAGATATGCATATGCTCTACATTGTGCAGGTATGTTTGCAGGTGTATAGTGATGAAATGTATTTGTGTTCCCATCAGCTGCTGGAAATGTGACCCAAGAATAGACAATTTCTGTTCCATAAGCTGGATGAGCCTCAACAACAAATGTAACTGGACCCCCCTGGGCCGTTAGGCCATGTGCCAGTAAATGTGCAGTAAGGGGCGGTCGCATATTGATTGCAATTGCTACCCGTTGTAGGTTCGCAATGATGAAGGGTACATTTATGTTCAGAGATAAGCATACCAAATGGGGATCATCCTTTTAGGGTTCAAGCTCTGACAACCTACAGTGTTAGTTAGGTATTCCCTACTTAGCTTAGGAAGAAAAGCCTCAATACCACGGACGTTTCAGGAGGACCCGAAAATTAGTGCCTGACCAAACGTCCTAATGAGACTACTGGATTTAGGTGGCAGAATCACTTGTACTGCGGGAGACTGAGTCTGATCCCGCACCATGTGACACCTGTCGGCCTAATCCGGGTTTTGTTCCAGCTAACTAGAAGGGCCTCATCTCCACCTAAGAGCTGGGATGATTGGGGAACCTGGCGCATGACATAAATGACTCCTCCGGGGAATCCTGGTCAATAAGGTTTTATTGAAGTAACTGCATCTTAGATAATAAAGGGTGTATTGCAATAGCTAGGACAATGAAGCACGACAAGATTAAAATTGTGACAGGGAGAGTATAACACAAAAATAACACTACCATTGTGTCACTAAGATTGTGAAGAATTGTTCCTTCCTATGCTATGTTAGAGCACAGCATGTTACGCTCTAATTCTGCCCTTAAGGTTACCCCTGGGAAGACATCATTCCTCATACCTGAGCAAGAAGTCTGCAGTCTACATAAGCAGCTGCAGTAAAGCTCTCAGCAATCAGCATACAGCCGTGGTTATCTGGCTGGAATCTCCCTCTAACGTACATGGGTCAAATTAGTGTTTTTTGTAGTAAAACAGCTGATGTTCGAAGAAAGTATCCCCACGTAAGAGTGTGTATGTTTCTGTGAACATTGGAGACAAAGCACAGAGTGAAAGAAATGTCTTGTTTAAGAACGCAGTGCTGACCTAGGCTAAGAACAGTTAGATAGAGAAAATAAAACAAGACCGCAAAAGTAGGTATTGTTAAAATAATATAACAAACCTAGAATAAAACATATCTAAGTTAAAATGCACAGCAGCAGGCCTAGTATGCTAAAATAACGCATATAAAAGTTTAGCTAAAACAGCTACACAACAGTGTGTGGTGTGTGTCGGATGAATTGGTAGTTGTGATATGTGTGTGCAGTTCTCTTTTGGATTAGCGTCGCATAGTGTAGCTGTGTTGTCATGTTAGCAAAAGATTTTGGGTGATGGAGGTGTGTGTTTTATAGAGCTGTTGGTGGGTGTGTGGGGTGTGTTTCTTTGTGTCAGGTGTGGGTTTTTTGTTTTGGACAATGTTGTCTTGTTTTGTATTTGGGTGGCCATATCTGCTGCGGCGGTGTTCACTGCCAATGTTTTACCGCCGTTGAATGTCCGCTGTGGTGATTTGTGGGTCATTATTTGGAGGGCGTAGTATTGGTGGCGTAACAGTATGGGTGGTAGTTCTGACAGTTTATCACATGCAGTGGGTATGGTGGATTTTTTGTTGTGGCTGTTTTCTGTCGGTTTTGTGTGTATGTGCAATAATCTGGCAGACAGATGTTCGCCTCCGTAGCGGTATGTTGGCGGCAGTCGCTGCGCGGTATTCAAAATTTACCACCAATGTCATAATGAGGGCCACAGTCTTTCCTCTCTTTGCTGGTCACTCCATACAATTGTATGCACTTTTAACAATAATCCATATACTTTTTGGGCACATTAGATCTTTTACTTCAGTGGCCATACTGCTAATAATGTTGACTTATTTAAGTTTTTTTTTGTTTGCCTTTTAACACCAGAATCCACAGAAGGAATTTAAATCCCTCTTCTTGTATCCCTTGTCTACTATCACTGCCAATTCAGATTTGCGTTTCCATCTCAATACCATTTTCCTCCAGTGGCCGCACACTGAAAAAACCAAAGGTTATAGGGACTTTATAGTTAGGTTCAGATTTTACTCGCACAAAACCATAGACATTCAACAGTTATAGTTATACTATCTCAAGAAACTATAACTCATGCATTAAGGTAACTATGACTCGCACCCCACCTATATCTTGCCTATTTCTTTGTTGCTTTTTGATGAATCTTATCAACATTTTCCAGAAAAGCTTGTTGTACATGGGAAGTTTCGGGGTGATCCGTCAACTGGGGGCTGAGAAAAAGGGGGTCAAAAAAGTGTGTTTCCCATTATAATTCTCATAGGGATTTTAGACATGACTACAGCAGTGAACCGCTGGAGGGAATTAAATCAAATTTGACAGAAGGGTAGCTCTAGTTCCAGAAAGAGTGCTTTTCACTGTTTGATGTAAGTCTGTTGAGTAGCTTTTGAGATATTAAAAGAAAAAGAAAGATAGATATCTAGAGGTGTGAAGGATTTCTGAATAATAACAAGCTTATGCAGGGAAACGCAGAGCTCTGATTGGCTTCCAACACTTCAACTAGGAAGTGTTGACAGCCATCTTGGGACTTGGCTTCAGCCGAGTCCCCCTAAAAAAGATTAAAAGGAAGAAAAGGGGTCAGGGTAGAGACACCCTGCCCTCTTAGGTCTAGTGCTGGTCCCCACTCCGGTAAAAAAGTATTTTTAAAAAACAATTCTCTGCAATTTGAAGCAGATCTGTTGAAAATTGAGAAGAAAAAAACAAAAGCAGGCTCCTGCACTTGTTTAAATGAAGCCCCTGGGTGGGACAGGTCCCGGGGCCATACAGGGTGATCCATCTGGGGGGCCGAGAAAAAGGGGGGGTCCCAAAACACATTTTGCGTAAAAACTATTGGACGGAATTACACCAAATTTGTCAGGCATGTAGGACCTGGTCCAGAAGGAGTGCTTTTTGTGTTGTGGTGTAATTTCATTCAGTAGTTTTAATGAAATTAAAGAAATCCAAATTTGTATGTCTAGGCACGAGAAAGATTTGCAATCCCTTCCGATCTCGTGCAGAGACTTGATTGGCTGATAACACTTCAACAACAAGAGCCATTGAAGTGTTGTCAATCACCTTCAGACTTGGCTAAACCTGAGTCCGAAAAAAAAAAAAAAATTAAGAAAAGGGGCCAGGGTACGAACACCCTGACCCCTTAGCTCTGGGCTAAAAAGTATGACTTTTTTATTGTACGGATGAATCTGCCGTAAAATCAATAAAAATAAATAAAGCGCGGTCTCCTGCACTTCGTTATCATAAAGGCCTGGAGTGGGCCATGTCCCTGGAGCATTTATTTAGAGATGGGGGGGGGGCTTCTGGGTGCCTTCAGCTGCCCCGGGGATAGCCACCTCCCCAAGGCTTATAATGTATATACGGGGAGGCGTGCCCCCCTGCTGCCCTGGGGACCCCCACCTCCCCAGGGCTGTCTTACAATATGTGTGGGTGGCCCGCCTGGCCCCTCCCGCTGCCTCGGGGATCCCCATCTCCCCTGGGTGTTTAAGAAATAATATGTGCAGACCTGTGACCCCCTGCACCCTAGGGACCACCATCCCCAGGGCAAAATGTAATTTATTTGCAGGTGGCCACATGCCCCCCCCCTATCGCCAAGGGGACCACCAACCCCTGGGGCACATACTTAGTAATATAAAGGGGGTCTGTTTTGGACCTTCTTTAGCCCCAGGGACCACCACCTACCCCGGGCTATGCTAACATTGGAGGTGGGGTGGTCACCTCAAGTGTCTATAACTCGTGCCCCCTGGTAACTATAACTCGTGCCCTCGTCATGCACTGCTAATGACCGCATAAATTACAGCATTCATGATATCTTTGATAACATCATTGATAATATCAATGAAATATTTGCAGTAAAGTTTTTGACGAAAACACTGTGCATGGCTGAGACCCGAGTTATAGTTACCTTAGGGCATGAGTTACAGTTACTTGAGGTAACTCTAACGATAACTGGTGAATTTCTAATATTTTGTATGTTGAAAATGTGAGCCTTACTACAACCTCCCTGTAACCTTTATTTTTTAAGTGAATATATATATATACGTATATATATATATATATATATATATATATTGAAAAAACACCGGTTACATCTTTGTTATAATTAATGTACTTATAATTAATGTTGTTTGGTTACTGTGCAGTTGAAGTTTGGTTTGTACCTAAAGAATAAATAAATAAAGCTATAGTAATTTAAAGGTGGTGAGTAAATTAAAAATGTAAGTTATAACTATAACCTTTGAATTTGTAATGTTTCTGCAGATAAAGTTTTGGTTTGCATAGAAGGACTAAACACGCTATTCCTATCTATAATAAATGTTTAACCTTTGCTTTTTTCCATTGATTTTGATTTGTTATTTAAAATGCAACAAAAATGTATTTCAAATGGTACAGTTTTTTGTGAGTGAAGGGAGTTTTGATAAGTGGAGTGTTGTACAGTAGAGTGGAGGACAGCGTTGTTCAGCATAGTGTTGTAGAGTGTAGTGTTGTAGAGTGGAGTGGTGTAGAGTGGAGTGTGGTACAGTGAACTGGTGTACAGTGATTTAGTGTAGAGTGGAGTGATGTCGAGTGGAGTGGCATAGAGGTGAGTGTGGTACAGTGGAGTGACATACAGTGGACCAGCATATAGGAAAGGGGCATAAAGTAGAGTGAGGTACAGTTTAGTGGTTTACAGTAACTTAGCACACAGTAGAGAGGTGTACTGTGCAGTGGCATACAGTGGAGTTGTGCACAGTGGAACAGGACACAGTGGAGAGGCATACACTGGAGTGGGTTAGTGTGTAATAGTGCTGAGGGAAGTGGCATACACTGCAATTGTGTACAGTGGGCTAGCATACAGTGTAGTAGCATAGAGTGCAGTGGCATACAGTGGAGCGACATAGACTGGAGTGGAGAAGATAATAGAGGACTGTAGTTGTGTAGAGTACAGTGTTGTAGAGTGGAGTGGCGTACAGTGGAATAGCGTACAGTGGAGTGACTTATAGTGTAGTGGGATACACTGGAGTGGCATTGAGTGGAATAGTATAAAGTGGATTTGCGTACAGTAGAGTTGAGTACAGTGGAATAGCATAGAGTGCAGTGGCATAGAGTAAAATAGCATTGCGTGGTGTGTTGTAGAGGGCAATGGGGTAGAGTGGAATGGTATAGAGTTTAGTTGCAGACAGTGTAATACTGCAGAGTGGAATGGCATAGGCTAGAGTCACGTAGAGTGAGTGGCGTGGAGTGGAAAAGCGTATAGTTTAGTGGAGTAGAGTGAGTGCCTTAGAGTGTAGTTGTATACAGTAGGTTAGTGCAGAGTGGAGTCATATAGAGAGGAATAGCATTCAGTGTAGTGGTGTACATTGAAATTGCATAGAGTGGAGTGGCATATAGTGAAGTAGCCTAGAGTGTAGTGGTGTACAGTGAAACATTGTAGAGTGGAGTAGCGTAGAGTAGAATGGCATATATCAGTGGTTCACATCCTTTTGACTTCTGTGGACCCCCACTTTATCATCACCGAAACCCGAGGACCTCCACTGAATCATTATTAGAATCCGGGGACCCCAAACTGAGTCATTACTAAAAGCTGTGGACCTGATCTGATAATATTATTTAATTTTCTAAGCAGTTGCGGAACCCCTGAGGATGGTTCACGGATCCCCAGGGTTCCCTGGACCACAGGTTGGGAACCACTGGTGTATTTTGTAGTGGTGTAGAGTGGAATGGTATACAGTGGAGTGGCGTACAGTGTAATGGCGTACAGTGGAGTGTTCTGTAGTGGAGTGGTGTATACTGGAGCAGCATACAGAGGAGTAGCGTAGAACAGAGTCGTGAAGAGTGGAATATCATTGAGTTTAGCGGTAAAGAGTGGAGTGGCATGCACACATCTATAAGCAGAATGGCAGTGTAAAGTGAAGTGGCATAGAGTGCAGTGGTGTACAGAGGTATAGTGCAGAGTGGAGTAGCATAGATTGTAGTGGGATACATTGTAGTGGCGAAGACTGGAGTATTGTTGACAGGAGTGGTGTACAGTGGAATAGTGTACAGTGGAGTGGTGTAGACTGGAGTGGCTTAGAGTGGAGTGCTGTAGAGTGAAATATCATAGAGTGCAGTGGCATTGAGTGGAGTGGTGTACAGTGGAATAGTGTATAGCATAGTGACGTAGACTGGAGTGGCATACACTGGAGTAGCATATAGTGGAGTGGCATACAGTGGAGTGGTGTTAAGTGTGGTGGCATACAGTGGAAAAACGTAAAGTGAAGTAGCACAGAGTGGAGTGCTATACATTGGAATATCATAGAGTGTAGTAGCTTAGAGTGTAGTGGCATAGAGTTGAGTAGTGTGCAGTGTATTAGCTTACACTGGAGTCTCATAGAGCAGAGTGGCATATACCAGAGTGGAATGAAGTGGAGGGTGGAATGGCACACAGTGGAATAGCATAGAGTGGAGTGGTGTGGACTGGAGTGGCTTAGAATGGAGTAGCATAGAGTGGAATAGAGTTTTGTGGTGTAAAGTGGGGTTGTGTACTGTCCAAAAGTGTAGAATGGAGTGGTGAAGAGTGTAGTGACATAGAGTGGAGTGGCGTAGACTGGAGTGATGTAGAGTGCAGTGGTATACAGTGGAATATCGTACAGTGGAGTGGTATAGAATGTAGTGGTGTAAAGAGGTGCGTGGTACAGTGGAGTGGCATACAGTGGAATGGTGTTAGGTGGAGTGGAATATAGTGGAGGGCCAGTGTGAAATATCTTAGGTTGGAGTGGTGTAGAGAGGAGTGGCATACAGTGGAATGGAATATAATGTAGTATTAAGTGGAGTGCTGCAGAGTGCAGTGGCAGACACTGGAACTTTGTATATTGGCATGGCATACAGTGAAGTGGTGTTAAGTGGAGTGGCATACAGTGAAATAGCGTAGAGTAAAGAAGTGTAGAGTGGAGTGGTGTACAGTGGAATAGCATAGAGAGGAGTGGCACATTTTGCGGTGGCATAGACTGGATTGACATTGAGTGGAGTGGTATATAGTGTAATAGCATACAAAAGAGTGTCATACAGTAGAGTGGCATATACTAGAGTGGTGTAAAGTGGAGAGGCGTACAGTGGAGTGGCATCCAGTGGAATAGCACCCAGTGGTAATGGCATAGACTGGAGTGGCTTAGAGTAGAGTGGCATAGATTGTGATAGTGTAGAGTGTAGTGGTGTGCAGTGGAGGTGTGTACAGTTGAATAGCATAGAGTGGGCCAGCATATATTGGACTAGCAGACAGTGTAGTGGCGTAGAGTAGGGTTGCATACAATGGAATAAAGTAGAGTGAAGTGGATGCAAGTGTATTGACATAGAGTGAAGTTGCATAGGCTGCAGTGACCTAGAGGGAAGTAGTGTACAGTAAAATATTGTATAGTGGAGTGCTGTAGAGTGCAGTGGCGTAGAGCAAAGTATAGTACAGTGGAGTGGCATACAGGGTCATAGGGCACAGTGGACTAGCATACATTGGAGTGACATAGACTGGAATGACGTGGTGTGGAAAATAGTGGAGAGCAGTGATGTATAGTAGAATGGCGGTGAATGGAGTGGCACATAGATGAGTAGGGTACAGTGGAATAGCGTACAGTAGAGTGGCATTGGCTGGAGTAGCACTGAGTGGAATAGGATTGAGCCGAGTGGCGTACACTAGAGTTGTATAGAGCGGAATAGCGCAGAGTGGGGTGGGGTGACGTAGAGTGGAGTGCTGCGCAGTGGAGTGGCATGTAGTGGAGTGTTGCACAGTGGAGTATATAGAATGTATAGACTAGAGTGGCATAGAGCGTAGTGGCGTAGAGTGGAATTGCATAGAGAGGTGTGTTGTAGAGTACAGTGGGGTAAGGTTTATTTGTACATAGTGTAATAGTGTAGAGTGGAGTGAGATAGAGTGGAGTGCCTTATGCTGGACGTCATTTAGGGGACACCAGGAGGCATAGATGAGACCCCTGACTTGCCCCTAATGACACCTGGTACTCCCCTTGCAACACCTGACTCTAAAGGAAACAGAAGTGCAGTGCATTAGTACAAGCAGATATTAAACAAGGCTTGCAGCCTTATTCAGTTTCAGTGCTGGAATAGACTGGCCTCTGTGGCTGGGAGTACCATGAAACAAAGGCCCTCCTCCACCTTTGCTACAAATAAACATTGCAGTTTGCAGATTGTCTCCTGTTCAAAGGGGTGAGGAAGCTGAAAGGGACAGAGGGTGGTGGCTGGGGGAGGGGAGTCTGCTCTTAAATGTATTTAAGCTAACAACTCATGCTTGTTAATCAAATTCTCTAGGAAATGCTCAGCATTCTTCCGCAGAGACAAAAACAACAGGAGCACTAGGTGTGAAGTAGGGGAAGAGTAAATAAGATTTCATTTTTTTTATTTCTCTCAATCTATACATTTTACTGAAACCATCAGCTCTGGTCCCATTAATATTTTATTTGCAAAGCCTTGCACAGAGAAACCAGGTACCAGTTCCCTCTCCAGTTCTGCCACGCCAGTTCATCATGTGGGCAGGTGCATTGGTTACAAAACTGTATCAACTAGAAAGTCTCTCAGAGGGCATGTGGGGGTTCATATAATACAGCCTAATGAGTGAAGACTCACCCAGATTAAAGACCCCACAGTGTCTCTGTATAGCCAAGTCAGAGACTGATGCACAAGAGAATTACTGACAGCATGCCAAATGCGTACCCAGTATACCTGCAGCTCAGTGGGAGTGATCACTATTTTGGACTACAACTGAGTGGTAAATAAAGTGGGGATCAGAAGGGGAAAGTCTTTGACCTAGCACACTTGTGTGACTTAGAAGCATTGTGTTTTTAAGTGTATGCTCTGAATGGCAACATACCTGGTGCAAGACAAAGAGAGTGACTGCACTGGTATCTTTCTTGAGCTTTTAAAGCTTTACAACTAATTTTACCCACCCCAGACACTAAGATTGGTGTTTTTATTATTATTGTATTTAAATGAATCTCATCCTACTAAGCCAGTAGAAAGCACAGGGATGAAACAAATAAAACTACAAGAATTGCTTTGGAGACCAAATGTACTTTGCAAGCAGAGATGTATTACCGTAGAGGGTTTGTTTTTAACAGGAGGGAGGTACATCACAGAACATGTGTTTTACAGTAAGGAGTGAATTACAGGGAAGAGGTGCATTGCATGAAAAATTGTTCACAGAAAGAGGGATGCAGGCTCTCAAAAACATAAGCTCAACAGGGAAAAGTACATTATACGAAATGTGATTTACTTAGCAGAAGCGCTTTGCAGGAGACAGGTGCTTTTTAGGTTAGGGGTATTTTAGATAACAGGTGCTTTATGGCATGGCAGCAATTTGCACAGCTTATGTTTTACAAGCCAGATGTCCATTACAGGACAGCGGTGCTCTATAGGAAAGTGTTTTTTTTCTGGAAAAGATTGCTGTATAAAACAGGTGCTTTACCAAAGCAAAGATTTTTACAATAGAGGTGTGCTTAACACAAGAGCAGTTGCTTACAGGGAAGGTGAATCACAGGATGTCTACTTAACAGCTGATGTACTTTACAGGACTGGGATGTCATTCAGGAGTGTAGGACATTGGAGGAAACAAAGCTTTACTGCAAAGGGTGCCGGATTGGCCTACAGTTGAGTGCCATACAGTGGAATAGGGTAGAGTGGAATGGCATGCATTGCAATAGCGTAGAGTGCTGTGGTGTGGAGTGGAGTATAGTGCAGTGGAATAGTGTGGAGTGGAGTAAACTGGAGTGGCGAAGAGAGTAGTAGTGTACGGTGGAGTGCCATACAGTGAACAAGCATACATTGGATTGGCATGGAGTGGAGTGGCATACATTGGAATAGCATAAAATGGAGTGGCATAGAGTGGAATAACATAGAGTGGAGTGGTGTGGAGCGGAATGTAGCAGAGTGGAATAGCGTAGGGTGGAGTGGCATACACTGCATTGGCATATAGTGGAATAGCAAACAGTGGAGAGGTGTAGAGTGGAGTTGGGTAGAGTGGAGAGGCGTAAGGTGGAATAACGTAAAGTGGAGAGGCATTGAGTGTAGTTATGTGGGATAGACTGGAATGCATACAGTGGAGTGGTGTGGAGGGGAGTCACGTAGAGTATAGTTACCTACAGTTACCTACACTAGAATAGTGGTGCATAGAGTGGCATGGAGTCAAGTGGAGTCAAGTGGTGTATAATAGTGTGTGCAACAGTGGAGTGGTATAGAGTGGAATAGCATATAGTGGAGTAGTGTAGAGTGGAGAGGTGTAAAGTGGAGTGGCAAAGTGTAGAATAGCATACAGTGAGTGGCATAGAATCAAGTGGCAGAGATTGGCATGACACATTGGAGTGGCATAGAGCAGAATAGCATAGTGTAGTGGCATTGAGTGGAGGCTTCAGGAACCAAAACCCATCCACACCGCTCACCACCACGGACCCAGCACCTCACCAGATCCTGAACTCCTGGACCCCCATCACCAAAGAGGACACTCCATCCACTTGGGAGCACCCTCGGATCCATGCCCTCATGGTATCTGCTGGCCAGTGCCACCATAGCACCGGAGCTCTGCTGAACTATCAGCCGATCCTTCAAAACCGCCACCTTCCCATCAGATTTGAAGCACACCGAGATCAACCGCTGCTCAAGAAACCCACCGCCAACCAAAGGGAGCTGAAAAAACTACAGACCCATCTCTCTGCTCCCTTTCCCAGCCAAGTTAATGGAGCAGGCCGTCAGGCAGCAACTCACCGAATTCCTCAAGACACACCAAATCCTAGACCCATCCCAATCTGGATTCTGAAGCAACCACAGCACTGAAACCGCACTGCTAGTAGCCACCCGATGACATATGCATCATACTAGACCACGGAGGCATGGTCATACTCATCCTCCTAGACTGCACCGCTGTGTTTGACACTGTCTCCTACTCCACCCTCTGCGTCAGACTACATGACGCCAGCATCTGAGATAAGGCACTGAATTGGATCAAGTCCTTCCAAACCAGAAAAACACAAAGTGACAAACTACCGCCGTTCACGTCAGAATCCAAAGACATATGCTGCAGAGTGCCCCAAGGATCTTCACTCAGCCCGACACTTCTCAACATCTACATGGCCCCGCTTGCGAAGACCATCAAACAACACGTGCTAAACATAGACCATCATTATGACATTGGCAGTAAATCCCACTTACCGCCATGCCGACTGCCACCAACATAACGCTGCCGCAGCAGATAACCACAAAGCATATTATGACACACACACCAATCCGTCACTATACAGCCACACACACGTCTGCCATCACAATGGTCAGTGATAAACTGGTGGTATCCAAACCCACATCGTTACGCCAACAGAACTACGCCCACAACATTATGACCCACGAATCACTGCGGCGGACATTCAATGCCGGTAAACCAATGGTGGTACATACCGCCGCACTCAAAATACACACACTCAAACAAAACTACAACACATTGGTCAATTCAAACCACACACACCTGACAAACATACACACACCACACCCACACCACTATAAAACACACACCCACATTACCCACAACCCTTTACAACTAGAAAGAATTGCCACCAGAGGGACATACAGCAAGAGCACCCACACAACCAAAGCCACATAACATCATCACCTATACACCATCCACGCACCTTACATCACACACCCCAACACATCACCCCACACACCCTCACTAACACCACTCACACTACACCCATGGCACCACAACGACACCCCAGGTTCTCTGAGGAGGAGCTAAGGGGGAGGAGCAAGTCTTGGTAATTATGCATTCTGAGGGCCTGGCAGGAGTAGGAGGAGGACTGGACTCTGGTAAGTCAAATCTCTATTACTATCACCCCCCCACCTGCATGCCATCACAAACCCCTACCTCACCCTCACTCCTATCACTTCACCACCTCCCACATACTCCACCATCACAAGCAACTCATCCCAATACCAAGCCCTGCATGCAACACCAATGCATGGACACCCCTCACAGACCTGCATGGACACCTATCACCAATGCATGTGCACTTGAGAGAATCACTTAGCCCACCAAATTACAACTCACACAAAGGCAAATCTGCCAGGGCAACAACAACCATAGAGGGCAACACATCCATGCACAATATGTCACACGCAGAAACAATAACACTGCATTCACATCCCCAAAGGTACCCGAGACAACGTCACCGGAGAAGAGGTGCCAGCACTATCCAGTCCCCCCCAGAGGAGGCCCACAGTGATGACAGCAGCTCTGCTCGCCTGATCTGGATGATCAACCTGGCCCATCAGGGATCTCCGGACAGTCTGTTACCCAGGCACAGCCAAACCCCACCACAGAGCCTCCCACCTCAGGAAACACCAGCACAGCACCCAACCAGTGGGCTCATACCTCTGTCCCCAGGACACGTCAATCAGCAGTGTGTCCACGTCTACGGGGACCCCAGGCCACCCCACAAACACAGGACAATCAGGGACCTGGGGTCAGTGGCAGTGTGCACACGGTTCAGGGGATAGAGGCACAGGACAACAGGGAAGCTGGGAGGACTGCTGTGCGACAGGGGGAGGACAGGCCCATGGAACCGACACTCCAGGAGGCACTCACCACAATCCTGGGAGCATACCAACATTCACAGGATACGCTGGGCCAGATACTGGACAAGCTGCTGGAGAACATGTGGCTGCAGGAGAGAGTACCAGGGGATCAGGTTGGACTTGAAGGACATCAACACCACCCTGGTCTCCATTGCAGGGGTGCTGGCAGACATGGTCAACACTATGAGGGAGGCAGTGGCACACCACCGGGCCCCTGACACTGGCCAAACCGATGAACAGCCCTGCCACAGGAACAACAGGCCACCAGCACCCATCCCCCTGCAGAAGGAGAACCATCCCGCAAACGTTCCCTGCAATCCAGGCAGAAGCCAAAGACTTTAGCCAAGACCCCCGCCAGGAAATAAGACTCTCCTGATTGTCACCCTTGTGTCCTACTCTATCACGCTGTCCACCTTTAACTGCCATTGCTCCCCTTCCTATGCCCCCTTGGACAATGCACCTGTGATACAAATAGAATGGACTCTACCCTGGACTTTCCTCCATCATCAACCGAGCCCATTCCACTACCCCCTCTACTTCCTAGCTCTTAAATAAACACCCTTTGAAAAAATACAAGTATGGAGTATGTCAAATGATTTAAGGATGTATTCATTTAACAAGGTTTAAACATAGCAATTCAACTGTACAGTAATGTATACATAGGAAAGACCTGTAGTTGGCTGCAGCAACACACCAGGACAGATAGTGGGGCACAATATCTGCAAATAGAGATGCCAAAGGACACAGTGAGTGGAAATAGAAGTGGGAAAAACAGCCTGCCACTGACAATGTCAAACACAAAACTATCAATTAAATGTGAATTTACACTGTCTTACCTGTGTGCCATTGGAAGTATTGATGAATTATCGCACTTCTGTTGTCCTCATCCTCATCCTCTGCCTCTTCCTCTTCACTGTCCACAGGGTCCACTGCTGCCACACGGCCATCTCCAGCTTCCTCCTCCTGCAGAAAAGACACCTGGTGATGCAAGGCAAGGTTGTGCAACATACAGCATGCCACGATGATCTGGTAGACCTTCTTTGGTGAGTAGCACAGGGATCCACCTGTTAGATGGAGGCATCGAAACCTGGCCTTTAGGAGGCCAAGGGTCCTCTCTACAATTCTTCTTGTTCGCCCATGTGACTCATGGGAACGTTCCTCTGCCCTTGTCCTGGGATTCCTCACAGGGTCAGGAGCCATGAGAGGTTGGGTTAACTAGAGTCACCTGCAAATATTGAGGGACAACTGTTAGCCACACACTAACCCCTAGGGCGCACACCATACCTATACACCAACATATACTGGGTGGGAACCATGGCCCACCTATTAGCCACACCCTGTGCCTCTGGAGTTGAGCCATCACATTTGGGATGCTGCTATTCCTCAGGATAAAGGCTTCATGCACAGACCCAGGATATTTAGCATTGACGTGGGAGACAAACTGGTCCGCCAGGCACACCGTCTGCGCATTCATGGAGTGAAAGCTCTTTCGATTTCTGGATACCTGTTCATTTCGCCAGAGGGGTGACAAATGCAATATGTGTTCCATCAATTGCCCCAATAATGTTGGGGACATGTCCCATTGCATAGAAGTCAGCTTTCACTGTGGCCAAATCCTCCTCCTGGGGGAAAACGATATAGCTGCACATGTGTTTAATCAGGGCAGACTTCACTCTGGTGAGCACTATTGAGAACATTGGCAGAGACATTCCTGCTGCCAAGCCCACTGTCACTTGGAAGGAGCCAGTTGCCAGGAAATGAAGCACTGATAGCACTTGCACAAGAGGGGGGATCCTGGTGGGATGACGGATAGCAGAGATTAGGTCAGGCTCCAATTGGGCACACAGTTCTGTGTGGCCCTGTGTGGCCCTGTCCAGTCTATAGGTGACGATAATGTGCCTGTCCTCCATTGTTGCCAAGTCCACCAGGGGTCTGTACACGGGGGGTGTCTCCATCTCTTATTCATCCGCAGTGGTTGCAATCTAGGAGGCAAAATGATAAGCATCTGGTCATTATCTCTTACTTCCAACCACTACAGTTCAATGCATGTTGTGATTGTAATGTTAATTTGTTGGAGATGTCCAAATGGTGCATTTGTGTACTGTGACGCAGTTAGGATCCATGGCCTGCCTGTATGGAGGGACAGGAGGATATGAGGTAATTCCGCTGATGTTGTGCGCCATTGTGGGAGGCGGTCGAAAACCCCCTTGCAGCTCCTCATTGGTTAACAATGGGCCCTGTGAGGTACAGTGGCCAATAGTAATGTACGCTGGTGGTGATGGTCTGCACCGCCGCAGACGTCACCGCCATTTTCTATCTGTTCACTCACTTGCTACCTGACCTTCAACAGGAGAGGACCTACACTGCATGTGCTACTGTGACCTGTGTCTGGAACTGACCATGGCTTGTGTGACTGGGAAAAGGGCGGAGTTGGAGCGACTGGTGGATGGAGTCCTACCCCAGTACTGGATGCTGTATGGGCCTCCAGACCAACAAGTGAGTACACCGTGAGTACGATACATGGTGCCTGAATGCATGGAGGTCTGTGTGTGAAGGCCTCATGTAGGGGGTGGGTGGTGGATGGGCCCTGGGCAGCATGCAACATGTATGGTGGGCCATGTCTGTGTACTGGGGATGGGAAGGGGCATGGTGGGCCATGAGTGTAACAGGCAGGATGGTCTGACTAATACCTTTCCCTGTGTCCATTTCCCTGCAGGTCAGCGCCCATCAAAAGAAGACTGTATGGTGTGCCATCGCCAAGGACCTGCAGACCCTGGGGGTCTACAGAAGGTGGAGCACCCACTGTCATAAAAGGTGGGAGGACCTGAGACGCTGGGCACAGAAGAGCGCAGAGGCCCAACTGGGGAAGGCCTTCCAATGAGAAAGGGGTGCCAGTCGAACCCTGACCCCCCTGATGGCCCGCATTCTGGCAGTGGCCTATCCGGAGCTGGATGCTTGGGGACATCACATCAGCCACAAGGGGGTGAGTACAATGCCCCAATATACAACTTTCGCATGGTGGGGTGGGATCCGGGTGGGGGTTGTGGACCCTGGGGTGCCCCTAGGCCTGGCCTGGTATAGCAGGGTTGGTCCCATGTTGGGCAGG
Organism: Pleurodeles waltl; assembly: GCF_031143425.1. Taxonomy (NCBI): domain Eukaryota; kingdom Metazoa; phylum Chordata; class Amphibia; order Caudata; family Salamandridae; genus Pleurodeles; species Pleurodeles waltl. The sequence continues at coordinate 911,080,942 of NC_090448.1, read as the reverse complement.
GTTCTGATATGAAAGTACTCCAACCAAGCTAGTAGGCATCTACTACTGGGCAGGGGGCTTTGGGTCTCAGGTATTCTGCAATTGGCGTTAGGTGTCCCTATCCATGGCCTGGTGACTAGCATTGTGACTGGTAGTGTATTGACTAGTGTGTAGCGGTGTTCCCTGTGTGTCGTGTACACCAGTGGTGGTGTTGTTGGTGCTATTGACCAAGTGTAGCCTGTGTGGCTCCCCCCTTTTTGTTTTGTCACCCTGTCCTTATGTGCATTAGTATCATCTGGCAGAGGAGCAGAGGCACCTGCGACGGAGGGAGCTGCATCCCACAGGACCCAGGATGCCGAATCCACCGACGGGGAGGGCACCAGTGGGACAGAGGGTGAGGGGAGCACCACAGCGCAGACAGGAGGGGACAGTTCGGACATGGATTCCTCCTCCGATAGAAGCTCCCTGGTGGTGGTGGACACCTCTGTGCCCACCCCATCTACAGGTACAGCTGCCACCCCGTACCAGCACTGCCCTCCCAGCAGCCCTTCAGTGAGTTTCCTGTGCCCACTCACCCAGAAGGGTGGGCATCTCTTTCGCCCCAGGCACCTCAGGCCCTGCCCCATTTGGCCCTGCTGCCCTGAGTGAGGAGGCTATTGACCTCCTGCGATCCATCTCTGTTGGGCAGTCAACCATTGTGAATGCCATCCAGGGGCTGGCAGCCCATTTGCAACAAACAAATGCATTCCTGGAGGTCATTCACTCTGGCATGGCAGCTCAACATAGATCAATCAAGGCTCTGGCCTCCTCTCTGGTGGCAGTCATTATCCCTGTTTCTAGCCTCCCCTTCCAACTTCCTCTATCCAATCCCATTCCCCTCAACCCCAACCTATCCCAAGCACACAGTCAGATGAGCATGCACTCAAGAGTGGACATGGCAAACACAAGCACCACACTTCATCCCACAGGCACTCACACAAACACCACCTAGAATCAGACATACCAACATCCACTGCCTCCACTGTGGCCCCCTCCTCCTTCTCGTCCACTTCCCTCCCAGTTGCGTCTCCACTCACACCTGCATGCACTACATCCTCATCCACTGCCCCCATCACCAGCACACCTAACAGCACACGCCCCTCACTGGCAGTCACCACCCCCACTTCAATGCACACGTTCCCTGAGTCCTCTCTCACTGTGTCTGTGCCCCTTCCTCCCAAAGTACACAAACGCAAGCACCCAGACACCCAACAGCCATCCACCTCACAACAGCATCCAGCCCATGCACCTGCACCCAAACACAGCAGACTGACACCTCCTACCACCACTCCCTTTCCCTCCACTCCCAAACCATCTCCCTCTTCCCGCCCCAATGTCCCTAAGAAGCTTTTCCTCTCCACCATTGACCTCTTCCCTACCCCTCCCCCCTTCATCCCTCACATCACGCCAGGGCGGTTTAAAACCCCGGCAAGCACCTCAGCCACCCAGTCCACGGGCACAGTAGTGTCCACAGCTACTCTAGGTGGGAGAGGATCCCAGGCACCAGGCAGCCCCTCTGAAACGGTGCCTGCACCAAGTGCTGCAAGGAAGGGCAAGGAGGCACCCCCAGCGGGTAAAAGGAGGGGCAAGGAGGCACCCCCAGCTGCTGAAAGAAAGGGTAAGGAGGCACCCCCAGCTGCTGAAAGGAAGGGCAAGGAGACACCCCCAGCTGCTAAAACGGAAGGGCAAGAAGGCACCCCCAGCTTCTGAACAGAAGGGCAAGGAGCAATCCCCGGCTGCTGAAAGGAAGGGCATGGGGCCTGCACCAGCAGGCAGAAAGGGCAAGAGGCCTGGTGCTGGGACTCAGTCGGAGCCCCCACCACCAACCATGGTGGTTCAGCTGTCTGCAGTTGCAGGGGAAGGGCTGGAGCCTCCCCCCACCACTGCCAGCACCGCCAGCAGCACCACTGCCAGCAGCAGCAGGCAGCAGCCCCAGTGGGCAGCCGTCTGAGGCTGTAGGGGATGGGCTGGAGCCTCCCCCACTACTGTCAGCACCGCCGCCAGCACCACTGCCAGCAGCAGCAGCCCTAGTGGGCAGCCGTCCGAGGCTGCAGGGGAAGGGCTGGAGCCTCCCCCACCACTGCCAGCACCGCCACCAGCATTGCCATCTGCGCCGCCACCAGCACCACTGCCAGCAGCAGCAGCCCCAGTGGGCAGCCGTCTGAGAATGCAGGGGAAGGGCTGGAGCCTCCCCCCACCACTGCTAGCTCCACCAGCAGGACCACCACTTCTACCACTGAGCAGCCATCACCGTCAGCGAACAGTGTGTAGTCCTGCCTCCATGGGCTGTTGTGTGGCCTTGCCTCAGAAAATCCTGTGGGTCTGACACCCAGGTGTGAGACTGTGACCTTGCACTCCCCAAGATCTGCATCGCAGGGCACAATGCCCCCTCCAGAACCAGTGGAAGAAGCCATCCACTCACCCATCCTCCACAGGATGAAGCTCACTTGGCACAATGTCCCCTCCAGAACCAGTAGAGAAGCCATCCGCTCACCCCATCCTCCACAGGAGGAAGCTCATTGGGCACAATGCCCCCTCCAGAACCAGTGGAAGAAGCCATCCACTCACCCTATCCTCCACAGGATGAAGCTCACTGGGCACAATGCCCCCTCCAGAACCAATGGAAGAAGTCACCCACTTGAGAGACTGTGGTCTTGCACTCCCCAAGTACAGGCAGTGGACAAATCACCCACTTGAGAGATTGTGGCCTTGCACTCCCCAGGACCAGGCAGTGGGCAAATCACCCACTTGAGAGACTGTGGCCTTGCACTTCCCAGGACCAAGCACAGGGCATGTTGCCCCCTCCAGGACCAGTGGCGTTGTACCATCTTCCGGCTGAGGTGCACCCCCCCCATTCCCCATCCCCCTGAGGTGCCTGTCTATTTTCGACCTGATGCCCCTGCAGTGTTCTCTCCATATTGTTGCAGGAGTAAGGTGGGGCCTTGGACTATGTGATGTGGCCCTGTGGCCCATGGACATTGAGGACTGGGCAGTGTCCCTAGATTTGTAAATATGTATATATTTGTTGATTTGGATGCACGTATTAATAGTATTTTATCTTATTACACTCACTTTAATCAATTCCTTTTGTCCTTGCATTATTCCTGCGGGGTATGGGGTGTATATGTAATGTTATTTCATCCGGTTATGTGTATGGTGTTGGGTGTGGGCGTCACTCTCTTATTCCTCCCCCCCTCCCCTGTGTGCTAGGCGGCAGTACTCACCGTGGTCATCTTCGCCTGAGTTGGTGTTCGCAATGGACCAGAAGGTAGAAGATCATGAGGAACATATGCAACTCGGGCTCCATGGCGGTGTGGTTCTTCCCTGAGTCTCCACAGGTGAGTCCTTTGACTTCTGAAATCTGTTTCCGCCAGGCTTTTGATGTCATTGGTACCACCCCGGAAAAGGTGGCGGATTGGTGTCTCATAATTCAGTGGGCGGAACATTGTCTTCTGCCTGGCTGTAGGCGGTTACCGCTGTCGTGCCTGTTGATTTCGCCCTGGCGGTTGGTGTGTTAAAGTGGTTGTCCTCTGAGTGGTTTCCGCTGTTGTCATAATTTCATATTTATTACCGCTGGCCTGTTGGCGGTATTTCTGCCGCTTTATCACCAACCATCAGGGTCGTAATGAGGGCCATAGTCTCCTATGCCGGCAATACCCAACTGATCCTCTCCCTGTACGAGGACTCTGCAAAGGCTAAGAAAAATTTCCACAACAGGGTGAGAGCAGTCGCCACCTGGATGGAAGCCAGCTGCCTCAAAATCAACTTGGACAAGACAGAGATCCTCGTAATCGGCTCCACCTCAAAACGCCTGGAATGACTTATGGTGGCCTACCGCACTGGGAGATGCCCCTATCCCCAAGGACCATGCATTCAACCTGGGCTTCATCCTTGACTCCTCTCTATCCATGTCCTGCCAAGTCAACACCATCTCATCACCATGCTTCAACACCCTCTGACTCCTGCAAAAGATTTTCAAGTGGATCCCCTGCAACATGAGAAAGACAGTCACCCACCACTCGTCACTAGCAGACTCAAACACGGCAATGCACTCTATGTCGGCATCACCAAGAAACTTCAATCAAGACTACATTTAATCCAGAATGCAGCAGCCAGACACATCCTGGACATCCCCCTACAGAGCCACATCTCCTCCCATCTCAGAGACCTACACTGGCTCCCAGTCAACAATCAATTCACATACAAACTCCTGATCTACACCTACAACATAGGACCGGCATACTTCAACCACCCCCTCACCTTCTATGTACCATTAAAGCCATCCCCAGGATCTGGAAAAGCAGAGCAGGAGTAATATCCTACTCCTACCTAGCAGCCGGGACATGGAACACATTACTTCTCAAGCTCAGGCAGACCTCAGCACTGAAGCAGTTCCGAAAGGACCTCAAGACCTGGCTCTTTGACTGAGCAGCACACACTCTACAGTGTTTTGAGACTCTACAGGTGATTAGCCACACTTCACAAATCTCTGATTGATTGACTGAGTAGAGTGATGTAGAGTGAATTGGCATGTAATGGAGTAGCATGCAGTGGAATGGTGTAAAGTGTCAGAACGTTGCATGTAGTGGGGTATGTTGGAGTGATGTAGAGTGGAGTGCCATTTTGTGGAGTAGCTTAGAGTGGAGTGTTCTACAGTGGAATAGCGCAGATTGTCGCATCATAGAGTGGAGTACATTGGAGTGGCATAGCCTGGAATGGTTGATGGTTTAATACTGTACAGTGAAGTGTCACAGAGTGGAGTGGTGTATAGTGGAGTGGCGTAGAGTGGAGTGTCATAAATTTGAGATGCATACACTGGAGTGGTGTAGAGTAGAGTGGCGTAGAGTGGAATAGCATAGAGTGCAGTGTCATAGAGTGGAGTTGCATACAGTGGAAGAGCACAGAGCGGAAAAGCATAGAGTGGAGGGACATACAGTGGAGTGGGATAGACTAGAGTGTCATAGAATGGAATGGCATTGAGTACAGTGAAGTGGCATAGAGTGGAGTGGGTTAAAGTGGAGTAGAGTACAGTGAATTAGCCCAGAGTGGAGTGGAGTATATCAAAGTGATGTAGAGTGGAGTAACGTACAATATAATAGCTTAGAGTGGAGTGGAATAAAGTGAAGTGGCACTGAGTGGTGCAGACTGGAGTGTGGTACTTGAAACAGACGGAGTAAATGCTAATTTTTGGGAGTACGTGTAAAAAGTACTATTAAAATTAAAAGTGTTAAAATTCTTAGTTATGCAGAGGCAACTTTGCAGTATGGATGATATGTTAATCTGACAATTTGTGGTCCCTTCTGTCTTATTTAAAAAGTTCTGTACACTAACATACACACTTATGATTCATTGTCTCTGTACGTGTGGGTGATGTAAAGTGCTCCAACACTCTACACTGGAACGTGAGGTGGTATATAGGAAATGAAATACATGTGAGAGAGGGGCTATGGAGAGATGAGCGACACTGCAGGGTGATGGTAAGGGAATCATTGGAGAACCCCAATAAAGATTGCCGTATCCTGGTGCACTGTAAGATCATCATTTACAATGCTTTAAAAACTAATACAATTGGATATATAATGACAAATGTGCTGTTTTTGCCTCTGGAAACTGGTCTTACACAATTTGCCAGGGCTTGTTTGGGTTCCTAGTCCGGCCCTGCTGCCATGGCATTGAGCATAGGTCTACCACCTACTGCCATAGTCTGGGTAGCAAGGAGAGGTTTCTCAAGTGCATAACGATGCACTTGTGGATTATCTGATGCACGCAGAATGCAGAGTTCCAGCACCCACCTGACATGCCTCCTAGCAATATTCAGGGCTCTAAGTAGGCCAGCATAGTCATTGTGTGCCCTTTTCTTTTTTTGTCTATGAATGAGGATTGTGAGCTGTATGATTATGGGTGCTTAATGCACTTAATTATGAAACGTACATTGACCACAGTAAGCTAATGTTCATGAATGGTATAATCTGAATGCCATTTGAGTACCCAGTACAGACAATTTGTATTTAATATTAATACTTTGTATTAAGTCTTGATTGGTTGTATGTTTATTCTGAGGTTTGAGTTACACTGTTTGCCTTTTCTTTTTACTGTGAATATATTTAACGTGTGATTATAGAGTTGTTCTTTTCACCAGTTATAGCTATCAGTGAATGATCCTTCATTATTAAAAATATAACAAGTTTATTATTATACTATACCTACACTCACCTCTTTTGGTCTATTTCCTGACTTCTCATGTGAACTACCCAAGATAGTCTAAGAGATGTAGAAGGTCAAATTTTCATCACAGATGAAGTTCAGAATATTTTGGTCAGAAGGGAGCACATACACTGTTTCTCAGTGGTCACCACACTTTCATGGATCAGTAAAAATACAAAACAATACCAGAACTCCGCCAACCACAGTCTACTGATTTCCCCTGCACATTCATGGGCTGAAAAGACTGGTTCTTTGCCATCTTAGCCTCAAATTCAAAAACAAAAACCTTGCTTAGGTCAAATTCTTCACCACTATGCTCTCCTTCAGGCACAAAAAATCAAATGTTTCTCCTGCTATAAGTGACTCCCAGCTTCCCTCATGGACTACTGGCAGCGTAGACCCCAACCTGCTCCATTAGCCAGCTTACTGGTCTCAAATAAGAACTCTCTAGTGTGATGCTCATATATCCCTCAGGTCTCCAAAATGCTCTTACTGTGGATAACTTTCCAGGCCTCATCAAACAAGAACCCTCTCCTCTGTGCAATACCATAGACTGACCCTGGTGGTATCCAGGATGTTGACCTCCATTTCAAAGAAATGGTCTACACTTATACCCATTGCCATGGAATGCGCAATCAGTGTACTAAGCCTCCTGTTATCAGTCCCAGAGAGACGCGGCTTACTTGGTACTCACATGTGCGCATCTTCTTGAGATAATTGAGTTTCATATTGTGCATGCCCTGAATATATAATTAATAAAAAAGAGAATAGGATTGTGTGCTTGCATTCCTTACACATACCACTCACTCAGTCTCATTACATATTCCATCACGTAATGACAATCTCTTCTTCCCGCCTTCTACATCTGTCTCACCCACCCCACCAAGCACATTTCTGTCTTTGCTCTATTTTCTTTTGGCAACCTTACCCCTACCTATTTCCCTGCCAACTGCAATGACATGCTCATTTGAAGAGAGAAGTGTTTAGGAGTGTCAAAGAGTGCTTTGTTGTGAAGATATGCATCTTGTCCCTTCACCCCAGAAAATGTGACTTGCTAGGTAGGGAGAGCATGATATGCTTCTTCTTCTTTGCTGCAGCTGCCATTCTAGAATCAGCTCCCATTCTGCATACAATTACTGCCTTTAGATACTATTGTATCTCTGGAGCCCAAAACATGCATGAGGAATTGCTAATAAGTGATGATAAATATCAATTTCTAATCCGATCATGCCAACAATATACTTTTTGCTGATGATTCACAAGGAATTGAATAACCCTCCAGGGAGACCAATTGTGTCAGGTTGTGGTTCTATCTTTGATATGTTGAAATATGTTGAATAATACATTGCACCCTTGGTTAAAACATTACCTTCATACATTAAGGAAGCTGGTGACGTTTTGAGAATAATGCCTGAAACAAAATTGCAAGAAGGCTTTTAATTGGTAACCATCAATGTGGTGTCATTATATACTTCTATCAGACATGATGTGGGCCTGAATGCTGTGAACTATTTTCTGAGACAGAGGAATATTAATGAGATGAGACAGTCAGTAATGGTGTTGTAGATGTTTGAAATGTGTTTGAAAAACAATATTTTCCTTTTCAACCATCATTTGTATCAACAAACCTTTGGGACAGCAACGGAAATTTCCTTCGCCACCAGCTATGTGAATTTAACTATGGGCTGGTGGAAGAGGTAGATTGCATGGAGTGAGAAATACAAGCACTAAGATAGTTAATTGGTTGAGATACATTGAAGATTTGTGTCTGGTGTGAAATGGAAAATGAAAACAATTTGTGAAATATTTCCAGGAAATTAACAACAATGAATGTGGTCTCAATTTCACTTACAATATCAATCATGAACAAATTTACTATTTGGACATTTGGATGTATGTCCAAGACAACAAACTAGAAACAACAATACATAGAAAACCAACAGCCACTAAAAGTGTTGCATGGAACAAGCTTCCATCCAAAAGCCTTGATTAAAAATATTCTATATTGCAAATGTATTCACACCAGGTGGAACTGCTCTAGAAAAGATGACACAATGGCCTGAACAGAAGACGTGAAGAAAAGATTCTATCAAAGAGACTACCCATCCTCTTTTATTGAACAAGGTGCAAAACGAACGCTAGAACCCAGACTCAAATTTTAATGAAGGAAAGACCTCAACAGCACAAAAAGAGTGAAAATCTAAGGATAATCACTACATAGAGCAAAGAAAGTGTTCAGATTGAAAGCATTTTCCAAAAACATTGTAACATTTTAGTCAGTGATAGTGATATTGCCAAGGCAGTAGGCAAGCACCCACTCTTCACGTACCAAAAAGTAAGGTAATTGAAAGATTGAAAGATAGACTGGTGAGGAGTCATTGTGTGGACTATTGTCCATACAATTGGCTTAATGAATGGAACAAACAATTTGTAAAATGCAATGTTAGCAAAGCATGTGGAATAGGAGTGAACAAAAAATCCATAAAGGACTCCAAGGGAAGAGAAATACCCATTGAACATAAAATAACATGCAAGACAAACTTTGTTGTATACCTCTTAGAGTGATTATGTGGACTGAGATACATAGGAAGTACAATATGCCCCTTAAAGAAAAGAATATTGGAACATATACACATGGTGCAGCTTTGAGATACTAGCTATGAGATAGCAAAGAATTATGCTGCATGACATGATGCAGATTGGAGGACTAGGAGCTACTGTAGAATAGCACATTCACCGCAAAATGACAGAGAGGGTGAGAGAGCCCTATATCTTCATAGAATGAAAAATCTGTACATTGTGAGGTTATGTACCAAAGCACCGCAAGGACTTAACGCGGATGGAGAATTCTGTGTACACCAATAAGAAAATCAGTTCACCTAATATGACTGGGTCCTTATTTTCCTTGCCTCTGTATACTGTGGTTTCAAAAAGTATGATTTAATATCTGATTTATGTGTTAATATATTTCTCTATAGCCTTAGCTCGGGTGTCCAATTTGATTGCTTCCATTGTATGTGTATACAATAATAGGATGTGGTGTTTGGGCCATAAATATAGAATAGATCGATGGAGGTGATAAGCAAATGATGTAGGTTGTCCTCCCATATCTGAGTAGGTGAATAGAAGATTGGAGTGGAGGTTATCATGATTATATAGAACACACATGCCCAATGGGTTACTGTGTCTATCATGCACACTAGGAATAATACTAAGCTCTAAGATTTGCAGGAGTTTATGAGCATGATATGGACCTATCGGGGCATTCAGCCCACATTGTACCTTTGAATATTTCTTTTGGGCACTCAGCCCATATGTGAAAGTACATGTAGACACCTCCAGTGATTGATATGTGCACCTCCAATCTACAAGTGCCACACAGTCATCAATCCAATGACTGATTATAGATGTCAACTAAAAACCGTGTATGTACATATTATGATTTAAAAAGATTGTCAATAGCTGTCAAAATAATATTTTGGTGGTACACTAAGCTCAGCATTAAGATAATATTCACCAGTAAGGAAATCAGTCAGTCATGATCTTTATTCGGATCTTTTAAAATATCCATAAAAGAAACATACAATCAGACATAAGAACAATTATTAAAATTTAAAAACATTGTAAAAAATTAGAAACATTTACATACCATTAAAAACTGTTCCTATATCTGTTAAAAAGTCATAATATCAGATTTGAATCACATAAATATCATAAAACAGTGTATAGTGAGCCAACAGAAGTGCCAAAATTTACAAATTAGGGGCCAGATGTATCAAGATTCCAGTTAGCGATTCCCAAATTGCGATTTTTAAGAAATCGCAATTTAAGAAATGCAAAAAGCGATGTATCAAATTTGAACATTTCTAATAGCGATTTCTTAAAATTTGCAAATGCAATTTGCGAGATGCAAATACCGAATCACAAAAAAATGTGCGATTCAATAACCGAATCGCAAATAGAGAAAACAGCAAACCGGAACAGCCTGATGACATCACAACTAGGAAGTTGTCAGCCCATGCTGTTTCCAGGAGCCACACCCACAGGAGCAAGGAGAGAGACACAGCCCAGCACCAGGGAGTCAGCATTGTGAGTAAGCCAGGACCAAACAGCAACATGGCCAATGCTGGAAATGGGAAGGAGATGGGAGACAGGAAGAGGAAGCTAAAATTCAGTGAGGCAGAATTGGAGGTGCTCATTGAAGAGGTTGTTGGGAACCATGATAGACTGTGTGGAAAAAACTCACTCCAAGTACCTGAGAGTGAGAAGCGGAAACTCTGGTCTGACATCCAGACAAAAATATGCGCAGTGGTTGCTGCGCAGCGCTCTGTGGAGGAGATACGCAAGCGATGGTATGACTTGCGGTCTCGTGCCAAGGAGAGGGTGGCCAGCAGGCTTATGGAGGCAAGGAGCACCGGAGGCGGACCATCCATCCAGACACCGTCCACGCCTATGGAAGACCTTTTTGAGTCCACATTGCTTCCAGAAGCTGTCAGTGGTGTTACTGACATTGACACCTCAGGGACACCCAGCACCAGCAAAGGTAAGGCCAGTAATATGTGTATCCCCACATGTGCATGTACAAATGCCCCTTAGGAAATAGAACATAGCTTGATGCACAGTGAAAAGTAGTCCATGTCACATCTTACATACAACACAACAGTGCCTTATAGGAGTGGTAGCACACAACCCTAAGGTGAATACACAACATAAATAGCAAGATAGTGGTCAGCCACATAAAGAAACACCACAAACGACTCAGGGTGACACAATTTAATTGTACATTTAAAGCAACACTGTGGAAATCTGTGAAAAATGCTAGAACTGACATGCTTCACATTGTCCTTGCAGATGACTCGGTCCCTGCTGCTGCAGGATCTGAAAAAGTGGGGGAAGCAGAAACACAGCCACAGTCTGACTCAAATCCCAGTGAGTCCTACAGTATTGATCAGACTAGACGCAGGGCAAGGGTGTTACCACTGCCAGAGTATAACCTGGACTAAGATGAGATGCCAGAACACAAACCCACAACACCACCAGAGGTGTGTCCCACAGGAAGACAGCAGTCCCTGCACCAGCGCCAGCACCAGTTAACTCCCCTCAGGAGGCGCCACAATGCAGGCAGACAGGGCACAGAAGAAGGAGTGGGCCCATCAATCTTTGGCGGCCTTGAAGCTTCCATGCTGAAGGTGCAGCGCCTGCAATGCAAACATTTGAAGTCACTGCACAGACAGGTTGTGTCTCATAATAGCAATATGGGGTTACTACACAAGCAGTTGGAGACCCTGATTGAGGGACAGCAAACAGCTGCTGAAAACACCAAGGGGTTGACACAGGCCATTGGGGAACTCTGCACTGAGATATGGCAGGAGCGTGTCAGCCAGCACAGGCGCCATCACCAATATTTGGGAAAGTTTGATAGCTTCTGTAGATCCGTCACACAGGTGGAGATGGCACATTGCAGTCGGGACATTGCACAGGATTGGTGCACATTACCAATGTACTTGATACCATGCAAACAGCACGCAGTGCCACAACCGTTGAACTGGGTGTTGGGGACAGTGAGGAATCCTCTAGCCTCAGCAGTCTGACAGTCCCTGTGATTGATACGAGGCATCGCAGTGCCAGACACAGTACTGCATGTGAACCTGCTACTAGAGGTGCCAGCGAGGGCACTGAGCACTCAAGTGTAGTGCGTGGACGTAAGAAGTGATGTTGACGGCTATAGGGGACCACCTAAACATGTAGAAAGACACTCATGCTATGGTGCTAATAGTGTGACACTGTTAATTGTTCATGTCTGCCCATTGTGAATAGCTATGTCCTAATGACACATTGATTACCTGAAGTCAAGGTAATAAAGATGCTAACTACAGAAATACATTTAATTTAAGTGGATTTGTAATTACTTACATCAAAATGGTTGCGCATGATGTCAGCACGTCTTTGCCTGCCCTCTGCTGCACTGGTCTGGTCTGCTGGTAGAAGGGGTGGCAAGGGATCATCATCCTCATCTGAGTCTGGCTCTGTGAGTTCTACTGGTATGCCCCTGGTGGTTGCTATGTTGTGCAAGATAGCACATGTGGCCACAATTTTGCATGTCATCTCTGGGCTGTACTGTAGTGCACCTCCACTCTTATGGATGCACCTGAAGTGGCTTTTCAGCAGCCCAAAAAAGCTCTCCACCACATTGCGGGTCGCCCTATGGGCAGCATTGTACCTCCTCTCTGCTGGAGTTGCAGGGCTCAGGTAGGGCGTTAGCATACAGGTGCGCACAGCATAAGCACTGCCTCATGAATGCACAGAGAGTAAAATGAGTACATGTTGTCTGACGTCACGCTTACATCAATGCATTATTCTGAACTATCAAATTACCTAGTAGATATCCTTCACCAAACTCCCCAGCTAGCAGTCTTGTGTGTATCCCGCAGTGGCGAAAGATGTAGAAGTCATGTGTGCTCCCTGGGTATCTGCCCACGAGATCAGTAATGATGTAGGAGGCATTGCATATCATCTGTATGTTCATAGAATGATGGTTGTTACTGCTGCGATATACATACTCGCTGGCTGATGGTGGACAGATTGCTACATGTGTCCCATCGATGGCACCTAGGACATGTGGAAACTGTGCTATCTGGTAGAAATTAACTTTAGTTTGTTGTAATGCCTGCGGGGTGTTGGGGAATCTTATGTACAGTTGTATTCTGCTCGGCATGGCATTGAGAAATGCGTTGAAAAATCTAGAGAGGGCATTCTGTAATACACCTCCAGCTGCTGCTATGACCCCTTGATAGCTCCCTGAGGCTATTAGGTGCAGGGAGCATAATACCTGCACATGGGTGGGTATGCTATTGGTCCTGTGTGTTGTGCGCTGTAGCATGGGTTGTAGCTCAGCTATCAGGCCAAGTATTGTGGCTGAGCTTAACCTGTACTTCTCATAAATTTCCTCCTCAGTCTGGTCAAAAAGGGTTATGCGCACTCTGAAAATGCGCTCCTGTCTCCTCCTCTCTCTCCTCAAACCTGCCAAGATCCTCATTCTCCTCGCCATGACGTGGAGTGCAGCCATTGTGGAAGAGGAGCTAAGGCATTCTGGGCCTCGTTATATAGGTTGCACCTGGTTACCACCTGGTTTCACTTCATGGTAAATTGCATGTGCAAACGGCCATTCTGCGAATAATAGCAATTGCGATTTTTTGATGCATTGCGAATCCGTTTTTGCATGTCACAATCTGCGTATCACAAATAGCGGCACGATTTAGCGGATCGCTATCTGAGATTCGCTAATCTGTATCGCAATTAGCGTTTCGCAAACTGCAATTCGGTAAATCATATTGCTATTTGTGATACGCTTTTTGCGACACGCTAATTCATGTCTCATTCGCAAAAATTTGCTATTTTTGTGATTTCTTATTTTTGCACTGCGAATGCCTTTCAAACATTGGAAAATACATTTTTGCATTTCCAAACGGACATTCGCACCGTTTGCGAATGTAAAAACGCTTGATACAACTGGCCCCAGATCCCCTCCTTTTCCTTTCTTGTATCAGTGCAACAATAAAACAGTAAACAACCGTACACACCGTATCAGATTGCAACAACTGCAAGTAACAAATTGCTTCCTTACACATCCTGATATTTAAAAGCCTAATGGTTGGAATTAAAAAAGCCCTTCTCTTCACTTCATATAGTTTACAAAATAGAGACATGTGCAGTTGTGATTGCTCTGAACGGCCATCGCATAGGCAGGGTATTAGATCCTTTGGGTGATATACCTTAGGTTGATAAGCCCCCAAGAAGTGAGCCAGCCCCAAATGAAACCTCATCAAACAAAATGTATAATGGCATGGAACAACTACCAGATAGGGTTCAATCTTTAAAGTAGTGCAAAGGGGAAGATAGGCTGCCACCATAACATTCCCCTAGTCGCGCCTCCATCTATCATCCATCATTTTTCCATGAAATTCATTTTTAACCATATAACGTCCTGTTTGGTTATAGAAATAGATTGTTCTGTTAAGACTGCCCAGGCTATCTTCAACATACGTAACCTACATGCACCTCTGTATTCCTTCCAGTCTCATGCGGGCCGTAAGCAATGGCTGGGTAACGGCTGCTTCAGGTGTAGTCCAAAGGGATATCCAAAGGAATAAAGGGGCCAATTTAATCAAATCCTCAATAAACGGAAGACCCAATTCTTCATGTGGAATAATGATCAGTGCACTTGAGGGAAGTGAGAGTTAACTTCTAACCATATCTTGCAATTGATGTCGGCCTTGCCTTATAGGAAATGGTAATGGTAATGGTGCTTAGCAAATATTTTAATAAATTTATGCAGAGCCACAACCGCCTGATTCTATTGCATGTTCTCAATATCACTGAGATGGTTCCACTTAACCTCATTGTCATAGGGGATCCCCAAATATGTGAACGTATTCACAGAGTTCAGGCGAGAGCCTGAAATATAGAACTGGGGCACTATACTTTCCGGGCGGCCACAAGCCAAAGTGTAAGATTTTGCTTTGTTAGTCAAGCCTATCTCAGTCATGAACTCCACAATTTTTTTTAGCAATTTTTGAAGGTCCCTCTCGGTTCTGGCCATAAGGATACAATCATCGGCATACATTAAGACAGTTTGAGGTCTACCAGCAATCTTAGGGGGAACTGCCTTTTGATCTATCAGGGCTTCCTCAAGGCCATTTATGTAAAATGTTAACTAAAAGGGGACTAAGACACATACTTGTCTTACCCCTTTACCCACCTTAAATGAGCTAGTACATTCTCCCTGTTGCCCAAAGCTGATATTAGCTTTCACACTATTATGAAGTTGGGCCAGCAGAGATACTATCTTTTGGTTTGCCCCTTTATTTATCTGAATTGCCCATAATTTGCTTCTCACAATATTATCAAACGCAGCGAGAGGTCGATAAATGCCAAATATAAACACCCTTGTTTAGACCCCACCTACTTTTCTCTGACAGATGAAGATTCAAACATTGATCAATTGTCCCCACCACCTTGCGGAAACCATACTGGGACTCTGAAATTATATTGTTATCAAAAGCCCATGCTTCCAGGTGGTATAAAAGAATCCTCCCAAATACTTTTGCAGTGGCATCAGTCAAGGAGATAGGGCAATATCACGTAGGGTCATTCCGGTTCCTCTTTTTAAAGATTAGGACAATGATTTCTTTGGACCATGTTGGAGGAGTGGCAGAGCTTAAAACAGCTCTAAAGACATTAACCAAAATTGGGGCCCATGGTTCTAAATTGTATTTTTAAAAAAAGGTCAGCTGGGACACCATCTGGTCCAGGTGCCTTATTTGAGGATGAGCCATTATTTGCCGATATCACCTCACTCAATTGTATGTCCAGCTCCTCAGTAATGGGGTTATCGAGACCATTTACATCAGTGTTTTCACAGTGCTCCACATTACATGCATAGATCTTTGTAATGTGAGTGATCTAGCTATCCTCCAGAATGTGCACCTCGACACCCTTATTTGAATCAGGGGAGAAGAAAGGAGTATTAACTACTTTCCAAAACTGGGCCCCATCATTTGCAGCTGAGGCATCTACTAGTTGCTCCCATGCCTCTTCTCTAATCATCTTTTTCCTTAATGCAACTGCTTTCTTATGTTGTGCTCCACACCATATAACATCTCTCTGATTCCTCAGGATATGCTTTATTGTCTCTGTGAGGTTAGCATGGGCATGTGTGCATGTTTTGTCGAACCACTTTACTGGTTTGACTCTATCAGAGTGAATTAGGAAAGTTAGATGCGCTCTTACTGGCACACAAATGTCTGCAAAAGCACCTAAGATCTGGGCTGGAGGTAATTCAGTAAATAAACAGGTGTCAAAATTTGTCAAGTTTTTACCCACTACAGAAGATAAGAGAGCCTTTGTGTCCACCTGACTCCATTTGCATAGCACACCTTTGTTCCTGGGGTGTTTGATGGAAGCTCCCATTTTCTGGAAACTTTTTTTCCTTAAATCAATTATAGATTGTCATAGCCAGTGGCTTATGGTTATGATCTCTAAAGCCACTGGGGATTAACTGAATGGCACCCAATTTGTGCAGCCATGACCTTGACATCGTGAAATGGTCAATAACTGACCCACGCCCCCTCCCCATAAATGTAATATCAGGGGAGGTGTAATTCGTTGAGATATCATTTTTCATTGCTAAATCATATATCCTCATCAAATTATTTAACTTATCCCCACAGGGGTTATGAGTAAAATGCAAGTAATTGCCACCATCCTCACGAGATAATCCTCAGATCTATCGTCTACCCTCTCCTCGATAGCCTAGTCTAGAGCATATATGATCTCAACATTAGATCTCACAAAGTTATTATGATGAAAGTTAACTAATAGCAATAATGGGCTATCCTTCACCAATAAGATTAGTAGTTGGCAGTAGTGGGAGGCAGTTCAATATTTGATCAATTTGGCACCGGGGTAAATATTAATCAAGGTAAAAAAAAAAACACTACTTTGCCCCACAGATGTACGTGTTGCCAGGGTTGTAACTGATTGAAATCCATTAATGAAGATATCTCTGTTCACACGTTTCCTGAGGCAAATTGCCTGCTTGTTGGGTACCTGGGCAAGCCATTTACTATCATGATATTTCTCCCCAGTATCAGGCACATTCCAGAATAACATCTGCCAGGGATGCTGGGAAGTCCCTCCACCCTCCAAATAATGTGTCACAGTGTTTGGTCTGTGTGGATCAAAACTCATACACTCTAATTTCCGGGGGAGTAAATTACCCTTTTTCTCACCATATTTTTTCCCCACCAAATCATTACTCAATTCACCTTTATGTGAAGGACTACTTTTAGACCCCACCATCTCAGTAGAGGGCATTTGTCTCAGGGTTGCCAAATGGGACTGAGTCAAAAACCCATTTCTCTCCCGTACTTCCTCCAAACCAGAGCCCAAGGGGCCATAACGATTCTGAGTGGGTATTGAAAATTTTGAAGTTCCCCTAATCAACTACACTCAGCCTGAGAGGGCTGATAAAAATATCCCAATGGAACAACCTGAATATTGATATCACTATCCTGCAGGGTCCCACACTGATCCAATATACATGCTTGTTGGGAGTTTCTAAAATTTGAAGCCTATGGAAGAGAACGGTGAGCAGAGGGTCATATTTCCACATCTTTTGCACTAATGTTGAATAATTTACTTTACAGAAGCAGTATGTGAACTCGACAGTCAGTTGATGTGCCAATGTCTGCTGTGACGCTGTTTGGTGCCATGCCCTGTGCCCCCGTGAAATGGCAGCTGCCTGACCTGTGAGGGGGGACAAGTCAAAGTAAGGTAATTGCGCTGGCGTTGTGTGCCGTCATGGTAGGCGGTCGATGACCGGCGCGCAACTTCGCATTGGTTATTATTGGGCCCTATGGGTTCCAGGAGCCAATGGCGATGTACGCCGGCGGTGAGGACGTGACCGCCATTTTCTAACTATTCACTCACTTGCTACCTGACCTTCAACAGGAGAGGACCTACACTGCAAGTGCTGCTGTGACCTGTGTCTGGAAGGGACAATGGCTCATGTGTCTGGGGAAAGGGCTCCTGCCTTCTCTGCGGAGGAGCTGGAGAAACTGGTGGGTGGGGTCCTACAGACAAACAGGTGAGTACACTGTGAGCGTGATGCGTGGGCCATGAATGTATGGAGTGCTGTGGATGTAAGCCACATGTTGGGGGGTGCTGAGGTGTCCTGGCCAGAGTGCAGTATGTAAGGTGGTCAGTGTATGTGCGTCAGGGCATGGGTGGGAACTGGTGGACAATGAGTATGACGATCCGGACGGATGAGTAATTTCCATTTCTGCTGTCTTTTCCCTCCACGTCAGCGCCCACCAGAAAAAGGGTATTTGGTGTGCCATCGACAAGGAGGTGTGGACCCTGGGGGTCTTTCACAGGTGGAGCACCCACGGCCGCAAGAGATGAGAGGACCTGCGCCGCTGTTCAAAGAAGACAGCGGAGGCCCAGCTGGGGTTGGCCTCCCAACGTGAAAGGGGTGCCCGTCGCACCATGATCCCCCTAATGTTCTGCATCCTTGTGGTAGCCTATCTGGAGTTGGATGGGCGCTTGAGGGCCTCACAGCAGCCACAAGGGGGTGCGTACAGAGTCAGAATCATTACTTGCGCGTTAAGGTGTTACCTGGGTGGGGGATGTGGGCTGTGGGTGCCCCTAGGCTAGGGCGAATATGGCAGGGTAGGTCCCTTGTTCGGCAGGCTCTGGAGCACTCCTACCCCAATAGTGTAAGTGGCCATCTACTACTGGGCAGGGTCCTGTGGGTTTCTGGTGTGCAGATGCTGGCGTTAGGCATTGTACCCCATGGGCTGGTAACTGTCTTAGTAAATGGTTGGGCATGGCCTAGTGCATAGGGCTGGTGGTGTTGTTGCTGGCATTGATCAAGTGTATCCTCTGTCTCCCCCCCTTTTTGTTTTGTCACCCTGTCCTTGTGTGCATTAGCATGATCAGGTGGAGGAGCAGAGGCACCGGCGACGGAGGGAGCTGCATCCCACATGGGCCTGGAGGCTGAATCCACTGAGGGTGAAGGAACCAGTGGGACGGAGGAGAAGGGGAGCATTATGAAGGGGACAGGAGGGGAGACCACAGACACCGACTCCTCCTCGGATGGAAGCTCCCTGGCGGTGGCGGACACCTCTGAACCCACCCCAACAACAGATACAGCCGCCACCCCCACACCAGCACTGCCCTCTCAGCAGCCCATCAGCGTGTTTTCCATGCCTGCTCACCCAGGAGGGTGGTCATCTCCTTCACCCCAGGCACCTCAGGCCCTGCCCCAGTGAGCCCTGCTGCCTTCAGTAAGGAGGCTATTGACCTCCTGAGATCCCTCACTGTTGGGCAGTCAACCATTCTAAATGCAATTCAGGGTATCGAGAGGCATTTGCAACAAACAAATGCATACCTGGAGGGCATTCACTCTGGCGTGGCAGTCCAACAGAGAGCATTTCAGGCTCTGGCCTCAGCACTGATGGCAGCCATTGTCCCTGTGTCTAGCCTCCCCTCTCCAACTTCCTCTACCCAGTCCCAATCCCCTCAACCTCAGCCTATACCAAGCACACCATCAGACCAGCATTCACCCAAATCAACATACAAAAGTGGCTCAGGCAAACATGAGCACCACACTTCATCTCACAGGTACTCACACAAGCACTGTGCCCATGCAAACACACCAACATCCACTGCCTCCACTGTGCCCCCCTCCTCCTCATCATCCACCTCCTTCCCAGTATAATCTCCACTCACACCTGCATGCACTACATCCTCATCCACTACCTCCATCACCAGCACGCACATCACAACACACCCCTCACTGGCAGTTACCACCCCCACAACCATGCACACGTCCCCTGTTTCCTCTCACAGTGTGTCTGTGACCCCTCCTCCCAAAGTGCACAAACGCAAGCACCCACCCACCCAAAAAGCATCCACCTCACAACAGCATCCAGCCCATGCACCTTCACCCAAACTCAGCAGACAGACACCTCCTTCAACCACTCCCTCTTCCTCCACTCCCAAACCCTCTCCATCTTCCCGTCCCAGTGTGTCTAAAAAACTTTTCCTGGCTAACGTTGACCTCTTCCCTCCCCCTCCCCCTGTCCTTCCCCTCGGGCCAGGGTGTCCGGATCCCAGGCCAGCACTTCAGCCACCAAGTCGGCGTCCGCTGTGGTACCTGCAACTCCCAGAGGATCAAAGGGGGCACCCATCAGGCCAGGCAGTGTGCCACCTACCGCTGCAAAGTACCAACCCATTCTTCTACCTGCCTAGGTGAAGAAGGGGCCAGCATGCAGCACGGCCAAGGAGCACGACCCACCCAGCAAGGCCTCCTCCAAAACTGCAGCTGCCAGTGCCAAGGTCCCAGCAGCATCTGCGAAGGTGAGGAAGGGGCAGAAAAGCCAAGGCAAGGCACTTCAGGCCTCGGAGGCTCCAGGTGAGGGACTGCTGCCCACCATCAGAACAGACAGCCCCGCCACCTGTACCGCAGCAAGCACCACCACAAGCACTGCCGCAAGCACCGCCACCTGCACAGTCACCTGCCCCGCCACTGCCACAACAACTGTCAGCAGCAGCATCCCAGTGGGCAGCTGCCCGAGGCTGCAGGAGACGGGCTGGTGTCTCCCTCCACCACTACCAGCACCTGCATCACGGACAGCACCACCAGCATCCCCGCCGCAGGCACCGCCGCAAGCACCGCCGCAAGCACCGCCGCAAGCACTGCCAACTGCACCACCAGCTTGCCCCGCCGCTTCCACAACAACTGTCAGCAGCAGCATCCCCAGTGGGCAGCCGTCCGAGGCTGCAGGAGACGGCCTGGAGCCTCCCACCACCACTGGAAGCACCCCCACCAGCACCGGCACTACCACCAGTTTGCAGCCTTAGTCGCCGCAGGATGGAGTTTGGCCCTGCCTCCATGGAGTATCATGCTGCTTGTTCCCTGCAAATCTCGTGCATCAGACACCCAGGTAAGGGAATGTGAACTGCCACACCCCAAGTGCAGCATCATTGGGCACAAAGCCCCCTCCAGAACAAGTGGAGAAAGGCATCCACTCCCCCTATCCTTGACAGGATGAAGCGGACTGGGCACAAATCCCCCTCCAGAACCAGTGGAGAAAGGCATCCACTCCACCTATCCTTCGCAGGATGAAGCAGACTGGTCACAAACCCCCCTCCAGAACCAATGGAGATGCCATCCCCTTGAGAGACTGTGGCATTGCACTCCCCAGGAGCAAGCAGTGGGCAACCCACCCACTTGAGAGACTGTGGCTTTGCACTCCCCAGGACATCGCTGTGGGCATGGAGCCCCCTCGAGAAGCAATGGCGTAGTACCATCTTCATTCCCCCACATGTCCCCCTGAGGTGCCTGTGTTTTTTCGACCTGATGCCCCTCAGTATTGAGGCAGGAGTCAAGTGTGGGCTTGGTCCATGATTTTTGGCCCAGAGGGCCACGGACATTTGCAAAGGACAGTGACAGGCCTTCTGTACATATTGTAAATATTTGTGTATACTGTTTTTCTATTTGTTAAGTATATCTGCCCATTTCTAATATATCACTGATTTAACTCAATTCCTTTTGTCCTTGCATTCTTCCAGGGGGTAACGGGGTGTAAATGTAATGTTCAGGCATGTGTTTGTGTGTATGGTGTTGTGGGTGGGGGTGGCGGTGTTGCGTGTTGTGTGTGTGTCACTCTCTTTTTCCTCCCCACCTCCCCTGTGTGCTAGGTGCAGTACTCACTGTGGTCATCGCCGCTGCCTCCTTTGATATTCCTCGTCTATGAGGAGGTAGACCAGCATCGGCAGGACCTGCAGCTTGTGCTCCATGGCGTCCTGGTTCTTCGTTGATTGTCGGAAGGTGAGTGGTTTCCCTTCCAAAGACTGTTTCTGCCGTGCTTTTGATGGCATTGGTACCGCCCCGGAAAAGCTGGCGGATTGGTGTGTTGTAATAGTGTGGGCGGTACATTGTCTTCCGCCTGTCTGTTGGCGGTGACCGCCGCGGTGTTTGTTGCTACCGCCGTGGCCGTCGGAGTGTTAAAGTGGCTGTCTGTGTTGGCGGTTTCCGCCGTGGTCGCGATCCCATTTTTTTTACTGCTGGCCTGTTGGCGGTATTACCACCACTTTAACACCGACCGCATGGTTGTAATGAGGGCTATAGTGTTATAGGGAGTAGACTTCCGGGCTCCCCTGTGATAATGTACAAGCGATGCACTTAATAGAAGGATCTGTTAGTGCATAGTCACTTTTTAGAAACAAAAAATCAAAAATTGCAATTAGGTGGATTTTATCCATGTACTCATTGCAAAGCGTGCATACATAGCTGTAAAGTCAAGAAATTTGAAGTTCTGGGGTAAAAAAGTTAATAAAACATTAACAAACTGTTGAATTGTAACTCATATTTTGTAATATATTGTTTGATTTGCCTTTGCGAGAAGACATATGGGAGCAGCAAAATTCATGTTGCCAGAAAATGAGTATTAGAACACAGGAGGGTGACTAAAAATAATGATTCCACCTACCCTGGGACAAGGCATTTCCACAAGGAACATTAAGGAGACAGCAATAACTTACAGTTTTTTATGAACTGATCAGATTGGCAGGGTTGAAAGACGAGGGGATAGAGTAAAGAAACTGAAGCAGCTAGAGTCACGCTATATAATCAGGCTGCAGACCACGGCACCCCTCTGTCTTAATAAAGATAAGGAACTGTGGACACACATAGGGCAAAAGGTATTGTCTGATTTGCACTAGTTTTTGGATGAGAGGTAGGAACAACCCCATCCAGGGAATCAAGCCTCCAGTAAAATAATAATTCAAGTTAAATTGGAGTTTCGTATATCTTGCGTCCCTATATAGGGTGTTTAACAGCATGCTACATGAATATTTTGAATTTGTTTTTGAATTTCACATTTTATTAACCTTGAACACGCAGTAATACCGTCAATGATCCATGATGTAAACCAAATGAGTACATGAAGCAGGATTTTTTCCAAGAGTGCTGGCATTGAATGGTATCAATTATTATGATAGAATCAACAAATTACCTTTGTATATGCTGCCTGTGAGAATATGGTGCCCACACAATCATAGTTTGGCAATAATATATATTTTTTTTCGTCGCCCATTGCGGGTGTTATGGACAAAATGAATAGAATGGGAGACACATATGTGGCCGTTCTGATTGGGTTAACTTGGTAATTGGATGCTGCATGCTATACAATTTCTACAGTGTATTATTTAGATATTGCATTTTTATTTCAGAAATTATATTGACTTGTTTAGCAATTTATTGATGCAGAGCATTTATGGGCACTAACACAGAGAATCAAGATAAGTTGTCAGTCTTGATTATTGTTAGACTTGGCATCCTTGGCTTGGTCTCCCCTAACTTTTTGCCCCTGTTTCCCAGGTTGTTTATGTATGCTGGACTCTGTTTTTGTTACTCTGGGCACCTTACCACTGCTATCCAGTCCTAAAGTTCAAGTGCTTCTATGTAAAATAGATGTGTAATCGACTTTCCATGATTTGCATATTTGATTTACTAGTAAGTCCCTAGTACAGTGCATTAGAGGTGCCCAGGGCCTGTAAATCAAATGCTACTAGTGGGCCTGCACCACTGGTTGTGCCACCCACATTGATGGCCCAGTAAACATGGCTCAGACCTGCCACTGCAGTGTCTGTGAGTGTGGTTTTAAACTGCAAATTCAACATGGCAATTGTACCCACTTGCCAGGCCTTAACCTTCCCTTTTTATACATGTAAGGCACACCTAATGTTGGCCCTAGGTAGCCCCATGGGCAGGGTGCAGTGTATGTTAAAGGTGGAACATATACTTATGTGCTTTACATATCCTAACAGTGAAATACTGTCAAATTCAGTTTTCACTGTTGCAACGCCTATCTCTGTCATAGGTTAACATGGGGGCTGCCTTTAAATATTATTAAAGTGCAGTTTCCCTTTGGGAGCAGATAGAAATTTGGAATGTAGGGTCTCTGAGCTCAGCTCACAATTTAAAATACAACTTTTAGTGAAGTTGGTTTTTAGATTGTGTGTTTTCTTGCTTAAACCATTCTGTGACTCTGCCTATTTGTGGTTTTCCCGTCTGGGTCAGTTTGATAGTTGGGCTGTTTGCACCCCTCTCTAGACAGTGACACAACAGGAGCTGGGGTGTAGCCTGCATACTCTGATGAGCCATCTGTGCTGGGAGGGAGGGGTGGAGTGGTCACTCACACCTGAAAGAGCTGTGCCTGCCCTCACACAATGCAGTCTCCAACCCCCTGGTGTGTGTCTGGGGCCTGGTCTGGGCATGACAGGAGCTCACAAAGAAGAGAGACCTTCCTTTGAAGTACGCCAACTGCAAATGCTGAAAGAGGTATAAGAAGAACACTCAAAACCCTGAAAATTAGATCACTTCTGGAATCAAGAGAAACCTCTGCCAGGGAGAAGAGCTGAAGAGCTGAGGAGAAGTGCTGCTCTGCCTGTGGCTGTGCTTTGTGGAGCTATCCTGCAGTTGCTGCTTCTGCCTGTGAAAGGGGACAAAAACTGGACTTTGTGGTATATTCCTGCTGAGAAGAATCTCCAAGGGCTTGGACTGAGCTTTCCCCGTGTTCTGAAGGCTCAGGGCCATCAAAGACTTCCTCTACCAACACCTGGACTCTCCGCTGAGACTCCTGCCCTGACAAGTGGTGCCCTATCCAGTCCCTGGGGTCTTGAAAGAGAAGCTGATCAAAATCCAAGAAAACCGACTTCGGACAACTCTGGACCAACGCTGCTGCTGAACCCCTGACGCCGCCTGCAACTGACTGCGTGGTCCTCACTGGAGTGCGATGACCCTTGCAGGCCCGACAGCCCTGCAGCCCCGCCAAAGTACGCGACTCTGGGGAAGTCGCCGCACCACATCATGACCGACACCACCCGAAGTGCGCAGATTCAACGCTTCGCACAGACGCAGCCTTACCTCCAGCGCTCCGCAGCAAGGCCCGATGCCTCTTCGTGATGCCTCTGCTCCTTCGACCCACAGCACCGGAACCTATACCTCCTCGGATCCAGTGACACCACAATCCCCAACTTTGCGCACTGACTTGTTCTCACAGTTTACTAAGGTACTGTACCTGGGGGTCTGCGTGACTCCGTACCCGGCGCCATTGGCGTCGGATTGTTGGGAACGACTCCATCACAACACCGTGGTGGTCATTACAACCCTGGCGGTCGGTGATAAAAGGCGGTAAGACTGCCAACTGGCCGGCGGTAAAGAAATTGCAATTACGACCGTGGCGGAAACCGCCAACAAAGACAGCCACTTGAACACTCCGACCGCCACGGCGGTACAAACAAACAGCGCGGCGGTCACCGCCAACAGGCAGGCGGGAGACAATGTACCGCCCACACTATTATGACAGGCCAATCTGACACCTTTTCCGGGGCGGATTCACTGCAGATAAAAACATGGTGGAAACAGGAATCCCGAAGGGAAAACGCTCACCTCTACACACCCCACGAGGAACGAGGATGCCATGGATCCTGAACTCCAAATTCTCCCTGCAATAGTCTTCCTGCTCCTCTACCAGGAGCACAAACGCCGGCGGCGAAGACCACGGTGAGTACAGCACCTACGACACAGAGGAGGGGGGAGGGAAAAAACAGGGACATACACACGCAACACCCCCACCCTCACCCACTACAACACACACACTAATGCAAATCAATACATCACAGTTACACCCCCCAAACCCCCTGGAAGAATGCAAAGACAATAGAAAATGAGTGTAACCATTGTAATATATTAAAAGAAAGTAGGCAGAAATATATATATACACCATGTACAAAAGATATACCAAGCATAGTAGTCCAGGTAGTTCTCTAAGAAAGTCCGTGGAACACTGGGACTACACAGTATGCGCGAGGCCCACACAAGATCCCCGACCATGACGGAGAGAACACTGCAGGGGCATCAGAGAGCAACTAAACAGGCACCTCAGGGGGAGGGAAAGGGGGGGGCACCTCAGCCGCTTGAGTGCACGACGACAAATCCACGATGGGGCCACATGCCCACTGTTCAATCCTGGGGAGTGCAAAGCCACAGTCTCTCAAGTCTCCACAGTGGGTGGGTTGCCCACTGCCATATCCTGGGGAGTGCAAAGCCACAGTCTCTCAAGTCTCTACAGTGGGTGGGTTGCCCACTGCCATATCCTGGGGAGTGCAAAGCCACAGTCTCTCAAGTCTCTACAGTGGGTGGTTTGCCCACTGTTCAATCCTGGGGAGTGCAAAGCCACAGTCTCTCAAGTCTCTACAATGGGTGGGTTGCCCACTGCCATATCCTGGGGAGTGCAAAGCCACAGTCTCTCAAGTGGATAACAGTCTCCACTGGTTCTGGAGGGGGCATGGTGCCCAGAGTGCTTCATCCTGCTAAGGACAGAGGTAGTGGATGACAGTCTCCACTGGTTCTGGAGGGGGCATGGTGCCCAGAGTGCTTCATCCTGCCAAGGACTGAGGTAGTTTATGACAGTCTCCACTGATTCTGGAGGGGGCATGGTGCCCAGAGTGCTTCATCCTGCCAAGGACGGAGGTAGTGGATGTGAATCTCCACTGGTTCTGGAGGGGGCATGGTGCCCAGAGTGCTTCGTCCTGCCGAGGACCGAAGTAGTGGATGTGAATCTCCACTGGTTCTGGAGGGGGCATGGTGCCCAGAGTGCATCATTCACCCTCTGATAGACTCAGTTGCGTCAGTGCCCTTGCCGCTCATGGGCCAGCGGTGCTTGAGACAGCAGTGCCCTGTTCAGCGGTGTTTGAGATGGCGGTGCCCTGTTCAGCGGTGCTTGAGATGGCGGTGCCCTGTTCAGCGGTGCTTGAGGCGGCGGTGCCCTGTTCAGCGGTGCTTGAGATGGCGGTGCCCTGTTCAGCGGTGCTTGAGATGGCGGTGCCCTGTTCAGCGGTGCTTGAGGCGGCGGTGCCCTGTTCAGCGGTGCTTGAGATGGCGGTGCCCTGTTCAGCGGTGCTTGAGATGGCGGTCTCCATTGCAGGGACTCAGTTGCTGGCGGTCCTTCATGGCCCAGCGGGGCCTTTGCTGGCGGTCCTTCATGGCCCAGCGGGGCTTTTGCTGGTGGGCCTTCATGGCCCAGCGGGGCTGGTGGGCCCCTCCTGGGCAGCTGGGCTGCTGCTGGCGGGCCCCTCCTGGGCAGCTGGGCTGGTGCTGGCGGGCCCCTCCTGGGCAGCTGGGTTTGTGCTGGTGGTCCTGTCCTGGGCAGCTGGGCTTGTGCTGGCGGTCCTGTCCTGGGCAGCTGGGCTTGTGCTGGCGGGCCTGTCCTGGGCAGCTGGGCTTGTGCTGGAGGTCCTGTCCTGGGCAGCTGGGCTTGTGCTGGAGTTGGCCTCCTGGGCAGCTGGGCTTGTGCTGGCGGTCCTGTCCTGGGCAGCTGGGCTTGTGCTGGAGGTGGCCTTCTGGGCAGCGGAGATGATGGCGGTCTTCTCCGACGTGCTGCTCTTCCCAGACTTGCTGGGTTTCTTGTGGCCCTTTCCCATCTTGGAAGGTTTCACAGGTGACTCCACACTCCCACTGGGACTCCTGGGAGAGGCTTTGGTGGCTGGAGTCTTCCCCCTCTCCCGCCGGACACTGGCCAACTTCTGATGCTTGACAGGTGGGGGACTGTCTGTGCTGTGGCTCCAAGCCACACTGGCTGCCCTGGTGGCCGGTGCGCTCCAGATTCCGGTGACTACAGGCACCACTGGTCCCGGAGATGTTGTGGCTGAGGTGCTAGTTCGGGACCTATGAGATGGACGGGGTGGGGGAGGTGTGGGAAAGAGGTCAAGGTTGGACAGGAAAAGTTTTTGGGACACACTGGGACGGGTAGCTGGAGGGGGTTTGGGAGTGGAGGAAGAGGTGATGGTTGTAGGAGGAGTACGCTTGGTGACTTTGGGTGAAGGTGCATGCGCTGGAGGCTGTCGTGAGGTGGATGGCTGTTGGGTGGGTGTGTGCCTGCGTTTGTGTATCTTGGGAGGGGGCGTCACAGACACACTGGGAGAGGACACAGGGGACGTGTGAATGGTAGTGGGGGTAGTGACTGCACGTGAGCGGGTGTGGTGGTGGGTGTGCTGGAGAGGGACGTAGTGGCTGTAGAGGTAGTGCATGCAGGTGTGAGTGTAGACGAGACTGGGAGGGAGGAGGGAGATGACGAGGAGGGGGACACAGTGGAGGCAGTGGATGCTGGTGTGTCTGCATGTGTGTGATGCTTGCGTGAGTGCCTGTGGGATGTGTGGTGTTTATGTTTGCCTGAGCTTCCCTTGTGTGTTGAGGTGTGTGCATGCTGGTCTGTAGGTGTGCTTGGGATAGGCTGACGTACAGGGGATTGGGTCGGGTGGAGGAAGTTGGAGGGGGGAGGCTAGACACAGGGACAATGGCTGCCATCAGTGCTGAGGCCAGAGTCTGAAAAACTCGCTGAAGGGCCGCCTGACCAGAATGAATGCCCTCCAGGAATGCATTTGTTTGTTGCAACTGCCTTTCTACACCCTGGATGGCATTAAAAATGGTAGATTGCCCAACAGTGAGGGACCTGAGGAGGTCAATGGCCACCTAACTGAGGGCAGCAGGGGTGACTGGGGCAGGGCCTGAGGTGCCTGGGGTGAAGGTGATGCCCATCCGGGTGAGCGGGCACAGGGCGAAGGCTGAGGGGCTGCTGGGAGGGCGGTGCTGGAAGGGGGGGTGGCGGCTGTACCTGTAGATGGGGGTGGCACAGATGTTGCCGCCACCACAAGGGAACTCCCATCAGAGGACGAGTCCATGTCACTGGTCTCAGCTCCTGTCCCCGCCGTGGAGTTCCCCTCGCCCTCCATCCCACTGGTGAAGTCCGAGTCTGTAGTGTGGCCCTCCATGGCCATGTGGGAAGCAGCCCCCTGGTGCTCCGGTGCCACTGCTCCTCCGCCTGATGATGCTAATGCACACAAGAACAGAGAGACCACAAAAAGGGTGGGGACGACAGAAGAAAGACATGTTGAGTGCATGCATTACCGCTGGCGGACAGGACAGACACAGAAGCCCCCTGCACTACGCCGCGCTCTTGGGCTCCACTGTTCAATTCCTGGGAAATGGCCTACAAGGCTATGGACGACATCTGCACACATAAATGACACAGGGGCATGACTAGGTGTACTTGGCACTCTACAGAGGTGGGGTGGGGTGCCACATGGCCTGCCTTATGGAGGGGCCTTGCCTACGGAACTCGCCCTGGCCTGGGGAAACCCACAGCCCACCTCCCCCACCCAGACACCTCCACTGCTCGCACAGTCAGCAGAATGAGAGTGTACTCACCCCCTTGTGTCTGCTGTGATGCCCTCAAGCGCCCATCCAACTCCGGGTAGGCCACCGCCAGGATCCTGAACATCAGGGGGGTCATGGTGCGACGGGCACCCCTCCGACGTTGGGAGGCCATCCCCAGCTGAGCGTCCGCTGTCTTCTTGGTCCAGCGGCGAATACCCTCCCATCTTTTCCGGCAGTGGGTGCTCTGTCTGTGGTAGACCCCCAGGGTCCGGACGTCCTTGGTGATGGCACGCCAAATATATTTTTTCTGGTGGGCGCTGACCTACATGAAATGTACAGGGGAAAAAGAGAAGTTATTACCAACTGCACAGTCAAACTGATTGGCCCCCATCCCTACCCTTGCCATGTGGCACATGCATTCACCATCTTTCAAGCACGCAGCACTCTCCCCCCTTTCTTCTTACATCCAGCCCTCTCCCCACAGGCATAGCCCATACAACATGCTCCCTGTGTACTTACCTGTTTGTCTGGAGGACCGTAGAGTAGCACGTACTGGGGGAGGACCCCATCCACGAGTTTCTCCAACTCCTCCGATGTGAAGGCAGGGGCCCTTTCCCCAGACACTTGAGCCATTGTCTCTTTCAGACCGAGGTCACAGCAGCACTTGCAGTGTAGGTCCTCTCCTTTAGAAGATCAGGTATCGAGTGATTGAACAGATAGAAAATGGCGGTCACGTCCGCGGCGGTGCGTACCGTCACCGCCGGCTTATATCGTCATTGGCTCCTGGGACCCATAGGGTCCAATTTTAACCAATGCAGCATTGCAACGCGGCCTTCGACCGCCTACCACGACAGTGTACAATGCCAGCGCAGTTACCTCACATCCCATTGTCCCACTTTACAGATCAGGCAGCCGCCATTTCAGGGGCCCACATGGCTTCATTTTCAACTGCGTCACACATACCTAGGCCTAGACTCAACACACATACAGGCCACCTTTTGTGTATGAATGGTGTTCTGTGTAAACTGTGGGTACTTACCTCTGAGTTTTTTGTTACTCTGTGCTCGCTGTTGTCCTTCATAGGCACCGTCTGCTGGGACATGTGAGGAGATGGCGGCATCCTCCGGTGTACCGACCGTTGGTGGACCTGTCGACAATGGAGGAGCGACATGTGATTATCAAATTCAGGCTTGACCGTGCCACAATCCAGGAACTGTGTACCCGGTTGGAGCCAGACCTGATGTCAGCAATCCGCCATCCCACAGGAATCCCCCCTCAATTGCAGGTGCTGCCAGTGCTCCATTTCCTTGCAAGTGAGTCTTTTCAAGCAACAGTGGCCATAGCATCAGGGATGTCCCAGCCTATGTTTTCCAACGTATTGTCAAGAGTGTTGTCTGCACTTCTGAAACACATGCGGAGCTACATCGTTTTTCCTCAGGTGGAGGATTTGCCTACAGTGAAAGGTGATTTCTATGCCTTGGGACACATCCCCAACATCATAGGTGCCATTGATGGGACCCATGTGGCTTTGGTCCCCCCCCCACAGGAGTGAACAGGTGTACAGAAACCAGAAGAGTTATCATTCGATGAATGTACAGATGGTATGTTTTTCAGACCAGTACATCTCCCATGTGAATGCAATGTTCTCTGGCTCAGTGCATGACGCCTACATCCTGCGGAATACCAGCATCCCTTATGTGATGGGTCAACTCCAGAGGCACTGTGTGTGGCTATTAGGTGAGCACCTGAAAGCTAGTCAGTGGGAATGGTTGTGTGGGTCTGGGGATATCCCTCCATGTTAGTGTGTGTCTAACAGTTGTCCCTCGCCATTTGCAGGTGACTCTGGTTACCCCAACCTGTCATGGCTACTGACCCCAGTGAGGAATCCCAGGACAAGGGCAGAGGAACGCTACAATGAGGCCTATGGGCGAACTAGGAGGGTGATCGAGCGGACCTTCGGCCTCCTGAAGGCCAGGTTCAGGTGCCTCCATATGACAGGTGGATCCCTATTCTACTCACCAAAGAAGGTGTGCCAGATCATCGTGGCCTGCTGTATGCTTCACAACTTGGCTTTGCGACGACAGGTGCCTTTTCTGCAGGAGGATGGTCCAAATGGCGGTGTTGTGGTAGCTGTGGAGCCTGTGGACAGTGAAGACGAGGAAGGAGAGGAAGAATACATGAACAACATGGACTCAGTGTTCCAGCAACATTTCCAGTGAGACACAGGTAAGAGTACAGACCTGCCTACTACAAGTACTTTAACACTACTACCTCTCTACTGTCTGTCGTTTTCACCCAGTGTATGGTCACTTTGTTGTCACTTTCCCTTACGATTTCACAGATGTGGGTCCCACTGTGTGACATCTGCTTAGATTCCTCATGGACAAGAGCTGTGTGACATAGGTATGTTGACATTACAATTGAAAGAGCATTTTGTCACTGTAATTGCTAATACACTATTTCGAAATCACAGACAGACTCCAGATTGTTTTGTGCTTTAAGTGTGTTTATTTAAGTGCTCAATATTGGAGGGGGTAGTGAAATGGTGAGGGGTGATGGCGGAGGAATGTCCATGGCAGAGTCCAGTCTATTAGTCTCACAGGTGCATTGCCCATATGGGCATAGGAAGTGGAGATGGGGCAGTCTAAGTATGGACAGGGTGACAAAGTGGGACAGTAGGATGACAATCAGGGTGGTCTCATTTCTTGGCGGGGGTCTTGGCATCATGCTCTGTCTTGTTCCTGGATCTCAGGGACCGTTTGCGGGGTGGTTCTCCCTCTGCAGGGGGTGGGGTGCTGGTGTGGTGGTCCTGTGGTGTGCGTCCTGTCCACTAGCGCCAGCGGAGGTGGTGGGCAGTTCATCGTCCATGCTAGTGTCAGGGGCCCCTTGTAGTGCCACAGTGACCCTCCTGGTGTTGAGTACTTCCTTCAGCACCCCTACGATGGTGCCCAGGGTGGAGCTGATGGGTCTGAGTTCCTCCTTGAAGCCCATATACTGTTCCTCCTACAGGCGCTGGGTCTCCTGAAACTTGGCCAGTACCGTTGCCATCGTCTCCTGGGAGTGGTGGTAGGCTACCATGATGGAGGAGAGGGCCTCGTGGAGAGTGGGTTCCCTTGGCCTGTCCGCCCCCGTCACACAGCAGCCCTCCCAGTTCCCCTGTGTTCCTGTGTTCCCTCCACCTACTCCTGCGAGCCCCTCAGGATGCAGAATCGCCAATACCTGCTCCTCCCATGTTGTTAGTTGTGGGGGAGGAGGCGGGGGTCTGCCGCCAGTCCGCTGAACCGCCAGGTGGTGTCTTGAGACCACGGAACGCACCTTCCCCCATAGGTCGTTCCACCTCTTCCTGATGTCCTCCCGATTTCTTGGGTGCTGTCCCACTGCGTTGACCCTGTCCACTATTCTTCGCCATAGCTCCATCTTCCTTGCAATGGAAGTGTGCTGCACCTGTGCTCCGAATAGCTGTGGCTTTACCCGGACGATTTCCTCCACCATGACCCTGAGCTCCTCCTCCGAGAACCTGGGGTGTCTTTGCCGTGCCATGGGGTGGTGTAGGTGATGTGTGGGGTAGAGTGTGTGGTGATAAGTGTGCTGATATGTAGTGGTGTGTTGTGTGAGGTGCGTGGAAGTTCTGTGGGTAATGGTGTTGTGTGCCTGTGGATGCTGTTGTTCTTGCTGGTGCTGTCTCTCTCTGGCCTTCTTTCAGAATTTTTGGTAGTAGGGGTTTGTGGGTGATGTGGGTGTGTGTTTTATATTGTATTGAGTGTGTGGGAGTGGTGTGTGTATGTGTATCAGGTGTGTGTATTTGGAATTGTCCAATGTAGCTGTGTTTTGTGTGTGTGTGTGTATTTTGAGCGCGGCGGTGTGTACCGCCAATGGAATACCGCGGTTGAATACCGCCGCGTGGATTCGTGGGTCATGATAGTGTGGGCGTATTTCTGTTGGCGTGACGGTGGAGGTTTTGTTTTCGCCAGTATATCACTGACCTTTGGTGTGACGGACTTGTGTGGGTGTCTGAATTTTGGCGGATTCCGTGCTGTGGGTCATAATAGCTGTGGCGGAATTCCGCAGCCCCGGCGGTGTGTTGGCGGTCTTCTGCATGGCAGTGAGCGGCTTTTACCGCCAATGTTGTAATGAGGGCTCGTGTTTCTACCTCATCGAAACATTTTGTGTTTCTAAGTGCTATTTTTGAGTTTCATCTTTAAAAATGTATAACTTGACTTGTGTATGTCGGACATTTGTCGTTTTGGTCTTGTTTTGTTTAGATAAATATTGGCTATTTTTCTAAACTTGTGTTAAGTCAGTTTGTGGTGTTTTTACTATATTACTGTGTCTGTTGGTACAAATACTTTACACCTGGTCTCTGAAGTTAAGCCTACCTGTTCGTGCCAAGCTACCAAGTGGGGTGAGCGGGGGTTAACTGAGTGTGATTATCCTTTACCCTGACTAGAGTGAGGGTCCTTGCTTGGACAGGGGGTAAACTACTGTTTTCAGTCCAGACCATTACGTGACCACATACTATTTGTCTTTGTGATTTTTGCTTTTTTTCTCTTAACTCTTCATCATGTATCAATCTGGAGATGCCTCAGCTGGAGCTGATTTTGATTTAGGGAAACTGAAGAGCTACACAATTGCCCAACTTAAACAGTTCTGTAAGTATCTTGCCTGTCCCATTAAGAGCACTGCCAGGAAGGAGGAGCTGCAAAAGGCACTGAGGGTGTAGGTGACATCCAACGAAGCTGAGGGGCACACAGAGGATGAGGGTGAGGAGGAGGAGATGCAGAGTATTCACAAGGGTATAGTGGGTGGGCCTGTTATGTGGAGGTGGAGGGTCTCCAGGGCTGGTAGCAGTGTGTCATCCAAGGGTCTTAATCCTGAAGAGTTACAGGACAGGCAGGCAGAGAGGGCTCACCAGTTGAAGTTGAAGAAAATGAGGATGACCATAGAAGAGAAAAAGTTATTGTTGGCTCATGAGCTCAGCTTGAGGGAGCTGGATCAGAGGAGCCAGTCTAGTAGGAATAGTGGCAGCAACAGCACAGTGCAGCCTGAGAAGAGGGTGCCCATTCCTAAGGACCTTGTGAAGGATTACAAGAGGGAGGATGACACACTGTTGTGGTTCAAGGGGTATGAGACTGTTCTCCATATAAATCTGGTCCCTGAAGCTCATTGGGGGGCAGATCTGTGGAAGCACTTCGAGGTAGAGGGAAGGGACACCCTGGCAGCCTTAGGGGATCCCCAGGGACTCACCTACTTAGCATGAAGGACGCCCTGATCACAAGGTATGGTCTCACCCATGAGCAGTATAAGGACAAGTTTAGGTCGTAGAAAAAGAAAGAGTCCCACACCTGGTTGAGTGTGTGATTTCCTTTTGAGGGTCACTTGATGTTTGGGTGAAGGGCAGTAAGATGACAATGTATGAGGGGCTTTACAATTTAATTGCTTTGGAGCACTTGTACAGTTTATGTTTTCCAGAGCTGCGGCAGCACCTGATTGACAGCAAGCTGACTGACCTCAGGAAGCCTGCGCAGGAAGCGGACCACTGGGAGAGCACCAGGGTCCACAAGAAGTATGGGGGAAACCACGCCAAGGGGGTGCATGGTCCCTCTCAGAACAAAGGGTGCGGCAAGGGTAAACAGGAGCAGTTCTCTAAAGGGCCCCAAACTAGTTCCCAGGGTCAGGATTCCCAGCCCCCCAGTGAAACAAAGCCATGGTTCTCCAAAGGGAGACCTCTGGAAGGAGGTCCCCCACGTAAGTGTTATGCATGTGACCAGCTGGGTCATGTGAGGGGGGACCCCAAATGCCCCAAGAGTACACCGGCACCCACTGGTGTGCAGACCTAGGGTTTGGCTAGTGAAACGCTTGGGGAGGAGTTGGTTCCAGGTGGGTGGGAGCCAGCTGAGATGACCCTTGTCTCGCTAGCGGACAGTGAGATGGTCCAGAGAACCCTTGTGCCTGAGAACACTTAAAAGTACAGGCAGTGGGTGACCATTAATGGACAGAGGGTGGAGGCTCTGACAGACATAGGAGCCCGTGTGACTACAGTGAGGAGTCAACTGGTGTCTGAAGAGCAGAAAGATCCCCATGTACTTCACTAAGTAGTTGCAGTGGACAACTCAGAGCGCCTGTGCAGAGTGGCGCAGGTTCCCTTTGAATGGAGGGGGGTCTCAGGTTACTTAAAAGTAGCTGTGAGTCCAATCATGCCTGTGGATTGTTTGCTTGGCACTGAACTGGAGGATTCCCCTTGGAAGGAGGTGGAACACAGGTCACACTTGGAGATGTTCGGTCTGCATGGGTGGGTATGCGTGTCCACATGGTCAATGGCAGCCCAGAAGGGTGGTCAGAACCCTATGGAGCCAGAAGGAGTGGCCCAGGGGACTGCCAAAAAGAGGAAGGGTAAGGGGCATGGGAAACCAGCCCCAGAAGTTCCCAAGGCCCGGGAGGAGGCAGAGCCTGAGGGTGATGCCCCGGAGCCTACAGTGGAATCACTGGCTGAACTAGGGGAGGTCCCTGAGCTGTCACAGTGGCAGCAGGAAGGGAGACCCACCAGGGAAGCATTCTGTGAGACACAGAAAACGTGCCCTACTTTAGTGGGTTTGTGGCAGCAGGCTGCAGACCAGGCCGCTGGCAAGGAGCCAGGATCTCACCTAATCTATTGGGAGGACGGCCTCCTGTATAGTGAGCTTAAGGTTGCTGAGCCTGGGTCAGCCTGTGTGCTGGTGGTAACCCAATGCTTCAGAGCCTTCCAACTAGGTCTGGCTCATGATGTGCCTTTAGCTAGACATTTGGGGCAGGACAAGACCTTTGAACGGCTTGTCACCCACTTTTACTGGCCCCTAATGCAGAGGAACTTGGATGCTCATTGCAGGTCTTGCCAGAGTGGTCAGGCAAGTAGCAACAGTGGAGGGAAGCACAAGGCTCCCCTCCAACCTTATCCTGTAGTTAGTGCCCCCTTTGAAAGGGTCGGTATTGACATTGTGGGGCCTCTTTATCCCAACCCAACCATGGGCAACAGGTTCATCCTGGTCTTGGTGGACCATGCTACCCGGTACCCAGAAGCCATTCCACTGAGATCAATCACTTCCCCTGTGGTGGGTCGTGCATTGATGGGGGTTTTTACCCACATGGGGTTCCCCAAGGAAGTTATATCTGATAGGGGTACCAATTTGATATCTAAGCATATGAAATCCCTGTGGCACGAGTGTGGGGTAACTTATAAGTTCACCACTCCTTACCACCCCCAAAGCAATGGTCTGGTTGAGAGAATCAACTGCACCTTGAAAGGCATGATCATGGGCCTGTCAGAGCCCTTGAGCTAGAAGTGGGACGTCCTCTTGTCATGCCTTCTGTTCGCCTACAGCGAGGTACCTCAAAAAGGGCTTGCCGTTAGTCCTTTTGAGTTGCTGTATGGCCACCCTGTTAGGGGACCCTTGAGTCTGGTGAAGGAGGGCTTAGAGAAAGCCCCCAGTAAACCTCCCCAGGATGTATTTAGCTACATACTGGCTTCCCAAAACCAGACTGAAAACCTGGAAGCAAGCCAGGCAGACATGAAACGGTTGTATGACCAGAATGCCACTCTGGTCAAGTTTCACCCTGGGCAAAAAGTGTGGGTGATGGTGCCAGTGGAGCCTAGGGTGCTCCAGGACAAGTGGACTGGGCCATTCGAGGTGGTGGAGCACAAGAGTGAAGCCACCTACCTGGTAGACTTCAGGACTCACAGAAACCCCTTAAGGGTCCTGCATGTGAACTGCCTCAAACCACACTTTGAGTGGACTGAACTGTCCATGCTCCTAGCAACAGATGATGGGGTGGAGGAAGAGAGTGAGCCTCTTCCTGACTTCCTGTCTGCAGAAAAAAAAGATGGGTTTGTGGAGTGAGTGAACCTCTCCCTGACTGCAGAGCAGCAGAGGGACTGTTGCCAGGTGTTGGGACAGTTTGCCTCCCTGTTCTCCCTGATCCCAGCGGTCACACACTTGTGTACACATGATGTGGACACTGGGGACTGTCCACCCATTAAACAGAAGGTTTACAGGGTGACTGATAAGGTCAAGGCCAGCATCAAGTATGAGGTGTCTATGATGTTAGCCCTATGGGTGATTGAGTTCTCTAGCAGTCCTTCGGCCAGCCCTGTGGTCTTGGTCCCAAAGGCTGCTGCTCCTGGTGCCACCCCAGAACTCCGTTTCTGTGTGGACTACCGGGGTCTCAATGCGGTCACTAAAGCTGACACGCACCCCATCCCCCGAGCTGATGAGCTCATAGATCGGTTGGGAGCTGCCAAATACCTCAGCACGTTTGCTTTGACATCCGGGTATTGGCAGGTTGCCTTAACCGAGGGGGTCAAGGAGAGGTCAGCATTTTCTACCCCAGAAGAGGTGAAAAATGCCCGCCACATTCAAATCAAATCAAATCATTAACATTTATAAAGCGCGCTACTCACCCGTGCGGGTCTCAAGGCGCTAGGGGAAAAGGGGGGGTTATCGCTGCTCGAACAGCCAGGTCTTTAGGAGTCTCCGGAAAGCGGATGGTCCTGGGTGGTCCTGAGGCTGGTGGGGAGGGAGTTCCAGGTCTTGGCCGCCAGGAAGGAGAAAGATCTCCCACCCGCCGTGGAGCGGCGGATGCGAGGGACAGCAGCGAGTGCGAGGCCAGAGGAGCGGAGGAGGAGGGTGGGGACGTAGAAGCTGAGGCGTCTGTTGAGGTATTCCGGTCCCTTGTCGTGGAGGGCTTTGTGTGCGTGGGTGAGAAGTCGGAAGGTGATCCTTTTGCTGACTGGGAGCCAATGCAGGTGTCTCAGGTGTGCGGAGATGTGGCTGCTGCGGGGTACGTCGAGGATGAGGCGGGCCGAGGCGTTTTGAATGCGTTGCAGGCGATTTTGGAATTTGGCTGTGGTCCCGGCGTAGAGGGTGTTGCCGTAGTCCAGGCGGCTCGTGACGAGGGTGTGGGTCACGGTTTTTCTGGTGTCGGCGGGGATCCAGTGGAAGATCTTGCGGAGCATGCGGAGGGTGAGGAAGCAGGCGGAGGACACAGCGTTGACTTGCTTGGTCATGGTGAGAAGAGGGTCCAAGATGAAGCCGAGGTTGCGGGCGTGGTCTGTGGGGGTCGGTGCGGTGCTGAGGGCCGTGGGCCACCAGGAGTCGTCCCAGGCGGACGGGATGTTGCCGAGGATGAGGACTTCCGTTTTTTCAGAGTTCAGCTTTAGGCGGCTGAGCCTCATCCAATCTGCGACGTCCTTCATACCCTCTTGTAGGTTGGTCTTGGCGCTGGCGGGGTCCTTGGTGAGGGAGAGTATAAGATGGGGGTCGTCGGCGTAGGAGGTGATGATGATGTCGTGCTTGCGTACGATGTTGGCGAGGGGGCTCATGTAGACATTGAAGAGTGTCGGGCTGAGCGATGAGCCTTGAGGTACGCCGCAGATGATCTCGGTGGGTTCTGAGCGAAACGGAGGGAGGTAAACTCTTTGGGAATGGTTTGCGAGGAAGGAGGCGATCCAGTCCAGGGCCTGGCCTTGGATCCCGGTGGAGCGGAGGCGGGTGATTAGGGTGCGGTGACAGACGGTGTCAAAGGCAGCCGAGAGGTCGAGAAGAATGAGGGCAACTGTTTCATCGTTGTCCATCAGGGTTCTGATGTCGTCTGTGACTGAGATGAGGGCGGTTTCAGTGCTGTGGTTGGTTCGGAATCCGGTTTGTGAGGGGTCGAGCAGGTTGTTGTCTTCCAGGAAGGTGGTCAGCTGTTTGTTGACGGTCTTCTCTATTACTTTGGCTGGGAAAGGCAGAAGAGAGATGGGGCGGAAGTTTTTCAGGTCGCTCGGGTCAGCCGTAGGTTTCTTTAGTAGGGCGTTGACTTCGGCGTGTTTCCAGCATTCGGGGAAGGTAGCAGAAGAAAAAGAAGAGTTGATGACAGTCTGGAGGTGCGGGGCAATGATGTCGTCGGCTTTGTTAAAGATGAAGTGCGGGCAGGGGTCCTAAGGGGCGCCGGAGTGGATAGAGTTCATGATGGATTTGGTTTATTCCGTGTTGATGTGGGTCTAGTTGTTGAGGGTGATGGCCGGGGGTGCGGGTTCGGTGGTGTTTGGTTGGGTCTGGTGTCCGAAGCTGTTGTGGAGGTCGCTGATCTTGCGATGGAAGAAAGTGGCGAGGTGTTAGACCTGACAGCCTTAGGGTAGTCACCCCTAACTTTTTGCCTGCCTCCCTCCACTTTTTGGACACTGTTTTTGCTGGTTTTTAGACTCTGCGCACTTTACCACTGCTAACCAGTGCTAAAGTGCATATGCTCTCTCCCTTAAAACATGGTAACCTTGAATCATACCTGATTGGACTATTAATTTACTTATAAGTCCCTAGTAAGGTGCACTTTATGTGCATAGGGCTGGTAAATTAAATGCTACTAGTGGGCCAGCAGCACTGGTTGTGCCACCCACTTAAGTAGCCCCTTTTTCTTGTCTCAGGCCTGCCATTCCAAGGCCTGTGGGTGCAGTTTCACTGCCACCTCGACTTGGCATTTAAAAGTACTGGCCAAGCCTATAACTCCCCTTTTTCTACATATAAGTCACCCTTAATGTGTGCCCTAGGTAACCCCTAGAGCAGGGTGCTGTCTAGGTAAAAGGCAGGACATGTACCTGTGTAGTTATATGTCCTGGTAGTGTAAAACTCCTAAATTCGTTTTTACACTACTGTGAGGCCTGCTCCCTTCATAGGCTAACATTGGGGCTGCCCTCATACACTGTTGAAGTGGCAGCTGCTGATCTGAAAGGAGCAGGGAGGTCATATTTAGTATGGCCAGAATGGTAATACAAAATCCTGCTGACTGGTGAAGTCGGATTTAATATTACTATTCTAGAAATGCCACTTTTAGAAAGTGAGCATTTCTTTGCACTAAATCCTTCTGTGCCTTACAATCCACGTCTGGCTGGGCTTGGTTGACAGCTCCTTGTGCATTCACTCAGACACACCCCAAACACAGGGTACTCTGCCTCACTTGCATACATCTGCATTTTTAATGGGTCTTCCTGGGCTGGGAGGGTGGAGGGCCTGCTCTCAGACAAAGGACTGCCACACCCCCTACTGGGACCCTGGCAGACAGGATTGAACTGAAAGGGGACCTGGTGCACTTCTTAGCCACTCTTTGAAGTCTCCCCCACTTCAAAGGCACATTTGGGTATAAAACAGGGCCTCTGCCCTACCTCATCAGACACTTGCTGGAGAAGAAACCTGAACCAGAAACTACATCCTGCCAAGAAGAACTGCCTTGCTGCTCAAAGGACTCACCTGCCTGCTTTCTACAAAGGACTGCTGTCTTGCTGTTGCCCTGCTGCCTTGCTGAACTCTTGTCTGGCTGTGAAAGAGCTCTCCAAGGGCTTGGATAGAGCTTGCCTCCTGTTCCCTGAAGTCTCAGGACCAAAAAGACTTCTCTTTTTCACTTGGACGCTCCGTGCGCCAAAAATTTTTACGCACAGCTTGTTCCGCGGCGAGAAAAACACCGCACACCGAAGCTGACCGACGCGGCGCTCTGGGGACGATCGAAAATCTGACGCACGGCTTCGCAAGGATAACGCCGCCCGACCTCTAGAGGAGAAATCGACGCGACGCCTGCCGTGAGATCATAATTTCAACGCGCAGCCCCGAAGACCGACATCTAGAGGAGAAATCGACGCAACGCCTGCCGTGAGATCGTAATTTCGACGCGCAGCCCCGCAGACCGACGCGCAGCCGGAGGACAAGCAGGAAAATCCACGCACAGACCCGGGACATCTGGTAATCCCCGCGATCCACAGAAAGAGACTGTCCGCGCGCCGGAAAATGACGCACGACTTCCCCGCGTGGAAAATAACGACGCGAGTCCGTGTGTGCTAGGGAGAAATCGACGCACACACCCTTTTTCCACACACCTCTTCCTTGTGGCCCTCTGAGGAGATTTTTACACTCCAAACCAGGTACTTGTGCTTGAAAGAGACTCTGTTTATCTTCTAAAGACTTAAGACACTTTATATCACTTTTCAGTGATATCTCTACAATTTCTCATTGCAACTTTACTCTTTTTGACCTGCAATTATCCTGATAAATATTATATATATTTTTCTAAACACTGTGGTGTATTTTTGTGGTGCTATATGGTGGTATTGTATGATTTATTGCACAAATACTTTACACATTGCCTTCTAAGTTAAGCCTGACTGCTCGTGCCAAGCTACCAGAGGGTGGGCACAGGATAATCTTGGATTGTGTGTGACTTACCCTGACTAGAGTGAGGGCTTTTGCTTGGACAGGGGGTAACCTGACTGCCAACCAAAAACCCCATTTCTAACACAAGGGATTCGCACAAATCCTGTGAGGGCGTGACGGCGTTGGCGTTGGCGCTGGGGTTGGAGAACTCCTTGACGATGCTGAAGAGTTCTCGGCTGTTGTGGCTGTTTTTGTCCAGTCTGTCGGTGAAAAAGTTCCTTTTAAAATAGGTGAAGACCCAGTCAAGATTAAAAACAAATGAAAAGTCTGATTTTTGTAGAGGGTGAAGTTATTTTACTTTACCCCTTGTGTCTGTAAAGTGTGGGACCATTACTTCCCCTTCACTTTTCATTTGTTGTTAATCTTGACCGGGTCCTCGCCTATTTATTAAACATTTCCTTATATTGAGGGGGCACCCAAGCCAATTTTAATTTTTATACAACTCTCCAGTCGCCTCTTAGTAACCTAAAGATTTTGTGGTACTAAGACATTATTTTCACTCTTAATGGCTCGAAGGTCTGATGCTGGACCTCGTCAGACATTGCAGCGCCAGTCTGATGTGGAGCACGGCCCGATGATGATGCATGAGGGCTATTGCTTCTAATTGAGTGTGTGCCTTTGAGAGGGGTGTAAATACCCTTCATCTTTTGGAACTGTGTACTCAGTGACTCTTATTGTATATTTTGGGAGAATACGCACTGGACCAATCAATCTCCCAGTCCCTCTTCTTTTTTTCATGTCAGTAAATATGGCCACTTTGAGCTGTTCAGAAATGCAGCATGCTCTAGTAAGAGCAATCAATTTTTGGACAGAAAAACCTGAAAACCCAGAAGCTTCTATCATACCTGAGACTTTGCAAACTGCATAACCAGCTCTCAGGGAACCTTCAGGATCTCCCAAACATGAGCCATCAACGAAAAGGATATAATCATTTTCGTCCAAGGGGACCTCTTGAATATTGGGTCTTGGTTTGGTGCACAGTTCAGTCACATCAAGACAGTCATGCTCAACCTCACCCTCGTGGTTGCTTGCATTTTCAATAGGATATGGCAAAAGAGTTGCAACATTCAAAACATTACATCATTTAGGTTCACATTAGGAGAACCAAAGATCACTTGTTTAATGCAGGTCAGACAAGCACTTGGGAGATACTGTGTCTTAGTAGGGGTAAGCAAAATCTCCACTGAATGGGGAATATAAACATTCAGGGAGTGGCCCATAACAATGCCTTCACACTACTCAATACTGATTCGTAATGCAGCGACAGCTCTTAAACAGCTGGGCAATGCAGCAGCTACAGGATCTATTGTGCCTGAAAAATATGCCACAGGCTTGTTGGCACTTCCAGGTAACAGTGTCAAAACAGAGAGAGCACATCCATACCTCTCACAGCAAAAAAATCAAAAAACGTTTTTTGTAATCAGGCATCCCTAGAGCTCGGACTCGCACAAGCTTCCTCTCAGCTTAGTGAAGGCTTTCATGCATTTATCAAATGGTACCAGATCAGACACCTCCTCGTATATCAATCTCTGCAAGGTCGTGGACAATAAGGGAAAAATTCAGAATCCATTCTTGGCAGTAGGCAATCATTCCCAGGAACATTCTGACTTCGCTCTGAGTAACTGGGGGATCCATCTGCAAGATTGATGAAATTCTCTCTAGGGACACCTTTTTTGCACCTTTCTCAATGTGGTGACCTAAGAATCGGACTTCCTTTTTATAGTATTCCACTTTGCTGGGGAAACAATATATCTATCTTCTCTCAAATGATTCAAGAGAGCTATGCTATCTCTTCTACATGCTTCTTGAGTATTTGACACAATCAACAGGTCGTCAATTTTCTGCACCAAGACTGAATGGTAGGGCATTTTAAGGGACTACAAGTTCTTCTTCAGAATCTGATGAAATATTGTTGTGATTCCATATACCGCTGAGGGATTTGACACCATGTTAAAATTTGACTGCTGAATTTAAATGCAAAAAGGAACTGGCTTTCCTCATGGAGGGGAAAGGAAAAAAAGGCTTGATACAAGTCAATGATTGTAAACCATTCTGCTTCGCAAGGAATCTGAAATAAAATCATTGCTGTTGGAACATGGAACAGCAATCTTGTTCACTTTTCGCAAATCCGGAACTATGCAGTATTTTCTATTGGGCTTCCGCAATCCCAAAATAAGGGAATTACAAGAGCTTCCCAATACTTCCTTCGGAACACCTTGCTCAATCAAACCCTCATTCAAGGGTGTTATTCCTGAAACTATCTTGGATGTCATGTTGTAAGAAGGTATTCTCTGATTCACTGCATTTGGCTTCAGTGTTATTTTGACTGGCTCACCTCCTTTTATGAGACCAATAATTTTCCTTGAAAAATCCCAAACTTTGGGAATTGCAGTTTCTTGCAATTTTTCTGGCAAATCATTAAATGTCATCACTGGATACAGAGTGACAAGTGTGTACTGATCTACAACTTTACAAGGGCCACCTTCTTCCTCATTTGTCTGTATTTTGATTCCTTTGGGTGTCCTGCTAATGGAACAATTTACCTTGCACAACAGGTCATGTCCTAACAGATTTACTGGACTTGTATCGCAAACCACAAATTGGTGCTTATCTTCTAATGAACCTATTTGTAATTGGACATGTCCTGTTACAAGATTTGCCTGTTGTTTACTTGCTACTTCTATAACCTGAATTCTTCTTCCTGATAGGGGCAAGCCAGGCACTTCTGGTGTTCTGACAGTGGAACTTGTAGCTCCAGTGTCAACCAAATATGACAGATCGTGCCTCATAAGATTTGTGTTTACATAGAGACCACATTGATCTACCTCTAAGGATTGGCTAACATGCAGTCCTCATCATCGGAACAATCACTGTGAAATATTTCTAAGTAATCCTCATCACTTAAATCAATTAAGTGAAATTGTGAAGCTATCTGATTCCTAT
Organism: Pleurodeles waltl; assembly: GCF_031143425.1. Classification (NCBI taxonomy): domain Eukaryota; kingdom Metazoa; phylum Chordata; class Amphibia; order Caudata; family Salamandridae; genus Pleurodeles; species Pleurodeles waltl. Next base: position 911,036,782 of record NC_090448.1, on the reverse strand, counting down.
TAGCATTTGTCAATGATTTGTGTTCAATTTTACCATCTGATTCATGTTTTGATGAGGAATAATCACTTGCTGCTGTGTCATCGAGGCTTGTGGTATTTGCATCTGGTGTCCTGAAGACATTTGTACATTCAAACCTTGGGATCTTTGGACTCTCTAAATTTGATCCTGATTGTTACCTTTAGTGAGAGCAACTCTAGAATTTTGCATTAAATTATTCACATGATTATAGGACGTTCCAACTGCCAATGACCAAACTTTCTGCAAGCATGGCGTGGACTCATTTTCTTCAATGCCTGAACATCAACCAAATTTCCATCCTGATCTACATGAACACCACGTCCTCTACCTCCATACTGAAGCACATTGATCAATTGGTGCTTCACACCTTGCATTCCACTTGTATTCACCATCATTGGTGGATTCTGACTTCCTTTTCTCAGACTTCAATTGCATCACCATCAATTTCTCTCTCAACTTTTTCTGGTTCAATTCAATTTCATCACTACAGTACTTGCATACTGCAGGATCTCATCAATGGGCTTATTCTGCCAAAAAATGAAATGTTGTTGAATCATTGCACTAATTTTGGGCTTCAATCCTTGCACAAATCTAAATACAAAAGGACCCATATCTTCTGGCTCAATGTTTTCAGTATCACTATGCCATTTGACAGCTTGCAACACTTTCTCAAAATATGCATAAATCAACTCTTTAGTCTCCTATGTTGTCCTGTAAAGTTTCTGCCAATCAACATCTTTCAGGGAAACTTTATTCTTTAGGAACTCATTTAGATGGCACACCTGTCACTGGATCTCTTGGAGGTTTACGATCTGGCAAATCAACACTTCTTTTGCACTCAGTCCACGAATCAACTGGAACCACAATGTCAAACAATGTATTCACATCTTCCTACAGGCATTTGTCATTTGTGAATGACAGTATATCACTCCTGCTCCAAGGTACATGTACATAACTTCCACCTGGTATTTCTCTAATAGGCATCATTTTCACATTGTCTTCAGCCTGACTTGCTCCTGCCAAAGATAAATTCTGCTTTGCTTTCTTCTGATCTATTTTCTTTGACCAACTGCCTTCCCATTTTCCTAAAGCTTCCCGTGTTTGAATGTATGTAATTAACACCTTAATTTGTATTCTTCTTGCAGGCGATCTCATATTATGTATATCTTTTTTATTGAACTCTAATCTGTTACTCCTCTTTAAAGGTTTTGATTTTTATAAATCTAAGTCATATTTCTCGACCAATTCTGCTAGGTTCTCATGTCAGTCCTGCACGTTGAGTAACATCTTTAAACATGATCTGCAATTCATCTTCTGTGTCAGTTTCCAATTGCTCCATCTTGAGCGTTCCCATGATTAATTAATTTAATTCTAATTTCAGTCTGGGCACATTCACTGTTCTGTCTCTCCCTGGTGTTTCTTCTGATCTAACGTTACCATTTGTTGCTCCTGTCACTCTTGTGGGTTCAGATTAGTTAACCAATCAGTTAGCTGCTGTGGCTGAAAGACCTTGCAAACTAGTATTTTTCTCTGGAGAACATTTTGCGGGGTACTGTAATGTGCACTCATAATCTATTCTGATGTGGGAATGCAAGGAAATGGGGGTTCCCTGAGGAAACCTCACATCTAGAATTGGTCCTGCTTGATTCAACATCTGGTTTATTTCTGCAATTTGTGTAGGGGTCAAAGGTGGAACCAAAGAAGCTATTCTCTCTCATTCTGAATTGTTTGAATATACCAATCTCTACATACCAATTGGTGATATCCCTGCAGGTGCTGCTGGTGTTTCAGAAACTGCTGAAATATTCATTGACTGGGCATTACTTCCTGGGTTACCTTAAGCATATAATGGAACAACTGGACCTATAGTCGCAGGTACTCTTAGTGCATCAGGACCCATCAAATTTGTCTGACTATGTGAAATTGTCATTTCTGTACTTTGACCTGTCAAAACAGTACTGGAAGTCTGTCCTGTTTGATTTGGGATAACATTTCACATTGTCTGCATTGGTGTATGCATTGGCACAGTCTTGTTCTGGGTACAGTTCTGCACAGGTGTAGTCACATTAGGTATCTGCGCCATCTGATTCACATTAGGACTTGGCATTACCTGATCTTGGAATGGACTGTGCGGTATGAACAGTTGGAACTGGTGGATAAACCACGGGCACTTGTGACACTGGATTTACAGAAGTGAGAAAAGGATTCTTTTATCATGGTTATCCCCCACTTTTTGCCTGGTATTTGATGTGGTCTCAAAGTTGTTAGTGCCCAGGTCCCCCACTAAACAGGTTCCCTGGGCCAGTTCTCTTTCCCAAAATTGCTGTGATACATTGGCACAATTGGCAAATACCTTTAGCTGCCACTGTAAGTCCCTAGTAAATGGTACTTAGGTACCCAGGGCATGAAGGAACTGAGGGTAGGCCCCAGAGGGCAGCAACACAGATTGTGCCACCCTCATGGGCCATGCATCCAGATGCACCCAGCACTGCCACTGCAGGCTGAGTATGCTGGTGCAATCCTAAAATGCAAACTCGACATGGCACACAGCCTGTGTGCCCTGTACACTATACACTGCATGCAATATAGGTAAGTCAACCCTCTGGCAGGCCTTACATCCCTAAGGCAGGTTGCACTATACTGTATGTGTGGGTATAAGTGTATGAGCAATATACTCCTACTGTGTCCTTGCGAAACCTGGGACAGGGTTAGTGAACAGAACAGCCATTTTAAATGAATATGCTGACACTGGTCATTACCTACATGATGGCTACTCTAACCCCTGGGATTTTTTGGTATCAAACAACTCAGAATAATAAATCCAATCTGGTACCAGTATTGAATGTATTGCAAGATTTACCCAGGGGACACCTTAGAGGTGACCCTGGTAAACCAACCTAACACTGGCATGGTTGCTGGCCTGTTACAACCAGCTTGCCACCACCAGACAAGATTCTGGAACCCTGGGGTGGGAACCTCTGCTCGCTGGGACCCAGAACAAAGCCCTTCCTGGGTGCAGGTGTCACACCTCCCTCCTCAGGAATGTGCACTGCCCTGCTAGTGAGCTTCAAAGTGCTTACCACCTTTGAAATTTGACCCCAAGGCCTGCTGCTAGCAGCAGATGGCCACCCTCATTACAAAACCCCACTTTTGGTGGGGGCAACTGCAGGAAAACACACAAAGGACAGGAGGAGTTGCCACCACCAGCTTGCACCACCCCTAAGGTGCTGCATGCAAGGTGACCCCTTCATTTCATTTTCCTCCATCTTGCATGATAGGAAAATAGCCAATCATGGATAGGGATGTGACCTCTGCCCAAAGGAAGTGGTCACTTAGTGGGTATAGCCACCCTAAGGTAGATAATCCATTGGTCACTACTAGGAGTTTCGACCCATTGGTCACTACTAGGTACTCTACTAAGCACCCACTGCACTGAATGATCCGGGGACAGCACCTTGCCTTGCTGGTTTTCCGGCAACAGCCGCCAACCCTGCACTGTGTGCTGTGTTGAGATTATGGGGAACCAATCAGTGATGGCCACTGGTAAATTAATCTTCCCTTTCCTTTGAAGGGGCGAGCACCACAGGCAGAGAGATAGAGAGCGTGGGGCACTCTTGTGCATGTGGCACCTCATTGGTAGGGTCCTCTCCGTGTGCTTAAAACATGCCTTGCCTGGGGCCTCAGAGCCATACAGGATTAGTAATTTGACTATCCTGTGTGCTCTGCCGCACCTTGCAAGGCCCCCTGGAAAACAACATGCAGGGGCTTCTCTAACATCAAAAACTGACAATCCTGGGGAGAGCCGCCTGCGTGACATAGCTTTAAACTACAGCTGTAGCATGTCCCCCTCCTCCCCAGCTGAAGGCCCTAGGCACCTTGCAGCTCTGTTTAAATAAAGCTGGCTGCGAAGCACTCAGGCGCTGGAATGGCAGCAGTCAGGTACGTCAAGCACTGTGCCTAGTGTTGACACCTTTCCTAGAGAAATTTACTTGTTGTTTGGGGACTCTGAAAATGCCTGGACATGACAGCAAATAAAACTGAAAACAAAATTGTATTAAATCATTTGTAACATGCTACTTCTGTATCTGATTACTTTAAGTATTAATCATAGATCAGTGCTAGAAGAACACATTTGAAAGTGCTTTCTATTTATATTTGTTCTTTGAAATGTGTGCAGACATAGGGAAAAATATTTACAGACTGTAGGTGATATTGCTTCAGTTTGTACCCTCTGTAACAACAAAACATCTGCCCTGTGTTCAGTTGATCTTTGTAGCAGGTGCTTACCTGTCAGGCCTGATAAACTGTGATGACATGGGGTTATGAAACGTTTTAGGATAATTTATTGACTTTTATATCTTCTGGGCATAAAATAGCTATGCATCAGTATCTTATCCTTCTATTTCAAGTGCTTTCAAGCAGTTTCAAAATATTTTAGGGCTTCTCATTGATCAATAGGGTGCAGTTTCCAATATTCATCTCTTTCGATGCACTTCATTGCTTGGTTTCACGTGCGACAAAATGTCACACTACGCGTCACACACTTGGCAGTTGAATATCACACATAACTGCACTGAAACCATGGAATTTTCACACATAATCTGAACACTTGGCAGCTATGTTGCCAGCAGGGCTGGGCAGGCAGCGGGCGCACGGTGGACTGGGGTGAACCGCTCGGCTAATGATTTTTATGGGGTTGAGCAAGCTGAAGTCTTTTTGAAATATTACAGACTGGTTGTGCCTATGTGTGCCTCAGCCTCATTCTCCTGAGGGTTTATATGTTTCCCTAATGTTCATTGCTTGATTTTGCTCTGGAGAGAGTGTCACTCATAGTCGTTGAAATGTCACTCATAATTAGACTACAATTATGAAAATGTCGCACATAATCAATCTGAAATCTTGGCAGCTATGGCAACTGCAGGAAGATTTGATCACTGTGTTGTTGTCTTCTTGCAGCTATGTCAAGTGAGGCTGAGGCCGGACTGAGGGGGGGGGGGGGTCTCGGCTGATTAAATGCAGCCAGCCCCCGGCCATGGCGCAAATTCTAATTTGTGATAGTTGTAATGCTTCACAGAGTAGATGCAGCAGGCTGTGGCCAGGCGGCGCACACTGTGTGCACTGCACTCACCACGTTCACGCTGCTCTACCTAACGAAGCTCCCAACATTCGTCTCTGCTTGTCCCATGCAGCATCAATACTTTCAGGAGGTGCTATAAATGTGTGACTTATGCATTTTAGTGCAGTGATGCAGACAACCACACTAAAATGTGTTAATCTAGCGCCTGATGCTTGGTAATTTGCAGGGCTGGTTAATGGTTGAAAAATTATTTCTTCCAAGGTAAAATCTTCTGAGATGATGACCCAGTTTTTCAGCGAGCATATGACCATGCCCATCTTGAGACAAGAGGCCCTATATATTTGATTTGACCCGAGTCTCACTGGGCATGATGGTGTTTAGGAGGGGGGAACCATAATAAATGTCATTAGAAATTTGCACTGGAGAGTGGAGAGCTTTCGTTTTGGCTGTGTATTGCCGAATGTCCCATCTTAGAAATAAATATAACCCAGCTCTTGCTAATTGTGGAGAAGTGTGGCTCAATGGTTACAGCAGCAGACCCTGATGCAGAAATCTGGCCCGGGACCATGAACCCTGACCTTGGCGGGTCTTGGGCTCAATTTCCTCGGACCTGATAATTCTCGCATTGGTGCCTAATCTAATTCATGGGTGTAACTCTGGGCAATAGCTTGCTTAATCTCCACAACAGCCCCAACAGCGCTGGGATGCCTGGCTTCACCTTGAAGGTTGCCCAGGAGTGGGCACCTCACAGGGAAAAGCCAGGAAGGATTCCACAGCGGTATGTGTACAGTGCCTTGAGACCCTAACGGGTGAGTAGTGCACTATACAAGTACACAATTGATAATTGGTTACTACTACTACCCTGGGCGCACTATCTGACCTCAAACTACCCTTCCCAAGTACATTTTTAGAATTCATAATAGGATGCAGCCAAATTGTAGATTTATGGTACTCTTTTGGCCTCCTTTTACAAAGTGAATTTTTTGCTCCATGTTTGGTGTATTATAATCTTACAGCATGGCGTTCATTTCTTGCACTTTTTATTAAATTTCAATGTTGTTTTAAAGTCCTTAGCATTGTGCTGCAGGCCTGTTTTTAAATTCCATCTGTCTTTGTGTTTTTCGATTTCACATTTTGCAATTTTAGTCTGCAGTGGCTTTGCTAAAGCAAAATGTTTTGTGCTTAAGACCCTCTTGGGGTAAGCCACACCAACTGTGTTTCCAGTGTTTATAGTTTAATGTCCTTTTGCTAGATTCGTTTCTAGTAACAGTTTTCAGTGTTGTGGTTCGTCTATTCGTTTGCCTTGGTTCTACTTACTTAGGGGCATATTTACAAGAAAGTGGCGCATATGTCCCGACGCGCCACTTTTCTTGCGGCACTCCTGCCCCACCTAACGACACCATGGTTGTGTCTCATTTACAATACGCCGCACCATGGAGGTCGTTAGGACAATAGCGTCAATATTTTTGACGCTACTGTGACGCTTTGCTGCACTAGCATCAAAAATGTTGACGCTAATGCAGCAAAGCACAGGAAGGCCCATTGATTAAAAGTGGATGTGTCATTTTAAAGCCTGCTCTGAGCCGGCATTAAAAATGACAGAAACAATGGCACAGTGAAATGTTGTAAATTTCACTGCACCATTTTTTCGGTCCTCCCTGGGTCTAAATGCCCCCCTTGCATACATACATAATATGGCACAAGGGTTTAGAAAGTGTCTCAATGCAAGCATTGTTCCACTTTGTAAATACGGCGCTGGAGACAGGCCTCCTTAATGCCGCCTTAGCATTAAAAAAATGATGCTAGGGCTGCGCAGGGTGGCGCTAGGAGTTTGTAAATATGCCCCTTAGTATATTTTTAAGCTATGAAACTGGGCGTTTGGACCAATTATTTTGTTTGTGCCCCTATTAGGCTGGCCTGTTGGCTTTTGACCAAGGTTTAGTTAAAAAAATAAGAATTTGTAAGCTAGTGTTCCTCTTTTATACGTGTTTTGAGGGGTACATGGCTGTAATCCATCTTGCAACTCAATCTGCATTCTGACATTTACAATGGTAATATTTATAACTCCACACTGTATAATATTATCGCCATTATAAACAGCCCCAGTTGCTGTGGCCAAAATTATGTCAACCTAATGAGTATAATGTAACCAATTCTAACAGGCCTCCGAAGGCAAAATGGTCAATGATTTAGAAACACCAGTGTTGCGAATTTCGAAAATGATGTCAAATGATAAAAATGTAACAATTCACAATTAAAATCGGAAACTACATACCATGCTCATTTCAAAATAATCAAGTAAAAAGGGATGATATTAGATAAAAGTGATGAAAGCAATGACAAACTCATTTATTGAATAAGTTGTTTGCCACTTCAGGAGCAACATAGGGGCTCATTTACAAGCCCCAGCGCCACCGGAGCGTCACTTTTTGTGACGCTCTGGTAGCGCTGTGCCGTATTTACAGGGCAGCATTAAGGAACTTTTTGTGGCTTAACGCCACCTTGTAAATACAGCCCCTTAACATCAGCACTTTGCGTGGAAGGGGCGTGCAATGGATGTTGCTGTGGGCATCCCACAGCAACACCCATTGCTTTTTGACACTGCCCCAGATTTACGTGATTTAGTAAACCTGAGGTAGCGCCAAAAACTAATGTCACCCCAGGGGAGTAGTTAGCGTGGCTCAACAAGGAGAAATGCTTTAATTTCTCCTTGTTTTTGCTCTTTCTATGTGTGCTGCATTTTGCTGGGCAGCAAATTTAGCGCAGACACAGGGGAAAACACAGGGGTGTGACGTATTCTTGTTAATACGACGCATCCCTGCATTTCTAAAGTGATGGCAGTGCAGCGCTTCCAATTTTCGCACAGCACTGCGCTCGCCACTTTAATTGTAAGTATGCCCCATGGTATATCTGTATAACTCGTATGTCAAGGTTTTTCAGTTTGTGTTGAAGTATATTATACAACTACAACACAGGTTAAATGAAATATAAAATGTGTTTTTTTACATAACGCTTTTCAACAGAATTCTTTGGTGTTTTGTAGCGGTAAAAATAATAGGTATCAATATTCACATACTCCGCGGTACCAGCTTTATCAGCCTAAAAAAAATGAAAGGACAGTTCCAATCTGACAGGTTTTAAACTTGGGACATGTATGTCACGCACAAATGTAATCGGAAAGCTATTTACTCAGTGAAATACCTTACCGAAGCCATTCATTCAGCCATTCATTGATTCTACAGCTTTCTGCTGGTAACATCTTCACTTCGTATTACTTGAAGAGAATAATGAAAAATATTTTGTATTGTATTTTGATGCCCTATTTAGGTGGCTGGACTGCAAAGTACTGGCATGGGAATCCCTTCTTATACATGTTGTTTAGAACCAAAGTGATAATGAATAATCTGCACTTTAGTTTCTAGAGTCACCTAGTGAAGTCATTGTGCAATTCTTTTTCAGCATTCGCCGGCATAATTGACGGCTGGGGTATGGGCGTGCAGCTGAGCCACACGCTGCACGGCGCTCTGCCAGGAGAAGCATATATTTTAGAAAACGCTGCTAATTATTGTTTTTATGTATTTTATTGTGACCTTAGGCTAAAACTTTCAAAAGGGTGATTTTTTTGGAATGGGAAGTGATACTGGATGATCTGCACTTTAGTTTCTAGAGTCACTTAGTGAGGTCCCCGTTAGTCTTTTTTAGCATTCGCCTGGGTGTCTAGTGGTAGCACGCAGGAGGCGTGCTGCTACCACGCTGAAGGCATGCCAAAGGCAAGCCAGTCTGCATTCACCTGCACCCAAAAGGATAAGGGGCCAGGAACTCTGCCCATGTCTCTACAAGTAAGATATGTTGCTCCCACCATAGAGCATCCATTTTAGGACATCCTCACTCCTCACTCCTCATCCCTACTTCTCATCCCTGCTTTTCATCCATAATCCCTACTTCACATCCATCATACATCATTCCTACTTCTCATCCATCATCCCGACTTCTCATCCATCATACATCGTCCCTAATTCTCATCCATCATCCCCACTTCTCTTCCATCATCCCTACTTCTCATCCCTGCGACTCATCTCTGCTTCTCATCCATCATCCCTACTTCTCATCCATGCTTCTCATCCATCATCCCTATTTCTCCTTCATCATTCCTGCTTCTCTTCCATCACCCCTACTTCTCACCCATCATCCCTATTTCTCATCCATCATACATCATCCCTACTTTTCATTCATCATACATCATCCCTACTTGTCATCCATCATCTCTACTCTTCACCTATCATCCCTATGAAAGGTTTACATTGAACTGTAGATGAACTGTATAACCTTTTCTCCACCAGCTGACTTATGGCCCAAGCTGTGGGCTCCTTGTATTTCCCAAACCAGGAGAGCTTTCTGCAGAGGCCCGTGTAAACAGAAAAACACTTAGTTGAATAAAATGAAATGTTGTACAGCCTTGAATTCACTGGAAACAAACACACAGTTGCATTTCCTCTCCTCCGTCTTCACCCAACACATGCAATGGGAAGGCTGTTTTTCAGTGAAATAGAATGCAGGCCTCTCTCATAACTCTGATTGGCTGTTGCCAGTCAATGAGTGTGAAGGTGTTTTTCACAAAACTGAAAATGTGTTGGTATGACTGAGGGATGAGGAATGAGGAGTAGGTATGATGGATGAGGAGTAGGGGTGATGGCTGAGGCACAAGAAGTAGGAATGGTGGAAGATGGAAGAGAGGTAGGGATGAGAAGCAGGGATGAGGGATGAGAAGTAGGAATGATGGAAGAGAAATAGGTATGATGGAAACTAAGAATCGATGAGAAGCAGGGATGAGAAGTAGGGATGATGGAAGAGAAGTAAGGATGATGGATGAGAAGTAGGGATCTTGTATGATGAATAAGAAATAGGGATGAGGGATGAGAAGCAGGGCTGATGAATGAGAAGCAGGGATGACGGATGAGAACTAGGGATGATGTGTGATGGATGAGAAGTAGGGATGATGGATGAGAAGCAGGGTTGATGTATGATGGACGAGAAGTAGGGATGATGGATGAGAAGTAGGGATGATGGAAGAGAAGCAGGGATGATGGATGAGAAGTAGCGATGATGTATGATGGATGAGAAGTAGGGATGATGGATGAGAGGCAGGGATGATGGATGAGAAGTAGGGATGATGGATGATGGTTGAGAAGTAGGGATGATGGATGAGAAGTAGGGATGTTGGATGAGGAGCAGGGATGGTGGATGAGAAGTAGGGATGATGGAAGAGAAGCAGGATTGATGGATGGGAAGTAGGGATGATGGATGAGAAGCAGGGATGAGATACAGGGATGAAAAGTAGGGATCATAGAAGAGAAGTAGGGATGATGGATGAGAAGTAGGGATGATGGATGAGAAGTAGGGATGATATATGATGGATAGAAGTAGAAGTAGGGATGATGTGTGATGGCTGAGAAGTAGGGATGATTGGTGAGAGGTATGGATGATGTATGATGGATGAGAAGTAGGGATGATGGATGAGAAGTGGGGATGAAGGAAGGGAAGCAGGGCTGATGGATGAGAAGTAGGGATGATGGATGAGAAACAGGGATGAGAAAAAGGGATGAGGAGTGAGGAATGAGAACGTCCTAAAATGGATGCTGTACCACCATAAATATATCACATAAAGAATACGCCTAGCAATAATGAATGTCACCCAAAATACCTAGAAAGGGAAGAGTAACAATGCACAAACTGCTGGTTCTCGCTAAACGCGGCCAGGAAGGTCAGAACTGAACATTTCTCAGCAATAGGCTGGTGTCTGCTTTGAATCAATTGCAGATCCCTCACGCCTCACAAACTTGAGCTTTTTGCACTTTTTGAGGGCAAACTATCAGACATTGTCTTCCTTACTAAAACTTGGGTAAATGATAACTCTACACCTGAATTAACCAACCACTACTGGCGGAATTACAATATGTGCAGTAAAGACCCGGTAAATAAAGATAGTGGAGGAATAGTGGAGGAATAGCCATAATACTTAAAGACTCATTAAGATGCTCCTATAATCCTCTCCACATCCCGAGTGATAGAACCTCTCTTTCTCTATCAGTATGTCCCCTCCATTATCGTTCTCAGGGATCCTGATCTACAGACCCCAAGGGCCATGGTCCAAGTTCTCAGGGACCCTCCTGGATCTTATTGCCAGTCTAGAAAATGGAAAACTGTTCATTTTGATGACACACATAACCCAGTATTGTCAGGCATACTACATGACCTTGGTTCCCTAGAATTAACACAAAGAATATTGGGCCCTACCCACGAAGAAGGGCATCTCCTCAACCCGGTTTCTGGTAATGACCTCAATTTTAAGGTCCAAAAGCGCTGTGACATGTTGTGGTCAGACCGCTTCCTGATACCAATGACTTTGCAATGCAAATTGCCACCAATAGGCACTGCACCAGTAACTAGAATTGACCGTAGATGGTCAAAACAAAACAAGGATATTAGAACTCTATTCTTGCATCTTCTAAACCTGCCGTAGGTGATCAGCCCACTCTAGAAAATAATACATTTGGAGATTGGGTCAAACAATTCCTAGATTAGATTATTCCAGTAATGTCAATTAAAAAAGGCCACAAGGGAACATCTTCCCCTTGGTTCACTCCTTACTTTCCTAACTGTTGGAAAATGGCCCTCTCTGAAGGGTCACCTGAAACATTTTGCCTTCCCACTCCTCTTTTTCTGACCTCATTTTTGTTGGCCCTAGGACTCTGGGCACTTTACCACTGCTAATCAGTGCTAAAGTGCGTATGCTCTTTCCCTAAAATGTGGTAACATTAGCTCATACTCAACTGGCATATTTAATTTACCTATAAGACCCTAGTAAAGTGTACTAGATGTGCCGAAGGCCTGTAAATTAAATGCTACTAATGGGCCTGCAGCACTGATTGTGCCGCTCACACAAGTAGCCCCCTAACCATGTCTCAGGTCTGCCATTGCTAGGCCTGTGTGTGCAGTTTCACTGCCACTTTGACTTGGAATTTAAAACTACTGGCCAAATCTTCAATTCCCCTTTTCTTACATATAAGTCACCCCTAAGGTAGGCCCTAGGTAACCTGTAGGGCAGGGTGTTATGTAGGTAAAAGGCAGGACATGTACTTGTAAGTTTTACATGTCCTGGTAGTGAAAAACTCCCAAACCTGTTTTTCACTACTGTGAAGTCTGCTTCTCTCATAGGCCAGCATTGGGAATTCCCTTATATATTTTTAAGTTTTAAATTCTGATCTGAATGGAGTACACTTGTCATATTTGGTATGGATGGAATGGTAGTAAGAAATCCTATTTACTGGTGAAGTTGGATTTTACATTACTATTTCAGAAATGCCCCTCCAAAAAGTAGGCATTTCCCTGCACTCACTGCCATCTGTGCCTTACAGCCTGCCTCCAATCCACGTCTGGTCTGTGCTGGTTGACAGCTCCCCTTGTGCATTCCGCCTAGATAGTCATAAACCCAGGACACTCAGATTAATCTGCCTTCATCTGCATACAGATGGGTTTCCCTGGGCAGGAAGGGTGGACGGACTTTCACTTACACTTAAAAGGTCAGTGGTCTGCCCTCACACATAGGAAACTTGTGAACTTCAAAACTACTCTTTGAAGTTTCCTTCACTTCAAAGGCACTTTTGAGTATATCTACTGTCTCAGTGACCCCAACCAAATCAGACACTTCTGGATCTACAACTGGACTCTGTCAGAGGGACTGCCTGGCTGCTCAAAGGACTCATCTGGACTGCTTTGCTGGAAGGACTGCTGCCCTGTTTGTTGCCCTGCTGATGCTGGCCCTTGACTCTGCTGAAAGGACTCTACCTTCCCCACAAGTGCTCTCAAGGGGATTGGATTGAGCTTGCCTCCTGTTTTGAAGTTTCAGGGCCACAAAGACTTCACTAAAGAGAAGACAGTCCCTGTGTGTCAGAAAATCAACGCAATGCCTGCAGAAATTGATGCAGCGCATGCCTCGCAGTTGCAAAATTGCTGCATCGCGGATCAGATTGATGCAGGACCTGCTTCTTCCTACCAGGGCATCAAGGTTTTTCAATGCGTCATCCCATGGCATCAAAATATCCCTGCATCGCAGTGAGGAACCAAGGCTGAGCTCCTGGTAATTGACGCATTACTTTGGAGCACGGAAAGAAATGACACATTGTCTGTGCGCGCTGGAAAATCTGCTGCAGCACCTTATTTTTGAATGCATCTCCTCCTCTGTGGCCCCAGTGCATCGTTATTTTTGACACATTCCAGGTACTGTGTATTAAAAGATTAAGACTCATTTAAACCTTTAAAAAGTGATATCTTGATTTGTGCAATATTGGATTTTTTTCGTTTTGGTCTTATTTTGTTCAGATACATATTTTCTATTTTCCTAAACTGGTGTGGAGTACTTTTTGTGGTGATCTCACTGTGTTACTGTCTGGGATATTGCACAAATACTTTATGCATTGCCTTCTAAGTTAACCCTGCCTGCTCTGTGCCAAGCTGCCAGAGGGTGAGCACAGGATAATTCAGGTTGTGTAGTGACTTACCCTGACTAGGACTGTGCTCCCTACTTGGATAAGGGTGTGTACCTCTGATAACTAGAGACACAATTTCTAGCACTAACTTTTAAAAAAGACTGCAAAAAGTTAGAAAGAAAATGGAGGAAAATAAATGATGAATGTGAGAAAAACATCTTTCATATATCCTTCATGAATGTTCACTGAGAAATTAAAAAGGCCCAAGCTTCCTATTTTGTAACTAAAATTGACAAGGCAGCAAATTCCCCAAGGGAATTATTCCAAGTTATCAAATCCCTAACCACATTAAGGGCCTGATTACTACCTTGGCAGATAGGATACTCTTTCACAAATGTGACGGATATTCTGCCCGCCATTTTACAAGTTCCATAGGATATAATGGAACTTGTAATACAGTGGACGGGATATCTGTCATGTTTGGGATGGAGTATCCCATCCACTAAGGTCATAATCAGGCCCTAAAGTCTGCCAGCAACCTCTCAGAAGCCACAGTAGCAGTTGCAATGAATTTGCAACATCCTTTCAAAATAAATCTCTGACATATACTGTTCCTTACAAAGTACCAAAGATGAAGCTAACTCCAACCCAGAGAGTCATACTCCTAACCTACCTACCGTATGCCTTACTCACTTCCCATCCATCACCAGTGAAATACCTCCAACACTTCTTAGCAAAGTGAAATCTGGGTCCCCTCTAGGCCCACATCCCCATATACTCCTTCCATGAAGTGGAATATATATTTTTAGTGCTACTGGAGCTTCTCAGCCTCTCACTTTACACTGGACTAGTCCCCCCTGCACAGAAACATGCTGTAGTAAAACGATTATTAAAAAAATCAGTCTTGATCTATCATGCCCCGGGAACTACAGGCCAATATCACTGCTTCCAGTAAAAGGGTAGATTTCAGAAAAGCTGGTAAACCAACATCTCTCTCTGTTTCTGGAAGAAAATTCTCTCCTCCACCCCAGGCAGACAGGCTTCCTCCCACAACATAGCACTGAAACCGCACTTTTAGCAGTTATGGAGGAGCTGAAATGTTGCTAGACCAGGGAGGTTCTGCCTCCATCATCCTCCTCCACCTGAGCGCAGCTTTTGACACTGTAGACCATGAGATACTTGCCCAAAAAATGAGTGAGGCCAGAATAAAAGACGATGCTCTAAATTGGCCCACTTCTTCCCTAAAAGACAGAACATTTCAAGTCTGCAAAAACCCCTGCTAATTGAATATTTTCCCCTTGAAGTGCGGGGACTGCAGGGCTCAGCCCTCAGTCAAACAATTATATATGTGTCTGCTTGCTGACATCATTCAGGAATTCAGCATGTCAATTTGTCTAAAATGTAGATGACACACAACTGGTCATCTCCCTTACACCTGGTAAAGGAGAACATTAGCAGCAGCTGGGCCCCATCTAGAAAAAAGAGCCAGATGGATGGCAAACTGTTGTCTTAAACTAAATGGGGAAAAGACAGAGATTATGATACTGGGTAACAGAACCAATCCCCGTCCGACTCTCGAATGGCCAGAGTGTCTCTGCAATGCACCAACCCCAGCCTCCCCCATTGAAAACCTTGGGAATGTGGCTTGACAGTTCTCACCTTGTGGAAGAACAAGCAACAAAACTTGCTGACAGCTGTTATAGCATCCTTAGAACACTTCAAAAATCCTAGACCTACTTTCTCTTCCCTCCAGAAGAATTGTCCAATTCCAGGTACTTTCTTATCTTGACTACTTGAATTCCCTATACCTAGGGTCACCAAGACATGTACATAAAACATCCAGTCATTCAAAACGCAGCAGCATGAATGCTGCTCCATGTCCCAAAACATCTCTCGGCTAAACATGTCTTGGCCTCCCTCCACTGGATCCCATTTGAGCAACGGGTGAAGTTCAAGGCACTATGCCTTGCACATAAAGGACTTCATGCAAAAAGGGCCATCTCTGCTAAGTGCCTTAGAGACACCTTATACCCCGAGCAGAGCTCTTAAATCCCCCACTGCCCAATTTCTGAAGGTGCCTCGAAAACAAAGGACTCAGTGGGGTAGATGTTCCTTCTCCCATCTATTCCCCAAACTATGGGATTTACTGCCTATAGAACTAAGGATGGTAGGCAAGGAGACACTGTTTAGGAAACAGCTAAAAACATGTCTCTTTCACAATTACATAATATCTCATTTTACGGCTCCCCACTTAGCACAGGTGCTATAACTGTGGTTTGGCAAGCTCTGGCAAGCCTTTGGGTAGCCATGCACTTTAGAAATCTACATAGAATAGAATAGTATTGGTTTAGCTGGAGAATTAAAACATCTGCAACCATTGTCAAATCAATCACATGTGTATTCCTTTCAAAAGCTGTATTCAGAACTTTCCCAGTGCAGGCTGTAGTACCCTAGCTTGTTAACAGATGTCCCTCTGGACATGTGTAAGATAAAGGCACTGCAGAGAGTAGTTTAGTTAGGGAAATTATGGTATGGTAGGTAAGGTTTGGTAGTTATGGTAGGTACGTTGCATATGGAGGATAAGCTAGGTATGGTAGCTGTATATGGGAGGGAGATATGGTAGGGTAGATATGGTAGAGTCGACCGCCAGTGTTGGAGCCGTTGATGGGGGTGAGGCCCGCCATGCGCCATGCTGGCGGTCGTTGGCAGTGGTTGATGCCGCTCCACTCTCACCGCCACATCCCTCCCTACACTGCAACTCCTATTATGAAGCAGTTTAAGGCATGGCAGTGTATAAGAGGCAGCAATGGTGGCGGAGCAGCATCCAGGGAGCCCGTTCCCTCCCAGAGCAGCGCAACGGATAAGGTAAGTGCTGTCCGAAAGGGAAGGTGAGAGGGGTGTGTGTGTATGTGATTGCATAGGGGTGTGCATGGGTGTCTGTGGGGGTGTGGGGGTCTGCGTGCATATCCGTGAATGGGTGAATGTGGATGTGGGGGGTTGGGGTTTGGGGGGACCTGGATGTAGGGGTGGGGGATGGTGAGGGTCGGGTGGGGGGACCTGCATGGGGTTTTTGGGGTGGAGGGTTGGGGGGTCGGTTTTCGGGGTTCGGGAGTGGGGGTGGGGGCTCTTGTAGGGGCTTGGGGGGGTGGGTAGGTGTAGTGGAAAGGGGGGAGGGGCCAGGCATGTCACATACAAGTGACAGGAATTATTTTTCCTGTCACCCGTATGCTTTCTGCCAGGGATTCCGTGGCGGGGTAATTCGCCAGGGAATCCCTGGAGGTATCGGGATCGTAATCCCACCGCCTGTCCTGCCTCTACCGCCGGACCGAATGTGCTCACAGTCAGCCAGGCAGTGGACTGTTGCCTGGTGGTGGATGGTAGTGAACTGGCTGCTTTGCAGCCGGTTTGCTACTATGTTCAGAATATGGCAGTCTGGGCCGCCATGCCGTTGGTGGTAATGACCATCACAGCTGGTGTGGGGGTCCAGAACGCCATGTTCATAATGAGGACCTTAGTATGTTGGGTATAGTGCAGTTTATAAATACCACAGTTGGTGTGAGAAAAACATTGGACAAGGAGTTGAAGTCCATAGAATGCTACTTTCTTCGTCTTGAAAGTGAAGCCATTGCCATCATAGCAGATACTTGAGCACTTGCTGTCACTCACGGTAGACATGCAGAATTACTTGAAAGACTGCACTGTATAAACTAAGTAGCACATGTGGCAAGAAATCATGCTGACCGGGATAAATCAGGGACCTAATTTGCTTGGCTGATCAGGCAGTCTGCCACACACTGTCCTATCATTTCCATTCAGATTGCTTCTCATTTCTCTGTATACAAGCAAAGAAAAATACACTGCTTTCCTCCATCACTATCAGGGCTAGTGTGTATTGCGACAAAGTTGCTCTCATGTACCTACTAGATGACATTTTGGTGAATATACCTAGACCAACATTTGAACTGGGTGCCCCTATCACCCCACAGGAAGTAAGAGAAGCCATACATTTATTAGCGATGAGGAAGATGTTGGCCCCTGACGGTTCGTCTTTGGAATTCTATTGGGTCTGCCCTGGTCTCCATATTATGAAACTAACTCAGCTTTATAAGACAGCTATTGCTGAAGACAGACTACCTCCTTCGCTCAGGGAGGCTCTCCTTATGTCTATCCCTAAACCAGGCAAAGACCCTAATGATATTTCTTCCTATAGACCCATTGTGCTCTTGAATACAGATTACAAAATGCTTAGCAAGATTTTAGCTGATTATTTGAAGCCCATTCTGCCATGCCTGATCCACTAAGATCGGAATGCATTCTTCCTAGGCAGAAGCACCTCGTTACACCTATGCAAACTATGTTGGATCATGGAGTTCATTCCCAGACTGTACCCTTGAGCAGCATGCCTGGCTTTAGATCCCAAAAACTCATTCTACTCCTTAAATTGGACCCACCTTTTTGAAGAATTACTGAAATTTGGCCTTGGGCTTTGTTTGCTGCAGTTGATCAGACTGCTCTACACAAGCCCCTTGTGGAGGATCAGGACTGACCGCCTCATCTCTGGGCCAATAGACATCCTCTGCAGCACTAGACTGAGCTGCCTATTATTTCCTTTCATCTGAGACCCAAGACATCGCCCTGGCTGATGGAATGCATGCTGTCTCCTAGCTAATCTGACAACACCCTGCTCTATCTTAGGAATGTAGGAGCCAACAGTATGGTTATAGCCCAGGTCCTTTGCGCCTATCACCAGGTATCTGGGTTGAGGGTTAAATGGTGTAAGTCCTGCGTATTTCTGCTTTTCCCTCCACTCCTGAGACTGATGTAGACTATGGGAGAGGGCTCCTCAAGTTGCAGTGTGGTACATTCTGCTAATTGGGGATCTGAACTTATCATGAAAACCAGGATTTGCTAGATGGTAACCTAACTAGAACGGTAACAGCACTCAAAAGTCTAATCACCTTCTGGAAAACACCCTACTTTATCTATAATTGTGAGGTTATCTTTCTCAAACCTTATTATGCTCCCTAGACTTTTATATTATTTTTCCCACCAGTCCATACTCATCCCTAGGACATTCTTTCACACACTGTATGCTCTGCTGAATGGTTTAATCCATGGTTTTGGTCGCTGCCAGGTGGCTTTGGCTAAGATATGGTGCCTTATTGACCAAGGAGGGTCAGGGGCTCTGAAATTGAACATTACTGTTTAGCCTTTAAATGCAATTGATTTGTCTCTGGTAATCTGAGTTTTACTTAGAAGATACTTCCATGCAAAGGCCTGATGAATGTAGAAGCTGTGCAACAAACCTTATATCCTCAATGTACTAGGAGATCAACCTGCTCCTCCCTTCTATGTGTGGCCCATTTATGTTTAAAAAGGGGAATGCTTCTTACATTTCAAACCCTCCCTTATGCACCTATCATCCCATTCCGTATCTTATCCAGAGATAAAAGCGTCCGGGCCACTCCAACCTTGAGACATTGGGTTGTTGCTGGTGTTATGATCATAGGTGACCTTTTTCAAGACAGTGTTTTCCTTCCTTTTTGATGAGGTTACTAAACAACGCAGCATTTCCACAGGGCAATTCTTTACATACAGCACTCTGACACAAGTGCTCCTCTTTGACTGTTGCATTAATGTGGATCAGCTGCCCTTACACTGCATTTCTCCAGTACCTTAATGTCATGGGCTGTGGTAGATGTCTCACTAGATGCTTGGCTCAGTGAACACATCTGGGTACCCCTGGCTAGCCTGAGGGATAAATGGGAAGCTGACTTTGGGAAAGCCCTTTACAACAGAGAATGTGATGGGGTGTTAGAGTACCTTCTTTGTGCACATACCTTATCTCACCCCTACAAAAATAAACAAGGATTTCCCAGATGTGAACGCCTGCTGCTGCTTTATAGACCTTTCTCTATTGTGAAGCACATGATGACTAGATAGTGGAAGGCAAGCACACCTCTATGGGTGTCATGTGCTATCAATCAGTGGTAATCGGGCAAAGGCAGACAGTGCTGCCCACGTATAGGAGGAGGCTAGACACCCGGGAAATAATTTTCTCTCATAGTGATGGGACACACTGCTCACTGCCTGCCGGACTCAGCCAGAGACGACACTCACCCACCCTGAGTACAGTGTTCCACACACAGAGAACCACAACGGCCTCTCCGACTGCCCTCCAACTATGGGAATCCATTAGAAATACATACCACCTGTGCACTGCCCACATACGCTTGTATTGTATTAAATGCACACACTTCTCAGATATATGCAGACAAATATTCACAACAAGCAGTGCTCTCTAGGAGTACCTCTGACTGGGTTACATGCCTAGACTGACATTCATGCAATTATAAATACTTCTGATAAGTACATATGTTATGGATTGTTCACATTGTGTGCCACTGAATATCTATCTATCTATCTATCTATCTATCTATCTATCTATCTATCTATCTATCTATCTATCCATATATATATATATATATATATATATATATATATATATATATATATATATATATATATATATATATTTATAGATAGATAGGTTTGGTAGTGATGAAAGGTAGGGATTGGTGGTTAGCTATGGCAGGTATGTTCTTTGGGAATAACACCTCCAGGGAAAGGGGTCACTGTCCCTTAATCCCCTAGTAACTAGCTACCAGAATCCTCTGACATAATTCTACTTTTCTCCTTGCGAGGAACGCAGCATTGTGACACAACAAATTTGTGCTCTACCTTTAATTGGTGAGCCTTGAATGGATTTAATGTTCTGCAGCTCAACTATTGCGATTAGATTTTATGTTAGAGCTCAAATTTAGCAGCCAAAAATTTATTACCAAAGCAATGATTAAGATCACTGTGAATATATGTATTTGATTTGAGGGTACTGCTTTCATCAAAACCAGGAAGCAATTTATTTCACCTTAGTTTACTCTGCAGCAATTCCCTCTGAAGAGAGTTGTGTTGCAAAATTATTGAGTCTAGCATCATATTCATTCACAAACCAGGAAATCAGAATCAAATCAGAATCAAAATCACTGAACAGCTCCTTGCCTGGAAGATTATGTAAGCATTAGATAATTTGACAAAGTATCTACAAAAAACAAAACCACTACAATGTGCAACGTTAGAGTCAAGTCTCTTTTGGGGTGTAAAAGGTGACAAAGTTATGGATGTAAGTAGGCCTCTGTGTAATTTTCATCATGTTGGCATAATCTGGTATAAACTTGGAAATTTCGAACTGCCAAATTTACTTGTAATTCCCAAAAACGTATTAGCCTGTTGACGAGCACAGGAACAACATGATCGAAAAGCAGCAACTATGTGATCGGCCCACACAATGCAAGCACCAATAAAATAACTCAAAAAGTCACTTTGTGCAAACTTTCTTACCCTAGTGGACCACTCAGGTAATATTTCAGCATGAAATGCATCTTTTAATTGTTATTCATTTATTTTTTGTTTATTGAGGACGTGTCATAAATAGTGAGGCTACTGTACATAGAGTAGCCACTAATTTCCTCTTCCTGTCCTGAAGACTTCTCTCAGTGCTTTGAGTGGCCCTTAGTCATTTTGAATTTGGATTTAGGAGGGGAGCATCTGTCTTCCAGAATCTGCAATCTACGCTGCATATTCAGCCCTTAGAAGTTGGGATCTTTACTTTTTTTGGAAAATCGAGTACATTTAATGTAGCTTGTTGAACAATGTTTATGTTGACAAACACCTCTGTTTGTGCTCCTTTTTGGATTATTTTTTTCAGTTTATTTGTTTGCAGGTGGAGTTTAAATTAGGGATGACGCAGGCAGGCCCATCTGAGATTAAGGTATAATGGATATTTTGGATGATGGAGACCTGGCGTTAATAGTATTTCTTAATTTTCCCTGTGTTTTTGTGAATTTTGTCTAGATTTGTCTTCATACTTTGGTGTGTTATACTTTTTTCAGTCGTAGTGTGCTCTGTAGGCCTTGGATGCATTTTTACTATATTTTTCCCTTTCTCTTTGCTTCTGTGCTAGCTACTTTAAAAAAAAATATTTCAGGGGCTTTTGGATAGCCTTGTAATCATGCTAATTTTAGGTTACTTTTTGTCCTAAAGTGCCTGTCAGTGGCTATTGTTGGGGTGTCTCCAAGAGTGTCTCCCCACTTGCTTTCTGACCAATTTGTGTGTGTGTTTGTGCCTTTATGAAATGGTTGATTAAATGTTTTGCTTCAACCTATAAATATATTTAGCAGGGGCGATTGCTTGCGTGTGCTATTTTTGCTCGGTGCCTTTTTAAAACTTATTTGAATCTGTTCTCACAGGTTCCATTTTACTGAGCTGGTGTTATATAGTTTATCTTGGTTGAATGTTTTTTTACATTTCTATTGCTGATTTACTAGCAGTGTATTAAAGACCCATGCCTGTATTTGGACGCTCTTGGGTCGATGAATCTTTTGACCAAGTGGGGCTCTCTTCACCCGAGATTAGTCAATTTAATCAAATCAATAATCAATAACGAACATAAGCAATGCCCTGATCAACATAACACTTCACAATTAATCCAGAAAACATTTCGGCGAACCATGACCTTCCGGCCATGAATAACCACACCAGTTTATTCAAAGTTAATGAATTTACTTCCCTATATTAACAAAGCTAGCACGATATAAATGTGTCTCAACACCAAATGATATATGTAAATGAACATTAATAGCTGTCCATAACGGCGAAAAAGATGCAATCTATGCAGCATTTGAATAACAATGCATTCGATGATAGCAACGCAAACCTCTAAAACTATAATCTGTAATGGGCTAATTGCATACATTAGTCAGCATAACAAGGTCTCAAATTGCATTGTGCAACAAATGAATCCTCATCTAACCTCAAATTAGCATTTGCATGTGGGATTTCATGCAAAAACTATTTAGCAACATTGATTTGGAAAACTCCTAACTAGGGCTCTTATCAAAAATCAGCAGTTGGTTACCTAAAAAGAAACACAATGCAATTGTACATTTTCCTTTCATATTTACCAAATTCAATCAGCATTCAAGGAAGTCTTCGTCTCACAGGTACCGGTTTCGATCAGCATGGGACGGGGGCAAAGGGGCAGGGTGGACGGGGCAATTGCCTCACAGCGGCAAGATAAAAGGACAAAACTACTACTTTATGCAAAGGGGCAAATCGAAGTTAAAGTCTCTAGGGTGAGAATTACTTAAAGTCTCTTTCTCTCGATTAGAGAAAGCATCAAAGTCTCATTCAAAATGGCGTCGAACATCAATTGGCATCGTAGAAGATGGCAAAATAACGAGGTCGGCAAGATGGGCCATAATGGCTGCAATGGGCAATAATGTCCTCAATGGGTGCAATGGGTAATGGCCAATGGCTAATGGCTGCTTTCTTCTTGTGCACCAGGTTTAAATAAACAACAGTTCAAATCCAGTAGGGTCTTCCATTGGAGGGTTCATAGGTTGGCTTCAAATTGTCCAATCAAAAACAACAATTCACAAGCTTCTACCTAGGCATACATTATCCTTGGAGTCGGGAACGTAAGTTGCAACATATTTTACCAATTAACTCACTTTCAGAGCTTCCATTGTCTGCACCTGCAGATTGACCTTGGAGCAAAGAAGAAGATGCCAGGCTGGCACGAAACCTTAAAGATAAGCATGTGAACCGATCTCACTGGAAAAGTACAGCTTCAAGCAAGAATACACGTTTTATTAGCACGTTAGAAAAACACGAGCATCTAAACCGTGAGACAAGGCAACTAGGCAGAAGCCTCCACTAAAGTTATGCTAAGTTAAAACATTTCAAACAAGCAAATCATGGCACACGTTTACGGTTATGTCAGATTAGTACAATTCTAATACCTCACGTTATATAAAGCACGCTTATAAATGTTGGCGAACTACTCTGAGGGCACATTTGTCCCCGTACAATCTTTATTAGTTCGGTTAAAGTCACACTTGATTATTGCGGCACTACGTTTATGCGCTAATAAATGTAAAACCTTCGTTTCTGCGTCATCAATCCCTCCTCTGATGACTATTTGTCATCACACAAAACCATTCCCACAAATTTTATTCCATTAAAATTCTGTCAGTTCTCTTTGCCTTTTAGTTCCCCTTGTTCTTGCCTTGTATTCTTCTGCCATTCTTTTCATCATTTTCTCTTCCTTCCTTCTTTTAATTCTTGCCATGATCATTAGTATTCCCCTCTTTATTCCCCAAATCCCAAAGATGCAAATTAGTACTATTAGTATTCCCTGTATTATTTTTAGTAATATTCCATTCCAAATGCCACCAAGCCAATTTCCCACTGAAGCAACTCCCTTTCCAACCTTCTCCCAAACTCCTGGTTCTTTCAATTCCTTCAAGTCTGCACTCTCTTTTGTTAGATTTGCAAGCATTGTTTTAATTTTCACACTGTTGTCTGGTATATACGTGCAACAGTGACGCGCACCAAGCATTTTGCAAACGCCGCCATCCTTTGCTAAAAGAATGTCTAGGGCAAGCCTGTTTTGAAGAGTCATAGCTCTTTCTGCTGCAAGTTCAGCATCCATCAGGATTATAGCACCTGAAAACTTTGTCAACATGTTATCCACTATAGTAGACAACTTTCTTATTTTGATGGAATTCAACACAACTCCCAATGAAGGAATCATGGCTCCAAATATATCTCCTACCACAGCAGCTGCGGTCTCTCTTTTCTGGATACGATGAGATCCAGGCGTCTTTGGAATCACCGATAGGTCATCCAGTTGATAAACCTTTGGGAACACTATACCCAAATAACATCTCCCCCACCATCCCTTTGGAAGACGATAATAGGCATTATGCCCGCAAATGAAATATACACCAGGTATGACAGGGTCAAGTCCGTTCAGCATGAATGTCCATTTGGCCTTAAAGATAAACGTATGTTTACACTCACTCGCTCCCACAAAAATGTTATCATAATAAGATTCACCACGATATATACAAAATTTCCCTACATGCCAAGCGTCTAAAGCTATTTTTCCTTGTGTTTTTATTGCGGCAAAAGCATAATTATCTACTGAAGTCCTCTTACTTAGCTCTTTTTCTAATTTCGCATTCATTTGTGCCCTTCTA
The DNA here is from genome assembly GCF_031143425.1 of Pleurodeles waltl. Lineage (NCBI taxonomy): Eukaryota > Metazoa > Chordata > Amphibia > Caudata > Salamandridae > Pleurodeles > Pleurodeles waltl. The sequence goes on along the minus strand of NC_090448.1, from coordinate 911,012,099 downwards.
TCATCTGTGCGATCTAAAAAGCTTATTTTTACTGCAGAGAGCGAGCAGGTAAGGTTTTCCCTATGAGCGTGAGCTGTTTCAAAAGGTTGCATTGGCTCGAAAAATTCCCTCATTATTTTAGCATCCCAATCTTTAGCAATCTGGCTTAGTTGCGTTATTATAGGAACATATGCAAAGGTAACATCATAATTTGAGTAAAAATACTGTATGTTAGTTTGACCATAAAATCTAGAAGTTACTAAACTACATGTAATCCCATATGTAAGAGGCATGTGGTGATAAGTCACCCCTTCCGTTACCGATGTCGGTATCTGTGTACACACATAACAATCTTTCGCATCCATAGTCTCAACATATTCTGTTAGCAGGCGATAGAAAACATTATACGAAAGTTCCTTCTTATCATGCAAGTGTCTCTCATCTAATTCTAGTCTTTTCAATGCGGTTAGTTCAGTGACAGTAACAGGAGCAGAAGTAGAAGCATCAATTTTCTCATTCTCACCCTTACCACGCGTTGCAAGCACTATTGCCATTATTATTAGTACACATGCAGTTATCAAGCCTATACACGCATAGTTACAATATTTCACTCTACTGTTTTGTGTAGCGTACTTAGTCATGATCTGTATAGAATCAGAGAGCTAGAAGCACTTATAAAAAAAACGATTTAGCAATTAGTTACAAAGCCGAACGAGCGCAATGTTCACACAGTTTTCTTCAGGAGCCCAGTCACTTATCGGTTAGCAGCATTTGTCTCAATTCGGCAATAACTCAGTCTTTTATCAGTTAGCAACGTTGTCTCAAATCGGGTTTAAGAGTCAATCAGGTTATCAAAGTCTTATCAAGTTAGCAAATGTCTCATCCGGTTTAGCAATATCTCAGCTGGTTGTATCACGTTAGATTATAGCAAGCAATGTCATTTATCAGTTTTTAAGTCAATAGTGTCCATAAAACTTTTCTTTTCTATTGGTATCTCTTCTTCTTCGTTCTCGAGGCTAAGAGATACAAATTCGTCGGTCCAATCGTCATTGACTACATATGCCCATTCTGGACCGGAATATCTCCTGTTTGGTATCCTTTTCCTTTTCAATTTTGCATCTCTCTTTGATTCTGCCTCACTGGTACTTTCCTCTTTGGCCAAGTCTTTTTCTTCACTTGATGTTGGTATCACGACAGACACTTCCTTTCTTTTCTCTTTCACTCTTGGCCCTTCACCGTCGTTCAACGTTTCTCTAGTCCTTACTTTTACTGGTGATATACTTGGTCTTCTCTTTGCACTGTGTCCACTTGATGGACCTGCGATCTCTTCTGAAGAAGTTTGAACAGTTTCGTTCTGTTCTGCCTTGTCCCCTCCTTCTGGGGAGTCAATCAGGTTTTCCTTTTCTTTTTCTGTACCGTCTGCTTCTGGGAAAGCCCTCCTCTGATCAGGCTCTCCTGCTTCTTCACCTCTTTCGAGCCCTTTGTCACCGTTACTTTCTTCAGGCTCTTTGTCACTTTCAGCTGCTTCGTCGCTGTCTGAGGTTTCTCCTTGGTCTTCCCCAAGTGAATCGGTTGTTTCGTCCTCAGAGAATATTTCTCTCTCCTCTATTTCTGCCTGTTCGCTTCTAGTTCTGTTTTTCTCTGTCTCAGCGCTTGGCACTTTGTTATCAGGTACTGGCAGTTTCAGCGCTTCAACTTCCTCATCTGTGGGACACAACACTTTCTTTGTATGACTGGCGTGGATCCAGTTGGGAACTCCCGCACACTTCACAGCGGTAGTGGTCGTCAGGATCACTTGGAAAGGGCCTTTCCAACGGGGTTCCAGACACGACTTCCTCACGTGCTTCTTTATCACGACCCAGTCACCTGCTTTCAGTGTGTGTCCTGGACCTTGGATCGGTGACAAGGTGGTTGCTTCCACCTGGTGAGAGAAAGAGCGAACCACGTCAGCCAGACCTTTGCAGTAGTCTAACACCATATCATCTGTAATATTCAAAAGCGCGTTTGCGGGAACTGCAGGAAGTCTCATGGCCCTGCCCATGAGAATTTCGTGCGGGGACAATCCAGTCTTTCTGTCAGGGGTGTTTCTCATTGACATTAACACCAAAGGCAATGCGTCAGGCCATTTCAAATTTGTCGATGCACATATTTTCACCATTCTTGATTTCAGTGTACCATTCATTTGTTCCACCAGTCCTGAGGCTTCAGGGCGATAGCTACAATGCAGTTTTTGCTCAATGTTCAGCGCTGCGCAAAGTAACTTTATCACCTCGTTATTGAAGTGACTTCCTCTATCTGATTCTAAAGAGATCGGGAATCCGAAACGTGGTATCAACTCCCTCAACAATAGTTTTGCAACTGTAAGGCTGTCATTTCTACGTGTGGGGTATGCTTCAATCCAGTGAGTAAAAATGCACACAATCACCAACACATACTTCAGACCTCCATGCACAGGCATCTCAATAAAGTCCATCTGCATTCTGCTGAACGGGCCACCCGCCCTGCCAATGTGGCTCACGTTCACAACCGTTCCCTTTCCTGGGTTCATCTGTTGACAAATGACACAACGATGGCAAACTGCTTCTGCAACTTGACGGAATCTGGGGTTAAACCAATCAGTTTTGAACAATCTTATCATGGCATCTCTCCCTAGGTGAGCCTGCCCATGATAGAACCGCGCTAGCTGCGATAAGAGACTATTTGGTAAAACACATTTTCCTTCATTTGAAACCCATATCTCATCTGGTCTCCTTGTACATTGTGACTTAATCCAGGAAACTCTTTCATCCTCCCTGACGCTATTCTGTAATGCTTTTAGTTCATCCATTGTATCCACGACCTTCAAGGCAAATGCTTCAGCTTGTTCGAGCTCTGGCTCACTTATCAAATTCCATTCATCCCTGAGCAATATACAGTTCAAGGCACAAAGGCCCTCATTCTGACCTTGGCGGTCGGCGGAGAGGCGGCGGTCGGACCGCGAACAGACCGGCGGTATTAAAAATGGCATTCTGACCGCGGCGGTCACCGCCGCGACCGACCGCCACTTCCCCACTCCGACAGCCACGGCGGTCATGACGAGGGGCTGGAGTCTGCGCACTCCGGTCCGGCGGTCGACCCAAGACCGCCAACGGTATCATGACCCTGCTTACCGCCGCGGTTTCTGGCGTTCGGGACCCGCCATGCGAACCATGGCGGTAGGCACTATCGGGGCCAGGGAATTCCTACCCTGGCACTGATAGGGGTCTCCCCCACCCCCCACTGCCCCCCGAGTCCTCCCCCACACCCTCCACCCCCCTGCCACCCCCCAGAGGTGGTACGAACCCCCTCCCCACCCCACCCCGACATGCACATACACGCACCCCGACATGCACACACCCCCAACATGCACATATACACACCCCCTACACACACACATACACAACGGGGACACATACCCGCACACATACATGCCGACATGCGCACCCGCCGAACTACACACATTGCCCATAGGCACAGCAGCACTCCCCGCCCGCATGCACACACTCACACACCCCCTCTACACACTCACACGCACACCCCCATGCACGCACACATCACACAACACCCCCCCCACCCCCTCCCCTCACGGACGAACAACTTACCTTGTGCGTTGGTCCTCCGGGAGGTGACAGGAGCCATGGGGAGGTGACCGCCAAAAGAAGACCGCCAACAGAAGACCGCCACACAGAAATGTGGGTCGTAATTCTGTGGGCGGTGTTCTGCTGGCGTGGCGGTGGAGGTTGACCAGTCTCCACTTTCCCGCCGACCGCCAGTGTGGCTGCTGGCGGTTTTCCGGCGGAACGCTCCCAGCGGTCAGAATGCGCACAGCGGCATACCGCCGCGGTCGGCGGTCTTCACCGCGGCGGTAACTCGGCGGTCTCGCGAAAAGACCGCCAAGGTCAGAATGAGGGCCAAAATCTTGCGACCTGATCCGCATATGCATTTCCCAGGGAAACATAGTCCTGTCCTTTTGTATGAGCACTACACTTTACCACTGCAATTTCGGCTGGCATCTGAATGGCGTGTAACAATTCCCTTATTCTCTCCCCGTTTTTCACTGGGGACCCTGAAGAGGTCAGGAAACCTCTCTGTGACCATAGTTGCCCAAAGTCGTGCACAATTCCAAACCCGTACTGACTGTCAGTGTAAATGGTAACCTTCATCAATGTAGACAGTTGGCATGCTCTTGTAAGGGCTACAAGCTCTGCTACTTGTGCGGAATAGACTCCTTGAAGCCAGGACGCTTCCAAGACACCTGTTACAGTACATACAGCATATCCTGCTTTCAATATTCCCAATGCATCTCTTAAACATGACCCATCAACAAAAACAATTTGGTCATTTTCATCAAGCTTAGTATCCTTAATGTCAGGTCGGGGTTTTGTGCAAAATTCAGTCACCTGAAGGCAGTCGTGCTCGACGTCTTCAGCGTTCTCAATTTCAGCATTTTCACCGGGAAGCAAGGTTGCTGGATTCAACGTAGTGCACCTTTTCAGCTGCACATTCGGTGAGCCCAGAATTATTGTTTCATACCTTGTGAGTCTTGCTCCAGTCATGTGTTGCGTTCGGGAGCGGGTCAAAAATATCTCAACTGAGTGAGGGACCATGACTGTTAATGGGTGTCCCATCACTATTCCTCCACTCTGAGTGAGGCTGATACCAACTGCTGCTACGGCGCGCAAACACCCTGGCAGTGCTGCTGCGACCGGATCCAAAGTAGCTGAAAAATACGCTACTGGTCTGTTCATGCCACCATGGGCTTGGGTCAAGACAGACAAAGAACATGCATCACGTTCATGACAAAACAATGTGAAAGGCTTTGTGTAATCAGGCATACCTAAAGCTGGAGCCCTGCACATGCATTCTTTCAATTCAATAAAAGCATCCATCTCATCTCCTTTCAGCTCAATTTCATCCAAGGCATCCTTCTGGGTCAGTTTCAGTAAAGGCTTTGCTAGAGTTGAGAAGTTGGGAATCCACTGGCGACAGTAGCTCACCATCCCCAAAAACTTCCTCACCTCCCTCCTCGTCTTTGGTGGACTCATTTGAAGTACACTTGTTATTCTTTCATTCATTATTCTCCGTGACCCTTTCTCTATTTGATGACCCAAGTATTTCACTTTCTTCTGACAGAACTGCAACTTTGAAGGAGACACCTTGTGTCCATTCCTTCCCAAATGGTTCAGTAGAGCAATGGTGTCGGCTGTGCAGCCACTTTCTGTCTTAGATGCAATCAGTAAGTCATCAATGTACTGTACTAAGGTTGACTCGAATGGCAATTCTAACGCTTCCAAGTCTTTCTTTAGAATCTGATTGAAAATTGACGGTGACTCCGAAAACCCTTGACGAATTCGACACCAACTGTAAACTCTGTCTAAGAATTTGAAACAAAAGAGAAATTGGCTGTCCTCATGAAGAGGCACCGAAAAGAATGCTTGTGACAAGTCGATGACTGAGAACCACTCGGCATCGCAAGGGACTTGAAACATTATCACAGCTGGATTCGGTACTACAGGGCAGCATTTAATTATGATGTCATTTATTTTCCTCAAGTCCTGCACAATTCGGACCTTTCCACTCGGCTTTATTAGTCCCATGATTGGTGAATTACATGGACTGCTTAACACTTCTTTCAATACTCCCTGTTTTACAAACTCGTCAATGAGTTGGGCGACTTTCATGAGGGTGTCTTGTGCCATGTGGTATTGTGGGGTCTGGGGAAAGGTTACATTGGGTTTTATGGTCACTTTCACTGGTTCCACTCCTTTCACCAATCCCACCTCTTTTCCTGTCATATCCCACACTTCCTTTCCGACTGTTTCCCGTAATTCAGCTGGAATATCTGCTTCAGTTATCATCGGAAAAAGGTTAATCCGAGGATATTCTTCATCGACAGTTTCCATCTCATCCCCTTCTACACTGTCCTCTTCTTCCCCATCACTGCTCGTCTGAATTCTAATTCCATCGTTCGAACACATAATCGAACATCCCAATTTGCACAATAGGTCTCTCCCTAACAGTGCTATCAGGCTTGAGTCACATACCACAAAATTATGTAACCCTTGATAGTTACCAATTCTGACTTGTACTGGATCTGTGATTGGGTTTGTCAGGTGCCTGTTTGCTACTCCCACTACTTGAACTGTTCTCCCTGAGAGTGGCAAATTTGGTACTTCAATGCTCCTAACAGTTGAACGTGTGGCTCCTGTGTCAACCAAGAATGAAACACGATGACCCATAACTCTTCCCTCCACATATGGACCCTTTTGATCAACTTCCAAGGATGCTGCAAGCACACAATTTCCCTCCTCATCTGAACTTTCACTCTCCCATACATTGTTTATTCCATTCTCACTGTGTAGTGGGAACTGTTGTACTGTGCCATTTGTACTCATCACCTGACCCGAGACCTGTGGAGGAACCATCACTTGCTGCTGACTCACTGGTGCCAAGGGTATTTGCATTTGCTGATTAGGTACCATGGGAAACTGCTGTTGCATTGGCTGCATTTGCGTCATCTGCATACGGGGCATCTGCATCTGCTGCGGCTGCATGGGCTGTAATCCCTGCAGCTGATTTATGGTCTGAAAATTTGGGTTTGGACCTCTAATTTTCGGTCCCCTCATTGTCTGGAATGCATTGACATCATTGTTTTGCTGACCAACACCTGCACCTTCCTGCACCACCATCGGGCACTCGCGTTTCCAATGCCCGACGATTCCGCACACGTGACACGGCATCACCCTTTTCATTGCCTGCACATCATTCGGAATCGCAACAGTGTTCAAATCCGGACCATTACTCCCAAAGCCTCCTCTGCCTCTGCCTCTCGCCTGTGGCTGAAACACCATATTTCCCTGCGGCTGCGGTATCTGCTGTGGGAACCCTTGCAACCCTGTCTGAGCTGCTTTAAGTTGCATCACCATCACTTTCTCTTTCAACCTTTTCTGTTTCACTTCAATTTCGTCGCTACAGTATTTCGCATAATTCAACACCTCATCAATAGGTTTCGACTGCCAACAAATCAAATGCGTCTTTATCATCTGACTTATCTCTGGTCTCAGCCCTTCCACAAATCTAAACACAAAATGAAGCATGTCCTTCGCCTCTATTGTTTCCGTGCCACTGTAGTTCTTGAACGCCTTCAACAACCTCTCATAGTAACCATGATTCGACTCTTTAGCCTCTTGGGCAGTTCGATCAATCTTCTGCCAATCCACATTTTTCGCGGCAACCTTCGTCTTCAAATGCTCAATCACCTTATAGTACAAGCTCATTACCATAGGTGATGGTGCACCCGTATCCCTGTCTCTCTCTGGTTCACTTGTCGGCCAACCTACAGCCCTTTTGCAGTCTTCCCACAAATCTGCCGGAACCACAATCTCAAAGAGGGTGTTCAGGTCTTCCCAAAGACATTTTGCAAGCTTCACAAACCTATCAGTCTGTTGATACCATTCAATCGGTTTCTCTCTCAGTTTGGGAAAATCATCCGTAAAAGACTGAATGTCGCTTCTGTGCCACGGTACATGTATTAATTTTCCCCCTGCTGTCGCCCTCATTGGTAACATGGTTATTGCATCACTACTCTGTGATCTTTTCTCGTTGTGCTCTGGGACACTGTCTTTCCTCTTTTCCTTTTTCTTTGCCCATCTGCTTTCCCATTTGTCTAAGCACCTCCACACTTGTGCACTCTGCAGCAATTCTCTAAGGTGCGTTTTCATGCCTGCTGACCTCATGTGTTCAAAGTCTGTGGTCCTGAAATCCAATCTATAGCTCCTGCTCAAGTGTTTTGTCTTGTCTATCTCAACCCCGTTTTTGTCAGCTATTTCTTGCAACCTTCTATGTACCTTGTTCACTTCTCTCGTAATCCTGGGACATAGATACCTCAGCTCTTCTTCCGAGTAGGACTCTAACCTATTCAAACCCATAGTCCCTTCCACCAATTCTTCTGCTTCCATGTTCAACCTTACCCTATTCAGATAGTCTTCTCCCTTCCCACCGGCTGAGCTTTGTGTGGAATTCAGACTGTTGAACCACTGTGTTAGCTGTTGCGCATTCAACCCCATCAGTGTAGCATTCACATCGACTGCCATTGATGGTTGCGGAAACTTTTCAGTGTTCGATGATAGCGGTATCATCAGTGGGGGACTCGACCTCACCACTGTTGACTGAGCACATATGGGACTAAACTCCATCAAGGACCCAGATCCAGTTGGCTGAGCCGCTATCGGAGTTGTCTCTGGAGTGTTTTCTATGCACCTCCTTTCCGTCCCATTCTGCACCACTGATCCTTGACCGCTCATACCTGAGTTAGGCTGAATGTACAAAGGTACCGGTGGACCTACAGTAATGGGTAGGGATATCGCATCTGGGTTCTGTCCATTCCCCAGGTTCTGAGGCATGTTCATTCCCACACTATGGGTCATCATTGCCGGCATGCCCGTCTGACTCCCCGTCATCTGAGCATGTGCGGTTCCCCCCTGCATCTGCTTTTGAGGCATCAAAAACTGGGTTGATTCAGCTTGTGCCAATGTTGGGTTGCGACCATTCTGTACTCCCATTACGGTTGGATCTAGAATCGTTCTCGTACTGTTGTCACTGCTGTAGTACCTTGGGACCTGCGGCTGATAATTTTCTGCTGTTTTCAATATAGGCACATCTGGATATATTCTCCTAACCTGCGGTATCTGCGGGGTGAACAGTAAACTCGGGTCCTTAGATCCCGATGGCGTTTCTGAATTCGGAGTTTCATTATTCTGTACCGGTGCCGAAGGGGCAGAACTGGTACTTGGACCTTGTTCACTCTCTACATAAGGTGGTGGACGGTCGTTCAGCAATTGCATGATGAACTCCTCATCCTCTGACTCGTCTTCTCTCCTTAACTTTTCCTCGTCCTCTCTATCTTTGGAACACCTCCTGTTTGTCTTACAGGTAGCTTTCTTGCCTGTCGCCTCTTCTTCCTTAGCAATTGCGGGAAACAATTTTATCCCCTGCAATATATCTGACCTCCACACCTTCTGTGCATTATCCCACCTAGCGTCCGCTAGTGTCTTTTCTACCTTTCTTATCCTGGTCTCGAACTTCTTTTGCTGTTGCTGTCTAGCCATTAGTTCCCAAATCGCTAGAGCCTCAAACTGTGCTGGCCTTGGAGGTACCTTCATGTCGTACATCGCGAATCTCAAATTCTCTAGGATCCTTATATTGAATGTCCCATGGATCGGGAACGCTACGCTCCCATGTTTCTCTGTCAGCTTGTGCCATTGCTTTAGCCAAAGGCACGGAGCTACCCCCCTTTCCTCCATTACAATGTAAGCTGGTGTACCTTCGGGTGGCGTCTCCTCTCCTACGCTCGCTTTAATGTAAGACTCCCCCTTCATCGCACTCTTTAATGCTTTCAAAAATTTCATTTTCTCGTCTTTTATTTCACAAAGTTTGTAATCAATAAGTGACTTTAATTCCCGGAATACTCTTCGCTTGCCTTTCCCCTTCCAATCGAGCCCCACGGACTGCGTCCAATCCGTGCGCGACCCTTCTCTGCAACCAACCTATCCCAGCGCGGCTCCTAGTGACGTCACACTCACACACTCTGCGGCTGACAAAGCCTTGCGGCTAGTCCTCCTTCACTCAGCTCCTCTCGTAACAACTTCTGGCATGTATCGCGAGCAACCAAATAATAATAAAACAGATCTGTCGGTTTACTACAGGAAGGGTAACACAATCGCTTCAGGACCTTAGGGATTTTTCACTAGCCTCGGCAGTTATTCCATTTTTCTCGGTCCCCACTTTCTTCTTGTGCACCAGGTTTAAATAAACAACAGTTCAAATCCAGTAGGGTCTTCCATTGGAGGGTTCATAGGTTGGCTTCAAATTGTCCAATCAAAAACAACAATTCACAAGCTTCTACCTAGGCATACATTATCCTTGGAGTCGGGAACGTAAGTTGCAACATATTTTACCAATTAACTCACTTTCAGAGCTTCCATTGTCTGCACCTGCAGATTGACCTTGGAGCAAAGAAGAAGATGCCAGGCTGGCACGAAACCTTAAAGATAAGCATGTGAACCGATCTCACTGGAAAAGTACAGCTTCAAGCAAGAATACACGTTTTATTAGCACGTTAGAAAAACACGAGCATCTAAACCGTGAGACAAGGCAACTAGGCAGAAGCCTCCACTAAAGTTATGCTAAGTTAAAACATTTCAAACAAGCAAATCATGGCACACGTTTACGGTTATGTCAGATTAGTACAATTCTAATACCTCACGTTATATAAAGCACGCTTATAAATGTTGGCGAACTACTCTGAGGGCACATTTGTCCCCGTACAATCTTTATTAGTTCGGTTAAAGTCACACTTGATTATTGCGGCACTACGTTTATGCGCTAATAAATGTAAAACCTTCGTTTCTGCGTCATCAATCCCTCCTCTGATGACTATTTGTCATCACACAAAACCATTCCCACAAATTTTATTCCATTAAAATTCTGTCAGTTCTCTTTGCCTTTTAGTTCCCCTTGTTCTTGCCTTGTATTCTTCTGCCATTCTTTTCATCATTTTCTCTTCCTTCCTTCTTTTAATTCTTGCCATGATCATTAGTATTCCCCTCTTTATTCCCCAAATCCCAAAGATGCAAATTAGTACTATTAGTATTCCCTGTATTATTTTTAGTAATATTCCATTCCAAATGCCACCAAGCCAATTTCCCACTGAAGCAACTCCCTTTCCAACCTTCTCCCAAACTCCTGGTTCTTTCAATTCCTTCAAGTCTGCACTCTCTTTTGTTAGATTTGCAAGCATTGTTTTAATTTTCACACTGTTGTCTGGTATATACGTGCAACAGTGACGCGCACCAAGCATTTTGCAAACGCCGCCATCCTTTGCTAAAAGAATGTCTAGGGCAAGCCTGTTTTGAAGAGTCATAGCTCTTTCTGCTGCAAGTTCAGCATCCATCAGGATTATAGCACCTGAAAACTTTGTCAACATGTTATCCACTATAGTAGACAACTTTCTTATTTTGATGGAATTCAACACAACTCCCAATGAAGGAATCATGGCTCCAAATATATCTCCTACCACAGCAGCTGCGGTCTCTCTTTTCTGGATACGATGAGATCCAGGCGTCTTTGGAATCACCGATAGGTCATCCAGTTGATAAACCTTTGGGAACACTATACCCAAATAACATCTCCCCCACCATCCCTTTGGAAGACGATAATAGGCATTATGCCCGCAAATGAAATATACACCAGGTATGACAGGGTCAAGTCCGTTCAGCATGAATGTCCATTTGGCCTTAAAGATAAACGTATGTTTACACTCACTCGCTCCCACAAAAATGTTATCATAATAAGATTCACCACGATATATACAAAATTTCCCTACATGCCAAGCGTCTAAAGCTATTTTTCCTTGTGTTTTTATTGCGGCAAAAGCATAATTATCTACTGAAGTCCTCTTACTTAGCTCTTTTTCTAATTTCGCATTCATTTGTGCCCTTCTATCATCTGTGCGATCTAAAAAGCTTATTTTTACTGCAGAGAGCGAGCAGGTAAGGTTTTCCCTATGAGCGTGAGCTGTTTCAAAAGGTTGCATTGGCTCGAAAAATTCCCTCATTATTTTAGCATCCCAATCTTTAGCAATCTGGCTTAGTTGCGTTATTATAGGAACATATGCAAAGGTAACATCATAATTTGAGTAAAAATACTGTATGTTAGTTTGACCATAAAATCTAGAAGTTACTAAACTACATGTAATCCCATATGTAAGAGGCATGTGGTGATAAGTCACCCCTTCCGTTACCGATGTCGGTATCTGTGTACACACATAACAATCTTTCGCATCCATAGTCTCAACATATTCTGTTAGCAGGCGATAGAAAACATTATACGAAAGTTCCTTCTTATCATGCAAGTGTCTCTCATCTAATTCTAGTCTTTTCAATGCGGTTAGTTCAGTGACAGTAACAGGAGCAGAAGTAGAAGCATCAATTTTCTCATTCTCACCCTTACCACGCGTTGCAAGCACTATTGCCATTATTATTAGTACACATGCAGTTATCAAGCCTATACACGCATAGTTACAATATTTCACTCTACTGTTTTGTGTAGCGTACTTAGTCATGATCTGTATAGAATCAGAGAGCTAGAAGCACTTATAAAAAAAACGATTTAGCAATTAGTTACAAAGCCGAACGAGCGCAATGTTCACACAGTTTTCTTCAGGAGCCCAGTCACTTATCGGTTAGCAGCATTTGTCTCAATTCGGCAATAACTCAGTCTTTTATCAGTTAGCAACGTTGTCTCAAATCGGGTTTAAGAGTCAATCAGGTTATCAAAGTCTTATCAAGTTAGCAAATGTCTCATCCGGTTTAGCAATATCTCAGCTGGTTGTATCACGTTAGATTATAGCAAGCAATGTCATTTATCAGTTTTTAAGTCAATAGTGTCCATAAAACTTTTCTTTTCTATTGGTATCTCTTCTTCTTCGTTCTCGAGGCTAAGAGATACAAATTCGTCGGTCCAATCGTCATTGACTACATATGCCCATTCTGGACCGGAATATCTCCTGTTTGGTATCCTTTTCCTTTTCAATTTTGCATCTCTCTTTGATTCTGCCTCACTGGTACTTTCCTCTTTGGCCAAGTCTTTTTCTTCACTTGATGTTGGTATCACGACAGACACTTCCTTTCTTTTCTCTTTCACTCTTGGCCCTTCACCGTCGTTCAACGTTTCTCTAGTCCTTACTTTTACTGGTGATATACTTGGTCTTCTCTTTGCACTGTGTCCACTTGATGGACCTGCGATCTCTTCTGAAGAAGTTTGAACAGTTTCGTTCTGTTCTGCCTTGTCCCCTCCTTCTGGGGAGTCAATCAGGTTTTCCTTTTCTTTTTCTGTACCGTCTGCTTCTGGGAAAGCCCTCCTCTGATCAGGCTCTCCTGCTTCTTCACCTCTTTCGAGCCCTTTGTCACCGTTACTTTCTTCAGGCTCTTTGTCACTTTCAGCTGCTTCGTCGCTGTCTGAGGTTTCTCCTTGGTCTTCCCCAAGTGAATCGGTTGTTTCGTCCTCAGAGAATATTTCTCTCTCCTCTATTTCTGCCTGTTCGCTTCTAGTTCTGTTTTTCTCTGTCTCAGCGCTTGGCACTTTGTTATCAGGTACTGGCAGTTTCAGCGCTTCAACTTCCTCATCTGTGGGACACAACACTTTCTTTGTATGACTGGCGTGGATCCAGTTGGGAACTCCCGCACACTTCACAGCGGTAGTGGTCGTCAGGATCACTTGGAAAGGGCCTTTCCAACGGGGTTCCAGACACGACTTCCTCACGTGCTTCTTTATCACGACCCAGTCACCTGCTTTCAGTGTGTGTCCTGGACCTTGGATCGGTGACAAGGTGGTTGCTTCCACCTGGTGAGAGAAAGAGCGAACCACGTCAGCCAGACCTTTGCAGTAGTCTAACACCATATCATCTGTAATATTCAAAAGCGCGTTTGCGGGAACTGCAGGAAGTCTCATGGCCCTGCCCATGAGAATTTCGTGCGGGGACAATCCAGTCTTTCTGTCAGGGGTGTTTCTCATTGACATTAACACCAAAGGCAATGCGTCAGGCCATTTCAAATTTGTCGATGCACATATTTTCACCATTCTTGATTTCAGTGTACCATTCATTTGTTCCACCAGTCCTGAGGCTTCAGGGCGATAGCTACAATGCAGTTTTTGCTCAATGTTCAGCGCTGCGCAAAGTAACTTTATCACCTCGTTATTGAAGTGACTTCCTCTATCTGATTCTAAAGAGATCGGGAATCCGAAACGTGGTATCAACTCCCTCAACAATAGTTTTGCAACTGTAAGGCTGTCATTTCTACGTGTGGGGTATGCTTCAATCCAGTGAGTAAAAATGCACACAATCACCAACACATACTTCAGACCTCCATGCACAGGCATCTCAATAAAGTCCATCTGCATTCTGCTGAACGGGCCACCCGCCCTGCCAATGTGGCTCACATTCACAACCGTTCCCTTTCCTGGGTTCATCTGTTGACAAATGACACAACGATGGCAAACTGCTTCTGCAACTTGACGGAATCTGGGGTTAAACCAATCAGTTTTGAACAATCTTATCATGGCATCTCTCCCTAGGTGAGCCTGCCCATGATAGAACCGCGCTAGCTGCGATAAGAGACTATTTGGTAAAACACATTTTCCTTCATTTGAAACCCATATCTCATCTGGTCTCCTTGTACATTGTGACTTAATCCAGGAAACTCTTTCATCCTCCCTGACGCTATTCTGTAATGCTTTTAGTTCATCCATTGTATCCACGACCTTCAAGGCAAATGCTTCAGCTTGTTCGAGCTCTGGCTCACTTATCAAATTCCATTCATCCCTGAGCAATATACAGTTCAAGGCACAAAGGCCCTCATTCTGACCTTGGCGGTCGGCGGAGAGGCGGCGGTCGGACCGCGAACAGACCGGCGGTATTAAAAATGGCATTCTGACCGCGGCGGTCACCGCCTCGACCGACCGCCACTTCCCCACTCCGACAGCCACGGCGGTCATGACCGAGGGGCTGGAGTCTGCGCACTCCGGTCCGGCGGTCGACCCAAGACCGCCAACGGTATCATGACCCTGCTTACCGCCGCGGTTTCTGGCGTTCGGGACCCGCCATGCGAACCATGGCGGTAGGCACTATCGGGGCCAGGGAATTCCTTCCCTGGCACTGATAGGGGTCTCCCCCACCCCCCACTGCCCCCCGAGTCCTCCCCCACACCCTCCACCCCCCTGCCACCCCCCAGAGGTGGTACGAACCCCCTCCCCACCCCACCCCGACATGCACATACACGCACCCCGACATGCACACACCCCCAACATGCACATATACACACCCCCTACACACACACATACACAACGGGGACACATACCCGCACACATACATGCCGACATGCGCACCCGCCGAACTACACACATTGCCCATAGGCACAGCAGCACTCCCCGCCCGCATGCACGCACTCACACACCCCCTCTACACACTCACACGCACACCCCCATGCACGCACACATCACACAACACCCCCCCACCCCCTCCCCTCACGGACGAACAACTTACCTTGTGCGTTGGTCCTCCGGGAGGTGACAGGAGCCATGGGGAGGTGACCGCCAACAGAAGACCGCCAACAGAAGACCGCCACACAGAAATGTGGGTCGTAATTCTGTGGGCGGTGTTCTGCTGGCGTGGCGGTGGAGGTTGACCAGTCTCCACTTTCCCGCCGACCGCCAGTGTGGCTGCTGGCGGTTTTCCGGCGGAACGCTCCCAGCGGTCAGAATGCGCACAGCGGCATACCGCCGCGGTCGGCGGTCTTCACCGCGGCGGTAACTCGGCGGTCTCGCGAAAAGACCGCCAAGGTCAGAATGAGGGCCAAAATCTTGCGACCTGATCCGCATATGCATTTCCCAGGGAAACATAGTCCTGTCCTTTTGTATGAGCACTACACTTTACCACTGCAATTTCGGCTGGCATCTGAATGGCGTGTAACAATTCCCTTATTCTCTCCCCGTTTTTCACTGGGGACCCTGAAGAGGTCAGGAAACCTCTCTGTGACCATAGTTGCCCAAAGTCGTGCACAATTCCAAACCCGTACTGACTGTCAGTGTAAATGGTAACCTTCATCAATGTAGACAGTTGGCATGCTCTTGTAAGGGCTACAAGCTCTGCTACTTGTGCGGAATAGACTCCTTGAAGCCAGGACGCTTCCAAGACACCTGTTACAGTACATACAGCATATCCTGCTTTCAATATTCCCAATGCATCTCTTAAACATGACCCATCAACAAAAACAATTTGGTCATTTTCATCAAGCTTAGTATCCTTAATGTCAGGTCGGGGTTTTGTGCAAAATTCAGTCACCTGAAGGCAGTCGTGCTCGACGTCTTCAGCGTTCTCAATTTCAGCATTTTCACCGGGAAGCAAGGTTGCTGGATTCAACGTAGTGCACCTTTTCAGCTGCACATTCGGTGAGCCCAGAATTATTGTTTCATACCTTGTGAGTCTTGCTCCAGTCATGTGTTGCGTTCGGGAGCGGGTCAAAAATATCTCAACTGAGTGAGGGACCATGACTGTTAATGGGTGTCCCATCACTATTCCTCCACTCTGAGTGAGGCTGATACCAACTGCTGCTACGGCGCGCAAACACCCTGGCAGTGCTGCTGCGACCGGATCCAAAGTAGCTGAAAAATACGCTACTGGTCTGTTCATGCCACCATGGGCTTGGGTCAAGACAGACAAAGAACATGCATCACGTTCATGACAAAACAATGTGAAAGGCTTTGTGTAATCAGGCATACCTAAAGCTGGAGCCCTGCACATGCATTCTTTCAATTCAATAAAAGCATCCATCTCATCTCCTTTCAGCTCAATTTCATCCAAGGCATCCTTCTGGGTCAGTTTCAGTAAAGGCTTTGCTAGAGTTGAGAAGTTGGGAATCCACTGGCGACAGTAGCTCACCATCCCCAAAAACTTCCTCACCTCCCTCCTCGTCTTTGGTGGACTCATTTGAAGTACACTTGTTATTCTTTCATTCATTATTCTCCGTGACCCTTTCTCTATTTGATGACCCAAGTATTTCACTTTCTTCTGACAGAACTGCAACTTTGAAGGAGACACCTTGTGTCCATTCCTTCCCAAATGGTTCAGTAGAGCAATGGTGTCGGCTGTGCAGCCACTTTCTGTCTTAGATGCAATCAGTAAGTCATCAATGTACTGTACTAAGGTTGACTCGAATGGCAATTCTAACGCTTCCAAGTCTTTCTTTAGAATCTGATTGAAAATTGACGGTGACTCCGAAAACCCTTGACGAATTCGACACCAACTGTAAACTCTGTCTAAGAATTTGAAACAAAAGAGAAATTGGCTGTCCTCATGAAGAGGCACCGAAAAGAATGCTTGTGACAAGTCGATGACTGAGAACCACTCGGCATCGCAAGGGACTTGAAACATTATCACAGCTGGATTCGGTACTACAGGGCAGCATTTAATTATGATGTCATTTATTTTCCTCAAGTCCTGCACAATTCGGACCTTTCCACTCGGCTTTATTAGTCCCATGATTGGTGAATTACATGGACTGCTTAACACTTCTTTCAATACTCCCTGTTTTACAAACTCGTCAATGAGTTGGGCGACTTTCATGAGGGTGTCTTGTGCCATGTGGTATTGTGGGGTCTGGGGAAAGGTTACATTGGGTTTTATGGTCACTTTCACTGGTTCCACTCCTTTCACCAATCCCACCTCTTTTCCTGTCATATCCCACACTTCCTTTCCGACTGTTTCCCGTAATTCAGCTGGAATATCTGCTTCAGTTATCATCGGAAAAAGGTTAATCAGAGGATATTCTTCATCGACAGTTTCCATCTCATCCCCTTCTACACTGTCCTCTTCTTCCCCATCACTGCTCGTCTGAATTCTAATTCCATCGTTCGAACACATAATCGAACATCCCAATTTGCACAATAGGTCTCTCCCTAACAGTGCTATCAGGCTTGAGTCACATACCACAAAATTATGTAACCCTTGATAGTTACCAATTCTGACTTGTACTGGATCTGTGATTGGGTTTGTCAGGTGCCTGTTTGCTACTCCCACTACTTGAACTGTTCTCCCTGAGAGTGGCAAATTTGGTACTTCAATGCTCCTAACAGTTGAACGTGTGGCTCCTGTGTCAACCAAGAATGAAACACGATGACCCATAACTCTTCCCTCCACATATGGACCCTTTTGATCAACTTCCAAGGATGCTGCAAGCACACAATTTCCCTCCTCATCTGAACTTTCACTCTCCCATACATTGTTTATTCCATTCTCACTGTGTAGTGGGAACTGTTGTACTGTGCCATTTGTACTCATCACCTGACCCGAGACCTGTGGAGGAACCATCACTTGCTGCTGACTCACTGGTGCCAAGGGTATTTGCATTTGCTGATTAGGTACCATGGGAAACTGCTGTTGCATTGGCTGCATTTGCGTCATCTGCATACGGGGCATCTGCATCTGCTGCGGCTGCATGGGCTGTAATCCCTGCAGCTGATTTATGGTCTGAAAATTTGGGTTTGGACCTCTAATTTTCGGTCCCCTCATTGTCTGGAATGCATTGACATCATTGTTTTGCTGACCAACACCTGCACCTTCCTGCACCACCATCGGGCACTCGCGTTTCCAATGCCCGACGATTCCGCACACGTGACACGGCATCACCCTTTTCATTGCCTGCACACCATTCGGAATCGCAACAGTGTTCAAATCCGGACCATTACTCCCAAAGCCTCCTCTGCCTCTGCCTCTCGCCTGTGGCTGAAACACCATATTTCCCTGCAGCTGCGGCTGCGGTATCTGCTGTGGGAACCCTTGCAACCCTGTCTGAGCTGCTTTAAGTTGCATCACCATCACTTTCTCTTTCAACCTTTTCTGTTTCACTTCAATTTCGTCGCTACAGTATTTAGCATAATTCAACACCTCATCAATAGGTTTCGACTGCCAACAAATCAAATGCGTCTTTATCATCTGACTTATCTCTGGTCTCAGCCCTTCCACAAATCTAAACACAAAATGAAGCATGTCCTTCGCCTCTATTGTTTCCGTGCCACTGTAGTTCTTGAACGCCTTCAACAACCTCTCATAGTAACCATGAATCGACTCTTTAGCCTCTTGGGCAGTTCGATCAATCTTCTGCCAATCCACGTTTTTCGCGGCAACCTTCGTCTTCAAATGCTCAATCACCTTATAGTACAAGCTCATTACCATAGGTGATGGTGCACCCGTATCCCTGTCTCTCTCTGGTTCACTTGTCGGCCAACCTACAGCCCTTTTGCAGTCTTCCCACAAATCTGCCGGAACCACAATCTCAAAGAGGGTGTTCAGGTCTTCCCAAAGACATTTTGCAAGCTTCACAAACCTATCAGTCTGTTGATACCATTCAATCGGTTTCTCTCTCAGTTTGGGAAAATCATCCGTAAAAGACTGAATGTCGCTTCTGTGCCACGGTACATGTATTAATTTTCCCCCTGCTGTCGCCCTCATTGGTAACATGGTTATTGCATCACTACTCTGTGATCTTTTCTCGTTGTGCTCTGGGACACTGTCTTTCCTCTTTTCCTTTTTCTTTGCCCATCTGCTTTCCCATTTGTCTAAGCACCTCCACACTTGTGCACTCTGCAGCAATTCTCTAAGGTGCGTTTTCATGCCTGCTGACCTCATGTGTTCAAAGTCTGTGGTCCTGAAATCCAATCTATAGCTCCTGCTCAAGTGTTTTGTCTTGTCTATCTCAACCCCGTTTTTGTCAGCTATTTCTTGCAACCTTCTATGTACCTTGTTCACTTCTCTCGTAATCCTGGGACATAGATACCTCAGCTCTTCTTCCGAGTAGGACTCTAACCTATTCAAACCCATAGTCCCTTCCACCAATTCTTCTGCTTCCATGTTCAACCTTACCCTATTCAGATAGTCTTCTCCCTTCCCACCGGCTGAGCTTTGTGTGGAATTCAGACTGTTGAACCACTGTGTTAGCTGTTGCGCATTCAACCCCATCAGTGTAGCATTCACATCGACTGCCATTGATGGTTGCGGAAACTTTTCAGTGTTCGATGATAGCGGTATCATCAGTGGGGGACTCGACCTCACCACTGTTGACTGAGCACATATGGGACTAAACTCCATCAAGGACCCAGATCCAGTTGGCTGAGCCGCTATCGGAGTTGTCTCTGGAGTGTTTTCTATGCACCTCCTTTCCGTCCCATTCTGCACCACTGATCCTTGACCGCTCATACCTGAGTTAGGCTGAATGTACAAAGGTACCGGTGGACCTACAGTAATGGGTAGGGATATCGCATCTGGGTTCTGTCCATTCCCCAGGTTCTGAGGCATGTTCATTCCCACACTATGGGTCATCATTGCCGGCATGCCCGTCTGACTCCCCGTCATCTGAGCATGTGCGGTTCCCCCCTGCATCTGCTTTTGAGGCATCAAAAACTGGGTTGATTCAGCTTGTGCCAATGTTGGGTTGCGACCATTCTGTACTCCCATTACGGTTGGATCTAGAATCGTTCTCGTACTGTTGTCACTGCTGTAGTACCTTGGGACCTGCGGCTGATAATTTTCTGCTGTTTTCAATATAGGCACATCTGGATATATTCTCCTAACCTGCGGTATCTGCGGGGTGAACAGTAAACTCGGGTCCTTAGATCCCGATGGCGTTTCTGAATTCGGAGTTTCATTATTCTGTACCGGTGCCGAAGGGGCAGAACTGGTACTTGGACCTTGTTCACTCTCTACATAAGGTGGTGGACGGTCGTTCAGCAATTGCATGATGAACTCCTCATCCTCTGACTCGTCTTCTCTCCTTAACTTTTCCTCGTCCTCTCTATCTTTGGAACACCTCCTGTTTGTCTTACAGGTAGCTTTCTTGCCTGTCGCCTCTTCTTCCTTAGCAATTGCGGGAAACAATTTTATCCCCTGCAATATATCTGACCTCCACACCTTCTGTGCATTATCCCACCTAGCGTCCGCTAGTGTCTTTTCTACCTTTCTTATCCTGGTCTCGAACTTCTTTTGCTGTTGCTGTCTAGCCATTAGTTCCCAAATCGCTAGAGCCTCAAACTGTGCTGGCCTTGGAGGTACCTTCATGTCGTACATCGCGAATCTCAAATTCTCTAGGATCCTTATATTGAATGTCCCATGGATCGGGAACGCTACGCTCCCATGTTTCTCTGTCAGCTTGTGCCATTGCTTTAGCCAAAGGCACGGAGCTACCCCCCTTTCCTCCATTACAATGTAAGCTGGTGTACCTTCGGGTGGCGTCTCCTCTCCTACGCTCGCTTTAATGTAAGACTCCCCCTTCATCGCACTCTTTAATGCTTTCAAAAATTTCATTTTCTCGTCTTTTATTTCACAAAGTTTGTAATCAATAAGTGACTTTAATTCCCGGAATACTCTTCGCTTGCCTTTCCCCTTCCAATCGAGCCCCACGGACTGCGTCCAATCCGTGCGCGACCCTTCTCTGCAACCAACCTATCCCAGCGCGGCTCCTAGTGACGTCACACTCACACACTCTGCGGCTGACAAAGCCTTGCGGCTAGTCCTCCTTCACTCAGCTCCTCTCGTAACAACTTCTGGCATGTATCGCGAGCAACCAAATAATAATAAAACAGATCTGTCGGTTTACTACAGGAAGGGTAACACAATCGCTTCAGGACCTTAGGGATTTTTCACTAGCCTCGGCAGTTATTCCATTTTTCTCGGTCCCCACTTTCTTCTTGTGCACCAGGTTTAAATAAACAACAGTTCAAATCCAGTAGGGTCTTCCATTGGAGGGTTCATAGGTTGGCTTCAAATTGTCCAATCAAAAACAACAATTCACAAGCTTCTACCCAGGCATACATTATCCTTGGAGTCGGGAACGTAAGTTGCAACATATTTTACCAATTAACTCACTTTCAGAGCTTCCATTGTCTGCACCTGCAGATTGACCTTGGAGCAAAGAAGAAGATGCCAGGCTGGCACGAAACCTTAAAGATAAGCATGTGAACCGATCTCACTGGAAAAGTACAGCTTCAAGCAAGAATACACGTTTTATTAGCACGTTAGAAAAACACGAGCATCTAAACCGTGAGACAAGGCAACTAGGCCGAAGCCTCCACTAAAGTTATGCTAAGTTAAAACATTTCAAACAAGCAAATCATGGCACACGTTTACGGTTATGTCAGATTAGTACAATTCTAATACCTCACGTTATATAAAGCACGCTTATAAATGTTGGCGAACTACTCTGAGGGCACATTTGTCCCCATACAATCTTTATTAGTTCGGTTAAAGTCACACTTGATTATTGCGGCACTACGTTTATGCGCTAATAAATGTAAAACCTTCGTTTCTGCGTCATCACTAGTCACCATGTGTGTGTTTATTTGAGCAATCCTTTCCCTGCAGCCCTGCAAGTTTTCGTTGGAGGTGGGGGAGGAAGGGGCTCCAGTCAGTGTAAGGGCTTCTTTTCTGTTACCTCCTTGCTACGTGGGCAACCACCATTTTGTAGCACCGGTGTAATAGCAAATTGTATTTATATAGCACTTACTACCTCTGAAGAAGCAGACTACCTCTGAAGAGGCATTGATGCGCTTTGAGATGGGTAGCACGCTACCACGGAGCCCAAGGTGAAGAATAATAGGTAGCAGATTAGTAATAAGTGCTTCTTGTATCCTTGTATAATTGGTTATGTTAAGTTTGTGATCTTGAGTTCTCATGCATTTACTCCAATGTTTTAAATCGGGATAGATTATTTGAAGTGGATTAGCAAAGAGAAGATGTGAGATGTCAT
The DNA here is from genome assembly GCF_031143425.1 of Pleurodeles waltl. Taxonomy (NCBI): domain Eukaryota; kingdom Metazoa; phylum Chordata; class Amphibia; order Caudata; family Salamandridae; genus Pleurodeles; species Pleurodeles waltl. Next base: position 910,989,750 of record NC_090448.1, on the reverse strand, counting down.
TAGGAGTAGTGGATATGTGCCTGTTAGTGGGATTAATTGAATAGAAAATAGAGAGGAGTTTGGAAAGCATGTTTGAGAGTCCTCAGTAGACAGTAAGGTTTTGATGAGTCAGAAAGTGAAAAGAAAAAGACAAAGTGGATTTTTTATAGTAAAAATAATATATACATATATACAGACAAACACATATGCATATCTAACAGATACCTTTATGTAAACATCTATACAGAGACACATCTACACATTTATACACACACACATATAGGGGCAGGTATACAATTGTATGATATAGACACACATGCATATATATATATATATATATATATATATATATATATATGTTTACTGAAAGAAAACAAAGGCTACAGGGACGTTATAGTTAGGTTGATGTTTTGCCCACACAAAACCATATAAATTCAGCAGTTATAGTTATATTTATTCTATAACTTTCTACCTAAAGTTACTTAATGGCACGAGTTATCATTTCTGAAGGTAAGTGTAAGTATAACTGCTGAAATTCTATGGTTTTTGTGGGGGAAAATGTTAACCTAACTAAAATGCCCCTATAACCTTTGTTTTTTTCAGTAAATTTCTATGTTTTTTAACATAAAGTAATATGTAATTACCATATGTTAATACAACAATTGTTGTGTGTGACATTTGGCCATAAGCGAAGGGAGTTGGCTGCATGCACCCAAGCCCACGCTGTGCACGTTGTTGGCAGTGCGTGGTGGAGGTTTGGTGTGTCAGTGGGTGCACTTTTTTAAATTGTGCTTTGCATCCCCAGATCCTTTGCAACGTTACACTGGGGGTCGCACTGAGTGCCGCCGTGGGTGAATGTGCTCTGAGTGGGCACTGGGATGCCCACTTAAAAAAAATAAAAAACATGGCTGAATCCCACCACAGTTGTGACTGGGAAGATAACAGGGGCTGTGGGGACCATGGTGGTCCTTACATGGCCCGAACAATAAAACATAGTGTGGGTGCTTCAGGTGCGAACCTGGGCACTCACAAAGTTAACAAATACATATTTTTTAAAATGAATATTAAATGAGCAGCAGGAGCCACTCATTTATTATTAACGTCTCCATCAAGGGCGCCCCATTATGCCCTAAATCATATATTTGTCTTGCTGATGGTGCCCCTACAAGAGGCAGGGCACCACTAAACATTTTTATGCTGAAGGCGCTGAAGGAGGTGCAGCAGCTCCCACAACAACTTTAAAAAAAAACATGGTGAGTCTCCTGGGTCATTTTGTAAAGCACTTAAGGCTGTATGTGGTTCATCTGGGTACTGGAACCTCTAGTGGGTGGTTGTAAGGCTGTACGTCATGGCCTTATAAAGTTAAAAAAAATGTGAGACATGCTAACATTTTCTAAATGGGCTTTATGGAAAGTATTCAATCACAATCATTAATATAGACATTGCAATGCGTGAATGTATTAAATATGTATTTGATTCTGGTTATTGGTGAATTTTTTACAAACTCAATAGATGGGCTTTATAAGTATTGATGTGATGAGCTCTTGGTAAAACCAATAGGCCCTGGTACTATTATTGTGGTATTTTGAGTCTTTAACAAAACCAGTAGGTCTGCCTTACTTAAAATGACTAGGTCACACCAAGCAAAAGCTAGAGGTCTACCTGCCACACATCCTCTGCAACATCACACAAGACACAAAGCTGTAAGTCAGGAGGTATTTCCCTGTAGTTTATCAGGGATAAAATAGCACTTCTGTGCTACAGGATAGTTACCATGACAGAGCATGAAGATATTGGTTGGAAAGACCTCACCCACTGTTTTGCACAGGCTTCATCATCGATCAGTCCGATCACCATGTTAAGATGATATCAACATAGTGGTCTCAACCTCACTGGGGTGGTCGATCAGGAGATTACTGTTCTGGTCATCACCGGGGTCCAGTTAGTCCTAAAACAATTTAAGTGTAAACCCAAGGATTTCCTTTATTATAGGGTACACTTGGCTAGAATAAAAATGTGGGGATGTTTGCGAGAGCTTAGGTCTCGAGCATCACATCAAAGCGTAATTGGCAACATGTTTCGGTTCACATTTGTATCCCTCAAAAGAGGGTCTCGGGCCCATGTCAGGGCTATCCAGGTATCCCTAAAATTAGTCACTCATGCATATATCAAGTGCATACTAGGTAACAGTAGGTCTTACCTGTAAGTCAATCAACTTCCTGTAAAACACGAATAGAATCACGGTATACAGTTGATGCACTGTATTCTTGCAATTCTGAATGAATGTTGTGCAATGCCTATGCTATAAACATGCTTTCCTATGTCAACATGTCAGCAAAGGTAACCTGTGTTGCTCATGCAAGCACCTATTGTGATGCGCATGTGATATCATAGCATGCTAAAATCTATGAGTAAAACAAAGCAGTTAATCATGCACAGTATGTCTAGTCACTTACCCTACCTTATGTGTTGTTTACGCCATGCAGACAAGCCAGGGAGGAAACTCTCCTATAGTCACACACTTATATGAGAGAAGGGTTATAATTCACAATCCACCACAGTCCAAGAATACAAGAAATCTTGGGATGTAACCTGGTTGATGGTCTATCCATATAATGTCTTGTTCTATATAACAACTCAATATGATGTAAGTGTTATTTATTTATGTCGTAGGCATCAGTCAAATGTAATTGTCACCATATTATGTCATGTTGAACTTTTTCTGTGTCAAAGATTCTTTGTTGGTGTGTGGTATATATTTGTTTGCCTACTCTGGGTGTTTCATAGGATCACCATATAGAGTGCAACATGCCTCTCTCGTCACCTGTGCACATATTATAACATCTCAATGCGTGATCGTATGTATAGCCATGTTGTTTATGCATGGCCTGTTCCTCTAAATCATTGTGCAGGTTTTCAATCATAGGACAGCTGAAACGATATGCAACAGAGGGGAGTGCTTCCATACATGTAACTTCATTAATTAATAATGATATAGAGTTATAGGTGTTTCATGCTTGTTAATCTTCATGGTCATTTAATTAACAGACCTCTCCCCTTCAAGGAGGACTGTTTCATACACTCAGCAACACATGACAATCACACTGGCTACTACTCACGGTATATTATATTATAACCAATAATCACATTGAACATATTGTCTCTGGATGCACCATTGCTCTGTTTTTGTTAAATAGAGTATGTCGGGAAGGATTATAATAATTAGGCACCAACCAGAATGAATCAATCACATTAAACACAGCATCTCCGGGTGCACCAATACTCTATGTTATGCTCAGAACAAAGAAACTAGAACACTAACATCATTTTTAAACATTTTTTGTAAGGAAATTCTAATAAGAGTCCTCCTTGTATATATATTGCCCCGAGTCATGGGCCAACAAATGAGATGACTACCCTTATGATGTCTACACGCATCTATACCTGGAGTCTTTTATTGATGGTTAGGCTGGGGAAATATATTCTTGTGAATTTTATGATGATATGCACAGGAAACCATTGCTGTGTGTGTTAGAAGTTTTTTGAAGCTGGTCATCATCATGGCTTTTGATGTTGTTATGGGTCAGTATATTGTTGACCATGATACTGCATTATTAAGGCCCTTAGGCCCTCATTCTGACCCTGGCGGTCGGTGATAAAGCCGCGGCCAACCCGCCAACAGGCCGGCGGTCCAAAATATGCAATTCTGACCCTGGCGGGAACCGCCAACACAGCCCGCCGCATTAACACTCCGACCGCCACGGCGGAACAAACAAACAGTGCGGCGGTCCCCGCCAACAGCCAGGCGGCAGACAATGTACCGCCCACCCTATCACGACCCACCAATCCGCCACCTTTTCCGGGGCGGGAGCACCGCCGATAAAAACACGGCGGAAACAGACTACGAACGGGAAAACGCTCACCTCCACATACTCCACGCGAGATTCCGGCAGTATGGAACCCGAGTTGCAGGTCATCCCCGCACTCCTATACCTGCTCCTGTACCAGGAGCACGCCCGGCGGCGCGGAAGACATCAGTGAGTACTGCACCTACGACACAGGGGAGGGAAAAGATTACCGGCACACACCCACCCACCCACACCCACTACAACACACACATCAATGCATTCCCACAGATCACTGTCAAAACCCACAAACCCCCCCCTCCGAAATAATGCAAAGACCAAAAGAAGAGATCTTAAACGGGCAGATATATTGAAAAATGGACAGAAGTAATCCAAATAAATAAATAAACTATGTACAAAATATATACATCTACTATATGTAGTCCAACCACTGTCCGTGGACCACAGGGGTCCTGAGCAAAGGGGCAAGGCCCAGGCCCACGACAAGAACTCCACGGAGAGAACACTGCAGGGGCATCAGAAAGAAAAAAGGACAGGCCATCCTGGGGAGAGCAAAGCCACAGTCCATACAGTCCATACAGTGGGTGGCCTGCCCACTGGGCCATCCTGGGGAGAGCAAAGCCACAGTCCATACAGTCCATACAGTGGGTGGCCTGCCCACTGGGCCATCCTGGGGAGAGCAAAGCCACAGTCCAAACAGTCCATAACAGACTCCACTGCCACTGGAGGAGGCATGTTGGCCAGAGGACATCCTGCAGCCCTGCCCGAGACAGATCCTGCCCTGCCATGTCTGCCAAAGGGCCAGCGGTTCCTGCCTGGAAGGGACCAGTTCAGCGGTTCTTGCCTTGAAGGGCCCAGTTCAGCGGTCCTTGCCTTGAAGGGCCCAGTTCAGCGGTCCTTGCCTTGAAGGGCCCAGTTCAGCGGTCCTTGCCTTGAAGGGCCCAGTTCAGCGGTTCTTGCCTTGAAGGGCCCAGTTCAGCGGTTCTTGAGACGGCGGTCCCCAGCGGAGCGGTGCTGGAGACGGCGGGGCCCAGTTCAGCGGTTCTTGCCTTGAAGGGCCCAGTTCAGCGGTTCTTGAGACGGCGGTCCCTAGCGGAGCGGTGCTGGAGACGGCGGGGCCCAGTTCAGCGGTTCTTGCCTTGAAGGGCCCAGTTCAGCGGTTCTTGAGACGGCGATCCCCAGCGGAGCGGTGCTGGAGACGGCGGGGCCCAGTTCAGCGGTTCTTGCCTTGAAGGGCCCAGTTCAGCGGTTCTTGAGACGGCGGTCCCCAGCGGAGCGGTGCTGGAGACGGCGGGGCCCAGTTCAGCGGTTCTTGCCTTGAAGGGCCCAGTTCAGCGGTTCTTGAGACGGCGGTCCCCAGCGGAGCGGTGCTGGAGACGGCGGGGCCCAGTTCAGCGGTTCTTGCCTTGAAGGGCCCAGTTCAGCGGTTCTTGAGACGGCGGTCCCCAGCGGAGCGGTGCTGGAGACGGCGGGGCCCAGTTCAGCGGTTCTTGCCTTGAAGGGCCCAGTTCAGCGGTTCTTGCCTTGAAGGGCCCAGTTCAGCGGTCCTTGCCTTGAAGGGCCCAGTTCAGCGGTCCTTGCCTTGAAGGGCGCAGTTCAGCGGTCCTTGCCTTGAAGGGCCCAGTTCAGCGGTCCTTGCCTTGAAAGGCCCAGTTCAGCGGTCCTTGCCTTGAAGGGCCCAGATCAGCGGTTCTTGCCTTGAAGGGCCCAGTTCAGCGGTCCTTGAGACGGCAGTCCCCAGCGGAGCGGTGCTGGAGACGGCGGACATTCTATGGCCAACTGCTCATTGCCTGGTGGTGCCCTCCTGGGCAGCGGGGATGGTGCTCCTTCAATGCCCACCTGGGCTGTGGGTGGTGGGGCCCTCCTGGGCAGCTGGGCTGGGTCCTCCCTGGGCAGCGGCTATGGGGGTGGTGGGCTCTCCCGGGGCAGCTGTGCCGGTTCCTCCCGGGGCAGCGGCTATGGGGGTTGCGGGCTCCTCCTGGGCAGCTGTGACGGGTCCTCCATGGGCAGCAGGCCTGCTGCCTGACTTCTCCGCCTTGCTGCCCTTGCCCTCCTTAGTCGGGAGTCTGTGGCCCTTTCCTCCCTCTGGAGCTGTGGCTGTTGACGGTGGCTGGCTAGTGTCCTGGGGGGATATAGAATCCGGGCTCCGGCGGCGGCCCTTCCGCCTTCTGCTCCTCTTCCCAGGGGGTGGGCTGGCTGTCCCCTTGCTGCTGGGCGAAGATCCAGACCTGCGGGCTGGTGGGCTCCAATACCCCTGCACCCTTGTCAAGGGGGCTGCAGGGCTGGTGGTGGCTGAGGTGCTCTTCTTACCCCCACGAGAAGGAGGGGGGGGGCTCAGGGTCAGGAAAGAAGGTAGCAGTAGAGAGATAGATTTTCTTGGGACAATGGATAGTGGTAGGTACAGTGGGTATGGGAGTGGAGGGAGAGGATGTGGTTGTAGGCGAGACAAGTTTGCTGTCTTTGGGTGCAGGTGCAGGAGCGGGAGGCTGTCGTGAGGTGGATGGCTGTTGGGTGGGTGGGTGGCTGCGTTTGTGTGGTGTGGAAGAGGGGGTGACAGACACAGTGGGAGAGGACACAGGGGACGTGTAAATGGCAGTGGGGGTGGTGACTGCACGTGTGCGGACTGTACTGGAGGGTGTGCTGGTGATGGAAACACTGGCTGATGGTGAGGTGAATGAAGGTGTGAGTGTAGACGTCACAGGGAGGGAGGAGGGAGACGAGGAGGTGGGGGTCACAGAGGTGGTAGTGACTGTTGGCATGTCTGCATCGGAATGTTGCTTGTGTGAATGTCTGCGTGATCTGTGGTGCTTATGTTTGGATGAGCTGCTCTTGGGTGTTGAGGTGTGTGCAGGCTGGTCTGATGGTGTGGGTGGGACAGGCAGAGGAACAGGAGACTGGGAGGAGGGAGTTAGTAGAGGGAGGCAGGAGACAGGGACAATGGCTGCCGTCAGTGCTGAGGCCAGAGCCTGGAACGATCACTGATGGGCAGCCTGACCCGAATGAATGCCCTCCAGGTACGCATTGCTGCGATGAACCTCCCTCTCCACCCCCTGGATTGCATTCAAAAGGGTAGTCTGCCCAACAATGAGCGTTCGGAGGAGGTCAATGACCTCCTCACTGAGGGCAGCGGGGGTAACAGGGGCAGGGCCTGAGGTGCCTGGGGCGAAGGAGGTGCCCGGCTTCCTGGCAGAGCGGGCACGGGGCGAACGCTGAGGGGCTGCTGGGAGGGCGGAGATGGTGCGCTGGGTGGCGGCTGTACCTGTAATGGCGGGGGGCACGGATGGTGCCACCCCCGCAAGGGAGCTCCCTTCCGAGGACGTGTCCGTGTCGCTGCAGGGTCCAGTCGTCCCCGTTGTGGAGCTCCCCTCGCCCTCCGTCTCACTGGTCCAGTCAGACTCTGTGGCATGGCCCTCCTGGGCCATGTGAGATGCAGCTCCCTCCTGCCCCGATGCCACTTCTCCTCCGCCTGATGATGCTGATGCACACAAGCACAGAAAGACAAACAAAAAGAGGGGGGGGAGAGAGAAATAAAGAGATTTTGAGTACATGGATCACCGGTACAGTTAGCGGACATGACAGACACAGATGCCCCCTGCACTAAGTTGCGCATTTGGGGTCCGCTACGCATTCCGTGGAACATGCCCTACACGCCTAGAGTTGACAACTGCACCCATGGATGACACTGCCCAGGGATGGCTGTACTGGCACACTACTGAGGGTGGTGGCTGGGGACACAGGGGCTTCCGGGGGTGCCCAGCCTACAGATATCGCCCTGGCCTAGGGGGACCCACAGCCCTCCTCCCCCACCCAGACACCTCCACTGCGCGACAACAGAGTAGATTATGCTTGTACTCACCCCCTGGTGTCTGCTGTGCTGCCCTCACGCGCCCATCCAAATCAGGGTAGGCCACCGCCAGGATCCGGAACATCAGGGGGGTCAGTTGACGGCAGGCACCCCGCCTACGTTGGGAGGCCATCCCCAGCAGAGACTCGGCGGTCTTCTTGGTCCCGCGGCGGATGTCCTCCCACCTCTTGCGGCAGTGGGTGCCCCGTCGATGGTGGACCCCCAGGGTCCGGACTTCCTTGGCGATGGCACGCCAAATCCCGATCTTCTCATGGGCGCGGACCTATGTGACACGTACAGGGAGGGAGAAATACCACGTTCAAGTTTGTCAGCATTTTCGTTGCCAGTGGCCCAACGCCCCCCATCCCCGCCAGGCCCAACATGCCCCCCATCCCCGCCAGGCCCCCCGCCAGGCCCACCGCCAGGCCCAACATGCCCCCCATCCCCGCCAGGCCCCCCGCCAGGCCCAACATGCCCCCCATCCCCGCCAGGCCCCCCGCCATGCCCAACATGCCCCCCATCCCCGCCAGGCCCCCTGCCATGCCCCCCGCCAGGCCCAACATGCCCCCCATCCCCTCCAGGCCCCCCGCCAGGCCCAACATGCCCCCCATCCCCGCCAGGCCCCCCGCCAGGCCCAACATGCCCCCCATCCCCGCCAGGCCCCCCGCCAGGCCCAACATGCCCCCCATCCCCGCCAGGCCCCCCGCCATGCCCCCCGCCAGGCCCAACATGCCCCCCATCCCCTCCAGGCCCCCCCGCCAGGCCCAACATGCCCCCCATCCCCGCCAGGCCCCCCGCCAGGCCCCCCGCCAGGCCCAACATGCCCCCCATCCCCGCCAGGCCCCCCCGCCAGGCCCAACATGCCCCCCATCCCCGCCAGGCCCCCCGCCATGCCCCCCGCCAGGCCCAACATGCCCCCCATTCCCGCCAGGCCCCCCGCCATGCCCCCCGCCAGGCCCAACATGCCCCCCATCCCCGCCAGGCCCCCCGCCATGCCCCCCGCCAGGCCCAACATGCCCCCCATCCCCGCCAGGACCCCCGCCAGGCCCCCAAGCCAGCCAGTGGCCCCAAATCCATATTGAATTAAACTCACTTGTTGGTCTGGAGGACCGTAGAGTAGCGCATACTGGGGGAGGACCCCATCCACAAGTTTCTCCAACTCCTCTCCAGTGAAGGCAGGGGCCCTTTCCCCAGTCGCAGCAGCCATTGTCCCTTCCAGACCGAGGTCACAGCAACACTTGCAGTATAGGTCCTCTCCTGTGAAAGTTCAAGTCGCAAGTGGATAAGTAGATAGAAAATGGCGGTCACGTCCGCGGCGGTGCGTACCGCGGCGGTGCGTACCGCCACCGCCGGCGCCCTTCGCCATTGGCTCCTGAAACCCATAGGCTTCAATGTTAACCAATGCGGCTTCGCGCCGCGGTCTTCGACCGCCGACCGCCGCGGTGTGCCACACCAGCGCATTGACCTCACATTCCATTGTCACACTTCACAGGTCAGGCAGCCGCCATTTCGAGGGTCCACATGGCTCAATTTCAACTGCGTCACACAGGCCTAGGCCTTGCATAGCCACTCAGACACGCCATTCACTGCATAGAGAATCGTTTACTGTGCAAGCTGTGAGTACGTACCTGTGGGTTGCTTGACTGTGTGCTCCATGTTGTCCTTCCTAGGCACCGTCCGCTGGGTTTGGCGAGGAGACGGATGAATCCTCCCGTGTACAGGTCGCTGGTGGACCTGTCGACAATGGAAGCACGCCACATTATCCTGACCTACCGGCTTGACCGTGCCACTATACATGAACTGTGTGCCCAGCTGGAGCCCGACCTGATGTCCCCCATCCGCCAACCCACAGGGATTCCCCCTCTGGTGCAGGTCCTGTCAGTACTCCATTTCTTGGCAAGTGGGTCATTTCAGACAACAGTGGGAATTGCTTCTGGGATGTCTCAGCCCATGTTTTCGAAGGTGTTATCCAGAGTGTTGTCTGCCCTGATGAAATACGTGAGGAGCTACATCATTTTCCCTGAGGTGGGCGAATTGGCTACAGTGAAGGGTGATTTCTACGCCCTTGGACATATTCCCAACGTCATTGGTGCCATTGATGGGACCCATGTGGCTTTGGTTCCCCCAAGAGACAGGGAGCAGGTGTACAGGAACAGAAAAAGTTACCATTCCATGAACATCCAGGTGGTGTGTTTGGCTGACCAGTACATCTCGCATGTAAATGCCAAATTCCCAGGGTCAGTGCATGACGCCTACATCCTGAGGAATAGCAGCATCCCTTACGTGATGGAATAGCTAGAGAGACACCGTGTATGGCTATTGGGGGACTCTGGGTACCCCAACCTGTCGTGGCTACTGACCCCAGTAAGGAATCCCCGGACCAGGGCAGAGGAACGGTACAATGAGGCCCATGGGCGTACTAGGAGGGTGATCGAACGCACCTTTGGCCTCCTAAAGGCCAGGTTTAGGTGCCTGCATATGACAGGTGGATCCCTAATGTACTCACCTAAGAAGGTGTGTCACATCATCGTGGCCTGCTGCATGCTTCACAACCTGGCTTTGCGCCGCCAGGTGCCTTTCCTGCAGGAGGATGGTCGAGACGGTGGTGTTGTGGCAGCTGTGGAACCTGTGGAGAGTGACGAGGAGAAAGACGACGGGGCTGAAACAGACAACAGGGACAGAATCATTGAACAGTACTTCCAATAGGACACAGGTAACAATTCAAACATAATTTAGTACATGTGAACTACTCTCCTGCATCTCTGCTGCCTGTCTATTTGCCCCAGTGTATGATGACTGAGTTGTGGGTTTTCCCTCCCTATTTCAGATCTGGGGTCCCCACTACGAGTCCTGTGCTTCGTTTCCCCATGGCTTACAGCTTTGTGGCAGCTGTTTGTTGACTTCACTATGTACAAGGACATATTTGCACTGTCATGTCAATTACAATATTTTGAAATCACAGCCAGACTCCAGATAGTTTTGTGCAAAATAGGTGTTTATTTCAGTGCTCAAAATGGGATGGGTGGTTTCAAGTGGGTGGGGGCTATGGTGAAGGAATGTCCATGGCAGAGTCCAGAGTAACAGTCACACAGGTGCATTGTCCAGAGGCCTGTGGAGAGATGGAGCATGGGCAGTTCAAGGATGGACAGGGTGACAATGTGGGACAGTGGGATGACATCAGGTGGTATCCTTTGCTGGCGGGGGTCTTGACATCCTACTCTGTCTTCTTGCGAGATCTCAGGGCCCTCTTGCGGGGTGGTTCTTCTCCTGCAGGAGGTGGGGGTCTGGTGGGCTGCTGTTGTGCGGGGGCCTCCTGTCCACTAGCGCCGGCGGAGGTGGTTGGCTGTTCTTGGTCCAGGCTAGTGGCAGGGGCCCTTTGTTGTTGTTGAGTGTCCGTCCTGGTGTTGATGAGGTCCTGCAGCAGCCCTACCATGGTAACCAGGGTGGAGGTAAGGGCTCTGATGTCCTCCCTGTACCCCCGATAGTGTTCCTCCTGCAGTACCTGGATCTCCTGGAACCGGGCCAGTACCGTCGCCATCGTCTCCTGGGAGCGGTTGTATGCTCCCATGATGGTGGTGAGGGCCTCGTGGAGAGTGGGTTCCCTGGGCCCGTCCCCCCCCTGTCGCACAGCTGCCCTCCGAGTTGCCCTGTTTCCCTGGGCCTCTGCCCCCTGGCCGGTGTGCCCACTACCACTGCCCCCAGGTCCCTGTTGTTGTTGGGGTGGTGGGTTATCCTGGGTGCCCTGTAGTGGTAGACACACCGCAGATTGACGTGCCCTGGAGACAGAGGCATGGGCCCGCTGGGTGGGAGCTGTGCTGGTGTTCCCAGAGGGGTTTGGGTCTGTAGTGGCCTGTGCCTGTGTGAGGGGAACCGACTGTCCAGAGGTCCCCGATGGTCCGGGCTGGTCATCAGTGTCCAGGTCGACAGAGCTGCTGTCATCGCTGACGGCCTCTTGGGTGGGGGGTGTGGAGAATTCTGGGCCCTCCGTGGTGGTGTGTTGACGGTCGGGTCCTGCAGGGGTATAGAGGTATGGTTATAGTTTCAATGTGTGGCATATGGGTGTATCTGTGGGTTCCCGTGTCCCCAAGTGCTGGCATTTGTGTGTGGGGGCTTTGGTGAGGGTGGCTTGTGGGGGGGATGTGTATATGCATTGGGCATGCTTTGGTGATGGGTGTCCATGCTTAGTGGACGCATGCAGGCCTAGGTTTTGGGATGTGTGGGTTGTGATGGTGAGACATTGGCAGGGAATAGGTGTGCTGGGGGTGGGGGTGAGGATGGTGGTGGGGGTGAGGATGGTGGTGGGGGTGAGGGTGGGGGTGAGGATGGGGGTGGGGGTGAGGGTGGGGTTCGAGGATGGGGGTGAGGGTTGGGGTATGATTTGGCATGCAGGTGGGGGGGAAGCAGTAGTGAAGCTTCAACTTACCAGTATCCATTCCTCCGCCGACTCCTGCGAGGCTGTCAGGATGCAGGATGTTCAAGACTTCCTCCTCCCATGTTGTAAATTGTGGGGGTTGAGGTGGGGGTCCTCCGCCAGTCTTCTGCCCGGCGATGTTGTGCCTGGATACCATGGAACGCACCTTCCCCCGTAGGTCGTTCCATCGCTTCCTGATGTCTTCCCGATTTCTGGGGTGCTGTCCCACAGCGTTGACCCTGTCGACAATCCTCTGCCATAGCTCCGTCCTCCGGGCAATGCTGGTGTATTGGACCTGTGTGCCGAAGAGCTGGGGCTCTACCCGAACGATTTCCTCCACCATGACCCTGAGTTCTTCGTCTGAGAAGCGGGGGTGTCTTTGGGGTGCCATGGAGTGGTGTGTATGATGTGTGGGGTGGAGTATGTGTAGTTAAGTGTGTTGAGTGTGGTGGTGTGTGTTGTTTTGTGTGTGGATATTGTGTGGGTGATGGTGTAGTGTGCCTCTGTGTGATGGTATTCTGTGATCGCTGATGTGTCTCTCAGTGCTTCTTTCTGAATTTTTGGTCATAGGGGTTTGTGGGTGATGTGGGTGTGTGTTTTATATTGTATTGTGTGTGTGGGAGTGGTGTGTGTATGTGTATCAGGTGTGTGGAATTCAAATCGTCCAATGTGGCTGAGTTTTGTTCGTTTGTGTGTATTCTGACCGCGGCGGTGTGTACCGCCAATGGAAAACCGCGTTTGAAAGACCGCCGCGTGGATTCGTGGGTCGTAATGGCATGGGCGTATTTCTGTTGGCGTGACGGTGGAGGTTTGGTCACCTCCACTTTTCCGCCGACCACTGGTCTGGCGGTCTGTTGTGGCTGTCGGATTTTCGGAGGTTTGGCTGCTGCGGGTCAGAATGACCGTGGCGGGTTACCGCGACCGCGGCGGAATTATGGAGGATTTCTGACCGGCGGTAGGCGCCTTTTACCGCCGAGGTCAGAATGACCACCTTAGTGTCTGTGTAAAGCCTGTAGACCCATCTTTGTTCAAACCATAATAGGATCATGTCATGTCATTTTGTGTAGGATTCAGCTTCTCAAGTATGCACCATTTAAACTCATTCTCATTATACCCTTTAGCTACAAAGTGCTGCATACTTTTTGTCACAGTTTTCCTATATCTAAAAGTACTTCAATGTTCATTTATGCATATTCTGACTTTTCTTGTGGTCATACCAATGTACCATAATTCACATTTGCAGATTATGATGTACATCATATTGCTGGTGTTGCTGCTTGTATGGTGCCTGATTATCCAAGGTGTTACAAGGCCTAGCTCCATCATTGTTTTTTTTTTTAGTAAGGTGGCATACTTTGCATTGTTTACATAGAAAATGTCCTGTAACTTCAGGGATGTTCCATTATGTCCTCTGTTGTGGGGCTACACTCTGGTTCCTAGGTCTTGTATGTATCAACTGGTCCCTTATACTTCTTGCCCTCCTAACACGAAGTTTATGGGTCCCACACTAAGGATCTACCAATGTTATTTGATCACCTTCTTAACTCTGTTAGACATGGGTTCATACATGGTGACACAGATCAATTTTTTGCAAGGTTCTTTTATTCCATCTTGAAGGAATGTGCCTCAGTCCATATTTTGAGCCCTCTTCCCTGCCCGGGAAATAATCCTTGTGGGGTATTTTGTCCCTATGAGTTGGTTAGTAGAACACTTCCATTTTCAATATACCCTCTTTGGCAAAGAATCTCAGGTCCAAGAAACTCAACTCTCTTTCTTTGATAGTAAAAGTAAACTTTAGATATCTAACCATGCAGTAGATCCAGTCAGTAAATTCTTCACCCTCCATCCTAGTCCCTTACCAGATAATAAATACATCATATACGTACCATTTCCAAATTCTGTTCTTTGTTCTGAATGGATTATTGTCACTGAAGATCTCTATAGACTCAAAGTTATGGACATAAAAAACAGACTAGACCGGGGGTAAAGCTGCTGCCCATAGATGTTCCATGGGTCCGTAAATAGTATGCCCTTCAAATTCAAAGTAGTTTCTTGTCAGTGCGAGGTGGGCGCAATCCGTTATGATTTCTCTTGGGGTCATGTATTCCCAGTCAAGATTCTGTAATATTGAATTCACCACCTTGAGGGTTTCCTCTTGTGGAACACTGGTAAATTATGCTTCTACATCCATGCCAATCATAAGTTCAAAGTCAGGGGCATACCGCAAATCTGTTAGAATATTCAAAAGCTCCTTTGTGTCTTTGAGATATGTAGGAGTTTTTTCCACAATTGGCCAAAGGAACCAATCACAACATTTTGACAGTGGCTCCAGAGCTGAACCAATTCCTGATCATATTGGTTAACCCTATTGAAGGGGTGTACTTCCTTATCAACCTTGGGCAGGATGTACAGATAAGGGGTGCGAGGTATTGCATTATATAGAAATTCAGCCTACTTTCTTGTTATGCAATCATTTTCTTGTCCTTGTTCACCAAGAACTTTCATCACATCTCTGGTAGGATTCTTAGAGTGCTTCCTATAGTTCCTCTCCACTTTCAGTAGCTTCATGCATTCGTCTCTATACATACCACATGGCAAGTTGACAATAGCACCGCCCTGATCAGCGGATATAATAATGATGTCCTTGGACTCTCGAAGTTTCTTAATAGCTCGTTGCTCTTAATTTGAAGTGTTATGGAAGTGGCTTGTGTTGGTTCCTTTAAGTTGCTCAATCTTAGAAACCACTGCTTTTTCAATTGCCAGAATCCCTTGTGGCATCATCTGGGTTGGTGGGGTAAAAGTTTACTTTTTCCTGAGGTCAGTGTTTCTTACTTCTCCCCCCTCTCCCTGGTGTTTCATGGTTCTTAAAAAAAACACATGCAGTTGGATTTTTCTAAAGAAACTTCAGTGTGTAGTTTTAAAAAGTTGCTTCTGGTGTTTGGTACAAATCCCAAGCATTTGTTGAGGATCTTTATTTGTGGTTAGAGTCCTTTGGCTGAAGCTGATTATCACACCATCCTTATTTCCTATTATTTGTTGGTGCTCAGGATTGGTTCCTTGTCTTTCTAGGTAACCCTTTGATCCCTTTTCTTTCCACTTCCTCTCCCCCTGCCTCTCGCTAAAAAAAGTAGCCTCATCATGGGCTGTGGTGGGCCATCTTGGTTGTGCCAGTTCCACTGTGCTTCCAGGTACTTATTGTATTCATAGGGTCTCCACAGTGTTCCACCTTTTCTCTTGCTGTGCATGCTTCTCAATCTATATGTGCCGTCTTTAATGCTCTCTGAGTTGGATGTCCCACTACTCTGTGATGAAGTCTTAGAGGTGTTCTTCTCCTTCCACTCAAGGTCTTTCCTGGAGTAAGGATAGGCCTTCTCATATCTGACTTTTTAAGGTCTTTCTGTAATTGTTTCACCATTGAATTCATCAGGGTTTTCTTGATTTCTGTTGCCAGCTTGTTTGTGTCTTTCAGCTTCTTTTTAAATGCTGAAATGGTGATCTAGCTTTTTAGAGCATTCTCGCTCATATTTATCTCTGTCAGCAGATTGTTTGAAAGTCGATTGGCTACACTTCCCTGTGATCAGCGTCCAGTCTTTTCGGAGTTCTGTACCTTTCAAGAATATGCTAGGCTCGTTTAGTACAATTAGTCCTCAAGGTGCTGCATTTCCTCCTAGCTATTCTGCCATGATGGTCTTGATCTGTGATTTTTTTGATTGATTAGAGAGTCTCAATAGCCAACCTGTGATGGATGTTGGCTCAATGGTGTATATGTCAACAAGGAAATAACTCCTGCCATACCAATTGTGTGTTATGTGTTAATTAAAATGACACCTTTCATATTGTTACATGACATAGCCAGCTATGCGCAGAGGTAAGGGGAGCCATTGGAGGTCTGTAGGGTGGCAAGTTGCAGGGCCTGGATGTAGGCCTGACCCAGAGCATTTATGAAAAAAAAGTTGTCTTTTTTTTTACAGAGAAAAAAATAGTAATATATAGCAGGAAGCTACCTTAAATTATCCATAGCCCCCAATTCCCTGAGAGACCACACGTACTGATGAGTAAACATAGGAACAACAACTATACATATAGTGGAATCATCACGTTTGTGATGTGCAGTCTTAACAACAATGAGTGATCTAGGCAAAAAAGAAGGAATAAAAGGTGTTATGGGTGACCATCTGGCCAGCTATGTGTATAGAGCAAAACAACTCCATGATCAAACACATTGGCTAGTTTTACAATAACAGCTGGTGCAGTGCACTCATTCCCATGGAGTCCCTACCAATGGGTCATCATATATTGGTGCCGGGGCGGGGGAGGGCAATGATTCCGGGAGTGGGGCAAACACAGCCAGTGTGGTGCACGTTGTCCTACAAGCAAATACCACTCTCCCAGCCATCTCTACCACCCTCCTGCCAATCCCTCGGATCATAAGGGGCTTCCCAGGTCGGGGGGCCCAACAGGAGCACCGGCCATGGTCCATACAGGCATTTCATTATGTGTATACTAGATTCAGGGAGTGTGTTCATTGTTTTTTGCTTCATAAATCCAAATGTAGTTGTCCCTACACCCCAGGCCCACTGTGGCCCCTTCCTGGAGGCACAGCCCTGCAAGTACCTTTGACTCAGCTCAAGTCTACGTCAGGAGCATCTTCAACCATCTGTTAAATTCTGGTTCAGTGGGAGCTTTCCATGTCATATCAATTTAGCTTTTGTGGAGAATAAACACCAGGTCTAATGGCTTATGCATATATTTGTCTTTTTACCTTTTGGCCGGATCTTCAGTACACAAGATTCGGGGGATAGTAAGAGTGTGTGTTTCACTATTCTGGCTGTGATTTTAGCTGCCTTCCCAAAATGTGCTGGACCATCGTGCATTCCGACATCATGTGATAAAACCAGCGCCTGGGGCCTTGCATCTGGGGCAGTCTGAGAAGGTCTCTGGATACATGGGTTGAATGCGGTGTGTGGAGTGAAGTATGTTTGATGCAGAAAGTCGAACTGTGTGAACCAAAATCTCAGGTGGCCGGACACCTCTTTGACATGTTGTAGTGCTTTGTCTTATTGTTTGTCTCTCAGTGGGTGAGATAAAACTGAGCTTTCCCAGACACCCCCTGTGCTGTGGAGTGTAGAGCACCGTAGAGAGTCGTGATGGCATGTTGATTGCCCCCATAGGATAGCAGGGAATGTAGATGCTGGGATTGGGGCAGCTCCCTCCTGTTGAGTCCCTAGAAGTTGTGGATTGGGTGCTGGTTGTTATGGTAAGCCTGAAATTGTCCCGGTGCTATCCTGTAAGTGTCCATAATGTTCTGGAAGGACATACGATTTTACTTGTGGTAGAGATGTCCAAGGACTAGTATCTCATCAGCTTTCCATGGTGCCAAGTCAAAGCGATGTGTCACCTCTTGGGGGGCCAGTATCTGTCAAATGATGAGAGGAGAGTAGGGCAGGCGGTGTCTCCGACCCTTCACGTAGCAACACCATCATAGACAAACCACCCTCATCTATTGTGACTCCTCTTGTGGCCGGGCTCCTGGGGTCGATAGCCATGTGTATCTCAGAACCTCCCCTAGCCTTCTGGCAATGGCCACCCTCACCTAAACGGCCTCTGTGCCCAGCCATCACATCGGCCACTGTAATTGTGCTGCTGTATAGCACCACTCATGGTCATGGGCACCCAATTCTCCTTTAAGTTGTAGTCTCTTCAGCACCTATAGCACCACATGAGGGCTCCCTGCTCCCCATATAAGCCTGGTCAGCACCTCATGCAGTTCCCTGGAAAAGGTTCTGGGGAGGTATAGTGAATAGGCCATGAAGAAGTACAAGAGCCGAGGCAATATCAACATTATAGAAATCGCCACACGCCCCACCTGAGACAGCGGCAGACATTTCCTAAATGGAGGGACCTATGATCTCCAACAAGTGCCTTATTGATATTCCCTTCTTTGAGGTCACCTGGGTCATGATATACTTGCACCCCTCTGTATTCACATGTGGTGTAGCAGCATTGTAGGTGGCAGCCCAATAGGGTCTCTCGCTTTGGTTCAGGGGCTTGAGCCAGTGGGTATTTGCATGATTTGGCCCAATTTACCTTGAGGCGAGATACCTCATCAAACTTGTCCAGCACCAATAACAGGTCCGGGAGCATGGTGGTGGCATCTCACAAATATACCAGCGCATTCTCTGCATACAGAGATACAACATGGTATTCCCCCACTGTAGTACACATGTAGTACGCAAGCGTTCCAACTCACCAGGCCGATGGACCATATCTGTCTTAAATGTCTGCATCACCTGCTCAAATGTGAGCAGTTCTGTGGCCAAGGCCTTGTGGATTCCCCATGTTGCCCCCATGCAGCGTCCTCTCAAAACCACTTTGTGGCCGTCCCACACCACAGCCTTAGTTAGTGAAGAATCCTTATTCATCTAAAAAAAAAAGTGATGATATGAGTAGATAGGGCTTCCTTAAGGGGAGGTCCTCTGTTTGGAGCCTCAAAGTTGGGATCCAGGGTAATAGACTTCCCCAGTGGATCGTAACCAGCAACAGACTGATAGCGTGAGTACCAGTGCTCTGCGCCTGCAATCCGCCCCCCAGGGAGCCACTGCAAAGGAAAAGGTCTAGCCCTGTGTGTATACCATGGACTGGAGAATAGAAGGAATACACACCATCTGTGGGTTGGAGCAAGAGCCATACGTCATGAATATGGTATCAAGCCATCTATTCCCTCAAGTGCTGCGTAGTTCAAAGACAGGTGGCCCCGTGGAGGGGAGGGACAGATTGGTCCCTGTCCACATCAGGCATGCAATTATAATCGCTGCCCTCACATCCCGGGGGTCTAGGGATCCTGCAGTAGTCCTAGGGTAAGAGAATCAAAAAATGCTGACTGACTAAAATTAAGGGTGTAAACGCCCACCACTGTGAACAGCAATCCATCTTAGTGGTCTTCCAGAATCACAAATCAACTCCCTTCATCAATCCTTGTGGGACTTCACTACATATAGGACCCTCGGGTCTATCCATACCAGCACCCCCTCTCATAGGCCAACGATACAGTCCCATACACTTCTGCCTTACATTTCACCCTCACATGCCTAATTCCCCATGCATGAGGTGCATTTCTTGTAAAATCGTGATATGGGTGTGATGCCCCTTGATATTTGTGTATATTTTATAGCGCTTGGAGGAACTGGTCATGTGTTACTACGTAAAGGAGTGTCATCCTTCTAAACCACACAACATCTCTGCTAGGGCCCCATATGTACAGCATCTAGCAGCCATCTAATGAGTAGAAGTAGCTTATTGTAGATATTGCACACACACTTAAGGATGCACAGTTGATTCCTCTTGTCATGCATAACATAGCATAAAAAAAAAGTCAAAAAAGAAGAAGGAAAAAGAGATGACAGAGCAATTCCAACCCCACCCTTGCCAGTAAGACAGCATGTCCCCAGCCTATAGCATCCAAGTGAATAGCAACAATACAATTAGAGAAATAACCCATACAACAATCCCAGCCGTTACCAGAAGCCCTACAGGGCATGGCACACTTATGGCTGCAGCCTTCCATCTGTGATGCCCACCACTGTGCTCATGTCATCTAGCCTGGATCCATCAGGTGCAGCCATCTCCCCCAGACAGACCTGACTGCAAATCGCAGGTACGAGTCAGAGTGAGAGAAGTCTTCGTGGCCATCAGATCAAGTCATCTGTCATTCTGGGCATTACGACTGGACCCCTGGTCATTGTCTACGAAGAGGTCCCAAAACAGCTTGCCAGTGAACTTGTGTTCAAAGGGTGGTGCTGTCTCAGCATCTCAAATCGGTTTGTCCCAAGATGTGAGTCCTCTGATAATGCTTGCACTTGTTCCTTGGACACCTGTTGTAGAGTGGTGTGATGGTCCGTCTTCCTGCATCTCCTGTAGCATGGTTTAGGCATCAGCCATTCAGCAGGCAGCTGGTCTGCACCACTTTCTTTCACCAAACCTTTAGCATGGAGCCAAGTCCATACGTCCTTGAAGGGGGGAGAAGACCTGAATGGAATTGCCATTGATAATTTTGAGCCTGGCTGACTAAAGCTGTGCATATTTCAGGGACAGATTACGCAGCCTTTGCTTAACCGTTGCAGAAGAGTAGCGCTTATGAGCACTTCTGCTGTAAAATCGAGATACAGTAGCACTCTCATACTGCCAAGGGCCTTTGAATCAAACAATTGCAAGATCAAGTCTCTGTCCGTATAATTCAGAAGGCGAGCAATTACTGGTCGTGGACAGGCTCCTGGAGGGGGTGGTCTGCCGAGTATGCAGTGGTCTTGTTCTATAGAGAAGTGTTTCAGCATTCTGTCTTCTAGAACTGTTGTCATCAGCCTGTCCTCCAAGAACAGTTCGACATTGGCCCCTTCAGAGTGTTCAGAAAACAGACAGTGTTCCATCACGAACGGCCTTCCGCATCCTCCAACCGTTGGTGAAGGGAGGTGACTTCCATTCCCAGGTCCTGTATTTAGGATTGAAGGGTTTGTAGAGTAGGCTGCAAGGAGGTGAGAATTAATCACCCACCCTCTCTACTAGCTTGTAAAGCAGGTTGACATCCAGTGAAAGAGTGTCGATCTTGGCCTCCAGGGTGGTTTTCGTATCAAGAATGGCTTGTAGTACCTTTTCAGACTGAGAGGAGTGACTGAGGAGGGTGGCACAGAGGTGCTCTAAGATGCCTATGTTCTGGTGCTGCAGCATCTATGGAATCCAGGTTCTGGCTCTTGGCAACCTTAAGTCTCACCATCACATCATCTACGGTGGACAGCAGACAGGAGGAGCTATTTCCATCCAGTAAGTGGGTTTGACAGGCTCCAGAGATCACAAGAGTCTTCTAACGGTCACAGCTGGGCATCAAGACGGGGCAAGACTTCCCCCAGTCCACCAGTTTAATTGAAGGTTGCCGCCACAAGCTCCACTGCCCACCATGAGGCCCGTAGCGAGCAGGCCAGAGCCAGTCTAGGCACACCAGGCAGAGGGTCACTCCAGCGCACTCTAGCGGGCTCACCTCAGCATGGCAGTAGTGACATCCATATACAAGGATTAAGAAATGGCAGTGACTCCTTCCCAGGTACTGGCGCTCAAGAGAAGTCAAAGAGGTGTGGGTAGAGCAGTCTCTCCATTGCTTCAGAAGTGTACCCCTAATTATCCAGGTCACAAGCCATCGATTGCTCTATCAGAGCCCTGTCTGGCCCTGCCAGTCTCCCTGTGGTGTCTCCTCTGCACCGATAGTAGATCTAAAGGTCATGATCTCCGCATGCAGTGATGCCCCTGCAGCGCTGGCTGGTGCTCAAATGGAGGGTGCTGTCAGTTTGATTGTGTGTCAGCCCTAGCGTGTGCCACAAGCATAATTCAATTGGCACCCAGTTAGTCTCTGTCGCCCAAGACCCTGGCTTTCACTCTGTTAGAAATTGGGCCTCTAGTTGCCAAAAGTATGCTCCCTGTTCAAGTACGGACCAAAACCTAGTCAGGATAAAACGTAATACACCCTAAATTACCCTGTGCTCACCCACTGGTAGCTTGGCACAGAGCAGCCAGGC
Organism: Pleurodeles waltl; assembly: GCF_031143425.1. Lineage (NCBI taxonomy): Eukaryota > Metazoa > Chordata > Amphibia > Caudata > Salamandridae > Pleurodeles > Pleurodeles waltl. The sequence continues at coordinate 910,968,090 of NC_090448.1, read as the reverse complement.
TTAACTTAAAAGGCAATGTATAAAGTATTTGTTCAACTCAGAAGCAATAACACTGTGAAGACACCACAAAGACACTTCACACTAGGCTAGAAAAATAAAGCATATTATTATGAACAAAACAAGACCAGAATGAAAAGAATCCAATAAGTAGAAGTCGAGATATTAATTTTTACAAATAAATTGAAACTGTTGTGCTAGACCGGGCCAAAGTCAAAGGTTCAGGCCAACTGCAATGGAGCACAGGCCAGCTACAAGACACATGCAGGGCCCGCTGAGCAAAACGTGCTATGGTGCTTGAGAGGCGTAGGTTCTGATGGGCATAACTATGTTGATGCGTCAGCTCTAGGTCCATGCTGAAGAAAGCAGTAAAGTGTTGCGTTGGCATCTTCTGGTGGGTGAAGTTGATGCGCCTATTTCGGGTTATGCAGAGGGTATTATGCGTAGCACAATCAGCAATGGGGTGATCTAGTTCTCACAGCAGTGATGCGCTGTTGTTGAGGGCTATGGGATGTCCTTGATCCTTGTAGCAGCAGTTAAGTGGCAGTAAAGCTTTGATGGCAAAGGCGATGTGATGATTCCAATCAACTCAACGAGGTCAATGCACAGTTCTTAGCAGGAGCAGCAGATAAACCCATCTCCAAAGGCCCAAGTCTAGGTTGGCACCACTTGGACAGGCATGACTCACAGATGGCAGTGTCCACAACCTGTAGCAGGATTGGTGGAAGTCTTTTGTGTACCTGAGACTTTAGAAAACAGGAGGCAAGCCAGGAAACCCTTGGAGTCACTCTGTGTTCAAGTGATCCAGGTCCAGTCCTTCTCACCCAGGCAGGGTAACAGCAGGCAGCAGGGCAAATTAGTAAGGCAGGAGTCCAGTGAGGAAGGGATCCAGCAGAGTAGCAGTCCTTTAAGCAGCACAGCAGTCCCTCTTCCTGGCAGAGTCTTCACAGTTCTGAAAGTGTACTGATTTGGTGGGGTGAAAGACCCAGTACTTATACCCAGTTGTGCCTTTGAAGTGGGAGTGACTTCAAAGAAGGGTCTCTGAAATGCATTTTTCCCAAACCTGGCTCTAGACTATCAGAAGGGGGTAATCAGTCCTTTGTGTAGGGGCTGGCACAGGTATAAGTGGCAGCCCTTCCTTCCCTTCCTGACCAGGAAGAGCCATTAAAATTCAGATGAGTGCTCAGACACACTTAACCTTCCTGTGTTTGTGGCTGTCTAGAGGAAATGCACAAAGTGTAAGTGTTACCCACCCCAGACGTGTATCGGAGACAGGCTGCAGGCACACAGAGCTGTAAGAGCAGAGAAATCTCCACTTTCTAAAAGTGGCATTTCTAAAATAGTAATGTTTACCAGTAAAGAGGATTTATCATTACCATTCCAATGATTTGAAACATGACAAAGCCACTCCTTCTCAATCCGGAGTTATAGCTTAAAATGTAATAAGGAATCCCCAATGTTAACCTAGGAGAGGGGTAGGACTCACAGTAGTGAACAATGAATGTGGGAGTTTTTCACTACCAGGGCATGCAAAACTTAAAAGTACATGCCCGACCTTTTACTTACACAGCACCCTGCACTATGTGCTACCTTGTGAGTGGTGTATGTGTAATTAAAGGGGAGTTTAAGGCTTAGCAAAGGATTTTAAATTTCAAGTTGAAGTGGAAGTAAAACCTCATGCACAGGCTCTGCAATGGCAGACTTGAATCACGATTAAGGGGATACTAGAGTGGGTGACACAATGAGTGCTGCTGGCCCACTCGTAGCATTTAATCTACAAGTCCTGGGTTAAAGCAGTGCACTTTCTTACGGACATAAAAGTAAAGTTATATATGCCAACTGGAGTTAGGCTAATGTTACCATGATTTAGTGGGAGAGAGCACAATCACTTTGCACTGGTTAGCAGTGGTAAAGTGCACAGAGTCCTAAAACCAGCAAAAATTAGGTCAGAAAGTGAATAGAGGTAGACAAAAGTTGGGGGAAAGACCACCCTGGAGCTGTCAGGTCTAACATACTTCTTCAGGGCCGTGACTCATGGTCTTGTCAGCAAATACAGTTCAGTAGGCCGGGACAGGTATTCGCCATGCACATGCAGTGGGCCCACAAGTGAGGTACAAGTCTCAGTTTTCTGGCCCGTAGCACCTTCAGAGGCACCAGTGAAAATGCCCAGGATTGGAAAGTGCACCAAATCAGATGTGCAACTCAGTTGATATGTACTGCCTTAGGGAAATCCCCACCGCCCATGGCTCAATCTCCGTTCTTTCCAGTGGTCCGATTAGCTGTGCCTTGTCAGCAGGCCTACTCCGCTCTTCAAAGCCATCTGCATTGTGCTGGCCCTCCGCTTCTCACCTGCTACACCTGAAAGAGGAAGAGAGTAATGTTTGAAGGCAAATTAATGGTCTCTGTCATGGTCATGAGGGCAATGACATGTTGTGGCTCCAACAGCCCTAACCTCTTCCCCGGCTGTGTCACTGCTGCGGCCTCATGTGGGTCTAGGCACTGAGGATCCTCAGTGGCTCCTCGCTGCCAATACAATCTGGACCATCTGGTCTGCCAGCTGTCTTGCCACACACCTCTGCCACCCTTGTAGGTCTTAGGGGGTGAGAGCTGGTCAGATTCAGTCGATACTTTTGTCTTTTAGGCATCTTGTCTTGTGCACTACCATAGATGGTCGGTAAAACTTGATGATCAGTTACCAGCGTGAGAGCTTTCCGCACAGGAATAATTGGACATTTTCACACGCTCTTACCAAAGCCAAACTTTCTTTCTCAGGTTGTGAGTAAGCACGTACTGTTTGGAACAAACTTCTACTGGCACAGGCCACAATATGCCATCAAGCATTTCGACGTCCACTGTGCTGTGGGGCTAACCTGACCGGGCTAGCGTCAACTACAGCCTTTGTATAAAGTTCTGGATTTGAAGTATGCTATCTCAGTAGCATTTTCAATCACATGTTTGATACTCTTTAAACTTCTCTCACATTCTTGATGCCACTAAAAGGAATCAGTTTTCTTTGTCAATGCTTGTAATGGAGCACTAACAGTGGCAAAGTCTTGCATGTACCTTGAACAGTAACTGACCATGCCTAGAAAGGAACATAACAACGAAACCTCTTGTGGCGGATCAGCATTTGACAGAGCTTGTACTTTTGCAGGATCATGTGTCATACCTACATCAGAAAAGATATGGCTAAAGAATTTAGTTTTGTCTTGTTGAACTCACACTTCTGCGTTCAAAGTCAATCCTGCATCACTTAGTAAATGACATACTTGTATGAGAGCTCTATCATGCTCCTACTGTGTAGTTCTAAAAACTAATGTCATTGCTAAAATTGAATACATTCACAACAGGCTGCATGATACATCGAATGATGTCTTTAAAAAGTTCTGCATCCGATGAAACACCAAAATTAAAGCCCTTATTATGACATTGGCGGTCAGCTGACCACCACGCCACTGATGCCGGTAGTACCGTCGCCAGGCCGGCGGTGAAGACCGCCAAATTATGACCATGGTGGTAATCCCTCCCATAGACAGCCAATGTACCACCTGAACCACCAGTGCGGTCCATCCACTGACCACGGTGGTAGCCATCTTCAGGCAGACAGAAGACAGCGACCCGCCCACCATATTATGACATAGCAGACCACCAGGATTTCCAGGGCAGGATCACCGCCACCAAAAGCCTGGCAGAAACACATCATATAAAAGGAGACACTCACCCCCAGGGACACAGAGAAGTCCGCGCCCACCATGGAACCTGAACTGGAAGTCTTCCAGATGCTGTACCACGTCATGGCAGTCCGGGAGCACCAACGCCGACGGAGATGACGATGGTGAGGACAGCTGCCTAGCGCACAAGGGAGGGAGGGGAGAGTGACACACCCACACACGCACAACACACAATAAACACACATACCACACACCCAGAACAATCTGCACAGTAAATCAACAGCAACAGAACCCAGAAGCAAAGAAAGCTATGACACATACCTCTGGTCCAACCACTGTAATCATGTTGGAAAACGAGCTCAATTTCAAATAAATATATATTTATATTTGTACATATGTACAGCAAGGGCCATTGGGCAATCCAAAGTTATCAAATGGCCACAGAGCAATGTCCAAGGCCCAGTTTGACTCTTGACAGCCCAGTCACTCCACTGGGCAGGGACATCATGGAGCTGGTAGGCAGGCACCTCAGGAGGCAGGGGAGTCAGGGGGCTTCTTCGTGGGAGGGGGTCCTTGGGCTTGGGTTTCGGAGGGAGCAGGTCTTTTCCCTTCAGTTTCGGTGGTGGAGGAGTGGCCTTGGGACGGGGGCCAGAGTGCCACTCTTTTCCCCTTAGTGGCAGGTGTAGTCTCAGGGGGAAGAACAGGAGTCGACTGGGAGCTGGAGGTACTGGGCTGGGGGTGGGACCTTTTTCTTACGTGCAGGAAGGGGGGAGGAGGAAAGAGGTAAAGGCAGGAAAGGAAAAGCTTCTTAGGACCAATGGGATGAGGTGTGGGAGGAGGATTGGGAGTGGAGGTAAAGCGAGTGGTTGTAGGAGGAGGAGGTGTGCTGGACTTGGGTGCAGGTGCTTGGACAGTGTGCATGTGTGAGTAGGATGGCTGCTGGGTGTCTGAGTGGGAGCGTTTATGTGTCTTTGGAGGGGGGAAGACAGGGTGGGAGAGGACAAACAGGACGTGTGTACGTATGTTGTGGGTCTGCAAGTGAGGTGGGTGTGCTGCATGAGGTGGTGATGGTGATAGTGACTGGGCATGTGGGGTGCATGTCTGTGTGTCTGCTGTTGTGGTGACTGTTGGCAAGGCTGTACAGGTGGCTAGATCTAGGACTGATGATGCAGTGCATGCAGGTGTGAGTGCTGATGTGACTGTGAGGGAGGAGGAGGAGGGGGAGATAGTGGAGGTAGTGGCTGTTGTAATATGTGCATCTGGGTGTTGGCTATGTGTGTGCTTGTGGAGCGAAGTGTGGTGCCTGTGTTTGTGTGAGTCCTGTCTGTTGTTTTGTGTGCATGCTTGTCAGATTGTGTGCATGGGATGGGTTGGGGGAGAGGGCTACGGGACTGGGAACAGGCAGTTGGAGGGGGGACGGAACAAACAGGGACACTGGCTAACATCGGAGAGGAGGCCAGAGCCTGAAACGATCCCTGTAGGGTAGCCAAACCACAGTGAATGCCCTCCACGAAGGAATTGCAGTGCTGAATCTGGGATGCCAGCCCCTGGAAGGCATTCACTATGGTTTACTACCCTACAGAGATGGAGCTCATGAGGTCAATAGCCTCCTCACTGAGGGCAGCAGGGCTGACTGGGCCGGCGCCTGAGGTGCCTGGGGTGAAGGAGATGTCCCCCTTCCTGGGTGAGTGGGCACGGGCAACTGGGTGGGGGACTACTGGGAGTGCAGTGCCGGTATAGGGGTGGCAGAAGACGAAGTAGCTGGTGTGGTCCCACAGGGGTCCACACCACCAGAGAGCTCCCATCGGAGGAGGAATCTGAGTCTGTAATAGTCGCTCCTGTCTCCCCCATGGTGCTCCCCTCGCCCTGCAACCTACTTGTCCCCTCGGCATCTGTCTCTCCGCCTCCTGGGTCCTGTGGGCTGCAGCTCCCCCATTCGCCGGTGCCTCTGCTCCTTTGCCAGAGGATGCTAATGCACACATGGACAGGATGACAAAAGGAGAAGGGAGAGAGAGACAGGAAGCACAGGGTCAATCACAGCACCAACAGCACATATGGCATACACATCACAATCACTCACTAGGACTTACATTGTGCAGTATGGACCACAGTGACAAATTATTACCTAGGTACAACAGAAGTAAGCAACCCAAACACTACCAACTGCACACCTACTGGGACTAACTAAGCCCTGTCTGCCATGGTATGCTAGCTACCTATCAATACCAAATATGCATACCACCCTACATAGCTAAACAGGACCACACAGGAATAGCTAAACTGGTATATTGGGGCATCCACAGACTAGAACCTTGCACCCAAACCCCATGCCAGGCAACAAATACAAAATACCACACAGTCTGTACTCATCCCCTTGTGGCTGCTATGCTGCCCTCAAGCACCCATCCAACTCTGGTTTGGCCACCGCCAGTATGAGGGCCATTAAGGGGTCAGGGTCCGACGGGCACCCCTCCCATATTGGGATGCCGTCCCCAGTTGGGCCTCTGCGGTCTTCCGGGCACAGCGTCTCAGGTCCTCCCACAGTTTCCTGAAGTGGGGGTCCGCACGTCCTTGGCAATGGCACACCACAACCCTTTCTTTTGATGGGAACTGACCTGCAGAGGAGACACAGACAGAAGGACACCATGAATCCTGCCTGTCACACAAATAGCTCACATACTGCATTTGCCCCTCCTCAAGCACACACATGACTGGTACCTCTGCATACACATTGCATGCAGCCAAATCCCCCCACACTGCTAGCATATACATACATCTACATGCCCCTATGTCACCTCCAAAGTACCCATGATGTACTCCCCTGTTGGTCTGGAGGCCCATAAAACTGCCCATACAGGGGTAGAACCCCATCCACAAGCTTCGCCAACTCCTCGGATGTGAAGGCAGGGGACCTTTCCCCTGTAGCATGGGCCATCACAGGTTCCAGACACAGGTCACAGCAGCACACGCAGTGGAGATGTAGTACCGTGGAGCGTCAGGAATCAAGTGAAGTCGTAGAAAGAAAATGGCAGTCACGTCCACAGCGGTGAACACTGTCACCGCCGGTGTTAATCATAATTGGTTCTTGTATCCCATAGAGTCCCATGCTAGCCAATGAGGATTAGCACGACAGTGCAGACCCCCTTCCACCATGACACCTAACATCAGTGTAGTGAGGTCACTTCCACCTGTTGCTGCATACAGGACAGGCAGTTGCCATTTCCTACTGCTAGTACTCATGTTGGGAATAAATATGTGCATCATTGGTATCGACTGTTCATACCTAGACAATTCCAGTTTCCTACATACATACATATATGCTATGTACTATGATGTTGTGTGTCCATAGGTCCTGTAGTAAACACCCTTTTTACTTTTGGCTCACTTAGATACCAACCACTGCAGAGGATGAGGATGAGGAGGCAAGCACCTGTGTACAGACCCCTTGTGGACTTGGCTACACTGGAGGACCTGCACATCATACTCACCTATCGTCTAGACAGGGCCACCATTGCTAAGCTGTGTGCACAATTGGAGCCAGTTCTAATGCCTGCTATCCGTAGCACTACAGCTATTCCCCCAGTAGTACAGGTACTCAGGGCTCCACTTCCTGGCAAGTGGTTCATTCCGGGTGACGGTGGGCTTGGCTGCAGCCAATGTTTTCGATAGTGCTTGGAAGGGTTTTGGCTGCCTTGCTGAAACTCATGAGCAGCTACATCGCATTCCCCCAAAGTGAAGAGTTGCCCACTGGGAAGGCTGAATTCTACACCATGGGACACATACCACATGTGATCGGGGCCATTGACGGGACCCAAATTGCCTTGGTCTCTCCCATGGCAAATGAGCAGGTATACAGGAATAGGAATAGGAAGAGTTTCCACTCAATTAATGTCCAGATGGCGTGCCTTGCAGATCAATACATCTCCAACATCACTGCCAAGTATCCTGGATCTGTGCATGATGCCTATGTCATGAAGAATAGCAGCGTCCCACAGGCGATGGCATGACTACAGAGGCACAGAGTGTGGCTCATAGGTGAGCATGAGTATTCACACAATGTATGTCAAGGTATGGCAATTAGAGATGTACTGCATGCCATTGTAAATGGGTAATGGGTGTCCCTCACTGCTTCCAGGTGACTCCGGCTACCCAAACCTGTCCTGGCTGTTGACCCCTGTTAGGAATCCCAGAACAGGGGCTGAAAATCGGTACAATGAGGGACATGGCCGTACCAGAAGGTTTGTAGAATGCACATTTGGCCTACCGAAAGTCAGGTTCAAGTGCCTCCATTTGACTGGTGGGTCCCTATGCTATGCACCTAACAAGTTCTGCCAAATTGTGATGGCATGCAGCACAATTTGGCCCTCAGACACCATGTGCCCTACCCGCAGGAGGAGGGGGTTGACAGTGCACCTGTGACAGCAGTGGACACTCAGGACAGTGAGGAGGAGGATGTGGAGAACAGGACAAATATACAGCAGTACTTCCAATGACACTCAGGTAAGACTGTAAATCTGTTCATGTCTCCATTTCTGTTGAGTGCTGTGTGCCAGCTGTGTTGAACCAATCACTACATTTTCCCTTTCACTTGACTGTCACTTATGCCTTCCCTTTTTGCAGATGTTGGTGTGGTAACAGCAGTGTACTGGTATGATGGCTACAGACTGCTTAACAACATTTATTTGATGGATTCTCATTTTACAGGACATTTGCACAGGATGGTACAGTTCATTATATTGCACATTTCTGTCTGATAAAGCACTACTACTCCAGCTGTGTTCAAGGGTGTTTATTGAAGTGACACTAATGAAGGGATAGTGCAATAGAGTGAGGTGATGGTTGAGGAAAACCACAGAGTAGTGGTCCAGTTGGTCTGGAGCACAGGTACAATGTCCATGGGGCCATAGGATGAGGAGAAATGGCAGTCCAAAGTGAACAAGGTAATTAAGTGGCACTCAAGGGAGACATTCTGGAGGGGCTCATTTCCTGGCGGTGGTCTTGGTCTTGGCAACAGTCTCTGGTGTCTGTCTGAGTTCCAGGGAACATTTGTGGGGTGGTTCTTCTGCTGCAGAGGGAAGGGTGCTGGTGGCCTGTGGGTCCTGTGGCAGGTCCTCCTGTCCAATAGCTGCTGCAGATGTTGATGGCTGCTGAGTGGAGTGGCTAGTGCTAGTGGGCATCTGGTGTGCTCTGTTCTCCCTCATGGTGTTGGCCATGTCACCCAGCACCCCTACAATGGAGGCCATGTTGGCATTCAGGCCCTGCAACTGCTGCCTGATCTTCTGGTGGTGTATCCCTGCAGCAGCTGGTTCTCCTGAATAATGGTGATGACCTGGCCCATCCTGTCCTGGGATTTTTGGTATGCCCCCAGGACATATGTGAGTGCCTCCTGGGCAGTCGGTTCTCTGGGCCTAGCCCCCCGGCACACAGCTGACCTGCCACTGTCCTCCCTGGCCCCCTGTGCCTGTGTCCCCTGAACGATGTGCCTACTCCCAGTTACACCAGGACCTTCTTCTTCTTGCCTGTGTGGTGTAGACTCGGGTCCCTGTACAGGTGGGCACACTGTTGATCAACGTGTCCTGGGGACAGGGGATTGGGGACATTGGGTGGCTGCTGTGGTGTTTTGAGTCGGAGGGGGGCCCTGTGGTGGACTGACTGTTGAAGCCGACTGACCTGTGGTCCCAGATGGGCCAGGGAGTTCATCCAGCTCGGGACATCCATGGTTGGTGTTATCACTGGGGGCATCTTCTGGTGGAGGACTGGGTTGCCGTGGCATGCCGTGGCCGTGCATGCAGTGCTGTGAGCGGTGTGCCTGCAGTGGGTAGGTCATGCAGGGGTACAGATTTACCTGTTGTCATTGGAGTGGTGCATTGTGTGGGAATGGAGGCTGGGGTGTGGGGAGTTGGGTGAGGGGGTGACATGCCATGCATGAATTGGTGGAGGTAGTATAGTAATGGTGACACCACTAGACTGCCAATGCTGCAAGGAGGACGTCACCAGCATGCCCACAGCATCCCCTCCAGTCGTATTACAATTTTCCCGGTGGGCTGGCTGGCAGGTACATTGTATTACAAAGATCCTGCCTGACTGACCAGCGGGAACAGTGGTACGTTATTGGCCTCCGAGGCCAATACCGTAGCACAAGAGACCATCAGAATGTGCACTGTCTGCAAATAGTGCTGGGCAGGGGACCCCTGGGCATGAGCAATGCAGGGGCCTCTGTGGCTCCCGACACTGGATTTCTGCCATCCTTTCACCGCCATTGAAATTCTGGCACAAAGCTGAGTTGTAATCAGAACAGCGGTTCTGAGTTCAGCACTGCTGTGGCTGAGCACAACTCAGACCGCCGTCAACCCGTTAGGAGCAATGTTTCTGGCAATGATGGCGGTCTTTAGGCGGTCTCACCCGCCAGGGTCGTAATGTGGTGGTGGGACCGCCTGGAGTGCGGTGGACCCACCGCCACCATGAATGTGGTGGTCTGAAAACCGCCACACTTGTAATGAGGCCTTAAGAGTTTCTCTCAGCATTTGTCATTTGAATGAATCTGACAAGCATCCAATAATAACTAAGACGCATAGCTTATTCATCATTAAGTTATTTGAATTTACTATGTTTAATACATGCATCAAGTATTTCCACAAACTCATCAGTAGTTTTACCAACTCTTTGATGGTCTTGTCTGACAATGTATTATTTGTAATCAACATTTGGAACTGGATTGAATTTGAGATTCAAACCGTTTTTAATCTTACGGTAAGTGACTTCATCAGTTCTCAGCATTTTCTTTATGATTTCTTTCACACAGTCACCAGCGAGATTTTTGAGATATTTGATAATCGTTCTGTTATCAGTCTCTTCAAGTGCATCAATGACATTTTAAAATATCTCTATCCAGGCAGTCCATCAATCACCAACATTTTGCATTTTGATGGTATCAAAGGGTGGTGGTGGTTAAAGGAAGGCAGCAGCATTGTAACTGTTCATGGGAGTGGCTGGCTTTGGGGTGGAGCTCTTTCAGATGCTGTGGCATGTCCCTTAGAGTCTGCATCATCACTGAGGCCCGCTGGCTGATCAACCTCTGGGACATCCAGGACAGCCTTTGGAGTTCTGACCTTCTAATTGGTCTCCATCGGAGAACTGTCACTTGTGGAGTTGCTCTGAGCTGCTTCCTGGCAGCTTTGGTGGTGTGCAGCTTCAGGCATTGGACAGCCCAGTAAGCACAACACCAGTGCTTGTTCTTGAGTCTCCCCACCTGGTGCTAAGGTCCACTTATCAAGACCCTGGTGAGTGTAACAACAGTATGGTTTCTTTTTACTTGTTCTGTCAGCCAGTGCTTCTATTCACAACTTTATGAGGCAAATAATGATTGTCTTTGACTGCGCCTTGTAAACCTGGTTATATTAATCTTCAGCTTTAATGCTCCATACAATGTATAACTTTACTTTGTGTGGCAGCGCAGTACCTTTCTGTATTTTCTTTATGGTTCTGGTCGTAGTTTTTTGACCAATGATGCACAGATTTCTCAGTGAAGCTTTCTTTATCTTCAAATGCTTCACAAGGGGTAGAGTTATGATTTGACTCCAGCACTTTGATGAAGGCGCACATGGCACGTGGGAGCAGTTTGCTTGGACCACGGCAAACTCTCTGGGAGAGCAGTGTCTTTCTTTGGGCTACTTATCCCTTAGTTCATCACCAGTTGTAGCGTCCTCCCCAGTCTGGGCATCCACCAATGACTACACGCACACAAAGCTATAAATCCTGCGTCTTTATTCCTCCATTGTACCTACGTATTCCAATATTCTAAACAAAGCTTTCATTACATCCCAAACTAGCGTTTATGTCACATTACAGCGGAGGTCATTCGGATCCAAAAGGATACAGTCATAAAACGTGCAAGACACTACAGCTACCAACACCTGTAATCTCTGACACACACTGGGCTGAATAATGAACTTGTCTATATAACTTTGGGAAGTGAGCCACCCACATTAACCCCAAATATAGTGAGCAGTCATTTGGCCATGCTTATTCAAGCTAGCCTGGCTGATGAGGGGTGATACCCCAAAACCGGTCGCAGGATGCTTTTTTCTGGTCCAGTGAGGACCTGGCTTGGCAGTTCAGGCTTGACTGTTCCCATGGGGAGCAGGGTCAAGACTGATTTGCATATGGCTGGGTCCAAACTGGGGTGACAAGGCAAGCAAAGTAATGATGTATTAAAGACAGATATGTGACTGGGGGTTTCAACACTCCGTCCATCATTTTATTTTGTGGTGTTGTTATGTGCACCCTAAGTGGCTAGGGTATGCCTAGATGTGGGTCACTTGTTCACTGCATCACTGGATTCAAACTAGCCTGGCTGATGAGGGGTGATACCCTGAAATTGGTCCCAGGGTGCTTGTTTCTGGTCCAGGGTGGACCTGGCCTTGCAGTTCGGCTTGAGGGGGAACAGGGTCATATGGCTGGGTCCAACCTGGCGTGGCATGGTGAGCAAAAGAATGATGGATTAAACCCAGATCTGTGACTGAGGTGAGTGAGTGAAAAGTTTTAGCACTCTGTCCATCATCCTTTTGTGTTACTAAAGTCGCTGTGTGATGTCAGCGTATGCCCAGACGTGGGTCCTGTGCTCACCATGCCACTGGATTCAAGCTAGCCTGGCTGAAGAGGGGTGATACCATGAATGGCTCCCAGGATGCTTGTTTCTGTTCCAGGGAGAACGTGGCTTGACAGTTCGGACTGGACTGTTCCACTGGGGAGCAGGGTCAAGACTGATTTGCATATAGCTGGGTCCAAACTGGGGTGACGTGGCGAGCAAAATAAGGATGGATTAAACCTAGATCTGTGGCTGGCGGTGAGTGCTTGATAAATTTCAACACTCTGTTAATCATATTATTTTGTGGCGACTCTTATTATAGCCCAACAAAACCATCTTCCAAACTGCTTGCCATCATTTGATTTTACAGCATGCAATAAAATGTTCCTTACTTTTCCTCTGCTTTTTTTGCGTGACCAATTATTTGTGTTTTCTTATTAAATCCAGAAAATGTGATTCAGGGTTAAGTGAGTTTCTACTCGTCTTCAATGCCAGTGAGGGAGCTTTCTTGTGACAGTAACATTCTGTCCAGTGGGTTGTTACTCTTTCGAATCTTCCCTTTGAAGGGAGTAGTTTTTGTCCAAATAATGTAATTTTCCCCATCATTTTGTTAAACCTGGCAATGGTTAGTGATTCTGCTCCCAGCTTCTGGCCTGGCATTTGAATGAGATCAGGTGTTTTTGAACTCATGAGGGCAGAGTGGCAGAGCAGGCACTTTGGCTCATGAGGGCAGAGCAGACAAAGCCATTTTCTATGAGCATACATAGAATTTCATGTCCTTGTGTCCATTTTTTCCCAATATATTTGGATGGAAACCAGATATAAATTTTTTATTTACTCAATATTTTCCTGCCTTCTACAGGGGCCCCATGGACCTTGGACGGTCACCAGGTATATTTATTTTATTCATTTAATTGATTTTATAATATGATGATGATGACATTTATTGCATTCACAAAACTTCCAAGTCTCCCTCTCTTCCTTCTTATTTTTTATTGCCTGCCGATGCATGAGAGGAAAATGATTGGAAAAAAATCAGTGAATTAGCTGACACCAGAGTCCAGAGATGTATCTGCTAAGTGTCTCTGTTTGTGCTGATGACAGTAATAGAAGAGGTAAAGAAGATGGCCCCAAAGCAGCCTCCTGCCAAGAGCTGAACCATCAATTGCTGGAATTGGTTAGCAAAGCAATGAAGGAGAGTTCTTGTCTCACAAATGACAAGTGGACCAGTTGTCAAGTCACAGACCATATGTGCAACATTTCACACTGGGACTCCTTTAAGGAGATTAGGCAAATCCTAAAAGATGGCGGTGATGATGATGGGCTTGGCTGCATATTTTTATTTGGCCGATCAATCAGTCAAGGCACTTGCAGCTAATTGTCTGGGGCTTTTGGTACTAAACTGCCCCTTAGTTGATTGTATGTTAGCTTCTTCACCACAATCTGACTCCACGCCCACCATGTTTACCTTACCTCTCAAATATTGTCATTTTCTTTTCAAATTTAACAAACCATTTCTTCTGCAAAGATGTTGAACCACCATGGGACTTCAGTTATGTGTTACACCCTTTCTCCCATGACAGACAATGGCAGGAGAATCATTATTCTTAACTTTTTTACTGTGTGTTTCATTGCCATGTTAGGCTCCAGTCTAGACAACTATAAATAACCTGAGAGTCTGATGGCTGCTAAAGACTGATTAGGTTTAAGTTAGCCTTTTATCTTCCTTCCATGATGGACGTGCAGCACTCATAAACTTAATGAATTCTGTGTTTGTCTGGCTAACATTTTCCCTAATTCCCCAAATCCATTCATTCATTGATACCCCAATCTTCTTCCCCAATTTGTGTGGTTTATTGTGCTGTTATCAATTTCTACCATCAACAGATTTTGCACTTGGTCAGGCAGATGTGGTATAAGTAACGCTAACATATTACAGTGTGAGGTTTAAAACAAAAGTGCTTAAGTGGATAAACCATCATCCTTACCCATGTCAGAAAGAGACATACTAGTGCAGAGATAAGTTGTAACAATGGTAGGCTAAGGACAGGAAGTGTACACATTTTTATGGAGAATCATTGTACCTGATATTTCTTCTGTTCAGAAGTAGCCTCCTCCACGGATATGATTGCACAACTGCGTTGACTTGACATTTCATGAACCTTGCTTGATTTTCCACTCACTGTATTTTTACTTTTAGTTTCATATTGAAAAATGTGAATCCTTCTTTTCTGGTTCACATGCTCAAGAAGAACCTTGTTTTTCATGTGACATCTTTCTTCCCTCTTTGGGCCTGTTAGGGCCACCAGCAGTTAGTCCCTTTGGAAATCCACAGAATCAACAACAGTAAGTCTGGGGAAGATGTCAAGCAATTTCTTTTTGCTTAGGTAAGAAGAAGAACTGTAAAGAAGGAGTGGATGGGTTTGAGGTTAGACAAGACTTTGAACTATTCATAATATTAACACATCTGTATTCCGTAGTTTATTGTAAGTAGTTTCCTCCTTTGTGCTATGGGATGATGAGCAGTACAGAGGGTAGGCAAGTACACAGCTATTGTTATTACTGCTGACTGATGTTATGGTGGGTACTCTCAGATGATATCAAGTCATGAAGAGGAGAAGGTGAATGCAAGAAGGTGGACTGGAGGTCTGCATCAGGGTTAGCATGATAAGATAGTTGAGGTCAAGTAGAGAGTATACTAGAGGAAGGGCACAACTGGATTATGTATTTGTGATGGGCAAGATTTGGGACTCTGCCTCTTATCTGACTGTAGGTAGGTGGGGCATCCTGGGTTATGGATGCTACAGTAAAAGGTACAGCTACCATAAACTCACCCTCTTCACTAGCAACAGACCCACAGCAGACTCAGCCCTCTCTCTAAAGGGTCAAGGAACTATCCTACATCTTAACCTACCCTTTCTCCAAATGTTTCTAACCACTCTGGCTACAAAATACTCATTCCCCTCCCTAAATCCTCATATAACTGTCCTTAATCTACACTTTCCCCAAGTGTTTCCTTCTGCACCACCCACAACAGCCCCACTTTTTTCCTTAAAGCTGTAAAAAGCCCATAAAAATAAAGTCCACTAAAGTAGCCTCAACCTTCCCTAACTGTTCCCACCCACACCACACAGTATAGCCCGCTTGTCTCCCTACTAATTCCATTCTAAAACTTCAAGTCTTTTTAAAATGTCCCCTGCATTTCCTTTAATTCGTCAGTTTCTTCAAGTGCCTTGAGGAGGAAGATCTCTGTGGTTAATAGAGGGAGTAGTGGTGGCTGCTATAGGTGATGATCCACTCTGTTGCTGGTTGTAACACATGCAATGGTGCCTTGCCTTTGATTTTGCTGTCTTGCCACTGGCTTCAGGGGCCACTGCCATTACCTCCTCTTTCTCTTTCTCCTTGTCCTCCAGAAACACAAGGCGGCTAAAGGCCATCGGATTACCTCTATTTTCTGGAGGCACAGTAAGTGGCTACTTCCGGCCATGCCCATTCTTTTGGTGGCAGGGCCACTGACTGAAACAGTCAGATCCTGTTGGACAGAAGAAATGAACATGAATTGTAGCACCCACAGTGAGCATGTTTGTATAGTCAGTCAGGCACACAGCATTGCTGGGCACTGGATTTTTATATGAGTCTGGATCCCTGTCATTTCACATGTGACTTCACACTATTAATTCTAATTAATGCTTGCAGAACTTTGCATTAATTCACCACATTGCATAATTAAAAATATACTTTTTGTGATGAAATTGAAAAATGTAAATAAATGGTTTCATGGGGTGTTACTTTCTTTCACCAAACACTCAAAGTGTCTAGTTTGAAATATTATCTAGATTATCACCATTTCCATAAAAATATTTGGTGCTTTAAATTTGTTCTGCACTATTTCTTTAACTGTATCATGCAACATTAATAAAGATAACCGGTGGGGCAGCATAAATTTTGAACAAATATTGGCACATGATGATAATAATTCCAGAGGCCTTCCACCTGAGTCCTTACATGAGTCCCACTCCACACATCCCACCATCATCCCTAATTCATTACCACTACAACAGATAGTATTCTTGAGTTAGGGAGCAAGAGAGTGGAAGGTTGATGTTTTAGACCAGGGCTTAGGCTAGGTTTAGCTTTGGCTATGGGCAGGTTGGGTAGTTAATGGAATGTATGAGACAGAGCAGTGTAATATATGGAATATGAGGAGGAAACCTAAAGATAAGTTGGGGGAGGATTTGTGGCACGTGTCAAGAATGGAATCGGATGGTATAGGAAGAAGTAGGTAGAGGTGAGCAGTGGGCACTGGATAGCATGAATACACCTTTTCTTCTCCCCTTAATTTAAATTGACATGGGGCAGAGACTGAAACATTTGAAGATGGATAACTAAAAAGGATTGGGACCCATATTAGGTAGGAGCAAGAAGGAAAGCAAAATCTTAGCAAAACACAAATGCAGAAGTTGTCAATGAGAAGCGACCTTCACTTATTGCTCATTCCTTCAGCCACTTACTCCTTCTCCTTCTCCGTCTGGCCATCCTTCTCTGTATTAGCCTCCCTCAGAGGGCTCTAGAAATCAAATAACATATTTAGTAATGTCACTATGAACCAAAGCATTTGCATACGTAAAAACATACCCAACAAATTTGAATTTATTGAGGGCCAAATAATTAAATTTTAAATTTTAAAAATGAAATAGTCAACAACTGAATGCTTTAAGAAGAAATGCCTTCCTGTGTGGTGATGACAGAAGATTCCTTCTTCTTCCTGGGCCTCTTTTTAATTTGTGTTTATCAATAGAGGAAAAAAGGAAGACATTGATTATTAGTATGGTAGCTCTAATAATATTTAACAGCATTTGATAATGTACAGGCAAACAATTTACTGTTTGTAGAGCCAACCACCTTTATCCTCCATCCTAAAAAGAGCACCCATCATACAAATGATGTATAACTACAAATATTGCTCCTACTCTACATTGTCAAATTTTTGCTATTTTCTTCATGGATTAAATACCAAGGTTCCTCACTGTATTTAGTATTGGATTTTGTGTTTTAAATTGCTTTATGCTAATTGCTGACTTAGTCCACCATTACTCTTTTCTCGTTTGTACTTATTTCCACTCCCTTTGCTTTCTCTTTGAATATAATTTGATCTTTAGCTGCCAATTCCTTTATTTGAAGTTGTTTTTCATTCTCACTATTTTCATATTTCGTCTAAGGCACTCTGCCATCCATTTTGAGTATTGAGGCTCTGTTTGGATATCTTTCTACTTTAAATAAATTATTAAATAAATGCGTAACCAAAACGTGCTCAATTGGGAAATGAGACAGCTGCGTCTATATGCCTGTACGCGGCAAAGTACAATTAGCAGTGGTTTAAACATCTGCTGGGTTTTGTAACCCTTGCTTTTTAATTGAGTGGATTATTTTCACTCTTAAACAAGGTTTGTTAAAATTACTATTTTTAACCCATGTGGGGGATGCCATGCCTCTCGTCCTGCAACTAACTGTTGATGCTACACTATAGTATCCAAAAATAAATAAGTGGAAAGTAAATGATCAAAATGACAGAGCAATGGTGGGCTAAATGACTCACAAATGAGGCAGTAACATTTGATGTCAGTCATCTGCCATTACAGGTGTTGGCTGAGGGAAGGGAGACATTTGGTTGATTACTGGGACATGTTGCAGATCCTATCTACCTGCAAAAAAGTTGTGTGGTCACAATAAATATAAACAATATCGTACTATTTTCCTGAAGACAGTGAAAAAGAAAAAGCCAATCACATTCTTTAGTTCCACCCAAAATTCTGAAATTTACAGAAAAAAATCAGTTGAAGCTGAATTTTAAAGAGCTCATTTAAGTGTCAAGTTAAAGCACACATTAGTTAAAGCAGCTTGGGTTCAAAGGAAACTGTTATTTCAAAAGTCATAAAATAATGCCTTTTCAGTGAGTTTATTAAATAAATTGTGGACAAATGCAAATGTTTCTGCCAGGCAAAAAAACTAGAAAATGAGAACTGGTGATCCCTTACAGGCCGGTTTAACACTTATTGAAAGGTGTTTAGTTTTTACTGAGCATGGTAAATCTTTTCAATTTCTGTAATATTATGCACTAAAGGAGGTGTTTTGGGAACATTTACTGGAGCAGGGGAAATAAAATAAAATGTTGAGAGTTGTGTTGTGAAGAACAGTGACTGTAGAGTATTTTATAAGGGTCTGGTTGTTTTATTATATTACTGTTATTTATTTGATACATACATAGCATCTTAATAACTTTATCGGAAAATTCTTGTTAATTATGGATTATTCACATCATTAGTACTGTTTTCTTAGTCTTCTACTCTATGAGATTGTACCATGGAGCAGATTACGTATTTAATTGTTGACACCCAGCCTTCATTTTATCCCATTTAATAGCAGACGGTCAGGTTTGTTTATATTTGCACTTTCCTTTCAATTCTGTTGACATACTCTAGTGTGCCATTGGTCTGAATGCAAATCTTCACATGCTTACATTACGTTTGCATTAGGGTTTGTTTAATGCCACCAGAATGTCTTCCACTCCTAGTTGTCATGCCTGACATGACGGTATGAGTGCGATGTCCCTGTGAGCAGGTGCATGGTGTATAGGTGGGATTGAGGTGCACATATCTACATCCAAAAATTAATAGAGAGTGGAGAACACAATTTGCTTGGGGGTCCCTTGGATGGATATGGGCAGTTTGGCTCAACAGCTACACTGAAAATAAGTTGCTATGCTTTGGAACACATGATAATTCTTTGATTGATAGTGCTATAACTTTGACTACATTTGGCTCAGAGGCATGGTCGTGGCATTTAAATTCTCAGTTATTGACCAGTGGGACACGTACTGTTTTGAACAAATGGATACTTTTGGTTATATGCTGCTGTGACAGAAAGTCCATGAGATGGCAATTGATGTGCATCTCTGCCTTGAGTGCCCCAGCTGCAACAATATCTGGATTCCTGGTGCTGGGTTTCGGTCATGGTCAAATGCTATCTTCATATGTGGTTAAGGGCTAGTGACCTTACCAAGAAGTATCTTGGGTACCGTGGTTGGAGCATGCAGTGTTTTTGAAAGTGATCGATAGAGTCAACAGGCCTTTTTACCTGTGTCCTTGGACAGAGGCCTAACTGCTGACTGATGTAAAGTTTCTCTGCTGTGAGCCTAACTCAGTCTTGGCCTACCTGGCATTAGCATGTAGTGCTGTGCAGAGCGCATGGGTGAGCACTATGATGTTTGTGTGCCTGTGAAATGTATAATACATGGAGGCACGTGGGTTCCATATTGGAAGCTCTGGGTCTTGAGGAAGGCATGTGGAGGTGGAAGACCCACCCAAGAAAGATATGTGGATTACCTCCATTCCTGAGAGAAGGGTGGGACACACACACACACACTATACAGAAAGGGAAAGACAGGCTTTATGGGTAATTCAAGGGTTGTTTGATTCTGAAAATGTCCCTGGTCAGTGGTGCCTGGGCACATCTCAGGAAGGAGATGGGTCTGTTAAGGGAATCATAAAGAATGGGCTGGAGGGCCTTTGTAACTTTATCAGTGAGACTGACATCCAGGTGTGATCATCTAGTCATTCCCATGACCTGTGTACATAGGTTCACAAGCAGAGTCACTCCTGATGAGATAAACTGCTTCCTGGACTAAGGACAGGACAGAGGAATGGGCACTTGTAGTAGGCTTGTGTCTGAAAATGAATTATAAAAGATGAGCCTTGAGCCTCCCAAAATTGTCAAACTGGAACGGTACATCAGAATTGAGAAGCCCGGCATAACATCTGCCTGTTGTGACCAGGATTGGGGTCTGAAGTCTGCTAGTGTCCCTACTGGGTAAAGATTCATCACCAAGGAGAATCAAAACCACTCTCCCTGGAGCTTGTAGCACAAACATCTGTCTGCCTGCTGAAGCCAAAGCACCCTGGGAGGAGGAGAACACATGGAGGGAGCAGGTTCTAGTGGAGAGCCTGTTGAGTGGATCTCTGAATCAGAGCATGAGATTCTGGAATTGCATTGAGGACCATCACATTAATGGTATGTCTGCCTAAATGCTGTTGTCATGACCCTTGTATGCCAAGTGGAGGCCATGGTGAAGATTGAGGACCATAGCACCAATCAGGTCATTCACTTGAGTGATGCTGTTAATAAGCTCTGTGTGTCAGGAAGGGACCATGGTAAAGATATGGGCTGATGCCTTAGAACATTATACAATAGAGCAGTGGTGCAGGTTGCTTCCTACAAGAGAAGAGCATTAATTCAATCACCGCAATTCAGGAGCACCACGAATCTGCCACTAGACTCAGGAAGATACCATATGAACGGAAGAGCATCGTGGATGCCTACTTCCTCACCTAGAGCTTCCAGACTTCTGTCTCACCACCGGGCTGCTGACATGCCTGGTCCTGCTGAACTGCAGATCCAGTGAAAGCAGGTAAGACTGTACTTTCTAGCAGAGCCTAACCTGAATGATCACCTCACATGAATGGGAAATAGCCATCATCCTTAGACAGGAAAGTGTGACTCAGGGACTTACCCAGACACTGCTAGAGTGCCGGTCTTACAAAGACTGTGTATATTGTTTGTTGTGTGCAGTATAACACTTTGTGTTTGTATATAAGTACTACTTTTTTCATAAAAGCAAGTATCTGACTCAATGTTCATTTACTGTGGTTTTGAGTTGTTATTCTGTGTACACCTTACATGCACCTCAACCACAGGAAAGGCGTGTACTGCTTGACCGATGCCACCACTGAGAGACAAATGGTGAAGGGGTGGGGGTGTTACTTGACCCAGTTACTCAGTACTCATTGTAAGTCAGGCCCCCGTATCAGGAATAAAAGACCTCAATCACCACAGCTGGGTCCAGTAACTCCTGCCTGTCCCATGACCATCTGAAAAGAGATCTGATACATACCTTGAATCTTGCCTATGCAGGCATCATTATCTAACCTGATACATCGCTATGCATGGAATTACTGAACACTGGGGCAAAGAGACTATTCTATAGTTGACCATTGGTCTGCTAGTCTGAACCTTCATTATGTATCTGTTTCGTTTAAATGTTCACCTTCCTGCTTTAATTCTTTCCAGGCTTAATGTTTCTGAGAGATGTTTCATTAGTCACGGCGTAATGATCAACAGGTGGTTATACATTGGTCAATTGGTTACATACATTTATACACTATGGTTTAGTAATAAAAGTGGGGCTGCATGGATAGCATGCTAGTTTATTGTGAGAAAGGGCCTCCTTTGACATGGTTAGCCCCAACTTTTGCCCGGTATTTGATGTGTTTTCAAAGTTGTTAGTTCCCAGGGCCCCTGTTAACCAGGTTCCCTGGCCCAGAACTCTTTCCAAAAAAGTATTGTGATGCATTTGCACAATTGGAAACAACTTTAAGTAACCCTATAAGTCCCTAGTAAATGGTACTAAGTTACCCAGAGCATGTGGTACTAAGGGCAGGCCTCTGAGAGCAGCAGCACAGATTGTGCCACCCTCATGGACCATTCATCCAAGTGCACCCAGCACTGCCATTGCAGGCTGAGTGTCCTGGTGCAGTCCTAAAATGCAAACCTGACATGGAACCCAGCCTGTGTTCCCTGTCCACTACACACTGCATGAAATGTCGGTAAGTCAGGCCTTCCATCCCTGAGGGAGCGTGCACTGTATTGCTTGTGTGGACATGGATGCATGAGCAATATGCTCCTACAGACCATGCCAAACCTGGGGCATAGTAAGTGAACAGAGTAGCCATTTTACATACATGTGCTGGACACTGGCCAGTTCGAGTTTCACAGCTACATGATGGCCACTCTGCACCCTGGTTTTTTTGTTATCAAACAGCTCATAATGATAAATCCAAACTGGTAGCAGTATTGGACTTATTGCAAAATGTACCCTGGGGCCACCTTAGAGGTGCCACCTGCAAAAGCTACCTACCCTGGCATGGTTGCTGGCTGGTCACAACTAGCCTGCAACCACCAGACAGTATTCTGGGACCCTTGGGTAAGAGTCTGTGCTCTTTGGGTCCAGAGTACAAAGCACTTCCTGGGCAGAGGTGTGACACCTCCTTCCCCAGGAATATGCATAGCCCTGCCTATGAGCTTCAAAGGGCTTACCACCTTTGAAACTCAACCCCCAGCCCTGCTGCTAGCAGCAGATGGCCGCCCCCATTGCAAACTCCCACTTTTGGCAGGAACAACAGCAGGGAAAAAGCACATAGGAAAGGAGAAGTGGCTACACCCAGAATGCACCACCCCTAGGTGTTGCATGTGAGGTTACTCCTCCTTTACATTTTTCACCTTCATGCATGGTAGGAAAATAGCCTATCAGGGATAGGGAAGTGACCTCTGCCCACAAGAAGTGGTCACATAGCGGGTGTAGCCACCTTAAGGTATATGACCCATTGGTCACTACTAGGTACTCCCCTAAAAGCCCACTAAATGCGGTATTTAGTGGGCACCTACAGATCAGATCAGATTCTAAGGACAAAAGAAGACCAGCAACAAAGAAGACCCTAGGGTTGAGAACTGCATTCCTGCTGCACAAAGAAAAGGGTGCCTGCCTGCTGCACCCAGGACTCGACAATCACCGCTGAGGGGTTGATCGGACATTGCACGGACTCTAAAAATCCTAAGAGGACCTCCACCCTTCTGAAAATCACTAAAGATCTCCACCCAGAGTGAAGGTATCACTCTTTTGCAACAAAGAACCAAAGACCAGTGAAGTCCAGTTCACTGACCGGCTGCTGACCAAGAAACCAGAAACCATAGCCAAACACTATTTCACCCAACAGCCCTGGAGGACAAAGTTGGGTGGCACTCTACCCTCCTGTGGCTGAACCGTGCAATAACCTGTGGTGCTGGTCTCTCACCGATGGACACCAAGAAGAAAAGTCCACACCAAACTTCAAAAAGACCAGGAGGAAGCCCCAGTCAAGGGACTTCAGAAACTACCAGAACCACCCACTAGATTGACCCTGCTGATCTGCAAGCGACCCTCAAAGTGACCTGCCTCCTGCTTCCAAGGGCATCTTTGCACACAGCTCTTGGCTCATCTATCTGCTCTGCACCAGGCCTCCCTGGGCCCTGCACTAGAGAACCAGCTGTGCTCCAAGGGTCCTCCACCCCTTGCAACCTCTACATTCCATGGGGACCCACCGGACTCACCTTGAAGTCCACTTGTGCGTTGCTTTTCCAAGTGGTCCGCCACAGTGGTCCTGTGACAGCTTCAAGTACTTTTTATTAGCTCTTCCCGCAAGAGCCAGAACTGCCCAAACTCCTCCAGCTGGCCTACAGAACTTCTTGACAACCTCAACCTAAGAACAAAAGGAGACATTGGTAATCACATTGCCTGATTTTATATGCATTTTTAAAGTTTTCTCCCATTGATTCCTATTGTGCGTAATTACGCACAAAAATACTATTTTTGCTAAACTTTGAAGAAACATAACTGAAAAAGTACTTGCCCATTTTTGATTATCTTGGTCTTAAAAAAATTATACAACTCAGAGGTATTTATGTAAATTGGTCTTGGGTTATTCCTTTGAGTGTGTGTCTTACTTCATTGAAACTGTGATTACAACAAATGCCTTGCACTTCTCCAAGATTGGCCCAACTGCTCTACCAAGCTATCATATAAATTACAGCATTAGGTGGTCTAGTTTTTACCTCTGTAAGCCAACATGTGGTTGTCTGGACTCTCTACACAGTGTGTTTGGTTGCACACTACATAGAGAGCCAGCCTCCTAAATTTACTGGACAAATTGCAATTGCTGTCAGGACCTTGACTTCGCTGTGCCTTGGTGATGAGAGCGCCATTGCAGGAACTCAATGGAGAGCCTGTGCTGCCCGACTGATGTACTGCCATGCTGCAAGGTTGGAGCTGCATTGACAAAAATATTGAGGTACGGGTCTGTTGTAGCAGATACTGTGACTTCAAACATTTTACTGCCGTCCATTCAGGGGCCAAGTTTTGCCCTGCTGCCTTGCCAAGGAAACATTGCTTATATTCACGGGTCCTCCTTTCAGGAGATCTCACAAGACTTCCAATGCGACGGCATCTTTGGTGTGACTAGGCATCGCCAGTCTAAAAAAGCTGACAGCATCTGCTAAGCTCTGCCACTTATTCAGATTTGAACCAGCATTGGGATCTTTCTGCAACACTCATATACTCTTTTGCTTATTATTAAAGACCAACAAGATTGAAAACTGCTTCTTCAGTGCAGATTTAGTGCTCAGGATGAGTGTAAGAGCTCTCTGAAAACATTTGTTTGGTGACATTGCTTGCAAGTGGTTTGGCAGGTCCTCCATTCCCTCTCCTCAAGAGTCTTTGACTTTGCAACGAACTTGACAGACATAACTCCAATTCAAGATTAGAGTTATTGATAGAATTGTGATTAGACTTTGTTGTTGTAGTGGGTGTTTTAGCACTAGTTCTTTTAGTCACCAGTGATGTAACTGGTGTAGGAACTATCTGAAAGTTTCAGTGCGCGCAGATTGAAAATCTTTGAACTACTCATCAATCATAATTTGAAGTACTTGCAAGTGGTTTCAGCTACCTTTGTCTAGAGTACCATGAAGTATACTTTTAACAGTGTTCTTCTTTACAGGGGGATCTCAGCTCCAAGCCTCTGTCTCCCCACACATCATGCTCCAACATTCCAGCTCCTTGAACCAGATTTTCCACTTCCCCATCTGATAGGCTTAGAAACCCTACTGTTAGACCTGACAGACTTAGGGCGGTTCCCCCAACTTTTTGCTTGCCTCCCTCTGTTCTTCTGATCCCGTTTTTGCGGATTTTAGGACTCTGTACACTTTACCACTGCTGACCAGTGCTAAAGTGCGTGTGCTCTCGCCCCTAAACATGGTAATAGCACCTCCAACACAATTTGCATATTTAATTTACATATAAGTCCCTAGTCAAAACTGCAAGTGCCCAGGGCCTGTAGATTAAATGCTGGCATTTAAAACCCCTTGCTAAGCCTTAAACCTCCCTTTTATTACATAAATGTCACTCCTCTGGTAGGGCCTATGTGACCTAAAGGGCAGGGTGCAGTGTATTTAAAAGGCAGGACATGTACCTTTACCTTTTACATGTCCCGGTAGTGAAAAACTCGTTTTTTACTAATGTGAGGACTACTCTGCTCATACGCCAGCATTGGGAATTCCTTAATGTACTTTTAAGCTGTAATTCCTGATCAGAAAAGAGTAGCTACATCATGTTTCATATCAGTGGTCCTGCATACTCATTTAAGTTTATTTATTTAGTTTCTGATAGTGTGGAGTTCTGTAGACTTCTTGAAAAATTGCTAATCTCCTCTTAAGCAGAGTAGGAGCAGAACCCTACATCCCAAAAATCAGGAAACATCAAAATTCAAATCACCAAAATGTTTCCAAGGCTGCTCTACTTGGGGTTGATCTTGCACTAAAGGGCACCCTCCCCAACATCAGACCCGCCATTAGTTTAGTAGAGTAACAAATAAGTAACTGGTATCACTCCATAACTAAATTTTCTATCAGGGAAAATTTTTAAAGTTTTATTAGGAAATCGGAAAATTAGGCAGTACAAACTAAATGTCATGAAGGCTCAAATGCAAAATACAAAATAATCAGAAATATTCTAAGTCCTAAGTGAACAGCAGATTCATAAAGAAAACATACAGCATGTCTAATGGAACGGAAATGTATTCTCTAAATAATTCGACAGAGACTCTAGTAGAACATAAAAGTCTTCTGGCTCACCCCCAAAACAAAAGAGCTCATATATACAATTCTTGCATAATAAATGAGAAGAAAATGCAGTCTCATCATGGCATGATCAAAAGTAACCAGTTGTAGTCAAATCAGAGGTTTTGTTGTCACGGTTAAATTCATAAACACTAACCCATTTTTAAGAAATCTTCTGCATTACTGCTATCTGGAGATGTCCAAAATAATATAAACCATTTTACAGAATGAATCTTTACACAAGTAAATAAACTAGGCTCTGTAGCGAAACTACAGCTGAAGGACCTTGAGACATGTTACAGTTTAGGAACACTCGAGAGTTTATTCATAATGCATGCAAAGGGTTACGAGATGGCGGGGGTGGGAGCAGGGGGGCCTGGAGAAAGATAGTGCAGCATCAAATAGCTTTCATATTACCTAATATGGCAATTTTGTAAAATGTGGCACAGCTAAATCATGTGGATAAACACACTTCTGTAAGTCATAATAAGCTCGTTTCATCTACAATATTATTAATTTAACATTTGCATATTGGATCCATCATAAAAAAACATTTTATTAACATCATTATTTATTCACATTAATATAAACTCAGAAAAACGCTCCTGCAGAAGTGACCCCATGACTCGCTGCCCTCTTATGCCGCAATGTAGCGAGAGGAGACTGTAGATGAAAGATAGAGTGTTCTACCAAAAAAACCCAATAAATACGTTTAAAAAACTGGAGCTCATGATTGTCAGTTACAATCATTCAATGGCTGGTGAGTGGCAGTGGCTATAGGGAAGTGTGTTTTGGATCTTTTTTTTCTTATACATACTATAAACTGCTCCGAGCTAGACAAAAAACATATTTCCAAATCAGCCGTACCAACTTTTACAAATATTCCTCTGAGTCACAGCCTGAGTGTGGTAATTGTGGGTTAACGCTTTTATGGCCGTCTTCAAAGAAGCCCATTAGACCCTGTGCAGAGCAGGGATTTCTCTGGAATTTCCAATGCCAGGACCTGCAGAACATCCCCCTCCTTTAACATCAAAACGTTATTGTACCTGAGCATTAATCATCCAGAGTAAGTACGGTAATCTATTTTCCTAATCTTCATTCTTTCCGGTCTACAGAAATTAGACACTTATGTTTCTTAGTAAAGATTACTCAAGACATTTCACCTTTGTTATCATCAATAAGAAACACCACATGTGATGGGCGCAGTAAGAAAATCACATATTTACTTGGCTAGTGTGAGTAAAGCGATAGTTGTAAATTGTCCATGTTTGCTTTCTCTAGAATACCACCTACATTGCTCTTTTCTCGGTCATGTGTTTCTGTCTCTCATCAGTCGTGAAATCATGAACTTTCTGCAACATTTTTACATGTTTTACTCGCTGAATGTTCGAAGTCCTATAGAGTGTTCACCACCAGACTCCACTTTGCAGTTACTTTACTATCATTATCAGACCTTTCACTGCCAGGCAGCAACACAGCTGTTTTGGGAAGTGAAGCTTGAAATAACACATCTGGAATTTGTGAAATGACCACACAAGGCTCACTACTATAGCCAAAGGGCACCAAAGGATCGGAGTAATATCATGCCTCGCTGACAGCGTGACGTAAGTTAGTGGTAGCCAGCTCTATACCGCCCTAGATACCTCTGGTCTCGAAAGTAATTATGATAATAGCGGGAAATTGCTTGAAGGTCTGTTAGCGCTCTCTTCACTTTCTACAGTTTCAGCTGCTCCCCTAACCCTGCATCACCAAATTGTAGGTTTCTGATCGGCTAAAAGTACACAGGGCACCATGTGATGTCAACTACTTGTGTCTGCAGGTTCTCTAGCAATGGGGCAGTTTTGGATTACCTATGGTCAAAATACCACTGTGGATGTAAATGTAAGTCAGTGGCAAAGCAAGGGAACCATGGACCTTAATGAAAGCATGGAAAATGTCACCCTCTGCTCTTTGTTGTGCAGTAAAAACATTTCTAATTGTGATGCAGAGGGCTCCCACAGATCCTGGGCCAGGTGTCAAAGCACCTGCCACACCATTGATAACTATGCTGCTCCTCAAGATCTTGGTTGATTCAAGTCTTCTAACCATTGTTAGAAATGGGTTCGCTGGTTGGAAGTCAGTTTGCAGGGACCTTCACTCTAGTAAGGGCAATGGAGATGCACACTTAGATAACCCCTGCTTACCCCCTTGGTAACTTGGCACAAGCAGTCAGGCTTATCTCAAAGGCAATATGTAAAGTATTTGTACCAACACACACAGTAATACCGTTAAAACACTACAGAATGGACTCCACACCAGTTTAGAAAAATAGGTAATATTTATCTAAATCAAACAAGACAAAAACGACAAAAATATGACATACACAAGTCATGCATTTTCAAAAGAATAACAGTCCTACTCCATAGAAAACAATGGAAACGTTGATTTTGCACAAAGTCCCTGGTTTGCGTCAAAAATATAGCAGCAGAGGCGAGCGTGCATCAAATAAGTCAGAGATGCATCGATTCCTTACAAGCAAGTGAGGCCGTGTGTCGTTTCTTCTCTGGTCGGGTCGGTGATGCGTTATTTTTCTCTTCTGTAAGAGAGCAAAGCATCGATTTCTGAAGGGTTCCTCAGATCCGCACAGGCTTGCGTTGATTTTTCACACCCAGCGATGATGCGCGAGACATCCGGTCGCACGGTGTTGGAAAACCATGCTGTGTTGGGTTTGGGTTGTTACCAGCAGCCGCAAGCGGGTGCTGCGTTGTTTCTCCATCTGCAATGCGTCGATCTCCCAGCCACAATGCAGGTGGAGCATCAATTTTAGCCACGAACTGGGTGACTTGTCATTTTTCAGCCACGTTGCAGGTGGTGCATCAAAATTTTCCCCCCACAGTGTTCTGTGTGTGGATTTCAGTCATTGTTCTACCAACTTCACCTTTCAAGGGCCCAGGGACTGGATAGGGCACCATTTGGCAGGAGTCTCAGCAGAGAGTCCAGGTGCTGACAGAGGACATCTCTGATGGCCCTGAGACTTCAAAATAGGAGGCAAGCTCAGTCCAAGCCCTTGGAGATTCTTCACTAGTAGGAATATACCATAACGTCCAGTCTTTGTCCTCTCTCAGGCAAAGCAGCAACTGCAGGCCAACCCAGCAAAGCACCGTCACAGGCAAAGGGGCAGTACTCCTTCTCCAGCTCCTCTCCTTGGCAGAGATTCTTCTTGATTCCAAAAGTGATCTAAAAATCTTGGATTTGGGGTCCACTACTTATACCCCCTTTCTGCTTCGAAGTAGGCAAACTTCAAAGGAAAGCCTCTGTTGTTCACAAGATCCTGTCTTGGCCAGGCCTGGCTCCAGACGTCCACCAGGGGTTTGGAGACTGCATTGTGGGAGGGCATGCACAGCCCATTCAGGTGTAAGTGACCACTCCTCCCTCCACTCTAGCCCAGATGGCTCATCCGGATATGCAGGCTACACCCGGTAGCTCCATTCATGTCACTGTCTAGAGGGGATTCACAAACAGCCGACCTGTCTATCTGACCCATACAGGGAATACACAAGCAGGCAGAGTCACAGAATGGTTTAAGCAAGAAAATGCCCACTTTCTAAAAGTGGTATTTTCAAACAGACAGTTTAAAAAACAACTTTACCAAAAGATGTACTTTTAAATTGTGAGTTCAGAGACCCAAACTCCACTTCTCCATCTGCTCTCAAAGGGAAACTGCACTTTAAGGATATTTAAAGGCAGCTCCCATGTTAACCTATGAGAGAGATAGGCCTTGCAACAGTGAAAACCGAATTTGTCAGTATTTCACTGTTAGGACATGTAAAACACCTTTAATATACACTGCACCCTGCCCATGGGGCTACCTAGGGCCTACCTTAGGGGTGCCTTACATGTATAAAAAGGGAAGATTTGGGCCTGGCAAGTGAGTACACTTGCCAGGTCAAATTTGCAGTTTACGACTGCACACAGAGACACTGCAGTGCAGGTCTGAGCCATGTTTACAGGGCTACTCTTGTGGGTGGCATAACCAGTGCTGCAGGCCCACTAGTAGCATTTGATTTACAGGCCCTAGGCACCTGCAGTGCACTTTACTGGAGACTTACTAGTATATCAAATATGCCAATCATGGAAAAGCCAATTGCACATACAATTTACACATAGGGAGCACTTGCACTTTAGCACTGGTCAGGAGTGGTGAAGTGCCCAGAGCAGCAAAAACAGCAAAACATAGTCCAGCACACAGCAACAACCTGGGAAGCAGAGGCAAAAAGTTAGGGGGGACTAAGCCAAGGATGCAAAGTCTAACATGTGTCCCCCAGCTGAAAGTGGGGAGAACTACCCAACCTAACTGAAGTTCTCATCATGAAGGCAGAAGAATCTGGACAGACCATCGGCACTGGGCGTGTTCTGTTCCAGGGTGGTGTACCACCGTAAAGTCCATTCCTTGTAGAGATATGGACCACCTCAACATTTTTGGATTCTCACCCCTCATCTGCATTTACCATCTGAGGGGCCTGTGGTTGGTCTGAACCCTGGAAGTGAGTCCCAAACAAGTAGGGTCTTAGTTTTTTCAGCGCCCTGACCACAGCAAAATCTTCACGCTCAATTGCACTCCACCTACGTTCCCGGGGAAGTAACCTCCTACTGATGAAGGTTATTGGCTGGTCTAGGCCCTCTTCATTTAGCTGTGACATCACTACTCCCACACCATGCTCTGAAGCATCAGTCTGCACCACAAATTCTATAGAGAAGCCAGGTGCCTTCAGCACGGGGGCCGTCCACATGGCTGCCTTCAGGGCATCAAAAGCTGTCTGACAAGCCTCAGTCCAGATCACTTTTTTGGGCTGCTTTTTGGAGGTTAACTCAACAATAGTGCCATATCCTTTGACAAACCTCATGTAGTATTCTGTGAGACCTAGAAAGGTCCTCACCTCAGTCTGGGTCTTGGGAGACTCCCAAGCCAGAATAGTATCAATTTTTGCCTGTAGGGGGGCCACCTGGCCAATCCCCAACTGGTGTCCCAAGTACACCACAGAGCCCTGCCCTATTTGGTGCTTATTTGTCTTAATAGTGAGGCCTGCCTTCTGCAGGGCCTCTAACACTTTGCAGAAGTGCTGCAAGTGTTCCTCCCAAGTGGAGCTGAACACACATAGCCATCCAGGAAGACAGCACTGAAGTGCTTCAGTCCAGCCAAAACCTGGTTAACCAACCTCTGAAAGGTGGCAGAGACATTATTCATCCCAAAGGGCATCACCCTAAACTGGTAGTGCCCATCTTGGGTAGAAAATGCAGACCTCTCCTTGCCCCCCTCAGGCAGAGCAATCTGCCAATATCCAGATGTTAAGTCAAACAAGCTGAGATATCTGGCAGCCCCTAACCAATCAATGAGCTAATCAACTCAGTCAGTCTTCGGGAACGCATTAAGTCCATGGTAATCCACACAGAACTTGAGTTCTGGGGCAGCACCAGGAGTAGCAGCCTTGGGGACCAAGGCCACAGGGCTGGGCCAGAGGCTACTGGAAAACTCAATAACCCCTAACGCTAACATCTTGGACACCTCATCCTTGATGTTAGCCCTCACCTTGTCAGTCACCCTGTAAATCTTGTGTTTGACAGGTGGATTGTCCCCAGTGTCCAAATCATGTGTACACAAATGAGTGACCCCTGAGATCAAGGAAAACAAGGAGGCAAACTGTCCCAACACCTGGCAACAGTCCCTCTGTTGCTCTGGGGTCAGTGAGGGGGAGAGGTTCACACCTTCCACAGACCCATTTTTCTCCATAGCAGACAGGAGGTCAGGAAGAGGCTCACTCTCTTCCTCCACCCCATCATCTGCTGCTAGGGAGCATTATCACCTCTGTCTTCTCAAAGTGAGGTTTGAGGTGGTTCACATGTAGTACCCTCAAAGGGTTCCCAGGAGTCCGCTAGTTCACCAGATAGGTGACATCACTCTTGCTCTCCACCACCTCAAAAGGCCCAGTCCACTTGTCCTGGAGAGCCCTAGGCTCCACTGGGGCCATCACCCACCCTTTTTGGCCAGGCTAAAACTCAACCAGAGTGGCATAACAGTGCTTCAAATCTTCCTGTCTTGCTTCCAGATTCTCTTGGGCGAGCTTCCTGAAGTGGGCTGCCTGGTTTCTAAAAGCCACCATGTAACTTAATACATCCGGGGGGCTTACTGGAGGCTTTCTCTTAGCCTTCTCTAGCCAGACTCAAAGGTCCCCTGACAGGGTGGCCAAACAACATCTCAATAGGGCTATATCCAAGACCGTTTTGTGGCACCTCCCTGTAGGCGAACAGAAGGCATGGCAAGAGGACGCCCCACTTACATCTCAAGGACTCTGACGGGCCCATGATTATGCCTTTCAAGGTGCAGTTGAATCTCTCACCCAGACAGTTTCCTTGGGGATGGTAAGGAGTGGTAAATTGTAGGTTACCCCACACTTCTTCCATTGAGACTTCATATATGTAGATATGAAGTTGGTACTCCCACTTCCCAAGGTCTTGGCCTGCCCCAAATGACCAGCTAAAGGCACATCATGAGCCAAACCCAGTAGGAAGGCTCTGAAGCACTGGGATACCATCAGCGCACAGGCTTCCCCAGGCTCCGCAACCTTAGGCTAGTTATATAGATATATAGAAGGCCTTCTTCCCAATAAATCAGATGTGAACCAGACTCCTTGCCAGAAGCCTGGTCTGCAGCCTGCTGCTGTAAACCCCCCAGAGTAGGGCATGTTTTCTTTGCCTCACAGAATGCTTCCCTGGTGGGTCCCCCTTCCTGCTACCACTGAGACAGCTCAGGGACCTCCCCCAGCTCAGCCACCTCTTCTCCTGTAGGCTTCAGGGAATCCCCCTCAGGTTCAGCCTCCTCCCGGACCGTGGGAACTTCTGGTGCAGGTTTCTCATGCCCCCTTGCCCTTCCTCTTTCTGTCAGACACCTGGACCACTCTTTCAGGTTCCAGGGTCTCCTGGACACTCTGATGGGCTGTCCTTGACCGGGTGGACACACCCACCCACCCACCCTGACAACCCCAACATCTCCAAGTGAGACCTGTGTTTCACCTCTTTTGAGGGTAAGTCCTCTATGTCATTGCCAAGCAGACACTCTACAGGCATGTTTGGACTCACAGCTATCCTCAAGGAACCTGAGCCCCCCCACCCCCACTCAAGGGAACCTGCACTACTCTGCACAGGTGCTCTGAGTTGTCTACCACAACTACTTGATGAAGTGCAGAGGGAACTACCTACTCTTCAGATACCAGGTGACTTCTCACAGTAGTCCCACTGGCTTCTGTGTCTCTCAGGACTTCCACCCCCTGTCCATTGATGGTCACTCATTGCCTGTACTTTTTAGTGTTCTCAGGCACATTGGTTCTCTGGACCATCTCACTGTCCCGTGGTGAGACAAGGGTCATCACAGCTGGCTCCCACTCACATGCAACCAACTCCTCCCCAAGAGCTACAATGGCCAACCTCTGTGAATGAGCACCAGTGGGTGCCTGTGTCCCCTTGGGACATTTGAGGTCCCCCCTCATGTGCTCCACCTGATCACACACAAAGCACCCCTCTCTGCAGGTTTCCCTGTAGAGACCCATATTTTCTTTTCAACTGGGGGCTGCGAATCGCTACCCTGGAAACTAGGTTGGGGCCCTTTAGAGAACTCCCCCTGTTTACTCTTACCCCCCTACCTCTTCTGATGGGGACCCTGCCCACCCTTGGTATAGTCTCCCCGATACCTCTTCTGGACCGTGGTGTTCTCCCAGCAGTCCGCTTCCTGAGCAAGCTCTCTGGGGTCAGTCAGCTTGCTGTCAATTAGGTGCTGGTGCAGCTCTGGAAAAAAAAGACTACACAAGTGCTCCCAAGCAATTAAGTTATAAAGCCCCTTATAAGTTGTTACCTTACTGCCCTTCAACCAACCATCCAGTGACCTGCTAAAAGAGTCTACACACTCCATCAAGTTTGGGAATCCTTCTTCTTATGGGACCTAGACTTTTCCTTATACTGCTCAGGTGTGAGACCATATCCTGTGAGAGGGCATCCGTCATAATAGAGTAGGTGAGTCCCTGAGGATCCCCTAAGGATGTCAGAGTGTCCCTCCCCTCTACCTTAAAGTGCTTTCACAGAGCTCCCCCTTCCCCCCCCCCCAGTGTGCTTCTGGGACCATATTCATGTGGAGAGCTGACTCATACCCCTTAAACTACAGATAGATGTCATCCTCCTTCTTGTTATTCTTTACTAAGTCCTTTGGAATGTGTACCCTCCTCTCAGGCTACCCTGAGGTACTGCTGAGGTACTGCTGCCACCATCGCTGCTATACTGGCTCCTCTGATCCAGCTTCCTCAAACTAAGCACATGAGCCAAGAGCATTTTGTTCTCCTCAATGGCCATCCTCCTCTCTTCCATCCCCCTCTCCATCTTAAACTTCTCTAACTCAAACAGGTGCACCCTCTCTGCCTGTTTGTCCTGTAACTCCTCAGGAGTCAAACCCTTGGATTACACTCTGCTACCCGCCCTGGAGATCCTCCCCCCAGGCAGAACAGGTAAATCCACAACACCATCATGATTGCTTTGCCCATCCTCCCCCTCAATCTCCTCCTTTGTGTGCCCCCCAGCCTCCTTGGCGGTCACCCAGGCCCTCAGTGCCTTTCGCAGCTCCTCCTTCCTGATGGAGCTCTTAATGGGACAGGGAAGATCCTTACAGAACTGTTTCAGTTGGGCAACTGTGTAACTCTCCAGCTTCTCAAACTCAAAAACAGCTACAGCTAGTGCATCCCCAGATTGAGACATGTTGGCAAGTTAAAAAGTGCAAAGTTCCATGGCAGAACAAAGAGTTCCCAATGAGATTATCAAGAAAAAGCACAAAAAAATGGAAGCAGAAAAAGTCCAAAATGAGAAAAGGCAAAAACAAGTAGTATGTGGTCAGTAATGGTCTGCTCTGAAAACAGTAGTGTACACTTAATCACTATATGTCAAGTACAAATACAAGTCCAATCCTCACCGCTGATCACCAATTTCAAGACAAAGGAGATACACACTTAGATAACCCTTGCTTACCCCCTTGGTAGCTTGGCACAAGCAGTCAGGCTTATCTCAAAAGCAATGTGTAAAGTATTTGTACCAACACACACAGTAATACAGTGAAAACACTACAAAATGGACACCACACCAGTTTAGGAAAATAGGTAATATTTATCTAAATCAAACAAGACCAAAATGACAAAAATTTAACATACAAAAAAGTCAAGATATTAATTTTCAAAAGAATAAGAGTCTTACTCCATAGAAAACAAATGGGAACTTTGATTTTACACAAAGTACCTGGTTTGCATCAAAAATAAAGCTGCACGGGCGAGTGTGCGTCAAAAAAGTCAGTGATGTGTTTTTTCCTTA
This sequence comes from Pleurodeles waltl, assembly GCF_031143425.1. NCBI lineage: Eukaryota > Metazoa > Chordata > Amphibia > Caudata > Salamandridae > Pleurodeles > Pleurodeles waltl. The sequence continues at coordinate 910,932,702 of NC_090448.1, read as the reverse complement.
CACGCAAGCAAGGCCGTGCTTTCGTTTCTTCTCCAGTTGGGCGATGTATTGTTTTTCTCTTCTGCAAGAGAGCGATGCGTCGATTTCCAGACAGGCACCTGGAATCTGTGCAGGCTTGCGTTGATTTTTGACAACCAGTGATGATGCGTGAGAAATCCGGCCACACAGTGTTGGAAAACTGCGCTGTGTGGGGTTTGCGTTGTTCTCAGTATCTGCAAGCGGGTGTTGCGTCATTTCTCCAGCCGTGCTGAATCAACCTCCCAGCTGTGATGCATGTGGAGTGTCGATTTTAGCCTTGAAGCGGGTGGAGCGTCGTTTTTCAGCCGCATTGCAGGTGGTAAGTCTAAATTTTCTCTGCATGGTGTTCTGTGTGTGGATTTGAGTCTTTGTTCTGCCAACGTCACCTTTCAAGGGCCCAAGGACTTCATAAGGCACCACTTGGCAGGGCAGGAGTCTCAGCAGAGAGTCCAGGTGCTGGCAGAGGAAGTCTTTGATGGCCCTGAGACTTCAGAACAGGAGGCAAGCTCAGTTCAAGCCCTTGGAGATTCTTCACAAGCAGAAATATACCACAAAGTCCAGTCTTTGTCCTCTGTCAGGCAGAAGCAGCAACTGCAGGCCAACCCAGCAAAGCACAGTCACAGGCAAAGGGGCACTACTCCTCCTTCAGCTCTTCAGCTTTTCTCCTTGGCAGAGGTTCCTTTTGATTCCAGAAGTGATCTAAAAGTCTACGGTTTTGGGTCCACTACCCCTTTCTGCCTTTGAAGTAGGCAAACTTCAAAAGAAAGTCTCTGTTGTTTACAAGATCCTGCCTTGCCCAGGCCTGGTTCCAGACTCACACCAGGGGGTTGGAGATTGCATTGTGTGAGGGCAGGCACAGCCCATTCAGGTGTAAGTGACCACTCCTCCCTCCACTCTAGCCCAGATGGCTCATCAGGATATGCAGGCTACAACCGAGCTCCCTTTGTGCCACTGTCTAGAGGGGATTCACAAACAGCCCAACTGTCAGGGAATGCAAAAGCAGGCAGAGTCACAGAGTGGTTTAAGCAAGTAAATGCAGACTTTTTAAAAGTGGCATTTTCAAACAGACAATTTAAAAACCAACTTTACCAAAAGATGTATTTTTAAATTGTGAGTTCAGAGACCCCAAACTCCACATCTCCATCTCCTTTCAAAGGAAAACTGCACTTTAAGGCTATTTAAAGGCAGTCCTTATGTTAACCTATGAGAGAGATAGGCTTTGCAACAGTGAAAAACGAATTTGGCAGTATTTCACTGTAAGGACATGCAAAACACACTTTTAACATATATTCCACCCTGCCCATGGGGGCTACTTAGGGCCTATCTTAGGGGTGCCTTACATGTATAAAAGGTTAAAGGTTTGGGCCTGGCAAGTGGGTACACTTGCCAGGTCGAATTGGCAGTTTCAAACCGCACACACACACACTGCTGTGGCAGGTCTGAGCCATGTTTACAGGGCTACTCATGTGGGTGGCACAATCAGTGCTGCAGGCCCACTAGTAGCATTTGATTTACAGGCCCTAGGCACCCCTAGTGCACTTTATTAAGGACTTACTAGTAACTCAAATATGCCAATCATGGAAAAGTCCATTACACATACAATTCACACATAGGGAGCACTTGAACTTTAGCACTGGTCAGCAGGGGTAAAGTGCCCAGAGCAACAAAAACAGCAAAAACATAGTCCAGCACACAGAAACAACCTGGGAAGCAGAGGCAAAATCTTAGGGGAGACCACGCCAAACATGCCAGGTCTAACAACCATGGGCAAGGAGTATTTCATATTCTTTTGATTGGCATCAGCACGTAGGTTCCTTCACAGTGTGTAATATGATCCCATGTTACCAACGAGGGGGGTCTGATGAGATCATAAACCACAAGGTCAAAGCAAAGTGGTTTGTAAATGTCACCGAGTCTCAAGATAGTAATCTAGGAATGTTTTACACATGGTGTGTACTTTTTATGTTACATGTTTATTTTGCGGTAGTTAGGTTGAAAAAGCTGTTTTCTTCAAAGTGCAGCTAACCGTGGGCAATGAACAGAATGAGAATGTTTATGTTTTTTTTTTTATCTCTCAGAAATAAATTCTTAATTAAACACTGGGCAATGGTGAGGTCAACAAGTGTATGCATTCTGTGACTGCTGTGTTTACCACATAATTATGAATTTACAGAGTTTGCCACTTCATTTTGTGTATGTTGCACTACAAAAATTGTTTCTTGCTCAAATCGACAATACTGCCAGGGAATATGCAAAAGAACATACCTCATGTTTTCATTCTTTATTAGACAATTTAAGTACCTTGAGCATAATTTGACCATAAATGCAACATAATGCTACTAGCTTGGACAATGCTAAAGCTATGCAGAGTGGTCTGGGGGCTATCAAAATGACAACATCCATAATTCACAGGCAACCTTCAAACGCTTCCCATATTTCACAGTTCCATCGTGATACATGACATTTTCTACAATTATTTTCTCTGAAATGAAAGCACCAATATGTGCACTTGCCCTCAGTTGCAGTTTCTTTCTTTCTGAATGAAAGAGGGCTGGACAAATACACTGCCATTTAAACATTTAAATGCGCACATGCCACACCATAAAGTTATCAATGGATGTACTGTTTGCAGTCAAGTTGTACAGGAGCTGATGTTGTGCAAAATTAGATTTATTATTGTTATGGTGAGCATCAGCAGCACAACATACTTTTGCAGGATTGGACTGAGACACGAGGATATCCGGTTGAAAAACTGGGTGTAGACACATGCATGTGTAAGCAGGACACCTTTTGCCGGGCTCCTGAAGCTCCTGCTGGTGCAATACGCCTGCCTGGTAGGTGCTCAGCTCATGTTCCTCCATCTGAACAGATGCACGCTCACAAAACCATTCATCAAGGATTATAACACCTTCACTGACTGAGGTTGCTGCAGGAAACCATGATGTTTTTGATATTGTACTGCCCTCTCACATTTTATGCTTTACACCTCCATCAACTCACTTTGGGGTTTGCCTGCTCCAGCCAAGCCCTGTGAAGTGACAGCAGCGAGACTGCCATTTGGATTAGTCGTGGATAACAGCATTGTACATGAACAACACAAGCAGCAGCAGAGCTGGCATGAGATCATCAAGTGACCACAGTAATCAGAGAGACAGCAGAAAGGACTGACTGGACACAATACTGTAGATACAACACTTCAGTGAAAGGATCAGGAGGTCCAGGGTTTGACAACATTAAAACCCTCATCAATTGAAAGCAAGACTCAGTGACTGCCTTATATGACATATGCAGGAGTGGCGGTAACTGCAGGAGTCCGTGAGACAGGAGTTTTAGGACATGAAGCATCTCTATAGTATAGTGAGTAAAAATGAATGAAAGATTGTGACTATATGCACAGTGATAGATAATGCAAAGAGAGAGTTCAGCAGTGCTCACAATTTCATTCACTCGCTATTTCACCCACGAACCTATCTCAGTTGATTTGGTATACTTCTAGAGATTGAAAGGCACACTTCATCCTGAACTGTACACATGAGTGATGGACGTTGGCACTACAGCTGTGTCTCTTATCAATGGAAGATGAACTTGCACTGCTGCTACCTTCTATGAACAAAGTGTTTTGTTGCTGTTAATGAGTACCTGTTCTGGGAAGACACCATGCTTCCACTTTAAGCATAGCGAACTTTATATTGCTGCTGACCAGGCCATATGTGTTTTGTAAGAGAAGTAAGCTTGCTTTGCAGTCACCTCAGCTGCACCTATTCTATAATGAAAGCAAGCTGGCAACTGCTGCCTCAGTTGCCCCTGTTCTCTGAGAAAAAGAGACCCATTTGCACTACTGTTGAAGTTCTTCCTCCTTGCAATGAAAGGAAGCTTTTGCAAATGCTATCACCTTTGTATCCCTTCTATATGTTGGGCAACACCCTGTCTTGTTTGTCGTGCTGTGTCATATACCTAGAACCTATTGTTCACACTAGGGCAGCTGCCAATGTCATGTTACAACATTAAAACGAAATGAACTATCAATACTTGTTTGTGTATGAGCCTGCTAAAGAGCTTACTCCTCAAAATATGTGAAGGGCTTACGTTCATTGTTCCACGTAAAACTCAATTTTAAAATTGACCAGTCCACTTTTACAATTCTAAAACAGCTGCCCTATGCAATTTTGTAAAGTTTGCCTTAGCATCATTGTTGCACTGCTTGTTAAAACGCCTCCATTTCACTCTCAATCACTGTTCTTTCCCATCTCAGTCACTCCCTCCTCTCATTTCTTTCTTCTCTCTTCCCCATTTTCTACAGACATTCTCACATACATTCACTCTCCCTTCTCTTTCATTACCTCATCATTGTCTCTCGCTTGAATCTTTCTGTCAATCCCTTCTCTCACTGACATCCTCCCTCTCATCTTCTCCTAAGAAGCCTAGCTTTTATATTGTAGGAATGATCAACTCTGCTTGTAAACTGCATCACCTCAGTATATGAATCAATCAATCACTCAATCAATCAGGCGTTTGTGAAGCGTGGCTACTCACCTGTGAGGGTCTCAAGGCGCTGGGGGGAACACAGCTTGGTGGTACATGGGCTCTGTTCTGCCTGTGCTGTGGTTCAGCACTATGTATGCAGGTACTTGGCTGTATTTGTGAAGGAGCTTGTCTCTACTACATGATGGGGTTATGTTGTGACAGTGTCACTGTGTGTGTGTGGGGGGCTCATTTCAATCTGTGCTGAATCTCAATTGTCTTCTAGGTGTTCATCCCTATCTCCAGAGAAGTAATCAACTTCAGTTTTGGGTTCCCCCCCTTAATAAAGCAAGCACTGAAATGAGCTCCTCGATCCTGAGCAGTACTGACCCTTTGATTGGTACTTAGCAGTGCAATAGTTTGGTGACAGGTATTGCTTTGAAACTCTTATGACCCCTGAGTACACTTTTTTGTGAACACATTCTTGGCAGTCATTGCTTCCTTTTGGTCTAAATTTGTTGAAATTTAGAAAGAAGAGGGACAAACAGGTGAAGGCGAGGGACAATAGTAAATAAAAAATGAGTAGGGGTATGTGGAGCTCTCAGAGTTTTACTTTGCGAAATTCTTCAGAGTTACATAAAAACTCTGTGAGATTCTGTAGAGTTCTTTGAATAAGGGGAAATCGGCAAGTGGCACTGCATGTTCATTCCTCGCTGAAAAATCAGCACAAGTGGCACTGCGCACCGCACAAGAGGGGGCTGCTAAGCAAGTTGATTTTGCTGCTGGTCAAAAAGGTTTTTTACTTGAGCAGCAGCTTTCCCAACATGAATGGTCACGACCGCCCGTGACTGTTTGCCCTATGAAAATCTCGTTGGCGCCCCTTTAGTGCTCAAAAATCACACTAGGGACACCAATTATCCCACTCACCAACTTACCATTAGTGAGCCTCACAAGAGGAAATATTTTGCCACACAGGTGTGAGACCTGGCAGCTTTTTGGCGTGTCTCCCCTGTCTTTTTGCCTTCTGACCTCCTGGTTTTGGACTCTTTTTGCTGGTTTATTGTCTCTGCGCACTTTACCACTGCTAATCAGTGCTAAAGTGCAAGTATTCCCCATATAAATTGTACTGTGGATTGGTTTATCCATAATTGGCATATTTGATTTACTGGTAAGTCCCTAGAGGTGCCCAGGGCCTGTAAATCAAATGCTACTAGTGGGCCTGCAGCACTGGTTGCGCACCCCCATAAGTAGCTCTATAATCATGTCTCAGACCTGCCACGGCAGTGTCGGTGTGTGCAGTTTTGACTGTAACTTCAACCTGGCAAGTGTACCCACTTGCCAGGCCTAAACCTTCCCTTTTCTTACATGTAAGTCACCTCTAAGGTAAGCCCTAGGTAGCCCCAAGGGCAGGGTGCAGTGTATGGTTAAGGTAGGACATATAGTAATGTGTTTTATATGTCCTGACAGTGAAATATTGCTAAATTAGTTTTTCACTGTTGCAAGGCCTGTCCCTCTCATAGGTTAACATGGGGGCTACCTTTAAATCTGATTAAAGTGTAGATTCCATTTGGGAGCGGATGGACATGTGGAGTTTGGGGTCTCTGAGCTCACAATTTAAAAATACATCTTTTAGTAAAGTTGATTTTAAGATTGTGCGTTTGAAAATGCCACTTTTAGAAAGTAGGCATTTTCTTGTTTAATCTATTCTGTGACTCTGCCTGTTTGTGGATTCCCAGTTTGGGTCAGTTTGACAGTTGGGCTGTTCACATCTCTCCTCTAGACAATGACACAAAGGGAGCTGGGGAGTAGCCTGCATATCTTGATTAGCCATATGTGCTGGAGGGGAGGGAAGGAGGGGTCACTCACACCTGAAAGGACTGTGCCTGCCCTCACACATTGCCGTCTCCGACCCCCTGGTGAGTGTCTGGGGCCTGGCCTGGACAAGGAAGGATCTTGCAAACACTTGAGACTTTGCTTTGAAGTTTGCCAACTTCAAAGGCAGAACTGGGTATAAGAAGAAGACCCAAAACCCCAGATTTCTAGAATCTTTTTGGAATCAAGAGGAACCTCTGCCCAGAAGAAGAGCTGAAGAGCTGAAGGAGGAGTACTGTCCCTTTGCTGTGTTGCTTTGCTGGACTTGCCTGCAGTTGCTGCTTCTGCATGAAAAGAGTGCAAAGGGTGAACTTTGCTGTGTGTCCTGCTTGAGAAAATTCTTCAAAGGGCTAGGAGTAGAGCTTTCCTCCTGTTGGAAGTCTCAGGGACACCAAAGACTTCAGTTTCCTCGACCTGCAGCACTGGGAACTGTGTGTTTTGTGCTGTCCAAGAGGAGAAACCACTGCGACGCCGCCAACGATGCTGCTGGCCTGCACCGTGATCTGCCGACGCCGCACGGAGTCGCATTGCCCCACTTCGCACCGCGACCCTGGTTTCACCAATGCCGTCATTGGACGACTTCACCGAGCCGCTGCTCGCACCACGATCTGTGGGCCCCGCACTCCGGCGAAACATGCTCACACCGCAGCCTGGGCATCCCCAACGACGTCACTCCTGCTGACACCGGTGCCGCTTCCTGCACCGTGGCCTGTGGACACCGCTCGTGAGGAGCACGAAGAACCGTCCCGTCCCGCGCCCCAGCCCCGGTGCACCAACGCCAGCACCATCGGCTCCAGTGTCGTCACCAGGCATCCTTGCCTGCACCGTGGCCTGTGGACACCGCTCGTGAAGGTCACGAAGCACCGTCCTGTCCCGCACCACTGGCTTGGGCCTACAGACGACAGAGCTTCCACAGCGACGACGACGCTGCCTGCACCATGACCTGTGGACACCGCACATTGTACTGCCTGCTTCACACCGCAGCCCTGGTCTCACTGACGCCACTGGACGCCATCACCGAGCCGTTGCCTGCACCGTGACCTGTGGGCACCGCACGTCGCATCGTCCCGCTTTGCACCGCAGCCCCGACGCCATCCCCACCAGCGCACCTGATTTCATCAGCCCAGAGTTCGATCCCCGAGGTGCGTGACTTCAAGGGCCCGACAACTCCTGCACCGACTCCGGAACTGACGACAGCGACGCCGCACTCCGGAGCTCACCGCGAGGATCACGACGCCCTGCGAATCCAAGGTACTGTTTGTGGGTCTTCCCAACACCGCAGCTGGCCCGCGACGCCGAGGCCAGCCTGAACTTTTGGTTTTGTTGTTCACAACACCGTGATAGCCCCAGGTGGAGTTATCAACTTCAAGGAACTGTATTGTTAAATAAATCTTGCAGCAGTCATATTTTTATTACTGTATGTTGGATTTTTTATCGTATTTGGTCTTGTTTTATATAGATAAATATTGGCTATTTTTCTAAAACTGGTGTGGTGTCCTTTTGTAGTGTTTTCACTTATTACTGTGTGTTATGTGCAAATGCTTTACGCATTGCTTCTGAGATAAGCCTGACTGCTCGTGCCAAGCTACCAAGGGGGTGAGCAGGGGTTATCTGAGCGGGTATCTCCCTTATCCTGACTAGAGTGAGGTTCCCTAATTGGACAGGGTGCAAACCGACTGCCAACTAGAGACCCCATTTCTAACAACAGCGTTTGGCGAAATTTGGCCAGAACTCCACATTACAATCATAATGCTGAGTGCTCAAATTTCGGCCAACTCTGCTGGCGGAGATGAATTTATTGCCCACTCGCAAAAAGGAAACAACTGTGAAATGTAAGGGGTGGTAAACAGCAGGCAGATAAAAATAAAAAAAAGGATGACAGGGAGTAGGAGAGGATGCAGTGGCACGGGAAGAGAGTAACTACAGGAACAGAAGACAGGATGAACAGTGCTGAAGCCCATGTGAGGGTCTATGGGCAGTGCAATAGAAGTTTAAATGCACTGTTGCACATGGGCTGGAAAGAATGGATCTGGGCAGAAAAGAAAAGGGTAAGAAAAAACATGTAAAGTTTGAATCCTTCTCTAGGAACCAAGCTATTGTCTTTAAAATACACTCTTCAGGTGGACATTGAATAAGAGGCGAATCATCAGGACTTTATCTCACCAATAGGTGTATTAACTCACAATACTACAATTACCGGTTTTAAGTTGGCAAACGGTAGCAGAAGGCAGGGCAGGCACCAGATGACTTTTAAAAGTGGGTCACAGTCAGTGTGATGTTAAATTGAGGCTTTTAAATGAGTATGTATCTCCGATTTCGAGCAAGGCACCTTTTAGCTCCCTTCAACTCGAGATTTTCCAACCCAAACTGTGACTTGCAGAGATAATAAGGAGGATCACGAAGTAGACCACACAAGGGGCGGCCTGGGCCACAGCACCTACTGCATCAGAAAGCCTTGGTTGGGTGCAGTTCTAGGTGCTCTCTCTCACAGCGCCAAACTGATCTGCCTCTTCAGTCTATTGTATGTCCAAAGACCAGAGGCCCACATGGACCTTCATTGAGGTGGACTAATAGAGGTGATTACCCAGCACGCTTTGGCAAGGCAAAGAGGAAAATGTGACCCATATCGGTCTTTGCTGTGGTGCACGTTCCTTCCTACTTGGGTAATCAAGCGTCCTGGTTTTACACCACTTGTCCTGAATAATTGAATTACACTTATCATGTTCCTTTTTTCAGAGAGGGTCGACTGAACATAGAGGGAGGAAGGTGTTTATCTCTCACGGTTCAGACTTAGTCAGCAGCAAGTGGCAGAAAGCAATTTAGTTATCACAGAGGATTTTTTGTTTTTTAAAGTTGTATTTAATTCCCCTAAGTGCCACACTGTCTGTATTGGTGAACGCTGTCAGTTAATACATTCTATGCCTCTCGGCCATTGCAAAATTGTAAGCCTAATTCTGTGTTTGTAGAATGCTCACATTTTGGGGTTTCAAGGTCTGGTCACCCTACATTCTAGCCAAGCTGAACTACAGAGCAAGTATGAGGCAAAGGAGTACAATGACAGGCTTTGCTTCACCACTGCATGCAAACAGAATTAAAGTAACCGTGTCACATGATCTAATTGTCAAGTTACCACCATGATGCAAGTACATCCTGACAGACCCACAGGCAGTATAAATGCGGGGGACCTTATTTGTGTTACCTGGAGGCATGGGACAGGCAGCCAGGAACATTTTACACAGAGGACTCAGTGTGCCATCCTTCAGGAGTTGCTGCCCACCATCAAATTCTGAAAAAAATGAGGTACTGACATACTCCTATTCTACCAGTTTCAATCTGTGTTTTGCTATTTTTTATTCAATACTTTGAATTTTTCTAAGAAAACTCACAATGCTTCAGACCCTCCGAATTTAGGATGCTGTTGGTGGAAATGTGCGAACTGCCAGATGAACTATAAATCCCTGCTACAGACATCGATGAAGCTGCAGCCCAGGCTATGGCACACGACGGAAACGGAGGATGGGGGTAAAGCCCTTTTAGCACAATGGGTGTTGCAAGACTGATGTGAAACTTTGTTTAAATCTTTGTTTCGGTATCCATAATAATTCGACACTATACAATCAATTTACAAAGTGCAGTAATCAAATGTAAGCACAGCAACCGCGGCATATTCGAAGAATATTTTTAAAAAAATCAAATAGACATAAAAATGTATGTTAAGCATGATAAAACCATAATAAAAGCACAGTGTTAAAACCAAAGAACATAAGATACAAGTGGGAAATCAATCAAACCAACCACCCCACTACATTAAGGGGATATTTAATTTTGAGCCGCCACAAAAGCAACAGAAACCTCTACACAGCGAAAACTACTGGCTGGTTTCGTTTCTTAAAATTCTGGATGCCAAACTAACATTTCTGAGGTCCAAGTTATGACACACTGGGAAGATCCACTGTTTCCTATATCCTCGATAGGCAGGACAGAAGAGTAAGACATGAACTACAGATTCTTCCACTTCAGGGCAAAACCGACACATTTTGAAATAATCCACACCCCCATGATTCCATGTTGCTGTAAATGAGCGTAGGGGGAGAATGACCAGTCAAAGTTTTAAATAGAAAGATCTTGCACCTGGCGGTTCAATGTCATTCTGGCCTGATTCCAGCCGGTACTCATCTTTAAACTCCAGAAAAGAGGGAATAGGGTGGCCAGACCTAAAGGAGCTCAAAATTTGACAGTCAATGAACCGTCAAGAGGGCCCCTTTTATTACCTGTTTGTAAACTAGTGCAGCATTTGCAGGGGAAAGCCAGAGGTTTTCAAGTCCAATATGCCATAAATGGAATCTAACCTCCTTTTTAACCACTGAATTGTACTAGCACCTGGGAGCCCCATTAACTCTTTCAATGCACTCCGAAAGGATGTTAGCTCCGGGGCTGACCATAGCCTGTTCCAATATAACAGGGATCTTAGCCTGGCTACATAACTAATGGGTTTGCAGCCAAGGTCAAGCTGCAGCAGGAACAAAGGAGTGCTTGTTGGTAAATTGTCCCTCATAAAATGGTTCTCCGCTTGATCAAGGGAATTTACAGTTAAATTGACCCACAACACCCCACCGTACAAAGAAGCCCCCATAGCCAGGCATTTATAAATCTCTAAAGATGGGGAGATTAGGTGAAAGGGGAGTTATACTATACCCTTATAATGTCCCCACAACATTGTTCCAGCTTGAGCCTGCGCTTCTGGATATGGGCTGACCGATCAAGTTTTTCTGAAACAGTAACCCCCAAATAATCAGATACCTGTACTTCTTCCATCTCACCACTTAAAGACGGGTTTGGTTGTGAGGATGAACAAGAGTTAAACACCAAATATTCTGTTTTACTAAGAATGATCTCCAAACCCTACTGTTTGCAGGAGATCCTAAAGCAATCCAAGAGCTTTTGAATACCCATAGGGGACTTGGGAAGGAACAGGGTGTCATCTGCAAACAGAAAGACAGGAACCTTAAAGCCAGTCAGACTCGGAGCGTCACCTTTGCATTTTTCCAAACAAGTCACACACACTTGCCTCACGCCACGGTTTATTGGGGTACGATTCGTAAGCTCTCCCCAGGGCCACATCTACCGTTGGCAAAGTTTTTAATGTGCAATGACACTATGGCTTTTAGTAAATAAGCGGAAACACCCAACTCCCTCAACACCCTCCATGAGGACTCTCTGCGGACAAGATCAAAAACGGAATGAAGATCCACAAAGATTACATGAAGCCTACTGTGTTTACCCCCTCTAAAGCCAGCTTGCAGTGGAGATAGTAAATACAACTAAGCCATCCACTCATTCAATCTGTTCAAGATTATGCAGGAAAACTATTTTTGCGTGCTATCAATAAGGCTGATTGGCCTATAATTGGCAGGCAAAGATCAATACCTTTCTTGTAAATGGGAATGATCTCCAGCCCTGCCCCTGAAGGAGGCTTAGGTGCACCATTCAATAGGGTGTTAAAAAGAATAACAAAATACGGGCACCAGATATTCCTAAATATCTTGAACAAATCACCAGGGACTTTATCCAGCCCTGTTGCCTTATTTGGAAGAATCGTATCCAAGGCTTTGGGGACCTCTAGGCTGGATATTAGCAGCACCAACTGTGATAATAACACACTAGTAGTCACAACTACCCATTTGCCACCCTCCTAACAGCAGCCCAAACCACTGAACATACCCTGAGCGTCATATTTGCCATAGGGGACCTCATCAATATCATTACAAGCAGTGCAGGTGTCAGCCTCTAGACAATCATAACTGTATAGTAATATTGGATTTGGTGTCTGTACTGAAGGCACATCTTTTAATGTTGGATCACAAGCGGTGCCAACTGTATGAACTGGGAAAAGTGTTCTACCCAGGCATCCGCAACAATGTTGCTGTCAAGTGGAGCTTTGCTTCCCAGGTCAGCACCCGCCACAGTATGCCAAAATGTCAAAGGCCTTTACATTTGACAGCTTCCAGCATTTGTGGACCATTTTTCCTGCTCAGAATATTTTTTGGTGACCTTAATATTAGCTGTATAAGTTGCCATGGCGGAATGTATATCTTCCCTGTTCCCAGTTTTAACAGCCCCTAGCAAGGTACTTCAGGCCTCCCTTCGAGACTTCTTATTTCTTGAGGCCTCCTTGTGGACATCCAATGCCTGCTTATGCTCCTTGGTAAGCAGATCTCTAAGGGACACAAACATCGTATTGTGGACAGTGCATATTTTTATCCATGAGTTTGTACAGTCATTGGAGGACCTGTCTGAAGCCAAAGCAGTCAGTCAGTTGTTACTGCACCTAGTACCTCGACCAGGGTTCCTTCTGATCCAGCCACCATACTCCATTTGAGTCGTCTTTGACTGTTTGGAGGGCGTAACCTCTGATCTAGACTCTTGTTGGAGTTTTTTGGAAGAGAGCTACCCAGGGCAGCTAGAATTAAACTCAGCACATTGTGATCACTATCACTGTCCAGAAGCTGGAGGAAGTCGGAAGCAGTAAACCAGTCGAGACGCGACGCAGACGAGTGTGGACGAACTCTGTCCTGCTGCGCTGCCGTGCTATCAGTCTGCCGGCCTGCCACGGGCCTCGAAAGGAATAACCGCAGAGCCACCTGCTGCTCTTCAACCTCTCCCGGCCTCCCTTCCTCAGAATGCAGCAAACAAGGTGGGAGGAGGCAGGAGGAGGAGGGGGAAGGTAGGGAGGAGGCCCAAGAAGCAGGCCAGGCAGTGGCAGTTAGGACAGGACAGCACAGGACGGCACAGTGCGAGCGTGGCAGCCGTAGAAGGCTACTGCCAAGTGAGAGTCTGGGCCCGCCACAGAAGCAGCCCAGCCAGGTCTGGCTGCAGCTTGTGCGGGAACCAGTGAGACCTGCTCGCCATAGTTGTGTGCCAAGTAGCCAAGTAGCCCAAGTAGCAACACTCTTGGGGGCACCACACAAAGGGAGTCTAAGTCAGGTGCAGGCCCCCCGTCTTATTTCATATAGAGCGACGAGGCCCCAGCAGGTCCAACAGGCTAACAGGCCCCAGCAAGCTCCAGCATGACCCACCAGGACCAACTGAGCCCACGGCAGGCTCCCTACCCTGCCTCATAGCAGGGCTTAGCAGGACCCAGAAGACCAACAGTAAGACCAACAGTAAGATCAGAGGGGGTGCGCCAACAGGTAGTCCACCTCCAGGAATCAATTAGACCAACTGTGGAGAACTGAGAAGGATCGGATCAAGGAGGTCAGAAGAGGACTGCTGTTTCCTCTCCGTACTACTTACAATTTGTACTAAGTTCCAGTGCCTGCTGTTCGGTGGGTCCTAGAAGACCAGAAGTCCAGAAGAAGTGGTCCTTTCACTCTCCTATCTCTATTGACCCATGCTCGTGCCCCTCAACCTGCTGAGGTGTGGCAGCGCATTTTAAAACCAGAGATCAGGGAAAATACTGAGGACGGTAAAGATGCAATCCGGGAAAGAAAGGGCTTTTAAGCCGCTAACTAAGAAGAATAAGAGGGAAAACAAATCTTCCTCTTCGCCTCCAGTATTAACATGGAAAGCAAATAATGAAACAGGAACATCAATCTTTAATTTCTCCAATTTCCCCTATTTTTCAAATGTTTGAGAAATCAGTAATCATTCTCCACAAATTTGACTTCTTGAAGGACCCTGTGGAAGCCAACTTCTCTATACCTAAAGGCTCAGTGGCTCTAACTCATCCTATCTCCCCCATTAAAAGTGAAAGCAGTTTGCTATACAATCAAGGCGGATTAAGCGGGCCCAAGGAGGAGGGGGCAACTGAAAAATATGTCTCTGGCAATATCACAAAGTTAACAGATGATATAACTAAAGAAAATGCCTGGGGTCCTGTCAGTGATTTAGAACTACTGACCTTAAGGTCATCATCGCTGTCCCCAGTTACCTCCACGTGTCCATCTTTGAAAAACTTGACTGACTACCCACAAACATGTGGCCAACACCCCCTTGAGGTGAATGCAATTGTGGTTTGGATTCCACGTCATGACTATCCGTCCATGGGCCTCAAGAGTCTGGCTCAATGTGGGAGGAGAATAAAACTTTAACAATCATTCATACTTCGGACAATATTGATAATATAGGTTCACTCAACCTTAATTCTAGTCTGCTTTCTCAAACACAATCGGATTTGTGCTCCATTATACACGTCTTTAAAAGTCCTCTCACAAAAGATATGGGGACTGATATACAAGAAGTGCAGGCCTATGCTTCAGATATCCATCAAGATACCTCTGTTCTTGATTATAGATCCCCAAATGTTTTGGACTCACCAAAAGCACAAACAAATGAATATGTAGGTAAGGAGGATACTAACGAGAATTCACTACTCTCACGAAGTACTCCAAATAAATTGGATCATAATTGCTGTGTGGGATATCTTCTTTAAGACCTCGCAACTAACTGTTGACACCTTGCCTTATCAGTCCAAAAAAATTGACATTCAGGTGGATTTACTGAATGTGTATGGCAAAATCAGTATCAGGGATCGACCAGAAGCTGGCTGACCCAAATGTCTTGATTAAGTGAGCTCAGAACTTTGCAGAGAAAACAAAACTAGACTGTACCTGTGAGCCCATACTTAACAAGCTGGCCACACTCCCAGAGGCATTAAACTCATTGACGGTAGATCTTAAGGCAAACCTTGATATGGTAAAAAGGAAGATCTGTAGTTCAAGTGACTCCACAGCAACGGGAGGAGGTTGGCCCAAATGATAATATGGGCAGTATAGCCACCAACTACATGGAGATAAGAAAATAGAATGTTCTGAAGAGATAGGGTGTGGCCAGTGGGGAGGACCCAGTGAAAATGCATGTGTATTGAAGCCTTCTGAGAGGGAGAAAGGCTTTCATTCTGATATTCCAATTTACAAAATCCTTCCCCCCCTCCCAAACTGGCAGTTCACTCCATACATTTAGAGAAGCCGGTTACTAAAAGACAAAGGAAAAAACAACAGAAAGCAAGGAATAAAATGAGGGATTCTTAACGGCCCCTCCAAACATAGAGACAAGCACCTCTCTCTCTCTGCTGACACAGGAAATGGGAACATAAAGATTTGTGACATGAGCATTAACAAAAAAACCAGTCCAAAGGCTAATAAGATGTGAATCTAATTCTATCTTGGAGAACATAAAAAGTAAGGAGCGACAAGATCTGCAAAACTTAAATTGTAAAAGAATAAAAAAATGGGAATCACCAAATATCAAATCATAGCAAAGGGAGTCGAAAGTTAAATTGAGTTTTATTCCAGAAGTACATAGGAGGTCATTTGAAGTAGAGGGTCAAGGCACTATAGTTACTAAAACTGAACATTTTGACGATCAAGGGGATTTTATGGCTGAGCTCCGGGTAGAAATGAGAAGTGGCTCTGCCATCAAACAGTTGGAAGCTGTGAGGTCAGTTGTTAAGAGAACAGAGGAATTCCCCGGGCCACTGTCGGAGGCCGAGCTCTTAAATAGACCTAACGTGGGGTTTAATGTATCAAATTCGGGATGGTCCAATGGAATTTCCACCACAGTCCCCGACAAGGAATCACAAAGGGACAGCCCCAGTGGGGGAACAGGACGAGTCTATGAGAAGTCCCCACCATAGTCCCCCTGTAGACTGTAAACAATCAATCCTTGAACCACGATACCAGACCAGGGGCCCACATGATATACTCAACCGAGGAAATGTATTAAAGCTTTTACAAGTTATTCTGGCTCCTAAGGATATCCAGTCCACCGATATCATCTCTATAGAATTTGTACCAGGGGTTAAGACCGATGAAGCAAATTCTAATGAATCTACCCTGTAAACTTGGATGACATCTCATTTGGTTAGAAGGGTCCTAAAAGAAAAAAGTTCCTTTCTAAACTGGGGAATTTTATTTAGAAAACTCCAACAAATAGGTTATCCCGACCCTCTAGAGGCTCAAAATATGTTGCCAAATTAAACAAATTGACAGACCTTTCTCACTCCTTCGATCTGCAATTGGGAACCTAAGTACTGCTGATCACCATACAGGATATAAAGTAACCAATATATATAATTCTCTGCAGCTAGACCTAGGGTGGTTGTCGGCAGCACTTCACAAAGAAAACCGCCAGTGACTTTTGCGCAGTCCAGCACGATCTGGGTTGCTAACTCCTTACGCTAAACCTCTCCAAATTTGCTCCTGGAATATAAATGGGATTAAATCAAATAATCAACAAAAAGACTTGACAAGTCTTCTAAACAAATTTCAAATTATTTTCTTACAATTGATGGATTTACGGGCTTTTTTTCCCCAGCGAAAAGGGAGGAAAAGTTTGGACACCCGAAGGGGGATTAGCAATCTTTATGCAGGATTGAATATATCATGCACAAAGGTAAATGAGGATAAGGAAGAGCTTTTGATAGTAAAGTTAAAAGACTGGAATAAAGAGGACTCCAGTCCACTTTTGCTAATAAATGATTATATCCATCCAGATGCACGCTCTAGGAAACATACATTGGTAGACACAATATTAACTTGTTATCAAGATCTGAGAACCCCAGAGTTTTTAGTAGCTGGGGACTTTAATATGAAATTATTATATCTTTTTGAAAGGGAGGCCCAGATTATCTTGCAAAATCTTCTATGGGCAGTCCTGCAGCAAGTTAGGTAAACCTGAAATCAAGGCAATCTCCTTTGTAAAAAATTTGGAGCTCAGATTCCCTTGAGCTCAGATTCCTAAATGGAAGGTTTCCACAAGATATGCCGCCGGTGGTTACCTGTTAGGTTACCAGAACCCAAGCAACAATCGGCTATACTGCGGTCTTTCTGACCCTACTTACTCTAATCACTAAGTATTATATTATAAAGACAAATAAGAGTGAACATGGTCAACAATATTTGGATATTGATTGTGGTTTCCCTGTATTTAATCCTGCTTCTACTGTGCAGGGGATGTTACTACTAAGAATTATAAGAAATTTCGATGGAATGAAAACTCAATGGAATCCATTGGTGAACTTTTAATTGCGTTATTTAACCAATGCCAGAATTACTCGACTAGCGACCCAATAACCATTTGGTCGACATTCTTGGATAGGTTTGCAACCGGGCTCCTCACAGACAGACCACAAAAAATAGAACCAGGGGTGGGTTAAAATAAAAAATAATATAAAAATGTCAGCCCTCATGACCAACTTAGAAAGGCAACGGAACAGAATTTTAAGGTCATTTAAGAAAAATCCAACTGACTATCAAATTAAGGCTGATTTAAAAAACATCAACAACATCTATTGGAAATGAATATGGGATTATAAATTACAGAAAAGTCCCGACTTTTAGGCTAAGGCATTATTCCTAAATAAAAAAAAACAATGCACAGCGATTCTGGAAAATGGTTACTGAATTAAATAAAGCTCCAAAGACATTAATTAGCTCAAATATTTCTGAATCCTCATGGACCGATTACTTAGCTCATCACTTTAACGGATGTAGTGAAAATAAGGAAGACGCTAATATCTTGGAATTGGCGAAGAATGAGTTATGCTCAGAAAGAGTTATATCTAAGCCCCCAGTTGTCCGAAAGAAAGCTGCTAATTTAACCTTCTCGGTGGTGGAGGTTGCCAATCTACTAAAGAACCGCAGGAGCGCAGGGGCTCTAGGTCCAAATGGGATCCCAAGTGCATTATTTAAATTGAGACCGGTATTCTGGGCAGAAAGATTAGTCTTGATTTTTAACTACTGTTTAGAACTAGGAAGCATTCCAAGCTCTTGGAGAGGTGCAATAATCCATCCAATATTCAAAGGAGGTAACTAATTTCACCCAGAGAGTTATCATCTGATTCCCTTAAAGAAGCAGAGGCCAACACTATGCTGGTTTATTACTGTAGCACCTTCGTACCTGGGCGACTAAGAATAATATTATTCTTCCCAATCAGTCAGGTTTTGTAAAAGGTCCTGAAACTGCTACAAACACTTTACCTCTTTCCATCATCATTGACAAATGCAAACAAAAAAATCAACCTTTGTATTTGTTTTTTGTAGACTTCAAATCAGCCTTTGATTTGGTAGAGTGAAGCCACTTATGGGAAAAGCTAACCGACTGGGGCATACCTGAGCCATTATTAAAAGCTATACAGTGGCTATACAGATACATGGGTTGGAGTAAAGATAGGGGATGGATCCTTCTGATCAAGAAAAATTGAGACAAAACAAGGATTGAAACAGGGCTGTGTATTAGCTCCTTATCATTTAATCTCTTCCTATCAGATTTGACATTTAAGCATAATAAGGTGAACGCGCATTCCCCTAAGGTCAGTGATATGCCCATTTCTAATCTGCTATACACTGATGATGTAGTACTTCTAAGTCAAACTAAAGTAGGATTATGTCAGTTTATCGTTAATTTAATCGAATTTGCTGAGCAGAATGGAATGAATATAAATCAGAAAAAAACAAAGTAATGGAATTAGTAAAAAAAACTTTTAGAGACAATAAGTGGTATACGCAAGGAGAAGAATTAGAACTAGTCAAACATTATAGATATCTGGGTGTACTATTTGGGGTTCCTTTCTCCCTCAGAAGCAGGACTTACAGAGAAAAGAAAATGCTCTACTGCTTGCCTTTCGCACTCTGAAAAGGTTGCTTGTAGACCCTAGCCATCTTCCCTTGCTACAAGTAATTGCGGCTAAACTCATTTCAACCATAAGGTACTTTAGTGAAGCTCTGCGAAGACGAGGCACCGACATTTTTAACAGAATAATTGGGAGAGTGTTTAGGTCCTTATTCCAACTACCAGGGAACACTTCCCAAGCTCAAATTAGGCTAGAGTTTGGGTATTTAAACCAAAATGTAGGCAGGAAGTGCAGTTACATTAAAACCTGGAAACACATACTGTCAGTAAGGGGGAATCAACTTTGCCATGCACTCTGGAAGGAGATCAGTTCGAATTTCACTGCTAAATCTAGACAGTACTTAGACCGGGCCCTGGAAGATCTGGAGATATGGGAATTGAGGGATGTAAATCTCTCCTATCATGCTTTTAAAAAATCCTAAACCACATAGCGAAGAATAAATCAGTACTTCTGGATAAGAGCATGTAAGCAGTCAGGTCGCACTCATGGATGGTAATGAATGAGTACAAAACGCTAAATTATCAGCCATATTAGGAGGCCGGGTGGTAAAAAGTTGACAAAGACCTATTTATCAAATATCGATTCGGCCTTATTCCAGGTGGCGCCCACCTAGCCCCTTAGGAATGTACTGCATCAACCCCCCAGTGTAGGTTGTGTGGTAGTGGATTGGAAGATGTCACCCATCTGATGTGTATCTGTAATGGCTTATTAAATGAGCGCAGGATTCTATTGAAGGCAGCTTTCAATCAGACGGGCATACGGTCTTGTAGAGAAGTAGTGATCGCTTGCTTTAAACCATCTGATTATACTTTGAATTCCAGATTTACAAAGTTTTTACATTTGACATCTAAAAAACTATCATATACTCATCAATTAGGATACATAAAACATGGGACTGCTTAATAATTGATTTTATGTCGATAGAACTTGACCTATGACTCCCATTTTCTGAAGTTGGTCAGATAGACAGACATGTGGAAAATAATTAGGCTATAGGCCAAATACTATATTTTGCATTCTTAAAAGGTATAGGGATGGATACACGTTGTTAACTACTCAGGGGGACCCTTCTAGCTAATCTAAGAAAACTAGCTTTATTTCTTAACATGTAAGGCTTTTTTATACTAACAGTCCTTGTTGTTTATAAGTTGTGAAATTCTGAAGATCATTACTGATTATGGCTCCCTGTATAGTATCCATTGAAGTACTATTGTATCTTCAAGCACTGACTTAATTGCTAATAATTTAATAATACAATATTAAAAAATGAAGATAGCATGATGGTGAAAACATTTCAGTATTTTAATGATATCCCGATAACAAACTTGGATTAGCATGTATAGGGCTAGGGGAGCAAGAAATTGTTTGCATTTCATTGCTACATTTATGAGAGTTGTGATTATATTGTGCACACACTTATTAAGAAGGAAATTGTTCAGCAATGACAAATAATAGTGGCTCATAATCTAACCATGAATAATATGTAGATAATTACGGTTGTTCATACCGAGCTTTTATGAAGGATTTTAAACTGTAATGGAAAGTTATTTTGTGCATGGAGTTAGTTAATATTTTTAATGTATGATGTATTGGTTTTAATTAACTATGCATTTAATAAAACTTGACTAAACTTGACTTTCGACCCTGGGCAATACTTCCATATCAAGTAGGAATGGCCACATCCTAATGTCCAAATGGACGTAATCTATTAGACTATTCCATTGCTGCTGATGGAATGTATGCCCCCCCTTTCGCATCAGACTTAGGCCCTCATTTCAACCTTGGCAGGCGGCTATGCAGCTGCAAACCCGCCAGCCACATTTCAACATCCCTGCCGGCCCAGTGAGGATGTAGGCCGTAACATTGCAGCCGGCTCCTAATGGAGCTGGCGGCAATGTGGCGGTGCGGCAGGTGCAGCAGCACCCATCGCGCTTTCCACTGTCTGCTAAGCAGACAGTGGAAATCATAATGGGGCTGTGCCTGGGGGCCCCGTGAGTCCCCTTACCGCCAGCCTTTCCATGGCGGAGTCAAAATACCCAGGGCAGCGCTGCCCTGGCGGATTGCGACAGCCGCCGCAGTCAAAATGTGGGATTTTGTACCGCCAGCCTGTTGCCGGTACGAACGCCATTTTAACCCTGGCAGTCGGTGACCGCCAGGGTTGAAATGAGGCCCATAGTTCTTCCATTGCACTCACGGAGACCATTATTAAGTGTAAATGCATTGAGCTGCAGTATGAAGGCAGACCACCTAGTCACAGGAGCGATAGTAACTCCTGGAAACCCCCACCCACTATCCTCCTCACTGCGGATATCCTCCCAGGCAACTGACAAAGGTTCAAATTTACAATTAACATCTCTTGCCACAACTTTAATGGACCCCTGTTTTGCTTTGACAGATGCCCATCAATCAAATTTATCACTTGCATTTCATCACCAATTGCCCCAGGTCTGCAATATACATTATACAAATATTAGACCTGATTATTTGGAAAAGACAGAGAAATGCACAAAGTGTTGGGGCTGCCCAAACTAAGAGCCTTGGACGAGCAACATAAAGTGGTCTCAACCCAGACAATTACCCCCTCGCCCCAAAGACCTCATTTCCCTGAAGTCATGGTTGCCACAAAAAATTTCACAAACCATGACCGATAGTATGGGACTAGAGCCCAAGTTGTCTGGAATAAGCAAATATCAAAAGAGTCTATAAACGAGCCCCATGATGGACATGCCAGAAATTTGCAGTGCTTGGCCTAGATAGTTCTAAAGAGGACAAATGGGGGGATCGTATCACCAGCCCCGGCTAATAAAACAGATGCACCAGGAGGCAAATCTGCAGGATTGGGGGCATTGCTCAAGTAAGTTTCTGCCCGATCTAAAAAGGTGGAGTTTTCTCCCAAAACCTCAGCTACCTCTACGGGACAAGACGCACTTTTATCATTGTCACATATTTGGCATCAATGGAGACTATCCAGATCTGCTAAGGACTGGTATGTATTTGAGGTCAGAACCAGGGATCTGGAAGCTCTATCCACCCTAGGCATCAGCACACCGCAAATAGCACTGCTTTCACAATGAAGGTGCTTATAGAAGAACCCCAAAAGGGCCAAATTTATACTAGCAGTCTTTAAGAAAAGTCCTGTTCCACCCCTAATCAAATGCCTAGTGAGGTCTGGACTCCTGCAATTAATGACATCACAATCCCTACTAATGCTCTTTATTGTGGGGCCAACCCAATCCACCCTCCTTACAAACAAAATGTCATCATATTCAGCCAGACAGAAATCTGTATTCCAAGCTAGCCAATGGCAGACCCTGTTTTTGATATCCACATGGGCTTCGCCACTGGATTTTTTGAGGGAAGGTACTCCAGTAAGGAACGCTACATAGAGATACGTAAGAACAGCAGTCCAGAGGGAGATTCAGGCTGGAGCTGAGCTAGGATGTCTAACAATAGCTGCTGCCTGCTTCTGGATGTGTGACCAACTTACAACATTGTTGGTAATAACATTACCCCTATCGATCCCCCACTGTCCACAGTCTTCTGCACATGAGGCACACAGCCAGACAGATCTGTGGTAGAAGTGGTCAATGGCCAAGGTTGCACTGCCACAGAGGTAGGTGCAACCTCAAGAATGACAGGTTCCGTATGGACAGACTTTGTGACAAATAGAGAAGCCACCTGGTAAAATTAAAAGCTTAATGGCTGCCTCAAGTGAGCAAATTTTGTCCATCAAATGTGACAGACACACCTTAATTAAGGATTCAAACCAAACCATGACACTTTCCGAATGGGTAGTACAAACAACATCACAGGAGGATACACAGGAGTCAGTCAGGTCTTTAGATCTACAATGCTTCTTGCCCCTCACAACTGCATTATCACCATCCCTTTCTTTCCTTTTCTCTTGTGTTTGGCACATGGGCAAGAGTCACTAAAGAGGTTAGGGACAGAGTCACACAATGAAGTACTGGCCGCAACTGCCTCGGATGGTTCCACATACGTCTCACAGGCCAAACCATGGATACCTGGTGATCCTATAGCTGTATGAGCTTCAAAGGACAGTCTGGGGGGAGTGAAAGAGGGACATTATACGTCAGCAGAGTCTCAAGATTATCGTTTCTCGGCTAACTCAATCTCTTTAGAGGCCACGCTTACTGCTCGAGCTAGGAAGGAATCCAAGGTTGTACAATTGGGTTTAGGAGGAACAGCCTTTTCCACAGGGGCTTTTTCTGCGTCATGGTTCACCAATTGCATGTAATAAAGCCCAGGGACCAAGAGACCAGGCCCAGCACAGCCTCAGCCAGCCTCAGACAGGCACAGATGGGCAAGGCCTTGGCCCTGTCTTTACCTGGGTGCGTCCCACACACGTCCTTCACCGTGAGGGCCTTGCAGATCTATATAGATTGAAGGAATAGCTAGCCCCACCTCCAAGTCCAAATGACTCCTGGGGAACAAAGCCCCACACCAGGAGAAGCAGCGGTGTAAACAACAGAGTCCTGCACCACAGGGGCCTTGCAGTGCTATATTGCACGAGGGAGTAGCTAGCCCCACCTCCCAAGTCCAAATGAATTCTTAGGAGAAAGTCCCACCCAGGAGAAGCTGCTGTGTAGAAAACAGCATCCCTCGCCACGGGGCCTTGCAGCGCTACATAGCAAGAGGGAGTAGTTGGCCCCACCTCTCAAGTCGAAATGACTCCTGGCCGACGAAGAAGTTATGTAGAAAACAGCATCCTCTGATGTCTGATATGAAGCATTGTGAGGTGTGTGTGCAGAGCTATGCTGCAGATCTAGTGCTCACTAGATCACTAGATCTTGGCATTTATCCTAGGGTGACCAGTCATCTCATCCTGGGGTTTGCTCCGTACATGTCTATCCTGCTATATATATATATATATATATATATATATATATATATATACATATATATATGTATATATACATATATATATGTATATATATATATATATACGTATATATATGTATATATACATATATATATATATATATGTATATATACATATATATATATATGTATATATACATATATATATATATGTACATATACATATATATATATATATATATATATATATATATATATATATATATATACACACATTCACTTAAAAAAAGAAATGTTACAGGGACATTATACTTAGGCTCACATTGTAAACGTACAAAACCATACGAATTCAGCAGTTATTTCAAGTAACTGTAGCTCATGCCCTAAGATATCTCTTACTCGCATCCCTGCCATACACAGTTATATTATCAATAATTTTACTGCAATTGTTGCAGTAACATTATCAATGGTGTTCTAAAACATGTCATGAGTGCTGTAATATCTGGGGTAATTAGCAGTGCATGGCTAAAGCGAGAGTTAGGGTTATCTTAGGGCACAAGTTATAGTTACTTGAAAATAAATCTAACTCTAATAGCTGAATTGCTATGGTTTTGTTTGTTTAAAATGTGTGCCTAACTATAACATGCCCAAACCTTTGATTTTGAAGTGAATTTCTATGTTTTTTAAATTCTGTTTCTTAACTATAACGTCCATGTAACCTTTGTTTTTTTTCTGTGAATGCCTATGTTTTTTATAACGTAAAGTAATTTTAATTACTATACACTAATCCAACCACCTTCTATACCCAGCCTAAACCCTTAAAACACCTTACCACCCAAAAAAACCATACTCACCCTAAACCCTAAAAACACCTTAAAACCCCAAAACCCATACCCACCCTAAACCCTACAAATTCCCTTTCCACCCAAAAACCCACGCGGACCCTAAACTCTAAAACTTAGAACACGCCACAGTTCCAAAAATTAGTAAGGCACCATCAACAAATGTTTTATATTGTAATTAAAATGTGTTATCACCCTACATACGTTCTCCTTTTTGTGACCTCAAAACCTACCATTCATTACAATGCAATACAAAGGGTGCTATCATGTATATTGGTCCCAAGATGACTGCCAGCACTTTCTGCTTAAATCGCTGACAGCCAATCAGATCTCATCATGAGATCTGTGCTTAGACTCTGCCGAGATATACAAATCTGCTTTTCCTTTATTAGCTCAAAATACTACTTAACCGATTTGCACCAAAAAAGAAAAAAGCGTGATCTGTGGACCAAAAGCTAGCTTTCTGCCAAATTTGGTTTAATTCCATCCAGCTGTTCATGCTGTAGTCATGTTCGAAACTTCTATGGGATTTAACATGGGAAACATACTCTTTTTGACCCCTCTTTACCTCTACCCGCTTGACAGATCACCCCGAAACCTTCCATGCAAAACATGAATTACAGCACACTTTTTTGGGACAATGTCATGAAGATTTGTCAAACGATGCCAAAGAGATAGGCAAGTCAAAAAATGCTTTTCCTATGGAAACATCCAACCACACCGCAAAGGGCTGGGTGGTAATAAGAGGTTGGCAGCAGACCCTGTGGCCAACTGCCACAGCACACGGCCTAAAGAAATGCGCGGCGGTGGTTAGATTAGTATGTAGTCATGAAAATTACTTTACGTTAAAAAAACATAGAAATTCACTGAAAAAAAACATGTTTACAAGGACGTTATAGTTAGGCTCACATTTTAAATGTACAAAAGCATAGAAATGTACCTGTTGTAGTTAGAGTTATCTCAAGTAACTCTAACTCGTGCCCTAAGTTAACTATAACTTGCACCCTCGTCATGCCCTGCTAATTACCCCACAAATTACGGCACTCATGACATCTTTGTTAATATCATTAATAATATCAGTGTAATATTTGCAGTAAAATTTTTGAACAAAAAACTGTACAGAAATAAGCAGCACCTGCACAATTGCATAAATCCTGGCACTGGCAATACGAGACAGAGGTACAGTGAACTGAAGTTGAGACAATGGATTAAAACTTCACTCACAGATGCCTCTCCAATATTTATTGCACTTCCGAAGACAAGAACTAATTTTCATTGCCCTCAAAGATTTAGGGCCTGATTTAGATCTTAACGGTATTACTGCCCATCCACTGCAGCGCCAGTCCCAAGTACTCCGCCAACCTGATGACTGGCTGCCAGCCCTATTTAGATCCATTGTGGGTCAGCCACTACTCGCATTGACTGAGTGTATGCCGAATGCCAGCTGCATCCCATAGCTGATGTGGCGGACTCAAGTGCTGACGATTAGCACTCCGTCTCTGTTTAGACAGCAGTATCCTGCTCAGCTTATTTAGATAACTCAGTCGCGCTGACAGTGTATCAGCAGCGGTTCCATGATGGAGTCTGTCGTGGAAACTGTTCAGTATAGTACTATGGCTATTGGTTGGATGCTAGCACAATAAAATCCACTCCACTTCAGATCATGATCCTTTGCCGTCACACCACAGCAAACCATTTGGATGCAAGAATTGCCACACAAGAGCCAGGCTTTGTCCTTTTTTGCTTCTATTATTTATTTGATTATCCTTCATATTTTTGGACCCTAGTTTTTTACACAATGAATCACAGTGGGAGGGAAAAGAAATCCACGTTTCATAGAGAGATTTGTCTGTCATGGTGCATGAAATGATTAGAGTAGAGCCACAATTGTTTCGAGTTTAAGTACAAAATACAACCATATCTCTGAAAAGACATATGTGGACCACAATATTGGACAGAATGAATGCTGGCCTCCAGCATCACCAAGCATCACCTAGAGGCCCGGAGGACTGGTGGTGGTTCACCGAGTCCACCATTGCAACTCTTTCCTGGGAGTAGAAGGTCTTGCAGATCCTATATCCTGAAGGCTTGACTGGAATCCCTGGTGAAGTGGAGAGTGATAAGTTGCACTTAGCAATGTCTCAACAGTCAAAAATGGAGTTCTGCCCTCATGTTAGCTGTTTAGAATGGTTCAATACCCTTATCAAAGCTGATATATCTAAACTTGACTCCACAAAATATCTTGTTTCATCCCCATTACTAGCATCATGGCTTTATCTCTCTTTTTAACAATGAGCAATAAGTTCAGTCCGATTATGTGCTGTTCCCCATGGATCATCCCTTGCAATTGCTCTCCAGACAACAGGTCCAAAACTCCATCCATTTGTACATGAAGGTACAGTATTTGCAAGTTGTATTTCTACCTATTTATTTCATACCCATATGTGTGTACACATTGGAAATGTGTGTTCATCTCCACTATAGTCAAATATGTGTAACTCACTTTTTTTCGACAATTATTACCTTTAAAAGTGTCAACAGATGACCAGAAACATCTGTAAAACAATAGAGCAATGTAATGTTGCTCTACCTTCTTTAACTTCCATATGTGCACATATTTAAAAAATAAGTACATTTGATAGTCGCCATGTCATGCTATGTATGAAAATTTCACTTGTTGTATTCATCAAGAATGTTGGCACCTTCTCATAGCTACATTGAAGTGATGTAATTGCTCTCATAATTCATAGTCTATTGAATCCAAGATTTCCTACCATTTTATATGGCATGCTGAGTAAAAGTAGTATCCACACACACTTTACTTTGCACTATCCATATGATGACCGATGACAGTTTGTCTATTAAGTTGAACTACAGTTTGTCTATTTTTCATCCCGATAGTCCTTGGAATGGTCTAGTACTCTAATCTACTCTCTACTGTGTTGGGTTGAATACCTGGTATATGTAATGTACACTTCATAAAAAAAACATTTTGCATTTCAGGACACCTCTACAACATCATCACTGGAGTTTTCATCTCTGTAAAGCAGCTTGCATGTGTACAACAATGAAATTCACACAAAGGCCTAATCATTCTATCAGTTTGATTTTATTTTTTAGTTTGCCCCATTTGTAGCTAAAGATACATTTTCGGTAGAAACCAGGTTTTAATTATATATTGTCTGCATTCTCTTCAGATCCAACACCTAAGGCCTGTGAACCACCGTCTCTTACTCAAGTCACCTCCACTCCCGATGAGGATCAAGCCATCAGTGAAGGCTCCACTTCTGCAAGTCCAGGTGATTGGGAGCAGCTAGGTCCATCTGGTCTGTCTGGGCAGACAGCTCCAGTGAGTCAAACCAAGCCCATACCTACACCTCCCACCCCAGCTGCAACCACACCTCAGGATACCTCTACTTCCTGTCTATAGAGAAACTTCACCCCAGTCCTGTGACCCTCGGTCCTAGCTGCTGTTGACAAAAAAACAATACCACCTCAGCTGTACCAGGAGCAGTGGGATGGGGCACACTGCATCCAGGGCACAGGATATTGGGGATAGGGGTCATGGGAGGTAATCTGTGGGCCAGCAAAGTAAGACCACTGGTGTCATTGTCAGCCAGGCCACCATTGAGCAAGTCTTAAGAACAGTATAAGAGTCCCAAGATGTGATGGGCCAGGGCGCATCTGAGTTGTGGGATATCAGGGAGGCGCAGATGGTGTTCATGTTGGAAATCCACAACTATAGTGACAAAATGAGCTTCCTGACTGGAGTGCTTTTTTATATCTATCACAAAATGTGCAGGGCTTTTCCCATACCATCTGCCCCTGTCTGTAGTCCTTCTACATCTGGACCATGTATACCAATGCCAGCCACAGACAGGGAGGCCCTGCCGCTTAAGGATCCTGCACCTCCCACTCCATTCCCTGCACCTGTGCCCCCCCTCCCCTTGGAGGGGACAGTCATTTGGACCACCATGAGAGGATGGCAAGACCTTCACCACCACCTCCAAGAGATGCAGATCTTAATTTCCTCCAGTGTGTGTCTCGTATTCACTCTGTGGAGTGTTTCAGAGTCTCATTCAACTTTCTTGAGGACAGTTGTATTTTGTACTGTTATGCCTCTACTACTATACTTTTATCCACCATGATAGGCTACTTTTTGCTCACTGTTTTATTGTTTGAAACACTTTTTAGCAATTAGGTTACAAAGAGGTAATGTGTTACCCATTTCGTTCAAACAAAACAAATTGAAATCCCAAAGTACTGGTGAAATACATTTGTAGGCAACAGGTCTATGACAAAGTCAAAGCTGAGTTTCACAAACTATGCATAACCACAATAGTCTGGGCCATTTAAAGGTTGACACTTCAGAATCATAATGACACCATAGAACAAAGGGAATATTACATAGGATTAACTTAAATAGGCAAACTGTTATTGATGCATGACCTCAAGTGGAGCCAGACACCAACAGTCTACATCATGGCAGTAATACAGTTTGAGGCCATGTTAATAATGGAAAAGTCAATGCTGATATACACCATGGTACATTCACATATAACAATGAAATCAAAAGACTATCAGCAAATTCACCTGCCATGAACTCTCCATCAACTCTGACTCCAAAATATGTGGTCAGGCAGGGTCTGAAACCTAGGTCTGAGGTTACTGACTGATAGGTCACAGGTGGGGTGGCACAGAGTCGGCAGACAAGTGCACAAACAAGAAATTTGGATCAATCTTGAAGATAGACTCAGCGCCACCACAATGGTTCCAGGAAATTGGTCGCAATAAAACACATGGCTGGAGGGATGAACGCATTCCCAAACACCATAAAGTCAGAGACAACATGAAGATAGGAACACACAGCCAATCAGACATAGCCCGCACAGTAGCACACAGACCCGCTGACCCACATCAGGACCTTATTTATGACTCCAAGACAACGGCTCACATTCTTTACCCTAAAAGGAATGTTATAATTGGTTTATGGTACCTAGGGAAATGTATAAAACACCATGCAGCTCAATTGTACCTTGGTACAGTCCTCAGACCCCTTTTCTGTAACTGTTCCTCCAGCCGTAATGTTTAATTAAACAAACTATTCCTGTTTTGCCAATCATCTATTTTCTTTTGTTTTTTTCAAGATAAGCTTACATTTGAGCAACAGCCACTTGACCATGACAGGGCACTTTGGTAGTATCTGGTTCAATGTCACAACCACCATTCAGTGGTGTGCTAAAACAGTTCTATCAACCATGAGAAGACCCATCAACAGCTTTCTATGCTGTACACAAATTGAAGATTTAGCCAATGTGAAGGAAGACGAGTATGCTTTAGCTTGTCATACACGTGTTGTTAAAGCAAGATAAGTAGCATATATTACCTTGATGGCATCATTCCACAGAAAAAACAGGTCTGATACAATCTCAAGAACTTCCATTCAATCACAGTGCAAGTTGTTTCTGTACAAGATCTGTACATCCAAAGTGGATGCCTGTCCCAAGATCAGCACAGGTTCACTTTGTACTTTTAACAAAATATCACTGCACATGTCAAAACTTTGAACAATCCAAATGAAGATGACATGGTAAAGGACCTTGAAACAGGAACAACAAGAGAAATTTAATGATCTCACATAAACCATTTGTCTCAAATGATAAGTTAGGAGTACACATATACTTAGCACAAGTAAAGTTAGGCCATGTCAGTAAACACAGTAGTCAATATAGCAAAACTCTGATCCACAAACATCTTTGCCTTGGACTTTCTTGGACTGACCATTCTTACCAGATTACCATCGCAGACTGATATGTTCATTCTGTCACAAGTTCTTTTGACTTTGGAGGTTACAATATGTAAAGATAGGTGAAGAAGTGGTCAATAACATATTGACGTAGGTAAATTCTTTGCTCTTCACCACTGTCATCTTCAATGTGCATTTCAATATCCTCACCCTGTGGCTCTTAATGGTCTCCATCCTCTGCGGTGATTGGGATGTTCCGTTGCAGAGCGATGTTGTGCAACATACAGCAGGCAACTGTAATTTCTCACACCTTACCGGGTGAATTGAGGAAGGCTTCACTAGTCTTGTCCAGGCACCTAAACCTGGTCTTCAGGAGCCCAAAAGCCTGCTCTACTGATCTCTGTGTTATTCCATGGGCCTCATTAAAGTGGTCTTCCCCTGGCATTTTTGGATTCTGCAGTAGTCCTAACAACCATGGTCTGTTAGGATGAGCTGAATCTCCTACATGGAAGCAATATATCTATAGATTCATTTCATATCAAGCAATTGTTTCTTCCTAAACTAGGATTAAAACAAATTACCCTCAAGTCAAATTGTAGTTACCAACAAGCCATTTGCAACAGTATGGTGCAATTCCATAGTACAAAGGAATCATGTGTTGAACCTGGAAAGCTGACACACACAATTCCGCTAAGCAGGCAACTAGCACATTGATGGAATGGAAAATCTTCCGATTGTGGTAGACCTGTTCCCTTGCATGTGTTAGCACCAAGGCAATATGTGTGCTATCTATTGATTCAACCACACGTGGTAGGCCATCCAAAGCATAAAATTCTCCCTTTATAGTGGCCAAATCCTATTGTTGTGGGACCTGAATAAAGCTGTTGATGTGTCTTAGTATTGAAGAAAATGCTTCTTGTAGCACATCACTGAAAGTTGGTTGGGACATGTGTCCAGAGGCTTCCACATGGTACTGAAAAGAGCCAGAGGCCACAAAATGAAGTACTGCCATGATTTTAACTATTGGGGTTAGTGCTGTTGTATTCCTATTCCTAGGCAGGAGATCAGTCTACAGCTGGTGACATAAATCCAGGATAGTTTGCCTACTTAACCAACATTTCTTAGTAGCATCCATTTCCTCCATGGTGACAAGGTTTGTAAATGGCCTAAAGGCCTGAGGCTGTTTTCTCCTACCCATGCCTGGGTTCAAATGTCTGCATGTATTGAAAAGAAAGTATCAGCTTAAATGGCCCCACTATACTTCGATAATCAATACACATCTTATGTCTTGGTAACATTAGGAATCTAATTGTGTCATATATGAACACATATTAGTATCAAATTATGTTTTACTTTAAATATCACTGTTTACATGTCTATTTTTTTATTATGTGCAATTAAGATATTTGGAATGTATTATTTGCACATCATTTAACAAAGAAAAGTTTTTAAAAAAAATACCATCAATGGGGTTATTACATCCCCCACGGCACTACTGATATCAAACACAGCCACGGTTCACTTTTTAATGTGTCATATCTTGCCAAAAACAGTATTGTTCATATCTGACATTTGTGTAGAAACTCACCTCCATTTTGAGTGCTGATAACGCACTAATAATTTAAAAAATACACAGCATCACACCCTAAAATGGCAGCTGCTTGACCTTGCCGTCGGGACACTGGCTACCCAATGGCCATCGGTGAAAGTTGACAGCATAGTATGTGGACCACTCCAGACAGACCCTGCCGTAGTCTAATGCATGTGACGCCTACTCACAAAAGCCAATAGCTGTATCCAGCTCCATCATGGATCCCGTCTCCTGTGTACGTGAACGTAACATATTGAAAAAAGGTCACTTGCCTCCTAACACTGCAGCCAACAGGACCTCCTTATTTTTTGCTGCTGTTACCGACCTCTGTGAGCCAGGATGCTGGGCAAAGTAGACGACAGGGTATCTGCCTCTTCCTCTGAGGAGATGGAGCTCCTCACCACGGAGGTCCTGTCCCTGTACAGCCAGCTAGATGGGAACCAAAAGAAACAGGGACATGTTTGATTGGGAAATGTTTGCCAAAATAACTTATTCTCTCTTTGTCCACAGGCTATTCGGACCCTTTTTGTTCATGAATGAAGTGTTGTGATTGGAGGGTAGTGAACTGAATAATTTAGCTGGTTACAGGGTATTGTTTGAGAATGTTAGAAATGTCTGTGCATTGAAATGAAAAGTCACCTGTAAGAATTAGATGAGTTTTCAATGTATGTTGCTCACAATTCCAGGTTTCATGAGACAAAATTCAGGCTCCTTACTTCCAGTGGCTAGTAGGCACTGTACCTCTAGCTAAGTAGAAAAATACAGCCCAGGTCGAAATGGTAGAAAACTAAGTCCCATATTTATACTTCCTTTGCACCAGATTAGCGGCATTTATTTTGACACAAATTTGGCGCAAAGCTAACACCACATTTATACTTTGACGCTAGACCCGTCTAACGCCAAAATATCCCAGTGTGCGTCATTTTCTGAATGCGTGAAACCGCCTTGCGTCAATGAGATGCAAGGTAGGCATTACTGTCTAAAAAATGACTTAAACACCCGTGCGCCATATTTATCCAACCGCACAAAAATGGCGCACAGCTGGGAGGCGGGGCGGGAAAATGATGCAAATCCCGATTTGCGCCCAAATTTAACGACTGGGTCAGGGCAGGCGTTAAAATGGGGTAAACACACCAGTACTTGGGGAAAACTCACAGAAGCAACATCAGAGCTCAAAAAGGAAGACATGGAGGTGCTATTCATCCAGCATGCACGAAGACGCAGAGCACAGGAGCAACAGCAGCAGCCACCACCACACGAACAGGGTCCCCAAAGGCAACACAGAAGGCAGGAGAGGATATTCAGTACCAGGACAACCCTTCAGGGCCTCAGGGAACATGACATCATCCAGATGTACAGACTAAACTGGCAAGCCATACAGCAGCTGCTGCGCCACATTAAGCCACAGTTGGCACCCAGCTTGCTGACACCCCACATAATTCCACCAGAGACCAAGCTGTTAGCTGTCCTGCACATGTTGGCAAGTGGCTCTTTTCAAACCACTGGTGCCCTGGTTGCCGGGATCTCACAGCCTTCATTCTCTGCCTTCCTTCCCAAGGTACTTGATGCCATCATCTCCCTCACACCCCGCCACATCAGCTTCCCCAACACACAGCAGAAGCAGCAGGAAACCAAACAGGGGTTCTATCAAATTCATGGCTTCCCGCACATGCTGGTGCCATTCACTGCACACATGTATGGATTGTGCCACTGCTGCAATGGAGCATCTATACCGCAACAGGAAGCACACACACTCCATCAATGTAAAGGCCATTGTGGATCACCGTGGATTGATCACCAACATCATGGCAAAGTATCCTGGGAGTGTACATGATTCATTCATCTTCCGCCACAGCACCATCAATCAGCACTTCCAGGATGGATGATATGGCAATGGCCTACTTGTCGGTAAGTACAGAAACCTAGGAATTTACACACAGCACAGCAACCCTGTAGGACACACAACACATACACCACTACATTGACACGTGACCAGGAAGACACTGAGGTTGTGACACTGGTAGTCATATTTGATATCCTGACCCAATGGGATACACACCTATGGACAAATGACAGATGCAAATGACAAGAGATGCCACTCCAGAGCCACACGGGACCAATTTAAAACAACACAGTGACAATGACATGGCCTTAACTGGCAGTACAACTTGGAAGATGAATCTTCCAATATCACATCAATAACACTCAATCACACACCCTTCCAAGCAATACGTACTCTGCAAGGGGTGTGTAATGTGTTTTGCTGCAGGTCAAACACCATGAGACACATAGCATGATGATGCTGACTCACATGTAGGTGACATGGAAATACTGAGGCAGTACAAACATCTCACATCACTCCTGGGGTGACATTGCCAGCTAGCAATAAGGAAGTGGACTGTGCTATGAAAACATGTGGATGTGACACTAATGCAAAGTGCACACTGCTACACATACGGATTGAGACAATTCCCCATTTACATAACAGATGTACAGGCACATGGACCTTCTGACACTAAAACCTTCACCCCCACAACCAAGTTAGCCAGTTTACCTGGAGCAAGTTCAGTAGTGTAGATACATGTTTGCACATGAGCCAACTCGGTGAGCGCACAAAAATACGTTTGTATAGAACTTGTCACACATAGGAAAATTGTGCATTGTCAATTGTGAACACTTCAGTGCTGCCAACTTATGGAGATGTGTTGTACATTGTCACCTAGCCAAATCATAGGGCCTCACTGTTGCATTTCACATGCAATTACATATGTCTAATTGGATGGGATGTTCAGCCCATATAGTGCAACCGTGTTACCACCACAGTGGAATCAATTGTGTGTGTGGAAGTATTATGTCACCTCCAGTGAAGGCACACGGACACTTCTTTCACATTACATAATGCATGGGAGATAAACACTGAACAGCAAGTTTCAAAATATACCACTGATATCAGGTCAATCAGCCAAACACCAGTTTTGATAGTTAAACAACCCAATGCAGAAAGAACATCACAGAAGCTTAGGATCCCACACAATACCACAAACACAGATGAGTCACAGACAACACAAGATAACAACTGCCATGCAAAGTGATAATCAAGGTGCAAACAACAACCAAATATTTACCCTCATTTTCTCTTTCAGCTGATCATGGTTACGGGATCCAGCCATGGATCATGACCCCATTTGCCAACCCAAGCTCAGCAGCAGAGCGTGCCTATAATGAGGCACATCGTAGGACACGCACCATAGTTGAGAGGTCTTTTGGCATCCTGAAGTCCAGATTCAGGTGCCTGGACATCACCGGAGGCAGCCTCCTATATTCACCTGAAATGGTCAGCAAGATAATTTTGACCTGTGCCATCTTGCACAACATTTGTGTAAGGAGGAACATTCTCCTGAACCAGACCCACAAATGCCTGAAGAGGAGGATGTTGTCCATGAAAATGAGGGGGAACATCCAAACAATGCTGCAGTATTGCATCGCAGACAACACATCGTACTAAACTTCTTCTAACAATAGTCACCATCACTACTTTGTTATCATATGTCATTAAACACATAACTTCATCACTCAATCATGCTCTGGGTAATTTTGTATGCATCACATGATCCCTAGGAATCATAATCAGAGTTTAGCCTTATGGAGCTTGGCAGAAATACAGATTAAGATACTGAAAAAGCTACATCACATTTGATGAGTATGAATGTACAGCCAACATCACACACAGTGTAAATGACATATATCCTGTCTATTTGACATGTGAAGGACAATATCAGAGGACCACAGCTATGAGACACATCCATGTTGCCAACATGGTCCATTACAGCAAATGACACACAACTAAGACACCATCAATCATAACGTAAAAAAGTGCATCAAACATGAGGCAGTGGATGTGCTATTGCATTGGTAACAGGAATGTATGACCAGACCTTTGACAGCAGTAAGTGTGACATCAGCTATCTCTGCAAGGAGCATGTATGACAAGAAGTCCATCTAAGCTGAAAATGGATAGCACGAGTGCCCCAGGTATGACAAGCATTGCTCACAAGGCATGCCCTGCACAGTCCATCCCAGGAAATAAGTCCTGTCACTGCCATGTTTTAAGTCTCTCCCTGCCCTTCTCTAGGGGGCCCTGTAAATGGACTATATGTACCCTCAGCTACACACACCTAGACTCCATTCTGACTCTTGTGTGCTTCCCACGTCATTAGGGCATGCCATAGTCATAGTTCATCAGTCTGCATGGACTTCAGGTCAAATAATGCACTGCCTGGTAGTCGCTAAGATCTGTAATCAGCTGTCCATTGCTTCCCATGTCAAAGGTCCACGTGACCCTTTAAACGTGATTCTCTACTCCAGGACTTGTGAGAGACTGAAGCTGCACACACCTGTGAGCACTACCATGCAGACCAGCCAT
The DNA here is from genome assembly GCF_031143425.1 of Pleurodeles waltl. Taxonomy (NCBI): domain Eukaryota; kingdom Metazoa; phylum Chordata; class Amphibia; order Caudata; family Salamandridae; genus Pleurodeles; species Pleurodeles waltl. Next base: position 910,896,276 of record NC_090448.1, on the reverse strand, counting down.
TTGAACCTGCCCTGCCCTTGCTGCGGCCTGGATCTGCTTAGAAATTTCCATTTTCAGAATTTCCTTGTTGTGCATTGGCGTACTAATCACTTGTGTACCAGAGCCCTTGGGGGATTGCGTAACATTGCAGACCACAGCACAAACTGTTTTTAGTTCCCACAGTGTTGTACCAGCTTTTCCCAGTCAGAGTCTGCTCACTGTGTATTTGCCTTGTTCATGTTTGTTCCTGACAGAGCCTGCATCCTGTTAGCCAGACTGGTTCCTGTCTTTGTGTTAACCATAGAGGTTCCCTGTGGCTACATTTGTCTCATAGTCGCTTTCCATTCTCTTTCTTTCCTCATGGTGTATTGTGTCTGGTAGGTCTACAACAAATACTCAAATAGATAGTATAGTTTAATAATTTCACTCATCGTAATCAGTTCTGGGACATGTATTCAAATGGCCTAATCCAGCCCCCATCCCTTGTCTGGTTTTCCATGTATTCATTATTGCCAAACAGTGACAGTGTGCTATGGCTGTATCCATGGATTTGGTACAGTGCCTCCAGCACAACAAACAAGGCTTGCCAATGTGTATGTGAGGCCAAAACATGTTTGTGCCCTGACATTCCAGACACAGATTCACTTCTGCCGCCACCTTTTGATGGTGCATGTGTGGTGACTAGCTGTGAGATTAATTAGCACGGAGGCACAGATGTTCCCTGTTGCAGTGGGAATTTTCAAGACCATCCCGTGTACACATGTTGTGATGAAAGCTGCCTGTTACCTATTACTCATCCATAAAGTTTTTTAGCAAACCAAGGGTGCCCTGTCGTCAGCCTTATTAAAGTTCTGCAGTGCCGTAGCTAGACTATGGGGGTCATTCTGACCTCGGCGGTAAAAGGCCCTTACCGCCGGTCAGAAGACCGCCATAACACCGCTGCGGCCGCGGTTAACCGCCACGGTCATTCTGACCCACAACGGCCAAACCTCCAAAAATCCGTCCTCCACTGCAGCCCACCACATCAGCGGGCAGCGAGAAACTGGAGATGACCAAACCTCCACCGTCACGCCAACAGAAATACGCCCATGCCATTACGACCCACGAATCCACACGGCGGTCATTCAAACGCGGTATTCCATTGGCGCTACACACCGCCGCGCCAAAACACAGCCACATTGGACAATTTGAAATACACACACCTGATACACATACACACACCACTCCCATACAATCAACCAACTATAAAACACACACCCACATCACCCACAAACCCTTGCGACCATAATTACTGAGAGAAGGAGAGAGAGACACAGCAGACAATCCATAGCAAGACACACTGAGGCACACTACACCATCACACACACCACATAGTAGCACAAAGCACCACTCACCAATATACTTATCATCACATACACCACCCCACACCTCACCCACACCACCCCATGGCACCCCAAAGGCACCCACGCTTTTCGGACCAAGAACTCCGGGTCATGGTGGAGGAAATCCTAAGAGTGGAACCCCAGCTCTTCGGCTCGCAGGTGCAGCACACCAGTACAGCTAGGAAGGCGGAGCTATGGCAGCGGATCGTGGACAGGGTCAACGCTGTGGGACAGCATCCCAGGAATAGGGAGGACATCCGCAAAAGATGGAACGACCTACGGGGGAAGGTCCGATCGATGGTCTCCAGGCACAACATCGCGGTCCAGAAGACTGGCGGCGGACCCCCACCCACCCCTCCCGAATTCACATCGTGGGAGCAAGAGGTCTTGAACATCCTGCATCCTCAGGGCCTCGCAGGAGTAGCCGGAGGAATGGACTCTGGTAAGTCCAATCTCAACTACTATATCCTCCCCACCCCACCAGCATGCCAACCCACACCCCCACCCTCACCCCCAACCCCCCAGCACACATCCTCCCTGACAATGTCTCACCAGCACAACCCACCCATCCCAACACCAACTCCTGCATGCCAACACAAATCATGGGCACCCATCACCTAAGCATGACCACTGCACTAACCCCCCCCCCCACTAACTACCCTCACAACACCTCCCTCAAGGGAATGCCTGCACTGGGGGACAAGGGCACCCATAACACGCACGCTATTGCACACACAGAAACAATAACCAAACTCTCTTACCCCATGCAGGACCCGAACGACAACACACCAGCCAGGAGGGTCCAGAAGTGTCCATCCCACCACCGGAACAGGCCCACACTGAGGATAGCAGCTCTGTCGACAGTGAACCTGATGACCAGCCCGGACCATCGGGGACCTCTGGGCAGTCGGTTCCCCTCAGGCAGCCACAGGCCACACCAGACCCGACCCCCTCTGCCAACACCAGCACAGCTCCCACCCAGCGGGCCCATGCCTCTGTCTCTAGGACAGCTCAATCAGCGGTGTGTCTGCCACTACAGGGCACCCAGGCTAACCCAACACCCCAACAACAACAGGGACCTGGGGGCAGTGGTAGCGGGCACACCGTCCAGGGGACAGAGGCCGGGGGAAACCGGGCAGCTCGGAGGGCTGCTGTGCGACAGGGGGGGGAGGAGAGGCCCAGGGAACCCACTCTCCAAGAGGCCCTCACCACCCTCATGGGGGCATACCACCACTCCCAAGAAACGATGGCGACGGTACTGGCCAGGTTCACTGAGATCCAGGCACAGCAGGAGGAACGCTACATGGGGTTCAGGGAGGAGCTGAGAATCATCGGGACCGCAATGGGGACCATCGTCCTGGCCCTCCACAGGATAGAGGACGCGTTGCGGGACCATGGTGCACCACACAGGGCCCCTGTCACTAGCCCGGACCAGGAACAGCCTACCACCTCCGCCGGCGCTAGTGGACAGGAGGTCCCAACACCTCGACAGCCCCCCAGAACCCCACCTCCTGCTGAAGAACAACCACCCCGTAAGAGGAGCCTGAGACCAAAAAAAAAGACAGAGTAGGATGTCAAGAACCCCGCCAGCAGGACATACCCCCTCAAGTCTTCCCACTGTCCCACATTGCCACCCTGTCCAACCATGAACTGCCTATGCTCCATCCTTCCACAGGCAAAAGGACAATGCACCTGTGAGACTGAGAACTGGACTCTGCCATGGATATTCCTCCACCCCCACCCATCACCCTTAGAATCACATGTACCGATATCTAGCACTGTAAATAAATCACATTTTGCACACAAATCTGTTTTGAGTCATGCTGTATTATTAACAAATGTATTACATATTACTGTTCAATTTCTGTTCTGTCAATTAGTAATGAAAACATACCAATGTCAATACGCTGTATTTCATGGGCGAACCAAGCAGAAGTCAGGTACTGAGTCAGACAGCACTGAGAAGGGAAGGGAAAGGCAAAAATTAATGAAAAACATCTGTGGGGAACTACAGAAAGTACAGATGCAGGAGGCTATAAGCAATTGTGAAATGGCGTGGGTGATTCTTACCTGTGTGTTACTGGAAATACTGTTGTATCACTCTGTCCCTATTGTCTGTGTCGTCCTCAGAGTCTTCCTCCTCTTCACTCTCCACAGGCTCCACGGCTTCTACAACACCACCATCTGGACCATCCTCCTGCAGGAAAGGCACCTGGCGTCGCAAAGCCAGGTTGTGGAGCATACAGCACGCCACGATGATATGGCACACCTTCTTTGGTGAGTACATTAGGGATCCACCTGTCATATGCAGGCACCTAAACCTGGCCTTCCAGAGCCCAAAGGTTCGCTCAATCACCCTCCTAGTACGCCCATGGGCCTCATTGTACCGTTCCTCTGCCCTGGTCCTGGGATTCCTCACTGGGGTCAATAGCCACGGCAGGTTGGGGTAACCAGAGTCACCTATTAGCCACACACGCTGTCTCTGTAGCTGTTCCATCACATAGGGAATGCTGCTATTTCGCATAACATACGCGTCATGCACTGACCCTGGGAACTTGGCATTTACATGGGAGATGTACTGGTCAGCCAAACAGACCACCTGGATATTCATTGAATGGTAATTCTTCCTGTTCCTGTACACCTGTTCATCGTCATTTGGGGGGACTAAAGCCACATGGGTCCCATCAATTGCACCAATGATGTTGGGGATGTGTCCAAGGGCATAGAAATCAGCTTTCACTGTAGGCAAATCACCCTCCTCTGGGAAAATGATGTAGCTCCGCATGAGTTTCATCAGGGCAGACAACACTCTGGATAAGATCTTGGAAAACATAGGCTGAGACATCCCAGATGACATGGCCACTGTTGTCTGGAATGAGCCAGTTGCAAAGAAATGGAGGACAGACAGAACCTGCACTAGAGGGGGAATTCCTGTGGGTTGGCGGATGGGGGACATCAGGGCTGGCTCCAGCTGGGCACACAGTTCATGGATGGAGGCTCGGTCAAGTCGGTATCGTAGTATTATGTTGCGTTCTTCCATTGTGGACAGGTCCACCAGCGGCCGGTACACGCGAGGATTCCTCCTTCTCATCGCTAGTCCCAGCGGACGGTGGCTAGGAAGGAGAATATGGAGTACAGAGTCAATCCACTCCCAGGTACGTACAACACAGCTTGCACAGTACAGGTAAATGTATGGTTTGATATGTTTGTATGTGTGCCATTGCAAGGCCTAGGCCTGTGTGACGCATTAGAAATTAAGCCATGTGGGCCCTTAAAATGGCCGATGCCTGACCTGTGAAGTGGGACAATGGGATGTGAGGTCACTGCGCTGGCGGGGCACACCGTGGCGGTAGGCGGTCGAAGACCGCTGTGCGAAGACGCATTGGTTAACATTGAAGCCTATGGGTTTCAGGAGCCAATGACGATGTGCGCCGGTGGTCGCGGGACGCACCGCCGCGGTACGCACCGCCGCGGGCGTGACCGCCATTTTCTATCTGCTCAATCATTCGAGACCTGATCAACCACAGGAGAGGACCTATACTGCAAGTGCTGCTGTGAACTCGGTCTGGAAGTGACAATGGCTGCTGCTACTGGTGAAAGGGCCCCCGCCTTCAGTTCAGAAGAGTTGGAGAAGCTCGTGGACGGGGTCCTCCCCCAGTATGCGCTACTCTACGGTCCTCCAGACCAACAGGTGAGTACACTCAGTGCACATTGAATGGGTTATGCCTGTGTGGAGGGGGGGATGTAAGTTGGTGGGGTGTGGAGGGAATGAGGAGTGCAACGCACGACAGATGAGAGAATGGGAACCATGACAAGGTTGGGGAGGGGGGGGCATGTACTCCAAACATGCAGATATGTGACGGTTTCTCTTTCCCACCCTGTACATGTCAAACAGGTGAGCGCCCACCAGAAAATCAATATTTGGCGTGCCATCGCCAAGGAAGTCCGGAACTTGGGGGTCTACAACAGACGGGGCACCCACTGCCGCAAGAGGTGGGAGGACATCCGCCGCGGAACGAGGAAGACCGCAGAAACACTGCTGGGGATGGCCTCCCGACCTAGGAGGGGTGCCAGTCGCACCATGACCCCCCTGATGTCCCGGATCCTGGCGGTGGCCTACCCTAATTTGGATGGGCGCTTGAGGACAGCACAGCAGACACAAGGGGGTGAGTATCCGCACATTCTCCTATCTGTATGCGCATTGGAGGTGTCTGGGTGGGGGAGGAGGGCTGTGGGTGACATTAGGCCAGGGCGCTCTCTGTAGTGTAGTCCGCTCCCTTAGGCATGGCCCTGTGCCCCCGCCCCCCACCTCTGTAGGGTGCCAAGTGCAGCTACCCATGCTCCAGCATCACACATGTGCGCGTGTGTTGTCCCTAGACCTGTTTGCCTAGTCAGAAGTACTGAGTAGTGTACCCCAAGTTCGCGACTTAGTGCACGAGGCACCTGTGTCTGTCCTCTCCGCAAAGGGTATTGCTAAGGCATGCACTCAACTTTGTTTCATTTCTCCCCCCACCCTAAATCTTTGTCTTCTTGTGTTTTAGCATCATCAGGCGGAGGAGATTTGGCGTCGGAGCAGGAGGGAGCTGCAGGTCACCAGGCCCCGGTGGGCACTGACACAGACACCGAGGGCACCCGTGATCCGGATGGCGAGGGGAGCACCACAACGGGGGCCGGTGGAGACACCAGCGACACGGACACGTCCTCGTTTGGGAGCTCCCTAGCGGTGGCGGCACCATCTGTGCCCCCCGCAACAACAGGTACAGCCACCACCCAGCGCACCAGCACCGCCCTCCCAGCAGCCCCTCAGTCTTCGCTCCGTGGCCGCTCGGCCAGGAAGGCGCGCGTCTCCTTCGCCCCAGGCACCTCAGCCCCTGCCTCTGTTACCCCTGCTGCCCTCAGTGCGGAGCTCATTGACCTGGTGAGGACGGTCATTGTTGGGCAGACTACCCTTCTGAATGCCATCCAGGGGGTGGAAAGGGAGGTGCATCGGAGCAATGCCTACCTGGAGGGCATTCATTCGGGTCAGGCTGCCCATCAACGAGCGTTCACTGCTCTGGCCTCAGCACTGACGGCAGCCATTGTCCCTGTCTCCAGTCTCCCTCTTCTATCTGCCTCCACCCTTTCTCTGTCTCCTGTACCTCAACCTATCCCATCCACACCATCAGACCAGCCTGCACACACCTCAACACCCAAGGCCAGCTCATCCAAACATAAGCACCACAGAAAACACAAGCATTCACCCAAGCAACACACAGATGCAGACATATCAACAGTCACTACCACCTCTGTGTCCCCGTCCTCCTCGTCTCCCTCCTCCCTCCCTGTGACGTCTACACTCACACCTGCATGCACCCCAACATCAGCCAGTTCTTCCACCACCAGCAAACCCTCCACTACAGTCCGCACACCTGCAGTCACCATCCCCACTGGCATTTACACGTCCCCTGTGTCCTCTCCCACTGTGTCTGTCACCCCCTCTTCCAAGACACATAAACGCAGGCAGACACCCAAACAACAGCCAACCACCTCACCACAGCCTACGTCCCAGTCACCTGCACCCAAGGACAGCACACCTGGCTCTCATACAACCACATCCTCTTCCTCCACTTCTCTCACCACTACTCCTACCCCTTACCTTGGTCCCAAGAAAAATTACCTCTCCAGTTTTGACCTCTTTCCCTCCCCCGACCCACCCCCTCCAACTGGGAAAAGTCCCAAGGGCACCTCAGCCACCACCAGCCCAACTTCTACAGTGCAAGTGGTGCATGGCATGTGGAGTCCACCCTTTGGCGGCAGTAACACTTCGGTGAGCAGCAAGGGGACTGCCAGCCCCCCCCCAGGCAAGAGGACCCGGAAATTGAAGGGCCGCTGTGAGCGGACAGAGACGGCTGCCCCCAAGGAGGTGACTCCGGCCACTTCACCGGCCACAGCAGCCAGGGGAGGCAAGGGCCCGAGAGCCCCATCTAAGGAGCGGAAGGACAGCAGGGCGGAGAGGACAACCACCAGGAGCGCAGAGCAGGAGGGCCCCACAAGCCCCATCCCGGCTGCAAGGGACGACACCAAAGGGCCCAGGACTCACTCCCCGAAGGGGCCTGACACAGCACGGTCGGAGGGCGAGTGAGCAGGGTGTCCAGGCCAGGTATGACTCCCTTGACATACTGCAAGAGCACCGCTGAACAGGGCCCCGCCGTGAAGACAGGTACCGCTGAACAGGGCCCCGCCGTGAAGACAGGTACCGCTGAACAGGGCCCCTCCGTGAAGACAGGTACCGCTGAACAGGGCCCCGCCGTGAAGACAGGTACCGCTGAACAGGGCCCCGCCGTGCAGAAGAGCACCGCTGAACAGGGCCCCGCCGTGAAGACAGGTACCGCTGAACAGGGCCCCGCCGTGCAGAAGAGCACCGCTGAACAGGGCCCCGCCGTGAAGACAGGTACCGCTGAACAGGGCCCCGCCGTGAAGACAGGTACCGCTGAACAGGGCCCCGCCGTGAAGACAGGTACCGCTGAACAGGGCCCCGCCGTGAAGACAGGTACCGCTGAACAGGGCCCCGCCGTGCAGAAGAGCACCGCTGAACAGGGCCCCGCCGTGAAGACAGGTACCGCTGAACAGGGCCCCGCCGTGCAGAAGAGCACCGCTGAACAGGGCCCCGCCGTGAAGACAGGTACCGCTGAACAGGGCCCCGCCGTGAAGACAGGTACCGCTGAACAGGGCCTCGCCGTGAAGACAGGTACCGCTGAACAGGGCCCCGCCGTGAAGACAGGTACCGCTGAACAGGGCCCCGCCGTGAAGACAGGTATCGCTGAACAGGACCCCGCCGTGAAGACAGGTACCGCTGAACAGGGCCCCGCCGTGAAGACAGGTACCGCTGAACAGGGCCCCGCCGTGCAGAAGAGCACCGCTGAACAGGGCCCCGCCGTGAAGACAGGTACCGCTGAACAGGGCCCCGCCGTCTCAAGCACCGCTCCGCTGGGCCCTTCCTGTCAAGCACCGCTCCGCTGGGCCCTTCCTCTCAAGCACCGCTCCGCTGGGCCCTTCCTCTCAAGCACCGCTCCGCTGGACATCGCCATGTCATGCACCGCTGCGCTGGGTCACGCCGTCTCAGGCACTGTTTATGGTTCACTGTGCCCACCATGCCTCCTCCTTGACCAGTGGACTCTGTAATCCACCTGAGAGACTGTGGCTTTGCACTCCCCAGGATGGCACAGTGGGCAATCCACCCACTGTAGAGACTTGAGAGACTGTGGCTTTGCACTCCCCAGGATGGTCCAGTGGGCAATCCACCCACTCTAGAGACATTGAGAGACTGTGGCTTTGCACTCCCCAGGATGGTACAGTGGGCAACCCACCCACTGTAGAGACATTGAGAGACTGTGGCTTTGCACTCCCCAGGATGGTACAGTGGGCAACCCACCCACTGTAGAGACATTGAGAGACTGTGGCTTTGCACTCCCCAGGATGGTCCAGTGGGCAACCCACCCACTGCAGAGACTTGAGAGACTGTGGCTTTGCACTCCCCAGGATGGTACAGTGGGCATGGTGGCTCCTCGTGGATCTGGCGTCGTGGACTCATGTGGCTGTGGTGGCCCCCCCTTCCCTTCCCCCTGAGGTGCCTGTAGTTTTGACATCAGATGCCCCTGCAGTGTTCTCTCCAAAGGACTCAGGTCTCGTGTGTGGGCTTTGCCCTTGTTTCGCAGAACCTTGGCCCACGGACATGTTAGATTCGTAGGATGTGCAGGACTTGTTACTTCAGTGATACACTGATGTGTATATCTTTTTGGTTTTTGTAAATATTTTTCACGGTTGCTCAATTATTTCCAGGTGCTTTTTTTGTACATGAAAATTTATTCCAAATTTGGTTGTGTCATTTTATTTTTAAAGGGTCTTTGTGTGGTGTCACTGTGACTTCCTGCTCTGCATTGGTGTGTACATATTGGGGGGGTCGCATATGTGTATGCCCGTAACCTTTCTTCCTCCCCCCTCCCGTGTGTCGTAGGTGCAGTACTCACCGTTGACGTCTGCGCCGGAGTTCGTACTCGTGGTAAATGAGCAGGTAGACGAGAGCAGGTGTGATGTTCAATTCGGGTTCCATGCTGTCCGGATTCCGCGTGGAGTGTCTCGAGGTGAGCGTTTTCCATTGGAAATGTCTGTTTCCGCCGTGTTTTTATCGGCGGGGCTCCCGCCCCGGAAAAGGTGGCGGATTGGTGGGTCGTGATAGGGTGGGCGGTACATTGTCTGCCGCCTGGCTGTTGGCGGTGACCGCCGCGCTGTTTGTTTGTTCCGCTGTGGCGGTCGGAGTGTTAATGCGGCGGGCTGTGTTGGCGGTTCCCGCCCGGGTCAGAATTGCATTTTTTTGTCCGCCGGCCTGTTGGCGGGTTGGCCGCCGCTTTATCACCGACCGCCAGGGTCAGAATGACCCCCTATGTGTGTTGTTAGTTGATTTTTGGCTTTAGGACAAATCTGCTTTGAAGGATACTCTGTTAATTGAGGGAATGGCTCCACAGACTCATGACTAGACCTGCACGTAACTATGACAACATGGAGACCAATACTGACACAGGGTACACATGTCCACACACTTGAAATGGACACCTTTATGCAATGAACCACTGGAAATATGTGAACACATGCAACATGGTCTGCTGGTCCTCCACAGCCACAGGAGAAACATAGGATATGTACCTGACTCAAACTGTGGTGTATAAAAAAAGTTTGTATTGGATTTGAGACTCTGTGTCACACTGTACCTACCTAGCATGTTCAAATGCCTGACTCATGGGTAATGACCATAAAGTGGTATCCAACATTTCATTAAATGTGATGGGTTACATTTCTGACATTGCCATTATCAACCGTCTGCTATCTATTCTGTGTATAGTTTGTCATGGGAGATGTTCCGTCCCCAAAGTCAGGGAAGTTCACACAGCATAAGACCCAACAGATATAACAAACACATATCATGACTGATGTACCTCAATGAATGGCACCTGATGGTTATACACAATTACAGCACATTCATGCATGCACATTATGCAAACACTTCCTGTGACGTTCACACAGAGGCACAACAACATTTGAAAAAGCCAATTAACAGACATAAACACACAGGCCATGAGGCTATTTGTTCAGTTGCGTAGTCTTGCTATCCTCTATTGATGCAACACCTGCTCAAACCAGGAAATACCAATTTTATTCCAAAAGTTAGAGGCGCTGTTGCGTCAGTTAAGAGAGCTAAACCGGCACAACAGTATGAATATTATGGGCCACAGTAGTGTGGTCTGCCACATGTGCCCAATCACTAGAACACACACAGCAGGTCATAACATACTATCTTTGTATAGTTATAGCCTTCATGTATGTTAAAAAAAAGAAAAATGACACAAACACAGTTATAGACAGATTTGTTGACGCAAAAGCGTAAAAAAAGACGCATATGCATCAAAATATGATGCAAATGCATTAAAAAATGACGCTCACACCCATAATACATCGATTGGTCCCTAGCGTTAATTCCAACACTACACCCCATGAAATTGGTTATCCATTACAAATGTATTGATCTTTGAATGCAGGGGAATTTTTAAGGATATGAGTAAAAAAATATTGATTCAAAGCCAGTAAGCATCATAAAATTTCACGCATTATAATAAAAACGCAACGCATTTGAGACAGGAAGTGATGTAATAGGATATCCTGTTTACAGAAATGGTGCAGTGGTTGTATTTTCACTTTCACTTTGCAGTCTGTGATTCTTCTAGACTATGTGGCTGTGTATAGAGTTGTGTCTGTGAATATTGTGCTTTTGTCTCCTGTGTGCTATTGCCATTGTCATCTGTTGTTTTTGTAAGTGTCTGTGTAAATCAGTGTTAGTGTGTTTTTGTCATTTTTTGAGTTCTGATTTGTCTTTGTACTGTTGGGAGTGTGTTAGTGGATATTGTTAGTTGGGGTATAGCTGGGCTGTTTGTTGGTTCTTTCAGTTTCCTTTCCATACCTCCTTTCCCTGTTTTTCCCTCTTTACCCTTTCCTATCTGTATTATTATTGAGATGTTGGGAAGGCCTCGTCTGGGGAGAATGGGTGAGGAGGAGCTGGGGGCTTTTATACGGCTGGCGTGCCACTTCCTCCCCCTGATGTTGGAGGCTGGTGGCAGGGTGATACAGGGGTATCTCACGGAGGCTAGGAGGCTCAGGTGGACAAAGGTGCTGTTCCACCTATGAAGACTGTTTAACAGCCAGTGCAACGACTACCAAATGAAGCATCGCTGGGCTGACCTGGTGGCCCGAGAGCAGGACCTGCTGGACCACCTGGGTGTGGTGATTGGTGGCCCTGTTGGTGAGTACAAATTAGACTAATGTGTACAGTAAAATGCTCTGTAGTGACAGTAGCAGATTTTCTGACATGCTGCATGCAATGTTTGTGGACATGTGGAATGCAAGTTGAACAAACAGTGGCCCTGATTTATAATATTTTTGCTACTCATTCCCGTCATTTGTTGACGCAAAAGCTGCCCAAACTTACAAAAGACAACTTTATCTTGTAAATTAGTGCTGCTTTGACGTCAATAGAGGATGGTAATGCCGCACAAACAAAACTATTATTCAGGACCTGTGAGTGTACCAGGAATTAGATGTATTTCACATGCTAATGCATGGAACCAATGTAGTCCTCACATTTTTTAATACATGTGTGAACAGTATTCATGGCCATACATACAAAGATCTTCCTAACCTCTGGTAATATCTTAGGCTGATATTTCGACTTGGTTTGTGTAGCATTTAAATTAATTATGGATGCCAAAGTAATGCACACTTGATAATATCTAAATATTTTGTGCTACGTTCCATAGCTGTAGCGTAAACAAATGAAGCAAATGCTACACATGAAAAAAGAACATCTGGCCCTAAGTTCATTGTTTCTGTGTGTTTATGTCTGGACAGATAATCTTTCAAATGGCCAAACGTAATTGTGCCCGGATTCTACCAGACTGCAGTAGCACTAAACAGTTTGTAGCTTTCGGAGTAGGCGAAGAAATCCTATCATTGAGTAGCTTGGGCCAACAACATTTTTGCCTTAGGCACAATTGCTGATACAGAGCTGGCACATTTGCCATCTGTGTCACTTTATAGCCAAACAATTTTCTAACGTTAATGGTTCATCATGGGATCCCTGAACTTTGTGAATGCATGGTCACAAATTATTTATTTGCATGATGTTGTGCAAGGGACCACTGACTGCTTCCATCATACATTTAAAGTGATGAAATAGTTTGCAAGTTTATGTTTGGTACACCCCTGCTGATCTAGTGCAGCATATGTACAATTGTTAACTTCTCAGTATGAAGGTTATCACAGACATGGTGGTATGCTAAGATCAGCAGGCCAGCATTCCTGTGAGTGCTGCCATTCCTAAGGTGCTTACAAATAGAGACCTACTTCATCAAGATTGCAAAAGTAGGACATTTGCTAAACAACTTTTTAATTAGCGGACACTGTCAGTTCGGTTGTATAACCACAGATCACCCAACTTGGCAATTGTAAGATAATTAATGTGGCAAACTGTGATCTATAATACCTGATAAAGGTACACAGGGCCCAGAGGAACACATTTCAGGTGCAATGCCTACACTTGTGCTCATGCATTCTGTCACGGATGAGCAAAATAGACACTGTCAGCATATATGTTTTTGTTGTTTTGATTTAGATAAATGGCCAATCCATGTTCAGCGTAACATTGTCATCAAGTAACACACAGGATCCCTGCCATCATGGTGTCATAGGGGGCATATACGGCTCTGGGTACACTGCCAATGTGGCATATGTAACCTACATACAACACAGGCACACATATAATGGACCATTGAAAGCACAATATTTCCTGAACAAAACTCAACCCACATGAGCATCACACAGTTACTCATTGTCCCTTGCTGCACAAGCCACAATACCTGAGTCACTGGTATTGCAGTGCACCAGGAATGTGGCTTTACATGTCTCTCATAATAACAAATGATGAAATGGAGTACCCTCTGGAAATAATTAAGCACAAAATTGAGTAATCATGTTTGGCACCACATTATTGTTAGGGCCAGTGCATGTGTGCATCTGTGTGTCTATCACTCACTGGAGTGACAGTGTCAATGCATGTTTGCAGTAGTATGTCTGTTGCGGTGCCTACATGCCTGATGTGCTGCTCTAGCATATAAAATGTCACACACATTAATTTGTTGATCCAAGTTTTTTACAGTGAGCAGACATTGAGCACATTTCACAATCCATGTTTTACAGGTGGACCCGCCCCATATACAATTGGTGAAGTGGCTCGATTTGCGGACCCAGATGTATCCAGTAAGTGTTAATATGTTTGTCCTGTGTTGTGTTTGTAGCTGTTGTGTGATTGACTCCTGTGGTTGACATTTTGTTCCATGTTTGAGTTGGACATTCTGTGGCGGAGAGTCATACATTGGGAGTCGAGTGCTGCGCTATAGGCATGAGCAGGTGAACATGGTGATTTTTTGCTACATGTATGCCAATGATTAATTTGGAGCTGGCCAGTTTCATGATTTAGTCAGCAAGTCACACCCTGATTCACACAGACCAGTGATGCCGAAGTCTTATCCACACACTTGATCATCCCTGTTAAGTAATGAACATGTAGGACTGTATGTTTGACTTCCTAACAGCATCTAGCTCCACATGTTGTGCTCCGTTTATGTAGCACTTGAGTGAAATGTCATAGGCATGCATGCAGGTCAAGGCCAGATGGGTGCTTGCATCAATGTCCTTGTTTTAGGAAAGGTATCAGTGAGATCTAATGATGTTGACAATTGGCCGCAATTAGAAAAATAAATGTGGATGTGATTGTCCAATGTTTGAGTCAATACTAGTTGGCAGCCCTCCTCACCTGTGGTGGACCGACTAAACCCAAGGACAGCTGTCCAAAGCTTCCTGGCTGTCCTTGATGTTTGAAAGTATGTGTTGCATGTCCATCTTCCCCTGAGGCACAGGATTAGGGTAAGGAAATATGTGTACCTAGGTGTGAGGATCCCAGTGTAGAAGACAGACATGTAATTCAAACATTCATGTGTTCCAACCTACGATGTCCCCTCATGATTACCAACTGCATAGCATCCAGGCAGTTCTATTTACAAATCACAGGTCTTGTGTGCCTTGATTGTCATCCAGAAGATAGTCATTAGTTGGCCTGACACATGTGGAGTTCTTGCAGCATTTGTTATGTGACTAATAGCAGTACAAAGATGCACAGATCATTTAATTAGGTACACACCTTGTTGTGCATTGCTGTGCTGTTAGATAGTAGGCAGGGTTGGCATGTCATTCCTCAGGAACATTCTATAATCAGTACTGTGATTTGGACTGTAGGTGCTATTTTTGAGGAAGTGTTAGAATATCATCTGTAGATGTATCACATATTGATGGCACTATGTTTGTCTTTCTCTCTTTTTACAGCTGCCAACATGAATGGCCGTGAGATCAGGGAATTCCAGAGGTGGGCAATGCGTTACCGCCACATACTAGATGTGGAGGCTGGGTTCCGCAATATGGCATGCCGTTATCGCCATGAGAGAGCCACAGTGGTCTGGAGGGCATTTGCCAAGGGGGGCCAGCCTTGCCCACAACAGTCACCACCACAACTACAGCTCAGATCACAGTCACCCCAAGGATGACAGCCACTGTAGCAGGGCCCTCAACCTCATCTTCTCCAGGCCCACAAGCAGCACCTCCTGCACCTCCCCCTCCAATCACGGCACCGGCATCAGCACCAGCAATGGCATCAACAAGTGGAACACAAACAACCCCAGCTGCTGTGATAGACAATCAGGACATACAGACACTAAAACGTGACATGCTAAGAATGTTGCACAGGATGGACAGGCTGCAGCAGAAGGTGTTCCACAATAGCAGGAGACTGCGGGGTATCACAAAAATCCTGCAGAGGGCCAATTTGTAATTAATGGATCCTCACCCATGATTCCCTCCCCTCCCTCCTCTTTCCTCGTTCTTATCTTTAGTGGGTTTAGGGGGCTTAGTGCTAGGTTAGAGTATGCTGTTAGTTTAGTTAGTGGAAGTGGGTTGGGGGTGGTGGGGGTTATATTATTACTTTTTTTTTGTGGGTGGGTGGGTGGGGGATGATGTTGGGGTTTATGTATATATAAAAAAATATTTAAAATATATATATAGGGCCAGTTGTGGGTAATGTGTAGTTAGGATAGGTTAGGTTAGTTAATGTGTTTCCCCTAGTTTATGTTTCCTTTATTACTGTGAAATACATTTTTAGGTACTCCTTTACAGTATGAGTCATATGCTTGAGGATCAGGGCCTTGGCATGGGTGTACAGTGCCAATTTAGTATTTGCATTTCTGTTCCATCCTGAATTAGAATTCCATTCTTGACATGGTTATTCCCAGTTCCAAATGAGCTGCCAGATTGGGAGCTACACCAAATCTACTTCTCTATGCATCTGCCATCCATTGCACCCACCACTCAAGGTTACTGTGGTTCCCAATGTGTTGTGAAGGTTGGATGTGTTTTTAAATCTGTCATCGTTTGAGTCCTGAATTGGAATCTTGGGCACTGAGAGATGTCAGCCTGCAGCCTGATGTTCATGTGAACCCTGATAAGCTGAGTGATGTTATAATTTTAAGTAGTTCTGTACACATAAATCACACCTATCATTTCTTACATTGTACACCCAGGTTACATATTTGTCCATACACTCGTACACATCCATTCCTGCTGTATGGTGTGTGTGTGTGATGAGAGGTTATAGTCAGATGTCACATGCATAAAGATTGTCTTGAAGGGAATGTTGGCCACATTGAGTTTCACCTTAAGCATACTTTGAAGCTGACTTTTTCTGTTCTACACAGCATTATACTGTTTGTTTTCATTTCACTTCAGAAATAAGCCTAAGGACGCACAGATAATGGTAAATCCAGACCCCAGTGCATAGTTATCAGCCCACATTCTTTCAACACTGTTGTATTGACATTCTATGGCCATTGACATGTGACATACATCACTAGTCTCCTCAACAATTGATGTGTCACATTACACAGAGACAAAGTGGTTGTGTAAGTGCTATTTATTTTGAAGTGCTGTAGTGCAATTTTTAAATAGTCCAGGACTATGAGTCCATTAGTGTGACACCTTCTATTGTGATGCAACACAAGTGTCATTGGACATGCTGGGGTGAAGTGTCATACAGTGCAGAGGAACATGAATTGCCAATGAGGTAGTGAGAGGCAATTACAGAACATAGTGTCAAGGTAAACAGTGTGCTAGAGAACAGTTCATGTGACCAACTGTAGCAAGACTGTCATGTTAACAAGCACAGGACCTAGGATATCAGTGCCCATGTGGCATGGACTGGTGCTACCGGGTACTCCTACGGGTGAAGGTGATCTATTCCACGTTGTCATCTTCTGATGTGTGTCTCGTCTCCTCTGCCCTTGGTGGTGGTGGGTTTGAAGGGGCAACACACATTTCAGTGTTTGAAGACGTGGAGTCAGAATTCCCGGTAGCTGCCAACTGTGGGGCTATTAAGGGCATTACTGCAGCAAGAAGGAGCTGCTGGTTCTTGAGTATAGCAGCTACATCACTGTGGTAGGCAGTCAGGTCAGTCCTGAAGGGGTCATGATTGCATTCGTGCACACAGTGAAAGGTTTGGGATGCCAGGTTTTGTGGCAACTCCCTAACTGTTGTGGTGAATTCCCTTACACATTGTTGTAGTCCTTGCAGGAGGGTTGGTAGCGCTTGCATGGCTGCTGCCTGTTCTGCAGATGACATCATGCATGTGCGCATCCCCTCAAGGCTGGCTGCCATATTTTGCATCCCCACCTGCACCTTCTTGGCCAGCTCCCGCTGTACTCCCACTACTGTCCTCTCAAAGGTGGTACCAGAGTCCTCAGCTGGGTTGGAGCTGGCAGGTCGTACTATTGGGGTGGTGGGTGGATCCTCTGTGATGGCTGCTGTATCTGTACTCCTCCTTGCGACTGAATGTGGGGTCTGCAGGGTTCCAAAGACATCTTGGAGGGTCTGCTGGCTAATGTTTGTCAGCTCATCATCCATGTCATCAGGGAAGTCCAGGACAAACATATCCCCAGGAGAGCCATCGTCCTCTGCAATGAGATATTGTACAAGTAGTGTGTCTGTGTTGTGGCAGTTGTAATGTGACGTTACTGACTTCCTATTAGTGGAACATTGTAATCTTGGTTCATGTTCATTGTTTCTGTCATTAATATTAGCATTCTCCCGGGCTATGCCCCACCTGCATGTCACATGTAGTGTGGGCAGTTTGGGGAATTGTCTGCGTCACATCCTCTAGGTGTAGGTTCTGTCCAAATTGTATCTTGCCACCTTCTTGTCCTACTCAACCCTCCGTCTGCTTCCATTAGCATAGTGAGGCCTTGCAATGGCTGTGGGTGTTCTGATGCCACTTGCACCACACTTAACAATATGGAACTGACCCAGTCTCGGATATTTCACATACACCTATATGTTGCTGAGACAAAGCACATACTATGTATAGCATTGGCATGGCACCATACAGGTGTCAGCAATGGTAGTGTGTAATGTTGATGTTGGAGAATGTGGGCTACATTGGATTGCACTGATGGTCCTGGCAGTATTCCATTTCCTTTTATGACAGTGCAGGTGCATTTAACTAGCTAGACACATATGTCCTCCCCCTCAATGCTGTTGTCTTAGCAGTATGACAGTTGGGATGCTGCAAGGTGGTTTTGCAGCTGTTGTAACAGAGGCACAGTGTAGACCCTGAAATGTGCAGCATGGGTATTACATCATTGCTGTGTACTTCATAATATAAGTAACAATACCTGATGTTTATAAAGCCTATAGGCATGAGCATTTGACAGGATTTGCACTTTGTTAGGAATTACAGGGGATTGATAAGGTTGTCATCTTGAACCCTCTATTTTGTTTGTGTTTGATCCATGGGCACATAACTGCCATTAGCTACTTGACCTGCACACACAGCACAGGTGGTAGGGGCAACGTTTGTCAATGGCAAATACCACTTGCGGATATGGCCTGAGACTGGAAATTGAGCCCTAGTTCATGTAGCGACAATATCAGCTGTTGTGTGACAGCAGGCCAGTTTTACGTTGTACCTTACCCTCCTGGACTGGCTTTGCCTTTCCAACATCCTTGGCATGTCAGAGTACCCCCAAGCAAAGGTTGTTGGTGTAGTGTTGTGCTGTGCCCCTGGTTTCCCCTGCACAGCCCATGCACCCGTGCTGTGCCCCTTTGCCCTTTGCCCTTTCCACTACCTGATTTTCATGGCTGACATGCATTGTGTAGTAGGTATGTCCCCCCCTGTTTACAGTTAACATTTAGTCAGTTTTTTCCCCCATGGAACTTACCCTGCATCTGTGTTGTTTCCTGGTAGTCTGCGCTGTCCTGTCCTTGAATCCCTGTGACGATCTCCTCTGGGATGATGGCTGCCACCATCTCCTCCATCTGGTCCAGGGCCTCCTGCGGTGCTGGACTCCCACCTCCAGTCTGCAGTGCTGCCTTCCTGTTCCTTGCCATCTTTTCCTTGGTCCTGCGCTTGCAGTCATGCCAGCATTTCTTGCACTCAGTGACTGTTCTCCGTACTTCTGCCACACTGTTTATCTTGTCCACAATTTGTTGCCAAATTGCCTCTCTCCTCCCAATTTTGAGGTGACAAAAAGTTGATGCTGGTGTTCCGTCACCTCTTTCACCAGTATTTCCTGCTCCTCTGCACTGAACCGACACTTCCTTTTCTTCTTCTCCCTCTCCTGGGTCTTGTCTGGGTCCTCCTGGCTGGTTCCTGGTCGGTTGGAGTCTTCCTGGGGTCTCTTATTGGCTTCTGGGATCCATTTTGGGGCTCATTAGCACATTTTGCTGTGTTTGCACCGCTTTTTGATGCTATTGCGGGTAAAAATGTTGTGTATCCGGTTTGCGACGTCGTAAACCGGATTAAACTCATTTTCGGCACGTTAAAGTCGTTTCTCCTTACGACGTGGCGCAATGGTTAGAGTAAAAAAAAAATGACTCTAACCCGTGGTTTGCGCCACAGAGCGTCAAAGTATAAATTTGACGCCCAGGTGGCGCAAAGAAATGGTATTAGCTGGCGTTAAACTTTTTGACGCAAAACTGCGTAGCGCAGTTTTGCGTCAAAAAGTATAAATATGGCCCTAAATTCCAAATAGAATCTTTGAACTTATAGAGCTGTCTGATCAAGTGAATGTACAGGCTATAATTTGGAACTGGGGCATCTTTATGTTTTAAACATGTCATGGTGCCTCAAATAGGGAAAGGTATTTTCTGTGCTGCCAGTCTAAATTACACAGGCTTTTAATCAGCCATACAAGTATGTTCCATTAGTACACAGTTGTTCATACATCAGCCAAAACCATGCTCTAACTGACGCACAGCAGCCCTCTGATACTGCCCTTAGTCACTGTTTGTGGTGCAAACCATGGTATATGACTCTTACAATATTAGGCATGAAGACAAAGGAGCTGCACATGTGGTTATGTGCAAATAATGTACAGGTTGTTTAGCCTTTAATAGCTCACATTGAGCTGGACTAATCTGGAGTGGGTTTCACTACATGACAAGTTTCCTGTCCCTGGCTTGGATGGTGTTTATCTCTAGGTCCGAGCATAGAAATCCACTCTGCTAGTGGAGTTTGTGGAATTTGGACACTTCACGCTACGCAGAGTAGAGTGGAGTTCCCGACTTCCGCAATCCGGCACGGAGCAGAGGTAGTTCGTGTGAGGTTCAGTTTTGGTGCTCTCTCACAAGAAACACAATACTCCCGGGCCACTAGGGAGCATGCGTGAGACTTTGCATATAATCACGCTTTTTACGGCCATGTGTGCAAGACTTCACAAAGTTGCGATGGCGGCCAAAACAGTCCTGCTCGTGAGCTCAAATGCACCTGAAGTAGATTTTCTAGTCCAGATTCATCTAAATCTAGTCAAAACATGTTTATGAGTAGATTTTCTTCTCCAACAGAACCTTCAAGTTGGTTTTTGGATGAAGAAGCTTTTCTTATTTTTTAAACAGGAAGGAAGTGCCCCAGGGACTTCAACTTCCTGCTCATGTCCAGCAGGCTCCTCCCAGTGCTTTGTCCATCTCCTGGTCAGTTTTCACTTGGATTTCGAGGTGGAAGGATCAGTCTTTGTGTCTCCTGGATATACCTTTAGATTTAAGGACTTGTTTTTGTGAAAACACACAAGTTCCAAAACAATTGAATATGGATGTTGTTTTTTTCTTGGGCATGCACCAACATTTCTTTGTACTTTAATTTGATTTAAAAAAATGATAGTGGTGGGTGGTCTAGAATTTAAGTGTTGGCCTAATTATGTATTTTGCCTTTCTCCGATGTTTTATCTTTTGTAAAGGAAAATTGTTGCACAACTCAGTACCTGTTCTTTTCTACATAATTGTAACATTTGCAATATTATTTTACCATGTGGCCTAGATTTCCAAAGGACCATCTGGCCAGTAGGCCCAGTACTAGTAGTCATCAGTGCATGAAGTAACTATTTCAGTTGTAAATGTTTTTAAAACTTCATTTGGTTCAGGGATGGCATTGGATGAAGCTGAGGTTACATGCGTGGTTTGTTGCCGTGGGTGGGGGTGCCGAGGGTTGATGGCCACCAGGAGTTGTCCCAGACTGATGTGAATGGTCCCAGGATGAGGATCTCGGTCTAGTCAGAGTTGAGCTTGAGGCAGCTGTCCTTCATCCAGGTGACAACAGCTTCCATCCCATTGTGAAGATTCTTCTTGGAAGTAGTGGGGTTTTCTGTCAGTGAGATGATCAGCTGGGTATCGTCAGCTTAGGAGACAATATTCAGCCTGTGGTCGTTGACGATGGATGCAAGCTGGCCATCTAGACATTGAAGAGTATGGGATTCAGGGAGGAGCCCAGTGGAACTCCGCAGCAGATCTCTGTATGTTCTGATAGGTAAGTTGGGAGTCTGACTCTCTGTGTGATGCCAGACAGGGTGGAGTGCATCCATTGGAGGGTCTTTCTGCAGATGCTGGCTGCGTGGGGCTTAGAGCAGAGGGTGTGATGTGAGACCATAGCGAAGGTAGCCAACAGGTCCAAAAGGATGAGGGCTGCTGAATGGCCATAGTCGAGGAGCGAGCAGATGTCATCTGAGGTGGCGAGCAGGGTAGTCTCCATGCTGTGATTTTTCCTGAAGCCTGATTGGGAGGTGTCCAGGATGTTGTTGTCCTCTATGTGCTTGTGGAGCTGAGCGTTGATGGCCTTTTTTATGTCCTCGGCTGGGAAAAGCAGCAGAGAGATGAGTTGGCAATTCTTGAGGTCCAGGGGGTCGGCTCGTGGGTTTTTTCAAAAGCGGGCAGATCTCTATGGAACAGTGGAGGGTGTGTTGGAGCTTGGGTGCGATGAATGTGTTAACCTTGTTGAAGATGTGGTGAGGACAAGGATACGTAGGGGTTCCAGAGTGGATGCTGTTCATGATGATGTGGGTCTCGTCTGTGGTGAGGGTGGTCCAGCGGTGCAGGGTCTGCAGTGGTATAATTGGACGCATTTGTGGGGTTGTTGGAGGGCTCAGAGGGTCTTGGGATCCAAAGCTGTGGTATATGTTTTTGATTTTCCAGTGGAAGAAGATGGCTAGCCTGACGCAAAGGTTTTCAGATGAAGGGATGCTTGCCGTTTCTGATTGGGGTTTGGCAAACTCTTTGACCATTATGAAGACCTCTTTGGTCTTGTGAGCAGTAGTGCTGATACTGTACTGCAGGGCGGATTTCCTGCTGACTCTGATGAGGTGCGATTTAGTGGCAGCTTTGAAAGCCTTGAGCTTTCTGTTCCTCCATCTTTTCTTTAGCCTTCCACATGTGCGCCTGGAGTCCTGGAGTGCGGGGGAGAACCAGCTAGCCTTCTTGAGGTGGTGTTTAGCTGAGGTCTGGTGGAGGTTCTGTGCTGAGATGTTAGCGTCTGCGGTGAGGGGTGGAGGAGACTTGCTGAGGGTGTTGGAGAGCTCTTCCTCTGTGATCCCGTTCCATTTTCTGCTTGGGCCTTGGAGTATGTGGATGTGGGTGGTGGTGAGGTGATGGTGAAATGGATGCAGTGGTGGTCAGACCAGTGAAGTGTGGAGGTGTTGTCAATGGTGATGTTGTTGCTGGTGGAAAAAATGGCATTGAGTGTGTATCCGATGATGTGCGTTGGCAAGGTGACCAGTTGCTTTAGACCTATTGTGGCGAGTTTGTCGAGCAGGGAAGCTGTGTTGGTGTCATTGCTGTTGTCAATGTGGTAGTTAAGGTCGCCGAGGAGGAAGTAGTTTGAGGAGTCAAGATCGTGAGGAGAAATGATGTCGACGATGGAGTTGCTGTAGGCAGTGCTGCAGAAGGTTGACTTGGGTGTGGCGTGTATCTGGAAATGGAGGTGCTCCATGATAGGGGAGTGTTCTTCTGCGTTGGTTGTCAAGCAGAGGGAGGATTTGTGTATGATGGCCAAGCCGCCGCCTGAGCGAGGAGGCAAGTCTTTGCGGAGCAGTTTGTAGTTTCTGGGGATGGCGATGGCGATGTCCAGGGCAGATGCTGGGTTTGTCCTAGTTGCAGTGAAGAAGACGATGTCTGGATGGGTGGAGTCCAGTAGGTCCCAGAGTTCTGCGGCATGTTTGTGGAGGAAGCAAATGTTGAGGAGGATGCAGCTGAGACTCTTCGGTTGGTGTTCGATGATTTTGTGGTGGGAGAGCCTGGTGTTTGGTGTAGGGTGATGGTGCGGTGGCAGTGGAGGCAAGCGAACGAACCATGGATGTCTCTGGGTGATACAAGACAGAAGGCGGTGGATCGCCCTGTGTTCAGCGCGTGGAGGGTCTCCATGTTGTAGCACTGGAAGGTCAGAGGACCAGTGTTCGTGGCGTTGGGCGTAGTCCAGGCGCAGATGGGCTTGCCTTTAGCGTGCCTTCAGCACATCAGTGGCGTGCATGAAATATATGCTTATGCTGTGTGGCCGTGCAGCAGCACCCATTAAAAAAGGGAGGGAGGATGGGGGTCCGGTCAGCTGTGAGGCGGGAGGGCAGGAAAGCTCTTTGCAGGGAGGGGGGTTTGGCAGCAGTGGCACAGGGAACACAGGGAGAGTGAAAGGCTGAAGGAGAGAGAAAGAGACAAGAAAGAAAGAAAAGAAAAAAATGACAAAAAAATAAGCAGAAGTAAAAAGAGACAGCAGGATACTTACATACAGATGGCCACTAGGCCACCAGGGATGAGGTGCAGGCGGGGGCCTGTGGATGGAGGTGGGCATCTAACTGAGAGTTAGGCAGGCTCTCAGTTTGAAACAGAGCAAAGGCATCAGCAACAGGTGGATCTGCACAGAGGAGGGGGAACAGATGCTGACCAGGAGGTCAGAGGAGACTCCCTCTCAGTGAACAGCGGCTGCCATTAAGAAGTGGAGGGGGGTGGATAGTCCGGTCTTCTGGGAGGCAGGAGGGCAGGAAAGTGCTTCGTAGGGAAGGAGGGGGGTGGGGCCGCAGGGTCAGCAGCAGTGCAAGAAAAAAGGGGAGTGAAAGGGTCACAGAGAGAGAAAGAGACAGGAAAAAAAAATGACATAAAAATAAGCAGAAGTAAAATGCAGAAAAAAAGCCACAGCAAGATACTTACATACAGAGAGCCACTAGGCCACTACAGATAAGGCACAGGGGGATCCTGAGGGTGGAGGTAGGCCTCGAACTGAGAGTCAGGCAGGCTCTCAGTTTGGAGCGCGGCAGAGGCAGCAGCAACAGGTGAAGCTGCACAGATGAGGGTGAACAGACCCTGACCCCGAGTTCAGAGGAGTCGCAAAATCAGTCTGCAGCAGCTGCCATAAAGAAGGGGAGGGAGGCAGAAGGTCCAGTCAGCGAGGAGGTGGGAGGGCCGGAAAGCACTTGCAGGGAGGGAGGGAGCGGGGCCACAGGGGCAGCTGCAGTGTGGGAAATGTGGGGAGAGTGAAAGGCTGAAGGAGAGAGAAAGAGCCAACAAAGAAAGAAAAGAAAAAAAGAAAATGACAGAAAAATGAGCAGAAGTAAAAAGAGACCGAAGGATACTTACATACAGATGGCCACTAACCCACCAGGGATGAGGTGCAGGCTCTGGGTGAAGGTGGGCCTCGAACTGAGAGTCAGGCAGGCTCTCAGTTCGAAACGCAGCAAAGGCAGCAGCAACAGGTGGATCTGCACAGTGGAGGGGGAACAGATGCTGACAAAGGAGGTCAGAGGAGTCACCCTCTCAGTGCGCAGCGGCTGCCATGAAAAAGGGGAGGGAGGAGGAGAGACCGGTCATATGGGAGGCAGGAGGGAAGGAAATCGATTTGAAGGGAGGGAGAGTGTTCGGGGCCTCAGGGGCAACAGCAGCGCAGGAAAAGCAGAGAGAGTGAAAGGGTGAAGGAGAGAGAAAGAGACAAGAAAGAAAGAAAAGTAAAAAATAAAAAGGACAGAAAAATAAGCAGAAATAAAAGCCACAGAAGATAAAAAAGTCAGCAAGATACTTGCATACAGATGGCCACTAGGCTACCAGAAATGAGGCGTAGGCGGACCCTGCGGGTGGAGGTGGGCCTTGAACTGAAAGTCAGGCAGGCTCTCAGTTTGAAACGCGACAGAGGCAGCAGCAGCGACAGGTAGAGCTGCACAGAGGAGGGCAAACAGACACTGACCAGGAGGTAAGAGGAGTCGCTCTCTCGTTGCCCAGCGGCTGCAATTAAGAATGGGAGGGAGGTGGGGGGTCCGGTCAGCTGGGAAGCTGGGAGGCAAGAGGGTGGAAAAGTGCTTTGCAGAGAGGGAAGGGGGCTGGGGTCACAGGGGCAGCAGCACCATGGGAAACACAGGGAAAGTGAAAGGCTGAAGGAGAGAGAAAGATACAAGAAAGAAAGAAAAGAAAAATTACAGAAAAATAAGGAAAAGTAAAAATATGAAGTAAAAAGAGACTGCAGGATACTTACATATAGATGGCACTAGGCCACCAGGGATGAGGTGCAGGCGGGGGCCTGTGTTTGGAAGTGGGCCTCAAACTACGAGTCAGGCAGGCTCTCAGTTCAAAATGCGGTAGCTGCAGCAGCAACAGGTGGAGCTATACAGAGGAAGGCGAACAGACACTGACCAGGAGGCCATAGTCCTGCATGTGTTCTTTATTTCTTCCCCATGCCTCCTTTTTCCTTGTTGTTTTACCACATGGCTAGCAGTCATTTTCTGCATCCAGCCAGTGTGTCTTTATCATAGGCTTAAAACAAACATAGTTAATTATTGGTTATTTGTTTATTTTAAGTTTATATTTATATTTTTTACTTTTATTTTCAATTTGAATTTTTATTCTATTATTTTTTAATTACATGTTTTTTAATTATAATTTTTTTATTTAGTGTTCTTCATTTGAATTTTGAATTTTAATGTTTTTTATTTCTTGTTTTTTATTTTAACTTTTATTTTAGTGCTTACATTTTTTTTAATTTTTTTTTTATTTCATTGTCTTTAATTCTGCATTTTGCCTTGCTTTATCCACATCCATTCCTCCATCCATCCACCAAAGGTACACATCTGCACTATAGCATTTGTTTTCTTTTGGTATATCACAATTCCATTTCCTCCTAGGCACCCTGGCTGTGGAGCACTACAGACAAAACAGCAGCATAATTAATTTTTTAATGATTATTCCATTTCCCCTGGATCACTCTGTCGCAATAGGTTTTTTCAAGGATTATTCCATTTACTCATGCACCTCTCTCTGACTAAACAAAATGTCTCCATAAAAACAGATGAAGATAAAGCAAAGAACTATGGGCCTGATTTATACTTTTTTAGTGCCAATTTGCGTAATTTTTTGATGCAAAAGCGGAGCAAACCTACAAAATTCAAATATATTTTCTAAGTTAGCACTGCTTTTGCATCACAAAATGACGTAAATGCGGCACTAAAAAAGTATAAATCAGGCCCTATAGCTGCATGTTGTGCTGCCTGATTTGAAATGAAATTTTATGGTGTGGTGGTGTGGTTTGACTTTACAATGTTTAATTAAATTGGTATTTATCACATAAGTAACAAACCTCACTAAGATTTCATTTGTCTGTAGTATTTCAACCTGCAACAATCCCACGTTTCACTAACTATATGTTTTTGTTTTTCTTGCTTGGTTGCTTGTAGGTGCACAAGAGAAGAGACCTCAGTCCTGCCAAAAAGAAAGCCATACAGTTACTTTGGTCCCCCAAACTCTTCCAGTTGTGCATCTTAGTGCTACTGCCAACTTACCGCTTAAGATGACCCCAAAGAAAGTTGCTACCAAGAAAATGGTCAGTGAGAAGAAGCAGCTTTCCACCAGTGGCGTGTCAACCGCAACCTTTTTTGGGAGATATGTGCCTGCCACACTGGCCTCTGGGGAGGAACCTGGGAACAGCACTCCTGCATCAACAGCACCACCCCAACCTAAGCCCAAGACCATGTCTGTCAGTGAGGCAGCCACTGCAATCATGGTGATTCCGACAAGCAGTGACTTTGAATTGGATTTGTCCCTTTCACAAAGTAGTACTTAATCATTTAAGGAAACAGAGCAAAGTGGACAGCAGCTGCAGCCAGCAATTGTAGATCTTCACGAAGTTGGAAGAAAAAAGAGGGTTGAGCTTCCGGCAGAGTAAGAACCTCTTTTAGAATCAATGGCTCCCAGATCTCCAGAAAGAAAAGGAATGGTACTACTCCACCATCCTCTCCAAGCACCACTTCTGATGATGTTGATAGGGATATGTAATGGACTCCAGCAAAGTCGTTCGGGAGACACCAGGAGAGGGAAGGGAAAAGAAAAGTTACAGAAAGCCTTAGATTAATGGAAGGGGGTGATGATGAGGAGGATGATGATGATGAGCCAGCCATTGTGGAAGCTGGCGCAGAGGAGTCGTACATTGCTATCGAACTCCCATATTTGTAAGGCCCCAGCAAAGACCTACACCAACCTGTACCTCAGTAGAGGTATGCACTATCAGAGAGACAATCAACACACCATCCTACCTCCAGTTTTTCAGGCGCTGGCAGTGGTGCAATAAGAAAGTACTCTTCCCCAGTTTGGGACTTTTTTATGATTAGCAAAGAAGAGGAGAACATTGCAATATGCTCCATTTGTCACACAAGTGTTCACTGAGTTAAGCCTGGTTCACCTTATGATACTGGAGGCCAGATGACCCATATGAAAAAACATCATGCAATCCAGTGGAGAAGCACCTTAAACAATTGGCTGAACATGATTGTAGTAGTGAAGGTGAGGAGAACCAGAAAACATCAGCTACAACTGGTCAAACCACAGTGGAAAGAGAGGAAGAAGAGTGTGACATCCTCACACAAAGCAGCCCTGTCCCCAGCATTGCACCAGAGGCACCCACCTCAGCGACCTCACAATGGCACAGGATGATTCAGAGTCAAATGGAGACACCACAGCATACAGTGACTGCACCATGACACAGATTGAGTCTACCGCCGCCTACATTTCAAAAGTCACCAGCATCAGTGGCACCACAAAAAGAAGAAAATCCAAGTTACAATTACCGGCATCTTTAGGTAGGAGGGGCCCTATGACCGTAACCACCCAATGGCATGTTTGTTCAATGGGAACCTGGAAAAAATGTTAGCACTAGACCTCCTCCCTTTTTCTTTAGTGGAAGGAGTGGGATTCTTAGAACTTGTGGCAGCCGTCTGCCCAAAAAGGAAGGTTCCAATTCAGACCTATTTTGCCAGAGTTGCTGTTCCAGTGCTGCTTCACAATGTGCTTCAATTGGTTGGAGAAGCTTTGCAGCAAAGTGTTGTCCACACTATCCACCTGATGACAAACATGTGGAGCAGTTGTCAGGCTATTGATTACATGTGCATCGCTGCACACTGGATCTCTCTTTCTGGGGGTAAAGCAAAAGCTTTCTACAGGTCTTGACCCTGAAGAACGTTTTAAGAGTATTCAGTGGCACGCAACTGAAGCCATGTTCACCATGGAGAAATCACACACAGCTGCAAACATCTTGGGCAACTTTAATAGCAAGGTGTCTTAATGGCTGCAACCCAGAGGTCTCCAAATTGGATTTGTTACCACAGAGAATGGCAGTAACATAGTCCAGGCCATGGCAGATGGTGGCTATTTCAGGGTCCTGTGTTTGGCCCACTGCATCAACCTGGTTGTGCAAGACTTCCTAAAAAAAGAAGACATAGTCAGTAACATACTGACCACCTGTAGATGAATCTGCACTCATTTTAGCCATTCTTTTAAAGCCCAGAAACAGTTATTCAGCATGGTAGCATAGTACTTGTTAAAGCCGAAGTACAGGAGGTGCCAACATGTTATAACACACCTATTATATGTTGCAACTTCTGCTTGAGCAGTACAGACAGACCGATGACTATGTCATTCTAAGAGGAGGAGATGCAATTGGGAAAGTTATGAGCATTGATGAGGACAAATGAGGCCTAGTCAAATGCCTGACACAGATGCTGCTCGTATTTTAGGTTTTCACGCAGAAAGTTAGCAAGGAGGACAGTACTATCGGCCAAGCTAACCCTTTGTTAAATCTGCTAGAGGACCAGCTAAAGAAAGTGTCTGAAAGGTTTACATACAGAGGTGTGAACAAAAACTCAGAAGTGCAAATGTGTGTGTGTGTAAGGTTTAGTGGGACTAAGACAAAGGTGAGTCCGGTTGTTTATTCTTGTTTCTTGTATATAGTAATAACCATCTAGATTTGCTGTTCAGTTCTGTCCTAATTTGTGTTTCTCTTCTTCTTCTCTTCTAAGTCATTCAACATGTTGGATCACCAGTCTGTGATGTGCCCCTCGAAAAAGAAAGGACAGAAGATCAGGCATGTGTGTTTAATGTATAATGACACAGTAAGTTTATCAAGAACTTGGGTTAGGTTCTTGTGCCACCATCACCCATTTAGGAAGTGTTTAATGTTAGTAGGCGAAGAATCCCTCTACAAGGTCCTATTAGAGTGTCAGTATTTTTAGTGCTACTAATTCTCTGTAGCTGTTCTTGGAAATTAGGTAAAAGTAAATACAGAAAATCAACCAAAAGTGTCTTTTTGTTAGGAAAGATATTAACTAAATAAAACAGGAATAGAGATCAGACAATATCAAAGTACCCACAGTGTATTGGTGACAACATGCAACTTAGGTTTATGTAGTGCTTTTCTTCCCCTCACATATCATTTCACTTGTCTTCTCTCTTCCCCTCCTCAGTAAGTTTCTTGCCCTTCTGTGCTCTCCAGTGCCCTAGGAGCTGGGTATGCACCTGAGAGACGTGGTGGGGCATTTCAGCCAAGCGGCGTCCTCCTGCCTCAGAACTCTCAGTGCGGGCTGGTCCTCTATGCTGCTTGTCCTGTTCTGAATCCTCTCTTCTGTCCAGGCTGAACAGGTCCGCTACCGTCAGGAAGTTGTGGAATCTCTCCACTTCTGTCCCGTCTTCTCTGCAGGCTGTTTTTTCTTCCACTATCTCGATTCCGGTCTCACCTTCTCCTTTCCACTCAATATTTGCCTCCACTGACATGCTCCGCACATCTCGCCACACCTCCTTAAAGACTCCCTGCCGGCTTCCTCTTTCCGGGTGCACGCAGGTTTTTGCTCGGCCGCCGTGTCATAGCAACAAGTCGTCCCCTGGAAGCGTGAGTTTAGATCCAGTTTCTTCTATTGCTATTGGGCCTTGACCTTGGAACTATAAAGGAAATGAGTAATTGGGTGTACACCTGGGAACATCCTCAATTCCCTCACCCACGACAGTATAGCTGGAGGTCATTTCCTGACAGCATGCCTTGGTTGAGAGCCTGAGCTATTGCTTGACTTGCAACGCAAGGCTGCAAAATAACATTATCTTGTCCAAAGAGTACATCTGTGCCACCCTACTTCATCCACGCCACAAAAAAACTCATTCCTCTTTCATTCCTTTTTCTGACGGGGGTGTTTCAAAATACAAAAGGTGGATTGTTGAGCAAGTCAGAGAACTGGAAGAGTCCCACTCTGCTGTACTGGGGTGCCACCTTCAACTTCCGAAGAGGGCATTCTTGTCTCACAGCAGCCAACATCAGCAATAAGAACACTGGCAACAACAGCATCACCTCTGCTTTGGCTTGGTTTCAAGTGGCAGGTCGTAAGTGCAGTGCAGAGGTGAAGGCAAAAGAGGTCGAGGAAGGGGCAGCACAAATGACATTTCAAAGGATGTTCCATGAGTATCTGGATGACCCAAAAGAAGTGTATTTGGCTCAACACCCATTGGTGTACTTGTATGGGAAGATACACCAATGGGCAGAGCTCAGCAGGCTGGCAATAAAGTATCTGGCTTAGCCTGTAGACAGTATGTCTGCTGAACATGTGTTCAGTGCAGCTGGTGCAGTTATTACAGGGAGAAGGACCAGTCTCTTGCCTCAAAACATGGAGGGATTAACCATAATCAAAATGAACCAGCATTTTATACCACCTGATTACACTGTTCTGGAAACACCACAGGAGGAGGAACAGGATGATTGGTCAGAATCAAGTGTGTTTGTGGACGAACGTCTGGGTGAACCCCCTGAGTTTGAGGACAAACTGTACTTCCATACAGAGTATGCCCATGCCACCATGTAACATTTTATTTATTTATTGTTGTACTTTTCTTTCTTTCTTTGCAAGCAAATATGCTAGTGGAACATTATGTTTGTGTAAGATTTATGCTGCCCCACCATTTTTTAATCACATATTATATGTTACTATATTGGAGTTGGACCCATGTGCAGTAAATAAGCCCGCACGTTCCCTTCAGGAAATTGGAGATGACGCCTGTCTCCCTCACATTCCATTGCCTATCCTTTTTTTAATATCACCTAGAGGGACTGCCCCAGAAGATCATTAATAAAAGGACTGCCAGTGCCAATGCTAAATTCCTATGTGTTGCTACTTGCTACCAAATGGATGCGATAATATATTGTTCAACCACCATGTTTGGATTGGAAGAGGTAACTACTAACTATTCCACCAATGAGTGGTGATATATTGAGTGATTGTGAGTGATGATTGATGATGTATGCAGTGTCTGACTTGAGGGCGGGAGTTCAACAAATTTGTTAACTTGATTCTGACGATTTGTAAATTTAGGGGCTGATGGGAGGTCATTTTTTCATGAAAATGACTGGTCTTTGAAACAAATTGAAATTTACCTGCAGGGCCCACTCCTTTTTTCTGGTTCCTCGAACCAGACGTCACTTTAGTTACCAAACACAAATCTATACAAAATACTCCAGTTCTGTTTCTATATTTGTTCTTAAACTGCAAAGCACGTAACTATACAAGCCTACCTCACTTGGTTTGGGACTTGGATAGAGTTCCTCAGAATCAGAAGGGGGTGGATGGAAAAATTCAGGGCGGGACTACTTCAAAAGCTAGAAGGAGAAAAGTATCAACTTCTAAGAGAAACCGTGATGATGGCGAAGACTCTGAGGTCTCGTATTCACTCAGCTCTGTAGACTGGAGAGAGGTGTGTTGTTAGGAAATGCTGGGGGGTATGTGTTTACTACATTGTTCAAACATAGAACTCTTCTTATGTTCTTGTTCTGCCTCTGAGTCTTCTTGGTACACTCCTGACTCCTCATGAAGCTTACCTTACAGTTACTGTTTTTGTTTTCAATATGCAGGCCTTTTCCTAGTCCTCTCCTGCACATACAAAACTTGGTGAAAGCTCAAGACTATATCTTACCTACTGGACAGGTTTAACCAGGCACTCAAGAGTGACAGACACTCCAAGAAGAATGGAGATGCACAGCCCAATTTGGCAATACAGTGTCCTTTTCCTTTTAACAATATTAAGTTTTAGAACTGGGTGGGTTAACTTTAATTCTTCAGAATTAGTATTTTTCAAACCTAGAAGACATAACATTTAGAGATATACTATCTTGGGTCTCTCTGGGGCAGGACTGTTTGTAATGCATTTAACTGAACTGTGTCATACTTATCCCTTCATCTTTTCCTTCTGCATCAGACTGATGATGGTATGCTGCTCAGCACCCCGATGAATATTGCTGTGTAATGTTTGTCTTTGTCACACCTTTCCCATAATCCCCTTTCCCATCCATCCATCAATCCCCTAACCCTCTTTGGCTTGGCTGTGTGATTTATTGAGGTGTAACATAATTTTACAAAATAAATGGATCACACAGTTGCTAAGGGATGTGAAAGCGGTGTCCACTCACTGCATGACCTTCTATTACCTGAGCAATACTCCACATGGCCCCCATCAACATTATCATTCATGCCTTGTGTTGTGTAAATCCTTAACCTTGTCCAACCACTCTTGACTCTAAGCCCACTTCTCCTGACTTCATGATTTAATTTCCTAAATTTAGTTTTTAAATGCTAGCTCCCCACCATTGCCCAGAAGAAGGTGATATTGCTAGTTTTTATTATGATATCAAGTCTTCTATGTTGTGTGTCAAATGCTGTCATTGTGGTAGTCTGGTCTCAGTCTTCCTAGAGTTATGATATAATATGACCCAGTAACTCTCGGTGTTCTTTCAATCTAGTTTACAGTGATTGATAACCCTTTGTTTAATCCTACAGTTGGATTTCGCATAGGTGGGAGTGGCCCCTTCTGTCTTCCTTGCTAGTGCGCTAGCCTGCTGCTACTACTACCTACCACCCCCTTAAGATGCTACCTTAGGAACAACCCTGCAATAAGAAGAGTCCCTGGCTTCATCTATTCAAGTAAGAGAAGAACTATGGAGTGAAATGAACTTGTTTAGTTAGTAATTAACTACTACTGAAGAAGATGTTGTCTATGTGCATCTAAGCTTTTGTAGGCAAAATAGGAAATGGCAATCATCCCCTACTGGTCATTATAGCTGTAGAGGACAATAGAGCAATGGTATAAGTAAATGACATACACTTTTTTAGCTGATTTAAAAAACAGGCTACACTAAAAGACAGCAGTGCAAACTAAAATACCAAAATAAACATTTGAGGCATAAATCAAGTAAAATAAATTATCCCCTTTTTTTTTTAACAAATACAAAAACCCACCCTTTCCACCAACAGGCCCTCCCCTCTTCCCAGACAAATAGCCCCATCCCTAAAAAGTCCAACAAAAAGTCCAATTTGAAACGTTTTTGAAAACCCTGCCCCAACTCCTTCACCACCCTTTTCACCCACAACAAGTCCCTCCCACCAAGCCAAAAAATTAAACAAAGGGCTCAGAAGAAGGCACTGTCTACTGTATATGGGTCTGGAGCTGGTCCAGGCTTTACTCTATCCTAGTGAGCTGGCTCTCCACCCAGTTCATCCGCTGCAGGATACAGTGCAGTAATGCTCTGTCAGAGTGGGAGGGGGCAGCAGCAGGTGCAGTCATGGACCCTGACAGCTGGCGGTGGCACCGGTGATGTAATGGGAGGCTAGAGGCTGGAGCTGGTGTGCTGCTGAGCTGGGCCTTGGGGCTGAGGCAGCTATTTCACCCTCTTCCTCCTCCATGACCACCAGCTGCTGATATTCGGCCTGGATGTTCTCTAGTTTCTGCCGCTGCAGATGAGCCGATATCTTCTGTCTGGTTGGTGGTCATCCAGCAGGAGTAGCTATATCGAGAAAAACTAAACTAAAAAAGACAAATTGTAAGTAATGCTCAGAGCAAACACTTCTTCAAAAGTAGGTAGTGTGTAGCTTTGTAGCACTACATAGCTGGTACCCTAGGGACACTGGAATTTGATGTAATTATAATTAGGAGAATTATAGGGCCAATTTCATCTTTTTACCCACAGATGCCTCACATAAAAACACTGACTGTCTGGTAGAAAGGAATTAAGGCAAAATAACACTAGATTTTTAAAAAACAGTGATTTCATTTTTTTTTCTTTAAAAGGCTTTAATTAAACAGATACTTTTAGTGGGAAAATCAAACTTAATTACCTCTCATTCATGAGTAAGGCATTATGCACTGTGGAGTACAAGTTGTTGTGCCAAATTAATAGAGGCATGCTAACCAGTGCTTCAAGTACTTTGCTACTGCCTGCAGCTGTGCAGCTGTAGTTGACAATCATCTATAATTCTAATAGCTCTGTTCTTCCCCAAATGTCTTTAACTTAGTTTCTACCCTGACTCCAAAGAGGCAGATGAACAAATAAGATTCGGCATGTATAAAATACAAATATATTTATCCTGTCTTCTGTAAGTAGATGGAGGGGAAGATGATGCACTGCACTACAGGGAAAGGAATGGTATATACAGATTGCATTTGGCACTTTCGTCACAGAATATCCCTTACACCAAACTTGAAATCAAGTTGGGCACTTACTATTCCCACTATACTTGCTGGCCTCACCCACAACCAAAAATTCTGTCTATCAAATTCATTCACTGGGCAGTAAGGAAAGGAAACTAGACTTACTCTACTGCAGAATAAAACAGTGGTATTAGGCGGGTAGGTAGAGCTTTTGCTACAGAATAGAGGGGTGTCAATGATCACTGATTCATCACATGCCTAAACTTTGGCCTATTCAGTCACTGTAAAGACGAAAGTCTAATGGGAAAAATCTGAACAGGCATAAAATAAATCTGTTATGGGAAACCATGAAATATATTTTGGAAACACTTCACAGAGCCATAAAAATGTGGCACATGCCAAGAATGGATTTTTCAATTTGCTTGGTAGGCTAGGATGGAAGAACTTAGGAAAGAATGAAGGAGTAAAGTAGTAAGAGGTAACTGAGTGGGTGAAGGGAAAATAACACACCTTTGTTTGCAAAGCATTAAAAACTATGCAAATGATGCATTAACTGAACCAGATGCACATTGCACAGCCAACACCGCAGGCACGAATTGAACCATACTGCACTTCTTCAGTCATGGGTGGTGAAATGCCATGGACAGGGAGAGGGTTAATGAATTATGATGATGGGTGGGATAAATATCTGCCTCATTTAACAAATACAGTGAGTCACGGGAGTAGAAAACAAATTGAAATACCCCCCACTTTGAACCGTAGCTTTGATGACCATTAAACACAAAGTAAACGAAGTAAGCAAAGTAGGCGAGCAGCATGCCTCTCTACAGGAGAGATTCCTCATTTATTCATTCAAGCACTTATTCAACTATCCTTTCATTCTTTCTATTATATTATCCCATGGGCACATTGATTTAAGCTTTACTTTCTCTCATCTAGTCTTTCACCAAAATTCACAATACACTACCCATCCATTCAGGATCCGCTTTCCACCCTTTCTATCAATCATCCATCCATCCGTGTACCCAAGACTCACCCACGCATCCTTTGATCCACCCACGCATTATTTCCTTTCACTCAGCATTTCTTTTAACCTTCTGTTCTTTCCAGTTTTCATCAAGCCATAATTTTTAGTTTACATTGTGTGTTTTTGCTGAGTTGCATATAGAAAAGGCCATAAGTATCCCAACTACCGCTGTAGCTGTAACACGGGGGTTTCATGATAATGCTGCCGCCCTTGTAGCTAGTGAGTAATAGCTATTGTCAATAAGCAAGCAATGTGACTTACCACCGCCCATTCCTGCTGCTGCTTCTCCCCCTGCTCCATTTACTCTTGCATGAGAACTTGTGCCTGTTATTCTGGTGGTCGTGTTGCTAAAAAAAACATTATACAGTTTTAGATTCGAGGTACACCTCCCCTTAATTTTTTTTATGAAAAAAATGCAGTGCATTTTTACAGTTCGGTTAACACTGCAGAATCTTCCATCAAAAATATCGCTCTGGGCATTTTGTTGGTTCACTGTTAGAAAAGTCAGGTTGTCAAGCCAATGAAAAACTTTGCGTACTGGAGGGGCAGAGCTGAAGCCTATGATGATGATAACTCAAAACCATTGAAGCGCAATGAAGGGGTGGAATAAAAATGATCAAAAAAAGTCCGAAAAAAAGAATGTAGGGATAACAGGAATTAAACAAAAATTAAATAGGGGAGTTGGAAAAAAGGAGACAGTTCAAAAAAAGTAAGCAAGGCAAAATTAAAAGTAGTAAAAGAGTGGGCAGAGGTCAAAGTTAGGGAAATAATAATATTAAAAATAATAATAATCATATTAAATAATAGGACTTACTGGGATGAGCAGAGTCCTCAGCATTGGTGCTGGTGGTCTACCCCACATCAGCTCCTGCCGGACCCACCTCTGTGGTGTCCCTCTTCTTGCCCTGGGTGCTGATGTAAGAAATAAAGAAGATACAAAAAGACACGCTAATACAATAAACAAAAATGAGGGCTAGATTAGTTAGGAGGGTGGAGGATTGAAAAGATTATTAAAGAATGAAAAAAAACAGGCCCAGCAGTATAAATAGAGTGAAAAACTAGAGGGCTGTGCCCGCGAGAACCGCCCGGTGCCATTCGTGTGTGATTTTTTACACAAGTGTGTTCTCCGCATTGCGTTTGAAGTAAAACTTAATGCAAACTGGCACGACAAGGAACTCTGCCTGCCCACCGAACTGGGTGTGGCTCGGGGGAGTTTTTTGCCACTCCACAGGGTTCTGCATAGCATGATTCCATGCATTCCACCCATGCCTATTTGCCTCCTGTATTGGTACCATGAGGAAAAAATGCTGAGGCCACTCCACAGATCACTGCAAATTAGTATTCCTTAGGATCTTTGAAATGTTTGTAGATAATCTTCACTGACGGTTCTGGAATGCAAGTGAGAGCTGCTACTGAATTGTGTGACTGCATTACAGACAAACAAAATAACTCAAAACTTCTTTTGTTGCTATTTGTTGTCATCCATACAGGACAACACCCATCAGAAGCGTGATTTGTGGAAGGCCATCACAAAGAAGGTATGAACCCTAGAGGTCTTTAAGCAGTGCAGCCTGCATTGCAAGAAGAGGTGGGAGGACCTCTGAAGCTGGACCAAGAAGTCTTCAGAAGTCTAGCTTGGCCAGGCCTCCCAACGAGGCAAGCATGTGTGCCACAGACTGACGTTCCTATTGGCCCGCATCCTTGCGGTGGCCTTCCCGGAGCTTGATGGGCAGTTGAGGGCCCTACAACAGCATCAAAGATTTGAGTTATTGTATGTAGCTAATCCTGTTGTTTAACCTTTTTTATTACAGCTATCTTGTTTGGCATTAACATGACTGTTGGCACACATCCAATGCAGAAGAGGACTTCTGGAGGTGTAAGTTTTTTAGACAGTGTTTGATGTTGTGTTTGGAATATAGTTTTGTGCTAATGTTTGTCACTACATTCCTCATCAAAAGCCAAGTACTATTTTGAACAGACACATGGCAGCATGTGAAAAAGGGGTACCTGCATTCTCTCCATGTTATGAGGGACATTGGTACCAAACATGCCCCATTTGAGGATCAGGTTAGGAGTGGTGCTATTACTGGTGACATGGCATAGTAAGCACTTGTGAGACAGTTGCTGTTTCAGATTTTACATTAGTAAGTTGGTACAAAGAAAATATGATCATGAGTATCTGCACCTAAAGGACTGCAAACATGTGTACAATGCTATCATTCCTTATCTGAAATCTGTTAGAAAATGTTTCAATAAGAAAATTCAATCATTGTCATGAAGCCTTAGTCCTTTCCAAATGTGCATGTAAGAGTCTGTGTCAACCACCTACATTTTTATGCCAAACTTTATTGATTGAAATGGACCGGGATGTGTCCACATTGGTGACAGTTACAAGTAACCCAAATGATGGTTAAGTGACAGTTAAGTGTCCTTAATTAGGTCCAGATGGGAAGCCAATGATGGTGAGCAAAGTTGATACTTGAAATGACAATTGCAGATAGAAAGTTCTATCACATAGATGTTGGAGTATCCTATCTAGATGAGTCAAAATCAGGCCCAAAACATGTCTATTTTGGATATGTGTACTGAAGTGGTTTGGGAATATATCCAAGCCTATATATTTACTAATGCTGCCAAAACCATTTGTCACACAGAGAAATAAAAGTGGATAAAAAAAGGCATACATGGTCCTGGATTTAACCTGGGGAATTTCTAACCTGTGAGCAAATAGTTTATGGAAATTTTACCTACAGGCCTTAGATACTGGCATGAGAAACTGATAATTAAGAAGCCACGTTAAAGAACCTTGAAGCTAGTTCAGTGTGCAGACTTCACAAATGTTTTGTGAGCAAAGTTCATATTCAAATCTATTTATCCAGATCTCTCAAACTGTTGTATCTGTCTTTACAGCATCATCTTGGCAAGGCCAAGGTGACAATGGCCAAATCGGCAGGAAAGAAGTGGGGCACTGTGGTCCTGGACACCACTGATACCGAGGGACCCAGTGTCATGGAGGGTGATGGGACAGGTGAACTCCCCAGATGACCAGTCCCTAGTGATGATGGACCTAACTGTTCCACCTGCATCATGGTCCGCCACCCACATTTCCATCTCCACCCTCCCTCTTGCCCTCCCAGTTTGCCAAAACCACTCCCTAAAAGGGGTGGCATCACCTTTGCTGCAGGCACCTCCCCTTTGCTCCTGTCTCCCAAGCTGCGCTCAATGAGGAGGCTATTGACCTATTGCAGACTATCCTTGTAGGCCAGACCACACTAATTAATGCAATCAAGGGGCTTAGTGGTCTGATGACCCATATATTGGCTTACCTGGATGGCATTCTTGGTGCCATGCCTGGCCTACAGCGGTCATCCCAGGGTCTTGCCACCTCATTGACCGCAGCCTCCCACCCCATAATCGTGCTCCAGCTCACACCCCTTTCCCTTCCCAAATCCCTCTTCCCAGCCCTATCCAGAGCACACGCACACCTTTACATGCACCCATGCAAACACACACAAGCAGCACATCCTCACCTAAACACAGGCACAGTAGTAAATGCAGACACACACGCATGCAGACACCACATACCCCATCACAACCACAAGAATATCCACAAACACCACACTAACCCCACCACATATCCACACTCACCACCAACACACCAGCAGACACCCACATCCTCCATGACCCAGACAACCACACTCACCACCAGCACACCGGCAGACACCACACCCACCACAACACAAACTCCCACACACACCACAACTACACCCAAAGACACCACACCCACCATGACACACACATGCACCAGGATATCCACAACCACTCACAGCACCTCCACAGCAGACACATTGATGCACACATACTGTATTCAATGCCCACGCTCACCCACATAACAGATATCCAGTAAAACAAAACACAAACCAAAACATACAGCACATACACCCAACTCTCAGGCACACCCACTATCAACTGACACATGCACAACAGGCAATGCCACTCTCTCCACCTCCCAAGCCCAAATCCCTCCCGAACACCCTACCTGTTTCCCCAAGGAGGACCTAATGTTTGTCCTGGCCCTCATCCCGGACCTCCCCAATCAAACATCTACATACCCCTTCCACACCTCAACCAACCTCTTCCAAATCCTAACCCACAACTTCCAAACCCAGATGCTCCCCCCAGTAAGATCATTGAGGTGCCTGCTCTCTGCCCCATCGGTACCCTTTTCAGAGGGGGTTTATTTTGGCAGTGAAATTATGAGGCAAGTGATGAGCATGCAACCCAGTCTGGCCTGATATGCAACAGCTTTTGTTGTTTGTTTGAAAAACTGTTTCCAAAAGTCATTTGAGATTTATCTCATAGATACATAAAATAAATCCTTTGAGAATACCTTTGGCCTTGCCTTAGTTTGTTATTGCTACTGACTGTTTGCTGATGATGTTATTTCTGCTAATGTGTGTGCATGCACTTACTCTCATTTGTGACAGTGACAAGCACAGGTTGTATATTTTAGTTATTGTTTTAAATTCATACATTAGTGTTGTACATTTGTGATGGACATGTTAATTTTGATGCACTCATTCATCATGCTACTGGACACTTATGCCAAAAGTATATGTGTTTCTGACATTGTGACTGGAGAATGCATGTGTTTTTATTTAGACACAATGGCCCTCATAACAACATTGGCTGCCAGCACCGCCACGATGGTGGTGGTGGTAACACCGCCGACTGCGTGGAAGTGCTGGACCACCAGATTATGACCACGGTGGTGAACAGGCTGCAAAGGCGGTTGGACTTCTGGGGCGAAGGTGGACCACCCTGGCAATCCCTGGTGGAAAGGATACTGGCAACAGGAATCTACATTCCTGTTGCCAGTATGCAACTCCCTCCAGCCCTCCCCACACAGCCACAGTCCCCCCACTGCCCCTAGGGACCTCCCACCCTATCCAAACATGTACACACTACACACACACACACACACACACACACACAAACACACACATGCAATCACGCATTTATGCACTCATATAGACAAACACACTCGTACACACCCCCACCACCCCGCATCCATTCACGCACTCACACACTCACAATCACACACATACATGCACACAAACCCCACCCCCTCCAATCACACAAACGCACACCCCCATGCACACATACACCACTCATCACCCCCCTCCCCTATCAGATGGCCACTTACCTTTAAACGGGGGACCTCTGGGAGGCGACAGGATCATTGGGGCCTGTTCCACCGGCACTGCCCCGTCGCCACAACACTGCCATGCCTATTACCAACTCGTAATAGGCGTGGCGGTGTTGCGATGTTGCGATGATGTGGAGGTGCAAGCGGAGCAGACGTTACTGCCCAAATTCTGGTGGAAAGCCGCCAGCAGCAATAATATGGCAGCCAGATGACCGCCATCCCTGGCGGCCTAGTAGCTCGCGGGACTTCGGCGGTCTAGGTTTTAGACCGCCAAAGTCATAATCAGGGTCAATGTGTCAATAATATGCATATATGCATCACACAGG
Source organism: Pleurodeles waltl (assembly GCF_031143425.1). NCBI lineage: Eukaryota > Metazoa > Chordata > Amphibia > Caudata > Salamandridae > Pleurodeles > Pleurodeles waltl. The sequence continues at coordinate 910,855,158 of NC_090448.1, read as the reverse complement.
GAACATAACACTTTATAGTTAAATGGCATCTTAGATTTGTCATGAATTACATAAATCAAGGGTACATGTGACCTTCATATATCTCTGACATGTTTGCAGTTTAGAGGTCAGATTGGTTGTACATTCTGTGTATACCCAGGTGTAGCATTTTGATGTACAATTGCTACATTATCATGAATCTGAGTAGTTGCTATTGGGTATACTGTTTATGTATATGATATGGCAGTTTCGGGAAAATTATTGTACAAACCTGTATGGACACATTGCTATTTCAAATTGCTGTGACTTATTGTGTAGGTGTCCATTGCCATGAAGGCGGTTAATATCAAATTAGTGGGTGTTACTAATATTTCAAGGAGTTTTTTAAACAACGTTCTGACTACAACATTACACATATGCATTGCACATCATTGTATTATTGCTTTGAAGTATTTTTTAAACATGCACGAGTTCAGTGCAAATGTACCCTGACAACTCTGAGGATGACAGGTAGTACAATGACTTATCTTCTGTTCTGGTGATGACAGGGTTGATTTTGTCTTCATCCACGAACAGCAGCAATGGCACGACTTGTATGACCGGATTCATGGTAGCAGGAAGTAAGAAAACTCAGAAAAGGTGAGTTTCGTCCATTTATCCCTCCCAATCTGCCAACTCAGGTGTGGAGGTTTAGCTGCCACATTTGCTTTGGCAGGAAGGCAATTCATGATTGGTTCTGCTGTAAAAGTGACTGGAGTCCCACCACCAGCTGCTTTTGCCTATGGCACCGTCAATGTGGATGGTGTTTCATGGCAGTGACTACAGTTCGCCAGCAGTCTTTTGTCTACAGACCTGCCAACATCTAAATAGAGTGGGAGGACCACCTAGTACGTGGACAGGAAATCTGACAGAAAAACGACAGCAGGATGGTTACCGCCAAGATCTAAACCAGGCCCTTAATGCCCAGGACGGCCTGATGCTCATACACCGGCAATCCTTACACAAAGGATGCCATCTTAGAGAGTAAGGGCCAGATGTAGCAAACAGTTTGCACGTCACAAACAGAGAATTTCGCTGTTTGCGGCGTGCAAACTGCACTTGGCCAATGCACAAACCCCCTTTTGCGATTCGGTAACCTGGTTACCGAATCGCAAAACGGGTTTGCGAGTCGCAATTAGGAAGGGGAGTCCCCTTCCTAATTGCGAGTCGCAGTGCAATGCCAGATTGCTTTGAGATCGGGAACGCGGTTGCAAAGCAATTGCAGTTTGCACCCATTTGAAATGGGTGGTAACCCATTCGCAAAAGGGAAGGGGTCCTCATGGGACCCCTTCCCCTTTGTAAATGGAACTGCAAATATTTTTACAGAGCAGGCAGTGTTTCATTTTTTAGTTTTGTAATGCATCTCGTTTTCCTTTAAGGAAAACGGGCTGCATTACAAAAAAAAAACTGCTTTATTTTAAAGTAGTCACAGACATGGTGGTCTGCTGTCTCCAGCAGGCCACCATCCCTGTCAGTGCCGCGAGTCTCAAGAGGGTCGCAAATTGCATCCCACCTCATTAATATTAATGAGGTGTGCTTTTGCGACCCCCTTGCGAGTCGCAGATGGTGTCAGGGACACCATCCTACATTACAATTTGCAACTCGCAAATTGCGAGTCGCTCTGACTCGCAATTTGCAAGTCGCAAATTGGAATCTTCCTACATCTGGGGCCAGATGTAGCAAGATACGATTTTGTGACTCGGAAATTGCGAGTCGGTGTGACTCGCAATTTCTGAGTCGCAAAATCATATGCAGAATGGTGTCTCAGACACCTTCTGCGAATCGCAAGGGGGTCGCAAAGACCCACCTCATTAATATTAATGAGGTGGGTCGCAATTTGCGACCCCCTTGCGATTCCCTGTACTCACAGGGATGGTGGCCTGCTGGAGACAGCAGACCTCCGTGTCTGTGACTGCTTTTTCAATAAAGCAGTTTTTTTTTGTATTGCAGCTCGTTTTCCTTAAAGGAAAACGAGTTGCAATACAAAATAAAAAATGAAACCATTTGGTTTCGTTTTTTCAGATTAGGCAGTGGTCCATTGGACCAGTGCCTGCTCTGAAAAAATATTTTTGGTGACATTCACAAAGGGACCCCTTCCCTTTTGCGAATGTGTTAGCACCCACTTGACATGGGTGGTAACTGCGAATTGCTTTGTGACCGCGTTCGCGATCACAAAGCAATTCTGCATCGCGGTGCGAATCGCAAATAGGAAGGGAACACCCCTTCCTATTTGCGAGACGCATTCCCATTTTGCGAGTCGGTGCGAATTTCGCAGTTTGCGCCATGCAAAACGCTTTCTATATCTGGCCCCTGGCTCTTACTTTACTGCTGGTCCCACACATTAGCTGCTGCCATGTTCAAGAATACTCACCTGCTAATCAGGATTTAAGTGTAATAAAAGCACTAAATGTACTTTAACTTTCTGGTATCGTCTTTGGAAGGTCAATATAAACATTGTTATGATTTTGACAACTTAGGTGAATTCCCTTATATGTGTAAATGAGTTCTCAAGAATGATTCTAATGACCATATTGGTCAGTAAGAAGGCCCACCGGATGGTAATATACCAATATTACCAAAGTACTACTTTATGACCACAATTAAACCAGCTGGAATATTTTCTGAATGAGAGGGATACTTTTACACTGTTGAACCTCATTTATGGGATACAGAATCCACAAGCACCCAGGTACAGGACCCCCAACCCCACATTCCACACAGAACTTTTAATTCATCGAAAACCACTTCAGCCTAACCTGTGCAGATAAAAAATGTTCATATCCGTTAGTGCACATTTTATGTTATTCATAGCTGAGAATATGTTCTTGTTTTCGTATTTTCGGCTAGACACAACCTTGTAACACTTGCACCTACTGATTACAATGTAATATGCTAATTTGATTTAATCATAGGAAACGGCTTGCGGAAAGTGGACATTATGTGTAAAACTCACAGAAATGCCGGTGCAAATAGGTCTTCCACCCAGTTTAGCAGATGCGATCATAGTTCATGATACGACCCTTGTTTGCCACCAAGTTCTCACAAAGCATGCACCTAAAACGTATTTTTTGTAATTCTTACCAATGTACATAGATCTGCTGTCACTAAAACACTTCAGAACTAATTCCCCCGTTTTAAATCTGTTCGGGATAGTTCACCATTATAACTTTTTAACAAGAGTATAAGGATGAGCAACAAAGGGTGCCACGGGTCCTAAAGAAAGCGAGGACAACGGTCCCGCCTCCTCGCTTTCCAACTAAAATACAGCTATTTTTGGGGTCCAGAGGGCCCTAACGCCCCGAGGTCCCAGCATCACGACACCTGCAGCACCGTTGACAGCTACACCGCTGAGGTATATGGTGTTTGGTTTCTACTGACAAAAGATTTTCATTTCAGCTTGGAGTTAGCTCGAGATGAGCAAACACATCATACATCAACATCTGGGGAGATCAATAGCTGTGCACTCAGCTCTGACGGGTGCGGGAATTCTTCGCTAAGGCACCAGACACTTGCCTGTAATTGTTTTCTAAGCTACCAGTATCCCACTTAGCGAAATATTTGACAAAGCGCTGAGTCTGATTCTTGTTCTAATTAAACCCTCTGGAGTTTGTCCTGACAACATACCACATGAGCTTTGCAATATATGAGCATTTTTAAAATGTGCTTTTCTGCCACATATAAACAATACTGCGACTGCTTGGTGGAGGCGGCTAAGTGGTCGTGAAAACTCATACCCAAACAAGCATTGGCACAACCGATAGGTCTTGTCTGTGCAAGAGTTATTTGCTTTGCAAATGTGTTTTAGCCATGTTGTACACCACCACGGCTGCTGTTCAGCATGGCCAAAAGTTCGTGACATAGAGGAGAGGGGCGTGGAGTTTCAGAGTAGAGTGGCAAAAAGTGGAGTAGAGTGTTGTAGAGTGGAGTGACAGAGAGTGTTGTGTATTGGAGTCAGGGGCATAGCTTTATCAGTAAGGTTGGGAGAGTGTGTGCTTTAGATGTGAACAAGTGTGGCACAATGGCTAGAGCGGCAGACCCTGATGCAGAGAGCTGGCCTGGGACCAGGATTTAATTCCCACCTCAGTGGGTCTTGGACTCAATTCCCTTAGACCAGATAATTCTTGCCTTGGTGCCTAATCTAATTAATGGGTCTTATAAATTAAAGAGACTCAATTCCCTTAGACCAGATAATTCTTGCCTTGGTGCCTGATCGAATTAATGGGTCCCACTTTGCAACTCTGGGCAATAGCTTGCTTTATCTCCACAATGGCCCTCACAGCGCTTGGATGCCTGGCTTCACCCTGGGGCTCACAGGGAAAAGCCAGGAGGAGTTCCACAGCGGTATGTGTACAGTACCTTGAGGCCCTAATGGGTGAGTAGTGTGCTATACAAGTGTGAAGTTTACAGTTTTCTTTTTTTAACAATCATGCTGGTATGTAATGGTAAAATACAGTATACGACAAGCAGGGTGCAAAAGAGGGGCTTAAAGGGCAGTGAAAAAGGAGAGGAATGTGGATTGAGGGGTACTAAGTGAGAGAAAACACATTATTTTGTGAAATAACCAATCTTTTTTAAGTCTTTCCAAACAAAGAGTGGGAAAGAGCGTGTGCATGCATTTTTGTCTATGTGTGTAAAAATTCCTGGTGAAATCCGACAGACACCTTACCATACGCAACTGAAAGCACCTGTACCCAACTTTTTACCACAAAATACATTTATTTTGGGGGGGGGGGTGCAACACCCCAAACTCCACCCCGGACCTTCACCCGTGATTAAAATGGCAAAGTGTACAGTTGTATAGAGTGGCATACACTGGAGTAGCATACAGTAAAATGGACTGGTGTAGCGTGCATTGGCATAGAGTGCAGTGGCATTGAATTCAATTGCAGACAATGCAGCGTCATAGATTGCAGTGGCTTAGATTAAAGTGGTGCATAGTAAACTGCAGTGGTGCAGAGTGGAGTGGTACAGAGTGGAGTAGAGTGCTGTAGAGTGCAGTGGCGTAGAATAGTGTAGAGCAGTGCAGAGTGGGGTGGCATAGAGTTGAGCAATGCAGAGGGCAGTGGTGCAGAATAGTTTTGAGTGACATAGAGTGCAGTGGAGTACAGTGCAGAGTAGAGTTAAGTGGCAGTGATGTAGAGTGGTGAAAAGTAGAGTAGCTTAGAGTGGTGCAGAGTAGAGTATAGTGCAATAGAGTTCAGTGGCATAGAATGCAGTGACATAGAGTGGAGTAGTGCAGTGTAGAGTGTTGGAGAATTCAGTGATGGAGAGCATAGTGTTATAGAGTAGAGTGTCAGAGAGCGGTGGTTTAGAGTGTTGAGTAGATTAGCAGAGATAGCAGTGGCATAGAGTAATGAAGAGTAGAATGCAGCAGCATAGAGTGCAGTGACAGTGAAGTTATGCAGAGAACATTGGTGTAGAGTTCAGTGATTAGGAGTAGAGTGGTGGAGAGTGTAGTGACATAGAGTGAAGTGGCACAGAGTGTCATAGAGTGCAGTGGTGTAGATTCGTTCAGAGTAGAGTGAAGCAGTTTAAAGTGGAGTGGTAAACAGTAGAGTGCAGTTGCATAGAGCAGCATAGAGTATAATCATGTAGAGTAAAGTTGTGTGGAGCGCAATGGCATAGAGTGCAGTGGTACCGGGTAGATTATAGTGGCATACAGTGAATTGGCTTAGTATGCAGGGGCACAGAGTTGAGTGTTACAGAGCAAAGTGCATTGGTGAAGAGTGTTTTGACATAGAGTGCAGAGGCATAGAATACATTGCTGCAGAGTGGCACCGAGTATAGTGACATAAAGAGAAGTTGTGAAAGGTAGATTGGTCTGACCTACACTGGAGTGGTGTGAAGGCAGTGGTGAAGAGTGCAGTGGTGTAGAGTAGAGTGGCGATGACCATATTGGTATATAGTAGAGTGGTACAGGATAGAGTAGAGAGGCGTAGCGTGAAGTGGCATAGCGTGCAGTGATGTAGAGTGGAGTGGTGCACAGCGCATTGGCGTGGAGTGGTGTAAATTGGAGTGGTGCAGAGTAGAGTGCAGTGTGTGGAGTTGTGCAGAGTAGGCGGAGTGGCATAGAGTGGAGTAGTCATGATGTTGTAACACACTGCTATTACAGACAACACATTTTCAATTGAAATGACGATTACATTTGCACAGACATACCGTTTTACTTATAAAACTCTACAGTGCACAGACAAAAATGGGTGGTAATTGCATCACCTAATGTCATGATTTGTTTTGATCATATTAAAATATTTATTTGCAACAGGCTTCAGAAATAACAAAAATGTGTTTCATTTGTGCTCCCGATATTCTGATATATTCTGAAAGACAACATTTAAATGTTGTTGTGTGCTGGAAAAAAACCTTGTTCCTACCATCCAGTTCCAGCAAGATTGTCACATAAATCCTCTCACTTTGAAGTCAGAGAAAGAAAAGTAAAGAAGCCCTTGGGAAGACAATGTTTGACATTTGACCTCGGTCTTTGAATGCACAACAAATGTATTGAGATTAGAGCAAGATTTACAGGCCTGTTTACAGGAACTGGCATTTGGAAGGACACTATAAACCAGGTTTTAGCAAAGGAGGATATAAATCCAGACTGGACAGCCTAAAACAAACAAAGCTAGCACATGGAAAGCAAGAAAAAGTAAGTTACAAACCACAAAGTCAATGACAAGGAATTGGAAGAATGAATTCCTGGAACAGCATTCTGATTGTCCCGAAGATGCCTTTAGCAAACCAGACAGCTGTGCTGTCTGGCAGGCTGAGACCTAAAAGGCAAGGAAGAAAAACAGAAAAGAAGAATACATACTCTTGTCCATGCTCCAGGGAGAAACCAACTCAAGATAGGAAGGGAAGCCTACGGGAGAAAAGCAATCAAAAGGTTGTACATGAAAGTGACAAAGAAAAAGCATTGGCATGTGGTGCATGGGTTGTAATCCCACATAATTGTCAACAATATATCTTACAGCACATGCACTGTGTAGATGAGAGCTGAAAACTACACCTCTTTAATCCCTGTGTGACCAATCAGTTGAAATCCTAGGCCATGTAAGTTACTCTGCGTAGATCTTCAGTTGCTTTCCTTGATGTAAAGCCAAACTTAAAGTCCATAATTAAAGTGAAAGAACACCAATCCTGATAGAAACCCCAACAGGAGCAAAATAGTCTTTTTCCTTCTGCCGTAAGGTAAGAAATCTTGTGCCTGTGACTTTTACCCCTATCTCAGTTGCATCACTCTTTGGATTTATCTGTCACAGTGCCTGATGAAACTAAATGCCAGATGAAAGGAGAACATTTTTATCAAAAATGATAATGAAATCTTGGTAGGGCAATATCACAATGATAATATAGCAGATGGATTACATTTAAAGTAAGGATTTTGCTTAATTAATAGCTAGGAAATATGCATTTTCTGACAACAACAGGAACCTTGTTATGCTTGTTTAAATTATGTTTACTACTGGTCAAGAGGCGTGCACTCCCAGGTTTACAATAAAATATTCTGAATGTAGGCACTTTTAACCAATCAGCAAATCTAAGAACTACCTCAATTCTCATAGCTGCCCATAAAGCTATGGAAGCCATCACAACACTATGAGAATATGTACAATCATTTGTGCCTACTTCCACTGCGAACATAATACACTTAACCCATCTGGCCAAAATGAGAAGAAATCAGGGCACAAGTATTTTTAAAGGATATTGACAAATAGGGAGAGGATGTTTTACTACAGCTGACTTCAATTCATATTCCTTAAGACATTCAGCAACACATCTTCTAAAAACTCCTCTGCCAAGTGATAAGAAAGAAAACATTTTCTACCCATTATAAGAAGTAGGGAAGGAGAAATACACACCATGGTTGGTAGCACTTCTTCTTTGACGTCTGTTAAAGGGAAACTGCCCTCCTCTCCTTCTCTGTGGGCAAAATAGAGGACATAGATTTTGGTGGAACTGACCACTACACTGGAACCTGGTATCGGTGAAGTAGCACCTAGCAGACTGGTTCCTGAATTTACGGGTCTTTGAAGTAAGCATCTGTCAAATATTCTTGACAATAATTGTGCTTTGTCAGTTGAGAAGATGTGAATGTATATCCCCATTTCCCTAATAAAATATTTGCCAAGCAAAAGACCATGATCTGCAGGCCTATTTATTTATTAATTGTAAGCTCACTCAATTTATGATTGAGCTTCATTCGTAATCTTTCATATCTTTCCAAGAAGATAGCTTTATTGGCATTACTGTGGAAATAAATGGTACTTCTTTGGGCTCAGTTGGTTACAAAATCTCTATTTCCCTCTGTCAAATGTAGTATCTTCATAAAAGAGCATGCCATGTATAGGTGTTTGTCCCACAAACGGTTTATCAATGCCTCTCCTTGGATAACAACCATTCTTGGTCAAATGTGCAATGATTGTGGTATCTTAGAGCCTCATTTAGATTATGATAGATGGCCTATCTGCCATGATGGTATATTATGCTATGTGTATTTGTATAGCATATTACTCACTTGGAAGGGTATGATGGAGATAATTACCTCTGCCACCCTGTCAGAAGTGCTGTCCAGTAAGAAGCCAGTCCACTCAATTCAAAATAGAGTGGCAGACAATCAGTTTTGCAAAGTATCACATCTGAGGTCTAACAGAATATGTTAGGATGCTGATTAAGGGATGGCTCAAACTTCAGCTGAGTATTTGGTATCACAAATTATATTAGACTGATTTTTATTTGCTTATTTTAGGGATTGTTTGTTTATGAAATGCCTGCTGTTTGGATTCTTGAGCATGTCAGTGCTGTTCACTAATCTCATTTGCACATTGATTAATTTTACTTTGCTGGATTTAAAGATTTTTTTGTTCACAAAGTGTATATGCATGCACTTTGGCTTTCCTAAAGAAAGAAAATACGGACTTTTCTCAAAAAAATCTATTATGAAATATGTTGCTGTGTGTGGTTTTTAAGTTCACCAGTTACAATGCAAACTAAGGGCCTCATGTACGTAGCTTCTTTTGTTATCTCAAATGGCCCAAGCCACAGAATCGGGCCATTTGCAACCAAAAAAAGCATTTTCCTGTGCACAAAACCCTATTTTGCAATTTGGTAACCTATTACTGAATCGCAAAATTGGTTCACGATTCATTATTAGGAAGGGGCATGTTCAGGGCATCCCTTCCTAATAGCGACTTGCAGTCCTATGTAAGAATGTTTTGCTTTTGTTTCAACTTGGTGTTAACACATTTGTGAATGTGAAGGAGTCCCCAAGTGACCTCTTCCCCTTTGTGAATGAATGCAAAAATGTTTTTAAGAGAAGACAGAGGTCCTACAGACCACTACCTACTCTTAAAAAATGAAACTCAATTGTGTCATTTTTTTCTTTTGAAGTGCATCCCATTTTCCTTTAAGGAAAACGGGCTGCATTTAAAAAAAAGATTGCTTTATTTAAAAGCAACTACAAACATGCGTTTCTGCTGATTCCAGCAGCCACCATCCTTGTGATTTTTGTGATTCTCAGTGGGTCACAAATTGCGACATACGTCATTAATATTGAAGAGGTAGATCTATATGCGGCCCACTGGGAATCGCAAAAGAAACTCAGTGGAGTTACGTACATTCGGAATTGCGATTTCCTAATTTCGATTTGCATGGAATCCCAATCAGGAAATCATAATTTCTTACGTACATACATTTTGCCCCTTAAATCTTTTGACTCATTTTCATAAAACTTTGTTTTTGATACAGTCTGTTCAGCACAGAGGGTCCACTCTCAGCTTTATAATATTTCTGTAGGCGACGTTATTTCTTTTTTTTTTCAAAATAATATACTTTTATTAGAAGAGTTCTAACCCTTCCCATTACTTAAGAAATTTCTTATACGATCCTGATAGCAGTGCATAATGACATTCCAGATCCTTCATCTTGTCCATTTTGGACCGCCAATGTGAGAAGGTAGGGGGAACCTTGGACTTTTAAACTTGTGGGATTAGAGATCTAGGTATCAAAGTGACCAAGACCTGCTTGATTTGACCTTTGATTAGCATATTAGGATTTGAGGAAACCTACAATATAATGGCGTAAATGTCCTGGGTGAATTTGATATTAAGTTTATGAGTGCAGTATTTATTGTAGAGGCCAAGTACCCACCAATTGGACACTCACAAATGATATGTCACCAACTCCCTTCACCCTCATTCAAACATACGAAACATTTGGCTTGTAAATGCGGGTTAATCCTGTGGAGAAAGTCAGGCGTTCTGTATAGGAGCCAGTTCGTGTAAAATTTCATGCGGGAGAGGTTTGTTCCTCTTATCACAGAAAAATTACATCTATTAATCTTGTCCCAGTCCTCTACAGAAGATGACCCTGTAGCTGCCATTTCTGTCAAACTTTGTAAAACAAATCCCCCTTGTTAAAATCTGAGAATGTAGCTATCCAATGTCTATCGGTCCCACGATTATTAGATTTAGTAATGTTTTCCATGACTTCTAAACTGCCTTTGATTTTTATCAGGTCCAACTCTTTCAAGAAGTATCTAATTCAAATAAAGGACCAGCAAAGGGCAGTCTTCCAGTGCCAAATATTCGGTTCTTTATCAGGCCACTTTTCCCAAATGTGCATTCTTAAAAATCCCCAAACTTTTGATAACCATTTATTTACCATTAATGGGCAGTGCTGCGGTCAATCAGACATGTGTTCCTACAAAGATATGGTGAATCGAGTGGATCCGTAATAACTAGTATACCAAAATATTTAAATAGTTGTTCCTTATGTTTTAAAAGTCATTGTATATGTTTATACAAACTTAATTTTGGTGATTTTGTCAAATGTCGGAAATCTTTAATCCTAGATTCCTGCATGATTAACTAAAAAAAAACAATTATCAATTGATCTACCAGGACACAGGGAAAGCAAAAATCTGAATGAGAAATTTGCAAAATTGGCAAAATAGTATTCTTTAATATTATGCAGTGTCAGGCCACCTTCTGTTATTGGTCTATACAAAGTGTTTGCTGCTATCCACGGTGTTTATTAGTCCAAATAAAAGTAAAAAACAGCTGCTCAATGTACTCAAAAAAACGTCTTCTGCAAGGCATAGGGTAAAGTGGTGAATTAAAAATTGAAAGGAGGCCATATAGACATGCCAGTCACCACTATATGACCCATTAAGGATACTAGCAGACCTGCCTTTTTTCTTAATAAGTGGTAGATAATTAAATGTAAATAAATAATCTATCTCCTCTGTGGTATAAATGCCCAGATATCTCTTTTACCAAAGGGCTCTCCTGGTAGGGAATCAGTCATCCAGTTAAATAGAAGAACCTCCGTTTTTAGCCTATTTATTTTATACTCATCCTTGGAGTGAAATTCCTGCAATATGTCAAAACCCTCTTTTGGGTGGGCATTTCAGGTTTTAAAAACAGTGCAACATCATCTACATATAGGACTGATTTTTGCCATCCCCCAAGGTGATTTTCACACTCATCACTTCTAATGGCATTTGCCAAAAGTTCACAAATAAGTAGAGTGAAAGACGCACCCCTATCTGGTGCTCCACTTGATCTTACAGGTGCTGATATCATCAGAGTTTATAATTAATTGCATTGTAGACCCCAATACATAATATAATAATATTGTAGAAATAACCTGAATAAAGTTAGTCGAAAAAACAAACCTCGAGGATAAACCTAGAGGATAAAAAACAGGCTCTTCCAGCTAACCAAGTCGAAAAACTTCTCTGCGTCTAATAAGGGTATTTGTTTATAAACATTTTAAGGGTTCAACCAACACATTTGTATTTGTAGATAGTTGCCTACTTCAAAAAAAGCCCCACACTGATCTGGGTCAGACAGGCTTCACGGTAATCGCCTGCTTGTTGGATCATGAGTGCTCTATCTTTATCAGATGGTTTTATTATAAGGTGTGTTGTTCTCTTCAGGGACTCCAGGGCTACATGTTTGCATGAGTGAGTATGTCCATACATAAAAGAAAACTGGAAAAAGAGGAGAATGTGACATCAGGTCTCAGAGGGAAGTCATCATGGACCACTAGTGAAGATTCAGAGGATGGATCAAGGGACAGCTCTCATGTCAGCTACAAAAAGCAGGGAGCCTCTAGGAGTGGGAGGAGATTTCAGGACCCTTTTACCAACCTCCACAAATACCACAAATGTACTATTGGCAAAACCCCTTTGGATCCTAACATTTGGGCCCCACGTAGTTCCCCCTTCCCTTTTTCCAGCCCAACAGCCATTTTTGGGGGCAAAGTCAAGGAAGAGGAAGGGGAAGAAGAGGGATGCAGAGAGACAACAGAGCCCAATGGTGACCCCTGAAGGGAGATGGGATGCAAACCGGGAGCAAGACAAGGGAATCCCAATCAGGCTTGAGCGAACTGTAGATGGAATAGTGAAATTAAGTGTGATATCATGACAGAAGATTAGGTTACAGTCCTGAATAAAGGATTAGGTTTTGTCCCACCCCCAGGGATGGACAAGTTCAAAATCAGAACTGAATTGGAGTATTTCAAGATGTTGTCATCAAGAAAATTTAATTTCTGGACAACAAAAGGAAAGGTTTCCTGAATTTAACCAACAAGGAATGTCTAGCCCTGAAGTCCCTGAAAAGAAGAACACACCTTGTAATAAAACCAGCTGATAAAGTTGGAGCAATTGTGATCCAATGAGAAGACGATTACTGTCAGGCCTGGCTGACCCCATTATAGGATAAGAAGAATTATTAGGTGTTAAGATCTGACCGGACTAGGAGACTCCAACAAGAGATCAAACTTTTGATGGAGGAGGCTAAGGATAACGAATGGATTAATGATCAGGAAGCTGAATTTCTGGTAGCCCAAAATCACAGGACACCATATTTTTATATGCTTCCAAAAATACACAAACGTAAAGTTCCCCCACCAGGACATCCAATAGTATCTGGCATTGGTTCAGAGTTGGAACAATTGTCCCAGGTCACAGGCTGGTTTCTAGGCCCACTGGTGGACACACGAGATCACATGTTAAAGACACCAAACACATCTTGAATATCCTGAAGGAGATAACGGCTTACTCCAAGGTCGACATTCTGTTATGTCTTGATGTAGAAGCCCTCTACACAAACATACCTCAGGAAGAAAGTCTAAGATTAATTTCCAACCTGTTACAAGGCACAAATTGGGATTGGGCAGTACCCATTGAAAGGATTATGAAAGTGGCACGGCTGGCCCTCACTGAGAATTTCTTTGCTTTTGAGGACCGCCTGTTCCTCCAAACACATTGTACATTGATGGGAAGCACTTTTGCTCCTACCATAGTCTGCTTGTATATGCACAGGTTTGAGGACAATCACATATGGAACAGCAACCCTTTCCTACCACATATGAAATTATGGGTAAGATATATAGACAATGTGTTTTCATTAAGGCAGGGTGACGAATTAGATGTAACTCACTTAATTGAATGCCTTTACTCAAGGAATCCTTGTCCTATGACCAGGAGGTGGTTTACTTCTTGGATGTGAGCATACACGCTACTGATGGAGGTTTCACGACCACCTTACATACAAAACAGACTGATAAGAATAGTCTTCTTCACTTTACCAGTGCACATCCTAGAGCCCTGAAAGAAAATCTTCCAGTAGGTCAATTCCTTCGAATTAGACAAAATTGTTCTTCCATAGAGGATTGCAAAGAGTAGTCCAAAGACCTTTTGAAGAAATTACGAGAGAAAGAGTATGCTATTCAGATCATTTCTAGAGCAAAGACACGAGCCAGGAACACCCCATAAAAATCACTTTTGGGACCAAATCCCAAAATCATTGGACTCTATCATTTGTGGAACAACATAGTGGTTGAATCAAGTTAGGAAGATCATTAACAAACATTGGTGTATTTCTAACTCCAATCGCCTATCTCTTGCCAAGCCGCTGTTTGCTTTCCAGACGAACAAGAATCTCAGAGAGCATCTGGTACATACCAGACCTAAAACCGTTTTAAACAGCAGCAGACTCCCCTTTGGGACTTAACTCCAATTACAGTGAATTACCCAGGTGGACAATGCTCAGGCTGCCCATTTACTAAACATTCCAAGTCACTCGATCGAAGCCTCCCTACTTTCTGAGAACAACGCACCCACACGAACTGCAACTCCAAAAATGTATTTTATCTGATTGAATGGCCCTACAATCTGAAATACGTAGGAATGCCATCACAGCGGGTAAAAATAAGGCTAAGCGAACATAGGAGCACTATCCAATGCAAAACAACGTCAACTAGATTAACAGTACACTATCTGGAATTGTCCACATAACAATTATAGAAAAATGTGCTCCGCAATCCAACATTCCTGATACTACTGTTAGAAAAAGAACAACGCTGGGTATACAGATTGAAAACCCATACCGTAGGGTTGAATGATGAGGTGCCCTGGAATGCACTCATCATGACATAATAAAAGCAGGTCAAAGAAGACCATTATATAGATCCGGGCGCAATTATCATATGGGGACATTTTGCCTTTTCATCTATTGGGAGTTTTAGCAATACATAGTACCATGAAGTGAAAGGTCGGCTCCTACCCACATTGGGGCATGTTGGTAGAGGAGAGTTTGTTGTTTGAACAGTAACTGTCTTACACGCAGAGGACAAGGTTGGGGTACTAAGGTATATTAGATGCCTTTGGATTTGTGGGGCCAATCTTAGTGCCTCAGTAAGTAGGGGACAGCTGTGGAGGGGTATGTGGAACAAATAACATAGTATTACCTCCACACTGTTTGGTTGATTACGGGCAGGAGCAGTGACAGTTATCCAAGGGTGGTCAAGATATAGAAGTTTTCTTTAATACCAATAATGAATATGGGGAGATTATGAAATTTCCGCGTGAGAAATTGACAAAATGAGATTTTTCTGGAGTTTCTAACTTTAAATAATTATATATGGCAACATTCAGTTGCCCGAGTTATCTAAACGTTTGTAACATATCACATGACATTTTAGCCAACCGGCCACCCTACACGCACACAGGAAATTCAATCAAGCTAAGAAATCAGCATAGTCTTTTTGAAGTTTTTTTAATGCTGCGCATTGGACGTATGCATACACTTAAATATGGTGCCCCTTATATCTACTGCATTTGAGTGGCACAAACCGGGCATGAGCAGATGCTAATACGCGTTTGTTGCATCACAATACCCTTGAGGACGGGACTATGGGGGATCTTGCTTCCGTAAAAAAGAGGCCATATGTGATCCCACGCTGCCCCTGCCCTCATGCATAATATTTTAAAAGATTTTTTATGTAGACATATATATGTAAAGGTTTAGCGGGTCATTATGTAGGATTTAAGAGTTTAAAATCCTTTGGACCATGCAATTCCTTGAATTGGAAGTCAGGGCTCCAAAAAATTATCAGACCATTGAATGTGTTTGGTGTGCTGTGTGATTATAAAGTCGATGTAAATTGTGGCTATGACCTATCCTATAGTACTTATGATACAGTGACATTGATATGGAGTCACAGACATGCTCAGTATGTGACTACAGGGACGTGCCCTCAGACTCCACCCGAGAAGCATGATGGTTAACCAAATGGGGTAAGGGGGCAACATGATTTAAAGCCAAACTTGACTCTCCTGTGAGGATAATGTTCTAGTCATGTATTTTGTATATTTGTGCTGTCACAAATCTGTGTTTGTGTCTCAGAGTCACTATGGAAATATTTGGATTGACGCACATTTGGGCTTCCGAGTGATCACACGTTACAAGCAGAGCATGCAGAAGGGGTATGTTGGAGTGTAAACATGTGTGCTTAGAGTCAAGATTTTTGGACACTAGTGGCTAGATTACTACCTTGGCGGATCGGATTACTCCGTCCCAAACATGACCGATATCCCACCTGCCATTTTACAAGTTCCATAGAATATAATGGAACTTGTAATAAGGCGGACGGGATATCCGTTACGTTTGGGAGGGAGTAATCCCCTCCGCCAAGGTCATAATCAGGCACTATGGCCCTCATTCCGAGTTTGGCTGGTGGCAGTAGCCGCCAGCCAAACGGGAACCGCCACTTGGCCGCTCCGCGGTCAAAAGACCGCGGAGGCCATTCTGGCTTTCCCGCTGGGCCGGCGGGCGCCCGCCAAAGGAGCGCCCGCCGGCCCAGCGGGAAAGGCCATGCAACAATGAAGCCGGCTCCTAATGGAGCCGGCGGAGTTGCAGGGGTGCGACGGGTGCAGTTGCACCCGTCGCGATTTTCACTGTCTGCAATGTAGACAGTGAAAATCTTTCTGGGGCCCTGTTAGGGGGCCCCACGACACCCGTTCCCGCCATCCTGGTTCTGGGGGTGAAAACCGCCAGAAACAGGCTGGCGGGAAGGGGGTCGGAATCCCCATGGCGGCGCTGCAAGCAGGGCCGCCATGGAGGATTCTCCCAGCCGGGGGTAATCCCAGCCTGTTGGCGGTGCTTCCGTGGTCGTCGACCCTGGCGGTCGATGACCGCCAGTGTCAGAATGACCCCCTATGTCTGTTTCCCCATGAGTTTACACAAAATATCCCAGACGTTGCAATGTGATACTACCATTTTACCTAACATTGGACATGGTAAAATGATTTATCTACCTTTTTCTTCTGTTTGTGTATTTAGGAATCATCTTTAAAACAATGACCACTCAGGCAAGTTAGTGTGCTCCCTGTTTTTGTGTGATTCTTCGCATCACTAGTGCAGATAGAAGACTTGACTATTAGGTCAGGGACCGGGGATCCTTCTCGTGATTTTTTTAGTCCTGAAGAAAGCCCAGGACCATCTTGTTGGGCAGATACAGGTGCTGAAACATGTCGACGATTTTGAAAGAGGGTCAAAGGACCATTATGTCTTAGAGATAGACCCTCTAAAATAATATATTTTTAACAATACCCAGTACCACAGTGATTAAAGGGATACCTTATTGAGTAGTGAGGTATTTTTATCTTTCGACCCCCCCCGCCGGATATCTCAAGAGCTCCTGAAATCCAGTTGAGCCCAGTTTGGCTTATTGGCACCAAAGGTGACCCAATGATGAAGTATGCCACAATTAGAGTGGGTGAGTGTCATATAAATAAAATATTTTATTTTCCTTATCATTAAGAAGGTTGGGTTGTGTCTTAAAGACAATTGTGTAGGGGCAAGGAATACTCTTTTTGTGAGTTCAGTAGCTATGGAGAAGGGATTCCTCTGCAAACCAGGGCCATTTAAATAGTCCCCTTAAAATGATTCTTCCTGGCCCTCAGCTAGATTGAGGAGGATAGGGTCTCACCCTCTCCCCTCCTGTTCTTGAAGATGAGCTGACACACCTAAGCAGGTAGTACCTGTCTCCACATAAAGGGCTGATTACCCACTACTGATAGTTTTGGAACCAGGACTAGGAAGAGAGAACCTCTGTGCACGTCAAGGAGCTTTCTTTGAAATCACCCCCAGTTCAAAGGCACACTTGGCTTTAAGAACAGGGTCCCTGACCCCACCAAATCAGAACACAGCTGAACCTGTGACAATCTCTTCCAGTTGGAAGGATTGCTGTGCTACAAGGACTGCCACTCTGCTGGACTGCTTCCCTGACGGGACTGCATTCGTCTTTGCTGATCTGCCCTGCTGCTTGTTTATAGGTGCCCTGCTAAGGACAAGGACCAGACCTATGTCACCTAAACCCAGAGTGTCTCCAAGGGCTTGCTGGCTTGCCCCCTGTTTTCCTACAGACGTCCGTCCTGCTTTGCCAAGTGGTGCCTATCCAGTATTGGGCCCTTGAAAGTGAATATCTGTGCTGCAACCCCAAAAACCAACACATTGGCTCCTTTGCACTGATCAAAATCACTGCATTCCTTCTTGACACCAATCCATCACCGCTGTCGCTGAGGATGAGGACTTTACATTGCTGACTTCGCAGCTCGGGATCGACGGATCACCACCAGCCCCGGCGCATCACCTTTCACATAGCCTGCTACACAGCTAGATAACGATGCATCACCTTCCTCCCAAAGGGTACAAAGCCGCACCTCAAGGACATTGCATCAACAACTGTGTGGCTTTAGGTCAATTTATCCCCTGGCTGTGCAGATCAGAACCAACACATCACCTTTGCATTGATCCTTGATGTCAATGCTACCGTCCATCCAAGGTACTTTCTCAGGACTTGTACCCAGCCGGCCCTTCATCATGGACAGTCTGATCTTTGAATTGACCCAGGTCTCGCACGACCTCAAGCAACCGGTAAGTGCTATGGGCTTCTAAACACTACTTTTCATTTATTATTTTAAGCTTCATAACTATGCTTTTACTTATTGGATTTTGTCATTTTTATCTTGTTTCACTCATAAAAATATAATCATTTTTTTTCTATAAACATGCTTTTATTGGTTTACTAAGAGAAAGAGAAAAAGAGAGAATACACAAGGAAGGCACTCTTTTTGTCAGCATAGAATAAACAACATATAAGCATCAAGGAAATCTTCAGTACAGCACCCAAACTCTCATATGACCTATTACTGTTACACAACAAATATTTCACATCCCTGATTGTTCATTGGAGGAGATCCAACCATTTCCCCCACACCTTTGTATGTTTATGGGGGCATCCTCTTGCCTCATAACCCGATTTTTGCTGACTTGCACACCAATAAACCCCTTGCTTCCATTTCCAGAGGGAAGGTGCAGTGGCGGAATTCCAGGTGGCTGCAATATCTCTTTTTGCCACCATCAGAGCAGTTCCTATGAACATTCAGTCTGCCCTAAAGCCTTTGATTCCCTCCATTATACCTAGTAAGACGAACTCTGTGGACATCTGCTGCTCCCACCCCATTACAGCATTAAGCTCGTGGAATATCTTTTCCCAGTATTTTACTATGTGGGGGCATTTCCAGACCATGTGAAAGAAGTCTGAAGAGTCTTCTGAGCATCTGGGACAGCGTGGAGTGGAACAGAGACCCGATCGATGCAGCCAGACAGGAGAAAGGTATGACCCATATAGAAAGTACATTTGTACCAGTCACAGTCTAGACAATATAACTATTAGTCTTGGCGCCATCAGTGAATCCTGCCAGTATGTCTTCTCAAAAGGGCCCTGAGATGGTCTAGCTCGTCCGTGGCATGATTAATTAACATTTTATAAAGGTGAGACACACTTTTTTTCCCAAAAGCCCCCATGAGCAATTTGGCCTCTAGTGGACTGTATTCCAGTAATGTATCAGTGTGAGACAGGTGCACATTCAGGTCATGCAAAGCTCAAGGTATTTGTAAAATTGCGTATGGGAGAGTTGGTATATGGTTTGTAGGTCCTGAAAAGACCAAATTGATCCCCCTCTCCACAAATCTCCCAACTTGAAATTCCCAGCAAGTCCCATCTCCCGAACCCACCTAGGGTAGTTGATTCTTTCAGCCACGTGCTTTGCCACAAGGGGGTCTGCTGGGTGATGACATTGTCCCAAAGTGTATGATGTAGGGCTGCACACCAGGCAAGGAAAAACACTTTAGTCACTGGGTCCATCTTGTGGGGGAACAGGGAGCCATAGAGGAGATCTAAAATTTGTGGGAAGCTAATTGAAGCTAATTCAAGTTGATATGCCGGGTCGGCCCGACCCCCATTAAACCAATCAAGAACAACCATGAATAACCAAGAGCTGTGTCGCTAAGTAGTATAGGTAAGGATTCGCCATGGCCATCCCCCCATCATACACCCCCCTCTTTCAGTGTTGCAATGCAATTCGGTGTCATATAAGATACGCTGCCGTATCATCATTTTATACAGTGCCACATGTCCCAAAACATTTAGTGGCAGTGTTTGCCATCCCTGTAAGTCTGCATTGGCCCCAGACATCAGTGGTGTAAGATTTAGAGACCATGTCAACTCTGGGAGGAGGGTCACCCAGATGCCTAAATATTTGAAACTCAACTGACTGATAGACACCACCTCCTGCCAGTCATAGCAGTCCTGTAATGGCACCAGGGGCACCAGCACTATTTTGGCTGGATTAATTCGGAGCCCTGATGCCTCCTCATAGCAGCTCAGAAGATTACAAATTTGCGGGACAGAATCTCTGCGTTCCACCATATATAGCAGGACGTCATCAGTATAGAGAGCCACGCAATCTTCGTATGCGTTTTTCCATTTCCAGCCTCGATACAGTGGATCTATTCTAATCAGTTGTGGTAGAGGCTCAATGGCTAGGGCAAAAAGAAGAGGGTATAGGGGGGCAGCCCTGACACTTTTCCCAGTGGATAGAGAAGGCAGGAGATAAGATACCATTAACCTGCATTCGGGCCATTGGGTTAGTGTATAAGGCATGAACCAATCGACGAAATTGGGATTCT
The DNA here is from genome assembly GCF_031143425.1 of Pleurodeles waltl. Classification (NCBI taxonomy): domain Eukaryota; kingdom Metazoa; phylum Chordata; class Amphibia; order Caudata; family Salamandridae; genus Pleurodeles; species Pleurodeles waltl. The sequence continues at coordinate 910,834,819 of NC_090448.1, read as the reverse complement.
AGTCCAGCACGCCACAGCACTAGGAGCATGTACCACTAGTCCACGTTATCAAAAGCCTTCTCAAAATCAACAAAAAGTGGTGGCAAATCGTGGGGCAATTGCGACGCCATGCCAGGGCAACATGAAGATGACGCACACAGTGCTGCGTGCTTCGATTGGTCATAAATCCACATTGATCCAAGTGGATTAGCAGTGGCAGGACCCTCTTAAGGTCAAACACAAGAATCGTGGCATAGATTTTTACTTCACTGTTTATAAGGGAGATTGGCCTGTAATGAGCACATGACTGTGACGGTGGATGAGTTTTGAGAAGCATCACAATAGTGACTGTATCCAAACCCTCTGGAAAGGAGCCTACTTGGTCAACCTCATCATATAAGGCCCTAAGATGGGGCGTTAGATCATCCCAAAATAGTTTATAGTACTCCGATTGAAGCCCATCAGGTTCTGACACCCAGTGAAGAAATTGCCTCACTTATTTCCCCGCTGGTTATGAGTTCTTCTAGGATGGCTGCTTCCGCATCAGACAGTTCGGGGAGGGGAATGGCTGTTAAGAATTGAGGGGCATGATCTGGGTTAATCGTCGGGGTCACCCTGTATAGTACCTCATAATAGGAGGCGAATGTATCTGCCACATCTTGCAGCTTGGTAACTGTTTCTCCATGTGTATTAATTATTTCAGGGATAATTCTAGATGATTAGTGGTGCGAAGCTAACCAGTAGATTAGCTTTCCAGTTTTGTCCCCCCATACATATACCTGGGCATTAGACACACGCCAAAGGTGTTTAGCAGCTTCTAATGAGTAATCAAGTATTTCTTCCCGTATAAGCAAAAGTGCTTGGCTACCTCATCACACGGCTGTATGGATTGTGTAGTTTCCAGCTGGATGGCTCAGTCTTCCAATTGGGTAATGTGTAGTGTCTGGGACTTTTCTTGAGAACGGATAAGTCCCTTAGCCATGCCCTGCACCACCGCTTTCCTCGCCCCCCAGAGGGTACCCACCAGCAAAACTGAGCCCTTGTTAAGAACAAAGTATTCCTAAATAACTTTTTGTAATTGTTGAGTGTGGGGTTTGTGCCGCAGATACCATGCATTTATTTGCCACATTGGACAGACTGCCACCTGGGAAGATCCCAGTACAAACCGGAGTGGTGCATGATCTGATATTCCCCTTGGGAGAATATCATTGTGAGTGAGGTCGTGGCAGTCAGTGGCTAGTAGTAAAACAAGGTCTATTCTGGATTGCATATGTTGTGCTGCTGATGTATGTGTAAACTGATGGCATTGTGGGTGCCAAGTTCTCCATGCATCAAATAGACCCAGTGACGCCAGCCAATTCGACAGTCCTGAGGCCGCAGTCTGCCTATGACTAGAGGGGGGTCCTTTTGTGTCCCACAGGGGCTCAAGAACTGCGTTAAAGTCTCCTCCTAGAATATTGATCCCTTGGGGCAAGTCTAGGAGCAGTTTGGTGAGGTCGTGCAGAAGAGTGCGCATGGCTGCCGGAGGAGCATATACACTTACAACATTGATGGTGAGTCCTTCAACTCTCCCCGTCAGGACCATGTACTACCCTTGTTGATCTCACTGTACCTGGATGAATCCCATGGGGAAGGAGCAGTGAAGCATTACAGCTACCCTCCTCGATCCACGGACAGGCCCGGCATGAAAAATCCTGTCGAAGCAGCTACGAGCCAAGAAGGGACAACTGTCCCTAGGAAGAGGGGTCTCTTGTAGCAGGAGCATATCGGGTCGGTGGCCATGGACATATGCAAGTACCGATGTACACTTGATCTTATCTAGGAGACCATTAACGTTCCATGAAATGACCTGCATTGGATCCATCCTATCTATGTTTTCCTGTCAACTTAACACCCCAATGGGGGCCTTTCTTGGCACATCATCGATCCATGACCAGATAAATGGGATTATTGCCCTGATATTCACCATAGCGCCTACTCAGTAATGGTATATGTCGAAGTCCCTGTGCGTTTGGTAAAAGGAACAAACATACATTGATCTTTGACAACAACAGGCGCCATGCAACATGGCGCAAACTCCCATACCCCCAACTCCTGCCCCACCCCATACTTCCCCCGAGAAGCATCTGTCGCCCTTGTAAAACTTTGAACTCTTTAAGTCTTTAAATTCTTAATCCCAATCTAATGGTCAGTGGCGGACCTCTCCAAAATACAGGATTAGAAAAACATATTTTGATGGGCAGTTACATAACAATAGGTGAACAAATGTTAATTTTTACTTGCCTTTCCCCCTATTTCTCATAGTGAAACTGTCACAATGCCAGACTGCGGGATAGGTCAGAATCGCTGGGGATACCTAGTCGCTCAGGTGTCAATCCCCCTGCCGGCGGCTCTGTCACAGCACTGCAGGTGTTGGTGATTGCTGGTTGCTCAAGTGGCCTCGAGTGGGTGCCCCCCCTGTGGGTGGCCCACGGGAGAGCTGGGCAGAGACCTGTGCTGTGTTCTGCGCTGCCTAGAATGCGTGCGCTGCTGTTGATTTTGGGACTGCAGTAGCTGGTTGTCCAGTGTTGGCAACCCATAGGCCAGTGGGGAGCCGCGGTCAGAGGGGGCCAAAGAGATCTCCTCAGTTATCCATGTCCATGCCACTGTGGAGGTCTAAAAAAATGAGCTTTATTGTCATGAACCACTCAAAGTCTAGCTGGAAAGAGAAGACGATAAGGTACCTTGTAAGAAATGGGGTCTTTGGTTGACAGTCAGGTTACCCCCTGTTCAAGCAAGGACCCTCACTCTAGTCAGAGTAAAAGAGAATCACCCTCAGCTAACCCCTGCTTAACCCCTTGGTAGCTTGGCAGAGCAGTAGGCTTAACTTCAGAGCGCTAGGTGTGAAGAATGTGTACCAACACACACAGTAACTTAATGAAAACACTACAAAATGACACAACACCGGTTTAGAAACATAGGAAATATTTATCTAAACAAAACAAGACCAAAACAACAAATATCCGACATACACAAGTCAAGTTATGAATTTTTAAAGATTAAACTCAAAAATAGCGCTTAGAAACAAAAATGCTTTGATGAGATGTTAACACGGCGTCGTGACGGAGTCGTTCCCAACCAGCCGACACCAGCGGTGCCGGACACGGAGTCGTGTAGACCCCCAAGTACAGTACCTTTGGTGAAGAGTGAAAACAAGCCGATGCGCGAAGTCGGGGATTGCGGCGTCTGTGCAAAACGTTGAATCCACACACTTCGAGCGGCGTCGGTCACGACGTGGTGCGGCGACTTCCACGGAGTTGCGGACTTCAGCGGGGCTGCTGCAGCGTTGGGCCTGCGAAGAGCGTTGCGTTCCAGCGAAGGTCACGGCGTCGGGTGCAGGCGGCGTTACCGGATTCAGCAGCGGCGTCGGTCCGGAGTCGTCCGAAGTTGATTTCCTTGGATTTCCACCAGCTTTCTTTTCAAGGGCCCAGCAACTGGATAGGGCACCACTTGTCAGAGCAGGAGTCTCTCCAGAGACTCCAGGTGCTAGCAGAGAGAAGTCTTTGCTGTCCCTGAGACTTCAAACAACAGGAGGCAAGCTCTAGCTCAAGCCCTTGGAGATTTCTTCACAAGATGGAAGGCACACAAAGTCCAGTCTTTGCCCTCTTACTCTGGCAGAAGCAGCACTGCAGGAAAGCTCCACAAAGCACAGTCACAGGCAGGGCAGCACTTCTTCCTCAGCTATCAGCTCTTCTCCAGGCAGAGGTTCCTCTTGGTTCCAGAAGTATTTCTAAAGTCTGTAGATTTGGGTGTCCTTCTTATACCCATTTTAGTCTTTGAAGTCACCTTTCTTCAAAGGGGACTCACACCTACTTGTGAAATCCTGCCTTGCCCAGGCAAGGCCTCAGACACACACCAGGGGGTTGGAGCCTGCATTGTCAGAGGCAGGCACAGTCCTTTCAGATGAGAGTGACCACTCCACGCCTCCCTCCTAGCAGAGATGGCTAATCAGGAAATGCAGGTTACACCCCAGCTCCCTTTGTGTCACTGTCTAGTGTGAGGTGAAAAACAACCCAACTGTCAAACTGACCCAGACAGGGAATCCACAAACAAGGCAGAGTCACAGAATGGTTTAAGCAAGAAAATGCTCACTTTCTAAAAGTGGCATTTTCAAACGCACAATCTTAAAATCAACTTTACTAAAAGATGTATTTTTAAATTGTGAGTTCAAGGACCCCAAACTCCACATGTCCATCTACTCTCTAGGGGAATCTACACTTTAATCATATTTAAAGGTAGCCCCCATGTTATCCTATGAGAGAGACAGGCCTTGCAACAGTGAAAAACGAAGTTGGCAGTATTTCACTGTCAGGACATATAAACCACATTACTATATGTCCTACCTTATCCATACACTGCACCCTGCCCTTGGGGCTACCTAGGGCCTACCTTAGGGGTGCCTTACATGTAAGAAAAGGGACGGTTTAGGCCTGGCAAGTGGGTACACTTGCCAAGTCGAATTTACAGTGTAAAAATACACACACAGACACTGCAGTGGCAGGTCTGAGACATGATTACAGGGTTACTTGTGTGGGTGGCACAATCAGTGCTGCTGGCCCACTGGTAACATTTGATTTACAGGCCCTGGGCACCTCTAGTGCACTTTACTAGGGACTTAACAGTAAAACAAATATGCCAATCATGGAGAACCAATTACGTACACATTTTAAACAGGAGCACTTGCACTTTAGCACTGGTTAGCAGTGGTAAAGTGCCCAGAGTAATAAAACAGTAAAATCAGAGTCCAGCACACATCAACAACCTGGGGAACAGAGGCAAAAAGTTAAGGGAGACCACGCCAAGGATGAAAAGTCTAACACGTGTCCCCCCCAGCTAAAAGTGGGGAGCAACTACCCAACCTCATGGGAGTTCTCATCACTAAGGCGGAAGAACCTGGACAGACCATCAGCATTGGCGTGCTCTGTACCAGAACGATGTTCCACCGTAAAGTCCATCCCCTGAAGGGAAATGGACCACCTCAACAGTTTTGGATTCTCACCCCTCATCTGCATTAACCATCTGAGGGGCCTGTGGTCGTTCTGAACTCGGAAGTGAGTCCCAAACTAGTAGGGACTTAGCTTCTTCAATGCCCAGACCACAGCAAACGCTTCACGTTCTATGGCACTCCACCTACGTTCCCTGGGTAGTAACCTCCTGCTAATGAAGGCTACGGGTTGATCTAGGCCCTCTTCATTAAGCTGTGAGAGTACTGCTCCAATACCATGCTCTGAGTCGTCTATTTGCACAACAAACTCCTTGGAGTAGTCAGGTGCCTGCAGCACAGGTGCTGTGCACATGGCAGCCTTCAGGGCATCAAAAGTGTTCTGGCAAGTCTCTGTCCAGATCACTTTCTTGGGTCGCTTCTTAGAAGTCAACTCAGTTAAGGGGGTAACAATGGTACCATATCCCTTAACAAACCTCCGGTAATATCCTGTGAGACCTAAAAAGGGTCTCACTTCAGTCTGGGTCTTGGGAGGCTCCCAAGCCAGAATCGTGTCAATCTTAGGCTGTAGAGGTGCCACCTGGCCACTCCCCACCTGGTGTCCTAAGTACACCACCAACCCCTGCCCTATTTGGCACTTGCTCGCCTTAATAGTGAGGCCTGCCTTCTGCAGGGCCTCTAACACTCTCCAGAGGTGTTGCAGGTGTTCCTCCCATGTGGAACTAAACACAGCAATGTCATCCAGGTAGGCGGCACTGAACTCATCCAGTCCTGCCAACACCTGGTTGACCAACCTCTGAAAGGTGGCAGGGGCATTCTTCATCCCAAAGGGCATCACATTGAAGTGGAAGTTCCCATCTGGGGTAGAGAATGCTGACCTCTCCTTTGCCCCCTCAGTTAAGGCAATCTGCCAGTACCCAGATGTTAAATCAAACGTACTGAGGTACTTGGCAGCTCCTAACCGATCAATGAGCTCATCAGCTTGGGGGATGGGGTGTGCGTCAGTCTTGCTGACCGCATTGAGACCCCGGTAAGTTCTGGAGTGGCACCAGGAGCAGCAGCCTTTGGGACCAATACCACTGGGCTGGCCCAAGGACTGCTGGAGCGCTCAATAACCCCTAGGGTTAACATTTTGGAGACTTCCTCCTTAATGCAAGCCCTGACCCTGTCAGTCACTCTGTAAACCGTATGTTTAACAGGTGTACTGTCCCCAGTGTCCACATCATATGTGCACAGGTGTGTGACTCCTGGGATCAGGGAAAACAGCGAGGCAAACTGTCCCAACACGTGGCGACAGTCCCTCTGCTGTTCCTCAGTCAGGAAGGGGGAGAGGATCACTCCCTCCACAGACCCATCTTTCTCTCCTGCAGACAGGAGGTCAGGAAGAGGCTCACTCTCTTCCTCCACCCCGTCATCTGTCGCTAGGAGCATGGATAGCTCAGTTCGCTCAAAGTGTGGTTTGAGGCGGTTGACATGTAGGACCCGCAAAGGGTTCCTGGGGGATTGCAAGTCTACCAGATAGGTGACCTCGCTCTTTCTTTCCACCACCTCAAAAGGCCCAGTCCACTTATCTTGGAGAGCCCTAGGCTCCACTGGTGCCATGACCCACACTTTTTGTCCAGGCTGAAACTCAACCAGAGTGGCATTCTGGTCGTACCACTGTTTCATATCCTCCTGGCTTGCTTCCAGGTTCTCCTGAGCGAGACTCCTGAAGCGGGCAGTCTGGTTTCTTAGTGCTAGCATGTAGCTAAATACATCCTGGGGTGGTTTACTAGGAGCTTTCTCCAAAGCCTCCTTCACCAGACTGAACGGTCCCCTCACAGGGTGGCCATAGATGAGCTCAAAGGGGCTAAAGCCAAGTCCCTTTTGAGGCACCTCCCTGTAGGCGAACAGAAGGCATGGCAAAAGGACGTCCCACTTACGCCTCAAGGGCTCTGACAGGCCCTGAATCATGCCTTTTAAGGTGCGGTTGAATCTCTCAACCAGACCATTACTTTGGGGGTGGTAAGGGGTGGTGAACTTGTAGGTTACCCCACACACCTTCCACAGAGACTTCATATAAGTGGATATGAAGTTTGTACCTCTATCAGATACTACTGCCTTGGGGAACCCCATGCGGGTAAAAACTCCCATCAAGGCACGTCCCACCACGGGGGCAGTAACCGTCCTTAGAGGAATGGCTTCTGGGTACTGTGTGGCATGGTCCACCAAGACCAGGATGAACCTGTTGCCCATGGCTGTCTTGGGATCCAGAGGCCCCACAATGTCAATTCCTACCCTTTCAAAGGGAGTACTGACTACAGGTAAAGGTTGGAGTGGAGCTTTGCATTTCCCCCCACTCTTGCCACTTGCCTGACAAGCCTGACCAGACCTACAATAAGCAGCTGACTGCTTGTGCATCAAGGGCCAGTAAAAGTGGGAGACAAGCCTCTTATAGATCTTGTCCTGCCCTAGATGTCCTGCCAAAGGCACATCATGAGCCAAACCCAGTAGGAAGGCCCTGAAGCACTGGGGTACCACCAGCATACGAGCTGACCCAGGCTCAGGAACTTTAGGCTCACTATACCGGAGGCCATCCTCCCAATATATCAGGTGAGTACCTGGCGCCTCGCCAGCCGCCTGGGCTGCAGCCTGCTGCCGCAGCCCCTCAAGAGTAGGGCACTCCTTCTGCGCTGTGCAGAATGCTTCCCTGGTGGGTCCCCCTTCCTGCTGCCACTGTGACAGCTCAGGGACCTCCCCCAGTTCAGCCACCTGCTCCCCTGTAGGTTCCGGGACGTCACCCTCAGGCTCTGCCTCCTCCCGGACCGTGGGAACCTCGAGGGCCGGTTTCCCGTGCCCCCTGCCCTTCCTCTTCTTGGCGGTCCCCTGGGCCACTGTTTCAGGCTCCAGGGGCTCTTGACTACCCTGATTGGCTGCCATAGACCGGGTGGATACGCATACCCACCCAGGCAGACCCAACATCTCCAATTGAGACCTGTGTTCCACCTCCTTCCAAGGGGAATCCTCCAGGTCGTTAACTAGCAAACAATCAACAGGCATGATTGGACTCACAGCTACTTTACAGGAACCTGAGACCCCCCCCCCCATTCAAAGGGAACCTGCGCCACTCTGCAGAGGCGCTCAGAGTTGTCTACCTCAACCACTTGGTGAAGTACACGGGGATCAATCTGCTCTTCAGACACCAGGTGACTCCTCACTGTAGTCACAGTGGCTCCTGTGTCTCTCAGAGCCTCCACCCTCTGTCCATTGATGGTCACCCATTGCCTGTACTTCTTAGTGTTATCAAGCACTAGGTTTCTCCGGACCATCTCACTGTCCCCTAGTGAGACAAGGGTCATTTCTGCTGGTTCCCACCCACCTGAAACCAACTCCTCCCCAAGCGCTACACTGGCCAAACCCTGGGACGGTGCACCAGTGAGTGCCGGTGTGCTTTTGGGGCATTTGGGGTCCCCCCTCACATGACCCACCTGGTCACATGCATAGCACTTACGTGGGGGACCACCTGCCACTGGCTTCCCTTTGGACAACCATGGCTTCTTTTCACTGGGGGGTTGGGAATCCTTACCCTGGGAACCAGTTTGGGGCCCTTTAGAGAATTTCCCCTGTTTGCCCTTACCCCCCCTTTCTTCTGAGAGGGACCCTGCCCACCCTTGGCGTGGTCTCCCCCATACCTCTTTTGGACCCTGGTGCTCTCCCAGCGGTCCGCTTCCTGTGCAAGCTTCCTGGGGTCAGTCAGCTTGCTGTCAGTGAGGTGCTGGCGCAGCTCTGGAAAACATAGACTGTACAAGTGCTCCCAAGCAATTAAATTGTAAAGCCCCTCATACGTGTTTACCTTACTGCCCATCACCCAACCATCCAGTGACCTGCAAAAAGAATCAACACATTCCAACCATGTTTGGGATTCCTTTCTCTTGTAGGATCTAAACTTCTCCTTGTACTGCTCAGGGGTGAGACCATACCTGGTGAGTAAGGCCTCCTTCATGACAGGGTAGGTGAGATCCTGAGAATCCCCTAAGGCTGTCAGTGTTTCCCTCCCCTCTGCCTCAAAATGCTTCCACAGGGCTGCCCCCCAATGAGCTTCAGGGACCAGGTTCATGTGGAGAGCTGACTCATAACCCTTGAACCACAAGTAGATATCATCCTCCCTCTTATAATCCCTCGCAAGGTCTTTTGGGATGTGTACCCTTCTCTCAGGCTGCACTGTAGAATTGCTGCCACCATCTCTACTGGACTGGCTTCTATTTTCCATCTCTCTCAAGCTAAGCTCATGAGCCATTGCTAACTTCCTCTCCTCAAGGGCTAGCCTCCTCTGCTCCAATTGGTTCTCCCTTTCTGCCTGTCTGTCCTGTAACTCCTCAGGTGTCAGACCCTTGGATGAGACACTGCTACCTGCCCTGGAGACCTTCTCCCTGGACATAACAGGCCCACCCACAAAACCATTGTGTACTGAACACTCTTCCTCCTCATCTCCCTCATCCTCTGTGTGCCCTTCAGTGCTCTTGGCTGTCACCCAGGCCCTCAGCGCCTTTTGCAGCTCCTCCTTCCTGGATGAGCTCTTAATGGGACAGTCACAAATTTTACAGAACTGCTTCAACTGAGCTTTGGTATAACTCTCCAATTTCTCAAGGTCAAAGTCAGCTCCAACTGATGCATCTCCAGCATGGGACATGATGAAGATTCAAAAACAAGTGTAAAGTTCCAAAGGCAGAAAAACAAGTTCCCAAATGAAGTTCCAAAGAAAGTCAATCAAGGAATCAACGAGAAAAAAAATGAATGCAGAGCAAAAACAGTCCAAATAGAAAAAATCACAAGACTAGTAGTATGTGGTCACGTAGTGGTCTGAACTCAAACAGTAGTCTACACTTAATTACTGTATGTCAAGTACAAATACAAGTCCAAATCCCAACCGCTGATCACCAATGTTAGAAATGGGGTCTTTGGTTGACAGTCAGGTTACCCCCTGTTCAAGCAAGGACCCTCACTCTAGTCAGGGTAAAAGAGAATCACCCTCAGCTAACCCCTGCTTAACCCCTTGGTAGCTTGGCAGAGCAGTAGGCTTAACTTCAGAGCGCTAGGTGTAAAGAATTTGTACCAACACACACAGTAACTTAATGAAAACACTACAAAATGACACAACACCGGTTTAGAAAAATAGGAAATATTTATCTAAACAAAACAAGACCAAAACAACAAAAATCCGACATACACAAGTTAAGTTATGAATTTTTAAAGATTAAACTCAAAAATAGCACTTAGAAACAAAAATGCTTTGATGAGATGTTAACACGGCGTCGTGACGGAGTCGTTCCAACCAGCCGACACCCGCGGTGCCGGACACGGAGTCGTGTAGACCCCCAAGTACAGTACCTTTGGTGAAGAGAGAAAACAAGCCGATGCGCGAAGTCGGGGATCGCGGCGTCTGTGCGAAACGTTGAATCCACGCACTTCGAGCGGCGTCGGTCACAACGTGGTGCGGCGACTTCCACGGAGTCGCGGACTTCAGCGGGGCTGCTGCGGCGTTGGGCCTGCGAAGAGCGTCGCGTTCCAGCGAAGGTCACGGCGTCGGGTACAGGCGGCGTTACCGGATTCAGCAGCGGAGTCGTCCCAAGTCGATTTCCTTGGATTTCCACCAGCTTTCTTTTCAAGGGCCCAGGAACTGGATAGGGCACCACTTGTCAGAGCAGGAGTCTCTCCAGAGACTCCAGGTGCTGGCAGAGAGAAGTCTTTGCTGTCCCTGAGACTTCAAACAACAGGAGGCAAGCTCTAACTCAAGCCCTTGGAGATTTCTTCACAAGATGGAAGGCACACAAAGTCCAGTCTTTGCCCTCTTACTCTGGCAGAAGCAGCACTGCAGGAAAGCTCCACAAAGCACAGTCACAGGCAGGGCAGCACTTCTTCCTCAGCTATCAGCTCTTCTCCAGGCAGAGGTTCCTCTTGGTTCCAGAAGTGTTTCTAAAGTCTGTAGATTTGGGTGCCCTTCTTATACCCATTTTAGTCTTTGAAGTCACCTTTCTTCAAAGGGGACTCACACCTACTTGTGAAATCCTGCCTTGCCCAGGCAAGGCCTCAGACACACACCAGGAGGTTGGAGCCTGCATTGTCAGAGGCAGGCACAGTCCTTTCAGATGAGAGTGACCACTCCACCCCTCCCTCCTAGCAGAGATGGCTAATCAGGAAATGCAGGTTACACCCCAGCTCCCTTTGTGTCACTGTCTAGTGTGAGGTGAAAAACAACCCAACTGTCAAACTGACCCAGACAGGGAATCCACAAACAAGGCAGAGTCACAGAATGGTTTAAGCAAGAAAATGCTCACTTTCTAAAAGTGGCATTTTCAAACGCACAATCTTAAAATCAACTTTACTAAAAGATGTATTTTTAAATTGTGAGTTCAGGGACCCCAAACTCCACATGTCCATCTACTCTCTAGGGGAATCTACACTTTAATCATATTTAAAGGTAGCCCCCATGTTATCCTATGAGAGAGACAGGCCTTGCAACAGTGAAAAACGAAGTTGGCAGTATTTCACTGTCAGGACATATAAACCACATTACTGTATGTCCTACCTTATCCATACACTGTACCCTGCCCTTGGGGCTACCTAGGGCCTACCTTAGGGGTGCCTTATATGTAAGAAAAGGGAAGGTTTAGGCCTGGCAAGTGGGTACACTTGCCAAGTCGAATTTACAGTGTAAAAATACACACACAGACACTGCAGTGGCAGGTCTGAGACATGATAACAGGGTTACTTGTGTGGGTGGCACAATCAGTGCTGCAGGCCCACTAGTAACATTTGATTTAAGGCTCTGGGCACCTCTAGTGCACTTTACTAGGGACTTAACAGTAAAACAAATATGCCAATCATGGAGAACCAATTACGTACACATTTTAAACAGGAGCACTTGCACTTTAGCACTGGTTAGCAGTGGTAAAGTGCCCAGAGTAACAAAACAGTAAAATCAGAGTCCAGCACACATCAACAACCTGGGGAACAGAGGCAAAAAGTTAAGGGAGACCACGCAATGGATGAAAAGTCTAACATACCTCCATTGTCCTCAACTTCTGCTTAACCTCTGCGTAGGATCTACGCTGTTGCTGGATGTCTCTTGTGTAGTCTGGGAATATGAGGACCTTTGCTCTGTTGCAGCTCAGCTCACCTTTAGCACGAGTCACCTGTAGCACACCGTCCCTTTTCTTTGTGGTTGAAAAACCGGAGTATCACTGGTATTGGCGTTAATCCAGAGGGAAGCCTAGCTTGTAGAGCCCTATAAGCTCGCTCTTTTGCAAACCAAGGTGTGAGGCGATTCAGCAGTACCCATGTTTTAAACCAGTCTTCCAGAATGGATGCCACGGATGAGGCTGCTGTATTCTCGGGAATGCCTATGACACAGATGTTATTTCGTCATGAGCAATTTTCAGCATCCTCAGCTCTGAGATGCAACTCCGATGTCTGAACTAGCAGCTTTAACACTTGTGATTTAAGGGCATTCACTTCGTCTTCCACGTTGGATAGTCTAGAAATAGCCTCTGTGGTCCTTGCAGTTGCATTCCGGCAGTCCTGGCACACTAGTGCCACATCAACTCTGACCTCCCCAATTTTTGTCTCTACCACTTTTTGGGAGGCATGAATAGCTTGAAGAATGGAAGCCAGGTCTCCTGTGGGTAAGGATTTTCCACCTGGTCCTGTAGTGTGGTTAGTTTTACGTATTCATTGCGCTTTAGCTTCAGGCTTTAGGCCTTTGTGCACTTTGCCCTGAATATATTTTATTCATTTGCTGACAGCTTAGAGCCTCTGTGCACTTTGCTCTACATGCTTTTTATTAGGCTTCGTACTGTTATTTTTCAAATAGCCAGTTCTACGGTGTTGTTTTTTATTCATATCACACTGTTTTGCCTACTTCAGCACTGGAGTCCTCCATAACATATTTACTCTGTGCTTCAGTCAAGGATACAGTCTGGTACATTGCCGATAGACGTGGTAAGAGTTTAGACTTGGCATTCCTGCGTAGGGACATTTTGTGATCACGATGACATGTTAGTTATAAAATCACTTCCTTGTCCCAATACACGCAAGAGGGAGATTCCGACCAGGGAACCACAACTTGATGCTGACTGCCTCGTTGCAGATGCTGAACCAAGATCACAGGTCTTTGCTCAGGTATGAGGGCTGATATCTCCACAGTGATTCCAATAGGCAAGCTAGAAGCTTAACATGCTGTGCTCTAGATAGAACAAGCAGAGGGAGAGTAGAAACTGTTTGACAATATGATAGCTTTGTTTTTATGTTTTACTCTCCTGGTAACTATTACAATCCTACTGTGTTGTATCGTTCTGGTTATTGCGGCTCACGCCTTAATATCTAAAATACAGTCGTTTTATTAAAACATTATATAAAACTTATACTGTCTTTGTCATTTGTATATGAGATCATATTGGAAATAAGAGAGTTGGTTTGGATCTGAGTAACCACGACTTCCCTGAGAAGTTCCAAAGATGTCATGCGCTCGGCTGCCAAATCATTCCTTCTACATGGGAGAAATGAGGCACTGCTAGTTAGCCGGAGCAAAAACCGGATTTAGGGTGACAGAGTTCTTTACACGTGGGTCAGACTCAGTCCCCCACACCGTTATCGATCCTGCTACCTAGAAATCCAGTAGTCTCATTTAGAATAATGAGAGCCCACGCGACATGGCACCGCCAACGTTTGGTCTGGCTCTAATGATTAGGTCCGACTGACTCTCTTGGTCTCATATATATTTTGACTCCTCGGTTCCGTATACGGAGACGTCCGTGGGGCTGAGGGTTTCCACCGCCACGGCATAGGTGATTCCTATTGCTTAGTGGTTGGTTGTTCAAGCTTGAACTTTGAAAGGGAAAAACCCCGATATTGGTGTGCCTTCTCTGACCTGAAGCCGTTTTTATAAAATGGCGAATCCTAATGTAGTGAACATAGCAATTAATATGCGACATCCGCTCACGGGACATCTATTGACACATGGACTGACAGTCCAGGGGGGTCCAGTCACTTTTGTGGTGGACGCCCATGCAGCCTATAGAACGGAACTTTTTTATTCTTGGGTCGCATTTCCAGCGGTGGATGGGGGAACAAATACTTTTCACGAATACACAGTTGCGAATGTCCCTGGACAATACAGGGCTTACGCTTATTTAGAAATACCTCTATCTTATCAAGAACACCATAATTGGCTTGATGGCGCCCTCCCACACTCAATAGCACAAGTTAGGTTAGGTCCACTGAGTAATGATGGTCCTACCTGGCCTTTATTGGCAACAAATACACCACATCCTGTGGTTGCTCAATTGGCAGTGGTTGAAGTTCGTCGTTTATATACAGAATTAACGGCTACATATAGACGATTAGTTCAGTTTGTGATGCAGACATTAAATACGAATGCAGCACGTGCTGCTCCAGCGCACCCACAGGCTGTGGTTCCGGGTCTTAATCCGGCCACTGTACACTCAGTTATGGGTAAAGTACCGGCTAAACGAGAGGAGACTCCGTTTTGGCTGGCGCAAAAAATTAATACGCTGGAAGCAGTATTTCCCCATACGGGACCTCAGGATAAACATAGAATTTTGACGATGTGTTTGCCGTACGGGATCCTTCCTCCGGTGGACCTTTGTAATACCTGGGGCACGGTGTTTGCCGCGCTCTACACTACGGCACACGGTACACCGACATTAGCTAATTTACCGGACGTACTTAAACAGATTCAGGATGAATATGGGGCTGCCCCTGCCTTGGATTTGGGCATGCAGTTGCTGGGCAATTTTGCCACAGTTTCTTCTATTATTTTGAGTAATCTCAAAGGAGAGGCAGTAGCACTAGCAGTGCGTATGTGTCTTCGGGATGTACCGCTGCTTAATCAGGAGCTTCCGAGAATAATAGCGGAAACATATTCTAGTATTGGTTGTGATAGCCTAGGGGCTAGACCACAAAAACCCCAGTTACAGGGTAAAAATAATAAAGAAAATGCTAAACAGCAACAACCTGAGGGTTCGAAAAAGCGCTGGGAAAAGAAACAGCAAACACCGAAGAACGATGGTGGGCAGTCTCCGCAACCGGAGACCCCACAGAATAAGTATAATCTCAGGAATAGGGATACTTTGAAGACGCCTGATAGATATCAATATACTGATACACGTCAATCTCGTTCCTTTCAGGACTCCTCGGAAAAGAGAAGTGAGAGAGGTGGGCGGTCAGAGCGGAGGACGGAGTACGTGAAACCGAGACAGGATTCACAACGCTCAGCGGAGGTTTCTATTAAACAAGAAGAGAAACCGCTGCAACAGAAACAGCAATTTAAAAAGAAGAAAGTGGCAGCTGTCTCAGTTAGACATGCCGCTCAAGAAGAGAGTTCTCTTGACGAACAAGACATGGGTGTTAGCACTGTTAGACAGCGCGGCAGAGGTCACAATAGTTCGCCGGAGTCTTCAAGAGCATCTGGAGGTGAAAGCAACTGATGACTTCATACAAGTTGAGACGGCGGATATGCGTGTCTCTGATCCTGATAGAGTATATGATGTGACTCTGCGATTGGAAGGGGACATTGACCGTATTATAAACGCCATTTTTTGGGACCATGTGGTAAAATCATATGATGTTCTGTTGGCCAAACAAGATTGGCCACCTGGCTTTGTTCGCGACTGTCCAGTTGGGGAGGAGGTTATTACACCTTCCTTCTCACCACTTGTTCCGAGAGAACTCGCGGAGTCCTATAGTAAATCATGGGCTCTAGCACAGGCTCCCGCCTTGTATAGAAATAACGTGGGGTGGGACAGGCAATCACCTTATCATGTAATTCCGATAAAGGGCGAACCTCAGCCACAACCGCAATATCCTATCAAATTTGAAGCTAGGGCATCGGTTAGGAAAATTCTTACACAATTGGAGTATCAGGGTGTAATTGAGCCCTGTGTCTCACCGATGAATAATCCCTTGTTTCCAGTTGCTAAACCGGACCATTCCTATAGGATAGTGGTGGATTACCGACATTTGAATAGTCATACACGCACATATGCAATACAGAATTCACACAGCGCAGCGCTTATGAATAATATAGTGCGTAAAAAATATAAGACCACATTAGATATCTCGAATGGATTTTTCTGCCAGAATATAGCGCCCGAGAGTCGGGACTATACCTGTTTCCGTGCGTTTGTCTCTCAGAAAAAATTTTGACGTTTGCCTCAGGGGTATAAGAATAGCCCAGGACTGTTTTCGGCTCGTGTAACTGAAAAGCTGCATGAGTTCGACCCTGAAGCATTATCATATGTTGATGACATATATCTGACATATGATGAGATTCTGCAACATCTAAGGCACGTATCGCGCATTGTTGTGGGGTTTGCAGATATTGGCTATAAGTTTAATTTAAAAAAATCAAAGATTGCCTTCCTCAGCGTCATTTTCCTGGGATATGAGTTATCAAGTGAGGGCAAGAGCCTAGAGCCACATTTTTTGGAGAAATGTGCTTTATTGCAGCCTCCTAATACGGTTCGGAAGCTCCAGTCATTGTTGGGGTTTCTAAATTTTGGCAGAACTTACATTCCTGATTATGCAACGCGTATAAAACCCTTATACGAGTTGATTCACCAGAATTTTTCGAGTAGATTTTGGACGATTGAACATACACACATACTGCGAGAATTACAGAGTGATCTCTTAGCAGTTAAACACTTACACACACGGGACAATAAGACACATTTAGTGATCAGGGTGATACCTGGGGCTGTTGGGTTTACTTATGTCACCTTTAATGAAGGGGAGACTGTCCCGATTGCATACAAGTCTCACTTGTATTCTGCTGCAGAGCAACGTTTTGCACAAACTGAGAAAATTCTCACTGCAGTACAGATGGCTGTTATTAAAGAAAGACCGCTGGCCCAGGGTCAACGCATAGTTGTCGTTTCCCCGGTTCCGGCCTTAGAGGCTGTTACAAAAGCGAGTGTTCCTAATTCGAAAGCTTTACACCCGCGATGGATACAATGGGCTACGTCTTTGACAGCCACTGATGTAGATTATGTATTTGACCCTAAACTACAGACTCAAGAGTTTCTTCAATACGAAATAGTATACCCTGTTCCTGCTGGTACATTGCCTATTGACCAATATGAAGTGGTCATGTATACTGATGGCTCTGCGCAACCAGCGGTTGGGACTAAACAACAGTATTCTGCTGCATGTGCGGTGGTGAGCGGCACGATGGAGGGGGAAGTGTTCTGCCCCCGACATACTTATACTAAAACCTTGGGAGATTGCACGGCACAGCTGGCTGAGCTCCAAGCTCTATTGTTA
Source organism: Pleurodeles waltl (assembly GCF_031143425.1). NCBI lineage: Eukaryota > Metazoa > Chordata > Amphibia > Caudata > Salamandridae > Pleurodeles > Pleurodeles waltl. The sequence continues at coordinate 910,817,541 of NC_090448.1, read as the reverse complement.
GCGTTGGAGCACGCAGATCCGGCACTTTTAACCTTGCTGGTCTGTGACTCCTACTACTGTGTGCAGTCTTTCAACGAATATTTACACTATTGGAAGATGAATGGGTTCAGAGATTCTAAAGGCAACACCATTAAGCATAAAATGTTGTGGGGTAAGGTTGCGGATCTGAAGGAAACGCTTCCTAAAGTCCATGTTGTGCATACACTTGGACACCAGCGCGTTGGAATACACGTTGCTGGGAATACTTTGGCTGATGAAGCTGCGAAATCGGCAGTGGCTGTCGCCACTGTGGCCGCAGTGACTCGTTCGAGTTTCAAACCAGACACAGAAATTTCAGCTGCCATAAAGGCTACGGCTGATGGCACGCCTTTTCCTAAAGGATTTCCTTCAAAATATAGTTACGGCTTGAATAGTGCGCTAAATGCTACTGTTACAATTCCAAGCATTGGTGTACGTGAAATTCCCAATAAAATTGAGAGACCTCGATTGATTTCTGCAGCACATGAGGGGGTGGCTTCTGCACATGCTGGGGTGGCTGCCACAATTTCACTTTTACAGGCTCGTTACTGGTGGCCTGGTCTCTATAAAGAGACGAAGCAGTATGTCCTTTGTTGTGACGTTTGTCAACAAATTAAGGCATCGTCAGCTAGACGCCCGCAGCAGACGCCCCTTCTGATTTCAAACAAACCATTACAGTGTGCGTACTTGGATCATTGTGGTCCGCTGACACCAGATAGTGCATACAAATATATATTGGTTGCTGTAGATTCGTGCTCCAGATTTGTATGGGTATGGCCACAACGCTCGGCTGACGCTCAAACTGTTATTAAAGATTTGCGCATCTTTGTCGATATATTTGCAGTTGCGGCTTTTCATTCGGACCAGGGCCCTGCTTTTGCCTCTAAGGCATTCAGGGACACCATGGCTTCGTTGGGGGTCCAGCTCCAATTCTCGTCTCCATTTCATCCCGAGGGAAATTCTGTCGTGGAGCGTTTAAATCGTGATTTAAAGCAGTCCTTAACGGCCAGAGTTATAGGTACGGGTCGTGGTTGGCTAGCCCACCTATATGGAGTACAGAGAGCACTTAATAACTTGCCTAGAAGGTCACTGGGGGGTCGTACTTCATATGAGTGCCTGTTTGGAACACGAATGTATGTTCCTGATCTAGATGGTCCTGGTGTGGAGGCGGCAGATACGCCCTTTGACATAAATGATTGTGTCACTGTTTTGCAGGATTTACAACAATTCCGTGAAGATAACTCTTCTGCCAGTGCTGCCTCCTCAGGAATTAAGGATGAGCCAGTAACACCTACTGGTTGGATACCCAGGATTGGGGATCTAGTGCGTGAAAAGGTCGCAGTTAAAAAAGAATTTGGTCCTTCTTATCGAGAACCTGTCCCTGTGTTAGGGGTGAGCGGCACGAGAACTGTGATTTTACCGCTGCTGCGAGGGGCCAAAGGAAATCGCTTTGTTTCCATTGATAATGTCAAGTTACAACATGTGGCCGATTCTGCACAGCAGACCAAGAGGGACACCCAGTAGTTCCGGAATCCCTCTCACTACTGGGGAAGAAGTCCCGCTGCAGGTGATTTTCACCGACACTGTTTCCTCTCCGAGCTTGGGGAGGGTGGATGATGATCTTGCGATTGTTCCACCGACGACGATTAATATGGAATCTTGTGATCAAATTGCTGTACGTTCTACAGACGTTTCTGAACGTGTGGTTTATAGCGTGCCACGGCGAGAGCCTCCATCTGCTTCTTCGTTCACAGTTGCACCTTTTGCTAGAACTGCTTCTGGCTGCTTCAACAACGCTGATAATGATGGGTCCGGCTCCTCGTCCTCGATGTCTTCTGTCCACGGTGGCTGCTGGGATGGCTTAAACGAACATATTTTGTTTTTCCTTGGAACTATTTTTGGCTGTTTTTGGCCGTGATTACTATTTTATTATGGTTGGGATTTGTGGTTACTTTTTTTCTGATAATACATGGTCATTTTCTTCCTGATCGATCTGACATTGAACATGGGGAGACTGTGTTAAAACCACATTTTTCGTCTCATATGGTTCGAAGAGACTTGTCCACAGTGAACATTTCTGCTATACCAGTTCCGAATGGAATACGGGATAAAGTAATGTTTGATATATATGGTCCCACTGAATTGATTCAAATACCGTATGTCCTCAAATTATCAATGAATGATATTGTTATACCTGGCATTGTTTCTGATGATTGGGATGTGAAGACAGTAGATTCTATGCTAACGGATTTGCAATATTATACTGTCTATGACGATGAAGATGCTTACCAGTTTAGAGATAATCATGGTGACATGTTTTGTTACAACTATTATGGACACTACTTTATTCATAAAGCTAGTAGCCCTAAGCCCATGTTTAATTATGTACAATGGGAACATTGCTCGACTCCTCCACAAGGGAGTTTAAAAACGTATTATGAAAAATTTGCATATTTTGCTGGCCATGATCCACGTAATGCTAGGTCCTACTATTTTAAAGTTACACCATATTCTAATAAGCAAATGTTATTGACCGATACTAAATTACTGTATTCCAATTTGTTTGTATCTAAACTGTCGGTCGAGGGATATGAATACTGGTTCAAAACTGTTGACTTGAAAAGTGTTTGGGGTACGAAAAATTGGCAAATGCAAGGCAGGGACACGTTATTTAGAGCATGTATTATCCCTGTGCAGATGATTTTCCTCAATGACACAGTACAACAGACTAGCTGTTTGGGCTTAGCGACGATTAGGGAGTTGACTTTGCCTAGTATACCTGTCCCTTCTAAATTAAAAAATTGGCAGCACTATGTGAATGCTACTTTCAGTGACTTTACACATTGGGTCCAGAATGGTACGCTTAACACTTCATCGTTACATCCAGGCGGGTGGTTATTATGGCCTGTAGACACTAATATGTGTCATCAACGTTTTGTCACCTCTTCAGGGGGGTTCAGGATTAGTAGGGCAGACCCTCGTTACGTTTCACCAGAACATGCTGATGTTATAACTACATACAGTGTGGGGAAGCTTTGTCAGCAATGGTTGAAGTCATCCACGCTGGATGCAGTTAAGTCACATCTCACGTTACTGTCTAATAATACTGATTTACAAGATTTTTTGTCAGGTCCCAAAGTACCACGGAAGAAAAGGTTCTTATACAAGGTTTATAATGAGATTTGGAAGCTTTCACAACAAGAGGCTGCAGCCCGGTTGAGGCAGATTGATCAAGAAAATCTGATGCAGACTTTGTCTGTTGTTGATAATGGCATGCATACCCTTTCTGAACGTGTTTACACGATTGACAGCATTGTTTCCTCTGCCATTGACATTATTAAATCGGACAGGTCTTCTTTATATCATGGGCAGAGTCAGACGCGGTCCATCATGCAGCTGGGTTGGACTCTTCAGACCTTGAAGGCGGGTCGCGTTCCATGGCAGCACGTTCGTGCCAGAGAGATCTTTATCTCTTTTAATTTGACTCGTCAACAACAACTGATGGCTAAAAAGGAAGCAACATATGTTATGTTAAATATTGAGAAATTGGAGAAACTGCCTTTCATGGTAGCTGAGATTCCGTCAGCTGAATGGTTGATCCATGGGGTTATTAATTTGCCTATCTCTACTTTGCAATTTACTTCGTGTTTGAAGCATATTCCGGTGGGTAGATATGAACTATTGGGAGACAGTTACATACACGAGGTGTGGGACCTTCCCTTTCAGTACAGATGTGTTAATGGTTTGAAGGAGGTTTTTCTTAGCGGCAGCGAATGCGAAGCTTCTGTCAGCCATTCAATGGTTTGTAAACAGCTGTCCTTGCACGGGGCGTGTAACGCTTTGATTGCTAACTTAGCTTGTTATCTGAAGGGAGTTCCAGTCCCGGTTATTAAAAACACTTTCCAGGTGCTTTCTAACGGCAGTTACATTGTTCTCAACAGCGAACGCTGCTGTGGCATGCGTGCCGGAATAGTTTACATCGTCGTTGTCAACAAGGCCGTTACGTGCTGCGGGAATGTGTTGTTTCCCCCCACTCAATTTAGGGAGGTAGCGGACATCTGGCCTCATATTGCTACTTCCAAGGTTGATTTCGACAAGTTGAGTCGGCTAAAAGCTTTATTGTTTCAGAAGCATGTGGCCCTTACATCTGCTAGCGAAACCTACGCACTTCAGGTGGCGAGGTCATCGGCGGAGATACAGTCCCTTTTGACTACAAACTTTCCAAATCACTTCGGTGAACTTGTGGGACGTATATTTAATGCATCCAGCACTGCTGGTATTGCACATTTTTTCAAAGTCGTTGGTATTGGTTTTGCTCATACCTTCTGTAAGGAAATGCCTCCTTGGCATGGTTACCCCCTGACTTTTTGCCTTTGCTGATGCTATGTTTTGAATTGAAAGTGTGCTGAGGCCTGCTAACCAGGCCCCAGCACCAGTGTTCTTTCCCTAACCTGTACTTTTGATTCCACAATTGGCACACCCTGGCATCCAGATAAGTTCCTTGTAACTGGTACCTCTGGTACCAAGGGCCCTGATGCCAGGGAAGGTCTCTAAGGGCTGCAGCATGTCTTATGCCACCCTGGAGACCCCTCACTCATCACAGACACACTGCTTGCCAGCTTGTGTGTGCTGATGAGAACAAAGCGAGTAAGTCGACATGGCACTCCCCTCAGGGTGCCATGCCAGCCTCTCACTGCCTATGCAGATATAGATAAGTCACCCCTCTAGCAGGCCTTACAGCCCTAAGGCAGGGTGCACTATACCATAGGTGAGGGCACCAGTGCATGACCACTGTGCCCCTACAGTGTCTAAGCAATACCTTAGACATTGTAAGTGCAGGGTAGCCATAAGAGTATATGGTCTGGGAGTCTGTTTTACACGAACTCCACAGCACCATAATGGCTACACTGAAAACTGGGAAGTTTGGTATCAAACTTCTCAGCACAATAAATGCACACTGATGCCAGTGTACATTTTATTGTAAAATACACCACAGAGGGCACCTTAGAGGTGCCCCTGAAACTTAACCGACTATCTGTGTAGGCTGACTGGTTCCAGCAGCCTGCCACACTAGAGACATGTTGCTGGCCCCATGGGGAGAGTGCCTTTGTCACTCTGAGGCCAGTAACAAAGCCTGCACTGGGTGGAGATGCTAACACCTCCCCCAGGCAGGAGCTGTAACACCTGGCGGTGAGCCTCAAAGGCTCACCCCTTTGTCACAGCACCGCAGGACACTCCAGCTTAGTGGAGTTGCCCGCCCCCTCCAGCCACGGCCCCCACTTTTGGCAGCAAGGCTGGAGGAAACAAAGAAAACAACAAGGAGGAGTCACTGGCCAGTCAGGACAGCCCCTAAGGTGTCCTGAGCTGAAGTGACTCTAACTTTTAGAAATCCTCCATCTTGCAGATGGAGGATTCCCCCAATAGGATTAGGGATGTGCCCCCCTCCCCTTGGGAGGAAGCACAAAGAGGGTGTACCCACCCTCAGGGCTAGTAGCCATTGGCTACTAACCCCCCAGACCTAAACACGCCCTTAAATTTAGTATTTAAGGGCTCCCCAGAACCTAAGAATTTAGATTCCTGCAACTACAAGAAGAAGGACTGCTGAGCTGAAAAACCCCTGCAGAGGAAGAACAGAAGACACCAACTGCCTTGGCCCCAGACTTACCGGCCTGTCTCCTGCCTTCCAAAGAAACCTGCTCCAGCGACGCTTTCCAAGGGACCAGCGACCTCTGAATCCTCTGAGGACTGCCCTGCTTCGAAAAAGACAAGAAACTCCCGAGGACAGCGGCACTGCTCCAAAAGAACTGCAACTTTGTTACAAGGAGCAGATTTAAAGACCCCTGCAACTCCCCGCAAGAAGCGTGAGACTTGCAACACTGCACCCGGCGACCCCGACTCGACTGGTGGAGAACAACCAACTCAGGGAGGACCCTCCGGCGACTCTACGACTGTGAGTAACCAAAGTTGTCCCCCCTGAGCCCCCACAGCGACGCCTGCAGAGGGAATCCCCAGGCTCCCCCTGACCGCGACTGTCTGAACTCCATTTCCCGACGGCTGGAAAAGACCCTGCACCCGCAGCCCCCAGCCCCTAAAGAAACGGAACTTCTGTGCAGGAGTGACCCCCAGGAGGCCCTCTCCCTTGCCCAGGTGGTGGCTACCCCGAGGAGCCTCCCCCTTGCCTGCCTGCGACGCTGAAGAGATCCCTTGATCTCTCATTGACTTCCATTGAAAACCCGACGCGTGTTTGCACACTGCACACGGCCGCCCCCGCGCTGCTGAGGGTGTACTTTCTGTGCTGACTTGTGTCCCCCCCGGTGCCCTACAAAACCCCCCTGGTCTGCCCTCCGAAGACACGGGTACTTACCTGCTGGCAGACTGGAACCGGGGCACCCCCTTCTTTCCATTTAAGCCTATGTGTTTTGGGCACCTCTTTGACCTTTGCATCTGACCGGCCCTAAGCTGCTGGTGTGATAACTTTGGGGTTGCTCTGAACCCCCAACGGTGGGCTACCTTGGACCAAAAACTGAAACCTGTAAGTGACTTACTTACCTGTTAAAACTAACAATAACTTACCTCCCCCAGGAACTGTGAAAATTGCACTGTGTCCACTTTTAAAACAGCTTATTGTGTTTTATGTGAAAAGTATACATGCTAAAGTAATGATTCAAAGTTCCTAGAGTACTTACCTGAAATACCTTTCAAATGAGATATTACATGTAAAATTTGAACCTGTGGTTCTTAAAATAAACTAAGAAAAGATATTTTTCTATAACAAAACCTATTGGCTGGATTTGTCTCTGAGTGTGTGTACCTCATTTATTGTCTATGTGTATGTACAACAAATGCTTAACACTACTCCTTGGATAAGCCTGCTGCTCGACCACACTACCACAAAATAGAGCATTAGTATTATCTCTTTTTACCACTATTTTACCTCTAAGGGGAACCCTTGGACTCTGTGCATGCTATTCCTTACTTTGAAATAGCACATACAGAGCCAACTTCCTACACCTTCTCTTCCATATTCGGTTTGATACCTTTGGCTATACATTCTATTTTCGGAAGCATTTTTGGGGGTTTCCCGATTACTTTGGCTTTATTGGCTGGAGTCTTGCTGTTGTTGCTATTTTTTCGCAATGGCTGTCCCGTCACAACGAGATCCTGTATTGCTGCTCCCATCAGCGCAGCTGTGTCGTGAACGCATGATGCAGCATTTTGGAGCGACACTCCTGGGACATTTGGAGTGCGACTGGTCTCTGTCATTCAGACCGGTTTTGGATTGTGTGCAACCCGTGTTTCGATGCCTTTGGTGCTCGTTTGAACATGCACTGGCTCTCTGTCTCTCATTGCAGCGCCCTCCAATGGTCGATACTGATCTGTTGATGTTCCCGATTAGGGCTCATTCCCAGACTTGTGCACTACGGATGCGTTTGCTTCGTGAGGCAGTTTATGAGATTCCCTTCCTGGAGGAAGATGGTATTGTCTCTTTCATAGGCCCTGCACGGGGTGCCGCCCTGAATGGTTTTGGGGCTTTGGATCACACCTGCTCCATTATACTTTGTGGCGTGGATCTTCCGATATTGACATATATCGAAGTGGAGGAACTCCTGCGTTCTATTGCTTCTATCTGACAATTGGATTTTTACAAAATTGACACTATATTGAATTTGGTTTTATGATCACATGTTACCTAAATTTATGACTTTGTTGTCTTCTCACCTTGTCGAAATACTTGTTTTAGGTATTGTTTATATTTAGGGCATCCTTTTATATTATTGGAACCACTTGCTACCGACAAGGGGAGGGTGTAGTGTGGTTAGTTTTACGTATTCATTGCACTTTAGCTTCAGGCTTTAGGCCTTTGTGCACTTTTCCCTGAATATATTTTATTCATTTGCTGACAGCTTAGAGCCTCTGTGCACTTTGCTCTACATGCTTTTTATTAGGCTTCGTACTGTTATTTTTCAAATAGCCAGTTCTACGGTGTTGTTTTTTATTCATATCACACTGTTTTGCCTACTTCAGCACTGGAGTTCTCCATAACATATTTACTCTGTGCTTCAGTCAAGGATACAGTCTGGTACATTGCCGATAGACGTGGTAAGAGTTTAGACTTGGCATTCCTGCGTAGGGACATTTTGTGATCACGATGACATGTTAGTTATAAAATCACTTCCTTGTCCCAATACACGCAAGAGGGAGATTCCGACCAGGGAACCACAACTTGATGCTGACTGCCTCGTTGCAGATGCTGAACCAAGATCACAGGTCTTTGCTCAGGTATGAGGGCTGATATCTCCACAGTGATTCTAATAGGCAAGCTAGAAGCTTAACATGCTGTGCTCTAGATAGAACAAGCAGAGGGAGAGTAGAAACTGTTTGACAATATGATAGCTTTGTTTTTATGTTTTACTCTCCTGGTAACTATTACAATCCTACTGTGTTGTATCGTTCTGGTTATTGCGGCTCACGCCTTAATATCTAAAATACAGTCGTTTTATTAAAACATTATATAAAACTTATACTGTCTTTGTCATTTGTATATGAGATCATATTGGAAATAAGAGAGTTGGTTTGGATCTGAGTAACCACGACTTCCCTGAGAAGTTCCAAAGATGTCATGCGCTCGGCTGCCAAATCATTCCTTCCACATGGGAGAAATGAGGCACTGCTAGTTAGCCGGAGCAAAAACCGGATTTAGGGTGACAGAGTTCTTTACACGTGGGTCAGACTCAGTCCCCCACACCGTTATCGATCCTGCTACTTAGAAATCCAGTAGTCTCATTTAGAATAATGAGAGCCCACGCGACAGTCCACCTGGTCCCATGTCTCCTGCAGGAGTCAAGCCCGGGCCCTTGGTGAACTGTTCCATGTGTGTTTGCACTGAGGTAGACAGAGCCGGTTTATTCGTACCTATTGTGGCACTCCCAGTGTTTGGTAGTCCACAACAGCTGTAGGAAGGATTTGGGTTAAGTCTGTGTGGGTTCAACTGCTAAGTGCTGTGTTCATGGCGTGCAAGAGCAGTGGACACTCCTGCCCGTGGAACAGGACAACTCCGTATCGGCCAGGGCGGCTGTGTGTCTCCTACGGCCAGCTCTCGGAAGCGCCAACATCCGGCCCAGTCCCAGGCCTCCTACGCACCCAAATTCCACTCAGTCTTCTACTCCACTCCAGCCCCTGCTTCTCTGTAGGTGGCGCTGCCGCTCCCCGGTCGCTCACTGCGGTGCCTGGAAGAGTCATCGCATACCTCACCTCCAATATGTTGTGGCAGAGTTCATATGCATATGCCTGCCGAGCGATTCTTTAATCATGCCCGGACGTGGGTGGCATTTTGTCGAGCGGCCTGCTCCTCAGGGAATCGTTGCCCCATGAGTCGCCGCTTGCTCTTCGGTTGATCACTGCTCCAGCATTTATGTGGTACCCTGAATGTGTCTGGGTCCACGGTGCAGGGGGGGAAGAGGGCACTATCAAAGGAGGATGACAGAGGGGTCTGGGGTACTACTAAAGTGTGACCCCCATCTTGACACATTGGCTACCCCCCCCAAATATAATCAAATTTTTTAACCTTATATGGAATATTTTTGTGGAGCTTTCATTGTGTTTTCATTGTGTTCTTGTCTGTGTATTGCACAAATACTTTACACCTTGTCTCTTTAGATAAGCCTACCTGCTCTGCGGCAAGCTACCAAAGGCTGAGCACAGGTTATCTCTAAGTGTGTATCAAGCTTACTCTGACTACAGGAGTGGTCGACAACTACAGAGAATGGTGGACAAATGAGTGGTGATGGGTGCATACATGCCCGTGTCCTACATTTAAGGTTGGGGAAAATAAATACATATTTAAAAAAGAAAATATGTAGATTGCAAGGTGACCGACATGTCCTCCCTGCTCCAGTTTCCTTCTTCTCTCCAGGCTCTAACTCCCTTAAGCAATTCTGGCACTGCTCTCATGCTGTTAACCAGCATGAGAGAAGCACCAGGATTGGAAGGAGCTGCCTCTTTCGGTGCTCCCGAGGGCACTGAAAGCCTGAGCCTGCTCTCAACCCAGCTGCCCGTCACAAGATAGCCAGCCAAAGAGACAAGCACACTTTAAACAAGTGCACAGACAGCCCACCACTCCATCCTGCTACTGGCACTGGACCTCTGCTGGCTCCACCCCATCCTGACACTTAGTTCGGGAAGGAGAGCAAAAATTAAAATGGCAATATATTAAAATCATTTTATTTTTCAATTCTGAGCAGTGCTTGGGGGGGTTTCGGTCAATGGGGCAACGCTCCTCCGCTATAATGGAGGAAACTCCCCTGCCTGACTAGCATGGTGGTTCCTCTTTTTTTACAGGGTGCATACTATGACAAACAGAAACCCCAGTTCTACCATCTGCCCAGTGTCTGCACACTCCTGCCCCTCCCATTCCAAAGCCCCGAACCCCACATTAAACTGAGAGCAGAGAGTCGGCATCATGCTGACAATAGCTCTATGAACATCACTTATCATTACAGCTTTATTCCCATTCTCTCTGCGGGTTTGCAGAGACCATTGCTGACAGGAAAGAAGGTGGTTAGCACATGCATAGTGCTATCCACAATCTCACAAATCCCTCAGCTTTGTGAAGACCCCAGAGAGATGGGAGAAGGCAGGCGAGACCACCAACTACCTTTCCACTGTTTTGCTCGAGTCTGTGGAGACCTGGCAAAGTTTGAAGAACAAAGGGGAAGCCCTTACCCTGAGTGATATCATAACAGTGGTTAACTACTTTTGTAAACAACTGTTGTGATATTGCAGTAGTGAATAACAGGATTCCAATACCATTATTCAAACTAAATGCTTACGACAGAAGCCTTTTACAACAAAAACATAATACCACAGGCTGAAAAATGTAACCCTGAATCTAGAACAGGTATTTCTTAAAAACAAATTCCATACGCATAAATCCTAACCGCATGTCATCCAGCATGACTGATTTTTAGGCAGTGGCAGTTGCACATCATTCTTTACATTCTCAAAGATCTGAAGAGCTACATTTTCAACAAATCCTTGGCAATGATTGAGTGGGTAAGGTTCACATCAAAGACTTCAGCAGTGCATGAGGTAGAAGCCCTCCATGTGTCAGCAGATCAGTCTCATGAAAATGTTTACAGGAACGAGGCACATTAGTTCTCATCTTCCTTTATGGAAGTCGTCTATTAACATGTGGACATTCCCAGACCTTATTATCCGGTGTTCTGAACCACAAGTTGACAAATGTATTGACGCATGCAAAATTAGGTAGAGTATTCTCTCTGCTTAATTTTCCAAAAAGAACGTACAAGTGCACAAGTTATTTTGCAGGTGGCTCATTTCACCCCTGCTAGCTTTCCCAAATGCCAATTCCAGTTCTACTACTAACCAATACACTGATACATGTGTGACATTTTTCACTGTTCGAGGGCACCTCAAGAGTTAGAGAATGACTAGACGTGCTAGTTCCATTATGGTTTTTAAAGTATACTGAATTGTGAAACATTCACTTGGGGGCATATTTACAATGTACCTCCGGCACACTAACCCTGCCGGAGCATCTCTTTTATGATGCTCCGGCCGCGCAGTGTGCCAGCACATATTTACAAGGCCACATAAAGCCACCTTGCGCCGCTTTTCATTGCCTTGTAAATAAGTCCCCCTTTCATGAATAACTCTGCATGAAATGGGCATTCCATGGGTGTGGCTGTGGGTGTTCCCATGCAACACCCATGGAATCTGATGCATTTCCAAATTTACAAGGCTGGGAATGCATCGGATTCCTATGCCACCCCAGGGTGGTGTAAATATTGTGCAATGAGATAAAATACCTTTATGTCTCCTCATTTTTGCTCTTTCTCTGTGTGCTGCATTCCGCAGCACACATAGAAGGATAAAAACGCTATTAATGATTGTCCATGTGCAGGAAGGTGTCCTTTCCTGCAAATGTACACTTATCCCTGCAACGCAGGCACCCTGGCCCTATGGTGCAGGGGGGTCTGGTTTGGCGCTGGCTGCATTGGAGCTGGCTTGCGGCACCACGCTGTATAATTTTTTTGTAAATATGGGCCCTAGTTAAAAAAAAAGACAGACACCGCCATCACGTGGTGGACTGTCAGAAATAAGTGCCAGTGTCTAGAAAAAAGTGCCAGTCCAGAACATTGGCAAACAGTGGCACAAATTAAGCGCTGATTATTCTGGGTCAGTAATTAAACTACCACAGTGCATCACCTCAATCATATGGTTTGATTCTACTTTGGCTGCACTGCTGATATATGTTTGTAAAGGCGCTCAGTGAAATCGTAGTTCTTCTAGGACTTTCTGGAAGCTTCTTTTCTGCTTCAGGAGGGATGCTTTACACCTTACATTTGAACCAAGCCTTTCGAATCGGGTTTGCAATAAAAGTACATTTCCTAACACATTAGCATGTAAAAAAAAAAAATGGAAGCAAGAGTACCGATGTCTCTAGAGTACTGATTAGTACTGACCTGTGTGAATAGATGAGAATTCACCATGAATTTGTATTAAGTTAGTTTCTAAATTGTCGCCAGTGGGATTAAAGAGATGTTGGTGGTGAAGGAAACAGCATTTTATTTCATTTATTTTTCAGATATTTTTAATTAACCTCTTGCAGGGTTTTCCCAAAACGTTAATCTAAACTTACATGAACTTCCTTAAACATATAGAAAATTTTAAAGCATTTCATGCATGCAGAGAAGCGCTATTTTGATTCCTTCATATAAACAGCATCCTCTGTTTTTTCTGTTTCTATTGAACACTTTCTTATTTTCATTTTTGTGGAGATGTTTTGCCTTAGGATGTCTGTGTGAAAATCAGGAATCTTGTGACTATTTTATTCCGCGATTTACATTATTTTAAACAAAAACAATTAGTGTAAAATAAACTCTGCTGCGTCTGTTTTCTAGAAAAACTCTTCAAAATGTAAATTGCTGGGGGTTTAGCAATGCATACACTTTCTATTACATATTTTCAAAGCAGATTCATGTTCTGCAAGAATCGTACTCTACATTTGTTTTTGAGGCTTTGAGTGGGGAGAAAAGTGCACTTCAAGAGATCTTATACCTTGCACATGGTTTTGGATATTGGGCAGGACCCTACTTGTATACCATCGATAAACTCTACGCCTGTCTTTCTTATGATTCCTTTATCTTTCTGATAACCACCATGCTGCCATATGTCCTTCTGCAAAGAGGACGTTTTTCTCCTCTTCTGCTTGAGGAAATCTTTGCTCAGCAAACCGAAGCAGATGTCACTTACTAGAACAGAGTACACAAGTGAAGGATGACAGGCGATTGGCGAATGTAGTAAAGGGAAAACTGCAGATTGGCAGACGTGATCACCTGGAAGCCTTTTGCTATGCAGGCCATACTAGTGCATTTCAATCACCATTTGACCAGAGTGGCAGTACTGGCATGGCAAGAGAGGATGATGTGCCAACTTACTTAATGGTTGTTTGCACAGTGAGTAAATAATAGCAAAGTCGTTCTTTTAAGTTGAACATCTTTAACCTAAATTTACGGAAGAATAGTGACAGTGCAAGTGTTTTGGAGACACTGTGATAAAATAGAATATCATGTCCGCTACCAAAAAAAGCCATTATTCCATGGTTCATGAAAATCATAAAAATAAAACACTTAATGAAATCTACATATTTTGCTTGTCAATCGATGTGAATGTAATTGGCACTACTTGATGACAGGGATGTCAAAAGTTTTCAGATAAAAAGTGTTACCCTAATCAAGAAAGAGAAAAATGTGGATGAATTCTATGTTTTTTTCCTTCTAGGTGCTCCTTTGTTGAACGAGGCAATTATTGCAGCAGAGACGGTGCTGATAAGAGAAATGCAGTAGAGTTAAGTAGGACACAATGCCAGAGAAGAGAACATGTTGTACCAAAAACATCAACGCTTTGAAATACAAGGTCTCATGGTTCAACAACCCCACTGGAAGAATTAGCTGAAGGCGAAGCCTTTGGAAAGTATGATTTGGACACGATCTTTGGTTAAGCTCGTTTGTGCTTGATGACAGGTATTTACACCAGGGTTCTATAATTATTTTTTCTCCCTCCAAATGGTAGAAATGATCTGAAGGGTCTGTTACTGGACTAACATGCCAGTCAAGTATGAAGCAAAGGTTGGCTGGTTATAAGCCCTCTGCCAAAGACTAGTCAACAGGACCATGATCATTGCCACAGACAGGATCAATGCCAGCAGCCTAAAGTAGCATCCAATCCCTGGAGAGATAATCTTGACCAATGCAAGGACCCAAGCTTCTCTGTTTCTGACCAAACACTTGTGTCTCTATGCCGGGTTCTATAATAATTGTATTAGTTCCACAACTCCTGGCCTATCGGGATTCCTTTATTAACAGGCTGAACGAGCACGTGAAGAGTACTGACCGAAAAGGTAGCAACAGAAATGCCTTGATTTAAATAATTTCACATTTGGCTGTTCATAGATTTTCGTTCTTAGGACTTTGGGAAAGGGTTGTGCTCGCATTTCCTTTTTCCCAAAATTATTTTTCTTTTTGTGTGTATTTCAACATTTTTTTTTATTTTCCCTCTCCTCTATGAGCAAACTGTGCATGCTACTAAGAGACTGCTTGTTGGCAATAAAGAAGAGGCGTGAAATGTTAAGCTCTCTGGTTGTTCTAGGTCGCGAGAATGGTTATCAAATCATGTTTTGTATTCTGGCACTCACAACGTTGGTTGTACAATACGAAAGCAAAATTACAGATACCATAAAGCATGCCATTTACATAAGCTCTGGGAAAACCAGCAGGTTTGATTTGAAGCTAAAAGTGCTTCTCATAGATTTATGAGTTTGTAATTTATTTTTGTGGATGAGCAAGTAGGTAAAGGCAAGAGTGTCAGTAGGTTGGTGAATGAACGATTGACTACATGGTTGAAAGCATCCACACACTTTTAGAAATACAGCATGAACACAGGTTGTGCCAGTGCTTGGTTTAAAAAAAGACTTTTGTGCGAATTCGCACAGCTCAAGCTTCACGTGAAGTGAAGGATGTCACGACAATGACTCGTATTAATGTACTAGCATCTCTAGTGGATGAAATAGAACAAGTTAGTTTCAGCTGATATTGACAAGAAATAATTTAGGGCCTCCTGAATAATGAATGCTTCATTTTTGAAGGCAAGTCTTTAATTGCTGTAAAACAAACCAAGATGCACTTCAAACTGCATTAACTCACACCAAAACACTGTTATTTTTAAGTTAATCAAATTACAGCAGGACATTTTATGGAAAAACCTAACCTAAGCCCGGCCTTACCCTGCATCCAGCGTCCCACTTAAAACAAATAGGCAAAAAACAGCCAAAGGCCATGGAGAGAACCCCCAACTCCATCCCATTAATATTGTAGAAAATGTTTACATCATACAGCGATAGTAAAGATTTAGAGAAAAGCGAGACCTAGGACGGTTGTAAATAGATATCTAATTAAAGAGCCTCGTTGTGTTTATAGCGTGTTTCTTATTTCATTTGCTTAATCTATCATGGTCACGTGTTTGAAGCAGCGGAAAACATGTTAATTAATGGCACATACCGCAAACTTTTGCTCCCAATATGCTGCGTGTTAAAGCTGATTCGAGGAATTGAAACCGCATGGGGCTGGTCTGTGCAATCCTTCTCCCACAAAGGCATTACATTGTGTGTGAGAAATGCTGCTGTTAGATATTTTACACGGGGCGAATCAAATGCAGCAGACAACCAGAAGCAGCAGAACTCACAGCGAGACATTGAAAACAAGCAATAAGCAGCTCGATCTGGGTGGTCTCACATTAACATCTTCCCAAGCAGCAGTGAGGAAAATGAGTTCTTGAAAATTAAAGATTGTATATACCGATATGCGTGCATGACCTTAATTGTTAATGCATGATCTGTTTAGCTTGGAATGAGCTTCAGAGTCATTTCATTTCCCCCCCCCTCAGTAAGAGTTATGCAGTTCTTGGCTTAGTTCACGTGTTAGTGTGGCGTCTGCAGTGAACAGTGAGTAGCCAGCAGTTTGGAGGTTCACATGCGGCACAACCGACTCAGCCTTTTGTCCTTCTGAGGTTGATGAAATAAGCACCATTAAGTTGCTTTGCAGTAAACTTAAATGTGCAGCACTAAAAAAATGGAGGAGCGCTGTAATAAGTATTAAAAGAAAAGAAGATTCATTTATGTTCCTATTTATAGAGGAATGAAAGTAGGGGTGGCATTTTCGCTATGGCGAATGAGCGTCGCCCCCCTAGCCAAGAGCCAGTAGATGAAAAAAAAAAAAGTTCCACTATCATTTTATTTTTCTTCTGCCTACTCAGGCAGCAGTACAGGGAGGGACAGGGTGGGGCAGGGCCACGGGAGGTGGGAGTGGGGAAGGAGGAGAGATTGTACCTAAGTGAGAATGTGTGTTTGGCCAGCCGTCTCAGGCCTCACTGCCTATATATCTGAAAAGAGTCCTAAAAGAGTTTATATAAGTATTATCGAAAGCAATGACCTGCACACACTATATTATTGACAGGTTTTGTCCCTTCTGACAGTGCCATGCAATTTTGGAAGCAGTTTCCTAAAAGGTCCAAAAGGTTCCTCCAAAATCTGTTCTTTCTTACTCAGAGCTGATTGGGCCTAGTTATAGTGCTGTAGGTCAATCTCATGAATGTCTGCAACACAACATATTTCCTAATGAATTCAGAACAGTAGCCAGAAGTATATTTTTAGAGGGGCATGGCCCTCAGCTATGACTAAACATTAACACTGTGTACTATATGTGCATTCTTTCCCAAATACTTGTAGGGAAAAAGGTACAGTAAGCAAGATGTTTTTTATTACTGATGTAATTGGTGGTACTACTAAATATCAACCCCCCAGGATATTTTCGTACAAGAATATCAAGGTCAGACTATCAAAAGGTAAGTGTATATAGGAAGTATAAATTTACTGTTCTGAACTCCACGTCTACATACCTTGAATAATATATGTATCGAGTCGGTACATCAAAGTGAAGTTCACTGGCGTAAGATATAGAAAATGTAAATTTACTTGCCTGTTGATATTTGGATTCAATATTCAGTCCTCAATACTCTGTACCATCAATATTCTGGTTTGTAAATTGATGGTTCACATCATGCCATTCTATGCAAAGGAATGTGTGGACTTTTATAAGGTGCATGTTAAAGTGTACTTCAAAGGGTCATCCACAGATATGAAAAAGAAAATGATTTTGGTAAAGACATGAGGGAAATGCTTCCTTCGAGTTCAGAGTTTGATTTTTTTTTGTTTTGCTGTACTGCACAAAAAGCTTTGTGACCTGATCTCACAGCAAAACAAAAGTGAAAGCACATTGCACTAATGGAATCTACAGGGATCGACAATTGAATGCAGTTTGCTGCTGTTGTAAAGTGCTCCAATGCCTTTGAGCAATGCCCATCCTATGCAAAACTGCAAAAACAGCACAAAAAAGCCATATGGGATAGGATTCAAACAAAAGTGAAAACTTTGGCAATCACACAGTGTGAAGTGAAAGAATTCCAAAAGAAGTAACACAACCTCAAATACTATACCAAGGAAAAGCTTGACACTAATGTACAAGATTATTGGAACAAAGAGGCCATCACATCAGGCTCTCCTAAATCATGCAGAGATCCTTGTGCAGAGCAGGGTAGTACCTGGTGCAGTTAATCAACTGTGGACTCCATTGAACATGAATTTAACATAAAAGATGAGTGTATTGTTTATTTTCCTAATTACTAGCAATATGTTGTATCCAAAATAGGGTCATTAAGCATGTAAATCAAGTACTTTCCCTCGTCACCTGAGTGCTCACCGTGTACATTTCTGGTGCTGAATCCAGAATATAATCACATTAGAACAATACATTCAGGTTCCAGGAGTTCCTATATAAATTATAACAGGTACAATAATTACTGAAATCACAGGAAAACTGTTGGGTAAATTCTAGTTTATCGCACTTCAACTGTACATGTTTATAGTCTATAAAAGACTTCACTCTACATTTTAAAATCTGTTTAATTCACATCCATGTAAAACTTTCATTGTATGAGCTACCCATGCAGAAAGGTAGTCTGGAGCTAGAATTAGACCCTGCTGAAATTAACAATCCAGTAGCAGCAGATAAACCCC
This sequence comes from Pleurodeles waltl, assembly GCF_031143425.1. NCBI lineage: Eukaryota > Metazoa > Chordata > Amphibia > Caudata > Salamandridae > Pleurodeles > Pleurodeles waltl. The sequence goes on along the minus strand of NC_090448.1, from coordinate 910,799,372 downwards.
ACGCAGTGAAAACTATTCAAGGCTTCATGCTGTAGCAGCCCCTTCCCATCTCACAACCCTATGAAAGACAGTTGTTACTCAGCAACAGTTCTGTGCTTTCATAAGATCTGATGTGTGCAGTCGCGGCTCGCGCTCAGCTAAAGGGGCGG